>NC_064924.1:262600784-265100784 GCF_023897955.1 Schistocerca gregaria
TTTTCTAACTTTCGTATTACTCCCAAACTTCTGACATTCAAAGCTCTGACTCAAAGGAATGTTATACCTTTGTTGGTTATTCCATTCTTCCCTCACGGTCACCTCCCTCAGGAACAGTCCCCTTGTGGATATTAGAACAGTGGACTAATATGGAATCTTTTGCCAATGGAGAGATCATCACGATACTGTTTCGACTATAGCCCACATGTCCTCTGTATACACATATGCATTTTAATATAGTGGTTTCCATTGCCTTCTGAAACCCCATGCTGTTGATCATTGTTCATCCTTATGCCTCTCTGGGACAGTTTCCCACCCCAACAGTAAGAGAGTGCGCTCAACCTCTGTTACTTTACCCTCTTTCACAATGCCGTTGGCTGAGTGAAGGTGACTTTCATATAATTACACATATTTAGAAGAAACGTCATACCACAAAATTCTCCCTATCCTACTTTCTGGCAGTTGTCCACAAATGTCAATGGCCACTGCTGTAATAGTTTTGTAGATGGGATGGGGTGGAGCTCACTCTTCTTGAACACATTTCAAGGTTTTGCTTTTTGTCCAAGTAGGCATACTGATTTATCAAATGAGTTTTGTTTTCTGTATATAAACAGACAAGGCCTCAGTCTCAAGACTGCTTCTATAGACAACCACACCATCATCAATATTATTGCTATAACTTCCTTTCATGTTGTGTGGTTCTTTAATGGACAAGGAATTCAGATATTAATTTATTCTATATGTAATATCAAATAACACCAAAGTAATACATACAGGGGATAGGCAAAATAATGCGAACAGTGGTAGTAATAGGATGGTTGTGTTTGACAGCCAACAACGCAGTTAAGGCGCGTGTCGCACTGGACTGTGCGTGTTCATAACGGACTAGGCGTGAGCGCAGGTTGTTTTAGAGTGGTGCACGCTTCGTATTTGCATTTAGAGGTCGAGGTCGACGTACAATGAAAGACCTAACAGAGTTCCAAAGAGGGCAGATTGTGGGGGCTCGATTAGCTGGAGCAACAGTAACCAAGATTGCCAACTTATTGAATGTTTCAAGAGCAACTGTTTCAACAGTCATGACAGCCTACACAAAACATGGAAATACATCACCGTGTAAACGTAATAGTGGGCGCAAATCAAAACTAAATGACAGAGATCGTCGTATACTAACACGTATTGTGTCAAAACAACATAAAACTACGGCGGCTAAAGTGTCTCCAGAGCTCAATAGACATCTTCGAAACACCGTATCTATCGAAACAGTCCGTGGAGAGCTCCATAAAGCGAATATTCGAGGACGAGCGGCTGTACCGAAACTGTTAGTGACGACAGCCAACGCAAAGAAGCGTGAAACATTGTGTAAGGAGCATAAATCCCGGACGGCTGATCAGTGAAAATTCGTCATACGAGTCAACATTCTCGAGATTTCCAACATCTAGCTGATTTTACTTCGGGAGAACTCCGAAAGAAGCTTACAGTCGTAACTGCTTGATTCCAAAGGTTAAGCACGGAGGTGGAAGTGTGACGGTGTGGGCTGGTGCCATCATTAGTCTCAAACGTCGTGGTACAACCAACGATTATGTGAACATTTTAGGTGGTCAGGTGCACCCCATGATTCGAATACTGCCATATTTCAGGACCATAATGCACCCACTCTCACAGCCAGGACAGTACTATCGTGGTATGATGATCATGCAATTGAATTTCAGCGTCTTCCCTGGAAGCACATTCCGCAAACTTGAACATTACCGAACTGTTGTGGGCGGTATTGGAGCGCAGACTCCGGAGTAGATTTCCACCTCCCTCGTCACTACAGGAGTCAGAAGATGTTCTGATCGAAGAGTGGCCTAACATTCCACCGGATGCTATACAATCATATGCCAGTATTCTAAGAAGAATCGCAGCTGTATTACGGGCAAATGGGAGTCCAATCCATTATTAAAAAAAAAAAAATCCCAAGTGAGTACAGGTGTTCACATTATTTTGCCTACCACCTGTAACTTTGTTGGTGTAGTCGTGGCGTCAGATGGGACATATACAGATACCGCAGATTTACAAATCAGTCTTCCACACAGTAACTATTCAGTCGATCATGAGTCCTGGCCCTTATGGAAGTCTGTGCATGTTAATCGACTGGCAAACACACGAAACGGGCTAAGTGCATGAATGTTAGAGCTTATGTACACGTGGCACGGCAGCTCCAGATAGAGGATGGTTGCATCTCTTTGGCAGCGGTGTAGTCATTCGTGGCAGCTCCCTCATGGTGCGGTGGCATCTGTAGGAAACGTGGCGGCGTAACCGACAACTTACATATTTGAAAATGCTGCCGACCGGATAGCGACCGATATTGCAATTTTAATGAGAATTTAACTTTTCAGGTGGATCGTTTTATAATTGCTGTTTCACTTTCAGACAGTTACCATAAGTTCTTTTGCATCTGTGCCCTGTTTTGCACAGATTCAATAAGTAATTCCCATTTGTCTGACCTTTCATTAGATACATTCTTATGCCGCATTCCTAATCATTCATATCTGGTAAATCCTCTAATCCTTCAGGCAGCATACGCAGGGGATCTACCACTACATTATCGTTTTCCCGAGAATACATAATCTTAAAAATGTATTCTTCGAAGGTTAGCGCCCATTTTAAAAAGTCTTACATGTAATAATTAGCCAGTTAGCAAAAATTAATGGCCTGTTGGTCACAGTGCACTTTGCTGAATTTCAGCAGTTTCAGCTCTTTATTAACAGCACTGAGCACTGACACTGCAATCAACATACGTCTTTGACTGGTATGAAAACTAACCGGGAGCAACTTACATTCTTTTTCACTACAGAGGGACATTTGAAAACAGAATACAGGATTTATGAAGTTTCATGTGCTAATATTTTTGTTACTTAAGTCACCTGTGAATGTGTTCACTCTAACTTTGGTGCCACTGTCAATCTTAACGGATGGCCAGTATTCCTTTGTGTTTTGTGATGGATCTCAGACTCAGCGTACCAAGACTGGGAACCCAGAACCTTCTGGACAGTGACTGTTGCGCTATTTTTACATCAACGCACCAAAATTTCAAGAAGACGATTTTATCACGAGACTCAGTATAGAATAGGTCAGCGGAAGCGGTGAATACATTGATGGAGAAAAGAAAATGAAGAACCAGAAATTAAAGGGAGCAGATTTATTTCAACATGATTGAAGAGGACATCGGGAGACAGATGCCGACAGTACCTAGAACAATTTAGTCCGAGAAGCAGTCCCATCAAGAGAATACAAATACACCGTGCCATAACTGCAGTTCCATAATTATTTACGTGTGGAATATGTGCTTGCTGGCAACTTATTTTTTGTTCTAATGGTGAATTACACTTATCTGCCCTCGATACAGGTCTCAATGCTAATGACATTTGAACACTGATGGCTCATTGATATAACTAGTTTTCTACCGGTTTCATACGTCTAGCTTAAAAAATATATACTCTGTAATTTTCCTTTTTTAGAAAATTTTTACTTGTTCGTCTCTGTGGTGGAACTGTTTTGTACTGTACTCTGCATTAGATGTCTAACTGGCATCGATCTCAGCATCCCACTTGTTGCTGTTTGTATGTGCTATGCAGTTATCTTGTTCATACATGACGTATGTAGCTCTTCTTATCTGTTTCTGCTACTCTGTAATGTTGCCTTTCAACATGAACCTGACTGGTGTGTTGTTGTCAATGAATGTGTCAATACCAGCATTGCTGTATTTCCATTTTCGTAATATCAAAGGTGTTTTTGACAGAGTTTTCAAAGTACTGCGGGATTCATCTCTTCACATTTACCTTTTTTCGTGTAGTGGTTCATGGTGTGGGTTCCTGTTGTCATTTCATAGTTCATGAACCACTGGCAACGTATGAGTAGCCAAGTAAGTGGTCCTGACATTCGGGATACCAGTTGCTGTGGAATAAGGCTGGCATCTCGGACATATTCTGAGTCGTCGTCACCTTCGTGCTCAGACGGCAACGACTAACAAACCCACCGGTTAGTCCCTCAACCGTTAGGGGTAAAACTCAACGGGACCCGGGGCAAGTAAGGCTAGCAACCTGCTTCCCTGGTACTTTAAATATGATGCTGGCAACAATCAGAGCAAAATGCCTCGGATCTCTGGAGGTGACGGAGTCCCACCTCTAATTGACAAACCAGTGATTCCTAAGATACGACTCGGCAAACGAATGTAACGAGATGGGGAGCTATTAATATCAATGGGGGTTACTCTGGGCAGAAGGTAGAGCTGGCAGAGGCTGCAAGTAAGATAGGGTTGGACGTTTTAGCTGTTAGTGACATTCGGGTAAGGGGTGAGAAAGAAGAGGAAGTGGGAGAATACAAGGTCTACCTGTCAGGAGTCAAAGCAGGAATAGAACAATGGGGTGTAGGGCTTTACATCAGGAAAGAAATGGAACCCATCGTAGTTGAAATAAGGTATGTAAACGAACGAATGATGTGGATAGGTTTGACAGTGTCCAGCAAAAAAATTAGGACTGTATCAGTATATTGTGAGGGACAGATCAAGATAAGATGGATAGTTTTTATGACGCACTCAGTGATGTAGTTAGAGTAAAGGACAAGGACAATGTTCTGCTCATGGGTGATTTTAATGCCAGGATTGGAAATCGAACAGAATTTTATGAAAAGGTTATGGGTAAATTTGGAGAGGATATGGAGGCCAACAGGAACTGGAAACAATTCTTGGATTTCTGTGTCAGTATGGGCTTAGTAATAGCAAACTCATTTTTTAAACATAAGAACATTCATCGGTATACTTCGGAGGGCAGGGGACCCAGATCTGCCATTGACTATATAATGACAGATCAGGAATTCAGGAAGGCTGTGAGGGACAAACGTGTACTCAGGGGATTCTTTGATGACACTGATCACTATTTAACCTGCAGTGAAATTGTTATTGTGAGGCCGAAAGTGCATTAGGTCAGGTCCATATGTAGGAGGGTAAGAGTGGCGAAACTTCATAATAATGAAATCAGGCACAAGCACATAACAGTGATCGCACAAAGGTACCAGTTAGTTGAATGTAGTCAGTTACAGTCATTGGAAAAGGAATGGAGAAGGTACAGGGACACAGTACTAGAAGTGGCTAAAGAATGCATTGGAACAGTACTGTGTAAATATAGGAAGAAGCAAACAGCTTCGTGGAATGACGCAGTCAAGGCAGCCTGTTAAAGGAAAAAGAAGGCGCATCAGAAATGGCTACATAATAGAATTCAGGTAGACAGAGAAAGTTATGCTGAAGAAAGAAACAAAGCCAAACAGATAATTGCAGCATCCAAGAAGAAATATTGGGAATACTTTGGAAACAGGTTGGAGACTTTGGGTCAAGCTGCTGGAAAACCATTCTGGAGTGTAATTAGCTGTCTTTGAAAGGGAGGTAAGAAGGAAATGACAAGTATTTTGGACAGGTCAGGAAAACTGCTGGTGAATCCTGTTGATGCCTTGCGCAGATGGAGGGAGCATTTTCAAGAGTTGCTTAATGTTGTGAAAATACGATCAGTAATGTTTCAGATTTCGATGTACAATGGGATAGGAATGATGATGGAAATAGGATCACATTTGAGGAAGTGGAGAAAATGGTCAATAGTTTGCAGTGCAATAAAGCGGCTGGGGCGGATGAAATTCAGTCGGAACTCATCAAATACAGTGGAATGTCAGGTCTTAAATGGCTACACAGGATAATTGAAATGGCGTGGGAGTCGGGAGAGGTTCCATCAGACTGGACGAAAGCAGTAATCACACCAATGTTTAAACATGGAAACAGAAAAGATTGTAACAACTACAGAGATATCTCTTTAATCAGCACCGTGGGTAAATTCTTCCCAGGTATTGGTGAAAGGGAAGTGCGAGTATTAGGTGAGGACAAATTGGATGAAAATCAGTCTGGGTTTAGGCCTCTTAGAGGTTGTCAGGACCAGATCTTTAGCTTACGGCAAATAATGGAGAAGTGTTACGAGCTGAACAGGGAATTGTATCTATGCTTTATAGATCTACAAAAGGCATATGACCTGGTTCCTAGGAGGAAGTTATTGTCTGTTCTACGAGATTATGGAATAGGAGGCCAACTGTTGCAAGCAATTAAAGGTCTTTACATAGATAATCAGGCAGCAGTTAGAGTTGACGGTAAATTGAGTTCACGGTTCAGAGTAGATTCAGGGGTAAGACAAGGCTGCAACCTATCTCCACTGTTGTTCATATTATTTATGGATCATATGTTGAAAACAATAGACTGGCTGGGTGAGATTAAGATATGTGAACACAAAATAAGCAGCCTTACATACGTGGATGACTTAGTTGTGATGGCAGATTCCATTGAAAGTTTGCAAAGTAATAATTCAGAGCTAGATCAGAAATGTAAGGACTATGGTATGAAGATAAGCATCTCCAAAACGAAAGTAATGTCAGTGGGAAAGAGATATAAACGGATTGAGTTCCAAATAGGAGGAACAAAGTTAGAACAGGTGGACGGTTTCAAGTACTTAGGATTCATATTATCATAGGATGGCAACATAGTGGAAGAACTGGAAGCGAGGTGTAGCAAAGCTAATGCAGTGAGCGCTCAGCTACGATCTACTCTCTTCTGCAAGAAGGAAGTCAGTACCAAGACTAAGCTATCTGCGCACCGTTCAATCTTTCGACCATCTTTGTTGTATGGGAGCGAAAGCTGAGTGGATTCAGATTACCTTATCAATAAGGTTGAGGGTACGGATATGAAAGTAGCTCGGATGATTGCAGGTACTAGTAGATGGGAACAATGGCAGGAGGGTGTCCACAATGAGGAAATCAAAGAAAAACTGTTAATGAACTATATAGATGTAGCAGTCTGGGCGAACAGGCTTAGATGGTGAGGTAATGTTACACGCATGGGAAAAGTAAGGTTACCCAAGAGACTCATGGGTTCAGCGGTAGAGGGTAGGAGGAGTCTGGGTAGACCAAGGAGAAGGTACCTGGATTCGGTTAAGAATGATTTTGAATAAATAGGCTTAACATCAGAAGAGGCACCAAAGATAGAACTGAATAGGGGATCATGGAGGAACTATATAAGGGGGACAATGCTCCAGACTGAACGCTGTTAGGCATAATAAGTCTTAAATGATGATGATGATGATTTTGTATTTGTGGTTACATTTGTGACTTACGCTCGAATTACGATGATACAGTTAACAGATGATGGATTGTAACCGAAACTTGTAGTACAATAAAAGAACCAAATACAGCTTTGTGTTACGAATTTTGAGAAACATATTTGCGCTGTTGACAACTGCCTTAAGAAAATGTTTGAAATTTGTAATATTCCCATTGAGATGATGGATGATAAAGTCACCTACATTGATATGACTTTAAAACGTAGGCACTACCGAGCTGAAAATTTATCTGATATTTTCGGTTACATCTATGGCTTAATCCGATGGTCAATACAAGGATCGAATTATAAGTTTATACTAACCCAGTTTATGCTGAGTCCTGTGCTAACTATTTAGTGTGCAGCTCGAATTTGTATATCAAACGGTTCAAATGGCTCTGAGCACTATGGGACTTGACTTCTGAGGTCGTCAGCCCCCTAGAACTTAGAACTACTTAAGCCTAACTAACCTAAGGACATCACAAACGTCCACGCCCGAGGCAGGATTCGAACCTGCGACCGTAGCGATGGCGCAGTTCCAGTCTGTGGCGCCTAGACCCGCTCGGCCACTTCGGCTGGCCAAATTTGTATATCGATGGATTCCATTTTCTTCTCTACTTCACTTTAGCCAGTCCTTTAGACATACACTTAGATTAGAATGAAGAAGGATTAGTGAGAATATTAGAGACAATAATGTAAAAGTGAACTGCACATGACCTCGCACTCAGATGAAGCTGACTTATTACTACTAATACTTCGCTATAAATTTTTCAAGGATATTTAGAGTGGTGGACACGCCCCATTACTTAACGAGGGATCAGCTATCTCATCTATACAAATATATAAAGGATAAACGTTGTTTCCAAAAATTTCGAAAAGCTTTTGAAAGATTTACTTCAAATTTTTGCTCTATACTTAAATAAATAAAAAGATGACCGATTTACTTCAAATACAAAACAAGGAATCAGGATCATAGAAACAATTGGCCAAACATGTTTCGTTTTCGAATTATTAATGAAGATTGACAGCTTTCCCGGCATAACCCAACAAACTCACTTATCTATGCATCTGTCTGACTCCTTGTATCCAAAACTGCGTTCTGTTGCCAGGGAGACTTCTTATGTTATGGTCTGCCCTCAGCCCGCACACCTTGCACGCTCGAAGTTTGGCACACCGTGGCCTAGAAGGAGTGCCCTTTCAAATAAGAAGAAACCCGTGGTTTACGCATGATGGACATCCAGCACATTTCAATCTTAGTGTTAGAGATCCAGCACATTTTAGTCTCAATATTCGAAATGCAGTGGCTGGTATCTACCACGATACACTAATGGCCATTAAAATTGCTACACCAAGAAGAAATGCAGATGATAAACGGGTATTCATTGGACAAATATATTACACTAGAACTGTGATTACATTTTCATGCAATTTGGGTGCATAGATCCAGAGAAATCAGTAGCCAGAATAACCACATCTGGTCATAGTAACGGCCTTGATACGCCTGGGTATTGAGTCGAACAGAGCTTGTATGGCGTGTACAGGTACAATTGCCCATGCAACTTCAACACGATACCACAGTTCATCAAGAGTAGTGACTGGCGAATTGTGACGAGCCAGTTACACGGCCACCATTGACCAGACGTTTTCAATTGGTGAGAGAATGTGCTGGCCAGGGGAGCAGTCGAACATTTTCTGTATCCAGAAAGGCATGTACAGGACATGCAACATCCGCTCGTGCATTATCCTGATGAAATGTAGGGTTTCGCAGGGATCGAATGAAGGATAGAGCCACATGTCGTAACACATCTGAAATGTAAACTGTTCAAAGAGACGTCAATGTGAACAAGAGGTGACCCAGACGTGTAACTAGTGGCACCCCATACCATCACGCCTGGAGATACCAGTAAGGTGATGACGAATACACGCTTCCAATGTGCGTTCACCGCGATGTTGCCAAACACGGATGCGATCATCATGATGCTGTAAACAGAACCTGGATTCATCCGAAAAAATGACGTTTTGCCATTCGTGCACCCAGGTTCGTCGTTGAGTACACCATCGCAGCCGCTCCTGTCGGTGATGCAGCGTCACGGGTAACAGCAGCCATGGTCTCCGAACTGATAGTCCATGCTGCTGCAAATGTCGTCGAACTGTTCGTGCAAATGGTTGTTGTTTTGCAAACGTCCCCATTTTTTGACACTGGGATAGAGACGTGGCTGCACGATCCGCTACAGCCATGCAGGTAAGATGCCTGTCATCTCGACTGCTAGTGATACGATTCCGTTGGGATCCAGCACGGCGTCCCGTATTACCCTCCTGAACCCACCGATTTCATATTCTGCTAACACTCATTGGATCTCGACCAACGCGAGCAGCAATGTCGCGATACGATAAACCGCAATCGCGATAGGCTACAATCCGACCTTTATCAAAGTCGGAAACGTGATGGTACGCATTTCTCCTCCTTACACGAGGTATCACAACAACGTTTCACCAGGCATCGCCGGTCGTCTGCTTTTTGTGTATGAGAAATCAGTTGGAAACTCTCCTCATGTCAGCACGTTGTAGGTGTCGCCACCGGCGCCAACCTTGTGTGAATGCTCTGAAAAGCTAATCATTTGCATATCATAGTATCTTCTTCCTAACGGTTAAATATCGCGTCTGTAGCACTTCATCTTCGTGGTGTAGCAATTTTAATGTCCAGTAGTGTAGATGGGGTAGGACCAGTTCCATGGCCTGCACGTTTCCTCGTCGGTGGTTTGAATTATTATCTCTGTGGACACCTTAAACAATCGGTTTATGCAGCAGACCACCTGGATGCAGAGACATTTCATCGACGTGCCATCGAACCTGCGAAACCGTTCAAAATTCAGAACCGTCAGGGAGTATGTGCAAGTGTGCGACATTCCATTATTTGACGAGTAGATGGGTGTTTAGAAGAAAGAGGAAGACATTTCGAGCATTTATTATGAATGTTTGGTTTGATAAGCTCCAATGACCTAAAATTTAAGCTTTCATTAACAACTCTAAAGCAAAGGGTTTTCCGACATGTCTTTATCAGAACCTTTCTTCTTGTTTCGGTTTAAGAAACCTGACCCCCAAAGTTTGTTAAAGTGTTTCCGTAACACCCTCTACATAAACCGATAGAAATGTATACAGGGAAAACGTGGATAACACAAAACTCAAAATTCTTGACCGATTAACTAATAAAGATTCGAACGTTCATGTCTGCATGTGTTTTGAAACAACGATGTGTAAGTTTTCTGTTATAAGCGAGTGCTGGAAAGAAACTGCTGTGCTGTGCTGTGCTGTGCTCTGTTGTGGAAAAGTGCTGTTCCGTTTTTTTTCTTGGAGTCGATTTTAACTATGATAGGTTAAATTGAATGGATAAACTAGTTGTAATTGTAACGCAGCGTTTTCGTCTGCACAGAGTTTGTAGTATAATGTTACGGCGTGTTCGTGTTTCATCTGCGAACAGGCTATACTACAGAACTTCAGATGATTAAGACTGTATCAGTATTATCATTAAAAGCAGGTAAGCCGTACTTAAAATTCTCGTTATATACTGGTTGTCAATTAGAAACAACTACGAGGGAGCAAACTAATCAGCACATTGTTGTGTATGAAATTTATGTTTAATATTATGTAGACAATATATAGGGAAGAAGTAATTTGTGTAATGATTTAACTGTTTTACTGTCGTAGTCGAAGCCAGCTGCGAGGAACGAAACGAAATCCCACTTACGCACAGCGCACCATTTTCTTTTTCGCAATCGGTTTTAACGGACCATCTCTGCTTTATTGTAAACAGAAAATATAGCCTACACCCGTTCAAGTGCTTATTAGAGTATCGTATGTAAATCTGAAGTAGGTCGGTGTAAGGGCGCCCATTCGATATTTTATAGGGGACGACGGATTGGTAGACCAGGCGGTAAGCGTTATTTTTAATATTTTGGAAGACAAATAGGGTTTTGTACATAGCAATAAAAAAGTTTCTGACCCTGTTGAAAACCTGCGTAATACCGACTTTTAAATCATTTTGTTGCACGAAAAACAGCTGAGTCCACTATATTTCTTTCTGTTCCCTGAGATCTAGGTGAGACCACGGCCCACCCTATCCTAAGTGCGAGGGAGCCCTTGAATCGGTTAACAACTTCTCAGGATCTTTTTCGTTCCTATTCTATGTGATTTATTATGATTTAGGGTCCCATCCTTCAGAGGTCACAACGAGCAACCTTCTTCGTTCTGACACAGTTCCCAGGAATATTCCACATTTGAGCATGTATCCAATTTCCTTACATATTTAGCAATTGCGATGCATTGCCGGGTTCACTACTCTCTATACAAAACAGTGATGTTATTGATTAATCAATATTAAAGTTATGTGAGTCATTTAATGAATCTGACAAACGTTCAGATATTGTATGAGTTTAGTGCACTCAGAAAAAAGAAAAATGATCTACGTACCACGAAGGAACTATCCTAATGCGACGGAAATCGGTAGATGTGATGAACATTTACAAACAAATGATTACAATTTCAGAAAAATTGGATGATTTATTCAAAAGAGAGAGGTTCACCAATTGTGCAAATCAGTAGCGCATTGCCCCATACACGGTTCTTACACACGCTGTTATTCGGCTTGGCACTGAGTGATCGAGTTGTCAGATGTCCTCCTGGCAAATTCTGTCTAAATGGCAAGGGAGATCGTCATAATACCACACTGTTTGGGAGGCCATGTCCACAGTGCTCCAAGAGCTCTTAGTTAGTGAAAGATCCGGTGACCTTGCTGGCCTAGGTAGGGTTTGTCAAGCACGAAGACAGGCAATAAAAACTATCGTTCTATGCGTACGGGCATTATCTTGCTGAAAAGGCCAAGATGGCTTGCCATGAAGGGCAACAAAACGAAGCATAGGATATGGTCGACGTACAGCTGTCCTGCAAGGAAGCCGCAGGTGATAAGCACTCCTGTTCCTCGGACCCCAAGAGAATCAACAGTCAGGGGCCTGGAGTCTCATTGACTGGATTACAATTGTCTTCACTGATGAGTCCAGCTTCGAATTCAGCTCCGATGACCAGCGAAAACGAGTGCAGATACGCCCCAGTCCGCGCTGGCATATTAATGTGACTCTCGCCCTCCACACGGCCCGACAACCACGAGTGATGGTCTGTGGAGCCATTTCATTTCATAGCAGAACCGCTTTGGTTGTCATCGGCAGCACCATTACAGCATAGTGGTACGTCAACGAGACTTTACGTTCCGTTTTGTTGCCTTCATAGCAAGCCATCCAGCTTCAATTTCGGCAAGATAACGCCCATCCACACGCAGGGAGAGTTTCTGCTGCTTTTCTTCATGCTTTCCAAACCCTACCTTGGACAGCGAGGTCACCGGATCTCACTGCAGCTTAGAACCTTTGCAGCATTATAGCCACGGCCCTCTAATCAGCTCATGATTTTGACGATCTAACTCGCTAAATGGATAGAATTTGCCACGATATCACTCAGGAGGACATCCAACAACTTTATCATTCAAAGCCAAGCCGAACAACTGCTTGCATAAGAGCCAGAGGTGGACCAATGAGTTATTGATTCGCTCAATTAGTGAAGCTTTTTCTCTTGAATAAGTCATCCTATTTTTCTGAAGTTGTATTAATCTGTTTGTGTGTAAATGTACATCACACGAGCCTATTTCCGTCCAATTTGGATCATTCCTTCGTGATATGGCGTTTCGTTTTTTTCTTAGAGTGCATATAACAGATGTATTGACCTGGGGGGATGTAGATACCTTGGAGGACGGGAGAGAGCAGCAAAGTTTTAATAACGCATGTCATCCGCTAGCAATACGTTTGTAGCTTTGTTGGTAATCAGGACGAGAATGACGATATGTTAGACCAGATTTTGACGTTATTGTAGTCCGTCGGATCACCGGTAGCAATCCATTAATTCAGCGTCATCACATCTGCTGGGAGTAAGAGTTCTAAGAAGAGGTCTAAGACAGTATGTTGTTTGGAGGATACATATTTTTCCATCTGACAGGGTCCTGTTTAAACTACTGTCATATATAAACTGAATCACTTTCCGCAGAATCCTGTTGCTGTTTTGGTAAGAGGCCAATATTCACTTTTATCATCTATGTTATACGTTTTTATCTAATTTTGAACTGTGTAAGTAAATCTAATATCTAGCGATAGTTAACTTGGCCGGCCGGAGTGGCCGAGCGGTTCTAGGAACTACAGTCTGGAACCGCGCGACAGCTTCGAATTCTGTCTCGGGTATGGATGTGTGTGATGTCCTTAGGTTAGTAAGGTTTAAGTAGTTCTAAGTTCTAGGGGACTGATGACCTCAACAGTTCAGTCCCATAGTGCTCAGACCCATTTGAACCATTTGATAGGTAACTTGGCACTGGAATGGTCAATAGAAGAGAGGCGTTCTAGAGCCAGTCAAATATTGGAATATATTTAAAAAATACTGAATATTTAGAATGTACGAAGGCTGTACCAAAAGTAAGGTTCCCAATAAGTTACAGCCTCGAGGGAAGACGTTAGGCTAAATCCGATAACAGCGCTGTGCGCAGTGGTTCCCCCACTCTCGAGTCCGCCTCTCCTCGATTCGCTACGTCGCTCAGTGTTGACTTGGCAGCCGTCAGAGATGGAAGTGTTGATAACCGCTCCTGTCAAGCCCGGGGCTCGAGCAGTACTCCGGTTTCTCGATTTAAGGAAGTTACCACCTATGGAGATTCAATGCAACTGACTGAGGTTTATGGTGAAGACTGCAGGTCCGTTCAGAACGTCCACGAATGGCACAGGGCTTTTGCTGAGGGTCGCACTGAAGTTCACAATGAAGAACTGAGTGGAAGACCGCCAGTTGCGGATACGATTTTCCAGAAGGTCAACAGTGCGATGCTCAGAGATCAGAGGGTCACGGTCTGGGAACTTCTAGAACGTATTCCTGAAGTTTCCAACAGCACAATTGAAAGAACTTTACCAGATACGTTGGGTTACCGCAAGGCGTGTGGTCACTGGGTCCCCTACATGATCACTGACGGACACAAGGAGCAACGCCTTGACTGTGCTCGCAAGTTCCTTCAACAATGTGAGGGGGGAGGCAACAAGGAAAAGTTGTTGAACTCTATCGCCACAGGACATGAAATGCCAGTTTTTCATTACACCCCTGAAACAAAACAACAATCTCGTCAGTGGCGTCACTCCACCGCCACCAAAGAAATTTAAACAAACACAGACCGCATGAAAGGCTATGGTGAGTGTGTCTTGGGACTGGAAGGGGGTACTCCTCATCGATTTGATGCAACCTGGGACGACAATAAACTCAGACAGATATTGTGAAACATTGACCAAACTCTGGCGAGCAATCCAGTATCGCCTGAGAGAAAGACTAATGGAGTAGTGCTTCATGACATTGCTCGAACCCATGTCGCTCATCAACCACAGGAGCTTTTGAAGAAATGTGGGTCTACTTTTATGCCCCATCCCCTGTACAGCCCAGACTTAGCCCCCAGCGATTATCACCTTTTCCCCAAGCTGAAGGAACACTTAGGTGGCAAACGCTTCAGGAGCGATGATGAAGTCCGATCAGAGGTCACACGCTTCCTCAGTGGGTTAGTGGGAGACTTCTTTGATGTAGGAATACAAAAGCTGGAGCACCGTCTTCAAATGTGTGTCTAAAAATGGAGACTATGTTGAAAAATAGACAAATGTGTGGCTTTTCAATGATATGTGAATTAATAACAATAAACAATGTCTTCTATTTGTAAAAAATATAGGAACCTTACTTTTGGTACAACACTCAATCATAATTAACGGCGTAAATGCATACAGTTGAAACTATATGGAGCCAGAAGTAAAAAAGTTTCAGTATACATATATCTGCAAATGAACCATTTGCGAAATAATTGCGACTTTGTGGTTACCAGCCATTACTGACACGATTCTGTGTAAACACCACATGCTGGTCTGTCGTGTAGTCTTTGTTCACCTATTCTAAATGCGGAATTGTAAACAGAATGGATACGGCAGTACAGCACACAGTCAGAATGCCACTCATTTCAATTGTTTGTGAATTATCAGTTGTATTGTACGAGTGGTGATGGTAATATGGAATATTACCATATCTTGGAGTATGCGGATATGCATTTCGCTTATTGTAGAACTAACAGCAGTGCACGATTGTACCGAGAGGCGTACCCTGCCTGAAGGTACCCATAGACTCGAACTTTTACAAGGATGCATGAACGTTTCTGGAAAACTGGAAACTTTGCACAGGGCAGGAGCGGGTAAGTCTGTATGAATTACATCTGTTCTTGATGATGTGCTGGAAATAGTCGAACACTCTCCAGAAATCTCTATAGGAAAACTTGCCACACAAACTCCTGGAATGAATGACACTAAAGTTTAGAGAAGAATCCACTGCAGTACAATGTACAAGTACCACTTCCAATGAATCAGTGTCTCCGAGAGGCAGACTTCGGTTCTAGTTAACGTTCTTTCAGTGGATGCAACAACAAGATGTAGGCAAATACTTCGTTTGACAATAACATTTTATTTACAGATGAAACAGGGTTCACCCATGAAGGTGTGTTTAATTATAGTAATCGTCACATTTCGAGTCGTTTGGGTTCCAACTCACAAGCTGTGCATGAGTTTCCACGTCAGCGAACTTTTATATAATTGTTATATAACTGATATAGTTTATCGTCTTATTGAGCCATAAATGTTACCAAACAAACTCAGTGGACCGAGTTACCTTCGGTTTCTGAGGAATCATCTTGGAGGACTGCTAGTGGATGTTTTCATAGACCGGAGGATGTGGTATGTGCAAGTTGGAGCCCGGCACATTTTACTGCTATGGTTAGACGACGTCTAATGCGCCAACATGAGCGAAGATGGACTGGGCAAGGAGGACTTGTGCCGTGATTTCCAAGATCACCTAATCAAAGACCCAAGGATTTCTGTGTTTGGGGACACTTTAAAGGTGTAGTTAACGCTACTCTGGTGTACATGGTTAAGGAATTGTAGCAAAGACTTGTTGTTGTGTACATAATTCCGCGTAGTCAGGGTGTACACAACTTTCCCACTAGAGCGCGCCCCGCTAAGCACAACAGCGCTCGTCCGTCTCCCCACTACGAGAGGGCGCTGCCTTAGAGATGGACCAAATTCTGCTTCCGCCGATCCGCGTGTTAATATGTCTTGCAGCCAATGAGATTGCTGCTAACGTAGAACCTTTTTCTCCTCCTGGATCACACTCTCGCAGTGATACCTGAACGCTCGAGGTATTATAACGAGTGTACAGATCTCCAATTAGTCAGTCCGCATTAGTCTGTACCAGTCTGCATTAGTCTGTACCAGTCTATAGTCAAGCTTCAGTCTGCGCCTAAGATGATTACCATATTCCTGTACATAGCCATGAAGATAAATGAATAGACACTTTGTCAAGTATCAGAGATATGTGAGAATAAGATTAATGTTCCAAGACCAAAGGAACTTCAGATTGTCAATTGTAAATAGCATCCAGAACCAAGTTAATTTATTTTTATGCTTGTTGTTATTTTAATAAATGAGTGTGAAAAATAATCAAGTTCTGTTTAAAGTTGGTCACCGTCAGTTTGCTACTCTAAGCGTGCAAGTGGCATTTCTATCGTCTGACCCAATGGCAGAAGATAAACACTTCACGATAAGACCACGAGACATATTGCTGACACTCGCCTACTTCGTTAGAGCGACAAGTCAAATAATCTGATGGTGTGTGTACCGAGGGTCTTACAGTATGCACTCCACACTTGTCAACACTCGTCACGAAAAAGATGTTCAAATGTGTGTGAAATCTTATGGGACTTAACCGCTAACATCATCAGTCCCTAAGCTTACACACTACTTAACTTAAATTATCCTAAGGCCAAACACACACACCCAAGCACAAGGGAGTACTCGAACCTCTGCCGGGACTAGCAGCACAGTCCAAGACTGCAGCGCCTTAGAGCGGTCGGCTAATCGCGCGTGGCACTCGTTAAGAATTTCGAAATGATCCAAACGTATTTGAAAGGATTAGAAACTGACTGTAGTGACAGATACATGCCTGCAGCTGGGTAAAAGGACGACTCTTTTAACACAACCTTATGCTATGTTCATTCAAAACACCTGCACATATACCAAATCACCTATAATAACTTTTCTTAATATTGTACGATAGTGTGACCTTATCCCAACTGGGACGACATTTACAAAGACTCAAGTCACAGGGAGCTGGCAACGACAAAGTCGCAGTTCTCTAGCAAAAGCTCCGTTTGCAGACTTGTTTACTGAGATTTTCTTTCTTCTAGTATCGAGTACATTCGACTCTATTCGATTATGCCATTAGTTATTATACACCATCCATTGGGTGTAGCAGCTATGCAAATATGAAAGCATCAGATGAAGTGACAGATGGAGCACAGCCCGTCGAATGAGTAAAGTAGCAGGGAAAAAAGTATTGTTACCACATTTTCTCGCCTCTAATCAAGTTCTAAATGAGTCTGTCATTGCGACAGCTGTGAGCTACGTGACACCTCTTTTGACAGACTCGGTGGCGTCAGTGGAGCGTACGGCGGGGTAGGGCCACAGGTGTGGGGCGAACTGCAGTAGGTAGAGTAAGGGGCCGCCTGCGTAAGTGCTCCCGTGGGACCACTGGCTGGCTGGCGAGGTGCCGTGCACACAAATACACTGCTGCCCCTGGCTCACCGCGGTCACTGCAGACCGGTTGCAAACTCCATCGACAACCTGGAATTTTAACGAACTGATTTGATTAAATGAATCCACGTACATTGCTGAGCATTAAATTCGAAAGTTTATCAAATATTGACCAATAGAAAAATGTTCCTATTGGGGTACAAAAAATGGGAATACGTTCCTGTCTATTTGAAAAACTGACTGAACAGTGGGGTACCAAGTGGCTCCTTCTATCTTCCTCAGTACCCTTAAAAATTTCCCCAAAAGTCTTCACATGCAAATTATTCGCGCTTTTTTAACATGTAACTCACCGAAAACTCCCGCGAGCTCCCCCTACATGTAACTTACTAACACCCACTAGTCCATCGATGTAAGTCCTTCATACTCATCCCTTCCAGTTGTCCTTTCCCACTGTCAGCAACTCTTCATGTCCCTCTGTCATTTTCTCCTGTGTCACTACAACAGTCCACTCTGTCCTGTCCTGCAAATGCAGCCTCCTATCACTGTCACTGTCTTCTTCTTGCTCTCTCTTACTGCTAATCTCTCATTCGTTCCTTCCTACTGCCGCTGTCTCTTCAAACTGTCCTGTCTCTCTCTTCCTCATTGTCACTGTCAAACCCTCTGTCTCTCATTGTCACTGGCTTTCACTCACTTCCACTTCTACATCTACATCTACATTTATACTCCGAAGCCACCCAACGGTGTATGGCTGAGGGCACTTTACGTGCCACTGTCATTGCCTCTCTTTCCTGTTCCAGTCTCGTATGGTTCGCGGGAGGAACGACTGTCTGAAAGCCTCCGTGCGCGCTCTAATCTCTCTAATTTTACATTCGTGATCTCCTCGGGAGGTATAAGTAGGGGGAAGCAATATATTCGATATCTCATCCAGAAACGCACCCTCTCGAAACCTGGCCAGCAAGCTACACCGCGATGCAGAGCGCCTCTCTTGCAGAGTTTGCCACTTGAGTTCGTTAAACATCTCCGTAACGCTATCACGGTTACCAAATAACCCTGTGACAAAACGCGCCGCTCTTCTTTGGATCTTCTCTATCTCCTCCGTCGACCCGATCTGGTACGGATCCCACACTGATGAGCAATACTCAAGTATAGGTCGAACGAGTGTTTTGTAAGCAACCTCCTTTGTTGAGGGACTACACTTTCTAAGGACTCTCCCAATGAATCTCAACCTGGTACCTGCCTTACCAACAATTAATTTTATATGATCATTCCACTTCAAGTCGTTCTTCACGCATACTCCCAGATATTTTACACAAGTAACTGCTACCAGTGTTTGTTCCGCTATCATATAATCATACAATAAAGGATCCTTCTTTCTATGTATTCGCAATACATTACGTTTGTCTGTGTTAAAGGATAGTTGCCACTCCCTGCACCAAGTGCTTATCCGCTGCAGATCTTCCCGCATTTCGCTACAATTTTCTAATGCTGAAACTTCTCTGTATACTACAGCATCATCCGCGAAAAGCCGCATGGAACTTCCGACACTATCTACTAGATCATTTATATATATTGTGAAAAGCAATGGTCCCATAACACTCCCCTGTGGCACACCAGAGGTTACTTTAACATCTGTAGACGTCTCTCCATTGATAACAACATGCTGTGTTCTGTTTGCTAAAAACTCTTCAATCCAGCCACACAGCTGGTTTGATATTCCGTAAGCTCTTACTTTGTTTATCAGGCGACAGTGCAGAACTGTATAGAACGCCTTCCGGAAGTCAAGAAAAACAGCATCTACCTTGGAGCCTGTATCTAATATTTTCTGGGTCTCATAAACAAATAAAACGAGTTGGGTTTCACACGATCGCTGTTTCCGGAATCCATGTTGATTCCTACAGAGTAGATTCTGGGTTTCCAAAAACGACATGATATTCCAGCAAAAAACATGTTCTAAAATTCTACAACAGATCAACGTCAGGGATATAGGTCTATAGTTTTACGCATCTGCTCGACGATCCATCTTAAAGACTGGGACTACCTGTACTATTTTCCAATCATTTGGAATCTTCCGTTTCTCTAGAGACTTGCGGTACACGGCTGTTAGAAAGGGAGCAAGTTCTTTCGCGTACTCTGTGTAGAATCGAATTGGTATCCCGTCAGGTCCAGTGGACTTTCCTCTGTTGAGTGATTCGAGTTGCTTTTCTATTCCTTGGACACTTCGATGTCAGCCATTTTTTCGTTTGTGCGAGGATTTAGAGAAGGAACTGCAGTGCGGTCATCTTCTGTGAAACAGCTTTGGAAAAAGGAGTTTAGTATTTCAGCTTTATGCGTGTCATCTTCTGTTTCAATGCCATCATCAACCCGGAGTGTCTGGATATGCTGTTTCGAGCCACTTACTGATTTAACGTAAGACCATAACATCCTAGGATTTTCTGGCAAGTCGGTACATAGAATTTTACTTTCGAATTCACTGAACGCTTCACCCATAGCCATCCTTACGCTAACTTTGAAGTCGTTTACCTTCTGTTTGCCTGAAAGGTTTTGGGTGCTTTTAAACTTGGAGTGAAGCTCTCTTTGCTTTCGCAGTAGTTTCCTAACTTTGTTGTTGTACTACGGTGGGTTTTTCCCGTCCCTCACAGTTTTACTTGGTACGTACCTGTCTTAAACGCATTTTACGATTGCCTTCAACTTTTTCCATAAACACTCAACATTGTCAGTGTCGGAACAGAAATTTTCGTTTTGATTTGTTAGGTAGTCTGAAATCTGCCTTCTATTACTCTTGCTAAACAGATAAACCTTCCTCCCTTTTTTTATATTCCTATTAACTTCCATATTCAGGGATGCTGCAACGGCCTTATGATCACTGATTCCCTGTTCTGCACATACAGAGTCGAAAAGTTCGGGTCTGTTTGTTATCAGTAGGTCCAAGATGTTATCTCCACGAGTCGGTTCTCTGTCTAATTGCTCGAGGTAATTTTCGGATAGTGCACTCAGTATACTGTCACTCGATGCTCTATCCCTACCGCCCGTCCTAAACATCTGAGTGTCCCAGTCTACATCTGGTAAATTGAAATCTCCACCTAAGACTATAACATGCTGAGAAAATTTATGTGAAATGTATTCCAAATTTTCTCTCAGTTGTTCTGCCACTAATGCTGCTGAGTCGGGTGATCGGTAAAAGGAGCCAATTATTAACCTAGTTCGTTTGTTGAGTGTAACCTCCACCCATAGTAATTCACAGGAACTATCCACTTCTACTTCACTACAGGATAAACTACTACTAACAGCGACGAACACTCCACCACCGGTTGCATGCAATCTATCCTTTCTAAACACCGTCTGTACCTTTGTAAAAATTTCGGCAGAATTTATCTCTGGCTTCAGCCAGCTTTCTGTACCTATAACGATTTCAGCTTCGGTGCTTTCTATCAGCGCTTGAAGTTCCGGTACTTTACCAACGCAGCTTCGACAGTTTACAATTACAATACCGATTGCTGCTTGGTCCCCGCATGTCCTGACTTTGCCCCGCACCCGTTGAGGCTGTTGCCCTTTCTGTACTTGCCCAAGGCCATCTATCCTAAAAAACCGCTCAGACCACGCCACACAACCCCTGCTAACCGTGTAGCCGCTTGCTGTGTGTAGTGGACTCCTGACCTATCCAGCGGAATCCGAAACCCCACCAGCCTATGGTGCAAGTCGAGGAATCTGCAGCCCACATGGTCGCAGAACCGTCTCAGCCTCTGATTCAGACCCTCCACTCGGCTCTGTACCAAAGGTCCGCAGACAGTCCTGTCGACGATGCTGCTGATGGTAAGCTCTGCTTTCATCCCGCTAGCGAAACTGGCAGTATTCACTAAATCAGATAGCCGCCGGAAGCCAGAGAGGATTTCCTCCGATCCATAGCGACACACGTCATTGGTGCCGACATGAGCGACCACCTGCAGATGGGTGCACCCTGTACCCTTCATGGCATCCGGAAGGATCCTTTCCACATCTGGAATGACTCCCCCCAGTATGCACACGGAGTGCACATTGGTTTTCTTCCCCTCTCTTGCTGCCATATCCCTAAGGGGCCCCATTACGCGCCTGACAATGGAGCTCCCAACTACCAGTAAGCCCACACTCTGCGACCGCCCGGATCTTGCAGACTGAGGGGCAACCTCTGGAATAGGACAAGCAGCCATGTCAGGCCGATGATCAGTATCAGTCTGAGACAGAGCCTGAAACCGGTTCGTCAGACAAACTGGAGAGGCCTTCCGTTCAGCCTTCCGGAATGTCTTTCGCCCCCTGCCACACCTTGAGACGACCTCCCACTCTACCACAGGTGAGGGATCAGCCTCAATGCGGGCAGTATCCCGGGCAGCCACAGTCTTAGTCCGATTGGGGGATGCGTGGGACGAGCTGGCCGTCCCCGACAAACCCCCATCCGGACCCCCACAGTGATGCCCATTGGCAACAGCCTCAAGCTATGTGACCGAAGCCAACACAGCCTGAAGCTGGGAGCGAAGGGATGCCAACTCAGCCTGCATCCGAACACAGCAGTTGCAGTCCCTATCCATGCTAAACACTGTTGTGCAAAGAACGTCTGAGCTAATCTACAGAGAGCGCAAACAAATCAACACAAAATTTAAACGGTTATTAAAATACAAGATGTCCTAGTAAATGCAGTAAGGCTGCTACTTGCGCACTGCTAACACTGCTCGGCGGCGGAGGGAGACTACGCGATTTTACACTATTCCGCGATGCTACAACTCTCAAATACTATAATACGCCCGAAATTTATGAATTAAACAATGCAAGTACCAAAAACACTCAAAGAAATTAAGAATTAAAATATGTAACAAATGAGTGAGCTAGGAGTATACGACTTGCTGCTGCAGCTACTTATCCAACGGCGGCAGGGAGCACACTTCCTGTTTCTTTTTGTCTCCTTCACGCTTTTCGTAACACTATTCTGTCACTGTCAGCTATGTTGCACTACTACTGTGTCCTTCTCCTCTAATCACACTTCCGTTGCCTCTTTCCCTCTTTCTGAAGCATAATCCATGTCTACTACTTTCCAGTATTTATAACTTTTCCATCTCTTTGCCACTGTCACCGTCTTATTCTTTATAAGCACACAAAAGTGCAGATACGTTCACAGAACATTCGGGAAAATTTTAAAGATGCTGAGGAACATGACATGAGGCAGGTGCTACACCACTTTTCAGTTACAGTCCTTTAAATAAACAGGAACATACTAGAATTTTTTATACTTTGATAGGAGCATTTTTCTGCTGGTTCCCTTTTTTCCCTGCTGCATCAGGGCATGAAACACATATGAAATGAAATGTATTGTTCAGTAAAAGTTAGATACTTTACTTATACGACCCTGAAACAGTGCATAACTACTTTTATACCCTGACAGGGTTTTACGTGCAAGTGTTTTGCATGTGGTTCAGCACGACAGCAAGGAGTTCCCAAATGGTAACGGAGACACTTTACACCATGGACCACATTAAATGCAAAAAGAACTAACCGATTTGCCCTATTTTCCTAAGCAGGAGGAAGTGTGTAATTTGCAGTCTTTTAGCCTGTAATGTAGAATAGTGGCATTAAAACGATGGAAGTAGCACAGGTGTAATGCAGTTTTAGATTATCTTGTTGAAGGATAACATATCAGAGACTCTGGACGTATGTCACAGTCATTGCCCGTAACAGGTCAGAAATGTAATGGCTTCTGTCGAAATTACTAGTTACGTGAACCACAGGTGACTGTGTTACATTTGCAATGGCGCCCATAAGCACATGCTAGGTTTTGGCCCCTTATGACAATGTCTAAAGCAATCTTGCAACGTTCATTCGCATAGGATATATTTATGTCGTGAGACTCTTCTGATAAGATCTGTTGCTACTCTTAAGTCGAGTGTTGTCTCTGGGGGCAGCACTGTCGAGTACCTCTCTACTGTCTCGTCAATGACAGCTTCTACGAGATTGCTGTGCTCACTCCCCTGCTGCTAGAGACCAGGGATGACTAAAAATTCGACTCATGAAGTTTTCCCTGACACGGGCCTCACAACACCCAGCCTGACACGTCTCCCACCACCATGGCACACTGTCTGACCCTGAGGAGGGAGATTAAGGAGAACTGTGAACACACTGCATTTAAATGGCTATGCAGTCGCACAGCATGTGACTTCGTATTAAATTTTTCACTTCTCGCTAGCGTAGATAACAAACTCAACATATTTTCAGTATTATTTATTTTTCCTGTGCTGATGAAGTGGCATTATTCTGTTGGCTTACAGGCAGTCGCAGACAAAATCACAAATTTTTGAACTCAAGGTGCCGCATAATCGGGATTTCTTTAGTTTTGTAATCGAAAAAAGGTGTTTCACATACGTATGTTAATGGAAATATCGTAACACTTTTGCAACTTCATCATGGAGACGTGGAAATGCTACCTTAGGAAAACAATGTAAATATCCCAGACAATTTTAACATAAAAGGATTTATCTTTAAAGTGGGAATTACACTCCTGGTTCATATGCACTTGCAGTTACATCTTCACTGCAAACGGTCTCGAAAAAAGCTAGAAAACAAATGCAAAATCGCCATTGTCCTCAAAACATTTCGAAAACTATTATTTTAGGTCTCTCAGGGTCATAATGGATTCTTCAAACCATGCGTTTTTTTTAACGCCAGTGCGCTTTGGGAACTGAACTCTACTCGCCAGAATTTATCCCTTCTATAATACGATTTTCTTTTTAAATGCTTCCCCATCAAGTCAGAGGTAAGCTGTTTCTCACCTTGCGATGTCTCAAAAAATGGTTCAAATGGCTCTGAGCACTATGGGACTTAACTTCTGAGGTCATCAGTCCCCTAGAACTAAGAACTACTTAAACCTAACTAACCTAAGGACATCACACACATCCATGCCGGAGGAAGGATTCGAACCTGCGACCGTAGCGGTCGTGCGGTTCCAGACTGTAGCGCCTAGAACCGCTCGGCCACTCCGGCCGGCAATGTCTCACTGTAGGCAATGTGCAGTCAAGTCCACTTAAAATGTGACGTCTGCAATCAATTCCAGATATTCTGATTTGTCGTTCCTGCACTGCTGTTTCCTTCATAAATTCTCATCTCTTCTTCCATTCCCGTTCAGTTTTAAAAGCTTGTCACGATAGATTGTTAGACTGTTTCTTTTTATGCAGACAGCCACTCGACCTGTGAATGTCCTTCATGCCACATACATATGACGAAGGGAAACAGCGCTGAGTCCACGATTCTGTCGAAATGAAGGGAATTATGCTGAACGAAAAATGTCGTGTTAGTTTTTCACTTCTTCCTCTCCTCGTGAAGCAAAAGATTCAGTGAAATTTTATTCCTAAATTTATGGGTTCATTGTGATACTGTTAGTCTGGCCAGGATCCCGTCAACGGTTGGTTCTCCTCTCGCTTGAAATAAAATGTGAGTGTCATTAGTTCTGGTAGCTCTATACTTCCATTGTTGTGTTATTTGTGTTGAGTATTTCAAATATCATTGATTCTCGTCTTAGCGATGATTAACTCTTTGATTCAATATCATGCAAAGTTTTTACTAAGAAGTTTGTAATGGCCTTAGAGAATATTCTCTGTTATTATTATGTAGACGAAGCTGTTAAGTTTTTACCAAGAAGCTTGTAATGGTCTTAGAGAATATTCTCTGTTATTATTATGTAGACGAAGCTGTTAAGTCGGTAGTGCTTATCTTTCTCTTTTTTACCTTGCCTCTTTCACTTCATATGAGTTTTCCGTGTGTTGGGGAACTGCCCATTTGTGCACATATTTTCCAAATAATTTTTTAAATTTCTTTTGTCTAACGTTTCCCCCGTGCTTTGTAGATTTCTAAGAAACATCATCTCACGGTACCCTTCCTTTCTTCGTATCTTAAATTGCTTTGTATATACAGTTTATCCGGCACTTCTTCCGTAGGGCCATTATGTTTGTTCTTAACTATCTATGTTTATGAGATAGCTCTTGAACTTTCAAATATTTAAACAAATGTTGAATTCCTTGTAAAATTTGCTCTCTTTTGTCACCTACTTGTCCACCTCCCACATTAGCTGCTAAATGTGTTAGCCGTCTATTACACATTTGTTTCAGTAGTTCCTCTTACCAAACTTTCATTGCACTTCCTCGCACCCTCTCCGAAACATGAATGAATAGTTTCCTTTACTTTGCGCATTCAAGTATATTCGTACCACCGTTTAACGGAAACAATCGCCTTATTCTTTATAGTTGCCTAGTTCCGTTTCAGATATTGTTTCCTTTTGCTGTGTTACTGCAAGCAGCATTCTTTGCTATTTGCGTGACTGCCTTTGTTAAATAAGTGCTTCTCGTGTACTAAAATATGATCAACATTTCATATACCTGATCCATATCTCAGATACTTAATTTCTTCTTACCTTGTCTACCTCTCTGTTCTCAAATAATTTCTCATAATGAAATTAATGATTTCTTGCTTTAGGGTTTTTTTCTATGTGTGTGTGTGTCTGTACGCCGGATTTTATAAGTGCACGGTCACTTGATTTTGAAACAGATTAAGATCGTCACAAAGTTTCTATTGTTTGTCAAAATACAGTCAATTTCATTTGTAGTTCTCTTTTACACTTGTGAAATAAAATATCTATATATTTTCTTGTGAAAGAAAACTCACTAATAAGAAGAAACATGTCATTCAAAGTATCTTTCTAGATTATCCAGGAAACAATAGTTCCTTAATTTTTATATTACATGTGCACTAAAAATTCCATTTGTAACAATGTAGTGAGATTTTCTGTGATCTAACAATCATTGCAAGTTTTCATAGAGGTCTTATTCTTCTTCACTGGATTATGAAGATGCATAAAGATTAATGATTTCTGGGACATGTTATGTTTATTCTTAAAACAAATCTTATTTCTCTGCGTGAGAATCCTTCTGTATACAGGATTAACCACTAAGCTGGTCAGCTCTAATAATTCCAGAACCTTTCAGATATCGAAATTCTGTTTTCATTCAGATTATGACACTACCGTCCGCTACTGCTGTACCATAACCTTAAAGCTTGAAGCAGGTTACAAAATAAAACTATCTTGTCAAAGCAATTATGGTATAAAGCAACAGAGCAGTGTTACCCTCTGAGAGGAATTCTGTTATGTTGACCGTGTTGTACCTAACGGAGGTGGCTTATGGGAAATGAAAGTCAGAATTACGTAAATATTTGAACAGTGACAAACAAAATTTTGCCTATCTGCACTGTTCAACGGATAAAGAAAACGGTCGCCAGCCTAACTAGGCGAGAGCATGATTAACATTCTCGTTTCAGAATATAGTTATTAATAACGTTAATGGATAAACACAACCTATACTTTGTCACACGCAAGTGCAGTGAACTCTTGACACATACATATATTTACTGTAAGATTGAAACTAACAGTTAGAGCAGCACAAACTATTTGTAAAATTATAACGGATATCGAAACACACTATTACTTTCAGGGCTTAGTCTTTATAACGTTATTATTACTGTTCACTACAGAATCATTAACTACACTCCTGGAAATTGAAATAAGAACACCGTGAATTCATTGCCCCAGGAAGGGGAAACTTTATTGACACATTCCTGGGGTCAGATACATCACATGATCACACTGACAGAACCACAGGCACATAGACACAGGCAACAGAGCATGCACAATGTCGGCACTAGTACAGTGTATATCCACCTTTCGCAGCAATGCAGGCTGCTATTCTCCCATGGAGACGATCGTAGAGATGCTGGATGTAGTCCTGTGGAATGGCTTTCCGTGCCATTTCCACCTGGCGCCTCAGTTGGACCAGCGTTCGTGCTGGACCTGCAGACCGCGTGAGACGACGCTTCATCCAGTCCCAAACATGCTCAATGGGGGACAGATCCGGAGATCTTGCTGGCCAGGGTAGTTGACTTACACCTTCTAGAGCACGTTGGGTGGCACGGGATACATGCGGACGTGCATTGTCCTGTTGGAACAGCAAGTTCCCTTGCCGGTCTAGGAATGGTAGAACGATGGGTTCGATGACGGTTTGGATGTACCGTGCACTATTCAGTGTCCCCTCGACGATCACCAGAGGTGTACGGCCAGTGTAGGAGATCGCTCCCCACACCATGATGCCTGGTGTTGGCCCTGTGTGCCTCGGTCGTATGCAGTCCTGATTGTGGCGCTCACCTGCACGGCGCCAAACACGCATACGACCATCATTGGCACCAAGGCAGAAGCGACTCTCATCGCTGAAGACGACACGTCTCCATTCGTCCCTCCATTCACGCCTGTCGCGACACCACTGGAGGTGGGCTGCACGATGTTGGGGCGTGAACGGAAGACGGGCTAACGGTGTGCGGCACCGTAGCCCAGCTTCATGGAGACGGTTGCGAATGGTCCTCGCCGATACCCCAGGAGCAACAGTGTCCCTAATTTGCTGGGAAGTGGCGGTGCGGTCCCCTACGGCACTGCGTAGGATCCTACGGTCTTGGCATGCATCCGTGCGTCGCTGCGGTCCGGTCCCAGGTCGACGGGCACGTGCACCTTCCGCCGACCACTGGCGACAACATCGATGTACTGTGGAGACCTCACGCCCCACGTGTTGAGCAATTCGGCGGTACGTCCACCCGGCCTCCCGCATGCCCACTATACGCCTTCGCTCAAAGTCCGTCAACTGCACATACGGTTCACGTCCACGCTGTCGCGGCATGCTACCAGTGTTAGAGACTACGATGGAGCTCCGTATGCCACGGCAAACTGGCTGACACTGACGGCGGCGGTGCACAAATGCTGCGCAGCTAGCGCCATTCGACGGCCAACACCGCGGTTCCTGGTGTGTGCGCTGTGCCGTGCGTGTGATCATTGCTTGTACAGCCCTCTCGCAGTGTCCGGAGCAAGTATGGTGGGTCTGACACACCGGTGTCAATGTGTTCTTTTTTCCATTTCCAGGAGTGTAGATATAGGTTAAGTTTCTCTCAGTTAAGTACTTTACTATTTAAAATGAAAGTTGATTGGAATCCACTAACAGGTTGCTTCTCACTATCATTTGAATAAAGAAATAATGTTTTTCATAATTAGTGGTCTTCCCATTACTTGTTACCTAGCATTAACACAATCGGCAAACTGTGGATCCTGTTATATTATTAATATGCACTTCCAATACACAAGAGAGACAAACACTTAGCAAACATGAGTATATAACGTTACACACTGCAGTTTTCCACTTTTACAACATTGAAAGACAAAATTAACATATATGTAAAATACTGACTGACCTTCTGCGATTTACAACAGGCAGTAACGTGATCATTTACTAAGCAAAACTTTATAAGCCTCAGTCTTACGAACTCTTAATTTGAAGTTGGCAACAATACATTAATAAGCAGTTTTATTAGGAAAATTACTTTCAGCAAGTATTATTAACTTTAATTTTCTTTTTACTATGTTCAAGAGGCATTAATTAGCAAAAACACTGGTCTTTAATGTTATTTCAGTAGGGACACTCGGTAATCACTTTAGTTCAAACGGAGAGGAACCTGAGAGGTGTTATGATAAGGAAAAAATCAAGGTAGGTACACAAATTCAGTTATAAGTTACCTTATATTTGAGCACACTAACACATCCATTTAGCTGATCCTTCACTGTACATTATTATACTGCTCCTTTACAGTAATTGCGCAATGTGAAGGCAACTGCAAGTCGGTAGGCGGATTTGCAGACAGAATTGCTGGATTCTGGCCTTTCGTGGTGGCGATGATGAATACCAATTCCAGAGTCGTTCCAGCTATTATTCCATCCATCCGAGGCATTGGAAAGTAGCAGAAAATATCCTCTCTCGGAACCAGCTCAATATGCATCTTTTACATGGCAGTGCACAGTTTGGTAGCTCGTCCACGACTGGTGGCTCGCCCCCGACTGACTCTTGTTCCACTTTTTCTACCTATGCCAACCACAATTTGCGCGCGCTACATAGTTCCGTTCCCGAGGGTAACCACTACACCTTTTATATACTAAAGAACTAAGAACCCTAAGTAAGGATCAGCAGTTCACATAACAATAATCAAATACATTAAATAAAACAAAACATTTGCACATATTGACATTCCTACCAAAAATTTTCACACAAAATTACAATCATATACAGTAAGTTTTGTTCCCTCCAAATGAGACAAAGAATTCAAATGACAGATACACTACATTGCATCGAATCAAATCATGACATCAAAGTTTTAAATAAAGAAAAGAGTATACAATTTTGTGACATCTATTCAATCAAAAACATTTACAGAAGCTTAACGATGTAATATTAAATGAAACAAAAACCAAAATAAATCATTGGAGTATTAGAGCTATGGTGTTACAAGATGACTTGTAAGAAAGCATTCAGTGAACGATGTGTAGTTTCTTTTCATAGCTCTTCTAATAATGGAGGTATCAGTAATAACTTATTTTTTTTTCAAATGCAACTACAGTAATTTCTAACTCTAAACTTAACTCCGTCCGAACAGGCCGTTGAAGGCCCAACGATACCGACCGGCCTCCGTGCCATCCTCACTGGATGCGGATATGGAGGGTCATGTGGTCAGCTCACCGCTCTCCCCGCCTTATGTCAGTTTACGGAACCAGAGCCGCTACTTCTCAGTCAAATAGCATCTCAATTTGCCTCACACGGGCTGTTCGCACCCCGCTTGCCAACATCGCTCGGCAGACCGGATGGTCGCCCATCCAAGTGCTAGCCCACCCTTACAGCGCTTAACCGGTGCTACCACTGCGGCAAGGCCGTTGGCCTAGTAATTTCTGCTGCTACTAACGTAGACCAAGAGAGACAAAGTAAGCGAGTTTTCGCTGTTGAGAAACCGATTACTAGTTTAAGAGTAATTAATATACACACATCAAAAACTGTTTGTATCACCTCGGTTCCGAGATTTCCGGAACCTGTACGGAAAATTGGAATAGAGAGCAACATAAACATCATTTCCGCCCTTTTTAAGGCTCATGAAAACCACACATTGCATGTTGTACAACCATACAGCGAGACCTTCAGAGGTGGTCGTCCAGATTGTTGTAACACCGGTACCTCTAATACCCAGTAGCACGTACTCTTGCATTGTTGCATGCCTGTATTCGTCCTGGCATACTATCCACAAGTTCGTCAAGGCATTGTTGGTCCAGAGTGTCTCACTCTTTAACAGCGATTCGACTTATATCCCTTAGAGTAGTTGGTGGGTCATGATGTCCATAAACAGCCTTTTTCAATCTGTCACAGGCATGTTCGATAGCGTTCATGTCTAGAGAACATGCCGGCCACTCTAGTCGAGCGATGTCGTTATCGTGAAGGAAGTCATTCACAAGATGTGCTCGATGGGGGCTCGAATTGTCCTCCATGAAGACGAATACCTCGCCAATAGGCTGCCGATATGGTTGCACTATCGGTCAGAGGTTGGCATTCACGTATCGTACAGCCGTTATGGCGCCTTCCATGACCACCAGCGGCGTACTTCGGCCCCACATAATACCACCCCAAAAGCGAAGGGATCCTCCACCTTGCTGCACTCGCTGGACACAGTGTCTAAGGCGTTCAGCTTGACCGGGATGCTCGAAACACGCCTACGGTGATTGTCTGGTTGAAGACATAAGCGACACTGATCGGCGAAAAGAACGTGATGCCAGTCCTGATCGGTCCATTCGGCATGTTGTTGGGCCCATCTATATCACGCTGAATGGTGTCGTGGTTGTAAAGAAGGATCTCGCCACGGACGGCGGGAGTGAAGTTGCACATCATGCATCCTATTGCGCACAGTTTTAGTCGTAACACGGCCTTCTATACAGTCAACGACAATCTTCAAGAAATCTGGGAACTGGGGTGATGCATTTTTTGTTTTGTTTTATTGATATGTATACTTAGAACGTAGGGTTTATGTGCTTTGCACATGAAACCGACAATTGTCTTCTGAGGAAGTTCTTCATTTCGCCTGCATCTCGTGGTCATGCGGTAGCGTTCTCGCTTCCCGCGCCCGGGTTCCCGGGTTCGGTTCCCGGCGGGGTCAGGGATTTTCTCTGCTTCGTGATGGCTGGGTGTTGTGTGTTGTCCTTAGGTTAGTTAGGTTTAAGTAGTTGTAAGTTTTAGGGGACTGATGACCGTAGATGTTAAGTCCCTTAGTGCTCAGAGCCATTTGAACCAATCTTCATTTCGTAGAAAAGTAAGTAAATACGTCACCAGTATAAAAGAGACACAGAATAAATGGAGTTTTGTTAAATGTAGCTTTCATTCTGTTTATGTATTCGCGTCTGTCGACTGCTGATTAATTTGACAAATATCTGTCTTTCGCAAACCTAGACATACTGAATATGTTGCACCTTTACGGGGATTCAAAAAACAGTTGACTTGTACACAGAAAGGTATTCCGACAAACGGTGTCTAACAGGAATGAAAATTCAATTTATGTGCAAAAAATTGTTATTGGATGGGCCCTGGAATACTCGGCAGATTCCTGCAACGAATTGAGCCAACAGAATAGATGTTTCGACAGGTGTTCCTCGTGATCTACATATTAGTGCCACAGAAATTACAATTGCTTTTGGAATAAGTCGGCCCAACATGGTTAGCATTTTGTGCATAAGAAAGCTTCAAACCCTGTATCATTTGACACTTTGCCAGGAGATAACCAGCTGTATTGCAGAAGACGCATAAAATTCTAACACTCGATTCTCACGTGACATCTCGACAACAGGTTATATCTTCAAAGAGTTTTCTTCACTGATGGCGGTAGCATTGAAAACATTGGAAGCTTAATCTAAGAAAATCCATTATTGTATATCTGAGAATCAACTGTGGCTGAGACACGCCGAATACCGTTCGAGATTATTGGAGACTACGTGACTGGTCCTTACTTTATTGAAGAAACCTTAACAGATAAAATATAATAGCAATTTCTTACAGAGGTGCTACCGGCACTGCTAGATCAAGCAGCACGTGGAATACGCACACGTATCTGATGCGAACGTTATGGGTGTCCGACCCTACCTGCCTAGGAAAACGCCCACTGGTCACTTTCCTGGTTCCTGAACTGGGCATGAAGATGTCACCAGTGGGCCTGCACCCTCACTTGGTTTCACGCCGCTGGGAAATCTTCTCGAGGTAAATTCAAAGAAGAAGTTTATGTACAAGTTACGACACCCCAAGAATAATAAGAGCATCGCATTGATACCGAACGTATAATGACCGCGAAGCAATTTCATCATCTGTTCATAAGTCACTGCATCAGCGATTGTAAATGTGTATGTCAGTGGATGGAGGCCATTTATAACACTTGATGACGTAAATGCAATTTTAAGAAAGTGTTCCTAGTCACATACGTTTATGATTTTCCAGTTTAAATGTGTATCTTAAGATTAAACTCATGATGTCAAGTTATCATTTAACAGTCTTTATACCTAAGTTCCCTGTTTTAAGAACACGTTAAATATTTTACGTGGATGGATCTTTCTTTCGTGGCTCTGGCAGAAGCAAGAGGAGAACGCTCACTGACTTAATTGGTGATTTATTCTCAAATGCCCTGTTCGTTGCCTTCTAGCTGGTATTTTGGCCTAGCCTCATTTAGCCGTGTGTGATTACTACAAGTTTCAAATTAAAATCTCCACACTGCTCTGCTTTCGTAAATATTCTCACTCAGCTGCGTCAAGCTGGAACCCATCAGTCTGACGCGACACGAACTTCCACATAATACAGCAATCGGTTTCATCAAAACAGATATACCGAGTAGTGAAACATCGTCTAATTTGTCTGTTTATTATGTATTATCATCGTATGATTTATCATAGGGTCGTTTGATAGTCTGGTAAATCTCCAAGATAGGGTGCAACATCTTTGTTGTTCCTCCATGGTTGGTGAGCTTGATTATTCCAAGGATCGAATAAAGAATATCAACAATATACAGCGTACAGTTCATTGTTGACAGATGTATGAATTAGTGAGTGTGTCTACTGCCACAAATGAAAAAAAAAAACAATTACATTCTGTTATGAGACACTTTCAATTGAAGGGTTAGACTGCCATCACTGGATAAAGTTCACGCAGCCTCTGCACCATCATTGAAGATCTTTTACTTTTTGATTAACGTTTAATGTAGTTGGATAAGCACCGAAGCACGCTCTGGATGTCCAATTAAAGTCACCACAACCATCGGAAAAATCCATATTATGGATTCTGTGGAGGTGGAGCGGTGGGGAGGGGGGGGGTAGAAAGGAAGGGAGAGAATTACAAAACAAGTAAAAAAAGAATTTATAATATAAATATGTACAAAATTTATTGTCAAACTCATTTTTTATTCAGTTAAAAGTTTCGATGTTAGATTGACAAAAAGGCTGTCGTATAGTAATAGCAAGCTAAAGCAACCAACTTACATATGAATGTACACAGTGCAATAGCATGGTACTCAAGACATTTTTTGAAATAAGGGTCTGTATTCTGCCAAGCTGAGGTACCACCATATCCAAAACGACAGTGAAAGCGACTGCTGTTAACTGATTGTCGCTCCCGCACCGTCGTTGGACGTTCGCTGCACCTCTGAAACCCGAACCTGCCTACTCACTTGGACTAATATTGTCCATAACGGTCCTTTCTGTGAACTTCTCTGTAATCGTACTGTGCACGAGTGAGACCAGCTACTTACCCACTGACCAGATGAAGCCAGAATCTCACTACAAGCCCACGATAGTAAAAAAAAAAGCACTTCTTATGTCCAAGCGCCTTTAGAGCTTCTTAATTTCTCCACTCTGCTCACAGAGACGCGCTGATACAGTCGGAATCTAGGTGCCTCTCTGTTGCTCACAAGATGGCACACACAGACCCTAATTGCTCTTTTCACAAAACTCACAGCTCCTTCATTGGAAAGGAAAAGCAGCAGGACCGCACTTTCCTGTCCAATCACAGGCTCGTCCCTAAACGAGTCCCACTTCCTACTTCGAGTCACACAGCCTTCCACCAACCTTTACTAGTCCCCGTACCAGCAGAGTGGAAATTTCCAGGAAAACCTCCACTTCTACCAACTTTCCCGGAAGAGCGAATAGATGATTCCTTTTTTTTTTTTTAAAAAAAAAGTTAAGAAAAGTTTACGCTGTGACGTTGGACTACGGCTGAGCTGCTGGAGCCGTTTCGCTACAAAAGGCTTCGCTTCGCTTCAGCAGACTCACGGCACGAGCCCGTGTAAATTTGTACTACTAAGAGATGGCTTTCGACCGGCATGCCTGCATTCCCTGCTCTGCCACCGACTCCGGAAAGCGCCCGCCCGCAACGACACCGCACTAACCCAGCAAGTGCAGAAACGTTGCTCCGTCCCTGCCACTCATCGCAGAGCGGCCCGCTAGTTCACAATGCCTGTCCTCGTTTCAGGTGGTTTCTCAGAAAAAATATTATGTCATATTCTGATAGCCAACTATCCCTTGAGCGTGCAATAGAGGCTGTTAGTAATATCATCCTCATTGCCCGCATATGCCAATGTTCTAAATAACTTGTACTCGATTTCTTACCACAATTAAAATACAAGCGCTGTTCTAATTGCTTCATGTAAGATGTCCATAAAGTCCAGCACCTTACAATGTTAATGCAAGATTTAATCCTACCATAAGGGCATCGTGGGGCTGCAGCCACAATAAACATATCTGAGCCCTATAGGGTGTCGTGCGGGCGCAATTTTGCTCTGGTATGCAGGGTGGAATCATTAGGGACCATTGGAAACCATTCGGCGAAAGTCGACTGTGATCGAAAGGAGCAAAGGCTGTTTCTGCTTTCTCAGGCCTCTTGTTTTGATCTCTCCTGTGGCATGATCAGAAGGGACTGCAACATTGAATGTGTGTGCATAAAACGGAAGGGTTCCTCTAAGATCCCCCTCAGTTCGGCAACACTCTCGGTACCACCCATGCACTCTGTTGAGCACACTACTAATCTACGTGCCAGAAATTTCGACACCAATTCAGTCTCGCAGCTTCTCTAGCGCCTGAGGGTTATGCAAACCCTTTTGAAACCATTTAGCTAACATTTGCCTACCTCCAGGCGCTTGAGCAGCCTCGACGCTGAACTTGTGGCGAAGTTTCTGACAGGTACTCTTTTTGAAGTGCTCAACAAAGGTGCGTGGGTGTCATCGGGTGTGTTGCCACACTGGGAAGTCTTAGACAGACCCTTTTCCGTTCTATCCTAACACGTGTCAATGTTGCAGCCCCAGCGAGTCCCATAATCACGTCAGTGGAGGACGCAAAACGGAAGTGCTGGAAAAGCAGAACCACCCTTTGTTGCTTCAGATGCAGTTCAAATTCTGTCTAATGGTTTTCAATGATCCCTAATGGTTCCACCGTCTACACCAGAGTAAAAATTGCGGTCTCACTACACTCCAAAGGCTCACATCACATTCAACGGGGCCACAACCCCAGAATGCCTTTGTGGTACGGTTGAAACGCCCAGGGGGTCGCAACAGTGTCGAACGTTGTTCTGTTGCTCATTGCACTGCGAACTGTCGTTTTGAACCGCGAAATAAGTGGGAATTAACGACCGAAAGAGGGAATGGTTCCATTGATGCCCTTTATTCCAGCCCCTGAGGCGTTGTCGTGTCGGCTCTGAGAGACGGTATGTCTGAACTGTTTCTCTCACAACCCTTAAGGAAACAGCGTCATTCCGAGGCTGGGTGTTGTGTTGCTGCCTTCAACCCCGGAGGCCTCAAAAGAAGGGGTGAAATGTTGGAAAGAGGGTGTGTGAAGACGTTACCATAGTGTGACACGTACGTGATGGTGTTCGGCAGCATTGTGCTGGAATTGGTACCAATGTAACATCGTTAATTCGTCTTACGGTTCACACGAACTTCTGAGCTGTGGCCTTTTGTCCGCATGTGTAGACAGATACCTCGCTCTTTGAAGCGTTACCTAGCCTGAGGGTTGCGTTGCTGGGCTCCACAGATTTTCACCATTACAGAGAAAAGTTGTAGGCACCTCTGAGGAAAATTTCAAACTCCTGAGTCGCAATGGGAGACAATTACTGCGTTTCGAAAAAGTGATCCTTTGTGTTGCACTGGGTACATGGCGCCTGCCGTGGAGGCTCAATGTTGCAAAGCGTATGAAAAAGAAGGGATTCGTAAGAGCGGTATTAGGAAACGTGAATAGTCGATTTAGGACTATTGGGAAAATTTTAGGGCAGTGCAGCTTATCTGTAAACGAAACTGCGTATAGAACACTAGTCTGACCCATATTTGATTACTGCTCGAGTGTTTGAGATCCCCACCAGGTCGGATAAAAGGAAGACATCGAACCAATTCAAAGGCTTGCTGTTAGATTTGTTCCCGGTAGGTTTGCCCATCATGTATTACGTACATGGTCCGCGAAACCAAATTAGAATCCCTGGGGGGAAAAAGGTTCTTTTCGCAAACCACTGTTGAGAAAATGTAAATAACACGTATTTCCTGATGACTGCAAAAATATTCCACTGCCCCCATCGTATATTTCTCGTAAGGAGCACAAAGAGAATACGACGAAAATTAGGGCTCTTACGGATGCACATACACCGTCATCTTCCGCTCGCTCCAATCGCTCCAATCGCTAGTGAAGCAGGCAAGGGTGTAGTCGTACAAGGTACTCTCCGTCATGCACCGTATGCTGACTGGTGGAGTATGTATGTAGAAGCAGAGTGAAGCTAGCTACGAAATAAAACTCCCCCTAGCCGTTGCTGCTGGGTTTCTAGCTTTCATCCTCGTATTTTAGATAAAAACTGTTCCAACTTTTTTAGAGTATTATTCAAACGTTTTAGACAGGTCACTTTTACAATACTGAAACTGGAACCGCACTTTAATATGTTAAATCGGACCATCGGCTGCACAGTATCCACAAAAAACCAGCAGTACAACCGCAAAGAGCGGCAAACAACAAATACGTTAGGAAAAACACAAACGTAAGTCAATTTATTTTAGTTTTTTTCGCATAGTAGTGCCGAGTGCAACCGAAAAAGCAACAGATTTCTAGAATTATATGATAGAAATTTGCTTCCCTTAAAAAATGCAAAAATGACCACGCGGTCGCAATTTGATATTGGATAACCAAAACAAAAGCGTTTAGTGACACAATGTTAAGTTCAAACGTATGTGACGCAACGGAAAAAAATGTTTGCCTTTTTAATATCCCAAATTACAGATTATGTTCCTTTTTTCTCTCTTACACTATAATTTGCGACGCAGATAAATATAGAAATAAATAAAACTTTACTCCACTATCGAAATATTTCGTAACATGTTTTTGTCAGATACACTCATTCGTTTAGGCTGGTTAGCCAAAGCATTAAGACCACTGCGTTTGTATGCTGTTTCGTGGCGCTGAGGGCTCGTGACGCTGTATGAGAAGTGTCAGAACTGACGACAGTATACAGTGCTGGCGCATGCGCAAACGTGGAGCATCCCGTTCAGCGGACAGTGTTGAACATGGTGTTGCGCGTCAGAGGACCCCTCCGTGTTCCCATACTGACCCAGCAGCACTGTCAATAATGTTTACAGGGGCACGGGATCATCGAAGTTGGAGCGCAGATCAATGAAGTCGTGTCGCCTGGTCCGATGAATCCAGTTTACTGTTAAACCAGGTCGATAGTCGTGTCCAGATACGATGTCATCCAGGCGAAAGACTGCTCGAACATGCAGAGTGCCACGGACGCAGGCCGGTTGGAGCAGTATAATGTTAGGGGGACATTTACCTGGGCTTGCATGGGTCTGTGGTAGCAATGGAAGGCACCATGACATCTGGACTGGAACAGCCCGACCGCTACGGACAAAGGTTTGAATCCTGCCTCGGGCATGGACGTGCGTGATGTCCTTAGTTTAGTTAGGTTTCAGTACTTCTAAGTTCTAGGGGACTGATGACTTCAGATGTTAAGTCCCATAGTGCTCAGAGCCATTTTTTGAACAGCTGTGGACTACGTGAACTTTATTAGAGACCATCTGTAACCCCTCAAGCTTGGTGTCTTCCTCAACAGCGATGGCATCTTGCAGCAGAAAAGCTGCCGGTGTCACAAGCTGAAATGGTTTGAAGAGCATGATAGCTAACTCATGTAGATGTCTTGGCCATCAAATTCAGCTTATCTGAATCGGGTACCGGAGTCACGCCTACAAACCAACAGTCCGTAAATTATGAAGTGTGTCAACTGTGTGTAGGCATCTGGTGCCACAAACTTCTGGAAACCTCCGACGTACTTGTCGAATTCATGGGAAGCAGAATCATTACTGAATTGCGTTTCGGAAATGGACCAACGCGCCTTTAAGTAGGTGGTCATAATGTTTTGGCTCATCAGTGTATATCACTACATCGAAAAAAAATCACTAAAAGTCTGTAAGTTTTTTTAAGGAAGGATCTCTCTAATGCATACTTTAATTTCTTCTTAATATACCTTTAATTTTTGTTAATGCAGGTACTACACCATTAATCCCGTTAATTGTTTAATGTCACATTATTGACCTAGCGTACTGGAAATAAATTTACTGAACTAAAGCACTCATATGTGCCTGATTTTATTTTTCTTCAAATAATATGACTGATCAGTTTTCGGTAACCGTATTTCAAGTACTTTGTCAGTCAGTGAAGCTCTTTAAAGCACCAGTAGCTGACGACGGCCATGTTCCACTCTTCGGCAGCGTCATGGTCTACAGGGTTATTCCACGATGATGTTGCCGATTTCCAGGTATGACGGAGAAGGGTCACAGTATAAGTTGCAGGTAACGGACCCTGGTGCGGGAGCGGTACTGTCTAAAATTATAAGTGAAAATCAATCTAATACCTCTGAAAGAGGATTACATGTACCGGTACTGTTGTTGCTAAGAGTGTAGGGTAGGTAACTTTCGGAGGTAGTAGAATGGATGAGTACAAAAAAAGTTCAGTAAACAAGGTCAAAAATGGCATATTATAAGAGCTATGGGCACTGGTACAGTGGAGGAGACGAACAAGTGCTCATAGCTCTTAAGGTATGCACTTTACAATCCACCTTTATTAGACACTTCTTACTTATTTTTGTCGATGCTATCACTCTTAGAGTTTCCTTCCCTGCAATCTTAGTAACTACAGTCCCGAAACATGTATTCTACTGTCAGAAGTAGAACTTCCTTCGTTTATCACTTTCGACCCGTAAGTTTCCGTGCCAGGGTCCCCTAACAGCCTGTATATTCCCCACTGTGACTTAATCTTGGGACAAATTTGGATGCTTGCGTTTTGTGATCTGGTATCAATGAAATATACAAGATATTCGGAAATTCCCGTTACGAACTTTTAGGAGTGGTAGGCGGGAGTGAGAACGTAACATTTTGAATTACGAACCCATGTTCGGAAACGTACTGTTCCATTCTACGACAGTTTCAATTCAGCGAGGGACTGAATTAGGCGCGACAGAGTACAGTTATTAGGCACTAATTCGAAAGGAAACATATCGAAACATCTATTTATCACTTAAGAACATTTGTTTATATTAACACTTGAACATTACGTGTTTACATTCTTCCAAACAAAAAAGAACCCAAAATACTGTACGTACAGAACAGTACTGATGCATTAGTCTAGTGGCTCGATGTGGCAACCACCAACGTTGTTGCAGACTTTGTAATTATGAAGCATGTTCTGATACACACTCTCCATTCCAACTGGTGTCTCTTCAGCTTCTAGTGCAGCATCCAGAACTCATGCCAGAAGATTTTCCTTTGTCTCTACAGGAGCCTCGTAAATTTAGGTTTGCGTACAACCTCAGAAGAAGTGGTCCATAGGAGTTAAATCCAGGACAAGCAACTCTGCGGCTTTTCTTTTTTCCTCAGCAGACGTGGATACGATATAAATCTGAACTGACACTGTCGTGGAACGGAAACGTTACGTTTACGAACATGGGTACCTATTCAAACTCTTATGTACACACATCCCTCTACAAGTCCTAGAAGTTTGTCATGGGAATTTCCGAAAACTTTGTGTATGACGCTGGATTGTAATATTTCAATCATGCAGGTGGTAGCAAAATTTTAATTAGGATTGTTAAGTCAGTCATTCGTCACATATATGTCATAAAGAATCAGAGAAAGTGGAGGTTGGATCAGATGCACAGTGTGACACCTGCACGGAACGGAGCGCGGGGCTGTTAAGGGGCTGACCGGATTTCCACAGCCACACCAAGACGTTCGGCACTTCAGCACAGCTGCTCGTGCGAGCTGGCTCCCGCTCACACCACGGCAGTGAGCAACAACGTATCACTCTATGGTGGCTCAGTAATGCGTTTCATGGCAAATTTATTTTAAAATCTGTTGTATTAATGAAAGCTGACGATGAAAAACTCATCGTAATAAGAACTGACAATCAAATTAAATATCTCTTTCAATATTTTGATGTTGCAAGAAACGGAGGGAAGCTAAGTAAGAAACATATTTCTTACGGCTGTTGCAGCCTCATGATGAGTGCCGTTTTAGAATGAAATTTAAATTGACAAATTTATTATTCGTTACCACCATATTTAAACATTAAACAGGAAAACACAGAATGTTAATGGACATTAGTTTTGATTTTCACTATGGGATCAATGTCTGGCACCTCTTTTCTATTAATGCTAATTGTAAGACAAACTGCTTAGTTGAAATTAGCCAATGAGCTTCTGTGAGTGGATCTGGTACTTATCAAAATGGTTCGAATGACTCTGAGCGCTAAGGGACTTAACATCTGGGGTCATCAGTCCCCTAGAACTTAGAACTACTTAAACCTAACTAAACCTAAGGACATCACACACATCCGTGCCCGAGGCTGGATTCGCACCTGCGACCGTAACGGCCGCGTGGTTCCAGACTTAAGCGCCTAGAACCGCTCGGCCACTCCGTCCGGCTGGTACTAATCATTGCGAAAAAAGCAGCATGTACATGTACGTCTAATCATAGACATAATCGTAACTGCAGACTTGTAAAGTCGTGAAAATTTGAGTTGAGGAAACAGAAGTCTACGAGACTAATTTTGCTATGAAACTAATCACGCGAACGTCACACAGTACGTGTGTAAGTTCTAACTGTACCCGAGTTTCCACACTGTCAAGATAACCTGTAAATCAGTTTAAGTGCCCAACACTTTGCGATCGGAAAAGCAGTAACACAACTTGATGTAGCTGCAGATTCATTCGTTGACTGTTAATGCCGGGCACAAAAATGTATTTACATAGTGAAAAAGTTGGGAAAATTGTTGGGACGTCTACTGCACTGCTCCGTTATGACGAATACTTTCTTCAGTCTTATCACTTAAAAGTTTTTTTCTCTTTTTTTTCTACATCGGCTTCTCACTGTTCATCTTCCAAATGACCATAATATTTCACATGGATTCTACTGCAATGCTGTTGTAAACTGATTTTTTATGTTGTTTTCAAATTTTTTAAGCATGTTAATAAAAACACTAAAGCCTATCAAGACACCTTCACACACAATACACATACATATAGACTAGGGATCCTGAACTGATGCGTTGACGTTGATGTGTCTGACCGCTTTGGACTTCCTAACCCATCGTGCTACTTTTCATCCCTTTCAAAACACCTGCTTTCCAGTTCAAGGGAAGACTCCACCCGAAAAGTTCAATTTTTTCAAAAATAAATTGATGGTTAGTTCATATCTTTAGAGTGTTTTCCTTTAGATCCCAAAACGAGTTTGCCGTGTCCGAATTACAAGTACGTGTAAGAAATGTTGGAAATACGGATTGCGTAAGGGGCTGTGGCACACCGAAAGACGCCAAAGATAATTTTTGATTTCTATCACCATCAAGCAGAATCATCTTTACTCCGAACTTCGCATAAACTCAACCTGGGAAAAACAAGCTACAAGATTTCCAGGGAAACTGAAGCGAAACGTTTGGCAGGTAGTCCTTGGAAATCAATTGCTTTGCCTGTTGACTGTATAAGTACAAATTTAGCGAACACACTGAAGTGCTATTCAGTATAATCAACAAGCTCCAACGAAACAGGCTTAGGCTTACAATCAGATATCCTTACCTCTGCACCTCCTTAAGAACACTGAGAGGATATTTTTATTTAGAAAATTCAAGAAAAATTACAAGAAGAAGCCTATATAAGCATGAAGGAAAACAATATAACACCGATGAATTTCAGTGGGTATGTATCTTGTACTAATATTCATTTTTAGATTATAACTTTGTTTCTCCAAGCTCAGTGTCAACTTTTTTGTCGTAAATGCTAGCCAGTCTGAATGAAATTTTTGCATGATACAATCTTAATGTGTTTGCATTTTTCTATGCATAAATATTATAAAAATGTATTTTTTATTTTATTATAATATTTATGTACCGATAACTAAAGAAACATAAGACAGAAATTTTGAATAAATACTGAAAACAAATGATTTATTAATATTTCTGATAAAATGAATCCACGGAACAGTTGATCTATGATGGAGACCCCCCCTTAAATCAACACCATTAGCTGCTGACAGGCGTTGATGTACATCAACGGGGACAGTTGGAAATGTATGCCCCAAGTAGGACTAGACCCCAGGATCTCCTGCTTACGTGGCAGACGCTGTATCTATCTTTTTTTCCATATTGTTCGTTGCATTTGTTCGGTGCGGATGTCCCATGATACCCGTTCAAGTTCAGTGGGAGCCGTTGACTCATTATTTTATTACAGAGGACAGATAACCCTCTGACCGAACACGCTGAGCTACCATGCTGGCAACCATCTGAGACACCAAGAGCACAGAGTATAGTGTGACTGCAGGGACTCACCGCTGGCACGCTCTCCGTGAGACCCACATTCTTAAATTATAGTCCGCACACTAAATTCTTAGTGCCCCTGCCATTATTCCCATTACTTTCGGCAGACAATCAACCGAGTACCGTAAGAGTTCAGGCAATTCGTGTGCATCCGCACTGAAGAAGGGCATCAGCCGGTTAGCCTTAACGATATGAAGATGTCATCTGTTCTTTCGGACATGTTCGAAAGAACAGATGCGATCTTAATATTTATGTTCATTCCCCTGAAGGCAGCTCATTGTTTGCATTCGTCCTGCGCTACCAGGCGGCCGTGCAGCGCTACGTAAGTCGTCCGACCTCCCATTTTTCAGAGAGTGCACACAACCCAAGAGGTGAGCGATCACGACCGCTCTTGCTCGTCTAGCAGTATCGCAACTGGCGTGCCCAAGTCCACGATATGTGTCACCAGGAATTAGTTTTAATATATGCTGAAAGGTTGCAAAACTGCAATCAGTACCTTTTTATGATAATTTATTTTCTCTTTACCAGTTTCATGCTGATCTGATCACCTTCTAAAGAAGGGAAAAATACGGACTGCGTGTCATTTTCCTTAGTTTACGCTACAAAGATTTTTTTTTCGGCATGTGCCTATAAAGATTTTTAATCCCACTGGTCCAAAAATAGTCATTAAAGTCCTGAAGCTTTCGGTTTGCAGGTGTGCTTTCCTGAATACAGGAAGATGTGCTAGAGCAGCACACATTCTTACATGTCAGCGTACTTCCTCGTTTTCCTTATAGACTGGGACGAGGCCGCAACACCGAGCTTGCTTCCACAAACATTGATTAAAAAATGGTTCAGGTGGCTCTGAGCACTATGAGACTTAACGTCTGACGTCATCAGTCCCCAAGACTTAGAACTACTTAAACCTAACTACCCTAAGCACATCACACACATCCATGCCTGAGGCAGGATTCGAACCTGTGACCTTAGCAGCAGCGCGGTTCCGGACTGAAGCGCCTAGAACAGCTCGGCCACAACGGCCGGCAAACATTGATTAAAATGATAATTGCTATCACTAATCTTTGCTCCAGGAAATAAACTGTTGGCTGCATGCACGATGGCAGTTCTGAAGTCCATCAACAGAGATGCAAGGTTCCATCCAGGCACGTTAAATTCAATAGCTTCAAAAAATGTATTCATATGTTTCTCGCATTTTATTTGACAGCAAAGCGTAAACAACTGGAATGGTGTTTGTTTCCTTCCAAGAACTATTAAGGTCGGCGAGGAGTATAAAGAACTGTCCACACTGCTTTCTCGAACTCTTGAACGTTCCGTCCAGAAAGAATGATACGCAATTTGATAAATATGTTTTTCCCTTTTCGCAGGAAAACCAAGTATTCTGTCATTCGGTCCCGTTATCATCTGCAAGTAAGAAATTACTACTATTATTCATCAGCAAATAATTTTCTTGGGAGATTATTCCTCCAGAATCAATGAGATCTTGTGTAGTTCCCGTATATTTTCGCCTAATGCAATGTAACCAATTATTTTGCATTTCTGTGTGATAGTAATGATGTTACAAAATTGCAGTCTCGATTGAAGAGCTGCCCTACTTCTTCAAAGTAAAATGATGTAACTGTAGCGCCTTTTTCTTTTGCCCGTACTGACAAAATGTTTTCACATTTCATGTGAAGTTTCATCTGGAATACAAACGTGGATACCTTCCCCTAAATCTGTGTTTGTTTTTATGAATAGTCTTCCTTTGCATTTATTCTTTTTAAACTTTGAACAAAGCCATTAGATCACTTCTTGATTGTTTATACAGCTCACTCTATACTAATGCCCTTCGTAAATCAATAAAGGCTTCCCTACACTGGTCTCGGTGATCTCAGTTATCTCAGCGCTAAGGCGCGAAACACCATTTGCCAGTCAAAGGTCAACTGCAGTACTGAACTCTGGGAGAAAGCCACGCAGACTACGAGCTTGTGCGGGGACAGGGACCTTTTACAGGAAATGGGCTTTGGCTTTCTCCACAAGACGTCGTAGCTAGCTGCGGACAGGCCGGTACATCCCAGTTCTAGAGAACACTGGTCACAACCTACAGTGGCCTAAACTTTTTGCAAATGTTAACACACTCCCTCTCCATACAAGCGTCACTCCGTGCAAGTGTCACAAACTCTATAAAGCGTTTCCACAGATTTGCACCCGTCTTCAAATTTCAGTATATAGCAGACAGTTATTGCACGAGCGAAATAATTCACAACACATTATTATTACATCAGAATGAGATAAGGATAAGTAACTCCAGTTAATTATTTTCGTCCAGACATATAGATCTATAAACGAAGTTCTAGCTTTAGAGAGGGAGAAATCTAGAAAGGGGAGCGGAGGGGGTAGAGAGAAGATGTATTTATCCATATCCCGGAGAAATGGATATAATAGTGATACTTAGAAAATGTTTTCAAGGCACGCAAAAATAAGTGTGATAATACAGGAACGCAACTATGAGATGGCTTCCTGTAGAGTTATCTTGTAGAGACGACTGGGTAATTTTAGTCGGGGCTAGGGAAGGTACAACAGCGGAAAGAAGAGTATGGAAAACAGGGTACGAACTGCAACTAAAACACAATGAGTTCATATGACCTGGTTTTTGAGACAGTGAGAATTTACGATTACGAAGCATTTAAGCATTTTGGAGTCGGGCTGTTCTTTACCGGAAATAGTAGCGGTGATGTAAAAACCAAAATCAGACAGGCTGAAGGCATAATATGTGAACTGAACTTCCTGCCCGAAGCACAGCTGCAACTAGGAAGCAAAAACATGTGTCAGCTACACATTCGCCGTGAGCATTGTGAAGTTAAGCAGCAGCGGACACCTGGCTGCAAATCGACTTTTGGAGGCGGAACTTATGCGAAGTGGTATCATAAGATATTGCATGGCTGTAGAGGCCATAATAATTGGGATTTCTGAACTGAAGTGTCTGGCATCTTATGGACTCCTCGAGAAGAAAAACGAAATCAGATGATCGAAAAGATTGTGAAATTGATCATGTTATCATCAAATATGATGTGAATACGTTCGTTTTCTGATGACCTCATGAGATCTGTAAGAAACAGCCTGGAAAGGTAAGAGGCGGTGGAAGCTGGAAAGCGAGAATCGGCTATAGAAATTCCCTTTAGGAAAGAATTGTGTGCTTTGACAGCAATTTCTTTGGGGTTTCAATAGTTTGCACAACCTGAGATACTAATGACTATACGTTCAACTAAAATATCTTATCAAAAGTACCTAGACACCTATCAGTATACATTGATATGAGGTGTATTCGCCCTTCGCCTTTATGATGGGTCGAATTCTGCTGGGAACGCTTTCAGTCAGCTGTCTGAACGTCTGTGGAGGAGGAATGATAGCCCATTTTTCCTCAAGGGACGAAACCAGAAAAGATGATAAAGTTGAACGTTGGCATCTGGAGTGAAGTCGACTATGTAACACATCGCAAACGTGTTCCATTAGGTTCAGGTAGGGACTCTGGGCACGTTAGATCGTTTCAGGAATGTTATTGCACTCACACTATCGCCTCTTGGGTGTTGCTTGTGGTGTGTGTACTTTAAGACCTTCAGTACACACACCATCAGATTATTTGACTTGTCGCTCTAACGAAGTAGGCGAGTGTCAGCAATATGTCTCGTGGTCTTATCGTGGCGTGTTTATCTTCTGCCGTTAGGTCTGACGATAGAAATGCCACTTGCACGCTTAGAGTAGCAGATTGACGGTAACCAACTTTAAACAGATCTTGATTAATTTTCACACACATTCATTAAAATAATAACAAGCATAAAATTACTTAACTTGGTTCTGGATGCTATTTACAATTGACAATGTGAAGTTCCTTTGGTATTGGTACATTAATCTTATTCTCATATATATCTCTGATACTTGACAATAGTGTCTATACATTTATCTTCATGGCTATGTACAGGAATATGGTAATCATCTTAGGCGCAGACTGAACATTGACTATAGATTGGTACTGACTGGTGCAAACAAATGCAGACTCACTCAGGTTTGTACACTCGTTATAATACCTCGTGTGTTCATGTATCACTACGCGAGTGTGATCCGCGAGGAGAAAAGGTTCTACGTTAGCAGCAATCTCATTGGCTCCGTTACATATTAATACGCGCATCGGCGGAAGCAGAATTTGGTCCGTCTCTATGGCAGCGCCATCTTGTAGTGCGGAGATTGACGAGCGCTGCGCCTGCGCTGTTGTGCTTAGCGGGACGCGCTCTAGTGGGAAAGTTGTGTACGCGCTTCCTACGCGTAACTATGTACACAACACTGCTTTATGACAGGGTGCATTGCCACATTGATACACTTAAGTTATCGTCTCAGAACTGTTCCTCTGCTGTACGCAGTACCGTAAAATGTGTTCATATCCTTCCACATTCAGCGTTTTCTTAAGCACAATAACGGAGCCTCACCCTAATCATGAGAAACACCCCTATATCGTAACACCACCTCTTCTATACTTCATTGTTGTCACTACACATGATGGAGGCTAACTTTCTCCAGGACTTCGCAAAACCCAAACTCTTCTGTCTTATTCCCAAAGCGTACAGCATAATTCATCATTCCATACCATTCGTTCCCAGTCATCCACTGTCAAGTGCTTCGCGCTTTACACCACCACAAGCATCGCTTAGCATTGACTATAGAAATGTGTAACCTATGAGGAGCTGCACGAGAAAACAGATTTAAGAGCCAACTAGGCTTCGTCTTGCCTTACTGAAAAACGTTGATATAAAGAAGGATATAGCACAAACTGTTTACAGTTTACCTTGCAAAAACAAGAAACTGCAAAAAAATTATTAAATAAATGGCACTTCTAGACACACTATATAGAGGTGAACTTTTGTTCTCAGCTATGATAACTTGCCATATTTGTACCGCGTGTGTCAACTGAATTGCAGTTGTTTGAAGTGGGCGTAGTGTTTTCATTAAAGCTAGCTATTGACAACCAAACAGTTTGGACCTTTTCCCTTGATTTCCCTAAATTTGTAGCACCCACAGGGTAACGTTAGTGACCACCCGTGCAATACATGCTGATAATGACGGACCGCATAGCCTTTCTTCCCTGCTTACAACCCGCTGCCGAAGCGGCGAGCTAACAATATAAGCGTCACCCCGCCAGGCCCCTCGGAGACATTCCCGCACAAAAAGGTCACCGGGTTAGCACGATATAAGGGCAGCAGGGATTGGGCGACGGCAAACTGGCTGCGAGCGCCCCCGTACAAAGTGTTTGCCCCGTGTCCCGGCGACGAGCGGGGCTAAATTGTTTTGGCGCGGCCGTCATTAGCAGCGCTTTCTACGCGGCGCGTGGTGGAGGGTGGGTGCGACGGGCGACAGGCGATAATTAAGAGCGGGCCCGAGGTGTGGGGGCCGCACTTAACGCTGTTTGCTGAGCAAAGCTATTCCGGCGACCTCGTTAAAACCGCCGCCGGCCGCCTTGGCTTTGCTCGGCCGCTTCTTTGCCGTCAGGTAATTTCATAGTCCGCCTCGCACCTTCAGGCTCCCCCCACTTTTCTCAAGACTGACGTACAAGACTGCCACGTAGTCAAGAAAGAAACGTGCTTCGCGGAGCCCAGGTTATCCTACTATCGCTGCAAAAACCGCGTCTCCAGTTCGTAGTTTGCAGTATACAGATAAACTGATATTACACTGCTGGACATTAACACTGTCAGACCAAGAAGAAATGCAGATGATAAACGGGTATTCATTGGACAAATATATTGTACTAGAACTGACATGTGATTACATTTTCACGCAATTTGGGTGCATAGATCCTGAGAAACCTGTACCCAGAACAACCACCTCTGGCCGTAATAACGGCCTTGATACGCCTGAGTTAAACGCATCTCCCTTGGATGGCGTGTACAGGTACAGCTGCCCATGCAGCCTCAACACGATACCACAGTTCATCAAGAGCAGTGACTGGCCAGTTGCTCAGCCACCATTGACCAGACGTTTTCAATTGGTGAGAGATCAGGAGAATGTGCTGGCCAGGCCAACAGACGAATATTTTCTGTATCCAGAAAGGCCCGTACAGTACCTGCAACATGCGGTCGTGCATTATCCTGCTGAATGTAGGGTTTCTCAGGGATCGAATGAAGGTTAGAGCCACAGGTAGTAACACATCTGAAACGTAACGTCCACTGTTCAAAGTGACGTCAATGCGAACAAGAGGTGACCGAGACGTGTAACCAATGGCACCCCATACCATTACTCCGGTAGATACGCCAATATGGCCATGACGAATACACGCTTCCAATGTGCGTTCACCGCGATGTCGCCAAACACGGATGCGACTATCATTATGCTGTAAACAGAACCTGGATTCATCCGAAAAAGTGACGTTTTGCCATTCGTGCACCAAGGTTCGTCGTTGAGTACACCATCGCAGGCACTCCTGTCTGTGATGCAGTGTCAAGGGTAACCGCAGCCATGGTCTCCGATGGTTGTTGTCTTGCAAACGTCCCCATCTGTTGAATCAGGGATCGAGACGTGGCTGCACGATCCGTTACAGCCATGCGGATAAGATGCATGTCATCTCGACTGCTAGTGATACGAGGCCGTTGAGATCCAGCGTGCCGTAAGCCTCCTGAACCCACCGATTCCATATTCTGCTAAGAGTCATTGGATCTCGACCAACGCGAGCAGCAATGTCGCGATACGATAAACTGCAATCGCGATAGGCTACAATCCGACTTTTATCAAAGACGGAAACGTGATGGTACGCATTTCTCCTCCTTACACGAGGCATCACAATAACGTTGCACCAGGCAATGCCGGTCAGCTGCTGTTTGTGTATGAGACATCGGTTGGAAATTTTCCTCATGTCAGCACGTTGTAGGTGTCTCCACCGGCGCTAGTCTTGTGTGAATGCTCTGAAAAACTAATCATTTGCATATCACAGCAGCTTCTTCCTGCCGGTTAAATTTCGCGTCTGTAGCATGTCATCTTCGTGGTGTAGCAATTTCAATGGCCAGTAGTGTAGATACACCTGATTATGGGATGAACCCCTGAAGCCTGGTATTGGAAGGATTCAGACACTAAATAACTGTACAACTGTAGCGGATTTTTTAATCATGAACATTATATACAACAGTTGAGGATGTGACACCGCAAAAATTACGAATCGAGTTGTTGAATAAAAGTTAATACGTAATGCAAAGCGCAACGATGGAATATTGACCACCCACAGACCTCATAGAATTACTTAAGAGATGGACTATAAAGAAATTTTCCAGACCTTAGCAAATAATTCGAATGATCACACTTAAAGGAAGAAGATGAGGTTCTACAGCATCCGAGGGGTACAAAAGACGTAGCTTGAATTTAAAGGGAGAGGATGCTCTCACATTCGATTGTAGTCACTGCGATCTTTAGTGACTTGTAGTATTATTTTGGATATTCGATCACAGTTAGAGGTGGAAGAAGGTCTTATCCCATGGACCTAAGGAGATTATGGAGCACGCATAGACATCAGTCTATTCCGTACGCAAGCGTGACAGCTAGGGTAACTGTCGTTGATCGATGGGCTTCAGTAGAAGCGGTCAAATGTGGTAGGTACTTTCTGAGTTTCAATACTATGTCTTGTAGGGTTTTGTGCCTTAAAAAGTGAAAATGTATTATTCTGTATGGTAGTTGAAATAAATTGCAGTTGGCTGAATTTGTCTCCGATGATTAGAACAGTAGGTAAAACCTGCACGTCTCCCATCTCTGTGATTTTAGATTCAGTAAATATTATGTTTTGTACATAAATACACAATTAATACCCGCTAAACTCATCCCAGAATTCCGAACAAGCCAACTTCCTTCTACCTTCAGACTTTCCTCTAATTCCTTGTGATCTCTCTTCCCATCTTCGTTGAATTCTGACAGCCAAGTACGAACTGTCCAAGCCCCTGACGTTAACAGTGACAGGTACCAACATTCTGTCCACTAGATGGAAACCAAGGCAGGTAAAATCTTCTGCATATTTGCGTTAGTCGCGTCATAACGCCTCAGAGGTACCAAAAGTTCATGACGTGGTACTCTCCTTAGTACAACAGTTAGTGATGCTGGTTAGTTGTATAGAGGTACCGTGGAGGTGGCCACCTCAGATTTTTCCGTGGTGTGACGTTCTGCAAAGGAGTCCATTCAGTTTCGAGAGATGATGAGACTTGCCGGTATCCCGATTTAAGCAAGATTTTCCAGTTTCATGTTAAAAATCAGACTCCCGGTTAAACCTTGTAGCAGTACCTGAGCATCCTGATTACGCCAAAACAGATAATATTTGAAATAATATAGTGTGTTCATTATTGCAAGTGTTTAAACTAGGAGGCAGTCTTTTAAGCGTAACTGCTATTGAAAATTCAGCTTATAGTCCGAAGAGAGCTAAACTGCAAAGCTGCACCCAACAGCCGTTGTATCGAACTTCCCCACGTGCAACAATGAGTCAAAAGTTGTACAAAGCAATTGGTTGTTGTCACATTACATTACAACAAATAGATTCGTTGTCAGGGAGCACAAAAAGGAAGTACCAATGCCAAAATCAAGATAAAAGCTGAAATTTAAAACCAACCTAAATAATGCAAGTTGTAAGATTCACTCACGCCGTAAGAAGGTAAAAATGATTTTAATGCCCACTGTAGCGTGTAGCCCTCACATTTCAGTGGGTCTCAACTCAGGCGAACGTGATGTTAAAAAAAAATCACGAAAATACTACAGAACTTGGAAGATTACATTCTACAAACGAGACTGAAAAGCGAGCGGTACTACGAAAAAAGAAAACTGCTTCCCTTTAAAGGTGGGCGTACGCGAACGCGACCAAAATTGTGAAAAACAATTTTCATGGATCTTCATCTACTGCATGGTATTAAAATTTTAATTCCTGAATATTTCGAAATTAAAAAAAATAACTATCAAAATCTTCCACGGGGCGAAGCCTCTTTATTGTTATGTATTTACTCATATTATTTACTGCTGCGGTGTTTCCTTCCGGTTTTGTGCAGTCATAAATATTTCGGTGTTTAGCAGATCCTGAACCTCTACAGAAGTGTGCACCGAAAAATTCATAATTCTAATGCGAGTTACAACTCTCTGATAGGAAAACCATGTCCCAAGACAACTTTCATTTTCACAACTGCTGATGAAGTAGCAGCGTATGACGATTGTTTAGTTTTTAACTGTGTTGCGCTTTTGGCAGACTACGGACTCTACAGAGGGAAGGATTTGATCTGGGAACATTCACACTGTCGATACTGTAGGAAATCTAGAACAGGAGAACTGATGCAGCTGACATTATCATGACTCAGTTTGAAAATCAAGTTAACCTAAGAGAAAAAGCAAAGAGAAGACTCCTTGAGGATGAAGAGGAGAATGCATATGGTTTGTACTAGTTTACCCAGAGCAGGCAAGGCCTAATACAAACACTGTCAAGTTTTTGATTTAGGTTTCTCGTAACTTACATTTTTGTAAGTTATGTACCTTTTCCTCACAAACAACTGAAACTATAGTATTTAAATTTGGCATGCAGTTAGTCAATAACACAGTGAAACATTCTGTGGAAAGAATTTTACTTTACTGCAATAGAAAGGCATTTATGCAATAGAAAAGGCCTAAGCCTTGGTACATTTTTTTCACAGAAATTTGAAGAGCTGTAAAAAGCTAGCAAAAGAAGATATAAATATTCAGTCCCACAGACATTTTTAATAACGATATATCAAACTTTATACAAAAATATATTAATTCGTCCTGACAGATTTTTCAAAAATGGAACATCTGTACTCTCCTTTCTGAATAAATTTAAGTTGTTTGTAATTAAAAACGTATAACTTCTGTGTGTATCCAGATAACATTCCTTAATAAGTGTGGCGGATTTATTTACATTGCCTTCAAAGCTTGAGATTTTTTCCAAAGCAGCGCAACTTCACATACGTCCGTGGTTAACTGAAACTTTTTTAGATCCATCGCGTTTCAATATTTTAAGGAATAAAACTAATAACCTGTAATTGTAGGACATAATTTTGAATTTCTTAGACATGAATAAGCTTTCGAAGTTTGTTTCAGTTCAGAAGCGTCAGGTTAGTAAAAAATCCCAACGTTCATAGAAAAATGCCTGTAAATTCTGGAGATACTGTTTCATAAGACTGGTTGCAAACCTCAGACGCAATGTGCCGGCGCGGCGTCAAAACAAACTTGCACTGAGCTGGGAGCTACAAGGTGTTATGGCGAAGAACATGCTTCATAGCTTGTAACTTGAGCGTAATCGGGCGAAACAGAAAATGTAAAGAGAAAAGGTAAGCTGTCACTGTCAGTCAAGATCAGAACTAAAATTTAATCATCTGATACGATATTAGCAAAGCTATCGACAATGTCGACTTTGACGTTCTACTTGCTAATTTTAAGTCGAAATTTTTCTTCAAGTGCTGTGCAGTGGTACCACTTATACCTTACATCTCGTCAACAGTACGTAATGTTAGGAACAAAAAGGTCTCAATGAAGGGATGTAGTACCAGGGGTCCCACAAGGTTCAGCATTGAGTCCATTACCCTTCTTATTATACATTTCAAGAAGAAAAAACGACGCACCACGAAAGAAACATACAAATATGACGGCAGTCGGTAGATATGATTTACAAGTACAGACAGCTTCAAAAAATTGGATAATTTATTCAAAATAAAGAGCTTCATAAATTGAACAAGTCAGTAACAAGTTGGCCCACCTCTGCCCCTTTTACAAGCAGTTATTCGGTTTGGCTCTGACGAAGCTGTATGTTCATACATAGAAAATATGGCATTAATTTTTACCCCACAATGGAAAGAAACAACTGCAGGACATATTGCATCTGCTCAAGGATGCTAGAAAACCTCCCTCAAAATTCTTTTTAAGTAGAACCATTGCCACGATTTGGCTGTAACCTTTATTATTTATTTGTGCCACTATCACGATTTCGGGTGCAGAGGCATTTTCAACTGTAAGGTGGACACTGAAACCAATTAAACGTGTGACTAAGGAAGTGGAAGGCATAATAAGATACATTTGATAGACACAATTTAAGGACCATTACTTTTAACTCGTTTTTCCGATATTTCTGTCTCAGCTTTGGAAACCATACTATGTGTAAGTGTGTGTAAAAGAATATTTTAAATGACTCACTTTACAAAAATAGATTTATTGCCACTTGCAATCTTTGTTAAAGTTTCTGTGACGTCACGATTGCTTATATATATATATATATATATATATATATATATATATATATATATATGTGTGTGTGTGTGTGTGTGTGTGTGTGTGTGTGTGTGTGTGTGTGTGTGTGTGTGTGATACATTGCCGGTTTTTGCAAATAGTTGCCAACTTCAGATGCGCTTAATCCACTAAAGAGCTTTGTTCAGATATATATACAGTTTCGTTCTGCGGTTTGAAACTATTGAAGTCATTTACTGATTCAATGAATGTACGTAACGTCGCCACATGATAAACGACTACCCAGAACTTTTATTTATACATCTGTACGAAGATGTTTAGTGGACACATCTGAACACGGCAGCTACTTACCGAAACCGGTTATGTGGTATTTTATTGCATATCTAAACTATCGTCACGTATTAAATTATTATTCAGTTACCTGCTTTACGTATTTTTCAGTGTACCTTTTGGTGTCAGTCGTAACAGGAAATATCGTTGCGATGTTCAATGCGATAGACGTCTTCACGAGAAAGCCGTCCTACACAATTGGTCAATGCAGACGGTCATTATCGTGCAACACCACTTGAAAAGTCGCACATGTGTCTATAATACACTCCTGGAAATTGAAATAAGAACACCGTGAATTCATTGTCCCAGGAAGGGGAAACTTTATTGACACATTCCTGGGGTCAGATACATCACATGATCACACTGACAGAACCACAGGCACATAACATAGACACAGGCAACAGAGCATGCATAATGTCAGCACTAGTACAGTTGATATCCACCTTTCGCAGCAATGCAGGCTGCTATTCTCCCATGGAGAGATGCTGGATGTAGTCCTGTGGAACGGCTTACCATGCCATTTCCACCTGGCGCCTCAGTTGGACCAGCGTTCATGCTGGACGTGCAGACCGCGTGAGACGACGCTACATCCAGTCCCAAACATGCTCAATGGGGGACAGATCCGGAGACCTTGCTGGCCAGGGTAGTTGACTTACACCTTCTAGAGCACGTTGGGTGGCACGGGATACATGCGGACGTGCATTGTCCTGTTGGAACAGCAAGTTCCCTTGCCGGTCTAGGAATGGTAGAACGATGGGTTCGATGACGGTTTGGATGTACCGTGCACTATTCAGTGTCCCCTCGACGATCACCAGAAGTGTACGGCCAGTGTAGGAGGTCGCTCCCAACACCATGACGCCGGGTGTTGGCCCTGTGTGCCTCGGTCGTATGCAGTCCTGATTGTGGCGCTCACGTGCACGGCGCCAAACACGCATACGACCATCATTGGCACCAAGGCAGAAGCAACTCTCATCGCTGAAGATGACACGTCTCCATTCGTCCCTCCATTCACGCCTGTCGCGACACCACTGGAGGCGGGCTGCACGATGTTGGGGCGTGAGCGGAAGACGGCCTAACGGTGTGCAGAACCGTAGCCCAGCTTCATGGAGACGGTTGCGAATGGTCCTCGCCGATACCCCAGGAGCAACAGTGTCCCTAATTTGCTGGGAAGTGGCGGTGCAGTCCCCTACGGCACTGCGTAGGGTCCTACGGTCTTGGCGTGCATCCGTGCGTCGCTGCGGTCCGGTCCCAGGTCGACGGGCACGTGCACCTTCCGCCGACCACTGGCGACAACATCGATGTACTGTGGAGACCTCACGCCCCACGTGTTGAGCAATTCGGCGGTACGTCCACACGGCCTCCCGCATGCCCACTATACGCCTTCGCTCAAAGTCCGTCAACTGCACATACGGTTCACGTCCACGCTGTCGCGGCATGCTACTAGTGTTAAAGACTGCGATGGAGCTCCGTATGCCACGGCAAACTGGCTGACACTGACGGCGGCGGTACACAAATGTTGCGCAGCTAGCGCCATTCGACCGCCAACACCGCGGTTCCTGGTGTGTCCGCTGTGCCGTGCGTGTGATCATCGCTTGTACAGCCCTCTCGCAGTGTCCGGAGCAAGTACAGTGGGTCTGACACACCGGTGTCAATGTGTTCTTTTTTCCATTTCCAGGAGTGTACTTTATACCTGCACCTGTGAGCGAGTATTGTATTATACAACTATCAACGAAGATGTGAGGTCTCACAGACCTATCTAACATTATATGTACCTTTACCACGGACCACCAATACCAAACCGAAGTCGTAGCACGATTTTCCTGCAGCATGTATTGCTTAACTCTTTCCATACGAAAAAAATACGGTAGACTTTTTGCAAGCTGGAGAGAGATTGAAGGTCACAGTCCTACGTTAGTGCAATCATGGTCCTATCTTGAGACTGTTGAGTCTACCATAAATGGCTCTGTCTCCGCATTGTCGTGAGTGGAACACACACAGACAAATATATCAGGCCAAAAGATACATAAACACGATTCAGAGAAGCCCACGATGCCTGAATTTGTAAGTCATACAGACGGTTGTCTTACACGTATCGCATCGTATGGTCTCACAGTAAAAGACGCAGTTCTTTTATGGTGTGCATTAGGTAACTTTGTTCGTTTTGTAGAAGTACTGATCTACGAAGCATTCTTCCTCTGTGTAGGAATCATCGTCATAGACTGAAACGGTGTTTTGTGGCAAGTTGGTCCAAGTCACCTGGTGTTTAACCCTATGAACAGGATTCAAATGGTGTCTTCAGGCATTTCCTTGTAAATGTGATCGGGATTATAAAATCTACAGCTGCATATGAAGACACATGGCCAGAACGTTAAACGTCAGGGGCCGGCAACGTTTGGACACTCGTAGGCAGCATTGTCAAAACCTGTAAACCCTATGGGTCGGTACCATTCATATTACTTCAAAATAGAGACAAATACTTCGTAATTCAAATACACAAAAAAGATAATGAGTTATTCTTATGTTGTAGAAAAAGTATCTCTCTGGCTCATTGAAGACCTTGCACTCGTCTTCTATTATCCTCTTATCAGACATATCAGACCGATATATTATTTTTCAAAACCTGAAAAAATATTTCTGATTCAATCATCTGTACTGATACAGTGCTGATTGTAACGTTACAAATTCTTTAGTAAAAGTGACGATGAAAATTCACTAACGCTTTTAACGAATGTCGTAGAATTAGTGAAGAGAACCCCCGCGAAGAATAGACTCAACCTGTGGGCTTTTACGCACCGCACGTCATATACTGCATGACAATCGTCGAATAAAATTATTGCTGTGTTAGCTGTTTCAATAATGTTCTTGTGCAGTCCGCGACATAAGTGAACTCATCCTACGTTCTGATTGACAGTACTTAACGCAACAAGTTACGAAACTTCCTATGACCGCCGCCTACTGAGACACATCTGAACGTAGGAGCAAGGCCGAAAAGTCGGCCGCTGTGGCCGGGCGGTTCTAGGCGATTCAGTCCGGAACCGCCCTGCTGCGACGATCGCAGGTTCGAATCCTGCCTCGGGCATGGATGTATGTGTGTGATGTCCTTAGGTCAGTTAGGTTTAAGTAGTTCTAATTCTAGGGGACTGGTGACCTCAAATGTAAAGTCCCACAGTGCTTAGAGCCATTTCAGCCATTTTTTTGCATGGCGAAAACAAAGTAAGAGCCGCGTATGAATTAATAAAAATAAATCAGCTGACAAAATTAGGATCCTTTGTTAATGAACTATACGCCAGTGTATCCATAACTCATCTATTAGGTTTATTTAGAACTATGTAAACATTCAATGACTAAATAAACCATTAAAGAAATTTTCTAAGGAAAAAGTTTTTTTTATGATAATCTCACTGACTGAAGTAGAACTGTCTTCAGTGATGAATCTCGCTTCGAAGTGAGCCTCGATGACCAGAAAAGACATGTCTTGAGACGCACCGGACACTGATGGGATACGAACCCGACTATCGCCCACCATACGGTCTGCTAACCAGGAGTGATGGTTTGGAGTGCGATTTCTTTTCATATCAGGGCCCGTTTGGTTATCATCCACGACATCCTTACAGCAAAGTGGTACGGTGACGATATTCTACGTGTCATTTTGTTGCCCTCGTGGCAAGCCATGCTGGACTTACACTTCAGCATGGTAATGCCCGCCCGCGTACTGTCAGAGCTCTACCGCTTCTCTTCGTGCTTAGCAAACCCTACTATGGCCAGCAAAGTCGCCTGATCTCTCCCAAATTGAGGCCGTTTGGTCACGAGCAGGGCCTTTCAATCATATCGTGATTTTGACAATCTAACGTGCCAACTAGGTAGAATTTTTCACTATTTGTCATGAAATATATCACTGGGACATGTATGATACACTGTAATACCAGATGTACAATTTCTTCGAAACTGCTTTGGAAATGTAAGATGGGGCCTGCTGACACGCCTCTTAACTATTGCCTGTGATGCAAGTGGTTGCAATCGGTAATTCGCTGAATTTGGGTGTACTCAGAACCTAGGCAGCCGTGAGCTGCAACAAGGCATATGTTATTTTCGATGCACTCATGACAATTACTATACATCACCGCCGTGAAAGTGAGTGTCGGTGAACAGAAGACGACAAGTCTCTGTACGTCGATCTTTATACGCATGATTACGGAACCACGGCTGTTCACTACAGAATGTCGAATCAAAACACCTTTCAGCTGCCTAAATTTACAATTGTTGTTTTACTGAGCAACGAGTTTCGGCGATATATTACGCTGACCTTCTGTAAGATGATTCATGCCTCTCGTCCAGTAACAATGGGGGCCAGCATCCAATGACTAGTATCAGGAGGTTTTCGACACAGCGACCCCTTAGATCATAGCTTACTGACTCACAAGTGATGATCGAAGGGATCGCTGTGTCAATATCCAGATACCATTCACTGAATGCTGGCCCCCATTTTGACTGGACCAGAGGTATGGATCGTCCTACACGTCGCTCAGGGTGCCTGAAGATGGCGTAATATATCGCCGAAACACGTTGCTCAATAAAACACCGACTGTACATTCAGAATTCAGATATTCCAAAGCCAACAACGTTTCTCCAGGAGACGTGAAGAAATATTGCAATATTTGGCTACTCGATGCCCCTGTATAACATCTCCCACATCATCTTCGTGATAAGACTGATTTATTCGATTTTAATGCAGTTGATATAATTGTAGCCTGTGGTAGCCTTGACATTTTCCTAATTTCTTGTTACATGGAATGAAGTCTTGTTTCCTTATGTTCCGGATAGTCACCCAAAGACTGTAGTGAAAGTAATTAACACATCCACCAACCAGTTATATTCGCTATTTTCGTAAATTCTGTAAAATAACTTTCTTTGAAAGACCTGATTCAGTAGCAACGATATATCTTCAGTATGAAAAAACTTCAATAATGAAGTGCTATTTCTGCAGTACTGAAGTATGAACCACTCATTTCTGGCACATTTCAGAAATTTTATTTATAATATTTTTGTATTGTGCGCGAGGGTGTTCCGAAAGAGGGTCAGGGGAGGGCTGTAGCCACTCTTACCTCCACCCCCTCAGTACAGAACTTAACAATTGTGGAAATAAATATCTTTGTAAGTTCTCTCCTTCAGAGGGGGAGGGGGGTTGTTAAACGTCCAGATTTTTCCGATAATTATGTCTGGCATTTGGGTTCCTCGTGGCTATATATACATGTGTTAATTCGACCGTAAATCGATGTAGAGAGGTATTTCTGGATAACTGACATTAATGTTTCTAATTACAGATATTCGGCTGTGTTTTCAAACTTAGTGTAAATAAACGATATCACTTCCTGCAGAGATGTACATACCACGTGGACCAAATGACACTCAAAGGTGTACACGCTCACGAAACGGTTCGTAACTGATCGTACAAAATTGCGACTTTCAACTGTCGATCACGTAACAAAGAGAGACTCTTTCCCAAGACGATCGTATTTCCTTCATACTCACACGATGGATGTCAAAAGTTCCAGAGGTACTGATTCACATAGGGCTTAAGTACCACTTAAATACGCGTTTTTTGGTGATGCCTCATCCAACAATCTGTATTTCCTGGTATGTTATGCACTCGTACCTCAATCGGCCCTTTTTTTTTTTTTCAAGTGTGCGTTAGATATGCCCACACACAATCCCAAAGTATCATGCAACTGCAGGTTTAACACTGAAGACTGTAATCTGTAAATGTACGCCTATCGCCTACATCTACGTGTAGAACCCGCAAGTCAGTGTGCAGTGCGAGACGGAGGTTACGTGGTACTAATACTATCAGTTTTCTCCCCTGTTCCATTCATGAACTGAGCAAGGGAAAAGCCTGTCGACATATCTCTGTACGCACTGTCACCTTCTATTGTATTGTTAAATTTAGTATCCTACTTCTTCGTTATGCACTTCGTAGTAAACAATGATTAACAAGTTGGACAAACAACACTTTACTCATAGCACAAGTCTACAAACAAGTTAGTTACAAGAAGTTGGCAGTAACAGAATCGAAGTTCTCTGGCGTGGCATCAGATCCGCGGGAAACACCATCCCGAGTGGCTGTAAGGTGGCGTCCATTGAAGGCAGGCCGTGCGACGTGACGTGGAACTGTACGGGGGAGCTGCAGAGCGGAGTGTCCTGGCTGGTCTCTGCGGGCCGCGATTGATGAGCGGAGATACAGAGAGACAGGAACTGTGGATGACATGCCTCGCTGAGACCACCCAAGTGCTACTACTGCAGTAGATGATCGCGTCTCTACGGATTATGGCTCGTGGGAACCCTGACAGCAAAGCCACCACGTTGAATAATGCTTTTCGTGCAGCTACAGGACGTCGTGTTACGACTCAAACTGTGCGCATTGGGCTGCATGATGCGCAATTTCACATCGGACGTCCGTGATGAGGTCCATCTTTGCAACCACGACACCATGCAGCGTGGTACAGATGGCCCTAACAACATGCCGAATGGAGCACTCAGGATTGGCATCACGTTCTCTTCACCGATGAATGTTTCATATGCTCTCAACCAGACAATTGTCGGAGACGTGTTTGGAGGCCACCCGGTCAGCCTGAACGCCTTGAACACACTGTCCATCGAGTGCAGCAAGGTGGAGGTTCCCTGCTGTTTTGGGGTGGTATTACGTGAGGTCAACGTACGTCGCTGGTGGTCAAGAAAGGCGCCGTAACGGCTGTACGATACGTGAATGCCATCTTCCGACCGATAGTGCAACCATATCGGCAGAATATTGGCGAGGCATTCGTCTTCATGGACGACAATTCGCGCCCCCATTGTGCACATCTAGTGAATGACTTCCTTCAGAATAACTACATCGCTCTACTAGAGTGGCCAACATGTTCTCCAGACACGAACCCTATCGAACACGCCTGGGATAGATTGAAACGGGTTGTTTGTGGACGATGTGTCCCACCAACCACTCTGAGGGATCTACGCTGAACCGCCGTTGAGGAGTGGGACAATCTGGACCAACACTGCCTTGATGAACTTGTGGATAGTATGCCACGGCGAATACATTCATGCATCAATGCAAGAGGACGTGCTACTGGGTATTAGAGGTCCCGGTGTTACAACAATCTGGACCACCACCTCTGAAGGTCTCGCTGTATGTTTGTACAACATTCAATGTTTGGATTTCCTGAGCAATAAGAAGGACGGAAATAATGTTTATGTTGACATCTATTCCAATTTTCTCTACAGATTTCGGAATGCTGGGAACCGAGGTGATGGAAAATCTTTTTTGATGTGCGTATGTCCGCGACCACGTGCTGAGTGAACGACACTCGTTTCATCGAACGCTCGTTTCATCGATAGAAGCGTTACCGGTTTCCCGATGCACGTGCTGCCCTCTAGTAGCGCCTATAGCGGACAGTGCACCAACTTTCTGTTCATATACAGTATAGTGTCCAGGACCTGAGTACACGTGGTATATTAGTAAAAATTCTCCGGAGGGGACACCCCTTTGAATGGTGGGTAGGCAAACCCGCAGGGCGAAGAAATCCAACTGGCAGCGCACACAGTCAATCTACTACACAACATTACCTACACGAGATATAGGTTGGTGTCTTCAGTCGTAGGTTCTCTATATGTATGCCTAACCAACAGAAATTCCTGAGCTACTTCGTCTTTTTTTCCATGGGTACACATTCAGGCACCTCAAAATTTCCGTTAAGTTTCCGTGTAGACTATATTGTCTTTTATGATACTAGCACCGCCTCCCTGAAACCGTTCGATGTTTGTTGTCATTCCTATTTCATAAGTACTCCAAAAACTGGAACAGTTACCTGGAAGAGGCGACACTAGCATCTTATATGGAATTTCCTCTAAAAATGCACTTAACTTTTCCAGAACACTTCCAACAAACTGAATCTTCCCGCCTTTCCTGATAACGATTTAAAATTATTGTCCATTTCATACTACTCATTAGTCTTACACGATGTGACACAGTCAAGATATTCATCACTAGTCTTCTACTCGGGTACTATCATGTTCTTTCTCTAACATTTCGTAACGTTATACAAATAATGCCATTAAGCCAGGGTAGGCCATTTATTACTTTTCTTCTCCAGACCGCAGTTTGTAACGTATTTCCACTTGCTGACCGGATTGAAACCAAACACGGTCCGGATATTGTATATGGGCAAGTCATACGTTGACGACGTAGTGACTATTATGTTGTTATGCTTAATGCAGTTGGGAGCCATCAAAGGTACTCCAAGATAGGAAATTAGAGGCGCGATGTAGAGAGTAGGCAGGCCGAAGTGGCCGTGCGGTTCTAGGCACTGCAGCCTGGAACCGCGAGACCGCTACGTTCGCAGGTTCGAATCCTGCCTCGGGTATGGATGTGTGTGATGTCCTTAGGCTAGTTAGGTTTAAGTAGTTCTAAGTTCTAGGGGTCTAATGACCTCAGCAGTTGAGTCCTATAGTGCTCAGAGCCATTTGAAGCCATTTTAGAGAGTAGGCAAAAGTGATAGCGTTCAGGTTACCGGAGCTAAATAGTAAAACTAGAGCCCTGCAAATTGCAGAAGCTCTGAGAATCTGTTCTAGGGAAAGGTTTCACTTCGGAGAATTAACTGCTAACTCAATCCGCCGCCTAGACGCTATTGTGAGGCGTCACAGAAGAATCCACGAAAAGGCATGTCTTAGAAGAGGCAGCAAGCCTGATAGTTTCTCTTGAGAACTGAAACGTCAGTTGGTTTACACGGGTTAGAGTACTACTACGGCAGCCCCAACGCAGAGGGACTGAGTACGGGACCAGGTAACGTAAAGCACTGTCGTTCTGGCCGTAATAGCAGTGGGAGTGACGTTTAGCTTTCAGCTGAAGGTTGTTGCTACCAAACTTGGAGTTTGGTAATGTATAGACCAGAAGCATCCCTGACTGCTGAGTGGGGGAAATGGAGGAATCTGAATGTGATTGGACAGAGGCCCCCTGGAGGGGCAGAGTGAATCGTCAGAGTGGCTGAAGTTTGTTAAGTGCCAATGGACTGGTGGGTCGACTATAGTACAGAAGAAATAGCGCTCTGTCAGGATTCTTTAAAAACCTATTTCCTTGAATTCAGAGAGAGTTCTCAGTCGTATCGTTGGGGCGCCGACGCGGTGTTATTCCTGGCCAGCCTCGGTAATCTCTGACATGTCGGTTTTTCTTGTTTGGAGTGCTGCTCTCAAGTTTGTACTTAACATCGAACTATTTTTTACTACTTCTGTGAGCGCTTACTCCTGTGGGTTCAAGCGCTGATTTCTGTTGTGCAACCAATTGCCCTCTTTGTTTTTCTAATGTTCACAGTTAGGCTTCAGTATAGTAGGTAGTCTGATCGCTAGTAAACAGTGTTAATAAGACCCCTGAATTCTTGAGTCTCTTGCTATAAGCATCCTGTCGAGTTCCACAATCCGCGCGCCTTATAGGTGCCCTGTGACAGTGCTTCTCACTGACCCAAGTCATCCACCTGCCTTTACTGGCAATTTGTCTTGTGTTTCTTCTCCTCAGCGCTCGGAAACTGCAGACTGGCCTCAAAGCCACTGTCTATCCCGTTCTAGGTCACTACAGGTCGCCTGATGCCCACCTGTGATCTAAAACATTTAGCTCGTACGTGGGTTGTGAAACACGTCGTTCTAGGAGGTTGTCAGGCAATGGTTTCAGCATTACCTTGCAAGACAAAGTAATATACAGATAGGGACGTGTAATATTCATTTAACAGCCTTAGAGAAACACTGAAAGATTGAATCCCGCCAGAAGGCATTCTTGATAAGTTGCAAAATTACAAGTGATGTGTCTCCTGTGTACGAAATAATCAAAAAACGAAAGATTTGGTTGAATATCACGTAGATGGCAAGTTACAGCGAGGCGGCCAGATGAAGTAGGTACGCAAACGCTGGGGAGAGCTCCAGGTCACTGCAGCAGGCTTAAGAGGAGGTGAGGCGATAGGCGGAAGCCACCGAAATTCCCGCGGCCTTGAGGCTAAACTCTGTCAGCGAGTAGTTATGAATGCTATACAGTATATCAAGTTTATAACTGTGTTAAAACTGAAGCTTTTTATGAAATAATATATAACGACAGTCGCTTATTAAACTAAAATTTCAAAAATGACAACCAAGTCTATCGCGACGGCACTCACTCGTAGAACATTCTTGCGGCGTCAATTCGGGATAAGATCTCGAGCTCTCGACGATAGCCTATATCGACTTCGTCAGAAGCAACCAACTGTCTTCACTGCTTCTGCGGTGACCTTATATAGCCCGCTGACGGCTCCTGATTGGTCGGCTTGTGACTGGTCAGTGACTACCTACTGCTGTCGCAGACGATGTCAATGTCTGCGCTGGCGGCGCTAACGCCTCCGTTAGAATGTAAACCTTGGATGGAATGTCTGTGCTGCTTTTCTGCATCTAGCGCCCGTTTCCATGCACCGCGCAGATAATATCCGCTATCACGGTTAAAGTTCTTCTCGCTCATTCTAATTTCAACGTCCTGCTTAATAGCAGAATCCCGGTATGTGGAGGCATGGGACAAAACTTTTGTTTCATCAAAGAGTATTTTATGTTTGTCAGTGAGGCTGTGCTCAGCAATTGTCGATTTCTCTAGTTCTCTATTTTTAATATGCCGTTGGTGTTCTGCACAGCTATACGAATAGTCTGACCTATATAATGGCTTCCACACTCACAGGAAATATTATAAATTCCAGAGGCCCTGAGGCCGAGACTGTCCTGAAGAGGCCGCATCATCACCTTCATTTCCTTAGGAGGCCGAAAAATCTGTCCATCCAGGACTCCTCCTATTTTATTGGATATAGCGCCACAAAAGGAAAGAACTGTAACCGGTGATTCATCCTGTGAAGGTGTCGCATCTTCGTGTTCCCTTTTCTTGGAGAATGCTGTTTTTATATCGTGTGCACCATAGCCATTATTTCGGAACACGTAATTCAGATGGTAAATTTCGGACTTTAGGTGATCCTCATCAGAAATAGGTTTCGTTCTATGTACCAGCGTGTTCCAAAGGACTCTTCTGAACAGGTTGATGGAAACTCTGTGCATTAAGTTATAAACCGATATGCGTCGGCTTAAGGTGTACAGTGTGGCCGAGACGCCCGTCCGCCTGTCGTTGTACTAAAACGTCCAAGAATGGCAACCTTCCTTATTTCTCCATCTCGACAGTGAACCGGATGTTAGGCAGTATCCTTGCTGTTCATGTGGTCCATGAATTGTTAGAAAGCTTCTGCGTCTTGAAGCCAGACGATAAATGTATAGTCAACATAACGACAAAATAAGGACAGACGGAGGGGAGTCGAAGTTTAATGCACGTTCCTCAAAATTCTCCATAAAAATGTTAGCCAATGATGGAGACATAGGAGAGCCCATCGCCACACCATCCCAAAAGTAGGTGGTCGTCATGACATGCCGAAACAACTTTACAGTTTCAGGAGGGAAAAGACCAGCCAGCATTTTCAAAATGTCCTCCACAAGAACTGCTGTGAACAGCGATACCACATCGAAGCTGACTAAAATCTCATTTGGACCAACTCTAATGTTTCATTTTCTCTATGAACCTTTGGGTGTTTTTGATGTGATGTTCACAACGGCCGACTAAAGGAGTCATCAACTTTGTTAAATATTTGGCCAGCTTGTAGGTAGGAGACCCAATTCCACTTACAATAGATCTCAAGAGAACATCGTCCTTGTGGATCTTCCATAGTCCGCACAACCTGGGAGGTCTAGGAGATCAGACTCTGAGCTTTTTCGTAACATCATCTGGTAGACCTGAATCCTTCAGTAGCTCCGTAGTTTCTCTGTTGTGCGTCAAATTTGGGTCCCGTTTAAGACATTAGACCGTACCGTCCTCCAATAGTGATGTCAATCTCTGTCTTCCTCTACAGTTTTTGCCCTCTACAACTCCCTCTAGTGCCATGGAAGTCATTCCCTCATGTCTTAGCAGATGTCCTATCATCCTGTCCCTTCTCCTTATCAGTGTTTTCCACATATTCCTTTCCTCTCCGATTCTGCGTAGAACCTCCTCATTCCTTACCTTATCAGTCCACCTAATTTTCAACATTCTTCTATAGCACCACATCTCAAATGCTTCGATTCTCTTCTGTTCCGGTTTTCCCACAGTCCATGTTTCACTACCATACAATGCTGTACTCCAGACGTACATCCTCAGAAATTTCTTCCTCAAATTAAGGCCGGTATTTGATATTAGTAGACTTCTCTTGGCCAGAAATGCCTTTCTTGCCATAGCGAGTCTGCTTTTGATGTCTTCCTTGCTCCGTCCGTCATTGGTTATTTTACTGCCTAGGTAGCAGAATTCCTTAACTTCATTGACTTCGTGACCATCAATCCTGATGTTAAGTTTCTCGCCCTTCTCATTTCCACTACTTCTCATTACCTTCGTCTTTCTCCGATTTACTCTCAAACCATACTGTGCACTCATTAGACTGTTCATTCCGTTCAGCAGATCATTTAATTCTTCTTCACTTTCACTCAGGATAGCAATGGCATCAGCGAATCGTATCATTGCTATCCTTTCACCTTGTATTTTAATTCCACTCCTGAACCTTTCTTTTATTTCCATCATTGCTTCCTCGATGTACAGATTGAAGAGCAGGGGTGAAAGGCTACAGCCTTGTCTTACTCCCTTCTTAATACGAACACTTCGTTCTTGATCGTCCACTCTTATTATTCCCTCTTGGTTGTTGTACATATTGTATATGCCCCGTCTCTCCCTATAACTTACCCCTACTTTTTTCAGTATCTCGAACAGCTTGCACCATTTTATATTGTCGAACTCTTTTTCCAGGTCGACAAATCCTATGAACGTGTCTTGATTTTTCTTTAGCCTTGCTTCCATTATTAGCCGTAACGTCAGAATTTCCTCTCTCGTGCCTTTACTTTTCCTAAAGCCAAACTGATCGTCACCTAGCGCAGTCTCAATTTTCTTTTCCATTCTTCTGTATATTATTCTTGTAAGCAGCTTCGATGCATGAGCTGTTAAGCTGATTGTGCGATAATTCTCGCACTTGTCAGCTCTTGCCGTCTTCGGAATTGTGTGGATGATGCTTTTCCGAAAGTCAGATGGTATGTCGCCAGACTCATATATTCTACACACCAACGTGAATAGTCGTTTTGTTGCCACTTCCCCTAATGATTTTAGAAATTCTGATGGAATGTTATCTATCCCTTCTGCCTTATTTGACCGTAAGTCCTCCAAAGCTCTTTTAAATTCCGATTCTAATACTGGATCCCCTATCTCTTCTAAATCGACTCCTGTTTCTTCTTCTATCACATCAGACAAATCTTCACCCTCATAGAGGCTTTCAATGTATTCTTTCCACCTATCTGCTCTCTCCTCTGCATTTAACAGTGGAATTCCCGTTGCACTCTTAATGTTACCACCGTTGTTTTTGATGTCACCAAAGGTTGTTTTGACTTTCCTGTATGCTGAGTCTGTCCTTCCGACAATCATATCTTTTTCGATGTCTTCACATTTTTCCTGCAGCCATTTCGTCTTAGCTTCCCTGCACTTCCTATTTATTTCATTCCTCAGCGACTTGTATTTCTGTATTCCTGACTTTCCCGCAACATGTTTGTACTTCCTCCTTTCATCAATCAACTGAAGTATTTCTTCTGTTACCCATGGTTTCTTCGCAGCTACCTTCTTTGTACCTATGTTTTCCTTCCGAACTTCTGAGATGGCCCTTTTTAGAGACGTCCATTCCTTTTCAACTGTGTTGCTTACTGCGCTATTCCTTATTGCTGTATGTATAGCGTTAGAGAACTTCAAACGTATCTCGTCATTCCTTAGAACTTCCGTATCCCACTTCTTTGCGTATTGATTCTTCCTGACTAATGTCTTGAACTTCAGCCTACTCTTCATCACTACTATATTGTGATCTGATTCTATATCTGCTCCTGGGTATACCTTACAATCCAGTATCTGATTTCGGAATCTCTGTCTGACCATGATGTAATCTAATTGAAATCTTCCCGTATCTCCCGGCCTTTTCCAAGTATACCTCCTCCTCTTGTGATTCTGGAACAGGGTATTCGCTATTACTAGCTGAAACTTGTTACAGAACTCAATTAGTCTTTCTCCTCTTTCATTCCTTGTCCCAAGCCCATATTCTCCTGTAACCTTTTCTTCTACTCCTTCCCCTACAACTGCATTCCACGATGAGTATACGTTTTCCTATAGAATGGCTATGGTGCACGTGAATAAAGCCAGCGTTCTCCAAGAAAGAGCAAAGTGAAAATGCGGCACACTCACAGGATGAACCACAGATTGCGGCTCTTTCTTTTTGTGGCACTATATCCGGTAAATAGGAAGAGTCCTGGACAGACGGTATATAAGAGCGATTTTTCAGCCTCTTGAGAAAATTAAGGAGATGATGAGCCCTGTTAAGGACGGTCTCCCTCAGACCCCCTGGAATTTATAATATCCCCTGTGAGTGTAGAAGCAATTATATAGGTCAGACCATTCGTACCGCTGTGCAGAACACCAACGGCATATTAAAAATAGAGAACTAGAGAAATCGGCAATTCCAGAGCACAGCCTAACTAGCAAACATAAAAAACTGTTTGATGAAACAAAAGTTTTGTCCCGTGCCTCCACATACTGGGATTCTGCTATTAAGCAGGCTGCTGAAATAATAATGAGCGAGAAGAACTTTAACCGCGATAGCGGATATTATCTGAGCGGTGCATGGAAACGAGAGCTCGATGCAGAGAAGGCGCAGAGACAATCCTCGCTGTGTTTACGTTCCTACGGAAGCGTTAGCGCTACCAGCGCCGACACTGACACCGTATGCGACAGCAGTACGTAATCGCCGACCAATCAGGAGCAGCCAATGGGCTGTATAATGCCACGACAGCAGCAGTGAAGGCAGTCGGTTGCTCCTGACGAAGTCGATATAGGCTATCGTCGGAAGCTCGATTACTTATCCACAGCTGACGAGGAAAGAAAACCGAAAATGTTTTACATAAAGTTTCAAATTTTCACCAAAATTTCTAAAATCTAACCCACACAAGCTACAGAAAATCTGATGATGACAGCCATCGCTTAGATTTTGATTAATAATCTGCATCAGCGACCGAAGACTTCCGGCGTAGGAAGTCACCCTCATTCTGCCAATGGCCTTCTCAAAGAGGGTGGAGGTTCATAGCACTTTCTTGTCCTTGGGATACAAAACTGCCCATACAGGCCTTAAATTGAGGAAGAAATTTCTGAGAAAATTTGTTTGTAACACAGCACTCTAGGGCACTGTTTGGACTGTGGGAAAACCGGAACAGAAGAGAATCGAAGCATTTGATATTTGGTGCTACAGAAGGAATGTTGAAAATTAGGTAGACTGATAAGGTGCGGAATGAGGAAGTTGTGCGCAGAATCGTAGGGGAAAGAAATTTATGGGAAATACTGACAAGGAGAAGGGACATAATGGTAGGACATGTCTTAAGACATCAGGGAATTACTTCCATGCCGGCCGAAGTGGCCGAGTGGTTCTAGGCGCTACAGTCTGGAGCCGCGCGACCGCTACGGTCGTAGGTTCGAATCCTGCCTCGGGCATGGATGCTCAGAGCCATTTGTACCAATTACTTCCATGGTACTAGTGGCAGGTGTAGAGGGTTGAAACTGTAGAGGAAGACAGAAATTGGAATATATCCAGGACGTAGGTAGCTAGGGCTACTCTGAGATGAAGAGGTTGTCATAGGAGACGAATTCATGGCAGGCCGCGTCAAACCTTTCAGAGGACTAATGACACAAAACAAAAAAAGTCTTACTGTTGCTTTCATTACATGATTATGCATTCCCTGTTTGACAGATATATAATGCTGGGTTATCGCAAAACGCGTAATATTAAAGTCATTCATTCACCAGTCAGCACTGTTCCAATTATATAATATGGTCCTTTTCCTGCACGACTTGCTGCCGCATCTGCAATTGCGTGAACTTGCTGAGCATTTCGTATTTTTGGTGCACTGTACAATGCCTTTGTCTTACATTGATCATTGCCTGAAAACACTCTGCTTGCTCTGCTAGCCCAGTTATTCCATGTTTTGTATCACTGTGTGTAGTATTAGCCACCATTCAAAGAAACTCGTGAATGATTTGAATACATCGACAGCGAATTTTGAACCTGTGGTTATGCTACATTTTTCTTCTTTATTTAATAATTTTCATTTACTTATGTGCTTTTTATACTGTTCAATCATTTTCATTAAACTGGCTGTATGATTAATTTACTCAAAGGCAGTATGCAACAGTGCGTAGCCGAACCCATAAGTCATCAAACGAGCCAAAGATAAATTTGAGGTTGTGTGCTCGTCCTGTAGTGATTATGCACCAAGAAATTGATGTCTATTGACGACTGACCTGAAAAATATTTGATACCTTAAACCCCATTGAATTTATAGTTGTTTGTTCTCATCCGGGATTAAAGTAGCTATTGCTTGTGTCGTTGCAATGTGTTGCAGTGAGGAATGTAGGTAAGCGGAGCAGAGACGAGTGCGTTGTCATTCTAGCGGACAACACTGGCCCAAATGGGAAAATGGACTGTTACAAGCGACAAGAGTCAGTGGTGGCCTGGCACCTAGGAATGAGTATCTCGGACACTGCGAAGTCATTCGGCTGTTCGCGAGCTACTGTCGTGAATATGACTATAAAAAGTGGTAGGAAAACGATGTAACAACAATTAAGACACAAGGCGTTGGATGTCCATGCCTCATCACAGAGCGCGGAGTCAGAGGATTATCCGCTCTGGAAAGGAGGACAGGCGGCAGTCTGCGGCACATTTGACGACAAAAGACAGTACTCATGCGGCCAGACGTGTTTGGGATCCCAACACATAGCGCACACTGTGGCACCTTGGGCTTAGAAGCAAATGTTGTATCATATTGATCCAAGGATGTTGTCCACTACGACTACGGGAGCTTTGAGACTAGAGCACGAGTAGTATGAATTACGTTTTTTGTTTCACTAGGGCGATGGTCGTGTCCGTATATGCTGTAATCCCGCCAAACAACTGCTCGAAACATGCACCGCACCACGGGCGCAGGTCGGTGGGGGCGGCATTTGGTCTGTGGCAGTAACTGAAGCACTTTGACAGTTGTAAAGTTCGTGAACGTTACTGCGGACCTGCTTCCATTCACGCATGATGTCTTTCCCGACGGCGATCTATCATGCAGGTCAACTGTCCGTGTCACACGGCCAGAATCGCCTTACAATGGTTTATGGAGCATGATAGTGAACTCAAGTCGTCTTGCTTGAAATTTGGCTGGAAGAATGGAAGAGGTCTAACACGGGCCGTAGAGTCCATATGTTTCTACCTACCGTAACGGATATACTAAAGAACAAGGTAATGAAGCCCTCGCAGGGCCTCGTTCATTTCTTTACAGGTAATGGTCCCTATCCGACGTACCTACATCGAAGAGGGAAAAGGCCAACACCAGAGTGCAACTGTGGTGCCCACCAGGGCTCGCCTGAACATACAGTGTTTGACTGTCCAATATACGAAGAATCTGCCTCAGTTGAGAGGCAGCTTCTACAAACGAGAAATATTGAGGAAATTTTAAGAAACGGTGAATTGTTCGACAGTTTCGCAAAATTGATAAACGAAATCTCAAAGGAGGCTCAGCGAGCCTCAGCGAGCGAGAGGATAAATGGCGTCTGCGCGCTCGAGATCTACAGCGCAAAATGTAAACATTTAAATACACTCCTGGAAATGGAAAAAAGAACACATTGATACCGGTGTGTCAGACCCACCATACTTGCTCCGGACATTGCGAGAGGGCTGTACAAGCAATGATCACACGCACGGCACAGCGGACACACCAGGAACCGCGGTGTTGGCCGTCGAATGGCGCTAGCTGCGCAGCATTTGTGCACCGCCGCCGTCAGTGTCAGCCAGTTTGCCGTGGGATACGGAGCTCCATCGCAGTCTTTAACACTGGTAGCATGCCGCGACAGCGTGGACGTGAACCGTATGTGCAGTTGACGGACTTTGAGCGAGGGCGTATAGTGGGCATGCGGGAGGCCGGGTGGACGTACCGCCGAATTGCTCAACGCGTGGGGCGTGAGGTCGCCACAGTACATCGATGTTGTCGCCAGTGGTCGGCGGAAGGTGCACATGCCCGTCGACCTGGGACCGGACCGCATCGACGCACGAATGCACGCCAAGACCGCAGGATCCTACGCAGTGCCGTAGGAGACCGCACCTCCGCTTCCCAGCAAATTAGGGACACTGTTGCTCCTCGGGTATCGGCGAGGACCATTCGCAACCGTCTCCATGAAGCTGGGCTACGGTCACGCACACCGTTGGCCCGTCTTCCGCGCATGCCCCAACATCGTGCAGCTTGCCTCCAGTGATGTCGCGACAGGCGTGAATGGAGGGACGAATGGAGACGTGTCGTGTTCAGCGATGAGAGTCGCTTCTGCCTTGGTGCCAATGATGGTCGTATGCGTGTTTGGCGCCGTGCCGGTGAGCGCCACAATCAGGACTGCATACGACCGAGGCACACAGGGCCAACACCCGGCATCATGGTGTGGGGAGCGATCTCCTACACTGGCCGTACACCTCTGGTGATCGTCGAGGGGACACTGAATAGTGCACAGTACATCCAAACCGTCATCGAACCCATCGTTCTACCATTCCTAGACCGGCAAGGGAAGTTGCTGTTCCAACAGGACAACGCACGTCCGCATGTATCCCGTGCCACCCAACGTGCTCTAGAAGGTGTAAGTCAACTACCCTGGCCAGCAAGATCTCCGGATCTGTCCCCCATTGAGCTGTTTGGGACTGGATGAAGCGACGTCTCACGCGGTCTGCACGTCCAGCACGAACGCTGGTCCAACTGAGGTGCCAGGTGGAAATGCCATGGCAAGCCGTTCCACAGGACTACAGCCAGCATCTCTACGATCGTCTCCATGGGAGAATAGCAGCCTGCATTGCTGCGAAAGGTGGATATACACTGTACTAGTGCCGACATTGTGCATGGTCTGTTGCCTGTGTCTATGTGCCTCTGGTTCTGTCAGTGTGATCATGTGATGTATCTGACCCCAGGAATGTGTCAATAAAGTTTCCCCTTCCTGGGACAATGAATTCACGGTGTTCTTATTTCAATTTCCAGGAGTGTATATTATTGGTTTAAGTCTCTGACTGGTAGTAGATTGCAGTTGTAGTTAGCTCAGTATGGTGGTGGAGGGACCACAGGAATGTTGTAAATGTAGGGGTTTCCTGGTAGTAGCAGCCCGCCTCCCCGTGGCTAGGGACGGGCAACTCTCTGGGAAGATTCCAGAGATACTAAGAGGCCGTTCATTTAATACATGTTACTGTTTAGTTTATTTGCTTGGAAGTGTGTTCATATTAATAAACCACTTTTGTAAAACCGGTAGCAGAGTTTACTGTTAATACAGCCACTCAAAAGTGTTAGAAACTGGGTTATGTATATCTCAATAAATCTGAAAAAAAATCTGCCTTGCCCACCAAATATTCCTGAGCTGAACTCGATAGTACATGTGTGGAACGCTATCAGGTGCAAACTCCACACCCATAAGCCATTGGCTCGTTATCTACAGGAATTGCGTGACCTTTGCTTAGATATCTATTACTACACACCTCCGAGAAGCTACGAAGGACTTGTCAAAATCGTGCTGTGCAGAATCGCTTCTGTATGCGCTCCAAAGGTGGACCAATACGATATGAGGCTGTTGGTTGTAATGTTTTGACTCAACAGTATATATCTTGCCACAGTAGTGACCATTAGCTCGCGTGGAAGAGAATTTTGTTGGCACTTACCGTTTCTCAAAGTACAGCAAAGTGTATTATAAAAGGAAGCAATGGATGTATTCGTGTACAGTTAGAAAATTTCAAATGTAGTTGTTTCTCATAACTCTCTCGATAGATTCGCCGCTCCGATGAAATATACCTGATGAGCCGAGTCAGTTCAATTTCTTGGCGTAGTTTACAGTATGGAATGCCCAAAATTTCGAACTGCAAAATCTACTGTAGAGAAACAAGTACCAATAAAATTGTGAATTCTTAGTTCAGAACGGTACAAACACAAAGCATAATCGATAAATGCCTTGTTTCGAGATTAGTCTACTGTTGTAATAACTGAATATCATTACGAGCAGTGGTACAAGTAGGGTGTTATGTTGACTAAACTTTACGGTATACGAAAGGTATTCCAAAATGTTCTCCTATGCAATCGACGTGTTTACAGTACCACGTTTTTTGTGACTTAGTTGATTTAAGGGGACGGTATTCGACGTCGCTCCGAGCGATATGGCCAGACATCAACGCCAACAGCTGCAGTATTTATTGCATTGGTTTAAGTGTAACTAATTATGTGACTTCAGCAGAGATGCAATACAACTTCACATTCGCTGTCGTTACTTTCTATCACTCATCACTTCCCAGGAAACGAGCAACGTACGTTTACGACCTTCTATTCAGCTGCAACTGATGTATGCGAGTTTCTAAAGAAGAAATTACTAAGATTATTAAAACACAAGAAAAAAGTTTTTCCAACAGTCATTTGGCATAAAACTAAAATACTCAACATAGAAAAACATTTTCAATTTTGTGGCAGTTGGACTTTCCTTGCAAGATAAAAAGTCAGAATATTATGGAACAGTATACACAGCACGTTAAAGACGTTTATATTATTTGCATGACGTAAAAAATGTGTATTACCTCCATGTACATCAAATGACAGTAAGTGCTCTGAATGTGAAGTAATCATACAAGGCGTACCGCCAGGGTTCAGTATAGTGCCCTTTCTGTATTACTAATGAACATTAATAACATTGTAACCTTAGAAACTAACTTGCGGTAACGCCAAACAGCTTAATCACTTAGGAGAGTTCTAACAAACTTGCAGCGTGTTTCGTCGATTTCTGCTGAAGCACGGCCATTCCGTAAACTCACATGCCATAGTTTTGCATTAATCTGCTCTATGCATCCCCTATAGAGCATTAATAAGCGTTTACTGCAGTGCTAGCTTTGTACCACGTGCAGCTGCAGGTGGGAACAGTCGGTGTGGAGCGCGAGGCATGTCATATCACGTGGAAGCAATTAATCTGCTCCCACATGTTTCATCGAGAAGTAATAAAATCCGCTTTATAGGGGCTCAGATTGCTGCTTAATTGAAGGCACTGTAACTATATGGGCCAGGTCGTGATGGAAGCTCTATAGTTCGCAATAATCAGAACACGAAGCTCCCCTCACTGCAATCTGCATGTAATACGCTGTCTGATATTTCACTACATACTGCAGTCAGCTCAATGAAGCTTTTGTAACAGCATCTTTGCTGAATTTTAGACACTTACTCTTACCATAACAATTTCTTTTTTAAGCACGTCATGGCAGGATTTCAGTGAACTGTTATGGTAGCTGTATCAGCTGTTATGTAATATCCATTTTTATCACGTTTAATGCTTAACATATCACCGAATTATACGAATGACGAGAGAGAAGTTTGTCTTCGGGCCTAATGTGGTTTAAAAGTAGCAGTGAAAGCTACACAAGCTAGAAAATGGTGGCAAATGTTTAATGCTTAACATATCACCGAATTATACGGATGACGAGAGAGAAGTTTCTCTTCGGGCCTAATGTGGTTTAACAGTAGCAGTGAAAGCTACACAAGTTAGAAAATGGTGGCAAATAGTGGTTATCTTTAGACAATAGTAAATGTATTTGTGAGCAATTAATCATTGTTCTTGAAACATTAAGAGATGTGGAATGACCAATGATCTTCATCCGTCACTAGGAAACTTCCATTGCACAGTTTTCTGCCTTTAGTAGTTTTTCTCTGCTGCTGGGCTCTGGGTGTTACGGGTACAGAGGAAGATTTCTCCTTGCTTCTTTGCTTCTCTCAACAGAAACAAAGATGATTCTTCTTCGTTTCTTCTAAGCGTGTTTGTTACCATAAACGTTTTTAAATTTACAGAAGGTTTTGGAGTCCAGTTCTCACAACTTCACTTTCCGTCATCGACGCTGCAAGACTATTGAATGGTTGAAACCAAACACTATAGGACCGGTCTACCGTCTGGCAAACAGTCTTCAATTTATATTCGCCATAGGAAAGCTGCTTACGGTGAAAGAAAGACTGATGCAGAAAACAAAGTGCAGTTTCTTCATGGTTTCAAGCCAAAAGCACAGAAGACTGAAAGGCAAACACGGTAGCAACAGTAATTACAGAAATATATATTCATTTATGTCAGACAACCTCTTTTTTATTGTAAAAAGCTTCTGAGAGATACGATTTGTTGGATTAAGTTCCTAGTCTTTTACAACGCATATTCCACTCTACAATGTAGTGCACGAAAATGGTAACCTTCCTTGCAAATTGAAACTGTACGTATTCCAACAAAGATCATGATGGGAAACATGTTCTACCATATGAGCCATGTAACTGGACTGTTCATTAACTTTTATGTGGCAGTTCGTTGCCACTACGCTTGTTCTTCTACAGAGGCTCTCCTAGGACTCCTCGTTGACTAGAACCCGTGGAGAAATACTGTAGCAGATAAAAGGTGCGGAACGATCTAGTTGAAGGCTTCTTTCAAGTGTATATGTGGACATAAACTTTCCAGACTTACACTACGATTCGCAGACGCCTAGTGTGTCTAAGATGGGTTTGGTTTCAAATGTCACGTTCGTTATTAAGTCTTCTGTTATTTTACTTTATTTTACATGTATAGTTCCATAGGACCAAATTGAGAAGCAAATCTCCATGGTCATGGAACGTGTCAGCAGGCTACATGAAATTAGAACAGAAAATTAATAATAGACAATATAAAATGTTTATGGATCCTAAAAAACGTCAAGCTGTAAGTTTATATAAAGGCAATCAACAATAAACACAGGAATCGGCTTAATCTTTTAAGGAACTCACCGACAGGAGTGCCCATGAGGAAACTCTTCAATTTGGATTTGAAAGATCCTGGATTACTGCTAAGAATTTTGAATTCATGTGGTAGCTTATTGAAAATGGGTGCAGCAGAATAATCACTCATTTCTGCACAGGAGTCAACGATGTGCGATCCAAATGCAGATTGGATTTTTGCATAGTATTAACTAAATGAAAGCTGCTGCTTCTTGGGAATAAGCTGACAGTGTTAACAAGAAATGACAGTAAAGAATGTATATATATTGAGAGACCAATGGCAGAATACGCAGACTAATGTACAGGGGTCAACAAAAGGTTCGCGAAATTACGCCCTTATTGCGCGAACCGCCCGTTTCTGAACCAAAAATCCCATTTGAGAATGAGAAGAGTTACCCTAAAATATAATACCGTATGACATGAGCGAATGATAGTAATCAAAGTAGACTACTTTTCGTATGGAACTATCACTTACTTCAGGTATTGTTCTAATAGTAAAAATTGCAGCATTAAGTCTTTGATGACGTTCCTGAACATGGTTTTTCCATGACAGTTTACTATCTACCTAAACACCCAGAAATTTCAACTGCTCCGTTTCACTAATCATGTGCTCATTCTGTGAAACAAAAAAGTAATCTTTTGTTGAATTGTGTGTTAGCACTGTAAAAACTGAGTCTTAGAACTGCACCATCTGAAATGGAGCCAACGTTGCACACAACATCCTTCACTACCAAGCTAGTGTCATCAGCAAACAGATATATCTTATAATGACCTGTAATGCTAGAGGGAATATCATTTATATAAGTAAGAAACAAGAGTGGCATCAGCAAACAGATATATCTTATAATGACCTGTAATGCCAGAGGGAATATCATTTATATAAGTAAGAAACTGACCCCTGGGGCACCCCTCATTAATATCGCAGTAAACAGAAATATAATGACCTGTAATACTAGAGGGCATATCATTTATATATTTAAGGAACATGAATGGCCCAAGTACTGACCCCTGAGGCACCCCTCATTAAAATATGCCCCAGTCAGACCTCGTATCTTAAGTATTCTCAGTACTGTGGAGAATGACCTTCCTCTGTCTGTTTTTAAAGTAATAAGTGGACTGGTTGTGAACCACTCCCTGTTTTCCATAATGATCCAACTTTTGGTAGCAGTATTTTGTGATCAACATAATCACACGCCTTAGTTAAATCCAAAAAGGTGCCTATCGTTCGGAATCTGTTGTTTAATCCACGCTGCACCCTACAGAGGAAAGAGAATACAGCATTTCCAGTTGTTAAACCACTTCTAAAACCAAACTGTACATTTGATAGCAAATTATGTGAAGTAAAATCATCAGTTATTCTAACATACACAGACTTTTCAATAACTTTAGCAAACACTGATGGATAGAAATAAGTCTAAATTGTCTACATGATCCCTTTTACCCTTTTTATGAAGTGGCTAAACTACTGAGTACTCTAGTTGTTCAGAAAGCTGACTATTCGTAATGGAAAAATTACAAAATTACTGGGTTAACATGTGCAACACAGTTCTTTAATATTCTGCTTGATACTTCATCGTATCCATGAGATTTCGTAGTTTCCAGTGATTTACTTATTGACTCGATCACCCCCTGTCAGTATCATAGAGGAGTAGTTCAGGTACTACTCTCTGAAATGCTTTTTCCAAGAGAGTTATATGATTCCCTGTAGAAACTAAGTAGTTATTTAATTCCCCAGCAATGTTCAGAATGTGATAGTTAATTACTGTACACATATCTGACTTATTAGTAACAGAAACAGTTTTACTCCATACTGACTTTATATCCTCAACCTTGTGCTACCGACCAGAAACTTCCTTCACGACTGGCGATATGGTTTCATCCTGTGAATTACCTATTCTATTTACGTAACATATACTCTTTGCATTCCTAAGAACATTTAAGCGTCTTAAAGTATTTTTTGTAAAGGGCTACTGTAGCTCGATTTTGCCTGCTTCTAACATTCTGATATAGTTCCCACTTTGTTCTACATGATATCCTTATCCCACTAGTCAGACACCAAGGTTACTTTTTACTGCTAGTACCCAGTTTAGAACTTTCTAATGGAAAGTAACTCAAATAGCCTGAGAAATGTGTTAAGGAAAGTACTGTATTTATTAACTATGTTATCGACTCTATAAACGTTCTGCCACTCTTGTTCCTTAACGAGTTTTAAAAAATTGTCCATTGCCTTGGATTACTTTTTCTGCATAGTACATAATTATGTATAACACTTGTTTGAGAGTAAAAACCTTTCAGTGTTGAAATTTGTAGGTCTTGGTCCGACATGCCATTCACCCTTTTACTAACAGAATGCCCATCTAGTAATGAAGAATGAATAAAACGTTGTCTATGTCTATGCTACTGTTCTCCTGCACCCTGGTTGGAAAAAATAAAGTCTGACTGAGATATAAGGTGAACCAAGAACCATCTCTAGCTCTAGCAGAAACGCTCTGAAGTCAGAGTTAGGGGACCTATAAATAACAACAATTAGAAGTTCAATTGTCCCTGTACGATATTCAAATACCTTTTCAGTGCAGTATTTTGATACATATACGAACTCAAATACACTCCTGGAAATGGAAAAGAGAACACATTGACACCGGTGTGTCAGACCCACCATACTTGCTCCGGACACTGCGAGAGGGCTGTACAAGCGGACACACCAGGAACCGCGGTGTTGGCCGTCGAATGGCGCTAGCTGCGCAGCATTTGTGCACCGCCACCGTCAGTGTCAGCCAGTTTGCCGTGGCATACGCAGCTCCATCGCAGTCTTTAACACTGGTAGCATGCCGCGACAGCGTGTGCGTGAACCGTATGTGCAGTTGACGGACTTTGAGCGAGGGCGTATAGTGGGCATGCGGGAGGCTGGGTGGACGTACCGCCGAATTGCTCAACACGTGGGGCGCGAGGCCTCCACAGTACATCGACGTTGTCGCCAGTGGTCGGCGGAAGGTGCACATGCCCGTCGACCTGGGACCGGACCGCATCGACGCACGGATGCACGCCAAGACCGCAGGATCCTACGCAGTGCCGTAGGGGACCGCACCGCCACTTCCCAGCAAATTAGGGACACTGTTGCTCCTGGGGTATCGGCGAGGACCATTCGCAACCGTCTCCATGAAGCTGGGCTACGGTCCCGCACACCGTTGGGCCGTCTTCCGCTCACGCCCCAACGTCGTGCAGCCCGCTTCCGGTCTCGCACACCGTTGGGCCGTCTTCCGCTCACGCCCCAACATCGTGCAGTGGTGTCGCGACAGGCGTGAATGGAGGGACGAATGGAGACGTGTCGTCTTCAGCGATGAGAGTCGCTTCTGCCATGGTGCCAATGATGGTCGTATGCGTGTTTGGCGCCGTGCCGGTGAGCGCCACAATCAGGACTGCATACGACCGAGGCACACAGGGCCAACACCCGGCATCATGGTATGGGGAGCGATCTCCTACACTGGCCGTACACCTCTGGTGATCGTCGAGGGGACAGTGAATAGTGCACGGTACATCCAAACCGTCATCGAACCCATCGTTCTCCCATTCCTAGACCGGCAAGGGAACGTGCTGTTCCAACAGGACAATGCACGTCCGCATGTATCCCTTGCCACCCAACGTGCTCTAGAAGGTGTAAGTCAACTACCCTGGCCAGCAAGATCTCCGTATCTGTTCCCCATTGAGCATGTTTGGGACTGGATGAAGCGTCGCCTCACGCGCACTGCACGTCCAGCACGAACGCTGGTCCAACTGAGGCGCCAGGTGGAAATGGCATGGCAAGCCGTTCCACAGGACTACATCCAGCATCTCTACGATCGTCTCCATGGGAGAATAGAAGCCCGCAATGCTGCGAAAGGTGGATATACACTGTACTAGTGCCGATATTGTGCATGCTCTGTTGCCTGTGTCTATGTGCCTGTGGTTCTGCCAGTGTGATCATGTGATGTATCTGACCCCAGGAATGTGTCAATAAAGTTTCCCCTTCCTGGGACAATGAATTCACGGTGTTCTTATTTCAATTTCCAGGAGTGTAGAAAACAGTTTCTTACGTACATGGCTACTACCCCACTCTCCAAAGAAGTGCTTGAAAAACAGGCAGCTAATCTATATCCTAGTAGAGAAAGTCTCTGAATTGTCAAATTATTTAAGTGGTGCTCTGATATACCAATAACATCAGAGTCAGCACATATAACTAGTTCACTAAATTTATCTCTGATACCTCTTATATTTTGATGAAATATGTTAATTACTTCCCTACTTGGGTACTTAACCTTTTCTGAAGAACCTTTTATGAGACCTACAGGCTCTCTAGAAGAGACTTCTTTTAAGCAATAATACCTATAAGCTGACTTCAGTCTGAAAAAGGGCAGCTATAACACCCAGTAATAAATGAATTTTGCCATTAATGATCTCACCACCTCCCATTACACTGTCACCTACAACTTTTGCCAATCTCCCCTTTCTATATCTATTGAGGTGCAGGCCATTCCTTGTGAAACCCGATCTTCTGATGGACTCAACTAGCACCACTGCAATGTGAGTCATGCCTTCTGCCATCAATGCCTTCTGAAGCCTGTTGTTCACACACCTAACAGCAGCATTAAAATGAGGCCGATCACGCCGCTGAAACAGTTGCACGAAGTGCACATTCGTGCCAGCAGTTTGAGCAGCTATCTTTTCCACGTCACCACCTACATCATACTCCTCGTCCCTATTAAGACTATTCCCAGCTCCACTCACAATCACTACCAGATCCACTACATAACTCTCTTATGTTGACAGTTACCTGAGCCAACCCTGCAGCAGATATCACAATGCTGCTAAGCCGGTACTCACAGCCCAACACTTCGTATAACTGCTGACCTACGCCTCTCCCACGAGGACTACCTAGCAGCAGAACCTTCTTCATTCTATCAGAATTTTCAACAGACTTAGACTCTCTAACTGCTGACATCTGCTGCATATTTCCCACGCCTAAAGCTGTGAGAGGCTCCTCTCCTCTAAACACTGTCAGTTAATCAAATCTATTGGTTATACGCAAAGTAAAGCTGTCTAAGTATCTCCTCCTCCTAGAAAGCCTTCTTACCAACTGGCAGTTCCCATTCTCCATCACTCTTCTCTCTCCTCATCCTGTCTATATCCTTCTTTTTCTCCTTTACATTTTGCAACTGCAGCTATACGCCACAGATCTTACGCTCCTGCTCCTCTATCAGTTTATTTCTGGTACAAATTCTGCATTTCCAGGATGGCATCTCGCTAGAATGCCCACAGGCTTCCCCACTGCATTACTCCCAATGAAAGTACTTTGAACAAATCCCACACCGCAACCCACCACTCACAAATCTACGACAGAGCTCACACTTCTCACTCATGTTAAAACGTTGTCAATTACTGAAAAAGCTAAATGTCTTGTTGCCTAAGCTCAGTCACTACAGTAGAATGATTTAAAGAACTCACAATAGGGATCTCGAATTTCGCCCTCTACTAAGAAAGCAATTACTTCTATTAATACTGCTAAGCTACAAGTAATATCAATACCGGAAAAGCTTCAAACCATTTCTTATCTAAAACCAAAAATTCAAGCGTCCACTGGAACGCTGATGAAATTAAACACAGTGATGAAAGTTTTCACTAGAATATTTCACTACAAACAGTAAGAAACGGCCGCTGAAAAATAACGTATTTAAATTTAATAAAAGACTACAACGCACAAATAACAGTATAAAACACAGTGAGTGGAAGTTTGTGAAAGTTTATTAAACGGTTATTTCGCCAGGAAGAGCACGTGACGCCGCTGAACTCCTAAATTTTATAATCGAATAACAGTGCACAAATAATTTTGTCAGTACTTAAGAAAAGCTACAGCTACAACTGTACGCCACGAAATGTAAACACACAGCTAATATTTGAATGAAGGATTGAAAACTACTAAATTTAATATTCGAATACAGTGCAAAACAAATATGTCACAGCGGAAACTTCACGCCGCTAAACGTAAACACAATGCTGAGACTTCGATGAATGACGTAAGCATAATAACGAATAACAAACCGCTCGAATCAATAACACAAACAGAAAGACTGAGATGAATGAAAATCCGCCAATAAATCACTTTTACAGCTAATCTTTACACCAATAATCGTTAAAATAAGTATCTGAAATCTAAAACTTTATAAAATATTGTTGATCTATTTGAACACCAGTCCAGCACATGTGACGTGACACCAAAGAGTTCTGTTTTATTACTGAGCAGTTCTGTCTCTTCCTGAGGAAACGACCAAGGAGAGGGAAGACACAGATAAAGAACTAATTAGAAGGCCCTTCTCTATTGCGTGGTATTGTACACTGAAGTGTTACAACATGAAAACCTTGGCCGATCGTTACAAAACTAATACTCCAGTGTCTCCATGCCAATAGGTTATGTTGATTAAAATTTTATCCTTATGCGGGCTTACATTCAGTATTTTCAATGTAGAAAATCATTCCTATACATGCAAAATAATGTCATTATTTGAAAACTACAGAGTGTATCGCAGTACATTATGCTTGGACAGCGCGCACATGGAATTTGTCGCCATCTATGGGACTTCAAAAAAAGTCGTATCATTTGCATGAATCACAAGAAAGTATCATAGCAACAGGTCGCACAGACGATTGGCTTTTGTAGAATGACCGCAGAACGAGAGGTGATGAAATGGATTCAGAACAACAGTTTGGTAAGAAGACTAGACACATCACCGATAAGAAAGATAACCTTAGGACTGCTCTATTGGCTCTGGCGAACAGTCGAATGACAACGACTAAAACTTGAACAGAGGGTATAGGCAGAGTGCCACAAGAGCTGCCGGTAACAGATTATTAGAGGTTGGGTTCGGATCTTGATACGTCATGAGGCATTTACCACTGACACCTTACCGTAGCCAGCAGAGACTCGCATGGTTTAAAACCAGTCAGCTGACACATTCAGTGACATGTTTTGGTGGTGTTTAGTGATGAGTCTCGCTTCTGTTTGTGGCAGTCAGATAGATGCCACGAGTCTGTAAATGACCCGTGCAAGGTCAAAGGAGCTAATAATCACGACACCCGTAATACGTCTCCAACTAACGGAATCATAGTGTGGGAGGCTACTGAATGTGGCAATAAGGCTGAATTGGTGACTGTTGAATGGTGACTGAATGGTCGTCAATACGTCGTAAGAAATTTGGGTTCCTCAAGGTGTGCAAAACATTTCAGAAACTTTGCGGGAACTTCTTAGTTAACTGCCGATATTTCGACAGCTGAACAACCGGCCATTTCTAATGCTTCAATGAGTTGCTATACGCACGCTTTGCCAGTGTAATGTTTCGATTTCCACAGTCTATAGAAGTATCGGCTCTGTCTTGCTGCAGCAGTCGGCTTTTTTAATTCATTGATGCTTCCATCTCACAAGACTACGACACCGTTTCATGTGCGTCACAACCAGGTAGTTTTTCAGCTATCGATGTATTCAGTTAATGTAACATTAATATGTTATCATTGTAGAGAATTAAACATGTCCCTTCAATCTTGCTTCTTATAGAAACCTCAGAGTATGGTAAATTTTTCTGAGAGTTTCTAAAATTCTGAGATATTACCAATGCAGATTCGTTGAAATAAGTTTGTACTAGTATACTTATGTGCTGCTTCACTTGCATAAGTTTCAGAACTATGTAACTGATATTGCCAGGGTCTTCTTCAGCATTTTATTAGAGGCACCTACAAGATTTTTGGTAAATGAATTCTTTTACACTCTGATACTTTGTGGTGCAAAATTAATACCGATATCTGTGCTGTAAAGGTTTTTGTAATACAATGTTTTGTGAACATAATAAAATATACTTTCCTCCAACTCACATCTGTCGATGGACGTTTGGTTACTCTAATTTAAAACATGCATTCTGCTCAAGTTCATCACTTTTAGTAAACAAAAGGTTATTTTGTAATAAATCAGTTCGTGTAATAACTCTATTGTCATGAAACGTACTTTACATAAATTTGTACAGAGCTGAGCTGTAATTATTACTGTGAAGTAACTTCAGGAACGACTAAAAACAAACACTAACATATGACGCTTCAATTACCAGAATCGTTCTAATTTTTCATTGCCGTGACAGTTTCCACTGAAGACACAGTCGGTCGGTGCCCATGCTGCTTAAGCATGTGCGACGATTATGCTCTGTACACCACTCCTTCACGGTCCTGATGGTCTAACCAATGAATGACGTGCGGGTGGTGTTTACCTTACTGTGTGTGTGTGTGTGTGTGTGTGTGTGTGTGTGTGTGTGTGTGTGAGTGAGTGTGTGTGTGTTCAAAAATAAAATTCTCTAAGCACTATTGGACTTAACATCTGAGGTCATCGGCCCCTACACTTAGAACTACTTAAACGTAACTAATCTAAGGACATCACACACATCTGTGCCTGAGGCAGGATTCTAACCTGCGAGCGTAGCAGCAGCGCGGTTCCGGACTGAAGAGCCTAGAGACGCTCGGCCACAGCGGCCGGCTGTGTGTGTGTGTGTGTGTGTGTGTGTGTGTGTGTGTGTGTGTGTGTGCGCTCGCGCGATTTTGTGGGTCATTAACTTTTTGCTTAACCCGTATTATACGTGGCTCTTCGTTGCTGTGATCCTGCCTACCCTGCAATTTCCTTGCACGGCGCTCATTTGTGCCTTGAAAATCGCGAGGTGTTCACGTGTAGAAATATCCGCGGTTGTCGAAGACGTCACCAGGCTGCCTCCCGTAATTTATTTGCTGTCACATCTCTAACTACCAGGGTGCCAAATGACATACTCCAACAGGATAATGCTACACCCCATCCTACGTTTAACACCAAACTGCCTCGAGATATCTATGTATACTTGACTGTCTTACCCGATCCGCTGATTTGCCACCCAAAGAGATTGTATGGCAAATCACGGGACGATGTATAGTGTATTTTCATACCAGTCTCCAGGTAACAATCTTCATGATATGAGAGCATGTGTTTTAGGCACGCAAAGAAATTCCTCATGATGGCTGTTGATATACTTTTCGGGATGTGAGGTCGTGGTCCAAGAATTTTTCTGCTCCTTACATTTCGTCCAGGACTGCGCTGGACTTCCTCAGAGGCGCTGCTCCGCTGAGTCTTGCCGACTGACTGGTCGGGTGTCTGAGAGCGACTTATATATTGTGAGAAGGGGGGCGTGGTTCAGGAGACACGTGATGAGTAGTGATAATCCATAGGAAAGTTCAGGTTGACTATAGATTACCACCTTGTCAAAGATAAAACTTGTTAGCATTTTTGTAGAGCCACTGTCCATATATCGCTAAGTTTCATAGCCTCCTCTTTCCTATTAAAATTATCATGATGTTTATAAATTTCAATAGCTTCTCTATATAACCCTGGATAGGAATTTAACGCTGTAGATAAAACTTCAGTATCAGAAAACTTCACTTCGTGGTTGCCTGGTTGAAGAGCATATTCCGCTACAGCAGATTTTTCTATTTTTCCAAGTCGACAAAGATTTTTGTGCTCTTTCAGTCGCGTATTTACGCTTCTTTTGGTAGTACCAATATAAACATTACCACAGGTATATGGAATTTTATACACACCACATGTCGACAGGGGAGGGCGTTTATCCTTCACAGATCGTAGTACTTGACTTATTTTCTTTGTTGGTTTAAAGACCGGTTTTATGTCATGTTTTCGTAAAATCTTACCGATCCGATCTGTTACTTTTTTAATAAAAGGGAGAACTACTGTATTTTTCTGTCGTTGTGGTTTATTCTAATCTTTTGGTCTTCTGTTCCTTGGACGCAAAATTCTGTTTATCTCTTTTCTTGAGTAGCCGTTTTTTTTCACAAGCCTGCTTCAGATGTTTCACTTCAGCATCCAAATGTTCAGATGTACATATCCGTTCCGCTCGATCGACAAGACTTTTTATGGCACCCCTTTTTTGTTGTGGATGATGATTAGAATTTTTATGTAAATATGTGCCCGTATGAGTTGCCTTCCGAAAAACTTTATATTCCAAGGTTCTATCGGACCGTCTCATAACTAAGACACCCAAGAAAGATACTCTGTTATCCTTTTCTATTTCCATGGTAAACTGTATTTTTAGGTGAATTTATTTTAGATAATCAAAGAAATCGTCCAAGGCCTTTCTGCCATGAGACCAAACCACAAATGTGTCATCTACGTATCGATACCAACGAGATGGTTTATTATTAGCTTTGTCTAGGGCTGATTGTTCAAATTTCTCCATGTCAAGATTGGCTATCGCAGGGCCTAATGGATTACCCATTGCTACTCCATCAAGTTGTTCATAAAATTCATTATCCCACTGGAACTGACTTGATGTTAGATAATGTCTGAAAAGAACAGTCAAATCTTCTGGAAAAATATCCGCTATGAAAATCATAAATTTGTTAACAGGAATCATTGTGAATAAGGACACAATGTCAAAACTTACAAGAATATCTTCAGGGGCCAGAGTTAGTCCCTCTAGTTTTTCAATAAAGTGATGGGAGTCTTTTATATATGAGTCAGTTTTTCTAATAAATGGTTGTAAACAAGTTGTTAAATATCATGCTATTTCATAAGTGAGAGAGTTTATGGCACTGACTATGGGTCTTAAAGGAAAATCTATTTTATGAATTTTAGGTACACTATACAATGGGGGACACATAGCTTCACTTTTCAACAAGGTTCTTTTGTCTTCTTTTCGGATAAAGGTAGATGACTTAATAAAATTATTTGTTTTCCTAAGTACACTGGCTGTAGGATCCCTCGCAAGTTTTTTATACTGTCCTGACGTTAAAAGGGTCTAAATTTTTCTTCGTAATCTTCTGTATTCATAACAACAGTAGCGTTCCCTTTATCTGCAGGAAGAACCACTATTTCTTCATCTGCATTCAAATCCATAAGAGCCTTCCTCTCACCTTTTGTTAAATTACTTTGTAGAGGTCTGCTGTGGCTTAAAACTCTAGTGGTTTCAATTCGAATTGCATTCGCGGTTGTCTTAGGGATATTTCGTATACCTGCTTCTATATTCGCGATAATATCTTCAAGTGGTACTTTCCTCCTTTTGCAAGGACCGAAATCTCGTCTTGAGATAACACTTTCTTTGACTTGTTTATAACAGTATCAATCATCGTCGTATTACTTGTAGTTGTTACATTAGCTTGTAATTTTCCAAACTTTTTCTTATGTCTACTAGTAGTCATTTCTATCGTAGCTTCCATAGTTGTAAACGTAAGACAATCAATTTTATTCCACAGGTCTATCTGTATCTTACAAGCTAAGAATAAATGAAGCTTTAGTAACTCACAGTCAACAGAATCCATTTCTCGTCTTGTGTAATGTATCCTTTCTCGAAGTAATGCTCTTTCTGTATAGTCATAAATACGATGTACACGAGCTGTCCGGAACATTCTCTTCAGCTTTAAAAAGTTTGGTATAGAACACGAGTCTCTACAACGTAACAAAAAAGTTAGAGTGCAAATTAAATGTGCTCTCTTCTTACGTAAAAATTCCAGGCGCCTAACTGATTTTGAGAAATCCTCCCCGTAGAGTCTTCTGATTGTAGAATGAAGGCTTTCACGACCGGGTGACATGGCTGTTGACATACTTTTCGGGATGTGAGGTCGTGGTCCAAGAACTTTTCTGCTCCTTACGTTTCGTCCAGGACTGCGCTGGACTTCCTCAGAGGCGCTGCTCCGCTGAGTCTTGCCGACTGACTGATCGGGTGTCTGAGAGCGACTCATATATTGTGAGAAGGGGGGCGTGGTTCAGGAGACACGTGATGAGCAGTGATAATCCATAGGAAAGTTAAGGTTGACTATCGATTAGCACCTTGTCAAAGATAAAATTTGTTAGCATTTTTTGTAGAGCCACTGTCCATATATCGCTAAGTTTCACAGCCTCCTGTGTTTTACGTGAATGAAATATTTTACGAATTATAACATTTCCATTTCTCTATAATACACTATCCACTAACTATGCAACAACGATTGTGTTAATGATTGCATGTGGTTCCTGCGTAAGTAGCACACATTTGTAGCACATTGCTAAGACTTTCCTGCTTTTCATTAATTTCAAGCATATTAAGATCACGGAAAGACGGACAAAGAAACGTAGCAATTTTATGTCTGGAAGTGGTCACAATCTTCTCACAAACGAAATTCAAGGCTCGATTTTTATTCCTTTGTACCTCGTGTTATAAAGTACATATCTGTTAGTACTCATCAATTAAGCTAGTTAATTATAAATTTATAGTCAGTGTCATTGACACTGCAAATTTGTTGCAGTTTGTGAAACCAAAGAAGAACTAACTGGATTGTCGTTTTTTTTTCGCCTTGTAACTCATCTGTGGCCTCTTTAAATGCTCTCAGAAACGGGGCAATTTTTCTTGTAAGCTCATTTTCATATCCTTTCAATCAGTAAGCCGAGTCGTTTTCTGTCAGCAAAGCACCAACTTGGTTATACTGAGTGTGTAAGGATTCCAGCATAGTGTACAAGCTGTTCCAGCGTGGGCAGACCTCTTGTTTCAACGATGATTTCAAAGACGAGCGAAGGCCACTTTTCTTAATGTACCTTAAAATTCAGTTTGCGGTATTTATTATTGATGAGGTGTATGGGGCATGATTTAACAAGACGTTTTCATCGAAAGTATGACAAAGTGCTGTGTTTATACAATGAGCAGCACAAGGAATCATTTCGTGACCTTCCAAAGCCTTTATGACCTTGGCACCCTGGTCGGAGACAAAAACAGAACTGTGCAACATGTCGGGCGAAATATCCCAATCAGCCATCCTCTCTTCAATTTCTTTCGTAATATTTATTCCCGTCTTCGTAACGTCCGGGAATTTTGTTGTAAATAAAACATTGTTTACAAGAGACCAATCTGTGTTAATGTAATGTGTTGTAAGCGTGCTTTCGTATCACTGGGAGAGCTAGTGAAGTCGATTCTGCCCCTGCAAACATAAGATACCATTAAAGGCGCTCTAGGAGCTGGCTCTAGTCAAGAACTTGGAAGCGTTTTGAAAGAAAATTGCTATTCATCAAATATTTTTTATCAGAAATAGCAGAAACCTATGTTTAATTAGTTCATCGTGTCACGTGTTTTTTTTTCATAAACTTTATTTCACCTGTACATGATGCGAATCTGTTAAACATTGGCAATTGTGTTTAATATGCTATAAATGAGAAATTCAGAAAGCCACCTTGAGGGAATTGGTTACACTGTTGTTGACGTCTATGACAGAAACAAGAGAGCAAAGGCTTGTGGACGACCGAATAGTGATGGCCAAGTCTTCATATAGTGGAGTTGCTTTATAAACCATGAAAACTTAAGCAGTGTCGGAGTAGCATTTAAAAACTCCAGTCAGGCGATGTTTGAAAATTAGATTAGGTAATGAGACTTTAAGAGTAGTAGATCATTTTCGAAGTTAAATGCAGACTGACACTACAATAAATTCCTTTTTGGAAACGGGAAATTTGTTAACAGTGAACGTAAATGTATTAAGAAGTCTGTCTTGAAAGTATCTATCTGAACTGCAGCTTTATACGAAAATGAAAAGCAACTCACAAACAGTAGAGACAAAACTAGGAAAGAATCTTTTGAAGTATGGTGTCTAGAGAAAAGCGATGGACATTACATTGGTAGAAAAGTATCTGCTGGGGAAGTAATAAATTTGAAAATTAGTAAGGCTACTTTCCCATTTTCATACTTAACTTTTACGATTTGTGCTAATGTTTAATTTGGTTAAGGGAATTTTTTAATATTTTGTGGGGTAATTGTATGTTCACAATTGGGAACTGGATGCACACACTGTGTGAGTGGGTTTTATATTGTTTGGAGAAATAAATGGTTCTAAATTGTGTGCACGTATCTCAACCCTGCACCACTTCTTCCAAATCCCAGTTCTTGTTACAGTAACCAGTAAGTCCAGTGATACGTTACTGTAAGTGTTGAAACACATCCATTGCAAACAATCCTAATTAAAGATACACATGTCCACTTTGACCGCTGAATAAAAGCTGTCTCAGGCACCTCACCTACCTTTACTCTAATTGCGGTATCGAGTGTTCAGTGAATACTTTTATGCTGTTAAAAACAATTACAGCAACGTTTCAACAACATTGCTCTCAAAAGCATAAAGTACAAAGGAACAAAGAAATCTAAATTCAATTACCGAAAAAGTTGCCACATAAAGTCTTTTACCTTTAGCAGTGGTCTGTAGAGTGTAAAACAACGTTGTTTCAATCAGTCGCACAGTTAGAGAGAGGTTCACGCTAGCGTAGAATTGCTTACCCCGCCTCAAGCGGCAGGGATAATAGGCACACCGGAACCCAGCTGAATGGAAGCGTACCACAGCGATACAGTCCAAGCCCTGTGTAGGGAAGGTATGGCAAACTTAAGGCAGTTGTCATTTTGGGCCTACTTGCTGCTGTTAATACAGTTTAAACTAAACGTGTGGTATCTCCAACAAAAAAAGAAGGAAACAAGAGCGAGTGTAAGGAATCCAAAAATATCTTTAGTGGCGAGGAAGAACCTCACTTTTGTGGAGACGTCATTTATTACCAATGACAACTATACATTCCACAGTTCCTGTTGCAGCAGAAAATTCGACTGTTACGATAATTAGATTGAAACTGATCATCTCGATTCGTCTTGATCATTGCACTCTAATTTGAATCAAATGCTTGCTAGTAGAAGGTAGCAAGAAAAGTTGGAGGTACATTAACAAACACAATAAAGTTACATAGAATTAAGTACGATGGATATTAATAATAAAACAATGGGTGATCTGTGCGATCAAGCTGGACGTGTGTATTAACTGGGATTTTGAAGACCAAAATATGAAACTTGTGAGGCAAGAGATTTCTCATATACATGTATTTCAATGGCTAGAAATGCCTACATCTTGGATTCATATTTGAAGAACTAACTCACGAGATATGCTGAACAAAAGGAGTAATCATCACTATTTCTGTGGTTTGTAAATAATGGGGTGAATTATATGAACAGCTATCACTTCAGGTCATGGTATGAGTTACCACATAAGTATACAGGGTATGAGTACATACATTCTAGTATGTCACTGAAAAAATTATTATACAAAAATGGTATAAGCCCAGGGCAGGAAACATAAGACTCTAACTTGATTCTTAAAGCAATGAGCTGCATACTAATTTAAAATTATTACATTCTCATGGTATAGGACTTAAATTATTAAGTAAATTACAGCATTTTAATGAATGAATACTCTAAGTAAACTTATTAAAACTATGTGTGGTCAGAAGAAAAATGATGAAATAAGTTTCTAAAAACATTGATCTGAAAATAGCTATTTTTTATTTTTTAGTTCTAGTGACATTCAGTAATTTCTGAAGGGGCTGTATTACTTCACTGTATCTTTCAACTTCTTCAAGTATATTCATTTTATTACTTTTCGGGACTGCATGTAGAATCTTTAAACCCTGATTAAATTCCTTTCCTCAGTGATTACTATCTCTCAACTGCTTGTTAAATGTCTTACTGTTGCTTTCTATTCTAATATGATCTTTATATGGCATGTGCTGTCTGTCCATGATCATTAGTTTTCTTATCATAAATTTTTGTTGCTTTATCTGGCCTATATCCATTTGTAACTGCAATGAGTTGTAGGACATGCAACTCTTTCTCATGTTAAACATTCTACAAAGGAAGATTCACTTGTGAATGAACCATAGAATTAAATAAGCCTTTTTGTGATTGCTTGGATGACTGAAATTATTATTAATTAGACAATCTGTGGTTGTTGGCTTCCTTCAGATATTGAAGGTGCATTTGTTGTTATTAGAGTATTTGTAATTTTCAAATCTATTGAATTTATGGTTTTTATTCTTCAGCCTCTTTTGTAAATAGAATTTTTATCAAATATGTTTACTTCATTACGGATGCCAGGAAATATGAGAGGTGAATCATCTATAGATATTTTGCAGTAACAAATTTTGCTAATTTACTGTTTATATTCTTCCAAAACTATTTATAAAATGGGAGCTGCAGTCGCTTCTAGAATACTGACCATGGCTAGTCCACCTTGCTGGGTACTCTGACAGGTGCAGTTGTTAGCTTTTCTTCTATAATTTCAGTGATTTTTGGCTAATGACAGTTTCTTATGTTTAATCAAGTTTCTTGATATTAGACCAATAGTATCTGCTATGGAAATATTAGTGTTCATATTTTGTATGTCAGTTGAAACAAGTTTGCCATTATCTGGAGTTATGAGGTCTTTAATTTCATTTGCTACTTCTTGTGAATTACAAACCGTGCAATGTTTCTCATGTGTGTACAATTCATTGAGCAACCTATCACACTTTTTGCTTGTTTTATAATCTGGTCTATTTCTGCAGTTAACAACTAACAGGAATATTTCTTTCATGCTTTCCTTAATTTCACTGTCAGTAAATTAAAATTAGTCGTTAAGTTTCTTTTTTAAGAATTCGTTAAGTTGGGAATGGGATCTTTGTTTATCTTCTTGATATTATTATTTTTTCAAATAAATATTTCGTTTTAGTTACATAACCTACTGCTTTTATGATAATTGTGGTACTGCATTTGTCTGATTTTATGTTAATTGTCTCATCTGTATTTAGTTTTTCATGAATGCTTTTAACTGTTTCATTGTATTCATCATTTTAATTACTATGTCCACTGTCTAAGTGTTACTTGATAGTTCTAATTATTTTACTAGTCAGTTCATTTTGTTCTTCAGTCGGTAAGTTGGCCATACCTAAACCAAGTTTCGTAGATATGAGTGATTATAGTTATGGTAGTATTTTCACAACTTGCATTAAATTTCCTTCTTCTCCATCCCACCAGCCTAATTTCCCGCCAACTTGCTGTTTCCTTTCCTTATCTCTTGTGAATTTCTATCCCACCTCCCCTCGTTCCTCACCCTCAGCCACTTCCACTTCATCTCCTTTAAATTGTTATACACTCTTCTTTTCTAATGGACATCTTTCAGCATCCTGAGAAATACCCTACGCTGATCCCCTGTACAACTTGTCATACATTACCACCCTAAACGGAACAATGGTTTTTTTTAGCAACTACGTTCTATATATGGATACACATGTTTATTAAATACACATACACACAGTCCCCTCCCTTTCCATTGGTGGGGAGGCTTGCGTGCCTCAGCGATACAGACAGCCGTACCGTAGGTACAACCACAACGGAGGGGTATCTGTTGAGAGGCCAGACAAACGTGTGGTTCCTGAAGAGGGGCAGCAGCCTTTTCAGTAGTTGCAAGGGCAACAGTCTGGATGATTGACTGATCTAGCCTTGTAACAATAACCAAAACGTCTTGCTGTGCTGGTACTGCGAACGGCTGAAAGCAAGGAGAAACTACAGCCGTAATTTTTCCCGAGGACATGCAGCTTTACTGTATGATTAAATGATGATGGCGTCATCATGGGTAAAATATTCCGGAGGTAAAATAGTCCCCCATTCAGATCTCTGGGCGGGGACTACTCAGGAGGACGTCGATATCAGGAGAAAGAAAATTGGCATTTACGGATGGGATGGTGGAATGTCAGATCCCTTAATCGCGCAGGTAGGTTAGAAAATTTAAAAAGGGAAAAGGATAGGTTTAAGTTCGATATAGTGGGAATTAGTGAAGTTCAGTGTCAGGAGGAAAAAGACGTCTGGTCAGGTGAATACAGGGTTATAAATACAAAATCAAATAGGGGTAATGCAGGAGTAGGTTTAATAATGAATAAAAAAAATAGGAGTGCGGGTAAGCTACTACAAACAGCATAGTGAACGCATTATTGTGGCCAAGATAGACACGAAGCCCACACCTACTACAGTAGTACAAGTTTATATGCCAACTAGTTCTGCAGATGACGAAGAAATTGAAGAAATGTATAATCAAATAAAAGAAATTATTCAGATAGTGAAGGGAGATGAAAATTTAATAGTCAGGGGGGACTCGAATTCGAGTGTATGAAAAGGGAGAGAAGGAAACGTAGTAGGTGGATATACACTCCTGGAAATGGAAAAAAGAACACATTGACACCGGTGTGTCAGACCCACCATACTTGCTCCGGACACTGAGAGAGGGCTGTATAAGCAATGATCACACGCACGGCACAGCGGACAAACCAGGAACCGCGGTGTGTCGGCCGTCGAATGGCGCTAGCTGCGCAGCATTTGTGCACCGCCGCCGTCAGTGTCAGCCAGTTTGCCGTGGCATACGGAGCTCCATCGCAGTCTTTAACACTGGTAGCATGCCGCGACAGCGTGTACGTGAACCGTATGTGCAGTTGACGGACTTTGACCGAGGGCGTATAGTGGGCATGCGGGAGGCCGGGTGGACGTACCGCCGAATTGCTCAACACATGGGGCGTGAGGTCTCCACAGTACAACGATGTTGTCGCCAGTGGTCGGCGGAAGGTGCACGTGCCCGTCGACCTGAGACCGGACAGTAGCGACGCACGAATGCACGCCAAGACCGTAGGATCCTACACAGTGCCGTAGGGGACCGCACCGCCACTTCCCAGCAAATTAGGGACACTGTTGCTCCTGGGGTATCGGCGAGGACCATTCGCAACCGTCTCCATGAAGTTGGGCTACGGTCTCGCACACCGTTAGGCCGTCTTCCACTCACACCCCAACATCGTGCAGCCCGCCTCCAGTGGTGTCGCGACAGGCGTGAATGGAGGGACGAATTGAGACGTGTCGTCTTCAGCGATGAGAGTCGCTTCTGCCTTGGTGCCAATGATGGTCGTATGCGTGTTTGGCGCCGTGCAGGTGAGCGCCACAATCAGGACTGCATACGACCGAGGCACACAGGGCCAACACCCGGCATCATGGTGTGGGGAGCGATCTCCTACACTGGCCGTACACTTCTGGTGATCGTCGAGGGGACACTGAATAGTACACGGTACATCCAAACCGTCATCGAACCCATCGTTCTACCATTCCTAGACCGGCAAGGGAACTTGCTGTTCCAACAGGACAACGCACGTCCGCATGTATCCCGTGCCACCCAACGTGCTCTAGAAGGTGTAAGTCAACTACCCTGGCCAGCAAGATCTCCGGATCTGTCCCCCATTGAGCATGTTTGGGACTGGATGAAGCGTCGTCTCACGCGGTCTGCACGTCCAGCACGAACGCTGGTCCAACTGAGGCGCCAGGTGGAAATGGCATGGCAAGCCGTTCCACAGGACTACATCCAGCATCTCTACGATCGTCTCCGTGGGAGAATAGCAGCCTGCATTGCTGCGAAAGGTGGATATACACTGTACTAGTGCCGACATTGTGCATGGTCTGTTGGCTGTGTCTATGTGCCTGTGGTTCTGTCAGTGTGATCATGTGATGTATCTGACCGCAGGAATGTGTCAATAAAGTTTCCCCTTCCTGGGACAATGAATTCACGGTGTTCTTATTTCAATTTCCAGGAGTGTAGATTGGGGTTAAGAAATGAAAGAGAAAGCCGCCTGGTAGAATTTTGCACAGAGCACAACTTAGTCATAGCTAACACTTGGTTTAAGAATCATGAAAGAAGGTTGTATACATGGAAGAGCCCTGGAGATACTAATAGATATCAGATAGATTATATAATGGTAAGACAGAGATTTAGGAACCAGGGTTTAAATTGTAAGACATTTCCAGGGACAGATGTGGTCTCTGACCACAATCTATTGGTTATGACCTGTAGATTAAAACTGAAGAAACTGCAAAAAAGTTGGAATTTAAGGAGATGGGACCTGGATAAACTGAAAGAACCAGAGGTTGTACAGACTTTCAGGGAGAACATAAGGGAACAATTGTTAAGAATGGGGGAAATAAATACTGTAGAAGAAGAATGGGTAGCTCTGAGGGATGAAGTAGTGAAGGCAGCAGAGGATCAAGTAGGTAAAAAGACGAGGGCTAGTAGAAATCCTTGGGTAACAGAAGAATTATTGAATTTAATTGATGAAAGGGGAAAATATAAAAATGTAGTTAATGAAGCAGGCAAAAAGGAATACAAACGTCTCAAAAATGAGATCGACAGGAAGTGCAAAATGGCTAAGCAGGGATGGCTAGAGGACAAATGTAAGGATGTAGAGACTTATCTCACTAGGGGTAAGATAGTTACTGCTTACAGGAAAATTAAAGAGACGTTTGGAGATAAGAGGACCACTTGTATGAACATCAAGAGCTCAGAGGGAAACCCAGTTCTAAGCAAAGAAGGGAAAGCAGAAAGGTGGAATGAGTATATAGAGGGTCTATACAAGGGCGATGTACTTGAAGACAATATTATGGAAATGGAAGAGGATGTAGATGAAGATGAAATGGGAGATACGATACTGCGTGAAGAGTTTGACAGAGCACTGAAAGACCGGAGTCGCAACAAAGCTCCAGATGTAGACAACATTCCATTAGAGCTACTGACAGCCTTGGGAGAGCCAGTCCTGACAAAACTCTACCATCTGGTGAGCAAGATGTATGAGACAGGCGAAATACCCTCAGACTTCAAGAAGAATATAATAATTCCACTCCCAAACAAAGCAAGTGTAGACAAATGTGAAAATTACCGAACAATCAGTTAATAATCCATAGCTACAAAATACTAACACGAATTCTTTACAGACGAATGGAAAAACTAGTAGAAGCCGACCTCGGTGAAGATCAGTTTGGATTCCGTAGAAATACTGGAACACGTGAGGCAATACTGACCTTACGACTTATCTTAGAAGAAAGATTAAGGAAAGTCAAACCTACGTTTCTAGCATTTGTAGACTTAGAGAAAGCTCTTGACAATGTTGACTGGAATATTCTCTTTCAAATTCGAAAAGTGTCAGGGGTAAAATACTGGGAGCGAAAGGTTATTTACAATTTGTACAGAAACCATATGGCAGTTATAAGAATCGAGGGACATAAAAGGGATGCAGTGGTTGGGAAGGGAGTAAGACAGGGTTTTAGCCTCTCTCCGATGTTATTCAATCTGTATATTGAGCAAGCAGCAAAGGAAACAAAAGAAAAATTCGGAGTAGGTATTAAAATCCATGGAGAAGAAATACAAACTTTGAGGTTCGCCGGTGACATTGTAACTCTGTCAGAGACAGCAAAGGACGTGGAAGAGCAGTTGAATGGAATGGACAAGGAGGATATAAGATGAACATCAACAAAAGCAAAACGAGGATAATGGAATGTAGTCGAATTAAGACGGGTAATGCTGAGGGAATTAGATTAGGAAATGAGACACTTAAAGCAGTAAAGGAGTTTTGCTATTTGGGGAGCAAAATAACTGATGATGGTCGAAGTAGAGAGGATATAAAATGTAGACTGGCAATGGCATGGAAAGCGTTTCTGAAGAAGAGAAATTTGTTAACATCGAGTATAGATTTAAGTGTCAGGAAGTCTTTTCTGAAAGTATTTGTATAGAGTGTAGCCATGTATGGAAGTGAAACATGGACGATAAATAGTTTGGACAAGAAGAGAATAGAAACATTCGAAATGTGGTGTTACAGAAGAATGCTGAAGATTAGATGGGTAGAGCATGTAACTAATGAGGAAGTATTGAATAGGATTGGGAAGAAGAGAAGTTTGTGGCACAGCTTGACAAGAAGAAGGGATCGGTTGGTAGGACATGTTCTGAGGCATCAAGGGGTCACTAATTTAATATTGGAGGGCAGCGTGGAGGGTAAAAATCGTAGAGGGAGACCAAGAGATGAATACACTAAGCAGATTCAGAAGGATGTAGGTTGTAGTAGGTACTGGGAGATGAAGCAGATAGCACAGGATAGAGTAGCATGGAGAGCTGCATCAAACCAGTCTCAGGACTGAAGACCACAACAACAACAACACACAGTTTTGAACAGTATTAATTACTAAACATGGTACATGCTAGCAAGGAAATGTGTGTTTGACTGGACTTGGTCTATAGTTTCAGAAAATTGCCATTAGTTATCAGTCACTGCATCTTCATGGTTTGTAGTCAGTGTAAGATGGCGTCCGCTCAACAGAAGGCATTTCGTGTGCTGCAATTTGCAAAGAGTAAATCAGTGATTGCTGTGCAGTTTCCTTTTCGTCAGCCTTTTGGCACTGATCCACCTGCACCTTAAAACATTCGTTGCTGGTTTGCGAATTTGATGTTTGAGCAAACGTAAGATTCTAGGTCGACCTGGCACTTCTGGTGATGTGGTGGAAATAATTTCATTAACGTTAGAGCAGAGGCCAGGAACGTCTACCCATAGTGCAACCAGAGAACTGGCAATGCCTCTTAGGGTTGTCTTGTGAGTGTTGAGGTGTTGTTTGGTCTATAAACCATACAGACTACCGTTAGTGCGACCTCTTCGGGTTGTCGGTAAAAGGAAATGGGTTGACCTCATCAGTGATCTGCCTGAGGACATGAAAGACGATACACTTTTTCCACAGCTTATTTTCAGTGATGAAGCAACATTTCATGTTTGTGGTAAAGTAAACTGACATAATGTGCGCATATGGGGACTCCAGAATCATCACCTAAAGTGAATGTTTTTTGTGACATTTCTTGTGAAAAAGTGTACAGCTTTTTTTTTTTTTTTTTTTTTTTTTTTTTTTTTTTTTTTTTTTTTTTTTTTAGCGAAGCGCAGTAACTGGAATGAGCTATTTTCAGATGCTGCAGAACTGATTTATCCACACCTTCAGGACGACTCTGATGACTTTATTTTCCAACAGGATGGAACCTCCACCCCACTAGCACGTGAGTTTCTCAATGTCAGTCTAACTAAACGCTGAGTAGGATATTTGGGACTCCAAGACACAGTATTGCATTCTTGACCTGCAAGATTGCCAAACGTCACACTAGGTGATTTTTTCCTGTGATGTGTGGAGAAAATTGCGTTCATCACCCCTTTACCTCGTGACATAGAAGAACTGGAGGACAGTATAACAGCCGCCATAACTTCTGGTTAAGCAGATACAATGTGTAAAGTTTAACACGAATTTAGCCATCATCTAGATGTTGTTCATGCTGATGCTGATCGCAGAGCATTTGTAATAGCATAGCTAAAACATTAAGATTTTTTGGTTATTTTACAATTGATCCCATATTTGTAGTTTGTTTCTGTTAATAAATATGGAGTTTTGTAATCTGGTCGTTCTTTTTTGGAACACCCTCTACATCCATGATACATTTTTATTTTACATTATTTGTTTTACGTGTCTCATTTCACATTATTTAGAAACATAAGCTAATTTGACATACAAAATGCTTAACTCTGGGATGTTTTTCCTAGTTTTTTAGCCTAATTTCCTAAAATAATAGAATAATTACTTCTTCGTGTAACTTTATTTGAAGAGGGAAGATTATCTTTCACAATTTACTACTTTTCGAAATAATCGAAGAGCTAGTTTCTTGTATTGCTTTAATATACGAGGGTTGTAACTATAATAGTGGCAACTATTTATTCATAGCTCGTACAAAATAGTTATTTGTTTCAAAGTTTTACTAACCTTCATAGTTGTCACAAGCATTGTGTATAACCCGTTTCCAGCGATGTCGAACTCTTAACAGTGCCAGTTGTGTTGACAGTTCAAGCGGCGCGGTCTATTGCCCGAAAAATTTGTATCAGTTCTGAAGTGAATGCCGTGAAGTGTTCCCTTCAGCTTAGAAACTGAGTTGAATTCACGAGGCACTAAGTCAGGAAACTGCAGTAGGTGGTGTAACACTTAGCAGCCCCATCAGTCAAACAAATCAGTAACAAACTTCCTGGCAGATTAAAACTGTGTGCCGGACCGAGACTCGAACTCGGGTTCTTTGCCTTTGCCTTAGGCAAAGGTCCCGAGTTCGAGTCTCGGTCCGGCACACAGTTTTAATCTGCCAGGAAGTTTCATATCAGCGCACACTCCACTGTAGAGTGGAAATTTCATTCAGGAAATCAGTAACAGCTTGCACTGCAAAATGATGGTCAGGTCCTGCAGAAAGTGTCATCACTTCTGTCTCTATGCTGTTCATTTTTGGAACACAACCTACGATGAGCTTAGAGACAGAAGTGACGACAGGTTTCAAAATCAGCTACGCTCCAACCACCATGACTTGTTTTGAAGTAATATGTGATGGAGTAATGTCTACATGGCTGCGCCCTTTCATTCTTGAAAAATATAAATATAACTACTGTATTGTAATGTTCTGTGCTCAGGCTGAATGAAGTGGGCACATTCTGATCAACTAAGGTTTGGCAGTTTCAGAGATAGGCGAGTTGCTAGCAGGGTCAGCTGCCAGATACTCTGGGATCCACCAAACGCCACAAGTAATTTTACTTTGCCTAAGCAATGCTGGACAGTTGCAGTCGCTGAGATTTCCGGTGGGCAAGGTTCGCCAGACATTCGTGGTCAGCCGCTTCGCCAGGCAGTTCGACCAGCGTTCCCTCAGGAAAACCAAGGCCCTTTTACGTACTTGTTGCGTCCGCTTTCAATCGCCGTCTTCACATCTTACCCGATGCAGGCAGTGTGAAAGGGCCCTCCTCCTTTGACATCTTGGCTTCTTCAACTGAAAATCCATGTATACTAAGTACGTATTTGATAAAACCGCCTGTGAAATTTATTGCGAATGGAATTAGGAGCACAGAAGTAATAAATTTAAACTTCATGCATGATGCGGCAGTTTCTCACGCCTCTCATTGTTTATTATGTCATATCTCTTGAACTATGATAGGTATGTGGTTCTTACCCTGAGAACTATAATTGCCTGACAGTGACGTAAATTTGTACCACATTTTGTTGAAATCAGTTCTGTTGTTTAGTGGGAGATGTGGGAAAACACACACATAGGAAGAGATTTATCCGAATTTGGTACAAATGTACGTTACTGTCAGCCAACTGTCACTGTCAGGATAAGACCAATTTACTTATCATACACCAGGAGATATGACGTCATAAATTCAGTCTAGAAACGCGCGACCGCTACGGTGGCATGTTCGAATCCTGCCTCGGGCATGGATGTGTGTGATGTCCTTACGTTAGTTAGGTTTAAGTAGTTTTAAGTTCTAGGGGACTGATGACCTCAGACGTTAAGTCCCATAGTGGTCAGAGCTATTTGAACCATTTTTTGACGTCATAAACAACGAGATTAGTGAGAAATTGCCGCATCGTGCATGACGTTTAAATTTACTACATCTGTGCCACTAATTTCATTCACAATTAATTTCACAGGTGGTATCCACATTTGCTGATAAGTGCAGATACAAAATTATATTATAATACCACACATAGTTCAGAAGATATGACGTCAAAACCACTGAGCTGCGTTAAACCTGCCGCATTATGAACGACTTTTAAATTTATTACTTCTTTCCTACCAATTTTATACCAGGCTTTTTTGCATACAGTATTCACTTATGCTGCTGATTGTACCTGCACAAATATATCTTGGTAAGACACATAAATTAAGAGATATCAAATCATAAATACTGAAGTGCCCGACAAACTGCCGCCTGATACATGAAGTTGTGATACAGTTATTCTTTACTGCTAAGACCCTCCTACAGTCGAGTAAAGTAAGGTAATCTCCGACACGTGGCATCACTTTTGAGAGCTTTTGACTGGGAAGCACCCATAGCTGTGGGCGAAAACAATAACAGACAATACAGATATGAAGAGACTTTCCCATAGAGATGTTAACAAAATCACGTTTTAGACACACGATGCAGCTCGCACGGTATATAGAAACTATCTGGGATATCACTCTGCAAACACAATTAATTTTTTGTTTTCGTTTCTAATAGCAAAGTGGTAAAATAAATCTCAGGATAATTATACTTTTTCAGCTAGTATTGATATAATTGTTGGTGGTACACCACAACATAAATGGATTTTATATAAAGTAGTTGCATCTAATACCAACATATTTCTGACTACCGTTCCATTATATCAAAATATAGAGCTTCTTTTCAATATCATGGACTTGGAAATATTTAAAACGTTTGAGAAACGAACGCAGTATCAGCGGCTATGTGCATCTGTTATTAGTGCTCTCAAGCATAAATATAGCTCCATATTCCCTCCGGCTGCACAATAGTTTCTGTTAACACTTACTGACTGCGATAGAAACAGGCCATCGCTATGCGAGGAACAGGAAAGGATCGATGTAAAAAGAATCAGAATGTTTGTTAATAATCTTGAGCGATGCGTTTTTAGATATTTTAATTATTACGACTGACAAACCAAAAAACAGTAAGCAAAGATGAAGTGGGTATGCGAACGACGACTTACCGCATGCTAATTTATTCGCAAAATCTGATATCCCTTGAGGCCAAAAATTCATTAAGTATATGAAATGGGACAACGTTCAAAACAGAGAAACAAAATGCGGTCACCAAAAAAAATTAGATGTAACTGTAATTCTGATCACAGGAGGGCCATCTGAGTAATGGTTAATGGTAGCTTCATTAAGCTCAATCCCACTGTTTATTAACTAAACGCGAGTTTCGTCATTATGGTATTTGGAGATACTGTTGTAAGGCCTGAAACACTCTAATTTTTATAACTGATAAAGGCTGATTCCCATCATATTTTGCACAGTCTTTCGTCTGTCAACATGACAAATGACCATCTACCATTTTAGCGTGTTTAAATTCAACCTAAATAGGCTTCATCATCTTTATGCATGAAATTCAGTACACTTCATTTATAACTATAACTTAACATTAAGTCCGAAAATATGGATTCAATAACAATGAAATGAACACCCTTAGCTGCTAACATGCTTGTAATTTCATTCTAACGAGCTGCATGCTCACCGATGGTATCTGTTCTTTCGGACATATCCGAAAGAACAGATACCAATCTAGTACAAATGTGGATTCATATAGTTAACAGTTTTAACTAAATAAGCTAAACTGACTCGTTTTCATAGCCTTTTGATGCATTATTTTTCAACATATCTTAGTCCAATTTCTGAATATAGGCAATGGCTTTCAGGCTAGACCTAATGCTGCCAGTCCCTTCACAATTTTTTGTGTTTTCTGTATTTGTCATCAAGCTTCAAGTATTTCTTCTTCCTTTTCTTCCCTTCAAGATTCATCTCCAACTTCTTGTACGTGCAGTGCGTGAGCACCGCTTCCTTCTTCAAAGACTCCACCAAATAGATGATTTTAGGGTGAGGATTTCCGATAATACTATTTATATTTTGTGCCAACCCTAAACAGCATTCGTCGTTCGATGCCTTTTTCCGTAGAGATTCCACGTTGCTATGGGGATATCCTCATTCCATAGCCAGATGCCCACGAAGTATTCAAAAAACTGAGATAGCCTTTCGTTATCGGAGCTTGTGCGTAAACCCCAATGCATCTGTTACTCACGTCCTTCAGTTGTGCAAATGCCAGCGTTGCACATACTGACGTGAAGCCTTAAATCTTTGTTCCGACGTTAATCCTCAGGTAGACCGAGACTTCAATGTCTCCTCCATAAACTCTTCGTCGTATGGAAATAATATCCATTTATTTCACTTCATGGGAAAACTTGACGAGGAACGTGTACGGCAGATGTCTCAAAATGGACGTTCACTTTTCTAGAAAACCGCTGTGGCTAGATTGTTTAACCAGAGGAAACAAGAGAGCTTATGTACCTTTCTTCATATTAGGGAATAGTGCAAATACAGCAGGAAGAATATTTATCTCGTCACTCTCGTCTCCTAACTCGTCGCGAATGGTTTAGATTCGTGCCAAGTACCGGGTGATCAAAAATTCAGTATAAATTTGAAAACTTAATAAACCACTGAATAATGTAGATAGAGAGGTAAAACTTTACACACATACTTGGAATGACATAGGGTTTATTAGAAACAAAAAAAAGTTCACCTAATGTCCGACAGATGGCACTGGACAGCAAAACGTCAGTGACGGCTACCGTGACGGGTGAGAGGTACGCCGATATGTTACAGAATCACATCATCTCCAGCCTGGCTGATAAACACCTGCTGGAACGTACGATGTTTATTCAGGATTGTGCTCCACCCCATATTGCTAGACGCGTGAAAGATCTCTTGCGCGCGTCGTTTGGTGATAATCGTGTGCTCAGCCGCCACTTTCGTCATGCTCGTCCTCCCAGGTCCCCAGACCTCAGTCCGTGCGATTATTGGCTTTGGGGTTACCTGAAGTCGCAAGTGTATCGTGATCGACCGACATCTCTAGGGATGCTAAAAGACAACATCCGACGCCAAATCCTCAGCATAACTCCGCACATGCTTTACAGCGCTGTTCACAACATTATTCCGTGACTACAGCTATTGTTGAGGAATGATGGTGGACATATTAAGCATTTCCTGTAAAGAACATCATCTTTGCTTTGTCTTACTTTGTTTTGCTAATTATTGCTATTCTGATCAGATAAAGCTCCATCTGTCGGACATTTTTTGAACTTTTGTATTTTTTTGGTTCTAATAATACCCCATGTCATTCCAAGCATGTGTGTCAATTTGTACCTCTCCATCTACATTAATCCGTGATTTATTCAGTTTTCAAATTTATACTGACTTTTTGATCACCCAGTATTTGCTGCAGCTCGTAAATGTTCCATCCATAAAAGAGAAGACTTTTTAGCGTTCTTTACCTTTGTTTCCATTAAAAATATTTATCCTCTCCTCTAATCTATCGTATTCTAGTAGAAAAGTACTGATTTCTAGCATTTTTAAGAGATATTAATGAAGATCAATTTCATAAGAGTTCTTGAACTCTTGTTTGTTCTTTTATCTTGGCTCCGCTAACGATGCGAGAAATTCTTCGTAGGTTCTGAGTAGGCATCAAATAACAGTGTCATAAACGTTATTGTAAATGTATCCTATTCCAGTCACGTACATCTCGGATAACTGTTTAGTTTCTTCTCGAGCCCTCCTCCAATTGCTTCTTCACTTTCAGACCTGCTTCATCATGTGGATCACAGAGATGTTATGATACCTTAAACACTTCTTCGTTGTTTGAATGCATTCTTTCCTTGCAATGATCCGATCTTTGGTCCTAGAACACTCATGTACCCGAGGGCGGCCAGCGTGCGTCTTTCTACCCTGGAGCTAGCTCGACAATCTCTCGGTGTCGGAAGGTGCCAAAGTTGATGAACTCGCACCCAGACCTCCATATGTCAGACACTGAGATCGGTACCAAACGTTGTATGTTGATAGAGTATGAATCAAAACACTGATTTAGTTCGTGATGTGTGCTGTCGTGCATTAGAATATGCTTAAACGGTAATTGCAAGTACCATCAGAGCTACGGAGCACAGAAAAATCGTATCAGTGAGTAACTGAATTGCAGATATCGCGTGGGTGATGTGGTAGCGCGTTCAAGTCCCACTGATGAAAATTTCTTTTAATTGTTTACGCGTGAAACTGTTATTTGGGAGAAAATTTTCCTGACATCCAAAAGAACTTTTCGCAGCGTGTAGCAATGTTCTTTGACAGTTTGCTTTCGCTTCGTTAAATGAACGTTATGTGCTTGTTACTGATCTTTTTATTTTGTTTATTATTAATTATTATTATTACTATAACTTCCACACGTGCGATGCAATTGTTTCTGTATTTTTTCTGTTCTCACGGCTATTCTGTGAAACTACAAATGCCCTCTATAGGTTTACTACTTTCTAAGAAACGAAGCGAAAGCATACTGCCAAGAGAATATTACTATAAACTTCAACAGCTCTTTTACATGTCATAGCATAGTAATCAAATTTCTTGTTATTGTGGTTTAAACCCGGGGCCCTTGATACGAGGATGTAACGATCTACCGGCTTCCCGAAGGAAGCAACATGTCACTTACAGTTATGCTTTTGATGTGCTCCGTAGTTCTGGCGGTACTTTTAATTAACGTTTACTACCGTTCTGCTGCACAGCAGCACGTAGTGCAAAGTAAACCGGAGTTTGGTTGACACTCTACCGACATACAAAGTTTGGTATCGATCTGAGTGTCTGACATTTGGAGGTCTGGGTGTCAGAAACACTGAGGTGGCAATCAATTTACTGAAAGAGTTGCTAAGTACGACACCTTAAATGTTTCCATTTTAATTGCATACACTACGAACAAGAAGAGGCAACAAATTTTTATAAACAGATACATGAATTTACCAATTTAATTTCATTTAGATAACCACAAGGAACCTTCAGACACACATTTTTTGCATGAAAATGTGCCAGTCACCACTATTTCATAACGCAACCCATCACTCACTAAGTCGCAGTCACTAGATTCATTTAGACTAATTCATTCAGATAAAGTCCTTTTTCCTAGTAAATTAATAAAGTAAAGTTGAAAGTGAGTCAAATTCTTTTGAAAATTTTTCGCGTTGTACATGCACGGACTTTACCTTATGTACGATAAAACTTCGCTTAATTTTTACGTGTGCCAAGAGAGTTATTCATTAATTTGGGCCTACACTATAACTCAGGCCAAGGATTAACTTTGTAAACACACGTAAGGAACAAAGATTCCTACTTTTGCTACCGATATAAATACCTTGCTTATCAACATTTAGCGGCCAGTCTAAAGATGCCTTGAAGTAAGCGAAACGAGAGTCATTGATGTATAAATTAACACTAATTCAAACGAGTTTTGTGTTGAAATATTGTTATTCATTTTGTGAAGGGTAAGGGTTGATGAGATGTTACTGTCATAATGTGATGTTCCTATCACACATGGCTATATGATATTTCACTTTTCTGCACCTATTCGTAGTTATCTTGTGAGTATACTGGAGCACTGTGTGCGAGAAGGCAGCCCTGCACTCGCCACAGTGGGTGGTGTGCCGCTGGAAGCATCTCTATGTCTTCGTCCGTTGGCAGGAAGACTGTCAAAATACTGCATTGAGTGGACCTACTCTAGGGGGAATGGACAGTTCTTAGAACTCTAGAAACGACCCGGTCCAAAACTATTGAATGGCAGGTTGGCGCCTGCGCCCCTGGGGTCAGTGTATGAACGGCCGCCTCAAGCTACCAGGCGACGAGAGAGAGGGGGAGGGGGTGGGGGGTGGAATGGGAGAGGCTATGCCAAATTTCAATATTTTGAAGAAGTCCAACGTTTTCAAGAGAATGTGACTAAGTTTGGCACAGTTGTTTTGAAACGTTAAGGCCATATCCATATATGGATGTCAAATTAAACACCTTTCAGCCGTCAATTTTCAACCTTACTTTATTAGGCAACCAGTTTCGGCGCGTTATTACGCCATCTGGAGGCCCCTGACTGACTTGTAGGAATACTGGTATTAGTAGATATCTAATTGCTACAGTGAACACTTCAAACATCAACCGCCGCGGAATGAACGCAGTCGAGAAGAAGGAGTGTCCACGTCTCACCGGTGTCCGTTCCTCATTCTTCCGACCGGAGCCTCTCCTTCCAGCTGCGCGAGGCGACCTGCAGACTGCGCTGTGGCTCAAACAAGGGCGCGCTCGAAAGATAGCACAGGATGTCCTCATGCAAATATGGCACGGGAACCACACGGTTCACTGGTTTCCAGATTAAGCGGCAATAATGTCAGCTGCATCAAACTCTATCTTCGAAGCACTTTTTTGTACTGATTAAAGAGACATCTTCAGTCATTATTATTAAACTAATCCTCAAGTTCTCTTTATGGCATCCAGGACAGCGACACTACCTAATATTTTTAAATACTTTATTGGAACCAGGCTGCTACAGACTGTAATAAGAGAACTACACACAACGTTCATGAAAATTATTCCTTTGCAACCACTTGTGAACAAACACCATACTCCAAAGAATACAATACCAGTGGAAGTGATGCTATTCCACAGCCTTTTTGATGAATCATGCAAACATACTCCGCTTTGGTACTGCATAAAACTGTCATAAAACGCCGCAGGAATGAGTAACAGTAGGAAATACAGAAAAAGAAGTTTTTTAGCACACTTACGTTGGAATTGGAACGTAATATTCAGAAACTGAAATTTCAGTACCTTGTGGTAAATAAACAGCCAATGAAAAATTTTTCACCATTTTGGTTACTTTCAGGTAAGTGAGGGAGAGGAATGTCTTCATCTTGTGCCCCGCCCATAGGAAAAGTTATTATAATTTTCGATTCAACCTTGAATGACAAAGGGAATCAAATTCGCCGCTACTAGCAGGAGGTCCTAAAGAGATTTAGAAGACAGGGATTACTGAACACAAAGGAAAAGTTTATCATTAAGATATTCATATGTTAGAACCAGGAACGTTCACATTACCGAGAACAATCTTCACAAAAGTACTCCCGCAGCCCAGAAAACACAGCCAGACACCCATTAGTAAAAACTTTCCCTCTTACATCTACATGGATGCTCTGAAAATCACATTTAAGTGCCTGGCAAAGGGTTCGTCGAAACACATTCATAATTCTCTATTATTTCAATCTTGTATACCGGTCGGAAAAACCGAACACCTACAGCTTTCCGTGGGACCTCTGGTTTCCCTTCTGTAATTATGGTGAATGTTTCCCCCAGTATAACTCGGCGTCAAAAAAATATTTTCGCTTTCGAAGGAGAGTGTTGGTGATTAAAATTTCGTGAGAAGATTCCGCCGCTCCGCAACGAAAAACGCCAAATCCTGTACCATTTCATTGACACATTCTCCCCTATTTCGCGATAATACAAAACGTGCTGCCCTTCTCTGAACTTTCTATATGTACTCCGTTAATCTTATGTGGTGAGGATCCCACACCGCGCAGAAGTATTCTAAAAGATGACGGACAACTGTAGCATAGTCAGTCTCTTTAGTAGGTTGTTCCATTTTCTAACCGTCCTGCCAATAAAACGCAGTTTTTGGTCTATGTGTTCCTTCTAATTTAAGTTGTTCGTAACTGTAATTCCTAGATATTTATTGTTGTTGAAATTACGGCCTTTAGATTTGACTGATTTATCGCGTAACCGAAGTTTAACGAATTCCTTTTAGCACTCATGTGGATGACTTCGCAATTTTAATTATTTACGGTCAATTGCCAAGTTTTGTACCATTCATACGTCTTTTTTAAATCGTTTTTCAATTTGCTTCGATCGACGTTACTAGTCGATAAACGACAGTGTAATCTGCAAACAACCCAACATGGCTACTCAGGTAGTGTCCTAAATCATTTATACAGGGTGTTACAAAAAGGTGCGGCCAAACTTTCAGGAAACATTCCTCACACACAAATAAAGAAAAGGTATTATATGGACATGTGTCCGGAAATGCTTAATTCCCATGTTAGAGTTCATTTAATTTCGTCAGTATGTTCTTCCATCTACGCTCAATGGGGCACGTTATCATGATTTCATACGGGATACTCTACCTGTGCTGCTAGAACATGTGCCTTTACAAGTACGACACAACATGTGGTTCATGCACGATGGAGCTCCTGCAGGTTTCAGTCGAAGTGTTCGTACGCTTCTCAACAACGGATTCGGTGACCTATGGATTAGTAGAGGCAGACCAATTCCATGGCCTCCACGCTTTCCTGACCTCAACCCTCTTGACCTTCATTTATGGGGGCATTGGAAAGCTCTCGTCTACGCAACCCCGGTACCAAATGTAGAGACTCTTCGTGCTCGTATTGTGGGCGTCTGTGATACAATACACCATTCTCCAGGGCTGCATCAGCGCATCAGGGATTCCATCCGACGAAGGGTGGATGCATGTATCCTCGCTAACGGAGGACATTTTGAACATTTCCTGTAACAAAGTGTTTGAAGTCACGCTGGTACGTTCTGTTGCTGTGTGTTTCCATTCCATGATTAATGTGATTTGAAGAGAAGTAATAAAATGAGCTCTAACATGGAAAGTAAGCGTTTCCGGACACACGTCTACATAACATATTTTCATTCTTTGTGTGCGAGGAATGTTTCCTGAAAGTTTAGCCGTACCTTTTTGTAACACCCTGTAACATGAGGAACAGCAAAGGGCCTATAACACTACCTTGGGGAATGCCTGAAATCGCTTCTGTTTCCACGACTTTCCGTCAATTACAACGAACTGTGACCCCTCTGGCACGAAATCACGAATCCAGTCACATAATTGAGACGATATTCCATAAGGACGCAATTTTACCACAAGTCGCTTGTGTGACAGTCCCAAAAACCTTCCGGAAATCTAGAAATACGGAATCAATGTGAAATCAAATTGTAAAAAGCACCCAACGCTTCGTATGAGTAAAGAGCTAATTGTGTCTCACAATAACGATGTTTTCTAAATCCGTGTCGACTGTGTGCCAATAGACCGTTTTGTTCGAGGTGATTGATAATGTTCGAACACAATACATGTTCCAAAATTCTACTGCACATCGACGTTAATGATATGGGCTTGTAATTTAGTGAATTGCTCCTACTATCTTTCTTGAGCTGTGGAACTTTCCAGTCTTTGGGTACGAATCTTTCGTCGAGCGAACGGTTTTATATGATTGTAAAGTATGTAGCTATTGTAACAGCATACCCTGAAGGGAACCTAAGTGGGATACAATCTCGACCGGAGGACTTGCTTTTGTTACGTGCTTTAAGTTGCTTCTCTACTCCGAGCATATCTACTTCTCCCCTTACTCATGTTGGCTGCTGTTTTTGATCAAATTCTGGAAAATTTACTTCCTCTTCCCCGACGAAAGAATTTCTGAAAGCTGTGTTTAGCAACTCTGCTTTGCCAACACTGTCTTCGATAGTATCTCCGTTGCTATCGCGCAGAGAAGGCATTGGTTGTGTTTGTCGCTAGCATACTCCACATACGATTGGAATATCTTTGGATTTTCTGCTAGGTTTCAAGACAAAGTTTCGTTGTGGAAACTACACTCCTGGAAATTGAAATAAGAACACCGTGAATTCATTGTCCGAGGAAGGGGAAACTTTATTGACACATTCCTGGGGTCAGATACATCACATGATCACACTGACAGAACCACAGGCACATAGACACAGGTAACAGAGCAAGCACAATGTCGTCACTAGTACAGCGTATATCCACCTTTCGCAGCAATGCAGGCTGCTATTCTCCAATGGAGACGATCGTAGAGATCCTGGATGTAGTCCTGTGGAACGGCTTGCCATGCCATTTCCACCTGGCGCCTCAGTTGGACCAGCGTTCGTGCTGGACGTTCAGAACGCGTGAGACGACGCTTCATCCAGTCCCAAACATACTCAATTGGGGACAGATCCGGAGATCTTGCTGGCCAGGGTAGTTGACTTACACCTTCTAGAGCACGTTGGGTGGCACGGGATACATGCGGACGTGCATTGTCCTGTTGGAACAGAAAGTTCCCTTGCCGGTCTAGGAATGGTAGAACGATGGGTTCGATAACGGTTTGGATGTACCGTGCACTATTCAGTGTCCCCTCGACGATCACCAGAGGTGTACGGCCAGTGTAGGAGATCGCTCCCCACACCATGATGCCGGGTGTTGGCCCTGTGTGCCTCGGTCGTATGCAGCCCTGATTGTGGCGCTCACCTGCACGGCGCCAAACACGCATACGACCATCATTGGCACCAAGGCAGAAGCGACTCTCATCGCTGAAGACGACACGTCTCCATTCGTCCCTCCATTCACGCCTGTCGCGACACCACTGGAGGCGGGCTGCACGATGTTGGGGCGTGAGCGGAAGACGGCCTAACGGTGTGCGGGACCGTAGCCCAGCTTCATGGAGACGGTTGCGAATGGTCCTCGCCGATACCCCAGGAGTAACAGTGTCCCTAATTTGCTGGGAAGTGGCGGTGCGGTCCCCTACGGCACTCCGTAGGATCCTACGGTCTTGGCGTGCATCCGTGCGTCGCTACGGTCCGGTCCCAGGACGACGGGCACGTGCACCTTCCGCCGACCACTGGCGACAACATCGGTGTACTGTGGAGACCTCACGCCCCACGTGTTGAGCAATTCGGCGGTACGTCCACCCGGCCTCCCGCATGCCCACTATACGCCCTCGCTCAAAGTCCGTCAACTGCACATACGGTTTACGTCCTCGCTCAAAGTCTGTCAACTGCACATACGGTTTACGTCCACGCTGTCGCGGCATGCTACCAGTGTTAAAGACTGCGATGGAGCTCCGTATGCCACGGCAAACTGGCTGACACTGACGGCGGTGGTGCACAAATGCTGCGCAGCTAGTGCCATTCGACGGCCAACACCACGGTTCCTGGTGTGTCCGCTGTGCCGTGCGTGTGATCATTGCTTGTACAGCCCTCTCTCAGTGTCCGGAGCATGTATGGTGGGTCTGACACACCGGTGTCAATGTGTTCTTTTTTCCATTTCCAGGAGTGTATTATAAGTATCTCGCATTGAAGTCTGCGCTAAATTTCGAGCTCCTGTAAAAGATCGTCAATCTTGGAGATATATATATATATATATTGTTTCAGGAGGATCAGATCCGTCGTTTGTTAATTTATTTGGTTTGTATCTCTCAACTGCTGCCGATACTATTTCTTTGAATTCAAGTCATACCTGGTCTACACTTATACTGTTAATTTGTAAGGAGTGGCGTCTGTCTCAGAAAGGTGTCAAGCGAATTTTTATCTGCTTTTTTGAATAGGTATATTTTTCGTTTATTTTTGGAGCATTTGGGGATTACAGTATTGAATCTCACAACGACAACCCTGTGTTCTCCCATTCCTGTATCCGTTTTGTGCTCATTATTAGCTCACGATTATTTGTTGTTAAGAAATTTTGGAAATTTGAAGTAAGTTCCTACGGGACCAAACTGCTGAGGTCATCGATCCCTAAACGTATGTGCGTGGCTTCTTGCTAAGGGCTCAAGTGCGTTTTCACAAACGTTTACTATTCGCGTGGGCTGTTGAAGTAACTGCTCGAAATAATTTTCAGATAATGTGTTTAGCACAATTTCGGATAATGCTTTATGCGTACGTTTGGAATTAAACGTTTATTTTCGCCAACATAGCGAGAGTAAATTAAAGTCACCACCAGCTATAATTGTATGAGTCTGGTACGTGTTTGAAATCAGACTCTAATTTTCTTTCAACCTTTCAGCAATTGTGTCATATGAACTGGAAGTTTATTAAAAGCATCCAATTATTATTTTATTCCGGTTGTCAAAAATGATCTCTGCCCATACTAAATCACAGGAACTCTCTGCTTCAATTTCACTACAAGATAAACTACTTCTATCAGTAACAAACATGCCACAACCAATTGTGTTTAGCCTATACTTTCGGAACACTGTTAGGTTCTTCGCAAAAATTTCGGCTGAACTTACCTCCGGCTTTAGCCAGCTTTCAGTTCGTATAAGGATTTGACAATGTGTGCTTTCTATTAGTGCTTGGAGCTCTGGTAATTTCTCAGCTCAGTTACCACAATTTACAACTGTTATGCCTACGGTTCCTGTATCTAAGTTCTTCGGCCAGCACCCTTTGTAACTGATGCCCCTTTTCTGTTTCCCCGAGACCCTTTAACCTAAAAAGACTGCCCACTCCACGCCACACAGCTCCTGCTACCCGTGTAGCTGCCTCCTACGTGGTAGTGGACTCCTGACCTATTCAGCAGAAACCGAAACTTAACCACCCTGTGCCGCAAGTCGAGGAACCTGGAGCCTATACGGTCGCAGAATTGTCTGAGCCTCTCCTTCAGACCTTTCACTCGGCCAGAGGTCTGCAAAACGGTCCTATCGACTGCGAAGTAAATGGTCAGCTCTGCTCTCATCTCACAAGCAAGACTGGCAGCCTTCACCACATCTCTCAGCCGCTCGAAACCAGAGAGAATATCTTTTGATGCAAAGTGAAACAAGTCTTTGGTTCCGACTTGAGCCACCGCCTGCAGCTGGCTGCACCCGGTGCTCTTCATGGCATCCGGAGGGACCCGTTACACGTCTGGAATGACTCCACCCGGTATGCATACTGTTACGGCGTAAAGTGAAGCATCAGCACGCCAGTCGGGAACGAAAGAGAAGAGACGGCGGTGTGCAGAGGTCGCCAATCGCACGCTGACCGGATTTCCCTCCAGGACGAAAACGCGACAGCAGCGGCCTCTGTGTGAAGAGAACATAGCCGCCGCGACCGACTGGTGACGGCCCAGTTCAATAGCAGCTTCAAGATTAGAAGAATCTGTAATTTTCTTGTTGTAATAAAACTCATTACTACGACTAGTTTGATTGTTTGTCTAGTGAACTGTGTATGCTGGATTTCTAGACATTACACACACGGAATGTACTTTTGGCTTTCTTCCCCTTCTTGGGAGCAAGTCCCTAAGGAGCCCCATAACGCGTCTAGCTTTGGAGCTCCCAACTATCAATAAGCCTACCCTCTGTGATTGCCCGGATCGTGCAGGCTGAGAGGTTTCCTGTGAAACAGGACAGGCGACTGCACCTGGCTGAGCGACAGTGTCAGCCACAGACAGCACCTGCCATGCACAGAAGCAACCTACCACTCGACCACAGGTGAGGGTCAACCTCAGTGCGGGCAGTAACAGCTGGCCACCCATGAGGATCTATCGGAGGACTCGGACGTGCTCTACGTCCGTTGACTTCCCACGACCGACCCACAAAAGTGGTGCCCATCCACTGCAGCTTCAAGCTGTGTAACCGAAGCCATCACAGAATGGAGCTGCGAGCGAAGTGTCACCAACTCGGATCGCAACCGCACACAACCATCACAGTCCCTATCTACACTGAAGACCGTGGAAAACTACACTACCCAAATAAACGGATTATCGACACGTGCTGCGGAAGTCTACTGTAGACGCTGACGAACACACAGGAAGTGTGTCTAATAAATTAGATTAATACGCAGATATTCAAAAACCGAACTATCGAAGCACTCAGGTGAGGCTAAATATTTCGCCTCTGATTAGGAACTTGTAATTATCACAAATTCAGTTACTTTTCGAACCAAAACGCAAGAACAGTGTCTGTTTAATATTAACACGCACAAACTCACGAAACTAAGCTATCAAAGCAGACAGATGAAATTATACACTTCGCTCCTGTTAGGGAATTCGTAAAAGTCACAAAATTCGTTACTTCCCTGTTGCTGGGTGAGTCTCGTCCGGTCGCTTCTGCCTGACTGGTTAAATAAAAAAGGAGAACAGGGACTATTATTAATTTTCCAAACGAGTGTAGGTTACAGAATGGTTGACAAGGTTCTGTTATTCTAGACGCTAAATGTAACATTGGCGCTGTAGATACATTTTGAGTATAGGTTGCATCCATGAGTGTTTGGTCGAAGCGTAATGGTTGAGGTGTCCTCTTAGCACATTTCGATATCGGTGAAAGCTTGTAGCGGCCAAAAGTCTGTTACGAGGCTCCTACTCGTGTTAGTTAAAACGGTGGCACTAAGTCGTGGCTGTCTTTGTGCTTTTCCGTCCTGGGCAACGAACATCAAAACTGTGGTGAGACGCAAGGAGGCAAAGTGCCTGCAGCCGAGTGCGACAACAGTTGGCGTCTTCCGAACTTTCCATCTAACGGCAACCCCTAACGTTCGAATAAGAAGAATGGGGCGGCCGTGTCTCGAAATTTTACGGCGTCAAAGTGTCCGGTCATCAGTAAACCTCCAGATTCAAAAAATAAGTTTCCTGTCAAATGCTGAGAAAGATAGCTGACAAGTTTTACGTGCCGGGCCATTGAAAGCTGATAATGTCCTCGTTACTCATAGGTTTTCCATCCTGTATGGGCATCTTGGATACCACTTAGCCACACTTTCTGTGGTCTTCTTCTTCTTCTCCTTCCAAGAGGGTGCCATGAAATTATTCTCTTGGGCCCTCTGTTTTCATCCATTCTTTTGGCATGCCCAAACCTCCCTGTCTTTCTTCTATTTTATCCGTAATACTATAGTGAGTCTGTATCCTTTCTCTTATTTCTTCATTTCTTATGTGGTCAAATCGGGAAATTCTACACTCTCTTCTCAAGTCATCCATTTCTAAAGCTCTAAGTCGCTATCTATTTCTTTCTGTGAGTTCTCAGCAGTTAATCCTATAGGTGTTATTGGTTCCATAAGTTTTGAGTGGCCGCACTTCCCTGCCTGATCCGTTGTTGAACATCTCTGTCAAAACTTCCATCACGTGACACACTTTACTAAGATTTCCGTCCGTGTCGATGTTACTTTCCTCTTCTCCGTCAGACAGATATTCCGTCTTCTCAAAATTAATTTCCAAAGCCCACTTTTACACTCCTCCAACTTCCTGAGGGTGTATAAATTTACTTTTTGGCGGTCGCAGCAACTCCCTGATCATCAGCATAGAAAAGTGTGTACACACACTAGTTTCCAACTGCAGTTCCCATGCCCAAACACTTTCTACACCACAGACTCAGTTCATTCCGTATATACATCTTAAAGAGTGTGGGTGAAATATAGCACCCCTTTAGTTATTCTGAAGGTCTCACTAGAAAAGTCTTTCCCCAATTTTATGACACATTCGGCTGACTTGTAAAGGTTCACGATGCTTCTTACATAAGGTTCTGGCAATTTCCCCGACCACAGCTAATCGAAAGATAGCTCTAGTGGGTCTGTGTCGTATGTTTCCTCAAGTTCTGTGAAAACCAAAAGACTGCTTAGATCCGTTTTCAAACTTTTCTGCATGATCTGTCTTACGGTAAAGATGTTATTATACGTTACCTGCCTCTTCTAAAACCACTTTGTTCTTCCAATTCATTTACGAACATCTCCTTTCTTGAGTTTAAGATCCGCCCGAATAGTCAGCTAATTGTACTTGTGACATTTACGCCACGATAAGTGCTACAAATTTTCTTCCTTCCTTTTTTATGTATAGTGCTTAGATACGCTAAGATCATCTCTGCTGGTACTTCCTCCCCATTCCACATACATTTCTTAGATAAATTGCTTTGATATTCATACCAAATGCTGGGGCATAGCTCACTAATTCTACTAGTACATTTCCAGGCCCTTGTGGTTTCCCAGTTTCCATTTACGTAGTCTCCTTCCGTACCTACTTGACAGTTTCATTATCTACTTGTTCACCCTCTTGGTTTTCCTCGTATCTCCCACTTGATTTCCTTGCGTTCTGTCCTTTCTTCTTTTGCAGGCGTTTAAAAGTCTTCTCCTACTGTAGCAGACTGACAATCGGTAGGTTACCTCTTTCTTTTCCTCCTTTCCTCAGCCCTGCAGTCATTCTCCATGCTGCCACCACTTTCGTGCCCTCCATGCATCGATCGACTTCTTCGAATTTATCCTTTCAGGTTTCATTTTCCCTTTTGCAGACGTCCTTTTTCAAGTGTCCATTCACTCTAGCAAACAAGGCTCTATCATGTTCTCGAACAATTTTTATAGAACATCTCATTTAGGTACACCTTTTCTTCAACGCTTTGAGTCGTTGGTTTCTTTCTTCCTATTGCTGCCACAGCGCTTCAAAAACTGTTTTATGTATGCATTTTGTAATTCCTTGATACATATGCTCTGCTTTTAGGTACCTTAGTGTGTTTGACAACTGTGATTTATAAAGAAATTGTTCAGACCCATGTTTCAAGCTATCCAAGTTGTATTTTATAGTATCCACTGTCCTCGTTGGAATACATGCCTCTTTAATTTGTGTCTGGCCCTTGGATGTTGCTATCATCTTTACACCTAACAGGAAGTAGTCTTAGACACATTCTGCACCCCTGTAGACTCTTAAATCATTCGTTCTTATGTTGTAATATTGATTTTCAATAATATAGACTATTATTTACCTGATATTTCAGGAAGGACCCTCCCATGGATACCATGGATACTTGTGGATCTGCTTGCGAGGAAAGAAAACCATTTAAATCTTCAACGGAAGTTCTCACACATATCCAGTAACCTTTCTCCATTGTCATTTACTGTCTCATCTCCATATCTTCCCACTATTACACTATCAGTGGCCACCCCTACTTTTCCATTAAAGTCAGCGTCATTTGTAGATGCTTAAGTCTCGACAATGATCAGTTTGTGGCAACATTTTGAGATATCTAGTCGTTTTTCTCTCATAAATTTCCTTCTAGCATTTGATATCCCTCCTTAAGGATAGCTACTGAAATCCCTGTATTGGCCCTTTTCTTCTTTTTAGCGCCACGTAAAAATGAATGTAACCTGCTATATTTCCATTTCCCTTCTTCTTGACCTTCATTTCACTGAGGAGACACAAACACAAATCTCCTTCAAACTAGCCAGTTCCTGAAATTTCTCTTTTGTTTGTACCCAAACGCTGTATATTCCACGCTGCTATAAACAGAGTCCTTTTCCGTAGCCATTATTGTCTCCGTGATGATCCACTCACATTATTTTCTGAGGCTTTTGACTGAGGTCTCTAGCAGAAAAATAGTTTTTGAAAATGCTTGAGGGCTGGCCCAAAGATTCAGCGCGCTCCTTGGAGAACCCAGTAATGTTTCAGGTTGCCATTCCTTAAGTTGACCGCCTCCCCTGGACTCCAATCTCTGCCAGCCTGACAAATCAAGGAAAAGAAACATCAAGACTCGATTTAGGAAGATGGAACGTTGTGAGACTCTCATCATCTGATCCCTCCGCGGAGGATTTCAATTAACTGAGGCCTCTTCTTTGTTATATGACCTCGCACGGCAACTCATACGAGTATTGGGATGTAGCGAGGCGTGTAGGGTCACAACCAGTCGAAAAACTGGCGTCTTAAGTAAAACATGGCACCTCAGAAGGTACGCTAGAGCTTCAATATGTTGCAGCTAATCACGTCTTCATGTTACATCCAGTGAGAACAGAAAGCTTCGGTTGGCTTTCCGTTACAAACAAAATTATTTTTAAATCGAAATTTTACGTAGAATGCTCCCAGATTAGGCTAGTCAGCTATTCGTTTTATCGATATGTGTTAAGGAGGACGGCAACACTCGAAGACTAAACAGCAGTCCAGCAGCGACTCAGCAGGGCTGCATGCATGGCGGCAGCAGTTAACGCGAGCCACAGCAGTGCTGTTGCTGCTGGAACAGTGGCTATTCTTCGTGTCTTACTGTCCTTCTCAATACATATCGATGAAACGAATAGCAGGCTAGCCCAATCTGGGACCATTCTATCGAATCGGCACACGAAATTCGCTTTAAAAGTAATTTTGTTTGCAATTGGAAAGAAACAGATGCTTTCTGAGTGCACTGGGCACCGCATGAAAGACGTGACGAGCAGTAATTGTTCAGGCTAACTACAGCTACACAGTCTAAAAACAAAATTGCAAATATCTGCTGGAACACGAGAGAAACTGCACCTGACGACTCTTATGAGAGACAGTCTGCACACGCAATGTTACGCTTACTGACGTAATCATCAGCATGTCACATGTATGTCAATGCCAAGGAGTAATTATTATGCGAAAACTTGGATGAAATTGCTGAAAAACATTTATACCTTTAATTCTTTCTCAACTGTTCATCTTGCTGTTTTTAGACGTATTTCTTAAAAGTTGGTTACTCTTCGATGTCTATCAAATGGCTCTGAGCACTATGGGACTTAGCTTCCGAGATCATCAGTCCCCTAGAACTTAGAACTAATTAAACCTAACTAACCTAAGGACATCACACACATCCAGGCCCAAGACAGGATTCGAACCTGCGACCGAAGCGGTCGCGCGGTTCCAGCCTGCAGCGCCTACAACCGCTCGGCTACCCTAGCCGGCCGATGTCTATCGCCTCTCTTTTAATAACCAGCAGAATAACTGAATGGCGTTACTGCGCCACTGCCTTTGAAATCGGCATCGTAACCTGTGTCCAAGCGAACGGAAAGTTTTCTCCATAATCTGATGCAAAAAGCTATAGAGCAGCCCAGCTGGCACGATGCAAGGCCCCACTATTGAACTAAAACGAGACGTGCTACCACACGTCCAGCCCCCGTCCTCCGTTACTGCTGACAAGGGTGGCGCAGCACGTGCTACGTGGGCCACACCGCTGTATCGGTGACCCGGATTACACAACGTCCGATCCTGGTACTGCACCCCTTCTGGGACCTACGTGATCAGAAATTATGCAGAGCTGCGGTGAGTGACCCTAAATACCGTACTGTCCAGCAATGCAGCATCTGCCATTGTCTGCAGCCAGCTCCAGGAGACACTCCACAACAGTCGTCGTCCTGTAATCGGTAAGCCTACTGCTACGTACTCGTAACTGACGTCATCTACGCTTCCTGTGTGCGTGTCGGATGCGCGTCCTATTGCTGCCGGGGCTGCAGCCGCGGGCCGTGTGTTGGCTGGCTTCAACTAACTTCTGGGCGCCTACCTGGAGTCCATCGTTCTGACCTACATTTGACTTGACTTGCTGCTGCACTGTCGCCTGCCCTGCCTGTATTCAATTTGCTATCGAGACTTACAGTCTTAGGCTACTGATTTTGTATCCTGTGCTGGGGTCCATCCTCTGGTGCTGCTTGCCCAGCCTGTATGCACTCTGCTATCGCCGAATTGTATCCTCGGACCACTGACGCTGTATCTTGTAGTGGGGTCCTTGGTTCGCCTTCGCCCTTGGTGCTGCCAGCACTATGTCTGCCCCAGGCTGTTAGCTGATCATGCATCTGTGCTAGCCAGTGAGACGGGTTTGGTATGAAGCCTGATATCACTGTGTGCTTCCCTAACCTCCAGGCCCTGACACAGCTCCACAGTGGCAGAAGTGCTGATATAATTTCTTCTGCCACTGTCTGACTTGTTGGCAACTCTGTGTGTTGGCCACCTCCTCTCATCGTATGCAGCCATGCAGAAACGCCACAGTAGCCAGTACATGCCACCACCCTTGGCTGATGTATTCATTGAGATGCAGTACCTGCTATTGTTTTCTCTCTGCTTTTATGACTCGACGATGGCCAACTATCTGGTTCGACGTACCTGCCAACGTGCCAAACATCCTGCACCAAATTCGTGATTTAGATTGAGGACACAAATAATCCCACCATCCTGATCCCACTATAGTGTCATTGTACTTGAAACTATGGCCAGTTTCTAAGGTGAAGAATTCTGTACTAGATATATTGTATTTGTTTTCTTTTCTCCATGACGGATATTGTTGAGCTTCGTGGTCGTTAAGAATATTTATTTTATCAGTTATTGGCTATAGTGTTTATCTCCAAATATTTAAATTTTTTGCCTATGGCAATACATGTGTCAGCAATATGCTGTCCGGTCCTGTGCTGTGTAAGAATATTTTATACTTGGCGCTACTCTGAAATGGTTTATGTAGTAGCCATAGGAAATAACGAAGTTTTTTGAATTTGAAACGTAGCAAAGGAAACGTTAAGAGATGCTTCTCGCCTAGGTGAGACAGCAGCCAGGCCTTAGAGGGAAGTTACAAAAACTGTCAGACGATTCTACATGCACCGGTGAAAATACTGACTAGAGGCACCAGTGTGGCGATGGGTGCGTATAGCGGTAACACCGTAAAAACAAGAGTGATATAAGTGCAGACAGGAATCGAGGGTAAGAGAGGGATAAAGGGACAGCGTCTTTGGAAGGGGCTTGTGGTATGTTTTAACAACAGATCGCTCCCTGCTCCACTCAGCCTCCGAAGAATAGTGGACAATTCGAGCCAGTGAGGTAGTGAGGGCCATTCGACAACACGCCACGTCAGTAACTGGTGGGGTGAAGGGGAAAACTGAATAAAAGTCGCAAGCAGGACTTTATGAGAGGTCTGCTGCGGTCAGAGTAGGAAGTTGGTACTTGTATCAGCAGAGCCAAAGACAGTAACCAGGCAGGGCTAGGCGGAGTTATCTGCAGTAGTCAGAGCACAGCTGATGGAATCCTAGTCATTCAGCTGGGGACTTCTGTGTGTTGTGTCATTGGTGACGGACAGTTTCATTTTAGTGGCAGAGTGGTTCTAGGCGCTACAGTCTGGCGCCGTGCGACCGCTACGGTCGCAGGTTCGAAACCTGCCTCGGGTATGGATGTGTCTGATGTCCTTAGGATGGTTAGGTTTAAGTAGTTATTAGTTCTAGGGAACTGATGACCTCAGAAGCTAGGTCCCATAGTGCTCAGAGCCTTTTGAACCAGTTTCATTTTAATTAGAAGAAACGGTGATAGTCAGCGTCTCTGTGTAATGACTTGGCCTTTTCGTGGGTACAATTCTTTAGATAAAGGAAATCAGGGGTTTTCATGGATACAGTTCCTTTAGCAAGTATATCGTGAGTTGTTAGTGTTTTCTGAATCAAATCAAAAGTTATAAAACACTCGCAGAGTTTGTCATTTCAGTACTTTTCGCTGTCGCCTTTTGTAATGAGTGAATTTTCAACATAGTCAGGTCAACACTTCCTCTCACTTAGCCTAACTGATTATTTCCCTTCTTCCAGATCCCTCTGTTGCCCAATCTTAATCAGCAGTCATGTTTGTGATTGCTACGGAAAAAGAAGCAGGGGGATTGTGCTACTCTGAGATGAGGAGGTTGGCACCGGAGAGGAATGCGCAGTGAGCTGCATCAGGCCAGTCAAAAGACTGATGGCTCAAAAAAAAAAAAAAAAAAAAAAAAAAAAATCATGTCGTTATAGAGATCGCCATCACAGAAACTGTGTTTTTGTTGTGTATTACGATAATAGAATACTGCAATTTAGAGCAAAGCCAAGCCATCAAATTTTATTTTAAACTTTGGTAATTCGCAAGTGTGTCTTTTGAAAAGTTCAAACAGGCCTCTGGAGAACAGTCCTTATAAGGAGTATAAGTTTTTCGCTGTCACCAATCATTTTTGGAAGGCCAAGAACACGTCGAAGATGAACATAGCTCATGTGAGACTGTTCCTCCAACAGACTGTCAACCAAGTGTTTTAAAAAGACGTCATTGGGAGAAAAATGTGAACCTAGTGAGCAGACATTGCAGGCAAGTGAATCTGCATCATGACAACGTCCCATGTCACACGGCCACTTACATCATAAAATTTTGGCCTCGAAAGGCATTCCTGATGTTCCACAGCCTCCCTATTCACCTGGTCTGAGTCCGTGCGTCTTTTTTGTTTTCTCGAAATTGAAAAAGTCTAAGAGAACGTCATTTTGAGACTGGAGAACATTCAAAAGAAGGTGACCGACATGTTGAAGGCCCTACCAGTTGAAGCTTGTCAGTACTGCCACCAAGGCTGGCGACAACGACTTCGACAGTGTATAGCTGTCGAAGGGACTTGCTCTGAGGGGGACAGCGTGGTTGTATTTTAGTAGCTAAACATCGGTCCCACTGCTTTTCTTACACACCTCGTATGTGGACAGGAACTGATAGTTAAAACCATACAAGGCACAAGAGGCATGTAAGTGGGAGAGTAGTGCTATAGAACAGTGAATTATGAACAGCTAAAAAGAGAGAAAAAATTATAAAGTTTTCGAATTTGACAATGTAGAAGAATGCGTAAGGGCAAGTGAACTGGCGGACTGGAGAATGAAGAAGCATTGAAAAAAATTCGGAGAAAACAAAGGTTACTGGAAGTGATCAGAAAGATAAAAAATATTGACAGGGGCACATACTGCGTAGGATTTCTCTGTAACGGAGAATTATTGAGGGAAGGGAGGATGGGATGAGAGGAAGAGATAGGAAGAGAACTGGAATAGAAATAGACGAACACACAAACAGACCTATGAAGATGCTCAGATGAGGACACAATGGACAGCCTCCAGTAAAATCTCTCATAATAGAGATATCCTAAAGAATAAGGAAGAAGATAAGCAATATTGTGCGCGATAACTGAACGGTTAATCTTCGATTATTCTTTTGTTCAACTCACATAAAAGTTCGTTCGAATGGTAGTCTCACGTAGGTTGTTACTAAACGAGAAATACATGCAAGAAACAAAAATGATTAATTTTGCAATTCGAGGAGAGCGTCTATAATCGGTAACGAATGTACATCAAATCACTAAAACTACAATGAAGTTACAAAGTTCATCCGGTACTTACAAGGCTGTGTACAGAAACAAATTCACTACGGTTGAAATATTCAGTCACTCTTAGCCTGACTCTATTTCCACTAGCACGGAAAGTTCCAAACCATTTCTAACTCTCGATCTGGCCCACATCGAAACATTTAAGCCCCGAACTGGTGAACACTGAAATATTTACAAGTCCCAAATATCATTTAAGGCAAAGCAGGTTTTTGTCCACACAAACATTACAAAAACAAGCCTCATAGACTAAGAGACGAAGACCGAAAGACCATGAACTCTGCCCCGACTGCGTATTTAAGTGTATACCTAACAAATACTTTTGGTTGATTATCAACTTCATATTCAATTATTAACTTGTAAACACAGCAAAATTACTCAGTTTTATACGTCGCAAATGGAACTGCAGTAACCTCGTCAATTTGGTTTCTTTATTCACCTTGGCACTGCAACCCTATGTTAGTCAAATGACAGTTTTACGTAAATTAAGTTACCAAACTCTTGTAAAATAAATGTAAGGATTGGTAGGGTATTGGAATAACCCACTCATTTATTTGTTTAACAATAATAGAAACATGGTTATTCACTAACCGACATCAAGGCCTACATAACAATGTGTCATATGCATATATTACGTATCCGTGTCATTTGTTATTAACTTTATAAGACATTTTAGTGTAAATTTTAATAACTTCGTCGATAATAATCCTGTAAACATGATAATAATTTTAGTGACGTCGTCTCACTACCGAGAATTCGATACTTGCTTTAGATTTGTCGTGGAATGTCCGAAAGCAATTTCATTGCTTTCAGTGAAATTTTTAGGTTTCAGTTTTAACTTAGTCAGTTGCTGGGCCATCTTGTCTGCCTTCAACACGCTGTAGCACATACTCCGTAATACCTCTTTGGGCTTTCCAAGTTGCAGTGTCGCTATAACATACCGAGCAGCACAGCCAAATCCATTAACAGATCGCTGCAGTAGCCCACCGCCGGTCTGTCTTACTTGCCCCAGCCACTTCATGGCAAGTTGCTAGCCACGCGCCGCTCAACCAAATACACATCTTGTACACTGAAGAGCCAAAGAAACTGGTATATCTGCCAATATCGTGTAGGAGACCGAGCACGAAGAAGTACCGCAACACGACGTGGCATGGACTTGACTAATGTCTGAAGTAGTGCTGGAAGAAATTGACACCATGAACCCTACAGGGGGGCCCACAAATACGTAAGAGTACCGGGGGAAAGGATTAGGGGGGGGGAGACTGGAAATCTCCTCTGAGCAGCACGTTGCAAGAAATCCCAGGTATACCCAATAATATTCGTGGCTGGGAAGTTTAGTAACCAGCGGAAGTGTTTAAGCTCAGAAGAGTGTTCGTGGAGCCACTCTGCAGCAATTCGGGACTGTGGGGTGTCGCATTGTCCTGCTGGAATTGCTGAAGTCCGTCGGAATGCACAATGGACATGAATGGATTCATGTGATCAGACAGGATGCTTACGTACGTATCACCTGTCAGAGTCGTATCTAGACGTATCAGGGGTCCCATATCACTCCAACTGCACACGCCTCACACCATTACAGAGCCTCCACCATCATGAATGGTCCCCTGGTGACTCCAGGGTCCATATATGCGTGAGGTTCTCTCCTTACCCCTACACGTCCATCCGCTCGATACAATTTGAAACGAGACTCGTCCGACCAGGCAACATGTTTCTAGTCATCAACAGCCCACTCTCAGTACTGACGGGCCCAGGTGGGGGTAAAGCTTTCTGCCGTGCAGTCATCAAGGGGACACGAGTGGCCTTCAGCTGAGAAAGCCCATACCGATGAGGTTTCGTTGAATGGTTCGCACACTGACACTTGTTGATTGCCCAGCATTTAAATCTGCAGAAATTTGCGGAAGGGTTGCACTTCTGTCACGTTGAACGATTCTATTCAGTCGTCGTTGGTCTCGTTCTTGAAGGATCTTTTTCTGGCCGCAGCAATGTCGGAAATTTGATGATTTACCGGATTCCTGATATTCACGGTACACTCGTGAAGTAGCCGGACGAGAGGATCCCTACGTCATCGCTATCTAGGAGATGTGTCACATCGCTCGTGCGCTGACTATAACACCACGTTCAAACACACTTAAAACTTGATAACATGCTATTGTAGGAGCAGTAATCGATGTAATAACTATGCCAGACACTTGTCTTACATAGGCGTTGCCGACTTGAGCGCCGTAATCTGCCTGTTTTCATATTTCTGTATTTGAATACGCATGCGTATACCAGTTTCTTTGACGCTTCAGTATATATACAATGCTTTGTGGGCATGGCTTTCATAATGTCACAGTGCTAATTACTGGCTTCAAGAGCAGTGTTATAAGGAGTCTGTTCGGAAATTTCCTACCTGGGATATCGACTCGATTGTGGCCTTTGCACGGGTGTTTGAGGATACAAAGTTAAGAAATATTTCAGCTTAATCTGAGCCAGTAAGTCGCCAGAACCTGTTTGGCTACTATGTGTTACCCCGCAACGTGATGACATTTTTTCGCACTGTGGTTTTCAAATAATTGGGCTTCGTAAGCTCTACATTGCATTTATTTCGTAACAGTTTTTCGTCCTTTGCTGAAATTCTGTATTAAGTAAGCCCTTATTCCTTTCGAAATATGGTATTTGGAAAAATTCCCCTCTTTCACCGAAAAATGCTTATTAATTTTCTATATTTTTGTTTTTGATTTCCTGTGATTCATTTGAGATATTATCCCACATTTTACTTCCAACGTAATTGGTTTCAGAAAACATAATCCTTTTCTTCAATGAATCATTTGACGAATATAGCGGACTAGTATCCATGGAAGTTCAAAAAATGATTCAAATGACTCTGAGCACTATTGGACTTAATATCTGAGGTTATCAGCCCCTCGACATAGCATTACTTAATCCTAAGTAACGTAAGAACATCACACACATCCATGCCTGAGGCGGGACTCAAACCTGGGACCGCAGTAGCAGAGCTGTTCCGGACTGAAGTGCCAAGAGGCTCTCCGCCTCAGCGGCCGGCATATCCATGAAAGGAAACGGTCAATTTCCCTCTCTATGCTTCCCCTATCCATTCGAGTTAGTACTCCGTCTTTAATTACCTGACCGTCGATGGGATGTTAATGCTACATCTTCCTTGCTCTCCTTCGTTCCAAGCTCTCTGTCAATTAGTTCCAATAGTTTGCCTCGATATCTTACCCTGACAATGTCATATGTGGCAATTTCCTGCAAATCCCCACCCCCCTCCCTGAATTTTAATGTGTACATGCTTCAGAAAAATAAAGCGAACCACTGGAAGTCGGAAACATTAATTCAAATGAATTAACAAATCGAGTGACTGAAAAAATAACTAAATCTCCTTCCCATCGTTAGTTCGCAAATTGGAATATATGACATGACTGTGAAACCAATACTTGTTTCCAAACTCTTTACTACAGCTGTGAAATAATATACATTGTAACCATAAAATAAGTAAAATTTGTAGGAAAATGTGGATATTCCAGCTTATGAAAATGTGTAATGGTTGAAAATATCGGACTGAAGTTGTCTGTGGTTGAAATCAGGTACTATAGAACTACTGGAATCTTCTGTTACCACTACAGTTTCCTGCATTATTTTCACCTGCTAGTATATGAACATTTTTGTAATATTTGGCGATATTACTCAATGTAACACTTTCTACTGGATTTAAATATTTTATGTAGCCGAGACTCTAACCCAGGTCTTCACTATTTGCAGACAGTGTTGCTCCGACTGAGCTAAACAGGCAAAAATCACAACCCGCCATCATAGCTATACTTCCGCCTAGCGATGGCAACTATCGTTGAAGCAATCAGTTTGCGATTGTATCAGTTTTTTCCAACTCCACTTTAATTTGATTGTTAAAATTGCTCAAAATAACAGGCATCTGAAGTAACCGACTTTCGGTTTTTATTGATGTTATTTCCTGTAATAAAAATAGACATCGAAGAGAGGTTGAAAAATTATAAAACTCTCTCAGTCTCTTGCATTATAAGTTTCGAGATATATAAAATCAAAATATGAAACAAAATAGGCAAATAAAATAAAACTTTGTCCAACCACTGTTCACTGCTTCTCTTGGAAAGTGATAAGTGATTGCATATGTTACAGGACAGTTTTTCCGGAGCTGCTTCATTACCTTGTTAACAAACAATCATCCAGATTAGGATATGCAAATCCATTTAAATTATTAACTGAATCTAACACTAGTGAATAAAAATCTGAGTAGTTCTGTTTCCTTTAATTCTGTACTATGATGGGTCATTGTAACGCCCTTCTGCAACGCGGGACAGCTAGCCAGCTGTGAGAATGCACATCTCCAAGGGAAGCACAGAGCACCGACCGAAAAATGTTTCTAGCGAAAGTCAGGATTCACTGTGGTACGTGCTGGGAACCGAGTGCTGTTTTTCGGCAGATGCTACTACCGCGGACAGTTGCCAAAGGGCAGCAGACTAAGAGAGCCCAGCAGGTTGGAAGCTTTCAGAGTGCGACGAGCATAAGGAATTCATTTTAGACGAGATGAGATACGTGAAGGCAAGAGAAAAACGCGATGCACTTAGAATGAGGAATAGTGGGAGGGGCCACAGGAGGACACAGGTGTAATTTTTGTATATTTTGTAACGAGACCCATGCTTGCGTCATGACAATTAATTTTGCAGGGGTATCGGAGATTCATGAGTGTGAGTGTGCAGCCATTTCTGTTGGACAAAATGCCGAATATACATATAGTGGGAGACAATGTCTGTCTCCTGCCCCACTCCGAGAGAAAACTGAGCAGTATTTGTTAACCACAGCAGTTTCATTAGGAGAATCGAAATTGTTGTAGTTGTTATTAGCTTTTCATGGGTCGGAACTCGAAAAACACACTGCTGCTTGCCACCAAAATCCTGGCGCTGGTAGAAATAGTTAGATTTTGTGGAGCGGAGAAGAGAGCACTCCAGCTCAACATCTGATACACTACACCACTTCGTCCTAGATCTTCAGGGAGAGGTGACTACACCTTAGTACTGAAGAGGGAGATGTCTTTGATTTGAAATGATCGGAGACGGCAGTGCTGATCTCTGTACCTGAGTATCAGCAGAGTGGTAACCATTGACTGCATTTGCATACATTGTGGCGAGGGGACCGCAAATTTATTTCACGTCAAAGTTTCGTTTTTCTGAATTAATCCGAACAGCCAGCTAGGTCCACTCCATATGTGCTCTGGCGACAGACCTGGTGCTCGTACGTAATTTTCTCGATCTTTCCTTTGGGCTATCAACTTATTCAGCAATCATTGGCGATTTTTGTGGACACAGTTTTTGTATCATTTCTGTCTCAGATCCACCACCTTTTTTTAGGTCTTCTTTTTGCATCCTTGTACCATTTTGTAATTATTTGCATTGCTTATTCAGTGACTAGCATCACATCATGTATCTATCAATAAAGCAGATTGTTATAGTGACATTTAGTTTCACTTAGTAGGTTGATGGAAACCTTTATCGATATATCTATGTGAGTTCTAGCACCCATATTTCGTGTTTTATTGGCTCACTCCTATTTAATTCAGCTGTGTAATTAGTTATCCCTTGAGCGACTTCCGTTTTTCTTTTAGCCTGATCTGTTGTGGAGAATCTCTTCACTGTGTAGGTCACTGAGCTCACATCTCATATCATGTCTGGGGTATGCTGAATGTTCAACTGACACCTCACAGATACTGCAAATAGCCACCAGTATTCACCTACAGATTCTAATGTTTGAAACCCCGCTCAAAAATCATGTTGTAATAGAGTATCATATCACTCTTTGTGCACATTACGAGTAGTCGGTGTTAAACGATGAAAACTGAGGAGGAAGAACTCTTTGTCGTGTTCACTTCTTCATTTCCAAGAGCTCTAAGCAGAGAAGGGAATATTATCGTAAACAGAGGCATCACATCAGTAACTTTCTATTTTAATTGTAAACTGATAATGAATAGTTTACTCTCAGGTTTTCTACTTCTATGTTGCCGCAACTTTGTTGTGCCTCCCCAGCTATTAATCTTTTAAAGATAATGGTGCATTGTACTTTATTTGTACGGAACTTCGTAAAATACTTCCGGTCTACAGATGATGCCATTCTGTAGTTACGAGAACCTACCGTACAGACAGATGGGGCAAAACTTTTCGACTGCATCCACACGCATACCATCTGGTAGGCGACGGCACAAGGCAACAGGGTACATTATTGTCTGAGTAACACTGTACCAATTCTAATGCCATGAGATTGATGATCGTTTCTCACTGTTGGCGTCGTTACTGAAACAGCACTAATCGCTTTTCCCATTTTATGTAATTACTCCATATTTCAAAACAATAGAAAATTTACTAATATTCATTACCCGCTTAAAAAAAATTAGCGCCCCTATTACGGCAAATTGTTATACCCGTTTTTTTACAGTTATTATTCGAGGAAAAGACAACTATTATAACCAAGACCAACCAAATACCGAAAAATATCGATTATTCAGAATTAAAATACCGGTATCGATTTTAACTGGTCAGTTTTCGCATCCCTACTTCCTCCTATACCTCTTCTCCTGCATCCACACTTCTGAGAAGCTCTCCTGGAAGAGCACTAGTGGAAGCAAGGACAGTGCGTCTTAGCCTAAACCTAGGGAACTGTTCACAAAATGAATAATGAAATCAGTCTGAAAACAACATCTCGATAACTTTGACTACTTCTGGTTTGCTGTTCGGGTTCATTTACGAATTGCAGTTTTCACAGGGACGATGGCTACAGTCTGAGGCATGGATACCGCATACTAGAGTCTCAAATTTATTGAGATACGAGGCGGAATGATTACGTAATGGGTAAAACAAACAGCAGACTTCGGTTTATTGGGTGCGAAAACACAATCAGTCTACAATGGAAATTCCTTCTACAACATTATGACTATTCATCACAGGCTGTTGCTCAAGTTTGTGGGTCCTTTACCAGGTACAACTCTATTGTACTTATGCAACTAACGGAAACAGAAATGGTCAGAGTGTTGCTTTCCCCACAGTAGAACGTCACGGCACACTGAAAAAAGGTGGTGGGAACTTACGAATAGATGCAAGCTATCCTTTTAAAGCCTACTTACAAAATTTTAAGATATGTTATGCGAATAATGTAGGAATGTACTACAGACATCTATGTATCGTTCCCGAACATCTACATCTATATTTATACTCTGCAAGCCACCCAACGGTGTATGGTGGAGGGCACTTTACGTGCCACTGTCATTAACTCCCTATCCTGTTCCAGTCGCGTATGGTTCGCGGGAAGAACGACTGTCTGAAAGCCTCCGTGCGCGCTCGAATCTCTCTAATTTTACATTCGTGATCTCCTCGGGAGGTATAAGTAGGGGGAAGCAATATATTCAGTACCTCATCCAGAAACGCACCCTCTCGAAACCTGGACAGCAAGCTACACCGCGATGCAGAGCGCCTCTCTTGCAGAGTCTGCCACTTGAGTTTGCTAAACATCTCCGTAACGCTATCACGGTTACCAAATAACCCTGTCTCGAAGCGCGCCACTCTTCTTTTGATCTCTATTTCCTCCGTCAACCCGACCTGGTACGGATCCCACACTGATGAGCAATACTCAAGTATAGGTCGAACGAGTGTTTTGTAAGCCAACTCCTTTGTTGACGGACTACATTTTCTAAGGACTCTCCCAATAAATTTCAACCTGGTACCCGCCTTACCAACAAATAATTTTATATGATCATTCCACTTCAAATCGTTCCGCACGCATACTCCCAGATATTTTACAGAAGTAACTGCTACCAGTGTTTGTTCCGCTACCATATAATCATACAATAAAGGATTCTTCTTTCTATGTATTCCCAATACATTACATTTGTCTATGTTAAGGGTCAGTTGCCAATCCCTGCGCCAAGTGCCTATCCGCTGCAGATCTTCCTGCATTTCGCTACAATTTTCTAATGCTGCAACTTCTCTGTATACTATAGCATCATCCGCGAAAAGCCGCATGGAACTTCCGACACTATCTACTAGGTTCATTTATATATATATTATGAAAAGCAATGGTCCCATAACACACCCCTGTGGCACACCAGAGGTTACTTTAACGTCTGTAGACGTCTCTCCATTGATAACAACATGCTGTGTTCTGTTTGCTGAAAACTCTTCAATCCAGCCACACAGCTGGTCTGATATTCCGTAGGCTCTTACTTTGCTTATCAGGCGACAGTGTGGAACTGTATCGAACGCCTTCCGGAAGTCAAGAAAAATAGCATCTACCTTGGAGCCTGTATCTAATATTTTCTGGGTCTCATGAACAAATAAAGCGAGTTGGGTCTCACACGACCGCTGTTTCTGGAATCCATGTTGATTCCTACAGAGTAGATTCTGGGTTTCCAAAAACGACATGATACTCGAGCAAAAAACATGTTCTAAAATTCTACAACAGATCGACGTCAGAGATATAGGTCTATAGTTTTGCGCATCTGCTCGACGACCCTTCTTGAAGACTGGGACTACCTATGCTCTTTTCCAATCATTTCGAATCTTCCGTTCCTCCAGAGACTTGCGGTACACGGCTGTGACCGTTCGTGCTGCCCTTCTTTGTACTTGTTCAATATCTCTGTCATTCCTATCTGGTGAGCGTCTCACAAACTTGAGCAGTATTCTAGGATGGATGATATGAGTGATTCGTGAGCCATCTCCTGTGTAGAGGCTGCTTACACCATATCACACTAATTACGAGACATCCAGATGCATTTAAGCAAACATCGTTCACGTACTCTACTCGCGAACGGAACGGGAATCAGAACTACAATGAGAAGTACCGTCTGTTATGTTGCCTAGAGTGAATGCAGAGCATTAGCGCTGATATAGGAAGCTCGTTTACGGAATTAATGTTTCCAGGCGATGACGGCTTAAGAAAAATTATATATGCAAACAAACAGGGTTGCTGGAGTCAGCCTAATAAATGTAAGTAAGTGGAAATATTTGTGGCTTCCGTAACAATGGCCACAACACTTAATTAGGGCATCATTTTCATACATCTTTATGAACAGCCAATGAAGTGCATCTTTAATTAAAACTTGAGATGTTTCCATATAAAATGATTCAGACGCGGTTTATTAAACTTTGTAAGCTGGATTTCTCAGAATAGTTAACTTTCACCTTCAAGAATCTACCAATTCAGTTTTTCAACTCCTCTGTGACACTGTCCGCAGATCAAACCTGTGACCGTTCGTGCTGACCTTCTTTGTACATGTTCAATATCTCTGTCATTCCTATCTGGTGAGCGTTTCACAAACTTGAGCAGTATTCTAGGATGGATGACATGAGTGATTTGTGAGCCATCTCCTGTGCAGACTCATTGCATTTCCCCAGTATTCTACCAATAAACCGAAGTCTGTCACCTACTTTAGCCACGACTGAACCTATGAGCGGTTCACAGTTTTACATTTCTGAACTTTTAAAGCAAATTGTCAATCTTTGCACCACTTTGAAATCTTTTGAAGATCTGACTGAATATTTGTGCAGTTTTTTTCAGATTGTGCACAGGACAACACATAATAGACATTGAGCTTAGAAATATTTAAACGCGCACTGACACCACCCCCACTCAAGTACAGATTGTTAGTGATACAAATGCAGATATTTCTGTTGGCGTTTGGGAACAACACTACATCGGTATTTATTTCCTTTGCAAACTGATAATTATAGCTACCAGGAGTAGTACATTTTTATACTGGTTAGTACATGTGGCTAATTAATGCTCATTTCCACTAGATATTAGGTCAGGTGTTGAAGCGTGGACGTGTAGACGCATAATGGTTAGTCTATGCTAAAAGTTGTAGTCCGCTTAGTGGTACAATTACAACAGTGCAGGAAACATCAGCTAGTAAAATGTGACGTGTTTGTTGAGAGACTGTAAGACACAGAGAAAAACAACTAAAGCACTGAAGTGCGTACGAAGTAAGGCAACAATGATCACAATATTGGCACTTACAGCCCTAACACCCTGTTTATTAAAACATACAATTCCAGATTGTCGCTGCGCAGCACACAGTGCAGCGATGTGCGTGGTACCAACACCACCAATTGACACTGCTGCGCCTCTTCGTGATGGGCCAGAGCCGAGGAAATGGGACAGGAGAAACCGCAGGAGCGACTCGTCTAACAGCTTCTGACCTGGTGGGGGTGAGACCTGGCTGCAGCTGTGCGCCCACCCTCCCACACCCGGCCTCGCGCCACCCTTCCATTTCATTAGCCGCGGCTTCGCTGCCGTCTCCCATCCAAACGCCAGCCGCAATCACCCATTCCCCATCTTGTTCTCCACTGCTGAATCCACTCTAAGGCCACCAGATTTCTTCTCTTTCACTGACTGTTCCATAAGGTGAACGGAGATGCAATAATCTGGAAAAGACTCGTGTCTCTCTGTGTCCTGTGAATGGCTTTCATCGACCTCTTCTTTTTCTTTTTCTTTTCTTTTCTGAGACGGACAGCTCTCTTTCTGTAGACCTGCCACTATGTTCTATCCTTCACCTTTTCGTCAGCAGGTCAAAAAGAAAAGGAAGGGAAAGAAATGTCTGGCAGTGGCTTTTACACAACCTATTAACAGAATATTTCTTGTGTTAATAAACCGCTAAGATGCGTTCCGCATTTAGAAGTTGGTATCTACCAGGACATGAAACCACTTTATTGGCGTTTTTATTGTCAACGGAAAGGCAACTGGTTCAAGCCAATACTGTGTCTGAAACGGTTTTAGAACTGTTCATTCGTTTCCTGTTTGCACTTGATGTCTCCCAAAGATGTGAATTTTGTGATCACTCATCGAAAGTCTGTCGAAAAATTAATGTTGGTCAGTGCCACAACATAGGTAGTTCATCTGTTAGTGCGCTGACTAAATGTACTGTTGCTGTGGTCTTAAGCCTGAAGACTAGTTTGCTGCAGCTCTTCAGGCTAGTGCCTCCTGTCGAAGCCTCTTAAACTCTGCATAACTACTGCAGCCTACATCACCTTAAACCTGCTTACTGTGTCCAGGATTTGCTATCTCTCTACAAACCATTCCATCCTTGCTCTTTCCCTCCTTACGAAACTATTTCTTTGATTCTTAGACTGTGTATTATCAATGGGTCAATTCTGTCAATGAAATTGTGCCATAAATATTTTTCCTCGAGATTTGGATTCAGTGTCTGTTCATGAATCATCTGAGCTATCCATCCAATCTTGAGTATTCTTCTGTATCTCCACATTTCAAACGCTTCTGTTATCTTCTTGACTGTACTATTTGTCGCCCACGTTACAGTTTCTTACAAGGCTACACCCCACACAAATACTTTTAGAAAAGACTCCCTGACACCTAAATGTATGTTGGGTGTTAAGGTACTAACAATCTTCAAGAACGCCTTTCTTGTTATAGACAGTCTGCATGTTTTACTATCTCTTCTGTTCATCTGCACTTATTTCGCTTCCATAATACCAAAACTACTATTAGTGTCTCAATTTTTTAATTTGATTCCCTCAGCCTGATCTAAGTCGACAACACTCCATTTTGATAAATGTGCTGTACTTTATAATGTTACGGTACTATATATTCTCCAATCTTTTAACTAGCTTAACATATAGATTTTCTCTGTGCTTTAATCTTCAACACTGACTCAATTTTGGTTTCGGACTGACTTTTGTAAAAGTGTTTTTAGTAATATTCCCTGAAACTCAAAGGAGAATCTGTTATAAATGGGATAAACGTTTCACATCTCGCACACTTCTCTCCTGGAGACAATGCTTATTGTAACAGTTTCGGAACGAGTATTTGTGCCACTGTGTGTATTTTTCGTATGCTATTCACTCACTCATTACATGTTGCTGATATCAGTAGTACTGTTACAGTATGAGAAGTGGCAGTTTTGTATGCGGTACAAGCCACGGTAAGAACGTTTCATGTGTACATATGTAAAGGAGGCTCTTTCAATTCCAAATTTTATGTCGTTGTCAAGCAGCCAGTCCCCATCAGAGTGAAAGACTTTCTTGTCGAGCGTTGTTGGAAGCAGACGTGTCTATTGGTGCGAAGGTGTAATTTCGGAATTCTGTTGCTGTAACTTGGAATTTACTAAAGAAGGTCATATTCAGCTACATATGCTACCTTTGCAGACAGTGGACTGTCTCATTTAGGCAACATTTTTAGTTTTGTTTTGTAAAATTTCGTAACTTGTATTGTTTGCCTACTACAGTAATGTTCTTTCATTATCTCGTAAATGCATGAACTCATGAAAGAGATACATCACTGTTAACCCCTCTTCAGTTTTAAATGCTGAATATAAATTTTTTCAATGGACTAAGTATCATAAAAGTCTTTTCGAAGAGCTAACTTCGTTAATTTATTGTTTGTTTCCAAATGTCAGCTATTAACAACAGTGTCCAGTGGTGTAGATGTCTTCATATGTGGTCTCTGATAAGCAATACAAAATTGAAACGTAATTAGCTTTTCAGCTGATTCGACTTTAAGCTTTCACATCCCACTTGTTGTTCCAAAGGTTTTAAGAGAAAAGTATTCTGGACTCGAACTGCGGCTTGCAAAATCCGACTGTTAACTGCATGTTACGCTGGAGCAATAACCTGCATTGCAAATGGCAAGATTATTTAAATGATGTCAAACCAGCGTGATTTATTTTAGGCAAGCATTGCAAGGCACAACTTTTTATCAGAACAGGTAAGCCAAAGCGGCTATTTAGGCCGGAATTGAACAATGCCTTGCGCATTTAGGAAACGGAGATTATCGTCTGAGATTACTTTCACATTCTGATATTATGTAGTTGAATGGTGGTATAAGTGTTCTGCATTAGAGATCAAAATATTGAGATAATTCAAATGTGACAGGTCAGATTTGTTTTGTTAATGATTATTACATGTAATGTTCTTAATAATGTCTGTAGGTACATCAAACACAGGAGCTTCACATGCAATTAACTGATGGTTACATATAGTCACTTGTAAGCACAAAGTTACATTAGCTTTAAGGTCTAAAAGTTTCACTGAGATGTAAAAATACTAACTTTCTTTTGAAAAATTACACTGAGACACACTGAATAATAGTCTTCTCACAAGACGACATCTGTGTAGTTAACAAGCGTGGAGGAAAAGAGACGTAAGTTGTACGATGCTGCCATATCTGTGCATCTAAGTTGTGTGTTGAACATCTAGCAATAGTTTTATTGCAGTATGCCTTTGGTATTCTGTGTGCATCTTTATTTATTTATTTTTCAAATAGGTGATGCATAGTAGACACTGTGTTACCGTTAGCAGCAAATAGCGAAGATTGCGACTAGTGAGCAAGGTCTGATGCAGGATTTAATGTAAGAAGAAGACGAAGAGAGACAGAGAACGAGCTAGCAATATCACATCGTGATATACGTTTCTTTCTGGACGGAAATAACATCATAAAAATCAACCAAACTCACTACATTAAAAACACAAGAAGCGCCTCTACAAGGCACTAGCTAATTTTATAGATTCTAAGTATGAACCAGCACATAAGAAATGTAAATTACTGATTGTTCCAAATAGAATAATCATGGAAAGGGTAAGTAAGATAACAGTAAATGAACTGAAACGTGTATTTATAGAATTAGAATGTTGAAAGAAAACTGGGAAATTTCAAGAGAAAATTGATGTTGCTTTTATATTCTTCAGTTCGAAGACGAATCTACCCTGTGCAAGTTTCTTCATCTAGTCACCACTTCTGAAACTCACATTCATTTAAACCTGCTTTCTGTGGTCATGTTTTGACCTCCCCTTTCCAATTTTTACCTCCTACACTTCCATCCACTACCCATGTGACAATTCCTTGATGTCTAAGACATGTGCTCAATCGACAGATTCCTTGTTGTAGCCAAGTTTCAATATAGATTTATTTTTTTCTCAAATTCTATGCAGTACTTCCTTATCTATTATTCGATCTATCTATGTAATAATTAGGTTTCTTCTACAGCTCCGCTTTTCAAAAGCCTCAATTATTTTCTTGTCTGAACTATCATGTGGATTTCACATACATAAAAGGCTACACTCCGGAAAAATGCCTTCAGAAGAGATTTCCTAGCCCTTAAATGTATGCCAAGTTCCCCTTTTTTTTTAGAAATGATTTCCTTACTAACTCGAGTCCGAAATCTATATCTCCCCTACTTCAGCCATTATCAGTTATTTCGCTGCCCAGATAACAGGTCATCCACTACCTTAAAAGACACATTTCATAATGAAGTTCCTTCAGCATTACCTGATTTACTTCAACTAAATTACGTTACAGGATTTTACTTTTATTCATGTCCATGTTTTCCACGCACTAGCCGTTCCATTCAAAGCTTTTCCAAATCCTTTGCTGTCCCTGAAAGAATTACAATGTCATCAGAAAAATTTAAAATTTTTATTTCTCTTCCCCGAACATTAACAACCTCTCCAAATTTCTCTTTAGTTTGATCAATAAACGGATTGAATAACATAGTGGATAGGCTACAACGCTGTCTCACTACACGCGCAACCATTGCTTTCCTTCCATATTCTTCGACTTTTATAACTGCAGTCTGGTTCCTATAGAAGTTCTAAAGAACATTCCCTTTCTTTATTTTTTCTCTGCTGCCTGATTATTCTGCTAACTTAGATTTACTGTTCAAAGAAATTTTGGGCTTTCAACCAGTCATTATCAACTACACTCTAGGGTATTTCAACTGGGAAGCTACCAGCTATGCTAGATACTGTGGGAACCACTGACGTCACAGCTGGTAACTAGAGTGTTTAAGGTAAGTTGCCTTTGAACACCTTGAAAAATACTACAGTTTTCATGAAGTTTACAAGGAACTAAATAATATGAACTCTTATTAGTATTAAAATTGTAGGACAATAGTATTTGAATATTTTGATGGACATTTCATTTCTTTTTTTGTGAAGATCAATAAATTATTTTTATATGTCTGTCCATATTTGGAATGTATGCACTGTCTGTCATATTTAGATGCTTGAACCACAAGTACACATTAACCACTTTTATATCGAAAAAGTACACTAAAATCATATCATGTTAGCCATAACCTAGTATTCTAGGAATACCTGCATCTGATAATCACCTATTGAGGGTGCTTTTATAATTTCTATGTATTTTGCTTCCCCTTGATAGTACGTTTGTGTCTGCAGTCTACTTTTCCTCAAATAGCACTCTGAAAAGCTCCGCAAAATTTTGGATATCTAGCTCAAATAGATTTTTTGTGCATAAAATAAACATTCTTCAAATGACTATCTTTGAGTCACTTCTCTTATTCGAAATATTTTCCAGCAGAATAATCTTCTTGGTTTACATGTTCCTGATCTTCTCTCTTCGTTTTCTTGCACCTTTAGTTGCTTCATGGGACCACTTAGTCAACGTCGGCCACTCACATGGGCTCAACTGCCGACAGTGGTTGTCTCATATTAAAACCAGAATATATTGCTAGTGCTGCGTGCAACGTCGTACACGACTGTAAGGAGAGGTTGGCTACTGATTGATGCGGCAACTGTCGTCGCAGGAAAGTTGGACAGGAGTAGAAATGATTGGCGAAAAGTTCACATAATAAACGGAAGATTGACTTAACTTGAATTTCTCCAAATGTACGAAGACTCGTTACAAATGATGCAGCAAGAAATGAAGTCCAACTCATGCAATAGCAACAAGGATGAGGCTCTCTGTACTAAATAACAATCGATGGTGTTGGAGCCGCGACTAGCGTCATGTAACGAAGAGGCTCCGAGTGTGAGTGAGCAGTCTGGAAGCAGCCGGCTGCCCTTTCTTGCGGCGAAGAGGGCACTCGTAGTCCAGACCACGGAGCCACTGCAGGCGTGGCTCGGTAGCCACGCTCCATTGGATCCGATGGATCGCGCTCGACCGCTATCGTTGTCTGAAGGAAATTTGCATTCCATTGCCATATTTGATGACTTTGGATTGATATCAATACGTGATACCACACCTAGCAGCTCTAGAACTTCACACCTGCTGACTCCGACACTATAAAACAAATTACAGTTTTAATAACTTTCGATAATGACAAAATCTTATGAATCGTGATGGCGGTTTTCAACTGGAAGGCTTGGGACTTGATGATCTCTTTAATTTCCTCTGAGAGAAGACATTTTATTCATAATGGCACGGCACGTCTGGCGACATCTGACGTCTGTTTTTAGCGACGCGGGCGCGCATTCCGACAGAGGGCGGACATGTAGTTTTCATCTTTACTCATGCGCCTGCGCTCCACAGATAGGACAGTAGCTCCAGAAGGCGCGGATTTCGATATGGGACGCTCCTGCGACGGAGGCCAATGCGCATGAGTTTTCGCGCCAATTTTTTGCTATAAAGTTAACTCCGGAAACTATCAGTCTCCAGCTACGGACACTCACCTGAAGATGGCTGGACGATTACCAGCCGAAATATCGTGGCAAGAAGTCAACATGATCCGGCTGCAATCCCGAAATCTTATCGAAGGTTCTCTGATACTGGCACTGTACAGGAAAGTGTGCTATGCCAACATAAATGAGGAGCAGTTAAGATATGTCCTCCATAGATAGTCCTTCCATAGCAATTCGTATTTGTAGAACAATACCCACATATTTATCTCAATTGAATGCTTAAAGTTACAATATGCAAGTGGAATCAGGGAAAGTACTGAGTAGCAGTCATATAAGACATTCTCCACAATCCTTTGAATGCAGGCTTACTACCCATTGAAAGTATATTTGAACAAGACGGTGTCAAAGTCTGTAACACCACACACACCAGAAACTGCGCCTTATACCTCTCATTTCTGATGAATTATACTCGTGTTTGTACTGGAAATCACGATATAATAGTTTATAAAGGTGCAACGACCACTTTGGCACATTTGTAGGGTACGATACGGGCCAATTAGGGCAGACAGGCCTCAAACTTCGAGGCAAACAAACACAAGAATGATTGGAAAATTGGGGGTAGTAGGTTGCAGAGCATGGAGGACCATCCACAGCAGGATAACAGAACCAAGAATACAAATCCTGCCAAAATAAATAAATAAGTACCTTATGTCCTTCCTCTCCTGCTCTTTTGCCCACCAATTCACAACTGGGTGAGGGGAGGCAAGGGGGAAAGGGGGAAGGGGATGAGAAGTGGGGAAGAGGGGAGTAGTGGGTGTTGTGACATCATCAGTGCGACGTTGCCCAAGGAGATGAAGTGGGGGAGGGACTGCCATCTTGAATATATTTGGCAACAATATAGAGTGGTGTAGGAGGAACGTCATCCCACAACTCACATGTATTTGACATGGAAGGACGCAATAGTGCCCGCCGATTTTGTAGGAGTTGCTGTCTCCTCAGCTATCCCAACCTCTGGGCCGTTGGTCACCGATCACAGTGCATGGGAGCTAACATAGCCACAACACTGTTAAGATTGGTTGTATGGCCCTCTTCTTGTTGGCAGAAGTTTATTGTGTTAAGGCTTCCAGCCACAAAAGTGACGAGAGGTGCCATTATCACCCAGTTATAAATAGTTGATCGAGTTGAGCTGTTATGATGGTGAATCACCGTCTTAGCATTGGCAAGTATGCCTTGTGCACCCTTTGTCGCCATGGACTATTCTACTCATGAGGTTGCAGATAGTAAAATTCATCTCTGAGTTCACATTCATTCATAGTTATGCTGCTAATACATTCCATACACTGTAGACTGGGCACTACTTAAGATGATACCAGAGCAGTTGTTTGAAGTGCTCTGCCTGGGCTTCCATTGTCTTCCATGCGGGTGATTTCCCTCCTCATAATCTCTTGCAGTTAAAGAACTGAACTGTTTTAATTCAGCACCTTTCATATTTCTCCGCATAAACAGAACACTGTTAACGACCACTCAGACTGGTAGTGGCGTGGGGGCAAACAACTGCTCCCTGTTGTTGATAGCAGCAGAGTTCACGAAGTGAACAACAAGCCATAGGCAAAGTCCAAATTGTAGAGAAAGTAGTCGCAAGCACACTCAAAACAGTCCAGGGAGCAGTCTGAATCGAAAGTGTTAATACAGATGGGATCAATAGCTCTACTTACCTGTGGCCTGTACCAAAGGCTTCAGAGAAGAGCGAGACACTGTTGAACTTGTACAATATCACGGTATTTACTAGGCAGTGGACTAGCTCATATGACATTCCTATGATGATTCCATTGTTTTCTTTGGGACTGAGCTGCGACTGTACAACAAAACCTGAGTATCTCTGACTTTTCGTTCAAGTCTATAATCAGGCTGGGCTGGGAACCTAAATCACTGTCAGATACGAAACTAATCCCATACAACCCTCACCCCCTCCCCTCCATTGAATTAGTAGGCAGGGCAGAAATGTCCCTTCGTGTACCGGTTTTATCAAAGAAGGGATGTTAGTGATGCTGAAATCATGAACAAAGTCTTCTGCTTCTTGCCCTAGTCGTGGTCACCTGAGTCGGATGTCAGTGGGTTTGCAGGATTGCGATCCGATCTACGTTTTCTGGTGTGCTGCATGGTCCTGGCGGCAGGGGAATGGATGCCAGTCATGATCCAGATGAGAACTGGTGAGTGAGCCTTCACCATTTTCATGGTGACGTGGTTTCTGGCACTGGCAGGAGCCAGAAGTGGCTTAATGCATTAAAATGGTTTCATCACAATTGGTTCTAATCGGTGATTATTGTCAACCACCTGAGGGCGCCTAAAATGATGGTCGAGGCTGCAGTGGTGGCCGGCAGGTGGACTTATACTGGGTGCAGCTGTGTGAATCTACGTTCAGTGCGAGAAGTATCTGGTATCACTTCAAATGTTGTTCTGCTAGTTAGTGCACGCAATGCTACGCTCAGATCAACTACTGTCGGGGCTTCATTTGTCTGTGAGGGGTGTCCAACTTCCCATGTTGTTCTGGTAGATAGTGCAGGGGATGCTATGTTCGAATCCACTACTGTTGGGACTTCATTTAGTCAGACTATTAGTGTGGGCAAGCCATCATTTAGTACTACAAGGTTTTCTGCATGTAGGACGCTATGTCTCGATGTATGTGCACCTGATTTAGATTTCTGACTATTTACGGTTGCGACTGCAAAACTTTTGTCGTCCAATACTACCAACAATGAAATCTGGGGTTCCAGCCAACATCACAAACCCACACATGGTAATAAAGCTGTGTGCATGGGCTGTGTGCATGGGCCGTCACTGAGGGTGCAAGGTTTCATATCGTAAAATACATTGCCAGAAAATTAACACACCAAGAAATACAACGTCGATTTTGATCCGATGAGAATGTTGTGTTGGCAGAAGAGCCAACACCGTGTTACTTGGGCAGGCCGAAATGCACGCGTTTTAGCTCACGCAGGCTGGCGTGAGGAGCGAAGGACTATACTGACGTGAGGTCTGGAACAAGACAAGGAATTAGAATTCAGAAAGCGGACGTAATTAGTTTGGTACTTAACTTTAATCCATTATGTCGAACTTCGCTCTTGGCGGTTCATGAGTCACAATATTATCTGTTCAGAATACATTATAGTAACGGAATATGGCGCCTTGCTAGGTCGTAGCAAATGACGTAGCTGAAGGCTATGTTAAAGTGCCGTCTCTGCAAATGAGAGCGTATGTAGACAGTGAACCCTCACTAGCAAAGTCGGCTGTACAACAGGGGCGAGTGCTAGTGAGTCTCTCTAGACTAGACCTGCCGTGTGGCGGCGCTCGGTCTGCAATCACTGATAGTGGCGACACGCGGGTCCGACGTATATTAACGGACAGTGGCCGATTTAAAGGCTACCACCTAGCAAGTGTGGTGTCTGGCGGCGACACCACAGACAATATTTACCACGGGGGAGATAGTGGATGTACTGATAATGATTTCAGCGTCGTCCGTAACATATTAAGTACTGATTTAGCTGCCAGAGGCCCTTTAATAGCGAATGCTCACAGGCAGAAGGATCAGTGTATATCAAAAATGTGAAGCAAGCAGGCAATCACGCCTCGGAGACACACTCGTACTTCCCACTGCAAACTGAGCTAGTTTCAAAAGGGTCAAATTGTGACCTTCCGAGTCGCTGGACGGTCCTTCCGCACAGTCGCCACACAGCTGGACGTACTACGTCAGTTGTGCAACGTGAACGTCTTCACACCAGCGGACAAGATTCTGGACGACCAAACAACACAGACGCCCACTAGGATCGTCACATTCTAAGGGTAGCAGTGATAGTTCGTACAGCTACCACGGCACAGATAAGAGAGCTTTGGGGTCCACACTTATCGACACTAATTGCTGCAAACCTGTTATTAGCAGTGAGGCTAAGCGCACACAAATCCCTGGCCCATCTTCCACTCGCGCCACAGCATCGACGTGCACGGTTCGACTGGTGGCTTTAGGAACGTGCCATTCAGCCATCCAAGCAAAGAAAATGTTATATTACAGTCGGTTTTAATAATTCATGACAGACGTTATTTTAAGTCACATCCAGGTATGATGTAACATAGAATTAACAAAGGACTAATTCGACATGAAACAAGATTTACAATCAGAGTATACGCAAAGGGGGTAAACAAGACGAAGATGGAACACAGGATGCACAGTGGTAGTATACGATAAAAAACTTACTGCTCGCACAAGAATAAATGTTAAATCGCCGTTGGTACACATTTTGGATATTCCCAATTCAGTCCACGTCAGTAACTGTACGTCTAGCTTAACAATAACATGTCTTTGTATACCCTGTGAGAACAGTTTCAAAAGCTGTGGATAAAGGATTGAATATTTTTGCAGATCTATAAGTACGATCTAGACAGAACAGGATAATAGTTTACAAGAACCTGAGTGGTGCATTATAGTCACACGTATAAAGACACCAGGCATGTGTGCATCTGAGGTACATAGTGACACACATTTAGAGGTTGAGCTTTCCATATTCCGCAGAGCAGCACATGGAGATATAGTCAGTTAACTGAGTTTCGGTTTTCCGCTGGCATTCTAGGTACCAAGAGCATTAGATTAGCAACGTAGGGATCTTGATGTTGGCACTATTGACAAACTCAGACAGTAGTTTACAGCTACGTCACGGGATACTAAAAAGGTTTGGAGGCTGGTTGCGAACTGATGACCAAGAGAACAAAGATTATTTGCAAGGACGTTTATGTGACACGTGTTCCGAGGACACTGTAGAAGTATATGGTTTGGATATTTTCCCTCACCGAAAATATATAGAGTATGACGCTTAGGTTGAGCCAGTAGAGGTGTTTGTTGAAGTTCCAGTGACTAAACTTCAGCCGCGCAATAACTGTCATGAAGTTCCTTGGTGTTTATACCTTGTTATACCATGGTACTCTTGGGATCGTTGGACGAACTAGAACATGGTGACTGTCTTTGATTTTAGATGTTTGCGATCATTGCTCTTGCCAGTCCGAGGACTACCGTTTCTGAGCGTGGGTATCGCACCTGTGAGAAGGAGTTTGCCACAATTAATAGTTCCTTGCAGAGATACTTGCTTTGCTAGGGCAGCTACTTATTGATTTCCAAGTATACCAGAGCGGCCTTTCATGCATATCATCACAATATTGCTACAGTTCCTCTGCACCATGACTATTGCAACTGCTTCCAAATTGACATTCAGAAAGGCCGTCATAATAGTGTAGTCTGGATGTAGCTTGTATAGGCCCTGTCGTTCACTTCTGTGTACCCTATACGCACAGACTTGGACCCGTCTGTATACTCTACGCATACGAGTCGACGTTTCGCTTGGTCTGTTGTAGTGCGGCACACCTGGTGCCTTAATGCTTGCATCTCCATACATTCAGCTGCAACTGGTGGAAATTGCTTATTTATCCAATATCTTCCGCGCGTACAGTAGGACGTTAATTCCAGGATGTTGTCGTTATGGGACCCATTTTCGTCAAAATACACTCACAGGAGGAATTTGTTGCAGAGTAATACTCGTTGCAACTTTATCTGTGGTTCATTTGCTTCAACCAGAAATGCGTTCGTCGGGGATGACATGAATGTGTCAGTAACTAAACGCACGGCTTTGTACTGCATAGTGTCGAGTCTTTGGAAGTTGCTGTCTGATTCCGACCCGTAATCAAAGTGTGTCCTTAGTGGGGACTGTTATGAAGACATTTCTGTCCGCCGATCATAGGCCCCGGATATGAGGAGCCCGCCTGAGCTTATCATCGATAATCTACCGAAGATACTGAGTTGTTTTCGCAACTGCGAAAGTATGTTGTCCCAGTTGTATTGATTGGGGAAGTGGACGAGTAAAGATCATTAGAGTGGACTTCCTATCAGAGAGTACTTTCTGTACTCCATTCACGCAAACATATGAGTGCGATGATCATTTTTAGATGACGCAATTGAAGAGCACTGGCATCGGAATGTATGCTTACGTCGTCGTCGTCTGCTTATTGTCATATTTGGATGTCATCGGCAAAGAGCTCAAGAAAGTCTGAAGTATAGAGATTGAATAATAAGGTAGCAAAGATTGATCGCTGAGGGAGTCTTCAGCTAGTTTTCCTGGGTTCCAGTGTAGTTTCATGTTGTAAACAGTCTTTCTACTGTTCAGAAAGTTACCGACATTATGCAAGAGTGGTTTTGTAATAGGGAGATCCCAATTTTTCTCTAAGACTGACAAGACGACGTTGTTGTATGCTTTACCGAACGCAATTATCATCAATTATTCCGAGCGAAATTTAACTGCATGTCAGTAACTAACCGTAGGGTTTCAGTTGTACCTTTACTTTTCGAAGTCTGAATTGTTTGAATTGTTTTTCCGGGTATAGTCTCTTGTCTTCACGTCACCATTCTAAGCACCGCTTAACAGTAGTTTCCATTACCTTCGCCGAAGACAGCAGTAAGGTGATAGCGCAATGTTATTCCGATTTATCACATCCTTTCGCGATTTGTCGATGTGGACAAGTCGGGCGGAGTGGCCGTGCAGTTCTAGGCGCTTCAGTAGCCGGCACGGTAGCTCAGCGTTTTCGGTCAGAGGGTTAGCTCCCTCTGTAATAAAAAAAACTGAGCTAATCGATCAACAACGACTTTAAACGGGTCTTATGACGTCCGCCCCGAGCAGGTGCAACGAACAAAATGAGATTAAAAAAAAAGAGGGGGTAGCGTCTTTGATCCATAATCAAAACGTCTTCGGTCCCGGGTTCGATCCCCGCCACTGCCTAAATTTTGATAAATAATCAGCATTGGCGGCCGAAGACTTCCGGCATAAGAAGTCAGCCTCATTCTGCCAACGGCCTTGTCAAAGAGAGCGGAGGAGCGGATAGAGGTTCAGGGCACTCTCTTGTCCTAGGGGTGGGAAATTGCTCCTAAAGCCGGAAGAATCAGCAATAATCAACGACATGAGAATGCAGAAGGCAATGGAAACCACTGCATTACAGACACGTAACGTTTATCCACAGGACATGTGGCCTGTAGTTGAAGAAGTGTCATGATGATCTCTCCATTGGCAAAAAATTCCGGAATAGTCCCCCGTTCGGATCTCCGGGAGGGGACGGCCAAGGGGGAGGTTACCATGAGAAAAAGATTGAATAATCAACCAAAGGATAATGTTCTACGAGCCGGGGCGTGGAATGTCAAAAGCTTGAACGTGGTAGGGAAACTAGAAAATCTGAAAAGGGAAATGCAAAGGCTCAATCTACATATAGTAGGTGTCAGTGAAGTGAAGTGGAAGGAAGACAAGGATTTCTGGTCAGATGAGTATCGGGTAATATCAACAGCAGCAGAAAATGGTATAACAGTTGTAGGATTCGTTATGAATAGGAAGGTAGGGCAGAGGGTGTGTTACTGTGAACAGTTCAGTGACCGGGTTGTTCTAATCAGAATCGACAGCAGACCAACACCGAAAACGATAGTTCACGTATACATGCCGACGTCGCAAGCTGAAGATGAACAGATAGAGAAAGTGTGTGAGGATATTGAAAGGGTAATGCAGTATGTAAAGTGGGGCGAAAATCTAATAGTCATGGGCGACTGGCATGCAGTTGTAGGGGAAGGAGTAGAAGAAAAGGTTACAGGAGAATATGGGCTTGGGACAAGGAATGAAAGAGGAGAAAGACTAATTGAGTTCTGTAACAAGTTTCAGCTAGTAATAGCGAATACCCTGTTCCAGAATCACAAGAGGAGGAGGTATACTTGGAAAAAGGCCGGGAGATACGGGAAGATTTCAATTAGATTACATCATGGTCAGACAGAGATTCCGAAATCAGATACTGGATTGTAAGGCGTACCCAGGAGCAGATATAGACTCAGATCACAATACAGTAGTGATGAAGAGTAGGCTGAAGTTCAAGACATTAGTCAGGAAGAATCAATACGCTAAGAAATGGGATACGGAAGTTCTAAGTAATGACGAAATACGTTTGAAGTTCTCTAACGCTATAGATACAGCAATAAGGAATAGCGCAGTAGGCAGCACAGTTAAAGAGGAATAGACGTCTCTAAAAAGGGCCATCACAGAAGTTGGGAAGGAAAACATAGGTACAAAGAAGGTAGCTGCGAAGAAACCATGGGTAACAGAGGAAATACTTCAGTTGATTGATGAAAGGAGGAAGTACAAACATGTTCCGGGAAAATCAGGAATACAGAAATACAAGTCGCTGGGGAATGAAACAAATAGGAAGTGCAGAGAAGCTGAGACGGAATGACTGCAGGGAAAATGTGAAGACATCGAAAAGGATGTGATTGTCGGAAGGACAGACTCAGCATACAGGAAAGTCAAAACAACCTTTGGTGACATTAAAAGCAACGGTGGTAACATTAAGAGTGCAACGGGAATTCAACTGTTAAATGCAGACGAGAGAGCAGATAGGTGGACTTACGGTCAAATAAGGCAGAAGGGATAGAGAACATTCCATCAGCATTTCTAAAATCATTAGGGAAGTGGCAACAAAACGACTATTCACGTTGGTGTGTAGAATATATGAGTCTGGCGACATACCATCTGACTTTCGGAAAAGCATCATCCACACAATTCCGAAGACGGCAAGAGCTGACAAGTGCGAGAATTATCGCACAATCAGCTTAACAGCTCATGCATCGAAGATGCTTACAAGAATAATATACAGAAGAATGGAAAAGAAAATTGAGAATGCGCTAGGTGACGATCAGTTTGGCTTTAGGAAAAGTAAAGGCACGAGAGAGGCAATTCTGACGTTACGGCTAATAATGGAAGCAAGGCTAAAGAAAAATCAAGACACCTTCATAGGATTTGTCGACCTGGAAAAAGCGTTCGACAATATAAAATGGTGCAAGCTGTTCAAGTTTCTGAAAAAAGTAGGGGTAAGCTATAGGGAGAGACGGGTCATATACAATATGTACAACAACAAAGAGGGAATAATAAGAGTGAACGATCAAGAACGAAGTGCTCGTATTAAGAAGGGAGTAAGACAAGGCTGTAGCCTTTCGCCCCTACTCTTCAATCTGTACATCGAGGAAGCAATGATGGAAATAAAAGAAAGGTTCAGGAGTGGAGTTAAAATACAAGGTGAAAGGATATCAATGATACGATTCGCTGATGACATTGCTATCCTGAGTGAAAGTGAAGAAGAATTAAATGATCTGCTGAACGGAATGAACAGTCTAATGAGTACACAGTATGGTTTGAGAGTAAATCGGAGAAAGACGAAGGTAATGAGAAGTAGTGGAAATGAGAAGAGCGAGAAACTTAACATCAGGATTGATGGTCACGAAGTCAATGAAGTTAAGGAATTCTGCTACCTAGGCAGTAAAATAACCAATGACGGACGGAGCAAGGAGGACATCAAAAGCATACTCGGTATGGCAAAAAAGGCATTTCTGGCCAAGAGAATTCTACTAATATCAAATACCGGCCTTAATTTGAGGAAGAAATTTCTGAGGATGTACGTCTGGAGTACAGCATTGTGTGGTAGTGAAACATGGACTGTGGGAAAACCGGAACAGAAGAGAATCGAAGAATTTGAGATGTGGTGCTATAGGCGAATGTTGAAAATTAGGTGGACTGGTAAGGTAAGGAATGAGGAGGTTCTACGCAGAATCGGAGAGGAAAGGAATATGTGGAAAACACTGATAAGGAGAAGGAACAGGATGATAGGACATCTGCTAAGACATGAGGGAATGACTTCCATGGTACTAGAGGGAGCCGTAGAGGGCAAAAACTGTAGAGGAAGACAGAGATTGGCATACGTCAAGGAAATAATTGAGGACTTAGGTTGCAAGTGCTGCTCAAAAAAAAAAAAAAGTTCTAGGGGACTGCTGACCTCAGATGTTAAGTCCCATAGTGCTCAGAGCCATTTGAACCATTTTTGATGTGGACGATACGATACACTTTTAGCGAGTCGATTTGAATCTTTTATGACCACACACTATCAAAATTCTGAGCTGCAGCTGTTTCTCTATGTGTGGGATGTGTCGTAGCATTGGTAACCGATACTCTTCTCTTGGAAGAGTGCATTCTGGAATTCTTCCAGCGAAAATGGCTGTGTAATGAAACTGCTGTCCTTTTCATATTCCGCCTCGTCTTCTTTGTCCATTACGTCAGGTAGAGCCATCATACACAAGAACCATTCTACAAGTTCAATAGACGCTGGAGGTGTGGACATATCCATCGTCAGTCCGGTTTTAACGTTCCCTATTACATTCCATATCCTTGTTAATGAAGTTTCTTTGCAGACGCAGTGGAGAAATTGTGCTACGTTTTTCTTGACTGTAGCTTGCGCTTCCTTAAGGGCAAGAAAGATTGCATCTTTAGACAGATATTAGTATTTTTTTAGTGCCTCCCTTCGTTCCTTGAGGACCGCGTTTCATTCTGAACCCCACCAACAGATTTTTTTTTAAAAAATGGCTCTGAGCACTATGGGACTTAACTGCTGTGGTCATCAGTCCCCTAGAAATTAGAACTACTTGAACTAACTAACCTAAGGACATCACACACATCCATGCCCGAAGCAGGATTCGAACCTGCGACCGTAGCGGTCGCGCGGTTCCAGACTGTAGCGCCTAGAACCGCTCGGCCAAGCTGGCCGGCCCCACCAACAGGGTAATGGCCTTATGTCATTCTTGTGGTACTGAGACTTCCGCTGCTTCGTTGCCAAGCGATGCCAAGACCTAATAGTCTCTTTAGGGAGAAAGTAAGAGCTTACGGAATATCGTAACAGCTGTGTGGCTGGATTGAAGAGTTTTTAGCAAACAGAACACAGCATGTTGTTCTCAATGGAGAGACGTCTACAGAAGTTAAAGTAACCTCTGGCGTGCCGTAGGTGAGTGTTATGGGACAATTGCTATTGACAATATATATAAATGACCTAGTAGATAGTGTCGGAAGTTCCATGCGGCTTTTCGCGGATGATGTTGTAGTATAGAGAGAAGTTGCAGCATTATAAAATTGTAGCGAAATGCAGGAAGATCTGCAGCGGATAGGCACTTGGTCCAGGGAATGGCAACTGACCCTTTACATGGACAAATGTAATGTATGGCGAATACGTAGAAAGAAGGATCCTTTATTTTATGATTATATGATAGCGGAGCAAACAATGATAGCAGTTACTTCCGCAAAATATCTGATAGTATGCGTACGGAACGATTTGAAGAGGAATGGTCATATAAAATTAATTGTTGGTAAGGCGGGTGCCAGGTTGAGATTCATGGGAGAGTCCTTAGAAAATGTAGTCCATCAACGAAGGAGGTGGCTTAAAAAACACCCGTTCGACCTATACTTGAGTATTGCTCATCAGTGTGGGATCCGTGCCAGGTCGGGTTGATAGACGAGATAGAGAAGATTCAAAGTAGAGCGGCGCGTTTCGTCGCAGGGTTATTTGGTAAGCTCGTTAGCGTTACGGAGATGTTTAGTAAACTCAAGTGGCAGACTCTTCAAGAGCGGCCTTCTGCATCGCGGGGTAGCTTCCTGTCCATGTTTCGAGGATGAGGTATCGAATATATTGCTTCCCCCTACTTATACCTCCCGAGGAGATCACGAATGTAAAATCAGAGAAATTCGAGCGCGCACGGAGGCTTTTCGGCAATCGTTCTTCCCGCGAACCATACACGACTGGAACAGGTAAGTGCCCTACGCCACACACCGTTGGGTGACTTGCGGAGTATAAATGTAGATTTAGATTCCATGTTTCAGTGATCGATTTCAGTTCCTCTTCCAGCAGTGTTTCGTTTCCAGCTGACTGTGTGTTTGCCAGTCTCCGCATGCTGTGCATTTATTATAATTTGAATTAACAGGTGATCCGATCCTAAAGTATCCGGTATCACTTCTCATGCAGGGGACGCTACGCTCAAATCCACTATCGTCGCGGCTTCATTTGGTCCAACTATTCATGTAGGCGATCCATCATTCAGTACGTAAAGTTTTGCGGAACTAGTACATCCATTAGCATTTTTCTCATTGCGCTGGAATTTCTTCAGCGCCACAGTGCAAAGTCGCCATTAAAGTCACCTCGGAGCTGAAGGGGTTTTCCGAGGGAGACAATGATTGTTCTTAACTGTTGTTTGGAGAGCCTTTCGTTAGGTGCTTTGTATGCGGAGATCAAACGGGGCTCCTTGATCTGCAGACGGATACCCACCATTTGTAGGGGTCATGTTGAGTGCCAGCGTTGACAACAGAAAAGTGGATGTCTTGTTTTTCCAACAGCGGTGCGTTGCAGTAGCCATCATATCTCTCTTGACTAATGACGGAGATGCTCGAGTGTCCGAACGGTTCGCTTGGTTTTAATAATGTTTCGGTAATGGCACAAATGTCTATTTGAGTTTTGAGCAAAATATGTCTAAGTCTACCTTTGTTTGCCTTGAGCGTTCTTGCCATCTATTGGATGATTTTATAAGCCATTTGGCGGTGTAAGGAGTGGGGTCAACATATTTTGGATTGACATCCAGATCAAATCTGTTTGTACTACTGGAGTGAGCCCATCAGTAGCCTGTTGGTACGTTACATCATTCACCACAGCCCTAATTGTACTTAAAATGTTTGAGCCGTGCGCGGGTCCCAGACATGCCGTTTATTGCTCGTCATCTTGTTTTTGTGGTTCTGTCACCTCGTTTTTTCTTTTAATTCCATTTACTGGCGTCACTAGGTTGCTGGTTTGGTTGCCGATGAGTGGCAGCAGCAGTGTTTATCGATATGAGCACTGTCGTACCACCTCTGGGGCGACCGCTAGTATTTCCGGGTCGTCGTCTGTAAGGGTTGAGTCGGGGCGCAGCTGCAGTGAATTCTGGGACGCAGCAGCACTGAAATTCAGTCGGATATGGGAGTTGCGGATGAACCAGCAGTGGAGTCAGTCGGAGGACGGACCACCAGTGCATTTGGGGACGGAGCGCCAGTGAGATGCGGACAGCCAGTTCTCGCCGACCGCTGGCGACCCACATGAACCGTCCGAGGGAAAGAGATTGAAGCGGGACGACCGTTGGTTGGTCGTTCGGTTGGTCGTCTTGTCGGGCGACGTGTATTTTCGCCTTTTGACCGTTTCTGAGCCTCGTCAGTAGGTCAGCTTGCCGGACGTTGGTCGGTTCCTGCCTTGCGCAGAGATGTCGTCTTCAATGGGTGAGAGCTACCTCTGCATGGATGGTTCCGAGCCAGTGTGCCCGGGTCGCCGTGTCTCCGAATTCCGAATGGACATCCAGTTGAGTCGGGTTGGAGCTGCAGTCAGTTTCGGGCAGCCAACACTCGCCAGACCGTTGCCGACACACTTAACTTCAGTGGGAATGACCTGGGTTGGTTGTTCGGTCGGTCGTTTCATCGGACGACGTGTGTTTAGTCGCCGACCGCTTGTGGAAACTCTCTGTGTGCCAAATTCATTCGTCCTTGTTGTTCCACAGTGATTTCTTTTATTATTGTTCGAGTTCTTGTGCAAGTGTGTTTACATGGAACCGTGTGTAGCTTCTGTGGTTTCCACAGTCTGTCGGGTGGTAGGGAATTGGTTAGGCTGTTGGTTGCTTCTTCAGCCATCCCTAGGTTGTGTTGGCGCCACTCTATTGTTTAGTGTTACGCTTGGCTACCTGTAGCACCTAAACTGTTGTCACAGTTTCCTCACCGGACCGACCCTTGGAAAACTTCTGAGCACCACTGTATGTTGTTTGTGATTGTCATTTTATTTGGTCGCAGGTACTGCGCCAGGCTTCAGCTGTTTATTAATATTGTATTTAGTATATGGCCTTCAGCCGAACTTTATAACAACTTTAAGATTAGGCCTTCAGCCGTGTTTCGTTTAAAATTCTTGTGGCTATGTATTTAGGTCTTCAGCGGCGTTTGTTTCAGTATCTGTGGCTTTAATATGTAAATGCTTGTCTATATGGTTTCTCTTTAATTATCTTGAAATCTTGAAACGACCTTCAGCTGTATTCTGTAAATTTTTATCTTAAGGTTGTCTTTAATTATTCTTGAGTAATTGTTTGGACTTTCAGCCGACAAGATACTTCAAGTTTTCTTAAGATGTTTTTCTGTTGTACTGTATAAAAGCTTATCTTTAAAGTCTCTCTCTTTTATTATGTAAAGAAAAATTTTTATTCGATTTTCAGCCGAAAAATTAACTTGAATTTGCCTTAATATAGCCTTTAGCCGGAAGCTGTAAATGCTTGGCTCGTAAAGAATTTCCTTAGCCGATATGAAATAGTATTTCGGCCTTTACCCGAGAAGATATTGTAATTTGACTTAAGTAAGGCCTTCAGCCGTTACTCTAAATCGTGGTGTTTTAAAATCAATCATTTAAACTTATTCTGTAGAAGTTACATGGGCCCTCAGCAGTGAACTGATCTTTGTTGTTTTAAAGAGAAAACTGTGCGTTGGTTTGAGGAATAAAGTTGTGTGTTTTGGTATAACTGACAATAATTGATCTTGGCTCCTTTCCACAACCTAACCCGCTCTGTCCTGCGAATCCAGATTCCAATGTTGTTAACGAGGTAGTTTCCAGCGTCAGTCTATTGATTGAGTCTGTGAAATTGTGGTGAGTAGGAGCAAGAGGAATGCAGAGTTCTGGTTGGTAAATTGGTTCCTAGCAACCATGTTTTCGGGCTGGGAGGGGGAGGGGGTCTCCTACATTCTACAGAATTCACACATTCTGTAGTACAGGTGGGGCGTTGGCATGGGCGTTGGAATCCACTGGAGCCACCACTCCTGAGTCTGCAGCATTGTCGTCATCACGTGGGTTGGTTGCTGCGGATCGTAGGTGGTGGTGATAATAGTTGCATTCAGCCTCTCTTGAGTCGAGAGGGACGGGAATTTTGGACCCCGTCTTGCAATGTTTGGGGAAGAAGTAAATGCATTCGCATAAGGCTTGTTTTCGAACATAGCTGCTGCTTCTCGGAAGGTAAAATTATTGACAGACATAATTTTGCTACTTTCCTTATGTTTTAGATACATGGTGCAGGTTTGAAGTGGGTCACTGTGAGCACCCGTACGGTGAATAGAGGTTCGTTGATTGCTCTTCTCACAGGTATCACGTGTATGTGGCCCTGCACAGTACACATCTCTTGTGTTACGTCTGCACTGTTTGCCGCCATGCCCGTATCGCAAACAATTATAACATTGTGAGACGGGGGTAGATACACGCCCACTGGACAGCGAACTCCATGAATATGTACAAGCTCATGGAGCTGCTGTGAGCTAAATATCACAACACAAACTGGAGATGGCTTTGTTACCTTTTATCTGTACAGAATGCTTGAACTCTGGTGCTCCCATTCGCACTATCGAGAGGGAAATACAATGTACTGGCAACAGGTATTGCCGTCACCATTTTTTCACTTGCAACCCATGAACAACAAAATAAATGCAACATCACACTGCATAAGAAGCGATCAGGAATCCATACGGTGAAACTACGCTCAGGGCACTTCATAATGCCTCGATGAAACGCAATTAGAAATCATTTCCATTGAGATCTCTCCGTGGATGTTACTCCAGAATCCCGCTTTGTATCCATAAATCAGTCAGCAAGGGAAATATTTCAAGCCTATAGGAAAGCGAATCAATAGTTAGATATTTCTCGATCACTCTCGAAGCTTCAATATCAACACAGACATATCGTAAAATACGAACTGTGCTTCGCGGTTTGTAATCCCAAGTGTAAGTCAGTAACTACCCACAATCAGTTGTTTATAACTTATTCCATAAACGGTATAAAATTCAGCATTATCTCAATTTTAAATATAGTCATCCCGACTTCCGGCGTACTTGGTCCATCGCTGAACAAGTTTCCGAAAAACTGAGAAAAAAGATTCTCAACTGAGCAACAATCTACCAATGCACTGCTTGCTCTGTCTCTCCTCTAGAGGAGAGTCAAGGGCTTCTTAAATAATCAGTGGCTTCTTAATGTATCTTTTTATAAATGAGACGAATATTAATCCGACGGGGAAGAATTTTTTATGTAGAACGTTCAAGTACTCCAACAGGAAAAATCTAAATAGTTTCAACGGAGTGGGATGTCAATCAGGATAAGTACGCCATTCGACAGTCTCCCTACTCGGTTAACCAGATTTTGTGATTTAATCTTGTTGTAAAGTGTACCACTAAAACATACACCGGTTATTTCACAGGACTGGTTCTGTAATTTCCTTTAGAATGTAGACGCTGAGCGTTTCAATTCGAATGCTCTGACGTGTTTCCTTTGGTTCAAAGTCATCAGTGACCGGTGATAATACGTCTCGGAAAAGTTAAGCTGCTTCTGGACCCATCAGAACCGGTTTTAATTGCCAACCATTCCATCAATAAGCACATTGAGTTATTACAGCTCTGCACACAAAATTTCTTAATACATGAGAAGTGGATCTCGACGGACATCCTGGTATCTCCTTGTTCTTTATCCTTATTCGACCGCTTCTGATTTCTTCTATCTACTGGTAAACACTTCACCGTGGTAAAACATTGGCCTCGTATTACATTGATACTGATTTGTGTGTTTCTGCTCCTGGCACATCTTCAGGAACAAAGAGCAGATGGAGAATGGAGCAGCCATTCTTGCTTCAAAGCATTGCGAACCGAATATGCCATAGCACTTAAAACTTCAAGAAGAATATAATAATTCCAAACCCAAAGAAAGTGGGTGTTGACAGATGTGAAAATTATCGAACTATCAGTTTAATAAGCCACAGGTGCATGCTGCTAACACGAATTCTCTACAGATGAATGGAAAAACTGGTAGAAGCCGACCTCGGGGAAGATCAGTTTGGATTCCGTAGAAATGTTGGAATACGTGAGCAATACTGACCCTACGACTTATCTTAGAAAATAGATTAAGGAAAGGTAAACCTACGTTTTTAGTGTTTGTAGACTTAGAGAAAGCTTTTGACAATATTGACTGGAATACTCTTTTTAAAATTCTGAAGATGGCAGGGGTAAAATACAGGGAGCAAAAGGCTACATACAATTTGTGTTGTACAGAAACCAGATGGCAGTTATAAGAATCGATGGGCATGAAAGGGAAGCAGTGGTTGGGAAGGGAGTGACACAGCGTTGTACCGTATCCGTACCCTATCCCCGTCAATCTGTATATTGAGCAAGTAATAAAGGAAACAAAAGAAAAATTCAGAGTAGGAATTAAAATCCATGGAGAAGATGACATTGTAATTCTGTCAGAGACAGCAAAGGACCTGGAAGAGCAGCTGAACGGAATGGACAGTGTCTTGAAAGGAGGATACAGGATGATCATCAACAATAGCAAAACAAGGGTAATGGAATGTAGTCGAATTAAATCGGGTGATACTGAGGGAATTAGATTACGAAACGAGCATCTTAAAGTGGTAGTGGGTTTTGCTATTTCGGGAGCAAAATAACTGATGATGGTCGAAGTAGAGAGGATATAGAATGTAGACTGGCAATGAGAAGGAAAGCGTTTCTGCAGAAGAGAAATTTGTTAACATCGAGTATAGATTTAAGTGTCAGAAAATCGTTTCTGAAAGTATTTGTATGGAGTGTAGCCATGTATGGAAGAGAAACGTGGACCATAAATACTTTAGCCAAGAAGAGAATAGAATCTTTCGAAATGTGGTGCTACATAAGGATGCTGAAGATTAGACGGGTAGATCACATAACTAATGAGGAGGTACTGAATGGAATTGGGGAGAAGAGAAATTTGAGGCACAACTAGAATAGAAGAATGGATCGCTTGGTAGGACATATTCTGAGGCATCAACGGATCATCAACATAGTATTGGAGGGCAGCATGGTGTAAAAATCGTAGAGGGAGACCAAGAGATGAATACACTATACAGATTCAGATGGATGTATTTTGCACCAGGTACTGGGAGATGAAGAAACTTGCACAGGATAGAGTAGCATGGAGAGCTGCATCAAAACAATCTCTGGACTGGAGACCACAACAACAAAAACTTAAAACTGCTGCAATCGAAGGGATACTGCTGTCGGGCACGCTGAGCTACATAGACAGCGTCCAAAAGTTCGGATTCTGACTCGTCTATTGCAGGACTTACAATTTACAGTGCCGGTGTACATATGTGAAACTTTCATGAAATTTACGGTTAATTGTAATCAAGAGAGAGAAAGCCATTAAAACTCGACGTACTGTCCTCTTGGCGATAGTCTACGGAACAGTGTTGAGTGTGGCGCTGTGCCCATGCGGTGCCTCAGCGGTAGGTAGGCTTTCACGTCCACCCCCGGTGGCAGCCCTGCAGCCGCAGAACTGTGGAACTGGCGGCAGATGCGACGCATAGCCCGCTGCCTGCAGCCGCACCCAGGGGGTTCCCCGGCCTCGTAGCACGCAGCTGTTATTGCTCCCCGCGCTGCCGTAATGCGGGGCAGACGCCATAACCGCGTGCATCGATATCAACTGTACAGCACCCTGCGCGGCTGTTGTTGGGACCTGCCGTCATCCTCGGCAACTGAACTCAGCAAATCACGGAATTCTGCCACCTGCGGCACTGTCGGCTTCGAGAGCGACTGCTCTCTTCACTCAATGGTTCTCCGTCCGGCTTCGGCCTTTCCGAATAATATCCTTCGCACAATCCCTTACAAACGAATAGCAAGGAAGAAGTTATCTCAGTCATTTTGACAGATCATACATCAAGGCTGCTGACCATGATAATATGCAAATGAATGTGAAAGAAAATTACGGATCCGCTAACCACTATTGAACTGGCCTTAAAAGACTTAAAGATACTGGAGAGGCAGTTCTGTCTTTGCTATTGAAACAGAAGCAAGGCTCGCAAATAATGGAGACACTTTCCTAGGAGTTACTGACCTAGAAAACGGCTCGACAACGAAAAGCAGAGGAAGACATTCGATAGTTCAAATGGCTCTGAGCACTATGGGACTTAACTTCTAAGGTCAACAGCCCCTAAAACTTAGAACTAATTACACCTAACTAACCTAAGGACATCACACACATCCATGCCCGAGACCGGTCGGCCACATCGGCCGGAACATTCGATAGTTGCTTAACAAAGAGATACCGTACACAATGTAGGGAAAAATGGGTAATACCAGTACTAAAAACACTGGTACCCAAAACTAAAGCAACAAACGGAAATTTTGGAACTGGTAGTAAAGTAGAAACAATATAAAGAATATAGAACGTAATCAATGATAACATTCATAACGATTGACAAAAACTTTCTTTGTTTTTCCCCAACCTAACAGATTTGCACACACATTCTGACAACTGCTTTAAGTGCTCACTATGTGGCGAGTACAGTACAGGCCTGACAACGATGGAACATACTGTAAATAATGTCGTGAATCTCATTTTGAGGCAAGAACGCCATTTCTTCCTACAGAGCTGCTCAGACGTCTTGGAGAGTGGTTGGTGGATGCTGATGTGATGCAACCCTTATCCCCAGTGCATCCCAGACATGCTCTATGGGATTCGAATCGGGAGAGTGAGCAGGCCACGCCAGGCGTGCAGTATCTTCCGTTTCTAAAAAACCATCAACCACCTGTGCTCTATGAGGTCGAGCATTAACGTCCATGAATAGGTAGTCTGACCCACAGCACCTCCCAATAACCATGCATGAGGTTCCAGGATCTCCTCACGATACCTGACAGCAGTTAAATGTTGCTGATTGAGCCGTACAACTTCATGAAGAGATGTTCGAGCGGTCAACGTAATCCCTGCACACACCATTAGGTATTCTCCTCGATATCGATCTCTTTCCTCAATTTTTCGGTCGCCATCCTGATGCCAATCCGTCGAGAATTACTCTCGAGACCAACTCGCGACTCATTGGTGAAAAGGACATTGGCCCATCTTTCGACTGTTTAGGTGGCATGTTGACAGCTTCATTCTATTCATTTCATTCTGTGAAGACATGCCAGAGGTAAACAGACAGCAGGTCTCCAACAATAAAGTTCACCCTTCTGAAGCCCTATGTACACCATTTGTCTTGATACAGCACGTCCAGGGCATGCTTCAAGGTCAGAAGCCAATTTCAGTGTGGTATTAAGGTGGTGCCTTTACAACCAAATAACGGTCCACACTTTCTGATGTCACACTTGGTCGGCCCTGTCCTGGTTTCTGAGATACGGTTACGCAACATCCGAGAAACAGCCAGTTTGCCGTGGCATACGGAGCTCCATCGCAGTCTTTAACACTGGTAGCATGCCGCGACAGCGTGGACGTGAACCGTATATGCAGTTGACGGACTTTGAACGAGGGCATATAGTGGGCATGCGGGAGGCCGGGTGGACGTACCGCCGAATTGCTCAACACGTGGGGCGTGAGGTCTCCACAGTACATCGATGTTGTCGCCAGTGGTCGGCGGAAGGGGCACGTGCCCGTCGACCTGGGACCGGACCGCAGCGACGCACGGATGCACGCCAAGACCGTAGGATCCTACGCAGTGCCGTAGGGGACCGCACCGCCACTTCCCAGCAAATTAGGGACACTGTTGCTCCTGGGGTATCGGCGAGGACCATTCGCAACCGTCTCCATGAAGCTGGGCTACGGTCCCGCACACCGTTAGGCCGTCTTCCGCTCACACCCCAACACCGTGCAGCCCGCCTCCAGTGGTGGCGCGACAGGCGTGAATGGAGGGACGAATGGAGACGTGTCGTCTTCAGCGATGAGAGTCGCTTCTGCCTTGGTGCCAATGATGGTCGTATGCGTGTTTGGCGCCGTGCACGTGAGCGCCACAATCAGGACTGCATACGACCGAGGCACACAGGGCCAACACCCGGCATCATGGTGTGGGGAGCGATCTCCTACACTGGCTGTACACCTCTGGTGATCGTCGAGGGGACACTGAATAGTGCACGGTACATCCAAACCGTCATCGAACCCATCGTTCTACCATTCCTAGACCGGCAAGGGAACTTGCCGTTTCAACAGGACAATGCACGTCCGCATGTATCCCGTGCCACCCAACGTGCTCTAGAAGGTGTAAGTCAACTACCCTGGCCAGCAAGATCTCCGGATCTGTCCCCCATTGAGCATGTTTGGGACTGGATGAAGCGTCGTCTCACGCGGTCTGCACGTCCAACACGAACGCTGGTCCAACTGAGGCGCCAGGTGGAAATGGCATGGCAAGCCGTTCCACAGGACTACATCCAGCATCTCTACGATCGTCTCCATGGGAGAATAGCAGCCTGCATTGCTGCGAAAGGTGGATATACACTGTACTAGTGCCGACGTTGTGCATGCTCTGTTGCCTGTGTCTATGTGCCTGTGGTTCTGTCAGTGTGATCATGTGATGTATCTGACCCCAGGAATGTGTCAATAAAGTTTCCCCTTCCTGGGACAATGAATTCACGGTGTTCTAATTTCAATTTCCAGTAGTGTAGTCCTCTCTTCGGCAGACACCTTCTCAGACTATAACAATAGTTTTATTGAGATCAGATGCGCTGTACTATATTTTTAAATCATCTTCAGTGGTGACTATTATAACTTCATAATTTGTGTGAGTGCGTGATTTTTTACACTACAAAAATAACACACACTCATTCGCACACACTAGTTACACACACAACGACGCGAGCGCGCTGGCGATAGTGTTCAGCGCGTACACAGGTCAAAATCAGATGCTGCCACAGCCTCAAAAAATTAAGAAAGAGACAACGAAAATAAGCAGCACGAAAAAAGGTACACGAAGCTGACTTGCACGACATGAAAATGAAAATATATTCCGTGTCAGTGAACTTCAGCGAACTAATCACACCAGTGTGCAGAAGATCGTTAGGAACGAAGTAAGTGGCAAATAACCCGAGTCATAATAGTAATTTAAAACTATTTAATAATAATAATTTAAAATGAGTTTTTAAAACATAGTAACATCGTATCCCGTTAGCTCCATTTCGATCGTTTGCTTAAAATTAATGCGAAAATTAACGCCAACCTCATGACGACATTTCTTATACCACCGAGGCCCACGAGAAAACAGGCCGTGGCGCGAACGTCACGAAGGTAAGCCTGAACTCGTTTGCTCTCTCAGCTCTCAAACAAAGTGCGTTTCTGAACCTGCTAACTTGTAGCTCGCAGTGTACATACTAACGAGAATTGTATCGTCTACTGGAATCTGCTATTATGAAGTCTTACTGATTAACGGTGCTGCAACAAAATTTAATTTAAGATCAACACTCCATATAAATGGTATTACGGCTTGTTCATAGCATTTAGTTTCTTCTGCTTAACAGTCTTCATTTCATACAAGAAGCGGTGCCTTATCCAACTGATAATCATTTTGGCATGATTTTAATTTTGTTGCACCCCAGTACAGCCGTAACAAATTATAAGTAGCCCTATGGAGTTCCTACCATTGTAGCACTACTAAGAGCGAGACTATAATAGCGGATCCCAGTAGAAGTTGCAATTCTCGTATGTACTTACATACGTAATTACTTGTTAACAGGTGCAGAAACGTAGTTTGTCTGCTGAGCTGAGTGAGCGAGTGAGAGCAGGCTCACGTACTTCATGACGTACGCGCCGCGGCATGTCTTTCTCGTAGGTCTCGTTGTACCACTATGTGACACAATGCGCTCGTTTGTGCGACTAATGGAATCTAGTAAGCAACACGATCATGTAACCCGAGCCTTACTCTCACGCTAATGGATTCTTCTCTCTCTGAACACGTTAGTGAGCTGTAACGAAAATTCTGTTGTATTTGACAGAGATACCTTATGTCTCCTAACTACAGTAAGCATCAACAGTTGGCGTTGCCTATCATTCTTTTTTTTAGGTTTTCCTTAGCAGTCACTGCGCATAACGGTTCATTGACTTTAACAATTCACAATAATATCGTTAACATTGGATCCGGGAAGCAGTAACTACGGGGGTAATCCCAAAAGTAAGGTCTCCAATTTTTTATAAGTACATAGACCTGTTTATTTCTACAATGGTTTACATCAGTTTACAGGTTGAACACTTAGCTAATTTTCAACATAATCACCATTTCTGTCGATGCACTTTTGTAGACGCTGTGGCAGTTTTTGTATGACCATGTCATACAACTCGCCGCCATTTTGTCCAAAAGTTATGAACCTCTTCTTTCACCTCGTCGTCGGAGCTGAATCGCTTTTCGGCCAAATGTTCTTTTAACTTTCGAACAAGTGATATTCACTGGGTGCAAATCAGGACTATAGGGTGGGTGGGTGACTATGTTCCACTGAAACTGTTGCAGGAGAGCAACGGTTTACCGAGCGATGTGTAGGCTAGCGTTGTCATGGAGAATGTGTACGCCCGTGCTCAACATTCCTCTTCTCCGATTCTGAAATGCCCGTTTAAATTTTTTCAGATTCTCACAGTACCTGTCAGGGTTAATTGTGGTCCCACCGATTCACCTCCGACAACGAGGTGAAAGAAGAGGTTCATAACTTTCTGAACAGCGTGGCGGCGAGATAGTATGACATGGGCATACAAAAAGTGTCATAGCGTCTACAAAAATGAATCGGCAGAATGGTGATTATGTCGAAAAATAGCTAAATGTTCAAGCTGTAAACTTATGTATACCATTGTAGAAATAAACAGGTCTATGTACTTATAAAAACATAGGAGACCTTACTTTTTGGATTACCCTCATATCAAAAAATCTCTTTGAAAGTACTCTCGAATAATAAAAAAAAGATTACACTGCTGGAAATATTGCAGTTGTTAAATGTTGCAATTGTTGAATGAAATTTCTTGCTTAATGCAACTTCAGTGATGGTTGTACTTTTGCATCCAGTAGCTCACTTCAATCTGTGAGAGCCTATGTTTGCAATTAACTGAAGCCAAACACTCCTCAATATGTCTCCGACATACGGTGAAGAAATGGTAGGTTTATGAAAAAAAATTCGACTAAGGTTTAAGAGCACGGAACCATTTTAGATCGTAATGCCTTAATTTGTGTCTCCCTAGGACAGGCGTGGCAAAGCGTAACTTGCTAGCCATTCAGCCCCCATACCTGAGAGTGCTTCCCACAGAAGCTCAACTCTACGGCGTCGTCACGCCCAATTCCAAATACGGTTGTCATCCTTCCTAGATCGTGAGCCCAACCCATCCCCTACACGTAAAGGTCAAGACATTCTCAGATAACTTCAGCGACATAGCATACTTGAGACTTGATCAAATAGTAACACGTCGCTGTAAACCATGGTGGTCAGGAGAAGATGTTGCACAAACGCCTGCCCTTTTATCCTAAATGCAAGCTATTACATAGCTCTTGTACGATTCGTGTGTTTACCACTGATGTACCAAGTGCTCAAAATGTGTATTTATGAGTGCTGATACATGCGATAAAATGATTCTGGAGAAACAATACTCCTCGTTTAATTACATCTGGAGCTAAGGGCAGTTCATGTCCGTATTGTAAGGCTTTTCATGCCTTGTGGAATGTTTCCCAATAGAGATCTTGTTTTAATCTTTGCCACAGATAAAAAATACAGAAGTATTAAGTTTGGTGAGAGTGCTACTTCTTTGTGTTTGCCGAACGACCACTCCAAAACTCTTAAAATGTTCTCTTAAGAGAGTTTGTCACTAAATATGCCGAATGGGAGGGCCACCCGTCATGTTGGTACCACACTGATTTCCTTGTGTCCATTGGTATGTCTTCCAATAACTGCGGCAGCAATGTACCTTAGGAATTCGAGACAGCTGAGTGCATTTAGATTCCCGTCAATAAAACAGGAATCAATGATACAGGTCTTAAACTACAAGCACCAAGCGTTGATAGATCAAGAGCATAGTTTTTATCCACTTCTTTGAGTGAGCGCGGATTTTCAGCTGATGATTAGTGGGCGTTGCGAAAATTGGCTTTTCCCTGTTTTGTAAACTATGCTTCTTCCTTAAACAAAATTTTGTATAGATATGTCGAATCACTTTGCACTTTTCATAGACAGCATTCCGAGAACTGTAACCGATTTTGGAAGCTATTGCAATGAAGCTGTGAATGCCTCGAAATGTAAAGAGGATGAAATTCGATGAAATGTAGTGTGTTGAGCTGGTCCAGGTGGGTTTGGAGGGTACGTTGGGACCGTTGAAGGATAGGATAAAGGGCTAGGAAGGCGGTATCATCAGTAAATTGGAGGAGATGAACAGGAAGGGGAGGTTTGGGCATATCAGCAGTATAGACAGAGGAGAGGGGAAAGGATACATCCTTGGGGCACGCTGTCAGGGTGATAGAAGGTATGGGAGCTAGAATTGTGGATAGTGACATAGGAGCTACGATGGCAGAGGAAGGAAGCAACGAGATGAACGAAATTAATAGGAAGACTGTAGGTCTGGAGTTCGAAAGAGGAGCCTGGGATGCCAGACCCAATCATAGGTTTTCTCGAGTTCAAGAGCAACAAAGTGGAGCGACGGGAGTTAAGTTGGAGGGAAAGAAGATTGGTAATGTTAAATGAGCTGGTCGTGAGCTGAGAAGGAAGGCCAGAAGCCACACTGGGTAAGGGGAAGGAGGTGGTTCTGGCTAAGGTGGCTGTGATTATGGCAGGAGAGAATGGTCTTGAAGCTGAACATGGAGGTGAGGCAGATGGGACAAGAGGAAGAGGTATCAGAGGGGGGGGGGGGGGTGTTGGGTTTAGGGAACAGCAGGACATGGGAAGTCGTCCACAAGTCAGGGTAAAACACAATGGAAAGGAGGACTTTGTACCGTGTAGCAAGGAAAGCCAGGAAGGACGGGGGGGGGGGGGGGGAGGATTCCTCGAGGTGGCAGTAGATTATGTCATCATCACCAGGGGCAGTGTTCCGTTTCGAGTGGAGGACGAGAGTAATGTTGTGTGTGGTGATGGGACTGTTGATGTCTGAGGGGGGTAACTGATCCAAGTACTGGAATCTAGGGACAAGCAGTGGGACAGAGGTATTAGTGCAGTCAAGGATGATGGGCAAAAGGGAATAATCAAAATGGGGATCATTACGAATAGAGAAGACTTTGGAGGGGTGGGAAGCAAAATGGTCAGCCCTACTGTGGTTGTCATGGAAGGGTCGATTGTTATGGAGGAAAGGGTAATGTGGGGTGGGATGGCTACCAGTAAGGTGATGGAAGCTGACCAGTGCTTAGAGGAGTTGACAGGGAAGATGGAGCTGAGGCATGTGCATGTCTGGCGCCAGTCCCAGCGCTTCTTTGCAGTAAGAAGTTTCCAGATGTTTCAGTGTAATTGCTGTGGAGGATGAGTGTATCCCAGTCACGGGTGTGGAGGAAGGAGCAGTAGAGTCTGCAGATTCATGAAGAAGATGCACAGCCTGCAGAGGAAGCGTAGGGCAATGAGGGTGGATGAGTTTGGTTGGGACCTGGGCCTCCACAGAGTTAGTGATGGTCTTCTGAAGGAAGGAAGAGGCATGGCCGATGTAAGCAGGATGGTGGAAGGTGAAGGGGTGGCTTTCAGCCTGTGAGGCAATGAATTCCCAGTAAGAATCCCAGTCTGCATGGCAGTAGTTGTGGATGGAGTTTAGAGGGGCAGCTGGGTTGGGGCTGCTGGGGGGGCTACAGGCAGAGGATACAGTGAGAAGGACAGGGAGTTGATCACTTCCAATAGGATCAAGGATGTCCATGGTAATACGACGAATGAGGTTGGGGAAGCGAGGATAACATGAGGGTGGAGTTACTTTCAGGTTGGCTGTGTTATGGGAGAGGAACAAAGTCACGATAGAGAGTAGCAAGGAATGAATGCCACCGCCGAAAGGTGGCGGGGTCATGGCTGCAGATGTTGAGGTCGTCGGCAGTCACATAGGTGATGGAGGTACAGTCAACATGGGAAATGACGTCATAAAGAGCTATTTTTTGGCATGGAGAGAGCGAATGTTGAGGTAGAGGAGACGATACTGGAGAGGCGCCAGGAGTTGGGAGGGGGGAAGGAAGTGGGGAGAGGAGAGAGGGGCTTAAACGAGGGTGTCTAGGCGGATAAAGGTAAAGTGGGCCTGGTTGTGGGAGTAGGTGGCGTAGGTATTTAAATGGAAAACAGAGCGGGCAGCGAAGGAAGTCTGCTGGAGGGTGTGGGCGTGCTGGAAGGAGTGGAACTGTCGAATGGTTGCTCCTGCCATCCTTATATAGCCCCGTTGTCTTCAGTGACGTCAGTGATCCTTGCTCCAGCGCCATATACGGTAATGTTCTCATTGCGCGCTTGACGAGCCCGCTTCAGCTTTCCGATGGCCAGGTTCCAAGCTGTGCTTAGCTCCAGGCCGCCCTCTTTGCAGAGGGTGTTGTCAGAATTTTTTTAACTCGGTCGCTTCTTTTATACCACTGTCCCAAAAACTAGTAGTCCTCGTAATAACAGACATCTCGGCGAATGCAATACGGTGTCCGTTTTCTAAAGCATGTTCCGCCACCTCTGATTTCTGAGGACACCGTAGGCGAAAACGTCTCTCATACGTCTCACGGCGCTGTTCAGTAGTACGTATAGTCTGTCCTATGTAGAAATGTCCACACCCACACGGCATTTTATATATTCCTCGCTTTCTGAGTCCCAACATCGTCTTAGCATTAGCTGTCTAATTTTAGCTGGTGCCCTAAAACCTGTATCGATTTTATGCTTCTTTAGAAGCCAGCTGATCTTTCCTATTATTGAGCCACAGAACGGCAAGAACGCAAGCTTCTTTGTGCCGTCCTCGGAGGTCTTCTGCTTATGTTTCTTCAGCAAGATGGCTTGCGAAATCCGGCGGTGTTGTAGCCGTTTTCATTGAAGACTTTCTGTAAGTGGCTCACTTCCTGCGGAAGGCTTTCTGCGTCTGAAACGGCTTCCGCTCGATACACCGATTTCCTCAGAACAGAGCTTTTCTGCGATGGGTGATGGTAGCTGGTAGGATGCAGATGTTGGTCTGTTTGGGTGGGTATCCTATAAACACTGTGGCTGAGATACCTATTTTCTTTCCGGCGGACGAGAACGTCTAGAAAAAGCAAGGCACCATCTGTCTCTACTTCCATTATCATGGATGCTGTTGATGTGGTTGAAAAACTCTCTCAGCTTTTCACGCCCATGAGGCCAGACAGCGAAAGTGTCGCCGAAGTAACGATAAAAGCAACTAGGCTTTGCAGGAGCCGTGCCCAGGGCGATGTGGGGGGTAATGCATGAAGAGGTTGGCTGTAACTGGACCTAATGGGCTTCCCATTGCGGCGGCGCCCTTCTGGTTAAAGTCATCTCCATCATACAAATAATACGATGATGTCAGAGTGTACTTCAATAAATCCACAGTGAACTGTACGTACTACTGAACAGCGCCATGGAGAAATGTTTTCGCCTACCTTATCCTGAGAAATCAGCGGTGGCGGAACATGCTTTAGAAAACGGACACCATATTGCATTTGCCGACACATCTGTTACTACGCGGACTACTAGTTTTTGGGCCAGTGTTATAAAAGGAACGATCGAATAAAAATTTCTGACAACACCCTCAGTAAAGAAGGTGGCCTGCAGCCAAGCATAGCTTGGAACCCGGCCATCGGAGAGTTGAAGCGGGCGCGGCTAGCGCTCTATGGAAACATTACTATATATGGCGCTGGAGCGAGCATCAGTGACGTCACTGAAGACAGGGTATCTATATAAGGACGGCAGGGGCATTCATTCGACAGTCACTACTTGACATTTTAAACCACTGGTCGCGGCTGGAAGCCCGAGAATATTTTGTCAGGCCATGAAATTCTTGAAGACTTCCTCAAGCAAATTTTGAAAATTTTACTACCTTGCATTCCTGTTTCATTTCATACCAACTTCGGAAACGGAAAACATTTTCATGGTTTATTTGCAATTTAAGCAACGTAAGTTTAGAAGTGAATCCATTAATATCCGCAAACATATCAGAAATAGTGCGTTCCTTTCCTTGCCAACGTATATTCAAATTATTTAAGTATTTTGTAAAAACTGTTAGAAATAGTGAATCTCATAAAAAATTGATGTCTTCACTTTGTTTTCAGTTTCTATAGTATCTAATCTTACGTCTTTATCCAAAAACTTAAAAAGTTCTCGTCTAACTAAACGATAAACCGTTTGCCTGCACTCTTCCAACTAATTTCTGAATAAAGACGAACGCGTCAATATTCCTCGTCAGTTCCTAGCAAAAACCGTTTAAATTTTCGATTAAATGCTGAGAGAGTTCTTCTGTGAGTAAGAATGGTAAGTTTTGTTACATTTTTGATTGCGGGATCATTCTGATACTTTTTCCCACATAAATCAATCAAAATTTAAACAGTTCATTACATGTCCTATTAATTGACCTACAAAATCATTACTGCTAGCGACAATAACTGGTCCGCTATCGGCACAAGCTGAAGAGAATTTCTGCAAAACACCATTTTTCTCAACACACTTCTTGACAGAATTGAAAAAAATCTAAACCTGTTATTCCGAGCAGCAGAATTAAAGTGAGCAAATATTCGTGTAGCGTAGACGAACAAGCGAACACTCCGCTTTAGCGGGGCCATAGAGGCATTGCTAGCCCTTCCCTACAATCGCATCCCATGCTACGTCATTCGTTTCTCTCTGGTAACTAAATTTAGTAGAAAACATTCCGGTCTACATAAAAATCCGATAATGAGTGAAGGTACAGAAAGATCCAGTGCGACAACATTTCTTGAATATGTCGGAAGCTATATTCTGAAGCCTTAAGGCCAGACGAGCAAAGGAAGCAACAAGGTGCCTGAAACGTTTGTGAACTACTATACCACCACATATTTGTTCTCCGTCTGTGTGGTGGCATTGTGATATTACACAGCATTGGAAATTTTCTTAACAGTCAGCAAAAGTAGCTCCAAACGTTACACGACATACTTTTTTCTTGCTGGCAAATCATCATACGTGTACTGCAACAAGATAAACAAATTGTGTATAACAGATTATATTGATATGCTTGACCAGTCGTATTTGTTATGAGCAGACGAATCTACAATCGCCCAACGACAACTGCGGGTTCATTTATGCTCGGTGAGATGGCACATTAAACTAGAACGTATGAGATACTAGTTCACCCTATTACATAAGTAAATAAAAGATGTACTTAACATTATCACGCTTCTTTGCCACAAGGGTACTGGAAATTGTAAAACTGTCACAGACAAACAAAATGTCACTATCTGGACAATGTTCCACATTTAAATGAACAAGTCCACCAGACACTTTAACTATCACTATCAATGTAGTACTTCTTCAAATGAGGATACGAACTGGGCTGAGATCTTGCATTCTCAACATTATACTAATCTCAGTTCAACAACACTGCTTTTACTGCTTTTCCAGAGCTCCTCCCGTACGTCGTTGCGGACTGCAACGAGCTCTCGCTAATGTCTGTGATATCGATTCACGTTGCCAACTTTGATGTGACAACGAGATGTCTCTACGATGACACAGTATTACCGACATGTCCTTCACACCAACACATACCATGATCTCCTTTTAGGTTCCTCATTTTATTTTCACATCTTTGAACGTTACAATTTACAAGCTAAATACATGTAAAACCCTTTAAATGGGCTTTATTGATGGATGATAGCGAAATTATTTCTAGAGTTTTTTGATGACCAGTAGTGTATCTATTAGCCTTTTAGCGCGCTGTGCAGTTACGTGTGGCACTGAATCTTGCATATAATTAACTTCAAGTGCAATCTCTTGTACTAGTCACCAACATGCAGCACCAATGACATCACAATCCAACAGGTTGATGAGCCCTGCACCTCCTTATCAATGACAGCATCATCACATGACAAGCAATGCTCCCTCTCCCCCTCACCAACCCTTCACCCTTCCCCTCTCCAGCCATTCCTAGACTAATTTCAGGAGCTATTGAAATGAAACATCCAGTCAAAATACATAGTGGAGGATTTAACCCAGTTGTGCTACTGAGAAAAAATCAAATATCGTGGAAGTAGCCTAGTTGTGCTTTCTACCCCAACCCCTTTCCTCTCCAACCAGGCCCATAGCGTAGTACTATAATGAGTCAGTCAATCAGAATATAGGAGCAAGCTTCATTACAGCAGCATAAAATAGTGCCATATTTAAAGATATGCATTATTTCTTAAACTTCTCTTGAGCTTCACAAATATTTACCCCTCAATTGCGTACACAAACATATCGCTGTATTTAAACAGTGCAATGTTAAAATTGTGCGGCCAGTTATGTAAAAATTGTCAGGTTTAAAGACATGGATTATTTCCATAATCTTCACATGAAAGCCAATGATATTTCTATAAAATGGTGTAAGTAATTTGTCTTTGGATTGCAGACACTCACAGATCCATTTATATTTCATTAGCTTACTGTTAAAATGAGGCAGTCACTTATCTGAATTGCATAAATCTGATCCCAAGTTCAAAGATCAACGTTTTTTATTTATGTGGATCCACATCCTCCAGATGTTTAATAAAGCATAAACATTATGCATAGTAGGCTGTAATGCGATTTTTAATTAATCGTACAGTTAGCTAATTTCGACCACTTGTCACTGTCAAGCTCCTGTAAAACCAACATGGAAAAGCACTACAATGTCTGCATACATCGCCATGTATAAAAAATACTTTACATACCTCACATTAAGATAAAACATTACTTTACAAATTTCTTACCACGACATGGTAACTGACTGTAGCTGTATTCTACTTCTGTTTCTATTATTTGTGGAATTTTGTATATACCTCATGTATATTTTTGTTAAATGGTATTTAAGTTAATGTAGTTTGCCCATTTATATCCCATGTATAAATAAAACCTTACATACCTCATATTAAGATAAAACATTATTGCACAAATTTCCTACAACCACATAGTAACTGACAGCAGCGGTATTCTATTTCTGTTTCGATTATTTGCGGAATTTTTTACATACCTGATATATATTTTTGTTAATATGATGTTTAAAATAATGTAGTTTGCCCAGTTACATCCCATGGTCTGAATATAACATTTTATGTCCATTTGTATGCTCTTAATGTGTTCTTTGGTTGGTCGCTGGTTTTAAACAAGACCTCAACGAAGTCTGGCACACCAACAGTATATGTAACATTCCTATGATATGTGCTATAGAGAATCTGAAAGTCTTTGTATCATGAATCTGTGACAACAAATTACCAGCCGCTGTCAGTTACATCGTGGCTGTAAAAAAAATTGTGCAGTAATGTCTTATCTTAATGTGAGGTATGTAAAGTGTTATTTATACATGGCGCTGCATGTAGACAATGTAGTGCTTTTCCACTTTGGTTTTACAGGTGTTTCACAATGAGAAGTAGTCGAAATTAACTTATCTCACGATTAAATGAAGATCACGTTATAGCCTACTGCGGACCATGTTGTTGTTGTTCTCTTCAGTCCTGAGACTGGTTTGATACAGCTCTCCATGCTACTCTATCCTGTGCAAGCTGCTTCATCTCCCAGTACCTACTGCAACCTACATCCTTCTGAATCTGCTTAGTGTATTCATCTCTTGGTTTCCCTCTACGATTTTTACCCTCCACGCTGCCCTCCAATGCTAAATTTGTGATCCCTTGATGCCTCAAAACATGTCCTACCAACCGATCCCTTCTTCTAGTCAAGTTGTGCCACAAACTTCTCTTCTCCCCAATCCTATTCAATACCTCCTCATTAGTTACGTGATCTACCCATCTAATCATCAGCATTCTTCTGTAGCACCACATTTCGAAAGCTTCTATTCTCTTCTTGTCCAAACTAGTTATCGTCCATGTTTCACTTCCATACATGGCTACACTCCAAACAAATACTTTCAGAAACGACTTCCTGATACATAAATCTGTATTCGATGTTAACAAATTTCTCTTCTTCAGAAACGCTTTCCTTGCCATTGCCAGTCTACATTTTATATCCTCTCTACTTCGACCATCATCAGTTATTTTACTTCCTAAATAGCAAAACTCCTTTACTACTTTAAGTGACTCATTTCCTAATCTAATTCCCTCAGCATCACCCGATTTAATTTGACTACATTCCATTATCCTCGTTTTGCTTTTGTTGATGTTCATCTTATATCCTCTTTTCAAGACACTGTCCATTCCGTTCAACTGCTCTTCCAAGTCCTTTGCCGTCTCTGACAGAATTACAATGTCATCGGCGAACCTAAAAGTTTTTACTTCGTCTCCATGAATTTTAATACCTACTCCAAATTTTTCTTTTGTTTCCTTTACTGCTTGCTCAGTATACACATTGAATAACATCGGGGAGAGGCTACAACCCTGTCTCACTCCTTTCCCAACCACTGCTTCCCTTTCATGTCCCTCGACTCTAATAACTGCCATCTGGTTTCTGTACAAATTGTAAATAGCCTTTCGTTCCCTGTATTTTACCCATGCCAACTTTAGAATTGGAAAGAGAGTATTCCAGTCAATATTGTCAAAAGCTTTCTCTAAGTCTACAAATGCTAGAAACGTAGGTTTGCCTTTTCTTAATCTTTCTTCTAAGATAAGTCGTAAGGTCAGTATTGCCTCACGTGTTCCAACATTTCTACGGAATCCAAACTGATCCTCCCCGCGGTCCGCATCTGCCAGTTTTTCCATTCGTCTGTAAAGAATTCGCGTTAGTATTTTGCAGCTGTGACTTATTAAACTGATAGTTCGGTAACTTTCACATCTGTCAGCACCTGCTTTCTTTGGGATTGGAATTATTATACTCTTCTTGAAGTCTGAGGGTATTTCACCTGTCTCATACATCTTGCTCACCAGCTGGTAGAGTTTTGTCATGACTGGCTCTCCCAAGGCCGTCAGTAGTTCTAATGGAATCTTTTCTACTCCGGGGGCCTTGTTTCAACTCAGGTCATTCAGTGCTCTGTCAAACTCTTCACGCAGTATCTTACCTCCCATTTCGTCTCCATCTACATCCTCTTCCATTTCCATAATATTGTCCTCAAGTACATCACCTTTCTGCCTTCCCTTCTGTGCTTAGAACTGGGTTGCCATCTGAGCTCTTGATATTCATACACGTGGTTCTCTTCTCTCCAAAGGTCTCTTTAATTTTCCTGTAGGCAGTTTCTATCTTACCCCTAGTGAGATAAGCTTCTAAATCCTTACATTTGTCCTCTAGCCATCCCTGCTTAGCTATTTTGCACTTCCTGTCGATCTCATTTTTGAGACGTTTGTATTCCTTTTTGCCTGCTTCATTTACTGCATTTTTATATTTTCTCCTTTCATCAATTAAATTCAATATTTCTTCTGTTACCCAAGGATTTCTAGCAGCCCTCGTCTTTTTACCTACTTGATCCTCTGCTGCCTTCACTACTTCATCCCTCAGAGCTACCCATTCTTCTTCTACTGTGTTTCTTTCCCCCATTGCTGTCAATTGTTCCCTTATGCTCTCCTTGAAACTCTGTACAACCTCTGGATCTTTCAGCTTATCCAGATCCCATGTCCTTAAATTCCCACCTTTTTGCAGTTTCTTCAGTTTTAACCTACAGATCATAACCAATAGATTGTGCTCAGAGTCCACATCTGCCCCTGGAAATGTCCTACAATTTAAAACCTGATTCCTAAATCTCTGTCTTACCATTATATAATCTATCTGATACCTTTTAGTATCTCCAGGATTCTTCCATGTATACAACCTTCTTTTATCATTCTTGAACCAAGTGTTAGCTATGATTAAGTTATGCTCTGTGCAAAATTCTACCAGACGGCTTCCTCTTTCATTTCTTAGCCCCAATCCATAATCACCTACTATGTTTCCTTCTCTCCCTTTTCCTACTGACGAATTCCAGTCACCCATGACTATTAAATTTTCGTCTCCCTTCACTACCTGAATAATTTCTTTTATCTCATCATACATTTCTTCAATTTCTTCATCATCTGCAGAGCTAGTTGGCATATAAACTTGTACTACTGTAGTAGGCATTGGCTTTGTGTCTATCTTGGCCACAATAATGCGTTCACTATGCTGTTTGTAGTAGCTTACCCGCACTCCTATTTTTTATTCATTATTAAACCTACTCCTGCATTACCCCTATTTGTTTTTGTATTTATAACCCTGTATTCACCTGACCAAAAGTCTTGTTCCTCCTGCCACCTAACTTCACTAATTCCCACTATATCTAACTTTAACCTATCCGTTTCCCTTTTTAAATTTTCTAACCTACCTGCCCGATTAAGGGATCTGACATTCCACAGTCCGATCCTTAGTACGCCAGTTTTCTTTCCCTGATAACGACGTCCTACTGAGTAGTCCCCGCCCAGAGATCCGAATGTGGGACTATTTTACCTCCGGAATATTTTACCCAAGAGGATGTCATCATCATTTAATCATACAGTAAAGCTGCATGTCCTTGGGAAAAATTACAGCTGTAGTTTCCGCTTGCTTTCACCCGTTCGCAGTACCAGCACACCAAGGCCGTTTTGGTTAATGTTGCAAGGCCAGATCAGTCAATCATCCAGACTGTTGCCCCTGCAACTACTGAAAAGGCTGCTGCCCCTCTTCAGGAACCACATGTTTGTCTGGCCTCTCGACAGATACCCCTCCGTTGTGGTTGCACCTACGGTACAGCCATCTGTATCGCTGAGGCACGCAAGCCTCCCCACCAACGGCAAGGTCCATGGTTCTTGGGGGAGCGGACCATGTTAACGTTTATCAAAGCTAAATGTTATTTCCGTAACCTTTCTTGAAGGTCAAAGATATTTATGTAAAATGGCGTAAGATGTGCGGCTCTCCATTGTACACATACATAGATGCACACACACATACACACACACACACACACACACACACACACACACACACACACACACACACACGCACACACGCACACATACTGCATAGTGTTCCATCTCTAAAAATACAACACTACCCTATCATTAAATTTCATCTCACATTTGTGCACAGAATATTTCCACATTTGCCTCAGCATTTTTATGATTTATGCACCATAGTAAACTTCGTATGAATAGAATGAAAATGCTTATTGTTGACAGCAAACCTCTGGGCAGGTGGAGCTGCTTCCTTCGTCATCCTACCTACTCTTGGTTCAATTGGCAAAGATATGGCTACACAACGTAAGTTACCGTTATTCATCAAGGCTCTTCATTTCTCTGCGTAAGACACAATGTTCTCGTTAGTAACTTACTATTGAATCTTTCACTTTATTTTCTGCAACTTCAAGCAATAGTGGATGGTTCTGAAAGTTTCCTTTCAATAGCTAAAATTTCATTATTACCAAGCAATTGCTGCTGACAGTGCAGTTAGCAAAATGGCTATGATTACGGAGTTTAAAAAAACGGGGTGCAATCGTCGAGTAGCTTCATCAATTTCTGTGGTCAGCGCTACGTCACACTATGAGGTGGTGTAAAGAGTGACGTACAAAGATGACGGTGTTATTGTATTGGGTGATTTTCATGGTTATTGTGTACTGCGTGCAGTAGAGAAGCGGTCCGGAGTCGATGATTGCATCGACACGACAATGTGTCCTGCCATAAAGCAATATCTGTGAGACAATGGTTTGTAGACAATAACATTCCTGAAGTGGACCGTACTGCCCCGATGTCCCACCTGAACACAGTGAAAGACTTTGGGATGAGTTACAATGTCAGCTTCGCTCCAGACCTCAGCTTCCAATGTCATTACTTTCCCTTGTTTCAGCCATCGAGGCTAAATGGGCTGTCATTCATTCGACGACATTCAATTGGTTCAGTGTAAGTCTTCGCAGCATTGTTCAAGCACATCCCACATTAATGTCTAAACTTGCAATTTTTTGCAGAAGCAGGTTGTTGCAGTTTAAGGGGGGGGGGGGGGGTCGTGTCAATGTATGAATCAAGGCTTGTCTCTAACCATGCGATTGGAATAATTCAAGGTTTTGCATTGTGCATCCACCTACATTTTGTTGCCGATTGTTTAAGTTAAAAAAAGTTCAGGGTTCATAAGTTAAGCTCGTGTTCTCTTCCGTTCCCTCTGATGTACGCACTTGTACAAGTGAGTGGTAGTGAACACTGGTAGAGTGCTCGATCGTTTCTATGTAACCCTTGTTGAATGTTTAGAGGCGTTGGCTTTGTAACACATCGATTAATACTTGAAATTTACTTGGCAGTCAAAAATAAAGCAAAAGTAGCAGTTGTAGTTGCATGTGGGAACATTTCATCAGTTGAAATAAATGCCCACAAAACTCGAGGAGACAGTTCACGTAACTGGATGCGTAACGGAGGACAGCATCTTGAGATAACGTCTTGCTCGGCGCTGTGTTATGGTATGTAAGATGCATCCAGATTACTGCTACGCACACATTAAAGACTGAAACAAATAATTTACCACAATTTATTGTAACTCAAAATTGCGACACAGACGTGCGAGGCCCTCTTATCTGTTCCATGTTGCAGAGACTGAATGTGTTTGATTGTGTGGGTATCTTGGAGCTTGAATAGTGTTCCTTGTGAATGTCAAAAACCAGTAATATGATGTCTTCGTTAACAACAAGACAGTACTTACTGATTAATTCTTAGAAATAAAATCTTTTGCTGCTGAACCAACACGATGACGTGGAATTATTGCCGCAGTAGCTTGCAATATATAGTGCACACTCAGAGACGCCACCGTCATTACATAGTTGCCGTCATCGCTTTCTCCGAAAAGTATAAGTACTCGTCACACTGCTACTAATAGAATGTATAAACATAGCCCGAAAAAAAGTAACACCCTAAAGGACTGTGTTCAGGGGAACCAAGTATAACATTGGTCTGCTTCATTTTTATGTCGAAGTATTTCACACGATTTCGTGCAGGCAGAATTCAGAAATGTAATAATTTTTTTTAATCATGTCAGGCTTTATTGGTCCTCCAATTTTTAAAAATGACATTTAAGAAATTTTTAATGTCGTATATATGCTGTTTATGCTATGAAAAGTAATGCATTTGGATGAAGTCAAAATTATTGATATAAGGGGTCACACATTAACATCATTTTTTGAGAGGAAAGGGCCTTTTCAAGGATTGTCGTATGTGTTTTGCATCTGGAATGTCTTTCTTGGGGCACCAAAAAGCTAGCATGTCCACGTCCCAGCGACCCTGCTACCTCTCCTTCATCACTGTGATATATATGTGAAAACACTCACCATGCTCATCGCTATAGTCTTCACACTTGTCAGGGAAATAATCAAAATATGAGATGAGAAAGTGAATCTTCATCGATATGCGAGCGCAAGAAAACAGGAAGTTTGAAAGGAGTTCCTCGAAAGAATTTTCACACTCTTGGCTCAAATAGTTGACACAAACGTTTTTATCATTGATTTCGATGCTTACCAGGCACTCCTCTCTCTATCCTCCATAGTCTCATTGAATTTTGAATCTTTCCATGAGCTCCCTGCCCTGAGGACTATAATAGATTCCTATATTAATATTGGCCCCACTGACACGACGAAATTTCTAGTTTAAGAAAGTAAAAGCCTACTTTGTTTTCTTCACTGCCTTTATAAAGGAGCTCATCAAACAAAGCTACATGTGCAGCAAGGGAAATAGAAATTTCTGAGGATCCGCGAGAGCTTGTGACTTAACGTTGTGCGGACCTGGTGTCACGTTAGGTCGTGATACCCTGACGCATTGTACATAGTGATTCTCAGCTGTCAGACTGTTACATAGGCAAAGAAAGCATGGAAATTTGGCGTAGTCACCTTGTAGACCCAGCAGTATGGCCACAACCTGCAACGAATAGTGTTGGTATGTGCCTGTATAGGGTATGACATACTTACAAAATTAACACATTAAGCATACAGTGTATTATACTAAAATTTATCTGTAAGTGTCCGCATATCTTCCGGTTACGATGCCTGTGTTTTAGAGAAGTTAATGTATATTCCATATTACCGCAGGTTTCACTCATTTGCTCTGAATTACCCACTGGAACAGGGGCAATCCCGTAATGAATGTGGAGCAATACCGCTTCCAGACTTCTACTTCATGAATCTATGGAAAGTTATCATTCAGTAGGGATATACCCAAAGCTTCAATAAGATCACCAGTGTCATGTCAGTAAATCAGAGAAGCTATTCATTTGCTGTGAAATACTGCCGAAACTCTTCTTCACAACTGCGGTACCAGTTGGAGGTTGTTCCAAGAGCTAACAATCTATTTTCGAAAAGACGCGATACTAGCAACTTGTCAGAGTTCCTGGAGAAGCACAATTCACGTGTCAAATCATTCAGTTCAACTTGAGTTAAGGGCTCTGGATGGCATAAAACTGAGCGGGGTTGATGAATATCGACAATATCCCCGACGTCCTCTTCATGCAATTTTTTCACCTGGTATAGAAAATTCACTCTGCTTATCACGGGATGTTGGAATCGGAATTCCTGGTCCGTCAGGCAGTGAGTCATGTCTGTATACTTTACGCTCCTTTTGTTCTTTTGGTTTGTACCTAAAAGTAAAGAGAGATATATTTATTATATTAATTTAATTACAATACTTTTCCTAATTGTGTTAAAAGACACTAATAAATAGACATTAAGTTTGTCAGAATCAAAATCTTTACCTTCCACTGTAAATCTGTCCGCCCCAATAGCTGAGCGGTCAGCGCGGTGGTCTGTCAAGTCAAGGGGCCAAGGTTCGATTCCCTGCTGTGTCGGAGATTTTCGCCGCCCAGGGACTGGATGTTGTATTGTCCTTATTATCATTTCATCTTCATCACCGGAAGACAACGGGAAACCACCACTGGAATCACTTCCCTAGACGCTCATGCGGTGGACCTCTCTGACGAAGTTTGCCCCATGTCAAAACCTGCCGTAAGGCTGAACACAAAGTAAAAAAAAACTGTAAATTTGTTATGCAGAACTAACAGTTGGTAGTATTGTCTCTTACTTCCGCCCAAACCATAGGTACACGAAAACCGAGACAGTTCTGTTGCTGTTTGCTCCAGCGGAACAGACTTTCAACACACGCTTTGCAGCATACTTGTGGAGCGGGAAGTTTGTCTTGATCACCAATTTTAGTCCAAGGTATGCACTATACATTTTCCTCATAAAAGGTGTGGTTTTTAACTTCCTTAGTGGCATGATGGCTTTTCGCAAATTTAGCAAAATCTGTCAAGATGGTTCTTACATATTCGATTCATTTTATAACACTGTTGTTTTTACGCAGGGCGCTGAAGTCATACTAACAGATTTCTACTAGCTAGAAGAAAGGTCAGCTCAACACCCATCTCTCTCTCTCCCACAGAGTTACCACCTCCAACTATGTGTACAGAGACGCCAGCTGTGGCTGTACCTCCAGAGTCATTCCAAGGTGTTAAACAAAACACAGGTAATTAGAAATATCCTTTCATCATGTTAACTACATTCACTTGAATATCATATATTTGATGTAGCTACATGACATAGAAATAATTCTATATTGTGACAGTAAACGAAAAAGTTTAAAACTCTTGAATGGTGTATATGCCAAATGGGCTACTACGTAAATACTGATGTGGCGAAAAAACGTGGTATGGTCGAACAAAGTGAGTTACGTTTTCGAATTCGGTGTGCACGTAATATGTGCATACTGTGGGGTAATATCGTTAGTGATTCTTTTTTCCCAGTCATCGGCGATCAGATGACGTTCAGGAATCCTGTCAGCACACCCTCTGTTTCAACTCTGGAGACAGTAACTGTGCTGAGTTTAGAGGTGACTAGTGTTTGCAACTTTAATTATAGGACAGAACGACGCCCCACTGACAAGCACATACTTCTGTTGAACACCTACAGCCATTTGGTCATGGTCGCATTGTTGCCCTGCAGAAAGCTGAGTGGACGTATTGACAGATAGCTGCATATGTTAGGCACATCAATCAGTCGGGTGTCACGGCTTTCAACAGCGGGTTGTGGAGCATTGCCATACCTATAGACCAGGTTCTGGACGTCCAGTTACACTGACGCTCGTCAAGATCTATGCTTGGTGTGAGTAGCTGTGGCCGATCGAACATCATTCAGGGACGAAATCCGGACACATGTTGCATCTGGTGTGTTAAGGGCCACTAGGAACCGTCTGCCTGCAGCAGGATTACGACCACTTGTACCTCTGGTCACACTACAACTGACACAGCTACACTACCAAGCACGGCTTCTCCGGTGTTGTGAAAGAGTCGACTGGAATGTGGAACGGCTCTCTGTTGTCTTCATTGATTAGAGTACGTTCTGTCTGTATGAGAGTGATGGACCCACAAATGTACGGAGTATACCTGGTAAGCTGCTTATTCCAGAGTGCGTATACCTACGACGCACAGGTCCCATCGCAGTCTTCACTATGTGGGGGTCCTCAGTAACAACTCGTAATCACATTTTGTGTTTCTGCGTGCTCATTAGTGCCCGCTACGTTGTATAGACTGTTATCCCTGTACTACTGTCATTTATACCACAGGAAGGTGATGTTCTTCTTCAGTCGGACACTGATCGTCCGCATACGACTACTGCGATGCTACATCTACATCTACATCTACATCCGTACTCCGCAAGCCACCTGACGGTGTGTGGCGGAGGGTACCCTGAGTACCTCTATCGGTTCTCCCTTCTATTCCAGTCTCGTATTGTACGTGGAAAGAAGGATTGTCGGTATGCTTCTGTGTGGGCTCTAATCTCTCTGATTTTATCCTCATGGTCTCTTCGCGAGATATACGTAGGAGGGAGCAATATACTGCTTGACTCTTCGGTGAAGGTATGTTCTCGAAACTTTAACAAAAGCCCGTACCGAGCTACTGAGCGTCTCTCCTGCAGAGTCTTCCACTGGAGTTTATCTATCATCTCCGTAACGCTTTCGCAATTACTAAATGATCCTGTAACGAAGCGCGCTGCTCTCCGTTGGATCTTCTCTATCTCTTCTATCAATCCTACCTGGTGCGGATCCCACACTGCTGAGCAGTATTCAAGCATTGGGCGAACAAGTGTACTGTAACCTACTTCCTTCGTTGTCGGATTGCATTTCCTTAGGATTCTTCCAATGAATCTCAGTCTGGCATCTGCTTTACCGACGATCAACTTTATATGATCATTCCATTTTAAATCACTCCTAATGCGTACTACCAGATAATTTATGGAATTAACTGCTTCCAGTTGCTGACCTGCTATTTTGTAGCTAAATGATAAGGGACCTATCTTTCTATGTATTCGCATCACATTACACTTCGCTACATTGAGATTCAATTGCCATTCCGTGCACCATGCGTCAATTCGCTGCAGATCCTCCTGCATTTCAGTACAATTTTCCATTGTTGCAACCTCTCGATACACCACAGCATCATCTGCAAAAAGCCTCAGTGAACTTCCGATGTCATCCACCAGGTCATTTATGTATATTGTGAACAGCAACGGTCCTATGACACTCCCCTGCGGCACACCTGAAATCACTCTTACTTCGGAAGACTTCTCTCCATTGAGAATGACGTGCAGCGTTCTGTTATCTAGGAACTCCTCAATCCAATCACACAATTGATCTGATAGTCCGTATGCTCTTACTTTGTTCATTAAACGACTGTGGGGAACTGTGTCAAACGCCTTGCGGAAGTCAAGAAACACGGCATCCACCTGTGAACCCGTGTCTAAGGCCCTCTGAGTCTCGTGGACGAATAGCGCGAGCTGGGTTTCACACGATCGTCTTTTTCGAAACCCATGCTGATTCCTACAGAGTAGATTTCTAGTCTCCAGAAAAGACATTATACTCGAACATAATACGTGTTCCAAAATTCTACAACTGATCGACGTTAGAGATATAGGTCTATAGTTCTGCACATCTGTTCGACGTCCCTTCTTGAGAACGGGGATGACCTGTGCCCTTTTCCAATCCTTTGGAACGCTTCGCTCTTCTAGAGACCTACGGTACACCGCTGCAAGAAGGGGGGCAAGTTCCTTCGCGTACTCTGTGTAAAATCGAACTGGTATCCCATCAGGACCAGCGGCCTTTCCTCTTTTGAGCGATTTTAATTGTTTCTCTATCCCTCTGTCGTCTACTTCGATATCTACCATTTTGTCAACTGTGCGACAATCTAGAGAAGGAAGCACAGTGCAGTCTTCCTCTGTGAAACAGCTTTGGAAGAAGACATTTAGTAATTCGGCCTTTAGTCTGTCATCCTCTGTTTCAGTACCATTTTGGTCACAGAGTGTCTGGACATTGTGTTTTGATCCACCTACCTCTTTGACATAGGACCAAAATTTCTTAGGATTTTCTGCCAAGTCAGTACATAGAACTTTACTTTCGAATTCATTGAAAGCCTCTCGCATAGCCCTCCTCACACTACATTTCGCTTCGCGTAATTTTTGTTTGTCTGCAAGGCTTTGGCTATGTTTATGTTTGCTGTGAAGTTCCCTTTGCTTCCGCAGCAGTTTTCTAACTCGGTTGTTGTACCACGGTGGCTCTTTTCCATCTCTTATGATCTTGCTTGGCACATACTCATCTAACGCATATTGTACCATGGTTTTGAACTTTGTCCACTGATCCTCAACACTATCTGCACTTGAGACAAAACTTTTGTGTTGAGCCGTCAGGTACTCTGTAATCTGCTTTTTGTCACTTTTGCTAAACAGAAAAATCTTCCTACCTTTTTTAATATTTCTATTTACGGCTGAAATCATCGACGCAGTAACCGCTTTATGATCGCTGATTCCCTGTTCTGCATTAACTGATTCAAATAGTTCGGGTCTGTTTGTCACCAGAAGGTCTAATATATTATCGCCACGAGTCGGTTTTCTGTTTAACTGCTCAAGGTAGTTTTCAGATAAAGCACTTAAAAATATTTCACTGGATTCTTTGTCCCTGCCACCCGTTATGAACGTTTGAGTCTCCCAGTCTATATCCGGCAAATTAAAATCTCCACCCAGAACTATAACATGGTGGGGAAATCTACTCGAAATATTTTCCAAATTATTCTTCAGGTGCTGAGCCACAACAGCTGCTGAGCCCGGGGGCCTATATAGACATCCAATTACCATGTCTGAGCCTGCTTTAACCGTGACCTTCACCCAAATCATTTCACAATTCGAATCTCCCTCAATTTCCTTCGATACTATTGCACTTCTTATCGCTATAAACACGCCTCCCCCTTCACTGTCCAGCCTATCTCTGCGGTATACATTCCAATCAGAGTTTAGGATTTCATTACTGTTTACGTCTGGTTTCAGCCAACTTTCTGTTCCTAGTACTATATGGGCGTTGTGACCGTTTATTAATGAGAGCAGTTCTGGGACCTTTCTATAGACGCTCCTGCAGTTTACTATTAGCACATTAATATTGTTATTCCTTGTTGCATTTTGCCTACTCCTGCCTTGCCGCGTCTCAGGAGGCGTCTTGTCGGGCCTAGGGAGGGAATTCTCTAACCTAAAAAAACCCCATGTGCACTCCACACGTACTCCGCTACCCTCGTAGCCGCTTCCGGCGTGTAGTGCACGCCTGACCTATTCAGGGGGACCCTACATTTCTCCACCCGATAGCGGAGGTCGAGAAATTTGCACCCCAGCTCTCCGCAGAATCGTCTGAGCCTCTGGTTTAAGCCTTCCACTCGGCTCCAAACCAGAGGACCGCGATCGGTTCTCGGAACGATACTACAAATAGTTAGCTCTGATTCCACCCCGCGAGCGAGGCTTTCCACCTTCACCAACTCCGCCAACCGCCTGTACGAACTGAGGATTACCTCTGAACCCAGACGGCAAGAGTCATTGGTGCCGACATGAGCAACAATTTGCAGTCGGGTGCACCCAGTGCTCTCTATCGCCGCCGGTAGGGCCTCCTCCACATCTCGGATGAGACCCCCCGGCAAGCAGACAGAGTGAACACTGGCCTTCTTCCCCGACCTTTCCGCTATTTCCCTAAGGGGCTCCATCACCCGCCTAACGTTGGAGCTCCCAATAACTAATAAACCCCTCCCCCCGTGTGCTACACGCTCTTTGTGGTGTGTGACAATTTTCCGTGGTAGCAAGAGAATCAGATCTCCCGCCAGCTGAACACGTAATTTACTTGGTGAAGCAGAAACTTTCTCTTTCTCCTGAGTCGGCAAGAACCATGGAGAATTGGAACAAAAGGCTCAAGACGCTTGGGACAGTCCATCGCAGGATGCCATTCACCACCTTTATTGAACATTTGTTTGCGAGAATACACGTCTGCGTTGCCGCCAGAGGGTAGGACAATGTGTTTTGGTGCTACAAAACTGCTTGTGTCGCTGGTATAGGCATATGTTACTGGACAATTTCTTTGCAGTTTTGAAGCTAGAGCTTCAAATTGCTCTGAGCACTATGGGACTTGACTTCTGAGGTCATCAGTCCCCTAGAACTTAGAACTACTTAAACCTAACCAACCTATGGACATCACACACTTTCATGCCCGAGGCAGGAATCGAACCTGCGACCGTAGCGGTCGCGTGGTTCCCGACTGTAGAGCCTAGAACCGCTCGGCCACTCAGGCCGGCCTACAGCTTCAAAACTGCTTGGGTCGCAGTTTGCTTTCTTTGAGTTGTCAAGGCTGTATGCCTAGTTGGTTAGGAAGAAGTTGAAGTTTTTGATGTCTGAAGATGGGTCTAATCCCCAAATGCGAAACATGTTCTAATAAAAGAGTCAATTTAACTTCTAATGACTTAATTGCAATTGTACAGCATTGGTTGCATAGGATCCCTTAGCGACTTTAAATCGAATATAGAGTTCGTTTATGATGTCTAGAGCTGACTCCATGCTCTTCAACATCGTATCCAAATGACGCCGTAGGCAGAGGATAAAAAGGGGGCCAGTCACCACCATGCAGTCCACGTGGCCTCATAGACGAGTATTTTTTTTTAGATTTCGTACCCTCGATCGGTTTCTGCTCAACAAAAGATAAAGTATGTGGTCGTACTGAAACTACACTCTTGGAAATGGAAAAAAGAACACATTGACACCGGTGTGTCAGACCCACCATACTTGCTCCGGACACTGCGAGAGGGCTGTACAAGCAATGATCACACGCACGGCACAGCGGACACACCAGGAACCGCGGTGTTGGCCGTCGAATGGCGCTAGATGCGCAGCATTTGTGCACCGCCGCCGTCAGTGTCAGCCAGTTTGCCGTGGCATACGGAGCTCCATCGCAGTCTTTAACACTGGTAGCATGCCGCGACAGCGTGGACGTGAATCGTATGTGCAGTTGACGGACTTTGAGCGAGGGCGTATAGTGGGCATGCGGGAGGCCGGGTGGACGTACCGCCGAATTGCTCAACACGTGGGGCGTGAGGTCTCCACAGTTCATCGATGTTGTCGCCAGTGGTCGGCGGAAGGTGCACGTGCCCGTCGACCTGGTGTAAGTAGGCTGTTTAGGTTTTCTTATTGGTAACGCCGCTTAGCGCTCGGTATGAAAAATCACTGGCTGTGCTGTGCGCAGTGTGTGTTTAGTTTGCATTGTTGTCTGCCATTGTGGTGTTGAGCAGAGGCAGCTGGATGCTTACAGCGCGTAGCGTTGCTCAGTTGGAGGTGAGCCGCCAGCAGTGGTGGACGTGGGGAGAGAGTTGGCTTAGTTTTGAAATTTGTAAGAATTGATGTCATGAACTGCTATATATATTATAACTAGTGAGGTAAATACATTGTTTTTTCTCTATTAAAATCTTTCATTTGCTAACTATGCCTATCAGTAGTTAGTGCCTTCAGTAGTTTGAATATTTTATTTAGATGGCAGTAGTGGTGCTCGCTGTATTGCAGTAGCTTGAGTAACGAAGATTTTTGTGAGGTAAGTGATTTGTGAAACGTATAGGTTAATGTTAGTCAGGGCCATTCTTTCGTAGGGATTTTTGGACGTCAGATTGCGTTGCGCTAAAAACTACTGTGTGTCAGTTTAAGCACAGTCGTGTATAATTGTTCAAAGAGGACGTTTCACATAAGCACAGTCTTGTAAAGTTTTTCTAAGGGGACGTTTCATATGTCGACCCTTAGCCGAGGATACCTCACTGGAATCTTCTGATTTTTTCCTGTAGTTTGTGTAATTAATGTAGATTTTTTTTATTGCTAGCGCGTAATCATAGAGAGAATTTCCTTTGTAGTTGTAGTCTTTCATTGTTGTACAGTACAACAGTTGTGGCATGCATGTAGAGTTGCACCAAGTATTTCGCAGCTGCGCTTGCAATTAACTAGATATTATTTTCAGTGCTATGTTAATGTGTTCTCTTATTTTTGTTCTTCAAATTATGTTTTTCTGTGTTGTCGTGTGAAAAATTGTGACAATAATGGCGTGTGAAAAACGTAATACTAGGCTCCAAAGTAAACTGAGAAATGACAGTGAAGACGAAAGCAGTGTGTTAGCGCCACCATGTAATGATTTAACTGATGTTCAAAGTAGTAATTTGGTAATTGTGTATAGGGAAATGGAGCGGGTTGCAAATAATGGTGTAGGCAGTGAAACAATTAGTGAACAGGGAAGCGTTATCGATCGATCGGTCGGCAACAGCTCGCCTCAGGATTCCGAAATGACAGGACACAATATTGCAAATACTGTAGATTCAGGTTTTGCGTCCTCACCGTTTTCTCAAATAAGTCAAGACACATTTTCTGTTTTTCAAACTGCGAATATTGCCGGTGCAAATGCATTGCCGAATAGGACTAAGGAACATGTTTCAGACACCAGTGCATTGTTATTACAATTAATGCAACAAATGGGACAAAAGCTTCAAAAGTTAGACACAATGGAACAAAATCTTCAAAAGTTAGACACAATGGAACAAAATCTTCAAAAGTTAGATACAACGCTTGAACAAAATCAGAAACAAATGGGACAGAATCTTCAAAAGTTAGACACAATGGAACAAAATCAGAGACAAACACAGCAACAGTTGGACACAATGGAACATAATCTTCGGAAGTTAGACACCACACTTGAACAAACACGTGAAGATTTAACTACTGAGTTACATAAAATTGAATCGAAATGTCAAAAAATCTGTAATGACGTAAAAACACAAATTTGTGAGCATTTTCAACCTATTTTTTCGCGGCATGAAAACTCATTACAGAATCACGAAGCAGCCATAAAAGAATTGCAAACTGTTGTTCGTGAAAATCACGACACCTTGCAAGCTAAAATGGACTCAGTTGCATCCACCGATTCGGTTACGCAACTTGCAAGAACTCAGGAAAACTTAAAGGACACAGTAGATTCGATTTCAACACAAATGGACACTCTGAAACTTGGTTCAGAAAAACACACTGAGGAGAAAGTAGCCGAACTTTCGGATCAGTTCACTAATTTATCTACGAAGGTAGATGATAATCTGAATGACACAAAACCGGTAGTCTTTAATGACACAGAAGAGTTCGAACAAATTAGGAAATTCAAACAAAATCAGAATCAAATTAATACGCAACACCAAACAGAAATCCGGGAAGTACAAGATCAGTTGACACAGGTAATACAAGAATTACGTATTTCAGAGGACACTCGCACTCCAATACGGGAAGAGGAACATAAAAATACGGAACTGCCACAAAATAACAACACAAGGCACTTTGGAGATTATGAAAGAAATTGGCAAGGTGCACCGAATTTTGAGATGGAACTGCCGACACGACATAATAATGAACGATATGCTACCCGCCGACACGATGATTTTGACTATAAGCTGTTCATTACTGAACGTAAATTTAAAACATTTAAGAATTCTGGAAACGACATTCATCCACAAGCGCGGCTCAATCAATTCTCTCATTGTTTTCCTCCCAACTGGTCATTAGAGCACAGATTAGAATTTATGTGTGGCTACTTGGAGAATGAACCAGCTGTAAGAATGCGATCGGTCATTCACGATTGTCATAGTGAAGGAGAATTTTATCATGCCTTCCTTTCAGCATATTGGTCCCAAGCCACACAAGACCGAGTAAAACATTGCATCATGATGATGAAACATTTCGAACAATCTGAATTTTCCAGTCTTGTGAAATATTTTGAAGACATGTTCCACAAGAATCAGTACCTGTCAAACTCATACAGCCCGTCAGAACTCATCCGCATTTGCTTAATCAAATTGCCTGAACATTTACGGCATATTATTTTGGCAGGCCGTTGCAAAGACGACATTGAAGCTTTTCAGGGACTCTTACAAGAATTAGAAATTGACACTGACAATCGCGGAACGCGAAAACAGGAACACAACAATTACAGGTCACATCCGTCGCAATTCCGCGATGAAAGAAATAATAACTGGACACGACAAGGCTATTCTCACAATACAAATCGTGACCAAAACAGACACCACCCGTATGACAACCACTGGCAGAGTAATAGTTACAGAGAAAGATAGTATTTCCGTAGTAATGAACATGACAGAGACAATCATAGAAACAGACAATATGGCAACCAGTTATTATTATCACGGGAGACAGAATAACTTCAGACGCAAGGGTCCACCGCGCAGTGATAATTCAGGGAGAAATTCACCACGTAACCGGCAAGAAAGAAACTACAGGAACTACCGACATGACGACAGACGATATAATCATAACGACAGACCAGAATTTCATCAGAGCTGGCGGGATTCAAACAGAGCAGGGTACTCTCGACAAGGAGACTTTGTAGAAGTTAGGTCTCCAAATCCCATTAATGACGCGCGCCAACAAAGAAACAGACAATCGCACCGCAGGCAGTCGCGTGCGCCGGCTGGCTCAAAGAAAAATAACATAGACGCTAACCTTGGGAGAAATTCCAGTATTCTTTACCGACGTATACCGCATGATAATTGCGTTGAAGTAGAAACTCTGCGTACTAGGAAGAGTAAAGGTTTACACCACATTTCACATGTAAAACCGTTTATTGAAAGATAATCTGCTTTTTAACTTTGTCTTTGCCATAAAACATTTCACTTCACATTTCTAGTATGCTTTGTCACACTGAGAAACTGTTAACATGCAACAATGTTTGAAGTTTACTATCCAGTCTAGAACCTGCGGAACGTATTTAGACAGTATTTACGAGTGCTTTGTTATAGTGAACAGACATCACTGTGTTATTGCGTGTGTACATTCTTGCTTGTTAGTTGCACGATTACGTAACGACTGTAAGGCTCACATACTTAGAACATTTACCAGTACTGCTAATGAGATTTTAATGCAACATTTTGGTTTACTTGAAAACACATTCTTTATTTGAAGTTCATTCGGTGAGATTAAAGATGACTTAGCATTTGGTTTCTATAATAGCTACACGATTATATCACGACGCTACTAATATGTGACACGATTTACATTGTTGCTTTTGCGGTGTATCTGTTTTATATCTGCACAGTTTTTCTGTATTATTCTGGAAAGTAAAACATGTTTTAGTAGTAACTTTTGTGGTATAGCTACAGTGAGACAGCCTTTATCGTAGCACAACAATACGTTACATTATAGTACTTTCTTGGTCACGGTAAGGTACGTAATAACTACGATATCTATACGGAAAGCATTTCACCTTCGTTTATGATGAGGTAAGTACATTGACTTCAGCAGAACTTTGCTTTCAGAGGACGATAACTACGACAGTTCCACAGAATTATCTTACAGCAAAACGCACATTTAGCAACACAGGGCACGCATTTGAGTGATTAATTTGGTACTTAAACCATTTATTTATTAATATTGTTGAATTAAAAAGAAAGTTTTTTGTGATACATTTCATTCCATTGCTGTAATCTGTAACACCTGAGGGTAAAATTACATTAATCCTAAGGGGGTACACGCCTACTTTGTGTACCATGTGTTTGGCAAGCACAAGGAGCCCTAGCTAATATGGTATTTGCTTATACAATTTTACACATTGGTACCATATTTCTCTAACACAGAATTACACAGCTATCTGATCATTTAACTGGGAGAGACAAACATTCATTTTCCTACATCAGTGACAGATGTTCACGTATTTATACAGTTGGATAACTTCACAGTTACGAAATTGAATTTGTCTGTACTTTGTGAAATGTTCATATTTTTTCGGAACCATTGTGATACTATGAGAGCTTTGATTGATGTATTTGGTATGGGATCATGATTTTTAAAGTACGTTTGAGGCAGATGACACTTTTGACATGAGCAGGGAATTTTTTTAGGTTTTGAAATTATTGGAGGAAGCTACGACGATTTTGAGAGTTGACTGAGGTGTTATGATGTTATTATTACGATGACTATGTGTATTATGCTCCTGAGGTATGTTTATGATCAATAAGCTGATGCTATATGAGGAATTTGATTATGCTACTTATTTGTTATGATGAAAGATTGAAGAAGTGTCGACGAATATGTATATGTGTAATAAGGTAAGGAATAATGAGTAGTGGTTAGGGACTCTGGTTTGTGAAAAAGGATGTTGGAAACCGAGAGTCGTACTTTAAGAGTTATGAAATGTGTGTATATGAGTGAATGTATCACTATGCTGGCGAAAATTTTTTGGACACTCTTATATATTTATAGGATTTTGTTTCTACAGATTTGAAACGCAAATTCTTGCCCTTTGAAATTTTTTATATGAGACTGCCACTGTAGCGGAAACTGGTGTCGTAAATATTTCGGTAAGAAAGTTAATTGACCACCTGCGCGTAATGCGTCGTGGGCACCCAGCTGCGCGACAGCCACCTGGAAACAAGCCATTAGTGTGTGCCTTTCAGAGGCAAAAAAAAAGAGGCCATTATCCTCGCTATTGACATTCCTTTGTACAAAGCATCGCAAAAACGACACGCTCATTACTTGGAAAGATACTTTCTTACATCTGCACACCTGATAATGACAAGCGTCTTTCTACGAAAATTGAGAGAATTTCTACTAACTTATGAAATGCCACATCACTATTGAATGATATTTTTATGCTTTTTACATAAATGCTTATTTCACTTGATATCTGTTTTCCAGCTGTGTTGCAGCATTGGTTTTATAAAATAAAAGTAAATGCATTTGCTAATGTGAAAACTTTCAGTCAACAGATCTGTTAAAGACATTAAGATGTGAATAGACATTGTCCTTATCTGCATTGTTGTCTTTAGTGTAACATTTTTTCTGCTTGAGCTTTGTCATGTTTAGGTATAAGTTATAGCATTTGCTGCGGCTGTTTGCCATTCATAGTGCTACTGAATGTCACTTTGTATTACTAGATTAAGCCAATTTTATTACTGATTTATTTTTCTTGTTTGCTGCGCATTGCCTTATATTAGTTGTAATATTGCTACCTTTTTTTGCCAATTTCCATTTTTTTATCATTGCTGTTTGTGTTAATTGTTTTGTGCTGCTGCATTGCCTCGTCCCTTAGTTTAGCATCTGAGCTCAGTAGATTTAAGTTAGCTTAAGAGGGGGTAGACTATATAAGAAACTAACTATGATGAATTGGAAGAAAAGCATTGAGAAGATTTAAGAAAATGGTCTGGCCAAAAAAAGTAGTGTACAGTGGAGAAAAACTATTTTTGAAAGAGGATGTGAACAGAATACAGAAAGCAGGTTTAGATAGGACTTTTTGGGAATAATGATGAACTAAGGGAGATCTCTATGCAAAATACTGCAGTAAAACAAACCCTGTCCTTTCCTTTCGTATTATCCCACTATGTGTTTATGTACCCTTGTGTATTTGTCTTTTTCCTGTCTTTATGTGTTTAGCTAATAAGATTTATGTTGTAGAATTTTTCAAATACTATGTTATTTTCTTTGTAAATATGTTCAGACATTATTTATTGTGTTTTGTTTTAATGCTCATGTGTGAAGTTGATGTTTCAAAAGTTATTCTGATCTTTTATGTATGTACTTATGTCGTAATTTTTGTTACACTGATGTATTTGCTATTGCGATTCTTTTGTAAAGCCTGTACTACTACAAATGTTATCTGTATTGTTATGTTCTTTAAAGATGTATTTTGTACCTTTGTTATTGTATTCTTATGTTATAAAATTGTAATTGACACCAGTTCATCAAATTAAGTAACTTGTAAATTACATTTCACTGCATACGTTTCTGTTGGTCATAGTATATGGACAATATGTGAAAAGTAGGGACTGATAGTGTTTGCACATGTGTTAATAATTCAGTAAGGGACTGGATAACAGGATTGCTGGTTGTAAGGACATTTCAAAAACAGTTTTTGTGAGTGCACAAGTGGTGGTTATGGACTTGCTATATTATCCGCAAGACTCTTCAATGGTGATTGTGCGCCTGCACAGTCAAGCAGATGGCTGCTGGCCATCTCTACAAGGACTACAGTGGGTCTACACCTCTGATGAACCACCAATACCATTATTTCTACAAGGACTACAGTGGGTCTACACCTTTGATGACCCAGCAATACCATTATTTCTACAAGGACTACAGTGGGTCTACACCTTTGATGACCCACCAATACCATTATTCCTACAAGGTCTACAGTGGGTCTGCATCTCTAGTGGCCCACCAATACCGTAATCTCTACCAGGACCACAAAGGGTCTACTCTGTGATGACCTACCTACCAATATTCTTCAAAACTTCGACGGACTCTGCTGTGGGTTTGCTCTGTTGTGGCCCATTACCTGTCTGCATGTCAAGAGTCAGCACTGTCTTTCTGTTGGAAGGACAACACTACTTCTTCAAGGCTGCATGGAAATCCACTACTTCCGTGTGAATTTTTTTTTTTTTTACTACTCAGACTTCGAGAAAAACACTGAAATTTTACTTTGATGAATGATCAGGACTGCCTTTATGGACTGTGAGAATATTTTAGCTTTTGACCAACATTGTATCGATAAGTGTGGGCATTTCATTTCTTTGTCATTGTAATTATGAAAAAATTTTCAAATCTGTATTGGCCACTGCCCAAAACAATTTGTAAATTTTTTTTGTGGGGAGCATGGGGGCTATGTAAGTAGGCTGTTTAGGTTTTCTTATTGGTAACGCCGCTTAGCGCTCGGTATGAAAAATCACTGGCTGTGCTGTGCGCAGTGTGTGTTTAGTTTGCATTGTTGTCTGCCATTGTAGTGTTGAGCAGAGGCAGCTGGATGCTTACAGCGCATAGCGTTGCTCAGTTGGAGGTGAGCCGCCACCAGTGGTGGACGTGGGGAGAGAGATGGCGGAGTTTTGAAATTTGTAAGAATTGGTGTCATGAACTGCTATATATATTATGACTAGTGAGGTAAATACATTGTTTTTTCTCTATTAAAATCTTTCACTTGCTAACTATGCCCATCAGTAGTTAGTGCCTTCAGTAGTTAGAATATTTTATTTAGATGGCAGTAGTGGTGCTCGCTGTATTGCAGTAGCTTGAGTAACGAAGATTTTTGTGAGGTAAGTGATTTGTGAAACGTATAGGTTAATGTTAGTCAGGGCCATTCTTTCGTAGGGATTTTTGGAAGTCAGATTGCGTTGCGCTAAAATCTATTGTGTGTCAGTTTAAGCACAGTCGTGTATAATTGTTCAAAGAGGACGTTTCACATAAGCACAGTCTTGTAAAATTTTTCTAAGGGGACGTTTCACTGGGACCGGACCGCAGCGATGCACGGATGCACGCCAAGACCGTAGGATCCTACGCAGTGCCGTAGGGGACTGCACCGCCACTTCCCAGCAAATTAGGGACACTGTTGCTCCTGGGGTATCGGCGAGGACCATTCGCAACCGTCTCCATGAAGCTGGGCTACGGTCCGGCACACCGTTAGGCCGTCTTCCGCTCACGCCCCAACATTGTGCAGCCCGCCTCCAGTGGTGTCGCGACAGGCGTGAATGAAGGGACGAATGGAGACGTGTCGTCTTCAGCGATGAGAGTCTCTTCTGCCTTGGTGCCAATGATGGTCGTATGCGTGTTTGGCGCCGTGCAGGTGAGCGCCACAATCAGGATTGCATACGACCGAGGCACACAGGGCCAACACCCGGCATCATGGTGTGGGGAGCGATCTCCTACACTGGCCGTACACCTCTGGTGATCGTCGAGGGGACACTGAATAGTGCATGGTACATCCAAAGCGTCTTCGAACCCATCGTTCTACCATTCCTAGACCAGCAAGGGAACTTGCTGTTCCAACAGAACAATGCACGTACGCATGTATCCCGTGCCACCCAACGTGCTCTAGAAGGTGTAAGTCAACTACCGTGGCCAGCAAGATCTCCGGATCTGTCCCCCATTGAGCATGTTTGGGACTGGATGAAGCGTCGTCTCACGCGGTCTGCACGTCTAGCACGAACGCTGGTCCAACTGAGGCGCCAGGTGGAAATGGCATGGCAAGCCGTTCCACAGGACTACATCCAGCATCTCTACGATCGTCTCCATGGGAGAATAGCAGCCTGCATTGCTGCGAAAGGTGGATATACACTGTACTGGTGCCGACATTGTGCATGCTCTGTTGCCTGTGTCTATGTGCCTGTGGTTCTGTCAGTGTGATTATGTGATGTATCTGACCCTAGGAATGTGTCAACAAAGTTTCCCCTTCCTGGGACAATGAATTCACGGTGTTCTTATTTCAATTTCCAGGAGTGTATTTTCAATTTTCACCTCGGCAAACGCCTCAGGCGAGGTTTGGTGCATTACTGCAATTAACACCAAACATCTTCTGGTTCATTTGAGGTTATGACTAGCAAATAAGTAATATGAAGGAGCAACGTCTATTGCGTCAGTGTCATTGCCACGTATTGGCAATATAGGCCTGGTGGCTGTAACTGAGAGGAGTAAACCATATCGAGTGCAATAGCAGCAGCTGTTGTAACAAGATTAGTGCAGGTGGAGCAAAGTGTTTCACAACAAAGATGCCTTCTTAATCTTTGAGCTATTTTTTTCGTCAACCTAGGATTCGCATGTCTTCAAGGGTAACGGTCGCTTGTGGTACTCAAGTGTACTTTCTTATGTATGTCATAAGCCCTGTCGAGCATAGTGTCTTTGAATTAGTTACGAGTCTTTTCACTTTGTTAATCTGGATCCTCTGTTGCCTCTTCTTTTCCCATATTTTGGTCCAATGCAGTTAAAGCCACTTTGGGGATAGTAGATTTACTGATAATGGTTTCAACGTCGTGCGCCAACAGATAGCGTTCTGGCATTCTTACCAGAGCACCAACTGTGTCTACTCTTTAATATTGATTGCTCACAGCAAGGAGACTCAGTGTGGCGCAAACGTTTAAAGCAAGCAGACAACCATGCCTTGGAGATACACTCGTGCTTCCTGTACCCAATTCAGCCTTCCGAGTGGGGGGAGCATCCTTTTGGAGAATTGCCGCACAAGCTGGACGCGCAGTGTCAGTTGTGCAAGGATGCCGGTATCAGAGGTAATGAGAACATTTTCACACTTTAGACGGTGGTCTGGACATCCACGCAGCACAGAAATCCGGCAGGATCATCGTATTGTAAGGGCGGCAGTGAAGATCGTACAGCTATCACAGCGCAATTCAGAGGGCTAGTGAACTGTTGTCATTCGGTTATTAGCACCGGGACTATGGGACTATTGGCACGCTCACATCTAGTCCATCTTTCACTCACACTACACCGTCGACTTGAAACGACCTATCGGTGCCGCCAGATTATCACTTGGAAAAGAAAATGGTGCCCCGTGATCATCAGCGATGAAAGCATTTTCTGCTTGCACTCAAGTAATGGTCGTTTGCGGTTCGATGTAGAACTGCTGAGCGCTATTTCGTAGAGTCCATTCGTCCAAGACACATTGGCCACAGCCCAGGCCTTATGAAGTGGGGCGCGATAAGCTACAACTCTCGTTCAATTTTTGGTGATTTTGGAGTGGTCGCTAACCAGTGCACAGTAAGTGCAGAATGTTGTTAGATCCGTTCTTCCAATAGGAAGGTGATGTGTTGTTCCAACAAAATAATGCCTGTCCCCTCACTGCCTGTGAAAACGTGATCTACAAGACGTGCAGCAACTTCTCTGGCCAGCACGATCTCTGGACCTATCTTCAATCGAGCATGTATTGGTTACGATGGAATGGCAAGTGACTCGTGCGGCTAGTCAGAGAACAATTCTTACAGAAGTACATGAAGAGGTCGAGTAAGCGTAGCATAACGTATCCCACGACAATACTCACCATCCGTAAGGTCGACTGAATGCCAGAGTCAGTGCCGGAATTGCCGATCATGGAGGCTACACCACGTACTAATATGAATGTTTCAGCACGGGTCGATATGTGCTACCTCACAACCGATTTTGCTGTTGATCTGCAAATTTAATGTTTTTTTTTTTTTTTTTTGTATTCCATAAGTACTGTTGTAACAAAAAATCTTCGGTGAATTGGAAGCAACTAAAAAGGTGTACTAATTTTTCGGGCAGTATATTTAGCTGGCGTCCTTGTCAGTTACCCTTAGCTGATTGGTTCATAGTATTCATCTTTTGACTGATATCCGATTATGTTTTTTTCAGATGAAAGGTATTCTTACTACCAATGGTAGCTCATCAAAGAGCACAATCGAATAAGGTACATTTGAGAATATGGTCTCTGTACATATATCATTAGGTTCGAGTTATTTTCCATTTTTGGTGGTCAAGATTTCCATACACAGTTCCTGCTGCCTAAAGTAAATAACACCACAATTCTCGCCATATATTTCCACACTTTTTTCCGACTTATATTGCCTTGTGTACTTCTTAATATCTTCGCAAACACATCTTTTTGCTTTTAAATGGCTCTGAGATCTATGGGACGTAACTTCTGAGGTCATCAGTCCCCTAGATCTTAGAACTACTTTTACCTAGCTAACCTAAAGACAACACAAACATCCATGCCCGCGGTCGCGCGGTTCCAGACTGGAGCGCCTAGAAGCGCTCGGACACTCCGTCCGGCCTTGCTTTTAAATCTCACATTTTATGATTCTGATCGGTGGTGTGTGTGTTTGTGTGTGTGTGTGTGTGTGTGTGTGTGTGTGTGTGTGTGTGTGTGTGTGCGTGTGGGTGTGTGTCAACGTGTGTAGAGCAGTGGGTAGAGGAGTCAATGACTGGAGTTAACTGCGTTAGGCTAACAGAAAAAGTGACATATTGCAGAACAGGCTCGTCTGTTAATTGTACTGTCTGCATTCACTGTAGAATATAACGAGTGCGAATGACGATACCAGAATCACTCAGTAAACAGTCCGTGGTCAGATGTACGTTAAAATTGTGTACAAATCCTTATTGTTCTTTGAGTTTCAATTGTTTGCCAAAAAAGTGGCATTTGGTGTGCCAAAATTTGCCTCGTTTCACATTCACGCTAACGGTGGAATATTTGGACGAGTGGCGTGTTTAACATCAAACACAACTGGAGTTGATGAACGATAATTAACCGCCGCTTAGCAAATATGTCCATTTATTGGCCGAAATACGTTGCCACGAGGTCGCGACCTAGACAGCGCCTGTAATGCCGCTCTTCCCAGCATTGAAATTACGCAATCAACCTCACAGTTTATGTCTGGAAACAAAAACTAATAACATGCAGCCTACACACACACACACACACGATCGAAAGACGAAATTTGTTTCATACAGAGCTGTCGTTAATGTCTATTATCGTATGGGTTTGCTATGTTGCTAAGAGTTTCGTTATAAAGTAACGCCATATAATTTGATGAATGCACCGCTCTTTTTCTTCTGAGATAGGCTATAACTTCTCCATCGGTATTTATGACTCAGATGTTTCTTTAACATTGTTTTCATGTAGTAATGGCTTGGTCTAACGAAACATATCAGATGCTTTCGGCTACACAGAATATTACCCGAAATAATCCGTTTCTTGTCGCACCAGTCATTTTACTTACATCTAGTCTATTTGTTGTTATCGTGTGACATAGGTTTTCGCTTTTGGTTCCCTTTCTTTAAACGATGTGTAAACCTGCTAACATTTATTGACAGTCAAAACCACTTCTTAATCGTAGATAGATAATCGGTTTCGTGGCGGGAAGCTTTCATGAGGCAATCCTATCAAGTCTGACATAAAATCACCGCTCACATATTTTATGACATCTTTTTAAAAGTAAACGTAAACTGCTGAGATATCTCAGCATGTCAAAACTCCTCAGTTCATGCTAGTTTTATGTAATATGTTTCAATTAATGTTAATTAATTAATAGAGCAAGAAGAATACACTGGATACTTTGAAAACAAGTTGCCTTGGCAGAGTCCGATTTCCGATTCGTACTTCCCAAATCATTAATGATTGTTTCGTAGATTTCATGAAAACGTTTAGTTTCTAATTTGCCAGTTTTACAGTAATTTTTCTTTTCGAACGCTTTAGATCTTCTATCCTCAGTTGCAACCGATTCAATCAACATATATACACGATTTTCATGCAAGCAGAACCTCTGTGAGGCAATGCCATTTAGTTACGATGTGCTGAATCATGTAGGAAATTGGACGTCAGCTAAATTTAAAGTTATGTAAACTTTAATTACAACCAAAAGACAATGTTGTCATAAACTACCATTTCCAAAGAAGCTATCTCATTTGGAACTGCTCATTGTCTGTCTGAGAGAGTCAAAAGGTGTAGCTCAAGCTGGAACAATATTTTAGTGTGAAGTAATTTTATTGTGGTAACACTTACGCCAGCCCTACCAGACACCAAGCCACCAACGTGTTCGCTTCACCCGTATGTTGCTACCTGAGCGGCAGGTGAACGTAGAGTAAAGTTAAACTAGCTGTTTAACATGAAAATAATCCTCAGATGTCAAAAGAGGCCGTAAACATACACGTCTGGACAAAATGACCTCAGACCTGACTAAAATAAACTTTAGATACATCTCAGTATGTCCAATTGTCAATTTTGTCGAAGGATTTCTGAGGCAGTCATGTAGAAACCATCGTACAAAAGGGTACACTGGATTTCGGTGTGATATTCGTTTAAATTAATGTTGATAACATTTGTGGCCATTTTCCCTCAGTTGCTACTTCATTTATGCTTTATTAAATAGATAAGAAAAAATTACATCTTTTATAAGGAAGTGTTTTATTTGGGATTACCAAACATATATCTATTCTTGCTACGCACCATCAGTGGACTGTAATGTAAATGAAATTATTTAATTACACGAGTTTTTGTAGGAGATTTGTAGTGATTCTGGCAGCTCACCTAATTCTCTGTTTATAAATACACTATAAGACAGAAAAAAACAACGCGCCAAGAAAGAATTATCCGAATCCGACGGTAAATCGGTAAATGTGATCCAAATGTGCCGATACACAAATGATAGTAGTTTCAGAAAAATAGGATGAACTACTCGATAGAGAGATCTTCACAAATGCAGCAAGTTTAAAATGCGCTGGACCACGTCTGACCCTTACGCAAGCAGTTATTCGTCTTGGCGTTGACTGACACAGTTGTTCGATGTCGTGCTGAAGGGTATCGTACCAAATTCTGTCCAATTAGCGTGCTAGATCGTCAAAATACCGAGCTGGTCATCGGCGTCAGTTATAAATGGGACAATTCTACTCCAGTCAATGAGATTCAAAGCCTGAAGACGCCCCAGACAGTGGTGGGATACCGTCCTGTCGCCCACCATACCCTCCGACACCCAGGAGTGATAGTCTGGTGTGGAATTTCATTTCATTGTAGGATTCCTGTCGTTGTCAGCCGTACATCGAAGATATTCTATGACCGGTTTTATTGCCTTTTATGGCAAACCATCCTGGGCTTACTTTTCCGCAAGATAATGCCCGCTCGCACAAGGCGAGAGTTTGTGTCTTCGAGTTTGCCGAACCCTACCTTGGCTAGCAACGTCGCCAGATCAGTTCCAAACTGGTAACGTATTGTGGATTATGGGCAGGGTCCTCCCACCATCTCTGGATTTTGACGATGTAACACGTCAATTGGACAGAATCTGGCGTGAAATCACTCTGGAAATCCAAGAACTCTACTAATCAATGCCAAGTCGTTTTTTTGAAGTTGCTATCATTTCTTTTTCCTGTACATGCATATCACTTCTATCGATTTCCGTCCCATTTGGATAATTCCTTCGTAGTGAGTCGTTTTTTTTTGTCTTAGAGTGGATATGGTTCTATTTTTTACACTTACATTCATATTATGTACTTTTCATTGTACCCAAGTGTTCTCGTGTATATACTAAATGTCCGTAGTACAGGTTACCCACACTGTTAACATTTCACTGGTCATAACCTATCGTGTTGCACACTGCACATGGTCTTGCCCACATAATGTAGAACAGACTGACGGATCATGGGAACTCTAAAGGTTGATAACAGAGTGGGTATTGGGGTAGATATAGAGGGAGGGCAGGTGATAGGGTACTGTTTATGTAAGCTTGTTTTCTATTTTTCTCGTTTTTTTATGATATGTTATGAGTCAGTGAGAAAATGGTGCTTCTACTGTTGCTTATTTTGCCATACGTCTGCCATGTCTGTTTTTATGCCGGTGTGCTGTTGATTTCCTTTTATTAGATTTACTACCGATGTTGAGTGGGTACATTCACTCTTCAATATCCATTCAACTCAAACAGATGAAATCTTTTTGTTCCCTATATGACAAAGCACAAAACATTTTAAATCATTTATTGGTATTGGGTATTAATAATATGGTGAAATTCGCAATGAATCTTCTGCCTCATTTTAAATAGTTTATAATTTGGAGGCTGTATACAAGGGTGACAGTTCTTCTGCAGTTGATAAAGAACTGACCCTTTCGTGTATAAGAGTCAAATCTCCAATTTCCAAAACTCTGAAGTCGGTAGTTATTTAATCTACTAATTTTATATTGTATAGAACTTTTTTTTTATTTCACCAATATTTCCACAAAAATTTTATTATAGAAAAAATGTGGTCAATTTAAAGTTCCAATTGTTCCTTTTAAACACCTTTGTCCTTCTGGAATGTGTTAAGGATAAACGTGTTGATATTCTCAGCAAATTCTGCTAACGTATCTCTCTGTCTCTGGTCCAGAATTTCTGCTGAATAATGATTGTTTCGTTCTACTATTTTTACATTAAGATACACAATTATCATCTACCACTTTCTGTAGAGCTTTATCGGTGTTTTCGAGTTCTTGATCAGAGTGTAAACATGTTACAGCATTAACTCCACTGATGCCGTGGAGTACCTTTTGTTTACTTTTAAAGCAAGCCTCGCTATAGAACCAATGATGTCTGTCTCTTCTATGTACGATCGGTCCTTTTTTTTTTTTTTTGTTTACAGTAGTGTTTTCACTTGAATCATGTACTAGATCTGATGTACCAAATCTTGTATCTTATTTTGGCCCTCAGCCATTTGTATTGCACCTTTCATATGTTGGTTTTTAGAATTATTTTATGGCTATCTTAATTGGATTTTTATTTTGTTAAGATTTCTTGTTGAAGGCCTTCAGCCATGAAAGAGTTGGATTCGGTAAAGATTCGGATATGTGCAGCTTTGGTTGTAAAGATTGTTAAATTACAATAAATGACAATTAGAAGCAGAAACTGACCTCAACCTTTCCACAATCCTATTACCTGTTATACCCAGCGGGTTTAGCGGGCGTATTACGGGTAGCAGAGAGTGGTTACGCTCGAGCTTACCAACCTAATTGCGATCAGGTTCACTCTTGTTTCTGTTGTGTATGTGGCATTGTATTTTTTGCCTTGTTATTGTTTCAGGTGTTACGATGATAGCAGTCAGACAGAGTCCGGGGATGGACCTGCTAAGAAACCGACCTTGCTTACGCGTTGGCAACAAGACGCCAACCGACTGAGGGCAGTGCTCCAGAATTGGTAGCGCGTTCACGCGCTGCCATGTTGCAGCCGGTTGACGTCACATCGGTGGTGCTCGCAGAGACAGGAACGGAAAATCGGTTTCTTTGAAGACTACTGAAGGCTTTGAAGACACTATTTGTCTTGTAGAGGGAACCCAACCTGGTGACAACCAGCTGGATTGAGTGCGGGCACAGATAATCCGTTAAGTTCAGACATTACCTTCTGGTCTTACAAGTTCTGGTACCTTCTTGGTTGTCAGCTTCAAATAGTCTCTTCAACGTTGGTCATGTTTTGAGGCTTAGCTTGGTGCCTTATTCTGTGTGGGGATGTCGGGTTGCCTGGGGCATGTTTCCTTTGTATTGTTGAAGTCCGAGCGGGTATCTCGCTCTTTTCTTTGGTGGCTTAGCAGTGGCTGTGAATTAGTCATCATTCTGCATTTAGATCGATCTCTTCCCGGGGTAGGGATGTCGGGTAGCCAGTGGGCGTGTTTCCTCTGCAGAGAGGGGGGGGGGGGGCGGAGTCTGACCGAGTGTTTCGCTTGCAGCCTTTCTCGGCCACTGTCTTGTGCCTTTTAGATGCTGCTAGTTAGTTTGTTTCAGCATATCACCTCTGGGTTTCGTTTGAGGAGTGGAGGTTAAGCTCGTGTACCTCCCATCATGTATTTTACTCCCTGTTTTTAACGTATTTCCACCTCGCTACGTTAATTTAAATTATTACTGTCACTGAGTTACTACTTTGCCTGACCGTGAGCGGCGTTAGCAGCGCATATCGATATATCCCCTCTCGTAGTATCTTTGCTCGACTGCTATTACTTCCCGCTCGTTTTCTGTTGTAAGTGAGTTGGTCGGGAGTTCCGGTTGCGAGTTCTGGTCTTCCAGTCAGTTGCATCGCGTCTGGAGCGCAGTCCGGACCTGCCAGTCGGGGAGTTGCAGTGCGGTACTGGTGCAGTCGGGTTGGAGCAGCAGTGAGGTCTGCGTCGACATGGCTCGCCCGACCTTTTCCGCCACTCATCAGTTGCGCCGGGCCACGGTCTTGGTGGATCGTCGGTTGGTCGTCCTACCGGACGATGCGTTTTGGCTCTCCCATCGTTCATAGGTTGGCTGTGTGTGTGCATCGACTCCCGCAAGTGTTTGTCAGATTGTGTGTGTAGTTGGCGTGATTTCTTTTGACAAGTTATTTTAAATGTTATCGGCTTACTGACTCTCAGAGGTCGGTCGTCTCATCGGGCGACGTGTAACTGGTTCTCTGAGCGCTTCTGACCCCCTTCAGTTACCATCTTGTGGAACTTGGATCGGTCCTTTCCTGGTGCAGCGATGTTGTTTAACCAGTGGGTGTGTTTCCTCTCCATGGTTGGGTCCGAGCCAGTATTTCCTCCGTCGTGTGTCTTTAAATGAGTCGGGGACGTACCAGCAGTGCACTCGCGACGAAGTAGAAGTCGCAGACGGATTAGCAGGCAATCGGTCGGTTGCTGCTGACATAGGATGACATCTCCGTGCGGTGCAGTCCTGGGTTAGCTGCTGGGCCCTGCGTAGTGTCGCGGCGTGTGTGGAGCTGTCCGATCGCCACGAGCTTCGTGGTTCACCGACCCAGGACGTCGAAGTCGAGTGTAGTTTTCAAATCTAATACATACTCCATTGTGGGTTAACACGTTTGTAACTTTTCAGTTTGAGTTCTCATGTACTGATTGATGGGAAGCAAGTCGTTGTGTCGGTCGGTGCGTGGCTGTCCCCAGGTTGGGTGCCGACGGACCAAGTATAATTGGGCTCACCACCTGTCTCACCTAAGTGAACGAGGGCAGATCGACCTCGCTGGAGGCTTTCCGAGTGCCACCAGTGTTTAATTGTCTGTTGTCAGCTATTTTAAATTTTAGGCCTATGGTTAATGTTTTGTTTTCTTAAAATTTTGCAAAGTTAATTTTTAAATTTATCTTTCAAGCTTAAACTCTGCGGCCTTCTGCCTTTAAGATTATGCTAATATATTTTAAAATTCTGAAGTTTAATTGTGGCCCTCAGCCATTGGTGTTGCACCTTGCATATCTCACTTTTTTATTTAAAAATATTTTATTGCTATCTTAATTGAATTTTTGATTTTTTAAGATTTCTTGTTGGCCTTCTGCCTTTAATGATCTATGTAATACATTCTAAAATTTTAGAATTTAATTTTTGGCCCTCAGCCATTTGTATTGCACCCTGCGTTTGTTGTTTTTTGAATTATTTTATTGCTATCTTAATTGGATTTTTATCTCGTTTCGATTTCTTGTTGGAGTTCTTCAGCCGTGAAAGAGTTGCATTCGGTAAAGATTCAACTATGTGCCGCTTAGGTTGAAAGGTTATTTAATTACAATAAATGAAAATTAGAAGGAGAAACTGACCTCAACCTATGGCGCCTCTCCAAAATTCTATTACCTGCTCTGCCCAGAGGGTTTAGCGGATGCATCACAAACCTTCCACAAACTGCTGCAGCTTTCAGTTCTAGGCCATCAACAAGTATCAGCGTGCGAACCATTCAACAAAACATCAACAATAAGTGCTTTCTGAGCCTAAGGCTCACTCGTGTACCCTTGATGAATGCGCTACACAAAGGTTTACGTGTCGTCTGGGGCGTCAACGTCGAAAATGGACTGTTGATGACGGGAAACATGTTGCCTGGTCTGACGAATCTCGTTTAAAATTGTTTCGAAGGATGGATACAACCTCATGAATGTCAGCATGGGACTGTTCAAGCTGGTGGAGGTTCTGTAATGGTGTCTCTGTCTGATCACTTGCATCTATCCGTGTCCATTGTGCAATCCGACGGACTTGGGCAATTCCAGCAGGACAGTGGGCACGCCAAACGACCAGAATTGCTGCAGAGTGGCTCCAGGAATGCTCTTCTGACTTTAAAACTTCCTCTGGCCACCAGACTCCCCAAACATGAACGCTATTGAGCATATCTTGGATACCTTACAACGTGCCGATCAGAAGAGACCTGCAGCCCTCGTACTCTTACGGATTTATGGACAGTCCTGCAACATTCGTTGCGTCATTTCCCTCCAGCATTACTTCAGACATTAGTCGAGTGCATGCTACTTCGTGTTGCGGCTTTTCTACGTGCTGCCGGAGGCACTACAGGATATTAGGCAGATGTACCACTTTCTTTGGTTCTTTAGTATATTTTGTAATACTCTTTTTTTCCACAGGTAGCAAGTTAGCAATTAATGCACTGAAGTGAAAAAAGTCATTGGATAGCTGTATGCACACACATAGATGGCGGCAGTACCGCATACACAAGGTATTAAACGGCAGAACATTGATATGACTCTCATATGTGGCTCAAACGATTCATGGGAAAAGGATTCCAGCGTGGTTGAGCGAAGGGGCATTAAACAGACTTTGAACTCCGAATGGGAGCTAGACGCATGGGACATTCTGTTTCAGAAATCGTAAAGGAATTCAATATTCCGAGAACCACAGCGTCAAGAGTGTGCCGATAATATCAAATTTCAGGCATACCTAGCGCCAGGAACTACGCCGTGGCCGATGGCCTCCACTTAACGACCGATAGAACCGGCGAGTGCGTAGATTTGTCAGTGATAACAGACAAGAAAAACTGCGTGAAATAACCACAGAACTCAATGTGGGATATACGACCAGTGTATCAGTTAGAGCAGTGAGGCGAAATTTGGTGTTAATTGGCTATGCAGCGGACAACCTACTCAAGCGCTCTTGCTAACACCACGACATCGCCTGCAGCGATGTCGTGGCCTCGTGACCGTACGTGTCGGACCACAGATGAGTGGAAGAAGTTTGGCCTGGTCAGGTGGTAGATGGTAATGATAGGGTTCGTGCGTGGCCCAGAACACACGAAGCCATGAACCCAGGTTGTCAGCAAGGTATTATGCAAGTTGTTGGTGGCTCTGTAATGGTATGAGCTGTGTTTACATGGAGTGGACTGGCTCTCTGATCCAACTGAACCGATCATTGGCTGGAAATGGTTACGTTAGGCTACTTGGAGACCATCTGCAGCCATTCATGGTCTTCATGTTCTAAAAATATGAAGGAACTTTATGAATGACAATGCACCATGTCACCGAGCCACAATAGTTCGCAACTGGTTTGAAGAACATTTGAGTGAATTATTTGACCACCCACTGAACATTTATGGAACATGTTCTAGAGATCAGTTCGTACCCAACTCCTGCACTGGCAACGCTTTTGCTATTATGGACTGCTATACAGGGAGCATTGCTCATTTTTTGTGCAAGGAACATCCAACGATTTGAGTCCATGCCACATCGAGTTGCTGTATTACACAGGGTGCACGAAGACCCGACACGATACTGAGAGGTATCCCATGACTGTTTTCGCCTCAGTGTAGCTCGCTAGTCAGATATAATAGTGATACTAGTGATAGAAGGAAGGTCAATTTATAACTATGTTCATCTGATATTGTGAGAAATAAATGATTTTTGATTTTTTTTCTTTCAATAATTACGTCTAAAAGTCAAATCTGACTCTGTACACTTTTGTTTATTGAATTAAAATCTCTCTTTAACCTGTTGGGTTCCATCCGTAATATTCTACACTTAAAACAACTGTTCTGTTAATTGTTATTAAAGAGGTATACTCATTACTATACTTAGTAGGCGATTACAAGTTATAATACCAGAACTTCTTACGTTATGGTCAGATCAAATAAATAAAAGTTCAGAACTTTTATTTTCCACTTCTGTGAGGTAGGTTTAATTTTATGTCTCTCTAGTTCAGCACATGGGCTATAATCGAGTAACAGTGTAGACGCAATACTAACTTGGCTTTAACCCTTATCTCGCGAGGTGACTTTTCTGTAACTTATACCACGAGGTGGGGTCTCTGGGATCCCTATGTTTAAACAGAGATATAAGGCAAAAATCATATGAAATTTTTAATTTCCGCTATATAATATTTATTTTTACAATTACTTGTTGTTTAAATGCTTCTAGTTTATTTTATTGCAATAACCAAAGCCTGCAGCGGTTTACTATTTATCACACAGAAGCACATAATTTTGTGTGGTTATTTTAAATGGTACACATAAATGGACTGTTACAGTACTTAATTTTACAGTCAGCAAAATTATATAGTCTATTTAGGAAATGAATTTAAATTCGATGATTTATATTTGACAATAGAAGTTCCATCCGATAGGTACAAAAAGAAAGTCTGTCAAATTGACTTTCATTGCTGGGAACTACGTTTATCACCACTCTCAACACATTCGATTTTAACAGACACTTTAAGTATTTCATTGAAGAAACAGAATGGCCCCTTTCCTGAAGTTCTTCCTCTGAATGATACTTTTGTTCAATAGCAGAACTGTGATCATTGACTAACGTAAAATCGTCGTCTTTTTCGTTTATTTCTTCATCCATATCACTGACACCTTCCTCCATAGAACAATTAACAATTCCATCAAACTCGGAAAGTTAAAACTGACTCATTCGTGCGAACACATTTTGAGCTATAGAGTACCGAACTGTAGAAAATCGGCATGTAGTTCACGATGCGCGTTCTAGGATACTCCAGCACCTATCAATAACATGTGAAGTCAATAAACACAGAAGGCGATAACGCAACCGACAGCAAAACATCGTAGGCTTGGCAGTTTAAGAAGGGTACGGGGAGTATAGAAGTATTCTACCACAACTGCCCTTGGGGAGCGACTTCGAAAATCTTCGCGCGGTCTGAGAGACCGCAACATTAGCCCTTTATCGCTGATCTGTGGCTAATGTTGTGCTACTAATTTCCTTGTAACACCAATCACGCAACTTTTTCACGCCAAAAACACCTGCTTGGTACATGCGTCCGGCGTCAGTTACACGATTTCCAAACGTTTCGAAACTGTTGACATACTTTCACATGCCATAATACAAGACGCTGATGGGTGGGTTACACACATTCCGTCCTAGGCGGTGGGGGGGGGGGGGGGGGGGTGGAGGGTGAGGGGGCGGGGGAGGAGGAGTGGCGATAGCAAAGGGCATTAGGTCAGGCTACTGACACTAAATTGCCAACCCCGTGAATCTACAGGATACAGGCCAGGAAAAAGAAATAGAAGATACACATAGAAAAATGGCCATGATGCAGAAATTAAAAGAAAAAATTGGCTTGTCCAAAGATGTTCCGTGTAAAATCTGCAAGCTAAACAGGAAGAATAACAAGGTTACCGGTGCGCTGACTAGCCTCCACGACACACCGTACCGTCGCAGCCGTGTACAAATGCTGGTGTGGTCAAGTTGATAAGTACCCATTTGTACCATATTCCAAGCACGCATAATAACTACTACCACTACCGTTATTACTGTTACTAAACTGAATGTCGGAGCATGATGGTAGCGAAAATATTGATTTCTGAAGTAGAAACTGGTAGGCTTTGTGAGACATTATGGTCCACGGTGATTAGGTTAAGTGAGCTGCTTCTGAATAGGCTACGAATTTAGCTGCTGTCTCATCTACTTCATCTTAGTTTTTGCTGGAAATGACTCTTTTGTGTAGATATCCTTTGTGTGATGAGTTTTGTCACGCTTAGTCTTATAAGAATTTCCTTTACAGTTTTAAGACATTGATCCGTGACGACATCAACGAGACCTATGTGTGCTGACAGTGAATTCATATCATATTTTTCATAAATATCTGACAAAATTGCTGACAAACACGATGTGTAGCACTTAATAAAGTTACCGATATAGTCACACTAACGTATACGTCAGCATTTAATAATAACGCAAGGATCAGTTATATTTTTGTGAGCGATTCACGGAAACTAGGAAATGAAGAGAGTTTGTATGAAAATACTGTGGAACACAAATAAAGCGTGCCCATTCATGTTACAGTGTCGCTAGCGAATGCAATGACTTGAAAACTTCCAACTTTATTGAAATTCAGATAATACGTGGCAGACAGCGCTTTTACTACGCTGCAGTTATTTTTGCAGAATGGTTTCTTTGGAGTGCAAACCGTTTCAAACGAATAAGCACACGCCCGATCTCATAAAAACGCTTTCGTTTCTATATGGCCGAACGAGCACAAAATTTTGTTAATTGTAATTAAATTTTGTCTGTAGGTGACACCTAATTTGTAACTAAAATAAAATAGAAGTAAATGATACGCAGAACCTGGTAACTCACCGGCTCCCCTGCCCCCCCCCCCCCCCCTTATCTCCTCTCCCGGCCACAACATCCACTCCGGCTGACACGTATCAACTGACACATTTACGCAAATATATTCCAATAACGCCAGTGACGGAAATACAACATCTCTAGAACAAAAAGATGAGCACTGCAATGGGACAGTAAAGAACTTCTTAGAGCCTGATGGCAGAATACCTGCTGTGTGACGTAAATAAATAACTGTATTCAGTACTGCGGTACAGTCGAACATACACAGTCATCAATAAGATTTTGTTTCTGTTTTCTGGTTGGCATCACATACAACATGCATGCTTCAAATTTTCCATATTTAGGTTTTCCGTAATTTCTCTGAATCTCCCAGTTAAAGGGCTCGACCGATTTCTTTCCCCATCCTTTAAATATTTTGAGCTTGTGCTCTGTGACTACATCTTTGTTGAAGGGGCGTGAAATCCTAATATCCGTAAATAACTGCTTTGGTTTTCGTCTGATTCAGCTTACTTCGTCGCTAAACTTTTATCACGAATTATTGAACAGTAAGTAGTTCCGTTTCCATTTAAGGTATAACTTTTTGGGCAGTCATACTACGTTGGCAAGTCGTACGATCTCAGAATATTTTGAACTCGACGCAGAAATATTCCTCTAGGCGTGATTCAATTGTACTGCTTGTGCTCTGTCGGCAGTCGTGAAAATACCACTAACTTTGGCTGTAAATGCACATCAACGGCTGCTTCAACAACTACTGCGATAGCTCGGCAGAAATCACGCTTAGGCTGCTAGATGGCAGCTGATCGTATGTCGAAAAATGTGGTCGCTCTATTGCGTTAACGTTTATGTTTCTTAGGCCGCCTGAGGAACAGTTATCGTGTATTGATACTTACTTTCTCTCACAGTTTGCTTATCAGGGCAAGCTATTTCCGAAAACGAATTTCCTTGTGGGTTGTCGTCACGCCACAAGGCTATCGTCATCGTCACTATTAAAAAATTATAACCCACACAAGGAAACGAAGGACATTAGTCAACGAAATGAAGAATGTTGGCATGTAGCTGACTTAAAAAAACATTCATGTATTCGCAAAATGATTTTGGATGTTCCTGAGCAGCATGTCGTCAGTTGAATTACAATTCCTGCCAAAAATAAAGATAGTTCCATCCACTCCAATTTTCACACCAGCTTTTAGGTGGCGAGACCATCCAATGTAGAGTTTGAGTACATCTGCAACTAAGTTCGAGTGGTACTGTTACATTTTTTTGCCAGTAGGGTAACACCAGTTGCATGACATCTTCAATTTTTGAACTGTATTGCAGGTTTAGGCTCTCCTTGTGTATCGTTATGCAAATAGATACGTAATTAGGACCGATCTTAACGATTGATAACATAATTAGGACCCATCTTTGCTTCAGCTTCCAAACCAAAACAAATAAAGTGCAGTAACCTAACCTTTCCCTCCTGCATTCGGACATATTCCATGTGCTTGGGATTTCCGCCCAGGAGGACCGAGGTTTGAGTTCTGGAAAGGGCATGCTCCATTTTGAATTTCTTACTAATCCCAGGTGGAGAGTGTGAAGGGACGTCAGCAAAGTCTTGGAACAAGGAAATTAACACCATTTTTAAATTTTCATCACTTTTGAATTGCCCACCAAAATTAGAAATTCTAAATCCTACCAATAGGGCAGATGGAAGAGGGGGAAGGGGAGGGGAAAGGGGAAGGACGCCAGGGGCCCATGTGCCGGGTAGGGAAAGCACATGACGCCATCTGGGGTTGGCAGTGTGGGGGGAGGGGGGAATTAATTAGACAGTTAATTATTTTGGATATCAATTTGATATCGAAAGCCTCCTCAAGACCCCTTCACCATACTACTGAGATCACGTGAGCAGAAGTGTGTGGTGATACAGGGACATGTGGAAGAAACAGAAAGGAAGTGATTTGCTGGCAGCCATGTGAAACGTTGGAGGTACGGTTTTACCTGGGATGTGTGAGTGTTCCATTGGGCTCAACATAGGTGGATGGTAACGGCGTAGGCTATGGAGTGCTATTGGCGTCATCACGCCTGTTGCAATTTAAGTATCAGCTACACGGCTGTTGGAGGAAAGAAGCCTGCTCGGTGAACCCTTTGCGTTCATGTATTATGGACTTTACAGTAAGCCCTTTTGCATCTATGGTCTGGGGGTAGCATCTTTGATGCATACTCAAAAACGTCTTCAGTCCCGAGTTAGAATCCCGCCACTGCTTAAATTTTGACAATTAATCAGCATTGGCGGCTGAAAAACTTCTGGCATAAGACATAACCCTCAATCTGCCATCGACCTTGTCAAAGAGGGCGGACGAGTTCACAGAGGTGAGAAACTGCCCATAAAGGTGGAAGAATCAGCAGTGATCAACGGCATGAGAATGCAGAAGGCAATGGAAACCACTGCATTAAAGTCACGTAACGTGTATCCGCAGGACATGTGGCCTGCAGCTGAAGAAGTGTCATGATGATCTCTCCATTGGCAAAAGATTCAGGAATATTCCCCCATTTGGATCTCCAGGAGGGGACTGCCAAGGGGGACGTTACCATGAGAAAAAGATTGAATAATCAACGGAAGTATAACGTTCTACGAATCGGGGCGTGGAATATCACAAGCTTGAACGTGGTAGGGAAACTAGAAAATCTGAAAATGGAAATGCAAAGGCTCAATCTAGATATAGTAGGGGTCAGTGAAGTGAAGTGGAAGGAAGACAAGGATTACTAGTGACATGATTATGGGATATATCAACAGCAGCGGAAAATCGTAGAACAGGAGTAGGATTCGTTATGAACAGTAAGTTAGGGCAGAGAGTGTGTTACTGTGAACAGCATTGTTCTTATTAGACTCGACAGCAAGCCAACACCGTCAACGATAGTTCAGGTATACATGCCGACGTTGCAAGCTGAAGATGAGTGTATGAGGATACTGAAAGAGTAATACAGTTTGTAAAGGGGGATGAAAATCCAATAGTCATGGGCGACTGGAATGCAGTTGTAGGGGAAGGAGTAGAAGAAAAGGTTACAGGAGAATATGGGCTTGGGACAAGGAATGAAAGAGGAGAAAGACTAATTGAGTTCTGTAACAAGTGTCAGCTAGTAATTGCGAATACTCTGTTCAAGAATCACAAGAAGAGGACGTATACTTGGAAAAGGTCGGGAGATACAGGAAGATTTCAGTTAGATTACATCATGGTCAGACAGAGATTTCGAAATCAGATACTGTTTATTAAGGCGTACCCAGAAGCATATATAGACTCAGATTACAATATAGTGTTGATAAAGAATAGGCTGAAGTTTAAGATGCTAGTCAGGAGGAATCAATACGCAAAGAAGTGGGATACGGAAGTACTAAGGAATGACGAGATATGCTTTGAAGTTCTCTAAGGCTACCGATACAGAAATAAGGAATAGCTCAGTAGCAGTAGTTGAAGAGGAATGGACATCTCTAAAAAGGGCCATCACAGAAATTGTGAAGAAAAACAAAGGTACAAAGACGGTAACTGCGAAGAAACCATGGATAACAGAAGAAATACTTCAGTTGATTGGTGAAAGGAGGAAGTACAAAAATGTTCCAGGAAACTCAGGAATACAGAAATGCAAGTAGCTGAGGAATGAAATAAATAGGAAGTGCTGGGAAACTAAGACGAAATGGCTGCAGGAAAAATGCGAAGACTTCGAAAAACAAATGCTTTTGGAAAAGCATAATACACACAATTCCGAAGACAGTAAGAGGTAACATGTGCGAGAATTGTCGCACAATCAGCTCAACACCTCGTGCATCTAAGTCGATTTCAAGAATAATATACAAACGAATGAAAAAGAAAATTGAGGATGCTAGATAACGGTTAATTTGCCTTTAGGAAAAGCAAAGGCACGAGAGAGGCAATTCTGACGTTGCGGTTAATAATGGAAGCTAGAGTAAACAAAAATCAAGACAGGTTCGTAGGATTTGTCGACCTGGAAAAAGTGTTCTACAATATTAAATTGTGCAAGATGTTCGAAATTCTGAAAAAAGTAGGGGCAAGCTATAGGGAGAGACGGGTCATACACAATATGTTCAACAACCAAGAGGAAATACTAAGAGTAGACGACTAAGAACGAAGTGCTTGTATTTAAAAGGGTGTAAGACAAGGATGTAGCCTTTCGCCCCTACTGTTCAATCTGTACCTTGAGGAAGCAATGATGTAAATAAAAGAAAGGTTCAGGAGTGAAATTACAATTCAAGGTGAAAGAATATGAATGATAGGATTCGCTGATGACATTGCTATCTTTAGTGAAAGTGAAGAGCAATTACATGATCTGCTGAACGGAATAAACAGTCTAATGAGTACAGAGTATGGACTGATAGTAAATCGAAGAAAGACGAAGATAATGAGAAGTAGTAAAAATGAGAACAGCGAGAAACTGAAGATCAGGATTGATGGTCAGGAAGTCGATGAATTTAAGGAATTCTGCTACTTAGGCAGTAAAATAATCAATGACGGACGGAGCAAGGAGGACATCAAAAGCAGACTAGCTGTGGCAAAAAAAGTCATTCCTGGCCAAGAGAAGTCTACTAATATCGAAAATCGGCCTTAATTGGAGGAAGAAATTTCTGAGAATGTACATCTGGAGTACAGCATTGTACGGTAGTGAAACATGGACTGTGGGAAAATCGGAACAGAAGGGAATCGAAGAATTTGAGATGTGGTGCTACAGACGAATGTTGAAAATTGGTTCGACTGAAAACGTAAGGAATGAGGAGGTTCTACGCAGAATCGGATAGGAAAGGAATATGTGAAATATACTGATAAGGAGAAGGGACAGGATGATAGGACTTCCGTTAGGGCATGAGGGAATGACTTGCATGGTACTAGAGGGAGCTATTGAGGCCAAATACTCTAGAGGAAGACAGAGATCAGAATACATCCAGCAAATAATTGAGAACCTAGGTTTGCAAGTGCTATTCTGAGATGAAGAGGCTAGCACAGGAGAGTAATTGGTGGCGGGCCGCGTCAAACCAGTCAGAGTACCAATGACAAAAAAAAGTAAGCCCTTTTCCGTAACCGGCAGTAATTTTGATGTTAACTGATGTGTGATCCATTGCACCTTGGTTCCTTTCGGGTCTCGCTCCTATTTGTTCTCGCTACTATTTCTCCGATATTCTGTTGTGAACGGAGGCACTCGTTTGTATTTTTTTACCACGCTGTGCTTAGCCGGTTTTCTGGACATATACTCACGATTTGTGGTGAACCTAGAATATAACTTGGATTATGATTTCTCCTTACCACATAACTGAGTAGCGTGGCTTAGGTAATTGTGTATTCAACCCAACACTTACTGTTAAACTTTTTCTGTAAGCTACTTGACTGGAACGGTACCTACTCAGAGATTTTCAGCCTTGTTTTATTTATTGGTACTCTAAATTTCATTAAAGTTACGTTTAATTTTTCATATTTATGTGTTACAGGAGAAATTACCCATTACGTAATGCTTAGATTATTGAATTAAAAAGCGCACCTGGAAAGAGAACTTACTGTATGCTTCAGTTGGTCTTCTGATTTTCATCAGATCAATTACAGTAACGTAAATACCATCGTGCATCTGTGTAGAAGGTATCTATTTCTGTAAGACAACTGAGAAGCTGATTCCATTAAACACGCATTACTTATTAGCTGTTTGCCGAAATAGCCAGTTGTCTAGTAAATAAACTGTCATTTGTTTGTTTACCATTGTCGCCCACTGAGCTTAGCTAATTCTTTCTGTGTATTTGATAGACCACTGTTGTTTTTCGCTTGGCTGTAATCCTTGGATATTACGTGTTTGCCTTACTTTGACATTCTACAGTTCAGTTGTATATGATGCCAGCCAACGGACCGTTATCTTATTAGTTTCCCTTATGGTTTACATGTTCTAGCAATTGGCAGTGACAATCTCACGAATTTCATCTGGTGATTTTGATCGGCCATTGCACCATAAAGGTCACTACCTTTATTAGCCTGATAACCTCCCTGCCTGTGGATGCGTGGTTGGATGTTAGTTCAAGGTCCCTTAAAATAATAATTAGTGGACGTCTTGTATTCGTAAACAAATTTCGTGAAAATCGTAAAAATATTCACCCATTGTAAAAGTTGTCTGCATGGCCGCAGGCCAGTATAAAAGTTTTGAAGTTTTTTGAGTACTGATATTTTGACTAGTCAGCGTCGCCGTAAGCTGATCTTTAAGCACGAGGCATCGTGTTTCTTTATGATATCTGTATGTCAAATTTAATTTCTCGAAAGGACTTCGCCGTGTTGGGCATTTATCATTGAGCCTTAAACCGTGTGTACAGTTGTTATGTGAAGTCATTTGATCGAGCAACTGAATTCTGGATCTGTAATTGCCTATAAACGGACAATTCCATATGGAGGTTACTAATTTTTGCTTTAACCGCTTATCACTTTAAATTATTTTGATAAGAAAATGCAGGCGATTTTATTTTGGGTCCACCAACATGCAGCAATGTTTACAACCGCGCATTCATACTTTTGAGGATTGTACATTACTGGCCATTAAAATTGCTACACCACGAAGATGACGTGCTACAGATGCGAAATTTAACCAACAGGAAGAAGATGCTATGATATGCAAATGATTAGCTTTTCAGAGGATTCACACAAGCTTGGCGCCGGTTGCGACACCTACAACGTGCTGACACAAGGAGAGTTTCCAACCGATTTCTCATTCACAAACAGCAATTGACCAGCGTTACCTGGTGAAACGTTGTGATGCCTCGTGTAAGGAGGAGAAGTGCGTAACATCACTTTTCCGACGTTGATACAGTTCGGATTGTAGCCGATCGCGATTGCGGTTTATCGTATGGCGACATTGCTGCTCGTGTTCGTCGAGATGACTGTTAGCAGAATATGGAATCGGTGGGTTCAGGAGGGTAATACGGAACGTCGTACTGGATCACAACGGCCCCGTATCACTAGCAGTCGAGATGACAGGCACCTTATCCTGATGGAAAAGCAAAATGTATGAGACAGGCGAAATACCCTCAGACCTCAAGGTATTTATCTCTTCTCCGTGGATTTTAACTCCTACTCCAGATTCTTCTTTTGGTTCCTTTACTGCTTGCTCAATATATAGATTGAATAACATCGGGGATTGGCTGGCTCTCCCAAGAGTATTAGTAGTTCTAATGGAATTTTGTTTAAACTTAGATCTTTCAGTGCTCTGTCAAACTCTTCACCCATTATCATATCTCCCATTTCATCTTCATCTACGTCCTCATACATTTCTATAATGATGCCGTCAAATACATCGCCCTTTATAAACCCTCTCAACTCATGTTATGTTCGAGCTATTGCTTGATAATATTATTATTGGTACATCTAGGTTTTGCTCAACGTATGAACTGAGGATGGCTACATTGGCAACTGAAACTAGTCTAGACATATTTCGATTTTTGTATACGTAGGAGAGTTAGGCAATTACAATATTTTTCACTAAAGACTTTTTACATTTTAACGTATTTTCATCAGAGAAGAATTCCTAAAATCTAACATATATAAATTTCTGTGAACGTACGTAGTCTCAGGGAGGATCGGAACGACGAACTGCAACGCTGTGCTCCGCTGGGTTGCAGTGCGCCGACCATGGTGGCCACTGGAAGTGCTCTAAGCAGCTCTCCGCCAGCGCCGGAACTACTTGCCAACATCGCAGCTGATTTAAACAAAAGTTCTTTTCCAGTCTCCGCCGCTAGCGGGAAAAACCAATTTGCCTCAAATTATTCTGTAATTAAATCACATTTCTTTGTTCCTTTGCACTTTCTGTTTTTGAGAGCCGTTTCTGTTGAAATCCTGTTGAAACGCTGCCGTAATTGCTTCTAACCACATAAAATCTCTTGTTGAGCATGCGATGCCGTGAAGCAGTTTCAGTCTTACATTTGGAATGTGTCTGAGTTCGTAAAGGAAGTGTTTGAGAACTTCCTACAGCCTTCCAGTTTAGTCATGAATGGATTTATAATGTAGTAGATGTATTATTTTTAGTGTGATAATGTTGTTTGTTGGACACCAGACTCGCATTAGAGTCTGTAGTACTATTGTGTTGTAGTACAGATGAAAGATCTCTGTTGGATTCCTTTCATGTTAATTTTTTTTTTTAATGTTGTCTTTTAGGCATACATTCCACTTCTAAATTTACTGTGGTGTTTCTGACTATCTGGGAGGAGACCGAGCAGTGGAACGCGTTGCTTTTACACATAATCAAGCACGATCTGTCACACTACTACACTTTAAAACACAGTTTATATGTAATTCATGTCACACAGTCTCATACGGAATCTACATCTGCTTTTTTTTTTATATACTGTATATGATAAGATACTGTCATCCCCCTTCCTTTCTGTGTGAAAGGATGAATGAGCAAATATATGTCCAGTTCCATGCTTGATGGTAGCAAACAACCCTGTGTGCTAGAGAACAGTAGGACCAACGTCGGAACAGGTAGCTACGCTTTCTAAAAGCAAAGAGATTTCTATTCTTAGTTTGGTCCTGTCCGTCCCTTGTCATGTTGGTATAGGAAGCTTCCTCTCTGGTCACTTCCGTTTGTATCTGTGAAGCACCCTCGGTAGGGGCCCACGGCAGTCTGTCCACGGCGAGTGTCTGAAGTGGTAAGATCTCCGGCTAAGCGCGTCTCTGCTAAGTCCGAAGGACAATGGATTTCTTAAGTTGAGCCTAACTGAAAATATAATCACCTTTATTTCAGGTTTAGATCTGTGGTGTGTGTACTGTAAGACCTTCGGTACACACACCATCAGATTATTTGACTTGTCGCTCTAACGAAGTAGGCGAGTGTCAGCAATATGTCTCGTGGTCTTATTGTGGCGTGTTTATCTTCTGCTGTTAGGTCAGACGATAGAAATGCCACTTGCACGATTAGAGTAGCAGATTGACGGTAACCAACTTTAAACAGAACTTGATTAATTTTCACACACATTTATTAAAATAATAACAAGCATAAAATTACTTAACTTGATTCCGGATGCTATTTACAATTGACAATCTGAAGCTCCTTTGGTCTTGGTATGTTAATCTTATTCTCACATATCTCTGATACTTGACAAAGTGTCTATACATTTATCTTCATGGCTATGTACAGGAATATGATAATCTTATTAGGCGCAGACTGAAACTTAACTAAAGACTGGTACAGATAAATGCAGACTCACTCGGAGGTCTGTACACTCGCTATAATACCTCGCGCGTTCACGTATCACTCCGAGAGTGTGATCCATGAGCAGAAAAGGTTCTACGTTATCAGCAATCTCGTTGGCTGCGTTACATATTAATACGCGGATCGGCGGAAGCAGAATTTGGTCCGTCTCTAATGCAGCGCGATCTCGTAGTGCGGAGACGGACGAGCGCTGCGCCTGCGCTGTTGTGCTTAGTGGGGCGCCCTCTAGTGGGAAAGTAGTGTACGTGCTGACTACGCGGAATTGTGTACACAAAAAGATCTAAAATATCTAATGTTATCTTAAATTGAAACGCAGTGTCATTCCAGTGTGAAGTTCAGAATGTCTTCCAGTAGTTGCTTTGTCGCTACATTGTGAGTAAAGTGGAACCACGTGCGGATGATCCGTAACTCTAAGATCATCAATCTTAAATGCGAATGTGCGTAGGATTATAACGTCTCGTCTTGACAATATTGTTCAGTATAGCAACTTTTCTTTATGTTCAACCCACGTGGGGTGTACTTTGTGAGACCAGTACCATGTGCTTATAGAATTATTTGACCCGTCAGGTTAATAGTAAGACGATAGTAACCAGTTTGAGGTATTTCTTTTGTAATTTGCGTTTCGATGTAATTATTTTAATTATCAAAATTATTGTGGAGTTTCTTTGTGTAAACCAAGTTGACACGTGAAGCATGTGGTGTAATCACCAATGTAGCCCTCAGCTATTCTTTTCGGGATGATTTCACAGAGAGTTAGTATGAATTTAGTATACCAGTGTGTGGTAATTTGATGACGGACAGGATTGCGCTACGAACGTAACTTCTTTGGATGAAAATTGAATCGGTTGGTTGTGGTTAATTTCCTCTTGCATATGTTTCAACGTTCTTCATGAGTTATTTTATGTATGCAGTGTTGTATGAAGTCTCCCAATCTTGGTTCCTTACTTGATGTGTTCCGTAAGATTACAAACTTACATTTTCACAATGCTAAATAAGGCACCAGTTTAGTTATAAATCAAGTTTTATATGCTAAAATTTTAGTGGAACAATGATCAATGTTAAAATAAATGTTCAAATACAAACTGATTTATTTCTTTTTATTTAAATTCTCTTTATTTATATGTATATCGCTGGTTATCGTAAGATGACTACTAAAAGATTATAATTAATGTTAGTCTGGTTGGGAATTTGGTTAGCTAGACTGGATACCTGGTGAAACAATTGCTCAGTAATGCAAGGTTAACTTCCCCAGATAGCTCACAGCTTTTAACCCGCTTTTATTGTCTTGAATGTCAGCACCGCTTTCAGAACAAAGTAATGCATCTACATTACACAGAGATCACGTTACCACACCAAAGTTAGCAACGCGAATTGATTCCACAGACGTTAGCGAGGGCTCACTGCAGTCACCAGCGACGTATGGTAGGCACTCATTCCAGTCTCAGCATAGCAGCGACCTCACCCTTAGGTCACTATAGTGTCAAGCTAGTGAGACCTGTGGACCAGTTCGAGACCGGCGCTACAGCAGTCAACCTCATCACGTAGGACAGTGACAGTTAAAGTTTCAGATGGACCTGTACTCTTACCAGTTTTAACATTGTACTTGAAAAGAAGGGTTCGTTATTTAGGTTATCTAGTGATGCCTTACTATTCCATGACACTTTAACTGATCCAGTACTCCTTATTGCCGGCAGCTGTCACCGAGAGGTTCTAGGTGCTTCAGCCCGGAACCGCACTGCTGCTAGGATCGTAGGTTCTAATCCAGCCTCGGGCGTGGATGTGTGTGATGTCCGTAGGTCAGTTAGGTTTAAGTAGTTATAAGTCTAGGGGGCTGATGACCTCAGATGTTAAGTCCCATTGTGCTTAGAGCGATTTGAACCAAACCTTTTATTCATTTATGTAATAAAGTGAACTAATATTTTCTGTCTTCTAGTACTATGAGTCGTCTTTCAGAGCAATCAAAAAATCCACTGTTGCGACCACACGAAAGCAGTGGTTACAACAGCTATAAAATGTACAAGTAAAGTTTTGTTTTTGTTATTGTTGCTGTAGTTTTGCCTGGTCACGGCAGCTATCAGGTATACATGTAAAGAGCTGTTGATTTGTTGTTGTTGCTGTTGTTGGGGACTTCAGACTAAAGACACAGTTCGCCACAGTAGTCCTCCCTGAGCAAGCGTCTTCATCTCTGCATAGCTGCTGCAACCTAAATTCATTTGAACGTGCCTATTATAGACCAGCCTTGCTCTTCCTCAACAGTTCTCAAAAAAATGGCTCTGAGCACTATGGGACTCAACTGCTGTGGTCATTAGTCCCCTAGAACTTAGAACTACTTAAACCTAACTAACCTAAGGACATCACTCACATCCATGCCCGAGGCAGGATTCGAACCTGCGACCGTAGCAGTCGCACGGTTCCGGACTGCGCGCCTAGAACCGCGAGATCACCGCGGCCGGCCAACAGTTCTTGACCCGAGACTTTCATTATCAAGTTAATTACTGCTTGGTGCCTCAGAAGGTGTCCCTACACTTAATTAGGTTGTACTATAAATTTATTTTCATCCCTGTTCGATTGAACAGTTCCACGTTAGTTATTCGGTCTATCCATCTCACCTTCGGCAGTGTCTTGTAGCACAGTATTCCATTAGCTATTATTCTCTTCTTATACGAACTTTTCATCGTCTACGTTTCACTCCATTTCATTCAAACACCTCCAGAAAAAGTGTTAATAACACTTAAATTTATTTTAGATGTTAACAAATTTCTGGTTTTTAGAACTTCTTCTCTTGCTACTGCCAGTTTGCAATTTATATCATTTCTTCTTAGGACATTATTAGTTATTTTGCTGCACAACTAGCGAAAGTCATCTACCACTTTTTATGTCTCATTTCCAAATCTAACTCCCTCAGCATCTTCTGGTTTAATTCGACTACATTCCATTACCACTGTTTTACTTTATTCCCATTTTATGACATCTTTTCCGAACACGATCCTTTCTGTTTGACTGATCTTTGAAGTCCTTTGCTGTCTCTGACAGAATTACAGTGCCATCGGCAAACCTCAAACCTCTTACTTCTTTCCTATGAACTTTAGTTTCCCTCAGACATGTCCTTTGTTTTCTATTCTGTTCGCTCAGTGTACAGAATAACTTCGCGGAAATGCTACAACGCTGTCTGACTCCGTTCTCAACTACTGTTTCTGTGTTACGTACTTCAACTCTTACAACTCTAGTCTGCTTCCTATACAATTTGTATATAACCATCTGCTCCCACTATTTTATCTCTGCTATCTTCAAAATTTCGAAGAGTGTATTACAGTCAACATTTCCCAAAGCTATCTCTGAGTTTACAGATGCTATAAATGTAGGTTTGACTTCCTTCATTCTATGTTATACGAGGGGCGTTCAGTAAATAATGCAACAATTTTTTCTCAAAAATTTTGGTTGGAAAAATGCGGAGTTTGTTGTGAGACATCGTGAAATATCCTGGCTTCAACCCCTTCAGTTTAATCAGGTTTTGATGGGCGACGGCGCTATACATAGCGTTCAAAATTGCGTCTGTAACGGAGATGTGTTCTAAACGGAGTGCTGTCATTGAGTTTCTTTTACTGGAAAATCAGAGCATCGCTGACATTTATAGGCGCTTACAGAATGTCTACGGAGACACCATGGAGTAGACAAAAGCGCGATGAGTCGTTGAGCGAGGCGTCTGTCACCATTGCAACAACGTTGCGTGAAAGCATCTGATCTTCCCAGTGCCGGCCGGCCGCACGCAGCTGTCGTTCCTGCAACGTTGGAACGTGTGGACACTCTTATTCTAGATGATCGATCGATCACAATCCAACGCCTCGCTCCGCAACTGTACGTCTCTGTTGGTAATGCTGACACACTCGTCCACCAGTTGGATACTCAAAAGTACCTGCCCGCTCGGTCCCTCGACGCCCAATACAAGGCCATGAAGAGCAACAAAGGACCATCTGTGCGGAATTGCTTGCCCCTTGCGATACTGACTGTGACAGCATTTTGTCGAGCGTCATCACTGTCGATGAAACATGGGTTCATCACTTAATGGGAAACAATTCGGCGATCCATGGAGCGGTGCCACATCACTTCTCCTCCGTGTACAAAGTTCTAAGCCGCACCCGCAGCTGATAAATCAGTAGTAACGGTCTTATGGGACTCTGAAGTGGTTATTCTATTTGATGTCCTCCATCATGGCGCCAATAAGTTAAGCAAGTTAATATTTTATACGTTCTTGTTATTGTTGTAGTATTGTATCTAATGATGTCAGAAACAAGTTTGTCAACTACCATGAGTGGAAATGTTAGGCGTCATATCTTGAAAGCAATTGGCATACGAGGTCTATCGAGAAAAATATTTTCTGCATACGTGCTATAATATAGCTTGGTATGTATTTCGGTAAATCCTTTATTAAGACAAGTGATTCTGAATCCTCGCATCTTTAAACGTAAGGTGAATGGACTTTTCAGTCGTTTAAATGAATTTATCATGTATATGGTGAAAAGTTTCACTGGCTGTGAATGCTCATTAGATGCTCTGTGACTGTAGCTCCTCTTCTTGGAAAGCTAGCAACAAAGTTATTTAACGATTCTAACTTTTAAGTTGGTTTGGAAACTCAATTAGCACTGACTCATACGGTGGTTAACAGCAATTTTGTTAAATACGTGTACTATTAATAGCCGTCATCACGGCTTGTATTAATTTAGTCTTTTACTATCGACGCACCTGGTGTCCAACAGATATTTCGATTCCTTCTGAGTATATAACTTTCGGGAGAATATCTGACTTTCAAGGTACATAACGTTATGGAGAAGTGAACGATCTGAGTTTGTGGATGTGGAGCACTGTCATAGGATTTTCGAGCGTTTATTTCTGGATTTTTCCCTGCTAATCTATTGTTACTGTCGGTTCATAGAGAAACTTAGTAACTGTTTTTATCTCTGTGAAATCTGCATACCTGGGAAGGACTCCATGAATCAGTTGGGTACTGTATTTCGGCTAGTGCAGGCTCTAAGGGCTCTGTCTGTGAAAATGAACATATACTCAAGTATGGATAGCGAGCCCTGTAATTGAAGTCTAATATATGTCTCACTCCATTTTTACGTGTGCCCTAAGCTTCTGAAATTACGAAATATGCTCCGGGCAAGTCAAGTTTTCCAAATGAAAAAAACTGTTCCAAGTACTACATGATCTTGTACCTAAGAATTAATCCCGTTCGCATATAAAAGTGTTCTAATCAAAAAAAATATCAATACTGTGTTTAATAGACTACGTGTTAATCTAGTGCACATCAATAAACATTAAGCGAAATCAAATTAGGAGGAAGTAGTATTACCAAAAACCAGTTACACGTTAAAAGTATTTTGAAATACGCTATTGGCAACTAACACAAATTTTTATTTCCAAGAGGGAAAATTGTTAGGACTTAAAAAACCTGTCCATACATTATATAACTTGTTTCAGAAATATATTAATTTTAGTCACTATAAAACTCTGTCCCTGAAGAATTTGCAACGTGCAACAATATATTATACAGCACTTAAATATGTGGAACTCATAATACTTAAAAACGCTGCACAAAAGCGACCTCATGTCTCAAACAAAAAAACTGTCAAAAAAACCGGAAACTGCTTACGGTGGTTTCCAATGTTCACTCTTTTATGTGATTCTAAAATCAATCACTAGTCTGAAACACTGAACAGGATATATCTCGTGTTCCTGTCCTCTAGGTGCAAAACTCTCTCCCTATCCATACTGGGAAATAATTACAGAAAGGTTCTCCAGTGAGTCTTCAAATATTTATCTTCTTATAAATCAAGTCATAGACCACAAATGTTAGTTTAGTCAGATCAGATCGAAAAATATTTGTAGTGTCTGACTGGATTTATAATGAAATAAACTGCTCCTTTTATGGTCCTGTATCACCTATGCAGCGTGTCTTTTAGGTGTGGTCAATTTCCTCATATAAAGATGTACTCGTAAGTGGTTCAAAGGATTCAAATAGTTCTGAGCACCATGGGACTCAACTGCTGTGGTCATTAGTCCCCTAGAACTTAGACCTACTTAAACCTAACTAACCTAAGGACATCACACACATCCATGCCCGAGGCAGGATTCGAACCTGCGACCGTAGCAGTCGCACGGTTCCGGACTGCGCGCCTAGAACCGCAAGACCACCGCGGCCGGCTACTCGTTAGTGAAACCACTTTATACAAAGAGTGCAAGCCTTAAGGAAGGCAACAGAAGCCAGTTATTTTGCAAGAAGTGTTTTCGAAAAAGTATTGTATAGCAGAATAGCGTCACATACCAGTGCACATAATTTGCTGTCAGAATCTTTGTAGGATGTCGGGAGAGGTACTAATGGAACTAAACGATATGTTGAGGGCTGCAGGTGTGTTCATTGACTAAACAAAGGTATTTGATTATGTGGAACATATTACACGTTTGCATAAGTTGGAACGTTGAGGGATTGCGGAAAAAGCTCAACAATGTTTCTCTTCGTGTCTGGAAAGTAGGAAGGAGAAGGTTATCGTCCAGTGTAAATGAACAGGTCGAACAGGCAAGAGGTTCGAATGCGACTGGGTTCATGTAGTGTGGGATACCAAAGGGTTCTGTTCTAGGTCCAGTTCCCTTCTTGATATTTACGTATCAATGTTCTGCCACTAACAGGTATACTAAGTCGTAAGAATGTAATATAAATGATGTAGCTAATAAGGTAGAAAATAGCACATGTGCGTGGCTTTCAGAGCTCAGATTCACGCTTAACTGTAACAAAACACTATCTATTCAGTTTCTGACACAGAATTCTCGCAAAAAGGAAATTCGATTGAGAAGGTGGCCAAAACGTCAGTGATGTGGAGCATTTTATATTCTTAGGCCTGCAGGTAAGTTGGAGGTTTTCTTGAAAGTAACTCGGTCTAAACATTTTGCACAATCATAATCCTTCTATCTTCGATAGAAAAATTATCTCCACTGTCCCTGACATTGAAACGCGATGATCTATTTCCTTTGCTTAGTTTTAGTCCATTATCTCGCAAAGTGTTGCACTCTGAGGTAGTTCAATGCACTCACCACGAATATTTTTAGTGTGGAAACGGCGGCCACACCGACCTGCAGCATCAGTCCGCGAACTCTGTACACACCGTTTTTCTGGTGTCTAGAAATTCTAACTCTGCTTTCCTTGTACATACAGGGTGCGTAAATTCCCGTCACAAACTTCGGGAATGAGTCACTTAATATTTTGAATAGGGGCAAACTTCTGGATTGAGACACTTAATATTTTGAATAGGAGCCCGCTCTAAAGCCGTTTGAAAAAATGTTTGCTAGGCAGCTATGCAGCAATGTAATCACAATGGGCGTTGGTTACATCGGATCGGCTGATGTCATTTGATGTTTGTCATACCTCCCTGATCTGGTTCGAGACTCATTCACGCGTCTGTAAGTGTTACAGCGACATGGTTGACCACGTTTTTATGGAATGCATAGCCATGGTCTTCCTGAACGGTATTGGAAGAGCTGCTCATCGACTTTATTAAGGCCATTCTCCAAAGCCTCCGATTCCACCACATAACCTTTTCGCCACAATTATGCAACGGCTTCGAGGAAGGATACCTACACTGTCAGCAGTGGTGAATGTGATGTCGTGTGACGGGCCTCCCGTCCGGCAGACCGGTTGCCGGGTGCAAGTCTTTCGATTTGACGCCACTTCGGCGACTTGCGCTTTGATGGGCAAGAAATGATGACTATTGTGGAAACACAACACCCAGTCCTTCACCGGAGAAAATCTCCAACCAAGCCAGGAATCGAACCCGGGCCTTTAGGATTGACGGGGGTGGACGTAACTGCGAAGCTCCAAGGAGAAACTGCACAACCGAATTGGAAGAGGCTGTACTGCATCACGTTGAAGAGAACCCGTCAACGAGTACACGAGCAATTTCTTTGGTTATTAATGAGAGGAACTGTAAAACTAGTAATGTACGGGGTCACGTCTGATCTATTATTTGTACACGTGGTCACTTTACTAACATGTTTTCAGATAGTTGTAGCACGGAAATGGCAAGTTTCAGTACTTGTGTTCCAATCCAGAACGTTATCTTCTCACTTTCCAGTACAAGCCCTAGAAGTTTGTAACGGGAATTTCCGAACATCCTGAACATTCGATTTTGGGTTTATTGTTCACAACACTGACCAATTCAGAAGAAACTGCAACATTCGTTCAGTTAACACTAGACGGATAAACAATGAAACACTCCGGAAATGTGTGCACTATCCATAACGTTTCATTTTGAATAAGCTTCCAGCATAACTGAAACAAGTGGGTGATAAACCCAGGGTACTCAAATCCCAGTTGGAAGGTTTCCGTGTGGCACACGATCCCTGTAAGGTACAGGAATTCCTCGCAGTAAATGATAAATTTTTGTCCATAATGTGTTATTTACTCGTATACTCCCTATTTTGTCGTGAAATCTATGTACTGACATGTTGCTTGACTAAGTAATTTTGGCTCTAATGGTCCCTGTAGTATGTTTTTGTTGCGGTACTTAATCGGATGTCTTGTCTGATACAGCTCTCCATGCTGCTGTACCAAAAGAAAGCCTCTTCATCTCCGAATAAGTACTGCAACTCTCATCCATTGGAATCTACTTGCTGTATTCGTCTCTTGATTTACCTCTGCAATTTTTACCACTCCAGTTCATACCTCCTACCACCCCCCCCCCCCCCCCCCCACACCGCCCCACTTCCTCCCAACACTAAATTAACCATTAATAGATGTATCAGAATGTTTCTTATTTTCTTATCAAGTTAAACCATAAATAATTTGCCTCCCCAATTCTATTCAGTACCTCCTCTTTAGTCACACGGTTACGTACCGAATCTTCAACATTCTTCTGTAACACCACATTTCAAAAACTTCTATTCACTTCTTCTCTGGACTGCTTATGTCAACGTTTTACTTCCGCACAAGGTTGGTTCTAGACAAATGCCTTCAGAAACTGCTTCCTAACACTTAAATTTACATTAAATTTTAACAAATGCCATTCTACTTTTTGTATCATTTCTACTTCCGCCCCCTCCCCCAAGATACGTAACTGCTCAGGTAGCGAAATTCATCTACTGTTTGTAGTTTCTCGTTTCTTAATGTAATTTCCTTAGCATCGCCTCATTTAATTCAACTGTATTCAAAATGGTTCAAATGGCTCTGAGCACTATGGGACTTAACATCTGAGGTCATCAGTCCCCTATAACTTAGAACTACTTAAACCTAACTAACCTAAGGACATCACGCACATCCATGCCCGAGGCAGGATTCGAACCTGCAGTCGCGCGGTTCCGGACTGAGCGCCTAGAACCGCTAGACCACCGCGGCCGGCCATGACTTATTAAACTCGAAGTTAGGTAATAAATCTGCCGCCACCTGTTTCATTTACATTAATTCTATTCGCAGTTGCGAAGATAGACAGCCATCAGCTGTATAATGGAATGACGACAATGAAAATTTGTGACGGAATGCGACCCGAAAACAGATTTCCTGCTCATCACGAGCGGCCGCTTAAACCATTTGATTATCCACGCACCCAAACTTCCATATGTCCTCAACCACGTGTCTACAACATGTACTCGTACTTCTATTATATATATTCCCGTACAGGCGAGACACTTTACTTGAAAGTCGCTTGCCCGGTGTCGGCGGATAAATAAGATATTGCAGTGCCTGTGTTATTATTTACGATATAATATTTCTTTGGACATGCATGACATGGTTGACGACATATGGGACTTTGGGTTTGGTCCTGAGATGTGCACGGATAGCCAAATGGTAAAGGTGACCGCTCACGATAAGTGGGAAATCCGGGTTCGAGTCCCGGTGCAGCACAAATTTTTACTGTCGTCATTCTATTGTACATATGATTTTTGTCCATATGGTTTGCAAACACAGTTAGTGTACTTCACAACAGCTGTAGTCGCCGCAATGCCTGCATTGTAGTTTGGAATAACACACACACTGCAATACTGTACCTGTGTCTTTGGAATTGGAAATTACATTATTCTTGGCGTCTGAGCGTATTTCGCCTGTCTATCTTGCACACCAGGTGGAATAGTTAAGTCATTGCTGACTTTCCGAGGATACCAGTAACTATTTGGACGTAAATGTATATATTTTTCCTTCATTAATTTATCTCTCTTATAATAAATAAATGTAAATGACGCGTGACTAGGGCCTCCCGTCAGGTAGACAGTTCACCGGGTGCAAGTCTTTCGATTTGACGCCACTTCGGCGACTTGCGCGCCGGATGGGGATGAAGTTATAATGATCAGGACAACACAACACCCAGTCTCTGAGCTGAGAAAACCTCCGACCCAGCCGGGAATCGAACCCGGGCCTTAGGATTGATATTCTCTCACGATGACCACTCAGCAACATGGGGCGGACCAATCGTATCATAACTGTAATAAAATGACGCTAAATCGCTCTTGCAAATCTCTTTCCCAGAATTTGTTTTGTACTCATTGTTCCCTCTCTTCCTGCGGTCGCTGTCATGTGCGGATAAGTTTGGGTGCAGTACGCAAGTTCAGCTGATGACATAATCGCACACATTAAAATATACTGGCTGCAGCATAAAGCATTTAATCGCTGCTTATTTCTATCCAGATTTTAGCTAAGTAGTGAATATCCTACACGCTGAAAAAGCGAGAGATTTGTTTAAAAATTGTTCTTAACAAGTGACATTCCCGGTCGTGGTGTCATTTGCGGATTCGTTTCACTGTAATCGTGAAAATTATACATTATGAACATACAATTGTCTATAGAAAATAATGTGTTGCTTCACGGACGTGGTGGAAATTTTATCGATGTTATGAAGGTATTTTTGCTGAAAAGTTCCGGCATACACAGCTACCGTGAGGACAAGCTATCTATAAATTATATCGAGGTTCCAGGTAACGTGTTCTGTAGATATCTTACCACACAGCGGTCCATAATTAGCAGTCTGCAGCTCGTTGTACAGGCATTCGTGCAATCACCCACGTAATCTGCAAAAATAGCTTCTAAGGAACTACAATAGAAGGAATATGCTGAAACATTACTTTGGAGCCCTGTGAGCCTACATTACTACACTCCCTGAGCGAGAATAATCCTAGTCGAAGAGGCGAGTTCTGTGGGTAGTTCAGTGTGCTGTCTGGTAAACCAGGTTATGAGTTAAATGAAAGAATTAACAAACACAACAGAGTGTACTGGTCTTATGTTACAGAGGAGGAGTTGGGTTCGTGGAGGGACGGAGGGGGCTGGTATATGCAGCAAAGAACAGATAGAAACATTTCCTCGACTGCCGGCTGCCTGAAAGTATCTTGAAATTGTAAGAGATGTTTCAAATGGCTCTGAGCACTATGGGACTTAACATAAGTGGTCATCAGTCCCCTAGAACTTAGAACTACTTAAACCTAACTAACCTACGGACATCACACACATCCATGCCCGAGGCAGGATTCGAACCTGCGACCGTAGCAGTCGCGCGGTTCCGGACTGAGCGCCTAGAACCGCTATACCACTGCGGCCGGCGAAATTGTAAGAGAAATTGTTACGGAATTACACTGAGGTGACAAAAGTGATAGAGATATGCACATGTACAGATGGCGGTAGCATCGCGTACGCAAGGTATAAGAAGGCATTGCATTGGCGGAGCTGTTATTTGTACTCAGATGATTCATGTAAAAAGGCTTCCGACGTAACTATGGCCGCACGACTCGGATTAACAGACTTCGAACGCGAAATGGTAGTGGGAACCAGATGCATGGGTCAGTCCGTTTAGGAAATTGTTAGGGACTTCAGTATTCCGAGATCGACCGTGTCAAGAGTATACCGAGCGTACCAAATGTCAGGCATTACCTCTCACCACGGGCAATGCCAAGGACGACGGTCCTCATTTAACGACCGAGGGCAGCGGCGTTTTCGTAGTGTTGTCTGTGCTAACACACGAGCAACACTGCGTGAAATAAACGCAGAAAACGATGTGGGATGTACGACGAACGCAACCTTTAGGACGGCGAGGTGAAATCTGGTGTTATTGGGCTATGGGAGCAGACGACCGATTCGAGTGCCTTCGCAAAACTCGCATCGCATGCTCCGCCTCTCCTGGGCTCACGAGCTCATCGGTTGGACCCTAGACGACTGTAAGACATCTACATCTACATCTACATCTGCATCTACATCTACATGACTACTCTGCAATTCACATTTAAGTGCTTGGCAGAGGGTTCATCGAACCGCAATCATACTATCTCTCTACTATTCCACTCCCGAACAGCGAGCGGGAAAAAACGAACACCTAAACCTTTCTGTTCGAGCTCTGATTTCTCTTATTTTATTTTGATGATCATTCCTACCTATGTAGGTTGGGCTCAACAAAATATTTTCGCATTCGGAAGAGAAAGTTGGTGACTGAAATTTCGTAAAAAGGTCTCGCCGCGACGAAAAACGTCTATGCTGTAATGACTTCCATCCCAACTCGTGTATCATATCTGCCACACTCTCTCCCCTATAACGTGATAATACAAAACGAGCTGCCCTTTTTCCCAGCCTTTCGATGTCCTCCGTCAATCCCACCTGGTAAGGACCCCACACCGCGCAGCAATATTCTAACAGAGGACGAACGAGTGTAGTGTAAGCTGTCTCTTTAGTGGACTTGTTGCATCTTCTAAGTGTCCTGCCAATGAAACGCAACCTTTGGCTCGCCTTCCCGACCGTATTATCTATGTGGTCCTTCCAACTGAAGTTGTTCGTAATTTTAACACCCAGGTACTTAGTTGAATTGACAGCCTTGAGAATTGTACTATTTATCGAGTAATCGAATTCCAACGGATTTCTTTTGGAACTCATGTGGATCATCTCACACTTTTCGTTATTTAGCGTCAACTGCCACCTGACACACCATACAGCAATCTTTTCTAAATCGCGAGCTTTGAGTTCCGATTTCAGTTGCTAAGAGCTGATGACAGGTTTCGTGTGTGCCAAAGACACCACTGAGTCATCGAAGAAAGTTGCCAGCAAGGCACTTTGCAAGCTGTCGATAGCTCCATAATGGTGTGGTCTGTATTTACAGGGAATGGACTGTGTCTTTTGGTCCAACTGAACAGATCTCTGACTCGAAATGGTTATAAATCAGATGAATTCGCAATTGCGAATACTGACCACCATCAGCTGTAGAATGGAAAGACGACAATAAAAATCTGTACCGGACCGGGATCCCCAACCCGGATTTCCCGCTTATTGTCAGCCTTCCATCTGCATATCCGTGCATGAGTCACGGCTAGGCCCAAACTTCCGTATTTTGTCAACCATGTGTCTATGATCTGTACTCGCACATCCGTTATGTGTGTTCCCGTACAGATCAGACGTTGTGCTTGAGAGTCACATGCCCAGTATCGGCAGATAAATATGATTTACACGGGAATACACATAATGGATTTGCGAGTTCAGATCATAGACAAATGTAGGGGAATACGCCTTATCGAGCTTAGCTGTGAGATGAGAAATACACCAATTTTTAATGATCAGCGGTGTGATATTAAAATGTACTTAATGAAAGATGAGACCAGTAGGAAGTACATCTTGGATCTATGTAAAAATATTTCTCAGGTGGAAGATACTTATCTCATTAGGAAGTCGTGTACAAGCAATTTCATAATAATCCATCTGAAAAACTAAGCTCTCACTATAAAATCCATAATGGAGTGATGTTTTACAGGAGACAACCTCAACTGGATGCCTGGTGTGTTTGTGTACCTGCTGAGGCAGAAAATAAACTCATCTGGATATGCGTGTCATGCATGGCATCATTCAGGAGTACTTAAGGGTGCAAAAAAGCTTCATGAATAATGTTGTTTCAATAACTCAAGACAGAAAGTGCACCAGTTACTAAAAACTTGTCTGCCTTGACAGAAGGAAAAATCTTGTAACATATGTACATTATGTGAACTTATCCTTTCCTACCTACAAATCCGTGCACAATTATCTAGAAATAAGACACGAGTGAGGTTTTTGGTACTTTTGTGTGATATTTTTTTCTAAATATATGACATATACTGCTACCAGTAAACCATTAATGACAAACGTTCAAACCGATTGTATACCTAGGTTTGGTCAGCGCAGATCAGTTCTTTTAGACAATGGTAGTAATCAGTGGAAGGAATTTCTTCAAGAAAAGGAGATTAATCAAAGATCATCCTGAAGCGAACTGTGCAGTAAGAGTATTTAGCGAATTAAACTGTTTCATCAGAACTTACTATCACCATAAAAACAATGCATGGTACCAGTATGTAGATCAGTTCAAAGAAATAATGCATGATTTACTTCATACATGGGCAAACTGCACACCAAGAGAAGTAATGGGAGACTAATCACAAGGAAATGAGTGGTGTTCACCAATTCCTAAATGACTGTACCGAACCAACATGGGAGGAGAAAATTAGGCAAGCAGTAATTATGCATAGACAAGAGAATCCATCATAATCATTATTTTGGCAGCAAGGCATTAGAGGTGGCATGTAGGTGACAAAATACTTAAATGCTGCTGGCACCCAAGGTCATTATTGCTAAGTAAATGTATAACAAGTGGTACCTGGTGTGTTCTGGACCATTTATTGTAGAATACTTAATCCTGCATTCTATTTATTAATAAAGCCAAACACCTGGCAAGAATACAGAATTACAAACTTATCAGGCTAAAATGAGTGCGGTGGACAGTGTGTGTACCTATACCACTGCATATATTTCACAAAATAGTGTAAAAACCATTTTAATTTTTTTAGTTTAGTATACATTATTTTGTCAGGATGTACAGTCCTAATAAATAAATAAATAAAAGCGGGCGAGAGCGCGCGCGCGCTCGCGTATGTGTGTGTGTGTTTGCACGCTTGTTGTAAGGATATTTTCTTCTATGTGATTCAGTGACTTTCATGACAAATATTGCAGTTACAGTTTAGTGCAAATAGATGAAGGATGTTAATTCTTGTCACTATGCTCCTTGATGATATTTCACATATGGTTCAGTAGAGGTTGATAGATAAATAGATAATGTTTTCCAGAATTTCATTACTTTTCTTTTAAGAGGTCATGTTATGAAATGAGCGTACACCAATCACTCCAGTTCCAAAAGTCAAGAAACTATTCGTGTAACAATATGTATACGTTCTGACAGATGTAGTCCAGATATCTGCAGAAATTACAATGTATTTATGAGAGGAAAAAATGAGTGCTTAATAAGTTATTCACCATCCATATTCAATGTACACATATTTTCATTCACCTGCAGTGTAGCATGATTGAGTCCACTGAATAGTCTTTTATTAAACAGATATGCTCATTTCATAACAGGCAATTTAATAAGTTTCGGGTTTGTTTCTTGTTTGTTCACTTTGTTTTAAGTAAGGTAAGTTGTTAGTTGGGAATTCAATTTCTTCACTTATGATATCTGGTGGAAAATTGTATGCAAAATGAACATATTGTAAAATGGGGTTAAAGTAATTTTGAACTGATACAATCTATTGCAACACCATGGATTGGTGTGCAAGCTAGAAAACAATAGACAATACTTACCCCTTTCAAATCTATACAGTGAAAATCGGGCTGTGTGAAGTGCATATCAGTACAGTTATCCAAAATGAGCACTTTATGTGAGGTCTCATACAAGTTTCACTTGGATAAAGAACAGTTCATCATTTGAAATGATGGAAAACGCTAACAGTTCATATACTCACATATTGACAAGATTTGAATTCAGCTCACTGACAGCGCTGTGTTGACAAACGAATATTGTGGGAACTAATAACGTTGTTTGTAGAAAATAGATGGTGCTGTCATTCTGGTCACAATGGACCATCAATTTATGAATGCTATGATGAAAAACAAATACCGTGAACTTTGACTATGTCTTGTGTGACAGATGCATGCTAAAGATTACTTAAATGTAGATGCCTTTAGTGAACAATATATTACTTCTCTGAATATTGTGTATTTAAATTGTACTCATTGGAATATATGTACATAAGAGAACTATGTTGCTATCTTTTTATTTTATACCTATCCTCCCACATATGTAATTGAGACATTTATATGGTTTTCCTGGGCTAATAATGAATTTCCTTTCAGGAAGAACGGTATATTTAATAAATCTAATCCTCATAGTATAGTTTTCTTTTTCTATGTAGTGTATTGCTCAAACATTGCCTTGCAACACACGGTTGAGTAACTTTGATGCTGTTGTCTTGATACGCTTCCTGTCTTGTCTTCTCAGTTCTTTGGCCAAATACCAAAGTAATAAGACGGTAAACGACATCCCAGATTGGATCATTCTGTTCACAGATTTTGTACTGGTTTCCTGTTGGTCATGGGTAAATGGCAAGATGTGAGCCAAACCAGTGTAAGTAGAAGGCCACCAATTGAAAAACAGTGACATTGAAATGAAATGCCAAATGACAATCAAACGAAGTTTGGTTGTAAAATTTGTACTTGGGTCTCTGAAAGGTGCAGTGGTAGTCCAGCCCATATATGACAATATTGATAAGGATTTTACCATTTCACTGAAGCTCATTATACATTCCACACACACTTGCACCAACATTGTTTACATATTGTGCAAAGTCATAGACCCACCAGTAGAACAACTTACGTAATATGAAGACAGTCATTCAGAGTCTATGTTTTTACTGTTCATTCTATTTTATCCTTTGTCCTTGGAATAATTAGGTAGCTTCAATGTAGTAAACACATAGATATTCGTTTTCGATTCTCCTCCTTACTGCTGTAATTCAATCAAGACGGCAAGACTTATTTTGAGATTTAAGTTTTCGTAACTAAAGTGACTGCATAAATAACCTTTTGTTGATTCCTGTCGCCATTAGGGGCAATGTATTTCCACATAAATTTATATAATTTTTGCTTGATTAATTTATCTGCCTTATGATAACTATAGTCCTTTTCAAAGGAGACATTAAACCATTGGTACGAAAGTGTCTCCCATTGCTTGTTTTATAACATTCGATTTCATCTCTCTTCAATTGGTGGCATTCCTGTCACGATGTGCTAGCGAGCAGCACTCAAGTTTGGGTGTTCCCACAATCATACACTTAATACGTATGTTAATGGTTGGACTGCTGACTCAGAGGTCGAATCATGTACTATTCAACTAAGATGAATAATTTTGGAGAAATCTAAGTTAATTCATAATCCGTTTTTACTAATTTGTAGCGCACATTAGATCAGCCTTTGGTCATAATGAAACTCTGTGTTACAGCTTCTATAACAGCAGAATATCTTATTGTGGATCCTACATACGATTTATAATGTTGTGAAAAAGGTATATTAGAGGTACTGTATATTTTTATCCTCATATATCTGTAGAATTATGCTTAGTGTCAGACCTGTAGCTGGATCGATTCAGTTAAACTGAAATTCAAACTTAACATAAATAGTGATAATTTATATAATCTGCTATATTTTATTGGATGGCGCCTCCCACAAAACCTGATTTATAATAAATATACATAAAAATAAAATGAAATAGGTTTGATAAATGTCCAAACTCAAGGATCAGTGGCCAGGAATACGACTGGTATCCAGTATTTTATGGGACACTGATTGAAGTAGTTTAATAATGTCATTTGTTAAAATATGTGACTTCATGGAATGCACTTGGTTGTTGTAATGTAACTGTCTGTTAACCAGCACCTGACTATGATCAAGAAGACCGAAACTGTCTGTGCTCCAATGAAATAACGTTATGCATATAGTCCATGCTATTTGTCTAGAATGTCTTTCAATAAACTTACAAAGGCTGTTAGCGATTGCTTTTGAAACTTTTAGTGTTTTGTTCTAGTGCTAAGGTCCTTTCTTCCACTGACAGAAGGCTCATTAAAGATAAGTTTTCTTATCTCTATTACCATCTGTAAATCTTAATTATTTTGTTATAAATAAGTACGTTCACCAGAAAACATAATATTTCGTTAGTGTAAAAGTAACGATCTGGTTATCATAGTGAAACCAAACTGGCTACTTCTCAGCCATTGCTGCAGGAGCAGAGTATTATGACCATAGTACACTCAGATTGTCTCACATCAGCGATCATTATTAACTTTATGTACACATAATGTGTTAAGCGAAATTCAGTAACAGGAATGTTTCCATCGTGGTGAAAATTAGATATCATCAGGAAATTCATTTTCGTAAACTTTGTCTTTTGGCTTAAAATTAGTTGCTATGAAAAAATTAAAATCTTAGTGCAGAACTTCCAGGACACAGTTACATCAGTTCTGCTTCTGCAAACTGAATAGTTTAAAGGCTGAAAAAGTAGCATGCAGAATGTTGAATCGCCTCTGATCCTCAGCCCCCCCCCCCCAAAGTGTCAATCCTAAAATAGCGTTTTACGTCAGATCCTGGTCCAGATATAAATCATAGACGTTACTGATGAGTGTAGCGTGTTTCACGTTAGATATGGTAGGACCTATAGTCAGGCTGTGCCAAGCAAAGCGACATTTTCGACCACACTGGTTAATGAGGTACTGAGCGTGCATTACAATTCTTTCTGTGTCGCTTAGATTTAGAATAGTATATTAAATATTATGAATATGTTCCATGTAGTAAGTTTTGCAGAGATGTCACTCCATAGAGCCACTCTTGATTTGTCTATCTACTTACAACACTGCATTTTGCTTGTGCATGCGGTGTGGACTTTGCATAAATACAGGAAAAATTGAGCAATTCACTTTTCAGAATGTTCCACAGAAATTTGCAGAGACTTGAGGAAATTTTTAAAGAATAAAATCTATTTCTTGAGTTAGTGACTTTTTAATACACTTTTAGCACTGAAACTGTTTCGGAACTGCTGCCTCTCTGTAATTCAGTAGTCCTGGCTGTGATTCACAGGAATAAAAAACTCCAGACTGTGAGACGTACTTCAGATAAGAAAAGTGCAGTTTTAACTTGACAAAAATGAAAGCTTACACAGCTGCTGATTGTACGATATTATAATATTTGCATGTAGTACTGGCTACTGGTTCAACTGCATACACATCCACCAGAAAAGCTTTCTTGTCAATAATGCTCTTCATTATTATATAATATCAATACATTTTTGTGAATATACCATCAACGCTTATCGAGTATTTGACTATAGATTGGTCTATCAGATATACGAAATTGAAGAGGTAAAACACGAGAGTCACCAAAGTTGACAGAGAAATAAAAGTAAAAGACGATCTGTACTATCTTTTAGATCCAGTGACTTCTTTGTTGGACTGTATTAGACGGAGGGAGACCTGTAACGAAAATGGGGGAAGAAGACTGAGAAGCTCTGTTAGATACCTTAGGCTTGAAGTGGGATAACATAGTCAAGGATGGAGACCAATTGTAAGGATTAGGAGAGATGTGAGAGTAATGTGGAAGAGATGAGTGAGTGGATATCAAGCAACAGCCCATTTCATTCTCCATTCGAGTTTTGTTGTAGGAATGGAGTAGTTTTTAATTGGTAAATGCTCACATGTGCACACACTTATTCACACACACACACACACACACACACACACACACACACACACACACTGGGTGTTTCTAAGTCTTTGCATCAGACGTCTGAGGGTGATAGATCAAAGTGTTGCTTATGCTTCCCGGCGACACTAGTCATCCTGTTTTATTGGTTAGGCCCCTGCGAGGTGACAAGGTACAACTACTCTGCAGTGTGTTTACGCCTTGAGTGTTACCTGTCTCCAGTCATGTGCTCTCTACGAAATGGAGTGGACCCACCAAAATTAAAGATGCCGATTTGGTTCTAAATATCTTTCCTCACTTAAGGATACTCATTCTTAAGCTTTCTTTGTTGTAAAACATCATCCTGCCAATTTATTGCGGTAATTAACATGCAGGACACCTGGTTAGTGGATTCCGCATCGTGAAGTTTCATTGTCCCATGGCTATCAAATACTTAACCAGTGTCGCGAGGAAGCATCAACGGACATATTATCTCTAACAAAAGTGTTCCCCAAGACGTGGTCTGTCACTCCAACATTTGAGTTTGCAAGAAAAGGTAAAAGGAATAAGTAGAGTGGATGAGTGGTACGTAAGCAAACACATTTATATCTCTTTTTCGACTTTCAAGGAGGGAGATCATAATTTTGCTTCTTTTCGTTTAAGAGAACAATATTTATTACAATTTCAGCAGCAAAAAAGATAGAGTTTGCTATATTATAATAATGAAAACTGGCTCAGACAGAAATATATATGTATATATAGTTTCATTATTTTCCCAAACAGTAGTAGACGAATACAGTAATGCCTGAGTCTTAAGAAAACGAACATTTCTATAACAGATTCAATATTGTTCGTCTAGTAGTACTCTATTTCACAGTATATACATACACTGCTATACGAAATTAAGAAATCACTTTACTTGCTAACGTAGCAGAATAAATCTCCAGAAATACGTATCTCCAAAAGGTTGTTCATAATTTTTGGAACGTATTTTAGTTTTCCAAAAAAACTAAGTACAGTATATTCTTTAAACATCTGCTGCTAAGCATTAAGATGCAGACAACGAGAAATTTCTTATTTGGGAGAATGTAGCAATTTCGACAAGGCTTTCCGGATTTGTAAGGCCCACAGCTCGGCGCTGTATGCCATAGAAATAAGTTGAAACGAAACCATGCATTCTAAAGGGAACAGGTACTTCGTAAACCGCAGACGACGCCGATCTCTGCTGATGCGTGGCAGCGTGCACAAAACACGGCGAGGTCACAGAATGTAGTTTACTGCGTTTTATAAACAAGTTTTTTTTAGTTACGTGCATTAAAAATTCTCTACTGGTCAGACTCGCTTCTTCTGACTTTCGATAAGCCGTGTGCAGGGGGTATCGGAACAACATCGACACTGCTTAGTGTGGTACGGAATACAGCACACAAATCAGATCTTACATGAGAAAAGTCCATCTCGGAACTGGATGACGTTTACGTTGTGTAGCGCAGGGGTTCAACAGAGGTGACGTCAAATGCTCTTTAGCTATCCTTTGCTCGCCTAACTAGTAATGTCGTCCGTATGCGAATGTAAACTGAAGCCACAAAGGAATACTTGCGTTACGGGCTGGATTAATTGATGATAAGCAAATGAGCAGGTTCAGTGGTCAATGTCTTTACAAGATAACACTATTATACTTTTGTAATAAGTATTTTCTTGACAGGTTCTTATATAGTCCTACCATAATTCTTCAAGTGTTTTTGATATAACATAACGTAGTTTCAGCTCTCTTTGATGTCAGTTTCCGTTGCTACCTGTCCAAATTGATGAGATTGATGGAGGGAGCTCTTTGACTTACTAGTATTCCATGTGCAGTAGTAAGAAGAATCTTTGTTTGTTGTTTCTGTAGCTTCGGGGCAACATCTGATCACACGAATCCACACAGCAATCGAAATATTGAGCAGACAGTCCTTTTATGTCTTTATCCCTAAACTTTAAAATCAAGTTGAAGATAAAAAATTTGGTCCGTTTGCTGTTCACGTTGCTATTTTCGATCAAATATGGAATGCGTAGCCTTCACAGTACCTGAACCTCTCTCAGTTTTCGACGTTCCACTACATCCAAACCACGCCTTTTCCAAAGGTGGTTTCTTCATGAAAAATTCCAGTTTCTTGTCACGTAAAACTTGCTAAGTGTTGTGAGGAATGACAGGATGCACTCTTCAAGTAGAAAATTATGTAGTCATCAACTAACGGCACTGGATGTCATCCACTAGAAGGTGACTGAAAGATTTGTGTAACGACTGCGCCATGAAGTAGCCAAATTCTGGAAAAATAAAATTGTATCTACGCACTTTGTTATTCCTACACATTAAAAGTTTTTCGTTTCTGCTTTTTATACAGATTTCGAACCAATACCTGCAAAATATGTCTCAGTATTGCGCTCAAAAATCAACAGCTGTTGATTATCTTACTCATACTAAAATACAACTGTTCTTAAAAACGAAATTTGTTGTTTGGTTGTACAGGAACTATTCTTTTTGATACGAGCGTGTAATACTATATCCCTCACATTCGTTTCCCGGATCAGGTTTCAGGCCTCAACCACACACCTGCTGTAATATTATCCTGGACAAATGAAACGAATCCCAGAAACTGGCTCCTGACTGCAAACAGAATTCAGGGGTGGGTACAAGGAACTAGTCTACGAGAACCCATGGCTTTATATAGGCATTTCTTGTTGCATCACAGTAAGACTGTTAACAGTCACAGTTTATTACTTTATCTGTCAGAACGCATTTTAAAAACTTGTGTGTTCATCCTCAAGCAGTGACGTTTTTTAATTCTTACAAGTGAATGTCATCAGTGTTTCATTTTGCTTGTCTACATTAGAGAATCCCTGTTACTACTGATACATTCGCACCAGCAAGCGCCTTTGTAAATAGCGATTAAACGAACAGAAAAACACCAAATGAAAGCTACATCTTCGTCATATGTCAAGTAAACAGTGACGAGAGAGTAAATCATTGATGGTGTGAAAGTTAGGTGTTTCCATAATGTGTGCGGATAGTAACTGCTCATAAAATGAACAAGCAGTAAGAAACCAGCTGTCCTTCACAGGTACATTTTTACACATAAAAGAAAACGAGGTATTACAGTAAAGGGATGTTTGTGTTCCTAAGCTATTACCTCACGTACAGCGTGTTTTGAAAGATATTTTACTCTATTATTATGTTAGGGGTTCGGACATAGACGAGCCATTTCTGGCATATGTGACTCACAAACTCGTAACACTTTCTTAGGGTGTCCCAAGCGATATCAAGAGTGCATCCCAATGACGACTGTTTCAGAAGAGTGCACAATGCCACCAATGTGCAGTATCGGATGAAGTCACTCCCACGCACATTTGACACAGCAGTGTCATTCAGACAGGCGATGTCAATGTGAAACATCGTACTGCCCAACAACGAGCGAAACCAATACAGAGCGCATACCAGTGTCGGTTAAATGACAGATAAAATTTAGAAAAGTTTAGAATCGTCTAACAATAATCGCATGGGAACAATATTAGAAAATTCTGTTTGAATCCAAGGAATTATTAATGGAAATATAAAGTAACTGCAATTCTAACTGCACATTCAAGAGAAGAAGGTGAAGAAAAAGAAACATATTAACAAATCAAGGACGGAATATTAGCAAACAAGATCAATAAAAATGCTGTTCTTAATAATGATCCTTGCAGTTTTCATGTGGAATAGGAAACAGACAACACATGCACACACACTTCGGGTAAAATTCAGTATAAAATCTGCTAATGCTGATAATGCGCCAGTAAAGAGGTTACTATCGATTTAGTTTACCTACGGCGCATCAACAGTTAGTAAAACCAGGGGTCCTCGTGCAATGCCAATAGTGAAACATTTCTACAAGGAAATACATTCCTTTTTAACCAATTAGCAAAGCTTTTATTATCTAACATCCTCGTTTATCAGAGCTATAAGCACGATTAACAATGGAGAAATAAGCCATGGATATTACGGGACCCTGTTTGTTATATAAAACGCAGTAAACTACCTTACTTTAATCAACACGTTAAGAGTGTGCACTGTGGATCTGAACAAATTCATTCGAGCTCAGAAAGAAATGACGGATCAGACCACATGTCTCATGTATTGGTATCTTACCATGTAACTTTAATTAGACTATTACAAGTATGCTAGTTCCCTGAAGCCAAAGTACTAGTCGTAAAACTCAGATATCCACAGCTACCACTTTCCTACACGAGGGCTCAAACTACAGGCGGAAGGAAAAAAATCTGCGATTGTCACGGTACATACGCGGTGAAGCTGCGAGTACAGGAAGACTGGAAAAGGTACAAAGAGTGCTCCCAGTGAGCAGCGGGATTGTATCCCAGGACACGTGGGTGGGTTTCTGCCACCACACCGGCAGAATAAAGACAAGTACTTTCTGGTCTGCGAATTTATTACTGTCACAACGGCTACCAACATTCACTGTCAAACCCGTGTAATGGTACGCTATTGTTCGGAATAGTCCTACACTGTACGTAAATCTTCGGTACAAATGTCTTTTTTTATTCAGATGAGTCGTCTCGTGGTGCAAAATGTTGCCATTTACTATTGCTTTTACATCTACAAAGCATCTATTTTCGACGGCACAACTTTTCTCTCTATCTACGGAAGGACACTTCAGCAGGTCTAAATATCCTAAACACGTCTACTTCCCATTCACTTCGCAGCATTCCCTGTACAGTAATCATTCATTAAAATGTCGTAATTGCCATTCAGCTTATTTCTCAATAGAGACGAAGCAATCCAATGTTAATTTGAAATGTTCGTCTTACCTTCCTAAGAGATTCCGTGTCAGTTTGCTTAACGGATAGTACGGAGAAACGCTTAGCCTCATTATATGACGTGCTTTAGAGTCTTACTCATTATAGTGGCACCAACGTATATTAAAACAGTAACAGTGTCGCAGCGGAATCTGTGCCCAACCACCGCCATCCTCGCATTGCACATTTCAGGAATGAATTATTATTTTGCTACATAAAACTGTTAGTTAAAACGTTGTAGGCATTTATCGGTTTTGAGCATTCACATTGTGGTCGCAGGGAGGATACAATTTCAGCTTTGTACTAGTTTGAACATCTCCATGTAACTACGTTGAAGAGAATTAACGACTATCTGGTTAGAAATTCGAGGCTGGCTCCTAGCTTTTTGTTACTGATGAGTTATAGAAAGAATCATTATCACGTAATTCATCTTTGCATTCCCTTATTTCTTTGACCATTGTTTATCTCCTTTCATTTTACCGGATAAAGTCACAACACTCTAGCACCACCGCGATTATTACGATTACAGCAGGCGAATACATCAAGCAATTTTCAGTTGTCCTTGGACAAAGCGTAGCGACCGTAGACAACAGAAAATCGATGCTGTTCGTGGTAGCTCGTCGACTACCGCAGGAAGCTTTGTACTGTTCCAAATTTCTATGCATTCCTGAATGAAGAGCAAAGTCTTAGCAGCAGTGAACGGGTTTTGGTGACTTTTTCCCCCACAACTGTGAAACAAACGTTGTCTGTTACTCTATATACTGGTCTTCTTAAATGAAAACACATGGTTTTAAATCGGGCATCGTCACTGTGCTCTCTTTCATCACTTGAGCGATGTCCCTAGCGCGAAGCGGTTCATGTGGCCGAGCATCCATGACAATATAGAGGAGTGACTCATGTTCGTCTCAGTGACCATGTTGTACTGATGGCATAAACCTGACTTCCAAATCCTTTTAGAGACGTGCAAAAGGAATGGAGGGCTCCTTCTCAAAACCGCTCGGACTAAAGTACTTGGCGACGAGGGTATCTGAAATGAGCGGCGTACCAGTAGCTCTAGGAGATGGTGCTGATCTAAATTTCAGGTGAAGTTCTTATTGTTATTCTAACAACAATTAATTTCCCAGACTTTAAAGAGACGTACGTCTTTTGCAATGACAAAATTGTAATCTACAGAGTGTCACGCTAAAGGAAAGGGAAGCACCGAAGAGTAATTAGTCGGAAGTGCAAATGCCGCCAGATTACGGTATTGTCTAGAGAAACGGATATTTACCATTCCAAACGTTCTTTTACAACATTCCATTTATTTCTACAGTTCTAGAAACATGGTTAGATACACACGGTTTAAATCACCATAAGGTCTAACGTTTCTGTCGTGTCGATGGAGTCAACAGTCTCTGGAATACTTGAAACGCCGAAACGATACATACGAAGTAATGTTGCTATTTGGTAATCACTTATCGGCTTGCAGAACGAGACCTCCTACAAATATGCGTATCGAAGAAAAGTTCGTAGTACAGAAATATTTTTGGAGACTAATATGCCTCATGTATTAGACAGAAAATCAGAAGAATCAATAACATTATTTGTATCTAGACTGCGAATAATACACAGCTCTATGTTGAAAAGATAAAAAAGGTAACAGATACGTGATCAGTACATGAACTTCAATGTTCCACATCTCCCACGTGCTTCGTTTATTTTCCTTTCATCCTGTAATGGGTAAGCATTTTTCCATCTCTCTCAGTCACTCAAACGCTTATGTTACCTACGTTTTGAATGTGAAATCGTAGATATTGTCAGCGAATCTGGAGTCCAGAAATCGCAACATCAAAAGAATATTTATCTTCCAATAGTGATAATCATTGCAGCAAGCATCGGAAGATAAGCATAGGTAGCAAAAGATTTGCGACAAAGATCACAAGAGAAGCTCTCGCATATTTAGAAGAGAATTCAACAAGAGTGGATTCATTGTTGATTTGAGGATTGGTAACATGTCTAAACTAATTTGCAAATACGAGTTAAAATATTATTATCTAGGCAGAGAGTCTACTCACTTTTCACTTGTTCTCGTGGGTGACGTCGAGACTCGCTAAATTATAACTCTTTTTTGTTTCTTTTGACTGATAAAAGCAGCGTCTTTTAAAATGTATGTGGTCAGATAACCTTGGTTCGATAAACCTCAGATGCAAATCGTACATTCAGAGTTGAAGTCAGCAGCACAAACCTCTGAATATGTTACCGCATATGGTGATGAATGTTGATTCGTTGCTGGTGCCGAAATAACGTAGGATTCTGGTCCAGAAAATGGGATACCACCGAACGTCTTTGGTTCAACAAGGAGAGATGGAATACCAAACGAAGAGGAACTCCAATTACTCAACGTCTACAGCCAAATTCATGAAGTCATGATATATCGCCAGAAATGGAAACTGAAGCAGTTACGCACTACTTCCGAAACAAATAGTCTCCGTGCCTAAGCAGAAATGGTAGGTCGATAAACAGAAGGAAGGACATCTGAAGTTCGCAACATGGACTGATTTTTGTAGTAGATAACGATGATTAATCTTGAACTATAGGTTCATTTTGCAAACAGGAATTTTTGCTTCTTTTTTCTTCGTTTAAATTCCTGACCGGCATTTTGATTCAGTGAATTACCGTAGCATTCTGACAGAATGTATACACCTGTTGTATAACTTAGAAGCATCATTGGCAGCACATGCATGAGTAACGTCCCAGTATTGTCTTTAAAAAGTCGCTTTTCAGGATAACAACAATCTTAGGAAATGAGTGGTACAAGGTAGACGAGCGTGGGGAATGACTATTAGATGCTTCGTGGATTAAAGCGTATCGCCCATTTTCACTCTACCAGTGGTTTTTCAACGAATTTTATTCTGTAATACTATTACATTCGTAATATTTCTCATGGAGCGGTAGCACCGAACAAGCTCGAACTGCAGAAAAACGAAGAAAAGACAGCACCAAAGTGAATCATGATTCCACAATACATCGTTCAGTCGGCAGCTGCCTGTTAATTGCTGTGAAGCTACCTAACAGATAAAAGCCGTGTCTCTTGTCCTCGACAGGTACATTGTTTTAATCAGCAGGTAGTTTCATGACTGATATGAATAGCTCATGCCAATTGATCAAATGGAGTTCTCATTTAATTGTTCGCTAAGTCACCCTTAGCAAAGAAAATGACAAAGTAGCAGTTAGAGACTTTCGAACATGGACATGACATCACATTCGCTGACTCCCACTGGACTCAAAAAAGGACCTATCTTGACCTGGACCAATAAGACTCCCCAGAAATGAATCGGAGACTTTGAAGAACACGGAAGTCGGTACCCTGAGGCATTTGTTTTCTAAAGATGGCTCTAACTTGATTACAAAGGATCCAATTTGCTAGGTGATGCTGTGTAGTAGACGATTGTTATGTACTGATTTTTGCAGCCTTTAGACTATAGTCAATTAATTCTTGCAGTCATCGCTGCCACTATGCCAGGTGCACAAGGTCATACAGTTTTTTTTCCAATCTGTGATTTTGAAATGAGATCATAAGTTCGTTTCAATTGTAGTTTTCTGGATGAAGATGTCAGTTTCCACTCAAATTCGTCATAACAATGAATCTGCTCTGTGAATAGTGTGCTTTTCTTAATACCTGTGGAAGGATAATAAATAATCGATGAATAATGGATGAAAGTAAAACAAAACGACGAAACCGTCTTTAGCCGCCTCAGTCATTAGGAGACAATTCTTTATTAACATCACGGATTGAATAAGAAAAGAAATTATACCGCTTTCAAGTAGTAATTTGAACTATGCTGATTTTGTACAAACAAAGATCGCTTTATGTGAAGAAAAAAAGCAGAAAAATTGTGTAAATGAAGCAAAAATAATTTCATTTCTCCCTCTGTTAAATTTAGGTTCAACAGTAACTGATTCGCACGCGAGGTAAAACAGTAGAAAGAGTGTAATCAAGTCTTTTATCTGTTAACTTGTTTTTATATATAATCGTTAGGAAGTGTCGTTCCTTCTCCTGTCCCCATTTCCTACGCCCTGTTGACCTGTGATGTCGACAAACAGTGATCTGGTCATGGCTTACATATTCGAAAATGGAACACTGCTGTAGGAAATATAATCATCATGTTGTTCTTAACACCAGCGAAAAATTCAGCTAGCCTTGTATGCGACTTCATGGGTGGCTGTTGTTTCAGAACATCCCTCATGTATTCTTGCAGAAAGACCAATTTCTACCTACATCTATCTCATCACCTCACTAAAATGATGAAACTAATAAATGCAAATGAACTGAGAAATTCGCCTCGGAATTTGTCTAACTGTCGTATTCTTTCGTTAAGTGGTCACAAGATAGAACTGAAGTCAATAATTACTGAAATCTCAATGCATAAGAGCTTTGTCATAGTATCACAAAGCGGGTGAGCAAACTGAATCGAGATATGACAGCGTAAGGTATTGTAGGTGACAAAGCCCTTTTCAAAATGATTTAAATACATCTCATATTTATTGTCTTTATAGTTGACTCTCTTGTAGCCCTCACGGTCTGATATTGAAACGTTTAGGATGTTTATCACTTTGGAAAATAAACACCCTGTAGTATGATGTCAGTGGCAGTGAGATGGTCGCGAAATAGTAGCATTCTACACCTACACGCCGAGCAAAGAGGAACACAGTTGCAATTTACTGTCTCTTGACTTCCTACCCTAAATACAAAACGATCTTAGAAACAATAGGTCTCCAACAATTAGCTTTTCTGTGCCCTGGTGAATTGTGAGTTGATGTGAATTCTTTAAATCTGCGTTTCAGCACAAGTGGAAGTTGTTTTCTGGCAGTACCAACATTAAGACAAAACAAAGTTGCACTTGCGAAGATTGAGTTATTTTGTTGCTTTACGCACGGTATCTGTAAATAGGTTACAAAAATCCTTAGGTCTAACGTTCAATAAAGTAAAGAGAATTTATGATTCAGTGGTTTTGCTAATAGAGTTTTTGTTTTATCTGATTAATATCGCCTAGATATCGCGACGACATGTTGACATTGAAGAAATTTTAAATTAGTATAAGAGCTTCCGCATGGAAAAATTGCCTCAATTACTACCACTGAAAAGTGCAGACTCAACTGCGGGAACGAGAAGAGGCACAGTATTGGTTTACGTTCCACGGATACTTCATGTGCGTCATTATTTGGCAGATGTTTCACATACCCTGTGAAATGGACTATAGCGCATCGCCCATCGTTATTGTACATGAAAGCTCGCACATACACACGCTGCGCAGATTGGTGTATTAGTTCCTCATAACCGAACTTACGTTCATTTAAAAAATTGCCGGAGAGCTTTCTCCTTGCATACATAACCGAAACAATAGCTTCGTTTTTCGATCTGCAGCAATGCCTACAATCTGCATATTTCATTTTGATATACCCCAAAGAAGAAAGATAGCAGTACGCCTAGTTAGTAAACGACACCTAAAGGGCATCGCCGTACTTCCAGTCAAGCACAGCCACTTCTACAATAAACGTTGTGCCTGGTTCACTCCTGTAAAGTTTGTCAGAATTTGAACTTGGTCAGTTGAGTCGTCGGCACGGCGATGTGCGCAGTCGTCAGCGGTCGGCCGGCGGTTTCGGCGGCGGACAGCGTCTGCCTCTACGCGCTGATGGTGCTGATGCAGTCGAGACTCATCTCGAGCAGCTCGCCCCGCTGCTGCGCGATGCTTGGCCTGTGGGCGGCGGCGGCGGCGCCGGCGCTGGGCCCCGCCGGCCACGCCCCCGGAGGCGGCAGCTCCGCCCCCAGCAGCGGCTGGCAGTCCAGGGACTCCCGGCTCAGCTGCAGCCCGGCTGCCGGCGCCTCGGGGGCGGAGATGACGGTGGCGGGGGCAGTCACGGCCGCTGGCGGGTCTTCGCACGGCGTCATCACCGCCGACACACTCATGAACATGTACCAGTTCTGCAACACGGGACACCACCCCAGCCCTAATACACAAACTTCGCAGGCAGCCAACAGTCTGAAACTTATACGAAGGGACAAGAATAAATAAATAAGTGCCAAACGCAAAATTATGCATATCGCGTGATTCTAGAATGTGAAAGACAACGTCTTGTGGTAGACGACGACATACAATAACAGGGGACATTTTGACCTGACATTCTATAGCAATTTTAACTATGTTTCGTTTAGTCCTCGCATTCCCAAGGGGGGGGGGGGGGGGGGGGACGTACTTTGTGCCGACCTTCCGAAAATACTGTAATCAGTTACTTTATGTTTTAAAATTTTGAGAAAATGCATTGTTTACACTCGATTTTTCACCCAGATTCCAGAGCTGTTTTGGTGGCCGGTGTGGCCTAGCGGTTCTAGGCGCTTCAGTCTGGAACAGCGCGACCGCTACGGTGGCAAGTTCGAATCCTGCCTCGGGCATGGATGTGTGTGCTGTCCTTAGGTTAGTTACGTTTAAGTAGTTCTAAGTTCTAGGGGACTGATGACCTCAGATGTTAAGTGCCATAGTGCTCAGAGCCATTTGAACTAGAAACGTTTTAAATTTGTCATTTAAATTTTACCCAAAAATTGCATTTTTAGATTTTATTCCGGTGGACATAAAGTACCGCTAAGAGTCTGATAAAACATATTTTCAGGTTCTGGGCCCTAGTTACACATCAGTTTCTCTTCAAAAAGTATGTTTTTATTATTAGCGGACAACAATTCACGAATTTTTTTAAATTTATTTTATTGTGCTCATTAAGTACCACCGCCACCCCCCACCCCCAGGAACAGGCGCTATGGAAAATATGGGTTAATTCCAGGCTTAACGAGGGGACCCCTCAGAGTTTCTTTATACTTATACAATATGAAGCGTCAGTGAGCAGATATCATTTTCCATATGATGCAGTTAAAGGAAAAGACCGTAACGCAATTTAACTGTGAGCTCAAAGCTGCTGGTTCGATTCGCGCAAATATATATATATATATATATTATCCTTTAGTTTAGTTGCATTTACATGCTTTTGTGTTGGAGAAGGACCGTCACCTCACCACAAGCTCGTGGCATGCCCATTCGTCCTCTGGCAGAGCGGTGGTAGGCTACTGAAAAACCGCGATGCGCTCCATGGTAGCAACGGGCCGTTGGAAAAAGCCTGAGTCCCCCCAGTAGGTGGAGGGAGGGATGGAGGGAGTGGGGCGTGAGAGGGCTAAGAAGGCCTCTAATTTTCGGCAGTTTGTGATCTTACATAGAGAAGAACGCTTCAACTACTGCCCCCACTGCAGTATTTTATGACAACGGTTTTCCCCAGTACATGTGTTGCATGATGACCCATTCATTAAGACTGCTTGTTTTCCCACAACAATTTTTATGTGTAATTAGAACAGTAATGCATTTTCCCAACTGTCGCGTTCTATTACCTGGGCTGCAGGATGATCGTCAAGTAGGCTTCTATAGCGAACTCTGAGCTCCAACAGCGATAGAAACAGTCCTCAGCAGTCTTCTTACAAGTAATACACTTATTAATCTCCTCTCTGTCCAACACCAGCATCTCCTCTGTTGAATGTATGCCTGCCAATAAAAGGAAATAAAGTACCTTACACTCCAGCCTTTTTACCACCAACTTATAGGTGAAGACTATGAGCGTGTCTGTCACTTGTTTCGAGTCGTAATGTGAAATTGTTTATCATGTCCAAATCCACCGTTCTGTGACAAGAGCTGCTGCTGCTTCATGATAACGTACGTGCCCACATCGCCGGCCGAAGTGGCCGAGCGGTTCTAGGCACTTCAGTCTGGAATCGCGCGACTGCTTCGGTCGCAGGTTCGAATCCTGCCTCGGGCATGGATGTGTGTGATGTCCTTTGGTTGATTAGGTTTAAGTAGTTCTACGTTCTAGGGGACTGATGACCTAAGATGTTAAGTCCCATAGTGCTCAGAGCCATTTGAACCATCATTTCAAGCAACCCAGTCTTTCAGAAGGGGACATACTTCAGATAATGGAATTTACAGGAACTGAAATACACGCAGCGCTTGCTTCGTAGAAGATGCGCTGTGACAGTAAAACGTTGACTTACATTCCCACAGCTGCATTCCTTCATGTTCGCGCTAATCAGGAACAAACGCAAAGGGGAAAAAAAACTACTGTCCACTTTGTGTCTTTTTCGAAGAACGTGGCCACTCGGCCCAAGAAGATATTAAACATCAGAGAAAAAAAAACAGAAACTGAAAAGTATTAACCTGTGTTTTCTATGCCTCTACAGAGGACATAAAATGTCAGATTGTGGGAAGAAGGATAGAGCATTTTGTGCTAACTGTAAGAAAATCACAAGTCGATTATACTTCGAAGACAGGACGTGTAAGAAAGCAGCATAGAGCAACGTCACTTCTGTTCGTAAAACAGATGCAACTCCTCGCACCTTTACCGTCTTGCAGATTGCTCACGTGTGCATCGTTGGATCAACAGAACTAAGTAAACTCACTCGATGTGTGCTAGACAACACAAGAAGATCTGACATTGCCTGCCATAGATCAACGACCACTTAGTGTTTGCATATTAGAATTTCGCACTAGCTCCTCACAGTGGTGTACTCTTGTCAATTTCGAAACTATCGGAATGTGGATTAATTCTGTAACTAACATCAACACAAATGAAAGTAACCACTACGTAACGCCTCAGTTCAGAGTTCCACAAGATATTAAGAACGTGAAACATGTGTGCAGACTGCAGTTAGCTGATACACATGCAGGTTCCCAAGAAGATACGTCCATCAAGCTTTTAATTGATAGTGATCATTAGTGGAAGATTATCAACGATCAATTACCGATTCATATTTCTAATTCCAATGTACTGTTTCCCACAATATTCGGTTGGATCCTCAGTGGCTTCAGATCTGTCGCCTCTGCGACTTTAGCTGTTGTTAACTTTGTTCTTCGTATTCAAATCCCCACAGAGGACCAATTGAGACGATTCTGGGATCTAGATACTACTGGCATAACTACACGCGATGCGGTAAAGAATGTCCTCCTTTAAGAATTTCAGGCATCTTATCTTGTGCAGGATCATCGAAGAGTCGTTCGTTTCCTAAGAAACAAAATATTATTTTATATTCTACTAACCTACTGAAGGCAGAAAGTAGGTTTCCATGTCTACATAAAAGACGTCTTAGCAAAGATTCCTTAAAGGATTTTACCGAGCCTTATGTTGGAGTACATTACAAAGAACCATGTAGGGCTCGCTCCTGAAGACCCCAAGTACCACCATATTTCACCTTCCACATCATGCATCTAGCATGCAGAAAGACTGGTTGAAGGACGTTAACTAGTCTCCTTCTAAACAACAAAAAATGGTTCAAATGGCTCTGAACACTATGAGACTTAACTTCTGAGGTCATCAGTGTCATAGAACTTAGAACTACTCAAACGTAACTAACCTAAGGACATCACACACATCCATGCCCGAGGCGGGATTCGAACCTGCGACCGTAGCGGTCGTGCGGTTCCAGACTGTGGCTCCTAGAACCGCTGGGCCACTCCGTCCGGCCTCTAACCAACATAGAAACATCACTGGCACTGAGGCAGAAGCACCATTCATCAAAATACCCAACAGACCTCCTCCCTGCCCTGTCTCGCTAGACACCTCTGAAATCGCAAATGGCAGTAGTTTGGGGTCAGGGGAAAGCACGCTACAGGGCGTCTGGCTCGGAGCTGGCATTGAAGTAACCGATTTGTAGCAGTTCGTTCGATCAATGTGGTGCCTTCCGCTGCTCAGATGGCTACTTCAGATGCAGTACGACGTCCCAGAGCCATCCACCAACACGATGGCGTCCCTCTCAGTAGTGCCATTACCCTGTCCGGATTCCAGGCTTCTTGCGACAACACATTCTCGTGGCTACCGCTGTTAACAGTCATGTGCAGTGGATACATTTCTGCCAAGTCTTTCTGCAATACCGTAGAAGGAATGTCTATATCCTCGTAGCCCTATTACAGGACCTTATTCAAACTCACAAGGAATATCTTGCATTCGAGGCTGCAAAAGGCGAATACCCCCACAATATTGGCTGCCTCCAGCAACAGGATTGCGCTCACGAGTCAAGCAGTATATTGCTCCCTCCTACGCATATCTCGCGAAGAGACCATGAGGATAAAATCAGAGAAATGAGAGCCCACACAGAAGCATACCGACAATCCTTCTTTCCACGTACAATACGACACTGGAATAGAAGGGAGAACCGATAGAGGTACTCAGGGTACCCTCCGCCACACACCGTCAGGTAGCTTGCGGAGTATGGATATAGATGTAGATGTAGGCTGGAGGCATCCAATGGTGAGTGTGGTGTCACCGCCAGACACCACACTTGCTAGGTGGTAACATTTAAATCGGCCGCGGTCCGTTAGTATACGTCGGAACCGCGTGTCTCCACTATCAGTGATTGCAGACCGAGCGCCGCCCCTGGCCTGGTATAGGTTTATAGATGACATCTTTGTGGTCTGGACTCATGGTGAAGAAACACTTCTTAATTTCCTCCATAACCTCACCTCCTTTTCGAATCTGATTTTCACCTGGTCCTTCTCCAAAACCCAAGCCACCTTCGTGGATGTTGACCTTCATCTTGTTGAAGCTCATATCCACACCTCTGTCCATATCAAACCCACAAACAAACAACAGTACCTTCACTTTGATAGCTGCCATCCATTCCACATCAAACGCTCCAGTCCCTACAGCCTAGGTATTCGTGGCAAACGTATCTGCTCCAGTGACGAATCTCCCAATAATTACACCAATAACCTGACCAGTGCTTTCCTCTCCCTCAACTATCCTGCAGACCTTGTCCACAAGCAGATCTCCCTAGCAATACATTCCCCCCCGTCCAACAACAATGTTCCTACACCCAGACCACACAGAAGCATCCCCCGTGTCACCCAATATTATCCTGGCCTCGAATACATCAACAAATTACTCCGCCAGGGATATGACTTTCTCAAGTCAATCCCTGAAATGAGATCACTCCTTGACAAAATTCTCCCCACACCACCCAGAGTTGCCTTTCGTCGCCCCCCTAACCTCTATAACATCCTTGTTAAACCCTACAATATTCCCAGACTACCTCCTCTACCCAGCGGTTCCTACCCGTGTAACCGACCCCGCTGCAAAACCTGCCCCATGCTTCCCCCCACAGCCACCTACTCCACCCCCGCTACTAGTAAAACATACACAATTCAAGGCAGGGCCACGTGTGAAACTACACATGTCATTTATCAGCTGACATGCCTGCACTGCACCGCCTTTTACATCTGTATGATAACAACTAAACTGGCTGAGCGCATGAACGGACACAGACGAACTGTCCGCCTAGGAGATGTCCAATACCCAGTAGCGAAGCATGCCCTCCAGCATAATTCTAGGGACCTAGGAACCTGCTACACTTTATGTGCCATTTGGCTTCTCCCACCCAACAACAGTCCCTCTGAAATGCGGAGATGGGAACTTGCACTCCAACACATCCTTTCATTCCACCATCCCCCTGGACTGAACCTACGTTAAACAACCTCATTCCCATTTACTCTTCAATCTTCTCCTCTTTCCCTTTCCTCTGTAGCCATTCATGCATCTTTCCATGCTACATAGTTGTGTTTATCTTTATACTATATACCTCTTTACTTCTGTATTTATCCTCTATGGTTTGAAGCTGGCACAGTACTTACAGTAGAATATCTTTGGCTTCCCTCTGTCAACCATGCCTCCATCCTTGCTACCCTCCCTGTTTTCCTTTCCCTGTTGCTTCATAACCTGGGTTTGAGTAACTAATTCCACTTTCCCTTCTTCCCTTTCTTTCCCGTCTCTCCTCCCCGATGAAGGAACATTTATTCCGAAAGCTAGGAACGTATATTTTCGGTCGTTTTTTGTGTATCTATCGGCTGTACTGAGCTGAGGGAAGTACTGGCCAGCCCCTCTATCACTTTGTTAGTAAAAGTTATATTGAAACAGATGTCGATCCAGGTAGCTCATCAACCTTGTCAGACAGGGAGACACAAATACCGTGTTCAGCGAAACGGAGTAAAGAATAATTGTTGTCCAAGGAGCGGGTACTAAACATAAGTACGTACGTGGAAGATCATTCGCAGCATAGTAAAAATGCAATTACGAACAGATTTCGAATAAGTATGGAGCAATAAGACCGTGTAGTGCATAAGAAAAACTATGGGTATTCAAGAGAGGACAAAGTGTGCTTGTTACAAAAACTGATGTTTGTGCCCTTCAAGGATGCTCGGTACAGTTTACAGCATGGACATGATAGTGATATATTTCGTTGCACACATCAATGGCTTAAAGCATTCATATACAATTATGCCGACTATCATTCTGGATGGTAAATTGGCCGGAAAGTTATTTACTTTGCTGCGCCAAGTTGCAGGTGCTCTGCTATGATTTTTTCTCGTGTGCGTGATCTTGCAAGGACAGTTGAGAATATTTACGTCACAGCAAACAAGAATGAGAAAATGGGCGCAAGGATGTGAACCCTACCCTGTTTTTGGACAATATCTGGTCAAAATAACTTGCTTATGCTTGATTCCTGGGATGAGTATAAAAATTATACTCCTTCAGAGCAAGCCATCCGTCCTGAAAAGTGTGTGACATTGTAATTCATACCACCTGGAACCACTGGACAATTTCAGCCTCTGGATGTTTATTTTTCTGTGCCTATAGAACCTATTATCACCCGATCTGCAGCAACGCGTTAAAGCATAGCCAGTTTCACGGTATGCTCCATGATAAACTGTTACGCATTCGGTTGCACGCCATCACATTCAGTCTGTTCCCATCACTCCGTTACATGCATTCTTTTAGAGTGGATACCTAGCTGGACGTCCTCCACGGTTTGTAACTGTCTTGTTGGTGTGAACCTTTGTGATCTCTATGGTGCGCCATTTGTCATTTAATGTTCGCGTTAGAAGTTACCAGTTTGTTTTGAACACCTCTTGAATGTCAACGATGTCCATTTTATGAAGTGGAATACATACATCCTATAGAAAGTTGATTTATATACCTCCAGGACACTCATTTTCTGTCGCCCCCTCATACACATGGTGAGTCAGTAGCAGCTAATATTTTTCCTGTAATAACTGTAAACACAACAACTTCAGATGAGAATTACTAAACATTGAAGTTACTACCTCGCATTCAAGGGTTTCCTTGTCAGTGAATTGATGATAATGGCATCTTTGTCGCCTTTTAAGGCATTATTGAGTATCATCACCTCAATACGTCCAATCACAAAGGTAACTAACGATAGCGACCTTACAGCGTGTATTTAAAGTAAATCTGATTTCCATCGTCACAGTTTAATAGTGCCACTCCTAAGTGACTGGCGCGAAATTTGAAAAGACGTCATGTTTCATATGTAGAATCCCGCCTTCCAACTTTTTTTATGTCGTAAAACCCCTTCTTGGTTACGCGATTTTTTTCCGTCACTGTACTTAACCACTTTCATTATTTAGGTAGTTTTCTATATAACCGGAACATTTATTATTTCCGTAGCCTGTGATTTTAGCTTGTAAGAAACTTGGTAGTAAATACATGTCATCTGAAACAGGTCGTCACACGTCAGTTAACTGGAATGTGCAAGTGAGACTGTAGTCTACTACATATGAAGTCATCGTCTGAGCTAAACACTGTGGTACAGATATGTATATCCAGCAAGTCAGTTCAGCACTCCTCAGCTCCTAAATTAGGTCTAAATTGTTTGAGGATCTCCAAACGACAACGAAGCGGTTTGTATGACTCACCAGCACTTTAATGATGTTAAGCAAAATTTGTGCGTCTGATTAGTGAAACAAGGGTTAAGGGACTTGAAAATATTCTAAAAACACACTGGATACCTAAGAGTAAAAGGAAAAATTGCAAGGTAAATGAAGATTAGAAGAGTTAAAACTGGTTGTATAAGACGTTAGACGTTGTGGATGTGTAGATACGAAAAGAATAATACAGAATACGACGGAATCTATCGAAATACAAGTAAATGTAAAGGAAAAGATGATTACAGCTAGTAGTTTCACTGGAAGATGAGTGTCGGCTTTTGACAGTTCACCTCTCATTTCGCCGGTATTCACTCTCTTGTTAAACGGCTAAAGGTACTAGTAAGACTGGTAGGAAGAAGGGGTAAATGCATGGAATAAATTAATTAAGAGGTGACACTGGAGGCTTAACTGAGTTAACGAGTGCCCTGGGCAAACTTTGTGTAGGCGCTTTCCCCTCACCCCGCCACTTCCTGTTCAAAACGCCATCCGGTTGTCTTTTTAATTCTCATCGCTTATTTGCCTAATAACTCTTATCGTGCAATGAAAACGACTCTGTAATGCAAAAGGGTACACATTTCAGTAATTTCTTTTTTATGATACAGTATAAAACATGGAACAACAGAGACTCAAAAATCACAATAACTACACCAGCGATACTATTAAATTTTCAGTTTTCCATTGCCAGTTAATACAAAGTGGTTACAAATAGAATAGTAGACGTAAAAAATACTTTTTACATTGTTTCGTTGGTCGTCTGGGCAGCAGAGGAATGATTTCTCTTAGTCGCCGGAACAAGAAACATGCTTCTCCGTGTTAGGAAGAGGTGATCTTATGAAAGTGAACATAGTTAAATACGAATCTGCTCATGATCTCCATCTCTTTCCTATTTTGCCGCCCTCCAATCAACCCATTTTTAACTCGATTTATTAAGTCTGTTCCTCGACTGTCTGTCTGTTTGGTACAAATTTTGTAGTTGATTTTAAACTAACATTCTGACGAGCTAAAGACTTTTTAAATAGCTCAGAACCATATGACAGTGCAATGTTAACTCGCTTTCTTGTTGGCTGGTACGGAAGGGGTGGGGATTGAGGTGATAAATTTCGATAACACCTGACATCTCGGCTGTCCTGCAGGGTCAGCTCGTTCTGCAGGTTGTATGTGAGCGGATGGGCACAGCTGAGCAGACAGGGGTAAGAGGAGATGGCCAGAGACCTGGGAGGAGGAAATGGGTTCAGTGCATGTGAAATACACATACATGGGCAATGCTGCAGTTTTTTAAAAATAATTACTTTAAAAAAAGTAGTCTCATCAAAATGTCTGAATTCCATTGACAAATTTCACACAAACAAGACTAAAAATGAGAAAATTATTTATGTAAATATTTTTTTTAAATGAGAGTAAGAAGTGTAATATAATTTCTTCTAGCCCTACACACATTCCTGTTTCCATATAAATAGACCTGAAAAGTTTTGGTTGCCGATTTTAATAGCTATGACAATAGTTGTAAGATATGTAACGAAAAACGCCAGGCACATACAACATTGAGTTGTTAGTAGGTGAACTATCCATGCATCTATTAAGTAGTGCATGTGTCTAACGTTTTTTATTTATAAATTTAAAATGTGTTATCTCAATTATTGAAGTTCTCAAGCAGAAATTTTAAGGACTCCATATACGGAGTTAGGAATCTGTATGGGGCTAAGGGAAATTATTTTGTACTTTTTAGTCCAATTTAAAATCGTTTTACATTAAAAATTTATTGTCTTTAAATAATTAGTTCTTCTTTCCTGTTTCCCCTTCTCCTTCCACTTTTATTTTGTCCTTCCACATTTTTATCATTTTGCACATATCAGGTTTAGTAACTAAATGAATAAAATGATTAACTATGCCCCCAAGGAAACGGCAGCCAGAGTATGCACCATTGAAGGCACGTCCAAATTATACAACTGGCCAACACAGACTCATACCGGAATTTTCTCCAAATGAGTGACTTTTGTTGTGTACAAATTAGTATATACTTGAATTATTACTGAAAGACGTAGAAAAGTGTAACTAATGGCCTGAGCCTTACTTCTGTTGTTACAAAAGATCATATAAGAATAACTTACAATCAGAATATAAATCATGTTAAGTACATTTTCGTGGAAGGCGAAAGTACCACGTACGCTAGTTAAGAAGGGTGTGCCTCAAAGATGCGTAATACCTCCTTTAACGTTATCATTATACGTAAACGACTTATCAGATAGAAACAGCACCACTATAAAATTCGCCGATGACGCTGAGGTGAACTGGTGACTATTGATGTCAGAAATATATACGAAATGGCGGGAATGCTCTGGTGTTTGAAATGTAAGGACGAAAGAAACTTCCGCCTCATGTTTCACTGTCAAATAACACAGCTCAGTGAAACTTTGACTACACACAATAGGAAATGCTACAATATTCCATAGAAGGTAACTGGAAGAAATACGCTACGAGACAAGCAGAAATTACAATTTTATACGAAGACATTAATTGCACTAAGTCACCGCGATTCATGATGGTCACCTGGACACGACAAAATGCGGGACATGGTTCGTAATACGTTGCCTCACCACTAAGGACGGCAATGCGTGCTCTGCAGCGTGCGAAAAGGATGGTAAGGAGTTTCTGTCGGAGAACTTCCCATTCTTCCACCAGCGCGATTAATAACGTCACGACTGTGCATGTGGACGTGGTGCAGTGCGTCTTCCTAACGCAATCCGTAAGTATTACCCGAGATTTAAGTAGGACGAATGGGCAGGCTATTCGCCGAATACCCTTTGGTTCCAACAGCTCCTCCACCTGCACTATTCGATGACGTCGCTCCTCGTCATCCATAAAAATAAACTCACGGCTGATTGCATCTGTCAGTAGGCGGTCATGAACAAAGAAGACAGTGTTTGCAACATGAGGAGCTGAGGTCGCACTGTGAACATGCGTCAGAGCACAGAGTGTGGGTGACTGGGAGGGCGAAAATGTCCGTGTTGCGAAGGGTCCTGGTGACTTGTCAGCGACTTGTGAAGTCGCCCCGCTGGTCAGTGCCACGGCTACGTGCTGAGCTGACAGCGGCGTAGAGAACAGTGCGACTCCCACCTCAGAGCTCACAAAGATAGCCGTCGACATCTCAGGTAGCGACACCCGAGCGTGGTCCAAGATATCGGTTGTTGTGAAGACAGGCTCTGGCTATCCTTCACGAATCGACTAGGACTACAGCAGGTGCCCAAGAGTCAGCCACAAGGCTGCGTGAACTAGCCACAAATGGTCCGTGTGGAGATGACAGCTGCAGATCATCTGCGATGGCCTGTAGTGGACGAGGGTTGGCCTTACACCTGTCTTCTTATCCGCGATGACCCAGCAGGTGGTAGCGGCAGACCATGGCTGTGGAGTGATGAGGTTGGCATGCAGATAGCAAGCAGACCATCGTCCATCAGCTTGTCGTGGTTTTACTGAAACTAAACAGTCATTCCTGATGGTTTCACCAGCTGCACGGAAAGTGATCTAATACTGTCAAATGTTTTTTATTCCAGTATTTGATCACAATATCAATTCTTTTGACGACGAGCGGTTTCAGTCCGTAATAACCATCCTTAGATCACTTCTACACCATGTCCTAAAGTGATGAGGCCATAATGGCAACGTCAAAACATATAAATATAATCAGCAGATCTAAAATAAGGTGTAGAATAGGCCATATCGTCCACACAGTCATTATTGAAACTCAACAATGCCTGTGTGGACGATGTGGTCTGTTCTACATATTATTTTAGATCTATGTGACAATGCTGTGCTGATTACATTTATATGATTTGACGATGCCATTATGGCCTTATCACTTTAGGACATGGTTTAGAAAAGATCTGAGTATGGTCATCACGGACTGAAACCAGTCATCGTCATTATAATTGATATTGTGATCAAAGACTGGAATAAAAAAACATCCTTATGGTTTAGCAACACGGACTAAATGGCAGATTGACTGAATGTGTCTTGGAGCTTCATTACTTAAAGTGCCTAGCACGTCCCTATGACGCATTGGCTCTTTGTGTATGAGCTCGTTTGTCCTCGTTTATGGGCCTCGTCAATGTTCCGGTCCTCACTGTGATAATTCAACAGTTATCCTGTGTCGCTGAACCTACCTTTGATTCCACAGTATTTTGTTATGTAGCATGGCAACGTTTGCGTTTCTGCACACCTCGCTCTGAGGTTGTTTGGAATCGCTCGCCTCTGGCCCTGCCGTGTGTTACATTGGCATTACGCCTTATTGACATTCCAATTGGCCCAAAGCTAACCATCTTTGTTCTGAGTTCACCTTGCAGAACTTCAAAAAATTTAAACATGAACAATAAAATTACTCTGCTGCGCAACAGCAGTATCAGACTAACGTTGAGCGCCGAGTGTATCGTGTTCAAGTTCTGACGGTCAGCAGGCCGATGAAACATTATGCCCTCAACACCATAACAACTGGACCACCGAAATGATCGTGTTCAACAATGCTGGAAACACCATCATATAGTGAGAGATAGGAACACGTAATGCACTTAGACACGTTGATTGGCAAAGTTGGACAGAAGTTCTAAATATAGCGCGTAATTCAGTGCGTGATGCTTTTAATAATTTCCACAACGAAATTCTGTCTCGAAATCCGGCAGAAAACCCAAAGAGATTCTGATCATACATAAAGCACACCATTGGAAAGATACAATCAATACCTTCACTACGTGATAACAGTGATGACAGTGCCACTAAATCAGAGTTATTAAAATCGGTTTTCCGAAACTCCTTCACCAAAGAAGACTAAATATTCCTGAATTCCAATCAAGAACAACTGCCAAGATGAGAAACATAGAAGTAGATGTCCTTGATGTAACGAAGCAGCTTAAATCACTTAATAAAGGCAAGGCCTCCGGTCCCGATTGTATACCAGTCAGGTTCCTCTCAGAGTATGCTGATAAAATAGCTCCATATTTTGCAATTATATACAACCAGTCGCTCACAGAAAGATCAGTACCTAAAGACTGGAAAACTGCTCAAGTCACACCAATACTCAAAAAGGGAAGTAGGAGTCATCCGCTGCATTACAGGCATATATCATTAACGTCGATTTGCAGTAGGGTTTTAGAACATACACTGTATTCGAACATTATGAAGTATCTCGAAGAAAACGATTTATTAGCATATAGTCAGCACGGATTTAGAAAATATCGTTCTTGTGAAACACAACTAGCTCTCTGTACTCATGAAGTTATAAGTGCTATCGACAGGGATTGTCAGATTGAATCCATTTTTTTAGATTTCCAGAAGGCTTCCGACACCGTTCCTCACAAGCGTCTTCTAACCAAACTGCGTGCCTACTGAGTATCGCCTCAGTTGTGCGACTGGATCGTGATTTCCTGTCAGAAAGGTCACAGTTCGTAGTAATAGATGGAAAGTCATCGAGTAAAACAGAAGTAGTATCCGGCGTTCCCCAAGGAAGTGTTCTAGGCCCTCTATTGTTCCTGATCTATACTAACGACATAGGAGACAAATCTGAGTAGCCGTCTTAGATTGTTTGCGGACCATGCTGTCATTTACCGTCTTGTAAAGTCATCAGATGATCAAAAGGACTTGCAAAATGATTTAGATAAGATATCTGTATGGTGCGAAAAGTGGCAATTGACCCTGAATAAAGAAAAGTATGAAGTTATTCACACCAGAAGCCAGCTATATTTCGATTACGCAATAAGTCACAAAAATCTTAGGGCAGTAAATTCAACTAAAAACTTAGGAATTACAATTGCAAATAACATAAATTGGAACGATCACATAGATAATATTGTGCGTAGAGCAAACCAAAGACTGTGATATTGGCAGAACACTTAGAAGGTGCAACAGGTCTACCAAAGAGAGTGCTTACACTACACTTGTCCGCCCTATTCTGGAGTATTGCTGTGCGGTGTGGGATCCGCATCAGGTGGAACTGACGGATGACACGAAAAAGTTCAAAGAAGGGCAGCTCGTCTTGTATTATCGCGAAATAGGGGAGATAGTGTCACAGACCTGATAAATGAACTGGGGTGGCAATCAATAAAACAAAAGCGTTTTTCGTTGCGACGGGATCTTCTCATGAAATTTCAATCATCAGTTTTCTCCTCGTAATGTGAAAATATTCTGTTGGCAACCCACCTACATAGGGAGAAATGATCATCGCGATAAAATAAGAGAAATGAGGGCTCGCACAGAACAATTTAAGTGCTCGTTTTTCCCGCGTACCGTTCGAGAGTGGAACGGTAGACAGAAAGCTTGAAGGTGGTTCATTGAACCCTCTTCCAGGCACTTTATTGTGAATACAAGAGTAAGTACGTAGATGTAGATGAATATGGTCGTTTCGGTGGTTTATGGTGGGGGAGACATATGCTGCATGGGCGTATCTTTGAACACGGTACGCTCACAAGTCAAGGTTATTGTGACACTGTGGTCCTTCACCGTGTTCAACTTTTCATGCGTGCATTGAACTCTGAGTTCATCTTTATGGCTGACTGTGCGTGACCACATCAAACAGCTCAGGTGGAGGCTTCTGGAATGAGGCGATGGTCGGAGAATGGACTTAACTGCCCGTTTCCCTAACTTAAATCCCTCAGAGCACGTGGTCAATACGATTGGGAGACGTGTTGTAGACTGTCCACATGCATGAATGTCCATCAAGGAGTTGCAACCACGGAGGTAGAGGAATGGAACGCCCCACGACAAGATCTCCTTACCAACGTTGGCCAGCATTCACTGCCGTACATGCTGAACACAGTCTTATTAAGAAGCATGTTCCGCCTTTTTTAAGGTCCAGGCGACTGTCATGAGACATGAATACGTCAGTGTATTTATTGAGTTTGAATAAAAGCGTCGTTTCTGTTCGTCTCATTATGCATTTCTTCCAGTTAACTTCTTTTCTTTACTGTAGCAGTTATTTTTACGTATAATCCTAATTTCTCCGAGCTGTGTTTTAAGTCAGACGCAATGCGAAATTTACTTTCACCCTTTAGTTTTGCACACCACTCTCAGCGATCGCGACTGTAAATAACAAATTAGGCCACATGCAACACATAGACACACATTTCTCCCTCGTTTAGTACGCGAAATTAACAGGAGATGAAGAACGATATTTTTGGTATAAACTGTACACTGGCTTGCGGAGTACATGTGTAGGTATAGATGTAGATGTAGATGTAGGACAATGTAAGGAAAGAGAAACGAGGAGAAACAATAAAATAATTTTGTGGGTCGCAAATTTTTTTTTTTTTAGTATTCCAAACACGTGACAGAAGCCTATACAAACATCAGCATGTATCTATACGCGAAAAGCAACCTTTAAATAAAGAGTCTTGAATCGGCTTCACTGCTGAGACAGCGGTTAAAAAGCTCTGAAATTTTGCTTCCGCACTACCAGACATTCCATGAGTCTGGGAAGTGTGTGTGCTGGTAGGAAACAGCTCTCAGCTTTAGAGAAAGTCGCGAGGCGCGGCGTGGCTGGTTAGACGCAGGGCGGCGGGCAGCCTGCCAGGCAGGCAGACGTAATTACCGACGAGTAATTAAGCGCGCGCTCCGCCTTTGTGCTCCGGAATTTGCTTTGCCCTGCCCCGCCACTACTATTTGACGATAAGTCGGATGGAATGGATTCGGTGCGAGATGGGGGCTGAGAGCACAGCTGCCGCTAGTGGTATCGGGTGAAACCACTCTGCGATTCCTCCGAGGCGCAGCCAGGAGGATATACAAACACCGAGCATGCTTACACAGTAGCGTTTCGGAAAATTGCGAGAATAAATGCAGCTAGTGAAATCGTGCTCCGAGAATCCGTACAGTAATGCAAGAGTATCGTAAGTGCTGAAGATTGCAGGGGGGACTGTGTACACTCTTCAACATAAATCCTGGCCGGAATCAGCTGTCGCAGATAGATCAGTCGTTAATTTAATGTGCCAATAAAACTGGCCACCCTGAAAATCCTAAGTCCAGCGAGCTGTATGATCCGGCAAGACTATATAATGCAAAAGTTTCTGGAAGAAGCGTAGCCTTCCTCACGAGCTGATACAGTACTTATTTGCTCTTAGTCTAATGGCTAAACATCGGACAATGTAGACACAAAGAAGTGAGTGAGTTCACTGCTTCATTTATTTTTTAAAACAATTCAGTCTGGCTGCTATGTTTTTCTTCCTACTGGAATTCCAAAGATGATTTGCTTCACTTTCTAAACATCCTGAAAAAATGTCTGCGGAATAGCTCATGTTTTGTGCTCAAGGGCCAGATGGCATCTTCCTAGCTGGTTGTGACGTGGCATCCCTTGCACACTGTTCTGCACGAGCTGATACAGTACTGTATTTTCTCTTAGTCTAATGGCTAAACATCACACAATGTAGATACAAAGAAGTGAGTGAGTCCACTGCTTCATTTATTTTTAAAAATATATTCAGTCTGTCTGCTATATGTTTCTTCCTACTGGAACTCCAAAGTTAAGTTGCTTAATTTTCTAAACATCCAGAAAAAATGTCTGCGGGTTAGCTCATGTTTTATGCTCAAGGGTTTCCTGGTCATACAGCCAGATGGCATCTACCTAGACAATTGCTACGTGGCAACCCTTGCACACGGTTCTGCTCTCGCACTGCCTACGCTGAATTTTTTTATTATTGTAGATTAATTTTCTACGTAAGAAACTTTGGTACACAAATCATGAAGCATACTGTTTGACTCCGCATTACATTTTTCACATCAAACAAAATATGTGCGTCTAGGATCTACCCCTGTGCTTATATTATTATGAGTGTATTTATCAACTGAAAAACTTTTAATTTTAAGTTCTAGTACTCCGTATTGCAGTTATGTATTAGATTTTGCACATCTTAATCTTACGAATGTTGTTTCTGTTTTATAAAATAAAGTCGCAAGTAGAAAAATGTGACATTGTTCGCTTTCCCTTTAGTGGAAGTGTTAACGCAGAGGAACTAACTCAAAACATCTATATCGTGTGTTTGACGAGTACTATTGCAAAATTCACAAGAGAGAAGAATATTCTTGTTCAACAAAAATCGTTCTCGCGTAAATTATTCTCTACATTCAGGAACTCTCGATTATTTACATGTGTGATGAACTGCAACCGTATTACCTTCGTGCAACATTTTCGATCGATAGCAAAGGTCGAGAAGTCAGTTTTAGGTGTACTGCTTGCCGTAAATCAAACGAGAAAAATGAAAGTGGTGACTATTACTTCATTTCTGCTTGAACATGATCAGTTTTCTCATTGAACTTTTCTGTCCAGTACTGTTGACTGGTGTCAATTTATGATACTATAATGCTACCTTCATGAGAAGACATTAACGGCTGCGCCTAATAAAAGAAATCTTCTCGAGCAAAGACCAGTGTGAAAAGATAATATTTCGCATCTGGTGGCACAAAAAGGATTTTGTGCGTTTCTAACTGCTCCATAGTGCAGTGTCTATCGAAGGAGGCATTTGTTGCCAATTCGTGAGACATCTTTTGGTCGTAGTGTAAGAAAAAGGACCTACAAGATCTCTTCAAGTGTTGCTTCTGCACGATAACGCCCGTCTGCGTTCTGCCGAAAAAAAAGCTATGCAAAAGTCAGTTTCCATCCCTCACACACATATTGCTATTGACTTTCGCCCTCACATGTTTACCCTTACCATTCCTTGTCGAATAGACGACAAGAAAATCCTTTATTTGACGAAAATGCAATTCAAATCTGGCTTGACGATGTCTTTAACTCCGAACTAGTAGGTTTTATTTGTCCATGAACTTTTCTAACAGTATAATATGATTTTTTACACTTTATCTCGTTTGTAGCTCCAGTGTGAATCATTACCTACACCTCACACAACGCGCTTCTTAGCGAAATCTAAAAACAACTGAGAAAAGTTGATATTTTGGATACCATCGATATTTTATAATAGTATTCAAAAGCCAAAGCTGTCAGTCGAGTTTGAATAGCCCATTATAAAACTTTTATACAAGAGCTGTCATTTTCGTCAATCTTTGTGATACAAATATACGGGGTAACAATTATTGAACTGTATAAAAAATACTAAATTAGTTACAAACTACGGCGTGCACACACTTTATTCAAGATGTAAACGACACTGCAGATATTCGGATTTAGGTTATGACATGTTCGATAAGCCTGCCATCATTGGCGATGATGTGGCGCAGGCTAATAGCGAAATACTGCATGACCCGATGGGTTGTTGTAATATCGATGGTGTCGATGATCTCCTGAATGACTGTTTTCACCTCAGCAATGGTTTTTGGGTTATTGCTGCACACCTTGTCTTCAATGCAGCCCCACAAAATGAAGCCGCACGTGTTGACATCCGGAGACTGTGGCAGCCAATCGAGGGCCAGTCCCGTGGCCTCTGGGCACCCCAGAGCCAGAATAAGGTCCCCGAAGTGCTCCTCCAGGACATCAAGCACACTCCTGCTTCCATGGGGTCGAACTCCATATGGCATGAAGCACATCGTGTCCAAATTAGGGTCGCTTTGGATAATTGGGATGAAATCATCTTCGCCGGCCGTTGTGACCGAGCAGTTCTAGGCGCTACAGTCTGGAACCGCGCGACCGCTACGGTCGCAGGTTCAAATCCCGCCTCGGGCACCGATGTGTGTCATGTCCTTACGTTAGTTAGGTTTAAGTAGTTATAAGTCCTAGGGGACTGATGACCTGAGATGTTAAGTCCCATAGCGCTCAGAGCCATTTGAACCATTTTTGAAATCATCTTCCAAAACCTTCACGTACTGTGCCATCAAGGAATATCGCACAGATTATTCCGTGACTGGACATTGCACACCACAGACTCACCCGATGAGGGTGAAGAGACTTCTCGAACGCGAAATGCGTATTATCAGTCCCCCCAAATCCGCTGAGTACCGTGACATTTTCACGTGCAAAGCGCCGACAACAACAAGGCACGTGCACGTGAGGATACTAATTCACATCATGTCACGCGGCCAACCGTGCAGTTTGAACGTCCTAAAGGAAACCGTTCAGAAATTATGGCTATTTTATTACATATAGTTCAATAACTGTCACCCTGTATATTCATTACAGAATTATACACATACACATACAGTAATGTAATCCCATAAATCGAATTTGGCTGTACGTATTTCCAAAGTTTCTAAAGTATTCTACATATCTAGATAGCGTTATCAAGTTGAGTCGGTGTAGTCTGTAGGTGCGTGGAATGAGACTTGCCCTCAAGTCAGCATAGCGTCTGCTGGAGGAAGCAGATGCTGAAAGTTCTATTGAGAGACGTTGAGAGCCTTTAAAATGTGATAAGTCTGATGGAATAGTTGAGATTTGGCAATATAACGGAAAAATTTTATGATAGTCGTCTTACTTCCCCGTCTGGAGCTGAATTATCCTAGTTAGTTAATCCGATATTTTCTTATAATTGTGATGAAACATTCTGAACATTTCTTATGGATTAAGTGACAATGAGGTCGAAAATTTAATTTTTCGACTGAAAGAAGATTTTTTTACGAATATATTACAATTTCTTTCACCCTTTATTTTGTGAGAAATCTGTCTCTTTCTCCCTTAGCCACTACCACAGCAATAAGTTGTGTGCTACTCCAGTTATGCTATTTTAAGAGTAAATAGGATTATTTTTCATCTTTTACTCTGGAGAAACCTATCTCTTTCGCCTTAGCCACTACTTCAGCAACTAGTTGCATGCTATTCCAACTGCAGCCATAAATTCACAACAGAATGGACATATACGTTTGGAGTCAGCTGTTTTCCCTCCTCTAAAGTGCTTCGAAATTACCACAATGACACGACGTAACGGAGTCCTAAGAAATCCTTGAGTTCGTTCTGTAGGGCTGTATAGACTAAGAAAAGCAGCTTTTCATAATCAGCAGATCACTGACGGAATTTTCTAAATGTTATTAACTGTACATCCGCATCTACATAATTACTCTCCAATTCATAATAAGGTGTCTAGCACAGGGGTCATCGAACCACGTTCAAAGTATTTCTCTACCATTCCACTATCGATCAACGCATGGGGAAAACGAACGTAGAAACCTTTCCGTTGTTCTTGTTGTTGTGGTCTTGAGTCCTGAGACTGGTTTGATGCAGCTCTCCATGCTACTCTATCCTGTGCAAGCTTCTTCATCTCCCAGTACCTACTGCAGCCTACATCCATCTGAATCTGCTTAGTGTATGCATCTCTTGGTCTCCCTCTACGATTTTTACTCTCCACGCTGCCCTCCAATACTAAACTGGTGATCTCTTGATGACTCAGAACATGTCCTACCAACCGATCCCTTCTTCTGGTCAAGTGGTGCCACAAACTTCTCTTCTCCCCAATCCTATTCAACACCTCCTCATTAGTTATGTGATCTACCCATCTAATCTTCAGCATTCTTCTGTAGCACCACATTTCGAAAGCTTCTATTTATTTCTCGTCCAAACTATTTATCGTCCATGTTTCACTTCCATGCATGGCTACACTCCATACAAATACTTTCAGAAATGACTTCCTGACACTTAAATCTATACTCGATGTTAACAAACTTCTCTTCTTCAGAAACGCTTTCCTTGCCATTGCCAGTCTACATTGTATATCCTCTCTACTTCGACCATCATCAGTTATTTTGCTCCCCAAATAGCAAAACTGCTTTACTGCTTTAAGTGTCTCATTTCCTAATCTAATTCCCTGAGCATCACCCGACTTAATTCGACTACATTCCATTATCTTCGTTTTGCTTTTGTTGATGTCCATCTTATATCCTCCTTTCAAGACACTGTCCATTCCATTCAACTGCTCTTCCAAGTCCTTTGCTGTCTCTGACAAAATTACAATGTCATCCGCGAACCTCAAAGTTTTTATTTCTTCTCCATGGATTTTAATACCTACTCCGAAATTTTATTTTGTTTCCTTTACTGCTTGCTCAATATACAGATTTAATAACATCGAGGAGAGGCTACAACCCTGTCTCACTCCCTACCCAACCACTGCTTCCCTTTCATGTCCCTCGACTCTTATAACTGCCATCTGGTTTCTGTACAAATTGTAAATAGCCTTTCGCTCCCTGTATTTCACCCCTGCCACCTTTAGAATCTGAAAGAGAGTATTTCAGCCAACATTGTCAAAAGCTTTCTCTAAGTCTACAAAGGCTAGAAACGTAGGTTTTCCTTTCCTTAATCTTTCTCCTAAGATAAGTCGTAAGGTCAGTATTGCCTCACGTGTTCCAGCATTTCTACGGAATCCAAACTGATCTTCCCCGAGGTCGGTTTCTACTAATTTTTCCATTCGTCTGTAAAGAATTCGTGTTAGTATTTTGCAGCTGTGGCTTATTAAACTGATTGTTCGGTGATTTTCACAACTGTCAACACCTGCTTTCTTTGGGATTGGAATTATTATATTCTTTTTGAAGTCTGAGTGTATTGCGCCTGTTTCGTCTTGCTCACCAGATGGTACAGTTTTGTCAGGACTGGCTCTCCCAAGGCCGTCAGTAGTTCCAATGGAATGTTGTCCACTCCAGGGGCCTTGTTTCGACTCAGGTCTTTCAGTGCTCTGTCAAACTCTTCACGCAGTATCATATCTCCCATTTCATCTTCATCTACATCCTCTTCCATTTACATAATATTGTCCTCAAGTACATCGCCCTTGTATAGACCCTCTATATACTCCTTCCACCTTTCTGCTTTCCCTTCTTTGCTTAGAACTGGGTTTCCATCTGAAATCTTGATGTTCATACAAGTGGTTCTATTATCTCCAAATGTCTCTTTAATTTTCCTGTAGGCAGTATCCTTCTTACCCCTAGTGAGATAAGCCTCTACATCCTTACATTTCTCCTCTAGCCATCCCTGCTTAGCCATTTTGCACTTCTTGTCGATCTCATTTTTGACACGTTTGTATTCCTTTTTGCCTGCTTCATTTACTGCATTTTTATATTTTCTCCTTTCATCAATTAAATTCAATATTTCTTCTGTTCTCCAAGGATTTCTAGTAGCCCCCATCTTTTTACCTACTTCATCCACTGCTGCCTTTACTAGTTCATCCCTCAAAGCTATTTCTACTAGCCCTCATCTATTTTCCTACTTGATTCACTGCTGCCTTCACTAGTTCATCCCTCAAAACTACCCATTCTTCGTCTATTGTATTTCTTTCCCCCATTCCTGTCAATTGCTTCCTTATGCTCTCCTTGAAACTCTGTACAACCTCTGGTTCTTTTAGTTTATCCAGGTCCGATCTCCTTAAATTCCCACCTTTTTGCAGTTTCTTCAGTTTTAATCTACAGGTCATAACCAATAGATTGTGATCAGAGTCCGCATCTGCCACTGGAAATGTCTTACAGTTTAAAACCTGGTTCCTAAATCTATCTGATATCTTTTGGTATCTCCAGGGTTCTTCCGTGTATACAAACTTCTTTCACGATTCTTAAACCAAGTGTTAGCTATGATTAAGTTGTGTTCTGTGCAAAATTCTACCAGGCGGCTTGCTCTTTCATTACTTAGCGCCAATCCATATTCACCTTTCCGTATGAACTCTGATTTCACTCACATCATTACCACGATCATTTCTTCATACATGGTTGGCGTCAATAAAATAATTTCGCCTTCAGAGGATTTAACTTTAGTGAAAAGATCTTGTCGCAATGAAATAGGCCTTTCTATTAATTTTTGCCACCTCATCTCGCTTATCATATATGTGACACTCTCTCCCCTATTTCGCGATTATACAAAACGAGGTGCCCTTCCCTGGGCTTCTTCGATGTCTTCCACCAATCGTATCTGGTAAGGATCCCTTACTACACAACAATAGTCTAGCAGGGGGCGGACAAGCATTGTGTAGGCAGTCAATTCAGTAGACCTCTTGCATCTCTCAAGTGTTCTGCCAGTAAAACATAGTCTATCATTTGCTTCCTTACAGCATACCAGTATGATCGTTCCAATTTAACTTGTTCGTAATTGTAATTCTTAGGTATTTAGTTGAATTGGCAGCCTTTAGATTTGTGTGATTTATTGTGTCACCGAAATTTGACGGATTTCCTTTAGTACTCATGTGGATCACTTCACATTTTCCTTATTTTACGTCAACTGCAATTTTTCGCACCATACAAATACAATGTCTAAGTCGTTATGTAATTAGTTTTCATCTTCTGATAACTCATCAACTGCTGGGCACACCTCCGTTGCGTGCCGCAAATGTTAAGTTAACTAGCTATTCAGGTCAAGATATCCCTGTGTTAGGACAGTGCAGCCTTCTTGCAACATACAAAGGACAAACAAAACTTGTGTCATTTTACGTCCTTCGTTCTTCTTCTGCAGTGAACTTGTTTGGTTTCGATTTATTTCAGTTGTTTAACTTAACTATAGTAACTCAGGTCCTATCAGTGAACCAGACGGTGCCTTCAGACAGTGTTTCTCGTCTATGTGAAGAATTTGCAGACATTTTTGCACCGGGCCTCGGTTGCGCTAAGAACTATAAAGCACATTTGGAGCTGAAAGTAAACGCGCAACCCAAATTTTTCAGAGCGCGCAATGTTCCCCACGCATTGTGTGAGGAGGTCGTAAAAAACATTACACGATTTGGAATCACAAGGTGTAATTGAACGTGTGCAGGCTTCTCTCTGGGCATCACCCTTAGTAATTTTGCCAAAACCTTCCGGAAAGTTGAGACTTTGTGTGGACTTCAAGGCAACAGTGAATCCACAACTAGTGATTGCAACTTTTCCTTTACCCCGCCCGGAAGATCGTTTTGACAAACTGTGCCCGGCTAAATATTTTTCGAAGTTGGACCTAGCAGATGCGTACTTGCGAATACCGGTGGACGAAGATTCCCAGCGCGTTTTGGTGGTTCACACGCGTCTTGGGTTGTATCGATTCAAACGACTGCCATTCGGGTGTGCATCCGCCCCTGCATTGTTTCGGCAATATCTACAAACTGTTTGTGCGTCGGTTCCTACTGCAGCAAATTATCTGGACGATATTGTGATCTCTGGAAAGACGGAAGAAGAACATTTGGCCTATCTCAGAAAATTATTTCTGGTCTTGCGACAAAATGGTCTTCGCTTGCGGAAGGACAAATGTGTGTTTTTTGCTCGTGACGTGCCATACTTGGGCCATGTACTCAATGCCCAAGGCATACATCCCAGTCCCACGCACCTTCGTGCCATACGAGACTTGCCGTCGCCGCAGAATTTGAAGCAGCTACAGGGTGTGCTGGTAAAACTTACGTATTATCATAAATATGTGCCGCATGCCTCTTCCATTTCAGCTCCGCTTCATCGCTTACTCCGTAAGGGTGTTCTGTTCGTCTGGACGACGGAATGCGAACGCGCCTTTCGCCAGTTGAAATCGGCGTTGCTTTCCAATACTTGCCTTACGCCATTCCATCCCCAGAACCCCTTTTGTTGATGGTGGATGCATCGGATTTCGGGATCGGTGCTGTGCTTGCGCACAAAGATGGATCGCACGATCGCCCTATTGATTTTGCGTCCAAATTGCTCTCGTCTGCGCAAAGAAATTATTCACAGATCGAGAAAAAAGCATTGGCTCTCTTATTTGGTGTTACAAAGTTTGATGATTTCTTGTATGGTCGTCACTTTACCATAATCACAGACCACAAACCTTTGACATCGCTTTTTCATCCGACGAAGCCTTTACCTCCACGTACAGCGCAGAAATTCATTCGCTGGTCTATTTTCCTCTTGCAGTACCTCTACGATATCTTGTATCGGTCCACTGCTAAGCACGGAAACACCGATGCGTTGTCCCGCTTGCCTCTTGCTGAGGATAGGGCATTCGATTCCTCCGAACTTGCTTTCATGTTCTGATTGATTTTCGTCGTGTACCTACAGCCACAGTTGCCGACCCTGTCCTTGCTCCAGTTCTGCGTTTTGTTGCTACGCAATGGCCTTTGTCAAAGTCACGGATTGGGGACCCGTTGGTTCGCCGATTTTTTGCTCACAAGGAGTGACTATTTGTACGACGTGGTGTTTTGCTGTTGCGTTCTGATAATGATCAGTCCAGAGTCGTGGTACCACGTTCGTTACCGTCCTCTGTCTTACAGCTTCTCCACCAAGGACATTGGGGTATAGTGAGAACGAAACAACTTGCTCATCAGCACTGTACTTTGTTCGGAATCGATACCGCGATTAAAAATATGTGCTCTTCTTGCACGGTGTGTGCCGAACAACAATCAGCACCACCGCGGAAATTCTTTGCATGGCCAAAAGCCAATTCCCCTTGGAAACGCTTACACATCGATTTTGCTGGTCCATTCTGTAATGCTCGATGTTTGGTTGTGGTAGATTCATTCAATAATTTTCCTTTTGTTGTCCAGATGTCTTCCACGACGTCATCTGCCACCATCCAAGCGTTATCCGCTGTCTTTTGCATTGAAGGTCTTCCACAGACTATTGTTTCCGACAATATTCCACAATTCATGTCCGCAGAATTTCAGTCATTCTGCAAGGCCAATGGTATTCAACATCTGACGTCGGCGCCGTTTTCACCACAGTCAAACGGTGCCGCTGAACGATTGGTCAGGACTTTCAAGTCACAGATGTTGAAGTTGAATGAGTCGCATTCTCGAGAGGACGCGTAATTGCTCTTTTTGTCCTCGTATCGCTTTCAGCCCCGAGATGGTCGCTCGCCGGCTGAGTTGCTCCACGGTCGTCATCAATGAACCTTGCTCTCTTTGCTATATCCGCCGCATCAGGTTCCTGTGCGGCGGCAGACACCTGCTTTTGTTCCATCGACGTTGTCTACTATCGCCACTATCGAGGCTCACGGCGTTGGCCCGAAGGGCGCATTCTTCGCTGCCTCGGCAGCGCTATGTATCTGGTTTTGGGGGCCTCTGGTGAGGTGCGTCGGCATCTCAATCAGCTGCGCCTCTGTCGTTTCACGGGATCTGCCGCTCCCTGTCTGCTTTCAGCGACGGTGCCGTCAGCGCCCCGGGGACCCATCTACTGGCTCGCCTCAGCCCCAGGTGTTACCGACGCTGCCTTCCATTTTGCCCCATGGCGACGCGCCGCCGCCACCGCCGCCGCCGGCTTTTCTCCCGCCGGCGACGCCCGCAGTGGACGCGTCGTTGCAACCACCGGGCGCCTCCTTGGGTCACGCGTCCCCGATCGCTTCCCGTGACTAGTTGTGAGCTTTGACTATGCCTAGCTGGACGGTCCAGTAGCGGACGGTATACAATCCAGAGTTAGAGCTGATGGCAGAGCTTCTCAAGCCAGTGTCACTAAGAGAGTACCACACCGACGGGCTAATTGCTTCTCCATCGCTACTCTTTTACATTTATCGTGTGCAAAGCTATATCTTGATAAATCTCCACTCACGCAATTCAGCACCACCTCCTTAAAATGCGAACAACCCTTATGTAGAGAACTTTAGCCAGTTCTATGTGATTCGAATAAGCCAGTTTCTCGTAAGTCTGTCAACCAAAGAACTGCTTCCAATTAGCTTGGCGCCTGTTGTGAAACTTTTTCCAGCATATTTGTTCTCCTTTCTGTACATTACATTCTGCTGTAGCAAATATTAAAGGTATATCTGCTGGTCCATGTTATGAGTAATACTCCATTTTCTACGAACAGTCACAGATACATCACAAACTTTCTTTTCCACCATCTTCGATGCACAAACAATGGTAGTTTAGAAACAAGTGCGTCTTATTCGTTGCTCATTCAACATCCATTACTGCTGAAAACATTCATCTTCGACCATTGGTTCCTGATCTCAAAATACTCCCTTTAAGGTCGTGAGACTTCTGTGTGATTTTGAGTCTAATGTTTTGAGACAGACTGAACACGACGGTATCCCAGAAGTATTTTTTTTTTTTTTTATATCTTATGGGACTTAAGTGCTTAGGTCATCAGTCCCTAAGCTTACACACTACTTACCCTAAATTATCCTAAGGACAAACAAACACACACCCATGCCCGAGGGAGGACTCGAACCTCCGCCGGGAACAGCCACACAGTCCATGACTGCAGCGCCCTAGACCGCTCGGCTAAGTCCCGCGCGGCGCCCACAAGTATCTGGCTCACCTGTTGGTAGTGGTATTATTTTATCTCAGTGGGTTGTAACAATATGCAGCGTGATCCGAGACTTCATATTACTTGTTCCAAACTAAGCTAACGTCCTTATTTGAACATCTCTATCCACCAGCAGGATTTGAATTCTGAGTCAACTGGCCTGTGTTGGCAGCTGGTGAAATCTAAACGTAGGTACCATTTTATAAAAATTCTGTCCTCGTATTCATATATCGCACGACTGTTTTGGTCATTGCATTTAATGAGCTTGCACGAACTGACTAAACAACTGCCATGACACCAGCTTCTTGCATCCGTCAAGTCTGTGTGGTACAGACTACAGCTTTATGGTTTGGCATTTCCTCTGTTTATCTACACACTTTTACCTTTTTAATTTTTGATACTTGCAAAACGTTGCTTGTAATGTTCAAAGGCAATTCGTCCGGTATACATGTAAAAACGACAAGTTGTACTATCCGTCCAAAAAGCTCTGAACTGGTATTATTCTTGGTGTATAAACAACGTCGAAATAACCAAGGCAACCTGAACTAACAATTGTAAAAAACAGATGTACATCGACTGTCAGTTATGAATAGGTCAATGCTGTTGAGTCACAAATCGCAATGGAGCCACATCTAAAAATCACGTGTTCATGACATTCTCCAGAATGTTTTGAACTAGAGAAAAGTGTGTGCTTCCGAACAAAAATAACGGACGCCTGGCACGACTTGACTGAGAAACAAAACGCGGATAATTCTTTTCTGGGAAAAAATCATCACGGGTGACGAGACTTGGTGTCATCAACATGAATTTACAATAAAATAACACAGTTCACAAATTCACTTGAAGGGTCAATGCTTTGACGACATGTGTGACTTTCAAGCATTCTGAGACACGAGTTGAACAGCTTCCAAAAAGGAACTTTTCTGAGAATTTCACGTGGTTGTTCTATCGTTGTGTGTGTGTGTGTGTGGAGGGGTGGTGGTCTATAGAACACTTGAAGCATTAAAACATCTATCTTCACTTTACTGTATTTTTTGTTTTTGTTTTTATTCACTCAGCATCAAACTCTTTACGGGATATTCTGGATTGCTCGTCACTTTCCATGGACAGCATGTTGGTATTACCTCGTATAAACGTTACGCAGATTGTACCAAAACATCATATGTTTGACTCGAGAAGCTTAAAAGGAGTTATTATAGCATGAAATCCTCAAACAACACATTTCGAAAACGATGTTGGCACGCAACATTGTAGTGGCTGATTGTTCTTGAATGAAAAACTATAAAGTTAAGTTTTGTGATCGAGTTTTGTTTTAACATCTGCATGAAACGCTTAACTCACCGGTTGCAGTAGCAGAATAGGAGGGCAATTACACTGCCTACTAGATAAGCCTCTCTACTCGCCTCGTACGTTTAGTGCGACTGCAATAGGTGGTATTGTTTACCGCCGAACGTGCAGCTTATCTATCAGTCGTAAATTCACGAACATCGTGTGAGACTAGTGCACTTTCCCAGCCGGTGGGAAATCGTCCATTAGCGACGAGCTGGTGTGTTTGTGGCTGAAATTGGACTTGAGCAGTAAGCAGCAGCTGAGCTATGACATGGGATTGCCAGTCAATGTACTCGGCATTCACTGTGCAAACACTGGCGCTGCAGCGTAATCACCCCGAGGTAATGGGTGTGCCCGGTGCGAGTGACGCTCACGCCGTTTCTGCTATCACCATCCGCTGCGTGTCACAGCGGAGAGTTTGAATGAATCTCCTAAAATGCCTCTCATAATTCTCCCACTGTCAACAGAGGCTCATCTCCCTACCAGTAAAGTTTGTTCATTACGGCGATGTCCAGTTTCACAACTGCTACGAGTTTCACATCTGCGGCGAAATCCTAGTCGCCGTGAATTGCTTCAGAGTGGGTTTGGCGGTACGTTGTCGTTTCCATTACGTCTGTCGATAGGCGAGTCATTACTTCCTTCTTAACAGTTTCCGCGTGTGTCTTTGAGAATATTGTCCAAGTAGCTATGCAGCATTCGGAACCACTGATATTTTCAGATTGAGATGAATCATCTGGCAACTTCAGATGTGATGATTATTCTTGTTGTGAAGCCGTATTCGAGTGCATTAAATCCCCAAAATGTCATCCAGAACTAGCTTCGCTGTGGATAATTTAATTATATGTAATAATATAATTTAGGTGAATGATAGGGTAGCTTCTTTGAGCCCACACCCTATTTCTTCCACATAGTTGTTTAATTACACCATGCGTGTTCTCGATGGTGCAACAGAGACAAAGTCACCGTCAGGAATGTCCCAGGGAAGTGAAAGAGGACAGCCTTGTTCTCCGTACAGACTGTTCAGAGAGTATTCGTTCAAGTTAATAACAGAGAAAGTCAAAACATATATACTTATATAATTATACGGAATACTTTACGGTATCAGCTGCAGTGTTCTCTAACCAAAATTAAAAAACTTCGACTTATTTGTCGAGCGGCTGCTGATAAGCCTCACATCACCCCGGTAAATGCCAAACGACGCCTCGCTTCGTGTAAGGAGCGTAAAAATTTGACGATTGAACCGTGCAAACACGTTGTGTGGAGTGACGAATCACGGACACTATGTGGCGATACGATGGCAGGGTGTGGGCTTGGTGAAAGCTCGGTGAACGTCATCTGCCAGCGTGTGTAGTGCCAACTGTAAAATACGGAGGCGGTGGTGTTATGGTGTGGTCGTGTTTTCATTTAGGGTGCTTGAACCTCTTGTAGTTTTGCGTGGGACTATCACAGCACAGGCCTACATTGATGTTTTAAGCATCTTCTTGCTTCCCATTGTTGAAGAGCAATTCGGGATGGCGATTGCATCTTTCAACAGGCTCGAGCACCTGTTCATAATGCACGGCCTGTGTCGTAGTAGTTACACGATAATGACATCGCTGTAATGGACTGGCCTGCGCAGAATCCTGGCCTTAATCCTCTAGAACACCTTTGGGATGTTTCGGAACGCCGACCTCGTGTCAGGTCTCACCGACCGACATCCATACCTCTCCTCCGTGCATCACTCTGTGAAGCATGGGCTGCCATTCCCCAATAAACCTTCCAGCACCTGACTGAATGTATGCCTGCGGGAGTAGAAGCTGTCATCAGGCAAAGGGTGGGCCTATACCATACTCAATTCCTGCATTAGCGATGCAGGGCGCCAAGAACTTGTAAGTCATTTTCAGCCAGGTGTTAGGATATTTTTGATCACATAGTGTACATCCTCGAGCTCTTCTGGCAACATACAGGAAGTTCCACAGTTTTGGATGTCAGCACAGATACCCAGTAAGCGACGCCAACACAAGGTCTTCCGTCAGAACCGCTTACATGATGTTCCCTAACATTACAAGTTGACTTCAGAGACCATGTTTGTTTTGATATGTTTTTCCTGTATTAATTTGAACGAATAGTTTCAGAACACGGTGTATACATTAGCGATCTGTTGGTTAGGGTGAGCAACAATCTGATACTGTTTAGCCGGCCGCGGTGGTCTCGCGGTTAAGGCGCTCAGTCCGGAACCGCGCGACTGCTACGGTCGCAGGTTCGAATCCTGCCTCGGGCATGGATCTGCGTGATGTCCTTAGATTGGTTAGGTTTAAGTAGTTCTAAGTTCTAGGGGGCTGATGACCACAGATGTTAAGTCCCATAGTGCTCAGAGCCATTTTTTTTGATACTGTTTATTGATAACTCTGCAGTGACAGGAAAGTGTCGCCGACGGTAGGAGGATACATGTTGACTTAAATGGAATAAGTCTCAGGTGTGATCAATGGAAGATTACTCTAAATGCGGAACAATCTAAGTTGATGAAGATGAGTAGGAAATCCAATGCCGTAATGTATGAATACAGTAATAGTGGTGTCCTGCTTCACACAATCACGTCCTTCAAATACGTCGGCATTACTTTGCAAAGCGACATGAAATAAAATAATTGGTTAATGTACACTGCTGGCCATTAAAATTGCTACACCACGAAGACGACTTATTACAGACGCGAAATTTAGCCGACAGGAAAAAGATGCTGTGATATGCGAATGATTAGCTTTTCAGAGCATTCACACAAGTTTGGCGCCGGTGGCGACACCTACAACGTGCTTACATGAGAAAAGTTTCCAACCGATTTCTCATACACAAACAGCTGTTGACCGGCGTTGCCTGGGAAACGTTGTTGTGATGCCTCGTGTACGGAGGAGAAATGCGTACCATCACGTTTCACACTTTGATAAACGTCGGATTGTATCCTATCGTGATTGCGGTTTATCGTATCGCGACATTGCTGCTCGCGTTGGTCGAGATCCAATGACTGTTAGCAGAACATGCAATGTGTGGGTTCAGGAGAGTAATACGGATCGCCGTGACGGATTCCAGCGGCCTCGTATCACCAGCAGTCGAGATGACAGGCATCTTATCCGCATGGCTGTAACGGATCGTGCAGCCACGTCTCGATCCCTGAGTCAACACATGGGGACGTTTGGAAGACAACAACCATCTGCACGAACAGTTCGACGACATTTGCAGCTGCATGGACTATCAGCTCGGAGACCATGGCTGCGGTTACCATTGACGCTGCATCACAGACAGGAGCGCCTGCGATGGTGTACTCAACGACGAACCTGGGTGCACGAATGGCAAAACGTCATTTTTTTCGGATGAATGCAGGTTCTGTTTACAGCATCAAGACGGTCTCATTCGTGTTTGGCGACATTACGGTGAACGCACATTGGGAGCGTGTATTCGTCAAAGCCATACTGGCGTATCACCCGGTGTGATGGTTTGGGGTGCCATTGGTTACACGTCTCGGTCACCTCTTGTTCACATTGACGGCACTTTGAACAATGGACATTACATTTCAGATGTGTTACGACCCGTGGATCTACTCTTCATTCGATCCCTGCAAAACCATACATTTCAGGAGGATAATGCACGACCACATGTTGCAGGTCCTATACGGGCCTTTCTGGATACAGAAAACGTTCGACTGTACATTCTCCAGATCTCTCACCAATTGAAAACGTCTGGTCAATGGTGGCCTAGGAATTGGTTCGTCACAATACCCCAGTCACTACTCTCGATAAACTGTGGCATCGTGTTGAAGCGCATGGGCAGCTGCACCTGTAGACGCCATCCAAGCTCTGTTTGGCTTAATGCCCAGGCATATCAAGGCCGTTATTACGGGCAGAGGTGGTTCTGGGCACTGATTTCTCCGGATCTATCCACCCAAATCACGTGAAAATGTAATCAAATGTCATTTCTAGTATAATATATTTTTCCAATGAATACCCGTTTATCATCTGCATTTCTTCTTGGTGTAGCAATTTTAATGGCCAGTAGTGTAGTTATACGGAAGGTGAATAGTTGACCACGACATATTCGGAGAATTATAGGGAAGACTAAGTGTGCGACTCATTTGTAGCGTCAGCACATTTCCACCAGCTTTGTCAACCTGTGGCAAGGCAGGCCAGCAAGCTGTTTGCATACTGCCTAGGCGGGAATACCATATACGTTGCAAGGTCCAAGGGCTATGTCGCTGCACTGGTGAACTGGATTGCCACATGTCAGGTCCTGTTTCTGCATCCCCTGGGTCCCAAAAGCGACGCGTCGGAATAATAGATATGGGGTGAGTGATTACAGATCCTGGTCGTTCCAGCCTAGCAATACGTGTCTGTATCAGTTACTCGCACCGAGAACTTCTCCACATCAGTCGTCGATCTGATATGAATCACCCAGCCTCTCCTATAGCTAGCTGTTGCCACCGCCAGGTGCTGTTCTACGGCAACTGCTCGGCCTCATACTGCTCGAGCTTGAACGCACACCATCCACTTGGTTCTCCTGCGAGCTGACATCCAGGCTCCAAGAATTTCTGGATTCACACTCTGCACACGAGGGCATCTCGTTCCTATCCTGCTGCTGCTGTCTCCTGGCATTCAGCGCTTCCACACCCCGCTGATGCGGCCACACGCCAAAAGGTGGCTGACCAGGTTACTCTGCCTGCCAGAGTACGAGCACTGCTAGCACACTACCGGTGTTATGCTGACACAGACGCTGCCACTTAAGGCCACCGCACGGCACTTGTGACGTCGTCTTTGCTGTTGTATGACGATGTGTTAGATGACTATCAGTTTTGATTTAGGAAAGGTAAAGGCCCCAGACAGGCAATTCTCACGTTACCGTTGATAATGGAAGCAAGACTAAAGAAAAATCAAGACACGTCTCATAGGACTTGTCGACCTGGAACAAGTGTACGTCAGTGTAAAATGGTGTAAGATGTTCGAAATTCTAAGAACGATAGGGGTAGGTTATGGGACGAGACATGTAATATACAATTTGACAAGAGCCAAGAGGGAATAACAAGAGTGGGACGTCCAAGAACAACGTGCTCAGATTAACAAGGGTGTAAGACAAGGATGTAGTATTTCACACCTACTGTTCTATCTGTACATCGTGGAAGCATGATGAAAAATAAAGAAAGGTTCACGAATGGGATTAAATTTCGAGGTGAAAGGAAATCAATGATACGATTCCATGACGACATTGCTATCCTTAGTGAAAGTGAAAAAGTATTACATGATCTGCTGGATGGAATGAATAGTCTGATGAGTACAGAATATGGATTGAGAGTAAATCAAAGAAAGAGGAAGGTAATGAGAAGTAGCAGAAATGAGAAATCAATAACTCAGTATTAATAGTCACGAAGTAGAGGCAGTTAAGGAATTTTGCAACATAGGCAGCAAAGTAACTAATGACGGACGGAGCATGGAGGACATCAAAAGCAGACTAACTGTGCAAAAAAAGGCATTCCTGTCGAAGAGATGTCTACTAATATCAAACATAGGCCTTAATTTGAGGAAGAAATGTCTGAGAATGTACGTTTGGAACACAAATAATATGGTAGTGAAACATGGACTGCGGGTAAACCGGAACAGAACAGAATCGAAGCATCTGGAATGTGGTGCTACAGGCGGATGTTAAAAATAAGATGGACTGATGATGTAAGGAATGAGGAGGTTCTGTGCAGAAACGTAGAGGAAAGGAATATGTGGAAAACACTGACAAGGAGGAGGTACAATAAAATAGGGCATATGTTAAGACATCAGGGAATGACTTGCATGGTACAAGAGGGAGGCTGTAGAGGGAGAAAACTGTACAGAAAGACAGAGATTGGAATACATCCAGCGAATAGTTGAGTATGTACACTCCTGGAAATTGAAATAAGAACACCGTGAATTTATTGTCCCAGGAAGGGGAAACTTTATTGACACATTCCTGGGGTCAGATACATCACATGATCACACTGACAGAACCACAGGCACATAGACACAGGCAACAGAGCATGCACAATGTCGGCACTAGTACAGTGTATGTCCACCTTTCGCAGCAATGCAGGCTGCTATTCTCCCATGGAGACGATCGTAGAGATGCTGGATGTAGTCCTGTGGAACGGCTTGCCATGCCATTTCCATCTGGCGCCTCAGTTGGACCAGCGTTCGTGCTGGACATGCAGATCGCGTGAGACGACGCTTCATCCAGTCCCAAACGTGCTCAATGGGGGACAGATCCGGAGATCTTGCTGGCCTGGGTAGTTGACTTACACCTTCTAGAGCACGTTGGGTGGCAGACGTGCATTGTCCTGTTGGAACAGCAAGTTCCCTTGCCGGTCTAGGAATGGTAGAACGATGGGTTCGATGACGGTTTGGATGTACCGTGCACTATTCAGTGTCCCCTCGACGATCACCAGAGGTGTACGGCCAGTGTAGGAGATCGCTCCCCACACCATGATGCCGGGTGTTGGCCCTGTGTGCCTCGGTCGTATGCAGTCCTGATTGTGGCGCTCACCTGCACGGCGCCAAACACGCATACGACCATCATTGGCACCAAGGCAGAAGCGACTCTCATCGCTGAAGACGACACGTCTCCATTCGTCCCTCCATTCACACTTGTCGCGACACCACTGGAGGCGGGCTGCACGATGTTGGGGCGTGAGCGGAAGACGGCCTAACGGTGTGCGGGACCGTAGCCCAGCTTCATGGAGACGGTTGCGAATGTTCCTCGCCGATACCCCAGGAGCAACAGTGTCCCTAATTTGCTGGGAAGTGGCGGTGCGGTCCCCTACGGCACTGCGTAGGATCCTACGGTCTTGGCGTGCATCCGTGCGTCGCTGCGGTCCGGTCCCAGGTCGACGGGCACGTGCACCTTCCGCCGACCACTGGTGACAACATCGATGTACTGTGGAGACCTCACGCCCCACGTGTTGAGCAATTCGGCGGTACGTCCACCCGGCCTCCCGCATGCCCACTATACGCCCTCGCTCAAAGTCCGTCAACTGCACATACGGTTCACGTCCACGCTGTCGCGGCATGCTACCAGTGTTAAAGACTGCGATGGAGCTCCGTATGCCACGGCAAACTAGCTGACACTGACGGTGGCGGTGCACAAATGCTGCGCAGCTTGCGCCATTCGACGGCCAACACCGCGGTTCCTGGTGTGTCCGCTGTGCCGTGCGTGTGATCATTGCTTGTACAGCCCTCTCGCAGTGTCCGGAGCAAGTATGGTGGGTCTGACACACCGGTGTCAATGTGTTCTTTTTTCCATTTCCAGGAGTGTATATTGCAAATGCTGCTCTGAGCTAAGGAGTTTGGTACGGAGAGGAATACGTGGCGGGCTGCATCAAACCTGTGACAGGACTGATGACTCAGAAAAGAAATGTTCTCTTGAAGTATAAAAGTATGATGCTAACTTTCCTTCATTTCAGACTGCAAAGCCATCAAGGATCCTCGAATTCACTACCCTGCTGAACCATCCCAAGAAATCCATCCTGATGATTATGAAACTACTAGCTCGTAACACGTTCTCGAGCAATGTTCGAACATTTGGGATCCCACTAGGTCGCTTTAAAAGAAGATGTTGACACAATTCAGAGGCGTGCCGTTACATTTATTACCGCCAGGTTTGAACAACATCTGAGTAATACGAAGACGCTTCATGAACTCAAACGGGAATCCTTGGAGCGAAAAAGACGATCTTTTAACAATATATTATTGGGAAAGTTTGAGGCACTGCTATTCGTCATATACAACATTACGTGTCTAGTGCCACCAACATACATCTTGCATATACAGGGTAGTCCATTGATCGTGAGCGGGACAAATATCTCACGAAATAAGCGTCAAACGAAAAAACGACCACGAACGAAGTTGTCTAGATTGAAGGGGCAAACTAAATGGCGCTATGGTTGGCCCCCTAGATGGCGCTGCCATAGGTCAAACGGATATCAAATGTGGTTTTTTTTAATAGGAACCCCCATTTTTATTACATATTCGTGTAGTACGTAAAGAAATATGAATGTTTTAAATTGAACCACTTTTTTCGCTTTGTGATAGATGGCGCTGTAATAGTCACAAACGTATAAGTACGTGGTATCACGTAACATTCCACCAGTGCGGACGGTATTTGCTTCGTGATACATTACCCGTGTTAAAATGGACCCATAATGCCGCACCATACATTAACCCGCCAAGGTCGCTGATGTTCCACTTGTCGCAGTCATCGTGGATTTTCCCTTGCCCAATAGTGCATAATATGCCGGCTTATGTCACCGCTGTTGGTGAATGACGCTTCGTCGCTAAATAAAGCGCGTGCAAAAAATCAGTCATCGTCCCGTCATTTCTCTTGTGCCCAAAGGCAGAACTGTACACGACGTTCAAAGTTGTCGCCATGCAATTTCTGGTGCATAGAAATATGGTACGGGTGCAATCGATGTTGATGTAGCATTCTCAACACCGACGTTTTGAGATTCCCGATTCTCGCGCAATTTGTCTGCTACGGATGTGGAGATTACCCGGGACAGCAGCTGAAACACCTACTTGGCCACCATGATTTGTTGCAGGTAGTGGTTGACGTTTCACATGTGGCTAAACACTTCCTGTTTCCTTAAATAACGCAACTATCCGGCGAACGGTCCGGACACTTGAATGATGTCGTCCAGGATACCGAGTAGCATACATAGCACACGCCCGTTTGGTATTTTGATCACAATAGCCATACATCAACGCGATATCCACCTTTTCCGCAGTTGGTAAACGGTCCATTTTAGCACCGTCCGCACTGGCGGAATGTTACGTGATACCACGTACTTAAACGTTTGTGACTATTACAGCGCCATCTGTCACAAAGCGAAAAAAGTGGTGCAACTAAAACATTCATATTTCTTTTCGTACTACACGAATATATAATAAAAATGGGGGGTCCTATTTCAAAAAGGGAGTTGATATCCGTTTGGCCTATGGCAGCGCCATCTAGCGGGCCAACCACAGCGCCATCTGGTTTCCCCCTTCAAGCTAGACGAGATTCGTTCTTTGTAGTTTTTTCGTTTAATGCTTATTTCGTGAGATATTTGGCCCGGTCACTATCAATGGACACCGTGTATAATGTAAACCCAAAATGAAGGTAAACAGGGTTCGTACAGAAGCATACAGGTAGTTGTTTTTTCCTCCGTCAATTTTCGTGTAGAAGGGGGAAGAGTATGACTAGCAGTAGTATGAGCTACCCTCCCCTATGCACGTTATGGTAGTTTAGGGGTTTGCGTGTAGACTTAAATGTAAACAGAGAAGGACAACGCATACTGGTACATAGAGACGTATTGGGCGTCTGCTGGTCGGACTCACGAGTATGCCGGTGGTGAGTCCGTGCAGGAAGGAGAGCGTGAGCGCGTGCGGGTTCTCGAGCGCGACGACGCTGAGGAACCAGGCGACGGCGAACAGCGGCAGCAGCCAGGCGCAGCGGCGCAGCACGCGCTGGCCCAGCTGCGGGCCGCCGCCCTCCGGCTCGTCGGCGCCGCCGGCCAGGCACAGCGCCGAGTCGGCCGGCTCGCCGCCCTCACCGCACCAGCACTCGTCCGCGCACGGCGCCGCCTTCTCCAGCAGCTCACGGCGCGCCAGCTCGCGCACGCACGCCACCGTCACCACCGTGTTCGCCTGCAGCACGGCACACCACTGTCGCGACACACAACTTCCACCAACACTCCAGCTATGGGTTAAGGTCGCTTTACGCTGCGTGTCAAGTTAACTTCACGTAACGTAACAGGGGGACACGAAAGGAACGGGAGGAAATGTGATGTAACAAAACAAAACGGAAGGGAACATAACATAACGGAACCGAACGGAAGGAAACGTAATGTAACATGAAACATATTGTAAAGAAATGAAAAAAAATAGCGGAAGGAAAGGGAGCAAATATAAAGAATGGAAGACATCGGAAAGAAACGTAATGTAACATGTAGCATAACGCAACAAAATTAAATGAATCGTTACCTAATGGAACGAAGTGGAAAGAAATCTAACGTAACATGACGAAACGCAACGAACGGAAGCAAACGTTACATAATGTAATAAAGCGAAATGGAGGGAAAGATAACATCATGAAACGGAATGGAGGGAAATATAACAAAACATATTGTAAATAAACGAAACAAAATGAAGAAAATGTAATGTACTGGAAGGTAGTGGGAGGAAATGCAAGGACAAGAAAGAATCAGAAGGAAATGTAATGTAATGTAACATAACGTAACGAATGGACGACACTACTGGTTTCGTTTGCATTTCTTTAACTCTGCTTGTCTGTTCTATACATGCTGGTTATTATTGAATTTATCAAAATTTTGTACATGGCTGCGGGTTCAGAGACTGTGAATAGTCTCCTCAGAATTTACACCAAAGAATGGTCTATGGTTCAAATGGTTCAAATAGCTCTGAGCACTATGGGACTTAACATCTATGGTAGTCCCCCAGAACTTAGAACTACTTAAACCTAACTAACCTAAGGACATCACACAACACCCAGTCGTCAGAATGGTCTATAACATGGTCACAGAATTATGACTAAAATTGTATGATACAAATTATAAGTACGAAATTATCGTGAAAGACTGACAGTACTTATATGTCATTTAATTACTGACAGTCTTTCACGATAATTCCGTACTTATAATTTGTATCATACCTTTTTAGTCATAATTTTGTGACCATGTTATAGACCATTCTTTGGTGTAAATTCTGAGGAAGACACTCCTAGCAGTGTCAAACACGGTTAATTGGTTAAAAATTAGTGACCGATGGCTGTTTTCATTCAATTGTATCGAATTTATAATGGCAGGCTAAGAAGGGAGACGCTTACTTATGACAGCAGGAATTCCTTTCATTCTTTTTATATGCCCTGCTGTGATAAAATATCTTGAACATTTATTATCACCGACGTAACCTTCTCAGACTATCAAGCCGCTAAATAGATTAAGGTTTTGGCCCACCTAAATTTTGAGAACAATCTATCACCGATTGAACTTTACTCCCAGGTGATCTTTTGCACGTACGGATATTTTTATAAGGTCGCAACAGATAACGCAATAAGAATATGGGGGCACACAGAAAAAATTACGTGCTGGTCTGAACTAATCTTTTCCCAAGAACTTAAGACTGGGGTAGCCTAATCGTAAATGCTATTAACGTGACTCTCTTTTCAGATATGGATAAAAATTAGGTAGAGATAAATGGAAGTTGCTTTCAAATTACAAGTTGTTTTTATTTTTGATTAATCCTTTTGCATCCTTTTGACTAACATTCATAATATTATTTACAGGGGATCAGATACCTTTCGAAATTCTATATCACAATATTTCACCTGAGAATTACCCGCCTTGTTGGTTTCAGTTTGCATAGTTCTGTGGAGAAGTAAAGTTCTGGAGAGCACGTGGTCACTGTTGTATTACAACGACAGACATTCACATGCACTAAATAGTCAACCAGAGAGGTGGTGGGTTTCTCAATCTTCTACCAACGTGAATGCTCTCTGTAATAGGCAAAGAGCAAGAACAGGAGGGTTTGGCCAGGAAGATATCAACAGCATTTTGGAGAAAAGATTTTTAATACGTCATGGCTAACATCAAGCAGGAATTTGTGGCGGCGTATTGCTAGCGTGAAACGCATCTAAAGAAAAGGACTAGTCTCACAAAACGCGCACACGGTACAAATTTTGAAGAAAACATTCCGTCATCGACACAAGATAATTTGAAAATGTTCATCAATAATAAAAGGCAAGCTGTAACATTTCTTACTAAATTTTACAGAGATTTACATTTGAATTTATAGACTGCGTGGTCGCACATGACCGAAATCACATTCTCAGATTACTCTATATCCGATTAATTCAACTAAAAATCATAACTGGTCCCTAAATAATCGTCACTGAAACATCTATCAAAACTAAATTATTGAGTTTAACAAATAAGTGCCGGCCGGGGTGAGCGATCGCTTCTGGGCGCTACAGTCTGGAATCGTGCGACTGCTACGGTCGCAGGTTCGAATCCTGCCTCGGGCATGGATGTGTATGATGTCCTTAAATTAGTTAGGTTTAAGTAGTTCTTTCTAGGGGACTGATAACCTCAGAAGTTGTCCCATAGTCCCAGAGCCATTTGAACCATTTTTTGAACAAATAAGTAAAATTCAAATACAGTATCTCTGTCCCGTATTCGACACAGTCGTTCTGAGGGAACGTCCGGTCGCTTACTTGTCTTCAAATACTCTCCGCAACCAACGGCCGCGCAGAGCCCTCTCATAGCAGTCCAAGATGGTGGGGGAAGCCCATGACCAACCTCTGGTAGGAATTTTTTTAAACTTTTACACATCTTTTGCCAAGCCCTCCTGTTCTTGCTCTTTGACCTCTACTGACAGCATTTAAGTTGGCGGAAGCTTCAGAAACCCACAACTTCTCTGGTTCGTCTGCTACCACATTTATACAGACACTTTAAGGAGGGGTGAAAATGTCTAAGAAGGACACAGGACGTGCACATTGGAATCAAAAGAAAATACGTCGACCCATAATTATTCCACAGGCATGTGGTAGTTACAGTGGAGATTACTCCACAGTTAATTAATTACGTAAAATATAAATGTATGTTGGTTTTTGTGTATCTGATAGTATGAACATATATTGGAGCACTAATTTTAATCATGGAATGGCACCTATCACGACGTTACAACATAATGGACCGAAAAGGAAGGAAACGTAATATAACGTACACGTAACATGGCGTAATAGAACGAACCGAAAGGAAACAATATGTAACGTAATAAAACGGAATGGAAGGAATCGTAACATAACGGAACAGAACGGAAGGAAACGTAACTTAACATGTAACTTACTGTAACTAAATGGAAGGAAAAGTAACAATACCTGAAACGTAACGGAACGGGACGGTAGAAAATGTACTGGAACGAAACGGAAGGAAATGTAATGTAACGAAATGAAACAGAATAAAATAGAACGTAATAGAACGAAATGAAGTGAGATGAAACAGAGGCAAATGTAACGGAAGGGACCCTACACAAAGAGGTTATAATGGAACTGGGAATCATGCACTGCCTATTCAAAGCAGATATCTACACTATGGTAAAGTCATAACGTTTGACAAACTTATTATTTTCATGGATGTTATAGAACTGTAATTTCAGAGCACAGTGGCACATATTATTCTCGATTTTTACGAAAGATTACTGTATTACAAATTACTAGTCTAGGATCAAAATAATACTGACATATTTTTCATCTCGTATATTTCAATGAAACTCGTTCTTTACGCACTGTTGCAACGTTTCATACAAAGAACCAAAACATTATGACCAGTGCCGAAAATGAGACTTATGCTGTCCGGTGGCGTTGCGAACACATTATACAGTAAGTAATGTACATAAGCATGTTTGTTGACATTGTCAACCGAGAAGTACACGATCCGTTGTAATTTTTTTGAATATGTTACGGATTGAAAACTCATGAAGTCAAGGTCGTATATGGAGTCTTCTTTATTTTGGTTGATGCTGGCTAACAATCTGGCCATCTTCAGATTATGAAACAATCTTCTTTATTTCTATTACGAAATGATGTAAATACCGAGTGTGTCAATTATTTAGTTGCAATGGCATCGTTCAATTGCACTGGCTACAAACCATGAAAAGCTGTTTTTAATTATGTATGCATGTTGTCATTTTAAGAAACAGTTTAACGATGTGTGAAGCCATAATGGCATTAATCGAGAATGTTTTATGACCTGAAAATGGCTAGATTGTTAGCCTAAACTAGTAACAAATCCAAATAAAGAAGATTTCATGTGCGACGTAGACTTCATGATTCTTCAGCCCCTAATATAAATAACAAAAGTATATAAGCGAAGTATAGATGGATGGGGAATCATTCTAGCGAAGATAAAGATGGGAAATGGGGAAAGCAACTATCCTGAACGATAAAGGGTGGATTGTTATGCCGCAGCCCCTGTGAAAGAGCATCCCGGACAGGACAAAGTTGGTCGGCTGTTCGCGCGTTAGTGTACTGAGCAGCTATCGAATGTGACTGAAGGACGGCGAAACCACGAGTACATAACAAGATACACGACAGAGCGAGGGGGGACTAAAACAACTGAAGCGGTTATTAGTATCCAAGACAACTGTACTGAAGTCAACATTTCAGTTCCCAACGACGTTGAAATACCTTAACAGAATCCTTATACTCCAACCATATACTTCACATAACCCTTATACTCCAGGAAAACTAAATTCAAAGTTAATTTGATATAAATACATTTCTTTCTAGTTTTAACTTGATTCAACTTATTTACATGATTTTCAGAGCTCTTACAATCAAGAGCATAACAGTGGTATAATCACTACAGTTTTGTGTGAAGTGGCTTTACTTTGTTACTAGCATGTAAAATTATTATGGCACTTACATTTCTTTTGAAATTAAACGTAGCTTTGATGCGGTAGTATGAAGCCGGTCAGGGAGTCTCTTCGTAGCAGACATAACGTCAACAAAACGTCGCTCAGCCTATTCTTACCACACATAATATGATGACATCCGTGGTAGAAAATATCGTAATATAGTATCACAATTAAGGAACTAATAACTGTAGTAGAATTTCTTCATTAATGGCAAAAGAAAAAATCACAACGAAGGTTATTGACGAGGGTCGTATGGTAAATTTCCCATATGGATACCTGAAAAAAATAGAAATGTCTTCCTAATATCGCCATTTACAGGACACAAAATATTTAGAACAAGATACGTATCGTTCTTTTACTTGGTGTCTTGTTTTCGCCCTCGACACAAATGCCATCAAAATATACTTTTTCGCTGTCAAAAATTTAATGAGTATTGTTACATCTATTTATGTTCTTGCTTATGTACAAAGCAAGCTTGTTTTTGTGTTGGTACTATAAAGCTTAAATCACTTTTCGCTTTCATATCTTTTGCCTCATTTGTGGGAAACAACTCATCAGATAAATATCCAAAACCTTATGAAATCTTCACAATCTTCATAACAAAACAGACAATAAAAGAAATAATAAGTTAACTTCCAATGTAAGCAGGTGACACCACTGCCACCTCTACCTCCCTCTTCCCCCTCCCACCTCCCACCTCCCATCATCAACTTCAAAATATTCTTTTCGAGATTCCTTGACGTTGACATTCCGTTCCACGACGTCCAGAGTGAATTGACCTTTAGACAGCAAAAATACACGAAGTCGCAATCACTTAGCCAAAATTGTAACGGGCAGTCAAATAAAAACGAGACAGATGGGAAAGAGTAAGCAGTCTGATATTTAGAAGACAATCGCCATAACTCTTAATACATTGATCCCACTGTGAAACAATGCCTTCGTGGAAAAATGTCTCCGGTTGCCTATGAAAACATGATAGTATCCGGGCGTGCCCATCTTCGTCCGGAGCAATCAGCTGTCGCGAATGTCTTTCTCGAGGGCTCCCAAACTATCAAAATCTACATCTACATCCATACTCCGCAAGCCACATGACGGTGTGTGGCGGAGGGTACTTTGAGTACCTTTATCGGTTCACCTTTCTATTGCAGTCTCGTATTGTTCGTGGAAAGAAGATTATCGGTATGCCTCTGTGTGGGCTCTAATCTCTCTGTTTTATCCTCATGGTCTCTTCGCGAGATATATGTAGGAGGGAGCAATATACTGCTTGACTCCTCGGTGAAGGTATGTTCTCGAAACTTCAACAAAAGCCCGTACCGAGCTACTGAGCGTCTCTCCTGCAGAGTCTTCCACTGGAGTTTATCTATCATTTTCGTAATGCTTTCGCGATTACTAAATGATCCTGTAACGAAGCGCGCTGCTCTCCGTTGGATCTTCTCTATCTCTTTTATCAACCCTATCTGGTACGGATCCCACACTTCTGAGCAGTATTCAAGCAGTGGGCGAACAAGCGTACTGTAACCTACTTTCGGATTGCATTTCCTTAGGATTCTTCCAATGAATCTCAGTCTGGCATCTGCTTTACCGACGATCAACTTTATATGATCATTTCATTTTAAGTCACTCCTAATGCCTACTCCCAGATAATTTATGGAATTAACTGCATCCAATTGCTGACCTGATATATTGTAACTAAATGATAAAGGATATTTCTTTCTATGTATTCGCAGCACATTACACTTGTCTACATTCAGATTCAATTGCCATTTCCTGCACCATGCGTCAAATAGTTGCAGATCCTTCTCCATTTCTATTGTTACAACCTCTCGATATACTACAGCATCATCCGCAAAAAGCCTCAGTGAACTTCTGATGTTATCCACCAGGTCATTTATGTATATCGTGAATAGCAAAGGCCCTACGACAAACCCCTCCTGCACACCTGAAATCACTCTTACTTCGGAAGACTTCTCTCCATTGACAATGACACGCTCTTTCTGTTATCTAGGAACTCTTCAATCCAATCACACACTTGATCTGATAGTCCATATGCTCTTACTTTGTTCATTAACTTAGAATGGGCAGAGATCGGGATTACGTGGAGGAAGTGTAAAAGCTTCCCAGTGAAACTCCTGTGGCATACTTGAAACAACCTTGGTTATAAGTGAGTGGTTTATACTCTCTCGCTAATTAAGATTTTTCATGCTCTTCTTTAGAAGACTACTCATATTGGGTGAACGAGCGCGGTGGCGTAGTGGGTAGACAAGATGGTTGAAATCCTCGCCCGGTCGTCCACATTTACGTTTCCGGGTTTCCCTTTGTGTTTCAAGTCAAATACTGTGAGAGCTGCTTCTAAATGAATACGATCAATTTATTTAGCCACCCTGTCCCAAGCCAAGCTATTTTTCCCCTGCAATTTTCTCGTCCTAGAGGAGATGTTACATCATAGACTTCAGCCTTCAGATTTTATCCCCTGTCGCTAGAAATTGGGTACCCGATTCAATCATCTATTACAGCGAGGTGACAAAAGTCATGGGATAGCGATATGCACATTTACAAATGGTGGTGGTATCGCGAACATAGAGAATAGAAGGTCAGTGCATTGGCAGACGCGATTCATGTGGAACGGTTTCCGTAGTGATTATGGCAACACGTACTTTGAACGCGGAGTGGTAGTTCGAGCTAGACGTGTAGGACATTCTATTTCGGAAATCGTTACGGAATTCAATATTCCAAGACCCACAATGTCAAGAGTGTGACGAAAATACCAAATTTCGGGCATCACCCAGCACAACGCAATATCCGAAAGCTTTCAGTTAACGTCCGAGAATAAAGGAGTTTGCGTAGAGTTGTCAGTACTGACAGACAATCAAACCTGCGTGGAGTAGCCGTAGAAATAAATGCGGGACATACGACGATCGTATTCGTTAGAACAGTATGGGGAAATCTGGCGTTAATGGGCCATAGTAGCATGTGAGTGCCTTTGCTAACGGCACGACATCGCCCCCAGCGCTTCTCCTGCGCTCGCGACCACATCGATTGGGTACTAGACGACTGTAAGACCTCGGTCATGTCAGATGAGTCGCGATTTCAGTTGGTAAGAGCTGATAGTAGGGTTCAGGCGTGGCGCAGATTCAACGAAGCCATGAACCCAAGTTCTCAACAATATACTGTGCAAGCTAGTGGTGGCTCAATAATGATGTGGCCTATGTTTATATGGAATGGACTGGGTCCTCTGGATGTTCAGTTACTCTTTGAGACCATTTCCAACTACGCATAGACATCATGTTCCTAAACAAAGAAGAAATTTCTAAGGATGACGATGTACCATGTCATCAGGCCACACTTGTTCGCGCTAGGTTTGAAGAACATTCTGGACAATTTGAGGGAATGATTTAGCGACCCAGATGGCCGGCATGAATCCCAGCGAACATTTAATAAAGAGTTCAGTTCGTGCACAAAACTTGCACCGGTAACACTTTTGCAATAGAGGCAGCTTGGGCCCAATATTTCTGCAGGGGATTTCCAACGCTTTGTTGAGTCCATGCCACGTCGACTTGCTCCACTCCACAGGTAAAGAGGGTCCGACAAGATATTAGGGTGCAGCTCATCTCAGTGTTCTATTCTGTCTCTAATTAGGTCGTTCAGTCCTGCTTTTAGTGTACCTTCAGTCAATTAATTTACAGCGATACCTAATGTAAAGGGTGAGATGCTCAGTGCCTGTATCGTCAGTGTTTTCAGCCTTGTTCTGTACCACCTCATACAGCTCTGCAAAGATAAACAATGGCCGGGGTAAACAGGGAAGTTCACAACCAAAATAGAAGCTGCCGTGCTTCAAGGAGTCGGTGAAGTGTCGACCTCAGACGTGGGGGCACCATCAAGTTGAGTCACTGCAGATTATTACAACTAGACGGCATACAGTAACAGACTCCCAGAGTTTCAGCCTCGTTTATATTTGTGATCTTTCTTCTTACACAGATGTTTTACAGCTACAATAGTGAAGACACTTCCCGATCAACCACCTTTCAGGAAGAATGTTGTTTTCAGCATCGAAAAACCCGTATATAGGATGATGTAAACCATCGTGGTATCAATTTCACTTGTTCTGCTACACCTTCAGTATCAGTGAAAGGGATAACATCAAAAATGTTGGTTTGTTGGACCAACATCATTTCCCGCCAACTAAGGAGTTAGAAGTACGTGATTTTCTTGCAAGAAGCACAGGTAGAATACTTGGAAGATTTGTTGAAAGATTTGCTAGTGGCCAGTCGTAAAGAAATGTGATTCCAGTTATTGTATCGTGACGATAGACCATCACATTGAAATAAGTGGCACATTCATTTTCTATCCGTGGTCGTAACGACGCAATATTCGGAGAAAGTGAACAGATTACACCGTTTACGGAAGCGGCAGAACTACTTCAGTGTATAAGTACTGTTATGGTCCAAGTGTACCAGAATTGATTTCGAAAACATAATTCAATGAACTTATCGAGCAGTTTTTATTCTCAAAATGCAAAAGTGTAATTTGTAATTACAAAGGTCAGTCTATTTTACTGTGTTTTTAAGAGGGGAACGGGCCATTTGCGGCCATATCACATTGAATCATGTTTCGTTCGTACTACTACATACATTCACAGTAAGTAAAAGTCCGTTGTTTGTGATCTTTCATTGTTTTGCAATTTTAATGGCCGGTGGAGTATATTCTTCATCTTTACATCTTAGAACATTACTCAAGTGTTTAACCGCCGTAATTTAGTCCGGCAGCACGTCCAAGAAAACAGCATTCAAAAGCCACGATATTTTTATATCATATTCGTGAACGTTATGTTACATATAGGCATTCTGTCATTCATTAACCACTTCTACTTTCTAAATCAACTTGGTTTCCCTTGCAGACACCCAGGCAACCATCTTTTTTTCTGACTTTGCCACTCACACTTTCAGATATATGTTGTTTCTGAAGAGAATTTGTTTAGTTAGGGGCTGCGTCTTCCTTAGATACGAGACAAAAGACATTCACAGCAGAGTTCCGTGCCACCTGAAGCTCAGGCAGAATTGTCTTCAGAGGGCGCCACCCAAATAGTTCGCAAGAGGGCATCAGTCCACCAGGCGCGGGTTTATCCGGACACACGGCGTCCCTCATGTCAGCATCATCGCACTATGAGCAGCACCTCAAGGCAGCATCAGAACTGAGTCTAAAAGTACTGCCGAGATGAGCCAAACTAATCGTAGTTATCATTCACTGAATTCAGGACTTCACCAGAGGTAAGGACAACTCTGCGCAAGTGAATGTCAAACTATTGCTAGGCACCAGCTTCCTACCAAAGTTACGTAATTTGAGCCGCAGTTGGCACTACAGTGACACAACGAATTCTTACAAACCGGTTACTTCAAGGACAGCTCCGAACCAGACGCTCTGTAGTGTGCAGACTACTGACCCCAGACAATGGCCATTCGCAGTTTCAGTGGTGTGAACCGAGAGCTGATTGGAGAGCAGATTGGAGGTTCGTTACGTTCTCTGATGAATGCTGGTTCTACCTCAGTGCCACTGACGGCAGTGTGCTGGTTAGAAGTAGGCCTGCAACCAACATGTCTGTGTACTACACACACGACGTTCACCAGTAGTTACGGCCTGGGCTCCGATGCTGTACGACAGCAGGAGGAATCTCGTGGCTACCCCACGCATCCTGACTGCACATTTGTACGTCAGTCTGGTGATTCTACCTCTACTGTGTTGTCACTCATCAACAACGTTCCGAGGAGGGTTTTCCAGCAGAATAACGCTCGCCCACATTCCGCTGTTGCAGAGTGTCGACGTGTTGCCTTGGCCTGCACTATCCTCAGATTTGTCTCCAAAGGAGTACGTGTCGGACATCATTGGATGACAACTCCAGACTCAAGCATAAGCATCGTTAACCGTCCCTTCACTGACCGACCGACCAAGTGCAACAAGTATGGAACTCTATCCCACACCTGTACAACACAATACGTGCACGTCTGCAAGTTTGCATTCAATATTCTGGTAGTTGCATTGGTTATTACTGTACCAACTTTTCACATTTGTAATCTCTTATCTCGAACAAGGAGAATTACTTGAATGGGCATGTGCATAGGTAGCGGGTCGGGTTTGTAAGTGAGCGACCATTTGTAGCTGCAGTTTATGGCGGGTCATGGCCCATCGCACATAGGCCGGTGTGAGGTGGAGCGTACACCATTAACTTAAGTAGTGGTTTTGACTTTGTGCATATGTACTGTTTGTGTTTTCCGTTTTTTCGTTTATAAATGTATAGCTATGGTGTTCTTTTAAGCATTGACATAGGTCTTCTTAGGCACTTGTGGGTTTTATTGTTCTGAAGAAGGTGTAGTTATCTACGCCGAAACCTAGGTTAACAGTAGGTGCTTTTTTCGCAATCGAGGCGGATTTCTGGTTTTTTAATATATATTATTAATATTATTATATTAATATTAATTATTATTAATTGTTAATTTAATTATTATTAATAATTTAATTATTATTAATTATTAATATTATTAATTTATTAATATTATTATATTAACATATTTATTTATATATTTTTTAATATATTAACCAACGACGCGATGTTGTAGGTTCTACTACAACTACTATCAGTAGTATCGGACTTTTTTCCTGTCGACCTTGTTATATTTACATCAAGAAAATTTGGTGAATATAACACAGGATAACGCATTGGGTAGGTTAAGCTTGTCTGGCGTGTATACACAGAGGACTGAGTCAATGAACGTGCGCCCTTGTGTGTGTGTGTGTGTGTGCGTGCGCGCGCGCGCATATGTGTGTGTGTGTGTGTGTGTGTGTGTGTGTGTGTGTGTGTGTGTGTGTGTGTGCGTGCGCGCGCGCGCATGTGTGTGTGTGTGTGTGTGTGTGTGTGTGTGTGTGTTTGTGTGTGTGTGTGCAGCTTACAAAGATGAGCGAGGCGACGGGCACCAGGTAGGAGAACATCATGCCGCGCTCCACAGACATCCAGCAGAAGCGGCGCGTCTCGTAGCTGTGCGGGTTGAACAGGTAGCAGCCCTGCAACAGCCACACACACAACCTCGCTCAGCATTCGGCCCACGTAAGATGGTAGTTAAAGGAAAAAGACACATAAAAGGCGTACATCAAAGAAAAACAGCAAGAAACTGCATAATGAAATGCCTCGTTGAAACTTAATAAATAATCCTGAAATGATGAAAAATAAATTGGATTTCCGAAAGGCTTTAGAATAAAGTACATGTGATACTTCAGCGACCATTCCGTATGAGAACATTCAGTCTATATTAGCACAAGAACGTAAAAGAGGAAATAAATTTGTGGACGTTGAGGTCTGCAGAACTGTCAACGGCAAAATGGGACACAAAGTCTACCACAGAACCACTGAACCTACCAGTGAATACAAGACGAATCCCAACATCAGCCTGCGACTTGTCGAGAGTTATAAAGCTATCGTGGGCTACCATAGACTATCATAACATACCCTATGGTAATTTTCCTAAAAGCACTGATCAGTTAATATCGTTAACTGTACATTAGGTGTGTTGTGTACCTATCCGGGGTTATCTCATTTCGATCGTATTTTTCGAGCATGCGATCAGTGTCTTAATTTCCCCTTGAAATTCGTAGCGGTGGACCGTCTCGAAAATGACTGAGGATATACAAAGGGACGCGTAACATACGGAACACTGTTATTCTGACTAGTTATCCTCCTGTCTGTTACTTAAAAATAAGCAATACCGTATTTGTAGCAATTTTCTGTGTGTAATTCAACTTTAATTCGAAAACTGCTGATTTGTAACATGAAACAAAGGGGTGTTGTGCTAAAAATAAAAGATATAAAGATTTATCATCTAGCACTTGGACAAAAAAAATGACCGGCTGCTGTGGCCGAGCGGCTCTAGGCGCTTCAGTGTGGAACCGCTAGACCGCTACGGTCGCAGGTTCCAATCCTACCTCGGGCATGGATGTGTGTGATGTCCTTTGGTTAGTTAGGTTTAAGTAGTTCTAAGTTCTAGTGGACTGATGACCTCACATGTTAAGACCCATAGTGCTCAGAGCCATTTGAACCATTTTTTTAAAAATGTAGCACAACCTGCAGTGATCTGGCACTTGAAATTTCTTCAAAAAGAGGTAAAATTTAAAAAAAAGCAAAACAAAAACATACCAAACATCGCTTCAATATTTCATCGACCTTACATAAAATATGATTCTGTTCTTCGTAAACAAGTTTCACATTTATTATTAACGACAGGAAACCCTTTCTTTTAGTATCTATGAAGAAGATTCTACTTGTTTCGTCCATGCTAAGAGCTTGTCAGATTGTCAGTTTGGTGTAAACCACGCAACTAATGGTGGACAGGCGTACGCCAATCATGTCCTCCCCAACGGGATCTTCATTTCGTCACATAGGAATTGTTCGGTGACGAGTGCTCTCGGTCGCGTATATTCGTTCGAGAAGGTGAATTTCTATGTGATTTTACGGTAGGAGGGTGCCATTCTATCGATGATCGTAAACACGCTAATACCGTTGTAAAAGTAAAAAACCACGAGGCACACTCCGCGGCGAGAACGTAAACAGCATAATCCGCACCGCTTCCTACATAGGTGGTCCTCTGTACCAAGCACAATCAGTGAAAGCCGTATCCTCTATGCACACATTCCGACCCAATATTCAATGGAAAACTGACTTGGTTTACTTTGGTGAAGGCACTTTTGCTTGAGGTTGATTTCGATTCGTACCATACATACGGCAATATCGTGTGAAATTCTGAAGACTGCCGCGCAAGGCGACGGATCTTTATATCACCATCTCGTTTACTTACTTCTCTAACGGTTTCGAGATAGTTTTGCTTATTTTAGTTAATTTGTGTTAATACTTACGGTGTCTTTATCTGTTATTGGTCGGCGATCGAACTCCGATAAAGTTATGCATCTGTCTACTCTGTTGCAATTACGTTTTGCATGATCTGCGAAAACTGGAGAGTATGAGGGCATCAAATTACCGTTTACCACTTTTTACCGTCTTCTCTCCTTAAAGTTCTCTAGAAAAGAACAATATACTTTGTGGGGGGAAAAATAACAGTCTGTAGAAACGATCAAAGCTCGTAGACACATTCGCTTTTCATTTTTGTCCTTCTTTCACAATCAAATTTATTTAATTTAAAATAACGATATATACGGGGTGTGAAAGATAACTGTTTACAACCTCAAATTTGTCTACGAAATCCACCTAAGCTATAATACATCTGGAGTTTCGGATTTTTGCACTCAAAAGTGTTATATTACATGAAAATATCTTGAGTTTTTACAGCATAAAATTAACATTGTTTGTTTGGTCTTCTTTTAGATGTAGATTTAAGTGTTCCTTTTTCCCACGTGCTGTATACAGAAATAGTCTGAAGGTTGTTCGAAGAACCCTTTGCCAGGCACTTAAGTGTAAACTGCAAGGCAATCATGTAGATATACTACGAAACTACTGTGCTTATAAGGGTTAAGTTTAGATCGAAGTGTACGCGTAATTAGCTTCTTCATAACGTTTCTATAGTAAGATGGTACTAAAGAATGTCGGACTGTTCAAAATAAACAGCAAAGACTACTGTTTTGGGGAATTTGTTTTCTATAATACGTCCGCTCTTCCACAGTGAGTAGCGTGACATTGAAATTTAAGTTACACTAGTGCATCAGCCTGTGTCGCTCGGTTGCCTAACATATAAGGTGGTATCGTTTATGACATCATTGCATCACGTAGACGCCGTCATATGTTGTTCGTTTGCGTGTTGAATAGATAGGCATCTTTAACGTCTGTGACCGAGTCATCGGAGTGAATTATTGTCATACTGGAATCCAGTTAATGTTATTGGAGATATTGCCAGTCGCACTAATCGAAGAATGACATCGCTCCATCAAATCATATGATTTATTCCGGTTGGACCAGAGTGTCGTGCACAGGTATGACATGAGCTAACACCTAATACATTATATATTTATAATTCAGCTACCTTTATTGTCTCGGTTTGGTCACACTCGTTTTTCACCAGTCCACTGTACTAGTAGCTATAAGCCATTAATCGATGGTCAACATATCGGAAGGCCTATATCTACACTCCACAAATAAATAAAAAGAGAGTGGCAGAGGGTGATTTTCACATTATTGCACAATGATATGTAATTCGACTCGTTCACGGTTTGAACATGTTAACAATGTTTATTTGTATGCCTCTGTTAGAACTACTATCAAACTATTTTTTCACATTATCTGTGTTGGAAGTTGAAATATGTTCGCAAATTCCGGCCTGAAAAGGATCTTGGAATTATCTAAGCATGTTTTCGTTGCATATCAGGCGCCATATTCCCGATATCTACCAACAAGTGTTGCAAATACTTGTGTTACGTTTTCGTGTCTGTCAAATAAGCTTATTGCCAGTCGCACTGTAATGCTCTCAAGCCTCTAGTAACCCAATAAAATACTAAAGCTACAGCATTGAGCAGCGTTCTATCACTGGCCAACAGCTACTTTACATTCTCTCTCCCAGGCATTGATAGTAATATGACATTACTGATTACAGTTGTGAGTCATTAATCATGTAAACAAATTCTGCTTCAAATGGCTCTGAGCACTATGCGACTTAACTTCTGAGGTCTTCAGTGGCCTAGAACTTAGAACTAGTTAAACCTAACTAACCTAAGGACATCACACACATCCATGCCAGAGGCAGGATTCGAACCTGTGACCGTAGTGGTGGCGCTGTTCCAGACTGAAGCGCCTAGAACCGCTCGCAAATTCTGCTTCATTTTTGTACACTCCTGGAAATTGAAATAAGAACACCGTGAATTCATTGTCCCAGGAAGGGGAAACTTTATTGACACATTCCTGGGGTCAGATACATCACATGATCACACTGACAGAACCACAGGCACATAGACACAGGCAACAGAGCATGCACAATGTCGGCACTAGTACAGTGTATGTCCACCTTTCGCAGCAATGCAGGCTGCTATTCTCCCATGGAGACGATCGTAGAGATGCTGGATGTAGTCCTGTGGAACGGCTTGCCATGCACGCATACGATCATCATTGGCACCAAGGCAGAAGCGACTCTCATCGCTGAGGACGACACGTCTCCATTCGTCCCTCCATTCACGCCTGTCGTGACACCACTGGAGGCGGGCTGCACGATGTTGGGGCGTGGGCGGAAGACGGCCTAACGGTGTGCGGGACCGTAACCCAGCTTCATGGAGACGGTTGCGAATGGTCCTCGCCGATACCCCAGGAGCAACAGTGTCCCTAATTTGCTGGGAAGTGACGGTGCGGTCCCCTATGGCACTGCGTAGGATCCTACGGTCTTGGCGTGCATCCGTGCGTCGCTGCGGTCCGGTCCCAGGTCGACGGGCACGTGCACCTTCCGCCGACCACTGGTGACAACATCGATGTACTGTGGAGACCTCACGCCCCACGTGTTGAGCAATTCGGCGGTACGTCCACCCGGCCTCCCGCATGCCCACTATACGCCCTCGCTCAAAGTCCGTCAACTGCACATACGGTTCACGTCCACGCTGTCGCGGCATGCTACCAGTGTTAAAGACTGCGATGGAGCTCCGTATGCCACGGCAAACTGGCTGACACTGACGGCGGCGGTGCACAAATGCTGCGCAGCTAGCGCCATTCGACGGCCAACACCGCGGTTCCTGCTGTGTCCGCTGTGCCGTGAGTGTGATCATTGCTTGAACAGCCCTCTCGCAGTGTCCGGAGCAAGTATGGTGGGTCTGACACACCGGTGTCAATGTGTTTTTTTTTCCATTTCCAGGAGTGTATTTTATGAGAGCACAACTGGACATTTATCATTGTTTAGAGCTAGTTACTAATTTTTAAGCCACGGCCATATTTTATCAAAATGTGTCAAAGTATTTACTACATTTACCGGCCAACAATTTGAGACAGCTAACCCCTCTTTCGTGAAAGTGGTGAGAAATGTATAAATGTAATCCAAACAGTTGGGCACTGATGTTTACCGTATACTCATGTGACGCTGTACCAAGTATAAAAGTACTTTGTTTGTTCTTCTACGCCCGAAAGGCGTCGAAAAACAATTTTTAACCATGGCTCTATTGTTTTTAAGCGACCCATTGCAGCAGGATATAAGAAGCGCCCACAATTCGCAGTTATTACGACATTTTATATGGCTGCGAAGGATACACGTTCCTTGTAGGCACGCTGGACAGGCCGCATTGAAACAACAACAAATTCTCCAACTTGATTCAGGGTGTTATCCAAACTCCTTTCTTCCATTCTGTCACGTCTCCACGTCGATACATCTTAATGCATTGACTCTATACAAGCGACTGTTACGTAGACTTCTCTACCATGTCAGCAGTGGTGGAGGATCCCATGACTGCCACCCACAGCGCTTTTTAGCAACCATTGGGCTCTTTACAGGCAATTATTAATATTCTTCCCTGTCAGGTATCAAATGCTAGACCCTTAACAGCATTACTCCATTGTCCATTATTTGTTTTCAGTCTATCTTTGCATGATCCATTTCACCAAACGGAATTCTTGAGAGGTCATCTGTGTATTATATGTTTGGCATACTCCAATCAGCTGTATTTTTTTACTTGCTATTTGTATAATATCGAAGTAGAATACAAGACCCGGCAATATAGTCGATTACCTTAAAGCGCTTTTACGGCATGCGGAGACGGGCTGTTCCTGGTTCGAAACTATGTGGCGGGTAAACGACGAGAGCCGGTGTGGTGGCCAGCCTGCATGCGGTTCTTAGACAGTTTTAGTTTCCTACATCGACTAGGTCCATGCCAGACTGCAACCCAAGTTTCGATTCCCGCACATTTAGAAAACATTCTCAGGATTGTACATGAGATAATATTATATGCAAGCAAATGGTGTACAGAATTTCGGTCCGGGATGGGGGGGAGGGGGGGGGAGGACGGGAATGGTGGCGTCAGGAAGGATTAATCACATAGCTACATTCGAAATAAGGGGCAGACCCAATGGAGACAAAGGATAAAGCAAATAAGAAGAAGAAAAAAGAAAAAGAAAAGAGACAGCAGATGAAGAAGAAGATCGATTGTAGAGTTACAGAAAATATTCAGAAATCCGTATCACTACCCACTCAATGATTTGTGAAATAAGCGACAAAGTCAAATAGCATACACCCTGAAGATGCATGTTCTACATTGTGCTGCCACAGCTCTTAATACTTCATACCTCCTCAACAGCTGTAAGAAAAAAATTTTAATTTCAAGGGTGCCAAGGGTGGCATGAATTTGTTTTTGGTAACTAGATTGGCACCACTCTGGTTCACTGAGTCGCTGGACAGACATGGCGTTTCTCCCTCATGGCTCGATGGTAGTGTAGACTTCATTGTGAGACGAGAGGACTTGTTGACTAGGGAATGCGAGTGGCAACAGTTGGCCGCAGTGCAGGCAGCCCCACGTCCTATCAGTCGAAGTGCAGGCCTGACGTTTGGAATGTGTGGCTCTCTGATGTGGTGCGGGAAGGTGAGGCTGTTATTTCTGATATAATAGACAAGCTACTTTTCTGCGAGTACCGAAAGTAACTGAACCCCGATTCTAGACAGCCACGCTTAGGTGGAGTGACTGCACATTTTATTCCACGGAAAATGGTGTGACTTGTTTTTTGATCTACTGGTCAGGGTACATATCGCAGGATGCGTTTCATGTTCAATAGGTGCAACATCCCAGATTCAGTTATTACATATTTCCGTCCGTTTAAACTGGTGTTGTAACCTGTGTTTGTAATACTGAATTCTGGAGATCATTTTAGTGGGTAATAATGATCTAAAGGTAGATAACCGTGGTGTAGGGGTAGCGTCCTTGATTCATAATCAAAATGTCTTCGGTCTCGGGTTCGAATCCCGCCGCTGCTTAAAATTTGATTAATAATCAGCATTGGCGGCCAAAGATTTCCGGCGTAAGAAGTCACCCTCATTCTCTCAACGGCCTTGTCGAAGAGGGCGGAGGAGCGGACAGAGGTTCAGGCCACTCTCTTGTCCTATGGGTGGGGAACTGCCACTAAAGACGGCGTGAGGATGCAGAAGGTAATGGAAACCACTACATTAAACACAAGTAACGTGTATCCAAAGGACATGTGGACTGTAATTGAAGACGAGTCATAATGATCTCTCGATTGGGAAACGGTACCTGAGTAGCCCCCATTCGTATCTGCGGGTGGGGACTGCGAAGGAAGATTTTACCATGAGAAAAATATTGAATAATCGACGGAAGGGTAATGTTCTACGAGTCGGGGCGCGGAATGTCAGGAGCTTCAACGTCGTACGGAAACTAGAAAATCTGAAAAGAGATATTCAAAGGCTCAATCTAGATGTAGTAGGGGTCAGTGAAGTGAAGTGGAAAGAAGACAAGGATTTATCATCAGATGAGTATGGGGTAATAATAACAGCAGCAGAAAATGGTGTAACAGGAGCAGGATTCGTTATGAATAGGAGTGTACGACAGAGAGTGTGTTTCTGTGAACAGATCTGTGACAGGTTCGTTCTTATCAGAATCGACAGCAAACCAACACCGACAACGATAGTTCAGGTATACAAGCCGACGTAGCAAGTTGAAGATGAAGAGATAAAGAAAGTGTATGAGGATACTGAAAGAGTAATAAAGTATGTAAAGGGAGATAAAATGTAATAGTCATGGGAAACTGGAATGCAGATGTAGAGGAAGAAGTAGAAGGAAAGGTTGCAGGAGAATATGGGATTGGGACAAGGAATGAGAGAGGAGAAAGACTAACTGAGTTCTGTAACAAGTTTCAGCTCGTAATAGCGAATACCCTGTTCAAGAATCACAAGAGGAGGAAGTATACTTGGAAAAGGCCAGGTGATACGGGAAGATTTCACTTAGATTACATCATAGTCAGACTGAGATTCCGAAATCAGATACTGGATTGTAAGACGTACCCAGGAGCAGATATAGACTCAGCTCACAATATAGTATTAATGAAAAGTAGGCTGAAGGCATTAGTCAGGAAGAATCAATACGCAAGGAAGTGGTATACGGAAGTACTATGGAATGAGGAGGGAAGGTTGAAATTCTCTATGGCTATAGATACAGCAAAAAGGAATAGCTCAGTGCGGACTACAACTGAAGAGGAATGGACATCTCCAAAAAGGGCCATCACAGAAGTTGGGAAGGAAAACGTAGGTACAAAGAAGGTAACTTCGAAGAAACCATGGATAACAGAAGAAATACTTCAATTCATTGATGAATGGAGGAAGTGCAAAACTGTTCCAGGAAACTAAGGAATAGAGAAATATAATTCACTGAGGAATGAAATAAATAAGAAATTCAGGGAACCTAAGACGAAATGGCTGCAATGGGAGATGCCTTTAATAGGTTCCACAACGAAACATTGTCTCGAAATTTGGTAGAAAATCCGAAGAAATTGTGATCGTATGTAAAGTACACAAGCGGGAAGACGCAGTCAATACATTCGCTGCGCAGTGCCGATGGTACTGTTACCGACGACTGTCCGCTAAAGCGGAGTTATTGAACGCAGTTTTCCGAAATTCCTTCACCAGGGAAGACGAATGGAATATTCCAGAATTTGAACACGAACAGCTGCTAGCATGAGTTTCTTAGAAGTAGACACCTTAGGGGTTCCGAAGTAACTCAAATCGCTAGATACGGGCAAGTCTTCAGTTCCAGATTGTATATCGATTAGGTTCCTTTCAGATTACGCTGATACAATAGCTCCCTACTTAGCAATCATATACAACCGCTCCCTCACCGATAGATCTGTACCTACAGATTGGAAAATTTCGCAGGTCGCACCAGTGTTTAAGAAGGGTAGTAGGAGTAATCCATCGAACTACAGACCTATATCATTGACGTCGGTTTGCAGTAGGGGTTTGGAGCATATACTGTATTCAAACATCATGAATCACCTCGAAGGGAACTATCTATTGATACGTAATCAGCATCGTTTCAGAAAACATCGTTCTTGTGCAATGCAGCTAGCTCTTTATTCGCACGACGTAATGGCCGCTATCGACAGGGAATCTCAAGTTGATTCCGTATTTCTAGATTTCCGGAAAGCTTTTGACACTGTTCCTCACAAGCGACTTCTAATCAAGCTGCGGGCCTATGGGGTATCGTCTCAGTTGTGCGACTGGATTCGTAATTTCCTGTCTGGAAGGTCGCAGTTCGTAGTAATAGACGGCAAATCATCGAGTAAAACTGAAGTGATAACAGGTGTTCCCCAGGGAAGTGTCCTGGGACCTCTGCTGTTCCTGATCTATATAAATGACCTGGGTGACAATCTGAGCAGTTCTCTTAGGTTGTTCGTAGATGATGCTGTAATTTACCGTCTAGTAAGGTCATCCTAAGACCAGTATCAGTTGCAAAGCGATTTAGAAAAAATTGCTGTATGGTGTGGCAGGTGGCAGTTGACGCTAAATAACTAAAAGTGTGAGGTGATCCACATGAGTTCCAAAAGAAATCCGTTGGAATTCGATTACTCGATAAATAGTACAATTCTCAAGGTTGTCAATTCAACTAAGTACCTGTGTGTTAAAATTACGAACAACTTCAGTTGAAAAGACCACATAGATAATACTGTGGGGAAGGCGAGCCAAAGGTTGCGTGTCATTGGCATGTCACTTAGAAGATGCAACAAGTCCAATAAAGAGACAGCTTACACTACACCTGTTCGTCCTCTGTTAGAATATTGCTGCGCGGTGTGGGATCGTTACCAGGTGGGATTGACGGAGGACGTCTAAAGGGTGCAAAAAAGGGCAGCTCGTTTTGTATTAGTACGTAATAGAGGAGAGAGTGTGGCAGATACGATTCGCGAATTGGGATGTAAGTCATTAAAGCAAAGACGCTTTTCGCCACGGCGAGATCTATTTACGAAATTTCAGTCACCAACTTTCTCTTCCGAATGCGAAAATATTTTGTTGAGCCCAACCTACATAGGTAGGAATGATCATCAAAATAAAATAAGAGAAATCAGATCTCGAACAGAAAGGTTTAGGTGTTCATTTTTCCCGCGCGCTGTTCGGGAGTGGAATGGTAGAGAGATAGTATGATTGTGGTTCGATGAACCCTCTGCCAAGCACGTAAATGTGAACTGCACAATAGTCATGTAGATGTAGATGTAGACATCAGGAAAAATGTGAAGACATCGAAAAATAAATGATTGTTGGAAGAAAAGACACAGCATACAGGTAAGTCAAAACAACCTTCGGTGACATTAAAAGCAAAGGGTGGGGGGGGGGGGGTAGTGAAACGAACGGGAATTCCACTGTTAAATGCAGTGGGGAGAGCGGATTGGTGGAAAGAATACATTGAAAGCCTCTATGAGGGGGATGTGATAGAAGAAGGAACAGGAGTCGATTTAGAAGAGATAGGCGATCCAGTATTAGAATCAGAAATTAAAAGAGCTTTGGAGGACTTAAGGTCAAATTCCTCTCCGTCGGTTCTAGGTCCCCGGTTAACATACAATACAATACAATACAATAAGGTGAAATAAGTCAGAAGGGAACATTCCATCAGAATTTCTAAAATCGTAGGAGGAAGTGGCAAAAAAAGGACGATTCACGTTGGCGTGTAGAATATATGAGTCTGGTGACATGCCATCTGACTTTCGGAAAAGCATCATCCATACAATTCCGAAGACGGAAGGAGCTGACAAATGCGAGAATTATCACACAATCAGCATAACAGCTCATGCATCCAATTTACTTACGAGAATAATACACCGGAGAGTGGAAAAGGAAATTGAGAATGCGCTAGATGACGGTCGGTTTGGCTTTAGGAAACGTAAAGGCACGAGAGAGGCAATTCTGACGTAGCGGTTAGTAATGGAAGCGAGACTAAAGAACAATCATAGGATTTGTCGACCTGGAAAAAGCATTCGACAATGTAAAATGGGGCAAGATGTTAGAAATTCTGAAAAAAAGTTGGGGTAAGCTATAGGGAGACACGGATCATATACAAGATGTACAACTGCCAAGAGGGAAAAATAAGAGTGAACGACCAAGAGCGAAGTGTTCGTATTAAAAAGGCCGTAAGGCAAGGATGTAGCCTTTCGCCCGTACTGTTCAATATGCACATCGAGGAAGCAATGATGGAAATAAAAGAAAGGTTCATGAGTGGAATTAAAATTCAAGGCGAAAAGATATCGATGATACGATTTGCTGATGACATTGCTGTCCTGAGTGAAAATGAAGAATAATAACAAGATCTGCTGAACAGAATGAACAGTCTAATGAATACACAGTGTGGACTGAGAGTAAATCGAAGAAAGACAAAGGTAATGAGAAGTAGTAGAAATGAGAACAACGAGAAATTTAACATCAAGACTGATGGTCACGAAGTCGATGAAGTTACGGAATTCTGCTTCCTAGGCAGTAAAATAACCAATGACGGACGGAGCAAGAAGGATATCAAAAGTAGACTAGCTATGGCAAAAAAAGGCATTCCTGGCCAAGAGAAGTCTACTAGTATTAAATATTGACCTTAATTTGAGGATGAAATTTCTGAGAATGTACGTCTGGAGTGAAGCATTGTATTGTAGTGAAACATGGACTGTGGGAAAACTGGAACAGAAGACAATCGAAGCATTTGAGATGTGTCGAAAATTAGGTGGAGTGATAAGGTAAGGAATGATGACGTTCTACGCAGAATTGGAAGAAAAATGTAGAAAGCACTGATAAGGAGAAGGGACACTACGATAGGACATCTTTTAAGACATGAAGGATGAATTCAATGATACTATAGGGAGCTGTAGAGGGCAAAACCCGTAGAGGAAGACAGAGATTGGAATACATCCAGCAAATAATTGAGGACGTAGCTTGCAAGTGCTACTCTGAGATGGAATTCGTGTTGGGCCGTATCAAACCAGTCAGAAGACTGATGACCAAAAAAATACCCTTGTCACGATTTATTGTTTACCTGTCTACATCGTAGTCGAACCTGGTGGAAGTAGCAGCCAGGTTTTGAGCAGTGTCACCAAATCAAAACCTGTCAAGTTCATTAAAAGGGAAGGTTTGAAATGTTTGATTTTGAAAATAGTGAAGTTTTTCATGGTTTCATTATGCTGCCATTAAGCTGTATTTTCAAAACGCCTGTGATAAACATGGTGTGTAGATTGTTGTTAAAGTCTTTAAGCTCTAAAGCTGTAGACTAATTTTGCGTTTGACGTTCTCCTTTTTCAATTATTCATTCTGTTAATCTTGTCTCAGTTGAGATAAAGTGAAGCGTATTTGTTCTGATTCTCAATGCGGAAAAGTGATTTTTTTTGTGTAAGTATTGATTTAATAAACGTAACAAATTTATTGGAAACTTAGTCAATCGATCCTTTCACGTTAGTAACCATTACCACCACGTACATACTCCCCCCCCCCCCCCCCCCCCCCATGAATCATGGACATTGCCGTTGATGGAGAGGCTTGCGTGCCTCAGCGATACAGATAGCCGTACCGTAGGTACAACCACAACGGAGGGGTATCTGTTGAGGCCAGACAAACATGTGGTTCCTGAAGAGGGGCAGCAGCCTTTTCAGTAGTTGCAGGGGCTACAGTCTGGATGATTGACTGATCTGGCCTTGTAACATTAACCAAAACGACCTTGCTGTGCTGGTACTGCGAACGGCTGAAAGCAAGGGGAAACTACGGCCGTAATTTTTCCCGAGGGCATGCAGCTTTACTGTATAATTAAATGATGATGGCATCCTCTTGGGTAAAATATTCCGGAGGTAAAATAGTCCCACATTCGGATCTCCGGGCGGGGACTACTCAAGAGGATGTCGTTATCAGGAGAAAGAAAACTGGCGTTCTACGGATCGGAGCGTGGAATGTCAGATCCCTTAATCGGGCAGGTAGGTTAGAAAATTTAAAAACGGAAATTGATAGGTTAAAGTTAGATATAGTGGGAATTAGTGAAGTTCGGTGGCAGGAGGAACAAGACTTCTGGTCAGGTGACTACAAGGTTATAAACACAAAAGCAAATAGGGGTAATGCAGGAGTAGGTTTAATAATGAATAGGAAAATAGGAATGCGGGTAAGCTACTACAAACAGCATACTGAACGCATTATTATGGCCAAGATAGATACGAAGCCCACACCTATTACAGTAGTACAAGTTTATATGCCAAGTAGCTCTGCAGATGACGAAGAAATTGAAGAAATGTATGATCAAATAAAAGAAATTATTCAGATAGTGACGGGAGATGAAAATTTAATAGTGACTGGAATTCGGCAGTAGGAAAAGGGAGAGAAAGAAACGTAGTAGGTGAATATGGACTGGGGCAAAGAAATGAAAGAATTTTGCACAGAGCACAACTTAATCATAGCTAACACTTGGTTCAAGAATGATAAAAGAAGGCTGTATACATGGAAGAAGCCTGGAGATATTGACAGGTTTCAGATAGCTTATATAATGGTAAAACAGAGATTTAGGAACCAGGTTTTAAATTGTAAGACATTTCCAGGGGCAGATGTGGATTCTGACCACAATCTCTTGGTTATGACCTGTAGATTAAAACTGAAGAAACTGCAAAAAGGTGGGAATTTAAGGAGATGGGACATGGATAAACTGAAAGAACCAGAGATTGTACAGAGCTTCAGGGAGAGCATAAGGGAGCAATTGACAGGAATTGGGGAAAGAAATACAGTAGAAGAAGAATGGGTAGCTTTGAGGGATAAAGTACTGAAGGCAGCAGAGGATCAAGTAGGTAAAAAGACGAGGGCTAGTAGAAATCCTTGGGTAACAGAAGAAATATTGAATTTAATTGATGAAAGGAGAAAATATAAAAATGCAGTAAATGAAGCAGGCAAAAAGGAATACAGACGTCTCAAAAATGAGATCGACAAGAAGTGCAAAATGGCTAAGCAGGGATGGCTAGAGGACAAATGTAAGGATGTAAAGGCTTATCTCACTAGGGGTAAGGTGGATACTGCCTACAGGAAAATTAAAGAGACCTTTGGAATTAATAGAACCACTTGTATGAACATCAAGAGCTCAGATGGAAACCTGGTTCTAAGCAAAGAAGGGAAAGCAGAAAGGTGGAAGGAGTATATAGAGGGTCTATATAAGGGCGATGTACTTGAGGACAATATTATACAAATGGAAGAGGGTGTAGATGAAGATGAAATGGGAGATACGATACTGCGTGAAGAATATGACAGAGCACTGAAAGACCTGAGTCGAAACAAGGCCCCCGGAATGGACAACATTCCATTCGAACTACTGTCGCACTTGGGAGAGCCAGTCCTGACAAAACTCTACCATCTGGTGAGCAAGATGTATGAGACAGGCGAAATACCCTCAGACTTCAAGAAGAATATAATAATTCCAATCCCACAGAAAGCAGGTGTTGACAGATGTGAAAATTACCGAACAATCAGTTTAATAAATCACAGCTGCAAAATACTAACGCGAATTCTTTACAGACGAATGGAAAAGCTAGTAGAAGCCGACCTCGGGGAAGATCAGTTTGGATTCCGTAGAAATGTTGGAACACGTGGGGCAATACTAACCCTACGACTTATCTTAGAAGCTAGATTAAGGAAGGGCAAACCTACGTTTCTAGCATTTGTAGACTTAGAGAAAGCTTTTGACAATGTTGACTGGAATACTCTCTTTCAAATTCTGAAGGTGGCAGGGGTAAAATACAGGGAGCGAAAGGCTATTTACAATTTGCACCGAAACCAGATGGCAGTTATAAGAGTCGAGGGACACGAAAGGGAAGCAGTGGTCGGGAAGGGAGTGAGACAGTGTTGTAGTCTATCCCCGATGTTATTCAAACTGTATATTGAGCAAGCAGTAAAGGAAACAAAAGAAACATTCGGAGTAGGAATTAAAATCCATGGGGAAGAAATAAAAACATTGAGGTTCTCCGACGACATCGTAATTCTCTGTCAGAGACAGCAAAGGACTTGGAAGAGCAGTTGAACGGAATGGATAGTGTCTTGAAAGGAGGATATAAGATGAACATCAACAAAAGCAAAGCGAGGATAATGGAATGTAGTCGAATTAAGTCAGGTGATGCTGAGGGAATTAGTTTAGGAAATGAGACACTTAAAGTGGTAAAGGAGTTTTGCTATTTGGGGAGCAAAATAACTGATGGTAGTCGAAGTAGAGAGGATATAAAATGTAGACTGGCAATGGCAAGGAAAGCGTTTCTGAAGAAGACAAATTTGTTAACATCGAGTATAGGTTTAAGTGTCAGGAAGACATTTCTGAAAGTATTTGTGTGGAGTGTATCCATGTATGGAAGTGAAACATGGACGATAAATAGTTTGGACAAGAAGAGAATAGAAGCTTTCAAAATGTGGTGCTACAGAATAATGCTGAAGATTAGATGGGTAGATCACATAACTAATGATGAGGTATTGAATAGGATTGGGGAGAAGAGAAGTTTGTGGCACAACTTGACCAGAAGAAGGGATCGGTTGGTAGGACGTGTTCTGAGGCATCAAGGGATCACGAATGTAGTATTGGAGGGCGGCGTGGAGGGTAAAAATCGTAGAGGGAGACCAAGAGATGACTACACTAAGCAGATTCAGAAGGATATAGATAGCAGTAGGTACTGGGAGATGAAGAAGCTCGCACAGGATAGAGTACCATGGAGAGCTGCATCAAACCTGTCTCAGGACTGAAGACCACAACAACAACAGATACTCGCGATGGTGATTGAATATCTTACAGGGTTTCCCAGGAGCAGTCGTAATATTCGGTGATATGACAGGAACAGTCGTTAGTTTTGTGCTAGTGGCGGCAGTTTCATTCTAGGCCAACCTACCTCGCAGCTTTCAATCTCTTCTCTTGGAATGTTTTTCTGGAACCAAATATGGAACTGGATTATGAAAATAATGGTTTTACAGACAGTTAGTTTGAATCATACTTAGACAACAAAATTCAAAATACAGTACTGAATAATTCAGTCAGAGATAGCCTCTGACATGGTTCAGTTAGAGGTCCACTACTATTCCTATGGCAGAAAGACATGCCAAGCAAAGAGACTGAAAGAAGGGAGGTCACTGGGACTGAATAAAACATCAAAGAGGTTGGATTGGAAAAAGGTGGATGTACTCAAAAGCAAAAAATATTTTATTGGTTCTTCATTTACTACATGATAATGTAATTTCAGTTCCTGAATATTACATTCCAATTCCTTTTCTAAGTGTGGAAAAAATAATAATTAACAAAAGCTTACACAGGGCTACGCCCATTTGTTGTTTCTTCACATTATTTGTTTCCAAAACTGCTGATGAAGTTGCAGCGTATGATGCTTCTTTAGTTTTAATTGTGCTAATCGTGGCAGACCATGGACTCTACAGAGGCTAGGATTTGATCCAGGAGCTTTTACATGGTCGACAGTGAAGGAAATCGATAACAGGAGAATTTATGCAGGTGACGTAATTGTTATTCAGGTTGAAAATCAGGTTAACCTAGTAGCACACGCAAAGAAAAGACTGTTTGAGGATGAAGAGGAGAATACATACAGTTTGCACTAGTTCACCCAGGTAAGGGTAGGCCTAATACAAGCACTATCAAACTTTTGAGTCAGGTTTCCTGTAAATTACAGTTTGGCATTTTTATATACTTGTTCCTCATAAACCACTGATACTATAATATTCAAATTTGGCATACAGTTACTCATTAGAATAGTGAAACATTCTTCGAAAGGAATTTTCATTTACTGCAATAGTAAGGCATTTATCTAAGAGGATTTTTCACAGAGATTTGGAGAGCTGTAAAAATCTAGCAAAATAAGGCATCGTTATTCTATTACACAAATATTTGTAATAATGCCGTATCAAACATTATGCAAATATACTTTAATTTCGTTCTGGCGGATTTTTAAAAAAAGGAACATTTGTACTCACCGCGTTGAAAAAAATTCTGTTGCTATAATTAAAACATATAACGTCAATAAGCATTAAAACGTATTTAAATATCTATATAACTGTGCCAAATGTATTACATTGTCTTGAAAACTTTGGATTTTATAAAGTTTTTCTTTTTTAAATATACTGCAACTTCGCATACTTCCCCTCTTACCCAGCCAAACTCTCGAACGTTTTATTATAGTGCAGCTTGTCTCGCTACTTTCAGTCTCTTTGCTTGGGATACCCTTCAGCCATAGGAATTGGAGTGGACCCAAAATTGAATCCTCTGAGACTCCGTTTCTGGTTGAATTATTCGGCACAGCATTTTGCACTCTGTTTTGTAAATATGACTCAAACCAGCTGTGCATAAAGCCATCAGTCTGCTAAATGTGTTCTATTTTGAAAACCATTCGGTATAGGACATATGTTTGTATGGCGTTTTTTGTCTCAAATGAGCGTTCGATTCATAATCCTGAATATTGACCATTCTTTCTGATACACACAGGCACACCTGTGCGAGGGGCGTTCAGTAAGTACCGCAACTCATTTTTTTCTCTGTCGGTTTAAAAGATGTGGGATTTGCTGTGGAAAATCGTGAAATATTCTCGCTGCAGCCGGAGATGTTTTCCAAGCAGAGAGCTCTCATTGACTTACTTTTGGCACTAAATCAGGTTATCGCAGATATTCATAGGCGCTCGCATACTGCCTACGGAGACCTGAAAGTGAACAAAAGTTGGACAAGGCGTCTGTCATCGTCGCAACAAGGTCGCACAAACGTCTCCAGTCCCCTGAGTGCCGGCTGACAGCACACAGTTGTGACCCCTGCAGTGTTTCAACGTGCAGCACTGCGGAAGGCGATCGACGAATCACAATCAGACACCTCACTGCTCAATTGCACGACTCTGTTGGTAGCGCTGATACACCCGTTCACTAGTTGGCTTACCGAAAGGTTTGTTCCCACTGGATTCTTCGCTACTGTAAAGAGCATCACGGGCGCTAAAGACTACACTGTTGAGCGCCCGTAACACCATATCCATCCATAAAGAGCATTAGTTTGGTCCACAGAAGGATGCACTCCGTAGGAAGCTGAACGTGGATGGAGGTCATTGATGCAGCAAGAGTTTGGCTCCAACGTCGACCAGTGAAGTGGTACCATGCCGTCATATAGGCCCACCCAGTAAGGTAACGTAAAGCCGTCACATTACTGTTTGTAGCCAAAAGAGCGGGGAATAATATGGTTAACTGGAATCCTGAATAAAACCAACATGCGTTCAGAGAAAATGTGTCGCCTCTCGTACACGAGAGTGATTTGCAACTGTAGAGTATCGGTCGTTACATCAGCTGTTTGGCACCCCAGCACCGCCGCGTGGATGAGAGCTACCTGGTGCGACGTTAGCGTGGGTCGCTCACTGCTAGGTTCCGCAGTCGGCACAGCGGGTCGCGGCCTAACAAGGACAGTACGGAGGCTCGCTGTGTTTGCTGGCGCCATCATTAGCAGCGGCGCTGTTTGTGCTGCACTCGTCACTGGCGAGGCCCGGCCCTGCCCGGGGCTCGCATTACGCCAGCTGGAGCCCTCCACACAACAACAGCGGCTCATTTTTCCAGAGCCAGTGCAAGCCCCGGCCTAACGAGCGCGCAAAGGCACGGTGCAATTAGCGCGCGCGTAAAGCTGTTACTGCGACGAGCGGTCGGTTCAGCCCGTCTGGAGCAGCCATCAGCCGCTAGCCGGCAGCGGCCGGCAGACGGGCAATTACGCGGCCCAGGCCAGGGCTTCTGTATGAGCCGCCCCCATCTGCCGCTGCACTCTTTACCAGCAATCCCCTCCTACTGCTCCCACTGTCCCTGGAGACTAATTTTGTTTTCACCGTGACAGAGATTCCACTCAATCCACAGCCTCTTTTGCTGCTTAGTAGCTGTGCGAATCCACTTAGTCCAAAAATACTTTTTCAGTACTGCAGGCATCTATACATTGGTTCTCTGCTACTCTCCACCACGTTCATACACAAGCTGTTAAACATAAACACAATCCAAAAACTTTTCCGACCTCTGCTTGCGTGGTTCTCTCCCGAGTCCTCACCTCTTCTACGTTATTTGTTTCTCTGACTCATTAGTCTTCTGAATGGTTGATACGACCGCCCACTAATTCTTTTCCAGTGTCACCCTCTTCATCTCGTGATAGTACTTGCTCCGTCGTTTCCAATTATTTGCTGAATACTCCAAATTCGGTCTTGCTCTACAAATTTTACCCTCTACATCTCTCTCAAGTTATTCCTTGCTGTCATTGGGGCTCTCTTTCTCCTCAATGTTTTCTCCTCGCCAATTCTGCGGAATGTCTCCTTCGTTTTATGTAATCCACTTAATTTTCAAAAACCCTTCCATAGCATCGTATCTCAAACCACTTGATTCTCTTCTTTCCCACAGTACAATATTTACTTCCGTACATAGTGTGCTCCAGGCGTACATGTCAAGAAATTTCTTGCTCAGTTTAAGGCTGATGGTTGATACTAGTAGACTTCTCTTAGCCAGGAATGCCCTTTGCCTGTGCTACTCACCCTGTTATGCCCTTCCTGCTCACTCAGTCTTGTGTATATTTTGCTTAGAAGGTACGATAATTCCTTAACTTCACCTACTTCTTGACCCCAATTTAGATGTTATATTTATTGATCTTCTCATCCCCGTTACTTTTCATTACTCTCATCTTTCTTCGATTTATTCTTAGTTCACATTCCGTCCTCATTAGACTGCTCATTCCATTCAACAGATCCTGTAAATCTTCTTTACTTTCACCCAGGATAGCAATGTCACAGACATAATTTTACTCCCACTCTTCAACCTTTCTTTTATTTCCGTCATTGCTTCTTCGAAATATAGATTGAACAGTAGAGGTGAAAGACTATATCCCTGTCCAACACCTTTCTTAATCCGAAAATTACGTTCTTCGTCGTCACCTCTTATTGTTACCTCTAGGCTCTTGTATATGTTGTACATTACCCGCCTTTCTCGATACGTTGCACCCATTTTCCTCTTGCACCATTTGACTGTCGAACGTTTTTCTATATGTGGACAAATCCAGTGGACATGTCTTGTTTTTTCTTAAGTCTTTCACCCATTTCCAAGAGCAGCGTCTGAACTGCCGATAATGGCTTTCCCTTTACTGAAGTCAAATTTACTGTCATCTGACAGATTACCAATTTTTCATTTCCATCCTTAGGTATACTTTTCATGTCGGCAACTTCGATGACTGAGCTGTTAAACCGATTGTGCTATAGTTCTCGCAGTTAACTGACCTTCATGCTTGCATGCATGATACTGTTACAGAAGCTTCATGATATGTCTCCAGGCTAATAGATTCTCCAAACGAACTCCAGTAATTTTAGAAATTGCGAAGGAACATTATCTATCGCTTCTGCCTTACCACAAGTCTTCCTAAGCTCCGTTAGATTCTGGATTCCATACGTCTTCCATATCGATTCCCATTTCTTCAGACTGTTAACCATTCTGAATATCACAATTTCCTGCCCCTAAAAGAGAGTACCAAGGATCCTTCCAACCCTTTAGCTGCCGGCCCTTCACGCCCCAATATAACCACGACCCTGCTGCCTCTGCCTATCTAGACAATCACACTACCAAAAGGTGCCTCAGCTTCACCTTGACAGTTTCATCTCGTGGACTAATTTCAAATATATTATAAACAATGTTGCCAAAACCCAGACAATAGATACACAATGAACTCTCCAGGGATTACACCACTCTGACTTACACCCTATTACATAAAAGCAACGTATGGTACTTACATTCCAACATTTTTGTCCAACCTTCTAGAAAATTCTGTAAATCCCATGCATTACATCAAAAGGAGCAATATCGTGTTTCTAATTATCATTCCACCACTATTGCTACTGCCAGTACATACCTTCATCTTTTCACTTCCACACAAGCCAGATACAGTCTCAAGATACGTTTAGCAGACTTCCTCATCCTAATCCTCAAGTCTGTGTGAAAGTGTATCTTTCCTATTCTCTGTCAACAAAGGTACTTCCAATTCTGTAAAATATAGTTCCTCATGCCACTCTCAAATCCCAGGACAACTGTAGAACAAGTCGATACATCCATCAATATACTTCAATCATGTGTAGACCTTGTGTTAACGCAAAGAACTAAAACGCTTAATTGTCCATTCATCTGGTTTTTTTTTTTTTTTTTTTTTTTTTTTTTTTTTTTGTCTGCTGTGTCTAGCAAAGGGTGAGGGCAATTAGACACTGCGGGGAATCTCACACATCGGTTTCCAAGCTATTATGCACCTGTTGTGTGCTGCGCTGTACTGGTTGTTGATACAGTTCACATGGTTGGATGAAGAAACCATTAGTTGCCGCTAAGTTTATGCAGTGACATGATATATGATTCGTCATAATTTGCTGTAATTTTTCTACTGTGAATTTTATGAGTTAGGAACAACTGTCTAATGTGTTATTTAATACTCATATAGTAGGAATAATTCTCTTATGTTTCTGCGTCCACAGATAGAATATTTAACACACTACGTTTGATAGCTATTTTTTGCAACGTACTTAGTAAACCAATTATTCTGACGTATTTTATAGCACGCAATGGCTGGGTACCCCAAAAGTATTACCTGTTATTTTTAATTAAAAATTTACGGCTGCAAATGTTATAACAGATGTAGAAACTCAGAAAAAAGTAATATTCCGTTAGTTTGACGGCTATGCAGTAGAAAGAGGTGTTGAAAATTAAAGAAGAGGAACGGGATATGAAAGACAATGCGAAGGTCACAAAAAACAAAAATTACCGGGATGAAAGCAGGTCATGCTAAGACAAAACGACAGATTTATGAGAGAAAACTTCAACTTTTATCATCTGAATCGCGTTGAGAGATAGCCTTGACCAGCTTGTATGACGGAAATGAAGCACATTCAAAACAAGAAGTTTGTTTAGTGTGCGATGAATTTGAAAAAGAAAGAAAAATTTGGCTCAGGTACATATCCTACTTGTATTGGATCCATTCAGACTCCAGTGAATGAGCCAGTCCAGATAATTATTTTTTTGCAATATATTTATGCAAACAGTAAATTTACCAACTTTTGATTACTCTTCAACACTGGACTTCATACTTTACTCCTATGGTGTATACCGGCGTGTTCTGTTTTCAGATTAAATCTAATTTGTATCGTTTACCAAGTTAGCTGAGAATTAAATCGTAGAAGGAACTGCATAAAATTTGACAAGCCATTATTTGACTCTTCTTTTCCATGACATATTCGGTCAAATAATGCAATGCAGAAATTATGATAGGTATGGCGTCACACAAAAATTAATCACTCGAATGTTATATTACCTTAATATTCAGTTGTTGACATATGAATAAAAAATTGAGGACAAATTCCGTAAGATTATAACTCTGTGATCTACAGTAAAATCCCCTTAGATGTGCCCAATTCACCCACATGCCCCTAATAGCCGAAATTTGCCAATAGTGGCAAATAAACAATAATTAAAATAAAACATAATTTAATTAAATGAAACAAAAATTATTTATAGTCCTGGAACTTCTATTAGAAAAGAAACAAGGCCCATTACTCACATACCTTGGGAAGAAGCTGTAGTGCCAATATAGGACATGGAATTGTAGTTACTAGAATGAAATTTTCACTCTACAGCGGAGTGTGCGTTGATATGAAACTTCCTGGCGGATTAAAACTGTGTGCCGGACCGAGACTCGAACTTAGGACCTTTGCCTTTAGTGGGCAAGTGCTCTACCAACTGAGCTACCCAAGCACGACTCACGCCCCGTCCTCACAGCTTTAATTCCGCTAGTACCTCGCCTCCTACCTTCTAAATTTCACAGAAGCTCTTGTGAGAAGTGATTGCATATACTATCAAATGTAACTGAACACAGCAGTGGTTGGTTGTGCGCCAGTGCAAAATGACTCACCAATACAACGAGGGCGGGCAGCAGCCAAGCGAGTGGGCAGGCGAGCGACAGCAGCTGCCGGCAGCGGCTTCGCAGGCGATGGAGCACGTGCACACTGATGGTGAAGAGCCAGCACGCTGCTGCCAGGTGCGCGTAGTGCAGCACCAGCGACACGGCCTCACACAGCTGCCGGGATCGCGTCGCCTGTGCAGCAAAACATGTCAGCATGCTTCATCACATGGAATGTCAGCATGCTGATGGTGTAGAGTCAGCATGTGGCAGCCAGGTGCACGTAGTGAAGCACCAGCGATACTGCCAGTGAATGTATCACAGTAAAATTGCCTAACACAGCTCTCCAGATAGTGTCATTTTCACAGAGAAGCAAGTGAGTATTCTCTGCCATACGGGACTTCAACATACTGATGATGAAGAGTCAATACTCAGTCGCTAGTCATTGTGCAGCATCAGTGATATTGTCTTGCACAGCTGCTATTAACGTGTCACCTGCAAAAGAAATAATATCGACACTCTCTGCCAACCTGCACATCACTTCATTGTTGGTAAAGAGTTAGTGTGCCCATCAGGTACACCCAGTGGTGCACCTCACACGATCGTCCTAACTCAATGTCTATGTAACAGCATACTCAGCTCATGGTATGTACTCTGCAACAGAGTCCACCAAACAAGCCAAATAGCAAAAAAGCTAATTTAATATTTAAATTGTCATTGATAAAGTACCAGACTTACTATGATATAATGTACCATTAGGTGCCCTTCGTCGTTATTTGTTGGGCCACTACTACTATCTCGATAAACAAAGTGTAATTCAAAAATATTTATAATATTTCACAGCGTCAGTTTATTCAAATAATATCAACTCTAGACTTTTAAGAAAGTCATCAGTACATAATGTGTATCAGCTACTATCAATCATCCCACTATAATATGGGGTTGAAATATCTGTTATCAGAGTCTCCTTTACATGAGAATACACACCTATATAGCAATTTCAAGACAGCTACTTGCTCCAGAAATAAGTCTACAAGCAAGATTAATGTTTTCAAGCAATCATCACAACTAGTTAAGATATTCGGGCACTATCTTTAAATAGTAACTAATATACTTTCGTGACACAATCCTAGTTCCCGATGCTTACGCTTGAGGTTAATTTTGTCTACAGAATCTACAAATATTACGGCGAAACAATTTATAAAGAACTGATTGACACATTTACAGCATATTTCGTAAGCAGAGCAGTTCATGGCTTTCTTAGATCAGGAAGCGTTGTAACACACTCAGAAAGTGTTCTGTTTTGGATAATTATACTAACAGTGTGAATATTCAGTGTAGAAAAGCTTTGCAGATTATCGAGGAATATAACGGCAGAGTTTTAGTTGTGTGGCTGGTATTACTGACAGAATTGGATGATTTTTCACCAATGTCTTTTTCGTAACTAGCCAGCAGTGTTTTCTGGAAGTTAGTAACAGCAAATTGAGGACTTTGAGAGGATAAAAGTGGCAAAAGTATCTCTCTTATTGGACTTCAGGTACGTTGAAACACTTTACATTTTATCCACAGTGGCATAACAAACTACATGTTTCTTGATGCTGACTTGGACACATTGGTCTGAAATTACAGCATTTAGTTATATCACTGTTACTCAGATAGTATCAAACCGATCGGTTCTCTGAAAAGCCAACAATACTGCAGCAATTTTGACGTAGTGCTGCATTTACCATCACAGCCTTCATGGATCTGTAGTTGAAGATTGTCATCCAAAGACATCTACAGTACCCATGTAGGACTGGGCTAATGCATTGCAGCTTTCTAAACATAGACCTTAGTCCATTTAGCCAGATGGAGATTAGAACTGGGCTCAGACACAAGTGTGTGGAGTAAGTCCTAGTACTGTAACAAACTGAATGACAAAAATCACATGAAAGACCAGCAGAAATAGCACCCCTCCGCCGTTCTGATTGTAACGTAGCATACATCTCACTCACATACACTAGACGTCTACGAACCTCCCCCTAGCGATACAGAATTAGATGGACATACTTCCATCAGAGGGGGGACAGGGGGCGAGGGGGAAGAAGGAGGGGGAAGATAGCCTTGGCAAATAGCTACAAGTGCAGCTCCCTTCCCCGCCCTCTATGTTAATAAGATTCAGTGGCAGGTCAGGATTAACTAGACTACCAACTAACGATCATTCCTGAAATATGAGACTGGGTAGTCACAGGATAAGTTTGGAGATGACTGTCGAGGAGCATGGCCCAGGGCTTCATTGTGGCGTTGAGAAGGCTACTCGGATGTTCTTCAGTCGTATGGTGCGTGCGGCTAAACATATGCAATGACTGACCCATTTCTGCCTGTGAGACGTCGGCAGAGTTGTGTGTCTAAGCTCCGATGATCTGATACATATTGATGTGTTTATGGTTGGAGATAGTTTTTCCAACTGCATAGGTGCTTACTATTAGTGAGCAACAGTGCTGCAGGAGGAGTGGGGACTGACCTGTACGCCGGACAGGAAGACGAGGCTGGCAGTGGCGAGGGCGGCCTCTGTGTTGAGCAGTATGGCGGCCGAGCAGTCCCTGGGCCGCTCGCGCAGCCTCCGCGCCGCCGCCAGCAGCGTCAGCAGCTGCGCCACCATGGCGGCCACCGTGCCCGCCACCAGCACCTGCAATGCCACACCCTCAACAGTCGCGGCGTCAGGGGGGACCACGGCGAAGCAGTGCCAAAGTCAGGGGTGACTGGGGTCAAAAGACCGGCAGCAGCGAGTTCATTACACATGGAGCATGAGCTCAGTGTAAAAATCACTGGCTAGATGAGTTCAGTTCAGAGTCGATAGCAACTGGGTCTGTAGACTGCTTCCGACTGTTGGTAGTTGCCAGTAGAATCGGCTTTGATGCAGGTATAGAGGCAGAACATCTAATGACTACATTCTAAGTGATGGCATAATTACCACTTCATGCTAAATGTAATATTACTGGCACATGTTAAGCACTCCAGCCAAAAACTCTGTCACATCCAAGAGCCATTAAACAAACACTGAATGACTTGATGAAGAACCTCATTTCGGCAAAACAGAAATTCCATATTGTGTGTGTGTGTGTGTGTGTGTGTGTGTGTGTGTGTGTGTGTGTGTGTGTGTGTGTGTGTGAGTTTGTGTTTGTGTGATATCTAGATGATGCCACTCACTGATGTGGAAACGTGTTTACAATAAAGCGTCTGATTTCAGCGTCTAAAGCCAGGCACTACAAAGTTCTAATTCCTGTCAAAAAATTGCCATTAAGATCTGCAGATCGTATGTATCATATACACTACTGGCCATTAAAATTGCTACACCAAGAAGAAATGCAGATGGTAAAAGGGTATTCAAATATATTATACTAGAACTGACATATGATTATATTTTCACGCAACTTGGGTGCATAGATCCTGAGGAATCAGTATCGTAATAGCGGCCTTGATACGCCTGGGCATTGAGTCAAACAAAGCTTGGATGGCGTGTACAGGTAAAGCTGTCGATGCAGCTTCAACACGATACCACAGTTCATCAAGAGTAGTGACTGGCGTCTTGTGATGAGCCAGTTGCTCGACCACCATTGACCAGACGTTATCAATTGGTGAGAGGTCTGGAGAGGGCAGCACTCGAACATTTTCTGTATCCATAAAGGCCCGTGCAGGACCTGCAACATGCAATCGTGCATTATCCTGCTGAAATCTAGGGTTTCGCAGGGGTCAATTGAAGGGTAGAGCCACGGGTCGAAACACATCTGAAATGTAACGTCCACTGTTCAGAGTGCCGTCAATGCGAACAAGACGTGTAACCAATGGCACCCCATATCATCAGGCCGGGTGATACGCCAGTATGGCGATGACGAATACACGCTTCCAATGTGTGTTCGTCGCGAAGTCGCCAAACAAGGATGCGACCATCATGATGCTGTAAACAGAACCTAGATTCATCCGAAAAAATGACGTTTTGCCATTCGTGCACCCAGGTTCGTCGTTGAATACACCATCGCAGGCGCACCTGCCTGTGATGTAGCGTCATGGGTAACCGCAGCCATGGTCTCCGAGCTGATAGTACATGCTACTGCAAACGTCGTCGAACTGTTCATGCAGATATTTGTTGTCTTCCAAATGTCCCCATCTGTTGACTCAGGGATCGAGACGCGGCTTCACGATCCGTTACAGCCATGCGGATAAGATGCCAGTCATCTCGACTGCTAGTAATACGAGGCCGTTGGGATCCAGCACGGCGTTCCGTATTACCGTCCTGAACCCACCGATTCCATATTCTGCTAACAGTCATTGGATCTCGACCAACGCGAGCAGAGATGTCGCGATACGATAAACCGCAATCGCGATAGTCTACAATCCGACCTATAAGCAAAGAGAGGTTCACTCCAAGTATAAACGCAGCCAAAACCTCACAGACAAACAGAACCTAAACGATGTCGAAGTTAGCGTAAGGAGGGCTATGCGTGAAGCGTTCAGTGAATTCGAAAGTAACATTCTATGTACAGACTTGACAGAAAATCCTAGGAAGTTCTGGTCTTACGTTAATTTAGTAAGTGGCTCGAAACAGCATATCCAGACACTCAGGGATGATGATGGCATTGAAACAGAGGATGACACGCGTAAAGCTGAAATACTAAACACATTTTTCCAAAGCTGTTTCACAGAGGAAGACCCCACTGCAGTTCCTTCTATAAATCCTCGAACAAACGAAAAAATGGCTGACATCGAAATAAGTGTCCAAGTAATAGAAAAGCAACTGGAATCACTCAACAGAGGAAAGTCCACTGGACCTGACGGGATACCACTTCGATTCTACACAGAGTACGCGAAAGAACTTGGCCCCCCTTCTAACAGCCGTGTACCGCAAGTCTCTAGAGGAACGGAAGGTTACAAATGATTGGAAAAGAGCACAGGTAGTCCCAGTCTTCATGAAAGGAATCAACATGGATTCCGGAAACAGCGATCGTGTGAGACCCAACTCGCTTTATTTATTCATGAGACCCAGAAAATATTAGATACAGGCTCCCAGGTAGATGCTATTTTCCTTGACTTCCGGAAGGCGTTCGATACAGTTCCGCACTGTCGCCTGGTAAACAAAGTAAGAGCCTACGGAATATCAGACCAGCTGTGTGGCTGGATTGAAGAGTTTTTAGCAAACAGAACACACACGTTAAAGTAACGTCTGGTGTGCCACAGGTGAGTGTTATGGGACCATTGCTTTTCACAATATATATAAATGACCTAGTAGATAGTGTCGGTAGACTCAGGTAGCAAGTTTAAGTTCATATAACCAGCCTATACAAAAGTCTTTAAACGATTACTGTATAACACAAAGAGTAGCTGTGTATAATGGTTACCAGCCTACTATATTCAGGATAATGCTGCGGAGAAAGAAATTAAAACAAGTAAGGGCAAAAGTGTACCCCCTAATAGTTTCTCTAGCTACTGTTAAGGAAACATATCAGGTACCAATCTTTGGCAAACGCAGTATGTAACCCCTCGAAAGCAAAAAATTCTTCCAGAAATCACGGAAATAATAGACAAGAACCTTTTAAACTACAGCTACATGCAGTCAAACACGAATGAAAGTGGGGTGCATAAAATCACTTGGTAAGAGCATAGCTTGCGCTACGCAGGAAAAACGGGGAGTTCTCTCTTTATGCTGTAAACTGCAGAGAACACACACGGCTGCATGGCGTTGTTTCGAAGCTAACCAAAAGTATTTCATTTGGGACACCAAGGACACACAGTTTCAGGGTTTGAAATTTTAGGACGAGTGAATACTATTAGAACAGAGCTGATATATGTCAATGTTCCGAAACCTCAATTTTAAAAGCTGAAAGTCGTTTACAAATTTAGTGTTGCGTCGAAAATACATATGGCTGCTTTGTTGTCATGAAATAAAGAACGAGTTATTCGTTAGTGTATGTCATGTTAGCATGTTGTAGCACGTGTTACACATACGCCAGTTCAGAATTACTAACAACAAAGAGATATTCCATTATATCTCGAAATCATGCTGAAACTGTGATAAACAACTTTTTTAAGCAGATTCTGTCACTTACTGGGGCCATGCATAAATTTAAATTCATTCACTACATTCGATGTTTGTGGAACGCTTGCAGCTGTGAGAGTCATGATTTCAATAATAAAACACTGCGCCAGCTACGTATTTCTTCCTGCATAGCACGATCGCGTTTCGAGAATTTATTTTTATTGTCAAGTGCATTTTATTACAGCAGTATCTTGTGCGAAGTTTGCTTGTTTATGTCTCTGCCGCTATTGCTTTATAGTCATATTTCTGAGACTATACTGTAAACGTAACATCGGAGGAAATGAATTTTGATGTTTTCTCTATGCTAATGTTAAAAGTAGTATCTTTGTCTATCTACTTACGGGTTCTGTACCTCCTCCATTAAGCAGAACATAACACACACGCAAACCATCACTTGCAATGTCTTTTGAAATGAAAATACAAGTATGTTTACAGAAAAGTGTGTTACAGGTATATCAACACAGTACGTTTTCACAGAAGGTTTGGATATTGTAAGAGGTGTTATTTTACTGTAGATTACATGTAGTTGTGAATTATAAATTTATTTTACCGTTACTATAAAAGACATTTAACTTATCAACTATGTTTTATATTTTATTTTGTTGTAACTGTTGGTTAGCTTCTATGAAGAAATGACCATATTTATGGAATTTACCACACTTATTATATACAAGAAAAACGTTTGAAAAATTTAACTGATTCACTATCTAGTTTGTCACTGGGCACTCAACTACATAGGAATGGTGTTCAGACTGTGTGCTGCAGGACATTAGTTCTTAGTAGCGTTAGTGTCATAAATTGCTTTTAGACGCCGGTATTGGTACGGTGGATAGTTAAGTGTGCATTACATTTAGAGAGAGTGAAAATGGGTCTAGACAAGATGAGCAGGGCTTTCCTCATAAATCCATTTTTTATCAAAACAACAGCACTGGAAGTGATGTCCTTCGCGAGTGCTGACACCTTGAAGGAATACGGAGAGGTCCTCTTTCCACACCGGAGGTGAAGAACACGATTCGGAAATACGTATTAAATGGCGATTTGGGAACTGATCATGGGAAAGGCTGACGGCCAATTGCGGCACAGGTTGTTGTAGAAGCTACTGTTGGCGTGGCTGAGAATGCTGGATGCAATTTGTGACCTTCAAGCAGTGTACACCTGAACATTCCAAGGACTACCGTTGGAAAAGTGGTGCGAACAGTTGTGAAATTGTATGTGTGGTGCGGTTGCTGCAGATAGTAGTCGTATTGAGCACCGCTTATAAGAGGACCGTAGCATTTCATTAACAATGTAACCCTGTCATATGAAAATTAAAATGGTTCATTCGATGTTTCTATTCCCCAAGTCGCTACAAACGTTTCCACAAAGTTTCGTTGTTCTACGATCACTTGTTTCTCGTAGGGACCCTATCAAGTAGTGAAAGTTTAATTATAACCATCCTGTAGATGTAAGGACCGACATAAAATTGTGTATCATAAAATGAATTGCTACGTTTCCAGGAGGAACTGGTTATTTCGAAGGAAGGACGGAAGGAAGATTAGGTTTAACGTCCCGTAGACATCGAGGTAGTTGGAGGCGGAGCACACGCTCGGATTCTGTCAAGGATGTTGAAGAATATCGAGAGTGCTGTTTTCAAAGTGGAGGCCTCGAGGAATGTGGAACGAAAATGACTGTGAATGTGTTGATCCTGTAAAGAAGGCGTACCCAAAATTACCAAAAATATTGCAGTAAATATTCGGGGATATTTTCCGGGTATTTTGGTATAAGGGACTCGTGACATGTGGTGAACCATTACACAGTAATTAAAACTGGTTTTTGCCGGCCGCTGTGGCCGTGCGGTTCTAGGCGCTTCATTATGGAACCGTGCGACCGCTACGGTCGCATGTTCGAATCCTGCCTCGGGCATGGATGTGTGTGATGTTCTTAGGTTAGTTAGGTTTAAGTAGTTCTAATTTCTAGTGGACTGATGACCTCAGATGTTAAGTCCCGTAGTGCTCAGAGCCATTTTTTAAAACTGGTTTATTACCCATATTTATCTTTGTATTTGGATTGTACTGGAAATATCTCGGTTACAGGGCAAATTTCGATAGTATGCGCTGTCACGTGTATGAGAACAAACTTGTTCTGTCAGTCAGGGTGCTTCATGTTGACAAGAGTAACGTCCACTTTACTCGTCGCTCTGACGCTTGCGTTCAGTCCTGTTCGCTTCTCTTCCGGGTCTATTTTCTCGCACGATTAGTTGTTCGTTACCTGTGATACACAGCAGTGTAGGTTTACTAATGAAGAGTTGGCCGGTATGCGCTTCGTGTACGGGTTCAGTGAATCGAAAGAAAGAGCGACGCAACGACGCTATGTTGGACTTCTCCTAGAGCGACGGCAACTTTCTCGCAGTACTTTTGCACTTGTACACAGACACTTACGAAAAACCGGATCATGATGGTCAACGTTTTCATCAATATGTGTAAGGAAACAGCATATGTTGCACTGTACACAAACTTATCTGATAGAGAAAATAGTGATAAAAATGTACGTGTTTCATCAGATGGTTGATTTACTGCGTGTTTTGTGTTGTACGTTTTGGTTACTATATGATGTAGATTTTTTTCCTCTGTTGCGAAGGTATTTTCAAAAAACAAAGATAACTAGATGGAACAAAAACATAATTACACCCGGTCCGTGGATCGAGCCACCTGAGGCCAAGGGAAACTTGAGCCAAAGTACTCATAATATGCCCTGAACTATCTCCGATGTTTTCTTCTGGTTCACTCTGTATTTCTAGTTCAAAAATAACTGAACTTAAATCCAGGCAGCAAATCATGTGCCGTGGCATCTTAGACTTCAGGCGCTGGCGACATAACGCAGAGCTTATATTCGTCATGCGGGTTGCAGCAAGCCTGGCTCCTACAGTGCACATCACACACAACTTCACAAACCCGGAACTTTCCGGCGTGACCAGCAGGGCAGCAGGGGGTGTCAGCAGCATTCCGGCCCCGATCACAAGGCTCCGTATACGCCGAAGGTAGAGGTTGAACGTCTTCAACCATTCACTATGCCATGTGCCGAATATAACCCACCCGTATTTGTACACGAGGCGGCTATTTATGACAGCGCACGAGCTCCGGAGAGTAGTTTCGTAGCAGCCTCAAACCACTATATTTCAACTGTGCTGCGCCATGAAGTGTGCCATCGACCTGCGGACAGCACATGACCTCCTCTAAATGATCGACGATGTGCTAGTGGAGACTTGGTGTAACTGCACTGCTGTTCTTCTAGTCGACAACATAGTGTCAGGCTGGAAATTTCTGTTCTTGTTGGACTTAAATATTTCATTACTGTTGAGTTTCAGTACTTCTTCAGCAAAGTACACCATAAGATTGTTAAGTATTTATTTTTCTTGACTAAAGTTGTATTTCAACTTTGGTTTCGAACCTAACGGTGAGGCACTTATTTTTCACTTTTGTCTTCAACTTATTTGGATTTTAAGATGCTGTTCGTTGAAGAAAGTGTGACTGCAGAACCTTAATTCACTGATTTTTAGCGTAGAACTCTTAGGACCTTAAGACGTGGTCACAGAAGCATGTTCAACTCTTTGAAGTTTCTTAGAACCTTTTTATTTACTTTCTGATTCAGGAAGTGTAATTGGCTCCGTCATTTACGAACCATCGTTTAATTTGTTTCACTAAGTGAAGGGCTAGCATCCAGTTTGTTTCACGTACTGAAGAAACATCCTTTCCTTGGTTTTATTGTGGGGACTATTTTTGTCGAAACTGAGTTCAGTACACTGTTGTTTGTTTCCTATACCTCGAATATATCGATGTAAGCCCCTCCAGGCGATAGCAGCGTCACCTGGTGAGGGATGACTGCTAGTCAGACACACACGCGTTGCATGTAATATCAGTGAGCGTGCTGTCCGTGTGTAGGATGTGGAAGACGCGCCATGCATCTGAGTTTGACCAGGTTAGATTGTGATGGCCCGGATGCTCGGAAAGAGGATTTCGGAGACTGTGTGACTTTTCGGGCGTTCGAAGACTGCTGATGTGTGTCCATCAAGTGGCGAAACAAATATAAAACTACGACCAGACGTCGTTGGACGCCAACCCCTCATTACAGATGTCTTACGTCGTAGGCTGGGCAGACTGGCAAACCAGAACAGTCGGCGAACAGTGGTGGAACTAACAGTAGACTTTAATGCTGGGTAGAGTACAAGTGTGTATGAGCACACAGTGCACCGAACACTCTTATCAATGGGCCTCTGCAACCGACGACCAATGTATGTGCCAATGTATCGCTATGGCACCAGGAAATGCAACTGAAATGGGCACTCGCCCATCGGTGCTGGACGTTGGCGCAGTGGCATACCTCCTTCATCATGCCGATGGGATGGCGCGAATCCGGCGTCTTCCAGGGGAACAACTCATTGGCACCTGCACAGCGGGATGGGGATAGGCTGGTGGTAGTCCTATTGTGCTCTGTGGAACATTCAAGTGGGCATCATGTGTCCATTGGAGCTCTGTGAGGCACCATGTAGGTCAAGGAGTATCGCACTCTGGTTGCAGGCCAAATACATCCCTTCATGACCATCATGTTTCCCGATGTCAGTGACATTTTTCAACAATATAATTCTCCCTGTCACAAGGCGAATAGTGTGTTGGAGTGGTTCGAGGAACACAGTGGAGAGTTGCAATTGCTGTGCTGGCCCCCCAACTCGCCAGATCTGAAACCGATCGAACACATCTGGGATGTGACTGAAGTGGCGTCAGAACTCATCATTATGTACCATAAAGTGAATTTCAGCTTGTTTTGGCAAATCGATGCTTTGAAGGGGGGGAAATCAAGAAAGATGTGAACTTGTCGTTCCTGCATGTCCCCGGAATTAACGGGGATTAGGTGACTGCTGTGTGCAGATGTGGTTCCAACTGCCTCCGGCGACCTACCAAAGGTTCATTTTTTCCACGCTTCTGTTGTCCGTGCCAAAGGTGGACATACCGGCTGTTAGTGAACATACTCCGCAAGCCACCGTAAAGTGCGTGGCGGAGGGTACCCTCTATCACTATTAGTCGTTTCCCTTACTGTTCCACTCACAGTCAGCGCGAGGGAAAAACGACTATCTATACGCCTCCGTATGAGCCTTGATTTGCTCGCATCGTATCTTCGTGGTCCTTACGCGAAATGTATGTCAGTGCAGTAGGATCGTTCTGCCGTCGTCTTCAAAAGCCGTTTCTCAAAATTTTCTCATAAGTGTCACTCGAAGAGAACTTCGCTCCATGCAATTCTATTTGAGTTCCAAAAGCATCCCCGAAACGCTTGTGTGTTGTTTGTACCTACCGTTAACAAATTTGGCAGCCAGGCTCTTAATTGCTTCGATGTCTTCCTTTAATTCAATCTGGCGCAGATCTCAAACACTCGAGCAGTACTCAAGAATAGATCATACTAGCGTCCTATATGCATTCTCATTTACAGATGAACCAGACTTTCCTAAAATTCTCCCAATAAATAGAAGCCGACAACTTCCCTTCCCTACCACAATCGTCACATGCTCGTTCCATACCCTATTGCTTGGCAATGTTAAGCCCAGATATTTGAACGCCGTAACTGTGTCAAGCAAGGCACTAACAGTGCTGTAGCCGAACTTCACGGGTTGACTTGTGTCCGCCAGCGGCGAACACATCGTTATGTACCATAAAGAGAATTTCAGCAAGTTTTGACAAATCGATGCTTTGAAGAGGCGGAAATCAAGAAATCTGTGAACTTGTCGTTCCTGTTTCTAAGCTCTAGCAGATGAGCCATATCCTTACATAAACTGCTCATCGCGAGACTGCATGCTGCGTGGTATCGTTGCAGGCTTGTGAGCCATTAATGAAAGGATACAAGCAAAGCAGAATCGAATAGGGAATGATGCGGGTCGAAAACTGAGATCCCCACTTTTGGCAAAGGATGGATTGTTATTGTCTGTCTTCTGGAAACGCGTATCTTGCAGATGATCGGCTATTAACGTGTTACTGTCGTGAGCGACTATGGAAAGTCGTTGAAGGACGGTGAAACAAAAATAAGCGACAAGCAGATGGAAGTCCACCTCGAGTAACATAACTTTGAGGTCAGAAGGTTGCCCGTTCTGTACAGCAATACAGACGGCAATCTGCGACAACACTAGTGCAGCCATACGTTTTTCGGAGCACACTGTTGAACACTGACAGGTGACACCTACGTGTTACCATTTTGACCCAACAATATCGTCCATGGCGACTGTACTTGGAACGGCATCATCGAAACTGGAAAGTGGATGAATGGTGATGTGTCAACTGGTCGGGTAAATTACGATTCTTGTTACACCAGAACGATGGTCACATCCATATGCCCTTATCAATGTGAACGGTCGCCGTGGGGACTCTCACATAGACTTCCGTGGACCTGTGGTAATAATCGAAGGCCCTATGGCAGCTTTAGACTAGGTGAACATTACTGAGGAGCGAATAAACGCCTTCACGTTTTATACACTAAGTGATCAAACGTATCCGGATAACTGGCTGAAATTGATTTACAAGTTCGTGGTGCCCTCCATCGGTAATGCTGGAATTCTGTATGGTGTTAGTCTTGATCACAGCTTCCACTCTCGCAAACATATGTTCAGTTAGGTGCTGGAAGGTCTATTGGGGAATGGCAGCCTATTCTTCACGAAGTGCTGCACAATGGATGTGTATCGATGTCGGTGAGGCCTGGCATGAAGTAGGCGTTCCAAAGCGTCTCAAAGGTGTTCTATAGGATTCAGGTCAGGACTCCATGTAGGCCAGTGCGTGACAGGGATGATATTGTCGTGTAACCACTCCACCAAAAGCCGTGCATTATGAACAGGTGCTCGATCGTTTTGAAACATACAATCGCATTTCCTGAATTGCTCTTCAACAGTGGGAAGCAAGAAGGTGCTTAAGACATCAATGTAGGTCTGTGCTGTGCCACGCAAAACAACGAGGGGTGCAAGACCCCTCCATGAAAAACACGACCACACAATAACGCCATCGCCTCTCAGTTTTACTGTTGGCACTACACAAGCTGACAGATGAGGTTCACCGGCATTCGCCATACCCACACCCTTCCATCGGATAACCACATTGTGTACCGTGATTCGTCATTCCACACAACGTTTTGCACTGTTCAATCGTCCAATGTTTACGCTCCTTACACCAGGCGAGGCGTTATTTCGCATTTACCGGCGTGATGTGTGGCTTATGAGCAGCCACTCGACCATGAAATCCAAGTTTTCTCACCTCCCGTCTGTCACAGTACTTGGAGTGGATCCTGATGCAGTTTGGAATTCCTGTGTAATGGTGGAGATAGACGTCTGCTTATTACACATTACGACCCTCTTCAAATGTCGGCGGGCTCTGTCAGTCAACAGACGAGGTCGGCCTGTACGCTTTTGTGCTGTACGTGTCCCTTCACGTTTACACTTCACTATCACATCAGAAACGGACCTAGGGATGTTTAGGAGTGTAGAAATCTCGTGTACAGACGTATGACACAAGTGACACCCATCACCTGACTGCGTTCAAAGTCCTTGAGTTCCTCAGAACGCCCCATTCTGCTCCCTCACGATGTATAATTACTACTGCGGTAGTTGATACGGCGTATCTGGCAGTAGGTGGCAACACAATCCACCTAATATGAAAAACGTATGACAAGCAAGGATTCCGAAATCGGGTACTGGACTGTATGGCGGTCCCAGGGACAGATATAGACTCAGATCAAAATTTAATAGTGATGAAGAATAGGCTGAAATTTAAGAGACTAGTCAGGAAGAACCAATGCGAAAAGAAGATGAATGCGGAAGTACAGAGGAATGAACAGATACGCTTGAAGTTATCTAAGGTTATAGATACTACGATAGGGAATAACTTGTTAGGCAGTTCAGTTGAAGAGGAATGGACATCTCTTAACAGAGCACTCATAGAAACAGGAGAAATACTTCAGCTGATCAATGAAAGATGGAACTAGAAAAATGTTCATTGAAATTCAGGTACACAGAAATACAAGTCACTTAGAAATGGAATGAATTGAAATGCTAGAAAGCTATTGCGAAATGTTTACATGAAAATGTGAAGAAATCGCAAAAGAAATGATTGTCGGAATGACTGACTCAGCATCCAAAAAGTCAAAACAACCTAAGGTGAAATTCAATTGCTAAAGTGGTAACAGTAAAAGTGCAATTGGAATTCTACTGTTAAATACAGAGGAGAGATCGGATAGATGGAAAGAGTACATTCACTGCCTCTGTTAGGGGAAGAATCGTCTGATGACGTGATAGAACATGAGTCGATAGGGTAGAGATAGAGGATCCAGTATGAGAGTCAGAACGTGTAAGAGCTTAAGGCTTAAAAGAAGATGCAAGGACTGAATAACATCGGAATTTCTAAAATCATTGGGTTAAGTGGCAACAAAACAGCTATTCACGTTGGTGTGTAGAATGTGTAAGACCGGCGATATACCATCAGACTTTCGGCAAAACATCATTCACGCAATTCCCAAGATTGTAAGAGTCGACATGTATGGGAATTATCGCACAAACAGCTAAACAGCTCATCAAAGTTTTTGAGAAGAATAAAAAGGGAAAGACCTTTAATATACAATATGTGCAGGAACAAAAAGGGAACAATAAGAATGGAAGATCAAGAACGAAATGCATGGACTAAAAACGTTGTAAAAGTGTGATGTATTCTTCTGGCCCTACTCTTCAATCTATAGGTCAAAGAAGCAGTGATTGAAGTAAAAGAAAAGCTCGAGAGTGGGATTAAAATTCAAGGCGAAATGATGTAAACGTTACGATACACTAATGATACTGCTATCCCCAGTGAAAGTAAAGAAGAATTACAGGAGCTGTTGAATGGAATGAACAGTCTAATGCGTACATTTAGAGTAATGAGTAGATTTAGAGTAGATGAGTAGGTTTAGAGTAAAGAAAAAAGACAAAAATAATGAGAAGTAGCAGGAATGAGATCAGCGAAAATATACATTATAATTGGTGAACACAAAGTAGACGATATGAAGGAATTCTGCTACCAAGGCAGCAAAATAATCCATAGCGGACGGAGCAAAGAGGACATCAAAAGTAGACTATTACTGACAAAAAGTGCACATTCCTGACCAAGAGAAGTCTATTAGTATTAAAGATACGTCTTAATTAGAGGAAGAAGTCTCTGAGAACATTCGTTTGGAACACAAAAATGGTCCAAATGGCTCTGAGAACTATGGGACTTAACATCTATGGTCATTAGTCCCCTAGAACTTTGAACTACTTAAACCTAACTAACCTAAGGACAGCACACAACACCCAGTCATCAGGAGGCAGAGAAAATCCCTAACCCCGCCGGGAATCGAACCCGGGAACCCGTGCGTGGGAAGCGAGAACGCTACCGCACGACCACGAGCTGCGGACCTTTGGAACCCAGCTATGGCAGTGAGATACCGGAATGGAAGAGAATAGAAGCGTTTGAGATGTGGTGACGCAGAATAATGTAGCAAATTAGCTGTACTGGTTAGGTAAGGAATGAGGCGGTTCTCCAAAGAATAGACGAGGAAAGAAATAGATGGAAAAGCCTGACAAGAAGAAGGGACATGATGACAGGACATCTCTTAAGATATCGGGGAATAATGTCCTTGGCACCAGAGGGAGCTGCAGAATGCAAAAGCTGTAGAGAAAGAAGGAGGTTTGGATGCATCCAACAAATAATTGAGGAGGTAAGTTTGCAAGTGCTACTCTTGCACAGGAGAGGACTTCGTGGCAGGCCACATCAAAGCAGTCAGATGACTGATGACTCAAAAAAAAACTATTTCTTGTTTTCTCATTAACCATTACTTGTTAACGAACAGTAATTGACGTACAAGTGAGTACTCATTTACCTAAGTGAAGTGAGCCTGGCTCGCATATTACAGCCAATATCATACACTATTGTAAAACAAATGCAACACCCACAAGAATTGTGTTCAGTGGCACCAGCGTACCAGGATATAATATCAGCATACAGAGGGGCTGTAGTGGTTCATTTGACACGATCACCGACGATCAGATGGCACTCAAGAGACCTGTCTGTGCAGCTTCTGCGCCGTAGGTGCAACTTGTTCGCAAATTTCGTCATTGGATGATGTCTGCCCCCGCTGCTCAGGAAATGCATCGATCTTGACGTTCTTCTGTACTACACGGACGTCCAGTGTCCTACAAATGTGGTAGTGTTCCATAGACTGTGACTCTGCAGATAGTTGTTATGCTGAGTTTAGAGGTGAACAGTGTTTACAATATTCAATCTGGGTTTCAACCATACCCCACTAACGAGTATGTACTCCTGTTGAACAGCTTCAGAACTCTGAATGAGGTCACATTGTGGGCCTGCAGAAAGCTGGATGGACATGACGAAGGACACTTGCACGTGCTGGGCACAATGTGGTGTATGGCTGCTTTCAGCAGTGGTTCAAAATGTTCAAATGTGTGTGAAATCTTATGGGACTTAACTGCTAAGGTCATCAATCCCTAAGGTTACACACTAGCCTAAATTATCCTAGGGACAAACACACACACCCATGTCCGAGGGAGGACTCGAATCACCGCCCGGACCAGCCTCACAGACCACCACTGCAGCGTCGTAGACCTCTCGGTTAATCCCGCGCGGCTTTCAGCAGCGGTCCGTTGAAAATTCCCGCACCTGCGCACCAGGCATTGTACAACTGTGTAGTACAGATGCACGTCAACATTGCATTTTGCGAACAGTGGTCTTCTACCAAACATCATCTAGGGTAGAAATATGGGCACATGTTGCACCTGCTGCGTCATCAAGGACCATTAGGAACCGTCTGCGCCGGCCGCTGTGACCGAGCGGTTCTAGGCGCTTCACTCCGGAAACGCGCCACTGCTACGGTCGCAGGTTCGAATCCTGCCTCGGGCATGGATGTGTGTGATGTCCTTAGGTTAGTTAGGTTTAAGTAGTTCTAAGTCTAGGGGACTGATGACCTCAGATGTTAGTCCCATAGTGCTCAGAGCCATTTGAACCATTTTGAACAGTCTGCTTTTGCAGTAACTCTGGAATAGGCACCTCACAAAATCTATGCCATACGCGTGTACGTCCATCACTCGTATACAGCCAGACCATACTCTCATCACTGAAGACGAGGGCCATCAGTTGCAATTCGCGATCACATCTGGTATATCTGCTGGTAGAGGAACCAGTGCCCCTACATTACAAAGGCTGTTATGCTAGTGCTGCTGCGTTTCCTCGATAGGAAGGCTATGTGCTTCTTCAGCAGGACAATGCATGTCCACATAAAGCTGCTCCGCCGCAACGTTCTTTTCGTTATGTAGAATAACTGCCTCAGCGAGAAAGATCACGAGATGTGACGCCAACTGAACGCGAATGGGGCACGTTAGGGCAGGAACTTACCTCTTTTCTGATACCTACAAAAAAACATTGCCTAATTGCAACTAAAGGCGCACTATGCTTTGGCCACACTATCGCAGGATGCCATTCGGCACCTTTACAAGCGTTTCATGTATTGTCACCACTGGAAAGGGGGGGGGGGGGGGCTGGGGATGACATTGAGTTTTGATGCATGTCTTTGGGCACCCTTTACTGACATCTATGGTTCATTTGGTCTGAATTTCTTATCATATATTCAAACAATGATGAATTACTTCTCACCTCAGCTATCAATAAAATGACCTTGTTGTTGAGGGTGTTGCATTTTTCCCCCCTACAGAGTAACTGGAAGGAAGGCCATAGTCGTGACGCACCCGCCAGGAGGTCCTGGTGCGCTGCTCGCGCTCCAGCTGCAGCTGGCGCTGCTGGCCGAAGTAGATGTACATGACGCTGTCGATGACGTCGTGGTCGTGCAGGTCGGGGTCCGGCGCACCGGGACGCCACTCCCTGCGCGTCGCCCCCGCCGCTGCCGCCCCCGCGCCGCCACCGGCTGCCAGCGACGGCCGCGACGCCTGCCCCCTGACGCCCGGCACCTCGTTGTCGACGTCGTCGTCATCGTCGTCCAGAGTGCTCGGCACTGGGATCACGCCCGGCTCCACGCTCGATAGGTCTGCAGGAACACCAGGCAGTCACTTCTGTAGCAACATCTGACTGACAGTCCACGGACTATCTTAGTACCCACTGACTCTCTTACGTAAATTGTATTGCCTGCACAGAGTATTTTGTTTCTCATTAATGTAATTTTTATGTTGTTCACAAACTGCAATACCCTCTCAATTTTTCATGGTAATTAAGGCAATAGAAGCATAGACTTTTCCGAATGTACTTCTGACCAGAATGTGATTCTAGTACCTGGACTTTAAAATTTTTGTTCACATGACTTTCGCGTTCTTGTGGATATATTTCCATGAAAAATTGTCTCCCCTAAAACATATTTCCTTACATCTAACCGAGAAGTGAAGTACTAGTTTTCATAGCTTTACTTTTAAGACTTTATTTAAATAAAAAAATATTTTATTAAAAGTTTTCATGCCTTATTTCTCCTCCTTAGGGATTGAATTTCCAAAAGCAGTGAAACCCATAGTTTTGTTTCCAACAGAGAAGAGAAACACAAATTTTCATATATTTGGCTTCTAAAGTACTTCCTTAATGGAATACTTTCGTAAAATTGTTTCCCATAATCAGACGGTTGAATTTCCAAAAATATTGAAACTCGTATTTTTTTATTTCCAACTGAGAAGATAAACACCAATTTTTAAAGACGTAGCTTCAAAAATGCTTTACTAATTTATTTAATAATGATTTATTTTCAAAAATTCTTTAATCTACTATTTTACTCCCTTGATGTTTGAATTTCCAAAAATGCTGAAACACGTATTTTTTTCTGACTGAGGAACCAAATGCCAGGTTTCGTATGCCTAGCTTTAAAATTGATTCAATAGCGACATGTATTCAAAAAGCATCTCATTCCTTATTTCACCTCCTTACTGGTAGGATTTCGAATAATCTCTCCAAAATTGAGGTTTGTATCCGTAGCGGTATGGGTTGGGCGATGATGAGTCAGTGTGTGAGTCTGTTGGAATATTTCCTGTTACATATAGAGATAAAGAAACATCCGACAGATATAGGTGCTTGCAGCAACGTTGTTATACCAGATCATTTTGCACTAGAGTGTTAAAACAACGAAGATTCTTAGATTCAAATGATGGCATTGGGCCACTACGTGACATTGTTAGAGAAAAAGTCAAACAGTATCTGGTGAACAGGGTAGCATATAAGACATGTGGAAGGAAACTTCGAAAATATTTAGAGACTAAGATAAAGCCATTTGTAAGTGATAATGTTGAAACGAAAACTGTGAGTGAATGGATGAATATCATTGAAAGTCAGCAACGCCAGAATTAGTTTCTATAGTGAGGACGGACAGAACCAGTGGATATGTGAACAACGACGTGGCACTTATGGCAGAACCGGCAGAATGAATGGAAACGTATAGGCGACTTACAGTGTGACAATTATTGAGGTATATGTGATCAGATCCGGAGAATATGGCGGCCAATAGAGGCCCATGCCAGTGGCCTCTGGTTACCCCAGAGCCAGAGAGTGGTCCCCAAAGTGCTCCTCCAGGACATCAGCCTCTCTCCTACTTCGATGGGATCGAGCTCAGTCTTGCACGAACCACATCTTGTCGAAAACAGGGTCACTTTGGATAATGGGATGAAGTCATCTTCGAAAACCCACACGTACCATTTGGTCGTCACCATGCCATCGAGGAATATCGCACCAATTATTCCGCGACTGGACACTGCGTACCACAGAGTCACCTGGTGAGGGTGAAGAGACTTCACGATCGCGAAATGCTGATTCTCACTCCAAAAAATGTGCAAATTTTACTTATTGACGAACCCATCCAAATGAAAGTGGGCTTCGTCACTAAACAAAACTCATGTATAGTAATTCCCATCATGTCCCATGGCAAACGTGCAGTTTGAACGTCCTAACGCGAACCGTATAGAATTTTGACGATTTTATTTCATACAGTTCGATAAGACACCGTGTATGTGCGTTTCCCAGAAAATCCAGGCTGCACGGGATTAGTGTGGTGAATCCGCCAGATTCCAGTGCTTGACTCCACTGGGATTGTTGACGATGGCGCTAGCTCACCTGATGATCCATGTCAGGGTTGGCACGGGGTTGGCTCACGACTGCTTGGTGAAGTTTTATGACTTCTGGAGCTCTAGAGATTTGGCATGCTGCCACTGGCAATAGTGGACTCACATAGAGGTAAGTAATAGTAGCATGAGTCAAGGATGCAGCAATCTGCATCAACAGCTTCTTAGGAATACGACTTCCCTAATACTGATGTTTCTCAGTAGCTGAGATCAGGAGCTGCCAGTAGGCCACCTGCTAGATTGCAGTGTCAATGATTAACAAATTTAGCATCGTGAATTGAGGGTTTTCAGTGTTTTTCCTTTTCATTCAACATTTTTAAAATTTTCTATTTCCCTTATCATTAATTTCGTTAACTATTAAACACGATTAAATAACAAATCTTGGAGTGAATGTTAATACAGCTTCATTAAACTTTCTGTAGCTATGTGAAAACAAGACCCTCATTGGATTCCATGTGGTGGGTATCGAAACTGTGAGCAATAATAAATAAATCAGGATGCGATTCTTCAGTTTCTCCTGGAATATTTCGAGATTGAATAGTCCACGAGTGTTAGACCCTATGAACCGCAGAACACCCGTGGACTGTTCAATCAGATAAATAAGGAGGCTGTAAGAGTGCTGAAATCTTTTTCCGGCGGTCTAACCCTTGAATTTAGTGTTCATTTTTGATTTCATCACCAGTAAGTTTTATGTCAGTATCAACTTTCAAATGCAGATGCATTATCACGTTGAAGAGTAGCCGAATGACCTGCATCTTAAATAGGTTTCCTTCTGAAATGACGAAACACAGCTGATTTTTCTAAATATTTTCCTTATGTTTGAGCAACTCTTGAAGGTCTACAGGAATTCGATGGAGCAGCTATTTAACCTTCTGTCATCTTGGCCTTATTCTCAACCCCAAGAACTATTTCGATGCCTCCCAAATGTGTCTGGTAATGACAAGAAGATGAAAGTCGGCCTTTCTCGCCAGCAACACCATTAGCTAAACACAGCACATAGGAGAAATCATTACGCATCTCCTTCTTCAGTTCTGTGGAGAAGGTACTTTCCATTCAGTCCAACCCACTACATACCATCACAACTGGGAATCATCGGACAAGCACGACTCCGACGCCACCAGAGCGAAGCCATCGCTTCGCATTGTCATGCTCCCAGGTTCCCTATGGCTCCAAAATTCAGATGTCGTGCTACACTAAGGCAAAACAATGCCGGCAGTACAATGTCAGAGACAGTACACTGACGATCAACAGCTACATTCAATTAAGAATGAACTCGCAAACTGCGATTATGGTTCCGCATCAGATGGAAAATATTTCAGAACAAATGAAAAACTGTGCCAAATAGAGAGTCGAAATATTCTACAGCTGATGCGGAACCATAATCGCAGTTTCCGAGTTCATCCTCAATACCCACATTATTGTCTATCATCTGTATCTGAGATACAACAACGGAGCTGTATAAGCCATTTTTTGCTTGTAAAATGTTAAGAGAAGTGTCGTAGCTGCCCCTACTCTGTTAGAGGGCCCGCACAACAGACAAGCAAGGTGGGCTGCCCACCTCCCTTCAAGAGCTCAGATCGAAACATCGGCAGTGGACGTAAACAACAACACATTTTTCGCATAGGCACGGAACTACTTCGTGGAAAGTCATGGGACAGATATTCACCAGTTGGAAATAATGTGACTACATGTAGCTCTCGGCCGATTTGGCGTTATAAGCACTCCAGCAGACTGGCAGTGTGTACCTACAGCTAGGACAGCTCCAGCCAATACCTATGCCAGCTCTAGCATAATAGACACTCGCCGTAATTATGTAGAGTAGTATTTTAGTTATTATTTTCTTTGCAATGTCTTGTACTCTTATCTGGTTTTGCCTCCACAAAACTTGTTGTGCTTCTTGTTGTTTTTGGTTATGGAAATTATTGAATGCCAAGGAGGGGCTTTAGTTACAATAAAACGAGTTCAGACTTGATCGTTAGTTCCTTCGTGGCGATCACATGACCCTACAAAAAGCCTAGTTTAATGGCGATGGGCAGTGCAGTCACTAGCTATTCTTAAATATCTTCAGCATTTCGCGGCCCTGTCAGAAACTGTGTAAATATTAATTTAAATTTTAATAACGAAACTTCCTGGCAGATTAAAACTGTGTGCCCGACCGAGACTCGAACTCGGGACCTTTGCCTTTCGCGGGCAAGTGCTCTACCAACAGAGCTACCGAAGCACGACTCACGCCCGGTACTCACAGCTTTACTTCTGCCAGTCTCTCGTCTCCTACCTTCCTAACTTTACAGAGGCTCTCCTGCGAACCTTGCAGGACTAGCACTCCTCAAAGAAAGGATATTGCGGAGACATGACTTAGCCACAGCCTGGGGGAGGTTTCCAGAATGAGATTTTCACTCTGCAGCGGAGTGTTCGCTGATATGAAACTTCCTGGCAGATTAAAACTGTGTGCCCGACCGAGACCCGAACTCGGGACCTTTGCCTTTCGCGGGCAAGTGCTCTACCAACAGAGCTACCGAAGCACGACTCACGCCCGGTACTCACAGCTTTACTTCTGCCAGTCTCTCGTCTCCTACCTTCCTAACTTAACAGAAGCTCTCCTGCGAACCTTGCAGGAGGTCCCGAGTTCGATCTCGATCGGGCACACAGTTTTAATCTGCCAGGAAGTTTCATATCAGCGCACACTCCGCTGCAGAGTGAAAATCTCATTCTGTAAATTTTAATAATTAACATCCTCATTTGCAGCGTTTACCTAGAACTTACCTAGGTTTTAGTCAGGATAACCCAACCTTCTTCAGAATAACAGTAACTACCGTTTGTCCACAGTGTACTGGAACAGTACAGCACTCGTGGCTTCCACATCGCAATCGCGAAGTGGGGCCGAGGCAGTTCGAGATAAGTTCACAGTGTGACGATGATTTTTGGATTTGTAGTTTTAGCTTGACGATGGCCACTATGGAAAAATGGTAGTTACTGTTATTCTGAAGAAGGTTGGGCAAGGTTGAAACCTTGCTAAATTCTAGGTAAACGGTGCAACTGAGGCTGTTAATTGTTAAAATTAATACTAGGTATTCTGTCTGATAAAGCGGCGCTGGAGGTAGAACATCCTTACCGTCCTGCGAGTAGTTGGCTAGGTCGGGGTAGTCGTAGCCAGAGTAGTAATCCACGGAGTCGGGGTCCTCCGAGTCTGCAGTGCTGCTGCCGTTGCCGGGGCCGTGGCCGGCGCTGTCGCCAGGAGTCGGCGTCGGTGTCGGCGTCGTCAGGGCTGTCAGCACTTCCGGCGAGGCCGTCACCGTCAGGTTGGCTCTCTCCGTTTGCGCCTCTGCTGTTGACACAGAAACACCCCGTCACACTCCCCAACACTGTACTACAGGTAATCACACCAAAGAGTGCAGGCTTCGTTAATAGGCTGGTATGTGTTGATTGATCAGTATCTCGCCAGTAACAAATACGTACGAAAAGGCTGCTCACAGAATCACTGTTTTGGGGAGCCTCGGAGCTCGGTTCTTATTCAGCTAGGAGCATGGGACAAAAAGTTGTTGGTTTAGCCAGGACCAGGGGCCATTTGTAGAGCCATTTTAACGTCTGTCTAATTGTAGCTATGTTAGAGTATATTGAACAAGTTTTGAACGTCAAACCACGGCTAGCACCGAAGCTAATTGTGCGAATCGGCTAATTTCTTTTGAAAAAATATTTTAATTTATCTGAAATTAATATCAGCTAATGGCACCATTTGCATATGCATCGTTCGGATTTTATCTGTAAAAGCAATCACACTCGATCGAATTTACGTGCAAAAAGGTCACTCTTAAATAACTCCAGACTGCAGCGACACTAATGGTATGAAAAGTGTGAGAAACGGGCGGGAGAGCGGCGTGCTGACCACATGCCCCTCCATACCGAATCCACATGACGCCTCAAGACGCAGAACTACAAGGCGGCCTTAACGACCGGGCCAGGAGTTAGTTTTCCAATTGTGTGTCTACAAATGTTATTTTCACTTACTTCGAACGGCGATTTCGTGTGACGTTTGCGGTTTTTACCTATTCTTACAAATTTTGCATAGAATGATCCGCTGTTAATGACTATAATGACCTATATTACGCACAGTGCGGTCCTAGCATATTTAATTCACGCCGTATTAGATTCAGTGGTTGATGTCTACCAACTCAGAAATCTAAGGGAGGGTAGTTTCGTCGCCAGCACGTTCGTCCGATATGTCGTTTGACAATTACCTGTTAGAACACTTAAAGGAATTAATTGTTGCAATGCGTATTCCATACGCGTATTACGCAAGAATGGATCACGCATGCAGTGTAAGAACTGCCGAGGAATATCTCTGCTGAGCATCGTTTACAAGCAGCAGACGCCAGGTTAAAGTTCAGGGATGTCTTTCGAGATCGTTTCCAACGCAATAAGTCCTAAGATAAGGAGACCCATTATCCCCACTACTATTCAACCTGATATTAGATAATGCAGTAGCATCAATAACCTCAAACCCAGGAGGTAATATTTACAATAGACTTCTTCAAATATTAGCCTAAGCAGATGATGTGGTAATAAGTGCAAGTACAGAGGCGCTCAGATCAGCTTTCAAAGAGTTTGAAGACGCTGCCAAGAACGTTGGTCTAGAAATCAGTGAGACAAAATCTACGCACATGGTAACTGAGGGAGTTAGAAGAAACATAGATGATCTCCAGTTGGAATGGTACAGCTTCGAAAAAGTTGACAGTTTTAAATATCTTGGCTCAATAATAATATTAGAAAACAAAGTGGAGGAAGGTACAGAAAACCGACTTAAGGCTGCTAACACATCATATAAAGCACTACTCTCCATGCTCAATAGTAAGAACCTAAGTAGGAAATTAAAGCTGACACTTTACAAAACAATCATCAAACCAGTTCTTATCTACGGCAGTGAGGCAAGGGTACTGACAGAGGCTTTAGTCCAATTAGTACTAATAATAAGATGTATTTTCATGTAAACATACACTACGTAATCAAAAGTATATGGACACCCCCAAAAAGATGGGTTTTTCGTATTAGATGCATTGTGTTGCCACCTAATGCCAGGTACTCCATATCAGCGACCTCCGTAGTCGTTAGACATCGTGAGATAACAGAGTTGTGGGGCTCCTCGGAACTCAGGGACTTCGAACGTGGTCAGGTGATTGGGTGTCACTTGTGTCATTTGTCTGTACGCGAGATTTCCACACTCCTCAACATCTCTAGGATCACTGTTTCCGATGTGATAGTGAAGTGGAAAGGAGAAAGGACACGTGCAGCACAAAAGCGTAAGGCCGATCCCGTCTGTTGACTGACAGAGATCGCTGACAGTTGAAGAGGCTCGTAATTTGTAATAGGCAGGCATCTATCCAGACCATCACACAGGAATTCCAAACTGCATCAGGATCCACTGCAAGTGCTATGACAGTTAGATGGGAGGTGACAAAGCTTGGATTTCATGGTCGAGCGGCTGTTCATAAGCCAAACATCACGCCGGTAAATGCCAAACGACGCCTCGCTTGGTGTAAGGTGCGTAAACGTTAGACGACTGAACAGTGCAAAAACGTTGCCTGGAGGTTATCCGATGGCAGAGTGTGGGTATGGCGAATGTCCGGTGAACGTCATCTGACAGTGTATAGTGTTGACAGTAAAATTCGGAGGCGGTTGTGTTAAGGTGTGGTCGTATTTCCATGGAGGGAGCTTGCACCCCTTGTTACTTTGAGTGGCACTATCACAGCACAGGCCTACATTCATGTTTTAAGGACGTTCTTGGTTCTCACTGTTGAAGAGCAATTTTGGGATGGCGATTGCATCTTTCAGCACGATCGACGACCTGTCATAAACGGCCTGTGGCGGAGTGGTTACACGGCAATAACATCCCTGTAATGGATTGACCTGCACAGAGTCCTGACCGGAATCCTACAGAACACCTTTGGGACATTTTGGAACGCCGGCTTCGTGCCACGCATCTCCGACCGACATCGATAACTCTACTCAGTGCAGCACTCTTCGAAGGACGGGCTGCCTTTCCCCATGAAACCTTCCCGCGCCTGATTGAACGTATGCCTGCGAGAGTGGAAGTAGTCATCAAGACTAAGGTCGCCTGCAGATCATGTGGTAGGGAGCATTCCGATGACAAAACACAATGATATGGTCACCGAAGAACAAGTGCAGGTTAATATAGTGAGGAGTACTAATTCGTCTAAAGATCCATCTTTCCAGAGAGGTTTGGGAATGAACCCCATAAAGGTACCGGTATACCGAAACCCAGAACACGCCTTACAATTAACACATCTGGAGGAGCCGGCTGTCCTCACTACAGGTCTCAGACTTGTGGTGCGTGTTGGTCATGGGTATGGTAGGAACATCACCTTATCGGTGTTGGAGGCTGTGGATAGAATACAGCTTAAGACGATGAGTCTCCCACAGACTTCGGGGCCCTGCGAGACTTAGTCAAAAAAGTTTTTGAAAGACCAAATGAAAAATGTTATTTGGATGAATTGTGCAATCAATCAGTTATGACAAATGGGAGGATTGCGCATGACTGGAATAAGAACTGGCTGGAATCTCTCATACGAACATACTTTCCATGAGCACGAGCACAATAAACATAGGACAAATAAATGCACATAATAGTAAGCCAGTAACGCAGGAACTCCGAAGGGTGTTGGAGGAAAGGAGTCTGGATATTCCCAAACTGGCCAAATCTCCAGGAGCCATACTCCGGAGCTCGGCGAATTCCCAGGAGCCAAACTCCCAAGGTGGGCGAATCCCCTTCGCAACAGCCAGCTGGCAGGTAATCCACAGGGAAGTGGAACTAAGCGCTGCAGTTGTGATCACAAACATGGCGCTGAGAGATACGGTTCTTGCACAGTTTTCTGATGACCATGCAACGTTGTGGAAAAACAGTCACCTGATGGAGTGCTGTACGTTATTGATATGTACTTTCAGTATGGGAGAGGAATTGACGAATTCCTGGAAAAATTAATCCTCGTTGCCACGTCGTTGCGGGAGCGCAAATTTATTGTCACAGCAGATATAAAATCGGAGTCCCCCCTGTGCTTCAGTGGCACCCGATATGACAGAGGAGGAAAACCTGAAGAGACTATCATGGCTTTGCAACTAATGGTCGCCAATAAACAAGGTCACCCCGCTATCTACACAGGTGGTGGAGGCGAGGGCACAAATGTTGACGTTACCTTGATGACGCTAAATCTCATAACGAAGGTAGCAGACTGGACGGTTTGGGATCAAATCACCACAAGCAACTACAATCCAGTAACATTCGCATTGGGAGATAGGGTGTGCCACTGGGACGTGCGGTGGGAAATACAGTTCAACTGCAACAGGACTGATTTGGATCGCTTGGTGAGGGAGTGCGACATACTGACAATGGTGGAAAGTGACGAGAATTTGGAGAAATACGCCGAGGAGCTGGTGAAAGGAATTATCAGGGCGGTGATGGCAGCTGTACCAACCAGGAGGAGAGCCCTTGCGGCTTCCTCGTCACCATGGTCGGCCAAACTGGGACAGATGCGCCAGTCTGTAAGGAGGGCAAGGAGGTACTACCAGCGTAGTGTCGTCTGGTTGGCTGCATATATACAGGGAGGGAAAGAACAGTTTCAGCAGGAGCTAAGGGCAGTTAGCTTGAGAATTTGGAAAAATATTTACAAAGCCAATTGGCTATGGGCCCATGGGGCATCCAGTACAAGCTGATACAGGAAACGATCAGATCACCTATGGTGTTGTCTACCGTCAGGGACGGGGGCCGGATGACAGAAACCTGGCAGGAAACTGCTGAGGTCCTCCTCTATGTCCTGTTGCCTAATGATAGAGAAGAAGATGATTCAGAAGTACAACGACGAATCATAAGAGAAGATCAACAGGATTATGGAAATAATTGAATGGTTTATCCCTTCTATGAAGAGGAGGTCGGTGCCCAAATAAAGGTCCTAAAGAAGAGCAAAGCTCCTGGTCCAGACGGAATCACAGAGGAGGTGGTAAAATTCCTTGCTCCCCAGCTGGTGGCGCCTCTCACTAAATTATACAATGTCTACGACTCAAAAAATTCCCCTCTGTCGGAAAAAGGCAAATGTTGTAATAATCCAGAAAGGTCCAGATAAAGACCCAAAAGAAGCAAAGTCATATTGGCCTATCTGCTTACTGACCCTGCTGGGGAAATTTCTTGAGAGGCTGTTACAGACAGACTGGCAGCACATGGCGTATTGTGTGCGATGAGTGACAGACAGTTCGGTTTTGGGTCGGGGAGATCCACGTCTGACTCCATCGTCCTGACAGGTCTGTGACTCTGCCCCGCACAAGTACCTTGTTGGCATCATGGTGAATATCAGTGGCACGTTCGACAACCTGTGTTGGCCTTCGCTCTTCTCCTGCTTGCGGGGAAGGAGTGCCCAGGGCCGCTATATGGCTGTCTTAGAAGCTATTGTGAGGAGAAGGTCTGGCTATCGCCCCCTAGCGGGAAAATCAGCAAAACGATAACAAAGGGGTGTCCACAGGACTCTGTCCTGGGGCCACTCTTTTGGGACATAAATATTGAACCTCTTTTGAATAACTTTCAGGAGAGTAATGATGTACAGGAGGTCACAGCCTACGCAGACGACGTCGTCCTGTTGGTTCGCGGTCATAGCCGCGAGGACATAGAGCCGGAAGTCGAAAGGGCTACATCCATCTTGACTACGTGGTGCCGCGCTACAAAAACGACAATATCACCTAGCAAGTCCATGCACTTACTACTTAAGGGACAACTCTTAAGGAACCCAACAGTAAGAATAGACGGCTCACCAGTTCTTCTGCGCCGCAAGGCCCGATATTTAGGGGTACTCGTCGATAAGATGTGGAACTATACATCACACATTGACACAAAGATCCCTGGAAACACTTAATAACTTGATTGGGATTGGACATAAGCGTTGCCACTCGCCACCAAACAATAAAATTATACCATAATAGTATTCTAACATCAATCGTAGGTTACTGGTCAGGAGTCAGGGCACACAGGCTCACGAGGTTCATGCCTGCCAACGCCGTAAGAAGAGTGCAGCGAAATATGCTCCTGCGTTCTGTCAGGGCATACAGGACAACTCCTGGGGGAACACTGCTAGTACTAATGGGACTTTGTCCTCTTGACACAAAAATCAGAGAACAAGCGGGATGGTACTGGGTCAAAGAGGGTAAAAGGCACAAAATAATTGAAATAATGGGTATTCACATAGGGGCCAAACATGAATTAAACTCATGGGGGAGGAGTTACGGCAGGAACAGTGGGATAACGACGATAGAGATCGTAGGACACACGAGCTGCTGCCCAACATCGCAGATACTTCAAGCCATCAAGAGGACTGCTGCACTTCCTTAATGGACGTGGACCCTATCCGGCATAACAATACCGGTTTGGGAAGCGGGCTACACCAGCGTGTGACTGTGGGGCCGAACAGGGTACACCAGACCATGTGGAGTATGAGTGCCCCCTCTTCGAGCACATAGAAGATCAGGTAAGACAACAACTACCAAATAACGACACATACCACCTGCTCAGGCAAGATGACCATTTTCAACTATTAAATAAACTTGGTAATGAAATATGGGGCAAAATTTTAAAAGACTTTCTAAGGAACAACCAACGATAAATAAAACCCGATTTAGACACCGTGCACCTGTCCCGTTACGGCAAGGCTTGAGCTTGGGCAGCCGCTTCGCGGATGGAATCCGCCACATCTCGGACTAGAGGGAGGGTGCACATTCCCACAGATCACGGTATGCACAGGAAATGACAGTAGGAATTAGAATTAGATGCAGGAGACCACTGGAATACCTTACTAGCTTAGAACTGCAGTGATTCAAATATTATGGGCCAGCCTGGTGACAGGGGCAGACCCAGTTTGATTAGCTCGGTGGGTGCGGCCGATAACGTAGCTTTATAATACGCTGGCACACTTGTAACGCTGCAGGAAGTGTAGATTAGTGTAGTGTACAAATGGCTCTGAGCACTATGGGATTTAACATCTGAGGCCATCAGTCCCCTTGAACTTAGAATTACTTAAACCTAACTAACCTAAGGACATCCACACATCCATGCCCGAGGCAGGATTCGAACCTGCGACCGTAGCGGTCGTGCGGTTCCAGACTGAAGCGCCTGAACTGCTCGGCCACCCCGACCGACATTGTAGTGTAGATTAAATAGTAGCGAAAGTACCAGATATAGGAAAATACCAGCAGTGATGTAACTCTAGTAACATAGCAATAAAAAGAGACATTTAGAATAAGATACCAATAGAATTAGCAGTGCGCATAGTGGAATTAGAAATAGCACTAACACTCCTGAAGCAACAAAATAAGATAAGCTGCAATATTTGTAAGATAAGTATAAATTAGGACCCACTAATGTATTAGGTGGTGGGTTACACATGTATCGTGTTGTTGATGAATAAAGGAATTTAAGAAAAAGGGGTGGGCCAACACTATACTGAGTTCCAGCATTACCGATGGAAGGTGCCACGAACTTGTAACTCATTTTCAGCCAGGTGTACTGATACTTTTGATCACGTAGTGTATATCTATAATAGTGTCTTTAATTTCATTCAGATAGAGGCGTACACTTTCTTGTGGGACTGACTGTATATTTACAGAATAATCTTGTCTAGTTTCTTTGTGACGATCTAACACTTAAATTTGACTGTGTATTTTTGTACAACTTGTATGAGCTATCTTTGATTCCATGATAGACTGGACGAGGACAGCCTTTAACTGCACACTAGCAGATGGACACTGAAACCATCTTACCTCTTCAGGCGGCCCTGTTATCGAAAAATTCCGGATTTCATTCAAGCTACAATTTGCAGTTGTTGTCGGGAGAGCCGCAGCTGCGCGGAAAAGCATTGTGCGCCACAAGACCGCGAAGCCTTACATTTCGCTACCAAAGGCATGCAATTTCAGCCGGACCCTCAGCAATTTAAGCAGGCACGCCAGAGGTACAGAAGGAGACTACCGCAGCGCTCCTGACTTCTCTACATCACTTAAAGTTGAGGGTCCAAATACAAAACGTCGTCAGACTACAACTTCGTAATTACGAGCATTCTGTTATTGAGCCAGCCTAGCATAAACAACGACATTACTGTTGATCTTCACGTTCCCACGCCTTATTATTTGATACATAAGATTGCAGGCATTCACCTGTCACCAGACCTTGTCATCTCCTTTGTCTTCTGCTGTAAACCGTCATGATTTTTTGACTGATCAGTGTATAGTGGGGATCAGTGAAGTAAAATGGAAAGAAATAAAGGATTTATGGTCATATGAGTAGGAGGTAATAACAACAACAATAGAAAACGGTATAATGGAAGTCGGATTCGTAATGAACAGGAAGGTGAAGCTGCTGTGAATTGTTCAGTAGTATGGTTGTTCTAATCAGAATTGATAGGAAACCAGCAGAACAACGATAGTTCAGGTATACATGCCGACGTCGAAAACCGAGGATGAAGAGATAGAGAAAATTGAGGATATTCAGTATGTAAAGGGAGACGAAAATCTTAAAATCATGGGGGACTGGAATGCAGTTTTATGAGAAGGAGTAAAAGAAAGGGTCACGGGAGAATATGGGCTTGGTAGTACAAATGAGAGAGGAGAAAGACTAGCAGGGTTCTGCAATGCATTTCGTCTAGTAACAGCGAATATTCTGTTCGGTATCATAAGAGGAGGAAGTAAACTTGGAAAAGACCGTGAGATACGAGAAGACTTCAGTTAGATTACATCATGCTCAGATGGAGATTCTGATATTAGATACTGCATTTTAAGACTCAAATAACAATATAGCAGTGATGAAGAGTAGGCTGAAGTTTAAGAGACTAGTCAGGAAGAACCAATACGCAAGGAAGTAAGATAGGAAAGTGCTAAGGAACGAAGAGATGAGCTTGAAGTTTTCTAAGGCTATAGGTACTGTGACAAGAAATAGATCAGTGAGCAGTTCAGCTGAACAGGAATGAACCACTCTAAAAAGGGTAATCACAGATGTTGGAAAAAACATATGTACAAAGAAAGTAACTGCGGAGAAACCATGAATAATAGAGGAAATAATTCAGTTGATCGATGAAAGAGGGAAGTGCAAAAACGTCCAGGGAAATTCAGGAATACAGAAATACAAGTTGCTCAGGAAAGAAACGAATAGGAAATGCAGGGAACCTAAGACGAAATGGCTGCATGAAAAATGTGATGAAATCGGAAATAGGAAATGCAGGGAACCTAAGACGAAATGGCTGCATGAAAAATGTGATGAAATCGGAAAAGAGATGATTGTCGGAAGGACTGACTCAACATATGGTTAATTCCAAACAACCTCCTCTGAAATTCAAAGCAGGGGTGTAACAATAAGAGTGCAATGAGAATTCCACTGTTACATGGAGAGGAGAGAGCGGTAGATTGAAGATCTGTATAAAGGGAAATGTTCAAATGTGTGTGAAATCTTATGGGACTTATTTGCTAAGGTCATCAGTCCCTAAGCTTACACACTACTTTAGCTAAATTATCTTAAGGACAAACACACACACTCACGCCCGAGGGAGGACTCGAACCTCCGCCGGGACCATGAAGGGGAATATTTGTCTGGTGTGAGAGTAGATAAAGGAGTCGAGATAGAACAGATAAGGGAACCAGTATTAGAATCAGAATTTGGACGAACTTTGGAAGATTTAAGATCAAATAATGCAGAAGGGATAGATAAAAGTCCATCATAATTTCTAAATTCATTGGGAGATGTTGCAACAAAACTATTACCCATGTTGGCCTATAGAACGCTTGAGTCTAGCGGTGCACCATCTGACTTCCTGGAAAATATCATCCACACACTTCCGATGATTGCAAGAGCTGACAGGTGTGAAAATTATCGCACAATCAGCTTAACAACTCATGCATCCAAGTTGCCGACAAGACTAGAATATAGAAGAACGGAAAAGAAAAATGAGAATGTGTAAGATGACGATTAGTTTGCTTATAAGAAAGGTAAAGACACCAGAGAGGCAGTTCTGACGTTATGGTTGATAATGGAAGCGAGACTAAAGAAGAATCAAGATACATTCATAGAATTTGTCGACTTGGAAAAAAGCGTTCGACAATGTAGAATGGTGCAACACGTTCGAAATTCAGCGAGAAAGAAGGGTAACCTATAGGAAGAGATGCGTATTATGGAACAAGAGTGAATAATAACAGTGGAAGACCAATAACGAAGTGCTCGGATCAAAAATGGTATTAGGCAGGAATGTAGTCTGTCGTCCTCACTGTTCAATCTATACATGGAAGAAGCAGTGATGAAAATAAAAGAAAGGTTCAAGAGTGGAATGAAAATTCGGGGTGCAAGAGTATCAATGATAAGATTCGCTGATCGCATTGCTATCCTCAGTGAAAGTGAAGAAGAATAATTTCATGATCTACTGAATGGAATAATCAGTCTAATTAATACAGATTATGGATTGGGAGTAAAATAAAGAAAGACGAAAAGTAATGACAATCAGCAGAAATGACAACAGTGAGAAACTTAACATCAGGATTAATAGTCTCGAGTTAGATGAAGTTAAACACTTCTGCTACGTAGGCAGCGAAACACCAATAACGGACGGACCGAGGATGGTTTAAAGAGCTGACTAGCACTGTCAAAAATGAAATTCCTGGAGAAGAGGAATCTACTACTATCGAAAATGGATGTTAACTTGAGGAAGTAATTTCTGAAAATGCGTTACATGGTAAAGCAACATGCAAGGTGGGAAATCCGGAACATAAGAGAATCGAAGCATTTGAGATATATTGCTTCAGAGGAATGTCGAAAACTAGGTGGACTGATAAGATACGGAATGAGGCGGTTCTGCGGAGAATCGGAGAAGAAAGCAATATATGTGAAACTCTGACAAGAAGAAGGAACAGGATGATTGGACATCTGTTAAGACGTCATGGAATAATTTACATTGTACTAGAATGAGCTGTAGATTGTAAAAACTGTAGGGGAAGACATAGATTGCAATACAACTGGCAAATAACTGAGGACGTATGTTGCACGTGCTACTCTTAGATGAAGAGGTTGGTACGGGATAGCAATTCGTGACTGGCCGCAACAAAGAAGTCAGAAGACTTGACTACTGAAGTCCGTAGTTGTCGTGTAGCAAGTTGCGTGTTTACTGATGACACTCAGGAGCGTGGATGTTTGTGCCGTGAGTGAGAGCAATTCAGTTGTTACGTACTTGTTGTGCGCGTGATTAATTGTATTAATGCTAAAGTGTTTTGTTTAACTAAGCCGTGAGTGTGACTGCTGCAAATTAATCCTGTTACTCGTCCTGAGTGAATAATTAATGAATGGTGTTATTGTATAAGAATTTATTAATATACATGTGTAGTTAGTCTCGTACCACGTTGTATGTAAGCTATTGAGGAAGGTATCTGGTGACACAGTATGCTGTTATGAGTTATGATCACAATTCTCTGCCTCCATAACTGAGTGGTCAGCAAGGCAGTCGGCCATGCGAGGGTCCCGGATTTGGTTCCCAAATGGATCAGAGATTTTCTCCGCTTGGGGACTGAGCATTACGTTTTCTTCAACATCAAATCATCCTCATCGATATGCAAGCCGCTAAAGTGGCGTCACCTAAAAAGACTTGAACCAGGCAACTAGTTTACCCTATGGGAGGCCCTAACCATACAGCATTTCATTCCATGGTCATAATTAAATCTGAAAGTTGTTTTGCCATCTTACGTTGTACTACACATATTGCCTCAGATATAATGACTAGTTATGAAAAGAGTCAGGTGCTGTAAATTGTTAATGTTGTTGGCTGGTTATGTGTATAAGTGCAAAAGTTGGAAGACATTTTTGTTTTGATTGCATGGAGTCCTAGTTAAGGATCTTTACGAGTTACACGAATACTTTGTTTTATTGAAAGTGTATCTCTATTATGTTATCAGAAGTATTTTGATGTAACTGAACCTCATATCTGCACAACCCCCGGCCCGAACTTCACTCCACCTAAACAACTGGAAACAGGGTGTGGTTGCACATTATGCCAGGATGGGCAAAACATTGCGGTATTAGAATATAAATAAGACAATCTGTCTTGCTTTTCTGTGTGCTGTTTCAGTCATTAGTGTGTACGTAGACTGTTTAGGTTCTTATATTGGTAACGCCACCGCCATTTAGCGCTCTGTATGAAAATCACTGACAGTGCTGTGCGAAGGCTGTGGTTGGTTTGCATTGTTGGAGTAATATTCGCCATTGTAGTGTTGGGCAGTTGCCTATTAACAGCGCGTAGCATTGCGCAGTTGGAGGTGAGCCGCCAGCAGTGGTGGATGTGGGGAAGTGAGATGGCGGATTTTTGAGAGCGGATGATCTGGACGTGTGTCCATCAGAAACAGTACATTTGTAAGAATGTATGTCATGAACTGCTATATATATATAATATGACATTTGAACACTAATAAGGTAAATACATTGTTCCCTATTCATTTGCTAACTATGCCTATCAGTAGTTAGTGCCTTCAGTAGTTTGAATCTTTTATTTAGCTGGCAGTAGTGCCGCTCGCTGTATTGCAATAGTTCGAGTAACGAAGATTTTTGTGAGGTAAGTGATTTGTGAAAGGTATAGGTAAATGTTAGTCAGGGCCATTCTCTTTTAGGGCTTATTGAAGTCAGATTGCGTTGCGCTAAAAAATATTGTGTGTCAGTTTAAGCACAGTCATCTATAATTTTTCTAAGGGGACGTTTCAAGTGTAAGGGATCCACCGGCTTACAAAGAAGGAGCTCACTTATGAGAGGACAATGTGCAGTCGTGGTGCAGCAAGTACAGTGGTGGAGTTATCCCTGCAGCTGCGAGGGTCATGGGTGATTAAGTGCAGCTCGTGGCAGGCGAGTGTAAGAGCAGGATTAGTAGTATTTTTCTTTAATCAATCATATGTGGTAGTTGTATTGCTATTTATGTTTTCTGGAAGTTGTGTCATCTTCGAGAGGCCAGGTGCGTGGCTCACTGGCCTGGGACAAGCAGTGTAAGTTTTGCTATGATGACGTGTTTCTTGTATTTGGGGAGTTCAGGTTTGTGCCTTGTTGGTGAACAATCATTCTAGGTTTTGCCTGGCTGGAGTTAATGCGTCTTCTGTGTAGGATAGCCAGAGCAATCTTACCAGGTGTCACTTTGCACAGGACTCCTTTCGTGCAGTTATTGCACAGTTTCCTGGGCTAGTTTGTCAGGATTCTGGTTGGGTTTTCATTGTTGTTGACGTGGTTCAGTGTGCTGCCCAGTCATTTGACTAGTTAACAAAACAGGACCAAAGGCTAAACTTTTTAAAGTATTTGCTGAGTGTGTATGTCACCGGGTTGATTTGGCCTTTCTGCGTGGTTCTGTTTTAAATGATCCTAATTGTACAATGAGTCTGTTTTGAAGGTGCCTGATTGGATAATGTTCTATAATGCGTGACTGCGATTGTCTTACTATTTTCATGTCGTTTTATTGCAGACTTTGTGTGTGTTGCCTTTGTCTGCTGTGAGGTGAAAATGTAAGAATTGCAGGAGGAGGGGAAAGGGACAGACTGTAATGTGCTGAAAGGCCGGTTCTTTTCCTCTCCTCCAGAAAATCTTTTTCAGTGCAATGTCACACTGGAGCTTTAATAGGGCAGACAGCGCGGGAACATGGCTGCCGTGAACGCCGCTGTATCCAGCGGGTTGCAATCATAGATAGAGGTGATCAGTCATCTGTGGTAATTGAAACTAACAGCAACTCCTGGAAATCTGCGCTATGGCCACAGTAGTAGCTATGGGCAAGAATATGACGTGCCGCCAGGGGCTGAACTGATGTGGTGGCTGAGGTGTCACTAACAGTGTGTTGATAGTGAAGGTGTCAGAGTGAAAACAGTCTGCTGTAGGAAGGGGAACCAGTCACGTCTTCCAGAGCAACTGCTGTCGTCAATGTGGAGGCAGTGGACAAGCCTGCAGCACATCCCCAGGGGTCAGTTTGCCACAGTGACCAAAATGTCACTACGCTGGGCGGGTCATGAATCTATTGGAGTAGTCGGGCACTGCACGGAGACGAACAGGCAAACTTGGGAAAAGTTGTGACAGATGGCCTCAAAAACCGGTGACCTGCTATACTTTCAACGATTTAGTGGGCCATTTGAGAGTTATAGAAACTCTATGTTAACAGGCCTCAGAAGTCCCAACGGTACCGAACCACTGGCGTGTCATCCTCAGAAGACAGGCACCATTGTTTGCAAATATCGTCAGGAATATGGTCAGCTCCCTCACCCATTGTCAAGTTCATGACCAGTGTCATTGTATATTAATCAAGTAACTCCTCAATAGGCCTCGCAAGTGCTGAGTGCACTCCACTTGCGAACAGCACTCGACAGACCCGGATGGTCACTCATCCAAGTGAGAGCGAAGCACTATTGAGTTTACCTTCGGAAATCTGACGGGAACTGGTATCATCAACTGGTATCATCGTTGCGGCAAGGCTGTTGGCACGAGGTGCTATCGGATGTTTGAATATTCGTCAAAGCAGGAATGTGCAGCATTTTGAACACTGCTGTTGTCGTTTTGAAAGACAGGAGTGTTCACAGCATTGTCATAACACACACATCAAAAAAGTTTTGCATCAGCCCGGTTACCAGAACTCCTGAAGACAGACGTTGACTATGGATATTGTATCGCAGACACAGTCGCTTTGACTGTTCAGAGATGTCACTAAACCCGCCAACACATGTAAACAACCATGTATGAACAGCGCCTACTAGGCGGAGAGGGTCCCACAGCCGACCAGTTTCAGTTATTCCAACGGGAAGGAGGTACACGTCTCGTGTTGCCTGTAGTTCAACCATGCCTAGAAGGTCACTACCGTGGTTCGATCGCATCCGCATTGTTACTTCGTTCCAGGAAGGGCTCTCAACAAGGGAACTCTTCGGGCGTCTTGGAGTGAACCAAAGCGATGTTGTTCGGACTTGGAGGAGATAAAGAGAGACAGGAACTGTTGATGACATGCCTCACTCAGGCCACCCAAAGGCTACTTAGTGCAGTGGATGAGCGCTACCTACGAATTATGGCTCGGAGGAACCCTGAAAGGAAGGCCACAATGTTGAATAATGCTTTTCCTGCAGCCTCAGGACGTCGTGTTACGTACGCAATGGGCTGTATGATGCGCAGCTTCACTCCTGATGCCCATCTTTCCAGCCACGACACCGTGCAGTGCGGTACAGATGGGCTCAACAACATGCCGAATGGACCGCTCTTTACCGATGAGTGTCACATATGCCTTCAACCAGACAATCGTCGAAGACATGCTTGGAGGCAACCCAGTCAGGCTGAAATCCTTAGACACACTGTCCAGCGAGTGGAAGTTCCCCGCTGTTTTGGGGTGGCATTATGTGGGGCCGACGTACCCTGCTGGTGGTCATGGAAGGCGCCGTAACGGTTGTACGATACGTGAATGCCATCCTCCGACCGATAGTTCAACCATATCGGCAACATATTGGTGAGGCATTCGTCTTCATGGATGACAATTCGCACTCCCATCGTGCACATCTTGTGAATGACGTCCTTCAGGATAACGACATCGCTCGACTAGAGTGGCCAGCATGTTCTCCAAACATGAACCCGATGGAACATGCCTGGGATAGATTGAAAAGGGATGTTTGTAGACGACGTGACTCAACAACCACTTTGAGGGATGTACGCAAAATCGCAGTTGAGGAGTGGGACTGTCTGGACCAACAGTGCCTTGATAAACTTGCGGATAGTCTGCCACGACGAATATAGGCAGGCATCAATGCAAGAGAACGTGCTACTGGGTATTAGAGGTACCGGTGTGTACAGAAATCTGGACCACCAGCTCTGAAAGTCTCACTGTATGGTGATACAACATGCAGTGTGTGGTTTTCATGAGCAATAAAAGTGTGAATAAACGTAGAAGAAATGACATATTTGTTCGAGTTCACAGTGAATGAATGAGCACAAGGCATTGTACGAAAAAAAACACAAAACATCACAGGACCATCTTGGCTCTGATCTGCACCTTCTGTACACTACGGGCTACATATCTCATTGGGCCGCCACCTTACGTCATTTGAAAACAAAATCACGATTTGGCGGTTCACAATGCACGCCTCCATTCATCTACCAACCAGTTCCTACGTTCAATCAAATGAAACTATATGGTTCCAGAGACCTCTTCAAACCTCAAACGTCTACGATGTATATACGCATGTTGAAGTGACGAATGAAAATCTGCACTGCCTCGTGATGACTGGGTGTTGTGTGATGTCCTTAGGTTAGTTAGGTTTAAGTATTTCTACGTTCTAGGGGACTGATGTCCATAGATGTTGTCCCATAGTGCTCAGAGCCATTTGAAAATCTGTACCAAGGCTGGGATTCGTAAGCGGGCTCTTCTGCTCACTAAACAGATGTGTTAATAAGTATGCCATACTGGCACAGTGACTTTGAAGAAATGCTATTCCAATGCAGTTGGGGAGCCTTTCGAAAATGGTTCAAATGGCTCTGAGCACTATGGGACTTAACTTCTGAGGTCATCAGTCGCCTAGAACTTAGAACTACTTAAACCTAACTAACCTAAGGACATCACACACATCCATGACCGAGGCAGGATTCGAACCCGCAATCGTAGGTTCCAGAATGTAGAGCCTAGAACCGGTCGGTCACCCCGGCCGGCGGGGAGCCTTTCCAATGCTGTTCGAGTTTAGGGGGAATACCAACTGTGCTGAGGAGGGAGGCGTGCCGGTTGTCCGTGCAATTGTACAAAGTCACTGTACCAGTGTAGCCTAGTGGTCAGCTCATCTGCCTGGTGAGCAGAAAAAGACACCTAGGTTCGAATCCCGCCCTTGGTACAAACTTTCATTCGTCACTTCAACCTGCATATACATAGTTTCTATGTTGTTTGGAGCATTCAGGACGAGCAGCTGTCTGTGCAAGTGAGAGTTAAGGCCTTTTTCGAGACATTCAACTTCAAATGTCCATTTTATGTTCGCTTGAAAACTGTTTGAGGTGAGCCTGCTTTCACCAGCAGCAGAAATGCCATTCGAATTGGAATCACTGTCGCTTATATTCTTACAACGACTGTTCTTACGCCGTGTGACGTACTAGATAAGTTTCAGAGTCCTCTTTGAAGCAACATGAAACTGGGCAACTTCATTTGCAGTGAGATCGTGTACACATAAAAACAGATAGTTCCTTTGTGCCATTCTGTCAGGTCTCACAGCCAATCCATCTTCCCTTGCTAATTCTTAGCTCGCACATTTACCACATCACTGCCAAGATTTACCACTTGTACAGCATTTACAGCGGACATACCATATACTAGTGGTTTTAGTAAACGTGGAGGAACGTGTCGGCCGGGGTGGCCGAGCGGTTCTAGGCGCTGCAGTCTCGAACCGCGAGACCACTACGGTCGCAGATTCGAATCCTGCCTCGGGCATGGATGTGTGTGCTGTCCTTAGGTTAGTTAGGTTTAAGTAGTTCTAAGTTCTAGGGGACTGATGACCTCAGAAGTTAAGTCCCATAGCGCTGAAAGCTATTTGAACCATTTTTTTTGTGCGAACGCCAGAGGTGGAAAATTAATCCCAAAAAGGTAATAAGATTGTTTTCTTTAGTTATAAACTGAATACGTCGTCGGCCCAAAAAGTAACGAGACTGATTTTATTCCTGGAGTATAAGCGATATCAGCGCAGTAACTGCGGTGATATCTTGAGCTGCGGCTGGTCCCGGCGGAGGTTCGAGTCCTCCCTAGGGCATGGGTGTGTGTTTTTGTCCTTAGGATAATTTAGGTTAAATAGTGTGTAAGCTGAGGGACTTATGACCTTAGCAGCTAAGTCCCATAAGATTTCACAGACATTTGAACATTTATCTTGAACTAGTGAACATAAACAACAGATGTCGATTGGACCTGTCAGCTGTGAGCAGGCAGTGTTATTCAGCGGCCGTGTTACCGTAGTGTGTCAACGTTGTTATGTCACAAATTGTAATAGAGCTATGATCAGAACATCTGTAAATCAAGTGTTTAAGATATTCTCCAGGATGGTTCAGAGATAAGAAAATCGTGTGCAAGGTTTGTCACACAAAGCTCGACTTCCGAACAGAAATAACGGCGTGTGGACGCCTGCTGAAATTTGACTAAAATGGAAAATGCTGACCCGTTCCCGAAGAAATAATTAATAGTGACGAGACCTGATGTTGTCAATACGAAACTGCCACAAAACGATAAAGTGCAGAATGGATCTCTGATGGTTCGCCAAGATGAAGGTGCGTGCCGGGAGGGATTAGCCGCGCGGTCTTAGGCGCTGCAGTCGTGGACTGTGCGGCTGGCCCCGGTGGAGGTTCGAGTCCCCCCCCCCCCCCCCCCCCCTCGGGCATGGGTGTGTGTGTCTGTCCTTAGGATAATTAGGGTAAGTAGTGTGCAAGCTTAGGGACTGATGACCTTAGCAGTTAAGTCCCACAAGATTTTACACACATTTTTGAACGAAGGTGCGTATGCAATGTGCGAGTTGAACAGAATCCTCGAGATGGAATTTCCTCACAGTGTCGCGTGGTCGTAGGACACCTGAATCGTTAAAACCATCATCTTAAATTCTAAATGATTACGACCACGACATTAGTAAATAAGTCATGGGACGAATACTAATCTGTAAAATAATTAACATTGCATTCATATTACTATTTCATTTCATATGGCTGTGCTGCGTTTTTACCTCAACCTGTACAGCCTGACAACCAGTAAACACATAAATGATGCTGAAACTATTACACTTAATACGCACCCGATCAGAGCAATATTCAAAACATCCAAACATTACGCGTAGCAATCATTAATCGTTTCTGTGTACTAACTCGTCAGTGGTTTCCAGTAAATGTACACTCTAGTGATTTCAGGCAACGAATGACTAAATATGTAAACCACAGTGCTTAAATTGCAAAGGATGATTGTATTAATGCAATGAAACGTCTCTGCAACATGAATAGCCAGCGAAGGAAGGCGACATCGAAAAATTAATTATCGTTTGATTTAGCCTCTTTGCGTGGCGCTAAATTGAATTCTGTTTTCGGCGAAAACAGCTTTTGATATGTGCCTTTGTGCGTGTGTGTGCGTGTGTGTGTGTGTGTGTGTGTGTGTGTGTGTGTGTGTGTCACTGCTAGTCTGTACTGAAAAATAACGACTGGCTTTAAGCAAAGGATCATGTGACTGCATGAGCCGCAATTACTCTGAAAATCCGCATTCGTTGAAAAAGAGCTCGTGTCATAACAAGTGAAATAGTGGCTCTCAGTCGCGGCATGTGAGAGAGGCGGGTCAGAAACACAGTTTGCGTGCGGGGCGGCCCCGCTAACACGGCCGTCCGGGCTCGGAAATCAGTCCGGCAGTTATCGTTTTATCGGCAAACTGAGTGGAAATTGGAACGCCGTGTCTGCAATATTGGCGCCCCACCATCCGTACTGCCCTGCTGATTCATTTGCTCGTCTCTTCCGGTGCCCGTAGGCGTAATACGAGTTCTGGACTTGTCCCGTGTCAGGGAGTTGGGTGCAGAGACCAGCAGTGGTTATCGTTTCGCCGCTGAAGTGTATCCAAATCTATATCTCCGTTACATGTTTACATGTTATGTGTTCGGTGGAGTGTAATTCTGGTAGCACTGTCGCATTTCTCTTTTTCTGCACCATTCCGGAATGGTAAGTGGGAAGAACGACGTCGACGAACCTTCACGTAAGTTCTGGTTCCTTAGACTTTCTAGTCGTCATTTTGTGAGACATTAGCTGGATATACTGAGCTCTACAGGGTGATTTTTTCCACCATGTCCAAACGCAAGGGATTGATCGATGAGAGGATATGGAACAAAAAAGTTCTAATGAATTTATGTACGGAAATGCATGGTTTCCATGCTAGAGACCATCAGGGCCGCAGGTTTCACAAACCCTGAGTCACGTAGGAATGTCCATGAACATACCGAGAAGCTAAAACAAACCTTTGATGCTCGTCACTGGCCCCAGCAGACTCAAATCGAGACGCGCCTTAGATGAGCCCCCATCTACTATCCACTAAGAGAGGACCCACCAAGCGGCGTTTCTGGTGATTGGAAAACCTGGAGAATGCTTAAGCGCATCAGAACTGGGGTGGCTCCTGTGAAATCTAATCTGATCAAATGGGGTTTGTTGGACGAAAATGACGACAAATGAAACTGGGGCACTCGACAGGACATGGAACATCTCCTACAATGCCCTGCCTGCCCGCACAGATGCACCCTCGACGATCTATGGCTGACTAAAGAAGAAGCACTGGACATTGCCCAATATTGGCCAAACAAATTGTAATTTCCGGACACGAAAAAGTAAAGTAAGTATTCAGTCATACTTTGTTACAGAGACTGCGGTCTAATACGGGCTGTAACATGCAGCCACAGTTGCAGTACGCATTTTTTCCCCCTAGAAGATGGTAATGTTCCCACACGTCATGCCCTAGCGCCCCTCCTACAGTAGTAACTGGTAATGTTCTGTCCGATTCACTTCTCTTGCTGACTCACCTTGTAGTGGGTGTGATACAGCGTTGTACACTATGGTTCCGTATTCGAATCGAGAGCTTGTCGACATGGTGTTTACTTACGGAAATGCAAATTGCAACGGGCGACGGGCAGCAATGTGGTTTTAGGAGACCTATTCTCGCCGACGACCAACACACCATTCAATGTTTACAATAGTGTTTCAGATGGTTCAAATGGCTCTCAGCACTATGGGATTTAACGTCTAAGGTCATCAGTCCCCTAGAACTTAGAACTACTTAAACCTACCTGACCTAAGGACATCACACACATCCGTACCCGAGGCAGGATTGGAATCTACGAACGTAGCGGTCTCACGGTTCCAGAACCACTCGGCCACCCCGGCAGGCCTCGATCAATCCCTAGAGTTTGTATACAGTAGAAAAAATCACCCTGTATATGCAAAAACTTACACCAAAAAAGAGAGATAAAAATACATTCATCGATAAAAACATAAAACGCTCGGATGCACTTGAATTATATACAAGAAAAATAGTCACAAACTGTTCGGCTGGCTGAGAGATTGGTGTCAGTACAATCACTATAATAGTCCAGTAAAGTTTGATACTGCCTGCTGCGATATACAAGGTCATTGATTGATTGACAATGTTCTATGTGTGGTAGGACCACTGGCTAGGCGGTTGTCCCAGGACACAACACAGTAGTGCACTGAGGTGAAAAAAGTAGTGGAATACCTCCTTATCTTGTGTCGAATCTCCTTTTTCCCGGCGTAGTGCGGAAACTCGACGCTGCAAGGACTCTACAGTCCTTGGAAGTCCACTGGAGAAATATTGACCTATGCTACCACTGTAGCCGTCCATAATTGTGAAAGTGTTGCCGGTGCAGATTTTTGTGCACGAACTGACCTATCGATTATGTACTGTAAACGTCTGGTAGGATTTATGTTGAGCGATTTGGGTTACCATGTCATTCGCCTGTCCAGAATGTTCCAAAGGCTACCAATTGTGGTCCACTAAAACTGCGGATTGTCATCCATAAAAATTCTATAGTTGTTCGGGAACATGAAGTCCATAAATTGCTGGAAATGATCACCAAGTAGACTAACATAACAATTTCTAGTCAGTGGTTGCTTCAGTTCCGTGTAAACACAGATCAAAACATTACGGAGACACGAACAGCTTGCGAAGTGCCTTGGTGACAAGTTGGTTCCATGGCTTCGTGGATCTGCACCACATTCTAACCCTACTATCAGCTCTTGCCAACTGAAATCGGGACGCCTCCGATCAGGCCACGGTTTTTCAGTTGTCTGGTGTCCACCAGATATGGTGATAAGCTCAGGATAAGCACTCGGAGCGATGTCGTGGTGTTAGCAAAGGCACTCGCGTCGATTGTCTGTTGCTGTATCCTATTAGCGCCATATTTCACAGCACTGTCCTAACGGATGCGTTGGTCGTACGTCCCACATTTATTTACGCGGCTATTTCACGCAGTGTTGCTTGTCTTTTAGCACTGAGAATTCTATACAAACGGCGCTGCTTTCGGTCTTCAAGTGAAGGGCGTCGGCCACTGCGTCGTCGGTGGTGAGAGTAATGCCTGAAATTCGGTATTCTCGGCACGCTCTTGACTCTGTGTATCTCGGAATATTGAATTCCCTAACGATTTCCGAAACGGAATGTCCTTTGCGCCTGGCTTCCACTAACATTCCGCGTTCAAAGTCTGTTAATTCACGTCGTGCAGCGATAATCACGTCGTAATTCTTTTCACATGAACCACCTGACTACTGACGACACTACCGCCAGTTCACCGCCATTTGGTAGCTTGTGTATGCGGAACTACCGCCAGCTGTGTATGTATATATGTCGCTATCCCACGACTTTTGTGACCCCAGTGTAGTCTGTAAAACATTTCGGTGCAGTTCTTTAGTTGCAAAACAGAATTATCTGTGCATTTTGTAGCGTTATCATTTGCAGCCATTCTTCCCCAGTTGCTTATTCAATACTTTTTATCTTGTAGATAGAACAGCTATTATTCGATTCGTCATTTTCAACTGAATTTATTATTATTGCTGTTTAACCGTACATGTTTATTCTGATTGTTTCAAGCATCTTCACTGTGTAATATAGTATAGCTGCCCTTCCTCACGTGCTGCTGAGGCCACTGTTAATTTGCTTGCAAACGCAATAGCATTGAAATACAGGTCTTCTTCTTCTCGTCCTTCCGCAACCGGGCGTGGGACCGGATATAGCAGAGTTATGATAAGTATGATTTGAAGTGATATGCATTTATTTTGTGCTTTAGTCAGCTTCAAATAGGAGCGCACTTCTCTATTTTCGTTCCTTAGCTATGATTCTCCCAGAAGAAGTGACAGTGTAATCTTATTTTTCTTTATTTTTCACCATTCGTCGATAACAATTGATAATGCCTCGGCAGTAAACATATAATTTGCTCAAGATAGTGCCTAATAGACTGCAAAGTACAGGGTGTATGGAAATTCGTGTTACAAACATGCAGAGGGGAGCGAGTACAGAATATTTTGAATAGGAAACCTTGTCCAGAAACGTCATCCAACTACGCTACAGAGCGTCAAAGTTAGAAGCTCCGACGCCTGTAAATGTATGAATATACAGGGTGATTCCGTGATGTTACAGACTTTCAAGAATGATGGAATAGATAAATGTATCAACTTAAGGTAAGGGTCCCTCGTTCCGAAACGAACGAGTCAAATGTTCAATAGAGGAAGTGTATCTCAGACTAGCAGAGGTGAACAAGTGCTTAGCTCCTCTGGTATGCAGTTTAGAGCCCATATTTACTAGAAATTATTGTGTTTGGTCCAGATTGCCACCTCTGAAATTTGCCTACCCTACAATCTTAGCAGCAGCAGTACCGGAACACGTATTCCACCATCGAAGGTATCAGAACCGTTTTTGCTTATAACTTTCGACTCGTTCATTTCGGAACCAGAGTATATGGAAGTCTGTAAATCACGGAATCACCCTGTATACAGGGTGTTACAAAAAGGTACGGCCAAACTTTCAAGAAGCATTCCTCACACACAAAGAAAGAAAATATGTTATGTGGACATATGTCCGGAAACGCTTACTTTCCATGTTAGAGCTCATTTTATTACTTCTCTTCAAATCGCATTAATCATGGAATGGAAATACACAGAAACAGAACGTACCAGCGTGACTTCAAACACTTTGTTACAGGAATTGTTCAAACTGTCCTCCGTTAGCGAGGATACATGCATCCACCCTCCGTCGCATGGAATCCCAAATGCGCTGATGCAGCCATGAAAAATGGTGTATTGTATCACAGCCGTCTACAATTCGGGCACGAAGAGTCTCTACATTTGGTACCGAGGTTGCGTAGACAAGAGCTTTCAATTGCCCCCATAAATGTAAGTCAAGAGGGTTGAGGTCAGGAGAGCGTGGAGGTCATGGAATTGGTCCGCCTCTACCAATCCATCGGTCACCGAATCTGTTGTTGAGAAGCGTACGAACACTTCGGCTGAAATGTGCAAAAGCTCCATTGTGCATAACCACATGTTGTGTCGTACTTGTAAGGGCACGTGTTCTAGCAGCACAGGTGGAGTATCCCTTATGAAATCATGATAACGTGCTCCATTGAGCGTAGGTGGAAGAACATGAGGCCCAATCATTACATCACCAACAATGCCTGCCCAAACGTTCACAGAAAATCTGTGTTGATGACGTGATTGCACAATTGCGTTCGGGTTCTCGTCAACCCACACATATTGATTGTGAAAATTTAAATTTTGATCACGTTTGGAATGAAGCCTCATCCGTAAAGAGAACATTTGCACGAAATGAGGATTGACACATTGTTGGATGAACCATTCTCAGAAGTGTACCCCTGGAGGCCAATCAGCTGCTGATAGTGCCTGCACACGCTGTACATGGTACGGAAACAGCTGATTCTCCCGTATCACTCTCCATACAGTGACGTGGTCAACGTTACCTTGTACAGCAGCAACTTCTCTGACGCTGACATTAGGGTTATCGTCAACTGCACGAAGAATTGCCTCGTCCATTGCAGGTGTCCTCGTCGTTCTAGATCTTCCCCAGTCGCGAGTCATAGGCTGGATTGTTCCGTGCTCCCTAAGACGCCGATCAATTGCTTCGAACGTCTTCCTGTCGGGACACTTCGTTCTGGAAATCTGTCTCGATACAAACGTACCGTGCCACGGCTCTTGCCCCGTGCTAATCCATACATCAAACGGGCATCTGCTAACTCCGCATTTGTAAATATTGCACTGACTGCAAAATCACCTTCGTGATGAACACTAACCTGTTGATGCTACGTACTGATGTGCTTGATGCTAGTACTGTAGAGCACTGAGTCGCATGTCAACACAAGCACCGAAGTCAACATTACCTTCCTTCAATTGAGCCAACTGGCGGTGAATCGAGGAAGTACAGTACATACTGACGAAACTAAAATGAGCTCTAAAATGGAAATTAAGCGTTTCCGGACACATGTCCACATAACATCTTTTCTTTATTTGTGTGTGAGGAATGTTTCCTGAAAGTTTGGCCGTACCTTTTTGTAACACCCTGTATACATACATTCACAGGCGCCGGCGCTTCTTTGACACACTGTAGCGTAGTAGTATGACGTTTACGGACACGATTTTCTATTCAAAATGTTATATACTCATTCCCCTCTACAATTTCTAGAAGTCTGTAACGGAATTTGCGAACACCCTGCGTTTCAACAAGAAAAAATCACGGAGCTAAACGGAATGGGTTATATCACAGCCGGGGGAAGGCATGTTGTAAAGAATGGCCTACATAGAAATAAAATAAATAATTGTTTGCTCAAAAATTTCTCCAACTTAAGAAGTTGAGGTGACTATGTTTCGCTTGTCATCATGTTTATCTTTGGAAATTAGTAATGTACTTCAAAATGGGCTTATAACCCGAAACACAGGTTGTGCAGTAACATTAATAATAAAATTGTGAAACAAAGCAAGAAACAGTGTTTGTCTGGACAAATATTTGGGTTTGAGATATATAGTATACTATTTCACACTAGCATTTATAGGCTACATTGACACGCTATCTGATCAACGGTATCCGGATACCTCAACGTAATGCGAAATTGACCACTAGATGTAACGAGAGGACGATCCGCCAGTATAAAAATAGGCGGGGAGTACTGTGCTGTCAGTAGAGAAGCAAACCATGAGTCGGTCAGGAGAGTTTAGGAACTAATCACTGGTTGTCACCTAAGTAACAGATCCGTCAGGGACATTTTTAGCCTTCTAAAGCTGCCCAAGTCGACTGTCGTTGATTTGGTTGTGAGGTGGAATCGCGAAGGGACAACGACAGCTAGACCAAGACGAAATAGACGTCCCTTACTTACGAAGAGAGAACATCGAGCATTGCGGGGGATGGTTGAAGAAAATTGCATAAAACAAGCAGAAGGAATCACTCGTGAGAGCTACAAGCATCCCGGCGAGCGCAATTAGTGCGCGCAAGGAGATTAAAAGAATGGGCAGAATGGTGAACAGCTCCCCATAAGCCACACACTTCTGCAGTCAATGCTATATGACACTTGAGGTGATGTAAAGAGAGACGCCACTAGACATGAAAGACTGAAAATACGTCATCTGGTGTGATGCATGATGCAATAGCCAGCCACAATCCGCTGGAAGGTTTTGGATTTCATGAGTGCCTGGAGAAGAACGCTACCTGTCATCATACGTAATGTCAACAGTTAAACGCGGTGGTACCTTTTTCTTAGAATGTGGCCCCCTTATTACGCCTAAGAAAATTCTAAATGCGGAATGATAAGACATTGTACAGTGGAGTATCAGTTTTGATTATTGTAACGGCATGAGAATGTACGCTGTCAAAAACCACCATGTGTGACGCAATGGTTTGTTAACAGTAACATTTCTGAGATGGATAGGCTTGTCCAGAGTGCAGACCTGAAACATGTCTGGGACGAGTTGGAATGTGACTTCGGTCCAAGCGCCAGCGTTCGCCATCACCATCTTCTCTGATTTTCCTCCTTGAGAAACAATGTGCTGTCACTCCTCCACTGATAATTGGAGGAATGATGGGCAGCATTTGTACATTTGTTTACGTGTCAAAGCTTGGACACAGATCTCCAATGGCCTTTTTTATTTAATCTTAAGTTTTTCTGCAGAAGTGGTTTCTATCACTAAGCGTATACCATCAGACATGAGCTGCAAGTTGAGGCTATTGAAAATTGTGCGAGAGGAACGGGGAAACTGTTGCAATGTCTCACATTTCTCATGACAGTCGATGCCTACAGTTCTGCTGGCCTGGGTGGCCGAGCAGTTCTAGGCGCTACAGCCTGGAACCGCGCGACCGCTACGGTTCGAATCCTTCTTCGGGCATGGATATGTGTGATGTCCTTAGGTTAGTTAGGTTTAAGTAGTTCTAAGTTCTAGAGGACTGATGACCTCAGAAGTTAAGTCCCGTAGTGCTCAGAGCCATTTGAACCATTGCAACCTACAGTTCGTGCCACGAAAGACTCGTACAGCTAACGTTTATGACCTTTTTTTGTATTTTGGAGTAAAATGTCACATCATTAAATAAATACGCTGACGATAAGACATCAACATCCGTTGTAATTACACAAAGCTGTACGAATTCTGGCGAGAAGCAAAGTTGTCAGTTTGAGATGAGGTACCATGATCTGGAAATAACTGACGACTGACGAGGGAATGGTCCAGTCTGACATGTCAAATCATAGCCTGGAATTCTATACAAAGGAAGAATATATCGAAAAAAATGCAATGTAATATTTTTAGCTGCTAAGATGCACTGCAAGTATTTTAAAAATGTCGATGGTACTTCCAGCATGTTGCAATAATTGTAGATCAGGTTAATCAGTGCTACGACAAAGCAGCCAAAGTTGCAAATTTCGCTTTTTTATTCACTCGCTGATTAACTGCGGGAGCCATTTTCAAATCGAAGTAACATACTCAAAGTGGTATTTCCGGAAATGCTAATACTATGTCAAAAATGTATACGTATAATGACGTACGTGTACGCGCTGTAGTTGATCGTTTTCACTTCATAATCCGTAAAAAATTTTGACAGGATTTTCGCATTTCGAAAATACGGTCAACGAGTCAATAAAAAAGTGAAATTTGCAACTTTGTCTCGTTTTCGTTATACTGTGCTAATTTTTTTCGCGCTACTGATTTTTTACGCGACAAGGAGACCGGTTTGTACAGCCTGCCTGTCTAGCGTACGACTCTGAGAAGACCCGAAGCAACCTTGACAAGAGAGCGTAGCGTACCGCAAAAATCCAGTGTGCACACTTGTGAATTTTAAACACCTAAAGTCCTAAACGATTCCAAAAAGTATCACGTATCATAAATTTCTTGAATAACTTGAAGGTCGTATCAGCATCTAAACTGTTTCAGATGTAATGCTTAGAAAGATGACTATTAGAGGAAAAAAATCAAGACCGCGTTTGATTTTGCATTACAGATGACTTTAATTGTGGAAATGAAATATCTGTTAAACATGCAAAATTTTATAAAAATTCCTGTAGCACAATTCTGATGATAATTTTACAATACCTGTCACAAAAATATGAAGTGTCTATTGCATAATGGAAACAGCCATTTTTCTGACACCAGGTACATCCGATAACAGAAAAATTGATGCATTCAAGCACTTCACAGTCATTACTTCTTTTATTTAGACAGATTGGGGATAGATGTCGTTGTTCTGGATATTGCGCAGCATACCAGACGTAGCTGATCAAATTCGTTATGAATTATGAACAAATGACTGAAGTTTAAGAATACTGTTACGACGATAAACCTGAAATCATACCGAGCGGTTGGATATTATGTTACCCAACAATATCGTGAAAAATATTTTGCGCTACCGAAAAAATTACTTATCGAGAAGTTCAATCACATTAGTTGTTGCGGTTGGAATCCGAATTATGTCAACAGTCTTTTCGTCGTTCTTCTAAAAGCCAGAGGTACCACTATTTCCAGGCGAAACGTCTAACGAAAGTGATGAATTATTTTGAGCATCTGGTTGTAAGATGTTTTGAATAAAATGTTTACAACTACTTCTTCCCATATTCTCGCTATTGATATGTCCATCAGAAGATTTTTGCAACTCTTTTCGTTTTGTTTATGGTCCTAATTTGCCTGGAGGTTTGCAGAAACAGTAATCAGTGACATTACTGTATACGAATGTGTCATAGCATTCGTCGATTGCACAACCAACTATGTCTTTTTCTCGTCCCGAAATGGTAAAGCGCGACTTGCATGCATTCTTTCACGAAATTCGACTGACCGGCTCTATATCCAGCAAATGTGGGGAATAAAAGTAAACATCGTCTTTACGTCAGCTACCAATTTCTCTACAATACTGGCTATTAAAGACATATCCTCTATACGTTGATCTTCGTAATTTCGCGACTTTCTGTTCTGTGTGATTTCTTGAATCTGCTTAATCAGGTCGAAGAAGCTAGTAAATCACTTACTTTTATTTCACTTTGTTCTGAATTACTTCGTACACAATGGTAAGAGGAAGTGGGCTACAAAGTAATGCAGTAGGAAATCTGGACAGGTACAGAAATGATTAGTGACGAAGATGATTAGTGACGAAGTTAACACAGTAAAGGAAGCTTTACTCGTGTTCGTGCGGTAGCGTTCGCGCTTTACCTCGGGTTCTCGGGTTCTATTCCCGGCGGGGTCAGGAATTTTCTCTGCATCGTGATGGCTGGGTGTTGTGTGCTGTCCTTAGGTTAGTTAGGTTTTAGTAGTTCTAAGTTCTAGGGAACTGATGACCATAGATGTTAAGTCCCATAGTGCTCAGAATCATTTGCAGCTTTACTTAATTTGTCTTTCTACAAACATAAAAAGACCTATTCCAGACAGTGCAACACGAAACAGTATCTAGCTATCACAATGTCAACAAGCATTATACACTAACAAAGGCGCCGCTGTGAAGAGGCTGCAAACACAAGTGGGTTGAGCGACAGCGCCAGCCGTCCTTTACAGCGGTGGAAGAGGGCGTTAGTGGTACAGAGCCGCTGGAGGTATGGCTTAGCGAGCAAGCACCATTGGGCCCTCCTAATCCCGTGCGACCGCTAACAACGTCGAACGGGAACATGCGATTCCGTAACCAAACTCGTGGCGACGAGGGATGGAATTCGTAGGACGCGGTCTCCCATATCTCCGTCGGCAATGGTGCAGTATCTCTCACGAGTGATTTTGAATCTTTCCTATAGTTTTCTCACACTTCCGCGAATGGAATTTTGATGAATATGTTTTACTTCATATCGGCTTTTCTTCTATTTACAGAATTTACTATCAGATTATACAAAACGAAATTGACTTTGCACACTGCTTAACTTTACGCATTATCTCCCTCATTCATTTACCAGAGGTTCATAGCCTGTTATTGTCACTGAAAGCCATTACTGTGCATGCTTTCTTTTGGATTTTGAAGGAATTCTTGTTCTGGGTTCTTATCGGAACAACAATTATCGTTCGAATCACAGTTGACGGAATCGCCAGAATTATTTTCTGCTTTTTCTGACATTTTCACAGTTTTTAACGCAAGGCGGACATCATACGAATCAATGTTCAAGACATTAATTAACAAATAACATATATGTAAGCCTTCAGAAGGAGTAGGTGATTTGGACTGCACCCCACGTTCTTCATATTTCATCTCTGCAAGACTGAGAACGTTAATTGGATTCCACATTACTGTAAAACTCTGGAACCTGTACAGATAGATGTTATTAGAAGGCACATAAGAAGAAAAAAACAATGAATATTAATTCTATCAAAACTGTTAACACTTATCGAAATTCGCTTTAGAAATATGATAACGCTGCTTTATGTTATCTGTTTAGCCGGCCGGGGTGGCCGAGCGGTTCTAGGAGCTACAGTCTGGAGCCGCAAGACCGCTACGGTCGCAGGTTCGAATCCCGCCTCGGGCATGGATGTGTGTGATGTCCTTAGGTTAGTTAGGTTTAAGTAGTTCTATGTTCTAGGGGACTGATGACCTTAGCTGTTAAGTCCCATAGTGCTCAGAGTCATTTGAACCATCTGTTATCCATTTACCGATGCGCCATCAAACAAGTACGTGCGCCTGTCGTGTTGCACATGGCGCAGTGTGCCGCAGCGTAGGCAGGGACGAACATTTCTCCAGCTGTCTGGCGGGCTATGACTTTGGTAATGTCGAATGCTTTTCTTTAATATCTACGGTGCCTCTTACCAACTAACATTTTGAACAGTATGTTTCTTGAGCTGTATTCTTCCCATATAAAAAAAATCCGGAGAGTTCCGACAGGTCGGATTGGACTACTTCCTTCTGAGTCGAAAGTAACTACGCGAAACTTTCTGTCATATAACACTGCAACTGGAATACGAGAACCTACGTATCGTGGTTGCACTCACGGACAGTTTAATGTTGCTCGTGGGTCCAGTTTCACTGATGAAGATGTTCACCAATATGCAGGCCCAATTACTTTTATGAAGTGTGTTATTCTCCACATAAAATATCTAGTAAAAATGTTACCACTAACTTAATCATCAGCTTTCTTTTTTCCCCATCATAAAAGTGACTTAATTTCTTATGATTACTTACTGTTCAGGCCATGAATACATTGAACGACACCCAGTGACCACGATGCTCTCGTTTACACTAACAGATAAGAGTGGTGTTGTCATTAATCCATCATTTAATCATACCTCCAATTACTGGCCAGCAGAACTGACTGTCGACCGCCTTTTCAGGCATTGATTTGTAGAGGACTGTTTCGGGCTTGATTACAGCTCTCATTACAAAGTAAAATTTTTCGTATTATAAGTTTCTAAAACTTAAGCCTCTCGAAAGGACGAAATTTCGCAACACACTCCACAGAACTGTTCAGCAGGCGAGTTAAAAATGTAAAGCAAAGAATCTCTGCCGACAATATTGTGCGAAAAGATAGTAATATCTAAATAAAATTATTTCATGAATTTTTTGTACGTAAAATGTGGTTTAATAAAGAAGAAATATCCCATTTATTATTCAAATGTTCGAAAAGACATTTAATTATATGTTATCTAGTATTTCCAGGGATGCCCTATCATTTACATATGCTCTTGCACAATGTAAATATTTCATAATTTGATTGATCATAGTAGATGTTTCTTGAATACCTGCAACTTTGCCATTTGTGACTGACACCTAGGTTAGGAACTACATGTGACATATTGATGAAAATCACGTAATCTACCAACATTTGAACACCTTTGATTGTGTCCAAAATAATAATGTAATAATGTAATAATGTCGTAAAATCTTCGTTCTATACTTTGATTTCATATAATAATGTAATAATGTCGTAAAACCTTCGTTCTATACTTTGATTTCATATAAACGAAGAGTGTAAAGATGGTTTGTGTGTGTAGAGCTTTCTCTCCATCAAGGAGGCAGTATCTGCAGGCAGACAGAAAAAAATTACCATTTTCTAACATTAGCAAGTAAAAAATCACAAGATTTATGTTTTGCGATTTTCCAGTTGCAATAAAACCATAGGAAAACGTCTGCAGCGTAAGAGAGGCAGAACAGCACACACGCAAACCTCGCACAAAATACCAATCTAAATATTTTAATTTAATAATGAGGATAATTCTCAAAACCCATCGTGCTAAACACGAAGAAAACGAACCTGGTACAATGTTTTATTATTTAATTAAATATTTCAATATAAAACTGCTAACTATTAACCTCCCCCCCCCCCCCCCATCCCCGCCCACCGCTCCCCACTCCGAAAAACTGGATAGTGGGGCTCCGTGCTCCGTGAAAACATTGGGCACCTAGCATGTATTGTGTGGATAGATCACCTCTGGTTTTGTGATATTAGTAATTGCTTTACTATGTGTGTAGTTGCCAGCATTGTATGGTAGGCACATCTAGCAATACGTGGGTGTCCTTCTAGGCGGGAGGCGCAACTAATCCACTCCAAATGACATGGAATGTCCGCTAATACTAAGAGTACAGTTTGCTTTTACAAGTTGGTGTATAGGCGACTGAAATGGCGTTGTGCCTAGTTATGGGGTTAGCTGTCATTATATTCATGGGGAAAAAACTGTAGTAAAGCTGACTTTCGTACTGCACCTAAAAATATGGAAGACATACAATGAGAGGTAAAATCCTACGAAAGAAATATTAATGTATCAGAGCTTCTGATCAAATAAACTTTTAATCGATACTAGTTTCCATCAGAACGTTCATCATCAGGCAACATGAAATTATTCCAGTCCATACAGTATCAGTTTTGTATTGTATTGTATTGTATCGTTGTGAATTGATGACCTATAAACGACGGAGAGGCGCTTGGTCCCTGCCGTAGCCTCAGTGTTACTCAACCCCTCAATAACAGGCTACAGCAGTCCACTCACCCCTCCAACGACCCACACCGAACCCTGGGCTATTGTGCGGTTCGGCCCCCAGTGCCGCCCCCCCCCCCCCCCCCCCCCTCGCACGGGAACATCTCACACGAGACGGGTGTAACCCCAATGTTTGTGTGGTAGAGTAATTATGGTTACGGTGTACGCGTACGTGGAGAAAGTTTATGTGCAGCAATCACCGACATAGTATCAGTATCAGTCTTACTACGGTACGGTGCTTACAATAAAATCATAAAGAAAACAATGTGAGTTGCTGACATAGCTACTAAACGTTTATTTCATCGGTATTTCTTGGTGGTTCATGCAACTGCCTTTTTTTGAAAAAAATACTTAGGACCTATTTAGCATCACTTCCACACGAAAAAAAGAAAAAAAAATTGAATCGGAGTGCCTGTCGTCGTGGTAGAGAAACTATAAAAATCTTAAAAAAAAAGAAAAGGCAGAAACTATATGTAGTTGAGGTCGATGAAGTCAGGAAAATGCAGATAACTGCTCACACAACTATAGGGTAATATCAACAGTAGCAGAGAACGGTATTCCGAGTATAGGATTTTTCTTTATCTAGGACAAAGAGTGAGTTGGTATGAACAGTTCAACTGTAGGACTACCAGAATGAAAAATGCTCCTACATAGAACAAAAGTGCTAATATCTCCTAAACAGAGTTAGGAATGAAAAAGAAGGGAACTAGCTTTTTGACTTATCTGACAGCTTCAAAGACATTTAAATCAAAACATCTTGGCATATTGGCGCTTGTTTACTTCCTAGTATTAGTACCCATTTTATGTAACACAATGCATCGTGTCAAGTAAATTAGCATGATCCATGATGTCATGTCGTACAACATGACACATGCCATCATGCCGTCAACGTATCATTTATGAGTCGTACACGATGACATAACGTGTTACTAAAGTTTAGAACGCATGCACCCCACTCTCGGATACTGCCTATTCTAAATGCACCACCACACTCTGATTGGTTCAAATGGCTCTGAGCACTATGGGACTTAACTGCTGTGGTCAACAGTCCCCTGGAACTTAGAACTACTTAAACCTAACTAACCTAAGAACATCACACACATCCATGCCAGAGGCACGATTCGAACCTGCGACCGTAGCAGTTGCGTGGTTCCGGACTGGAGCGCCTAGAACCGCACGGCCACCGCGGCCGGCCCACACTCTGATACTTCCTATTGTAGATGTATCCCACGCTCTATAAGCAGATAAATTTGTGTCTATTTGTTCTTACAACCCTCAACCATACATGTAGCATGGGCTGGGCTTGGGAGAGAAATGGTGCCCTCCGAAGAAACTCACACCTCCTTTCCGTCCCCCTCCTAGAGATCAAAAAATTGTTTTAGCGTCCCTACAGGAACAAATTCACCTCAGAAAATTTGCCCCTCAAGAAAAATTTGTTCAGCTATTACATATCTGCTCTTCAGCCCTATGATATATTTTTACTATGTCTGGAGGATATTCTGGATTTGGGAATAGGATGAGGGACTTTATAAACTTAAAGATACAGGAGTGTCAACACTTTGGGGCTAAGAGAGCTCATTGCACTCTGGAAGAAGGGCTAACTCGTAAAACAGCGCGAATATGTCAAGATGTTTTCAGAAGCTGCCAGATAATTCGAAAAGCTAGTTCCCTTCTTTCACATCACTAACTCCGCCCTGGACATATTCGCCTTTAATGTTCTACGAAAGGAGCGTTTTTGATTTTGGTTTGCAACGTTACTCTGGCATAATTTTGACATTAGATCCCCATAGCTCCGCAAACGGTGAAGATTCTTATTGACTCGGGGGACGACTGATCTAAAAGATTTTTATTGTCGTTCGAATCATATTGCTTACATCATGGAAATGTTTTCACAAAACAACAGGAAGACAATTAATTATAAAGAGTGAGCCGATTCGCACAATCTTGAAACACAGATGTGGAGCGCATCAAGAGACACACAAAAACGTGTTTTTTGTAAGTAAAACCTGAAGAAGGTGAATTTTTGGAAGCTTATGTCTTTTCACTCTTATTCTAACAACGCATGTTTTTATTTATTTGATTCACTTTAAATAGTTTCCGCACTTTCAGCTCATGTAAGAACGAATTTGACTAGGAGAGAGCGAGAGAGAGAGAGAGAGAGAGAGAGAGAGAGAGAAACCAAACCGAGGGAAAAGTACAGTTCAGGTGTATATGCCAATATCAAAAGCTCATCATAACGAGTAGATAATTAAACTGAAAGGGTAACTTTGTAGTTGAAGGGAGACCAAAATGTAATAATTGTGGATTTTCTCTGCCTCGTGATGTCTGGGTGTTGTGTGATGTCCTTAGGTTAGCTAGGTTTTAGTTCTAAGTTCTAGGGGACTGATGACCATAGATGTTTTAAGTCCCATAGTGCTCAGAGCCATTTTAACCATTTTGTAATAATTATGTGGGGTTGCGATAAAGGATAGAATTATAGGAAAAAGCGGATTCCGCAATAGAGAAGTAGGTCTCCTTAAGTACCGCAGTAAATTTCACCAACAAATAGAAAACGCACTGGAACGAATTTTCGTTCTGCAGCGGAGACTGCCGTGATTTAAAACTTCCTGTCTCATTAAGCCTGGCATTAAGCTTATGCGGTAGTAGGTGAGGTACTGGCGGGAGCACAGTTGTGAGGGTGAGTCGCACGTTGTGCTTGTATAGGGCAGAGGTCCCAGGTTCGAATCGCGGTCCCGTGTCCAGTTTCAATCTGACAGGAGTTTACAGAAACCACACTGTTTAACAAACACAGGAGGAGGTGGGGTAAATGGGAAAGGAATGGAGACTCAATTAGGTACCAACTGGCTTACTTAATGGCGATACAGAGGTCGGCAATACGTATTGTATAAGAAGTAACGAGAAGCAGACATAGATTCATATCACAATTTAGTAAGTGCATTAAATGCATTCGAAGTTACGAATAAGGACAATCATTAGCTGTAGAATGGAATTGACGACAATGAAAATTTGTGCCAGACCGGGACTCGAACCCGAATTTCCCACTTATCGCGCCTTACCATTTGGCTACCAGTGCATGAATCACGACCAGGCCCAACTTTCGTATGTCACCAACTATGCGCCTACGACCTGGACTCATACATCCATTATGTACATTCCCATAAGGTTACATGTTGTAGCTGATGGTCGCTTGTCCGGTATCGGCAGAGAAATACGACTCTGCAGTGCCTGTGTTATTCCTCTTGCGATGCAAAGTTCCTTTTGACAGGCATACACTGCTACAGCCGTTATGAAATAAGTTACATGTCTCCGCAATTGCGAGTAAGGACAACCATCATGTGTCGAATGGAATGCATGCATGCAAAAGGGACTTCGCATCATAATCACAATAACACAGGCACAGCAATATCGTACATTTAGTAACGATGAAGAGCAGATCAATGTTTAAGGGAATGCGTGTAAACTGATTGTAGATACAGTGCACATGAATACCGCAGTAGGTAGTTCAGTGAAGGAGAATGAAGATCCCTAAAAGAGAGTAACCACGTACGTTGGATAGACATATGTAAGCAGAAGAAAGGTAAATGTGAAACCTTGTGGGTAACAGAAAAAACATTTCAACTGATCTACAAAGTAAAACAATGAAAAACATTCAGGAAAAGAAAAGAAGGCAGCAGTTGATCCTGGGGAAGAAAATCGATAGCTAAAAGAAAATGTCTGAAGGAAAACGGTGAAGAATTCGGAAAGGAAATATTCCTCATAAGGATGGACTTAGTCTGTGAAATTAAAAATAAAATCGTCGACATTAAGAGTGTTAAAATAATTCCACTGTCAAACGCAGAGGAGAGAGGGGATAGATGGAAAAAGTACACTGAGGGCCTTTATGAAGAGAAGCACAAGCTTGCTGAGCGATGGAAGAACAAATCGGTATCGATTTGAAAATGTGGGCTACAATATTGGAGCCAGTATTCTACAAAGCTTTTAAAGACTTGCGATCATACAAGGCAGAAGGGATGTATAAAATTCGTAGAGAATTTATAAAATATTTGAAACAGAGGAAACCAAGCGTCTATTAAAGCTAGTGTATACAAAAATGTTACACTAAAGGGATACCATCGGATGTCGATAGATCACCACACAATACCGAAGGTGACAACGGCAGACAAACGCGAGAGCTGTCGTACGAGCAGCTTCACAAATCATGCATTCAAGTTTGCTAACCAGAATAATGCAGAGAAGAATGGTAAGAAACACAGGGATTCAGAAAAATAAAAACATACGAGAGAAAGTTTTGAAGTTACGCTTGGTAATGGAAGTAAGACTTCAGAACCACAAGTACATTTCTGTAGTACATGTTGATCTACAAAATGAATACAACGACGTAAACTGTAAACCGTTTTAAATTCTCTGAAAAATAGGTATAGCTATTGGGAAAGAGGGGTTGTACGCAGTATGTGTACAAATGGGAGAGCAAGAGATAAGTCCCCGGATTAAAACGTCGTAAGTCGGGGATGTAGTACTTTTTGCCAATTTCAACGCGTTCACCGAAGAAATAATGTTGGTGTTGTTGTGGTCTTCAGTCCAGAGACTGCCATACAGTAAAGCTGCATGCCCTCGGGAAAAATTACGGCCGTAGTTTCCCTTGCTTTCAGCCGTTCGAAGTACCAGCACAGCAAGGCCGTTTTCGTTAGTGTTACAAGGCCAGATCAGTCAATCATCCACACTGTTGCCCCTGCAACTACTGAAAAGGCTGCTGTCCCTCTTCAGGAACCACACGTTTGCCTGGCCTCTCAATAGATACCCCTCCGTTGTGGTTGCATTTACTGCACGGCTATCTGTATCGCTGAGGCACGCAAGTCTCCCCACCAACGGCAAGGTCCCTGGTTCGTGGGGGGAGAAGAAACAATGATGGAAATAAAAGAAAAGTTCAGAACTGACATTAAAATTCTGTGTAAAAACACATCATGAGAAGATTCGCTGATGAGACATATCCTCTATGAAAGTGAGGAGGAATTACAAGACATCTTGAGTGAAATGAACAGTCTACCGTGCACAAATCTGGCGCATAGATCAAAGAAAGAAGAAGAGTGCTATTTTGGGAGCCAAATAACGCATAACGGACGAATCAAGGAGTACAAAAGAAACAGACCTGTTTTGTGAAAGAGAGAGTTTCTCGGCAGAAGAAGCCCGCTAGTGTGAAACATAGGTCGTCATTTGAGAAAGAACGTTCTGAAAACATACATGTGGAACGTTGTGTAGATGTGAGTCATGGCCTGTGAGAAAACTATTGAATAAGACGAAGGATTCCAGATGTGATATTTCAGAAGGGTGCAGAATATCAAGTGGACTGATAAAAAATGAGAAGGCCATCTCAGAATCAGCGAGAGATGCTACTTGAAAAATGCAGGCTTGAAGGAACAGAAGGACAGAACGTGTTTAGGAATGGGGAACACGTCCTGTGATATTAGAGGGAGTAGCAGACGTGCAAAACTGCAGGAAAGGACAAATATTGTAATACATCCACTAAATAATTGAGGTCGTTAGGTGCAAGTGTTAAGGTTAACACAGGAGATGAGTCGTGAAAAGCCGCACCAAACAAGACAGAAGTCTGATAAAATTCCCCCCTCCCCTTTCAAAATGGTTCAAATGGCTCTGAGCACTATGGGACAGCATCTAAGGTCATCAGTCCCTTAGAACTTAGAACTACTTAAACCTAACTAACCTAAGGATATCACATACATCCATGCCCGAGGCAGGATTCGAACCTGCAACCGTAGAGTTCGTGCCGTTCCAGATTGAAGCGCCTCCCCTTTCTGAAATAAGTAGATACTCGATTCATGCAACTTTTTCATGACCCAATAGTTAAGGGAAGCATGCAAGCCGTGCCACATTGTAATCATCGAGGAGGGTAACAAACTGTAAAGATTTGCGACTGAATGGAACAGTGCTTGATCGTCGAGATAAGGAGTCTTCAATCAGCACGCGGTCGCTTGCCCGTGAAATAGCTGTGACGCATAGCACTGTACGAGAAGTGGTGTGGAAACTTGAGCTACAGCCATATCACTAACAGAAAGTTCAAGCTGCAACTCCTCCTAATTACAGAACTCGGGTCGTGTGGATCCAGAGGATGCTGCAGCACCGCACGGTCAATCTTCAATATTCAACGTCTGTATTTTCCTCGCATGAAAACTGTTTCGTTGCAATCATTGCTATTACAAGAAACAATTTAATTTAAATCAATAATCTTTAACCGAAACTAAACTCGGTCCACTCGGTCTGATGTACAGAGCGGAATTATTTTGCTTTACGAGAGATGTGCGGCAAGATCGTGTTTCCATGTAAGCTGGAAGTATGAACTATTGCCTGCGAATATAGCTCCTTATGCAAGTTATATCATCGTATACTATTACTAAAATGTCTCTTCTGTGGTCATCGTGAGCACATCAACAGGAAGATTGAAATATTCTTATTTGTGGCGATAACGTTTGACTGAGTCGTTTCTAGCTCAGCCTCAAACATACACTGTGCCTTTTTCGCCATCAATGAAAATTACTAGCTTCATCACGGATACACACTGCATGAGGCTTTCGAATACGTCGATTTAAAAGCCAAGGGAAGCTGGAGAAAAGATAATCGGGATACTTCTATTAAAACTTTCAAGCTGAGAGGCCGTGGTCGACGTATAAAACTGCTCCCTGGCGTAACACCTCCAACTGCCGGGGACTTCTTCCAGGGTAAAAAGGTTACTCTCTCTCTCTCTCTCTCTCTCTCTCTCTCTCTCTCTCTCTCTCTCTCTCTTTCTCTCTGTAACGGATGTTTTTTTTTTTTTATTCATCAGTCTTCTGGCTGGTTTGATGCGGTTCGCCACGAATTTCTCTCCTGTGCCAACCTCTTCGTCTTAGAGTAACACTTGGAACCTACGTCCTCAATTATCTGCTGGACGTATTCCAATCTCTGTCTTCCTCTACAGTTTTTCCCCTCTACATCTCCTCTAGTACCATGCCATGGAAATCATTCCCTCAAGTCTTAACAGATGTCCTATCATCCTGTCCCGTCTCCTTGTCAGTGTTTTCCACATATTCCTTTAATCTCCTCATTCCTTAAGTTATCACTCCATCTAATTTTCAACATTTGCTTATTTTATTTACTTATTTACTTTATACACGTCAAGTTCCGTAGGACCAAATTGAGCAGCAAATCTCCAAAGTCGTGGGACGCGTCACTACCTGAAATTACAAGATAAAAGTAATAACAGATAAAAATACTTGTTTATGAACCCGAAAAAAGTCAGTCCATAAGTTTAAGTAAACGCAATCAACAATACATCAAAAATCAGCTTAATTTCTCAAGGAACTCCTCGACCGAATAGAAGGAGTGACCCATGAGGAAACTCGTCAGCTTAGATTTGAAAGCTAAGATCTTGTAATTCGAGTGGTAGCTTATTGAAAATGGATCCAGTAGTATACTGCACACCTTACAAGACAAGACTTAAAGAAGTCCGATCCAAATGCTCGTTGGATTTCTGCCCAGTATTGACTGAGTGAAAGTTGCTTACTATTGTGAATAAACAAATATTGTTAACAAGAAACGACAGTAAGGAACATGTATATTGAGAGGCCTACGTCAAAATACCCAGACTCGAGAACAGGGATCGACAAAGGTTCGTGAATTTACACCATTTATTTCCCGAACCGCCCGTTTCTGAGCCAAAACTATTCTTTTATAATGGGAAGAGTTACCCCAAAATATACCATACGACATAAGCGAATTAAAATAAGCAAAGTAGACTAATTTTCGTGTCGAACGATCGCTCACTTCAGATACCGTTCGAATAGTAAAAATGGCAACATTCATCTTTGAACAAGATCCTGAACTTGGGCTTTCCATGACAGCTTACTATCTATCTGAACAACTAGAAATTTGAACTGTTCAGTTTCATTAATCATATGGCTATTCTGTGAAATTAAAACGACCGGTTTTGTTGAATTGTGTGTTAGAAAAAGTAAAAACTGAATCTTACTGTGATTTAGCGTTAGTTTATTTTTTACAGTACATGAACTTATATCATGAACTGCACTATTTGGAACCGAGCCAATGTTACATACAACATCCTTTACTACGAAGTAGTGTCATCAGCAAACGGAAATATCTTAGAGTTACCTGTAATACTAGAGGGCATGTCATTTATATAAACAAGGAACAGGAGTGACCCCAACACTGATCCATGGGGCACCCCCCCCCCCCCCCCCCCCGTCACCACTTGACTTCATCCCACTCAGACTCCACACCACAGCCATTCTTGACATTGTGAATAATGACCTTTTGCTGTATGTTGCTAACGTAAGAGGTGAACCAATTGGGAGCTACTCCCCATATTCGGTAATGGTCCAACTTCTGGAGCAATATTTTGTGATCAACACAATCAAAAGTCTTAGCTAAATCAAAAAATAGCGTTCGAAACCTTTTGTTTAACCCATCCAGTACCTCACAGAGAAAAGAGAATATATCATTTCCAGTTGCTAAACAACTTCTAAAGCCGAACTGTACATTTGATAACAAACCGTGTGTTATAATATGATCAATTATGCTTACATCTAAAATTATCTACATTGTCCCCTTCTCCCTTTTCATAAACCGGGTTTACTACTGAATACTTTTATCTTTCAATAAACTGACCATTCCTAAACGAAAAATTACAAATATGGATAAATACAGGGCTAACATGTGCAGCACACTACTTTAATACCCTGCTAGGCACCATCATATCCATGAGAGTCCTTAGACTTCAGTGATTTAATCATTGACTCAGCCTCCCTTTTCTCTGTATCACAGAGGAGTATTTCAGACGTCAATCTCGGATATGCATTTTTAAAAAAAATGGCTCTGACCACTATGGGACTCAACTGCTGTGGTTATCAGTCCCCTAGAACTTAGAACTAATTAAATCTAACTAACCTAAGGACATCACACACATCCATGCCCGAGGCAGGATTCGAACCTGCGACCGCAGCAGTCTCACGGTTCCGGACTGCGCGCCTAGAACCGCGAGACCACCGCGGCCGGCGGATATGCATTTACTAAGAAAGTTATCTGATTCTCTGTTGAAACTAAATTTTTATTTAATTCACCAACAATGCTCAGAAAATGATTGTTAAATACTGTACATATATCTGATTTATCAGTATTAGTAATATTTTTCCTGCGAACTGACTTTATGTCGTCGACCTTTTGCTACTTCCCTCACAACTGACCATATGGTTTTAATTTTATTCTGTGAATTAGCTATTAACTTCCCTTACCATTTACTCAATGCCTTCCTGGTAACATTTTAAGCGCCTTACAACACTGCTTGTAATGGGCTACTGTACTCTGATTGTGACTACTTCCAACATTTTGATATAATTCCCATTCTATTCTACATGGTGTCCTTGTCCCACTATTCAGCCACCCGGCTGCCTATACTACTAGTACCCCGTTTAGAACGTTCTAATGTAAAGCAACTCTCAAAGAGCATGAGAAATGTGTTAAGGAAAGTATTATTTTTATCATGTATGTTATTGGTACTATAAACATCCTGCCACTCTTGTTGCTTGACGTGGTTTGAAATCTCTCTGTTGCTGTTGGATTAACTTTCATACATAGTTTGTAATAAAAAGTGACATTTGTTTGATTAATAAAGCCTTTTAGTGTTAAAATTGATGAATCATGATTTGAAGGCCATTCACCATTTTACTAACAATGCCCATCATGAAATGAAGAATGCATACAAATATTTTCTATGGCTGTGCTACTGTTCCCCTGCAACCTAGTTGGAAAAAACAGTGTCTGCATCAGATCTTATGAATTTATGAGATCTAACAACATCCTTTTCCTTGCATGATAATATCCAAATTTTTATTGAAGTCATCACGCATAACTAATTTTTTGCAGTTCCTACAAAATGAAACAAGAACCCTCTCTAGCTTGAGCAGAAATGCTCTGAAGTCAGAGTTAGAGGACCTATAAACAATAACAATTAGAGGTTTACTTTCACTAAATTCAACTGCCCCTGCAGAACATTCAAATATCTGTTCAGTGCAGTGCCGTGATACCTCTACGGACTCAAATGGAATTCTGCTTTTTACGTACATAGCCAGTCTCCTACCCTAGAACGAACTCCTTGTCTGTAGCACCACATCTCATACGCTTCGATTCTATTCTGTTCCGATTTCCCCAGTCCATGTTTCACTGCCATACAATACTGTGCTCCAAACGTATATTCTCAGAAAATTCTTCCTCAAATTAAGACTTAAGTTTGATACTAGTAGACTTCTCTTGGCCAGGTATGCTCTTTTTCCAGTGCTAGTCTGCTTTTGATGTCATCATTGCTCCGCCGTCATTGGCTATTTCTGCCTAGGTAGCAGAATTCCTTAACTTCATCTACTTCGTGACCATCAATTCTGATGTTAACACATAGGTGAAATTTTTTTATTCGTTTTGCATAAGTATTCCGGTTTTAACCTTTGAAGAGACAACCATAACTCTTCGAGTTTTATACAGTAAAAATTCAAAGTCATCGTCGGTATATAGTACTATAACACAAAACACATATTAAATTATTTTGTTTCATATGTAATGTGATAGCAAAACTGTAATGCACACAGCAAAATTCGAGGGGCTTGTGTTTGTGTTGTCCACGAGAATAAGATTAAGGAGCTACAGGAACGTAGAGCATGTATGAAGGCATATAAGTAGTCAGACACAAGTGGAATAACGTAAAGTCAATCTTAATGACAGGAAATATCCTCTGTCATGCTCTACATAAAAGATTACAAATATGCACTACATCATGCATTGTGTGAATGCCAAGCTGGATAACACTTTGCTAAGGGTGTACTACTGGATGCAGGTGAAGGTTTTCTTGTTAGGCAGAAATTAATTTGGCCATCTTCCCAGTAAATCACAGGTGTTAACAGAATATCAATAAAAGCAATATTTTTTTTAGACTTGAGAGGTATACTGACATCTGATTATAGCTGTCACTGCAGTAGCTCATTAAAATGGAAGTAGAAAGTTCCGTACTTTTGCACCAAAGTCAAACACTCACAGATAGGTGGGATAAAATCATAACAAGGAATAAAGATCGTGCAAAACGAATTCTGCAGATAACAGTTTTTAAAAAAAGCAGTTTCAAATGAGTATGATAAGCGGGAAACTTAATTTCTATACTTCGTTTTTAATTAAACGAAAACATTTTCCGCTTTCGACTGTAACTGTTCCATTTTTAATAAGTTTCACCTTTAATGCTATTTTTAAAAGGTAGTTGACGTGCATAAGCACAAGGCAGCAAATTATCCAGCCACCATCACATGGTGCACATATATAAAACGCACGACAAGTACTCATGCATGCAACTGATAGAAAAACAGTTTAAAAATAATAGTTGAAACGAGAACACTAGCACCGGCCATCGTCTGACAGTAAATAACATACTGATCGCACGTAGAGATTTTGTTCTTAATCCTGTTATTAAAAGGGTTGCCATTCCCAAGACAGGAAGTGGTAGCTCAAACGTATCTCATTTCTCGTGTTTGATTACTTTATGTTAGCCAGCCATATGCTCGTTGCTTGATACTTTGGTTGCTTGTGCTAATGCACATCAACTACCATTTAAAGACAGCATAAAAGCCGAAACTCGTTAATAGTGAAATAATTACAATCTAAATGGGAAATGTGGACATTTCACAAATCTGATACCGGTACGACTGTAGTACTTGCCCGAAGAAATGTAATCTTTTTTTTCCTTTGTCAACTAGATAATCTCACCCGCTCTGTTCATTTAAACCTTTTATTTTAAAAAATTACTTTCTTGCATCGGACGCATCACTATTAAAATTCCACTACTTGGTGATCGGGTGCGTGTCTCGCCGGACGCCAACAAAAATTCCACGCGAGAGGCGGGGTGCCTCATGGCATTTCGTTTTTAGATCTCCGCCCTGGTCGTTTTCTCAGTTCGCTCGATTCGTTGTTGTATTTGTTGTTTTTTTGGTCATCAGCTATAAGGCTGATACGATGCTGTTTTCCAATCCGCTCGTTTGTCAGCTGTCTTCGTGTCACCAACTCGTTCACTTTCTACGACAATTGCTACGTGATTATCGAATGGTAACTGACGTGTTTTCGTGTGTAAGAGTAACTCCTTCATCGATATTCCTCTTAAATGTCCCATGCTGATATCCACGGAGAAGGTTATAGAAGTGTAAGTGTTTCTCCTGAATATTGATGTAGCAAGTAATCTGAAGTAATGTTTCATACTGGAAGATATATTGTTAGCATACAACACGTGATGTAAACTGTATATGATTACAATAAAACATTCAGTAAACACACTTCGGGTGGATAAAAGTATGAAAACAACGAAAACATGTTAGCACGCCTGTTGCGGTATAAGATACCTGGTGGCATTGAAAACAATTTCCAGTCGTCTTGGAATGAATAAATACAGGTTCTCTATGGTTTTCATGGGATCTTACACCAATCTTCCTGCAATATAGTGGGAAGTTCAGGTAATGATGACGGATGTGGAGAGCGATTAGGCACACTTCTGTGCAAAGCAGACCACAAAGGTTCAATAATAATGAGATTTGGTGAGTGGGTGGCCAGGGGAGATGCGACAATTCATCTTCCTGCTCGCTAAACCAGTCCTGGACGATGGGAGTTGTAAAACAGAGGCCATGTCGTCTTGGAGCATAGCATCAATATTGGTGGACAAACATTTCACCACTGGATTGCCCGAATCAGCCAAAATTGTCACAATCCTTGACAGTAATGTCGCCTTGCAGAGTAACCAAGGGGCTCTTGGGTTACCACAGCATTGCTGTCCAACGACGAACTGCCACCATGTTTCACTCTTGGGATATATTATCGGCAATAAGTAATAAACAACGTGACACAAATGTCATCTGACCAAATAACTTTCTTCCATCGCTCCCTACAGCCCAGGTGTTGCGGCTCAGGCGCCACGTTTCTCTGTTGCGAGCATTTGCATCACCGATGTGTGGGTTTGGAATTCCATCTCGCCTGCATTTCACTGGTTGTGGAGCCTCATTGGTGTAGTTTTGATGCTTACACGGTTCGTGAGTGCGTCATTCAGTTCTGTGGTGACTTCTGCGGGTGTCGTCCTCTTATTTTTTTGTCAGAATCTTCTTCATTGACCGTCCGTCAACATCACTCTTCACACACTTCCGTTCGCTTTGTGACTTCGATGATGATGTTTTCCACTTTCCCTAAACGTGATATACATCATTACCACACGAGCATCTCCAATTTGTAGAGGTTCGAATTAACTTTGCTCAGATATAATGCACTCACAACTATATAGAAGACGGTACTGACCAAGCGATACACCTGTAATTTGTTGAGGATATTGTATAGGTGCCGTCTGTGGTCAAATACAGCAGCGCAACCTACAGCCTTGGCTAGCATATTCATTTTTATTTGAGCAAGCATTTCTCGCCGTGTTTCCATTCTGTTTGGCAACTCCTGTATGACCAGATCGTGTTGGACAAAAATTCGGTGTGTAATATAGCCACATATATACAATAAAGTTCTGCAAATTTCACAGGGAGTACACATTTTTTGATACTGTTATCTGCACCGCAAGCCATTGAAATAGTTCAGCAAGACGGATGGAAGGTTCTCCGAATATAAAAGAGGCGTTCAATCAGTAATCCAATACTTTTTTTCTGAAAGCAGGTTTGTTTTCAACCTATACCTTCCAATAGACCATATTATTCCACACTCTTTTTGGCTGCGAAACTCTAAATTTCAACATAATCTCCGTTCAATCCGACGACCTTACGCCACGTCGTTGGAACGGCTTGTGTGTCAGCATGATATCACTCTACTGGTCGACGCCGGAGCGAACGTCTAGCTGCATCGACGCCCCCTTACTATCCACGTACCGCTTCCCCCGGAGTGCATCCTTCGTTTGGTCAGACATATGGAAGTGGGAAGTTGCGAGGTCCAGTCCGTAGGCTGGATGAGGAAACACAGTCGAGTAAAATTTTGTGAGCTCCTCTTGGGAGCGCAGACTTGTGTGAAGCCTTGCGTTCTCATGGAGAAGTAGAAGTTCGTTGGCATTTTTGTGACGACGAACACCCTAAAGTCGTTCGTTCAGTTTCCTGCACAATACTCGTCGAAGTTGATCGTTTCTTCATGAGGGAGGACATAAAACAGAATAACCTCTGCAAAGTCCCAGAAGACAGTCGCCATTGCTTTAGAGGCTGAGGGAGTGACTTTGAATTTTTTGTCGGAAGAGAGTTGGTGCAGCGTTATTCCATAGATTGACGTTTTCTTTCCAAATGTTCAAATGTCTGTGGATTCCTAAAAGACCAAACTGCTGAGGTCATCGTTCCCTAGACTTACACACTACTTAAGCTAACTTATGCTAAGAACAACACAGACACCCATGCCCGAGGGAGGACTCGAACATCCGGCCGGAGGGTCCACGCAATCCGTGACATGTTGCCTCAAACCGCACGGCCACTCCACGTGGCATTCTTTCCAGTTCGAAGTGATGAACGCATGTTTTAACGCCCTGACGGTCTTCAGCAAGAAACTGTCACGATCTTCCCTGGAATGCGCAAGCAATTATGCAAAGATGGTCATCTGTTAAGGGGAACCTGGCGACATACACCTTTTAAGTAACCCAACTGGTGAAAGTGAGTATCAGCTCTATGAACACACACGTCCAGTTGTGCAGCGAGGTGTTTAACTGTGTCCGCGAGCTCCAACACTGCACGACTCACAGCCTTAAAACGTAAGAATTTCAACGGTTACTAAACGGCTGATAGACTGAAGCGGTCGTGTTATGTACCCAGTGGCAAAACGTACCATCACACCAGGTACTGTGACCACAAGAAGATGACGAATCTAGTATCGAAATGTTCTCGTCGGAGCATCCACAAATTGATACGTCTGTCGTGATCTTGTACGCTGACCGTTTGAAAACACAATTCGGTGCCACTCCTGTCTCCAGTCAACCTGTTGCGACATCAAGAGAACAGTATCCATGCTGACAGTGGGTGGCGAACCACACGTCGTCGTACGTCCCATGTTGTTACTTGTCTGACTGCCAACAAGCCCTCTCCTGATTCGAGATTTCTGATGCAGCTGTCGATTCTGCCCCTCTGTCGGTAGTCCAAAGGGGACACGGAAATTGGGTATGGAGTATGGCCCCACTTCCCCTTATTCCGCCTCAGTTACACTATGTTGGTGTTTCCTGCGCGAATACGGTCTCCACGTACGTGTATACCATCATTACTCTACCACGCAAACATTTGGGGTTAGGCTCGTCTGGTTTGAGACGTTCCCGGGGAAGGAGGGTGGGGGGGGGGGGGGGGGGGGGTAGGGGGGGGGGGTGCACTGAGGGCCGAACCGCACAATAACCCTGGGTTCGGTGTGGGGCGGCCGTGGGGTGGGTGGACTGCTGTGGCCTGTTGTGGGGTTAAGAACCACTGAGGGCTACGGCGGGACGAAGCATCTCCGTCGTTTCTATGTCCCCGGTTTAAATACACAATACAAAATGGCCCTCTAAACCCAATGAAACAACATCCACATGACAATGCCTGGATCACAGACACGGAAGTGTGACATAGCGATGAACCAGTCTCCATAGGCCACCAACTACAGCTGTCTAATTCCGATACGTTCTGGTAGATGTTTCCCCTTCTTACAAGACTTTCTTACATACAAGCAACAATCAAATGTGATTTCTAAATGAAAAACCCGCTGCAGAATCTTTCCTAGTATACAGATTGTAAACAGCGTTATTCCTGCATATTTCGTGCGGTTGTCGTGAAATGCTAATTATTTGCATATAGAAGCACGCAGTGCACTTCATGCCAGTATCACATTTGTTACATGCCATCCTCAAAAAAAAAAAAAAAAAAAAAAGGTCAAATGGCTCTGAGTACTATGGGACTTAACTTCAGAGGTCATCAGTCCCCTAGAACTTAGAACTACTTAAACCTAACTAACCTAAGGACATCACACACATCCATGCCCGAGGCAGGATTCTAACCTGCGACCGTAGCAATCGCACGGTTCCGGACTGCGCCCCTAGAACCCCGAGACCACCGCGGCCGGCTACATGCCATCCTCATCGTGGTACAATTTTAATGGTCACCACTTTATTTTATTAGCTACTGCCTTCACTAATTATGATCTGTTGTTGTTGTTGTGGCCCCAAGACCGGTTTCATGCAGCCTTCTGCGCTACTCTATCCTGTGCAAGCCTCTTCATCTCCCAATAACTACTGCAACTTACATCGTCCTGAATCAACTTATTGGATTCATATCTTGGCCCCCTTTCGACGATTTTTACCAGTCATATCTCCAATACTAAATTGGTGATCCCTTCATGTCACAGAATGTGTTCTATCAACCGATCCCTTCTTTCAGTCAAGTTGTGTCATAAGTTTCTTGTACCCCAATTCTGTTCAGTAGCCCTTCAGTAGTTATGTGATCTACCCATGTAACATTGAACACCACATTTCAAAAGTTTCTATTCCCTTCTGGCTTAAACTGCTTAGCGTCCATGTGCACTTCCATACATGACTACACTCCATACAAATACTTTCAGAAACGACTTCCTGACACTTAAATCTATACTCGATGTTAACAAATTTCTCTTCTTCAGAAACGCTTTCCTTGCCATTGCCAGTCTACATTTTATACCCTCTCTACTTCGACCATCGTCAGTTATCTTGCTCCCCAAATAGCAAAACTCCTTTACCACTTAAAGTGTCTTATTTCCTAATCTAATTCCCTCAGCATCACCCGACTTAATTCGACTACATTCCATTATCCTCGTTTTGCTTTTGTTGATGCTCATCTTATATCCCCCATTCCGTTCAACTGCTCTTCCAAGTCCATTGCTGTCTGTAACAGAATTACAATGTCATCGGCAAACCTCAATGTTTTTATTTCTTCTCCATGGACTTTAAATACCTACTCCGAATTTTTCTTTTGTTTCCTTTACTGCTTGCTCAATATACAGATTGAATAACATCGGGGAGAGGCTACAACCCTATCTCACTCCCTTCCCAACCGCTGCTTCCCTTTCATGCCCCTCGACTCTTATGACTGCCATCTGGTTTCTGTGCAAACTGTAAATAGCCTTTCGCTCCCTGTATTGTACCCCTGCCACCTTCAAAATTTGAAAGAGAGTATTCCAGTCAACATTGTCAAAAGCTTTCTCTAAGTCTACAAATGCTAGAAATGTAGGTTTGCCTTTCCTTAATCTATTTTCTAAGATAAGTCGTAGGGTCAGTATTGTCTCACGTGTTCCAACATTTCTGCGGAATCCAAACTGATCTTCGCCAAGGTCGGCTTCTACCAGTTTTTCCATTCGTCTCTAAAGAATACGCGTTAGTATTTTCCAGCCGTGGCTTATTAAGCTGATAGTTTGGTAATTTTCACATCTATCAACACCTGCTTTCTTTGGGATTGGAATTATTATATTCTTCGTGAAGTCTGAGGGTATTCCGTCTATCTCATACATCTTGCTCACCAGATGGTAGAGTTTTGTCAGGACTGGTTCTCCCAAGGCCGTCAGTAGTTCTAATGGAATGTTGTCTACTTCCGGGGCCTTGTTTCGACTCGGGTCTTTCAGTGCTCTGTCAAACGCTTCACGCAGTATCGTATCTCCCATTTCATCTTCTTCTACATCCTCTTCCATTTCCATAATATTGTCCTCAAGTACATCGCCCTTGTATAGATCCTCTATATACTCCTTCCACCTTTCTGCTTTCCCTTCTTTGCTTAGAACTGGGTTTCCATCTGAGCTCTTGACATTCATACAAGTGGCTCTCTTTTCTCCAAAGGTCTCTTTAATTTTCCTGTAGGCAGTATTTATCTTACCCCTAGTAAGATAAGCCTCTACATCCTTACATTTGTCCTCTAGCCATCCCTGCTTAGCCATTTTGCACTTCCTGTCGATCTCATTTTTGAGACGTTTGTATTCCCTTTTGCCTGCTTCATTTACTGCGTTTTTATATTTTCCCCTTTCATCAATTAAATTCAATATTTCTTCTGTTACCCAAGGATTTCTAGTAGCCCTCGTCTTTTTACCTATTTGATCCTCTGGTGCCTTCATTACTTCATCCCTCAGAGCTACCCATTCCTCTTCTACTGTATTTCTTTCCCACATTCCTGTCAATTGTTCCCTTATGCTCTCCCTGAAACTCTGTACAACCTCTGGTTTAGTCAGTTTATCCAGGTCCCATCTCCTTAAATTCTCACCTGGTTGCAGTTTCTTCAATTTTAATCTACAGTTCATAACCAATAGATTGTGGTCAGAGTCCTCATCTGCCCCTGGAAATGTCTTACAACCTTGAAACCTGGTTCCTAAATCTGTGTCTTACCATTAGATAATCTATCTTATACGTTCTAGTATCTCCAGGATTCTTGCACGTATAGAACCTTCTTTTATGATTCTTGAACCAAGTGCTAGCTATAATTAAGTTATGCTGTGTGCAAAATTCTACCAAACGGCTTCCTCTTTCATTTCTCTCCCCCAATCCATATTCACCCACTATGTTTCCTTCTCTCCCTTTTCCTACTCTCTAATTCCTGTCACCCATGACTATTAAATTTTCGTCTCACTTGACTATCTGAATAATTTCTTTTATCTCATCATAGATTTCATCAATTTCTTCATTTAAGTCTATACTCGATGTTAATAAATTTCTCTTCTTCAGAAAAGTTTTCCTTGCCAGTCTACATTTTACATCCTCTCCTCTTCGGCCATCATCAGTTATTTTTGCTGCCGAAATAAAAGAACTCATCTTTTGCTTTAAGTCTCTCGTTTCACCGGCCGGTGTTAGGGAGCGGTTCTAGGCGCTTCAGTCCGGAACCGCGCTGCTGCTACGGTCGCAGGTTCGAATCCTGCCTCGAGCATGTTTGTCTGCGATGTCCTTCGGTTGGTTAGGCTTAAGTAGTTCTAAGTCTTGGGGACTGATGACCTCAGATGTTAAGTCCAATGGCGCTTAGAGCCATTTGAAACATTTGAATCCCTCGTTCCTAATCTGATTCATTCAGCATTACTTAATTTAATTCGGCTATATTCAATTATTCTTGCGTCCTAGAATCTATTGCAGTACATATTTACCATTTATTTTTATTCTTTGTCTTATTCGTTTCTACATGGGATAAATATTGCCCGAGTACCCGACCTACTATTCTAAAGGTGTTCAACATAAATGTCTTCGGCAGTTGTCAATAGAGCGAAGGATTTAGGTTTTGGTCCCGTAGCTGTAGACCGTTGGTTTGTAATAAATGTCTAATACTACCGCCTCGCTCGATGTGGAGAGACTTCCATTACACCGTTTCCACATGGTTTTCACCTCAGGGGCCGGATACCATTATTTGACTATCAATTCATTGCGGGCAGTATGCAGATTATAGGTGTTGAGTAGAGCGTCGTCTGAAGAATAAGATATCTCAGTTTTATTCATAACTGTAACGTCAGGTCATTTGAGTCTGATGCAGTATTACGTGATGCAGTTCTCAGATGTTCTGATGATGACCAATAATGGATGATAATGGTTAATCAAATGAAACATTTTCTATGACCGAGTCATAGGAAATATTAAATGTACAATAAAATATGCTAGTCACTATCTCCACGACAAATTTTCATTTTGTCGTGCATCTGCTTTGGAAATGGTTCAAATGGCTCTGAGCACTATGGGACTTAACATCTGTAGTCATCAGTCCCTTAGAACTTAGAACTACTTAAACCTAACAAACCTAAGGACATCACACACATCCATGCCCGAGACAGGATTCGAACCTGCGACCGTAGCAGTCGCGCGGTTCCGGACTGAGGGCCTAGAACCGCTAGACCACCGCGGCCGGCATCTGCTTTGGATCTAGGGATTCTTCCAGATATGCGATATTTAGTAGTGAGTAATTTATGCATGCTATTACTGTTATTTTATGAAGTTATGTGTCGTGAAAATACTGATTCATATTCCAGAGATTCTTTCCTTGCTGTTTCCCAATGTCTCTTAGTTTCCTCTTCGTTTCTGTGATGGAAACAGTTGGTTTAGGATGATGACTGCATAGGGCTTACTTCGCGAAAGTTCTGCGTGATTTTCTCTCAAGCTGTTGCAGTTCCGAAGCTAAAAAACGTATTACAGTGCTTAACTATGATTCCTCTGGTGCAGAAAATATCACACGCTGTTCTATGCTACTCCATGCAGACTTACTAAGTGCTCGTCTGGCCCACGTTCTGAACGGGAAAGTTAAAGAACGTCTTGACGAGAGCGCAGGGTGGTGTGAAAAGTGCTTGTACATTCATCATCCTGGTCAGAAGAAGAAGAAAATGCATTTCGATGACGTTTGGCTGCACCGTAAAATGTTGAGTGTTTCATTAAGTAATACCAGCGGTGTACAATCGCTCTGCCATGTCTTCCAGAATCATGAATCTCAGCGTTGTTTCTGTACGTTACTGCTTGATACACCCTGGTAGCTCTCCTTGGCATCACATTGACAAACGAATGCTATCTGCATCCACACTCTGCCAATCATTGTGAAGTGGATGGTGGAGGATACTTTTCATTCTACTACAGACTAGAGTTTGTCTCCGTATTATTCATGTAGGAGCCACGTGAAAAATGACAGTTTAAATGGATTGCTTGCGCTGTAATATTATTTTCGCTGTTCCCACGGGACTGATGCTTAAAGGGTGTCAGTGTCACGTTGCTCGCTTTCCTGTGAGCGGCTCGATGCGGGCCACTTGTCGTCGATTCTCAAGGTGAGCAGGACGCTGTTGTGTGCTCATGCCTACGCGCTCGTGAACTCACAGAAAGCTCAGGCAAGGTTCTTCGCGCCAATTTTCCTCCGTTGCGGCTCACTCGGGATTAGGCTGCTCGCATGTGTATACGCACTTTTTGATCCCTCAAAAGTGCTTCTTGAAACTTTGTAAGTAGTTTCTCGCGGGATAGTTGAAATCTATCTCGAAGCCATTGACCAGATTTTTCAGCATTTGTGCTACGCTCTCCCCTGTTTCTCCTCTTTGTATGGGTTTTGGGATGCTAGTCCTATTTAGTACAGCTCACACAGCCTTGAGCAGTAACCTACGATAGGTCTCACGAGTGTTTTCTACGAAAACGTCTTTGTAGACTGACTACATTTTTTGTGTCCTACCATGACAGTCTATGTGATCAGTCCATTGCAAGTCCCCACAGACTGTCACAAGCAGGCAGTTTTATAGTTTAATTCCAGTCGTGTCTCGTTGATATTGTAGCCATAAGATGGTATCTTTCTTTCTGAAAGTACACAATTTTACGAATATTTAAAGAATTCTCTGCACCATTTCTGATTGGATATTTGTGTCACTTTTTCTGATAAATGGCTGACAAGAAGAGATAAGCTGCTCTCGTCACTAATCACTGTTTCGATCAGTTCGTCCGCTCCAATATGGTAGGAGAATGGTGATGATGTGTGAGAAGGAACTTGACAACTTAGCTCTTTTGCAAGCTTCCAGTAAATGTTTCCTCATGGTCCTAAGACGTTCTGGATGAAACGGCTCTCTTACTTTGTGCTGTACATCAGTACTTGGTGTCACCTACGAGTAAAGAGGAAGTCGATGTTGGTCATGTATGTGCCTCTTTTTTTTTAACTCAACGTTTAGTGAGTATAACTTGTCCATACATAAGAATGTTTCAAACGTAGTCACACATAAAATTTCAGTGATTGTAAACTTCGCTTATTGCCCCAAAAAAGTATTTGTTCTTCTTTAAAATTTTTGTGAATAAATATTATTTAGTTAGATTATTATACTTATTATTATGGAGTGGACACTTCAGCTAATTAGCATTGATAAGTTGATAGTGTGTGCCAATTTATATCTGTGACGCCAATAATGGCCTTTTTAACAGCAGTGCCTGCTATGGCTAAACGTGGTAGAATTTCCCTTACCTAAGTTCCCGTTAGACCAACGTAGCACATTCATCCTTAAAGTTAGATATTTATAATGCTGCTGTATAATAATTATTGCATATTAAGGATATCAGCTTCCTTAGGCGACATAGTTTTACAATACCTCGGTATTTATAAACGATGAGCATGAAATTCAGTGAACCCTCTTAACCTTGAATCAGTGTTGCCATTTGAAGAAATCTAAATTATTCCGAATCCAGGTCCACTGCCTAAATTAATGAGAAAATCTGGAAAGCAGTAACTCATAACTCAGTAGAGAGATGAAACCAGAGGAAGCGGCAGGACGTCTACAGTGTTATCCAGCATGCTGGTCGAAAACAGCTGACCACTATTTCAGAAAGGCACATTCACTTGTTATGTATTGTTGCTGGGCCCACACTACATCGCTTCAAAAAACTCGATGTTTCTGGCCAACGCAAAAAGGTGCACCAGTTGTGTATTTATTTTTTTACTCCGGCCTTCCTTTGTATCGGGATTAGTGACTGCTGTATCTGCCCCTGCTACTTGGGTATAATGTCATGGTACACGCCTTTTAATTGTTCTGCATCGAATATTTTCGTTCTGACGTGCTCAACGCTACTTCGAAGAAATAAGGTATATTTTGTTTAAACAGTTATTGCTGTCAAAGGTATCACAGTGAATTACTCCAACCATATCCAGGCTGCAGAGTACAGTATTTGAATGCTGAGTATTCACTGCTCTACAGCGAAGAAAAAATGTTGTAAATATGTTGCTTCTGAAGATAATATCTTCTACGTACAAAGTCGCAGTAAATATTTTCTTGTCTGTCGAGTTTGGAAGTTTACCTTGGCGTCAGTTGCAAGTACCTGTCCAAAGTTTTCGTTATGGGTCATCCTGTTTCAGAAAAACATCAGTTTGCGTCCTCTCTTCCAGCAGGTGCAGTTCACTCACAACTGTGCGGAATGGATTTCGTCGGCAATATACAGCACTGTTCCTCTAGCTCAACGCATTTGACTGTTTCAAGACACAAAGTGCAATTCACAAGTCTTTTACATATACGCATTCAAGACGTAGAACGCTTTCAGCAGAGTATTATACGTAGTCCACAGAAGTCTAGTTGAAGACATGTGTCTGTCTGGTATGTTCCGCGGCGAAGTTTTTGTTTCGAATCATGCAGCATTCAGTAGCTCTGAGTCCTTCAAAACGGTGATGAACGACAACGTGTACATTTTTTTGAATTCATTCTGGGTATGGAGGTGGAAAACAACAATTTTCTTTGAGGTTTGGTGTTCAGTGGTCCAATTTCAATAGAAGATTTAACAGCAACAACTTAATATGGGGAGCACACATAGGTTTCCGCAGAAGGAAAGGGGGGTGGGGGGGTGGGAGGAGGAGGAAGAAAGAGCGAGACTGCTCCATTCCTCTAATCTGGGGTGCAATCTTCTAATGAAAGGTTGTGACGCTATAGTAGGAGCATAAGGAGGAAGTATATTAACGGACAAAGGGCAAAGAATCATAGAATTGTAACGACACAATGAATTCAAAGTAGTTTCAAAATTTTAAACATGGCTGAAGCAACAACTGTTGAAAATCTTCACGGTAAATGATAACAGCCAAACAGTTGCAGGATAAAGATTTATTGAAATCCTTGACCACGGTTTCGGTATATCTTAATATACCTTCACGAGAAGCAAAATGCATTAAAATCACATCCTGCGGTGGAGATACATAAAACAATCGTGCCAACGGCACTGATGATGTGCCGTTTCGCATCTTCACAATTATGCTCTACGAATGGAGGTGATATTTTAACTTTAACTACTGACGACGCCGTTGGCACGATTGTATCTCCATCGCAGGATGTGATTTTAGTGTATTTTTGCTTGTGATGAAGGTATATTTAGATAGACGGAAAAAGTGGTCAAGGATTTCAATAAATCTTTATCCTGCAACTGTTTGGCTGTTGTCGTTTACCGTGAACTACGTAAACATTTTTGTTAATGTTTGAAAGGGAACAACACTGTTCAGTTCAAAGAGTCGAACAATTGCGGTCTGAGTCAGTGTGCTTTGAATACAGCTTTGGGCTCTTGTGGAATCCGGAGGAAAACTTATTGCTTGGAATCTGTGAGTGTGTGTGTGTGTGTGTGTGTGTGTGTGTGTGTGTGTGTGAAAGAGAGAGAGAGAGAGAGAGAGAGAGAGAGAGAGAGAGAGAGAGAGAGAGAGAGAATGGGTGGGTAGGTCGGTGTGTGGGTGCATGGGTGAGTGGGCGGGAGAATAAAAGTGGCCTGCAGAACAAAGTTCCAGTATAGAAAAAAACACATCAGACGAAAGGAGACACACTACAAAACTGTTCTATAGCAAATGTTGACTGTGACCATCGTCTCTTGGCATTTCAGCACCCTCGTCAGAGCGTTGCTGAAGGCGTATCGGTGCTGAACTTCTGGAATTGCTGCAATCTCTTCCGAAGTGTTTCTGCCGTAGTACCTGCAGACTATGAGGGTTCTTATGATACACCTTGCAATACTGAGGGCTCCCCACACAAAGTAATCGCACACTTACTCATCAGCTGACTTGGGTGGCGATGTAGGGCCACTTTTTTAGGCGCGAACACTGTGTAAATGTGCTGCAAGGTTCGGCCATCTGTATGGGCGGTTGCCCCATCCCAATGCAAGTAACTGCAGGTCTTTTCCTCCTTCGTTATTTCTGACATAAATTGCATCCACTCGTCCGAGCCACTTTTATTTACCCCACCCTGTATTTATCATCACAAAACGACTATGGACATGCCCCGAGAGGAGAGAGAGAGAGAGAGAGAGAGAGAGAGAGAGAGAGAGAGAGAGAGAGAGAGAGAGAGAGAGAGAGAGAATGGGGGGGGGGGGGAGGGGAGGGAGGGAGAGTGAAAGATACCAGTCACTGAAGTCATGACATCCACTTCAACAATATGTCCACACATATAAAGTGAAGTGCAATCCTAAAAAAATATTTAACTTTTTTACTTTCATGCACATTAAAAGCGATTCCTGCAATGTTGTCTTATTTAATATTTTTTTAAGCGCACCATAATAAGATAAAACACAGTGCAGTCACATCAATATGGCCACCACCTATGTTCGACGTCAACGTGCAATAACCACACACAGACGGCAGGTGAGAGAACTAGCAATGGAAGATACATAAAGCGTGTCGGAGGAACATGGAAAACAATGCAGTCGTAATGAGGAAACGGAACAATTTATCTGACGTCCAAAAGATCATGATGCTTAGCTTTCGGGACAAGGATGGAAGCCTTTCGGAAACGTTTGTAAACAAATCACGTGCTGCCGTGGGTGCGCATGGAAAAATGACACTAACCAAAAACGGCGCTGAACCAACTGTGGTGCACCGTGAGCCGCAGATGACAGGCTGCGGAGGTACTTACAGGCGAACAGATGTGCACCTGTTGAGCAGCTGATCGCGCAAATCGGCCAAAGGGTACCAACTGAGCTCCCCAACGCCGCTGGTTCAAATGGCTCTGAGCACTATGGGACTCAACTGCTGTGGTCATCAGTCCCCTTGAACTTAGAAATACTTAAACCTAACTAACCTAAGGACATCACACAAATCCATGCCCGAGGCAGGATTCGAACCTGCGACCGTAGCAGTCGCACGGTTACGGACTGCGCGCCTAGAACCGCGCCAACGCTACTGAGTATGGGCCTCTACAGCAGGCGCCTGGTTCACGCACTCCTGCTGACTGCTGTTCATCGGCGACGTAAGACCAGAATTTTCACGTCAATACCGCAAATGGACGTTCACTGACCGCCGACAGGTGGCCTTTTGAGATGACAGATCTCCGTTTGCGTGTATGGAGTGAAACGTCTGAAAGCAAACACTCTGCAACAGTCGTCGGGAGGGTCCAGGCCGAAGGAGGGAGCGTTATGATCTGGGGAGTGTTTTCGTAGGATTCCCTGGGTCATCTCGTAATTCTGGAAGGCACTATTTGTCGACTAAAGTACACGCCTGTCCTTGGGGAGCATGTCCAACCCGTACATGCAGTTTTTGTTTCCTCGGCACGATGGCATCTACCAGCAGCACAATGTAATGTGTCATACAGTCCGCAGTGTGTGTATGTAGTTCGAAAGGCATCAGGGAGTTTACAGTACTCCCCTAGCCACCAAACTCCCAGGACTTAAGCCCAATGGAGAACCTGTGGGACCACTTCGATCGGGCTGTTCTCATTGTGGAACCTCAACCAGAAACCTAGCGCAGCTGTTCACTACACTGCAGTTGTCATGGTCCCACATCTCCGTCGGTATCTTTCATAACCTCACCGACTCTCTCACTGCATGTCCGTATTGAAAAAGGAGGTAATTCGGGCTTTCGGCAGGCGGTCACATTACTGTGATTGGACACTGCTGTACTAAACCAGTTTCTTGTGATAACCGTTTTCGAGGCAGCTGTATGTAAATTACAGTAGTTCAAAAGAAAAACTGCTTTTTCATTTTCTTTTTATTTACATTTACCTTGTGCACCAAGACGCGTTTAACATTTTTTTTTTTTTTTTTTTTTTTGTGCATGGAATCTTTAGAGGGTGTCCTGAAATATTACACACTCTTATTCGTTTGCACTCATAGGTAATCGTTTCCATATACTGATTATAGGATTATAGCCTCAATGAATTGTTTCGAATGAGTGAAATGTAAAACACTTACTCGGAATGATTTTAATTTTCATGGAAAACAAACTGAAGCCAGTCTCTAAGGACATACGCTATTTTGAACTCGTAAGTTATCAACATAAATTTTGTTCAGTTACACAAATGGTAGTAGCCTGTAATATGATATGCAATGCGAAAACATCTCCGAAATATTTAGCAATTTTTCGCCACTGTAATATACTTTAAAACGACTTAAATTTCAAATCAGGTCCATTATTTATACAAAATAAGCTAGTTCATGAACAGAAATCAATCGTGTGAAACTCAAATAGTGGCCCCACGCTAATGTATACCGTATTACACACTTTAATGACGATTATTCTGAACCATGGGAGCCTTTGTCTTCAACTTTATCCAGCAATGTTTCGGAACTCTCACGTAATAACAAACAGAGCAACCTTGTGACAACGATATAGACATGTACACATGCTAATAAGCACATTAACATATCACCTTACGATTGTAAATACTTAACATCACAAAACTAAATAGATAACGAAATGAACACGAATTGAATTTAGTCTTTGAAAACAATAACAACGTGCACTGTTACCAAATATGGAATTGAAATATAGTATTTCAGTTCCTTTAGTGTTATGAGATCGGTAAAATTTAGGACGACGTGCACCATGCAAATAAAGGTGTGTTGATTCCAGGTGAATAATGTATTTGTAATTTCACTTTTAGTGCATATTTTGACATAAAAATTTGTCTGCTCCACGTCCAAATACTATTCTACTCGTAGCCTTGATAAAATGAAGAGACGCTGTAGGTTTTCTATCCTACTCTGCGTAAGAATAGCATAGTTTATGATCTCACGCACCAACGGTAACACAGAGACCGTGGAACAATAGGCGGTTCACGAATCTGCGGGGTACTAGAGTTGTATATAAAGGGCACACAGCATTCCATGGAGAAATCCAAATCACACACCGAGCGAGGTGGCGCAGTGGTTAGCACATTCGACTCGCATTCGGAAAGACGACGGTTCAAACCCGTCTCCGGCCATCCTGATTAAGGTTTTCCGTGATTTCCCTAAATCGTTTCAGGCAAATGCCGTGATGGTTCCTTTGAAAGGGCACGGCCGGTTTCCTTCCCCCTCCCTCCAGAATTCGAGCTTGTGCTTCGGCTCTGGTGACCTCTTTATCGACGAGAGGTTAAACAATCTCCTCCTCCTGCAAATCATAAATCTAGTACAGACAAGGTCAAAACACTGCTGTTCAGTCCATATCTACACTACGAAAACCAGCTGACGGTATGTGGCGGAGGCTACTTTCTGTAGCACTGTCACTTTTCACTTTTTCCTGTTCCAGTTGCGGGTGCTTTGCGGGAAGAGCGATTTCAGATAAGCGTCCATGTGGGCTCGAAACTAAATTTACCTCGATGGTCTTTTCGTGAGATATGCATAGGAGGAAGCAATAAATTGGGTCTTCCAGTACTGGACGCTCTCAGCATTTCAATGGTAGACCATACCGTGATGTAGACCACCTACATTGCAGCGTCTGCCACTAGAGTTGGGTCAGCATCTCAGTGACGCTTTCGCGCTTACTACATAAATCTCTCCTACCCCCATGAATCATGGATCTTGCCGTTGGTGGGTAGACTTGCGTGCCTCAGCGATACAGATGGCCGTACCGTAGGTGCAACCACAACGGAGGGGTATCTGTTGAGAGGCCAGACAAGCGTGTGGTTCCTGAAGAGAGGCAACAGCCTTTTCAGCAGTTGCAGAGGCAACAGTCTGGATGATTGTCTGATCTGGCCTTGTAACACTAACCAAAACGGCCTTGCTGTGCTGATACTGCGAATGGCTGAAAGCAAGGGGAAACTACAGCCGTAATATCTCCCGAGGGCATGCAGCTTTACTGTATCGTTAAATGATGATGACGTCCTCTTGGGTAAAATATTCAAGAGGTAAAATAGTCCCCCATTCGGATCTCCGGGCGGGGACTACTCAGGAGGAAGTCGTTATCAGGAGAAAGAAAATTGGCGTCCTACGGATCGGAGTGTGGAATGTCGGATCCCTTAATCGATCAGGTGGATTAGAAAATTTAAAAAGGGAAATGGATTGGTTAAAGTTATATATAGTGGGAACTAGTGAAGTTCGGTGGCAGGAGGAACAAGACTTCTGGTCAGGTGACTGGAATACGAGAGTAGGAAAAGGGAGAGAAGGAAACATAGAAGGTGAATATGGATTGGGGGAAAGAAATGAAAGAGGAAGCCGTCTGGTAGAATTTTGCACAGTTCATAACATGAACTGTAGATTAAAACTGAAGAAACTGCAACAAGGTGGCAATTTAAGGAGACGGGACCTGGATAATCTGACGAAACCAGACGTTGTACTGAGTTTCAGGGAGAGCATAAGCGAACAATTGACAAGAATGGGGGAAGGAAATACAGTAGAAGAAGAATGGGTAGCTTTGAGGGATGAAGTAGCGAAGACAGCAGAGGATGAAGTAGGTAAAAAGACGAGGGCTAGTCGAAATCCTTGGGTGACAGAAGATATATTGAATTTAATTGATGAAAGAAGAAAATACAAAAATGCAGTAAATGAGGCAGACAAAAAGGAATGCAAACGCCTCAAAAATAAGGTCGACAGGAAGTGCCAAATGCCTAAGCAGGCATGGGTAGAAGGCAAATGTAAAGATATAGAGGCTTATCTCACTATGGGTCAGATAGATACTGCATACAGGAAAATTAAAGAGACTTTGGAGAAAAGAGAACCACTTGCATGAATATCAAGAGCTCAGATGGAAACCCAGTTCAAAGCAAAGAAGGGAAAGCAGAAAGGTGGACGGAGCATATAGAGAGTCTATACAGGGTCAATGTACTTGAGGACAATATTATGAAAATAGAAGAGGATGCAGATGAAGATGAAATGGGAGATACGATACTGCGTGAAGAGTTTGACAGAGCACTGAAAGACCTGACTCGAAACAAGGCCCCAGGAGTAGACAACATTTCATTAGAACTACTGACAGCCTTCGGATAGCCAGTCCTGATAAAGTCTACCATCTGTTTAGCAAGATGTATGAGACAGGCGAAATACCCTCACACTTCAAGAAGAATATAATAATACCAATCCCAAAGAAAGCAGGTGTTGACAAATGTGAAAATTACCGAACTTTCATTTTAATAAGTCAGAGCTGCAAAATACTAAAGCGAATTCTTTATAGACGAATGGAGAAACTGGTAGAAGTCGACCTTGGGGAAGAGCAGTTTGGATTCCGCAGAAATGTTGGAACACGTGAAGCAATACTGAGCCTACGACTTATCTTAGAAAATAGTTTAAGGAAAGGTAAACCTACGTTTCTAGCATCTGTAGACTTAGAGAAAGCTGTTGAAAATTTTGACAGGAATACTCTCTTTCAAATTCTAAAGATGGCACTGGTAAAATACAGGGAGTAAAAGGCTATTTAGAATTTGTACAGAAACCAGATGGCAGTTATAAGAGTCGAGGGGCATGAAAGGAAAGCAGCGGTTGGGATGGGAGTGAGATAGAGTTGTAGACTGTCCCCGATGTTATTCAATCTGTATATTGAGCAAGCAGTAAAGGAAACCAAAGAAAATTCGGACTAGGTATTAAAATCCATGGAGAAGAAATAAAAACGTTGAGGTTCGCGGATGACATTGTCATTCTGTCAGAGACAGCAAAGTACATGGAAGAGCAGTTGAATGGAATGGACAGTGTTTTGAAAGGATGATATAAGATGAACATCAACAAAAGCAAAACGAGAATAATGGAATGTAGTCGAATGAAGTCGGGTGATGCTGAGAGAATTAGGTTAGGAAATGAGACACTAAAAGTGGTAAAGGAGGTTTGCTATTTGGGGAGCAAGATAATTGATGATGGTCGAAGTAGAGAGGATATAAAATGTAGACTGGCAATGGCAAGGAAAGCGTTTCTGAAGAAGAGAAATTTGTTAACATCGAGTATAGATTTAAATGTCAGGAAGTCGTTTCTGAAAGTATTTGTATGGAGTGTAGCCATGTATGGAAGTGAAACATCGACGATAAATAGTTTGGACAAGAAGAAAATAGAAGCTTTCGAAATGTGGTGCTACAGAAGAATGCTGAAGATCAGATGGGTAGATCACATAACTAATGAGGAGGTATTTAACAGAAATGGGGAGAAGAGAAGTTTGTGGAGCAACTTGACAAGGAGAAGAAACCAGTTGGTAGGACATGTTCTGAGGCATAAAGGAATCACAAATTTACCACTGGAGGACCGTGTGGATAGTAAAAATCGTAGAGGGAGACCAAGAGATGAATACACTAAGCAGATTCAGAAGGATGTAGTTTGTAGTAAGTACTGGGAGATGAAGAAGCTTGCACAGGATAGAGTAGCATGGAGAGCTGCATCAAACCAGACTCAGGACTGAAGACAACAACAACAACAACAACAACAACATAAATCTCTAAGAAATTCTCTGCTCTTCTTTGGATCTTCTCTAGTTCCTCTACAGTCGTATTTGACATCGGTCCCATATTGACGACCAATATTCAAGTACTGGTCGAATGAGAGTTTTCTAAGCTTCTTCCTTTTTTGATGGTCTACTTTTTCTGAGGATTCTTCGAATGAATGCCTTACTCGTCATTAATTTCATGTCGCCATTCCACTTCAAATCGTTTCTTATGGCAGTAATTGCCTGCAGTGATTGTTCTGCAATTTTGTAATCGTACAATAAAGGCTCTTCTTGTCTTTGTATTCGCAATACGTTGCATTTGTTTATGGGAAGGGCCAACTGCTGCTCCCTGCACCAAGCAACTTTCCTCTGTTGGTCTTCCTGAATTTCGATACATCTTTCTAGCCTCGCTACTTCTTTGTATTCATAATCCGCGAAAAGCCTCACTGAACTTGCGTCGTTATCTACTAGGTCCTCATATATATATTGTGGAAGGTAATGTTCCTGTAACACACCCCTGGGGCACGCCCTAAGTTAGTTTTACGTCTGATGTTATCACTCCATTAAGAATGACATGCTGTGTCCTGTGCGCTAGAAACTCTTCAGTCCAGACACACAGTCAATCTGACACTCCATTCGCTCGAATTTCGTTCGTTAAGCAGCAGTATGGAACTGTATCGAATGTCTTCCTGTAATCAAGAAACACGACGTCTCCCTAGGTACAAGGATCTACTTCTTTTTGGGTCCAGTTGACGAACAGAGTAAGCTGGGTTTCACACCATCGTTGTTTGCGGATTCCAGGTTGGTGGCTACAGGGGATCGCAAATTTCTTTTAATCTGAATGACCGGTTTCAATCCTTAAGGATCATCTTCACTCCAGAACGGCAGGTGGACTTCCATGAACCATGCTGCGCCGATCCACGACGCTGAACTGACTTGAGCAGTCTGAAGATGATCCTTGAGGATTGAAACCGGTCGCCTCGATTAAAATAAATTTGCGGTCAAGACTGTTTTTTAATTATTATATGCCTGGAAGGTGTCGGTCCGTAGTATTTACTGGAAGGCTCGCGTCGGTGAGCGACTTCACGTGACGGCATAACGCAGCTACATCCGAGGCTATTCCTTCCACGTCTGCTCGGTGTGACAGTCGTAATAATTCCTGACAGTTTCGCCTCGCCCTGTTAGCTTCCCGAACCAAGAAGTATCGCACACCGAACAATAAATGGGTGGTGTTATCGCCAGTGATATCATATGCAGTATTCGCTTGCTTCGACCCCGCCACGCACGAACTATTTATCAAGCGACTTCACCCAGTATTTTGAACGCCAAAATTGCCGTTTAGTTTTTCTGTCGAAATGAACAGCTACGTTTAGCAGCATTGGCAGTCGGACTCCTTATGCCCACTAAAATTTACAGAAAGAGAAATGAAAATTGGGATTTAGGGAAAGTCGTTTTGAAACGCATTACTTGCGAAGTGTAGGCAATATTACACAATACACTACATTTTTCATTGATTCTAAGTATGCTGTGTAAGTGTTTCCAGTCTGTATTACACAAACACATCTTAAAGTCATTTTCTCCTTTTTCATTTATCATTCTTGTACTTTAACTGCAAGTATTTACACAATGGCTTTGAAACCTCGACGTTTGAGTTGAAATGTCATCAAGAGCATTTCTACATCCGCATCTACATGGTTACTCTGCACTTCGTAACTATGTCCCTGGCAGAGCGTTCATCAAACCACATCCCAGCTACTCCTCTACTGTTCCAGGCTCGAACGGCGCGCGATAAAATCGAACATTTAAATCTTTCCGGACGAGCTCTTATTTCTCTTGCTTCGTGATTATGACATTTCTCCCTTTGTAGACAGGCGCTAACAAAATATTTTTGCAACCGGAAGAGAAAGTTGGTAATACAGATTTCCTGATAAAATCCTACCGCAACGAAAAACGCCTTTGTTTTAATGACTGCCACCCAAATTCGCATATCATATCCATATATTCTGGATACTCTCTCCTCTATTTCGTGGTAATACAAAATGAGCTGCCACTCTTTGAAATTTTTCGATGTCCTCCGTCAGTCCCATCTGCTGCAGATTCCAAACCGCACAGCAGTACTCCCCAAGAGGGCGGAAAATAGTGGTGTATTCAGTCTCTTTAGTAGACCTGTTGTACTTTCTAAGATTCCTGCCAATAAATCGTAGTCTTTGGTTTGCTTTCCCCACAATATTACCTATGTGATCGCTCTAGTTAGTTACTCGTAACTGTAATCCCTAAGTATTTGGTTGAATTAACAGCCTTTAGATTTGTGTGATTTATCGTACAACAGAAATTTAGCGTATTTCCATTAGTACTCATATGGATGATTTCACATTTTTCGTTATTTAGAGTGAATTGTTACATTTTGCACCATACACAGTCATCTGCAAACAATCTAAGATGATTGCTCAGATTGTCTCCTATGTCTTTTAACTGGATTAGGAACAGAATTGGGCCTATAACATTTCTTTGGAAGACGCCATGGATTACTTCTGTTTTACTCGATGACTTTCAGTCAATGACTACGAACTGTGACCTTTCTGACATGAAACCATTAATCCAATCACACAACTAAGGCGATATTCCATAGGCACGCAGTTTGATTAGAAGACACTTCTGAGGAACGGTGTCAAAAGCCTTCTGGAAGTCTAAAAATACGGGATCAATTTGACACCCTCTGCCTACAGCACTCTTACTTCGTGAGAGTAAAGTGCTAGTTGTCATAAGAACGATATTTTCTGCATCCATGTTGGCAACTTATCAATAAATCGTTTTCTTCTAGGTAATTCATGGTGCTCAAATGTTATAGGTTCCCAAATCCTACTGCAAACCAAGGTTAGTGGTATGGGTCTACAATACGGTGGGTTCCAAATATTTCCTTCCTTGGGTATTAATGTGAGTTATGCGACTTTTCAATCTTTAGGTACGGATCTTGCAACAAGCAAGCACTTCTGTATGATTACTATATGTGGAGCCATTCCATCATCGCACTCTGAAAGGCACCTGACTGATAGGCAATCTGGACAGGAGACTTTGCCTTTATTAAGTGATTACGCTGTTTCGATACCGAGAATAACTTCTATGTTACCCGTGTTGGTAGTTGTTCTAAATTACAACTCTGAAATATTTACTTCTTCTTCTTTGGTGATGGAATTTCAGAAAACTGTGTTTAGCAACTCTGCTTTAGTGGCACTGGCATCAGTGACATCACCATTGCTATAGCACAGTGAATGCATTGAGTGAATCTTGTCGATGTGTGTGCTTCACGTATGACCAGAATCTTCGAGTTTTCTGCCAGATTTCGAGACAGAATTTCGTTGCAAAAATTGTTACAAGTATCTCACACTCACATTTACTCAAAATTTCAATTTTATGTAAAACTACGGCAAACTTGAGGATTTTGCGTTATTTTAATTTTAGCACGCATTTTCCGTTGCTTCTCCACTAGTACTCTGATCTATTTTGTGTATAATTGTGGATCAGTGCCATCTTTTATTAAATTATTTGGTTTATATCTCTCAACTGCCGTTGGTACTATGTCTTTGAATTCAAACATCCGATTTACGCTTACGCAGTCAGAATGAGTGGAGACCGAATCTCAGAAAGGTGCAAAGAGAATTTATCTGCTTCTTTAAACAGAGTTCTGCTGGTTTCAGTACCCTTTGTTCAAAAATTTGCGTGGGAGAGTTACATTTTATAAAATGACAAGAGACGTAAATGGATAGCTCTGGAACAGAGGTGACCTGATCACTTAAAGTGTCCACTTAATATTACCCCTTGTATTTAAGATTTCAAAAATTTTATAATGCGTTTCACTGTTCCTTAAATAACTCAAAATCTCCAGTGTTGTGACCGTCACTACGAACTTCTCATTAATGCTGATTGTACATCACTAGCTTTAAAATATTTACTAACTCGAAATCAAAGAGCATCAATGTTTTTTTAGATTCGTGTGCTTTCCTTATGTAAATGTCAATTCCGTCTTCAATTCCATTTTTCAAAATGGATTGTACTCCCTCGATAATTCCAAATTCTAGATTATGATTTCATTTATCCCTGAACACGAACAAGCGTTGTTATGTTATTCTTAAAACAGCAACAGTTAGAAGTATAACATATCGTGTTTACAGCAAACATAAATATAAATAAAATTTTACAGTTTTAATTGTAGTACACTTCATTTTTCACATCAAAGGAAAAGAAAAAAAACATACTTGTTTGAGTATGTGTAGCTGTTTCCTGCCTTACATACTGAAAAGTCCACAAAAAAGTGTAAGCCCATTTTTTACCAGCTTAGAGCAACAATCGACTTATTTATAATTCAGAATGGACCTGCTAATAATGTGTGAGAAACAGCTAATAAGACGATACATGACTCAGCATTTGAGTCGACGGATGAAAAGATACTCTTAGCGAGAAGTATAACAAATTTGCGTTGGAACAGAACCACAGAAAAGGTAATTTAATAAAAAAGGTTTCGATATACAAGAAGTAATTGGAATTAAAGTTAGATGATAATACATATGACTAAGAGGGAAAATTCTTAAAGGTCAATCAATACAAGAAATTCTGTAGCAAATAAACCTTGATAATAGAGACAATAAAGACTTAACGTAAAGATACTATCCGAATTTTCCTGATAAGATTTTGTGAAAAGAGAATGCATTATTTAGCACTGCTGTAAGGAATAGATGTAACTTTTAATGATAAGTATGAATGCGAACGATGATGATGAAGTTATAAATAGCACTAATAGCTACAGAATAAATCTACCAGGCTATATAAATAACGAGAAACTCTAAATTATTATATATAATCTGACTGTTGTAATATCACAGAAGTAATACAGACATTTTCGTACTGGACAATACGCTATGTCTATTCAAGTAATCAAACTTTGAGGTATCGTCAGCGTTATCTATAAATACGTGCAGCTCAGGACACAAAAAGAAACCATAGGACAAAGTATAAAATCGGTTTTGGCTTAGTTGTTGCTTATAAGATTACATTGAAGGTGTCTATGAATAAACTGCGTAGAATAAAGACAGTCAAATACAGACGATGTTGAAGGCTACTATAAATAAACTGAATCGAATCAAGGCAAACACTTGTTGGAAATGTTACGTTTGATATCAAGTCACGAGAGAGTGATTTGAGTATAACAAAATTTCAGATACTAATTCAAGGCGTAGAGGCATGAAACGGTAAATGTATGGTGCTTAATGTCTGCATATCATGCCTGTTTAGATCAACATTTTCTCTACGCGAATGAGCAACGCCTGTGAAGTGTGCAGAGAACATATTCCTTTCGCTCTTTGTAGCAATCGATGATTTACATTCTGTGGCGAATAGGAGTTTAACAAGAACCAACACGGAAGTTTAGTTTCTATGGAAAAGGATGTTTACTTTGGGGAAGAGTCCTGAAGAAGATGAGTGAGAAAGAATGAACATAGACAAAAAACTTTTTGCTCTGAAGATAGGAGTAACAATGCACTAACATAAGCATAGTGTGACAAACACGTTCACTGTGGTCAAATAGTAGCCTGAGGTTTGTAGTAGGTCAACTATGGTATTTTTGTTACTTTTCAAAGAAAGTATTAATACGCTGAAAGATAAGCCTGTCCTTGTATAACTACGTGTCTGTTTCTATCGCTCGAACTGTTTGACTGTGGCCGTAGAAACTGTAAGTTCACTAGAATTTTGTGTACCATAGGAACCACTATGATAGCGGTGATAACGCTATTGTCTTGCTATGAAACAGTAATGGTTGGTTGACTGAAGTTGCTTCCACATTTTATATTGCTATAATTATTTTAAAAAATTTCTTTACATTTCTTACTCTGTATTAGCGCATATAAAACCCCATTTAGAATCAACGAGATTACATCAGTAAGTCTTAATTGCTGCGTATCAGAGAAAATCTTTCTCTGAGTTGGCAAAACAACTCCTAAAGAAGATAATTCATGTTGAAATGTGCATACATTTAGAAGCAAACGGTCTGTGATAACACAGTAAATGTGCAGCTGTACCAGCTTGGTCCTTAAGCTTTATAGAGAAAGTAATAAACAAATCACTACAACGATAAAATTTTCTTTACTGACAACTCCAGGTCGAACGTACTACGGCGAAAGAACTTTCGTTTTTATGTCTTACCTGTGGTGTTAGCTGCTTAATTACTTTATTTTCTGGTATCAAAACTGATCGACATACTGTACCCGTTTCTCATTTGCAGAAAGCTGTAGTTTACGATAACTTGTCTATTGCATTTCATAAATTCATTTAGTTTCTGATATCTTACGTTATTCCCTATAAACTATCTTTAAAAAATTGAAGAATTTAAAAAGTGATTTTTAAGTTTGTATAATAATTATTCTAGTGAGTTTGCAGATTTAGGTGTACAGCTGAACTTGAAGTCCAATAAATAAATAAAAGATTGTCCTCTGGCTCCTGACCGTCAATTTCTGTCATCTAATTGCAATATACAGTTAAATTAGAAGCCTGTCGGTGGTTCCTTAGACCCTGATAACTAGTAGACAACTGGAAGTACGTCACTCTCTGTTTATAGTTCTTGCTCAAAATGTTACTGTATTTTAGATTTCGTGCAGTCAGCACGTTGAACGCTAGCATAACGGAACACGCTATGGTACACATATGAATTCCAGTCAGCTTCAATTGTAACCAAGTCAGTGCCTTCACAAAGATTCATTCATTGTCGAATTTAGCGTCTAGATTAATTGTAGTGCTAGATGTGGATTAAAATGGTGGATACCGATTTCCACGTTCAAAGCAACAGTTGCAATTTTCCTTTCTAACACCACTTCCTGTTTCGGCCACAAGAGCCATTTTCAAGTTGTTATCTGTACAATTTTGAAAAGCAAGTTAGAAATGGATTACATTTTGTGAAAAAGAACGTAACAGCAAACAACATAAAAACAAGGCAGCACGGTAAAATAAATAACACTCCATAAGAATTCATCCAAAACGAAAGAACTGAATTACTATACAGACCATTCAACAGCGAAGATCACATAAAATATTTCATTATTTAAGACAACTGGTTTCAACAGACTATGCTGTTATCTTCAGGTCTGTAAGAAAGGGCATATTCATCTAATATGCTCATATTTAAGATGTAACATTTGTCATAAAACTTTTAGTTTGGTATTATAAAACCTGGAATTATTTACATACCTTGAAGTCTTTTTGTGGTAAAACATGTTCATTTTACGTTGACCTCACGTACAAGACGTCAAGCGGATAAAAACAGCACATTATAAAAGGCTAGTCATCGCTAAACTACTTAAAAACATAAAGTACCTTGTGCAACCGGCTGTATCCATATACATATTGCTCACAGTAGCTTGTTGCTTCATACAAACACGGTACACAACAGCACAACTGTTTATCTAAGCTGGACGTATTCTAAACAGCAGGAATCCATTTTTAATGGCATATGAGGTACAACAGGTGTTATTGAAAAGATAACGTTGTTGCAACCACTATATGGCTCTTACATTGGAACCATATACCAGATCGTAAATAATTCTCTTTTCATATTTAAAATTAACTACTTTAGTGAGTGGCCATTAGGAATAGCAAAGATCACACAACTGTCTTAACTAACAATTGAAATACGTATTTCATTTCATTTACACCTTCTTATTACTGAATGCATCATAGGAAAATTAAGGTATGACTTCTGCAATTTTTGTTACGTTGTTGTTGCGGCGCTTTTCAGCCTCAATCGCGGAAGGCATTTAAGTACACCGCTGCAGGCGGGAGGGAGGCATCGGGAAACGTGCACCCCTAGACTACGAAAAAGCAAAACTCGTCATCCCTAGGCCCATCAGACACCAAAAAACTACAAAGCCCGCACAACCTACCCCAAGCAGGCCACTAAAGCCTTAAGGTATAATTATTCACAAACAGATACCTACAATGGCGTAGAAAGCAAATATTTAGTACTGAACGTGATAGGACACGACAGACCAGCAGTCCAAGCATGGCACGCATAGATCAGTGCGTGGTTGGACAGAGCATTTTTTCAAAAACTTACAATAGATAGACGCAAATCATATGGTACGTAGGTGTTGTACTACAACGTAGGAAAACATGTAGAAATGTAACACAGAATAAATGTTACACTGTTACGTAAATAAGAGTATGTGACCACCCACAACAAAAATGTGTAGCACATGTTCTTTATGGTATACAGGCAGCAACATGGCTGCTACTTTTTTAAGGTGGGAGCATACAAGATCACAAATATTTCTAAGAATTGACGTCTCAACACAGTGAGAGCTTGTAGTGTATCTTATTTCTACAGTGGGTAGCGGACGGAGTGTAGCTAAAGGTCTAACCTATAAATCCTATCATATTTGTGCAAAATGTCAAGATATTGAAAACAACACCTACTTTTGTCTCTCTAAAAACCAAAGCTCTGTCCAACCAGGGGCTGTTCTATGCATGTCATGCTTCAGTTGCGGTTCTTCCTTGTCCTAACATACTCGCTACTTAATATTTGCTTTCTAAGCCGTTATACAGGGTGTTACAAAAAGGTACGGCCAAACTTTCAGGAAACATTCCTCACACACAAAGAAAGAAAATATGTTATGTCGGCATGTGTCCAGAAACGCTTACTTTCCATGTTAGAGCTCATTTTATTACTTCTCTTCATATCACATTAATCATGGAATGGAAACACACAGCAACAGAACGTACCAGCGTGACTTCAAACACTTTGTTACAGGAAATGTTCAAAATGTCCTCCGTTAGCGAGGATACATGCATCCACCCTCCGTCGCATGGAATCCCTCATGCGCTGATGCAGCCCTGGAGAATGGCGTATTGTATCACAGCCGTCCATAATACGAGCACGAAAACTCTACATTTGCGTAGACAAGAGCTTTCAAATGCCCCCATAAATGAAAGTCAAGAGGGTTGAGGTCAGGAGAGCGTGGAGGCCATGGAATTGGTCCGCCTCTACCAATCCATCGGTCACTGAATCTGTTGTTGAGAAGCGTACGAACACTTCGACTGAAATGTGCAGGAGCTCCATCGTGCATGAACCACGTGTTGTGTCGTACTTGTAAAGGCACATGTTCTAGCAGCACAGGTAGAGTATCCCGTATGAAATCATGATAACGTGCTCCATAGAGCGTAGGTGGAATAACATACTGACGAAACTAAAATGAGTTCTAACATGGATATTAAGCGTTTCCGGACACATGTCCACATAGCATCTTTTCTTTATTTGTGTATGGGGAATGTTTTCTGAAAGTTTGGCCGTACCTTTTTGTAACACCCTGTAGATAGCTGTGTGTGAATAATTACACGAGGGACCTTCAATGAGTAATACCCTACTTTTTTCAGAACATATTTATTGTTAAAAATGAGAATTTGGTGACAACATGTCTTGTCCCTGTCCAGTTTTTCTACGTAGTCTCCATCACGTTCTATGGCCGTACGCCAACATTGTGGAAGAGCATGCATTCCCTGCTGGTAAAAACTCTTGTCGAGTACGTGTAGCCATGCTTTCACTGCATGATTGACACTCTCGTCATCTTCAAAATGTGTGCCCCGTAGAGAATCTTGAAGCGGCCCAAACAGATGGAAGTCCGAGGGGGCCGGTTCTGGACGGTAGGTTGAATGAGGCAATGATGTCCAACCTAATTTAGCGAAGTGTTCCGCGATTCTCAGACTTGTGTGGGCGTGCGTTATCGTGTTAGAGCAAGATTTCTACTGGATTCTTGTCCGATCGAACATCTCAGAAACGGTCCTTGAGTTTATTCAAAGTCTTCAAGTATGCCTCTGAATTGATGGTTGACACTCGTGGCATCACGTCCACGAGAATGACACCTTAGCAATCCCAGAGGACTGTCACCATAACTTTTCCAAAAAGGGGTTTCTTGAATTTCTTATTTTGTGATGAATGAGGATGATGCCACTTCATGGACTGCCTTTTTGTTTCCAGCGCAAAGTGATCCACCCAGCTTTCGTCCCCCGTAACGATCCGTGACAGAAAGGCCTCTCCGTCGGTCCCAAAAGGCTTTAAAAATTCTGAGAAAATGACATCTCTTTGAATCTTGTGGTCCGCTTTGAGCATTAGTGGAACCCATCGTGAGCATTTCTTTGAATATCCAAGAGTCTCAATCATAGAAGACGCACTTCCAATGCTGACCGACAACTGTAGAGCCAATTGTCGAGTTGTGATGCGCCGGTCGTTACGAATAATGTCCTCCGCACCATTCAGCATGTCTGTAGCAGAGGCTGTGTCAGGACGTCCAGAGCGTGGCTGATCATGGAGCTCTGTTTCTGAATTTTCTGAGGCTGTAACTTTCTTTACCCATCGCCCAATTGTACTCCTATCACCTGCAGCATCGCCATACATTGCATACAAACGTTTATGGATGATCACCACGATTTCTTTTTCTGTGCACAAAAATTCAATAACAGCACGCTGCTTGTAACATGACTCGTTTGTAGATGCCATTTTGACCCTGTGCTACATCTCTGCCATCTGCCAGAACTGTTAGAAACTTCACCGGGGCACAGAATAAACATCAAATGTGAAGCACCAACAAGGACATTTGTCTATGTATATTAAATGCTTTTTTTAAAAATGTGGGTCATAACTTATTGAACGACCTCGTACCTCAAGGCTTTAGTAGCCTGCTTGGGGTAGGTTGAGCAGGCTTTGTGGTTTGTAGATCTGCTGGGTCTGGGGGCGGCGAGTTTTGCTTTCTCATTGTCCGGGGTGTTCGTTTCCCGGTGCCTCCCTCCCGCCTGCGGCTGCGTGTTTGTGCGCCTGTTGCGTTTGAGGCGGGTAAGCACCACCACAACAACGTAACAGACTATTTCAGAGTAAATTTCAACACACTGTACAAATGTTACCTTTCCAATAACACCTGTCAATTTGAAATTATACTCCCTGTACTGTTTAGAATATGTCCAGTATATGTAAAGAGTTGTGCTGTTGTGTATCGTGTTTGTATGATGCAACAAGCAACTGTGAGCAATATGTACTGTCATACGGCCATAGCCCTTTGCTTCTTGTTTTTAAGTATTTTAGCGATGACAAACCTGTTATAATGTGCTATTTTTATCCACTTGACATCATGTGCGCGAAGTAAGCGTAAAATGAACGCGTTTTACAACAAAAAGATTTTAAGATATATAAATGTACAGCTCCGCTTCGGGTTTTTAAAATACCAAACTAAAACCTTTACACCAAATGTTGTCTAAACTTATGAGACATATTCAACGTACATACACGTTCTTACAGACCTGGATATGACAGTGTAGTCTGTTGAAACTGGTTGTTTTAAATAAACTAAAATTTTATTCGATCTTTGCTGTAGAATAGTTTTTAACAGTTAAGCAGGTCGGCTTCAGTTCTCTCAAAATGAGAAAATTCCAACTTTTTTAACATATGAACTTAACGAGCCTAGCGTCATGGAGGTACTTTGTGAAGTCATTCCTTTGGTTTTGAGACTCTTAAAGCCATATAACAGGCGGGGGTATTTATCTTGAATATGAAAAATTACTGCAAAACTTGGAACACAGATCAACATTTCAGTGCTAGAAATGTAGGTAATAAATATTATTTTCCAGAATTTTCTTACAGGGATTTACAAGTTTATATTTAGCTGCCTCAACTGTGAAGCAGTGCAGTTCATTATACTGCTTTATAGTGAGGTAACCGATGCATGACGGATTTCATGATCAGCAGTATGTCTTTTGGAATATTGTTAATACTATATACATCGGGTTGGGCGCAATGACAGCGAGATGAATGCGTTTTCCTCATTGTGTCAACTTGTCTTGGTTGTACTAGTAATGAAAAATAAGCTATGTAGTTGACAAAAATCGTCTGATTTAAAAGTTTACAAGGCCTCAGAATGTGATGCTAAAAATATAGTGAATTTGTTATAATGTTATATTTTGGAGGTATATTTTCTGATATTCTGCGAAAGGCACTCCTTTTTGTAGATTCTTCGTGGTGTGTGATAGTCTCTGGTTCGTGTATTCCTTCCCAAATTGTTGTTTATCGAAACCTATTTTTACTTTATGATCTCACCCAGATGCTTCTCGTTTTGTGCTATTTTGTGAGTGTATCTGGGGTTTTGCTGGGTCATCAGTTCTGTCTGGTCGAAGAATCTACAAAAAGGAGTGCCTTTCGCAGAATATCAGAAAATATACCTCCAAAATATAACATTATAACAAATTCACTATATTTTTAGCATCACATTCTGAGGCCTTGTAAACTTTTAAATCAGACGATTTTTGTCAACTACATAGCTTATAGCTGTGTGGTGGGCGATTTTCTTTGACACGTTAACTTGGAATCCCGGTGGGTACTATGTCGTTTGACACGATGGCGGTGTCGTCGGACAAAGCTATCAAAGCTATACAATATAATGAAATAGCCGCTGGCGTGATTGTGAACTGATATCAGAGATAAGTTAAAACGATGTACTCGCACGGAAAAAGTAGCTGTTGGCAGCTTGTACTTTTATATCTACAAGTTCCCAAAGTGCCACTCATTCATGTGTGCGTGACACATCTAATGTGTAACACAAATCTTTGGCCGGTTCCCATTCGATCACCGAAGTCAAACACTGTCGCGCTCGTCGCGTACTTGGATAGATGACCATTCAACAGTGCCGAGTGCTGTTGGTAGTAAGGCAAGCAAAGGAATTGTAAAGTCTCTAACGACCTTCGCCTTCGACGAGACGTAAAGCCCTAAGTTTACTTCCTTTTCTTTCTTTTTTTTTTTGACTTATCTTTGAAAACACAAGAACTCTATGTCAGATTAACGAAATAGGTACTTTTTAGGATTTTGATGCCGAAATAGGCAAAATTAGGCGTCAACGTAGAAATAATAAATTTTAGGTCCTATATAACTAACGGTACTCAGTTTAGTTAGTCATGTAACGCATAAGTACCAACTTATATGCAAATTGGAGCTTAAGAAAAAAAATAGGTTTTAACCTAAAGATCCGTGATCTGTTTTTTACATATGAATAATAAAACACCTATAAAGATTATTTGGTATTAACAGTGATAGCGATATAAAAAATAAAAAAAGACCGAAGTGTTAGGCAAAAACGAAGCATGAGCGCATATCAACTAGCCACCTTGCTGCATGCTGGGCAGAAAATATTTTTTTCCATCTTTCGTACAGCGTGAAAAAACTTGGAGCCACTGTCTTATATGATGAAATAGGCACTTTTTTTAGGATATTAAAGCCGAAATAGGCAAAAATAGGCACTAACGTCGAAATAGGCATTTTTAGGTCCTATAGAATTAGCACTATTAAGTGTAAGTAGTCATGAAACGCATAAGTACAATTTTTTATGCGTATAGGAACTCAGGAACAAAATAGGTTTTCACCTAAAATCCGCAGTCTAGTAGTAACTGTAGCCCTATCTCCGGGTCGTGTCAGTGTGGCAGTTCGGTTGGGGACTCAGGAGGAGCCAGGTCCGTGCAGTGCTAAAATACGCCGGGGCTGCTGGCGCACGCATGGACTGCCAGATGGAAGGACTGTGGCCACGAGGGTGCACGACTTCGTCATAAACCGGATCCAGCAAGCTTTAAGATGAAGGCATTCCAATCCAAAGCTCCACCATTGTGATATCTCGCGATTCTCCAGTGACTTGGGTTCGTGCTGCTGCACGCAGTGTCGCCGAGGCGAAGAGCAGAGAGTGGACTGCTTGAGGAATGCGGATTTTATTAGCTTTCCTCGACTTCTTATTATTATTTACTGCGTTCAACTTGTTACTTTTTGTAAAGTTCAACCAGCGGTAATTTTCCTTGCCTGGTGGCCGCTAACCCCCCAGTCACCTGCCCTGGGGCCTAGTGTATGTAACGACAGTGTACATTTCCTCGCCTTGCCGCTGCTGGTGTGTCGTTTTGGCAGCCTTCTTGATTGTAGGCCGGTTGGTGATTCTTCCACTCTGGTGGTAATGATTCCTTTCTCGTTCCGGGAGCTCTAAACACTGTATTCTGAACGTAGTGCAGACCGCCGGTTCCGGCTTTGGCGTATTGTTCCATCGTTGCATTTGGTCTATTGGACGTCAGGTAGATTCAGCAAGATTATCATTAGTCATTCGTTAGACTGCCACTAGTCTGAGTTACCGTCTTGTGAAGTGAATGCAACTCTTGGCTGCATATGTCATCGCTTTTGAAAGAGTTGTTGCCGGACCTTCTCAGAGATCGATTCCTGGAACACCGTCTGGATCAGTTGCTTGTTTTTTTTTAATTAACTTTTGCTATTGCATGGGCTTTTTGCAGCAAGTTTCAATTTTTTTATATTATTGCAGTTCCTAGCGTGTAAGACCTTCAGCCGTGATTGTGGTCAGTTGCTTAAAAATTCTAATTTGGTATTTGTATTTTAGCAGTAAGCCTTAAAACGATATTCAGTTCCATTTCTGGCGTCTGATGGCTTCTGCTGTGTTTGTGGCCACTTACCTTCATACTTCAATACCTGTAGGCTGTAAATTGCAGCGAGTTCTTAAACAATTCTTAATTTACTGCCATTCTCGGCGTGTAAGGCCTTCAGCCGTAATTGTGGTCGCTTGCCTTGAAATTCTAATCTGGTATTTTTATTTACGCAGTAAGCCTTTAAAACCTTATTTAATGTCATGCCTGGCGTCTGATGCCGTCTTCCGTGTTTGTGGCGACTTGCCTTTAGTATTTCAATACCTGTAATTTGTAAGTTGCAGCGAGTTTTAAACAATTCTTAATTTATCGCCATTCCTAGTGTGTAAGACCTTCTGCCCAGATCACAGTGGCTTGCTTTTAAAATATTAACTGTTGTATCTGTATTTAATGGTGATTTGCTAAATTGTAACTCACTGAAAACACTATTTACACTTGTTTATTCCTTCATTAACAATGTGTGGTACTATTTTATTTATTGTTGTCTCTGCAATTACTGATTTAAAATAAATTGTGTGGAACTGTAAAAGGCAACCAATAGTAACTGATTACGGCGCCGTCCACAATCGTAAGCGAATCCTCCCTTCCCTTGACTACCAGGTTCCAACTATAAAGAAAAAATCCCACAAATCAGGCTAAAACAACACGCGAGATTAAGAAATCCCCGTTACGTTTTTAAACATGCCTCTTCCTTCTTATGGAATACTCACACACAGATATCAGAGAAATATGAGCTGATACGGAGACTGATCCGCGAGCCATTCGCGAAATGGAACAGGCAAGGAGTGAGAAGTAGTGGTACTCTCCATTGCACACTGTACGTTGGCTTGCTGGGTGTAGATATAGACGGAGATGTAGAGGCAGCGAGAGCCGGACAGAGGACAGAGCAGGTGGCCAGGTGAGGGGACAGAGGCGCAGGTCAGCCGTGCACATCGCGGAGGGCCAGCCGAAGCAGCAGCAGCGGCGTCAGCGGCAGCGCCTATTGATCGGACACTGGCTGGGCGGCGCGGCCGACGGAGCACAGTGGCCAAGCGAGCCGAGGCGCTAATCACTGTGTGTGACTCAGGTCAGGCCGGGCGACGCTCCTACCTAAGTCTCCCAGGAACAGCCTAGCCAGAAAAACATATACTGCTCAGCCAAAACATTCTTGCGAGGTTGAATGCCGCCTCGTGGTGTTGAGGGGGGGGGGGGGGGGGGGTAGGGGACGTGGCGTCGGGTCGGACAGGTAGAAAACTTATGTGATTGTGGAGAAAAAAAAAAGATCACAATACGAGTTCCACAAGGTTCAATTGTGGGGCCGCTTCTATTTCTTAAATCTGTGAATGACCTTCGACTCAACATTCAACATGCAAAACTGGTACTTTTTGCATACCATACTACTGTTGTAATAAATCCCATCACAGATCATGCAACAGAAGAGTAAGTAAATCGTATTTTCCAAAGAACTATTAAGTGGTTCTCTGAAAATAGACTCTCCCAAAATTAGTAAAAAGCGAACTACATTTAGTCCTGTACCAACAATTGATACTGAACACGAGTTAGGGGCAGTAAATAGGGGGAATGGTCCATATATTTGGGTGTACATGTTGATGAAAACTTGAAATGGAAGAAATATACTATTGTTGATGTTGTTGTGGTCTTCAGTCCCGAGACTGGTTTGATGCAGCTCTCCAGGCTACTCTATCCTGTGCAAGCTTCTTCATCTCCTAGTACCTACTGCAACCTACACCCTTTTGAATCTGCTTAGTGTATTCATCTCCTGGTCTCCCTCTACGATTTTTACCCTCCAGGCTGCCCTCCAATACTAAATTGGTGATCCCTTGATGCCTCAGAACATGTCCTACCAACCGATCCATTCTTCTTGTCAAGTCGTGCTACAAACTCCTCTTCTCCCCAATTCTGTTCAACACCTCCTCATTAGCTATATGATTTACCCATCTAATCTTCAGCATTCTTCTGTACACCACATTTCGTAAGCTTCTATTCTCTTCTTGTCCAAACTATTTATCGTCCACGTTTCACTTCCATACGTAGCTACACTCCATACAAATACTTTAAGAAACGACTTCCTGACATTTAAATCTATACTCGAAGTTAACAAATTTCTCTTCTTCAGAAACGCTTTCCTTGCCATTGCCAGTCTGCATTTTATATCCTCTCTACTTCGACCATCATCAGTTAGTTTGCTCCCGAAATAGCAAAATTCCCTTACTACTTTAAGTGTCTCATTTCCTAATCTAATTCCCTCAGCATCACTATTAAACTTCTCAAACAATTAAATTCAGCTACTTTTTCTCTTTGTACAATTGCTAATCTTGAAGATAAACGTAACAAACATACAACATATTTTGCACATTTCTACTTAAAAATATTGTGCAAAATAGTTTTTTGGTTGGCTCATCACGTAGAAAGTGTTGGTTGCACAAAAGCGAGCGGTAAAAATAATGCATGGCTTTCACCCATGGACGTCATGTAGGTACCTTTTCAAAGAGCTAGGTATTTTAGCTGCGGCGTCACAGTATTTCACTAATGTAATTCCTCATAAATAATACATCGCAGTTTGAGAAGTACAGTGATGTACATACCCACAACATTAGAGGGAAATATTATCTTTATTATCCTTTGTTAAAGCTGTCAGTGTCTCATAAAGGGGTCCAAAATGCAGCAACAATAATTTTTAATCGTTTTCCCTACAACATTAAGTGTCTGACAGGTACTGAAATAAGTTTAAATTTAAAAGCATTTCTTTTGGACAGCTCCCTCTATTCCATTGTCTAATTTCTACTCAAAATAGTGCAGCTGCATGAGTTGGACTAAAACTAACAATGTTTTCAGTAACGGTGACAATAATCATGTACACATATCCTGTAAAGGGAATCATTCCACGGCATTCCAATAAAAAAAATCGTACAAATGACCTATGGTACATGTAACTAACTAAGGTCAGTACCCTAGAGGAGCAGAGACGAATGAGGACTCATTCTAGCCTCGATATGGGCTATAAATGGTGAAATCCTGTCTATAACAAAGAGAACACTGATATTGACAGCCTCCGGACAATCAACTCCGACATGAAGTAGCTGGTCCGCTGTTAGCGTGCTAGTGTAGTGAGCTTCCATAGAGACTAGTTGAATGACTGAGAAACAAGATAGCTGTAGGATTTTCACGCTCATAACAGGACGTGGAGGACGAATGCAGGATAGGCAGTGATCTGTGGCAGATCTGATGACAAAGTGCAATGCTGGTGCAGGCACGTGTGTTGTTTGCAGCACACAGTTCAGTGTACATTGTAGAAAATGTTCCAAATGGCTCTGATCACTATGGGACTTAACTTCTAAGGCCATCAATCCCTAGAACTCAGGACTACTTAAACCTAACTGAAGGACATCACACACATCCATGCTTGAGGCAGGATTCGAACCTGCGACCGTAGCGGTCGCGCGGTTCCAGACTGTAGCACCTAGAACCGCTCGGCCGCCCGGCCGGCGTACATTGTAGAACACGAGCCTTCGAAGCTTATGACCCAAACGTTTTCCCATGCTGAGCCAACGTTATCATTAATTATGACTGCATTGGGCAAAGAATCATCGAGATTGGAGCGTGGATCAATGGAAACGTGTCACCTGGGGGATCAAATCTCGATTTTGTCATCTAGGCGTTTGGCTGCTGGAAACATGAACTTCATCACAGATGCAGGCCGGAAGGAGCAATTTTAAGGCATGGTGGACATTCCCTTCTGCTTTCATGGGATCTGTGGTGGTAACCTAAGGTACCGTGACAGCTGTAGACTACGTGAACATTACGGCGAACACTTACATCCCATAATGCATGATGTCTTCCCCGACAGCGGTGCCATCTCCTATCAGGGTAATTGTCTCACAAGGCCAGTGACGTGTACAGCGATTTGTGCAGCATGATTGTGAACTCGTTTTCATGCTTGGCCACCAAATCTGCCTGATCTGACGGGATGAAACACAACTGGATAAAATATTCCAAAATACAATGGCATCTTCCATGGAATATTTTATCTAGTTGGGAAAACATGTTGTATTTTTACATTTTATTTTTTATTTTTGTGACATTTGCTGTTTGACGAGAGTACTTTTGCTCAGACGTTTTCTGCCCATGGTGTGATTGCATATAATTCACGTAATTTTTATTCTGATGAAGATTGCCCTCGTGCAGTCGAAATCATGGTCAATTTGACAAAAAAAAAGTGTGCAGCCGATGTGGCTATATATATATATTCTGTAATTAAACAACGTAAGGTTGCTGGATCTCAGCCAATAAAAATGTTTAAAATTTCAGGACATAAATTCATTAGCCTACCACCATGAACCATGCACCTTGCCGTTGGTGGGGAGGCTTGCGTGCCTCAGCGATACAGATAGCCGTACCGTAGGTACAACCACAACGGAGGGGTATCTGTTGAGAGACCAGACAAACGTGTGGTTCCTGAAGAGGAGCAGCAGCCTTTTCAGTAGTTGCAAGGGCAACACTCTGGATGATTGACTGATCTGGCCTTGTAACAATAACCAAAACGGCCTTGCTGTGCTGATACTGCGAACGGCTGAAAACAAGGGGAAACTACGGCCGTAATTTTTCCCGAGGGAATGCATCTTTACTGTATGATTAAATGATGATGGCGTCCTCTTGGGTAAAATATTCCGGAGGTAAAATAGTTCCCCATTCGGATCTCCGAGCGGGGACTACTCAAAAGGATGTCGTTATCAGGAGAAAGAAAACTAGCGTTCTAAGGATCGGAGCGTTGAATGTCAGATCCCTTAATCGGGCAGGTAGGTTAGAAAATTTAAAATGGGAAATGGATAGGTTAAAGTTAGATATAGTGGAAATTAGTGAAGTTCGGTGGCAGGAGGAACAAGATTTCTGGTCAGGTGACTACAGGGTTATAAACACAAAATCAAATAGGGGTAACGCAGGAGTAGGTTTAATAATGAATAGGAAAATAGGAATGCGGGTAAGCTACTACAAACAGCATAGTGAACGCATTATTGTGGCCAAGATAGATACGAAGCCAACACCTACTACAGTAGTACTAGCTTATATGCCAAATAGCTCTGCAGATGACGAAGAAATTGAAGAAATGTATGACGAAATAAAAGAAATTATTCAGATAGTGGGTGACTGGAATTCGAGTGTAGGAAAAGGGAGACAAGGAAAGAGCAAGCCGCCTGGTATAATTTTGCACAGAGCACAACTTAATCATAGCTAACACGTGGTTTAAGAATCATGAAAGAAGGTTGTATACATGGAAGAACCCTGGAGATACAAAAATAATGGTAAGACAGAGATTTAGGAACCAGGTTTTAAATTGTCAGACATTTCCAGGGGCAGATGTGGACTCTGACCACAATCTATTGGTTATGACCTGTAAATTAAAACTGAAGAAACTGCAAAAAGGTGGGAATTTAAGGAAATGGGACCTGGATAAACTGAAAGAACCAGAGGTTGAACAGAGTTTCAAGGAGAGCATAAGGGAACAAGTGACAGGAATGGGGGAAAGAAACACAGTAGAAGTAGAATGGGTAGCTTTGAGGGATAAAGTAGTGAAGGCAGCAAAGGATCAAGTAGGTAAAAAGACGAGGGCTAGTAGAAATTCTTGGGTAACAGAAGAAATATTGAAATTAATTGATGAAAGGAGAAAATATAAAAATGCAGTAAATGAAGCGGCAAAAAGGAATACAAACGTCTCAAAAATGAGATCGACAGGAAGTGCAAAATGGCTAAGCAGGGATGGCTAGAGGACAAATGTAAGGATGTAGAGGCTTATCTCACTAGGGGTAAGATAAATACTGCCTACAGGAAAATTAAAGAGACCTTTGGAGAAAAGAGAGCCACTTGTATGAATGTCAAGAGCTCAGATGGAAACCCAGTTCTAAGCAAAGAAGGGAAAGCAGAAAGGTGGAAGGAGTATATAGAGGATCTATACAAGGGCGATGTACTTGAGGACAATATTATGGAAATGGAAGAGGATGTAGAAGAAGATGAAATGGGAGATACGATACTGCGTGAAGCGTTTGACAGAGCACTGAAAGACCCGAGTCGAAACAAGGCCCCGGAAGTAGACAACATTCCATTAGAACTACTGACGGCCTTGGGAGAACCAGTCCTGACAAAACTCTACCATCTGGTGAGCAAGATGTATGAGACAGACGGAATACCCTCAGACTTCACGAAGAATATAATAATTCCAATCCCAAAGAAAGCAGGTGTTGATAGATGTGAAAATTACCAAACTATCAGCTTAATAAGCCACGGCTGGAAAATACTAACGCGTATTCTTTACAGACGAATGGAAAAACTGGTAGAAGCCGACCTTGGCGAAGATCAGTTTGGATTCCGCAGAAATGTTGGAACACGTGAGGCAATACTGACATTACGACTTATCTTAGAAGAAAGATTAAGGAAAGGCAAACCTATGTTTCTACCATTGGTAAACTTAGAGAAAACTTTTGACAATGTTGATTGGATACTCTCTTTCAAATTCTAAAGGTCACAGGGGTAAAATACAGGGAGCGAAACGCTATTTACAAGTTGTACAGAAACCAGATGGCAGTCGAAAGACATGAAAGGGAAGCAGTGGTTGGGAAGGGAATAAGACAGGGTTGTAGCCTCTTCCCGATGTTATTCAATCTGTATATTGAGCAAGGTGTGAAGGAAACAAAAGAGAAATTCGGAGTAGGTATTAAAATCCATGGAGAAGAAATAAAAACATTGAGGTTTGCCGATGACATTGTAATTCTGTCAGTGGCAGCAAAGGGCTTGGAAGAGCAGTTGAATGGAATGGACAGTGTCTTGAAAGGAGGATATAAGATGAACATCAACAAAAGCAAAACGAGGATAATGGAATGTAGTCGATTTAATTCGGGTGATGCTGAGGGAATTAGATTAGGAAATGAGACACTTAAAGTAGTAAAGGAGTTTTTCTATTTGGGGAGCAAAATAACTGATGATGGTCGAAGTAGAGAGGATATCAAATGTAGACTGTCAATGGCAAGGAAAGTATTTCTGAAGAAGAGAAATTTGTTAACATCGAGTATAGATTTAAATGTCAGGAAGTCGTTTCTGAAAGTATTTGTATGGAGTGTAGCCTCGTATGGAAGTGAAACGTGGACGATAAATAGTTTGGACAAGAAGAGAATAGAAGCTTTCGAAATGTGGTGTTACAAAAGAATGCTGAAGATTAGATGGGTAGATCACATAACTAATGAGGAGGTATTGAACAGAAATGGGGAGAAGAGAAGTTTGTGGCACAACTTGACCAGAAGAAGGGATCGGTTGGTTGGACATGTTCTGAAGCATCAAGGGATCACCAATTTAGTATTGGAGGGTAATAATAGTAGAGGGAGACCAAGAGATGAATACACTCAGCAGATTCAGAAGGATGTAGGTTGCATTAGGTACTGGGAGATGAAGAAGCTTGCACAGGATAGAGTAGCATGGAGAGCTGCAGCAAACCAGTCTCAGGACTGAAGACCACAACAACAACAACCAATTCATTAGACCTTTTTTGTTCCGAATCCTCTTATCGATCAATCCACAGAGTTTGTACGTGATGGAAAAAAATCACTCTGTTTAATTCTACGTTCTTCATTTTTGGTAAAAACGTAGACTTATGAAATAGTTTAATAGCAAAAATGGAATGTTTCCCTTCTACCACTGATTAATAATTGCTAATCTTAATGTACAAAAGAAATTTTTACTTTCTGCTGATAGACGCCAGTCGTATTCTCGTCTTAGGGGCCTAAAAATAAGACTCTCGTCGGTACGCCAGGTCTCTATTGCTGAATCAATATATACACTGAGTCGGCTGCAGCCCCAGCAATCGGCTGTGAACAGCTTTGCAGTCAAAGGCTGCAGCAACAGGCGGTGCTGGGCCCAGCCGCTCTCAGTGTGAGGTCAGGGCGATGCACACACGACCGCTCGTCTTTATAAGATACATTTAATGCAAACAGCTCCTGACGCTATTCTGAGACAACGTCAAAATTTCGAATTCTTTTTGACTGAGTAGGACGCATTGACACGAATGAAAAGAGAGAATAACAATTCCCTTCATAACCAATACTAGGTCCGAAAATAATGATTTTTATATATACAAGACATAACCTTCCTGTTCTATCAAAGTAAGGATGATCTTTAAGCAAACGATCTTAAACTATATTTAAGCGACAAGTAAGAAAAATCTAAAGGTTGTGAAATGATCTATAAACACAGATCTTAAAGATATTAATAATTGAATCAATGAAATCGGATTTAACCTGTATTCTAATGAATGACAAGCCATCGTCATAGCTTGTCATAGGAAGAATATTTCGTCTTGGCTCGAACAGTTTCCCGCGGGTCTTTAGAAATAAAACAGGAGCCGTGATATTTTTAATAACAATTTAATAGCCTTCATTGTTTCAAGACATGTATAAGAGTTCCGTATTCAGTCAAGACGACCATCATCAAACATAAAATTAAAAAAATAGAGATTAAAAAACGTGCAATATCTAACAAATCTCATGTAACAAATCTATAACATATGTAAAATTCACTTTATGACAAAAAAAAACGACGCACCACGAAGCGATAATCCGTGTGGTTTACTTGTACAGACAAAGAGTTGATTACAATTTCAGAAAAAATTGATGTTTTATTCAAAAGAAAGAGCTTCACGAATTGCGCAAATCAATAACGCATTGGCCCTCCTCTGGACCTTACGCAAGCTGTTATTCTGCTTGACACTGATTGATAACCATACTGTATGTCCTCCTGAGGAATATCGTGTCAAATTCTGTCAAAATGGCACGTTAGATCGTCATAGCCCCATTTAATTGGACAACCCTGCCCATAATAGTCCAAACGTTCTCAATTTGGGAGAGATACTTCGACCTTTCTGGCTGAAGTAGAGTGTGGCAAGCAGGAAGACCTACAGAAGAAACTCTCACCGTGTGCGGGCGAGCATTGTCTTACTGAAACATAAGCCCAGGATGGCTTGGCGTGAAGGGCAATAAAACAGGGTGTGCAACACACCGCTGTGCTCTAAGGTGCAGCGGATGTCAACCAAAGGAGTCCTTCTATGACACCCCAGACCATAGCTCCGAGCTGTCGGGCCATGTGGTAGGTGACAGTCATGTTGGTATCCAACCACTGTCCGGGGAGTCCAGACACGTCTTCACTGATCACGGGGGCTCAGCTAGAAGCAGGACTCATCACTAAGACAATTCTGCCCGAGTCAATGAGATTCAGGGACAAGACAGACATAGTTTTTTAGATATTCCAATTATTTTCCCAGGTCTGATGATGGTCATCTTGACTCAGTTCGGAAATCTTGTAAATGATGTGAAACAGTGAAGGCTATTAAACCATTATTAAGAATACGGTATTTTTGTGCCGGAATATGCATAATTTGTTTCATATGTCGCACAAGCATAGAAATATACTGCTCTAAAAATTTGTACAACCTTTTAGATGTTTCCAGTTTACTCAAGATTTAGTATTGCAACAGCCCCTATGGAGTATATGAAATCATTACATTTACAGATCAATAGCACATACAATTCTGAGGCACCATGCATCGACCCATGGTGAAAAACAGATATTAGTACGACCCCCCCCCCCCCCCCCTAGGGGCGGCAACGAAGGCACTCACTCTGGCATCCTGTCTATCGAAAGATGGCTGGGATACGCTATTCCACGCCTTCTCGATCTTTTCACGTAGTTCTGTAAGAGTTGTTGTTTGGCGAGTGACAAAAGTCACTTCCTATCAGATCGTATTCCACACGCGTTCGACTGGAGACAAGTCCGGAGATCGTACTGACCAGGGAAGTTGCTGCACGTCTCGCAGAGCGCGTTGAGCGTCTCGGGCATTGTGTGGGCGACAGTTATCCTTCTGGAACAACACATCGACTTCCTTTTGCGACAACGGGAAAAGAAAGGTTTTAAAACCATTTTGCACCTCCATAAAAACTAAGGGTGAAAGAGGGTTGTAGTTTATCGCACCACAGACCGTAAGACCTGGGGTGGCGTCGACATGTCTTGGACTAATGCACTCTACGGCACAGTTCTTACAAGGTCTACGTCTTACGGGCAGACGAACATCACTTGTGTGCAGGCAGAATCTGCTTTCGTCATTGAAGACCACGGCGCGCCCTTCCATCTTCCGAGTGATCCTCTGAGGCCACCAGTCGAGCAACGAACGTCGACGCTGCGGCGTGAGTGAGAGATGAGCGTACCCACACTTCCACTGCTAGTAACCGGTTCACAACAGTTCGTGTTTACACCTCTGGCCTCAAAAGCCCTTTAATCTGTGCTGTAGTAGCTGCACGACATGCCACAGCTGCCCTTACAACACCACGATCCTGGCTGTCGTCTGTGTTGCTTGTACGTCCAGAACTACGTCTACAGGTGTGAAAATATTCACGTGACCACCGATACTAGCATCCTTGCACAACTGACGCAACTCGTGCAACCTGCTTGGTAATTTTCCGAAAGGACTGTCCCGCCACTAGGAAGACCACAATTTCACCACGTTCAAACTCGCTCAGTTGGCTGCAGGAAGCACGGGTGCGTCTCCGCGGCATGGTTGCCTGCTTGCTTCAGACGTCTACACCACTCTTAAGCCCTCCCTCTGTGAGCTTCCCCTACCAGACTGCGCTCTGGCAGCTATGCCACTGCCCTATCTGTCAACAGACGACGTTGAAACCATTATCAGAACATCTACTAACCCTCACGTGTCATATGCCGCCATCAAATCGAAATCGACGTCGTCCCTCGAGGTGTACAAATTTTTTTCCGACAGTGTATTTTACTTAGCGGTATAACATGGAAAATGTTTCCATACAATGTCAATAAAAAAGAAATCAATAAAAACGAAAAATTACATCTTTTCCACAGACTGTTGTTTTAAAATGACATTTTATTAAGTGCTACTGGGTAGTTCCGAGCTGTCCTCATTTTCAAGTGCTTAATATATGCTGATAAATCATCCTCGTTAGCGGTATAGAACAAACGCCACATGCCATTCACGATTAATGCTTCAAATGCTTATACATGTGGTGGAACATCAAAAAACTCTATGTCTAGTGTGTGGATTCTGAGATGATGTACATTTGCTTCTATGCCATGCGTCAATTGTATATGGTGAGTAACTTTTCTTTTCTACCACGTACAAGGATGAGACAGCGACATCTGTTATTCACTTGAGAATGAGAAAGCTCAAAATTAGCTAACCGTGTTTAATAGAGGACCATATAAATATAACAGCTTGGAAACTACGACACCCTTCAGATTTATCGAGGCTATGGCGCCCACCAAGTAGTCAATCAACAAATTAAAAAAAGACACTAAAACTTCCTGTCAGATTAAATCTGTGAGCCAGGACAGGAATCGAAACTGGGACATTTGTCTTTTGCAGGAAAGTGCCCTATCGACTAAGCTATCCAGGCACGATTCGCGACCCGCCCTCATAGATTTACATTCTGTAAAGAAGACGTCAGTAAATTACAACAACTATGCTTCAGTAGAACATACAAAGCGTCTAAGACCTCATATAATGTGAACGTAACTAACGAGACAAGAAAAGGATTAATATCTGTACGAGTGAACCCGTGGTCTATGGTCAGTCGGCACGGTAGCTCAGCGTGTTCGGTCAGAGGGTTACGCGCCCTCTGTAATAAAAAACTGAGTCAATCGATCCAAAACGAACACAAATGGATGTCTTACGACGTCCGCCCCGAGCAGATGCAACGAACAAAAGCGAACAAAATGAGATTAAAAAAAAAAACGGTGTAGCGTCTTTGGTTCATAATCAAAACGTCTTCGGTCCCGGGTTCGATCCCCGCCACTGCCTACATTTTGATAAATAATCAGCATTGGCGGCCGAAAGACTTCCGGCATAAAAAGTCAGCCTCATTCTGCCAACGGCCTTGTCAAAGAGGGCGGAAGAGCGGATAAAGGTTCAGGGCACTCCCTTGTCCTAGGGGTGGGAAATTTCCCCTAAAGGCGGAAGAATCAGCAATGATCAACGACATGAGGATGCAGAAGGCAATGGAAACCACTGCATTAAATACACGTAACGTGTATCCACAGGACATGTGGACTGTAGTTAAAGAAGTGTCATGATGATCTCTCCATTGGCAAAAGATTCTGGAATAGTTCCCCATTCGGATCTCCGGGAGGGGACTACCAAGGGGGAGGTTACCATGAGAAAAAGATTGAATAATCAACGAAAGGATAATGTTCTACGAGCCGGGGTGTGGAATGTCAGAAGCTTGAACGTGGTAGGGAAACTAGAAAATCTGAAGAGTGAAATTCAAAGGCTCAATCTAGATATAGTAGGGGTCAGTGAAGTAAAGTGGAAGGAAGACAAGGATTTCTGGTCAGATGAGTATCGGGTAATATCAACAGCAGCAGAAAATGGTATAACAGGTGTAGGATTCGTTATGAATAGGAAGGTAGGGCAGAGGGTGTGTTACTGTGAACAGTTCAGTGACCGGGTTGTTCGATTCAGAATCGACAGCAGACCAGCACCGACAACGATAGTTCAGGTATACATGCCGACGTCGCAAGCTGAAGATGAACAGATACAGAAAGTGTATGAGGATACTGAAAGGGTAATGCAATACGTAAAGGGGGACGAAAATCTAATTGTCATGGGCGACTGGAATGCAGTTGTAGGGGAAGGAGTAGCAGAAAACTTTACAGGAGAATATGGGCTTGGGACAAGGAATGAAAGAGGAGAAAGACTAATTCAGTTCTGTAACAAGTTTCAGTTAGTAATAGCGAATACCCTGTTCAAGAATCACAAGAGGAGGAGGTATACTTGGAAAAGGCCGGGAGATACGGGAAGATTTCAATTAAATTACATCATGGTCAGACAGAGATTCCGAAATCAGATACTGGATTGTAAGGCGTACCCAGGAGCAGATATAGACCACAATATAATAGTGATGAAGAGTAGGCTGAAGTTCAAGACATTAGTCAGGAAGAATCAATACGCAAAGAAGTGGGATACGGAAGTTCTAAGGAATGACGAGATACGTTTGAAGTTCTCTAACGCTATAGATACAGCAATAGGGAATAGCGCAGTAGGCAACTCAGTTGAAGAGGAATGGACGTCTCTAAAAAGGGCCATCACAGAAGTTGGGAAGGAAACCATAGGTACAAAGAAGGTAGCTGCGAAGAAACCATGGGTAACAGAAGAAATACTTCAGTTGATTGATGAAAGGAGGAAGTACAAACATGATCCGGGAAAATCAGGAATACAGAAATACAAGTCGCTGAGGAATGAAATAAATAGGAAGTGCAGGGAAGCTAAGACGAAATGGCTGCAGGAAAAATGTGAAGACATCGAAAAAGATATGATTGTCGGAAGGACAGACTCAGCATACAGGAAAGTCAAAACAACCTTTGGTGACATTAAAAGTAATGGTGGTAAGATTAAGAGTGCAACGGGAATTCCACTTTAAATGCAGAGGAGAGAGCAGATAGGTGGAAAGAATACATTGAAAGCCTCTATGAGGGTGAAGATTTGTCTGATGTGATAGAAGAAGAAACAGGATTCGATTTAGAAGAGATAGGGGATCCAGTATTAGAATCGGAATTTAAAAGAGCTTTGGAGGACTTACGGTCAAATAAGGCAGAAGGGATAGATAACATTCCATCAGGATTTCTAAAATCATTAGGGAAAGTGGCAACAAAACGACTATTCACGTTGGTGTGTAGAATATATGAGTCTGGCGACACACCATCTGACTTTCGGAAAAGCATCATCCACACAATTCCGAAGACGGCAAGAGCTGACAAGTGCGAGAATTATCGCACAATCAGCTTAACAGCTCATGTATCGAAGCTGCTTACAAGGATAATATACAGAAGAATGGAAAAGAAAATTGAGAATGCGCTAGGTGACGATCAGTTTGGCTTTAGGAAAAGTAAAGGCACGAGAGAGGCAATTCTGACGTTACGGATAATAATGGAAGCAAGGCTAAAGAAAAATCAAGACACGTTCATAGGATTTGTAGACCTGGAGGAAGCGTTCGACAATATAAAATGGTGCAAACTGTTCAAGATTCTGAAAAAAGGTAGGGGTAAGGTATAGGGAGAGACGGGTCATATACAATATGTACAACAACCAAGAGGGAATAATAACAGTGGACGATCAAGAACGAAGTGCTCGTATTAAGAAGGGAGTAAGACAAGGCTGTAGCCTTTCGCCCCTACTCTTCAATCTGTACATCGAGGAAGCAATGATGGAAGTAAAAGAAAGGTTCAGGAGTGGAATTAAAATATAAGGTGAAAGGATATCAGTGATACGATTCGCTGATGACATTGCTACCCTGAGTGAAAGCGAAGAAGAATTAAATGATCTGCTGAACGGAATGAACAGTCTAATGAGTACACAGTATGGTTTGAGAGTAAATTGGAGAAAGACGAAGGTAATTAGAAGTAGTAGAAATGAGACCAGCGAGAAACTTAATATCAGGATTGATGGTCACGAAGTCAATGAAGTTAAGGAATTCTGCTACCTAGCCAGTAAAATAACCAATGACGGACGGAGCAAGGAAGACATCAAAAGCAGACTCGCTATGGCAAAAAAGGCATTTCTGGCCAGGAGAAGTCTACTAATATCAAATACCGACCTTAATTTGAGGAAGAAATTTCTGAGGATGTACGTCTGGAGTACAGCATTGTAAGGTAGTGAAACATGGACTGTGGGAAAACCGGAACAGAAGAGAATCGAAGCATTTGAGATGTGGTGCTATAGACGAATGTTGAAAATTAGGTGGACTGATAAGGTAAGGAATGAGGAGGTTCCACGCAGAATCGGAGAGGAAAGGAATATGTGGAAAACACTGATGAGGAGAAGGGACAGGATGATAGGACCTGCTAAGACATGAGGGAATGACTTCCATGGTACTAGAGAGAGCTGTAGAGGGCAAAAACTGTAGAGGAAGACAGAGGTTAGAATACGTCAAGCAAATAATTGAGGACGTAGGTTGCAAGTGCTACTCTGAGATGAAGAGGTTAGCACAGGAAAGGAATTCGTGGCGGGCCGCATCAAACCAGTCAGTAGACTGACGACCAAAAAAAAAAAAAACATCTGTATGATCTTTCCGAACACAAACAGACGAACCTGAGAAGATCATACTATTATTTTCCTACAATAAACACACAACTGGGTTTTCCGGATTTTATGTCATGCCTCGTATTTTAAATGTAGTCTAGTGAGCAATCTATTTTATCCCTATTTACTGGGTTATCGCACTAGTCTTATCTTAAATAGAATCAGACACCATAGCAAATAGCCGTATATAATTCTATGTACTAGTTATGGCACACGCATTTATTTCATATTTTCTTTTCACAGGCCTATAAAATTAACAGATATGAAGAGAGAAAAGATAAGAAATGATCAATTACAAAAGGTAACACGTCATAATTATCTGTAATTTGGAAAAAAATTAGATCACAGTTGGTAACACATAAAATTTGTATTCGGTAAATTCTTGATTCTCTGCGACCGGATAATCCGCGACCTACTTCTCTCAATTTTTTTAAATGTAATTAAGACTTCTGGCATAATAGTCATCCTCATTCTGCCAACTGCCTTGTCAAAAAGGGCGGTGAGCTCACAGATGTTCAGGGCATTCTCTTGTCGTTGGGGTGGGAAACTGCCCCTAATGGCGGAGGAATCGTCAGTGAACAACGGTTTCAGCATGCAGAAGGCAATGGAAACCACTGAATTAAAGACGCATAACGCGCATCCACAGGACATGTGGCCTCTAATTGAAAAAGTGTCTTGATGATCTCTTCGTTGGAAAAACATTCCAGAATAGTCCCCCATTCGGAGGGGAGTGTCTACGAGGAGGTGACCATGAGAAAGAGACTGGAAAGACCACGAAAGGATAATGTTCTACAAGTCGGGACGTAGAATGTCAAGAGCTTGAACCTGGTAGGTAAGCTATAAAATCTGAAAAAGAATTGCGGATGTTCAGTCTAGATATAGTTGGGGTCAGTGAAGTGAAATGCAAAGAAGACAAGGATTTCTGGTCAGATGAGTACAGGGTAATATCAAAAGCAACAGAACATGTTATAACGGGAGTAGGATTCGTCATGAATAAGAAGATAGATAAGAGTGTGTGTTACTGTAAACAGTTCAGTGATCGGATTGTTCTCATCAAAATCAACAGCAGATCAACAGCGACAGCGATAGTTCAGGCATACATGCCAACGTGGCAAGCTGCAGATGAAGAGATAAAGAGAGTATACGAGGATATTGAAAGGGTAATTCAGTACGTAAATGGAGATGAAAATCTAATAGTCAGGGGGACTGGAATGCAGTTCAAAGAGAACGAGTAGAAGAAAAGGTTACAGGAGAATATGAGCTAGGGACAAAGAATGAGAGCAGGAAGACGTATTGAGTTCTGCAATAAATTTCAGTTAGTAATAGCAGATTCTCTGTTCAAGAATCACAAGAGAAGGAAGTATACTTGGAAAAGGCCGGGTAATACTGGAAGATTTCACTTAGATTACATCATAGTGACACAGATGTTTCCGAAATCAGATAATGGATTGTAAGGCGTGCCCAGGAGCAGATATACACTAAGATCACAATGTAGTAGCGATGAAGAGTAGGCTGAAGTTCAAGAATCACTACGCAACGAAGTGGGACATGGAACTCCTAAGGAACAACGAGATACGCTTCAAGTTCTCTAAAGCTATAGACACAGCTATAAGCAATAGCTCAGTAGACAGCATAGTTGAAAAGAAATGAACATCTCTAAACACGACAATCACAGAAGTTGGAAAGCAAAACATTGGTACAAAGAAGATATTTGCCGAAAAAATCCATAGGTAACAAAAGAAACACTTCAGTTGATCGATGAAAGAAGAATGTTCAGGGAAATTTAGGAGTACAGAAACACAAGTCGCTGAGGAATGAAATAAATAGGAAGTACAGGTAAGCTAAGACGAAATGGTTGCACGAATAACGTGAAGAAATACAAAAAAAAAAACGATTGTTCGAAGAACTAACTCAGCGAAAAGGGAAGTCAAAGCAACCTTCGGTGAAATAAAAAGCAACGGCGGTAACACAAAGAGTGCAGTGGGAATTCCTCTACCAAAAGCAGAGGAGAGAACGTATAGGTGGAAAGAGTGCATTGAAGTTCTCTACAAGGAGAAAGACTCGCCTGATGTGACAGAAGAAGAATCAGTCGCTTTAGATGAAATAAGAGATCCAATATTAGAATCAGAATTTAAAAGAGCTTTGGGGGACTTAAGATCAAATAAGGCAGAAGGAATAGATAACGTTCCATCAGAATTTCTAAATTCATTGGGGGAAGTGGCAACATAACGAGTATTGACGTTGGTGTGTAGGATGTATGAGTCAGACGACATACCATATGACTTTCGGTAAAGCATCATCCACATAATTTCGAAGACAGCAGAAGCTGCCAAGTGCGAGAATTATCGCGCAATCAGCTTAACAGCTCATTCATGCAAGATGCTGACAAGAATAATATGCAGAAGAATGGAAATGAAAACTGGGAATGTGTTAGATGACAATCACTTTGGCTTCAGGAAAGGTAAAGGCAATTCTGACATTGCGGTTGATAATCGAAGCAAGACTAAAAAAAATGAAGACACGTTCATAGGATTTGTCGATATGCAAGAAAAGTTTGACAATTTAAAATAGTGTTAGTTGTTCGAAATTCTTAGAAATGCAGGGGTGAACTCTGAGGAGAGACGGATAATATTCAGTATGTACAAGAGCCAAGAGGGAATAAAAAGTGTGGACGACCAAGAACGAAGTGCTAGGATTAAAAAGGGTGTATGACAGAGATGTAGTCTTTCACTCCTACAGTTCAATTTGTACATCGAAGAGGCAATGTTGGAAGTAAAAGAAAGGTTCAGGGGTGGAATTATAATTCAAGGTGAAATATCAATGATTCGACTCGAAGGTGATATTGCTATCCAGACTGAAAGTGAAAAAGAATTACAGAATCTGCTGAATGGAATGAACAGTCTAATGAGTGCAGAGTATAGATCGAGAGCAAATCGAAGTAAGGCGAAAGTAATTAGAAGTATCAGAAATGAGAACAGCGGGATATTTAACATCAGGATTGACGGCCACGAATTAGATGAGGTTAAGGAAGTTTACTACCTTGGCAACAAAAAACCAATGATGGACGGAGCAAGGAGGTCATAAAAAGCAGACTAGCACTGGAAAAAAGGGCATTACTCGCCAAGAGAAGGCTACTAATATCAAACATGTGCCTCGATTTGAGGAAGAAATTTCTTATAATGTACGTTTGGAGCACAGCATTGTATGGTAGTAAAATGTGTAAAAAATTTTCAAATGTGTGTGAATGCGTAAGGGACCAAACTGCTGATTTTATTCCCTGGACTTACACACTGCTGAAACTAACTCATGCTAAGAACAACCCACACACTCGTGCCCGAGACAGAATTCGAACCTCCGGCGGGAGAGGCCTTGCAAACCGTGACATCGCGCCTCAAACCGCTCGCCTACAACGCGCGGCAGTGAAACGTAGACTGTGGGAAGACCTGAACAGAAGATAATCGAAGGTTTTGAGATGTGGTTAAATTTCTCGAAAGTCGTGTCATACAGTCATTCTACGGACATTTCATCTTTTCAGTTATTGGCGTTCGTGTACCAAACGAGATAAAAAACGAGACTCTACAGACATAACATATTTTCAATTATTGGCGTTCGTGTAGCAAACGAGTTAGTAAATGAAATTTTTGTTACCTATAATCGACTAGTCTAACTTACAGCGTTCATTTCCTGCGTCATTGTTCAATCCTTAAATAAAATTTCCCCAGGATTATTAAGCAAAATAGTCCCTTACGTTCCACAATTTGGGGAAGAATAAAATAGGGTAGAAATTGGAGAAGACATTATGTTCAAACTCACATTACCATTTCAGTCAGAATCACGTTGCCATTTAGTGGGAGTGTTACAAGATTTTTGTAGTAAACTGTTCGTCCTGTGAGACCAACATGATAAATTTGTTGTAAATCGTCACAACGCAACGACATATTCAATACCAAAAAAGTTGCCACGACATATAATTAGAAAATAATACGAGCAGTCACGACTTTTTTGGTGTCGTGGTGATACACGCAGTCTGCGAATGTTTGTTTCACATACACCATGAAACGCCACATCTCCGTGCAGTAATCTACACCTACATCATACTCCGCAAGCTACTTAATGGTGTGTTCCACTCGCGAATGATCCGTGGGAAGAATGACTGTCGGTAAGCCTCTGTATTGGCTCTAATTTCTCGAACTTCCTCCTCGTGGTCAACACGCGAGATGTATGTGGGTGGAAGTAATATGTTTTCTAACTCCTCCTGACAAGGGAATTTCCCCACCGCACCCCCCTCAGATTTAGTTTATAAGTTGGAACTATGAAAAAATAAAAAATATACAAACTGAGTAGTCCATGCGCAACATATATAACATGAAGGGTAATGTAAGCTTATGAGCGCCGTGGTCCGGTGGTTAGCGTGACCAGCTGCGGAACGAGAGGTCCTTGGTTCAAGTCTTCCCTCGAGTAAGAAGTTTACTTTCTTTATTTTCGCAAAGTTATGATCGGTCTGTTTGTTCATTGACGTCTCTGTTCACTGTAATAAGTTTAGTGTCTGTGTTTTGCGACCGCACCGCAAAACCGTGCGATTAGTGTAGGAAAGGACGTGCCTCTCCAATGGGAACCGAAAACATTTGATCGCAAGGTCATAGGTCAACCAATTCCTACACAGGAAAACACGTCTGATATATTCTATACGACAATGGTGACGGCATGTGCGTCACATGACAGGAATACGTTGTCGACCCACCTAACTTGTACACTTGGCGAATGGGTAAAAAGATTCTTCTACCTTGCCCGATTAAGTTTTTCTTGTGGATGTGATAATCACTCCCAAAAAGTGATGGAAACATAAGAGTTTGTCACATAAACTGCAACAAATGAATGCAACCCAGTCGTACAGTTTTCCCTATGTTCTGTCAAAACATATGTTTTTAACGTTTTCAAATTTTTCCGTATGTAGACCGTCAAATCGTGCATATGTCCAAGCAAATATGAACGTGTCCTGGAATTTTGGAGAGTGAAGTTGGTTATGTGTGAGTGCCTGAACTTTGATAATTGTCTGAAAATAGAAAATTAAACTTTTCACTCGAGGGAATACTAGAACCAATGACCTCTCGTTCCGCAGCTACTCACGCTAACCACGGGACCACGGCGCTCCTGAGCTCAGATCATCCTTGATGTGGCTTATGTTGTGGACAACTCAGTTTGTATATTTTGCTTATTTTTTTCATAGTTCCACACAACTTCTTCCTCTTTTCTGGATTGATCTGTGTTCAGTTTTTCAAGGCCTATCCACTGTGCCAACTTATAACTAAATCTGAGGGGGGTGCGATGAGGAGGTTCCCTTGTGAGAAGTGCTGTGCCGAAATTTCAGTAGTAAATCCCTCATGCTGCACAACTCCTCTCTTGTAAAGTCTGCCAGTGGAGTTTGTTTAGCATCTCCGTAACATTCTATCGCCAGCTAAACAACCCCGCGACGAAACGCGCCACTCTTCGTTGGATCTTCTCTATATCCTGTATCAGTCCTACCAAATAGGGATTCCAGATAGACAAACAATACTCAAGAATCGGCCGAACAAGCGCCTTATAAGCCACTTCTTTCGTGGATAAGCTACATTTCCTTAATGTTCTTCCGATGAATCTGAGTCTGGTGCTTGCTTTTCCCACTATCTATTTTATGTGGTCATTCCACTTAAGGTCACTCTCTACAGTTAGACCTAGATATTTTACGCAGACGCTGTCTCCAGCTGTTTCTCATCAATAGTGTAGCAGTACTTTAGTGGATTTCTTTTCCTATGTATGCGCAATGTGTTACATTTATTTACATTCAGAGTCAACTATCAGAGTCTGCACCATTCATGAATTCTCCGCAGGTCGTTCTGCAAAATCTTACTATTTTCTGACGTTGCTACGTTGGTATAGACAACTACATAGTCTGCGAATAGCCTTAAAGAGCATCCCATGGTTTCTACTAGATTATTTATATGTATTGCAAACAGCAAAGGTCCTATCACACTTCCCTGTGGTACTCCGGATATTACCTTTGCATCTGTCGATTTAGTTCCGTTGAGAACGACGTGTTCAGTTCTATCTGCAAGAAAGGCTTGAATCCAATCGCAGGTCTGCTCCGATACTCCGTAATTTCGTATTTTTTTCATTAAACGGCGATGCGGTTCGGTGTCAAATGCCTTACTCATATCAAGGAACATGGCATCAACCTGAGCGCCGTTGTCCACTACACTGTGGACCTCATGGAGGAACAGAGCGAGCTGAGTTTCGCAGGATCTCTGTTTGAGGAATCCATGTTGATCTTTATAGATATGTTCATTTTCCAAGAACGTCATAATTCTTCAGCATAAAACACTTTCCATAATTCTGCAACAGATTGAAGCCTACGATACAGATCTATAATTGTGTGGATCTCTCTTATGGCCTTTCTTAAAAACGGAAATGACCTGCGCTTTTTTCCGGTCGTTAGGTGTCTTTTGTTGCTCAAGCGATCTACGATAAATTACTGCTAGAAGGGGAGCAAGTTCTTTCGCATAATCTTTATAGAATCTTATAGGTATCTCATCTGGTCCTGAAGCCTTTCCACTACTACGCGATTGTAGCTGGTTTTCAGTTCCGCGATCGGTTATCTCGATATCTGCCATTCTGATGATCATAAGATGATTGAAATGAGCGACAGTGTTACGATCTCCCTTGGTGAAACAACTTCGGAAGACCGAATTCAGAATCTCGGCCTTCTCTCTGTGATGTTCCGTTTCGGTGGAGGTGTGGTCCCTGAGAGAATGAATAGATTATTTTGACGCACTTGCTGATTTTACATACGACCTAAATTTCTTAGAATTTTAACTCAGATCGGTTGACAACGTCTTACTATCAACATCGTTGAACGCTTCTGTCATTGCCCTCATGCTCCTTTTCGCTTCGTTCAGCTTTTGTTTGTCAGTTAGGTTTTCACTTCTCTTGAATCTGAGATGAAGTGCTCTTTGTTTACGTAGCACTTATTGTAACACGGCTATTAAACCATGGTGGATGTTTCCCATCCCTTAAAACGTTACTCAGAACATACTTGTGTAGGGCAATAATCGCTCCTGGATGTCTGATGATAGCAAGCACTTCGTTTTCAGGCCACAAGTGGCCCATCGGGACCATCCGACCGTCGTGTCATCCTCAAGTTGAGGATGCGGATAGGAGAGTTTTCTTTGACCGGAGCCGCTACTATTCAGTCGAGTAGCTCCTCAATTGGCATCACGAGGCTAAGTGCACCCCGAAAAATGGCAACAGCGCACGGCGGCTGGATGGTCACCCATCCAAGTGCCGGCCACGTCCGACAGCGCTTAACTTTGATGATCTCACGGGAACCGGTGTATCCACTGTGGCAAGGCCGTTGCCCCTCTGATGATGTCTGACTTTTACCGTTTACCAGTTAACCTGAATGCAGAACTGCTCATTGTTTTAATTTCAAGTTTGACGTGGGGTATAAAATGAAAAAAGAAGTATTTTTCTTGTGATATAATAACATATTTACAGTTTTCTCTTTTTTCCCTTTGGTTGTACTGTGAAAGCTTCCTTTCCGTCAAATCTCAGATTTAGATGAGGGAATTTGCGAGAATCAATAAATGTGATATATGACCGTATCTTTTGACTGCATTGCCTTAGAAGATTCAGTTTGTTGCTCTGCCAAGCAACCGTGGACCTCAGTATGTGGCATAAATTTCAACTTGGTACATCCTGAGGAAAATTGCTGTTTTAGCAAAACGATCCTATAAGGGTTCCGTTTTTACCGACTGAGGCACCGAATCTTAAAAAGTAAGGAAACTGTTTATTATTTCGTAAGTAAACGTCGTAATTGTTAATACAATACATTTTTCCAATGGTCAATGCCTTCATCGAAGAACGTTTGCGGTTACCTAAGGAAGCATGATTGTATCCAGGCGAGCACCTGTTCGTCCGAAGCAAATCGACGGCCACGAATATCTTTCTTCAGGGCTGCAATAACATGGAAATCGCATGGAGAGAGATCGGGACTGTATGGCGGATGTGTAAAGGCTTTCCAGCGAAAGTTCTGCAGCGTGTTCGAAAAAATTTTGCAAACATCTGGGCGGCCATCATTCTTTAACAGAATGATGCCATCAATCAGCATTCCTGGGCGTTTGGACTAAATGGCACCCTGCAATTTTTGCAAAGTGTCCCGATCTATACCCACAAGATTTCCTTATTTTTTTGAGCCCTGATGAAAGAAATTAGCGGCCGTCAATTTTCTTCAGATGAAGAGGTGCACATCTGGGTACCAATCATGGTACCGTAGGCAAAGGCAAATATATTAACAGTTACAGCGATTGCTTTTGAAATAATGAACAGTTTACCAACTTTTTCCCATCTGTCTCGTTTTCATTTTACTGTTCCTTACATGTCGATATCAGCAGTTGCCAATTCCTGTCCTCCTGAGACGCCCGGTGGGAAGGAAGAAAGGACCATTGTGATAGGCAGTAGGATACCAAACAAATTACAAGAACAGAAAAATGTAGGGTCACGACGCAAACCCATGTCAGTGTGAATAGCGCAGTGAAATGATGAATACCTCGTGAAGAAGACTTTTATGAAGCCGAAACACTGTGACGAAAACGTAAAGCTGACACATTAAAAACCCTAAAAAAGCTATAGTGTTAAGTCATCTACTCTTTGCGCCTCTTATTTCCTCTCCAGTTTAAACTGCTCTAATTAAACACTGTGCATGAGGTTGGAGAGATTTGTAAAAAGGGCTACGCTGTTTAAACAGACTATATTAAAGTGGAGGATAAAAATCTAGAACGTGAAACAGCACAAAAGCACATCCTTTAATGCAACATACCATGTACTTTCTTTTGGCTTAGTTACCTCCAAAGTTACTGACAACGAGTTTTCAGTTGCTTTGTGTATTTACCCATGTATGCACAAAATTTTTATACTTTTATTCAGTGCAGACAAGTTTCATGAAACACACACTGATATTACCGCATTCAGTCAAGAGCAAAGCACTCTATGGTATTATATTTAAAAGAAACAATTCATTTCATTACAGTATGCTCTATAATTTCTCTGCACTATTGTCTGCTGCAAAAGATAAGCGTACCTTCGTCAGCACTACATAATTTCTAGTTAAAAATTCTTCTCGAAATATAAATCAAACTACCGTAAGATTCTTCTTTCTTTATATTATCGTTCTTTGGTATTATGTTCAGTTTCACTGTTTGTATTTTACAGATGATTATAGTATACTAGGAGGGTACACAGAATGTAATAACGCGCTTATAGAGTCGTGTTGGATTCAGTAAGTGAAATGTTCATCTGATGAACTGTCACGGTAGACTCCAAGTGCATACAGCCAGGACAAGATGTGCAGTTTGTATATTTTGAAAACAGATTACCAACGTGATGAAACACGTTCCTCAAGAAATCTTATTCCTGCATCCAGTAAATTTACACATTAACGTTCCTGCCAACTCTTCATTAAAAATGCGCTGCTCCACAATCACACACGCCTAACAAATCATAGGTGAGAAAACAATTACTTACCACATGATACGAGTAATGGAGGAAGGGATCGATGCAGGTCTCCAGTGCCCACGGCCATATAACTGCTACAACATTAGTTTTCTGAAATATTTGAAACACGTACTACCACTTCGCAAGGCATTAGGCTATCCTAAAACCTCTCTGAGGAGTAGAAATTGCTGGTTTTCAAATGTGGGGGCTCACCGTGCACATTATGCTGCCTCATTTATAAATTTTGTATCATACTGGATAATTTGAAGTTAAGAAATGTAGTGTAATTAAGAGATACAATGCAAGACTGTTGCTTGCTTTGCGCTTGGAATCCATTATAGTAAAAAGTCTTTGGACGTCTGATCTTGCAGTCCCACTTTCAAATTTTCCCGGATGAAAGAAACGATACGTAACGCACACAGAGTATCAAATAACGTGGATCCACGTAATATTTCGTGAAAGTTTGAAAATATCGAAAACTTTAGGAAGATTACAGTACGAAGAGGAGCGTTTACATTGACGTATGGGTACTACTGCGATAATGAATCGAGAGTGATTTCGCCCTTTTTTTCATATAAAATGAAAACAGGAGTGTAGACATATATACTATTACAATGTTCATAGTGAACCTGAACTAACTAGGTTTTCATACTGACATATTGTCGACTCAAAAGGTGGGATAAGGTTAAATCTTTACCTGATAATAGAAGTTACCGCAGTATAATGTGCCAAGAGGGTTAAAGACCATACGTAATAAAACACAGGGTTTTAAACCCAAGTGAAAGGCCTTCCATCTGTTAAACTCCTCCTGTTACCTACAGGAATACTTTAAGTCCACTTATGTTATAGGTATGTAACTTGTCGAAATGAATCGAATTTTAGGTAATACTGATCATAAAGATTATTTTAGATTTCCCTGAATTTTTATTACGACTAAAAGTCACTAAAGGTCTCGGGTATTTAGAAAAACTCTTCGTTTACAGAGTATACAAGCTTGTATACCTGGCCCAAAAACCTTGATCAGATTTCGGATGATTTTCTGAAGTGATTGTAGTCAGTCTAGTTAATGCATGGATTGAAGCTCCTAATAGGCAATGGCTGACATACTGTCTTGCTTCCTCCGTTAGCAAAATTTGTAAAATTGAGTATGTTCATATGTTGTATACTTACTACTAATACTACCACTATACTACTATTATTGTTATTATTACTTTTCCTGAAGCACGTATCTTCACAGTTGCAGAACTTATCCACTGCTTAGATATATCTCTAAAATTGTTGTGGTGGATTTAACGTATATCTAAAGAGGAACTTCATTCTGCCCTATAGCTACCGGCTTCATAAATTTTCCAGTCATGTTACGTGACTGTGGAAATATGGTTTTCTGTCGTTGATTAAAAACCGTCTCAGGTAGTTATAATGACTTCAGATGCCTCTGAAAGATCCTTTACACTACTCGTTCTGCAGAAATCACCGTCACGTATTTTTTAATGGAAGTTATCTTTCGATTGAATCGCTAATTTCTGTCGACGATAACTTAGTGGTTAGTGTTTTTTTAACATCCCGTCGACAACGAAGTCATTAGAGATGGAGCACAAGCTCGGGTTAGGGACGGATGGGAAAGGAAATCGGCCGTGCCCTTTCAAAGGAATCATCCCGGCATTTGCCTGAAAGGATTTAGGGAAATCACGGAAAACCTAAATCAGGATGGCTGGAGACGGGATTGAACCGTCGTCCTCCCGAATGGAAGTCCAGTGGGCTAACCACTGCGCCACCTCGCTCGGTCGACGATAACTGTGTGGCCTGTTGTAGTCAATGGTTTGATCAGTTAACACTGATCCAATACGTTACAGCAAATGAGAATGATATGTTTCGCGACGGGGCCATCTCAGCCCTTAATAAAGGACTGAATTTCGCCCCTAAACCAAGCACGGTACCTATTGTGGATTTCATTAGTGAAGTGAAACAGGTGGTGAAGCATCTCTCACAAGACGACGCCAACGAGGTAAGACTGACTTCCAGTCGCATTTTAGCCTCAGGCGAACCGTCCAAATCTAACAACAGCAGAGCAGAGAGAGAGCGGCTACGTGCATTGCATATCTTGTGGTACTTTCAGCTGAGAAGGGAAACGCTGTGGTTGTTCTTAATACCACTGAATGTCAAAGCAAAGTGTTATCGTTATTAGAAGATAGCTAGTACAGATGCCCAAAACGAGATGCAAGTCTGTCATACAGCAGAAAAGCTGTGGAGGTCCTGAAGAATTCTGATCTACCAGAGGATGCATCAAAAATATTAGAGCACGAGTTCCCAGACCTCCCAGGCTGCACGCATTACCTAAAGTTCACAAGTAAGGTATTCCATTGACGCCAGTTGTTAACGACACGGGTTCTCCTACCTGCAGTCTGGCCAAATATTTACGTAAGGTGATGGCTGATAGCTGACCGCTGCGAAAATCACATCAAAAACTCTCAGATGTTCACTACAAAACTGACCAGATTAGAATTGGTCCAAATGGTATTTTAGTCAGTCAAGATGTGGTCTCGCTATTTAGAGAAGTTACTGTGGAGAACACGTTAAAAATGTTGGCAGAGAATTTTCCTCCTGAAACGACAAAGTTGTTCGGATATGTTATGGCGACCACGTATTACTTGTATAGCGGTAAACTTTATAACGTACCGTATGGAATGGCTATGGATTCTCCTTTGTCTCCAGCAACGGCCAATTTTTTATGTAACATTTTGAGGAACGTGTAATAAACTTGGTTCCCCTTCGTCCATCTTCATTTTATCGTTACGTTGGCAGCACGTTTATGGTCTGGCCACACGTAGCGTCCGCTATTTTCATCATAGAGTGCAGAAGGGAGCAGTTTTAGATATGTTGGTATACAGAGCAAAAATTATTTCTGACAAGGACCACTTAAATTCCGAAATTAATCGCCCAAAATACGTGTTCCAAAACAACGGCTATTTTTCACGTGATATGAAAGCGTTCTCTAGGAAAAAGTAACGCGAAGATGTCGAACATTGCCCTGATGAGCTACCAATTGTATTCCTTCTTTTCTGTTGCACTACATCCAGCAAAAATGTCAGAGTCCTAGTAAGACGACGTATAAGATCCATTTTCCGACCTTCCAAGAAGATTAAGGAGATATTGACATTTTCCTTTCTGCGTTAAGTATTGCATCGGTCAGTTCGTCCGCACCGTTTCCGCCCGCTGTGCGGAACATCAACGGCATATTAAAAATAGAGAACTGGAGAAATCTGCAGTTGCTGAGCTCCGCTCCATTACCAAACACAAAATATTATTTGCGAAACAAGAGTTTTGTCCTAGAGTGCTACATACTGGGCGTCTGTAATTAGAGAGGCTATAGAAATAAGGACACGCGATAGGAACTTCAACCGTGACAGCGTATATAATTTTCGCGGCGCATGGAAGCGAGCTCTCGATACAGAGAAGAGGCAGATGTATTTGTCGGAATGTTGATCTCAAAGGGAACATCGTGAAAGTGGGCCAAGAAATGAGCATTGGAAACTTCCGTCTTCTCTCTTAACATTCCTTCCAAAGCGCAGAAATCTTCGCTTCCTCTAAATATGACAAAATCCACTCTTTATCCTCAGAGTATAATACCCTCGCGCTGTCTGTGACGTCACCCAACGAACGCTGCTCATTCTTCAGCTCCTTCGCCACCACCGATGATCCAGTCTCTTTATTATTGTGTTCTTCACAGCTTACTTTAAAATTTCTTCCTGTCTGCAAACGTTCCCGGGAGCCTGATGGAGCGTAGGTAGGGATGGTCTACGAACAGGAGGAAGGAAGGAAGGAAGGAAGGATTGAAGATTCAAGGAAACCATCTCAGCATTTGCGTGGAGCGATTTTAGGAAATCAAGGAAAATCTGAATAAGGGAGATTGGACGTGAATTTGAACCGCTGTCGTCCTGACTTCGAGAGCAGAGTGCGAATAAAAGGTTTTACATCTACAACAACCCGCTGTTTTCTCAAAATTGGGACTAATATGGCAACAAAATCTAATCAGTCTTCGTACTCAATCCGTCGTGAACTAACTGGTTTGCGGATGCGCCAGACTAGGTCAGTTGTGTTCGTTATTATCATTAAAGCTTCTAGGAAAGTTAGTTGCACTAGACGCAGTAGCCGTAATATTACTAAAAGATTATATTACGTCTTTAATTTGGTGACAAATGGTTTTTTTTTGTTTTTTTTTGTTTTTTTTTTTTTTTTGGAGAGTGAATCGATATGAAACTGCAGTGATTTTATTTTTGATACAGTCAGATTGTAATTTATAATTTTCATACTGGCTGACATAGTTTCCCACGGTTTCTTAATAGGTGAATCACTCCAGCCAAATTATAAAAACGGACTTACGTTTACGCCAAACGTTTGGCAAACACTTCTTCCTGAAGAACCGAAACCAGAGAAGATGGGGGAAGCCGCTGTCTGGAGCGAAGTAGAAGTTCTAACTCGTCCCAGATTGGGATCAGGACGGGACTGTGGGCAAGCCAGTCCATTTGAGGAACGTTATTGTCGACAAATCATTGCTTCATAGGTGCTACAGGCGTACGCGGGAGAATAACGCCACTGGCTGTACCCTCATTCTGTACACCACCCCCTGCCAACGTCCTGCCACCCGCCCACTTACTTGCACGTCACTGTAGTACTGGGACACCACGGTAGTTGCCATGTAGTGCCAAATCGATGACGCGACACGACTGGGCACTTCCTGGGAGAGGGGTGGGGTGTAAGCGCCAGACAGCGATCGGCCACCGGCGCAGTACCGTAAATGCGAGGTAGAAGTTTTAACAGACGGAAGTTTGCCGACGCCATCACGAGGGGATTAATAGGCTCCAGCCCTATCTTCGTTTGCCTAACAAGGGGAGGCTACGACGTTGGGATCACGAACTTACTCGGAGCTTTGTACACCTTTAGTCGCCTATTAAAATTACATAGCGTGCAAGTAGCAACGAGCACCGCCCTGCCATTTCCGAGAAAATCGTGAGAAAAGTTTTACGTATCTATTATGAAACTGATGCATTGTGCAAAGGTCTAGTGGTAAGAAATCATTTTGGTGACGTAGTTAGCGTTAGCGTTCAGCAAAACGGTCCACCAGGAGACGGTTCAAATCCAGCTATACACTCACTTTTTTATCTATTTTTTTCATTCCTGGTCACTTTATTTAATTTACGTGGCATTTGACAGTTCACATAATGAAAATAAACATTTAAATTTTCATGAAGTTGTGAATTTCATATGTCATTTGACTATTTACTATTTGTAATTAAGTTGTCAAGGACTAGGGACAGACTTGGAAAGCCCGAATCAAACACCCGTAAATAATAATGCGAATGACGTATCTCTCAGTCAGTAACGTCGCAATGTACCAGACCACAAGAGTAATGTTCGATTGCTCGTCGGACGTGCTCTCGACATCAGACGTCGCAGGATGGTACTTGTCATACAGACATGGAAAATATAAACTGAAACTCCATGCAAACACTTCATGCAAATGCACTGTTTTTTGCTTTATACACTACTGGAAATTAAAATTGCTGCACTAACAAGAAATGCAGGTGATAAATGGGTATTCATTGGACAAATATATTATACTACAATTGACATGTGATTACATTTTCACGCAGTTTCGGTGCACAGATCCTGAGAAATCAGTACCCAGAACAACCACCCCTCACCGTAATAACGGCCTTGATACGCCTGGGCATCGAGTCAAACAGAGTTTGGATGGCGTGTACAGGTACAGCAGCCCATGCAGCTTCACCACGATACCATAGTTCATCAAGAGTAGTGACTGGCGTATTGTGACGAGCCAGTTGCTCGGCCACCATTGACCAGACGTTATCAGTTGGTGAGAGATCTAGAGAATGTGCTGGCCAGGGCAGCAGTCGAACATTTTCTGTATCCAGAAAGGCCCGTACAGGACCTGCAACATGTGGTCGTGCATTATCCTGTTGAAATGTAGGGTTCCGCAGGGATCGAATGTAGGGTAGAGCCACGGGTCGTAACACATCTCAAATATAATGTCCACTGTTCAAAGTGCCGTCAGTGCGAACAATAGGTGTAACCAGTGGCACCCCATACCATCATGCCGGGTGACGCCAGTACGGCGATGACGAATACACGCTTCCAATGTGCGTTCTCCGCGACGGCGCCAAACACGGATGCGACCATCATGATGGTGTAAACAAAATCTGGATTCATCCGAAAAAATGAAGTTTTGCCATCCGTGCACCCAGGTTCGTCGTTGGGTACACCATCGCAGGCGCTCCTGTCTGTGATGCAGCGCCAAAGATAACTGCAGCCACGGTCTCCGAGCTGATAGTCCATGCTGCTGCAAACGTCATTGAATTGTTCGTGCAGATGGTTGTTGTCTTGCAAACGTCCCCATCTGTTGACTCGGGGATCGAGATGTGGCTGCACGATCCGTTACAGCCATGCGGATAAGATGCCTGTCATCTCGACTGCATGTGATTCAAGGTCGTTGGGATCCAGCACGGCGTTCCGTATTACCCTCCTGAACGCACCAATTCCTTATTCTGCTAACAGTCATTGGATCTCGACCAACTTTCCTCATGTCAGCACGTTGTATGTGTCGCCACCGGCGCCAACCTTGTGTGAATGCTCTGAAAAGCTAATCATTTGCATATCACAGCATCTTCTTACTGTCGGTTAAATTTCGCGTCTGTAGCACGTCATCTTCGTGGTGTAGCAATTTTAATGGCCAGTCATGTAATATAACCTGTGACGAAAAAGATTAATAATTAAGACTGAGCGTGAGTCGAACCGTCGCCTGGGTAGTTCTTCGTCTATTCGAAGCTCCAATGCTAATCACTTGACCACGATGAACTCTAATGTCCAGTTCCAAGGTACAGATACATAAGGGACGTAATAGGCGCGTAAACCTTCTCTTGCGATTCTCTTGGAATTTCCCGAGTAGTGCATTTAACTACTTGCAACTTATGTTGTTTCAATGGCCTAAAGAAAGTGTTCAAAGTTTGAAGTAAATCTGTGATCTCAATGTCGCGGCTTCCCCTCATAAGTAAAAAGTCGCATCGAACTGAATGGGGCCGGCCGCGTTGGCCAAGCGGTTCTAGGCGCGTCAGTCCGGAACCGCGCGACTCCTACGGTCGCAGGTTCGAATCCTGCCTCGGGCATAGATGTGTGTGATGTCCTTAGGCTAGTTAGATTTAAGTAGTTCTAATTCTAGGGGACTGATGACCTCAGATGTCAAGTCCCACGCTCAGAGCCACTTTGAACTGAATAGGTGATGGTTCATTGGAGTAAATTTGAAGGGAAATCAATTGGAGCATTTACAGTACAATTTCTCCCTTTAAAGGAATCTACCACATATATAATTTTTTTAAAGATAGTAGTTATTAGAATGGTCAACCTCTGTGCTCAGTGGCTCTTAATGCATCCCAAACACCCCGGTCCACTTTGTAATATACACTATAAGGCACTGTTCTGACTGCCTGCCACATCAGAAACCTGAAATTTGGAGAGAGTGATTATCTTCTACTGTACGCGACATCTAAGAAGGGATTTGGCGAAAAAGGGGATGAAAGGTTTTTTGAAAATATGTCGCTATTAATACAATTTTGAAGCTAGACCTACGAAAATCAATAGTTAGTTTCTCGGTCAGAAATAAATATGTTTCAGCATTTTTTGAAAGTAAGCAGCTCTGGGCGGGTGAAATAGTTGGTGAAATTTCTTTTGAAAACAAAATAATTAAATAACTACTAAAGAATTTTAAAGCTACATCTATGAAAATTGGTATTTCACTTCTCGGTTAAAAGTTATAAAATACGCGTTTCAGTGTTTCCGGAAATTCAAACTCCATGTGGTTAAAGAGGGAATGAAATTTTTATGAAAATATTTAATTATGAAAGAATTTTCGAAGCTAAATTTATGAACATTTGTATATGGCTTCATGGTTAGAAATTGAAACGTCCCCTTAGAAAAATTAATGAATTACTGTGCTGATAAACCTCTTACATTATTCTATTTTCAAACAGCTGAGCAGAACTGAATGTACTCAGACATTTCGCTCTTTACCTATTCTGATCAACACTAAACTGACACACAATATTTTTAGCGCAACGTAATCTGACTTTTAATAGTCCCTACAAAAGAATGGCCCCGACTAACAATAACCTACTCCTTTCATAAATCAATTACCTCACAAAAATCTTCGTTACTCAAACTACTGCAATACAGCGAGCGCCAATACTGCCAGCTAAATAAAAAATTCTAAGTACTGAAGTCACTAACTACTGATAGGCATAGTTAGCAAATGAAATATTTTGATAAAGAACAAACAATGTATTTACCTTAATAGTGTTCAAAAGTCATTATATATATATATATATATATATATATATATATATATATATATATATATATATATATATATCAGTTCATGACATCCAGCCTTACAAATTTACTGTCTCTGATGGACACACGTCCAGATCATCCGCTCTCAAAACTCCGCCATCTCTCTCCCCACATCCACCACTGCTGGCGGCTCACCTCCAACTGCGCAACGCTACGCACTGTTAACATCCAGCTGCCCAAAATAGCAAACAACAAAGCAAACCAGCCACAGACTGCACACAGCACAGTCAGTGATTTTCATGTAGAGCGCAACATGGCGTTACCAACTCAAAAACCTAAACAGCCTACTTATAAAATAAACAATAAGGTGTCTCAGTGTTTTTGGAAACTGAGCTCCTAAGGGAGTGAAATAGGGCCTGAGTGATTAATTGACACATCGTCGCACAGCCCACGCCAATAACGATATAAGTTGGAATTTGGAGAGGGTGTTTTCTTCTACTGTGTGCATAATTTAGTAAAGGATTATTCTAAATTACGCCTCTAACCAACAGGGCGAATGGCTGATTGAATGTTAGGGTAAGAAATAGTGTTTAAGTTTTTCAAATTGAAACCTCATACGTGGCAAAAACAAAAATAGCAGTCATCCCTATGATTTTGGGCTTCCTCCAAACCATTGGTATTCCAAAATGTAAGGACTGCTTTTTACGTTACCACAAATGTAGCAGAAGCAACATGTGAACAGCACAGAGTGAAGAGGTACTGTGATATGAAGAAAATACTACTCCAGTTCTAAGTTTCTTTTTATTTTTCGAAACTTAAACACGACCGGCTTCGGGCTCTTACATGCACACCATCGGGTGTTATAATTTTTTACTACGACTCCGAGCGCCGTTATAGACAAGTACAAAACGGGAGAATCACTAACAAGCGCAGAACACTCCGCGCTCTGTGCGTTACATCGTCAAAATCCTGAGACAATCGGAGGGCCCCGCTCACATTTCTGCAGACAGGATGAGATCCGGCGACCTAGGTGGTCAAGGCAGGGTTTGGCAAGCACGAAGACTAGCAGTAGAAAGTCTCGCAGTGTTCGAACGAGCATTGTCTTGTTGGAATGTAGCGCCAGGATGGCTTGCGATGAAAGGCAACTAAACGAGGGATAGAATGTGGAAGCAGCAACTAAGAAAACAAATGGCACTCCAGATCATCAGTCCTACTTGTAGGGTCTATGGCGGGCGACAGTCAGTTTGGTATCCCACCGCTATCTGGGCCGTCTCCAGAGATGTCTTATCTGCTCCTCGGGACTTACTTCGAAGCAAGATTCATCACTGAAGATAATTCTACTCCAGTCTTTGAGAGTTCAGGCCAAAAGAGCCCGACACCACTGGAGACAGGCATGTTGATGTACAATGGTAGTCGGCGCATGGGGCACCCCATGTTCGGCCCTAGTTCACCAATTCCTGAAAACGTCGTCAAATAGTGCATTGCTCCTATTCAAATGTCCAGCGATTCGTCGATTACTTCAACTACACTACTGGCCATTAAAACTACTGCACCAAGAACAAATGCAGATGATAAACGAGTATTCATTGGACAAATATATTATGGTAGAACTGATATGTGATTACATTTGCACGCAATTTGGGCGCATAGATCCTGACAAAACAGTACCCAGAACAACCAGCTGTCGCCGTAATAGCGGCCTTGATACGCCTGGGCATTGAATCAAACAGAGCTTGGATGGCGTGTACAGGTACAGCTGCCCATGCCGCTTCAACAAGATACGATAGTTCATCAAGGGTAGTGACTGGCGTATTGTAACGGGCCAGTTGTTCGGCCACCATTGACCAGACGTTTTCAGTTGGTGAGAGACCTGGAGAATGTGCTGGCCAGGGCAGCATTCGAATATTTTCTGTATCCAGAAAGGCCTGTACAGCACCTATACCATGCGGTCGTGCATTATCCTGCTGAAATGTAGGGTTTCACAGGGATCGAATGAAGGATAGAGCCACGGGTCGTAACACATTTGAAATATAACGTCCATTGTTCAAAGTGCCGTCAATGCGAACAAGAGGTGTCAGAGACGTGTAATCAATGGCACCCCATACCATCACGCAGGGTAATACGCCAGTATGGCGATGACGAATACACGCTTCCAATATGCGTTCACCGTGATGTCGCCAAACACGGATGCGACCATCATGATGGTGTAAACAGAACCTGGATTCATCCAAAAAAAATGGCCTTTTGCCATTAGTGCACCCTTCGTTGAGTACACCATTGCATGCGCTCCTGTCTGTGATGCAGCGTCAACGGTAACCACAGCCATGGTCTCCGAGCTGATAGTCCATGCCACTGCAAACGTCGTCGAACTGTTTGTGCAGATGGTTGTTGTCTTGAAAACGTCCCCATCTGTCGACTCAGGGATCGAGACATGGCTGCACGATCCGTTACAGCCATGCGGATAAGATGCCTGTCCCGGCGTTCCGTATTGCCCTCCTGAACCCACCGATTCCAGTCATTGGATCCCGACCAACGCGAGCAGCAATGTCGCGGTACGATAAACAGTAATCGCGATAGGCTACAATCCGACCTTTATCAAAGTCGGAAACGTGATGGTACGCATTTCTCCTCCTTACATGAGGCATCACAACAACGTTTCACCAGGCAACGCCGGTCGACTGCTGTTTGTGTACGAGAAATCGGTTGGTAACTTTCCGCATGTCAGCACGTTGTAGGTGTCGCCACCGGCGCCAACCTTGTGTGAATGCTCTGAAAAGCTAGTCATTTGTATATCACAGCATCTTATTCCTGTCTGTTCAATTTCGCGTCGTATATTGCTGACGCTCCTGTCTGCGAGGCATAGTCACTGTCCAACTGAGTACACAGAATGAAATTCCCCAAGACTTGTCAGCTACGCGGTGAAATCGTGCTACAGCGTCACTCATTCATCCAGTCATATATTCGTCCATCGGCTACCAAAGTTTACAATTTTGCATTTTCCGTCAATACCTCTATGAATATCAATTTCTGATTGTTTGTACGACTCCCTCGTTGCTCGCCCTTTATCTTTTTTAATGTACTTTCTTGAACTTTTGTGGTGAGCTATAAACGAGAATAAGAGTCCACCATCTTTGATCTCGTTTTACCGATAGAGAAATTAAGACGCCTAGATGGAGTGGCATCCTTTATTTTGAGTCATTCATTGTAGCGGCGTTCAAATATACTCACTCCAATATTTACTGTCCATTACTCACATGTTAGGATCTGCTCCTGGAGGAGCACAAGCCGGCGGAGTGGCCGAGCGGTTCTGGGCGCTACAGTCTGGAGTCGAGCGATCGATACGGTCGCAGGTTCGAATCCTGCCTCGGGCATGGATGTGTGTGATGCCCTTAGGTTAGTTAGGTTTAATTAGTTCTCAGTTCTAGGCGGCAGATGACCTCAGAAGTTAAGTCGCATAGTGCTCAGAGCCATTTTAACCATTTTTTGGAGGAGCACAAAGTGTGTGGGAACGTCGGTACAACTTAAGAAGACACGAGGCAAACAAATCGCCTCTTCCGTCGAGCAAGGAATGAATGTAATTTGCCATATTTTTTTCATTGAGAACTGGTAAACGTAGCCCTCCATATGCAACAATTCGCGAAGAACAACTTGCGCTGTGCCTTTTGTGACTTTTCCTACGCAATGACTGTTTCATTGGTTCACGGGCGTCACGTAGGATAATGTCGTGGAAACTGCACATTTCAACGAGATAAGTTCAGGTGGTGACTGACGTACTGCTGCAGTGGCTCGCCATAATTGCTGTAAAACCATTGTCACGGTAGCCAGGCCAGACAAGTTCAGGAACCAGTTACTTCTTCAGAATTCTCGCTCGTACCATTCGCAGATGTGAAACGGGTTGCTTACGACGCAACAGTTAATGAGCTTACCCTGCGAACACTGTTGGACGGGTTCTGTAACTGAGGCACTGGCCAGCTACCCGCTGTGTGGAGCACTGTCAGCCACGGACGTCAAGATGTTCTACACACTGGGTTGCCGGCAATGGTTATGGCATCCGCGAAATTTCATATTGCACCTCATCGACGGAGGTTCTGCCTTTGCGTTTGCACAGAGCGTGTCCGAGTTTGCCGACAGCAAGGAGAGCAGCGGCGATCGGGTACACAAGGCAGTGGAATTCACGAGCGAGCATCGTGGTGTGCGGAACAACAGCTGGCAGTGACGGTACGTCTCTGGTGTCCGTTGGAACAATGAGCACGGAATAATGCGCCCCATTATATTGCCGTCCGTACAACGTCAGGGAGATAGTGCTCTGCCAGGGACAATGCTTGTCCACACACTCCCCACATTACCCCATCAGCTCTCCGTGATTGTGTGATCTTCGTCTTTGTTTCATACCTTAAATTTACGTGATATAAGGACATTCAAATGAAAACGAGACAGAGGAAAAAAGTAAATAAATTATTTATTATTTCAAAAGTGATTCCGATAACTGTTAATAGATTTATCCCACTGTGAGACATGCATGCCAATGTCTCCATGGAAAAATGTTTGTGGTTGCCTCTGGAAACATGATAGTACTTAGTCATGCCATTCTTCGTCACCCACGAATGTCTATTTTTAGTGCTCCAAAAATATGAAAATCGCGTTGGTAGAGATAGGGACTGTATGGAGGATGTGTAAGGGCTTCCAAGCGAAACTTGTGCAGCATATTCGCTACAACCTTGTCGACATGTGAGCCCGCTCAGTCATGGTTCCACAGGCAATCGCACACGTTTTTCCATGAACGCACTGAGCGTCTTGTCTCACAACGGACTAAATCTATAAATAGTTGTGGCAATTTTTTTGAAATAATGAACAGTTTACTTATTTTTTCCCATCTGTCTCGTTTCCATTTGACTGCCCCTTATACCTCCATTAAATAACCTTATCGTCCCGACAGTAAATTCATTTTCCTTGTAGTTCTGCGATTTGTTTCACTCCAACCTCATTAAGTAAGAGAGTTGAAATAAAAGCATTCCACGAGTTGAGAGGTAGCACTATGTGTGGTATCAACGTTAGATACCACACTTGTTAGGGGTTGCAGTTATCGACCGCGATCCGTATTAGTATCGCTGGCCCCCCAAGTCGCGACCAGCGCCGCTAGCGCCGCTCCGCGTCTTGCAGCAAGTATCTAGCGAGCTCTCGTCCACTCTCACTCGGGACGTCAAATTGTAAAGTAGAATAGACTTTAGCTGATAGGAAGCAACCTCTAACAAGGCGCTTAGTCACGCGTGGGCAAAGTGAGACCTCAACAGCTATCTGTTTATAATTTCATGTACGGAGCCAACAAGAACCCTGAACAGCCAGATAAGTACCAACGATTTCTAATTATTTTAGTTTTTGCAGGTCCAGACCATGCAACCAGCACCTTATCGACGTCACTGACAAACCTCCTGTGATTTGTATGTTTCTATTTAGCACTGGTCATCAGTCAACATTGGAGATGACTCGTTCATCGTCATCATAACACTATGGATCAAATCAAGAGATATATGCCCAGTAAACATTGGCTCTAAAATGCATACCTTAAGAACTATGAGTACTTGTTTGTCTTCGCTACTATGAAATAAGCCTCTCCTACAGCAATTTCTGTGCTACTACGAACTACCTACAGAATGGAGTAAACAAATGAAAACACACTCCTTTCTTATTGTCCATGGACACAGAAAGTAGAAAACATCGGTTAGCGTTGTCACTGCAGACAGTATTCACAGTTCCGTGTAGGTGCATCACATACTTTAGTTCTAATGAAACCAGTGTGTGTTTTGATAAGTTTTCTGAAAACTTTAAAAACTTTTCCAGTGTAGTTTTGTTCAAATGGCTCTGAGCACTGTGGGACTCAACATCTGAGGTCATCAGTCCCCTAGAATTAGAACTACTTAAACCTAACTAACCTAAGGACAGCACACACATCCATGCCCGAGGTAGGATTCGAACCTCCGACCGTAGCAGCGTGTAGTTTTGTCTTCGCAGTTACCAGCATGATGGAAGCCTATGATCCCAAACAGGAAATGGCAGATGGTATCTTCTTTTATGGTCTCGCAAATGGAAGCAACCGTTGAGCCGGTTCCGTGTGGAATATACTGGGTATTTCAAAATTACACCAACGAACTTCGAGGGAATGTGGAAGGTGTCGTGAGGAACAAAATGAGGATACAAACCTGTGTCCAGAAACATCATCCAACCACGTCACTGAGCGTTGAAGGTAGAAGTGCCAGCGTCTTCTGCTAGGTCACCCCTTCGGTTGCAAACTTGAATTTGTACGCTGACAGACCATTTACGGAACGTTTCGTAAAGTTATTTGTTGTTTAGTGATTGCGACTGATCTCCACTATCGGCAGTAGAGAAAAAGGATCTAGCTGCAGCGTAGACAAGCCTTGTCTCCTATGAATACGATGCTCCGTTGTCTCGGTGGATGACTGTTTCGGACACAGGTTTCCATCGGCCGTTTATTTCTCCCCTGGAACCCTCTAAAACCTCTAGTTTTTTTGGTATACAGGAGAAAAATAAACTGTTATGGGAAACTATGTCCGAAACCGTCATCCACCGAGGCATCAGATTATAGCATTCAGAGACTAGCTCTGTGTACGCAGCATTCTCTCCACTGGCGATCGTGGCAATCAGTCACGGATACTGATTAACAGCACTGCGAGACGTTCCGCCTAAGGTCCGTCAGCATAGATAGTCACGTTTTCTGCCGGAGGGGTGACCTAGCGGCAGTTGCCGGCGTCTATAACGCCGACGCTCTGTAGCGTCATGGATGACGTTTCCGGACACGAGTTCCTATCCTCATTTTGCTCCTCAAAACACTCTCTACATCTCCTCAGAGTTTGTCGGTGCAATTTTGGAACACCCTGTATACATGCAGGGTGTCTGTCGTAAGAGTCGTCAGTCAGATTTTCTCTGGTGTTAGAAAGATGTTCATAATTTCGTTTTTGCAGTGTGTAGGCGCAGCCTGCCCAAACAAGTACCAGTCATCACAACGTTACGTTTCACGATCAGACAAAATGCTTTCTGAAGCCGGATTTTGGGTGCCCATTCCTCAGAGCGGTCCCAGGTTAGTCTAACGCGGTACTTGTTTTATCGACTTGTATTAATAGGGTCAATAAAACACGAAGACTACCCAGTACTTCAGTATTGACTAGTGTGTCACCCACACGTGCGCTGACTGCTGCAGCCATTCGCCAGCACGACTAAGTCACTGCCAGAGTTTTCGTGTTTTTCTGTCCCTCTTAACAACACATATTGATAAAACGAATATCGCACTTACTAATATGGGACAGCTCAGTGGAATGTGCACTTAAAATTCCGCTTGAAAATTCAGTTTTTTGTAACAGGAAACAAACATACTCTTTCCGGCGACACTGGGCGTCACATGAAAGACGTGATGAGCACAATTTCTTTGAACTGATTCCAGTTACACATTACAAAAACTACTTTGCAAATATCTGCCGAAACATGAGAAGAAATATGCCTGACGACTCTGAACAGAGACACCTCGTATATGTGTAACCGGCAAACTACGAAATACGGCATTTTATGAATGCCTAGGTGATATATAGAATACCAAAAATGATAAGGTATGAACTGCATTAATACTTCTCCAAGGCATTTAACATAATACTTGTTACGTTTCAGGCAAAGAATGAAAGAAACATAATTTCTCGTATGCTGTCAACTTGACCTTGTGAACAGTTGCTTTAGAATTCCTTCTTTGGTGCCAAGTTTATAAAAATCATTATCTCTCACATCAACCATGACAACCAAAATGTTTCGAGCTTCTCCACGACCTTTATCAATTTCAGGAACGGGAACTCTAACTGTAGATCCATTTTCAACAAATAATAACATTTTGAAGGAGAATACTTTCATTTTCTTCGCCGAAAATTCTACATTTGTCGTTTTTTCTTGACGACCCATAATGACTTTTGTTATTCATGCAAAGCGGGCATCTAATATGCTTACCAACTCCTTGCCCCCAGACTTGTCTTGCCCACTTGAGTTCAATTCCCACATATCCGAGTATGATAAAGATATAGACAAGAAATCAGGAAAAAAATTTGGAAAGCTACGGGAAACAGTAAATTAGAAACAGTCGTCCCCATTCTACTCTACGGAAGTGAATCGTGGATCATTTACAGATCACGAGAAAGTGAGACCAAGGAAACTTCAAGGAGATTTCATCGACCTGCGAAAGACTGTAACACAGACAATAGATTAATAAAGACTAATTTTAAGAATGAAACGGAAGACACCAAAAGAAACTGAACATCTATACAGAGTGAACCACGGCAGCCTGCTTTATAAAGTTAGAAATTATAATCAGGCAGGCCAAGGTAGAGATGGGCACCGTAAAAAGCCGAGGCCTGATACCTGAAGTGCATAAAAAGAAGCATACCATCTTGAGAAAAATCGTCTACCAGTTCAGCTATACACAGGCTGCAGCTTCATTTTCGTCATACATTTTATTGGAACTGCGTAGTATAAAGTCGTTGAAAAACCGGCGAGAAGTATATAACCCGCGAGAAAAGGACAGCTCAGTTACATTTCATTTCCTACGTCAAGAAAGGATAATGTAAATTAATCCTTGTGATTCTGATATTTATTTCGCATTTTAGCCCTTTTTTTAGGACAGTATCACTGTCAACTTTGAATTATGATATAACCCGGCACACAATTGTTAAAGGGCCAAAGGTAATCTTTTACAAATGTATATGCAGAACTAGAAGAACTTCGTTGATTATTTGCATTGTTATGCTGTCAAAAAATATTTACTTCAACGCTTATTATCACATGTCAAGTAACTCATCCGTATGGTGAGTACCATATGAAACGGAAGTGGATGTTCACTGTAATCGGTGCGTATACATTTGCGTTCAAAAGTTACGCGTAATCGAGGAAAGATGAAAAGAGAAAGATAAAAGGTCAGAAATCAGTGTAAATGGCCATTATAAACTCTTAAAGCCCGTAATTGTTCTTTATGGACTGCTTGCTTGAAACTGTCACGTGATTCAAAGATATGCTATGAAACGCACGATAACTGCAAATTCAGGAAAAATTCCTTGAACCCAGAGTAAGTGCAGGTCACAGTCTCTGAAACGTCCATCATTAGTTTGCCTCTGAAGCGAAGATGAAGGTGATATTCGCACGAAACTGGGATCTCAGTTCCTTAGACTCTCGCACAAAGGTACTTACGCGAACAGAAAATGTGGTTTAAATCACACTTTGATGAAGTTGGGGAATGTCTGACACCTATCCGGAGGAGACGAGTGGGCATTTTCCGTGTTAGAGACGCATCCTTATCAGCGACAGTAGCTGCAGTTCGAACACAACGCTGCTCTGGACGGTGTATGTTGTACGTACGGCCTCTCTTCCATCGTGTTTCTTCCTTCTCTTCTTTCTATGCCTTCCATTCCCTTTATTTTATGTTATGGATGTGGTCCCATGCCATCAAATTTAGGGAGGGAGGGGGGGAGGAGGATTTAGTACTCACTGTGCGTTGCCTTCTTGCCCCTTGGAGGTCGAGCACTCTTTTTGTTGTAGACCTTGGTACGATGGAACTCCGAAGAAGTTCACGAGAGTTCCATACCACTGCAGCTCAGTCACTATCTAGATTATGTTCTTAAGATGAAATTCCTTTCCCATCCGTATTTCAAGTTTGTTGAAAGCAGTTTGTCACTTAACTTCATATATGATGAAGATTAGCCCAAACGTTCAGACAAACAGGAGAGCTGCTAAGGCTGCAATACATAGAGCACGCTACGTCAGAATTGAACAGCTGATTCCCAAAAAACTGCGAGTGTGCACTGAGAACCGTTGGTATCCACGAGTGACATGCAACAGTGGGTTTTCCTGTTAATTGTGAAGGCATCCACTTATATTCTGAACCACAGATGATTAAGAGAGGGAAACCTGCTTCAGTTTCTTGAATGATTGTCGTTCCTTTTCGTCTGGCACCAAAATGGCAGCCTCTAAAATAACAAGCATATAGTGGAAGGTGCCTGGCATCATGTTGGATGTCCATTCATAAATTCACTTCTTCGTTAGTCGCGCGAGTATTTACGATAAGGATACCACAACCAGATGTAGCTCTTTTCATAGGTTTTGTTGGTACAGACTAACCCTTCCCTTGACGATAACCGATCACGTCAAGCTGATTTCATGGAACAACTCCATGTGGGTGAGGATCTCCATTGCGCGGGTTTGCTAGCGAGGGAATGTATATAGCAGAAAATGAAGAGTTGCTGGGACGAATAGAGGAGGAAAAATCGAAAACAGTGTATCTGGACGCGAGCATCGACCTGGTTTAACAATAAACGGGATTCATCGGACCAGGCGAGACGATTTCATTGATCCGCGGTCCACTCTCGATGATCCAGTGTCCACTGTAACCATAACTGACGATGTTGCTGGGTCAGTGTGGGAACAGGTAGCGATCCTCTGCTGAGAAATACCATGTTCAACACTGTGTGCTGAAAGTGTGCTCAGAAATACTCCAATCGGCCGGTGATGGCCGCCTATCCGCCTTTAGAGAACGGGCAAGACTCCGATCCCTACGTTCTGTGATGAGGTATGGACGTCCAACTTCTTGTCGTCTATCGTGGTTTCAGCATTCTTCAACCACTTTCGATAGATGCTCACAACAGTAGCACGCGAACAGCCGACCAGCTCGCTCCCAGCCACTGGGCCACAACAATCTGGCATTTGTCAATATCTCTTAAGTAGTCGGATTTCAGAATGTGCGCCACTTATCATCACTATAATGATTCTCAAATCATCTCTGGTCCTATAATATACTTCTCTTGTCGTGTTACGTGCCATCCGTGTCATCAGGCAGTGTACAATCACGCGGTGGGCAGTGTTGGTAATGTCGTAATGTTTTGGCTCATCATTGTACGTTTCATTTTCTTCGAAGACCTGTTTAATGGCTCAAATGGCTCTGAGCACTGTGCGACTTAACTTTTGAGGTCATCAGTAGTCTAAATAATATATCTGTTTTTCCAAGAAACAGCTCAGTTCATACATACAATACGAGGAACAAAATTGATCTGCACAAGGACTTAAAAGCACTTACTTCAGTTCAAAAAGGGGTCCACTACTCGGGGACACTCATCTTCAATAATCTGCCAGCAAACATAAAAAATTTAGTTACAAATAAAGATTAGTTTAAAAGGAGCCTGAAAGACTTACTAGTGGCCAACTCCTACTCCACTGAAGAGAAACGAATGATGTATTGTATATATTCATAATATTAGTATTGGTATTTCATCAAATTTAGTTACAAATGAAGGTCAGTTTAAAACGAGCCTGAAAGACTTACTAGTGGCCAACTCCTTCTACTCCATTGACGAATTTTTTTTATAGAAACAAATGATGTATTTTATATATTCATACTATTACTATTGTTATTTCAGCTTAAAAAAGAAAAAAGAAAATAAAGAACTTGCCATGTTCCACATCCACGAGGATCTCCTCAGCACGGATCTATGGAACTAAAAACTAATCTAATCTAATCTAACCGTAATCTAGCCTTTCAGACACGTGAAAGGACTGGGAGGGGAGAGTTAAGTACACATCATTCACCATCTGACAAACTTTATTACCACTTAAAAATACTGTACATACTAAGAGAAAAAAATTGTGAGATCAGTAGCAAATACATTAAACAACTAGTAAAATTAAGGGAACAACAGTTTGGGCACCAGCATCAGTCATAAAATGAAAAAGAGTCTTTTATCAAATTATAACTCTTTGTAGACATGCCCATAAAACTGAAAACCTCTAAAGTCAATTTACGACCAAATGGTACAATCATTTAAACGGCGGACTGTACATATTTTAACAAAGGGCACAGCTTGGGAGGGCAGTAGTGTGCACAGATAAGTCAAATATAATTTTCCGTAAACTTTGATAAGGATGTTACAAATTTGCCCCCATGGGCTGACTCAACATTTATAAACAACCATGAAACTAAGGCACAACGGCCTGAACTTGGCGCTGCCTCTATATCTCCAGCGTGAAACAAATTCCAACGCCGTAGCTGACCGTCGATTTCAATCAGTGGAAAAATAAATTTAATATTCGGCAAAGCAGCCTTTTATTCCCCTCACACTTCACCGCATTTCTTTTTTTAAAAAAATAAAATAAACGTTCATTATCAAGGAACTTTGCCGGGCACAAGACTGGTAACAGTTAACAATGATCGGCCAGATTGTTCGGCAGAGATAAATCCCTTAAGGGGAGCCGGAGGTGCCTATGCTGCCCATGTTAAAATCACTAAGTTTGAGGAACATTTATGAATAAACTACTAAATAGAAAAATTTGAATTTTTTTTACATATAGAGTGGTTTAGTATTGCAGTTATGACAGAGGGATTTTGGAGTATCTTTTCTAGTTTCCTTCCAATTATTTTTTTAAATTAATGACCGAAATTGTTTTTACAAATAATTGCTTTATAATTAAACTGAAATGAAACTACTGAACATGTTGCCAAATGGCTGTGTTACAATGTACGTTTCATCACTAGGAGTGCTGTATAAAAATTGCATCCCTCTAGCTTGAGTGGATTTTCAGAAAATGTTCCTTATATTCGAAAAATTCTAATTGGCTATCAAAGATTCTCAATACATTCCTGCACTGTAGGATGGATTATCAGGGTCTTCTTCTTCATCCTCCAAAAGCTTCCTCTTCTGTCTTCTTTTCTGGCTGTTGTTCCAACATACTTCATATGCTTTTCTCTTCTTTCTGCTCCTCTTATCCTTTCTCTGTCAATATTTCTTAGTGCTTGTACAGTGTTCACCCCAGCTGTAAATCCTAATGCCTTCAGAACTTCACACTTCACACTGTTCCCTTGGTTGTATTCCATCATAAATGCCAAAGTGCAGTGTTTTTATGCTTACAAACACCCTTTTAGGAATCACTTTCCAAATCAAATTGTTTACGCTCTCATTAGGATTCTGCGTCTTTCCGTGTAGACATTTGTGTAACAATTCTGGCTGTGCTATGTCATGAAAAATTGGTTTTATTGCATTTATCACAGCTGCTGTCAAACCATGTTTGTGATCATAGTCCTTTTTTGCATCACATTTGCACCAGGAATCTTTTGGGCACAGGCTGTGTTGAGGGTATTCATTGGAAGAGGCAGTATCAAGAAACAATGCCCACACTGATTTTCGCATGTCACTAACATTACTAGTATTTTGCCTTATAGCAAACCCACAGTATCTCTGTAGACGTTCAGTCACCTCATCAGTAAGCCTGCCTCTCCCTCCTATTGTCTTTCCATAACTGAGCTTACTTGAGCCCAAAGTTTGTTTGAGCCTTCAAAGCCGTGCACCCATACACTTTTGCACATGCCCAGTGCATTCCAACTTTTCAATTACATATTCATTTCCATATGGTTTCAGTTCCTCTATAGTCTTGAAACCTTTGGAGTCACCATCCCCAAAGTAGTTTCCTACCTAACGTTGTATCTGGGAACTGAACGTTCAAAAATTTGTTTCACTCCATCCACTTCCATTGCTCCACTTGATCCACTAAAATTTGCCTCACAGGTTCCACTGTGCTCTCTTTTGATTTCATTTTTGCACCTACAATGTTTTGATAATATTGCAACATCTATCACTTTTGCACTATGACCGCAAGTGACAGTTACAACCCCATTCAGGGATTTATGACCCCTCTTTTGCCAGGAACTATCTAATGCCACTACCAAATCCCTAGAACCACCGTTCATTTCTACAGATTCCTCCACTGCTTCCTTCATGGTTTTCAAAGCCACATCTTCAACAGAGGATTCTACCAGTTCACAGTGGTACCCAAATTTGCTTGGAGGCGATGGCAAGTTCATAATACCAAAAAACAGTTTACAAGCAGCGGACCCTTTTCCAATGGACTCTAAGACCATACACAAGTCGAAGATTCACATCAAACACTCTAGATCGTCCATTTTCACCAAAGAGATTGGCATGTGAATTGTAGAAAGTCACTTGATACTTGCAACATGCACAGATTATCTTCATCTCGCAAGCTAAACCAAAGTGCTTTGTTATCTCTAGTCCCACTCCTAAACTTGAACACATTTTGCACAGAACACTTTCTTTCAGCACAGAAGATAATAATCCAATATTCAGTACTTCGTTCATATCATCACTGTCACTAACATATTCACGAAATCTGTCACTTCCACCAGTCAGTTTCTTGCTAGAAGATGTCACAGGGCTATGGCCGGCCATTTGTTGCTTAGCAGAAGAACGCACTGTTTCAGTAATTGTAGTATCGCAACTTGGTATTTTCTTATCCCTACGTTCTTCCTCTTCTTATATACACGGTTACTAAAACGTGGCATCGTAACCAGAACAACGCTTTACACAAGAACCCCTTAAGATTTCAGCCAGGGAATGCTAGTTACATGCTTTTCTCATTACGAGATTTGATTGATGACACCAAACACAATAAATAGAACCCAGCAGGGCGATGGCTTGCCAAAATAAGGAATAACTAAAAACAATCTGTTTGCACCTAACAACCACGCCCATGAAAATATAGTCAACTGCGATCGAACCAAGTGCGAGGTGCCGGAACCCCCGGACATTAAAAGAAAGGAGGGAGGGGACTTCCGCATTAAATAAATTATTAAACCAAAAAATGAGTATCTTCCCGTGCTAATAAATAAACTTAGAAAAGTTTAAAAACAAGCCAAACCGTTAAAACAAGGGTTACTAAACTGGCATAGAATAACTGACCACTTAGGTTCTTGGAATGAGAAAAACAGCAGTTACATGGAAGAGTTACATGATTACAATAACAAAATTTATCGAGCGGTGACATCCACTGATCGCTTAGCCTTTAGAATGAGGAAAACAGCACTTACGTGAAATAGCCAACAGGTTACAATTACATAACTTAGCGAGAGGAGATCTGCTCGGGGAAAATGGTGCAGGCCGGCGTGGCTTGTAGAAGCACAGCTGCAAAGGCACTAAGGTCCAAGAGTCCCATAAGGCGACATAACACGCTGACGGTGGCGCTGGAACAGACTAACAGCGTGTGTACGACCGGGCCACCAATGCACGCTCGACACTGCCGCAGTTGCAGCGCTCAGCGACATGGCTACAGCTGAGTAAACGTGTTACAGTACAGTCGCTCTTTAGTACTGCCGAGCATGGGCTAAGAGACCTAAACAGCCACGAATTTTTATCTCAACTCGGCTCTTCTCTGATTTACAAAGCTATTGGGAACGAAAAAGGGAGGGCAATGAGACTTACACGTTTTAGGCAATCACGCTCACTTGAAAAAGTTCGATCTATGCTTCCAGAGAAATTGGGTTTCTCGGAGCGAAAATTCACACTAGCCGAACAAGCATGAAGGGTGCTTAATTTATCTGCCACGAATCAGCACCATGTGCAACTAGATTACCACATGGCAAATTAATCAATTCAGGAAGACCTGACTGAGCTCTACACTAAAAAATGGGCCTGACCCCAGAAAGCCATTGTAGACGCACAACCTTCCCAACGCTCAAACTCTGTAGACCTCGTCACAAATTTGAGCCACGTGACCCAAGAGCTGAGGACGTCGCTACCAGAGCACCACCGGTTCCACCTCACTACTGCCCGCTGCAACTCCTCGCTTCTCCGGTCGCGACACGATCGCCGCACCCTCTAGATGTACAGCGCACTGAATACCACGACCACTCAAGTGAACGAGGCGGGCAATTTGTAAATTAATACGGCACTGACATCACACAATGTAAACAGTAACAAAGCAACTTACAAGATATTCCAACAAAAATAACGCAGAGGATTGTTACAATTAGACTTTTGTACCACTAAATAGCACCCAGACAGTGATATTTCTAAAAGTATGGGCACAAATCGTCGAAACGCGTATGGCGAGACAGCCTCAGAATATAATTACAGTCATTACGAAAATAGTACGACGAAGCTCTTGCCACCTCATGTTGCACTGTTGCCAAATTTATTCAAGATGTCGGATGCAAGATGGCGGCCATAGATGTGGCAATGGTGCAGTGATGTCATGACAGGAATATCAAATTTTGGAGGGGAAAATAGATCAATGGGCTGCCTCCATCAACCTAACCCCACTCCATCCCCCCCACTCCTGCCTCCCCTCCCCTCATCCGCACTCCCCTTCCCCACTTGGAAATCGCTGGGAAAAGGACTCAGTCTGTGCTGGACTGCTGGATAGGACGGACATAAGTCTTTATTTAATATGCATTGCTTATTTAAACAGTTTGAGTTGTCACAGACAGTAGTTCTATCCAGTGTGTTCACAATGAGGTCTGGAATCCAACTGACCTAGATCACAACACCACCAGCAGAGGGCACTGTCGGCCCTCCACCTCTCCCCTTCTGTGACGTAATCCAAGATGGCGGTCTGGCGAAAATGTTGCGAAATTCTCTCAATCTGTGTGTAGCAGATATTTGGTAAATGTATGAAGAGAAATACTCTTCCTCATATAATGGAGATACAGTAGGATGAGGCTAAGTTACCCTTTACAACTCATGCTGATAAATAAAAAGTCAATCTGCCGAAGAGGAAGAGGCAAGATGTTTACCCCCTCCAGCGTGCGCGTCCCTGCCCCAGACTCCAAGCCTGGTGGGAGAGGCCACATGCCAGGCCCTCACGGGGCTGGCCCATGGTAGCAACATGGGCAACCATGTGCTAAGTACTTTCTGTCACGTTGGAAATACCCGCAGCCTTCCTCCTTCCGATCCCCAGCGCGCAGATACCCTTTGTCATTGAACATGAACTACTTCTGGAGTTATTGAATCTGGTGTTTATTGTCACGTACGTATCTTGAAGAGGTCGCAGGAAATAAATTTACCACTGCTCAAAAAGAGTGAGTGAGCTATGCAGATAATGCAAAAGTTAAAAGAATCTGCGACGTAATTCCACGTTCTATTCCGAGGAATACCACCACCACGCTTGACCACGGACTCCAAACAAAGATCACGGAACACTTATGAAGCCATCCCTGAGTCACTTCGCGTGCTTTTGTGGGAAATACCACATCCTTCCCTTGTCTTTCAGCACGAGCTGCTTCAGGATTTATTAAATCCAATTGAATATGTCTCTAAACACACTCTCAAAGAGATCGCTGCATAGCAGTTTGCCTCAATTTTGCGCTGTATACCGTCACACTTGAACACAGACTCTAAAAGATCGTGGCATATATTTGCGGAACTTCTCAGTCTTCCTTAACTTCTCTGGAATATTTGTGTGCATTTACAAATTACATAAAGTGTCTAACGCCTCAATGCATTTGTAAATGTTAGTTTAAGCGATTTGTTTGATATACACTCGCACACAAAACACTGCAATGTCTTCCCAGGTGCATATATTGAATGGAAATACATTACGGCAGCCGCTTGGGGTCGCCGTGCTTTCTGAGGCGCCTTCACACGGTTCGCGCGGCTCCTCCTGTCGGAGGTTGGAGTCCTCCCTCGGGCATGTGTGTGTGTGTGTGTGTGTGTGTGTGTGTGTTGTCCTTAATTAAAGTTAGTGTCCGCCCCTGTTAGGTGAGTGGTCAGCGCGACGGAATGTCATACTTAATGGCCTGGGTTCGATTCCCGGCTGGGTGGGAGATTTTCTCCGCACAGGGACTGGGTGTTGTGTTGTCTGTATCATCATCATTTCATCCCCATTGACAAGCAAGTCGCCGCAGTGGCGTCACCTCGAAGGACTTGCACCAGGAAAACGGTCTACCCGACGGGAGGCCCTAGCCACACGTCATATACATATCACTCGAGCTGCGTTTCCCCTACGAAGAAAAGTTTCAACTTGTGACGAAGAAGGGGGTTTTCCCACACGAGTATGTGGATAGTATGCCAAAATTCAAAGAAACCAGGCTACCTGACACAACTGCTTCCCCCAACAACCTTATAGGCGATGCCATACTGAATGCACTGTATGCACATACTGCGAATGTGTGGCGGGAATTCAACATCTCTAAATTAGGATATTATGCACAGCTTTACAAGAGGACACAGACGTGCCCTTGCTTGTGGACGTTTTCGATAAATTCCAGAGTCTATACATTATCACATATTCCCTGGATCCCACCTTTCATTATACGCCACAGGATTGTCTTGGGATGCAATACTCAAGAAAACTAAGTGTAGATCGAATTACTGACCGATGGTAACGTGCTTCTTTTCTGTGAGGGAGGATCCTTGGGGGACTCTTCCAATGCTTCCATAGGCATGGGAAGGCAAATAACCCGTGGGTTATCATCCCTTGAGTTAAGTTACGTAATACATTTGGATGTAAATAGCTTACACGGGCATGTCATGCCGATTGGTGAGTTTCGATGGGTGCCCGAAGACAAATGCAAGGGATTAGGTGCAACAATCATTGGGGGTATGGCACCTGATTCTGATGTAGGGTATGTTGGGGAGGCCGAACTCACATACCCTATTAGTTTGCATGATGAGCACACCGATTTACAGCTGTGTCCAGAGCACGTAGTTCCATGAGGAGGTTTCATCCCAAAATTGATGACAACATGGGGAATAAACGGAGATACATAATTCATTATCGTAATCTCCAGCACTGTCTCAGCCTGGGGATAGAACTGGTTAGTATCACATGGGCTATCTTCTCCAAGCAGTCCCCCTGTCTGATGGAGTATATTGACTTGAATATGAGACAGAGCTTCTGTGACGTGTGACTTAGAGAAAATTTTTTATAAATTAATGAATAACTTAATTTTCTGCTAAACAATGGAAAATTTGAGGCAACGATGTGAAATTTTGATTAGAACAGAAGGGAATGGGCGTTATGGCAAAAGAAAACGCATTGCCAGACCAAATTTTATTCAATGAGACGTTTGTTGCTGTGAAGATGGCGAAGACTGCAACAGAGCCTATTTACGTGCATACTAGACCTACCCAAACTCCACATATATAATTTCATTATGAATTTGCGAAGAGTCACTTCACAGGTCCTAAATTACTTTATATGGATACAGTGAGCTTCATCTATTGAGTGAAGATCCATATGAAGTAATTAGTTACCGCAGTAATGAATTCCACGTGTCCTCATACACAGCCGGTAATCCTTATGTTATTGTTCCACAGAGCAAGAAGGTTATTGGCCTTATCAAAGACGAGGTGGAAGGGTTGCCGATTGTGGAGTTTGTAGGTTTGTGACCAAAAATGAATGCGTATAGCACATTGGAAGGCGCCACCCAGAGATGGCCTCAGGCTGCGCGTCATGTGGCATCGAGAGCCCTCTCTATCAAAGACTATTTGCTGTGCCAGCACAGTGGTGTTTGCGGTGCTGCACGGCAGCTGTCGCGTATGGTACAGAAAACTACACTCCTGGAAATTGAAATAAGAACACGGTGAATTCATTGTCCCAGGAAGGGGAAACTTTATTGACACATTCCTGGGGTCAGATACATCACATGATCACACTGACAGAACCACAGGCACATAGACACAGGCAACAGAGCATGCACAATGTCGGCACTAGTACAGTGTATATCCACCTTTCGCAGCATTGCAGGCTGCTATTCTCCCATGGAGACGATCGTAGAGATGCTGGATGTAGTCCTGTGGAACGGCTTGCCATGCTATTTCCACCTGGCGCCTCAGTTGGACCGGCGTTCGTGCTGGACGTGCAGACCACTTGAGACGACGTTTCATCCAGTCCCAAACATGCTCAATGGGGGACTGACCGGAGATCTTGCTGGCCAGGGTAGTTGACTTACACCTTCTAGAGCACGTTGGGTGGCACGGGATACATGCGGACGTGCATTGTCCTGTTGGAACAGCAAGTTCCCTTGCCGGTCTAGGAATTGTAGAACGATGGGTTCGATGACGGTTTGGATGTACCGTGCACTATTCAGTGTCCTCTCGACGATCACCAGAGGTGTACAGCCAGTGTAGGAGATCGCTCCCCACACCATGATGCCGGGTGTTGGCCCTGTGTGCTTCGGTCGTATGCAGTCCTGATTGTGGCGCTCACCTGCATGGCGCCAAACACGCATACGACTATAATTGGCACCAAGGCAGAAGCGACTCTCATCGCTGAAGACGACACGTCTCCATTCGTCCCTCCATTCACGCCTGTCGCGACACCACTGGAGGCGGGCTGCACGATGTTGGGGCGTGAGCGGAAGACGGCCTAACGGTGTGCAGGACCTTAGCCCAGCTTCATGGAGACGGTTGCGAATGGTCCTCGCCGATACCCCAGGAGCAACAGTGTCCCTAATTTGCTGGGAAGTGGCGGTGCGGTCCCCTACGGCACTGCGTAGGATCCTACGGTCTTGGCGTGCATCCGTGCGTCGCGGCGGTCCGGTCCCAGGTCGACGGGCACGTGCACCTTCCGCCGACCACTGGCGACAACATCGATGTACTGTGGAGACCTCACGCCCCACGTGTTGAGCAATTCGGCGGTACATCCACCCGGCCTCCCGCATGCCCACTATACGCCCTCGCTCAAAGTCCGTCAACTGCACATACGGTTCACGTCCACGCTGTCGCGGCATGCTACCAGTGTTAAAGACTGCGATGGAGCTCCGTATGCCACGGCAAACTGGCTGACACTGACGGCGGCGGTGCACAAATGCTGCGCAGCTAGCGCCATTCGACGGCCAACACCGCGGTTCCTGGTGTGTCCGCTGTGCCGTGCATGATATCATTGCTTGTACAGCCCTCTCGCAGTGTCCGCAGCAAGTATGGTGGGTCTGACACACCGGTGTCAATGTGTTCTTTTTTCCATTTCCAAGAGTGTAGTATTCGATCGAGAGGACACGAGGTCTACACTGTGTGTTGCAGTCTAAAATCGGCCTGTCGCCTCACGACGATAATAGGGTCATTTGTGATAACGGGAATGAAACTCTCCTGTACATACAGAGTGTTACAAAAAGCTACGGCCAAACTTTCAGGAAACATTCCTCACACACAAAGAAAGAAAATATGTTATGTGGACATGTGTCCGGAAACGCTTACTTTCCATGTTAGAGATCATTTTATTACTTCTCTTCAAATCACGTTAATCATGGAATGGAAACACACAGCAACAGAACGTACCAGCGTGACTTCAAACACTTTGTTACAGGAAATGTTCAAAATGTTCTCAGTTAGCGAGGGTACATGCATCCACCCTCCGTCGCATGGAATCCCTGAAGCGCTGATGCAGCCCTGGAGAATGACGTATTGTATCAAAGCCGTTCACAATACGAGCACGAACAGTCTCTACCTTTGGTACCGGGGTTGCGTAGACAAGAGCTTTCAAATGCCCCCTTAAATGAACGTCAAGAGGGTTGAAGTCAGGAGAGCGTGGAGGCCATGGAATTGGTACGCCTCTACCAATCCATCGGTCACTGAATCTGTTGTTGAGAAGCGTACGAACACTTTGACTGAAATGTGCAGGAGCTCAATCGTGATGTGTCGTACTTGTAAGGGCACCTGTTATAGCAGCACAGGCAGATTATCCCGTATGAAATCATCATAACTTGCTCCATTGAGCGTAGGTGGACGAAACTAAAATGAGCTCTAACATTAAGCGTTTCCGGACACATGTCCACATAACATCTTTTCTTTATTTGTGTGTGAGGAATGTTTCCTGAAAATTTGGCTGTACCTTTTTGTAACACCCTGTATACTACTCACTTGTAATGAGAGAAGGGGTGATGGTTCTGATTGAGAATGAGAGGATCAATGAGAGAGAGAGAGAGAGAGAGAGAGCATTTGCAGCGTAGCTGTATGACCCTTTTATCATAGTTTAAGTAATTTTGTGTATGTGTTTGTGTGTGTGTTGTGTAAATATTTATTTATTTATGTGTACGATGTACCTGTATATACATGTATACACAAAATATGTGTGGAAGAATGAACATACATATTCCATTGATGGGATAGTGGAAACATCGCGTCTATTACTGTTATGGATACAGTGTAATGCGAAACTGAACATTTCACAATTAGCGGTGTGTTATTGTTGTGGTACCTAAGTTAATGGTATTCTACATTGGAATATTACCTCAAGATGTATATTGTACCTCAAGAATTGAATTGCAGTCTCAAGAACTGAATTGTAATCTCAAGAACTATTATGCATCTGTGTGAATTGAATAAACGAAAAAATTCGTTACCATGCGTCTTTGTTGCTGTTGTTATTTACAAAAAACCTATGCCCTGTCGCATTGTGTATGTATGTAGAAAGCCTGTGCCGGACACAAAGGACATTAGTTTTTCTGAAGATGAGTGCTGCTAAGGAGGTGAAGTTTAAGACATAGAATAACAAAATATACACGGTGGTTGCATGGAATTACCCCTATTGTGCAGCATGTATTCGGTTATGGGAGCAGGAGGCACGGGACCGCGTCCGCATCCAAAGACATTGAGAAAACATGTCTAACATTATATCTCCGGTGCTTGAAGAAAACTACAGAAATAGTATTTGGACCAAACTGTATATTATCAAAAAGCGAACAGGGTGAAGAAAAATCATACACATATTATGAGGTAAAAATTCATTTCTTTCTCATCCAACTTAAAAGTAATTTTACAGTTTCCTAAGTAGACATAGCAAAACTATTTTCACATATCTTCTTCTTGAGCCGATGGAGACCAGCACACCTGTAGAATTCCAGGTATTGAATAGCAGCAAACTTGAAGATCGATGCATCCATTAGATCTTCTTCTTTCCCTTCACATAGACGACGGTATACCTGTGGTCGAGTAATCGAAGTGACGTTACCTTATCTTTATAGGGTATGCCAGGATCATCCAAGTGAATTCCTTGGTAAAGATTTGTTAAGCACTTTGCACTATTCCGTCTTTTAGCGCGCTTCACATCTTTGAAAGTGCTCGATGATGCAAGGTTTGCTGAGAATGTCTCTATTATTCCGGCATCTTCTGAGTGTACTATGAAAGTAGCATCTTTAAATATGAACTGTCTACACTCATCATTGTAGAAAGCCTGAGCGTCTGCAATAATGTGACCTTGAGATGCCAATGTGAAATGCACTGGGTATGACGCAGTGCCTGTTCATTTATACAGCTCGTTGCACAACACCGGTGAGTGGGCAGTAGTTGATCACACAGTCACGCAGAATTAGAGCATACGCTGCAGTTCATTCCGGGAAATCTGCTGAAGATTCAAATTCAGTTCGTGCATCTACAGGTCCAAACTTAATTATCTCGTTCTGTTTCGAGTAGTTGATCAGTGGCAGCTGTCTGAATTTCCGTGGACTGAGTAGACACCCCGCTCCCCCTCCTTCTCCTTGAATACGTTCATAGCAAGAAGCACAAAACCTTACATTCATGTCATATCCTAGACTGTATACATTTTCATCCCACTGCAGATGTAAATTGTCATATAGATAGAATTCCGAATTGAGGTAGACTTTAGTAGTAGTTAACCTGCACTTGTCGGATACAGTGGAATCATTTGATATATTCCCTCTTCTGTCAGTCCGAAATGCAAATGTGATGAATCTAGGCTTATCTAGCTGCGAAGAAGTTTTAATATCGCATATTTGCCTGCTTGCAGTCGGTAGCATTGGATACTCGAAATCCTCCCGAGAGCGGAACGTTAGTGATAGATATGTACTGGAATTTTTAGAAGCTTGAAACGTTCCTCATATGATACACTGATGTAAGGCATTTTTCATATAATCTTGTTGATTGTGATCATATTCTCCTGGAATGTGTGAGCTACTGTCCGTCGCGCTCTGCACCAGAATGAGTTCCTGTTTAGCATTCATAATAATTTGCTTCATGTCCTCAAAGTGGCGCATAACCAGTTTTGGAGATACACATGCAGTAAATCTTTTGTACTCTGCAGCTGTTCTACCCAGCAGATGGTCTATGAATCATTCTGCTTTTTCTAAACCATTCAGATCCGTGGGTGATGCAGAGATGTATGTTTTATGGATTGATGTTATGCCGACATTGCATATACAGTTGATCTCAAACCCACTGAGTTCATAGTGTTTCTCTTGAAAGAGGAATGCTAAAGCATTACGTGTAAACGTAGATCCCACTGTGGTGCTGCCGTCAGTTTTCTTGAATGATCCCTCCAGATACATGAAACTCTTGCATGGAAGCGTCAGCGCGTCTTGGAGCAGGGTGACAATCCTAATTTTATCATTCTTGCCAAATGTGGTTCAAGCATAAGATTTATACGAGAAGTATGTCTGACGTACAATTCGCTCGCCGTACTCTAGTCGACTGGTTATACTGAGTGAGAACGTTATTGGGAAGTTTCAAGCCAACTGATTTAAGAAACTCGTAGTTCGCAAGTGTTATCATTTTGTGGTTTGCAAAGTGACATAATGTGGACTGCGTGCATCCTGCCTTAGATATAATCTTACAATGATTTCCTCACCGCGAAAGTCAACAAGTTGATTATTCTGGCCCACGCAACGCCAAATAGTCCAATGTCTGAACTGTCACTGCAAGGTATATTGCATTGGTAGGAGTCTCAACAATCTTATATCCTGTTGCAACTGATGGTAAGAATCCGTAAATAGATGAATCAGACTGTCGTTAAGGTTGGAGTTCCTTGCAATGTTAGACTCGACTCAGATTGTGCTGACAGGCGGTATGTCCACAGCTTGATCTAACTTGTAAAACTTACTGCAAATCTTCCTCAAAATTTCCCTTTTTTGAAACCCAGAAGGCGACCTATTTAACCTTTTTGGTTAAAGTTAATCGTTGCAGTCACAGTCCTTATTTCTTATTTACGTGTACTGTTGTTAGCACGTAGCTCAGCTTCCTTTCCAGACTGTTTTAAGACTTCGTATAAATCATCGATATCGTATGCACTGGCTTTCTATTTCCTTAATGTCTTTTTCACCGTTAATATTCAGATGCAGTTTGTTGTTAACCTCGGTGATAAATGAGATGCTGTTGTACATCTATAGTCCAATAGTGAAATCCTCCATGCTCAAATCAGTTGGTGGGAAGTAATTTGCAAATAAGAGATGATCGTTCTTTTGAAGTCAAAGTGTGCCACATTGCATCTGAATCTCAACTGGTGAAGGAATGTTTAAAGGTCTTTCTTATACATTCTTCTTCCTCTTCTTTATAAATGTCAAGAGAAACATGATGTATAGTTTTTTTATGTCCATCCTTTTGGCAGGTGGTCTTTGGGACGATGGCCGTTTACTATTACTCTTTTACTAATTTACTATTGTTTAATGGTTAGAGTGCTGACACCGACGTTTTCAGATTATTTGCATATCTGGTTACGCTGGCCACTGATGCGATATACAGGGTGATTCAGAAATGCATGTAAATATTTTAAGGGTGTATTTGTGAGGTAAATATAACACAAAAATGTTCTATAAATGTTTTTCCATAAACGTTTAATTCCAGAGTTATCGTTAAAATACGAAAGTCATGTCCGTATCAAAACGTCAGTGCAAGCAGCAGGATGCCATATTCTGGTACGTAATGCACATACGTGTCTCCCAACAGTTGATTCGAAACTGCATGAATAGTGTTTGTTTGTGTTTGCAATTGCTGTTTACTCCTACTGTACAGAAGATGGCGCAAATGTTGTTGGTAACGGAAACGTACTTCCTGTCGTTCATTCATCGTCGGAAGGCTACAGGTTTCGTGCACATGATGTACTCAAACAGTGAGTATGCTGATATGCACCTTGTGTATGGTGCAGCAGATGGAAACGCACTTGCAGCAAGACGAAGGTACAGTGAGCTGTTTCCAAGACGACGGTTACCAAGTCATCAGACGTTTGTATCTGTGGACAGACGTATGCGGGAGTATGGCATTCGTCCTGGGCCACATTCAGGTCGACCACTTGAGCATGCAGTGAACGTCGAGGAACATGTTTTGTACCTGGTAGACCAAGATCCAGCCATCAGTACGAGACAAATTAGTGCAGCTGTACGACTCCCACAATCTACTGTATGGCGGCTGCTTCGGAGACAACAGTTGCATCCATTTCACCTGCACAAAGTGCACGAATTGACACCTGCAGACTATCCTCGCCGTCAGCAATTCTGCCAGTGGTTACAAGAGCGTCATTTGAATGATCCAATTTTCATTCGGCGGATATTATTCACAGATGAGGCCATGTTTACTCGTGCGGGTGTAATCAATTCGCATAATATGCACCAGTGGGCTGTCGAGAATCCTGGCGCGAGAATTGTGCGTGGATATCAACATCAATTCTCCATAAACATTTGGTGTGGTATTGTGGGGAATGACTTACTCGGACCTCATGTTCTACCTCCAAGGCTGACTGGACACGCTTACCGCGAATTTTTGGAGGGGGAATTGCCTGGATTGTTACAGGATGTCCCTCTTGCAACACGAGCCACCTTGTGGTTTATGCACGATGGTGCTCCTGCCCATTACAGCCGCAACGTAAGGGCGTACCTCAATGATGCGTATCCACATCGATGGATAGGTCGCGGAGGACCAATTGCTTGGCCAGCCAGATCACCTGACCTGAACCCTTTAGACTTTTATTTATGGGGCCGACTAAAGACATTGGTGTATTCTTCTGCAGTACCGAACAGAGAAGTGCTACAACAAAGAATTGAAGGTGGTTGTGAAATTATTCGTGGAGAGTTGAACGGACTGTGTAATGTGCAGAGATCATTGCGGCGGCGAGCACGGGTCTGTCTGCAAGTTCAGGGACAGCATTTTGAACATGCATTGCATTAAGATTTGTGCAAATGCAGTACAGTACAGTCTGTTAATTCTTCACGTATTTTCCTTAGTTATTTTGCATTGATTTAGTTCAATCAACAGGAACTAAAGTAATACAGTATTCGCGAAGAATTGTTTCAGTTACGTCACGTTTATTTACCAGTTTCCGTTTTTAGTCCAAATGCACTGTAATTAAACTGTGAACTCTGGGAAGTAAATACTTTACGTTGTATTGAATGTATTATCATGTTTTGTTCATAACTCTGTAATAAGCCAAGTATAGCAAAAATTGTATAGAACATTTTTGTCTTATATTTACCTCACAAATACACCCTTAAAATATTTACATGCATTTTTGAATCACCCTGTATATAGGGATGGTATCAACCCCTTCCACATCAACTACAGCCTTGAAGCGCTGAAACGGGTTGCAACAAAATAAATAGAATCATAAGGACGGGTGTAGGCGTTTTGTTTTCTCAGAGTGATTTATAGATGTCCTCAGAGGTGTGTATTAAAGACCTGATAGTGCCGAAAATTGTAGAACACCCGCCTTCTGCGAGTGAGATATTGTAATTCTCCTGGTGTTTGCAGGTCACCGACTGAGATGATTGCATTTTTCATAACATTTGACATACGGTGGGTGCCGGGACCTCCAGCAACATCTAAATTCACAATACCACATTCAGCAGTTTTCCACATAGACCTTGGCAATGTATTCCGCACAGACACACAACGAAATCGTCGAATGTTGAATTTTTATTCTCACAACCTTAAAAAGATCAGTTTTCCTGAATGGCCGACTTGGTGTGACTGCTAATGGGCTTTTTTTATTTATGAATAGACCTATCCCTTTCTTGAACAGTTTCAGGTATAGTGCTTTTCCGATGGCTGCAGCTTTCATCATGATGTTATGTCTTCTTGCTTCTTCTAACTGAACCTTGGAGTTTTTCGCGTTCTTGGCTGTTCGAGCTGTTGCAGCACCACCAGCGAGGACCCTGCTGCCGAGAGAGCGGAGAGGGCTGGGATGAGAAATGGAAGAAAACCACCAGACGTCTTGGGAATTGGTAGTACTCGATATGCTTTAACCGATTCTCTTCTTCTTCTCGCACCCTTCTGCTTCAGAGCGTTTTTAGCTGCATATATCGCTGTGAGGAAACAGCTCTTCAAACACCTTTGCTTCCCAGCCTTCTTCTTTAGTTCACATCGTACAGCATTCATAAGTCACTTGAAATTCATCAGTTATAAACCGAACTTAATTTTTCTACACATTGTTGTATCAGCAGCAAATGCTGCAGTGCATTGACCTGTATCAATATCCTTTCTTCTGCGTGTCGGCTTAGCCTTATCAGCTAAAATCGTGTCTGCTCTGTGACGAATTCAGAGATCTTTATTTTTAGCGTACGCAATGTCGTGTTCTACACACACTTCACCGAACACATTAATCCCCTTTTACCTGGTGCCAGTCGTTTCTGAAGCTCCATAATAGTTATATCCCGGAATGTGTAATTCCACTGGCAGTTTGTCTGGAATACCACCACCTCCTCTAATGTGTCCCTAGCATGTTATACTACTGCGGGGTCGTGGACTGTGCACCCCATATAGCAAATCGTTAGCACCAATAGAAATGTTTAGTGCTACAGTAAAACCAAGCCATTTGACTAGCGCCCTATTTCCACGACGTCTTATGACACTCTCCATAAGAAACACATCCGGTTCTGAGCTTTCCTGCAACTCCTTATTGTAGAAGCAACTTGCAATTTCTTCACTTTTACTGTCCTTCAAGATATAAGTTCTGAACGCATCCACACTTGACCTTTTATTATTCTGTTCAGACTTTTGACGATACTCGCCTTCAGGTGGGTGAATGTTGATCAGTGATGTACTCCATACTGCTGCGTCACGATCTTGAAATATCTATTGTAAAACTCTCCACTGTGATCTATTAGGAGATCGTCTGGGTATCGATTCATCTCCATCTGCAGCAAACGTTCAAACACACCAGCAACATTTCTCGTCGTTTTTCTTTTAACAGATAATGCCCAAGCAAATTGAAGCATGCATCAATAACTATTAAAATATACATTCAAGCGTCAAAGAAACTGGTATAGGCATGCTTATTCATATGCAGAGGTATGTTAACAGGCAGAATATGGCGCTGCGGCCAGCAACACCTATATAAGACAACAAGTGTCTGACGCAGCTGTTAGGTCGGTTACTGCTGCTACAATGGCAGTTATCAAGATTAAAGTGAGTTTGACCATAGTGCTATAGTCGGCGCATGAACGATAAGACACAGCATCTGCGAGGCAGCCATGAAGTGGGGATTTTCCCTTATGGCCATTTCACAAGTGTACCCTGAATATCAGGAATCTGGTAAAACATCAAATTTCCGACGTCGCTGCGGCCATAGAAAGATCCTGCAAGAACGGGACCCACAACCATGGAAGAGAATCGTTCAACGTGACAAAGTGCAACCCTTCCGCAAATTGCTGCAGTTTTCAGTGCTGTGCCATCAACACTACCATGCAATGAAACATCATCGATATAGGCTTTCGGAACCGAATGCCCACTTGTGCACCCTTGATAACTATATGATAAAGCTTTACCCCTCGCCTGGGCTCGTCAACACCGACATTGGATTGTTGATGACTAGATACATGTTGCCTGGTTTGACGAGTCTCGTTTAAAATTGTATCGAGCGGATGGACGTGTATGGGTATGGAGACAACCTCACGAATCCATGGAACTGTTCAAGCTGGCGTAGGCTCTGTAATGGAGTGGGGCATGTGCAGTTGGAGTGGAGTGGTATTGGACTCTTGATACGTCTAGATACGACTTTGACAGGTGACACGTACGTAAGCATTCTGTCTGTTCTCCTGCATCCATTCATGTCCATTGTGCATTCCGACGGACTTGGTCAATTTCAGCAGGACAATGCGACACCCCATACGTCCAGAATTAATAGAGAGATGCTCCAGGAACACTCTTCTGAGTTTAAACAGTTCTTCTGGTGACAGAACTCCCCAGACATGAAATTACTGAGCATATCTGGGATGCCTTGTACGTGCAGTTCAGAAGAGATCTCCACCTCCTCATAGTGTTACAGATTTATGGACAGCCCTGCAGGATTCATGGTGTCAACTCCCTCCAGCACTACTTCAGACATTATTCGAGTCCATGCCACGTCATACTGAGGCGCTTCTGCGTGCTCGCAGGGGTTCTACACGATATTAGGCAGATGTACCAGTTTATTTGGCTCTTCAGTGTATTTGAATCCATTAGTCTCATGTGAAGATATCCCTCATATCTAAAAGATCAGCCTTCCATAATTCACCCAAACATTTAATCATAACACGCTTACTGCTGCTGGTTTGTACGTTTCTCGAGCTACTGTCTCCATACTTATTCGATGTTGCTTCTCTCTCTCAGCCGAGAGATTGCTGAAACAGCCTCATCCGAATGAGCTGTATTACCTGCAGCAGCTGAGGCCATGAGCAGACGTAGTCGATCTATTAGCTCTTTGCGGTTGTCTTAATATATATTCGATTGTTTTTCTGCTTTATGCTCAATGTCAATACCATCACTACTGCTGCTGCTACTGTTGTTGTTGTTGTTGTTGTTGTTGTTGTTGTTGTTTTCACCATCAATTATTGGTTTTATGATGCTTTTACATATGTTGTTGCTCATGGCTTTTTTCGATATTATGTACGTCAGTCAAACGCAGTATTTCATGGCACATGTTGCTATCATTAACTGAATAATTTATGGGTTTTTTCGTGGGTCTTAGGAAAATAAGAGCCATTAAACCAGGTTTTCTCTCAAACTATCACCAATCTGTGTTGTGTCATCAGTTACACTTAAAGACTGTGTACCCAGCATGCTTGGTCTTCCTCTGCCGACGCCAAGTGTCCTACCTGTTTGGCCAGGAGCGTGATGGATAATGAATTCTTCAATGCAACACCCTTATCATCGTGTGGTTTTGTTTTTGGTGAGAGCTGCCTTAGAGATTCAGTAATCGGTTACAAGTCTTTCTTAGTGTTTGCTGTCGATCCATATGCACTAACCTTAGCGACAATAATTTCTCTCGAGCGGCTTTCCGTGCCTGAATGAGTTTCGGCTTCGTTGACACCTCTGTGTATATTAATCAGACGTCTCTCCAGCGTGAGGCTTTATATAACTCTTCTTATTCCTCTTATTATGTGCCTGCTCCCCTTCTCAAAAACAAGGTCATCCACACCTATTTTCCCCCAATATCCTCAACCTTTTCATTTAAGTCGGTTACTTTCTTACCGATTTCATTACCTAATTCATTTAATGCGTTGATCATTCTCACAAGAGTCTGGTGATGCGTCTCATGATACCAGCGCATACCTCCAACTTTACGTATGACAGCCTGAATTTTCGCATCCATGTACTAGCGAATGTTCTTTCTGTGTACACCCATACTCTGTGGTTGAGAGCTAGACATGCGCGCGAATTTGGCCATGGTGCAGCATATACTGATGTCTCACCTCTCTTATCGGGCTGTATATACGGATACTCGTGGAAGTTTCTCCTGTGCCTACCATCACTCAGTCTTCTTGTTTTGTCAGTAACGAGAAACCTATACCGTGAATGGTTCCAGCAATTGGCACATATCTTTACAAAATCATTAAAGAGCTGTCAGTTCCTACATGTGCTTTGTAAATGTGTCTTAAATTCAAATTGTCTTGTTTCAAGACTCTAATGAGGTTTTCATGATCCCTAACCAACTGTTTCGGGATTCTGGAATATGTTTGGTTTAGATAATATACATCAGCACCCTTATACGACCGAAACAGAAATATTTTCGAATTTGGTCTCTGTTTTTCACAGAAACGTCATCAAATTTGAACACAGTGTTTGACTTTATTTTTCAAATGGAGGATATCACCACTTTCACTTACTATCGTGTATATAACGCCTTTTACACCGCATAATATCTCCTGTAAAAGCTGATACTTGGGCTAAAACAGTGTTTTCGAAAATACACAAACATGCTAAAATCAGACTCCACATAGGTGTGTTAGCAACATCGTGATGACATTAGTCTTTTCACAATTGGATGGACCTACAGTAACTGCTCATATTTTACCAGGAAGGAGTACTCCATTCTTCTTCTTCTTCAGGTCCTCTTTTGCGTTCCCACAGGACCAGTCACCAACAACAAAGTCCTTGCGGCGAGGATGTTTCACCTACCGAGCTTTTATGCTGACTACGTCAGGTACTGACAAGTAATGGGCATACCTAGAAACACACAGCTTTCAAGGATGATAGTAGTATGTATAGCCACTACAGCTCTGTCACTTAACGAAGTGATGTATATTGGCTACACATGTGTGAAAGATTGAAAATAACAATATTAATAAGTGTAACACTTGGACTATAATGAGAGAGGTATGAAATAAAACACAAGGACTGTGTGAGATTACATATACATATTATTTATTTAAAAATAATACATCAGATGCAGTATTTCAAAAAAATCATCAGACTCCATCTTCTTTCAACGTGTACAATATTTCCCAAATTAAGCTATTTGGTACGCAATAAATCCCGAGTATATCTCCTTCAGTTCGACGGGTAACTCACAATACTCTGGTTTTTCATATGCACGTTTAACCTGTTTCCCTGTTGGCTTTTGGGTTCACCTGCAAACAAAGATACTGCTCCAAATCATCAAACTGTACATTATGCACAAATAGAAAATTTACAACATCATTGTATGGGGGTCTGTGCTTGGAAATCAACGACTCAGTCTCTCCAATGCAAGGCATAATGCTGTATCCACAAGTATGAAGTCATAACTGTGGTGTGTCATAGATAAACACACTTGTCACCTGGTTTTACACATAGTCCAGAGTCATCATACACTGTAATAGATAGTGCCACACCAGTAAGGCGAATGTCTGGGGGGGGTCTGAGTTGGATAAAATTCTGTGGTTATCTGCTGACTGATGTAGCGCTCTGCACAACATATTTTATCCCACCTGAACTTAGAAACACGCTCTTTAACAACCTTTGCTGCTTTTTCAATTCCCAGTCATGATGTACTTCTGTACCCACATTTACACATTTCTTCCCCTAGAAGTTAAATTGTATGTAGAACTGAAAAGCATGAGCACACTTGATACCTTCTTATCCACAGCATCTGCACTCTGTCTCTGTGCTACCATGGGGATGTTCTGATGGTACGGGTGATATGTTTGTGACCCGTACTGACCTCCATATTGCTGTTGTTTGGGACCACCAGCAGCATTCCAAACGTTAGGAAGAGACGGGGCATCCTCGTCCAAATCTATTGGTGAGACAGACAATAACAGCTTCTAGTCCTGCTCCATACAGTGGGCTATGTGTACTACATGATCCCACATTGTCGATACAGGTTCAGACACACTGATGATTGTTGCTGCCACAGCTCCAGAACTCAGAACTCTGCAGGCCCAAATGCGACAGAGGTCGACATGTTGGTGCTCGACCCAGCAGGCCTCGACATGTGAAAGGCTACTGCTGAGCAAGGAAGGGGAGGAAACGTTATACAGAGACCAAGACAAGAAAACAACCAATAATAAAATGATATTAACTACAGACAAGGATGTGCTACAGGATAGTTATATTTCTGTTTCTTCCTCTTTTGCAGGGTTGTGCTGGATCTCGACTGTGGCTGCTGAAACTTCGTGGTTCTTCTTCTTCTGCTGCTGCTGACTGACTGGCCGAGAGTGAGGCCACAGAGCTGCTGAGCCTGCCCTATATCCCCTCCGATAATGTCACAAGACACTGTCATCCTATTTGCCGAAGTCTGTGACCAAATTCAGGGTTCCTATTGGTTCCTGCTCTTTTTTCTGGACCATTATCTTGGATTACATCACTGGAGGTGAATGGGGAAGGGGCAACAGTGCACTCTGGTGGTGGTGTTGTGAACTAGGTCAGTTGGTCTCCAAACCTCAAGGTGAGCACCTACCTACAGTTTATTATAGAATAGAGCAAAGTTGATGTGGGATGTTAGGCAATTTCAAAAAAGGTAGGCAGTTTCAGCACAAGCATCTCTCTACGTGATGTATGTCACTATTTGTTGAAAAGTATTCACCACAAACTCATCTATAATCTTTTCTTTCCACTCATTGTGTAGGGGGCTATGGATACAGTCCTCAACTGTGTGCTTGAATGAAGCACACTTATAAAATTCATCACTGCTCATCACGAGCATTACATCAGTTGTCTACACAGATGACTGCACCAGAGTGTGTGAACATCATGCCTCTATGCGAAGTATAACTTAGCCTCATCCTGCAGCATCTTCATTATTTGATGAAGCATATTCATCTTCTTCATACATTCACCAAATATCATTGCTTTCAAAACATCTTGGAAGTGGCTATGGTCACAGTCCCCAGCTGTGAGATTACAGCTAATACAGCTGTTAAACTTCTCCTTCTCCACCAGACATCTCATCCAATGAACACTTAGCACACACAGTAAACAATTACATCTGTCCTCCCAATCCAGTAGCTAAACAGAGACTGAGCGAATTTCCCGCCACTTTCCCTCAAATCGCCATCATGGATTATTTTGTGGGTGGGGACAGGGGAAGAACCAACAGCACCCCCTGGTGGTGGTGCTGTGAACTAGACCAGTTGGATTCCTGACCTCATGGCGAACACACTGGATGGAGCTATTGTCCATGCCAGCTCAAAATGTTTAAATAAACAATGCATACAAAATAAATACTTATGTCCATCCTATTGAGCAGCCCAACTCAGAATGAGTTCTTTTCCCGCCGAAATCCAGGTGGGAGATGGAAGGGGAGGGGAAGGCGGTAGAGAGGAGGGGAAGGGGGGTTTAGATTAGTGGAGGTAGCCCAAGTGAACTATTTTCTAACCAAAATTTGAAATTCCCACCATGGCATCACTGCGACTTTGCCACATCTATGGCCGCCTTCTTAGGTCTGCCACCATTAGTAAATATGAAGACAATGCAGCCTGGGGTGACATGACCTTTGCCCTATTCCTCAGAGGTTCAGAGTATATACACTACAGGCTGCATTTGACACACAGACCATTCATGACATTTGTTGTAATACTTGTACGACAATGCATGGTGTTAATTCTGTATTCACCAAATGCTGCTGTTGACATACAGATTCAGAAAGAAGCCACTGTATGGTTAAAATCGGTCATAAGTGTAATCATGCTGTGATTGTATCCAAAATAAATGGGAGTGTATAATACGTTAATTACTCTTTTCTGTAGACACAGTATCGTTTTCTTTGTGGGAACTGGTATAATTGTACGTTCACCGATGCTCTAGCTGAAAGTAAAGTTTTAATGCCTGGTGCACTACATATGCTTGGAAGCCAAACACTTTTTGTGTTTGAAATTGTATCAGTATTTCTTCAGTTGTGTTCGTACTAATTATAGTGTTCGTACACAGCAGCAGGACAAGAGAATTACACTACCCCCTCCCCCCCACCTCCATCTCGCATCGACAAGCACCACACGCGTGACTCAAACGCCAATGAACACTAGGCGCACCACTCCTCTGCGCTTGCGCGTGGCCTCACTGACGTCTCACAGTGACGTCACAGCCCGCGGCACGGCGCCGCTCAGAAAGCAAGCGAGTTATCGCAGCACTTGGTATCAGTGCAGCGCGGCTGCGTAGCCGCCGGCTCACCTGGCTATTTGTCGCGCTCTCCCTCGCCTTTATTATTTCCCTTTGTTTTCCTTTTTTCCCGGCTGCAGCTCGCCCCTCTTTCTTTTCCCCACGGGGAGCGCTCGGCGCTGTAAATTGCGGCGTCGGCTCGCGGAGGCACAAAGGGCGGCAATCAGCGGCAGAAAGACGCGCGCGGCACAGACGCCTTCATTAGGGACGATTCCCCCCCTGCCTCCACTTCCTCCCCCTTCGCCCTCCAACGCCCGCGCCTCTCGCAATTACGGCGCACAGCGCCGCGGCAACAGGCGCTGCCGCCGCGCCGGCAGAACAGTCCGACGCCGCGCCAGCGAATGTCGCGCGCCCCACACCTGCCGGTTCCCGGCTCCTTGTGTGCATTCGAGTCGCGGGCATTTCGCACTTTTCAGCAGCCTTTTAGTCTGTTTGATGTTAATCATGCTCTTTTATCTTGTCAGTCAGAGTTCTCCCCCACCAGTCTAGTACATAAAAGGCAAGCGCGACATCTGTCGTTCATTCCAATTATTTCTGCCAGCCACTGCTTTCTCAGCTTTTATACGTGCAGTTGTTCAGTTCCTATTGCGGTTACATAACGCGTCGTGGAGCAGTACGATTATCGGACAATGAATCATTCGTAGGAAAACAAAGTCGTTTCACGTGAATGTAAGGAATTGATAACAGGATAATGTCTTATTCAAAGCTTTCTCAGATTCAATGCATGAGGACAGGAGATGGACTGTCCTTAGGTTCATATCTAAATCTACCTCAGTACTCTGAAAATCAGTGTGAAGGAAGTACATAACAAAGGCTACTTTTCCAATCCTACCACTTATTAGCACTTCTTTGTTTTCTTTCCGTCAGGATCGATGGAAGAATGATTTAAAAGCCTCCGTGCTCGTATCGCGGTTTGTACTGGAGCCGTACATAGGGGCTGTAGCATATTCTTAGATTACTCCCCTGATACAGGTTGATAGTTTGTAAGTGAAGGTTCGCCGATAGTTTTATAATTAGGCATCTGTCAATTGTGCATCTCCTTTGCGCTCTCCCGTGACCATTCGTGCTACCCTTCTTTTTTTAGTCCAATATCCCCTGTTAGTTCTGTTTCGTACGGGTTTCAAACACTTGCCCAATATTATAGGGCGACTCGCACGGGTGTTTGCAAGCAGTTTCCTTTATAGGATGCTTACATCCCCACTATATCCTAACAATGAGCCGAATTCTGACTTGTGTTCTACCTACGGCTGACCCTGCAAGTAATAAGAAATGGCTCTGAGCACTATGGGACTCAACATCTGAGGTCATCAGTCCCCTAGAACTAACTAACCTAAGCGCATCACACACATCCAATCCCGAAGCAGGATTTGAACCTGTGACCGTAGCAGTCGCGCGGTTCCTGACTGACGCGCCTAGAACCGCTCGGCCACCGCAGCCGGTTGCATGTAATAATTCTATTTCATATACCCACAGATCTTTTACACGCAGTTATTTGAATGAAATGGCTGATTTCAATTCTAACACGAGTGATATTTATTAGTAAACTTAAGATTCTTTATTTGCCCTTTTCCAGCTTACACTCCATGAGAGAAAAAAAGCAACGCACAACGAAAGAAATGTCCGAATGTAACGAAAATCAGTAGATGTGATGTAAATGTATCAGCTAACAAATAATTGAATTTTAAGATTCATTCAAGAAAAAGATCTTCACAATTTCAGCAAGCCTATAAATCGTTGGTTCTTATGCAACCAGTTATTCCATTGATTGTTCGAGATGTTGGATGTCCTCCAGTGGGATGTCATGCCAAATTCTGTCTGGCGCGATAGATCCTCCAACTCCCAAGATGGTTGGGGTGGGCAATGACGATAATGCTCCAAGCGTTCTCAACTGGGAACAGAACCGGCGGCATTGCTGTCCAAGTAATCCTCGGGGGGGGGGAGGTCCAATTGATATGCTGACCCCCAACTCGCCAGATGTGAAGTCGATCAAACACACATTGGATGTGACTGAACATGACGTCAGAGCTCTTCACACCCTCCTCGGAATTTTCGGGAATTAAGACCCCCGTGTATCCAGATGTGGTGCCAGCTCCCTCGAGCTCCTCTTTGCTTCCATGCCACGATGCGTCGCCGCTGTTATCCGTGTCAAAGGTGGACATATCGCTTATTAGGTAGGTGGTCTTAGGTTCGGGCTGATCAATGTGAGGCACCCACGTTTCTGTCGGCTCGTTGCTCAGTAGTAATACCTTTATTTCTGTGAAAAGACCTTCGCAACAGAGAAGAAACCTGGAATCTGCAACAACCAAAACGTACAGCGTACAAAAGAGAGTAATGCAAAACCCCCAGACGCAGAAGTTCTGTGGTGCGGTAATGTGATGTGGTTGACACCGGCACGGGAGCTGCTTAGCACAGTGCCGCTTTTCCATTGCATTCAGTGAACCCACACACGAGGTCATATCGGCTAACTCTTCATCAGTAGACCAAGACGTTGTAGGGCGGTGTATCACTACTAACATGCCGGCCGGAGTCGCCGTGCGGTTCTAGGCGCTACTGTCTGGAGCCGAGCGATCGCTACCGTCGCGGGTTCGAATCCTGCCTCGGGCATGTATGTGTGTGGTGTCTTTAGCTTAGTTAGGTTTAAGTAGTTCTAAGTTCTAGGCAACTGATGACCTCACAAGTTAACTCCCATAGTGCACAGAGCCATTTGAACCATTTGAACTACTAACGTAGCCGTAAAACAAAAACCCTAGACAGAACCGACTAGTACCGAATGCAGACTTGAAGGCATCGAGGTACGGAGAGCATTACTGTTGTTAACAACACACAAGACACAGCGCATACCGTCGATATCTGCTCTTTTGTGTGCTACTTTCAATACAATACAGGTACAAAACTAACGGGCAAAAAAAAAAAAAGAAGTACAATAACTCTGTAACGAGCTGGCTGAGACTATGCGTCCCTTCTACTAAAATACTTGGAAGATATCTCTGAACAACGTTTGAAGGTTTGTCGGTGTAGTTCTGGTTCACTCCTTTGCTGTTGTTGTGGTCTTCAGTCCAAAGACTGGTTTGATGCGGTTCTCCATGTTACTCTATCCTGTGCATGCCTCTTCATCTCTGAGTAACTACTGCAATCTACATCCTTCTCAATATACTTAGTGTATTCACCTCTTGGTCTCCCTCTCCGACTTTTACCCTCCACACTTCCCTCAAGTACTACATTGGTGATCCCTTGATGCGTCAGAACGTGTCTTATCAACTGATCCCGTCTTCTAGTCAAGTTATGCCGCAAATTCCTCTTCTCACTAGTTCCATTCAGTACCTCCTCATTAGTTACGTCATACGTGATCCACCCATCTAATCTTCATCGTTCTTCTGTAGCACCACATTTCACTCCGTATATCGTCGGAACTGGAAGGACTTTTGCAGACCATCTGCTTGCCGACCGGAGTGGCCGAGCGGTTCTAGGCGCTACAGTCTAGACCGCTACGGTCGCACGTTCGAATCATGCCTCGGGCATGGATGTGTTTTATGTCCTTAGGTTAGTTAGGTTTAAGTAGTTCTAAGTTCTAGGGGACTGATGACCACAGCAGTTAAGTCCCATAGCGCACAGAGCCATTTGAACAGACCACCTGCTTAAAGAACGTGAAATATGAAGTATTACATCATTATCATACAGATGGAAGGTGAACTGTCTTGAAATAATAGACATTGATAAACAAGTGCCCATCAGCCCAGGCTTAGCGCTGAATGACACAGTTCCCATACTCGCCACTCATAACTGCAGAAACTACTCATAATCCCACCCAGGCCCTGTTGTAATGTACCCCTCTTATTCACATGTCCCATGTTTCTTTATTTCAGTTACTACAATTTCTCTTGTTGTGTTAAAAAGTTTTACTTTGTATAATCACAGCTGATCCACTCATCTGCCTAATACACAATTACATCTTATCCATTTGTTACGTAGGACCTATGAAAGATAATATTATTTTGTTCAGCCACATCTTTGGAATACCTCACTAAAGTTTATTGTTCAATTCTTCTGTGAACAACTGTTGTACTGTGTCACATATTTTATTTTAGTTAAATAATCTCACATCGCATTTACACTGAAATAACCCCTATTGATTTATTCCTGATTCTAATATTAACATTTTTCATATGTGGAAGAGATACTCCTTAGATGCATCAGTTTAAAATATAGATTCCAACAAAATTTCGCTGCACCACATATTTATTTTGTACTTGATGATTGCGTAACTGCCCAAAACGTTTCGTGTAACAAATAATACATACTGTTGAATATTATACGAGCGTTGTGAGTGTTTCATTCATAATGGTAGCACAGTAAAAGAAAGCTTTAAAGAGCACGAACGCCACACACTTTTAAGACAGAATGTAGCAGAACACCAACACGCATATGACCACGATGATTTTAAGAACATACGCGTGCTAACCAGAGAATGTAATAGTCATACAATGAAACTCCATGAAACAGGCAAAATATCGAAGAATGAGTATAATTACAATAGAGATGACGGCGACAGGCTTCCATCTTCGTCCCTACAACCTATCATGGAAATAAGGACTAAACAGCTATAAGGAAACAACATCTTGGATTTCCCCTCTCTGTGAGTATTTGCTTTCAGTGTTTACCAAACGACGCAGCTCCACAAACAACCGCCAGAGCATTTTTTACCACAGTAACTCGAGTTCTCTGATAAGGCACTGTAAAATAATTTTTAAAAGTAAACAGGACACTGTCTTTCGATAACGTTCGGCCACTCAGCGACACCAGTTGAAGCTTGAGGAAGATCGCAGCAGAGGGACTGAAACGTATAGTAGCGAAGGAAACCAAAGATGAATACGAACGTATTAACATCAACTTCTTTTTTATTGTTTACAGCCAGCAGTCGTCGACTGCTTTGATGCTGTTCCTCACCTTTTCTTCTCTTCCTCATATCTCTCGTCTTCATCTTCTACGTAACTGCTTCATTCAATGTCCTCTCCAATCTGACTTGTTGATTTAGTCTTTGTCTGCCCCTATTCTCGTCCTATTCTACTGCTCCATCCATCGTTCAGTGCGTGGACAATGCTCAAGTAAACTGCTCAGGACTATGATGCCCGAGAGTCATTTGTATTGCCTTAGTAAGCTGCTCCAGTACCTCAGGTGCAGTTGTGGAAGGGCAACAGCTTTGCCCCTTTAGTCCCATTAGTATGCAATACACTAAAGACCCAAAGAAACTGGTACACCTGCCTAATACCGTGTAGGGCCCCCACGAGCACGCGAAAGTGCTGCAACAAGACGTGGCATGGACTCAATTAATGTCTAAAGTAGTGCTGGAAAGAACTGACACCATCAATCCTGCAGGGCTTCCCATAAATTCGTAAGAGTACGAGGGGGTGGAGAATCCTGAACAGCACGTTGCAAAACACGCCAGATATGCTCAATAATGTTCATGTCTGGGGAGTTTGGTGGCCAGCGTAAGTGATTAAACTCAGAAGAGTGTTCCTAGAGCCACTCTGTTGCAAATCAGGACATGTGGGGCGTGCATTGTCCTGCTGGAATTTTCCAAGTACGGCGGAACGCACAATGGATATGAATGGATGCAGGTGATCAGATAGGATGCTTACGTACATGTCACCTGTCAGAGTCGTATCTAGACGTATCAGGAGTCTCATATCACTCCACCTGCGCACTGCCTACACCATTACATAGCCCACCAGCTTGAACATTACCCTGCTGGCATGTAGGGTCCATGGATTCATGAGGTTGTCTCCATGCCCGGACACGTCCATCAGCTCAACACAATTTGAAACCAGACTCGTCCGACCAGAGAACGTGTTTCCAGCCAGCAACATTCCTATGTCGGTGTTGACAGGCTCAGGCGAGGCGTTAAGCTTTGTGTCGTACAGTAATGAATGGTATACGAGTGGGCCTTCGGCTCCGAAAGTCCATGTCGATGATGTTTCGTTGAATGTTTCGTACGTTGACACTTGTTGATTCCCCAGCATTGAGATCTGCACAGATTTGCGGAAGGGTTGCACTTCTGTCAACTTGAACGTTTCTCTTCAGTCGTCGTTGGCCCGTTCTTGCAACATCTTTTCCCGGCCGCAGTTATGTACACCCGTGAAATGGTAGTATGGGAAATTTCCCACTTCATCGCTACCTCGGAGATGCTGTGTGCCATCGCTCGCGAACTGACTATAACACCACGTTCAATCTCACGTAAATCTTCATGATCTGCCATTGTTGCAGCAGTAACCGATCTAACAACTGGGCCAGACACTTGTTGTCTTATAAAAGCATTGCCTACCGTAGCGCCGTATTCTGCATGTTTATATATATCTCTGTATTTGAATAGACATGGCTATACCAGTTTCTTTGGCGCTTCAGTGTGCGATGGCGGCAGTGTCGTTTTTCTAAATTAGGACAACTCCATGCTGTGGATAGAATGCTACTTATCGTGAATGTTAGCAACAATACGAAATCTGAAGTTGGGAGTATTGTTTCGGACCTTTACTTTAACTGTAACCTAAATTTTAAAAAGGATAAATCATTAAAATATATGACATTTGAGCTAAATTCTGGGGTCAATCTGATTCTGTTAGTTGGGAATTGTTCCGTTCCCCATTTCATAATTACGACATTTATCGTGCATATTTGAGGTGCTGATTGACCCGCGAGGTTAGCCGAGAGTGCTAAAGCGCTGCTTGCTGGACTCGGGTAGGCGCGCCGGCCCCGGATCGAAGCAGCCTGGCGGATTTCCGACATCGGCCGGTGTGCCGGCCGGGCTGGGTGTGGTTTTTAGGGGTTTTTGCACATCCCACTGTCGTGCTGGTCGCCGCGTTACGCCTGAGTTACACGACTCGCAGACATCTGAACACGTTCGGACTATTCCATGGATTACACTAGACGCAGACAGCTGGGGGTACGCGGTGGCGGCAGGAAGGGAATCCGGCCACCCCTTAACACTAATCTTGCCAAATCCGTTCCTAACAATGCCGACCCTGCGAAACCGTGGGACAAGGCACCACCGAAAGAAGAAGAAGAAGAAAGTATTTGAGATCCTGCTTAATTGAATAAGGAATATAACACATAATGTATACTGAAAGCTGCTACAGGATCAGTTCTACAATGAGATAATTAGTTAGGGTAGAACAATTTTTGTTAGAGTAATTTGTGAACATCACTATATCCATTGTGGATGGTAATCTGGAACTGTGACTTTAATTAGTGTTTTATGTGGGTACAAGCTTAGCTGAATTTTCATATGATTTTCTCACGTGATGTCCTGAGAGCCGTGAATGAAGGGAAACAGGCACATTCCATATTCATAGGTTTCCGGAAAGCATTAGACACGGTGCCCCAGTGCAAACTGTTAATAAGGTTCGAGCATTCGTATTAGGTGCCCAGATATGTGTGTGGTTCGAGGACTTCTTAAGTAGTAGAAACCAGTACGTTGTCCTCGACGATGAGTATTCATCAGAAACGTCAGGAGTACCCCAGGGAAGTGCAACAGGGAAGCTCTTATTCTTTAGGTACCTATATGATCTGACGGACACGATGAGCAGCAATTTGCGGCAATTTGCTGATGACGCTGTTGGGTACGGGAAAGTGTCTTCGTTGAATGATTATAGGATGATGCAAATGACTTAGACAAAATTTCTAGTTGGCAGGGTAAATGGCAGTTCACTCTAAATGTAGGAAATCTTAAGTGAAACAGATACAGGGTGTCCAGAAAAGGGCTTCCTGATTTCAAAATTAAATATCTCGAAAACAAAGATCGATAGAGGAATGCAGTAAACGGTATGTTTATTGTGAAAGCTGTAAGAAGTTTATACAGCAGTTTGAAATAATAGTTACAAAAGCTGCTAACAGATGGCGATGTACGTTGTACAGCTCATATCAGCATACATAAGTGAAATAATCGTATGAAAACAATCTTTGCAAACAATCACATCACAATGTTTTCAAAATGTTCACCATTGGCACTACAGAGGCGGCGCAAACGAAGAACGAAATTCGCCATCACATTTCGTAGTGTCTCAACCGAAATGGATTCACATACCACAGAGATCGCCGATTCAAGCTCGTCAAGTGTGGCGGGATGCTTCGTGTAGACCATGTCTTTCACTGTGTCCCACAAAGCATACGCTACGTGGACTTTCGCGCGCCGGAGATCATCGCCATCTGTGTCTCGTGTGTGTGACGTCGTTTTGTGTTTTTAGTGTCCGCCGTCACGCTTCTACGTTCACTTGTGCCGTCAGATTCATCAGTGTTCTGTGTGCCGTGTCAACGTGTTTTCTGTGTCGTTATCGTCGAGTGTGAACGGCTCCGTGTTTTTTGTGTATCTGTGACCACTATTTTTTAGCCCGTCACTATGTTCATTCTGTTTCTCTAACCTGTGTTCTGTCATTGTCAACACTATCGCTGAAGAGCGGCGTAGCATGCCGCTGACAGCCTACCTGATTGTATAGGTATTAAAATGACAATAAAGGGAAAAAATGTCCCACAAAAGAAGGCACAGGGAGTCAAATCCGGCGAATATGGAGGCCAATCCATGCCTGCACCAGTAAATTTGGGATATTCCAAAGCAATCACTCGATTCCCGAAGTACTCCTCAAGAAAGCGAAACACTTGTTTGGTCCGATGTGGTCGGGCTTCATCTTGCATAATCCATTCAGCACCCGGTCGATCCTCTAACGTTTGGTGTGTGGCGACAAATTGTTCCAAAATTGCAACGTAACGTGCACCAGTGACCGTTTCTCGAATGAAAAAAAGGCCAATAATGCGTCTGCTGCACACTGCAGCCCACACAGTAACTTTAGGAGAATACAGGGGTTTCGCTTCACACCAATATGGCTTTTCGGAACCCCAAAATCGCCAGTTCTGCTTATTCACGTATCCATTCAGGTGGAAGTGTGCTTCATCTGTAAACCAGATGCAACCAACATCAAATCCTTCTCTATCAATCATTGTGAGCATCTGATTAGCAAAGGCAACCCTTTGTTGCACAGCTCGTACGGGTATGGCCTGCTGCGTTTGAATTTTGAATGGAAACATGTGTAGGCTCTTTCTCAGTATTTTCTGCGTGCTGGAACGCTTCAAACCAGTCTCAGATGCAATTCTACGGACAGATGACATTGGATTTCGTTGAATAATTCCAGAAACTGTGGCGACATTTTCAGGCGTAACTGCGGTTTGCTTGCGGCCAACATGTCCCACTATATCATCAGTTACGCTGCCTGTTCGTTGAAATTTTGCGAAGAGCGTAGGAATGGTTTTCGCATAGGGTCCTTTTGGAACATTAAATCGAGCTTGAAAAGTTCGCCTTGTTGCCGTAGGACTCTCTTCTAACCTGTGGTACTCTAGCACCAGAAAAACGCGTTGTTCAGTGGAGTACATGGTTGTAATCTCTTCCTTCGCTACGCTAACCTCCTTTCACGTTTCAATAGCGGAACTGATCGCTCTGGGCTTCGGATCACTATTTATACTAGGCATTACGTATGGTGATTACAGTGCCATCTGTTAGCAGCTTTTGTAACTATTATTTCAAACTGCTTTATAAACGTCTTACAGCTTTCGCAATAAACATACCGTTTACGGCATTCCTCTATCGATCTTCGTTCTCGAGATATTTAACTTTGAAATCAGGGAGTCCTTTTCTGGACACCCTGTAAGTAGAAAAAACAGTCACCAAATGCTCGAATATAGCTTTGCTATTGTACTGTTTGACATGATCACGTCGATTAAATATCTTGGAATAATGTTGCAAAGCGACATGAAACTGAACGATCGAGTAAGGACGGCAGTAGGGAGGAAGAAGAGTGGACTCCAGCTTATTAGGATAACTTCAGAAAATTTTGTTCATCTACACTCCTGGAAATTGAAATAAGAACACCGTGAATTCATTGTCCCAGGAAGGGGAAACTTTATTGACACATTCCTGGGGTCAGATACATCACATGATCACACTAACAGAACCACAGGCACATAGACACAGGCAACAGAGCATGCACAATGTCGGCACTAGTACAGTGTATATCCACCTTTCGCAGCAATGCAAGTTGCTATTCTCCCATGGAGACGATCGTAGAGATGCTGGCTGTAGTCCTGTGGAACGGCTTGCCATGCCATTTCCACCTGGCGCCTCAGTTGGACCAGCGTTCGTGCTGGACGTGCAGACCGCGTGAGACGACGCTTCATCCAGTCACAAACATGCTCAATGGGGGACAGATCCGGAGATCTTGCTGGCCAGGGTAGTTAACTTACACCTTCTAGAGCACGTTGGGTGGCACGGGATACATGCGGACGTGCATTGTCCTGTTGGAACAGCAAGTTCCCTTGCTGGTCTAGGAATGGTAGAACGATGGGTTCGATGACGGTTTGGATGTACCGTGCACTATTCAGTGTCCCCTCGACGATCACCAGAGGTGTACGGCCAGTGTAGGAGATCGCTCCCCACACCATGATGCCGGGTGTTGGCCCTGTGTGCCTCGGTCGTATGCAGTCCTGATTGTGGCGCTCACCTGCACGGCGCCAAACACGCATACGACCATCATTGGCACCAAGGCAGAAGCGACTCTCATCACTGAAGACGACACGTCTCCATTCGTCCCTCCATTCACGCCTGTCGCGACACCACTGGAGGCGGGCTGCACGATGTTGGGGCGTGAGCGGAAGACGGCCTAACGGTGTGCAGGACCTTAGCCCAGCTTCATGGAGACGGTTGCGAATGGTCCTCGCCGATACCCCAGGAGCAACAGTGTCCCTAATTTGCTGGGAAGTGGCGGTGCGGTCCCCTACGGCACTGCGTAGGATCCTACGGTCTTGGCGTGCATGCGTGCGTCGCTGCGGTCCGGTCCCAGGTCGACGGGCACGTGCACCTTCCGCCGACCACTGGCGACAACATCGGTGTACTGTGGAGACCTCACGCCCCACGTGTTGAGCAATTCGGCGGTACGTCCACCCGGCCTCCCGGATGCCCACTATACGCCCTCGCTCAAAGTCCGTCAACTGCACATACGGTTCACGTCCACGCTGTCGCGGCATGCTACCAGTGTTAAAGACTGCGATGGAGCTCCGTATGCCACGGCAAACTGGCTGACACTGACGGCGGCGGTGCACAAATGCTGCGCAGCTAGCGCCATTCGACGGCCAACACCGCGGTTCCTGGTGTGTCCGCTGTGCCGTGCGTGCGATCATTGCTTGTACAGCCCTCTCGCAGTGTCCGGAGCAAGTATGGTGGGTCTGACACACCGGTGTCAATGTATTCTTTTTTCCATTTCCAGGAGTGTATAAGGCAGACCGCTTATAGAAAACTAGTGAGACCCACTCGTGAGTACTGGTTGAGTGTCTAGGATCTCCACTAGGTTCAATTAAAGGAATATATCAATGCAGTTCATACACGTGCAGCAAGATTTGTTACCGATAGATTCGAGCAGCACGCAAGTATTACGCAGATTATTCTTGAACTGGAATGGGAGTCCCTGTAGCGAAGGCGACATTCGTTTCGAGAAATACTACTCAAAAAGTTTAGAGAACCGACATGTGAAGCTGACTGCATAACAATGAAGCTGACTGCAGAACAATTCTACTGCCTCCAGACTGCATTTCGCATAGGGACCACAAGGGCAAGGGCAGAGAAATCGAGGCTCGTAAGGAGGTAAATGAAGAGTATTTTCTTCTCACGTTCTATTTTCGAGGGGAATAGGAAAGTAAATGGCTATTAGTTGTCCAAGGTACCCTCCGCAATGCACCATACGGCAGTTTGCGGAATATGTATGTAGATGTGAATTAATTAGTTTTAAAGCCACTGCGGGCTCATCATCAGTTGAACGTTCTACGTAACATTGTCAGGATCATGTTCAGCTAGACTATGATCGTGGTTCTGGCGGAAATAACGAAAATTTAATTACCACTAACGAAAAACTTAAGTAACGAGAAAACTGTTATGTTTTAGGGTACTTACATTGTGGTACTGCCTCGTAGCATCCACGATAAATTCATTGTGATAATGTACGTTTTGCAGGCTTTGCAGAAACGTACTCTGTTTTTAGCTGCACATGGTTCCACACTGAATCACAGTAAGTAAACACTGAACGAAAGGATAAACAAGACTAATATGGTAGTGATATCATCAACTGCCTTGGAAACTAGTTAATGCTACGGATGATAAAATCAATCAAACTCAAAAGAACGACTGGCTGCATATTATATCCATATAAACAGCTAATTTGGAAACTTCAGATTTACGATAACAAGTACAAGGCCACGTTCATGTTAACATTCGCAGCATTTCGGCAAATATTTGACTTATAACATTGTACAAACACATTCTTGTATTATGATCATTTACATTTACTAAAATCATTTAATTTATAAACTGAAGATAAGGAGGTGACTGTACAAACGATTGGCAACACATCATTATGTAAGAGACGCACTACGAAAGCTGAAGAGATATAAAATACAGTTACAATCAAACAAACAAGTGAAGTAGCTTAAGTAACAAGAAAATGGAAATGACTTGTAAATTTGGAAAAACAAGCATGCGACAACATCCCATTGTCTGAAATTGCATCTACCACGGAGAGATTAAAAGTACAGGATAAACGGATTAATAGTGCAATGAGAAAGCAGACAGAAGCAAAAATGAAAATGGGAAACAGCATGGAAGAAAGCCTTAAAACTACCAATTGCCTCGAGTACATTTGCCGTCTATCCCTATTACTTTTTAATATTGTAGCCTACATAGAGCATGAGCTGGAGTCATAGTACCAAAAGTTTTGGGTAAAAGGTATGTTCTTGGACAGCACAGAATGCATTCATTACTTTTTGCAGACAATTTCCACAAACAACAAATACAATATGGAACACAGGTTGGACAAATTGCACATGAAATACTCAAGATGGGATGTGAAATTTAGTTTTGACAAGACAAAGTACATGTTTATTGGTGAGCCAGGAACGGATATAGTTCTCGAAGACGGAAAAAAGTGACGATTTTAAATATTAAGTGCGATTACACTCACCGACGGCACTAATGGCAACGATATTGAGACCAAAGTAGATATGCGTAAATGAGCGACGAATTCACTACATGGACCGATTTCGAGTAATAGTAGTAGTTAACAAACCAAGAAAGATATTTCATAGTACCATCGACAATGTAGTCAATTATGGTAGTGGTACTAGTAGCTTTATTCATCCATAGATCTCTTTTTACAAGGATATAGGACATGTCAAAGTCTTTACAGTTTAGATCAATTTAAAATAAGCTAATTCCTATACATATTTATGTACAGATTTCTAGTTAGAGACATCATTAGATTTACTCCTAATAAGCAATACTTTTTTTTACAAATAACTTATTAAATAATGTAATGCCACACTGTTCACTCATATCTCACTATCACTCACTGCACACACTGTACACACATTGATTCATAACACTTCACTTACTACACACACATACACATTTCCTGGTAGAAAATGCTGTTTTGAGATTTATGTTTATTTTTTCTTGGTAAATGTTAAGTTGAGTCTATCTCTTGTTGCATGGTCATGGACAGAGTTGTTTTTGCAGTAATTCTCAATGTTATTTTTGATGTGTACAACTGACTGGTAAATGTATTCACATGGAGTAGTTAAAATCCCCAGAGTTTTGAACAGATCTTTACAATGAGCTCGACTAGTATTTTTGGTTATTATTCTTATGGCTCTTTTCTGGAGTCTGAAAATTGACTACCTATTTCGTGCTATTGTTCCCCAAAAAAGAATGCCACAGCTAAGAATTGAATATACACATGAATAATATGTAACTAAAAGACACTGCATGTTACACACTGATCATAGGACTCTAAGGGCATAACATGCTGATGACATTCTGTTTGCAAGTACCTTTGTGTGTTCACACAACTGCAACTGAGAATCAATATTCATTCCTAGAAATTTTGCATTTGTTACACAGTCTATAGAGGTGACATCTACATTTAATTTAACATTGTCTTTTTCCTCTTCAAAATTAAATTCATAGCATTAGTTTTCTTCATTCTTAATATTGTCCTCCTGCAAGTCCGGGGGTTAGAATAGGCCTGAGATATTCCTGCCTGTCGTACGAGGCGACTAAAAGGAGTTTCATACGTTTCGGCCTTTATGTGACGGTCCCCTGCAGGGTTTTGACCTCCGTTCTTAAAAATGTTCCCGAATAGCGAGCCTATTGGGGAACGGCGCCTTACAAGATGCATCATGTCCATCGTACATTGAGATTTTTAGCCCACTTTCTCGTCGTCATATTGCAGTCCTGCCGATTCTCCATCTCTTGGGCGATGACACCTGCTCTGTATGCAGACGACTTCTGCATTTCGTACTGCTGCTCCAGTACTGTTGTTGCTGATCGGCACCGCCAGGGAGCCATCGACAAGGCACAGTCGTGGTCTCTAGCCCACGGCATCCAGTTTTCAGCCGCAAAGTCGTGTATCATACACTTCTGTCGGCGTCGTACCGTTCATCGGGAACCTGCATTTTACCTTAATGACGATCCATTCACTGTAGTAGAGACATATCATTTCCTAGGACTGCTTTTCGACGCTCGATTGACTTGGCTCCCTGATCTTCGTCAGCTTAAGTAGAAACGCTGGCAGCACCTCAGTGCCATCCATTGCCTGAGCAACACCAATTGGGGTGCAGATCGCTGTACGCTGCTGAAGCTCTACTGAGCCCTTGTCCAATCCCGAGTGTGGTTTATGGTTCGGCAGCGCCTTCAGCATTGCATTTACTCGACCCTGTGCACCACTCTGGGGTTAGATTAGCGACAGGAGCTTTCAGGACGAGTCCAGTGACCAGTGTTCTGCTGGAGGCTGGTATCTCTCCACTGCAGATCAGACGTGCGCAACTGCTCGTCAGTGATGCAGCACACATTCATAGTTCCCCTGAGCATCCGAAATACCGTCTCCTTTTCCCGACCGCGGCAGTCCATCTCCATCATTGGCGACTCATATCGGGGCTAACGATTGCGGTTCGCGTTCGGTACCTTTTCTCCGAACTGAAGTCCTTCCCTTTACCACCTCTACTTGAGGTCCGTTAACGTACCCCTCCATGGTGTACGTCTCGGCCACAGCTTCGTCTGGACCTTTTGCACGGCCCTGAGAACTCCGTCAACCCAGCCGCTCTCCGCTGTCACTTCCTCTCGATTCTTGACGTGTTCCGAGGCTCTGAAGTGGTCTACACCGACGACTCAGTGGCTGATAGTCACATGGACTTCGCATATGTTCGTGGAGGACATACTGAGCAGCACTCCTTGCCAGTTGGCTGCTGTGTTTTCACTGCAGAGCTGGCGGCCATATCTCGTGCTCTTGAGTACATCTGTTCATGCCCTGGCGAATCATTACTTCTATCTACTGACTCACTGAGCAGCGTACAAGCTATCGAACAATGCTACCGTTGCCACCCTCTGGTAGCGTCTATTCAGGAGTCCATCTATGCCCTGGAACAGTCGCGCCGTTCCGTGGTGTTTGTGTGGACCCCAGGACACGTCGGAATCCCCGGCAACGAACTTGCCGACATGCTGGCCAAACAGGCTACGCGGAAACCGCTCCTAGAGATTGACATCTCCGAAGCTGACCTGCGTTCTGTCTTACACCGCAGGGTTTTCCAGCTTTGGGAGATAGAATGGCATAATAGCACACACAACAAACTGCATGTCATTAAGGAGACTATGAATGTGTGGAAGTCTTCCATGCAGGCCTCTCGCAGGGAATCAGTTGTCCTCTGCCGGCTCCGCATTGGCCATACATGGCTAACAAATGGTTACCTAGTATGTCGCAAGGACCTATCTCAGCGTCGCTGTGGCGTCGAATGACAGTCGCCCATCTCTTGCTGGACTGCCCACTTTTACCCTTTCTGCGGTAGACTTTTAACTTTCCCAGCACCCTGCCTTCGGTGTTGGACGACAATGCAGCTTTAGTTTTATGTTTTATCCGTGAGAGTGCGTTTTAGACTTCTATGTAGGTTTTAGCACAAGTCCTTTGTCCCTCTATGTCCTCCACCCTAGTGCTTTTAGGGTGGAGGTTTTAATGTGTTGTAGAGTGGCTGGCTTTCCATTTTTGTTTGGCCAGCCACTGTAATCTGCTTTTATGTTTAACTCTCTTCTGTTTCTAGCTTCTCTCTGTTGTTTGCTTGTCCTCTTTTGTTCCTTTTAGTGTTCGTTGCCTTCCCTTCGTTCTTGTGGCTCTTCCTTTCCTTTTGTTTTGTGTGATACGTCTCTTCCATTTTACTCTCACAATTCTGGCATTGTTTTATTAGGAACAAGGGACCGATGACCTTGTAGTTTGGTCCCTTCTCCCGCCTCTAAATTAACAAATCAATCATCACTTTATTGCTTTTTTTATCAATCATAAAATTCCTTCAGAGTTTCATTTCCTTTCTCGGCAAGGAATTCTCTTGTTTTCTCAGTGACTATAATATTGCTGTCACCAGCGAAGAGAATTTTTTCACCATGCGTAACACTACTGGGAAAGTCATTGACGTATATCAGGAACAGTATTGGTTCTAATATGTTACCCTGCGTAACAACTATATTAATGTATTCTGATTCTGATAAGTGTTTTACTAAATGTTTTGATCTATTTGACGTATGTTTTATCTCTACTCTTTGGTTCAAATGGCTCTTAGCACTTTGGGACTTAGCATCTGAGGTCATCACTCCCCTAGAACTTACAACTACTTAAAACTTACTAACCTAAGAACATCACACACACCCATGCCCGAGGCAGAATTCGAACCTGCGACCGTAGCGGTCGCGCGGTTCCAGACTGTAGTGCCTGGAACCGCTTGGCCACTCCAGCCGGCTCTACTCTTTGTACCCTATCTGTTAGGTATGATCTAAACCAGTCATTAGCTACCCCTCTTATTCCTAGTGCTTCTAATTTATTTAATAGAATCTTGTGGTCGACTGTATCAAACATCTTAGAAAGATCCAAAATATATGCCTGCGACAAACTCATTTTTATCTAGAACATCAAGTACAACTTCTGTGAGTTCTATTATGGCTGAGTCCATATTTTTGCCACTTCGGAAGCCCAACTGTGATTTGCTTAAAGGATTGTATTTATTCAGGTAATTCATTAATCTCTCTTTCATAAGAGCTTCTATTATTTTTTAGAATACTGACAGCAGGGAAATGGACTGGTGATTTTCTGTCTTCTGCATTACCTTTCTGAAGCAAAGGTACAAATCTTGCCTGTTTTAACTGCCCTGGAAATGTCCCTGATGTGAGGGATTCATTTATTATATTTGTTAAGGGGCCTTGTATAATCCCTATGCATTGTTTCAGTACACACATTGGTACTTCATCTAACCTACAGACTTTTTATTTTTTAGCTTTTCGAACAGTTTTATTGACTTCATTCTCTGTGGTTGGAAGTAACATCATTGTATTTAGTGCAACATTATTTCAAAAACTGGTTCAAATAGCTCGGAGTACTTTGGAACTAAACTTCTGAGGTCATCAGTCCCCTAGAACTTAGAACTACTTAAACCTAACTAACCTAAGGACATCACACACATCCATGCCCGAGGCAGGATTCGAACCTGCGACCGTAGCGGTCTTGCAGTTTCAGACTGTAGCGCCCAGAACCGCTCGGCCAACCCGGCCGGCAAACATTATTTACAGATGTTATACTTGCTTTGGGGAATTTTTGCTGTAACTTCTCTGCAGTACTCGAGAAATGCTCGTTTGCATAGTTTGCTGAGAGTTGCGGATCATTTATTACCTTATCCCCCTCCCTTACCAGTATGTTATTCTGCATTTGTTTGCCTCTCTCCGTTTCCTTTTTTATAACATCCCAGACTGCTTTGCTTTTATTCTCTGTATTATATATTATTTTGTCATTAAATTACTTTTTTGCAGCAATCAGCACTTTCCTACATATCTTTTTGTATCTATGATAGAAATTTAAAATTTTGGATCATTGCGAATCTTTTTCATGGAACTGAGGTGTTTAAGTGTTTGGGAGGACTTCTTAATACCTGCAGTTATCCATCTGTTTTTATGAGATGCTGATACAGACATGCATACTTTTGGAAATGTCTTTTCAAAGTTCAATTTAAACAATGTGGAGAATTTAGGGAATTTCGTATTCACATTGGTTTCCTCGTACACTTCGTCCCAGCTTAGTTTTTCTAGCTCTTTTGAATAATCTTTTATTTTGATTTCTGATAGATGTCGTTTGTAGGCTTGTAGTTTAGGGAATGATTCGATGCCTGATTTTACTGTTGTTGTTTGACAGAGATGGTCTGATAGCCCGAGATCTTTTACAGCTACATCACATTTTTCCCTGTCTATATTTGTGGCCACATGGTCAGTTCCTGATGCCGTCGTTGTAGTAACCCTTGTTGCACTGTTGACCAATAGGTACATGCCAAAACTTTGAAGGATGTTTATGAAAGTGCTGCTGGATTCATTTATGATATTAGTAGTGATGTTAATGTCCCCACACAGGATCATGTTGATCTTTGTACGTGAGACTTTATCTAGACCTTTTGTCAATTTATTGAAAAAAGTGTCCACACTACCACTGGGAAATCTATACGCACACAATATGATTAATTTCTTGCTGATATCAAGCCTTGTTAATTCAATAGCGGGTATTTCAAAGTGTTTGTCTTCACTTACTGTACTGAGGTCATATCTTGATTTGAACTGTGTTCCATTTCTGATATAAATGCATGATCCTCCACTCCTTGAAGTAGTTCTGCAGTAAGAGATTGCATTTCCATATAATGATAATACTACATGTTGGATTTCTGTGTCTCTGCATCAGGGCTCAGTAATACAAACTAATGTGCAGTTCAAAGATTGGAGCACAACTTCTGATACTTTTATTTTATTTTTTATTTATTGTACGTTTCGATGGAGGATTGTTAAGTCTGTGAAATACCTCATGTTACTCTTTCAAATAGTTTGTTTTTCTTTGTGACATCTGGTATATGTGATACAAGAAGCGTTAAAATCTGTTTTGTGAGCGACTGTTTCAGTATTTTTTAAACTGCTGGAGATACTCTTGAGGCACAGGAACCTGTTGTCTCGATTTATCCTAAAAAAAAAGACCTACTTTTTCTACTTACGACAATAGGTATTTGACCATGTGTGTCCGAGATCCACCCACTATACTTTCATAAATCAGCTGTACCAATCTTCCCTTCCCTTACCAGAAACCCCACCTGTTGATAGTCCTTACGGGCACCAGAGAAACATGAGCGAAGTTGGCTGTCCTCAGAGCCATCCCTAACCACAGGTTGATTCGCCTCGCAGCTCCATCAAAGTGTGGTCACTCATGACGCCGGAACAGCTCAACAAAGTATACGTTGGTGCCATGAGTCAGGGAAGCTTTCCTGTCCAGATCACCACCTATGTCGAATGCCCCATCCCTGTCCAAACTGTTTCCCGCCCCACCCACTACCACTACATAGTCCTCTTTTGTAAGGTCCTTACATAAAGGACCTAGGTCGTCTATCACATGACTTAGCCCTGCATTTGGCTTGAAGATACTGGTGGCCTGGTACGCTCCCCCTAAACGTTCCTGTAACTGAGAGCCTACACCTCGCCTATGGCTAGCACCTAGCAGCAGCAATTCCTTCTTCCTAAGACTTTGTACATTTTTAGGATTCTTGGCCTCGGTTGAAGTGTGCTGCACATTCCCTGCTCCTCGTTCTACCTGAGGCTCTTTCCACATAACTCTGGCAGTGGTAGATACCTGTTTTTGGTGTTGATGATAAAACTGTCAGATCGCGTTCTCTTTCTTCCTATCCTCCTACCTGCTGCCAGTTCCCAACCATCCTCCTCCCCCCTATCTCCTTTGATTCTTATGAGTTCCTTCCTTTCTTCTTCCAACTGTGCCTGAAGAGCACAGATTTTCCTTTTCTGTTTCCCAGTCAAAACGTTCCTACTGCATAATCTGCAGTAATGTGGCCATTTAACGAAAATGATGATACAAGACCAGGACAGTGGAAATATATTTTATGGGAGGATGCTGGCAGGTCACCAGTGGAGAAAAATTGAAACATCTAAAATATGGAAGTGACAGTATGTAACTAGCGAACTGGCGAATGAAAATCTGCAGTGGTTTGAACGAATAAGCACTTGCAGGTGGCCTAAGAACATGTTAATGTGGCCATGGGAAGAGCTAAAAGGGAACTGCCACCTCTGTCGAGGGAATTACGTATTGAACGAGCAATGGATGAGAAGGAGCAAAAGACTAACCTCTAGTGGGAAAAGTCAATAAAGAAGAAGAAGAACACGCAGCTTTCGTATCCAACGCACATAAAGAATATCTGCACTGTTTTGATTATTACCACAAAAGATACAACAGCATTAAAATGTTATTACTTGTAATTGAAGATTATGTTCAGCAGAAAGGTAATGTAAGTGATGAAGATGTCAATATTCGACTATTGATAAGGTGAGCAGAAATTGTTAGTTGCGAGAAAGCCTTTTTACTTAAGGAATGACTGAGATGTACATCTTGATGTATATATTTACGATGTGAAACCGAGACTGGTGTCAGTACGGAAGATGTGGGTGTACGGTAACATTCAGGAAATGAAATAGGTACCTCCACAGAAAACAATGTAATTGTCAATGAGTTATGCAGACTTAAACGCAATACAACCGGTGAACATTTATGACTGTACTTAGTCACAACTTTATTCTTCTTCTAACTACTGTAGAGGCTACCTCTCAGCATTTATTTTTGATACGCTGCACACCGAACCACTTGCGTGCACATACGGGAATGGCATCCCTTTGTTTCTTGTTTCTGTATTCAAAAACCTCTCGATAATGTCGAATACGGTAGAGTGGAGATTTCCAATAATCTATTATATTACTATATTGGCTCTACAGTCATTGTATTGTGTTGTGGTCATTACGAAAGTCCACGTTAGCCTCTCTTGGGCAAGCCTCTTCACCTCAGAATACCTAATACGCCCTACACGCGTTTGAACCTGCTTAGTGTAGTCAGGCGTTGGTCTTTCATCACAGCCTTCATCCCCCACACGTCCTTCCACAGCCAAACCGACGTTTCCTTGTGTCCTGTCAACAGTTCCCTTGTTTCAGTTAAGTTTTGTACCGTAAATCTCTCTTCTTCCCGATTCGAGTCACTACCTCCTAAATATTTACCCAGTTTATCCATCAATCTTCAACTAGCTCCTGTAGCAACACATTTCGAAAGTTTCTGTTATTACAGCTTGTCTAAATAGAACTGGACTGCGGACGGTCGAAGACTTAAAGGAAATAAACAGCTGTTATTTCTTTTAATAATTTTATTTACATCAGTTTTGGCACAATCTTCAAATCTCTATACACAAAACTAGGTAACTCTTCCAGTCGTTTGTACCGTTATGGGAACCACTATGTCCAACTGGTTACTGTAGACTCTTAAAAATGTCTCGGTAGACGAGCAGCCTTCACGGCTCTAAATACAGTTGGAGACCCCCTCTTGTAGTCTTCCAGAGGCTGTTGTTCTTGGGTAGCAGTGCAGTTTTATACAAATACAGTATGTGATCAAAAGTATCCGGACACCTGGCTGAAAATGACTTACAAGTTCGTGACGCACTCCATCGCTAATGCTGGAATTCAGTATGGTGCTGGCCCACCCTTAGCCTTGATGACATCTTTCGCTCTCGCAGGCATACGTTCAATCAGGTGCTGGGAGGTCTCCTGGGGAATGGCAACACATTGTTCACGGAGTGCAGCACTGAGGTGAGGTATCGATGTCGGTCAGCGAGGCCTGGCACGGAGTAGGCGTTCCAAAACATCCCAAACGTGTTCTATAGGATTCAGATCAGGACTCTGCGCCGGCTACTCCGTTACAGAGATGTTATTATCTTGTAACCACTCCGCCACAGTTCATGCATTATGAACAGCTGCAAGATCGTTATGAAAGATGCAATCGACATTCCCGAATTTCTCTTCAACAGTGGGAAGCAAGAAGGTGCTTAAAACGTCAATGTAGACCTGTGCCGTGGATACTGCCAAGGGGTGCAAGCCCCCTCCATGAAAAACACGACCACATCATGACACCACCGCCTCCGAATATTACTGTTGGCACTACACACGCTGGCAGATGACGCTTACCAGGCATTCGCCATATCCACACACTGTCATCGGATGGCCACATTGTTTACCGTGATTCGTCACTCTACAAAACGTTTTTTCTTCTGTTCAATCGTCCAATGTTTACGCTCCTTACTCCAAGCAAGGCGTCATTTGGCATTTACCGGTTATGAGCAGCCGCTCGACCATGAAATCCAAGTTTTCTCACCTCCTGACTGTCATAGTACTTTCAGTGGATCCTGTTGCAGTTTGGAATTCCTGTGTGATGGTCTGGACAGATGTCTGCCTATTACACATTACGACCCTCTCCAACTATCGGCGGTATCTGTCAGTCAACAGACGAGGTTGGGCTGTACGCTTTTGTGCTGTACGTGTTCCTTCACGTTTCAACTTCACTATCACATCGTAAACAGTGGACCTAGGGATGTTTAGTAGTGTGGAAATCAGGCGTACAGACGTATGACACAAATGACACCCAATCACCTGACCACGTTCGAAGTCCATGAGTTCAGCGGAGCGCTCCATTCTGCTCTCTCATGACTAATGACTAACCCAGTTAGCTGATATGGAGTATCTGGCGGTAGGTGTCAGAAAAATGCACCTAATATGAATAACGTATGTTTTTGAGGGTGTTCGGATACTTTTGATCACATAGTGTACGTATGATCACCTTAATAACCGACAAGACTGTCACTGGATTGGAAAAGAAAGCCCTACTGTCTAATGGCTGGTGCGCACAACCTCACTGCCATGGTTTTTTTCCTATAAGGTTACATGAAGTTGTCGCTGCAAGAAACCTCAGTAGGAAGAGAATGAGGACTGGTTCTTGCTGCATTTGTTGCGAATATTTGAAAGAGTGTGGCGACACTGTATGCGCTGTTGCAGTGCAAGGCTGACGGTCGTCATTTCGAACAGTGAGAATGAGCTTACATTGTCTGATGCAAGATATAAGACGGTCATGGAAATAAAAAGCATTAAATATTTTTTCCGATAGTTTTCTCTGCCTTTCAATGTACTCTGTTTAAGATCCTCTGCTATCTGGCTGCTTTACACCATAACGTTGTCGGACACCACCTAGCCCCATGGTTTCATTTTACCCTGAAGACAATAGTAACCGTCCATTCAATTTTTCCTTCTTCTGATGAAATATTTCCGTCGTAAAATGAAGACTGTCGTACGTGAACACAACCCAATATACTTGAATGCTCATGGAGCCTCGAGGATCACGTAGGAATCTCATATTACATTCACTGAACCAGGACCAAGGTTCAACCAAGCTCAGTAGCTTCGTAAGACGCACGAATCAACGTCTGATGAAAAACTGAATTTTAACTACAGTGCAAAACGTTGCGTAGAAATAATGATTTTTACGACACTGCCTGTCCCGTTTATGTCAGCCAAACACTGCCAGGATTCTAACAAGGTAACTGCACTGCAGACATCTCAGCATTAGCCTGTGCTGGCGATCTCGAATAAAATTTCTAAACTATGTACATAAACCAATTCCAAATAGCATAGCGTAATATGAAATTCGTTTCATCAAAAGCTAAAAAAGTAACGAACAGCGTTCGCACAAAAACGACGTGAAATTGAAACCACTCTGTTCACTTCTGTGCGAGATATGAAGTTTTACTCAGAACTAGCAAAATGCCATCCCTAATAAAACTACGTAAACGTGTTCGATCGTGACAACGGCAACACCAACCAGTAAAAGTGTATCATTTTGTCACATTCATGGAAACTGTGCATGAGAAATTTATTCTAATTATAAAATGCAGTCGTTTCGATATAGAACGAGTATCGTAGCATACGACTAAAAAACCTTTTTTTGAGCGAGAAAATGCACGAAGTTTATTTTTCGTCGTCCTGCCGACTAGTTTGATATGGACGTCCATCATTTCTCCCCCATGCCAGTCTCAGAGCACGATTACGCCCAACATCGTCTCCTATTGATGGTACAGGGGCTATTATATTTCAGCCTCCAATCGGTCGTGAAATTAAAACAACAGTGAAAATCCGATGAAACCTTGCGGAGACGTGTTGCACAGTGACTCTAGTGCGACCGTAGATCGCATCACGTTGCACTTTTCGTTTCTGAGGCCACAGTCAGCATGTAATAACACAGGCTACAGCCAAGTGTGAAGTGTCTGCTCAGATGTTCCAAAAAATAGTTAAAATGGCTCTGAGCACTATGGGATTTAACATCTAAGGTCATACGTCCCCTAGACTTAGAACTACTTAAACTTAACTAACCTAAGAACATCACAAACGTCCATGCCCGAGGCAGAATTCGAATCTGCAACGCCTAGAACCGCTCGGCCACAACAGCCGGCTCAGATGTCCCGCCTGATTTCATGCAGCCCACCTAAGGGAACTGACATGAGTTTCCTTCTTCATAACAATGCTCGGCTGTACACAGCAGGTGCAACAATGACCGTCCTGCAGCGCTTTCGATGGGAAGTGTTTGATCACCCACATAAAGCCAGGACATGGTTCCCTATGATTTTCATGTTTTAGTTCACATGCTGCCCTGGCTATGCAGACAGCATTTTTCCACAGACAATGAACTGCACCCCAGTGTAGGAAATTGGCGAAAAGCACAGCCGGCTAACTTCTATGACGAGAATATAGGAAAGTTGTCACCGTCCTATGACAAATGTCTGAGTCAGAGCGGTGGCTAGGCAGAAATGAGCTGAAAGGAATATCTGTTGTTGTTGTGGTCTTCAGTCCAGAGATTGGTTTGATGCAGCTCTCCATGCCACTCTATCCTGTGCAAGCTTCTTCATCTCCCAGTACCTACTGCAACCTGCATCCTTCTGAATCTGTTTAGTGTACTCATCCCTTGGTCTTCCTCTATGACTTTTACCCTCCACGTTGCCCTCCAATACTAAACTGGTGATCCCTTGATACCTCAGAATATGCCCTACCAACCGATCCCTTCTTCTAGTCAAGTTGTGCTACAAATTTCTCTGCTCTCCAATTCTATTCAATACCTCCTCATTAGTTATGTGACCTACCCATCTAATCCTCAGCATTCTTCTGTAGCACCAGAATTAGAAAGCTTCTACTCTCTTGTTGTATAAACTATTTATCGTCCGCCGGCCGGAGTGGCCGTGTGGTTCTAGGCGCTACAGTCTGGTGCCGAGCGACCGTTTCGGTCGCAGATTCGAATCCTGCCTCGGGCATGGATGTATGTTATGTCCTTAGTTAGGTTTAGTTCTAATTCTAGACAACTGATGACCTCAGAAGTTAAGTCGAATAGTGCTCAGAGGCATTTTACACTCCTGGAAATGGAAAAAAGAACACATTGACACCGGTGTGTCAGACCCACCATACTTGCTCCGGACACTGCGAGAGGGCTGTACAAGCAATGATCACACGCACGGCACAGCGGACACACCAGGAACCGCGGTGTTGGCCGTTGAATGGCACTAGCTGCACAGCAGTTGTGCATCGCCGCCGTCAGTGTCAGCCAGTTTGCCATGGCGTACGGAGCTCCATCGCAGTCTTTAACACTGGTAGCATGCCGCGACAGCGTGGATGTGAACCGTATGTGCAGTTGACGGACTTTGAGCGAGGGCATATAGTGGGCATGCGGGAGGCCGGGTGGACGTACCGCCGAATTGCTCAACACGTGGGGCGTGAGGTCTCCACAGTACATCGATGTTGTCGCCAGTGGTCGGCGGAAGGTGCACGTGCCCGTCGACCTGGGACCGGACCGCAGCAACGCACGAATGCACGCCAAGACTGTAGGATCCTACGCAGTGACGTAGGGGACCGCACCGCCACTTCCCGGCAAATTAGGGACACTGTTGCTCCTGGGGTATCGGCGAGGACCATTCGCAACCGTCTCCATGAAGCTGGGCTACGGTCCCGCACACCGTTATGCCGTCTTCCGCTCACGCCCCAACATCGTGCATCCCGCCTCCTGTGGTGTCACGACAGGCGTGAATGGGGGACGAATGGAGACGTGTCGTCTTCAGCGATGAGAGTTGCTTCTGCCTTGGTGCCAATGATGGTTGTATGCGTGTTTGGCGCCGTGCAGGTGAGCGCCAAAATCAGGACTGCATACAACCGAGGCACACAGGGCCAACACCCAGCATCATGGTGTGGGGAGCAATCTCCTACACTGGCTGTACACCTCAAGTGATCGTCGAGGGGACACTGAATAGTGCACGGTACATCCAAACCGTCATCGAACCCATCGTTCTACCATTCCTAGACCGGCAAGGGAACTTGCTGTTCCAACAGGACAATGCACATCCACATGTATCCCGTGCCACCCAACGTGCTCTAGAAGGTGTAAGTCAACTACCCTGGCCAGCAAGATCTTCGGATCTGTCCCCCAATGAGCATGTTTGGGACTGGATGAAGCGTCGTCTCACGCGGTCTGCACGTCCGGCACGAACACTGGTCCAACTGAGGCGCCAGGTGGAAATGGCATGGCAAGCCGTTCCACAGGACTACATCCAGCATCTCTACGATCGTCTGCATGGGAGAATAGCAGCCTGCATTGCTGCGAAAGGTGGATATACACTGTACTAGTGCCGACATTGTACATGCTCTGTTGCCTGTGTCTATGTGCCTGTGGTTCTGTCAGTGTGATCATATGATGTATCTGACAACAAGAATGTGTCAATAAAGTTTCCCCTTCCTATGACAATGAATTCACGGTGTTCTTATTTCAATTTCCAGGAGTGTATTTATCGTCCACGTTTCACTTCCATACATGGCTACATTCCATACAAATACTTTCAGGAACGACTTCCTGACACTTAAATCACTACTCAATGTTAACAAATTCCTCTTCTTCAGAAACTCTTTCCTTGCCATTGCCAGTCTACATTTTATATCCTCTCTACTTCGACCATCATCAGTTATTTTGCTCCCGAAATAGAAAAACTCCTTTACTACTTTAAGTGTCTTATTTCCTAATCCAATTCCCTCAGCATCACCCGACTTAATTCGACTACATTCCATTATCCTCGTTTGCTTTTGTTGATGTTTATCTTATATCCTTCTTTCAAGACATTGTCCATTCGGTTCAACTGCTCCTCCAGGTCCTTTGCCGTCTCTGACAGAATTACAATGCCATCGGTGAACCTCAAACTTTTTATTTCTTCTCCATGGATTTTAATACCTACTCCGTATTTTTCTTTTGTTTCCTTTACTGCTTGCTCAATATACAGATTCAATCACATCAGGCTACAACCCTGTCTCACTCCCTTCCCAACCACTTCTTCCCTTTCATTAACCTCGACTCTTTTAACTGCCATCTGGTTTCTGCACAAATTGTAAATAGCGTTATGCTCCCAACATTGTCACAAGCTTTCACTAAGTCTACAAATGCTAGAAACGTAGGTTTGCCTTTCCTTAATCTATTTTTTAAGATAAGTCGTAGAGTCAGTATTACCTCACGTGTTCCAACATTTCTGCGGAATCCAAACTGATCTTCCCCGAAGTCGGCTTCTACCAGTTTTTCCATTCGTCTGTAAAGAATTCTTGTTAGTATTTTGCAGCCGTGGCTTATTAAACCGATAGTTCGGTAATTTTCACATCTGTCAACACCTGCTTTCTTTGGGATTGGAATTATTACATTATTCTTGAAGTCTAAGGGTATTTCGCCTGTCTCATACATACTGCTCACTAGAGTTTTGTTAGAACTCGCTCTCCCAAGGCTGTCATTAGTTCTAATTTGATGTTGTCTACGCCCGGGGCCTTGTTTCGACTTTGATCTTTCAGTGCTCTGTCAAACTCTTCACGCAGTATCATATCTCCCATTTCATCTTCATCTACATTGTCTTCCATTTCTATAATATTGTCCTCAAGAACATCGCCCTTGTATAGACCCTCTTCCCTTCTTTGCAGAGTACTGAGTTTCCATCTGTGCTCTTGATATTCATACAAGTGGCTCTCTTTTCTCCAAAGGTCTCTTTAATTTTCCTTTAGGCAGTATCTATCTTACCGTTAATGATATGTGCCTCTACATCCTTACATTTTTCCTCTAGCCATCCCTGCTTAGCCATTTTGCATTTCCTGTCGATCTCATTTTTGAGACGTTTGTATTCCTTTTTGCCTGCTTCATTTACTGCATTTTTGTATTTTCTCCTTTCATAAATTAAATTCAATATCTCTTCTGTTACCCAAGGATTTCTGTTACTCCTCGTCTTTTTACCTACTTGATCCTCTGAAGGTATATCTAAATGTTGCAAATAAAATAGTTTAGATGTTCACTTTGGTTTTCATTTCGTGAGCGATCGGAGGTTGAAAAAAATAACCCTTGTACGTATTCTCTGTCTTCCTCTACCGATAACGAATGTGCAATGTGACAAGGCCACAGTTCTCGCTGTTTATACGTCAGTCACACGTTATGTCAAAATGACCTTTTGTTTTATTTTTATTTTTCGCTCATCTGAATGAGCTGCAATTCACACATTTGTGTTTCGCAGAGCGCACACTGAAAAACTTTCAGACAATTTCCCCATCTTTCCACTCTCTAATAGCTCATGGGAAAAAGAACACCTAAATATTTCCAAGCAAACCAAGATTTCCCTTACTGTATCACTATGGTCATTTCTCCCAAGGAACGCGAGTGTGGACTATATATTTTTGTATTCAGAGGAGAACATCGTAAATCTTCTTGGTAGATTAAAACTCTGTATCAGACCAAAACCTAAACCCATGACCTTTGGCTTCTGCGGGCAAATGTTCCACCAACTTAGTTACCCCGAACACGACTCACCACTCGTCCCCAGAGCTTTACTTCCACCAGTATCTCATCTCCTGCCTTCCAGACTTCTCACTTCCTCTGCGAAACGTTGAGAACTAGTACCCGTGGAAGTTTTGAAGGTAGGAGATGAGGTATTGGTAGTAAAACTTTGAGGACGGGTCGTGAGTTGTGCTCGGATAAGTCAGTATCACTTGCCCATGAAAGGCAAAGGACCTGGGTTAGAGTGCCGGTCAAGTACACAGATTTAATGTGTCAGGAAGTTTCATATCAGCGTACACTCCTCTGTAGGGCGAAAACTAATTCTGTAGAAAATAGGTGGTGACTGTAATTTCGAGAAAAAGTCTCACCGTAACGAGAACTTCTTCGTAAACGTGACTTTCACCCTGTCTAGCTTATCATATTACGCTACATTACAAAACTTAATGTAATAAAGAAAAATGATTTTAACAACTATGTAACTATCTTACATCTTTTATATCATAATATCTACTGAAAAGAAATAAAACGTAGCCCTGTCCATTCTGAAAGGAGAGAACATGCCAAGAATAGATAGAAAACATGGACTTATTAATTGACCTAGTGGGGATCGTAACAGAAAACTTTGCTACAACATTCATAAATTTCAAAAAGGTTTATGTGCTAAACACAGCCAAAGATTAATACATATTTTAGAGATATTGAAGCTAAAAGTCTCATAGAAAATTTGACATAAAATAAATACGACATAAAACTGGAGTAAATGAAGCGGATTAGGGAACCTTGTATCTTCAACTACATGTTGGAGAAGATCGTCAAAGAATGGAGAAACCCTTTTAACAATGCCAAAAGCAGAGGACCCGTAGTCTGGTGGAATATTACCCTCAAACATTTTCATATGACACGTTAAGATTTTTCCTTCAGTTACAGAATCTGACCAACAACTCGAAGAACTCTTCATGCAAGCGTGGGAAAAGGAATTGTAGTTTCCGAAAGAAGAGTAAGTGATCAACTAATATAAAAAACAGACACGTCAGAGAACGGCTGTGTGTAAGGAAAACAAGACGTACATAAGATCATAATAGTGAGCTCGCACGAAGAGTGTAGATGAAAGGGACGTTGGTGTGGATGCACAGATCTGGATACAGAACTGTCATGCAAAGGTACCTCAGTGATTGTTTCTGACTTCCAGCAGTCTTGCTGTAGAATCTAAGGCTAGTGACTTTTCCACACAATTCTTTTAGCCACAATTATTTTAAAGCATTTTTCGTTGTTGTTAGCACAACGATATGCTCGTAGATTATGTACACAGAAAAATGTGCCAAAACTTTTAGTAAGTGTCCAGGTGCTTCTGCGTTCCCCTAGCGAGGTGTTGCAGTTATTAAGAAATTATACTTGTATTCGGGATTTTTGAACGAATGTTTTCTGTGATTTTCTTAAATTACTTCAGACGAGAGCTAGGCTGGTGCCTTGTATAAGACCACGACTTATTCCCCGCCCCATCTGCCCTCACTAGACGAGTTACCTATTGCTGATTATTTCAGTTTCCATTTGTATTGTTAAAGGCTATGTGACAGGAAAGAGACGTTAAGACACAGTGCCAGCACATAGCCCACTCCACTTGAATGTAACGATGCTAGCTGTGAAGCTTAATTTTCGCGCTGAAGGACCAGTCACCACCAACATTGTCACATGCCCTCGTTCCGTAAGACACTGAAGAGACGTTTGAGATTTAATCCAAGTGCAAAGGTCTGTTGCTGGTTAAATATGGGCTAAGAAAGTTTCTTATAAATTGTGATTTGAATCCTCTATCTTAAAGTTACAAAGATGAGTGAATAGAACGTGGCAGCATTGCTGTGTACCACAAGTACTGAGCCCAAAGTTTGTCACTTGTGAATCTCTTCACGCAATGGGGATGAGTAAACGGGGTCCACCTGCTTAACTGAGTGATAACGTGATTGCCTACCATGCAGCGGTCCTGGGTTCGATTCCCGTCCGGGTTAGAGATTTTCACCGCTAGTGGGACGGGTGTTGGTTGTCCTCATCATTATTTCACCATCGCCGACACGTAACTCACCCAATGTGGCGTCATCTTAAATGGGAGTTCGAACTCGGGGTCCGAACTTCCCTGGATGGGTGCCTCCCGACCATCAATGCCACACTCTCATTTTATTTTTGCATTAAGTAGTTTCCCGTGTCATTTGCCTTATACCATGCTTCTTGTGCCCAGTTTAACCGTCGAAGATAAAGGGTCTCATTGAGTCTAACTCACCAGTGCAAATATTTCACAGTCTAAACTTATTTTTACACCAGGTGCGAGAAACGAGACGTATAGCAGATCCAATGGATACTGGTGGTGCTGAAGAGGGCACCACGTACACATCTGCACGAACTCACCAGTAACAGCCAACCCCGTCGCCAGCGACACCAGCACTGCGGCCACCGAGGCTGCCAGCAGCGCCTCCGCCGGCGACATCTGCAACGAACACGAACAACATGGCGTCAGCCGTCAGCAGGATGGAAACAGTACACTGCTTGACTGCACCAAGCACTACACTGAGCTGACAAAAATCATGGGATACCAATACGCACATATACAGAAAGCGGTAGTACTGCGTACACAAGGTACAAAAGGGCAGTGCAATGGAGGAGCTGTCATTTGTACTCAGGTGATTCGTGCGAAAGTGTTTCCGACCTAATCATGGCCGCAAGACGGGAGTTAACGGACTACGAACACGAAGTGATAGATGAAGCTAGACGCATGAGACACTCTATTTCGGAAGTCGATAGGGAATTCCATATTCCGAGATCCACAGTGTCAAGAGTTTGCCGAGAATACCAAATATCAGACACTGCCTCTCACTACGGACAATGAAGTGACTGATGGTCTTCACTTAATAACTGAGAGCAGCGGTGTTTGCGTAGAGTTGTCAGTGCTCAAAGACAAGCAAATCTGCCTGAAATAACCGCAGAAAACAACGTGGGACATACGACGAACGTGTCCGTTAGGACAGTTCGGTGATATTTCGCGTTATGGGCTGTGGCAGCGCCACTCCTAAGCTAGTAACCATATCGGCTGAATGCTAGACACTGGCAAAATGTGGTCTGGTCAAAAAATGGTTCAAATGACTCTGAGCATTATGGGACTTAACATCTGTGGTCATCAGTCCCCTAGAACTTAGAACTACTTAAACCTAACTAACCTAAGGACATCACACACATCCATGCCCGAGGCAGTATTCGAACCTGCGACCGTAGCAGTCGCGCGGTTTCGGACTGAGCGCCTAGAACCGCTAGACCATCGCTGTGGCCCGGTCACATGAGTCCCGATTTCATTTAGTAAGAGCTGATGGCACGGTTCTAGTGTGGCAGAGACCCTACAAAGATATAGACCCAAGTTGTCAACAAGGCAGTATGGAAGTTGGTGATGATTCTATAATTGTGTGAGCCTTGTTTACATGGAATGGACTGGGTCCTCTGGATGTTCGGCTTTTTGGAGCCTATATGCAGCCATTAACAGACTCCATGTTCCCAAACAACGACTGAATTTTTATGAATGAGGACGCCCCACGTCAGCGAGCCACAAATGTTTGTGATTTGTTCAAAGAACATTCTGGACAGTTCAAGCGAATGATTTGGGCACCCAGATCGCCCGACAAGAATCCCATTGAACATTTCAAAATGGTTCAAATGGCTCTGAGCACTATGGGACTCAACATCTGAGGACACCAGTCCCCTAGAACTTAGAACTTCTTAAACCTAACTAACCTAAGGACATCACACACATCCATGCCCGAGGCAGGATTCGAACCTGTGACCGTAGCATTCTCGCGGTTCCGAACTGAAGTGCCTACAACCGCACGGCCACCACGGCCGCCATTGAACATTTATGAGACATAATCGAGAGGTCATTTCGTGCACAAAATCGTGCACCGGTAACATTTTCGCAATTATGGACGGGTATAGAGGCAACTTCCAACGCTTTGTTGAGTCCTTGCCACGTCAAGTTGCTGCACTACACCAGGCAAGAGGAAGTTCGACAGGACAATAGGAGGTATTCTATGAGTTTTGCCACCTCAGTGTACATTAGCACTGACGGCTACTAAGGAAGTAGTGGACTGAGGCTCACGAAGAAGGCACAGCATACAATCAGTCAGTCTTACAGTAACTGAAACTGCAGCAACCATCTGCGGTTGCCAGACCTTCACCCCTAACACCACAACCCTTCCCGCTAGCACTAGGCGTAGTTTTAGGCTGTTTGCTGTCATATGCGAGATAAGCTACCGCCAAAGGCGCAGGGAAGAGGGGGCGCAAAACAGATCGAAAAAAGTATTCTGTTATAGAACGGTGGCTCAAGATTCAACGGGGAGGGATAGTTAGGTCCCTTATGTCCTCAGTGTTATCCTTGCGCCCCGACTGTAAACGCACATCGTTGATACTATTACCATTTCTGTAGTGTCACTTTGCGAAATAAGTAACATAAAAAAACAAGTGCTGCCAAACAGATGTCAAATGTGTCCAGTAAGTTTAGTTCATACAACTGCCGCCTACACAGCTTGGTCATGTTCGACGATGGTGTCCTTACTGCTACTTCAGTATGATGTTTCATGATTTCAGAGGTCGACGTGCAGGTGTCGACGTGTATTTGCTATTTGTCCGCACGCTTCAGTTTTTTTCTCCTATTTCGGCCGGCTAATGACTGAGCTAGGCGCGACAGTGGAAGCAGTACGCGGAAAAGGAGGAGTGTATTCGCCGTTTACTAGCTTCTCCAGCACGCATTTTTGCTTTGAAACTTGGACATTGAAAAGATATCTACAAACAAAATTAATTACAGAACACTTGTGCCACCTTTTCTAGAATACGACTTAATCTCGAATCTTGACTTGTACGATAGTAGCTCTAGCCGGAGTAGACAAATTTGTTTAGTGCGTATCATACTACTTGCCAAGTCACTCCATGAGCGTGCATATCAGCACCTTTTTGATACAAGTTGCTATTTCGATGCTGAATAATTCATCAAATTTTAAGAACGTACTTAGTACATTTGAATGAAACTAAGCTCACTTAATATGTATGATACAGGAAGAGCGCCGCAAACTAATGCGATCGAGTTCTCGCGGCGGGAAGACTTGTATTCGGCAGGAAGACAGTTCACATCCCCGTCCAGCCATTAGGATTTAGTCTGTGGTTTCCCTAAAGCCTTTACAGCAAATATAAATTATGATGCTATTTAATAAGACAAGGCCGATTACTTTCTCCACATTTCTAATGACCCCGTCGGCGACGGGGCGTTATACCCTATTCTTACGCATTTCCTTTGTTCTCCCCAGACGTGGTGGCATACTCTTGCCTAATTTCTTAAATTCCAGTTGTTCAGGTCCATCTTAAATACCAGTAGATATCCAATCGAGTCCAGATAATCTCCAATTCTCCTACGTTTTGAGTCTGTATCAATAGGTATCTCCTGTTCTACACTCATACTCTCTACAAGCTATTCCATTTTAACGACATCCCACTCACATTCCCCAGATCAGAAAAACGTCTTGTCAGATATAGCAGACTCTTTCTCTGTTTCCTACTCTTAAAAATAGTCTGGGCAGCGACAACTGTTCCGTCCTTTCCCCTCTTCACCAAATTCTTCAAAGTGTCCAACGAATTATAAAGTTTTTATTGCGAGTTTCTTCTGTTAAACACATTGCTATTGGCCAATCCATATTAGATATTTTACTAAAAATCTCTTACACAAGTATTTTTCGACACTTACGTCTCCTGTGTGGCAGATTAAATATTTTAATCTCTTGAGATACTTGAATGTGTTGGGGAGATTATTCAAATGCTATAGTTCCGGTTTACTAAGGTAAGCGAGAAAACTTGTTATCTGTTATACGAAACAAACTCATAAACATATAACGTTCAACATGTTGCTTTGATGCGGTATCAGTGGTACTGATGCTCTCCTCCCTGTGAAACGACTCTTTAATGAGTATCATGAGAATAAACCGTAGTATATCGTATACTCTCACATTAAACATCCGTCTGTTTTCTTGAAGTACCCATACAACAAATTATTAACATTTTTATCAGCTTTGGTTTACACTAAGACCTACTGAAGTTGTCTTATGCATATCTAAAACATTCCTACAACATTTATGTTAGAATGTTCAGTTCCTTCTACACAAATATAGTGGCCTTAGCTTGACTAAAACAAGGGGTCGGTTGATAAGCAGCCTGGTAATGAAGTGTGTGTGTATGTGTGTGTGTGTGTAGAGAAATGGTTCATGTGGCTCTGAGCACTATGGGACTTAACTTATGAGGTCATCAGTCCCTTAGAACTTAGAACTACTTAAACCTAACTAACCTAAGTACAACACACACACATTCATGCCCGAGGCAGGATTCGAACCTGCGACCGTAGCGGTCGCGTGGTTCCAGACTGGGCGCCTAGAACCGCTCGGCCACACAGGCCGACTGTTTATAGAGAGAGAAAGAGAGAGCGGGGCAGGGGGGACAGACACGTAATAGAGAGCTGCATCAAAATAAACTACATGAACAACAACATTGCCCCATGCTTCGCTGTATCAGATGAGGATGCTGTTCTCTGTGTTATGAAGCCATAAACATACCCGCCCGTTCATTTATTGCAACTTACAACGCTGGTGCTGTCACCCTTCTTATGTAGAGTTTCGCCGTTTTAGTGGGATAAACTGACGCTATACGTTTTATCTTTAGCAAGCTAGTGTAGCACGTACCACGTACCACGAACTACAATGTGCAAAATCCGTACTTTCGCACATTCGTTTGCTTTGTGCATAAGTAAAACCACGTTGTCAGATAAATTCGGTTTGAAATCCACTTCCTACCATTTTACCTAAAATTTAAACGCGATTTTCCTGTGTCTCGACATATTGTTTATTTCCAACCGCTGAACGATGCAAAATGCATTTTTCTTACTATACCATACCATATACCATAAGTTGCAATCTACATTTGTCCTGTATACAATTTAGGCAGTTCCTAACAATATCCTAGTTTTAGTGCATATCTGCGTGTATAAAGATATTTCGAAAGTTTATATTTAGAAGTAAGATCGACCGTTCCGAATTAAAGTGGCCCAGTAACTCAATTTCAGGACCGGTCCATTGCTTCAAAAATCCTTTCCACTTATTAGCAGTGTAACTGTTTACGTATGTCGCTCACCTGATTATACCAACGAAGTGTTAGTAAGTTTACAAATCGTGACAAAAACGTAGTTCCAAAAATGTCAGTTGCTGTGGTCCAACGCCTAATAAAACTATGTGGAGTAATAGTGTGTCCGGCACCTAATGTAATTATGACATCGTTTTAAGTCTTCTTTGTCCTTTCAGCAGCAGTCTATCATAGTTTCGGAACATTCTTTTTCATGTCAAGTTGTGTTTGATTAAAAATACAAGGATTTTATGCTATCTGAATGTGTGGGGGAGTGAATGACGACAGCACATGAAGAATGAATCCTGTGATAATTGTAAGTGATGAAGTGTGAATGCAGATGTTGCGTAATAATGCGGTACATCACACAGACTGTGTAGAAGACATAATGAAAATACAGCCGGTATTTATGTCGAGGAAGTAATATCCTTACTTCAGACCTTCGGGCAAATTTTAATACAAGTTATCTTTGGCTTTTTCAGATTATGTATTTTTGCAGATTATGTAACATCATTAAAGGCTTATGACTGATAAAGCAGTTGCGGTACCTAGTTATACCAGATGAGCTAAAACACTCAGCACGTGAGGAAGACGTCTGGACCGGTCATCGAAATATTTAACACAAAAACAGAAAGACGTACTCTTCTGAATACTCGCAGCACGCCATTAGATTCCGTTTTAATTTCTTCCTGGATTTCGTACTAAAAAGATGTCATGTACCCCAGAGGACAAGATCCACAGTGAATACAAGATTAAGCATTATTTTTCAAGACGACGCCATAAATGTCGATGCAAAAACCTTAGCAATTCACGAACGCGCATCACACACATTAGTCGCTCAAGGCTTGAGATATTCACTTAGGACATTTTACTCCTGAAGTGAAAACGAAGTTCCCCTACCAACTACTCTTCAACCAAAAGGATTGAGATTCCCTGTATACGTAAGAAATCGCGCTAAAGGACTTTTATGTATTCGTTCTTACAACAAGGACGGCCACGGGAAGCCACTCTGCATATGAATGGTTTTCCTCCTTACAAAGACCGAACATTTTGCGTCTCCCTACAGCAGGTAAAACGACTGCCTCAATAAAATTATTTGGACTTCCAACCGTGTCAAGCCATTAAAATTGCATGTAATTCCGGCCAAGTACTCCTTATCCGTTTTCAAGTGGTATAACTACCAGTGGGCTGCTGATAAGCCCCTTATATACACTAGCTGCTGGTTGTGACGTCACTGGTGCCTGCGGCGTCGCCATATGCGGACATACGTTGACTCGGAGGACGATGCGCCCGCTTGAATAACGCGATCTTTGGATCCTACGCCGTGCTGAGGTGCAGGCCACCGTCTCTATGTAGGATGTAATCGGTGATTTTTATTTCAATGGCTTCTTTAATTACACAATCCCAGAAGCCGTTTCTGCGAGCTGCGACAGATGTTTCGTCCAATTTTATTCGGTGTCGTTTTCTGAAGCATGCTCAAGAAAAGCAGATTTCTCAGGGTAGCGCACGCGATAAAACCTCACATGCTCCTTCCTGAGTTGTTTCACAGTGAGTACTGTTTGTCCGACATAAGACTGGTTACACTCGTAAGGCACCTTGTGGACCAGAGTTGTTCTAAGATCTGCTGTGTCTTTAACCGATCTCAGGAACTGATGGATTTTCCCCACACCGATCTGTACGTGCACGCCATCGCCCGGCACAGGTTTACATACGCTGGTATATCGTGCAAGAATGATATCAGACGCTGATAACCTGCCCCGTGAGCTGAGCCACCTACGCAAGGTCTTCAGGAACAACGGCTATAGCTTTTATAACGTCCAATAAATATATGATATCGTTCAAGACTCACATGACCCTCGACGAGGAGCAGGAAAAGAAACTTTCTTTCTTGCCATTTTGTGGATCCGTGTCTGGCAAGATAAGCCTCCTGCTGAAACGACACAAGATCAAATCGATCTTCAGGCCACCGTGGAAAGTCCATGAAGTACTAAGACCGCTTAAAGACGCAGCAGGTCTCAGAGCACCTGGGGTCTACAAGGTACCTTGCAAGTATGTCGGACAAACAGTACCCTCTGTGGAATATCACCCACACTACCCTGAGAAATCTGCTTCAGCTGAGCATCTTTATAAAACGGACAGCGGGTAAAATTTCACGAAATATCAGTCGTGGCTTCCACAAATGGCTTCTGGGACTGTGTAATTAAAGAGGCCGTTGACATAAAAATCACCAATTACACACTAAACAGAGGCGGTGGCCTGCACCTCAGCACGGCGTCGGATCCAACAATCGCGCGGTTGAAGCGGGCGCATCGAACGCCGGGTCAACATATACCCGTATGAGGCATACAACTGGCAGCTGGTGTATGTAAGGGGCGTACCAGCACCCCTTTTGCATTCATACCATTTGGCGATGGCCAAGAAGTTCTTGGGCGTAAGCTCGTGCAGTTTTAATTAGTTGACGCTTTCTGAAACCCGAGAACTTTTTATTGAATGTTACCGCTGCGAGAGTCTGCGTTCTTACAAAACGACTACCTGTCGCTTCTAGCAATTTCTGCAAATCTTGCTGATGGGCTGATTGTTACCGTTGCAACCGTTGTTGCCATTGTCTGAATTTGTCAGATAACATTACGGTGGTCGTTCTCAAAATATTTTGAAGCATTATCAACGTTTTTTAACCACAATTACCTTTGTTTCTGTAAAAATACGTCCACAACAGCGAAGAAGCCTGTAATTATAATCACCGGAAGTTACAAGACAAAACACAAAGTAATGCAACAGCCCTCACATACAAAAGTTCAGTGATGTGGTTGTAAACCACGCGGGAGCGGCTCAGCACAGCGAAGCTGTGCCGCTCTTCCATGGCATTCAATCAGCCTATACACGAGGAGCATATCGGCTAACTCTTCACCGGTAAACCGATCCATACTGCAAGCTGATGGAGAAATTCCGCGAGAAAAGTAGGTCACCGTTTTGTAAACTCTCGTCGCTATTTTTGTAATGGCCTCGTCGCTACTGCTGTGCACGCCGAGTTCCTACTGCTGTTACGGTAGGCCGAGTTAAAGAGTTTGTGAAACGGTTTCTGGTGCAGTACACCGCTAAGATAATTTTTCTCTGCTGTTATTACACAGCTATGCCCTAGGGACAGGAAACACGACAGGAGAACGGAGGTTCTACATCATCATCATCATCATCATCATCCTCATCATCGTTTCCATGGATCTTTGTCCCACTTCAACCGCGGGGTTCAAATGGCTCTGAGCACTACGGGACTTAACTTCTGAGGTCATCAGTCCCCTAGAACTTAGAACTACTTAAACCTAACCTAACCTAAGGACGTCACACACATCCATGCCCGAGGCAGGATTCGAACCTGCGACCGTAGCGGTCTTGCGATTCGAGACCGTAGCGCCTAGAACCGCTCTGCCACTCTGGCCGGCGTTCTACAACACTCCAACAAAGTAGTAACAGAGTCACACAAATTAGTTACAAGGTTTACTTATGTTTATGACTTGTTGAATAATGAAGTCTCCAACACTGCTTGTAGTATGACACAAAAAAGGCCCTAAATGGCTGAGTGCAAATAATCGTATGTAAACTTCACAGTACATAACAAATGCAATTTACATCAACTCTCTGTTCACTTCTTTCAGTTCAGTAAACGACGTTCCCTGTCTAAGACAGCCCTGGACGATGATCTATAGCCAGAGTAGGCTTTTGTTCCTTGTCTCCGGTCTTTGCGGATTGTAGTCGGCCGGCATTTGTCCGAGGCGAAGTCGATGTCTTTATCCTCAGCGCCGCCCGTTGCGTGGAACGCGTGCAAGTGGCGAGTCTATATGGCACTGGCACCAGCTCGCATCTATACGCGAGCGGTGCTTTTGCCCTGGCTGTGTCTTGTTCGGAAACACAGCACACATCTTGTCTTCCTCGACCTTGAGAATACATTTAATCAAATACCACATCCGATGATTTAGTGTGCTCTTCGCGATCGTCAATTTACTGAAATTTACATAAAATGAGTGAAAATGCTGTACAAAAATACCAGCAGCTGGGTGCCGTGGTCTGCAAGACTGACTGACAGTGATAATTCGCGTTCAACATGGCTCAGCTCTGTCTTCGCTGCTCTTTGTCAACGTGATGGATACCATAACCCACGGCTTATAGATGTGTGTACCACGGACAATGCTATACGCTGATGATGTGATACTTGCGCGAGGACCAAGGACGATCGTGGAACTCAAGTCCAAACATGGCAAATCGTCTACAAATATTTTCTCTCCGTTTAAACATCTACAAGACAGAGTACCTAGAAACGATCTCATTTCCTGAAACTATACAAATTAATGGAGCTTCTCTTACCAAGGTAGATAAATTCTGCTATCCAGGTTCACGACTACAGGGTGAAGGTTATGGGAATGAAGATGTGCGAGCAAAAATCAGAAATATTGGGACGCAATTCATAGATGTCACTCGTGTTTTTTCTGACCAAAAATCAAAGACATACCAAGCAATATTGGGGCCATTTACATTATATGGTAGTGAGCGCTGCCTAACAGCCAGAAGTGCCGAGCAGGATACGGCCTCTGTGCAGTGAACAGTTGTCGTCCACAGCACTGGGCGAGTTCACTTGTTTGCTCGGAAGGGGAGGCCGATAAGTGTTTTCCACCTTTCGGCCGATCAGCGAAGACAGAATCGAGGCACGTGCCCTGCAATCTTTCTCGAACAATTTTACAAAAACTAAGCGGTAAAATAATTTCGTTTTTGCTTTACTGATAGATTTATATGTCAGGTTCATGATGATGTGCCCATCATTTCGTTAATGGTCATAGTTATTGTGATATTTACGTAAAATTAAGACACTGAGCGGATTTCGGAAAAGTGTGCAATGAAAAATAGAGGGCGCTATGATTTTGCATTTCGTGCATATTACATAATATGTTGTCGCATACGAAATCTAGCTAACATATTAAGTTTTTCTTTAGACTTGGATAGAGGTATCTATCGGTCGCAAATCTCGAGAAAATTGATCTGATGTAGCACAAGCCGCGCCAGCGATAAACCCAGACTGAAATAGTCACAAGATACCTCAGTTTCAGATATCTAAATGAGATTTTGGCCAATTATAGCAATCATAGAGGAGAGTATTTTACCACATCTTTATTATGTAGAACTTACTTAACTACCGTGCTATTCCCATAACTACAGGCTTTTGCGGTGAAATAATGTATTTTTTAAGGGCCATCAACAGCTGGTGAAACGAGAAATGGAATGGGTTTTGGAACAACATATGTGAAGATATTACACGTTTTCTAGTACAGAGGGTGTGCTTTTTCATAAGCTACTGACTTTACTTTTCCTCGGTTCCTAACTTAATAAACCACTGTTTCAGAATTCTTCAGCAATTGTGTCTGCTCAACACGTTAGTGAGGTGAGACAGTGCAAACTCCGCTGTGTTTTGGCAAAAGAAGCAGATTTTGACATGGCAACCAGAGAAATGTGTAGGTTTTACTCAAAATTTCTAACAACAGCAGAGGTGATATTGGATCTTTTTAAAAGGTCACCACGCAAGTATGCGCGTGGAGGGGCCCCACTTAGTATTTACAAAAAGTATAAACGTAGGCTTCAGTTTAGAATGGCGCATCCCCTCCAGAGCTTGCCAGTTCCTGAACAGCACTCTGAGCGAGACTCGACCCACCACTGCCGCTCTCCCAATACTTCCCCACCCGGCGGCACATCTAGGGGCCACGGCATATTGCGCCCACTATACACGTGAAGGAAGTGCAAATACTGAGAAAATCATCAGACATATTGCTTCTCGACCGTATCAACAGTGCAATGATCAGTCAACTAGACAGAATGGCTCCAATCACCTAGAAGATGAAAGAATGGAGACTACGTTGGTACACACACATCATACGGACACCGCCCAGTTCATTTATCAGCTCAACTTATCTTCTAATTGTCTAGAGCCAGAGACAAAGTGAAAGACCTAAATTAATATAACTTGAAGCTGTAAAAGCAGGTTCGAATCCTGCCTCGGGCATGGATGTGTGTGATGTCCTTAGGTTAGTTAGGTTTAAGTAGTTCTAAGTTCTAGGGGACTGTTGACCACAGATGTTAAGTCCCATAGTGCTCAGAGCCATTTGAACCATTTTTTGTAAAAGCAGACTAAGATTAAAAAGTCCAACCCACAGGAAGCATTACACCGTAAGAAATGGCGTGCATTTATCTACAGGAATTTACTAGAAAGAAGAAGAATAATACTGCTGTGTTTTCACACATAAAACTATTACTATCGAAAAAAAAAACACAAAATAGAACCGAACAGCAGTGCAAGTCTGAGAGCGGAGAATAAATCTGAAACACGGCCGCTTTTGCACAACCGCTGCTTCATATTACGCACAGCCGTGCGCTAAGCGTGAATCACCTATTACGAGAAAGTCTGTTGGCGGAGAGTATCTTTGATGGGCGTGACGGGGCGTAGCTTCGTCGCACGTGTACCTTTGAGCTGTGGCAACCTCGAGGGCGCCAGCAGCCGAAATTAGTTTCCTGCACAAGCTTGTGTTGGTAAAGAAAGCTTTTAGTCTTGCTCCGGCCGGCTCGCTTTTCTTGTGTTTTTTGAGATGAACAGATTCAGACGATTTGGGAGGTTGCAAGTTGCTTAGTGCATTCACATCTTGTTCGTGTTGCTGGAGCTTGCATTCATTTTAAAACGACACAAAATCAAGGTCAATTCTCACGTTCCATTTTTCAATCCAGTTACTGTGGGGATCTTGACGCCTTTGCATTGAGTCAATTTCACCAGAGGACATAGTAACCAGTATCGGATTCTAGTTCAACCTTCCACGGTTTCAAATGACATGAAACCAATTTCTCTCACTTGTAAAATCATTATTTTAAATTTGGTAATGTTTAATTTCTCTCTGCATGACTATGTAAATTTGGCTGTGGAAAATTTTAGATCTGATACATCGTATTCACCCACGAAGGGTAACTCATTCTGTAATATCGATCTACAAATTTATACATTGTAAGTTTTTTCTCAATCATTTCAGAAAATTACAATGTTTTGATGGCGCTTAGTTAAGGAACGCTAAGAGTTTCCTTCTATCACACAAAGTTTTATCCCAAAGTAATGATAAAGATCTAGAAAATTTATAAGAAACACATTCATTCACAAAAATACGCTTAAGAAATGATAAAGTAAGTGGTACTAACATTATAATGAAGTATTACGTTCTTCAGGTCTAATGAAAAGGCGTAAATCATCATGTCTCTTCTTTCTCCTCGTAAATCTCCATTGTATTTCCTTCTGTACACTGTTTGAGGGCAGTCCTGTGTAGCATCCAGCAGTAGTCCACTGTCATGCTGTCGTCCCATCGGCCTTGGTATCCATTTTCCATTTGTTTGCTGTCTTGATGGAACCTTTCTACCTGTTTCTCTCTCACAGCACCTAGTTTTTTGTAGAAAATAATTGACGCAGAAGTCCAGAAAGTGGAGATTCAAGCTCGTTGAGTCCTCCAATACTTTGACGTTACCGGATGGCCTTCGAATAGGTAGAACCGCTTAAGATGGATGGTTCCAAATCGAAATATCCAAAATTCCAATAGGTAGCAGGCGCGGCAGAGTACATGAACACTGGGAGCCGTTGGTATGGACCTAAAAAGGAGTTCAAATAAGACCCCGGGAAAAAACTGCAAGAAATTAACCTGCGCTTGGATGGAACAATGTAAAGACCCATCAGTGACGAAAAATCAACAGGTGACAGCGAAACTCACGTAGTAGAGACGTAACTATGGATGAAGTACGAAGGCCAGGCAACAAAACAGCCCAGTTTACGTCGTGTTATTGAGACTGTTGGCGCGTAGTGCGCCCGAGAGAAGGGGAAAGACGTATGGAAATATGCTGCTACAGGGTGCAAAGTTGTAGATGGAAAAAATATGACTACGTACCAACGGAAGGCTGGAAACCGTTACAAACTAAATTAGAGAGGAGAAAGACAGCGAGTAATATAAAAATACACATAGATGAATTACAAGGTGCGAGGTTAAGAGCCGTTAAGATAAAATTAAAAGTACCACACAAAAACTTCCTGTGATAAAACACTAGCAATATAAAAAGTATACAGAATGACTTATGAAAAGGATTAAAACTGTAAAAGAGCCCCTTAGGGGACCATATTAAATGTAGACATGTAACTGTTCCATAGTCATAAAATAATACTAGACATAGATTGTGTAAATACATACAAAGGCGTTCTGTAAACAGAAACAAAAACTTGCTGCAGTAAAACATGAGTGATATAAAGTTACGGAGTGACCTATAAAAATGATTAAAATTGTAAGAACCCCGTTAGAAGAACAATTAAATGGAGACAAGTAACCGCTCGATAGACATAATACTAGGTATAGGTAGGGCAAACACATCCTGAGAAGAGCTGCAAAAGGGATCATACACTGCAAGGAACAGTATGCAAGAAGGAAAGGTTTACCTGCCTACAAGTAAACATTCAAGTATTCTTACTGACCAGTATACAAACTACAGGACACTGTTAACAGCTGTTTTGTAAGTTATTCGTTAGTTTTCAACACTCCCAGTAGCTGGCACGCATCATACAGCCTTTTAAATTTACAGTATTCAAAAATTTGAATGCATAACACGAATTTTATGCATCGAAGAGACTGAGTTGCAAGTACAAGCACATTTAGAAGGTGCCATCTTGGAACTGTGGAGTACATAAGGAGGCTTGACAGCCGCAACTGATTAGCCTTGCGCTGTAGTGGAAGTGTCCACGTGTCTACCTCGAAAGTGCTAAACCGCTCTCGGCTATTAGGGAAGAGGAGGAGGTCAGCCGAGGAATGTTTTGGTTTGTTGTTGTTGTTGGTGGAGAACTTGAACAGTCTTGCTAGTGACATTGATAACATACATTAAACCGAAATTGTACGATTTTTAGCAAAAAGAATTAAAATGTATTTGTGACCTTTACCGAATGATTGCGAGACAACATTATGGTGGTAAAAACTGTGATCAAGTGGAGTGTCAGATATAATTACGAAAGCGACCGTCTGTAATGTTAAAGGAGAAGACGTGTATGTTATCATACATGTATATGTACAGGGTGAACCACCAAAAACCTGTACGGCAAATATTGCGCGAATGGAAAGTGCTATTTAGCGGATGGATTGGTAGTCAGGGGCTCGTATTACTAGCCAATCATCAGATTGTAATAATATTTATAAAGTGCATTTTTGTGCAAACGTACACTTTTATAAATGGAACAATGACTATTGACATTAACAAACTAAGAATATGATCAGTTACAATGTCAGTGGTGTTCGTTGCAGGATTCCAGTGCGAGTGGTTCACGAGTTATCGTATTTTGAAAAGTCCCCACACTGGCTCTTGTACAATACCTGTGGTAGCACAGCACAAGTAAGTACACTAGTTATGTGGATTCTGACCAGTAACGAGAAAATTGACCACCACAACTTGTATTCAAAATGACCACTGGCAGTGGCAATATTACTGTCTGGTACGTAACTACCGCAGCACGCGTGTAGCATTTCAGCAGAGACGTCAGAGCAGGCTGCAGTAATACGTCGTTGCTTAACATCGGGTGTAGTTGGTATGCCCTCGCGGACAGCGCCTCTCAGCTTTCTTCACAAAAGGTATTTCCACAGTCCTCAGATCCGAGGAACGGGTTGGCCAAGGTACAGGTCCTTTGAGTGCAATCCAAAATTTTGGTAACAATTGGTGAAGACATGTTGCAGTGGTTCGTGCACTGCGGGCTGAAAAGCCATAATGTTGGTACTTAACATCCGTGGAAGATAGTCTGATAGGCGGCTCGTTACTTGTGCACATTCAGTTTTCCGTCTGTGAAACAAAGGCCTATGAGCTGATGGTTCACTATGCCTCACCACAAGTTTACAGTCCATGGAAACTGTTGTTCCACCTGAGAAAGCCAATGGGATTGTCAACAGATCAATAGTGCATGTTTCGGCGATTTAACTGGGCACTGTTGATAAATGTGGCTTCATCACTAACCAAGATATACGATACTACTGGAATATGCTGTCTTAACGCCCCTGTATAGATTCTCATAATCGTTTTCGCATAGTTCTTGATGGATAGTATGTGATAGGGATGAAACCTATGTCGATAGAGAATGCGTAGGACTCTTGCCTGACTCACGCTACTTGTTCGTGCGCGGAAGCTTACGTGCGGACCAACAGCAGCAAAAACATAAATTCCCCCTCTTCTCTCGTCACTTGTTTCCTTCTGTTGCCGGCCGGTGTGAGCGAGTGGTTCTTGGCGCTTCAGTCTGGAACAGCGCGACCGCTACGGTCGCAGGTTCGAATCCTGACTCGGGCATGGATGTGTGTCATGTCCTTAGGGTGGTTATGTTTAAGTAGTTAGTAGTATGTGGGTGTATAGGGAGCAAGCCCTCTTCTAAGGTTAAATTCAACCATAATTTTATTTATCTTTTAAGCTTCCATTTAACCTTAAAAAATTATTTTACTTATCTGTTGGATAATCGTGTTTAACCTTAAATCTTACCTTAAACGCATTTTATTTTTAAATCTTATTTAAGATTAAAACCAACCACAACCTATCCAATGAGGTTTCCAAAAGTATATCTTGTTTAAGGTGAAAACTAACCATACAATTAAATCCCAATTTCTTTCACACTTGTGAAATTATTTATGGTTCACCCAATCTTGAAAAGTTAACCTATTTTAAGGTTAAAACTAAACTTAAAAAACGTCATAAGATTTTATTAAAAAATATGGTTCAAAGTCATCATAAAAAACATTCAAAAATGTTGAGAAAGAGTGTGGCTAATCTTAATCTTAAACAAGATTTAAATGTGTGGTGAGAACCATCCATTCTACTTAAATAAAGAGTCTCAATAAAAAGTGTTAAAAGGTGTGGCTAATCTTAACCTTAAAATGTAATCGAAGATTTTTTCAAAACTTATTCCTATACTTAACCAACACTTTTTTAAGGTCCTATTAACCGTAAAAAATTATCTTAATCTTATTTAAGATTGTGGTTTGTGTCTACCTTAACTTATTTTACCTACATTAATCTTATTTAAGGTGAAACCTTACCTTAACTTATCTTACCAATTATAGCCTCTTTTAACCTTAACTTGTCTATTTATCTTAATCTGTTTCAAGATTGTGTCTACCTATTTATTTAAGTAAATTGCTATTTCTTTTGTTATTTAATATCCCCAAGGATATGTTTCAATAATACCATTGACCTCAGACTCAATCATTCTTTTATCATAATCGAATTTGAATTCTTTACTAACATCCTTATTAATCAAGCGCTTAGATTTTGTATCTCTTGTAATCATTTTATATTTCAATTTAACCTTATCGATGTCCTTATCCACAATATTTTTCATAGTTTTGATGTTCAATGCTTTAGAGTTTTCATAGTTTAACGTGAAACCTTTTACCTTCATTGTCTCCTTTCCTTTGTATGTCACGTACCCATAGCTCTTAGGTCCTGTAGAAATCCAGTCTGTGATATGATCATCCTTACCCAGTTCATCAGTCCACTCCCCCAACATACAACCAGTTTCAACAGTGTTGGTACCATCATCAATATAAACAATACTATCAGTATCGTAGTAGACCACATTTGACCCTAGCCTGTCTAGCATATCATAAAGCCGTAGGCGCGCATTAGAAGTTGTAAATGCTGCTATAAACACATTGGTTGAGTAGGAGTCTTCAACGAAATTATCTTTGTACTTATAGGTGACTTGTACAATATTATCATTAATAAAAATCATATTGCTTATATCAACCCTATCATCTAACATTATTTTGTACCACCTCTCTACATCCACTACGTATTCACTTTGGGTCAAGTTCTGTCTTTGACCGAATTTACCCCACAATGAGTTTAAGCAAATCTTTGAAACGGCACGCTTACCAGGATTCGGAACCACTTCTTCGGGATTCAGATCGATATCAAGATGTTCCTTAACCGCTGTGGTGTACTCTTCAATAGTTTCAAAGTCTTCTTTCCACCCACTCGTTTCTAGCTTAATTTTCATAAAGTCCTTAACGTATCCTTTAAATAGATCATTACTTCTTTCTTCAAAATGCCAAACCTCGTATACTTGTACCACTTTATACCCCTTCTCTATAGCTTTCTTCACTTCATCTGTAGTCCACGTTCCTATTATCACCCTTTCATCGTCTGTGTGCTGACAAGCACCACATTTTTCCTCAATACACTTTCCACACAACCCAAATATCAACTTATCCTTTTTAATAGGCAAAACAGGATGATACAGCTTGCGCGGTGGTAATACTTTGCACTTAATCAAACCGTACCAATTTTTGTTGTACCTCTTAGGTTTGTATAATTTTATAGGGTGACCGACAGGATAGTAATCAAAATACTGAACTGTAGGGTAGAGGCTGCATACATCTATGTATCTCAGCTTTTTACCACACACTTTAAGCTTGCTTGCATTTGTTCTTCCTCCATAGAAAGCATCTCTAGGGTTCAAGGGTTCAACGATTGGAGTAGTATTGTTGTATCCTTTACTCTTAGCCCACTTGCATTCCCACATTTCGACAAGGTTGTATCCTGCTTCCCTAATTTGGTAACTTCTTCGCTTTGTTTTCTCGTACAAGTCTCCCATAGTCTCATGGTTAACATTGTTAATAGTCTCTTCTTGATAACAATCAGGACATCCATGCCAAAAGCAACCGTGGAACTGGTATACTGTATTAGTGTCCTTATTGAATCCATCTACTTTTGCCCCACGAATCGTTACTTCTCCACCATTCAAAGCGTGTTGTACACCCCCGAAGGTGTTGAGCCAGGTTATCGACTCTTTACTATACATTTCTTTCTTGTCACTTTTTATCACAGCCATAGTATTTTCCTGGAGGTACTTGGACCTATAAATACCCATACAAACACTCGCAATAGTTATGTACTGAAATGGATCTATGTTAGCAATCTCTAAAAATTGTTTCCTTAACTCCAAACAACCTCTACGCAGAATATCTACATCAGAGTTACAATAATCCATAAATTCTTTTTGAAAGTCAAACACGTAATTTTCTTTAACCTTATTGTTGTACCACTCAAGAAACTCTTTTCTAGCTTTTGTCTTCATCGTGTCTACGCCATAGTATTTGGTCTCAGGAATAGGTCCTACATAAGTCTGATTGTCTCTTGTGTTGAAGAAATGTGGGAAGTAACCCTTCTTAAGTTCTTTTAGCCCGAATGTTTTAGGGAAGTCACTCAAAGGAGAAGCTACAAAATTGTGGCTATCGATAACCTTAATCAAATTGTTTACCTCAAGCATCATTAACTTGGTTCCGTTGTATATAGTATATGGTTTCAAAGTGTTCTCTATACAGTATTTCAAGATAAATTGTGAGTCATACCCTTTTGCGTTGTGTGCGATGGCGGTGTAACCTTGATGGTTCTTAGAAATCAGCCACTTACAGAACTCTTCATTCGTATTAAAGCTTAATTTGGTTCCGTCGATGTACTGTGCAACTACGAGGTTAGGGGTGTGCACTCCAGTATCTTGCATAGCTTCATAATCGAACCAAATATACTTCTCTGTATACCTACAACCATTGAATAGCGTTACAATTTCCGTCAGTGTGTTAGTGTAGAGTACTTTATACTCTTGTTCTGAAATGTCTCCGTTCGCCAGTTTCTTCTGAAGCCTAATGAGCTTTGCATTTTTGACAAGTTTATCCTTGTTTTTAGCTACAAAGTGTTCCAAAAAACTCTCCTTATCGGTAGCCTTACAAATACACCGACTTTCACACCTTCCACCTTTCTGTTGCTTCTTCTGTATGTAGCATTGATGTTCGCCTGTTTTGCAAAGTTCCATGCAGTTAAAGCAGAAGGAGTATCCACATTTGTGTTCCTTAGATCTCTGAAGAATCATGTTACACCCTCTGCACTTGTAAACAGCCTTACAAACCTCAGAGTGATGATTCAAGCATTCCTGAGAGTAACAATACCTATTACATTTATTACAGTAAACTTTATCGTTACCTTCGGGGGAGTGCGCCCGTTTCTTACACAAAATACACACCTTTACATTCTTCTTACACTTGTGCTTATCCTTGTTGTTGTAAGGTGAGTCGCAAACCTGGCAGTAATATACACTACCCAAGAAAGCTTTCATACTGTTTACAACATCAAAATGGTTCCCGTTTTTGTATAAATAAAGTTTAGTATCCTTCTCCTGGCCCGAGTATATAACCGAATTAAAATTTTCAGCACACACAACCTTTATCTGAATACCCAACAATTCTTCTACGTTCTTTATGTCCTCTAGTGTGAAGCCTTCTTCGTTGTAGTTACCTAGTCTCTTGCACAGCTCTAGGGTTAGCTCAGTTTGAATAGGTCTACCTTGCCTAACTAATTTAATTTCCATTTCACTAAGCGGTCTATCGAGAACTTCATTCGTGTGGTAGGTCAGGGCTGTTACAATGGCTCGCGGGCAGCACAAGTTATCTTTGTTCTTTATTTGGGTGATGCATCTTTTGGTTCTCACATCTTCAGATAGATTTATAATTTTCTGTGCTTTCCCCTGACCTCTAGGTACATTCAGAATCTTAATATTGAACCTGGTCTGTGTGATATTTAAGTTCTCGTTAGAAGATAGAATTCTACCGATATGACTCATGAAAGATCTGGCGTTAACATTAGATTGTACCACGGTTGAAATATCATTATGGAAATTGGGATTGCTTGCTACTACTGTTAATTTGTCTCCTTTTTTGTAGTTTCCTTTCTCTTTGGCCAGTTTAATCATTGCGTTGATGGCATTCTCAACTTGCATTAACTTATCAACTTTAATGGTGTAGTCTACTTCAGTGGCATTAAATTTCTTAATGAACCGTGAGTTTGTTTCAGTGATCTTGTAGGGTGGTTTTCTTTCTTCCTTGGGTGGTTCTATCAAGTCTTCGTGAAAGCCTAACTCTTGAGCTACCTTATTACGAAAGACAATGTCTTGCGTCTTCAAAATGGATTCAATTATTTCAGCCTTCCTCATCCTAACAGTCGCCTTAATGTTATTATTTCTTCCAATCTCTAGCAGCTGTGGTACCCTTAGCTTTTCCAAGTCCTGCTTCTTGTACAACATGTCCTTAGTCTTTTCCAAAGCATTAAATAGTTGCGATTTCTTCATTTTCGAAACACCACTAAGATTATAATCCTTAGCCAAGATCTTAAGATCTTCGCGGTATATTTTATTCTTCTTCTTCTCCTCCTTCTCTTCATTGTTTGGGTCATTCTTAAGATGACCCTTTGATTTCAAGTGCCTGGACCAATTCTTATAAGTGATGTCCACTCCACACTTGTTGCAGTATTTATCTGCATAGTTATATTTATTTCCTTCCGGCATATTCATTTATTTACTGATTTATTTTATTAAAAAAATTAAATAAAAATTCATTTTTTTAATTTCGAAAAAATCTTCTTACTACTTGCTACCAATAGTTTTAAGGTTTCGTAGACCTTAAAAATAATATTTGAATTTAGCCTGAGTCAGATTGTTCAGCCTCAGAGTCAGATTGTTCAGCCTCAGGATATTGCAGATGTTGTTTCATAATTTCTAATTTTAATTGCAATATTTCGATTTCTTTATCTTTTATTTTATTCTTAATTTTTAATTTTTCAATTTCTTGTTCAAGCTTAGCATTTAAATCAGTTAAACATCTAGATAGTTCAGCCTCAGAGTCAGATTGTTCAGCTTCAGAGTCAGATTGTTCAGCCTCAGAGTCAGATTGTTCAGCCTCAGAGTCAGATTGTGCAGCCTCAGAGTCAGATTGTTCATCCTCAGAGTCAGATTGTTCAGCCTCAGAGTCAGATTGTTCAGCCTCAGAGTCAGATTGTTCAGGTTCAGAGTCAGATTGTTCAGGCTCAGAGTCAGATTGTGGTATTATTTCAACCATCAACTTTTCAAATTGTTTTTCTAGCTGTGACATACCTTCACCTATTTTAACGAGTTCTCTCTCGTCTTCTACATGTTCCATAATAATCAGTTGTAAATACTGAAGGCTGCGCAGATAATTAAAAACGGGAAACAACAGATTTTCTGGCACCTTATTTATATCAAAAGGAAGTACTGCTGACTTGTCGCCGCCTTTCATTATAGCCGTCATGCTACAAGGAGGTATTAGTTTATTGCTCACAGACATTTATTATATGTATTATCTAATTAAAAAAATAATTTTTGCCGAAAACAGCAAAACCTCGGCGCCGAGGAACCCTGTGGGGTCTTTTGCTTGTATCATTTCTTCGTCGTCCTTGTTCTTCTGCCCCACAGGGATTTTTTCCTCTTTGTTACCACGTCTCGTCCCATACTTCTTAGCAGATGAGGGAGAGCGGATCAGTGCGGACGTCTCATGACGTCACTCAAAATTCCACGATGAAAACTTTACTCAGTTTTTTCTTCAGAAAGGTGGCCAGTCTTCCTGACCGAACGCGCTGAGCTACCGCGCCGGCGAAACAAATGCATTCGAGTAAGCTATTAATCTTACTCTCTCTCTCAGCATTACGCTTCATCTGACTTACTGTATATTTTTACTTACATTACGTAGTGTAACATACACAACAACACCCAAAAACAACAATTTATTAGCGGAAAATTTACGTTTAAGTGAATAATATACATTTAAGTTAAAATATTACGCTAGAGCAGCGCTGTTGTGACTAATGCAGGCACTCATGACATCGGCGGACCGACCTTCACCGTTGGCCTCCCAGCTGGCTATCGCAGTCGGAGCAGCCTTGGCCGTGAAGATGTCGCAAGAGGCGAGACACGTCACTTCATTCTAGCGTAAATGAAAAGAGCATTCTTCATATATAAATATTTTTACTAACCATTAACCGCCATTTATATGACTATAGGACAGAAGATTATAAAAGATTTTTAGTAACCATTAACCGCCATTTATACGAATATAGGACAGAAGATTATAAAAGATTTTTAACGACTAAAAATAAGATATCTTCTTTAGTGGGGACAGAAGATTTTCTGAAATTTTTAATGCCCCAAAGTCGCCAAATTAGCGGTGATGGGTCAGAAGAACAAAAACGAGTCAAACGAACATTTTTTACTTATAATGGTCTTTTAAAGGTTATTTTTAAATCCAATTCAGGTACAGGATATCGATTTCGCGATTGGGCTAACAAAGTGATATACACAGCTCATCTCGGTACTGATGAACAAAGATTTGAGCAAGCTTTAGATATTGCTGGAGTAAACGCAACTCTCGTAAAACAAGTCTTTGATACCTGTGTTACACAAGTACCATGCGTTTATCTCTTTTGTATAGGTAGAGTGTCAAAAATACTTAAATACTACCCCTGATTTCATTTATTTACTTATTTATTTTCTTTTTAAAATCATTTTTATTATTTCTATTCAAATAAATGAACAGAATAATTCCACTTTCAATATTATCATTTGTATCTGCTCACGATGAAGCAGCAGTAAAATATTTGCACAGCTTTGGGTACTTGGACTATCAAGAAGATCAACTTTCTCAACTGAGTGAAGAAGCGTACAAAGATGCACTTACGTTATTCCAACAGAAATATCATCTCGTGGCTAATGGTGAGCTGACTGATGAAACTTTACAATTAATGAAGAACCCGAGGTGTGGCGTGGAAGATAACGTTTTAAGCTTTACTACACACATCTACAAGTGGAATAAGAAGAATATAAAATGGCATTACTATCTCGCAACTAGAAAAATGTCACAGGTGGTACAATCAGCATTTAAAATGTGGGAAGAACACACGGATCTTACTTTTGAGAACAGCAACCAAAGTCCTGATATTGTCATTTCGACTAAGAGAGGAGCACACCGACGCCAAAACTCAGCCCTACAGTTCTGTCAACGAAGTTTTGATGGTAGAGGAAACGTATTAGCTCATGCCGACTTTCCTAACTTGTACAACGACCCCATTGAAATTCACGTTGATCAGGATGAATATTGGTACATGGAAATGGACGGTAACACACCTTCTTCACAGACAAACCTGTTTGTTGTTCTAGTTCACGAGATTGGTCACACGTTGGGTATGGCGCATTCAGATTTCTCTGAATCGGTGATGTACGCCTTTTACAATAGCACTATCACCACCCTATCTGAAGATGATATACGCGGTATCCAAAGTTTATATGGGAAACGTGCTTCTAGCGATACGGAACAGCGCCCTACTTCTACTCCGGCTTCACCCTCGCCTGAAGCAGTACCCAAAAAAGAGCCTGAACTGTGCACACTGAAGCAGTTTGGAAGTTCCGTAATTGTGAATGAGTTTCTATACATTTTTTATGGAACGTGGGTTTGGATGACTGCTCTTAATAGTAATGACAAGCTTTCAAAACCGCAACTAATCACAGACTGGTTAACGTTTCTACCTCAACAATTCGAAAATGTATCTGCTGTTTATCAGAGACCATCAGGTGAAGTCGTTCTTATCATTAATAACATGATATACATGGTTCAGATACCGAGTTTAACGTTACAACCTGGTTACCCAAAAAGAGTATCTGATATAGGGTTGCGACAAAATTCTGTTGTACATGGAGCTGTGAACACTTACTCTGGTAGAACCTTCATTTTTTATGACCATATATATTTTGCAGAAATCGATGAATGTAGCTTGAAAGCAAAAGCTTATGGTGTGATTAGTAAAAGCTTCCCAGGAGTACCTTCAGCATTTGATTCTGTTTTTAGATACATAAACGGTTTGCTGTACTTCTTCAAAGATGGTATATTATATGAATACAATGAATTCTCAAACGTACTAGTAAGAGCAGGTAAATTCGATCTTTCTTTATTTGGCATAAACTGTCCCAAGAAGTCATCTTCTTTTACAGTACTAGTGAAGAGTTTCAAAGATACTGTGACTCAGCTAGAAACATTAAAACCCTAACGAGAATTTTTTTTTTAAATATTGCAGTAAATAAATGGAACGAAATCAACTGCTATTGAAACTTAACAGCGCCAACAAAACGTTTACAAAGCTGAATGAGTTAGAAAAGGGACACACTTATACCATTACAAATGCTGAGAATATAAGTACAAAATATGGCCAAAAGTTTTGTCTACAACTCGACAGTGAATACAAGATTATATTACCCGATAGATACACCAAATTATTAAGCTGGGATGATTGCAATACTTTGGTTGGATTAAAGATGTTATACAATGGTACCAAAGAAACAAACAAAGACAACAAGATACACGATATTGAGTTCTTTTAAATTGATTTTAATGGTTTTTAATCTCTTTAAAGAGATTAAAATCTATACTAACTATCTACATCGTAAAACGTCTCAACGTCCCAACGTCCCAATGTCAACGTCCCAACGTCCCAACGTCAACGTCTCAACGTCAACGTCCCAACGTCCCAACGTCAACGTCAACGTCCCAACGTCAACGTCTCAACGTCAACGTCTCAACGTCAACGTCTCAACGTCAACGTCCCAACGTCCCAACGTCAACGTCCAAACGTACCAACGTCAACGTCCCAACGTCAACGTCCAAACGTCCCAACGTCAACGTCCAAACGTCCCAACGTCAACGTCCAAACGTCCCAACGTCAACGTCCAACCGAATAATTTTATTATTTTTCCTTAAATAAATGTTTGCAAAATATGATGAAAAGCTTGTTAAGCAAGCAAAAAAGAACAGAAAGAAATTTGAACAAATCAAAGACCAATTTAAAGAATGGAAAATTAAGCCTATAAGCGAATACGAAAAATACAAAAAGGAGGACCAACCAGTAATTGACAAATTAGATGCGATAGGGAAAGAAGTGATTGACGCTATAGAAAAAAATCGTGAGATTGAAAAGCAGCTACTACCTTACGATGGGGGGTTTGACGATATGTTCCCTATACCACCTACTCCTGAGGTAACATCGTTTGAGAGAAGCTTATTTGTTGATGACCCCATCACACCAAAGACACGTAAGAGGTTGGAGCCTATGTTGGAACAAATTGAAGACAAGGAACGGCAGAAGATGAAGGCTGTTTCAGACTACTCAACAACTTACCTGGGCCCAAAAGTTTCAAAATACTTAGGCGCTCTAGGTGACACAATTTTTGGTCTCCGTTTTGACAATGGAAGGCATTACATGGGTGACTCCGAAGTAACATTCAACAACGATAATATTATGGTGAAGGGTAACTTCTTTCAAGCCACCAATGGGTTTATGAAGCTCCTGACTCAGAAAACCGTATCACCTGAAGAGTACACATCTGACGATCTTGATACCTATACAACTATGCTGAAGGTTACCAATGCGATATATCAGAACAATGATCCAAAGGGGAATAAACCCAAGTCAAGCAGTAGCGAAAAATACAACAACATCATTAAACCAATATGGCAGTCACTCAAGAAAGAACGTGGTAACTCGCCAAACACAAAGGGTGGTATGGGTTTTGTAAAGAGGTATACAGACAAACCAGTCGAGTACATGTGGATGAATGACGTCAGAGATTTAATTGATAGGCTAATGGTTATTCATGGTGAAGAGAATGCGGGAAATAACAACTTCCACAATGAGAAGGTTGGAATAACCAAGATGCTTACGAGTAAATTTAATGACTTCATAGTAAATAATCCAAAGGGGATACCTTACCTAATTAGATTTCTAAACAATCTCCCTCATACATTCTGGAAGGCAGAAAGTTATGGAAAGGGCTTAGTGAACACGTTAATTAATAATCTTCCTGTTGAAATGCATTTACCTGGATACAATTACTGCGGCCCTGGTACCAAACTAGAAGAACGATTAGAAAGAGGAGATGCTGGAATAAATCCTCTAGATGAAGCTTGCAAAAGGCATGATATCGCATACAGGGATCATAAAGATTTGGAACAAAGACATCAAGCTGATAAAGAACTGCAGAAAGCGGCAAAGGAAAGGATTTTCAGTAAAGATGCTTCCCTAGGAGAAAGATTAGCTTCAACAGCTGTAGCTGGAATAATGTTTGGGAAAAGGAAGCTAGGTCTAGGCTTAGATGATAATGGATGGGTATTGTGAATGTGAATGAAGAGGTGTAATTTAAATGGGCCACAACCCATTAAAATTTAATATGAGTGTAGCACTAAAATATTTAATTTATTTGAGATAATAAATGAAAGGATTTAGTATTGACTACAACATTCCCTCCAGTGGGAATCCGAGAGCGAAATCTATTAAAATAAAACTGTCCAATGACGACCTGAAAAATCATGGCTTTCTAGATGCTTATCTTACAGAGACTCAAATGAAACAGAAAGCTAATAAACTTAAAAAAGGTGGTAGCTTACTGATAACATTTTCTATACCTGTTGTGAAGAAGATACTCGAGTACCTAAACTCTAAGAGATTGAAAGCAGGTTCTGGATTGAATAAGCACGAAGGTGGATTTCTACCACTGATACTTGCAGCGTTGGGAGCAATCGGGTCTTTAGCTGGTGGTGCTGCGGCAATAACAAGTGCTGTGCACAAAAAGCAAAAGGAAGACGCAGAGTTAGCAGAGCAAAAGAGGCATAATCTTGAAATGGAAAAGAAAGCGGGATATGGTATTTTTTTAAAGAAAAAAGTCGAAAAAAAGTCGAAAAAATTGTGCAAAAATATGATCACCCGTTGAGCAACTATGATATCGAGAGGTTAGCAAAGTCTTTAAAAATCAAAAATTTTAGAGGTGTATTCATGGCCGACGAGTTACCGTTAGAACCTAAAGAAGTAGAATCAGGGGTAGTTAACTTGGATACATCTGATCACGTAGGTACTCACTGGATATGCTACTTCAAGAAGGGTGATGAAAAATACGTTTTTGACTCATTCGGTGGCAGTATACCACAAACTTTAGTGAAATACCTGGGTCCTGACAATCTGTTTTACAACTCAGAAAGAATTCAGAATTTCGATCAGTTTATATGCGGTCATTTGTGTGTGATGGTACTGAAGCTATTTATAGATGGATGGAGTTTTATTAAAATTCTTGATACAATAAATGGATATTTTTGGAAATAAGGTAAAGAAGGGTATTGAACAACTAGACGATGTCAGAGAAGTTATAAACGGACTAGAATCTAGTATCAGTAAACTTAATATTAAGAAGTATTTCTCATTTTCAAAGAACTGGGTATCATTGAAAGGAAGGCGCATTGTAAACATAGCAGATGCCATAGGTGGATATGATGCAGTCACTAAAAGCCAGCTCGATGCTGTTAATGATGTTGCTAATGCCAAATACACAAGTATACTAACAACCCTTAATAATTATGTAAGTAAAACCAACCTCGACCATTATTACAGTAAAAAGGACCTAGAAAAAGTTTTCTCAGATTATTATACAAAAGGTGATTTATCTCAATACATCAACAAAACTGAACAAGGCCTGAACAAAATATGTGATAAACAAACAGTTGAATTCACTTTTATGACTGGATTAGAACAACAAACGTACACCTTCGAGTATGATTTTGTACTGAAAAAAGTTATTGTCATTGGAAAAGATATAAACAAAGATTTAACATTTAATGATTTTGATGTTGCAGTAAGTATGTATGACAAAGTACACGTAATTGAGAATAAGCATAACCCAATATTAATTCATAAAGGAAATTTCCTAACCGTAAGACTAAAAGAGTCGGCGAAGACAGTCCCTGTGGACGTAAAACTCTTACTATTTGGTGAACTTGCATCATTTAAAGATGCTATTGACGAGGGCTTAGAATCTTGATTTTTTAATTTCCGAACAAATAAATGATGGATGATAAACATATTTGGTGTCTAAGCTGCAAAAAAGTTACTACTACACTTCATCCCAAGAGAGTTGTGACGAAAAACGGTCGTCATAGGATTGAGGGCTATTGTGGGGTGTGTAATACCAAGAAAAGTAAGTTTATAAAAATAAAGTAATGTCTGCGACAAGTAAAAGTATTCGTGAAGAAATTATACAAGAGCTTCACAAGCCAATGAGAAAGAATTTTCCAAGAAAACCTGTTACATCCTATGGTATAGATGATTTGTGGCAGGCTGACTTGGTTGAGATGGATTCTGGTCACCTTAAAGGTATATCAAAATTCAACAAGGGTATGAAGTATTTACTGACTGTAATAGACGTATTTTCAAAGTATGCTTGGGCTATTCCTGTTAAAGATAAATCAGGTGAAAGTATTACCAACGCTTTTAAAGGTATACTACAAGAAAGGACGCCGAAACACTTACAAACAGATAATGGCAAAGAATTCTACAATAAACACTTTAAAGAGCTCATGAAGATTGAAGGTGTAAATCATTACTCTACGTTTACAGAACTTAAGGCTTCAGTAGTTGAAAGGTTCAATAGGACTTTAAAGGAAAGAATGTGGAAACAATTTGCTCTTCAGGGCAATCAAAAGTGGGTTGACTTACTACCTAAACTGGTATATGACTACAACAACAGAAAACATAGGACAATAGGGATGAAACCTATAGAGGTAGATGAAAAGAATGCAAAAAAGGGGTGAAGGCCGCTTTTATAGCGGAACTCAAAACAGATGCACCCAAGTTCAAGATAGGTGACAAAGTTAGGATAAGTAAACTTAAAGGCTTGTTCGAGAAAGGCTATACTGCTAATTGGTCGACAGAAATATTTGAAGTGACTCAGATTAATAACACAAGTCCGACTACATACAAGTTAAAAGATACAAGTGAAGAAGAAATTAAAGGAAGTTTTTACGAACAGGAGTTACAAAAGACAAAGTATCCAGATGTGTATCTTGTAGAAAAAGTTTTAAGAAAAAAGGGTGACAAAGTATTTGTTAAATGGCTAGATTTTGATAGCTCACACAATAGTTGGGTAAACAGAAAAAATGTGGTATTTTAATGGTTAAAAAACCATTAAAATCTGATAAAAGTTTTAATTTTATTACGGTACCTACCGTCATACAGCTTTCGAGTCATGTCAACAGTTATGAATCCAAAGTCCTCGTTCCACACCTTACTGCAAAGCTCTCTAAAGTCATTCCATTTAAAGTCTCCACCTACAAATTCGTCGTAGATGTGTTTCAAATTAATGTCATCTTGTCTAAATATGTTCAAAAAGTTAAGGTTGTCTCTCACCAACTGCTTCGGTATTTTAGAATACGTTTGCGCTAAGTAGAAACAGTCAATGTTCTTATGTCTTCCTCTGGTAAAGTATTCTCTTACAATATCTTGATTTTCTGATATAAAGTCGTCAAACACCACAACAGAGCGGTCTTCACACTCATCTAATGGTATAATGTCATCACAGTTACTAACAAATGTAGCTACCTTCTCATTGTGTTCATTTTCAATTCTTTCACATTTTTCCATAAGATGTTTGTACTTAAACTGTTCTAAGCTTTTCGAGTAGATGTACAAGTGTTTAATGGTGTTCCAGTTAAGCCATCCAGGGCACAGAAGGTAATTATCAACCATTAAAGTTGTTTTACCACATCCACTTGGTCCAACGATGGCGCAACGAATTGAACTAGGTAATAACTTCCCATGTCTGCTTTTGATTCGTTTTTCTCGAATTCTGATCTTTGGATCCCAATCAGTCATTTTACTTTTTTATTTACTACTTATTACTTAATTAATAAATGAATAGAATTTTTGAAATTAGTGGTACATCCTCAAACTTAAAAAAGAGGCTAAATGTACCAATAAGAAACATGTATACAAAGGTTGGTTTGGTCGGATTTTATTCAACATTCTTAACTCCAAATGTCACAAAGGATAATAACAGATTACACTATGAGAAAGATGGTGTGGTTAATACTTTAAATATTCCATCAGGGCAGTACAGTCTAGACAATTTAGAGAGGTGTATTCAGAGCCAGGAACCTTTCAATGCTAGTAATATAAAGATTAAGGCTAACGAAATCCTAAATAGAGTTGAGATAGAAAGCTTAGACTTTAAGCTGTATTTTAATAAGGAATGTAGTATTGGGAGGATGCTAGGTTTTAGAGACGAAATTGTGGAACCTGCAACAAAAGTTGTAGCAAATGAGCTACCGAAAATAATCCCTTTTGAAAAAATTAAAGTGCATTTTAACTTAGCTGATGGTATGTTTGTAAAGGATTCTGACCACTTTCATCGAGAGACAAATATTATTGCTTGTTTTAAACCCAAGTTGGAAATGTGTGGTCACTTACAGTTTGGCAGTCCAATTATATACGAACCGTGTTATCCATTATTTTTCCCTGTGCACGATAAAGTTCAAAACCTGGAAGTAAGTGTAACGGATGAAAATGATGCTGCGATAGATTTTGGAGGAGCGTCGGTAACAGTCCTTTTGGAAATGTTTTAATTAAAATCTTGCAGTAAATAAAATGAATAAAATAGAAAGTTATCAGTGGCAGTCTTTTCCAGTAAATGAGAAGACTAGGAATAATTTAAACCTACCAAACAAAGATGTAGAAATAGACATCAAAGTTGGTGATGGTTGGTTTGACAACAATGCTTACTTGTATATGACCTATAATGTTACTCACGCAAATGGATCAGATTACACTTCTTACGAAGGTAAATCGAATGTTAAACTCGTTGACAACTTTCCGACACAGTTATGGAGTGCAGTAATTGTTAAGAAAAGAGGTCACATAATCTACAGGTTAGAGCATCCGAGCATTTCTTCAACGGTTTTATACCACCTTACCTCTTCTCTCGACGATGACATTAGATTCGAGGGTAATTTCATTAACAATGGCAAGTTACGAAGAAAGGAAAACGAGGTGTTGTATCCGTTAAAAATGTTGGGTGGATTTTTTAAGGATTACAAAGAAATCATGTGGGAAGGTGACTTAACAGTAACATTTGTGGGAAGCGCAAATGCTAGTGATGCCTTGTTTAGATGGTTTTCGCAAAATAATAGTGGTGCAGATATTGAAGGCTCTCGACCTGAGTTGGGTAAAGTAACCATTACAAATATGGAGATTAGAGTACCCGTTGTTAAATATGAGCCTAACTATGAATTAGAGCTAAGAGAAAAGATGCTAAAGGATCCTAAGATTCCGATTTCATTTTTTGATCTTCAGACGCAGGAAATAGCAGGAACTTTGAGCTAGACATAACGAATTACTACAATTCTATGGAGTTTGACATGCCTTATTTTGTATTTGTGGTGTTTCAGACCAACAGGAAAGGAAACCAAGATGCAGACTCATCAGTGTATGATCATGTGCATCTCCAAAACATTTATCTAAAGAATGGCAGAAATGAGATATTTCCTGAAGAACTGTGGAACATTGACCCTCCGGGTACTTGTTTGAAGGCATACAATGCATTTGCAGACTTTAAGAGAATAACTGAATTGAAAGATGACCATAAAATTAGTGCATACAATTTCATTAATTCGTACCCTAGTTACGTAATCAATATGAGTAGACGCAAGAATGTTGTTACTGCACAGAAAACAGCAATGAAGTTATCGGCGACATTTAATGTGCCTATTCCTGACAACACTTTAGCATACATAATTATGTATGGTAAAAGAAACTTGACTTATGATCTTAAGCATGGAATAATTACTGAGAACTTTTAATTAAGCATAGATTAATTACTGAGATGTTTTAATTTTAATTGTTTCTTGAACCATTAAAACTTAATGTGGTTAGGTGTTTTGCAAAAATTTAGAACTGATTTTTTAATATAAATTAAAATAAATAATAAATATGGAGCCCTCGTATAATAGTAGTATTGATCTAGTAGGCCGTGTCCAAGTAGCCCTAGAGGAATTAGAATTTAAGATCTTAGAATGTGTTTATAGTGATTTATCACCACGATGTTGTTTAAAAGACTTTCATGAATTAGAAAGTCAAGTGGAGAAGTTGATACTAAAGATGAATAAAATTATGACTAAAAATGAAAAACTTGTGATTAAAAGTAGATATCAAAAAATGTTACTACAAGAGAAAGATGTTCGTATAGCGGCGTTAAACAGAACAATTGATGGTTACACCCAAAGAAAAAAAGAATGGAAAAGTAAAGAACGAGAATTGTAATGGAGACAAAGAGAGCAATACATGGGTAGGAGAGGTTTGTAGTAGTTGTAAAAGAGGTTGGTCTACCGGTGTGCTATGAAATTATTTTTAAGGTTAATTAGAACTTTAAAAGTAAATATAAGTTAAGGTTGATTTTAACTATAAAACAAGGATGTGTGAAATAATGTCAAAAATTATTTTGAAATAATATTATGGTTGATGTTAACCATAAAATATATCTAGACTGATAATTAAGTTAATGGTACCCTTATACCATAAGATAAATAATTGTATTAAGGTTGACTTGGAGCGTATCCTACAGGTAAGTAAAATAATTTTTAAGGTTAATAGGAGCCTAGAAGGTGGTTGGTTTGGTGTAGGAATAAGTTTTGAAAAAATCTTCGATTACATTTTAAGGTTAAGATTAGCCACACCTTTTAACACTTTTTATTGAGACTCTTTATTTAAGTAGAATGGATGGTTCTCACCACACATTTAAATCTTGTTTAAGATTAAGATTAGCCACACTCTTTCTCAACATTTTTGAATGTTTTTTATGATGACTTTGAACCATATTTTTTAATAAAATCTTATGACGTTTTTTAAGTTTAGTTTTAACCTTAAAATAGGTTAACTTTTCAAGATTGGGTGAACCATAAATAATTTCACAAGTGTGAAAGAAATTGGGATTTAATTGTATGGTTAGTTTTCACCTTAAACAAGATATACTTTTGGAAACCTCATTGGATAGGTTGTGGTTGGTTTTAATCTTAAATAAGATTTAAAAATAAAATGCGTTTAAGGTAAGATTTAAGGTTAAACACGATTATCCAACAGATAAGTAAAATAATTTTTTAAGGTTAAATGGAAGCTTAAAAGATAAATAAAATTATGGTTGAATTTAACCTTAGAAGAGGGCTTGCTCCCTATACACCCACATACTACTGTAGTTCTAAGTTCTAGGGGACTGATGTCCTGAGATGTTAAGTGCCATAGTGCTCAGAAGCATTTGAACCATTTTTTCCCTTCTGTTACGTTGTTTAGGTGTTACACTACCACTCCGACGTAACTGTTTGAAGCGGCTGATAACTAATTGCTGAGATACTCGACTTCGATTGGAATATCTTGCCGCACACACCGTACAGGAAATAAATGCATTCTTCCTACACTCTCCATACACCGTATGCGTGTGGTCTTTTTCTGCACTGGAAAACCTCATCATCTATTCACGACCTACTGCTTGGACACACACGCGCTAATAGTCTAGCAGGCCGCAATGCACTGAAGGAACACACAAACAGACTGTACGCAAAGATAATGACATCGTACGTCAGCATCGACGCACGTTGAACGGTACAAACAGTGTCGGTGAGCCAGATTTTCAAAATACGATAGCTCATAAACGACACGAACCCTGCAACACACACAATTGCTATCCTAATTTATCCTATTTTTAGTCTGTTAATTTCAATAGGCATTGTTTCATATAAAAAGTATGTGTTTGCACAAAAAATGTTCTTTCTAACTATTATTACAATCTGTTTATCGATTAACAATACTTTTTGTACATGGCTGCACGTTCAGAGACCGTGAATAGTTACATCTGAAAGAAAAACAGCCCTCGCTCACTATTTTTAACGAATTAACCGTGTTTGGACTCTGCTAGGAGTGTCTTCCTCAGAATTTAAATCAAAGAATGGTCTATATTCTGTAACATGGTCACAGATTTATGACTAAAAACGTATGATACGTAATTCGTTACTTATACTCTATCATACGTTTTTAGTCATAATTTTGGGACCATGTTGTAGAATGTAGACAATTCTTTAATTTAAATTCCTGGCAGTGTCGAAACCCGGTTAATTCGTTAAAAATAGTGACCGAGGGCTATTTTTCTTTCAATTGATTAACAATACGATTCTCTGACTATCAACCCATAGCGTGAAATGTAATAAACTGGGTGTGGTGTATTTTTGGCGGGGAGGCCCCATCCGGGGAAGTTCGGCCGGCTGTGCAAGTTTGATTTCAGTCGACGCCACTTTTGGCGACTTGCACGCCGGTGATGAGGACGAAATGATGATGAGGACAACACAACGCCCAGTCCACGAGCGGAGAAAACGTGGAACCCGGCTGGGAATCGAAGCCGGACCCGCCGCTTGGTGCGAAAGCACGTTACCACTCAGCTACGCACACGGGGCATTGTGTGAAAACTGCACATCAGTAGCACTTCCCACTTCTGCAATATCTGTGGTCCAAGATTTGTGTGAGCAGTAACATTCCTTCAGATTAGCCCTAGGAGTTCTCACCAACTGCGACATGGTCGCGTATACAGACAGTGATCCAATACGGCCAAATGTTTTATTTTTATTTTTCCAGTCTTTGATCACAATATGAATTCATTAGACGACGACATGTTTCTGTCGGTAATGACCATCTTCAGGTCTTTATTACACCATGTCCTAAAGTGATAAGACCATAATGGCATCGTCAAAACATATAAATATAATCAGCGCAGCATCGTTTTAGATATATGTGAAAATACACAGCATCGTTTTAGATATATGTGAAAATACACAGCATCGTTTTAGATATATGTGAAAATGCTGTGCTGATTATATTTATATGTTTTGACGATGGTTTTATGGCCTTATCACTTTAAGACATGGTGTAAAAAAGATCTGAGCATGGTCTTTACGGACTGAAACCAGTCATCGTCTAAAGAATTGATATTGTGATCGAAGACTCGAAAATGAAAAACACTAGGAGTTCTCGTTCTGTCATCGTGTAGGCTGGTGGTGGCACACATAGATGAATTAACCATGCAGTTCAAGAATACATGGTAACTAATGGGCACCTAAAGCTGTATCCGTTTCGAACACGTTAATCAAGGGAAATCTTCAGCAAAATGACAGATTGAAATTGGAATTCATGTTCTCTTAATTAACTTTGGTCGTTGCACTTTAAATCGTTCCACACGCATCCAGCCAGATATTGCGACTGCTGCCAGTGATTGCTCGGCAGTCGTGTAATCGTACATTAACGGGCCTTTCCACCTATGTATGCCCGTGCTAAGGAGTCGTTAAATGTCCCTTTCATTGGCTGGCACAGTTCCCGAGGAGTAATGTGGAACGCAGGTGGGACAGCCGGTCTGAGCAGAGGGGGCGCAGGATTAGCGCAGCGCGCGGTAATGCGACGTCATTAGGCAGGCGGCTGCCTTTCAGAGGCTGGGGGCAGGGGGCCGTGGCTGTGGGCTGTTGGCTGGGGGCTGGGGGTTTTTTGAGCTAGCCGGGCGGGTGGAGCTCGCGGGCCAGGCGACGCGCGGCGACGCGGCCGGCGGTCGATAGCGGCGTCGGCGGCGTCGGCGTCGGCAGCGGCGCGGGCACAGGCCGAGGCGGCGGCTGGCGCCGCTTTGATCGGCCGCGCAGCCAGCCCGCCAAAAAAGGAGCGCGCCCGGGTCAAGCGCCGCTGCCGCCGCCGCTCTTGATCTGGTCACACGGCATACCGGCCACTCTGCCGGGGAGCGCTCCAGAGCAGCAGGGCAGCCCCATCGGAGGATTTGTTACCGGGGGACTGCCTGTAGCACGTAGAGTGGCGCGGAAAATTAGCCAGAGAGGTGGCGCCCTGAGTCTCCGAAATACTGGCCGTAGTTTTCACCTCAGTCGAACCTGGTGGTCTGGATACCGAAAAGTCGCGGTGTCGAAAAAGTCCGAAGAACAACAACGCCACTGAAACAGGGGATGACACGCCTAAAGCTGAAATACTAAACACCTTTTCCAAGGCTGTTTCGTAGAGGAAGAGCGCACTGCAGTTCCTTCTCTAAAACCTCGCACATCGAAATAAGTGTCCAAGGAATAGAAAAGCAACTGAAATCGCTCAACACAGCACAGGAAAGTCGACTGGACCTGACGGGATAGCTTGATGTCCATGTTTCGAGAGGGTGCGTTTCTGGATGAGGTATCGAATATATTGCTTCTCCCTACTTATACCTCCCGAGCAGAACACGAATGTAAAATTAAAGAGATTGGAACGCGCACGGAGGCTTTTCGGCAGTCGTTCTTCCCGCGAACCATACGCGACTGGAACAGGATAGGGAGGTAATGACAGTGGTACGTAAAGTGCCCTCCGCCATACAGCATAGGATGCCTTGCGGAGTATAAATGTAGATGTAGATGTACAACTCATTTTGTATTATCGCGTAACGAGGGATAGAGTGTCACGGATTCGGTAATGTGGCGTTAAATGAATCCTTTCAACTCTTTGGTCCCAAAAGGGGTAGCAAACATTTTACTGCACATCGATAGTTTTGTGTGAAAAAGGGGTATTCTTCAGCGGTATCAGTGGCGACGAGTGAAAATATGTGCTGGACTTGGAATCTAACCTGGGATTTCCTGCTTACTAGATAGTTGCGTTAACCACTGCTCCATCGAAACACAGTGTTTATTGAAAACGCTCGGACTATATCGGTACCTCCCCTGGCTGCGCCACCTATCCGCATTTCCCCGTCCATGTCCTCCATGCTGGCTAATTTTAGATTTCCACGGCAGGTCGACCATAAATGTGTATTCACACTGAAGATTGTGGATTCATTGCCAATCGTGACGAATCAGTTATATGAATGTGGGTGTCTGTTGTTTGATGTAATTGATTCGCCTCGATGGGCAATTAATCCACAAACTTCAGTGAAGATATACGTTCGACCATCAGTGGAAATTTAGAATTAACGAGCGTGGAGGACATGGAAGGAGACTCCAGACAGCTGGCGCTAGGTGGGAATGTGGGTCAACCACGTAGCGTACCGTGATAGTCCTCGTGTCGTAGTGATTTACACAACTCTCTAGTAAGCAGAAGATCCAGGGTTCGAGTCCCGGTCTGGAACACATTTTCACTCGTCGCCCTTAATACTGCATAGCGTCCCGATGCAAATGACATATCTTTCCTTTCCTCTCTCCACCTTCAATTATATAATATTACACCTTTTAACTCTTCGAGTAATTGTTATGTGTATTTCCCGCAGAGGAGTTGCTTACGAATAGCAGCCACTACATAAATTGCGTGAAACTGCACTTTACACTCATCACACGTAATCACGTTTTATCACAGATGTAGAGTCGTAATATTTGAAGCTGCAGAAACCAAAACGTACGTTTTCTTCCTCCGACTCACCTTCAGGTGACGATGAAGATGAATCCTCTTCTCGATTTGAAACCTTCTCTTGAATATCCAGCGCGTTTCTGCAAGTCTTTACGTATCTTAAAAATGCTATTTTCTCTTTCCTCTAGTAAAACTGAGATCAACAGGTGAAGTCAGATGGGAAGCTGAATTTTTCTCTCTCTCTAGAGGTGTGCTGTTGATCGTTTTAATTGGGGGTTGGCAAAACAGAAGAAAATGATGAAGTGGTTTTGATGAGTGCTGACTTTCCGATTTTATTGGATGATTAGAAGGAGCTGCAGGGCCTGGGTTTACTTCTGATTCGTAGTAACAGAACAGGACTCATCATTCTGGAATGTGGACGAAGGAAGGAATTTGTGTTATGGTATTTTGTTGGGACTGTAGGAGGAAATTCCCGTGCACTCCAGTTCCTTCACAGCATTTCCTACGTAAGCTCCAAGTCTCCAAGCTCCATCGAATAGCCTACCAAACACAAATTTTGTAATGGAAGCTGAGGGATTATTTTTCGTAACTAGGCTACATGCCTGCTGAAAACAGATTTGGTAATGGAAGCTGAGGGATTATTTTTTGTAATTGGTGTACATGGATACTTTCATAAAAAAAGAAATATACATACTATAATCCGATTCGGAAAGTCCCACGAATACTGATACACTTAGATCGGTTCCCGTATTATTTTTCAGATTTAAGTAGTTGCTCAAATTTATATCAGATGTAGCTAGGTGTTTTCTTGAGCGACCTGCCTTATCTTACACAGCGAATAACGGGAATATTTATAACTTGAGTTAATGAATTTTGACAAAAGACAGCCGCGCGGAGTGGCCGCGCGGCTAGAGGCGCCACGTCACGGACTGCGCGGCTCTCCCCGCCGGAGGTTCGAGTCCTCCCTCGGGCATGGGTGTGTGTCTGTACGTGTCGTTCTTAGCATAGGTTAGTTTAAGTAGTGTGTAAGCCTACGGACCGATGACCTCTGCAGTTTCGGCCCTTAAGAACTCACGTTTGAACATTTTGAACAAAATACCTTATTTTAAACACATTTACCACTGCGTGGCGGATTGTTATAAGCAATACTGTTTCAGATCTTCTATTTAGTTCTCATTGATTAATTTCTGGTTTACATATATTTAGAAAAATCTTCTTGCCACTTGTGAATAACAAGTCTAACAACGGTCCTGTAACATAATGACGTCCGAGGTGTGCAAATCGGCTGAGTAAGAGAATATTTTCTTATTTATATCCACAAAACCCTATCATTCAGAAAGACCCACTCTATCCTATGATAAGCCAGTTCGGAAAGAAATCCTTAAAACACATCCGTTTTTCGTTTATGCGAGATCTTTTCACGAAATGTCGTTCACCAACTTTCTCTTCTGAACGTAAAAATATTTTACCGTCGCCAACCAACATAGAAATGAGATAAATCGGAGTTCGTGCAGAAATATTTAAGTGTTCACTTTTCCTAAGCGCTGCTAGAGAGTGGAACGGTAGAGAAATAGCCTGAATATGGTTCTAGGAACCCTCTGTCAGGCACATAAGAGTCAAATGTAAACTAATCATGTTGAAATAGATGCGGATTGAATCTTGGCCGAACCTCGGAATCTCAGTCTTTCTTTAACTTAGCACTCACCTCTCAAGATTCTCCAAAAATGACACCTGGCTCGGATTTCATTTTAAACTATTAATCGCCTCGCCGTGGCTGGACAACAGTGGTAGGTAAGACACTCGCAACTCGTCGAATTAGCATCAATTGGAAGATATGAGTCAGACCATTGAGGCAAACGAAATGAAAAAATCGACCTGATCCCAGGAACTTCTAATGCTTTCAATATACATAAACGATTTTTCAGACAGGAGGAGCATCATAATGCACTCTGCACAATGCTTCACTCCTTCCCGCTATACTTCCGCGAGAATGAAGAGTCCGAGAGAAGTGGTGCTGCAGTCACTTCCTGCTCTTCGATTCGCTGTTTCCTGCTGAATGGTGCAGGAGGGTAAGGCTAGCCGTGACGTAAAACGAAAATGGAAAGTACAACCTTGCTGTTGTAAAGCAGCTCTGACAGGACGGAAATGACCGATTCTCGTGGTCACATGGCCTCTAACGAAGCTGTCTTTTGTGAGTATGTCGACGATGTAAAACGAAAATTAAGTGATGGAGTGTACATAATATCAAATGAGCTCCAGAAGAGAAAGAGCGACGCCTAGAAAAATTTCGACGCTGCAGTCCACGCAGCAGACGGAAAATAGACAAAGTTTGTCCTATGCAAACATAATTTCTGTTCTTCTTTATTCAACACACACAAGATACAAATTCTTCATCAACGAAAACAGGGCACGCAACAGAGTTGCTGTTATGTCTCTGCCGGCCGGTGTGGCCGAGCGGTTCTGGTCGCTTCAGTCTGGTACGGCGCGACCGCTACGGTTGTAGGTTCGAATCCTGCCTCGGGCATGGATGTGTGTGATGTCCTTAGGTTCTTTAGGTTTAAGTAGTTCTAAGTTCTAGGGGACTGATGACCTCAGAAGTTAAGTCTCATAGTGCTCAGCACCATTTGAACCATTATTTTTTTTTTTTTTTGTTATATCTCTGTAACTAAGAGCGTGCTGGTTGTGATTCAGTGGCACTCATGTGTTGCCAAGATCGTAGAACATTCAGTATGGTTCGTGGCTCCGGTTTCAAAAAGGCAGCCCAAGCACTCGTATCTCGAGCTGAAACGGCTTGTGAAATTGATGTGGAGGCTATACTACCTCAACCGGCTACGATTAGAAATCGAGTAATTTCCAGTGCAAACGCTATTACAAAAGTTACTGCTTCTATTACTGGTAAAAGAGCCTCTTTCCAAACTCCTATGTAGATCGGCGATGCGCGTTAAAAACTGTGAAGGGAAATATGTTTAGCTCTGGCTCCAAATCTCGGCTGAGCGCCTATGCGTGACGGCTACCTGCACAACACATCCGTCAGGCGGGTCCCGAACCGAATGGGGGTCGGACTGTCGGCCGCCAAGCGGAAGCCAGGTCACAGCGGCAACCGCTAGGAGATACCAGACACGCCGCTAGAGGTTGCGACGTATACTGACTAGTTTATTGTGCACAGACACGTCATCGAAAACGGTGCACTGAGTATGCTGCCGCTGACAACTCATTTAAGGCTACGTACGGAGCACACTCTTCACCGAGTAGGCCACCGGCTCAAGTGCAGAGAGCAACAGCTTATTTCGGTGCTTGCATGGAGACGCGCCACAGTACGCCTCGCTATGCCACCAAGTCGTCCTCCCGGGTCACCTCCACGCTTCGGGCTCGGACCAGTCGACGTGTGGCCTACAACGCTGCATCAACAGTCTGGATCTGTAAATTATACTAGTTGTTGACTTTGGTTGCACCAAACTCTAATATGTCTTACCTTTCATGGGCTATCAGTGATCGATGTATAACTCCAGAAAGCGTAACTGACATCTTTGTTTTATGAATAATCTTGGCACCCTAATTCAAGATGCCTGAAGTACTTTTCAATACCAGGCTTTCATCAGGCTAATTAGTTGAGATATTAACAGTTCTATTAGAACTTTCCTTCTGCAAAAAGTTATTTTGTTGTTTGGGCATTTAGTCAGAATTTTTTTGTTATTGTTGTAATTCAGCCATCAGCCAGTTGTTGTTTCTGATTTCGGCATTCAGCAAAAGTTACCATCACCAAAAATGAATTTGTATTTACTGGCAGGAAATAATTTTTCTTAGCGTCCTGAGAATCCTTCTTGTCCGCTAATCGCGGACAGAGCAGGTTCAAAAGCTTTGGGAACACCTGAGGCAATTTAAAATAGTGTGCCAGACTGATAACCCTGTCATTTGTTGGCAGTGAAGCTATGAGCTGCGGCATCCTTTACAGAGCTTCTAGATAGTTTGAACTGTTGACTTCCCCCTTCCCCTTATAACATCCCAGCTTTCTCAACCAAATTATAACGTCCCAGGACTTTCTGCACCAAATTATAACATTTCAGCTCCTCAACACCAAATTAAAACGTTGCATTAGGAGGTGTTTGCTTCGTGCAAAAGGTCTTGAGTTCATATTGACGACAACAAGTAATTCTTCATTACAGACGTTTATTTACAAACAGAACTGACAGATTTCACAGACTCAACAACTGACTCTCCGAGCTAACCACACTGCATATCCCAACTGAACTGGCAACTGACAACTCCTAGGTGTATTAATATCTTTCCAAACAATGAGAGTCTTTGCCAATGTTTTGTTTACAATACGATAGCAATTCACGACTTAAAACTAAATTAGACATTACAGAATTTTAGACAGATTAAAGTAAGTAAAAGGATCAGTACATATAAATTCCTACAAGCATAATTTCCAAATAGATTTTATAACATTTTTCTACCAGCTTCTGGATAACCTTCACCAGATTTGTACCGATGTTTCCAGAAATATCTTGACATTTGATTCTGGATATTTCTTGAGTGATTTAGAACAACTATTTATATGTAAAATGATTTAAATCGTGTTTCAAAACGTAAATAAATCTTTTTAGCAATATTTCTTGATACAAATTGTTTTTCGAAATTAGGTTATGAAACAGTTTTCACAAGTTTTCGTATTTTTGCGATCATAATATAGAATTTCTCCATAGAAAGTTCCAGAAGTGTGCATTAAACGTTCATTTAGAGACTTTCTCTTTAGCTGGTGAGTTTTTAAAAGTATCTTGACCATATTATACGAAATAATTTAGCTCAAAACTGATAATTTATACAATTAATCAGAGCTACAGCAAACAGTGAGTCTTTCTTTTACAAAATGAAATATAATTACAAAATTGAATGAAAATAGGTTACTAACACTAATATATATTTACATTAATTCTATTTTTGTTCTTTCTGTGCAAAATGTCCTAATATTGACACAGTACAATATTTAAACATCACCAAAGTTTCCCTTTACATTTTGCATATCTGTATCGACATCCCCTAAAAGTCTACAGTATCGAATACTTCAATATGTCCCAATATTTCCTGTAATGTTACACCCTCCTCCAATAACATTCAGAAGTATAGCGCGAAACCCTTGTGCAGGCTCTATTATACTTAGTCCCCAGCGGACGAGCTCGAAACTTGAACAATAAACTATAGCGTCATGCAGAAAGTCACTGGAATTGGTTGATCATCGGTGGATTTTTCCCACTTACCAAATGAACGTGTGACGGAACGCGCTGCTCATCTTTGAATCTCCTCTACTTCCTCAATAAGTCCTGTTTGGTAAGGATCCAAGTCAGGCGAGCAATATTAATGTATTGGTGGAACGAGTATTTTGTAAGCTGCTTCCTTTTTTGATGGACTACAGTTTCTTTCTTCCAATGAATCTGTGGGGCATCAACCTTACTAGCAACTAATTTTATATTGACGTTGCATTTCAGATTGCTCCGCACCCGTGCTCTTAGATATTTAACGGAAACAACTGATCCCAGTGATTGTTCTGCAATTGTACACTGAAATAAAATGTCGTGTGCCTAGGGTTTCCCGTCGGGTAGAACGGTCGCCTGGAGCAAGTCTTTTTAGTTGACGCCACGTCGGCGACTTGCATGTCGATGTGGATGATATGATGATGAAGATAACACTACAACCAGTCCTTGAGAGGAGGAAATCTCCGACCTAGCCAGAAATCGAACCCGGGTCCCTCGCACAGCCTTCTGCCGCGCTGACCACTCTGTTATCGAGACGGACAATTGTATACTGAAAGCCAAAGAAACTGGTACACCTGCCTAATATCGCGTAGGGCCCCCGTGAGCACGCAGAAGTTGTAAGTAGACTATTTAGGTTTTTATATTGGTAACGCCACGTAGCGCTCTGTATGAAAATCACTGGCTGTGCTGTGTGCAGTCTGTGGCTGGTTTGCATTGTTGGAATTTGCTATTGTAGTGTTGGTCAGTTGGCTGTTAACAGCGCATAGCGTTGCGCAGTTGGAGGTGAGCCGCCAGCAGTGGTGGATGTGGGGAGAGAGATGGCGGAATTTTGAGAGCGGACAATCTGGACTTGTGTCCATCAGAAAGAGTAAATTTTTAATATTGGATATCATGGACTGATTTTATATATATATATATATATATATATATATATATATATATATATATATATATATATATATATATAAAATGACCTTTGAACACTATTAAGGTAAATACATTGCTTGTTCTCTATCAAAATCTTTCATTTGCTAACTATGCCTATCAGTAGTTAGTGCCTTCAGTAGTTTGAATCTTTTATTTAGCTGGCAGTAGTGGTGCTCGCTGTATTGCAGTAGTTCGAGTAACGAAGATTTTTGTGAGGTAAGTGGTTCATGAAAGGTATAGGTTAATGTTAGTCAGGGCCATTCTTTTGTAGGAATTATTGGAAGTCAGATTGCGTTGCGCTAAAAATATTGTGTGTCAGTTTAAGCACAGTCATTTATAATTTTTCTAAGGGGACGTTTCATGAAGTGACGCAACACGACATTTCATGCACTAGACTACCGTCTGAAATAGTACTGGAGGGAACTAACACCATGAGTCTTGCAGGGTTGTCCATAAATCCATAAGAATACGAGAGGGTGGAGAGCTCTTCTGAACAGCACGTTGCAAGGCATCCCACATACGCTCAATAATGTTCATGTCTGCAGAGTTTGGTGGCCATTGGAAGTGTTTAAACTCCGATGAGTGTTCCTGGATCCCTTCTGCACCAATTCTGGATGTGTGGGGTGTCGCTTTGTCCTACTGGAATTGTCCAAAGCCGTGTGAGTGCACAATGAACAAGAATGGAAGCAGGTGATCAGACAGGATGCCTTCGTAGGTGTCACCTGTCAGAGTCGTATCTAGACGTATCAGGAGTCCAATATCATTCCAACTGCACACGCCCTACATCGTTACAGGTCCTCCACCAGCTTGAACAGTTCCCTGCTGACATACAGGGTTCATGGATCCATGACGTTGTCTCCGTATCCGTATACGTCCATCCGCTCGGTACAATTTGAAGCGAGACTCATCCGATCAGGCAATATGTTTCCAGTCATCAACAGTCCATTGTCAGGTTGACGGGCCCACGCGAGGCGTAAAGCTTTGTGTTGTGCACTCATGAAGGGTACACAAGTCGGCCTTCGGCTTCGAAAGCCCATATCGATGATGTTGCGTTGAATGGTTCGCACGCTAACACTTATTGATGGCCCAGCATTGACATCTGGAACAATTTGCGAAAGAGTTGCACTTCTATCACGTTGAATGATTCTCTTCAGTCGTCGTTAGTCCCGTTCATGCAGGATGTTTTTCCGGCTGTAGCGATATAGGAGATTCGATGTTTAACCGGATTCCTGATATTCACGGTACACTCATGCAATGGTAGTACGGGAAAATCCCCACTTCATCGCTACATTGGAGATGCCGTGTCCCATCGCTAATGCGCGGACTGTAACACCACGTTCAAACACTTAAATCTTGATAACCTGCCATTGTAACAGTAATACCCGATTTAACAACTCCGCTACACACTTGTTTTATTATATACGCGTTGCCGACTTCATCGCCGTGTTCTGCCTCTTTACATATCTTTGCATTTGAATACGCATGCCTATACCAGTTTCTTTGGCACCTCAGTGTATAATCTGTCTCTGTATCTGGAATACATTACATTTGTGGTATGTTGAGTATCAAGGCCACAGGCTGCACCAAGCATTGATCCTCTGCAGGTCTTCCTGAATTTAGCTACAATTTTCTAGCGTCGTGATGTTCCTGTATACAACTCCAGCATCCGCGAAAATTCTCAAGTAACTTCCGACGTTATCTGCAAGACCGTTCACATATATTGTGAAAAGTAATGAGCTTGTAATACTCCAGTGGGTCGCGTCTGAAGCCACTTATGCATCTGAAGACTTCCTTTCGCTTACAATGACATGCTGTTAGTTAGAAAGTCTTCAATCCAATTGCACAGTAGGTCTGATAATCCGTTCGTTCATATCTTATTCATTAGCGCTGAAGCACCCATCCCGAAGTTTACACCGCCAGTAAAGTAACAAATGGAGAGTTTGATTGTTGTCTAGTTCTAAATCATTACTAGCTTTTCTAAATGCATCGAGAAACATGACAAGCTCATTCATCTATATTCTGAGGTCTGCGTAAGTCTTTTCGTGGGAGCGACTTCTTAACGTCTATTAGTGTATCATTACTGATACCAGTATGTCTAACAAAGTGTTCCATCGGGCTTTGAGCTATTGCTTCAGTGATTTTTTCGAGACTACGTGAAAGAGCAATTCTCTTGCAATATGGTACTAGTGTTTTACACGAGTCCATTGTCTCTGCCACAGGAGTTATTTCTGGATGCGAATCTAAAAGTTTCGTCTTGAAGGTATGTTTGAGCGAAGAAGTACAGTGGAGTATATCAGAGTTGCCACTATATTAGGGTCTTGATCTGTTACGAAAGGTGGTGACGTCATTAACTCCTCAGAAATTTACAAGGACTCGAGACGCTGAAGAAGCTCCAATGAAACGTTAACTGCCGGTTTTACCTCAGCGGAAAATATGCGGTAACCAGTTGTCTGTTCTCCATATGCCACGTTTCACCGATGGTGGATAGCTCCATGTCTAGCTCCAGAAAGCATAACTGACATATTTGTTTCTTGTTTCCTGAATTACGTTGACATGGACAGTGCGCTTAGACGCTAGACTGAGGTTTAGAACCAGAGGTAAACACATTTCTCCTCGCAGTTGTTTATCCATACAATTGCACCACTTTCGCTTTTGTGCGAATCATTTCTGTCATCTAGAAACGCTGTGCTCAGCCAGTGCCCCATTACAGTATGATATGACTCTTCACAATTTGGTCTCGGGTCCTTCGGCCGACGTTCATCTAATGATTTTTCTGACGTTTCACCAGCACGAGTGGCTGGCATTGTCAAACCTTCACCCTCCATTGCCGGTGGTGAACTGGAGCCGAACTCGCGGCCGCAGACTATATGTACCTGGAGCGCCAACGTCCGAGGGCTTCTCCGCGGTCATTTCCGGTGCGGTTCTCCTCTTGCTACGTGCGACGGTCGTTCGCTGCAGTACGGGAAGCCAGGATCCGTTTACCTCAAGGCTTTCCTCTTTCTTGTTGAAACTGTTTGCATGTTTTTGTATTTCTACAGCTTCTCTGAACAGGCGCGTGTGATAGTGGTTCTCTACAGCCAGAACTTCCGTGCCGTCGAATTTTATTACGTGGGCTGTCTCATTCAGTGCGTGCTCTGCCAAGGCCGATTTCTCCACCTGCCCCAACCTGCAATGTCGCTTATGCTCTTTGATCCCGATGTTAATTGATCGTCCAGTCATTCCGACATAAACTTTACCGCATGTGCATGGTATACGGTATATTCCTGACATTGCAAGTGGGTCTCTTTTCTCCTTCGCCGATCTAAGACACTCTTTTATCTTCCTTGTCGGTTTGAAAATCGTCTTTACGCTGTGTTTGCGCAATATACAACCGATTCTGTCCGTCACTCTGGGAATGTATGGCAAAAGGCAGTACCCGACATTTCTTTTTCTGATTCCTTACTTTGCCGAGTGTTTGGCTCTGTTACACTTCTACTATAAATTGTGGAGTACACATTGTTCCTCAGAACAGTTTCCAGGTGTTGCATTTCTAGTTTGAGGTGTTACGACTCACATATTCTTCCTGCTCTCGTTACGAGCGTACTAATCATGCCTCTTTTCTGGCTTGGGTGGTGGTTTGACAGTTTGTTCAGGTATCGGTCCGTGTGTGTCGGTTTTCGATACACGCTGTGTCCCAGGGTTTCGCCATCCCTTGTGAGCAGCACATCTAGAAATGGCAGTTTCTTGTCCTTTTCTACTTCTATGGTAAATGTTATGTTGGCATGGAGGCTGTTCAAGTGTCATACGAAGTCACCGAGCTGTTCCTCTCCATGGCTCCACACCACGAAAGTATTATCGACGTACCTGTACCACACCTTAGGTTTGCAAGACGCCAAGTCCAGTGCCTGTGCTTCGAATTGTTCCATGAATAAGTTGGCCACCACTGGACTAAGAGGACTACCCATGGCGACGCCTTCCAACTGTTCATAGGAATCGCCATTCCACGTGAAATAGCTTGTGGTGAGACATGCGTGGAAGAGCTTTTTGATGTCTTGCGGGAAAATGGAATCGATGTGCTCCAGAGGGTCACTGAGTGGCACTTTCGTAAATAACGAAACAGTATCAAAGCCAACCAGGATGTCGTTTGGTGCAAGTTCCAGCTTCTTTAGCTTTTCAGTGAAATGTCCTGAGTCCTTTATGTGCGTGTCGGTCTTCCCCACGTGTGGCTGGAGCAGAGAGGCCAAGTGTTTTGCCAGTTTATACGTCGATGAGCCAGAAGCGCTAACGATCGGTCTCAGTGGAACGTTGTTCTTATGGATCTTGGGCAATCCATGCAGCCGAGGTGGTAGGCTTCTGTATTGCGCACATTTCTCTGTATGTCCTCCGGCAGAGAAGGCGCCTTGATTAATCGATTCGTGTTCCGTGTGATACGTTGCGTCGTATCTGCGCTTAGTTTTCGGTACGTTGTCGGATCTAATAGGTCTCGGGTCTTTTGCTCATCATCTTCGGTCTTCAGCAGCTGATTGGCCTCCACGGGTACACTTCTGCGAATGGTTCATCCAACAATGTGTCAATCCTCATTTCAGTATAAATGTTCTCTTTACGGATGAGGCTTCATTCTAACATGATCAAATTGTAAATTTTCACTATCAACATTTGTGGTCTGACGAGAATCCGCACGCAATTGTGCAATCACGTCATCAACACAGATTTTCTGTGAACATTTGAGCAGGCATTATTGGTGATGTCTTGATTGGGCCCCATGTTCTTCCTCCTACGCTCAATGGAGCACGTTATCATGATTTCATACGGGATACTCTACCTGTGCTGCTAGAACATGTGCCTTTACAAGTACGACACAACATGTGGTTCATGCACGATGGAGCTCCTGCACATTTCAGTCGAAGTGTTCTCACGCTTCTCAACAACAGATTCGGTGACCGATGGATTGGTAGAGGCGGACCAATTCCATGGCCTCCACGCTCTCCTGACCACAACGCTCTTGACTTTCATTTATGGGAGCATTTGAAATCTCTTGTCTACGCAACCCCGGTACCAAATGTAGTGACTCTTCGTGCTCGTATTGTGGACGGTTGTAATACAATACGCCATTCTCCAGGGCTGTATCAGCGAATCAGGGATTTCATGCGACGGAGGGTGGATGCATGTATCCTCGCTAAGGGAGGACATTTTGAACATTTCGTGTAACAAAGTGTTTGAAGTCACGCTGGTACGTTCTGTTGCTGTTGCTGAAAGTTTGGCCGCACTTTTTTGTAACACCCTGTAGAAACTGGACGATATGTGACTGGAGGTGTAGGCTGTAATCTGATTTTCTCTCATTCCAAATGACGCAGAGCGTCGAAAAAATCTATGGCCCAGTCTGGAGTCTAGTCTACAGTGTAGGGAGGGTTACTTGAGTCAGGCGATGGTTTTACAATATTTTGGTGGTATTTTTTGTCCATGACTCGGGCCACTCATTCAATTCACTGTGAACGTGAATCAGGATATGTACATGCACACTGAAGCGACGAATGAAAATTTATACCATGGCTGGTTTTTAATCCCAGGTCTCTTCCTCAGCAGGCAGATGCGCTAATCACACACAGACCTGGCACAGTGGCTTTGCACAACTGCATAGGCTACTCTCGCATGTCTCCCTCCTCAATCCAAATCCTCATTCACAACTCAGCCTACTTGGTATTCCCCCTTAACTCGAGCAGCATTGCAGAGGCTGTCCAGTTGTTTTGGAGTAGCACCTCAGCGTCGAACGAAACGGAGAATTCTGCCTAAAACACAGGCATGAAACTATATGGTCCCAGAGACCTTCTGAAGTCTCAAACTCCTATGATGAATATATGCAGACTGGAGCGACAGATGAAAATTTGTACCAGCACCAGGATTGGGACCGGGGCCTCTTCCTCACTAGGCCGACCCGTAACCACTGCAGCTCCCCGGCAGAGTGGTTCAGCATAGCTGCACGGACTACCATAGCACTCTCCTCTCTCAATCCAGATTCTTACTCACTCCTCAACCCACTTGGTATTCCCCCTAAATTCGAACAGGATTGTAAAGGTTTTCCAACTTTTTTGGAATAACACTTCAGCATCGAAGGAAATGGGAGATTAGGAAACTATATGGTTCCACTTGTGCAACGTCGCTGTGCCAGAGTGGCCTAATGGTTTGTGCATCTGTCTAATGAGCAGGGCACCCGGGTTCGAATCCTGCCCTTGATACAAATTTTAATTCGTCGCATCAGTCTGCAATTATACGTCGTAGGTGTTTGAGGCTTCAAAACGTCTTCCGAATCATATAGTTTCATTTATGAACCAGAATATTTATTTCAACTTTCTCGATAAGCAAGTGTTGCCCTGTCTTCATGACAAATATGCCTGCAGACACTCCTAAGATGACAACAGCCGTGTCCACAGTACTTCAAGCATGTGTCCCTGGTTCGACGAAGACTCAGGAAACTACATCGCACATCGTTTGGATCGCTAAATCACCGTATCTTAAAACGTCTGGAACTATTGAAGCAGTGCGTGGAACCCAGAAATCAACATCTCCACAATCTGTTAGCTCTGCGGAATCATTGAGTGGCTTCAGCAGAACATGGTATACCTGAGAAACGTGTGTATTTTCTTCCTCGACGAACCGAACTGTTGTGGCTGAAGGCGGCGTTACATTGTATTGGTAAGATTTCTCCCGACAATGACTAATTTTCTATCCTCTTTTCTTATTTAATGATTCATTGATGTGAGCTCATTTGACAGGTAACTGCCAACAGAAATCAAGGAATCCTGCCCAGAATGTAATTTTAACTCGTCACTAATGCCCTGAAAGCGTTTGGCCCAGTCGCAAACACACTTGTGCTCAGAAATTTAGTTTCGTACTGTTACACCACATTTTGATTTATGTTTGCTACTTTGCTCATAGTTTGTGTCACATCTATTTGCGATAATCACTACTGGATATCTACTGATGGATAAATTTCAAAGAGCGTCATGTGAGCAATAAAGTCATTCGTTGCCTGATGTTTGACTTTGACCACTGTGACATAGTCAGCCTGATTGCAGAACTGCTGATTTCTTTAATTTCAGGTTTGACGTCGGATAACAAATGACAAAAGAAATATTTTTTCGTGTAATATAATTAAAAATTTACAGTTTTCCTATTTTTTTCCTTTGGTTGTATTGTAAAACCTTCCTTTCTGGCAAATTACATGATTTTAGACCAACGAAGAAGTACCCTACACGTTTTTATGAATAAGTTAACGAGTATTAAAATGTGTGATATAAATGGCCGTCTGTTTCGATTTCATTGACTTTTAAGCTTCAGTTTCTTACACCGCCAAGGGACATTTAATTTCAACTTGATGAGTCTATCGATTACTGAGAAAAAGAATTTTTAACAGTCTGGACAGACAGATAGACGGAGAAAATAGCGATCCTGTAACAGTTCCTTTTTTACCTACTGATGCACGGAATCCTAAAAATGGTTTGGGACACCACTGAATGTTCATATGACTTGTAAACGTATTATTCCTAAGTGCTGCAAAATGTATACCACCTATCTCATTAAATAAGCAGAATGCAAGATAGCCGGCCGGAGAGGCCTTCTTGTTCTAGGCACTACTGTCTGGAACCGAGCGACCACTACGGTCGCAGGTTCGAATCCTGCCTAGGGCATGGATGTGTGTAATGTCCTTAGGTAAGTCAGGTTTAATTAGTTCTAAGTTCTAGGCGACTGATGACCTCAGAAGTTAAGTCCCATAGTGCTCAGAGCCATTTGAACCGTATGTGCTTCTTTTCCAGTATCAATGTTTCGAAACAAAACGTGCCTACAATCTCCCCTGCTTCGTTACTGCTACACGTCAACGTGTACCAAAACGTGCACCAAAACATTATTTTACAGTGGTAAAACTATGTCCGACAAATAATAACAGTGTATTTAATCCTACGTTTCCTTATCGTAATTCAGCTTGCATTAACGTGAAGTATGAACGTAATTTGGGCGCCCTGTGCGATGTTAGACTCTTAAAGCACATGGTATCCGTAGCAGACCCTGTTACTACGGAGGAGATTTAGCGGATGAGGAAAGTTCGGGCTCCGCAATCCCCTCCCAGACAAGGATTAACGTCGTCCTCTGTTTGCGGAAGTCCATTTCCCAGCGATCAGGGCTGTAATCAATGTTTCTCTTGCGGTTGCGTTTCTTTTACGACTGTTAAACTCTGCACCGAACTGATGTTATCAACATTATTTCCACCCGTCACCAAGTACTCTGAAACCATAACACTGTCCGCAGTCATCAAGCACAAACAAAATACACGATCTACATCTACATCTACATCTACATCTACATCCGTACTCCGCAAGCCACCTGACGGTGTGTGGCGGAGGGTACCCTGAGTACCTCTATCGGTTCTCCCTTCTATTCCAGTCTCGTATTGTACGTGGAAAGAAGGATTGTCGGTATGCTTCTGTGTGGGCTCTAATCTCTCTGATTTTATCCTCATGGTCTCTTCGCGAGATATACGTAGGAGGGAGCAATATACTGCTTGACTCTTCGGTGAAGGTATGTTCTCGAAACTTCAACAAAAGCCCGTACCGAGCTACTGAGCGTCTCTCCTGCAGAGTCTTCCACTGGAGTTTATCTATCATCTCCGTAACGCTTTCGCAATTACTAAATGATCCTGTAACGAAGCGCGCTGCTCTCCGTTGGATCTTCTCTATCTCTTCTATCAACCCTACCTGGTGCGGATCCCACACTGCTGAGCAGTATTCAAGCATTGGGCGAACAAGCGTACTGTAACCTACTTCCTTTGTTGTCGGATTGCAGTTCCTTAGGATTCTTCCAATGAATCTCAGTCTGGCATCTGCTTTACCGACGATCAACTTTATATGATCATTCCATTTTAAATCACTCCTAATGCGTACTCCCAGATAATTTATGGAATTAACTGCTTCCAGTTGCTGACCTGCTATTTTGTAGCTAAATGATAAGGGACCTACCTTTCTATGTATTCGCATCACATTACACTTCGCTACATTGAGATTCAGTTGCCATTCCGTGCACCATGCGTCAATTCGCTGCAGATCCTCCTGCATTTCAGTACAATTTTCCATTGTTGCAACCTCTCGATACACCACAGCATCATCTGCAAAAAGCCTCAGTGAACTTCCGATGTCATCCACCAGGTCATTTATGTATATTGTGAATAGCAACGGTCCTATGACACTCCCCTGCGGCACACCTGAAATCACTCTTACTTCGGAAGACTTCTCTCCATTGAGAATGACGTGCTGCGTTCTGTTATCTAGGAACTCCTCAATCCAATCACACAATTGATCTGATAGTCCGTATGCTCTTACTTTGTTCATTAAACGACAATGGGGAACTGTGTCAAACGCCTTGCGGAAGTCAAGAAACACGGCATCTACCTGTGAACCCGTGTCTAAGGCCCTCTGAGTCTCGTGGACGAATAGCGCGAGCTGGGTTTCACACGATCGTCTTTTTCGAAACCCATGCTGATTCCTACAGAGTAGATTTCTAGTCTCCAGAAAAGACATTATACTCGAACATAATACGTGTTCCAAAATTCTACAACTGATCGACGTTAGAGATATCGGTCTATAGTTCTGCACATCTGTTCGACGTCCCTTCTTGAGAACGGGGATGACCTGTGCCCTTTTCCAATCCTTTGGAACGCTTCGCTCTTCTAGAGACCTACGGTACACCGCTGCAAGAAGGGGGGCAAGTTCCTTCGCGTACTCTGTGTAAAATCGAACTGGTATCCCATCAGGACCAGCGGCCTTTCCTCTTTTGAGCGATTTTAATTGTTTCTCTATCCCTCTGTCGTCTACTTCGATATCTACCATTTTGTCAACTGTGCGACAATCTAGAGAAGGAAGCACAGTGCAGTCTTCCTCTGTGAAACAGCTTTGGAAGAAGACATTTAGTAATTCGGCCTTTAGTCTGTCATCCTCTGTTTCAGTACCATTTTGGTCACAGAGTGTCTGGACATTTTGTTTTGATCCACCTACCGCTTTGACATAGGACCAAAATTTCTTAGGATTTTCTGCCAAGTCAGTACATAGAACGTTACTTTCGAATTCATTGAAAGCCTCTCGCATAGCCCTCCTCACACTACATTTCGCTTCGCGTAATTTTTGTTTGTCTGCAAGGCTTTGGCTATGTTTATGTTTGCTGTGAAGTTCCCTTTGCTTCCGCAGCAGTTTTCTAACTCTGTTGTTGTACCACGGTGGCTCTTTTCCATCTCTTACGATCTTGCTTGGCACATACTCATCTAACGCATATTGTACCATGGTTTTGAACTTTGTCCACTGATCCTCAACACTATCTGCACTTGAGACAAAACTTTTGTGTTGAGCCGTCAGGTACTCTGTAATCTGCTTTTTGTCACTTTTGCTAAACAGAAAAATCTTCCTACCTTTTTTAATATTTCTATTTACGGCTGAAATCATCGACGCAGTAACCGCTTTATGATCGCTGATTCCCTGTTCTGCATTAACTGATTCAAATAGTTCGGGTCTGTTTGTCACCAGAAGGTCTAATATATTATCGCCACGAGTCGGTTTTCTGTTTAACTGCTCAAGGTAGTTTTCAGATAAAGCACTTAAAAATATTTCACTGGATTCTTTGTCCCTGCCACCCGTTATGAACGTTTGAGTCTCCCAGTCTATATCCGGCAAATTAAAATCTCCACCCAGAACTATAACATGGTGGGGAAATCTACTCGAAATATTTTCCAAATTATTCTTCAGGTGCTGAGCCACAACAGCTGCTGAGCCCGGGGGCCTATAGAGACATCCAATTACCATGTCTGAGCCTGCTTTAACCGTGACCTTCACCCAAATCATTTCACAATTCGAATCTCCGTCAATTTCCTTCGATACTATTGCACTTCTTATCGCTATAAACACGCCTCCCCCTTCACTGTCCAGCCTATCTCTGCGGTATACATTCCAATCAGAGTTTAGGATTTCATTACTGTTTACGTCTGGTTTCAGCCAACTTTCTGTTCCTAGTACTATATGGGCGTTGTGACCGTTTATTAATGAGAGCAGTTCTGGGACCTTTCTATAGACGCTTCTGCAGTTTACTATTAGCACATTAATATTGTTATTCCTTGTTGCATTTTGCCTACTCCTGCCTTGCCGCGTCTCAGGAGGCGTCTTGTCGGGCCTAGGGAGGGAATTCTCTAACCTAAAAAAACCCCATGTGCACTCCACACGTACTCCGCTACCCTCGTAGCCGCTTCCGGCGTGTAGTGCACGCCTGACCTATTCAGGGGGACCCTACATTTCTCCACCCGATAGCGGAGGTCGAGAAATTTGCACCCCAGCTCTCCGCAGAATCGTCTGAGCCTCTGGTTTAAGCCTTCCACTCGGCTCCAAACCAGAGGACCGCGATCGGTTCTCGGAACGATACTACAAATAGTTAGCTCTGATTCCACCCCGCGAGCGAGGCTTTCCACCTTCACCAACTCCGCCAACCGCCTGTACGAACTGAGGATGACCTCTGAACCCAGACGGCAAGAGTCATTGGTGCCGACATGAGCAACAATTTGCAGTCGGGTGCACCCAGTGCTCTCTATCGCCGCCGGTAGGGCCTCCTCCACATCTCGGATGAGACCCCCCGGCAATGACTAACACGGACAGAGCAGAATAATCATTATTTTGAGCATCTAGTACATTCCTCATCTTCTTTTATGGGCAGTAATGACATGCAAGAATTCACACACTTAGGCGTGAACTGCAACATAGCCGCCTTGGATAGAAAGGAAATTTATGAAATTTTATAAGGGGCATTGAAATGAAAAGTAGAGAATAAAAAACCTTAGCAAAGTGTTTATTATTTCAAAGAAAATCGCCACGTCTGTTAATACCTTTATCTCACAGCGTGACAAGACGCTCAATGCATTAATGGAAAAATGTTTGCGGTTGTCTACGGGCCCATGATTGCATCCAGGTGTGCAACCTTACGTCCAAAGAAAATCGAAGACCACGAATGTCTTCCTTCAGAGCTCCTATAAATCGCGTGGGGTGAGATCGAGACTGTATGGAGAATGTTTTATGCGTTACCCCATGAAACTTGTGCAGTGTGGCCGAAACAACCTTGAGAGCTCGGGGGCGGCAGTATCCTGCAACAGAATAATACCGTCCGTCAACACTCCTGGGCGTTTGGAGTTGATGGCGAACTTCTTTTAGCGTCCACGTAGCATTGTGTCTTAATTTCTGTGCCATGTTCCAGGAAATCGGTGAGCAGCGAGCACCTGCAGTACAAAAGAGTGGATACAAGTTCCATCACATGTAAAAATATTGTCTATAAAAGGGAACGTTCTTTGAAGTCTTGTTTCCTTATGTTGTCACGTAAACTCTTTCGGAAGCGACCTTGGACATGTTTTCTGTACCTGAGCTCGTTACTGAGAAAACTGTGAACTGTGCAAACAATTACTGCAGCTGGTTTTGATGTATCTTCAACTATGACATGTTGATCTTCAATAATGATGACATCAGTTCGACTTTCAAGCGAAGGAGCTGACCCTTCAACTGGCCAGGCAGGAGGTTATTCGTCACACACCAAGGTTCAACTGTTTGGATTGCTCTAAAAAAATAGTTCAAATGGCTCTGAGCACTATGGGACTTAACTTCTGAGGTCATCAGTCGCCTAGAACTTAGAACTAATTAAACCTGACTAACCTAAGGACATTACACACATCCATGCCCTAGGCAGGATTCGAACCTGCGACTGTAGCGGTCACGCGGTTCTAGACTGAAGCGCCTAGAACCGCTCGGCCACAGAGGTCGGCTGAATTGCTCTACTCAGTTATAAAAATTTCTGCGGCTCAGACAACTTCCACCATACAGTGAAACCATCCTAGACAGTAGCAGGATTTTCACCTTCAGAAAACAAAAAAAGGACCACTGAACGTTGTTCAGTGTTGACGTTAATAACATAACAGTTTTATCTGTCAACTATTTTCACCCCATCCCTGTGTTACCAACCTGAAGTCATCAAGGTACAAAACTCCTCCTAAAAATTCTTTCATTTCTACGTCAGGTTGTCTCTTTAAATATGGAAAGCCCCTCGTAGTGTACTTCCTGTCAGTTTCACGTTTGTTCGGTGGCACTTCCGGGGTGTTGCGATTGTAATGACGATCAGTGTAAAACAGGGCGTGTTTATGTTGAGGGTATTACCGAGAAACCCGTTAATGCTTCGGCTTCACGTGGCAGGTCGGTAGTGGCACCCCCGGCTGCCTCGTGGACGGGGCAGGGCGCCCCAGTATCCGCGGCACGCAGCCAATATGCGGCGCCGCGCCATTCCAGCCTTGTTTTGCCGGCAGCTGCGTGAGCGCGCAGGCCACAGCGATATGTCATAGGCGGGTACGACGTTGGGGCCTACCTGACTGAAGCTACGCTGTTCCCTTTTGCTGGCCTCCTGCTTACCAACAGGGGTCACGTGCAGGGTCGTTAGTCTATGCAGTGTAAGCTCGTCGGGCATAATGTCAGTAGCCGCCTTGTAAGAACTCACTTTGAAGTACTGTAGGTGCTGTAAAACTGGTAGCAAGTAATCATCTTGGAGTTGTTGCAATTCGTCTTATTTCCGTGCTTGTTAAGATAAACTCTAGAGGAACTGCGCCTAATGCAAGATATCGGAAAAAAATCGCAACACCAAGAACGAATTGTGCGACGTAAACGAAAGTTGGTAAGCGCGCTTCTACATCTGAAAGATAATTTCTAGTAAAATTTCGCGCCAGTCGCGTAAGAGTGGTACTGGCATCGCTACTATGGAAATAAAAATTACCATCAGGTTACTTTCCATTCAGAAAGCTGTTGCACTCAGCGACTTTCATATTGACTTGTAAATTATTGATTGCAGCGATCAGTCGTTCTTTTTAAATTTTATTCGCTGATCTAGATTTCATCTAGGAGCTAGCCATTCTCAATGCACGATTATTTTCGCTGAATGCTTTTAATGCCTGTTGGTCGGGCGTCATCCACAGTTCATTGACTAAACTGTGGATGAAGCCCGACAAACAGGCATTACATGCATTCAGCGAAAATAATCGTGCATTGAGAATGGCTAGCTTCTAGCTGAAATCTAGATCTGCCAATAAAATTTAAAAAGAACGACTGATCGTGGCAATCTATAATTTACAAATAAAAATTAGGTTTCAAACTTCCTGGCAGATTAAAACTGTGTACCGGACCGAGACTCGAACTTGGGACCTTTGTCTTTCGCGGGCAAGTCCTCTATCAACTCAGCTACCCAAGCAGGACTCACGCCCCGTCCTCACAGCTTTACTTCTGGCAGTACCTCGTCTCCTACCTTCCAAACTTATCGTGTTTGAGTCGTGCTTGGGTAGCTCAGTTGGTAGAGCACTTGCCCACCAAAGGCAAAGGTCCCGAGTTCTAGTCTGGGTCCGGCTGTTTTAATCTACCAGGAAGTTTCATATCAGCGCACACTCCACTGCAGAGTGAAAATCTCATTCTGGAAAAATTAGGTTTGCTTTAAATACACGCTATAAATGCAGTGCATCTTTGAGATTGGACTTTATAAGTTGAAGTTAGTCAAGAATGCCTTTAAGGCGACAAAGACGCCATCATAAACACCTCACTGAGTTTTAAAGAGGTCGTGAAACAGGGTTCAAATGGCTCTGAGCACTATGGCACTTAACATCTGAGGTCATCAGCGCCCTAGAACTTAGAACTACTTAAACCTAACTAACCTAAGCACATCACACACATCCATGCCCGAGGCAGGATTCGAACCTGCGACCGTAGCAGTCGCTCGGTTCCAGACTGAAGTGTCTAGAACCGCTCGGCCGGCGTGAAATAGGTCTATGAGAGCGCGATATTGCAGAAAGCCTTACAAGAAATGTAGCCACTGCACATGATTGCTGACAGCGGTGGTCACGAGATAATACGGTTGCAAGAAGTCTGAGCTCCGAACGTTCCCGTGGCACTACACAGACGGAAGACCATCGTCTACATTGATGTCTCTGGTGCGTCGTGCTGCACCTGCAGCTGCAATGTAGCAGCAGTTGGCACCACATCTTACACATCGAACTGTTACAAATAGGTTACTTCAAGGACAGTTACGAGCCAGACGCACTGTAGCGTGCATTCCACTGACCCTAAACCACCGCCATTTGTGACTTCAGTGGTGTCAAGTGAGAGCTCATTAGAGGGCAGAGTGGAGGTCTTCTGATGAAAGCTGTTTCTGCCTCGGTGCCAGTGATGGCTGTGTGCTGGTTAGAACGAGGCCAGTTGATGGCCTGCAACCAACCTGTCTGCGTGCTGGGTAAACTGGGCACACAAGGAGTTATGGTCTGAGGAGCGATTTCATATGACAGCAGGGGCACTCTCGTGGTTACCCACCCACCCTGACTGCAAATTTGAATGTCAATCTGATGACTATATCTATTCATGAACAGAAATTCAGTGGGTCTTCTCCAACACTCTAACGCTCTATCATGCTCTACAGAGTGTCGACATGTTGCCTTGACCTTTTCGATCGCCAGATCCCTGTGCAGTTGGGGACATACGGATATCTTCAGGCGACAACTCCAGCCTCATCGACAAACAGCATTAAAAGTCCCTGTATTGACCGACCAAGTGCAAGGAATATGGAACTCCAGCCCACAAACTGACATCTGGCACTCATAAAATCCAATGCATGCACGTTTGTATGTTTCTATTCAACATCCTGGCGGTTACATCGCGTATTAATACGCCAGAATTTCACATTTGCAATGGATTATCTCGCGCGCTTGCATTATCTTGTGATGTTGCAATGTTAACTGCTGTGGCCGCCCACTTCATACATCGTAGCGCATACTGCATCGGCATCCCACTTCACGTCTCACCAACACGGGATGCCTGGATCACAAGGTGTATATTCACCTGGAAAACCTACATCGTCTGTATTTCAACACAAATATTTATCGGCGGCCTCAATATAACACAACAACAAGTCTCCACCAACAGCCACCGGGACTGCTACCCTACTGTCACCAGAGGTCGCAGCTAGCCTATGAACTACTTTGTTACGCCAGGCACGTGCTCGGAAATAGTTCCGCCAGATACATCCGACAAACGGACTTTAAAGGGCGGTGCACTGCCGGTAAAGGGCAGTTTGATCCACAAAAATGGTTCAAATGGCTCTGAGCACTATGGGACTTAACATCGAGGGTCATCAGTCCACAACACCCGGCCATCACGAGGCAGAGAAAATCTCTGACCCCGCCGGGAATCGAACCAGGAACCCGGGCGTGGGAAGCGAGAACGCTACCGCACAACCACGAGATGCGGGCTTTGATCCAGAGCTTGGAAGTATATAGAGGTGCCACCCCGGCAGCCATGGCCAAATGCCTCTTCTAGCTGGCCGATTTCTTGCAGATGGTGTAGTCGACGAACATATTGACATTGTATAATTGTTTTATTGTGATCTCTCCCCGTGAAGAGTCGGGTCTTTTCTATTACGATATGTTATTTTCTATTTGGGATGATCCTCAGTCGGGATCTAATCTGTTGTTCTGGAGATTGTATTATTGTTTCCTTTTGGTGACTCCAATAAGTTGTTTTCGGACTTGTGTTTTCCGCATTTCTATTCTGATAGCCCAGATGCTTCATTAATCACGTAAGTATGTAGTGGGGCGGTGGATAAATAATCTGAAATGGTCGTTACTTCCGTCGCTAGGTGAAAGAAACTTACACTCCTGGAAATGGAAAAAAGAACACATTGACACCGGTGTGTCAGACCCACCATACTTGCTCCGGACACTGCGAGAGGGCTGTACAAGCAATGATCACACGCACAGCACAGCGGACACACCAGGAACCGCGGTGTTGGCCGTCGAATGGCGCTAGCTGCGCAGCATTTGTGCACCGCCGCAGTCAGTGTCAGCCAGTTTGCCGTGGCATACGGAGCTCCATCGCAGTCTTTAACACTGGTAGTATGCCGCGACAGCGTGGACGTGAACCGTATGTGCAGTTTACGGACTTTGAGCGAGGGCATATAGTGGACATGCGGGAGGCCGGGTGGACGTACCGCCGAATTGCTCAACACGTGGGGCGTGAGGTCTCCACAGTACATCGATGTTGTCGCCAGTGGTCGGCGGAAGGTGCACGTGCCCGTCGACCTGGGACCGGACCGCAGCGACGCACGGATGCACGCCAAGACCGTAGGATCCTACGCAGTGCCGTAGGGGACCGCACCGCCACTTCCCAGCAAATTAGGGACACTGTTGCTCCTTGGGTATCGGCGAGGACCATTCGCAACCGTCTCCATGAAGCTGGGCTATGGTCCCGCACACCGTTAGGCCGTCTTCCGCTCACGCCCCAACATCGCGTAGCCCGCCTCCTGTGGTGCCGCGACAGGCGTGAATGGAGGGACGAATGGAGACGTGTCGTCTTCAGCGATGAGAGTCGCTTCTGCCTTGGTGCCAATGATGGTCGTATGCGTGTTTGGCGCCGTGCAGGTGAGCGCCACAATCAGGACTGCATACGACCGAGGCACACAGGGCCAACACCCGGCATCATGGTGTGGGGAGTGATCTCCTACACTGGCCGTACACCTCTGGTGATCGTCGAGGGGACACTGAATAGTGCACGGTACTTCCAAACCGTCATCGAACCCATCGTTCTACCATTCCTAGACCGGCAAGGGAACTTGCTGTTCCAACAGGACAATGCACGTCCGCATGTATCCCGTGCCACCCAACGTGCTCTAGAAGGTGTAAGTCAACTACCCTGGCCAGCAAGATCTCCGGATCTGTCCCCCATTGAGCATGTTTGGGACTGGATGAAGCGTCGTCTCACGCGGTTTGCACGTCCACCACGAACGCTGGTCCAGCTGAGGCGCCAGGTGGAAATGGCATGGCAAGCCGTTCCACAGGACTACATCCAGCATCTCTTCGATCGTCTCCATGGGAGAATAGCAGCCTGCATTGCTGCGAAAGGTGGATGTACACTGTACTATTGCCGACATTGTGCATGCTCTGTTGCCTGTGTCTATGTGCCTGTGGTTCTGTCAGTGTGATCATGTGATGTATCTGACCCCAGGAATGTGTCAATAAAGTTTCCCCTTCGTGGGACAATGAATTCACGGTGTTCTTATTTCAATTTCCAGGAGTGTACATTGTCTGTGCTTACTTTACATCTACCTACACCGTTTACAAGAGCCTGAAAACTATTTTTGCCGTCAGCCAGAAAGCGATGAAGAATATACTGACCATTACTTCCAATCTGCAAGTCCACATTTCTCACTGAGTTTACTGACAGAAAATGTTCCTACTTGGTACATACTCAGTGCGATCAGGAACAATGACTGGAAATAAAAGTTCTCAGTCTTAACTGATAGATATACTAAGTAAATGTTCACGCGCACAAAATATAATAATATTCCTAATAAAAATAATAATGTCCCTATCGGAAACAGGACTATTAACGATTTAGTGGCGACCTCTTCGGTAAGTTGCAGGTAAAATGATCTGTCGCTCCTGACTTATAACTACCAAAAGATAATAGCTCGCCCCAAAAGTGAAAAAAATCTCGCCACTTTCCACGCGGGTTGTGTCAACATTAGAGCCGGCAAACAAACAGTTTCTTACGTAAAACGTAAGCGATCCAGGATGGTGTACCGCCCTCGCGAGCTCACTTCCTACTTTTACCAAAGAAGTGTTTGGTAGGTGCCTAGGTCTGACGTCATCCTAGGCACAGCGCACACAAGCGTTTAGCTGACGTGGACAGCTTGATATTTCGGTGCAAAGTGTCTGATGCTACAGCCTCTTTCGCCGTAGTTGTACGTGGCCGCAGTGGGCCACCAAGCGGAACATCTGCAACCAACCACGCTAGACACAGGTAGCAGTTTCCAAATGGCCCCTTTTTCGGACACGTATTGATTAATAATTCTTTTGTTTTACATTTATAGTCCTCTTCATTTTTATATGAATTGACTCAATTTGGCTTTAGTTCTTGAAAAAGTTTTAGTTTGACTGCTACAATCTTTTGGAAGGGAAATGACAGTATAAAATGACCTTTGAACAGACGCCTTAAGATTCCTTGTAATGATTCTTATTTATAAAAAAGTCTTGAAAATTGGTACAGCTGTATTAATTCATCAATGAAATGGAGTGCTGTAATTAGAATTTTCTATAACAAATACACATGATACTTAATCTATTATGAATCAGAACGTTTTCATTGCAAATATGGTTTTTAATAATATCTTAAAAACTAATTTTGGTGTCACAGTTGTAAGGTCTTTAGGTCAGACTACATACGAATTCAGCGTCTTCAATTTTTCGTAAAAACGCTGCTTTTGACCAAAATATTACACCGATCAAGTTGAGACTTGTAACTTTTAATTGTGACATACATTTGCTCCTTCTGAGCAGTTCATTTCTTTCTAACTTCCTTATTCGGCGCGGCTCATTTTTTCCTTAAAATTATATAATTAGCAAAACATATTCATCTGATCGTTCTGAGACTTATCAATGTTAACACCAATATACTAAAGCACACACTGACAAGGTTTTTAAAAGTTATTTAATTCACAATTTCAGTCTTAGATTATGATGCAATCCTTTGTACAAGTTTTGCGTTAAGCCGGTTCCCAGAACTCCTGAAGATAGACGTTAACTGTGGATATTATATCACCGACACAGTCCCTTCGGTTATTCAGAGATGCCACTAAACCCGCCCAAAGACATAAACAACCATGCATGAGCAGCACCAGTTAGACAGAGGGGGTCCGTCAGCCGATCAGTTCCAGACAGTCTACCAGGAAGGAGATACACAGCTCGTGTTCTCTGATGTTCAACCACGCCTAGACGGTCAATGTCGCGGTTCGTTCGCGTCCCCATTGTTACTTTGTGCCGAGAAGAGTTCTCAACAAGGTGAGTATCCAGACGACATGGAGTGAACTTAAGCGACGTAATTCGGACATGGAGGAGACAACCGAGCGAGGTGGCGCAGTGGTTAGCACACTGGACTCGCATTCGGGAGGACGACGGTTCAATCCCGTCTCCGGCCATCCCGATTTAGGTTTTCCGTGATTTCCCTAAATCGCTTCAGGCAAATGTCGGGATGGTTCCTTTGAAAGGGCACGGCCGATTTCCTTCCCAATCCTTCCCTAACCCGAGCTTGCGCTCCGTCTCTAATGACCTCGTTGTCGACGGAGCGTTAAACACTAACCACCAGCACCACCACCATGGAGGACACACAGAGGGACAGGAACTGTTATGCCTCACTCAGGCCACCAAGAGCTGCTACTGCAGTGTATGACCAGTACCTGCGGATTATGGCTCGGAGGAACCCTGACAGCAACGCCACCATGTTGAATAACGTTTTCCGCGCAGCCACAGGGCATCTTGTTACGATTCAAACTGTGCGCAATAGGCCGCATGATGCGGAGCTTCACTCCCGACGTGGATGGGGTGGTCCATCTTTGAAACCGTGACACCATGCAGATGGACCGAACAACATGCCGAATGGACCGCTCAGGATTCGCATCTCGTTCTCTTCGCCGATGAGTGTTACATATGCCTTCAACCAGGCACACGTCGGAGCCGTGTTTGGAGGCGACCCGGTCAGGCTGAACGCCTTACACACACTGTCCAGCGAGTAGAGCAAGGTGGAGGTTCCCTGCTGTTTTGGGGTAGCATTATGTGGGGCCGACATACGCCACTGGTGGTCATGGAAGGCGCCATAACGACTGTACGATACGTCAATGCCATCCTCCGACCGATAGTGGAACCATATCGGCAGCATACTGGCGACGCATTCGTCTTCATGGACGACAATTCGCGCCCCAATCGTACACATCTTGTGAATGACCTCCTTCAGGATAACGACATCGCTCTACTACAGTGGCCAGCATGTTCTCCAGACATGAACCCTGTCGAACATGCCTGCGACAGACTGAAAAGGGCTGTTTTAGGACGACGTGAACTACTAACCACTCTAAGGGATTTACACCGCATCGCGGTTGAGGATAATATGGACCAACAGTGCCTTGATGAACTTGTGGATAGAATGCCACGACGAATACAGGCATGCATCAATGCAACAGGACATGCTACTGGGTATTAGAAATACCGGTGTGTACAGCAATCTGGACCACTGGTGGTACAACACGCAATGTATGGTTTTCATGAGCAATTAAAGGGGTCGAAATGATGTTTATGTTGATCTCTATTCCAATTTTCTGTACTGATTCCGGAACTCTCGGAGCCGAGATGATGCAAAACTTTTCTGATGTGTGTATGTTAAGGACGGGTACTTTCTGATGAAGTGTCAGTACTAATAGTGAACTGGGGAAAGCTCCGGCACACTCGCTCGAGTCTGTACCTGTTACAACGATACAGCGATTGTTTCGCCCCAGTGTCTCATAGATAAATGTATTTCCGAAATTTTATTACTCTACGTTAATTATTTTTGGTGTTACGGTTCTTTCCGTAAATGTAGTTCTGTTTTCAACCAAACATGCTTCAGTTCTTTTTGTACTATCTTTAGTGGGTTTATTCGTTTATTTCTTAGTTAATGTAACTATTACTTGTGTGTGGTGTTTCTTCTCTTGCTTGTGTCGTCCTAAGATGCTTATTTCTTCAGTGTTGTAGTTACACACACAGTTTGCATGATTTGTAAGCTAAGCAAAGGGTTTCTATCGCCATTTCACATGAAATGGCTAACAAAGTATACAAAATTCCTGTGTAACGACAACAGCGAAAGAAATAACAGTATTAAAGCGACACAAGCAACGGAAGAAACACCACAACATCAAAAACCATGATAACGTGTATACTGTGTAGCAGATTTAAAACTGACACACACACACACACACACACACACACACACACAAATAAAAAATCTAAGAGTTTCATTTGAGAATGAAAGTAAAACAAATGAACCCACTGAAGATAGCACAAATAGTGCTAAAAAATGTATGGGTGAAAATAAAATTATAAAATGTTGTCTTGCATAAGACGGAGTTCCTCTCCAGTTTTTCTGGTGCCAGATTGTCATAAGACACACTATATCAAGCGTTAAGTCATGACAGCGGAAAGGTATTTATCAAATAAATTTTCTTGGGACAGGAAAGCTTCCATACAAAAAATCTGCACAGATGTGAAACTGCTTGCCCTTTCCTCACACGGAATCCTACAAGCCATGAGTGAAGGGCAACATGCAGAGATCACATAGGTTTCAGGCGCAGTTCTCTACTGCAGATTGTTAACGAAGGTACATGGAGTGGGTTCCCATATGTGTGAGAGGCTTGAACACTTCTCACGTAATACAGCCGCGTACATTATCCTGGATGTCGAGTAATCTTCAGGGACAATAATAACACTGAGAGTGCCCCATTGAAGTGTATAAATAATCGATCTGAGGGACAGCGTGCAGAGCTGTCGTTTGTTCTCAAGAGATTCATATGTAAAGGTTTCGGACTTGATTAACTCCGCACGACCGGAATTAACTCAGATTGAACTCAGAATGGTAGTTGGAGCTAGATGCAATGGATTTTCCATTTCTGATATCGTTAGGGAAGTCAGTGTTTCGAAATTCAGTGTCAAGAGTATGCCGAGAATACTAAAATTGAGGCACTACGTCTCACCACGGACAATGCAAGGGCCAACGGCCTTCACTTAACGACCGAGAGCAGTGTTGTTTGCGCAAAGTTGTCAGTGCTAAGACACAAGCAATCCTGTGGTCCAACTGAAACGATCATTGACTGAAAATGGCTATGTTCGGCAACCTGTAAACTTCGTGTTCCCAAACAACGACTGCATTTTTATGGATGAATATGCACCATGTCACAGGGCCACAGTTATTCGCGATCCTGTTGAAGAACATTTTGGACAATTCGATCCAATGATTTGACCGTTCAGATTGCCCAACAAGAATCCCATGGAATATTTATGGGACGTAATCGAGAAGTCAGTTCCTGCGCCATATCCTGCACCACCAAGACTTCAGCAACTATGGATAGCCATAGAAGCACCATGGCGTCCATGCCACGTCGAGTTCCTTCATTACGCCAAGCGAAAAGAGGTGAGACACGATATTAGGATGTATTCCACGACATTCTTCACCTCAGTGTAGATCATTGAGGGAAAACAGATAGGCTGCCCGAAGTGGCCAAGCGGTTCTAGGTGCTACAGTCTGGAACCGCGCGACCGCTACGGTCTCAGGTTTAACTCCTGCCTCGGGCATAGATGGGTATAATGTCCTTAGGTTAGTTAGGTTTAAGTAGTCCTAAGTTCTAGGGGACTTACGACCTCAGAATTTAAGTTCCATAGTGCGCAGAGCCATTTGAACCATTTGACAACAGATAAGAGTGTAAATAAACTAATTTTTTAGTGAAGCGAAATTGATACACAGACTTTCTTATGATACAAACCATGATTTTAAAAAGTATCTAAAAACACATTGGGTTTATATGGAACATCAAATGAAACGTGGCAGTCAACATCCCCGCAATTTGGTAGCTTTAAGGAGTTTAAACATCAGTCAGTGTCTTCAGTTAGATATATGATAGCTAGGAAAATCTATTAAGTCCCTTACTCCCAGAATTGTGTCCTTTGTCAAGGCTAAGGCAGTTGCACACGGTATTAATATGTCTCCTGGGGGACTACTGATTTCTTATCAGGCGTGTTTACAAAACATTTCAATTTATTTATCTTGCGACATGTGAAAATTAGTCAGTTGCTTTAGATGGAAGCAAAGAGGGGGGGAGGCGACGAATCACATCAGTATCACAAAATGTTCATTAACGTGTTTTTGTAAAACTTTGATCCACTGCTTTTTCCGCACTGGGTGTTACTACATGGAGAAAGATTTCGTTTCAGTTGCCTCTTCTGCATTAATGAACTTTTATTCTATTACAAGTATCGGGGTGTGGGAGCGTATAATAGTGAGCGAAGTGCATAGGTAGATTCATTTGCGTTTGGTTCAGACCATGAACAAATTTTAAAATGATACCATTTTTCAATGTAGACTGTTATTGAACTGAGTCCAATTTATTTTATATTCCCGTTTACACTGAGGTGACGAAAGCAATGAGACACTTCGTAATATCGTGTCGGACCTCCTTTTGCCCGGCGTAGTGAAGCAACTCGACGTGGCAAGGACTCAACAAGTCATTGAAAGCCCCTGCAGAAATATTGAGCCACGTTGCCTTCTTTTTTGGGGGGGAGGGGGGGTGGAAATGTTGCCGGTGCAAGATTTGTGCACGAACTGACCTCTCGATTACGTCATTGTCATCCATAAAAATCCTACTTGTTTGGAAACACGAAGTCCACGAATGCCTGCAAATTATTTCCAAGTAACTGAACATAACCATTTCGACTCAGTGGTGCACACCACACATAATCATTATGGAGCCATTACAGCTGCCACAGTGCCTTGTTTATAGCTTAGGTCCATGGCTTCGTGGATTATGCGCCACACTCGAACCCCACAATTAGCTCTTATCAACTGACGGTCACGTTCTCGCTTCCCGATCCCGGGGTCCCGGGTTCGATTCCCGGTGAGGTCAGCGATTTTCACCTGCCTCGAGATGACTGGATGTTGTCTTCATCATCATTCATGAAAGTGGCGGGTTTGGAGTGAGCATCGATTGGGAATTTGTATGGGCGCTGATAACCGCCCAGTTGAGCGCCCTTCAAAACAAACATCATCGTCTTACCAACTGAAATCGGGACTCATCTGACCAGGCCACTGTTTTACAGCCGTCTAGGGTCCAGCCGATATGGTCACGAACTCAGGAGAGAAGCTGCGGGCAATGTCGTGGTGTTAGCAAAAGCACTCACATCTATCGTCTGTTGCCGTAGACCCACTAACACCAAATTTCGCCGCATTATTCTAAACGATACGTTCGTCGCACGTCTCACATTGATTTCTAGAATTATTACACCCAATTGGCACTAACAACTCCACGCAAACGCCGTTGCTGTTCGCGGCTGTTACGTGAAGGCCGTCGGCCTCTGCGTTGTCCGTCGTGAGAGGTAACGCCTGAAATTTGGTTTCCTCGGCACACCCTTGATACTGTGGATTTCGGAATATTGAACTCTTAACGATTTCCGACATCAAATGTCCCATGTCTCTAGCTCCAACTACCATTCTGAGTTCAAACACGGTTGATTCTCGCCATACAGCCTTAACCATGTCGGAAACCATTCCACATGAATCACGTGAGTACAAATGACAGCCCCACGATGCACTGCCCTTTTATACCATGCGTACGTGATAATACCGCCGTCTGTATACGTGCATATCTCTATCCCATGACTTTTGTCACTTCAGCATACATTACTGAAAAGAACTGATAGCCCATTTTCAAATGCGAAGCTAGGAAGACATATCAAAAAATGGTTCATATGGCTCTGAGCACTATGGGACTTTACATCTGAGGTCATCAGTCCTCCAGAACTTAGGACTACTTAAACCTAACTAACCTAAGGACACCACACACATCCATGCGAGCGTAGCAGTCGCGCGGTTCCGGACTGAAGCGCTTAGAACCGCTCGTCCACCGCGGCCGGCGAACACACATCAGCTTAATGTGGAAAAATCTTGAAAACCCTCAATCTAATATTATCAAACCCTTTTTAATAAGGCCAGTAAGGTGGAGTCGAGATTGTAAGCTAGTTAGCTCGTGGTATTAATGAAGAGGTGGTGAAAATTTATAGCACAACTAAACTAAAAAAAGGCTGATAAAACTCATTCTCAGGCATTGATTTATCGTCATTTTTGTAGTGGTGAGATTTTGGGGAGAGGGGTGTAATTGTAGAGGAAGAGCAGGGCTTGCCTACAGTAAGAAGTTCAAATGGATGTAGGCTGGAGCAGTTATGCAGAGATGAAGAGACTGGCACGCAACAGGCTAAACTGGGTAGGAGCGTCACACCATTCTCTGCATACGAGATCACAAAAACAATAACAATGATCGACTGTTCGATGTAAATGTACAAAAGCTGTCACAGTGGTCATGATTTCCTCAGTATACTGCAGTAAAACTTAAGGAGTCAACCTAACTTGCAGTAAAAGGTATGAGCAAAGTCGCTGTAATCAGAGAACGTCAGGAAGCAGTATGTAAAAAGAACGAAGTTAGGGGACACATGTTGTTCAGATATATCAGCTATTTTTGGTATTCAGTCACAATTTACTATCACAATTGAAAAGCAGGAGACAGGTGATTGCAAAATTGAAAGAGTGTTCGTGCTTTGTTAGCTTAGTTGCTCAGAACACTGCCCCCAAGGCAAGGTGCGGGGTTCGAGTCCCGAAGCGTTAATCGGTTCTGATATTCCAGGAGGTTTTCAGACATTTTATTTGCTGTCATCATTGTTCGTCAAGTTTTCAACCAACTTCAGATCGGTAATCTCACATAGTTATCCGTCACAGTAAATGTTACAATCCAAAAGAATGAATATTTTAAAAATTGGAGAAAGTTTATTAAAATTATAAAGTTTAAAATTTTCTAATATGTATATATAGGACTTATACCAAATGTAGTGTATCTTTAATAGCAACTTCAGAACGATACACAGACGTTAAATCTTCGCGTTTCTATAGGACTCAATCTCCTTGCACTATGTATTCGGTAAGGTAAGAACATGAAGTCGGAAGTTGATATGGTATCTCAAACGTATAACAGTGTTATCAGAAGTAAGAGATCGCAAACATCTGCATGAAACTACAGGTATTATAATTAAAAAGTGAACACGAGAGAATCAGAAAACAGTACGTTTTAAATTAGCCCATATCTATATATTTGGTTGTTGAATATACTAGCTTTAAAAATGAAAATTAAACGACACGGGTATGTGCACTGACACAAATCAGGCACGAAATGTCACACACAAATAGTCAGCTGGCTGCCCTAGACATCGTAAAGTGAAGGGGCAGGGACCGTAAAAGGGATAATGGCCAAGAGTATGCGAATCGTGGCCGAATCATATAATCTTAGTAGATTATGAGCAGATTAGCGTAAAAGGATTCATTAACTCTATTGGCTGCGAAATATGAAGCTACCATGGTCGCAAATCTTCTTATTTTTATTTGTCGTTATTCTGAGCTTCATTTCTCGTGAGGTTCTCGCTCTCTAAAGTCATAAGCTACCGGCAGATGGAAATGATTGCAAGCCCCTACACTCGATAGATAGCCGCGTCACAAGGAACACTATGTAAGAATCCTGTGTCATCATTCACACTAGTAAAAAAGTTTTTAACTTTTCCACGCACTGCATATTTAGTACACTGTACAGAACGGTGTCGAATTAAGTAGAATGATTATCTAATACCTATAAAGTTGGCACTAAAACGTGTTATTCCAGAATGAGATCTCCACTCTGCAGCGGAGTGTGCGCTAATATGAAACTTACTGGCAGATTAAAGCTGTGTGCCGGACCGAGACTCGAATTCGGGTCCCGAGTCTCGGTCCGGCACACAATTTTAATCTGCAAGGAAGTTTCAAAACGTGTTATTAATATTAAGTCCGACTGGTTTCATACAGCTCTCCATGTTAATCTGTCTCGTGGAAGCCTCTTCATCCCTGCGTAACTGCATAACTACTACAATGCACATCGATTTGAATCCTCGTACTTTGTTCAAGTCTTGGTCTCTAGAGTTTTAGCTCCTCCCCTACCCACAAACAAACACACAAACACATATCTTTAACATTCATCTCTAGCATCACATTTGAAAACCTATTCTGGTTTGAACTAATTGACGTTTCTGCTTCACTTCCATAAAAGACTACACTGAAGACCAATGTGTTAAGAAACGACATTCTAACGAATTTATACTCGGTGTTGATGAATATTTCTTTTTGATAAATTTTTGTCTTGCCAGTCTTCATTTTATAACATCCTTATATCTGTAAACATTTGTTATTTTGATGCCTAATTAACGAAACTCATCTTTAATCATGGTTCCTTAAACTTAATATTATTTGAAGGAGGTCACTAGACGAAAGCTAGTTATCTGTAAATAAATATTCATTCCAATCACTTTTGGTAGTTAAACGATGCCGTTCATTAAATACGTTGAAGCAGTGCAGAGCTGCCAGAATAAATATTTCGACTAAGACTTTTTTAGACTTGTGCACTTTTTTTGTATCAGTCTTCTGACTGGCTTGATGTGGCCCCGCACTAATTTCTCTGCTGTGCTAACCTCTTCATCTCAGAGTAGCACTTGCAACCTACGTCTTCAATTATTTGCTGGATGCATCCCAATCTATGTCTTCCTCTATAGTTTTTGCCCTCTACATCTCTCTCTAGTACCAGTCTTAACAGATGTCCTCTCATTCTGTCCCTTCTCCTTATCAGTGTTTTCCACATATTCCTTTCGTTTCCTATTCTGCGCAGAACCTACTCATTCCTTACCTTATAAGTCTATCTAATTTTCAACATTTCTCAGTAGCACCTCATCTCAAATGCTTCGATTCTCTTCTGTTCGGTTTCCCCACAGTTCATGTTTCACTACCATACAGTACTGTATCCAGACGTACTGTACTACATTCTCAGAAGTTTCTCCCTCAAATTAAGGCCGATATTTGATATTGGTTGACTTCTCTTGGCCATGAATGCCCTTTTTGGCATTTCTAGTCTGCTTTTGATGCCCTCCTTGCTCCGTTCGTCATTGCTTATTTTACTGCCTAGGAAGCAGAATTCCTTAACTTCATCTACTTCGTGACCATCAATCCTAATGTTACGTTTCTCGCTGTTCTCATTTCCACTAATTCTCGTTACCTTCGTTTTTCTTCGATTTACTCTCAATCCATACTCTGTACTCATTACACTGTTCATTCCGTTCAGCAGATCACGTAATTCTTCTTCACATTCACTCAGGATAACAATGTCATCAGCGAATCGTATCATTGATATTCTTTCATCTTGTATTTTAATTCCACTCCTGAACCTTTCTTTTATTTCCGTCATTGCTTCCTCTATGTACAGATTGAAGACTAGGGGCGAAAGGCTACAGCCTTGTCTTACGCCCTTCTTAATACGAGCACTTCGTTCTCGGTCGTCCACTCTTATTATTCCCTCGTGGCTGTTGTATAGTATATGACCCGTCTCTCCGTATAGCTTACCCCTACTTTTCTCAGATTTCGAACATCTTGCACCATTTTACATTGTCGAACGCTTTTTCCAGGTCGGCAAATCCTATGAACGTGTCTTGATTTTTCTTTACCCTTGCTTCCATTATTAACCGCAACGTCAGAATTGCCTCTCCCGTGCCTTTACTTTTCCTAAAGCCAAACTGATCGTCATCTAGCGCATCCTCTATTTTCTTTTCCATTCTTCTATATACACTCCTGGAAATTGAAATAAGAACACCGTGAATTCATTGTCCCAGGAAGGGGAAACTTTATTGACACATTCCTGGGGTCAGATACATCACATGATCACACTGACAGAACCACAGGCACATAGACACAGGCAACAGAGCATTCACAATGTCGGCACTAGTACAGTGTATATCCACCTTTCGCAGCAATGCAGGCTGCTATTCTCCCATGGAGACGATCGTAGAGATGCTGGATGTAGTCCTGTGGAACGGCTTGCCATGCCATTTCCACCTGGCGCCTCAGTTGGACCAGCGTTCGTGGTGGACGTGCAGACCTCGTGAGACGACGCTTCATCCAGTCCCAAACATGCTCAATGAGGGACAGATCCGGAGATCTTGCTGGCCAGGGTAGTTGACTTACACCTTCTAGAGCACGTTCGGTGGCACGGGATACATGCGGACGTGCATTGTCCTGTTGGAACAGCAAGTTCCCTTGCCGGTCTAGAAATGGTAGAACGATGGGTTCGATGACGGTTTGGATGTACCGTGTATTATTCAGTGTCCCCTCGACGATCACCAGAGGTGTACGGCCAGTGTAGGAGATCGCTCCCCACACCATGATGCCGGGTGTTGGCCCTGTGTGCCTCGGTCGTATGCAGTCCTGATTGTGGCGCTCACCTGCACGGCGTCAAACACGCATACGACCATCATTGGCACCAAGGCAGAAGCGACTCTCATCGCTGAAGACGACACGTCTCCATTCGTCCCTCCATTCACGCCTGTCGCGACACCACTGGAGGAGGGTTGCACTTTGTTGGGGCGGTGTTCGGGACCGTAGCCCAGCTTCATGGAGATGGTTGCGAATGGTCCTCGCCGATACCCCAGGAGCAACAGTGTCCCTAATTTGCTGGAAAGTGGCGGTGCGGTCCCCTACGGCACTGTGTATGATCCTACGGTCTTGGCGTGAATCCGACCACTGGTGTCAACATCGATGTGCTGTGGAGACCTCACGCCCCACGTGTTGAGCAATTCGGCGGTACGTCCACCCGGCCTCCCGCATGCCCACTATACGCCCTCGCTCAAAGCCCGTCAACTGCACATACGGTTCACGTCCACGCTGTCGCGGCATGCTACCAGTGTTAAAGACTGCAATGGAGCTCCGTATGCCACGGCAAACTGGCTGACACTGACGGCGGCGGTGCACAAATGCTGCGCAGCTAGCGCCATTCGACGGCCAACACCGCGGTTCCCGGTGTGTCCGCTGTGCCGTGCGTGTGATCATTGCTTGTACAGTCCTCTCGCAGTGTCCGGAGCAAGTATGGTGGGTCTGACACACCGGTGTCAATGTGTTCTTTTTTCCATTCCAGGAGTGTATTATTATTGTAAGCGACGTAGATACATGAACTTTAAAGTTGATTGTCCGGTAATTCAAGCACTTGTCAGCTCCTGCCATCTTCAGAATTGTGTGGATGTTGCTTTTCCGAAAGTCAGATGGTATGTCGCCAGACTCATACATTCTACACATCAAAGTGAATAATCATATTGTTGCCACTTCCCCTAATGATTTTAGAAATTCTGATGGAATATTATCTATCCCTTCTGCCTTTAAGTGAATAACCATATTGTTGCCACTTCCCCTAATGATTTTAGAAATTCTGGTGGAATATTATCTATCCCTTCTGCCTTATTTGATCTTAAGTCCTCCAAAGCTCATTTCCGTATCTCCTCTAAATCAACTCCTGTTTCTTCTTCTGTCACATGAGACAGATTTTCCCCCTCATAGAGACTTTCAGTGTATTCTTTCCACCAACCCGCTCTGCATTTAACAGTGGAATTCCCGTTGCACTCTTAATGTTATCACCCTTTCTTTTAATGTCACCGAAGGTTGTTTTGACTTTAGTCAGTCCTACCGACAATCATTTCTTATTCGATGTCTTCACATTTTACCTGCAGCCATTGCGTCTTAGTTTCCCTGCGCTTCCTATTTATTTCATTCCTCAGAGACTTCCATTTCTGTATTCCTGAGTTTCCCGGAGCATTTTTGTACTTCCTCCTTTGATCGATCAATTGAAGTGTTTCTTCTGTTACCCATGGTTTCTTCGCAGTTACCTTCTTTGTACCTACGTTTTTCTTCGCAACTTGAGTGATGGCCCTTTTTAGAGATGTCCATCCCTCTTCAACTGTACTACCTACTGGGCTATTCCTTATTGCTGTATCTACTGCCTCAGAGAATTTCAACCGGATCTCGTCATTCCTCAGTACTTCCGTATCCCACTTCTTTGCGTATTGGTTCTTCCTGGCTAATGTCTTAAACTTCAGCCTACTCTTCATCACTACTATATTGTGATCTTAGTCTGTCTGCATCTGGGTACGCCTTACAATCCAGTATCTGATTTCGGAATTTCTGCCTGACCATGATGTAATTGAAATTTTCCCGTATCACCCAGACTTTTCCAAGTATGCCTACTGCTCTTGTGATTATTGAACAGAGTACTCTCTATTACTAGCTGAAACTTGTTACAGAAATCTATTTGTCTTTCTCCTCTCTCATTTATGGTCCCAAGCCCATATTCTCCTGTAACCCCTTCTTCTACTCCTTGCCCTACAACTGCATACCTGGGACAGGAGAACATGGGCTTGGGACCAGAAATGAGAGAGGAGAAAGACTAAGTCCTGTAACAAGTTTCAGCTAATAATAGCGAGTACTCTGTTCAATAATCACAAGAGCAGTAGGCGTACTTGGAAAAGTCTGGGAGATACGGGAAAATTTCAGTTAGATTACATCATGGTCAGACAGAGATTCCGAAATCAGATACTGGATTGTAAGGCGTACCCCTACTATATCTATATTTAGCCTTTACATTTCCTTGGTCATATTTTCTAGTTTCCCTAGCATGTTCAAGCTTCTGATATTCCACGTCCCGAGACGTAGAACGTTATCTTTCCGTTGATTATTCAATCTTTTTCTCATGGTAACCTTCCTCTTGGCAGTCCCCTCCCGGAGGTCCAAATGGGGGCTATTCCGGAATCTTTTTCCAACGGAGAGATCATCATGACACTTCTTCAATTACACGCCACATGCCCTGTCTTTAATAGAGTGGTTTCCATTGCCTTCTGCATCCTCATGTCGTTGATTATTGCTGATTTTTCCGCCTTTAGGGGCAGTTTCCCAACCCTAGGACAAGACAGTGCCCTGAACCTCTGTCCGCTCATCCGGCCTCATTGACAAAGCCGGTGGCAAAATGAGGGGCGACTTCTTCAGCCGGAAGTTTTCAGCCACCAATGCTGTTTATTAATCAAAGTTTACGCAGCGGCTTCTTCAGCCGGAAGTTTTCAGCTACCAATGCTGTTTATTAATCAAAGTTTACGCAGCGGCTTCTTCAGCCGGAAGTTTTCAGCCACCAATGCTGTTTATTAATCAAAGTTTACGCAGCGGCTTCTTCAGCCGGAAGTTTTCAGCCACCAATGCTGTTTATTAATCAAAGTTTACGCAGAGGCTTCTTCAGCCGGAAGTTTTCAGCCACCAATGCTGTTTATTAATCAAAGTTTACGCAGCGGCTTCTTCAGCCGGAAGTTTTCAGCCACCAATGCTGTTTATTAATCAAAGTTTACGCAGCGGCTTCTTCAAAAAATGGTTCAAATGGCTCTGAGCACTATGGGACTCAACTGCTGTGGTCATTAGTCCCCGAGAACTTAGAACTACTTAAACCTAACTAACCTAAGGACATCACACACATCCATGCCCGAGGCAGGATTCGAACCTGCGACCGTAGCAGTCGCACGGTTCCGGACTGCGCACCTAGAACCGCGAGACCACCGCGGCCGGCCGGCTTCTTCAGCCGGAAGTTTTCAGCCACCAATGCTGTTTATTAATCAAAGTTTACGCAGAGGCTTCTTCAGCCGGAAGTTTTCAGCCACCAATGCTGTTTATTAATCAAAGTTTACGCAGCGGCAGAATTCGAACCCGAGACCGAAGACGTTTAGATTACGAATCAAACACGCTATCCCAAGAGCACTGGTACAATTTTATGAGTATTTAATTCATTTATATTTCACGGGAAGCACAGATTTTCTTTACCGCACCATGGTTAAGGAGTAATTTTCAATGTGAAAGAAGTTCATACTGCCCTTAAATAAACTATCCGTTTTACGGGGATTTTTAAATTCTTTGGGTTTCGTAAATTTTAATAGGAAATTTTAACTTGAACTTTTATCTCATACTAAAAATCGAAGTTAATTGGTTTAAAATGGTGGGGACGTAAGCGTATTGTGCAGATTAGCACAGAGTCAATTTTGAATAAAGATACGTAAATATTAAACTTAATCGTTTGTGATATTTGCGAGCTTTAACATAGCATCAGTTCTGCATAAACGAAATGTAAATATTGAACATTATTATTCTGTTAATTTACATTTACACTCAGAAACGTAAATAGTAGAATTAAATAAGGAGGACAAATTAAAGACAAAGTTTGCTTCTCTGTTCAAGTTGTTAGAACTTCCGCTACTGTGAGCAAAAGGCGGAACTTCCCTGCCGAACGAGCTGTCGTATGGGCTTGTCTGTGTGATGCGATACGGAAATTCATTAATTTAAGAAACAACCGATTAATGTAGAAATGTACATTTATCTTGGTCCAAAGTTAATGTCAGTGCTTTTTAAGTCTTGGATAGTGTATGTTATTAACACCGCAATTCTGTAAGTGGTGTTTTCATAATCATCAATGCAGTATAAGAATTAATATTATCGACCAAATAATTTACATGTGTTGGTTACAGAAGGAAGACAAAGGGACTAATAACGAAATGGATATTCCGCAAGGAGGCTATACCAGCTCTTGCGTATCATACTTTTAAAATCAGGACAATGCAGCGTGCGTAGACAGAAAGACGTCCCAGAGAGTCACGAAGTGTTGTTTTTTCTCACAGACAAATCAGCATCGAAGCCACTTTACAGCCACCACTCAACTATTTCTTTGTAAGCAAGAATCTATCTGAAGAAGGGCAAATTTTTGGTTGTTCATGCCAGAATCGAAATGGAACCGTTTGCAACGGTATTTCGGCCGGCCCGCGGAACATTGACAATCGTGTGTCAATCATAAACTTCATCTACCGGCGCAACTGTACAGTTCTCTCTTCGAATCCTACACTGACGAAAGTGGAAAATGTTCCCACATGAAAGCCCACTCCGATATTTACAAACCTTACCAAAATGTTCACCACATAACAGTTAGTAAATGAATAAGCTTTCGTTCCTTACAAAATTCGTTGTATTTTTGGCCGGAACACCCCATTTGGGGTTGTTCGGCTGCCTAGTGAAAGTCTTTTTGTTTGACGGCACTTCGGCGACTTTTGCGTCGCTGAAGATGAGATGAAATGTTTGGGAGAACACAAACGGGCATCCCTGAACGAAGAAAACCTTCTATACGGTCGGGAATCGAACCCGGGATCCCGCCGTCTAGTAGCAGCGACGCTAATCACTACGCCACGAACAGTGGACCCCGAAACTTATTAATTTCATCAACGAAAGAGTAGCAGGTTTGGCACTCGTAAGTACCGATATTCAGAATTATTACAAACGACTGAAGCGATTTCACAATTTTGTTGTAGCTGTAGGCCTATTATTTGTCATATTGTCACAGGGCTTTGCGCACACATAGTGGAACTCAAAAAAGTTTTTATGACATATTGCAAGTGCACCACACGTGCTCCCTGGTCCTGCAGGTATCAAGTCGATACTCAATTTCTTCCCACGTTCGGCGTGTCAAAAGCTCTGTCGATGTTAGCTCGCAGATCTCGTAGTTTCGCTGGTGAAGGAGGTACAAACGCTGAATCTTTCATATAACCGCATACAAATGGGCGTAGGTCGGGAGAGTGCGGAAGCCATGACATGAATTACTCATCATCAACACCACGACGACTGATCCACTGATTTCTCAGTTTCCTGTTTAACAGTTCGCGAACATCATGATGGAAGTGGGGTGGAGCACCATCCTGTTGTTACATGAATTCCATACTGTCGGTCTCCAGTTGTGGCATGAGTCATTTTTACAGCATGTCTATATACACGTGTGCGTAAACGATTACTTTGAGAAGAGACTGTAGGCCGACTCATTTATTTCCCCTTGCAGAAGCATTCTGAAGCTTTAAACTACGCATACCGTCGCCGAGTGGAGTTGGCAGTTGGTAGATCTTTGTTAAACTTCGATCTGATGCGTCGCTGGACTCTTACGGTAGACTAATGTGGATGCATTTCAAGCACAACATACGCTTTCTTGTCGCCTATCGTCATCTTCGTTTGTATGGTTCCAAGCACTATGGCCTATGGGACTTAACATCTGAGGTCATCAGTCCCCTGGAATTGGAACTACTTAAACCGAAGTAACCTAAGGACATCACACACAGCCATGCCCGAGGCAGGATTCGAACCTGCGACAGTAGCAGCAGCAACACGGTTCCGGACTGAAGCGCCTAGAACCGCTCAGCCACAGCGGCCAGCTCGTCTTCTTGCCTGACTACACACTCATACGCTCTCGCAGCAGAAATGTGAATTCCAGGTGCAACAATACTAAACTTTTGAGTTTTTCAGTATGAGTGTTGAGTTCCGTGACAATATGTCAATTAATGTAGCTACAAAGAAGATATGTAATCGCTTCAATCAGTTATAATAAGCCAGTATTTTTGTATTCCTTGTGACATGGGAGCGAACATACTCCAAACGTTATCTTCTCAGACACATGATGTTGCAGTTCTTAAAGACTGTTGGCTGGAGGGTGACACGAAACTTTACGTCTACCCGTTGCATCCGTGACCTGCTCTGCGGGAGACAAAATACGGAAAGCGGACAGCCAGTCAAAGATCCGTATAATCCTTCGTGCTTTTATGATATGAAATGCTCTTTGGGGTCTTGCATTACGCTACAGTATACCAGTTGGTGCCTTGATATTGAAGGACACAACAAGGTCTGTTATTCTTTTCACATACTAGGGAGCTTTCAGGATCCCTCAAGAATTATCAGGTCAGTCTTATCCAGTAGCTGCCCACATCATAACTCCAGGAGGTGGACGGGTTGGATCTCAAGAATCGCTGTTATACGTGACCTTGGACTTGGTTGTCTACGAAAACGTTCGCGTCAAACTGACTGCCGCTGAACAGAAGCGGAACTGATCGCTAAGCGCTATAAATGCGACAATACCTCCGTTGATTCCACCGCTAAACCACACAAGTCTCGCCGGCCGTAGTGGCCGAGCGGTTCTAGGCGCTTCAGTCCGGAACTGCGCTACTGCTACGGTCGCGGGTTCAAATCCTGCCTCGGGCATGGATGTGTGTGATGTCCTTAGGTTAGTTAGGTTTAAGTAGTTCTAAGCCTTGGGGACTGATGACCTCACGTGTGAAGTCCCATAGTGCTTAGAGCCATTTGAACCATTTGAACCACGCAAGTCTCTGTTGCCTGTGATACGCTATATCAGAAAATGACACATGATCAATCGAAGTCTCAACCCAGCTTCCAGCAATCTCTTACTGACGATTCGTGGCGACACACTGCCTGTGATCTCTATTAGGATTTCAGCTGTTATTATCAGGGGGGTTGTAATTTAAGCCGACGCAAAAAACCTTGCAGGTTTAAAAAATTAAAAATTTCGAATAAACAATAAAACTAAACTATATGAGGGGTGACATGGTCACTATGAAAGTGCAGTTATGAAATTATGCAAAAACAACAACAATCTCTGACGACAAATATTTGTTTATTCAATTACTGGTTTCAATCACAATGACCATCTTGAGATTGGTCTTGCCATGGATGACACTTGAGTCGCCGTGCAGGGTTGCACGTGGACTATTATCACTGCAAAAAAAGTTCTGATAGCGGATTGCGATCATTATCCTGTGGGTCACAGAGAAATCACTGTAGTCCTTACAGCGAAAGAGGGGTCTCGACTGCTAAAGTGGCATGCTGCGAACAATAGTCGACGTAGAACTACGGCAACACAGGCGTTGTCGCAGATACCTCTACAAAATCGCTTTATGTAACTGATTGTATTAGACAAGAGAAGCAGCCGCGCCATTCCGGGTTTAGCCGTCAAGGTTCTTCTTTCGCCATAAATCTCACAAGATAATGTTTGCAGTCCGTCACCAGAACCTATTTGCAGTGGTAATCTTTTACACAGTACCCTGTAAAACTGTCACCAATGATGTTTTCACCAGACGAAACTATAGTCGTCTCGCCTTAACTGTAGGTTGTTTGATTGCTCTGGAAGAAGGGTCATACGAACTACAACAGATGAAATATCAGTTCATTTTATTACTAGTGTTGTTCTATAATAAATGCAATTTTTTTAATTTTATTTATTTATTTATTTGGAAAGCAGGTTTGTGTTATTCATGATTCCAAACCCTCATGTTATTCCCCACTTTTTTAGCTACAAAAACCTATTTTACAACATGATCTCCGTTCAATGCGACGACCTTACGCCACCTGACCAAGAGGGCCCATATGCCCCCATGGTACCACTGTACTGGCCGACATCGGAGTGGATCCTTCATTGGGCGAAAAAGATTGCAGTCGGAAGGTACGAGACTGGAAGTGTTCGCATGTTCCAGTATACCAGGAGTCAAAACTGTGTGCTGCTGGCCAACACGTAGAAGGCCAGACAGGTTTCTGCGACTCTGTTGGGACAATGACAGATGTCTCGCCCGACGACTCATCGTGATTTTGTTCACTACCATTTCTTCATATCCACAAGCCCCAGTGAAAAAGTGCGATTCTCTGGTTTTCCACCAAAAGAAACTCAATGACAACTCCATTTTAAACGATACGCATAGCGCCACGACCTATCGGAACTTTATGGAATTATAGGGGCTGGATTGGGAGTATTCCACGATATCCCACAACAAATTCGGCTTTCTGTTTTTCAACAAAGATTGTCCTAGAAAAAAATTGTGTTTTGCATCACTTACTGAATGTCCTTTGTACAAGTATCAATAACTGATTTTTAAAGCGTTACTTGATGCACTAATTAATAAATTCTTCTCTTTAGGTATAATGTTGAAATTTTAGAAAAAAATAGTTTCCATGCGAGACGTGATTGACACTTCAATCCTACTCGACGATGTTGACTACTTCAGCTGCGATCACGAATTGGGCTGGGCGCTTTCATACAAGCGTGCTGCTGTACTAAGGGAGAGGGCGTGCTTTTTTCTGCCTCCCTCATTCGTCGCTAATGTTGTGGTAACAATGTGCTCTGCCGACTTTGGTGGGACACTGCGACCTTCAGATTGTATCACACATGGAAAACCAATCTGGAGATGATCATTATGATTGAAACTGGTCATTAAATAAACAAATATTTGCGATCCGAGGCTGTTGGCGATCTTACATAATTTCAAACCCCGCCTCTAACAAAGAGTATTACATAGTTACTATTACACAAATTAAAAAGAGACACTATATTGATCGAAGGCAACTATATACTGTCATAAGAATGTATTTTATTGATATTGCGTTTTAAATTCTCTTGTGATATAAGAAAGACAGTTAAATTACTTTTACACTCCCAGAAAAAAATCGTACCTTTATGTAGAATCGTAATGACTGCCAGGTAAAATTTAATTTAAGAACAGAAATTTACAAATCATCACTAATTTCTCGGGTCTTTTTTTCTTTTAAATCATTTTGACCAAACAACACTGTAGATGGAGAAGATTCTCTAAATGGATTAAGTACTGACAGGGCAGGAAAAAAGTAGTTTTAATAATTGGTTGGCGTCTTAAATAAATAAATCGAAGGAATTTAAAGTGATCTATTTAATTGTTAGTACGAAAAATCCTACAAAAACAAACAAAACCTTTAAAACCTGAGTTTACCCCCAGGGTTGGGTTTTTTGGAAAATAACGGGTTATCCTCATTCCTTGTTATCATCCGACTCTTTTTCAGAGCCAGTAGATCTTCTAATGGTGCTGTCCTTAATCCAGTATTCGTACACACTCCTCTTGCCACAGTGTTGCCCTGAAACCATCACATTATCACCCGTTCTGCAATCACTGTACTGCATCCAATATTTGTGCGATCTGTCAGTACGATGCTCTCATGTCCCTCACGCCAGTAACTCCACTTCAGTCCAAGGCTGAAAAGTGGTGATAAGCTGAATGTTCTTCGGGTACGCTGCGTTAGGATCTACACTTGAAAAATGCGAGTAACGTTTTTTGACCCATCCAGTAGCCATCATTTATTCACGCCATGTTTCATATCTGAGGAACGGCGTCCTTTGAACTCGAAGTGAGCTCATATAAGGATGAAATTTTAGGCAACGTATCCTACAGACATGGAAATACTGGAGTATCAGTTTGGTAACGTTCGGTCAAACGAGTTCATGCTGTAAAAATTTGCAGTTCGGCCAGTGCAAACTGTTGTCCATCAAGTCGCTGCCAAACGCGATACAGACACATTTCCGTCGTGTACAAGTACTTTAATCCCCTAAGCAGTCTACAACGTACAGCCAGTTAGGAAGGAAGAAGATTAGGATTTAACGTCACGTCGACACCCAGGTTGTCAGAGACACTGCCCAAGCTCGGAATGTTTCAAGAATCGTGGAGGAAATAGACCTTGCTGAGAAACCATCTCGGAATTTTCCTGGAGCGATACAGGGAAACCTGGATGAACAGACACGAATTTGAAACACCACCCTCCAGAACAAGAGCGTAGTGCGGTAGTCACTGCGCCACTTCGCTTCAATTCATACAGTGGTTGTGTGTGTGTGTGTGTGTGTGTGTGTGTGTGTGTGTGTGTGTGTACACAGTTATGGGTATAAGTGCAAATATTTTTGTTGACTAGTGACAATGAACTGAACAATATTAAATAATTACATCAGTATTTACTTGCACTACTGGTCATTAAAATTGCTACACCACGAAGATTAAACGACAGGAAGAAGATGCTGTGATATGCAAATTATTAGCTTTTCAGAGGATTCACACAAGGATGGCGCCGGTGACGACACCTACAACGTGCTGACATGAGGAAAATTTCCAACCGATTTCTCATACACAAACAGCAGCTGACCGGCGTTGCCTGGTGCAACGTTATTGTGATGCCTCGTGTAAGGAGGAGAAATGCGTACCATCACGTTTCCGACTTTGATAAAGGTCGAATTGTAGCCTATCGCGATTGCAGTTTATCGTATCGCGACATTGCTAGTTCAAATGGCTCTGAGCACTATGGGACTTAACATCTATGGTCATCAGTCCCCTAGTACTTAGAACGACTTAAACCTAACTAACCTAAGGACATCACACAACACCCAGTCATCACGAGGCAGAGAAAATCCCTGACCCCGCCGGGAATCGTACCCGGGAACACGGACGCGGGAAGCGAGAACGCTACCGCACGACCACGAGCTGCGGACAGAGGTGGTTGTTCTCGGTAGTGATTTCTCAGGATCTATGCACCCAAATTGCATGAAAATGTAATCACATGTCAGTTCTAGTATAATATATTTGTCCAATGAATACCCATTTATCATCTCCGTTTCTTCTTGGTGTAGTAATTTTAATGGCGAGTAGTGTATGTATTGAGTCATTTGCTCCGGTGTAAAACGAAATATGATGATGTTCTGAGGTCAGCACCCAGTGTAACGAAAGCGTCCCTACACGTCAGCTAAATTCCTAGTATAGCCAGAAGAGGCAAGTATTGGCTGTGCGGCCAGCTGGCGACGCCCTCCGGCCGCTGCACAGGGAAAAACGGCGCTGACAGATGTGGAGCGGCCGGCAGCGGCCCTCGTGGCGGCCCTCCATCACTGCCGGCCGCAGCACGGCCGCGCCACGCAGCACGCAGCGCCCGCACACTCGCTGCTAAACGGCCTGTCAGGCGCAGCTCGAGCACGTCGAAGGGCCCACTCCTCCGCTGCGCCCGCTGCGTACTTGTCCACCACAAAAAGCGGCCTCACTCTGCGACACACTTTCTTCTAGAATGTCCGCCGACTCTTGGCGGAGGCCGCAGAGTCACGGAGCAAGGCTAAATCCGTAAACGTGCTTGGCTTCAGTGCTCGACAGGTGACGCTGTAAGTAGGCTGTTTAGGTTTTTATGTTGGTAACGCCACGTAGCGCTCTATGTGAAAATCACTGACTGTGCTGTGTGCACTCTGTGGCTGGTTTGCATTGTTGGAATATTTGCTATTGTTGTGTTTAGCCGTTGGATGTGAACAGCGCGTAGCTTAGGCCAGTAGGAGGTGAGTCGCCAGCAGTGGTGGATGTGCGAAGAGAGATGGCAGAATTTTGAGAGCGGACGATCTGGACGTGTGTCCATCAGAAAGAGTAAATACTGGATATCATATATATACAGGGTGAGTCACCTAACATTACCGCTGGATATATTTCGTAAACCACATCAAATACTGACGAATCGATTCCACAGACCGAACGTGAGGAGAGGGGCTAGTGTAACTGGTTAATACAAACCATAAAAAATGGAACCCCGTTAGTTTTGTTAGCACATCTGAACATATAAACAAATACGTAATCAGTGCCGTTTGTTGCATTGTAAAATGTTAGTTACATCCGGAGATATTGTAACCTAAAGTGCACGCTTGAGTACCACTCCTCCGCTGTTCGATCGTGTGTATCGGTGAGCACCGAATTATGTAGGGATCCAAAGGGAACAGTGATGGACCTTAGGTACAGAAGAGACTGGAACAGCACATTACATCCACATGCTAACACCTTTTTATTGGTCTTTTTCACTGATGCACATGTACATTACCATGAGGGCTGAGGTACACGTACACACGTGGTTTCCGTTTTCAATTACGGAGTGTGTCCCGACATGTCAGGCCAATAGATGTTCAATGTGGTGCCCATCATTTGCTGCACACAATTGCAATCTCTGGCGTAATGAATGTCGTACATCTGGAGTAATGTCGCCGCAGGCTGCCACAACACGTTGCTTCATATCCTCTGGGGTTGTAGGCACATCACGGTACACATTCTCCTTTAACGTACCCCACAGAAAGAATTCAAGAGGTGTAAGATCAGGAGAACGGGCTGGCCAATTTATGCGTCTTCCACGTCCTATGAAACGCCAGTCGAACATCCTGTCAAGGGTCAGCCAAGTGTTGGTTGCGGAATGTGCAGGTGCACCATCATGCTGATACCACATACGTCTACGCGTTTCCAGTGGGACATTTTCGAGCAACGTTGGCAGATCATTCTTGTACAAACGCGATGTTTGTTACAACACGCAACTGAACGTCGGAGGTTTCCAGTGTCAACTTTAGGTTACAATATCTCCGGATGTAATTAACACTTTACAATGCGACAAACGGCACTGATTACGTATTTGTTTATATGTTCAGATATGCTTACAAAACTAACGTGGTTCCATTTAAAAGAACGCAGATTTGTGTTAAAAAACATACTTCCGTGCATTTTTGTATGGTTTGTATTAAACAATTACACTAGCTCCTCTCCTCACGTTCGGTCTGTGGAATCGGTTCGTCAGTATTTGATGTGGTTTACGAAATATATCCAGCGGTAACGTTAGGTGACTCACCCTGTATATGTTTGTTCTCTGTCAAAATCTTGCATTTGCTAACTATGCCTATCAGTAGTTAGTGCCTTCAATAGTTAGAATCTTTTATTTAGCTGGCACTTTTGGGCTCGCTGTATTGCAGTAGTACGAGTAACGAATATTTTTGTGAGGTAAGTGATTCATGAAATGTATAGGTTATTGTTAGTCAGGGCCATTCTTTTGTAGGGAGTATTGAAAGTCAGATCGCGTTGCGCTAAAAATATTGTGTGTCAGTTTAGTGTTAATCAGAATAAGGAAAGAGAGAAATGTCTGAGTACTTTCGGTTCTGCTCAGCTGTTTGAAAGCCAAATAACGTAAGAGGTCTATCAGCATAGTAATTCATTAATTTTTCTAAGGAGATGTTTCAACGCAATGGGACGGAACAGCCTACAAATACACCAGGTCACGGTGAGAAATTGTACAATGCATGTAAAACACACTTCCTACAAATCTTATCCCAGGAAATGTATTCACAGTTGCAAATATGAACCACCATCGGCAGTCTGTTGGAATGACGATCTAAGGTACATATTATATGCTGATAGGGGCGCATTTTATTTCCAGTTTTGCTGTTAGTTTCAAGAAATTTAGGAGGATTAATCCACTTAATTACAGGCCCATATCGTTAACGTCTGTATGCAGCAGGATTTTGGAACATATATTGTGTTCGAAAATTATGGATTCGCTCGAAGAAAACGGTCTATTGACACACAGCCAACATGGGTTTAGAAAGCATTGTTCTTGTGAGACACAACTACTCTTTATTCGCATAAAATGTTGAGTGCTATTGACAAGGAATTTCAGATCGATTCCGCATTTCTGGATTTCCGGAAGGCTTTTGACACGGTACCACACAAGCGACTCGTAGTGAAATTGCGTACTTATGGAATATCGTTTGAGCTATTTGACTGGATTTGTGGTTTCCTGTCAGAAAAGTCACAGTTCGTAGTAGCTGTTAAAGTCATCGAGTAAAACAGTCATCGGTGGGGCCAGCGATGCTCCGACAGCAAGGAGCATCTGCGTAGTATTGATAGTAGGCGCTAGCGCTACGTCTATCAACTACACCACATTTAACGTATTAACAATTCGGTGGAAATAAATTAGACTGCGGGAGCATGTTGTCAGAAGTCTCTCAACGTGCTCACAAAATTTGGCGTGACATGGGGTCACGTCAGCATGACTATAGCGCCAAATGGGGCTTTCCACGCAACAAAAGGCATTGAAGAAACGAGAGTAGACATTGTATGTCAATAACCAAGCAGTTACGATGCACTGTGGCGTTGTTAATAACAACATGGTCCGGAGACAACATTTGGATGGCCTCACACGGAAAAGAATCATCGGGAAGAAGGACGAATTTTGAAGATCGCAGCCCAGGAGTTTGGTACTGCTAACAGCATTGTGACATGTGCATAGTGAGCGTTCCGAACCATTGCTGCACGAAGGAGAGGAGATAGTCAATCACTGTCATCTACAGCAGCAGCTGATCGCTAGACTGTGCGACAGGCAAGAAGGCAACCACGTCAAACAGCGGGTTCAGTGGCAATCACATTTAAAATGACCGCAAGGCACACAATCTCACGGTCCACAGCGACTCGGTGTCTCCACTCGGGTCATATCCTTGCCCTACCACTAGCTCCGTGTGTTCCGTTGCCACCCGCACATTGGCGGCAGTATTTGCGATCGTACGAAGAGCACTGGATCAATGCGGACTGGGGTCGCGTGCTCTTCCCGGATGAGATCTGATTCAGTCTGATTTCTAATTTCGTTCATACACTCATATGACGAGAGGTTGAAACACGTAATGCAGCCAGGAACGTTGTCGAACGAGATCGCTTTGGTAACACATGTGTTATGCTGTGCGGAGGCATAATCATTCATCTCCGTACTGACCTTCAGATCTTTGAACGCGGTACAATCATCGGAGAACGTTGTTGTGACACTGCACTCCTTCCCCAGGTGCGTCTTTTCAGTCATTCCGCCGTGACTTCGATTTTATGGGTGGAAATGCGCGATCACATCGAACAGTGAAGGTGGAGGAGTTCTTGGAAAGAGAGGATATGCGGTGAATGGATTCGCCCACCCGTTCCTCTGACTTAAATACCATCAAGCGCGTGTTGGGAGCATTGACGAATTAGTCCACTTAAACATTCTTCTGTAGCACTATATCTCAAACGCTTCATTTCTGTTCTGCTTTGATTTTCCCACAGTCCCTATTTCACTGTCAAGCAATGCTGTGTTTCATACGTACATTGCCCTAAATTTCTTCCTCAAATTAAGGCCTATGTTTGATACTAGTAACTTCTCTTGGCCAAGTAAGCCCTCTTTCCCAGTGTAAGTCTCCTTTTTATTTCCTCGATGCTCCGTCCATCATGGGTTATTTTGCTTCCTAGGTTGCAGAATTCCTTAACTTCATCTACTTTGTGATCCCCACATCTGATTTTAACTTTATCGCTGTTCTCATTGCTGCTACTTCTCATTACTTTCGTCTTTCTTCGATTTATTCTCAGTCCATACTCATTATTCATTAGACCATCTAATTCAACAGATCAAGTAACTAGTCTTCAGTTTCTATGAGGATAGCAACATCGTCAGCGAACCTTATCATTGATATCATTTCGCCCTGATTTTTAATCGTACTCTTGAACATTACTTTTATATCCGTCATTGATGCTTGGATATATAGATTGAACAGTAGGAGCGAAATACTACATCCCTGTCCTACACCCTTTTTAATACGAACATTTTTTTCTTGGTGTTCCACTGTATTTGTTCCCTCTAAGTTCTTGTACACGCTGCTCATTATCCCGTCTTTCCTTATAGCGTATTCCTATTTTCCTCAGAACTTCGAACATGTTGCCACCATTTTACACTGTCGAACGCTTATTCCACGTTAACAAATCCTATGAACGTGTCATGATCTTTCTTCGGTCTTACTTCCGTTATTAACCGGAGAAAACAGAACTGCTTCTATGATGCTTTTACCTTTTCTAAAACCAAATTGAGCGTTATCTAACATATCCTCAATTTCCCTTCCCATTTTTCTATGTATTATTTTTATTAGCAACTTGGGTACGTGAGACATTAAGCTGATTGCGCAATATTTCTCTCTACCTACCGTTACTAACAAAATGTCGAAATTGTAACGCCGGTAAATGTTCCTTTTCTGAAACGAATATGATCTCCGTCCAGTGCCACTTCCGTTATTTACTATCCTTTCTAGGTAGTACAAATAATTTCCTTCGGGTCTTTTCTATTCTAGTATCTGATAAGACTTTGTTGTTTAGCAAACTGCTACTCTCTCTTTAGGGCTCTTCCTTACCATTATTCTTCCTCAAGCTAAATTCTGCGATAAGTAGCCTGGAAATTCTGTAATTGTTCTCAATTTTCGCGCCTGCTTCCCTAGTTCTTATAATCCACTTCTGAAAGTTCTTCCCGTTCACTCTTAGTTTCATTCACCGACAAGTCAAACAACAGCTGGAACCTCGCTTCTTACTGGGAACACTGTCACTAGACGCCTGTGTGGCAACTGAATCTCCTGGAGGCACCAGAAACAGAGGAGGACGAACTGAAAGCGAATAGCCGCCTCTGTCTCTCGCTGTCTCCCTCTCAGGCACTCCGGCCGCGGCGTCGCGTTTCTGGCTGGTGCAGGTAACGGGTAGCGGCCTGGCGCGTGTTTGCTGTGTAAATGGAGCCGACGCTGGCCGCCGCCGCCGCCGCCGCCGCTGCTTCCCACGCGCCCAGCGCCTCGGAGGTCGGCTGCCCGCAACACCTTCACGGCCGCGAACTCTCTAACCTGCAGCTGCAGTTGCTCGCCCCCATTCGCAGTTAAAACAGTTCCAAAAGACGCCATAAACCCTGGAAAAACTGTCTCATTGCGCTAATCGCTCTAGTTAACTATCTGATGTTTACGTATTATACTCTAAAGATAAGGAAAAACGTTAACTAAAAAACATTCATCAGCCAAACCCTCAGCGTTTGTGTGTGCGTGTGCGTGTGTGTGTGTGTTTTCCGTGGTATAGGAGAGGGACTTATTTTGTCAGAAGTGTTCGATTCGATTTTTTAGATTCTTTTTCTTCACTTTCATACTCTGGAATGTTTTGATACCGCGCGAGATTCTGAATTCAGGTTCAATTCTTCGCACTGTTTGGCGCCTTTTTCTGGCAAATATGTGGTTCTCATGATCCCCACAATAGTGGAAGCAGCTGTTTAAATTATAAGTAAGTGTCATTTTCATATGATAATCCTCTACGCAAACTATTTATGGATCAAAGCTACCACGAAAGGATTTACAAACTTATTTTTTATGTTTATTTGCAGGTACACACTTACAGTCTTGATACACACTGAAATCCTCTCGCCATAGTACCACAGCTCGCCTTAACAGGAGGCAAAACAAGGATGGTGCAAATCATTAACAGAACATTAATAACAGAACTGTAAAACTACCGCAGGCTATCTAGGCAACCGTAAGTAAGTGTAGACTACGGTAGTTTTCCTAGTAACTTTGGTCAGTTAAGAATATAGCCGCGTTACCTGTATGTTAAGTGTGTGGCATACGTGTCAGGCGTTACCTTACTTCTATCGCCTTGTTTGTGCGTACCATCAGTCTCTTAGTAGGTTCCCATATGAACTGGCAGTGGTGAACCGCTTAGAAACTGATTGAGAGAGTATAAAGGGCCATGAAACTTATCATTTTTCTTCTACGTAGTTATACTCCTGTCTGTTACTTAAAAATAAACCGTATTTATGCAAGAAACTTCCTGGCAGATTAAAACTGTGTGCCGGACGGAGACTCGAACTCGGGACCTTTCCTCGCAGGAAAGCTTCTGTTAGGTTTGGAAGGTAGGAGACGAGGTACTGGCAGAAGTAAAGCTGTGAGGACGGGGTGTCAGTCGTGCTTGGGTAGCTCAGTTGGTAGAGCACTTGCCCGCGAAAGGCAAAGATCCCGCGTTCGACTCTCGGTCCGGCACACAGTTTTAATCTGCCAGGAAGTTTCATATCAGGGCACACTCCGCTGCAGAGTGAAAATCTCATTCTGGAGTACTTGTGCAAAATTGAAATCTGAGTTCTTCGTTCTTGTTTTATTCGAAAATTGTTGATTTTTATCATGGAACAGAACGATTTTGTGGTAAAAATAAAAAAAACAATACGGATTTATCATGTAACGTTAGAAAAGGTGTTTTCCTTTAAAAAAAGATAAAATAAATAAAAACACAAAGACAGGTCAATCGTTTCTTCGACATTTTATCGAGCCTATATAATACATGCTTCTGTTATTCATAAACAACTTTTGCACCTGTCAATAATAACAAGAAACTCTCGCCTTTGATTATGGTGAAGCATGTTCTATTAAGAACAAAATAACAACAATAATTATATAGATTCTTTTATGTTCATGCGTGTGAACTATACTTGCATGAAAATTAATCACTTTGGTTACATGAAGCGCAGAAGGTAAGTAATCAAATAATTTTTATTACCTATTAAATGCAATTTCCGTTTCTTGTGGATATAAACTACTTAATAGACTAACACTGAACGATATGCAGTTCTAATTATGTGCAAAACAAACAAACAAAACAAAGAAAAGTCGTCAGATCTCACTTTCTCTCACACACGTTCATTTATGTTTCTTACCCTGCCAATGCCACCAACACAAGCGGTAATCCTACCACATACTACGTCATTTTTGTGCTTTCCAAAACTACAGAACTACAGTTTTGTTGATCGCAACTCTATTTACTGTCCGTTTTCAAGATGATCATTAAAACTGTATTATTCGTACCTAAAAGAAGAGGTTTACGATGAGGATATAGTTTTTACGACTGTATGTAATTTACACATTATTCACTTAAAACGCCCGTGGTCATTTAATCATTTCATATGCATACGTTGAAACGGTCTTTGACCATCTTAGTTCCTTCATCCACTGTGAACAAAAAAAATGGAAGAAACGGAAAATCAGCCGAAAGCAATAGGCCAGAACTGAAATGTTCACAGTCATATGGTACGCAATTCTATTTTTATTTTATTTACACGTGAAGTTCCGTAGGATCAAATTGAGAAGCATCCTTTTTCTTGCACCATCATATACAGAATTTATATTGAAGTCACCACATATAACTAATTTCTGGTACTTAACTACAAACTGAATCAAGAACCCTCTCTATCTTGAGCAGAAATGCTCTATAGTCAGAGTTAGGGGACCTATAAACAACAACATTTAGAAGTTTAGTTTCACTAAATTCAACTGCCCCTGCACAACAATCCAATATCTGTTCAGTGCAGTGCCGTGATACGTCTATGAACTCAAATGGAATACTGTATTTTTACGTACATAACCATTCCCACACCCCACAAGGAACTCCTTGAATAACAACCAGCTAAACTGTATCCTGGCAAAGTAAGCCTCTTAATTTGTCAAATTATTTAAGTGGTGCTCTGATGTACCAATAATTTCTGAGTCAACATCTATAAGCAGTTCACTAACTTTATCTCTAATACCTCTTATATTTTGATGAAATATGCTAATTCCTTCTCTACTTGGAAACATGACTTCCTCTCAAGGTGAGCCCTTAGTTAGAGGGACTTACTTTAAGCACATATACCTATCAGCTGACTTCAGTCTAAAAAAGGTGCAGCTGTAACACCAATTATTACCGGAAATTTCCCATGAGTTATGCGACCACCACCCACTACACTATCACTTTGCCAGCCTCCCCTTCCCGTACCTATTGAAATGCAGGCCATTCCTAGTGAAACCCGATCTACTGATAGACCCAACTGGCACCACTGAAATGTGACCCAGGCCCTCTGTCATCAGCGCCCTCTCCAGCCCCATGTTAACGCGCCTAACAGCTGCATTAAGATGAGGCCGATCACGACGGTGAAACAGTTGCACGAAATACACATTAGTGCCACCAATTTGAGTAGCTATCTTTACCATGTCTCCACCTACATCACATTCCCCGTCCCTGTCAAGACTGTTCCCTGTTCCACCCACTGTCACTACCTGATCCTTCTTCGTAAAATTCCTACATAACTGCCCTATACTGTCAGTCACCTGAGCCAACCCTGCACTAGGCTTGACAATGCTGGTGACCTGGTACTCACTCCCCAACACTTCCTGTAACTATTGGGCCACACCTCTACCATGGGACCTAGAAACAGAACCTCTTTCTTTCTGTTAGACTTTGCAACTGACCTAGGCCTCCTGAGGATTGCTGCATGGTCCCTGCATCTACAGCTACAAGAGGCTCCTCCCCATTGAACTCTGACTGTTGGTAAAATCTATTGCCCATACGGATAGTATAGCTGTCTGAATACCTCCTCCTCTTGCTGCCTTCTTGCCAACTGCCATATCTCATTCCCCACCATCCTTCACCCTTCTCAACCTATCTAGTCCCTCCTTTGCGCGTTGTAACTAAACCTGAAGGGCACAGATCTTACGCTCCTGCTCCTCTATCAATTTATTTCTACTACAGATTCTGCATTCCCAGGAGATGATCTCACTAGGATGCCCCCATTGCATTCCCCCCAATAGAAATACTTCGAACAAATCCCACACAGCAACCCACTACTCACAAACCTACGACAGACCCCACACTTCTCACTCATAGTAAAATTTTACAGTTACTGAAAAAAAAACTAAACGTTTACATTAACTAAGTTCAGATACACCAGTAGAACTATTTATAGAACTAACAATAGCGGTCTCGAAATTCTCTGTCTATTAAGAAAGTAACTACTTGTATTACTACCACTACACCACTGATAATACCAATACCAACAAAACTTCATAAAATTATTAGCTAAAAACAAAAATTCAAACGGCCACTGGAACACTCAACAAAGTTAAAACACTGAATAAAAATTTTACTGAAATATTTCACTATAAACAATAAGAAACGTCAGCTGAAAACTAAAGCACAAAGTTTACGAAACGACTTCGACACACAGAAACCTCTAAAAAACACAGCGAGCTAACGTTTCCAGAAGTGTATTAAATCGTTATTTCACCACAAACAGCACGAAACACCGCTAAAAAATATTAAATTTAATATATGTATAACATTACACAAATAGCTTTGTCAGTACTTAGTTATAAAACCGATACAGCTGCAACTCAAATTAATTGACAATAAACATAAGTAAAGAAGGGGAAGGTCAATCAACCGATTCTTAATTCATTTTCCATCACCGCTGCAGAAAATAAGTGCTGTAGTGCATTAATAACGATACAAAACGGCTCTGGAAATAATTCTCGAATCTGTAAAAACATGGTAGATTCAGTAACTCCGGGATTTACTCGAATATAGTAAAAATTTAATACGAAGGAAAGGGTGACTCAAAAGAATTGGATATTTTGGAACGTGTTGTGGCAACGCTGACAGATAGGTGGCGTCGAATGACAAATAGAATGTTGCTCGCACTGTCTTGCCGTTTTGTAAATAGTGAAGATGGAGCAATAGGAAGTTGTGCAGCGTGCGTTTGCGGTAAAAGCCTATTACAAGAACGGAAATGTGGAGACCGTGAGTCGATAATGTCAACGACATTCCAACATCAGGCGCCGTAGCCGTGTTCCCTCGCCATGCAGTCAACAACTGGGTTTTCAGTTTTAAAGCAACGGGTTCTACATTGAAGAACAATCTGCAGGGAGACCCCTAACCGCTCAGACGGGAGACAATATCGAGGCTTTGCGAACAGCTTTCGTAAGAAGCCCACATCGCTCTCTTCGATCTCACTTAGAGATTCCAGAGTTACATCGCACGACTGTTCAACGAATACTGAAAGTGGATTTCAAGTTCCATCTACACAGGCTGCAAATTGTTCAGCAACTTTGGCCAAACGATCTGCAAATGTGTGGACAACACGCTGAACACATGTTAGCAGGAGTGCACGACGACGACAATCTCATTAAAAATTCTGTCAATGTTGGACGAAGTTCATTTCCACCTCAGAGCATTTGTCAATGGACAGAATTTACGCTCTTGGCATCAGCAAAATACGCGTCAACTACATGAGCGTTCACCACACAGCATCGAGGTTACCGTATCGTCCGCCATGCCAACGAGTGACGTTAGAGGCCCCTACTTTTTGAGGACGACGAAAGGTGAACAACCACTGTAATGTCTGTTCGATATGTTACCACGATGAAGAGCTTTGTTGGGAATCAACTGCCCCATTTTCCTGCCAAAATTTAGTTTCAACATGACGGAGTAATGGCACATACGGTACGGATATCGACGGGAGCTGCGCGACGATTGCTTAGTAACCACGTCATTTCAACGCACGGTGATACTGGATCCCCCTCCCTCCCCCCCTCCTCACCCATCCACCCCCACCAAAGAAATCCCCTACCCTGAAAGCATGTAATTTTTTTTTTTCTTTTGGGTCACCTAAAGAGTGTGATTACCGTACGCGACCTCCTACCACCGAAGAATTTAAAGCGAGAATACCAGAGGAAATTTCCAAGATTTCTATTGAAATGTTAGGTGGAACCACTCATAACGTTACCCTCTGGCTGCAGGAATATGTGCGCAGAGGAGGAGTTCATCTATCGAGGGTGACAGTAAATAAATAAAAACGCTTGTGACATTCAGTAATGGCATACTCTGTACTATACAATGACATAAAGAAATACGTATGAAGTAATTGTACTCATCCATTAATCCCCATTAGAAAATTTCCCGTGCTTTTGAGTCACCCGGTAAAAACTTTTTCTTTAAATTTTTTGGAAGGGAAGGGATCAGAGTTGGAAACTTTTTACCTCATTTGTAGTAAGGAACTGGATCAGTGTTGAAAAATACGCATCTCTTCTCTTGCCAAAAACTTGCATCCACGAATAGTAGTGGCCCTGGAATATATTGTAGAAACCTTCAAATGGAGTGCTGTCCAGAATCACCATAACATTCCGAATCACCATAACATTCCGTAGAATCGGTTCAGCATTCTTAATATGTTCCTCCCTGCGATTTGAAGTCACTTCAGGTGAATACAGCGGATGTTCGAGGACTGTTATTCTCTTTGACACAGAAACTGAAGCACGAGAAAGCTCCTGTAGGCCGGTAAACATTGTCAAATAATAAACATTCGCCATCATGGATCTCGAATACTAGAAGCAGATTGTTGCCAAACAATATGATACTGTTAAGGTGCCGTTACAGCTGTGCAAATTTCTGTGCACACTAGGTGCTTGTGGCTGTTGCACTACATCTACATCTACATCTACATGATTACTCTGCAATTCACATGTAAGTGCTTGGCAGACGTTTCATCGAACCACAATCATACTATCTCTCTACCATTCCACTCCCAAACAGCGCGCGGGAAAAACGAACACCTAAACCTTTCTGTTCGAGCTCTGATTTCTCTTATTTTATTTTGATGATCATTCCTACCTATGTAGGTTGGGCTCAACAAAATATTTTCGCATTCGAAAGAGAAAGTTGGTGACTGAAATTTCGCCGCGACGAAAAACGTCTTTGCTTTAATGACTTCCATACCAAATCGCGTATCATATCTGACACACTCTCTCCCCTATTACGTGATAATACAAAACTAGCTGCCTTTTTTGCACCCTTTCGATGTCCTCCGTCAATCCCACCTGGTAAGAATCCCACACCGCGTAGCAATATTCTAACAGAGGACGAACGAGTGTAGTGTAAGCTATCTCTTTAGTGGACTTGCATCTTCTAAGTGTCCTGCCAATGAAACACAACCTTTGGCTCGCCTTCCCCACAATATTATCTATGTGGTCTTTCCAACTGAAGTTGTTCGTAATTTTAACACCCAGGCGCTTAGTTGAATTGACAGCCTTGAGAAATGTACTATTTATCGAGTAATCGAATTCCAATGGATTTCTTTTGGAACTCATGTGGATCACCTCACACTTTTCGTTATTTAGCATCAAATGCCACCTGCCACACCATACCGAAATCTTTTCTAAATCGCTTTGCAACTGGTACTGGTGTTCGGATGACCTTACTAGACGGTAAATTACAGCATCATCTGCGAACAACATAAGAGAACTGCTCAGATTGTCACCCAGGTCGTTTATATAGATCAGGAACAGCAGAGGTCCCAGGACGTTTCCCGTTTGCCTTTGCTTTGGCATTACTAACGATTGGTCGAACGAAAAACACATGGAATCTGAAGAGCACAATAACTTATTTCTTTGTTTGTAAATATTTAATTCTGCGGATTACAAACACAGAGTGAAACGAAATGACCGTCCACAGTTTTTTACAAATAAGAACAACAAAGGCAAATCAGAACAAAATATTTAAAAACCCTTCAGTTACACTTCCGGCTAATACCCGTTGAAGAAGAGGCATGATTCTGGAGTCCTTGATGTGCTGAAGCAGTCTTGTTTCCTTCACCAGCTGCATTGATTCATAAAAAAATTAAATCATGCTTATAACTGAAATAGCTACTTCACTGTTGTATGAATATGGGAAAGCCATATGTTTGCTATCGATAAGTCCCAAACAGTGCGGGAAATTGAACCTCAATTCAAAATCTCGCGTGACATCAAAACACATCAGTCCAGAGAATGAGGACTGATGTGTTTTGATGTCACGCGAGAGGAAAAAGAAACTGAAAAATCGAATTAAACGCTTCATAAAAAATAAGAGTCTTCCGCGTGCCCTATCCCCCGGAAAACACACACACACCCACACACACACACACACACACACACACACACACACACACACATACGTGGGCGCGCTCGCTCGCGCGATAACGCAGATTGGATATGGCTGACGTACGCGCAAAGGCTTCCTTTCCATATTTCTGTACAGTGTTGCATGTTCAAAAAAACACATTCGTATCTTCGTGGACTATTGGCTCTAAACATGAGATAAGTAAACCGTTTTCCACCGAAGAAGCGTAAAGTGATTAACAGCCTAGCTTAATGAAATTTTCCCGGGATTTCACCAGCCCGGAAAACTTTAAAAATGTCTTGAATTGTAACTTGAAACTGGGTTCATTGTTCCCAGCAATTCAAAGTACCAAGGCTAACCTTGTCTCGACTGGTATAGTCTCCGTATTTTACATTTTCCTTCGGTACCATTTCTCCGAGGGGTAGAGCTTACAGTTACTTAATACAATATTCCGTGCTACCTTTACGTTTACAGCACACGACACATGAGTTACGCAAAATATATTAATTACGTCATTAATTGCACTTACTTCTATTATTTCATATTTGTTTGAAAGGACACTGGCTGCTAGCAAAGCGGTAGGTTAATAACCGAAAAAGCGTGCTAGGTTCTCTCTGGGTGACAATCGAATCATGCACGCGCATATCTCGCGAAAGTAGTGTGCGTTTGCATGTATGCCTCATCCCGCGTCTGAGGCAAACGCAGACGCACGGCCACTAGGTGTAAGGCACACAAGTGTAAAAGTACTTTTAGTATAATACACATAATATACATAACTCCACCTTCGGTGAAATTGAAAGCAAGGGTAGTAACATTAAGAGTGTAATTGTAATTCCACTGTTAAGCCCAGAGGTGAGTGCGGATATTGGAATGCGTACATTGAACGCTTCTGTTAGGAGGAAGACTTGTCAAATCATGTGACAGAAGAACAAACAGAGGTCGATAAGAAAAGATAGGGCATCAAGTATTAGAATCAGGATTTAAAAGAGCTTTAGAAAAATTTAAGGATTCGCTGATGACATTGTTATCTTCAGTGAAAGTGAAGAAAAATTACAGGCTCTGCTGAATGGGGTGAACAGTCTAATGAGTAAACAGTATGGACTGAGAGTCAATCGAAGAAAGACTAGAGGCGAAGTAGGAGATATGAGAACAGCGAGAAACTTAACATCATAATTGGTGATGACGAAGAAGATGAAGTTGAAGAATTCTGCTATCTAGGCAGCAAAGTAACACGTGACGGACGGGGCAATGACGGCATAAATTGTAATACAATTATACTTCAGTAAAACACAACATAGCAGGCCCAGTATACCCAAAGAAATTACTCTAAACATACACACAATGAAAACGAAGACAACAAAATACGCAACCACAACTCATCTAGGAAACACCTCAAACAAAATTAGTAAATTATTCAACAAAACTTGCATACCAAAACATACACAGCCTCAAAGCAAAATTCACAAAGAGAGCTCGAATATTCCCAGACACAACCACCACGGCGCTTAAAAAATTTCATATAAGTCATGCCACAAGTTCTACATAGAACAAATCGATAGAAAATTCAACATTAGATATAAAGAGCACACCGGAAAAAGTGGAAACAACTACTCCACGTTTTCAATAACTGCGAACAGAAAAACACGACGTAAAACCCACAAACTAAACACTAGAATTCCTCCATATTACGAAAAAGCGAGCAATCATGAACGTCCTTGAGGAAAAAAAGATATATTCACATACACGCAGCAACCACACAAATTTACTTTATGAACAAACCAACCTACAGCACAAAAAGTAAACCGAGCAAGGTGGCGCAGTGGTTAGCACACTGGACTCGCATCCGGGAGGACGACGTTTCAATCCCGCGTCCACCATCCTGATTTAGGTTTTCCGTGATTTCCCTAAATCGCTTGGATGGTTCCTTTGGAAGGGCACGGCCGACTTCCTTCCCTAATCCGACGAGACCGATGTCCTCGCTGTTTGGTCACTTCCCCCAAACAACCTAACCCAACCCAAACCACAAAAAGTAAACAGAAAACTTTATTCGGATTATAAAGCAAGAAGACAGGTAAAGGAATAAATGACAGACACTAAAACAATACATATCGAAATTAACACCGATAACAACACGAAAAGTATAAAACACCAACACAACATCACAAATCATAGAGAATAACAAAATTATTACGAAAAAGAATAAAAATATAAAGTAAAACCTCAACTACAACTAAAACAAATTCCAGGCAATAACTTAAATTTTTTTAAATATAAAATCCGAATTTCTACGTATCATTTACCTATAATTTAGCTATGTAAACATGAAATATCGCTGATCCACTGTCATCCAAGTTGTCAAAAGAAAAACGCCATACATAAGAAACAACTGAAGTCTCCAGCGTACAACTAAGGAGAAACTAATATTGTAATAAAAGACAGGACGTGGCACCGACAATATTACATACAAAATAAAAACATCAAACGATTGTATTATAACTTTTCTGATCATAGTTACTGACCATTATACTAAGACCATCACTTACTTGTTTAAAGACCATCTGATAACGGTAATATGACGAAATAGGCTCATAGCGAGTGGTTTACAAAATAAAACCACTTGAAGAGCAGTTTAGCTGGCTAATACACATATCAACATAAAAAGCAGACCAACACTAGCGAAAGGGCATTCCCGGAAAAGACAAGTCTGCTAGTATCAAAGGAGGGCATTAATTTGAGGAAGAAATTTCTGAAAATGTACGTTTGGAGCACGTCATTATATGGTAGTGGAAACATGAAGGGTGGGAAAACCGTAAGAAGAGAACCGATGGATTTGAGCTGTAGTGCAACAAAAGAATGTTAAAAATTAGGTGGGCTAATAAAGTAAGGAATGAGGAGGTTCTGCGCACAATCGGTGAGGGAAGGAATACGTGAAGACACTGACACGAAAAAGAGACAGGGTGGTAGAACACCTGTTTAGAAATCACAAACAAAACTTCCATGGTACCAAAGGGAGCTATAGAGGGTAAAAACTGTAGAGGAAGACAGAGATTGGAAGACATCCAGAAAATAATTAAATAATTCAGGAGGTAGGTTGCAAGTGCTACTCTGGGATGAAGAGGTTGGCATAGGATAGGAATTCGTGGCGGGCCACATCAAACCAGTCAGAAGACTGATGACAAAAAAAGTCCCAGATTTGTTCACGTAATAGTGTTACTTGTTTCTTGTGCTAAAATTCAGTTCTAGAACTTACTGAGCCAAGGAGAAAAAATCAAAAACTTTGTTTTAAGCTCGTTCTGTTAAAAGTTGCTATTGGCGCACGTATTTTACAACCCGTACTATTTTGTGTGGGAACCTCATTTTTTATTGCTTTTCAGTTGCATTGGTAAAGATAAACTTACAGTTCAAAAGTACAAAATAACGCAACTCTTGCTCAAGTGTCATTTGTTGGATGAAGAACGGTGATATTTATTCCTCGTTTATTGCAGCAGCTATGGCCTTCGCTGTCTTGAAACATACAAAATGACGGGAACAGAAATTTTACCGCTTGTTTTTCAACTATTAGCATAACCGACTTTTGGCAGAGTGTATCACTTGTTTTAACATATTTGTTGTATATGCAACCAAATTTAATTGCTCATGAAATATGGTACGATACCGACACTTGGCCTAAGCTGTTGTTGAGATGAAAAGAATACGTTACTGCTAAGTTAGAGAAGAAAACTTCTTTTTTGAGCAACCTATGTCAGTGATATAGTTTATCAGAAACTGAGATGCGAACAAATGAGTTTCTAGATTTTTAGTAAACCCAGCGTGCACATAAAAGTTTTACTAACAACCATTGCGCCTAGAAGAAGAAGTTTAGAGAGTCAAAGTTAAGATCCAGGCATGCTGTTAGCAGGAGTGCAGAAAGAAGAAATATTCCATGAGATAAAGTCTGGTACGAGTTCTGCTATTGGGGGGCATTTTTATATCATTATTTTTGTACAGTTCGAAAACGTAATTTTTGTTTAACTTGAGGCAACACGTCTGTAATAGCGCTCACAATGAGTCTTGACACAAAATCATTTGAGCTCAGTGACGACAAGCCTGTTGGTAAATTTCAAACCATAATGGAGCTATTTAAAATTATATGTTGGCTGGTTGTTAACTAACATAAGAAATACGGGATTTTAAAAAGAATTCATTTCGCTTTGCTGGACTGAGTATAGAAACATGTGATAAACCTTATTTCATGCATAGGACTTAGAAATTTTTATTTTCAAGGAGATACACGACTTTAAAAAGGTTTTCCTTTTACATACATTCACGTGCAATCTTTTTATACTTACGTTTAGGATAAAGGTTTTCATTTACCTTATACAAATCTTCAAAGTACCCTTCATCGGTCGAATGACAAATATCCAGACGATAGCGAAGTATTTTCCGCACTTTTACGAGGATGATTGGAGTTACTACATTCACTGCATGTTTCTATGTGACGTTGCAGTTCATGTAAAGTTGTTGGAAGGGAAGGTAAATACACTCCTGGAAATGGAAAAAAGAACACATTGACACCGGTGTGTCAGACCCACCATACTTGCTCCGGACACTGCGAGAGGGCTGTACAAGCAATGATCACACGCACGGCACAGCAGAAACACCTGGAACCGCGGTGTTGGCCGTCGAATGGCGCTAACTGCGCAGCATTTGTGCACCGCCGCCGTCAGTGTCAGCCAGTTTGCCGTGGCATACGGAGCTCCATCGCAGTCTTTAACACTGGTAGCATGCCGCGACAGCGTGGACGTGAACCGTATGTGCAGTTGACGGACTTTGAGCGAGGGCGTATAGTGGGCATGCGGGAGGCCGGGTGGACGTACCGCCGAATTGCTCAACACGTGGGGCGTGAGGTCTCCACAGTACATCGATGTTGTCGCCAGCGGTCGGCGGAAGGTGCACGTGCCCGTCGACCTGGGACCGGACCGCAGCGACGCACGGATGCACGCCAAGACCGTAAGATCCAACGCAGTGCCGTAGGGGACCGCACCGCCACTTCCCAGCAAATTAGGGACACTGTTGCTCCTGGGGTATCGGCGAGGACCATTCGCAACCGTCTCCATGAAGCTGGGCTACGGTCCCGCACACCGTTAGGCCGTCTTCCGCTCACGCCCCAGCATCGTGCAGCCCGCCTCCATTGGTGTCGCGACAGGCGTGAATGGAGGGACGAATGGAAACGTGTCGTCTTCAACGATGAGAGTCGCTACTGTCTTGGTGCCAATGATGGTCATATGCGTGTTTGGCGCCGTGCAGGTGAGCGCCACAATCAGGACTGCTTACGACCGAGGCACACAGGGCCAACACCCGGCATCATGGTGTGGGGAGCGATCTCCTACACTGGTCGTACACCTCTGGTGATCGTCGAGGGGACACTGAATAGTGCACGGTACATCCAAACCGTCATCGAACCCATCGTTCTACCATTCCTAGACCGGCAAGGGAACTTGCTGTTCCAACAGGACAATGCTTGTCCGCATGTATCCCATGCCACCCAACGTGCTCTAGAAGGTGTAAGTCAACTACCCTGGCCAGCAAGATCTCCGAATCTGTCCCCCATTGAGCATGTTTGGGACTGGATGAAGCGTCGTCTCACGCGGTCTGCACGTCCAGCACGAACGCTGGTCCAACTGAGGCGCCAGGTGGAAATGGCATGGCAAGCCGTTCCACAGGACTACATCCAGCATCTCTACGATCGTCTCCATGGGAGAATAGCAGCCTGCATTGCTGCGAAAGGTGGATATACACTGTACTAGTGCTGACATTGTGCATGCTCTGTTGCCTGTGTCTATGTGCCTGTGGTTCTGTCAGTGTAATCATGTGATGCGTCTGACCCCAGGAACGTGTCAATAAAGTTTCCCCTTCCCGGAACAATGAATTCACGGTGTTCTTATTTCAATTTCCAGGAGTGTAGAAGTCGTCTTTCACAAACACTGACACTAATTACTGTCATTACGTGAGATCAAGTGACATTGGAGGCCAGTGGTGCTCTGCGAGATCTGAACGCTCTTCATAGACGTTCAGTCGTTGAGGTCGTACTTTCCACCGAATTCCCGAAGCACAGTTGTAACTGAGCTGAACTTGTTGTAATAGAGAACGAAAAACGCCTTTTGCTGCTACGTTATCGTCATCTCTACTAGACCCGCACTCAGTAATGATCCAGCACCAGCGAGACTCAGGCTAAGCGGGTAAGACCCTGCTACCTACCACAGTTCAGGAGTTATTATGTCATAACCGTGAAAACTTGCCACGGCATGCCAGACGTTTCAATGTATTACGTCTGTGCTACTAAACCTAATCGTGACAAATTCCGCAGGCAGTATCCACATATGCCCGTATATGTATCTACAAAAGTATGTCATGGTGCCGAATATAGTTCAGGACATATGACGTCATAAATACTGAGATGCGTGAAAACTGCCGCATTATGCACGATGTTTAAATTTATTAGTTCTTTTCTACTAAGACTATTCGCAACACACTTTATACACAATATCCACATACGTCACAGAATGTACCTACAAAATTGTATCATTGCACGACACATAGATCAGGAGATATGACGTCATAAACACTGAAATGTGTGAGAAACTGCAGCATCATGCTTGGCGTTTATTTTATTTTTTTACTTTTATTATTTCTTTGCTACGAACTCTACTCGCAACATACGTCGCAGGCAGTATTCCCATGTGCCGCTGAATGTATCTGCACAAATATAACATTGTACGACACATAATTCAAGAGACATAAAGTCATAAACACTGAGCTACATGAAACAATGAGGCATCATCATTGAAATTTTAATACATTTATTCCTTACTACTGAGACACACCTACTGTCGAGTCAAGTTAAGGATATCACCGACGCCTGGCAGCGCTTTTGACAGCTTTCAACTACGAAGCACAAATGGTTGTAGGCGAAAACGATAGCCTTCTGTAGAGCTATGAACAGGAGTAAAAGTTTACAAAATCGCGTAGTAGACACACTACAGAAACTGTAATGGATCATATTTCTTAATTTGGGGACTGTTCCTAAGCATTTGCACATTATGCAAATTTGTTTGTTCAAGTGTTTCATATTTTAAAAGGTGTTTTCACGAAAACATGCAAAAGAAATTTTTTCCAATCTTCACCATAAACACAGTTAGTTGTTTGTTTTCAAATCGAACAAAAAATTGGTACAATGATCACCCGGGCAATGAAGGATTTATGAGGCATTTATTTATAAAAATGAATCACTCATAATTCACGAGCTGTGATCATCTAAGCTGCCACGAGTTGTAAGATTACTACTGGGTTTTTAAGGTTGGATAACATGCGAAAATAAGTTCGAATATGGCGTGGCTGGAATACAATACCCTCTCACATATAACATTTTGATCCATGAATCAAATTTAAGAGCGCGGTGTGACTACGAAGAATATATGGATATCTACCGAGGCAGCTAACACGTCTTACTTTGTAAGCAAAATTGTTTACAATGGGTTCAGAAAAAATAAAGTATGCTTGTTGTTTCGTTTAATGATAACCAAGCAGTTAGATATTGACACTAGGTATAGAATATCATCTTTGCAGCAACTCACCGATGACAAGTACACGAAATACACTACTGTCATTAAAATTGCTACACCAAGAAGAAATACGGATAATAAACGAGTATTCGATCGAAAAAAATATTATACTAGTACTGACATGCGATTACATTTTCACGCAATTTGGGTGCATAGCTCCTCAGATATCAGTACCCAGAACCACCTGTGGCCGTAATAACGGCCTTGATACGCCTGGGCATTGAGCCAAACAGAGCTTGGATGGCGTGTACAGGTACAGCTGCCCATGCAGCTTCAACACGATACCACAGTTCATCAAGAGTAGTGACTGGCATATTGTGACGAGCCAGTTGCTCGGCCACTGTTGACCAGACGTTTTCAATTCGTGAGAGATGTGGAGAATGTGCTGGCCAGGGCAGCAGTCGAACATTTTCTGTATCCAGAAAAGCCCGTACAGAACCTGCAACATGCGGTCGAGCATTATCCTGCTGAAATGTAGGGTTTCGCAGGGATCGAATGAAGGGTAGAGCCACGGGTCGTAACACATCTGAAATTTAACGTTTACTGTTCAAAATGCCGTCAATGCGAACAAGAGATGACCGAGACGTGTAACCAATGGCACCCCATACCATCAATCCAGGTGATACGCCAGTATGGCGATGACGAATATACTCTTCCAATGTGCGTTCACCGCTATGTCGCCAAACACGGATGCGACCACCATGATGCTGTAAACAGAACTTGGATCCATCCGAAAAAATTACGTTTTGCCATTCGTGGACCCAGGTTCGTCGTTGAATGCACCATCGCAGGCGCTCCTGTCTGTGATGCAGTGTCAAGGGTAACCGCAGCCAAGGTCTCCGAGCTGATAGTCCATGCTGCTGCAAACGTCGTCGAACTGTTCGTGCAGATGGTTGTTGTCTTCCAAACGTGCCCATCTGTTGACTCAGGTATCGAGACGTGGCTGCATGACCCGTTATAGCCATGCGGACAAGATGCCTGTCATCTCGACTGCTAGTGATACGAAGCCATTGTGATCCAGCACGGCGTTCCGTATTGCCCTACTGAACCCACCGATTCCATATTCTGCTAACAGTCATTGGATCTCGACCAACGCGAACAGCAATGTCGCGATGCGATAAACCGCAATCGCAATAGGCTACAATCCGACCTTTATCAAAGTCGGAAACGTGATGGTACGTATTTCTCCTCCTTACACGAGGCATCACAACAACGTTTCACCAGGCAACGCCGGTCAACTGCTGTTTGTGCATGAGAAATCGGTTGGAAACTTTCCTTATGTTAGCACGTTGTAGGTGTCGCCACCAGCGCCAACCTTGTGTGAATGCTCTGAAAAGCTAATCATTTGCATATCACAGCATCTTATACCTGTCGGTTAAATTTCGCGTCTGTAGCACGTCATCTTCGTGGTGTAGCAATTTTAATGGCCAGTATTGTAATTAAAATCTGTATCCTTGGCCTACGCTGCTCGTGGTCCATCGATACGACAAGCACGGGCCGACTTGAACACCTTTCACAACCGCAGCATTTTTCAGGCCAGGATAAAACAGTTGGACAGCTGCTGCCGCAGAGGCAGAGGCGGTGCGAGAATAGCCTCGTCGGCGCACGCAGGGTCGCCTCTGCGTGATGGCGGCGCCGTGTAGCCTGTTAGTCGGCTGGGCTCCGTAATGAATGGCGCTGCCGACCCACCGGGCGGAAAGAACGTGCGCAGCTATAACAGTATATACAGCCTGAGGAGAGTACACTTGTGAGCCGCGTCGATACCACTGGTTACTTAATATGCAACAGACTGAATCCAAGCACGTTTTCTGATAATTACAATACCAACAAAGACACCTGTCATTGATATTTATATGTACATCATCTTTGAGCCGTGGCTGGCTCATGTTATGCTTTGGATTAACCCTTGATTGCTATTCTGTGTTTAGTCTACCGCAGTTATCGCGATTATGCTGTTATCCTCCGTCTCCGCGAGTGCCAGCAGCGGTGTGTATCGATATTCGCACCTTGTACTACCTTTGGCCTGGCGATTATAGTTTCCGGATGTGCTGTTGGTCGGGTGGCGTGGAGCAGCGAAGACATCTCCGCAGCGCGTAGAGTTTTTGGGCGAGGCCGCTGGCGGCGTCCACCCGCGGTCGGAGTGTGTGGTGCTGTTCCCATTGCTATGAGGTCCGTGGCTCACCGATCCTGGACACGAAAGTTGAGTTTTGACTTAATCTACCAGCAAGTCACGACTGTTCACATTGTGTAGTTTGGATTTCGTTGTCGGCTGTTAGGATATTCCCGCGAGCAACAACGTGTGTTTTCAAATTTTAGCCACCCTCCGGTGGAGTTTAACTGTACTTGGTTATTTTGAATTGAAGTGCACCAGCGGCATCTTCTGCCTTGTGGCCGTTAACGTTCCGGTTACCTGGCCTGTCCGCAGTGGTTAGCACACTGGACTCGCATTCGGGAGGACGACGGTTCAATCCCGTCTCCGACCATCCTGATTTAGGTTTTCCGTGATTTCCCTACATCGTTTCAGGCAAATGCCGGGATGGTTCCCTTGAAAGGGCACGGCCGATTTCCTTCCCAATCCTTCCCTACCCCGAGCTTGCGCTCCATCTCTAATGACCTCGTTGTCGACGGGACGTTAAACACTAACCACCACCACCACCACCACCTGGCCTGTCCGGTGACGTAAATTCATTCAATGTATTTTCCTCATCGTGTTGTCGCTGTCCAGCACGGTGTGTATTTTGACACCTCAATGTATTGGTTGTGGGTGCCAAAACCTTCTACGTTGTTCCATTGAACTCCCTGTTGTGTGCTGGTCGGGTGGAGTGGAAGTTATTTTGTCGGTGGCTCCGTTGACTGTCTGTTGGTTGAGTTGTCGTCGGCTCGGGCATAGTTGGGCTGACTGCCTGTCTCACCTAAGCGAGCGTTAGTGTTTGAATTCCTGGCCGACCCTCGGAAACATCTGAGCACCGTCGGGTGTACTGCCTTTTCTTATTTGTTCTTGTTGTTTGTATTTGTGTGGCTTCTAGCCAATTTTTAAATTAAGGTGTCAGATTGTTTGGGCTTTCAGCCTAATGAAATAACTGTACTAAGAAAAGGCCTTTTGCTTTTTAAAAATTTAATTTTATTTTGAATCTTCAGAGATGGGCCTTCAGCCGATTTTTTTAAAATTATAGTTGTTTTGATCTTAAGGTGTGAGATTGTTTGGGCCTTCAGCCTAATTGAAAGAACTGATTCAAGATAACGCCTTGTGCCTTTTAAATTTCTGATTTTGGTTTGAGTCTTAAGTTATTGCCTTTCAGCCGATATTAAATTAAAGTGGTCTTGCCCTCAAGGCATGAGATTGTACGCCGCATTCAGCCAGTAATTAAGTTCAAAAATTTAAATCTGTATTTTTAATTTTCTTGGCCCTTGTAATGTTTGGTCAAATAAATAATTTGTATGTTCGAGTACAACTGACAGCCGCTTATTTTGGCCCCTTTCCACAATTTAAACTACCTGTCCTGTCCTGCGGGTTTATCAGGGCGTCTCAAACTTGTGTACTCCGCAAGCCATCTTATGACATGTGTAGGAGGGCACTTTGTGTACCACAGTCATTTTCAGTTGCTCCCTTTCCTGTTCATGTCGCGAGTGCTGTATGGAAAGATGGATTGTTGATACGAGGGTCGTTCAATAAGTAATGCGACACTTTTTTTTCTGAAAGCAGTATAGTTTCATTCAAGGTTTCAATGCACCATATTATTCCCCACTCTTTTGGTTATAAAGCTCTATTTGTGAACATCATCTCGGTTCAGTGCTTCAGCCTTGAGCCATCTTCTTGGGAGGGCCTACATGGCCGCAGTGTACTACGCTACTGGTCGAGATTGGAGCCAACGTCTTGCTACATCAATAACCTCCCCATCATCCATATAGGAAGTCGGTAGGTGGGAGATCCGGTCTGCAGGGTGGATGAGGAAAACCAGCCCAGTGACGTTTTCTGAGCTGCCCTCGGGAGCGTAGACTTGTGTGAAGCCTTGCGTTGTCATAGAGAATGAGAAGTTCGTTTGCGTTTTTGTGGCGTGAGTTTCCCTGAGGGTAGCACAGTACACTTCCGAGTTGATCGTTGATCTATGAGGTAGGGCATTTGACAGAATAACCGTTTCAGAGTTGCAGAAGACTGTCTCCATGACTTTATCGGCTGACGGTGCGGCTTTACCTTTTTCTTTGGAGGAGAAGTGGTGTGGCACCACACCATGGATTGTAGTTTTGTTTCCGTTTCGAAGTGATGAACTAACGTTTCATCGCCTGTAAGATGTTTGACAAGTGATTGCTACTATCAACCTCGTAACGTGCAATCAATTCGTGACAGATGATCCTTCGTTGCTCTTTACGCCTTTCTCTTAGGCGGCAGGAACCTAGTTGGCACGCACCTTTCAGTAACCCAGCTGATGGAAGACAACAGAGACGTCCAGTTGAACATCGAGGTATTTGATTGTGATCTGTCGGTCACATCGAATGAGAGTTCTCCAAGTTCCAACATTGCAGGAGACAAGGCTGTGTGCGGCCGGACGGCACCCAGCAGATCGCACAGGTTTCGGCGTCCTTGTTGCAATCTTGTTCCTTGCCTAGTCTCTGAAGAGTGCCTGCAAGCGCATAAGGCGTCTATCTGCAGTGCTCCGGTTTTCCGCCGAAAGAAACTCAATGACAGCTTTCTGCTTGGAACGTATCTCTGTTACAGACTCCATTTTGAAGGCTACGTATAACACTGCCAACTATGGGAACTCCATGAAAGTATAGGGGCGGAGGAATATTCCAGGATGCCCCACAACAAATTCCGCACTTTTCTGATCTTACCCCAGTGCTCTTTTCGCCAGATAAAATTTGGAGAAATCCATATATTAGTTTACTCTCGTAGTAAGTTACGCTCTCGGAATCTTAACGGTAAACAAAACCGTAATGCACTGGATCCTCTGAAGAAACAAGCTTCTCTTTCTCTTGACATTCTGTCTTTCCTCTATCAGTCTATTTAAAAGAAGAAAAAGAAAAAAAGAAAACAAGTTATTCCAACATGGTTTGACTACACCTTCTGTGTATTCTTCCAATGAATCTGCCTGGAATTTCTCTTTCGTAGAATTATATGTGGTTCTTCCTTTTTAAATGACTCCACATACGTAAACAATCCTCCGACGAAACACGTTGCTCTTCTTTGAATCTTCTCTCTTTCTCGTACCTGTATGCTATACTGTAAATCCACAAATTGAAGGGCAGTATTCAAGTATCGATCTGACGAGGGTTTTGAAAGCAACTGCTTCACGGTTGGCCCTGAATTGCTGAGAATTCTTCCACTGAACCTCTATCTAGCATCTCCCTTGATTTTAAATCACGCCCTACATTTTTAACAGATATCACTGTTTCCAGAGCTTGTTCGACAAATTTACACCTCGAATTTGGTGCATGACAATGCATAGGCCATTAAAAGAAGCCCCACGTCGTATATTCAGAGCCTCATGGTGTTACTGCCAGAAAGCAAAAAAAGCTACATAAATGTTTCTTGGAAAACATGCCCCTCGTTGTTAACAAGAGTACATCGTGTAGCCCTGTGTCTTTTAGTTAGTATTTTGGTTTGATACAACTCTCCAAGAGATTCAACCCCTGTAAGTTTCTTCGTCTCTCATCGTTTAGATTTCGTTGCCCTCAGCTCTCTTCTTAATTTCTGTGTTCTTACTCGATCGCCTGCACATTGTCCTCTGTGATCGGCGTCGACTGCCCTTCCCCAGTGACCAGCACCACCCACGTCTGTGCGACCTTGGCCAAGTTGTTGACACCATTTCACCACGACTGGGCGCGACATTGCATCTGCCCTGGTCCAAACACCGCCGGGATTTCCTGGTTATTCTGCGCACAAAAATCACACTGCGCCGTGTATTTCAGCTTTGGAGCACGTTTACAGTTCTCGCGTCATGAGACACCTGTTATCTGTATCGTAACAGAACTGTGTCCGCAGCAAACCAGAACACGTACTCTCTTCTCACTACGTGACACACTTGTTTCACTATGGTGTTAGCGTGAATCAACATATATGTACTTCGAAGGATAATTCCTCTACTTTTTGCAATTGATTTGCCAGTGTCTCATTACAAAGTTTGTGGGACAGCACACTGATGAAAAAGGAAACTGGAAAACCGTATAGTAGACCCACTACAATGTTTAGATTAAGCCACTTTTGTCAAAAGACTAATTACTAACATCCGGGATACTGAGTGCAGTAATGTAACATATATTACGAAGATTCATTCACCGATGTCCTATGGGATAATACTCATTGTGCAAATAAAAGTTAATAGATTTAAGTATGGAGTTCCACACATAAGCCTAGCACGCATTTGATTAAGCAGTTGGGAATATCAACCACTGTCTGTCATTGCATACATCTATGTCTTCGCCAGTGAGACAATACATTAATGCATCGGGCAACACACTCGCACATACACTAAGCTTTCATGTGTTTGCCTGGGGCATATTGTACCAGAATTAAAAACAGTTCCTATCCCTGTTTTCCGTCGAGGGTTGTCGGCTCGGCGGTTACCCTTGATTAAAGCAAATGCTGGAGTTAGTAATCCCCTCTCATTTATCCATAATTAGGAAGTCATCTGCCACGCTACCGCATTGCCTGGCAGTTGGCTGCAAACACACTGACTATAATGCGTCATTACGCGAAATACTTACTCTTCAATTAGGACTAGGGTAGGAAATTGCAACGTAACCAGCATTTATTCAGTAATATATGACACAGTCGAAATGAAAGTGGTGGATGTGGCAAAATAACGATTCTGAGAAGATGAGCCTCAAAGGTTATTTAATATTTAAAATTCTATGTTCTTTTCTTATATTGTTTACAGTAAATACCATATGCAATGGTTATTACTGAAGGTATACAGACAATATTAGGAATTAAAATCACAGCGATGTGTTCAATAAAGTTTTTATCGATAATCTAAGTAGCTCTTACATGTCTCTGCCTCAAAATATGTCACTTACATCACTTACTGTAATGTTTTGCTCCATTTTCACCTCTTGCAGTAATCCATACACGTAAGTTTCACTGCTTATCCGTACAATTGGGTGGATAAGGCAATTGAACTGTTACAGCACATGATAGTAAAGGATATAAATTTGACAAAAATTGTTAAAAGTCACTAACATTGCCACAGACAAAATCAAGTCATCCCAGAGAGAGGAGGAAGCGGAAGCGAGCCAACATGTCTCAAAGTGGGTCAGATTACTGACACATTGTGACGCCATCTGCTGAATGGGGTACACATACAAAAGAAAGGAGACCTCGACAGACAAACAAAGGAAGCGAGACAAGTATATTATAAGCTCATAAGACATGTTTCAGGCAACTCTATCTCTCTCACAAGCGCATGTAGCGAGGAATCAACTCAGCAGTTAACAGCCTGTTAAGTGAATATACCAGAATAAAATCAAATGTCGTTACGAACCGAGTCACATGGCATGGCTTCATGCAAGCTCCCTTTAAATTGGAAATTTGTGGTAAGTTCTATGGGACCAAACTGCTGAGGTCATCGGTCCTTAAGCTTACACGCACTACTTAATCTAACTTACCCTAAGGACCACACAAACACCCATTCCCGAGGGAGGACTCGAACCTCCGACGGGGGGAGTCGCTCGATCTGTGACAAGGCTCCTATGACCGAGCGGCTACCCAGCGTGGCAGCGCCCTTCAAACCTCCCAGCTCCCCACCTCTTGTCATGAGTAGATCATTGGGATGGATGGCAGTCACAGTAATGGCACTCGATTCCATGATTACACTACTGTAGTGAATCTATGTTGTAGATGCTCCGGTACATACTGTGGACTAGCCGACGATGCACTCGAGATAATGGCCTTCACCAGATGAAATAAATGCTGCTCACTGACTCCATCTACTGACTTAGGTTGAAATCTACCAGGAGCAGGGAGGAGGTCAACTGACCACACGACTACCGACACCAGGTACGTTACGTATAGGACGCTCCAGCAACCAGCTTGAAAATCACTTTGTGCTGGGCAACAGTCGTGCCTGCCAGCAGGCAGTCCGCTGCAGCACCAGCGTCGCTAATATCTTCTCCTGGGCATTCAGCCACTGAACTAAGTGCTCAAAAGTCAGCTACAGTCCAACACACAGCTGAATGAGCAGTAGCTGAGGCTGGTGTCAAAGAACGACGACTCATAAACATTGAGAGTAAACTCTTATAATATTTCACTAGCGTCTAAGACACTTCAGTTTCCCAACAGCTATTGTGACTTCACACAGAAGTATCTCCACTCGGCATTCAGTAAAATAAACAATATCACATACAGAAAAATAAATTTGCAAGCAAGCTCTTACCACACAGACATACAAATAATCCCATGTATTTTTAGTAGGGGAAATACCTATTCTGAGTCTCACATAGCATCATCAGAAGGCATCAGATCATTACCAGATTGTGTGCTTGGCCCTTGGTACAGATCTCCTATATGGCTTAGAAACTGTTTTTGATTTATGTTTGAGATTCGTTCAGAGTGAATGGTAAACTGGAGACACAGATGGCAGTAACTGCTGCAGGTTCAGATGTTTTTCTATTGTACCAGGTGGCAACAGTACATTCAACTGCATTACTACTTAACTCTTACGTCGTATGTTTCATTGTCCTAAGTCAGTCGAATCAAACTTCATGTCATCTTTGAGGGTAGTCTTATAAAACATTCTATACAAGAGTGGCCTGAAAGCAGGAACTTGTGTTATATGGTCTTCAGCGAAATGTAGTTTATGGTATAAATCCAAAACTTAATTATGTCATTGTTCTTGTTTTGACGCCTGCATTGCCACTTAAGGCACTGAGGCTCATTACAGACAGAGGAAACTGTTGTACATACCTCAAAATATCATCACTATTAGCATTTTCATTATCTGCCTGTCACTACCTCCATTCTTCTGTTATAATGTTTTGAATGCAAAAACAGCTTCTTCCCTGTCAAATTCTGATGCATCAAATCACCTGTTCACAACAGTTTACAAACCATTTGGAATGAAAAACATGTATGGACACTTCCATCTCTTTGCATCCATAGAGGAAACATCTCTTGTTAAGTAGTTTTTCAGATAACCGCTACAGAGCAGTTAAATCACCTGATACGCCTATATCCCTCTACGAAGAAATACATTAGTTCATCCACTACAATATTGTGCACTTATCGCCAAAAATTCTGTTTTGCCAGTTATACGACTTCGCGTTTAAATAAATAACAGCTTGTGAAATACTTTGTTCAATTGAGACGATCCATACAATAACGATTACCATTAATGTGAGCTTCTAAGCTCGGAAGTTGCAAAGTATCTTAAAATGCTCTTTAGCCTGTTTGTAAAAACAACAACTAATCGGATTTCGTAAATAAAGTTATATTATCGTTTCTAACCAAACACCTTCACTTAAATATTTTAGGCGTTTTGATAGGTTTTCATCATTCCAATGATTTGTGCTTATCCATTGGCCCTTCTGTGCAGGCAACAGCTTTGCCACGGTGGATACACCTGTTCCCGTGAGATCACCGAAGTTAAGTGCTGTCGGGCGTGGTCGACACTTGGATGGGTGACCATCCAGGCCGCCATGCGCTGTTGCCATTTTTTGGGGTGCACTCGGCCTCGTGGTGCCAATTGAGGAGCTACTCGACCGAATAGTAGCGGATTTGGCAAGAATACCATCGTAACGGCCGGGAGAGCGGTGTGCTGACCCCACGCCCCTCCTATCTGCATCCTCACCCGAGGATGACACGGCGGTCGGATGGTCCCGGTAGGCCACTCGTGGCCTGAAGACGGAGTGCTATTGGCCCTTGCATAAGCACTTTTGGACAAAAACATCCTTAGTACACAGGACGGAAAAAAACTATGAAGCCTCCAAAACCACAACACAGTACCAATCCTAATACAGTGCAGGGAAACAGTTGGCATTCAAAATAGCTTCCAGTTGTCTCTAACGGATTAATACAAGTACTGTAAAGTTATCAAGGCCATCTTTTACCATTCTTGATGCAAAATAGTCACAGGTTAAAGTAACTGTGATGGAGGTGGTTAGGTACCATGCATTCTTCTCTCCAAAGTATAGCACAAAGGCAGGGTAATATTGAGATCTGGTGACTGTGGTGTCCAGCGGAGACGCGACAGTTAATCCAAAAACAAAATTCTATGAGCTTTTCTTATATTGTTTACAGTAAGTACCATATGCAATGGTTATTAATGAAGCTATACAGACAATATTAGGAATTAAAATCACAGCGATGTGTTCAATAAAGTTTTTATCGATAATCTAGATAGCTCTTAAACCAGTCCTGGACAATGCGAGCGCTGTGAACAGGCGTCCTGTCGTCCTGGAACACAGTATCATCATTGGGGAACAGACATTGTACCGTTGGTTGGGCCTGATTAGCCGAAATGGTCACATAATCCTCTGCAGTAAAGCTACATTGCAGAGTAAACATGTGACCAATGGAATACCACGACATGGCTGCCCAAATCATCACGTACACCCCGCCATGTTTCGCTCTTGGGACGTACACGGTGAGAAGTTGAAAACAGTGTGAAACAAGACTCAACCCACCAAATGTCGTACTTCCATTGCTCCTTAGTCCATGTTTTATGGCTTCGACACGACGTTTTACTGGTAAGAGCATTTTTATCACTGTCGACTGGTTTAGCTATTTCAGCTCACCCTGCAGTTCCCTCCTTATGGAACTCCCTTCGTGTTGTTTTGGTGCTGACAGGGATCTCGAATGTGACATCCAGTGCCGCAGTGTCATCCTCTTACTTTTCGTTTCAGTCTTTTCAGTTAACGTCTGTCACTATCACTCAACAAATAATTTCGTCCGCGTTGTGATTTAGCGGATTCTGTTCTTCCGCTTTTCCTGTATGTGCTGTAACTCTTCACTACGGTGCCTCTTGAAACAACAATCATTTCCGCTACCTTGGTTACAAAATCAAGCACTGTAAGAGCACCAACAACTTGTCCAACCTCGCATTCACTTAGCTCCGACAGATCACTGTTATGACAACGACTGACAGTTGCGACGAGTTGAAAACACTGCACATGTGCCGTTCTTCCTCAAATGCACCAGCGCAACGTGCAGGCTTCCCTAGCATCTACATTTATGTTAAGCATTTTTCTTGCTGTTACCACATTTTGTTCAAAACCCGTAAGTTTTCAGTCATCTGCGGCCGGTGTATATCAGTGTTCTAGCGTACAGCATGGTTTATTAAGACCAGTCAATAGTAAGTTTGTCACACGCAGCTTGTTGGAAACTTACTAAGAATGTCTGACTACAGAAGGGCACTGCAGAGAGCCATAAAACACATCAGACATAAACACCATTGAAGATACCAAAGAAAATTAGATAACACACATTTGGTTAAAAACAATAATATAAATTCAGTTGCAAAAGATATGTAATAAAAAAGCAAGCACTAAGCACTCCGTCTTCAGACCACAAATGGCCCATTGGGACCATCCAACGGTCGTGTCATCCTCAGTGGATGATGCGGATAGGAGGGGCGTGTGCTCAGCACACCGCTCCCCCGGTTATTATGACGGTATTCTGTGACTGGAGCCGCTACTATTCGATGGAGTAGCTCCTCAATTGGCATCACGAGGCTGAGTCCACCCTGAAAAATGGCAACAGCGCATGGCATCCCTGTTAGTCACCCACCCAAGTACCGACAGTTCACAACAGTTTACCCGACAGCGCTCAACTTCAGTGATCTGACGGGAACTGATTGGCATCACGAGGCTGAGTCCACCCTGAAAAATGGCAACAGTGCATGGCATCCCTGTTAGTCACCCACCCAAGTACCGACAGTTCACAACAGTTTACCCGACAGCGCTCAACTTCAGTGATCTGACGGGAACTGGTGTATCCAACGCAGCAAGGCCGTTGCCAGAAACATGTTTAATAGTTATAGTTATTCCGCCAGGTATCCAGTACTGTAGCAACTCAACAAGAACGGCTGTAATTTTTACGACTATAACTTAAAAGTAAAGAAACATGTTCATCTACAAAAGTTCATCTACCCAGCGAGTGAGTTCAAAAGTACTGAAGCACTGTGTACGCTGAACATTCGCGCAGCAGGGGTGTACAGACCTGTGCAGCGGGTGCGACGACGCGCCGGCGTCAGGCGGGCGTCGAACCCGGGCCCCCAGCGGCTGCCGTGGGCGGCGGTCGCCCCATCTGCAACGACGACACGCCATCATCATCAACATATGCACTCAGAAGTCGAATGATCTTTGCTACAAGAAGGTGAATAGTGTGCTGCTGTTACCAATGGCGATTACTAGATTCTAAACTATCGTTGCTTAATTATGTTTATTAGCTGAGTCATGGTTAACATTTTCTGTAACTACTTTTGATATGCATACGGAAGAGGATAACAAAAGAGCAACCTTTCCAGGCGACCCACAGCGAATGTCTCAATAACCTGTTACGGGATACCGCAGGTGTAACCAATATGCCCACAGACACCAATACGTGTGGTCTTTACGAAGACCTGGATCTATCATTTACGTACATTGTGAAGAAGCCGTACCGTCTATATTACCGCTTCCATTGACATTCATTAGTAAAAGCTGATTAGATTACGTGCTAAATATGATACATCATTTTACGTAACTGGTTACTTACTTGTTCCTTAGTTCAAATTCACGATGAACTGTATAATGTTCAACGTGCCAACAGAAAAATCGTAGAATGATTTTATACAACCAAATAAAAAAATATTAATTAATAGTTATATGGCTGCATGCTGTCCATTTACAGTTTTAATGGCTAATTATTTCTACCCAAGAATACCTCTATGGTATAGAGATGTAACCGAAATGCCTAGAGGCACCAATACCTGAAGAAGCTGTTTAATCTATATTTCAAAACATTTCAGCTATCTGTCAGGCATTTTATTTCGATGGGTACAGTGTCGATTAATACAGCTGCATATTTCACTCCTTTCCTTACCAAAATACGATTTACGAAAGGGTGATGAAGGTCATTTTTCCTTCTAGTGAATGTCTCTGTTACTGTCAAACTTGAACTGTTTATAACAAATTTCGCAAGTGAACTATTGTACAGTGAGGCTGCGGTTAATATTCCCAGTTTTGCCTAAGCGAGGTGTTAGCCCCAGAATATTATCCCATAAGACGTTGATGAATGAAAATATGCAAAAACTGGGTTTACTACATTTTTTAAAAGTTTAAAGCTAGTTCATTTGTGCAAAACCATCATTAACATTCACAAACACATCATTTACTATTTCCTCTGTTGATGCTTCTTCGCTCGACTTCACAACAATTCTTGTATCATCTGGAAACACGATTATTTATATTTTGTGTTTTAAATAAAACGATAGACCATTTATATAAACCAGGAACAGTAGCAGGCCACTGTAACTTCTCCCCGTGCAGATGATGTAGCATCCTTCTGTGTGCTGCTGTAACAGCTTAAGGTAATGTTCAGCATTCTGTTGCTTAAAAAAGAATCAAATCAGGTATTTGCTAAAATATGTATTCCAAAGAACTTAATTTCTCTGATAGGATATTATCACACGAAATCAAATGCCTTCAATAGGTCGCAAAATATCTCAACTGCTGATATCTCATCATTAAAATTTTTTATTATGTGTTCACTAAACAAATGAATACCTGAGTCAGTCAAAGACCGTTTTTGAAATCCAAACTGTGAATTAAAATTGAATATAATAGGTCAAAACCGCAATAATTTTTTTTCTTATACACTACTGGCCATTAAAATTGCTACACCGAGAGGAAATGCAGATGATAAACGAGTATTCATTCGACAAATATATTATACTAGAACTGACATGTGATTACATTTTCACGCAATTTGGGTGCATAGATGCTGAGAAATCAGTACCCAGAACAACCACCTCTGGACGAAATAATGGCCGTGATATGCCTGGGCATTGGGTAAAACAGAACTTGGATGGCGTGTACAGGTACAGCTGCCCATGAAGCTTCAACACGATACCACAGTTCATCAAGAGTAGTAACTTGGCGTATTGTGACGAGCCAGTTGCTCAGTAACCAATGACCAGACGTTTTCAGTTGTTGAGAGATTTGGAGAATGTGCTGGCCAGGGCAGCAGTCGAACATTTTCTGTATCCAGAAAAGCCCGTACAGAACCTGCAACATGCGGTCGAGCATTATCCTGCTGAAATGTAGGGTTTCGCAGGGATCGAATGAAGGGTAGAGCCACGGGTCGTAACACATCTGAAATTTAACGTTTACTGTTCAAAATGCCGTCAATGCGAACAAGAGATGACCGAGACGTGTAACCAATGGCACCCCATACCATCAATCCAGGTGATACGCCAGTATGGCGATGACGAATATACTCTTCCAATGTGCGTTCACCGCTATGTCGCCAAACACGGATGCGACCACCATGATGCTGTAAACAGAACTTGGATCCATCCGAAAAAATTACGTTTTGCCATTCGTGGACCCAGGTTCGTCGTTGAATGCACCATCGCAGGCGCTCCTGTCTGTGATGCAGTGTCAAGGGTAACCGCAGCCAAGGTCTCCGAGCTGATAGTCCATGCTGCTGCAAACGTCGTCGAACTGTTCGTGCAGATGGTTGTTGTCTTCCAAACGTGCCCATCTGTTGACTCAGGTATCGAGACGTGGCTGCATGACCCGTTATAGCCATGCGGACAAGATGCCTCTCATCTCGACTGCTAGTGATACGAAGCCATTGTGATCCAGCACGGCGTTCCGTATTGCCCTACTGAACCCACCGATTCCATATTCTGCTAACAGTCATTGGATCTCGACCAACGCGAACAGCAATGTCGCGATGCGATAAACCGCAATCGCAATAGGCTACAATCCGACCTTTATCAAAGTCGGAAACGTGATGGTATGCATTTCTCCTCCTTACACGAGGCATCAGAACAACGTTTCACCAGGCAACGCCGGTCAACTGCTGTTTGTGTATGAGGAATCGGTTGGAAGACTTTCGTCATGTCAGCACGTTGTAGGTGTCGCCACCAGCGCCAACCTTGTGTGAATGCTCTGAAAAGCTAAACATTTGGATAGCACAGCAACTTCTTCCTGTCGGTCAAATTTCGCGTCTGTAGCACGTCATCTTCGTGGTGTAGCAATTTTAATGGCCAGTAGTGTATATAGCTAATGGTTTCGGTCTGTTCTAGACCATCTTCAGACCCACACCATGATGTAACCTTATATAAGAAAAAAAATTATTGTGGTTGTGACTGTTTATATTCCAGTTTAAATAAGAAATAAACCGCAGTACTGCAGAGAGACATGTTCTCAAAAATTACAAACAGTGGTTGCCTAAGTAATCCGTTACTACATAGGTGGGTGAAAACAACGCTGCATTACGTTACTAAGCTGTGCAGCTAATCGGTAGGTCGCGTCTCGCTCTGAAGTCTGTCGTCTTTAGCCAGAAGGTATGGTTGGCAGCTGACATGCCTTGCTGGAAAGGAGCTCGCGTCTCTTCAAATTCGGCGGACTGAGAGTTCAATGAGGAACACAGCCGGCAGTGGGCTTGTGCTGACTCGAGTGGCCTCGCATTCTGGGTCCGTGGTTGGTCACCGAAGTCCTCCCTGGTGTACGCTGGGGTTTGCTGCCCGTGGCGACTTGACGGATGAGATTGGGGCCGGCTGTGGCCTTAGGGGAAGACAGTTTGCTGAGCGACCAAATCTTTCAATCTTTTCAGTGGCTTTATCGGGCGAAGCTATCTGTTCTCCTCCTCGCGTTACTGATTGTTACAAATTTAGTTTTCCGGGGCCCAACAAGCAGGTTTTAAATTGTTAAATATGTGTGCGTTGCAACAAAACCTCTCCTAAAGCATTTCTGGCCTGCGTAATTAATAGGGTTTTTAAAGAACCGTTCCACTTCAAATTCTGTGGTCATAAAAGAACTCTGTGATTCACTCCTCGTTTGTGCTTCGTCTGAATGCACTAATTAATATGGGGAACTTGTGAAAATTGGGCGAGTAAATTATGCTTCCTTTCTGTATGTTCACTGGAGCTGCCGTCCTTACTCAGCACTGTAAGTCACTGTACCGTACACATCAAGTGTCGTTAATACGACGAAGCGGCTGTGTGTTTTCATTCCTCATTTGCTGGTTCAGCACGGAAAAAAGTTGAATCTTATTGGATTAAGTTATTCATTCTAATTGTAGACTGGGAGCCTGTCCAGAATTACTTAATTGCTGTCTCTAGAAAATTGTTTTAAACGAAATCAGGCTGTATCCTGTGCTTCTAGTGGGAGTGCAGCCGTGTGCGTTAAAACTGCAAAATCAGTTTTAAATATGTATTTAATTTGCCTGGCAAACTTATTAAGTAACGGAAGTGAGTTTTCTCATTCATCGGCATTTTTTCTGTTTTCCGAGGTTCCTTAGTTGCTTTATGGAGCTATGTTCAGTCTATGCAATTATGAAAGGCAGTTTGTTTGCCATATGCGTTTCCCTTCTTTTATTTTCGAAGTACATTCAGTGGTCTGTAATACACGTTTATTTTCATACATATAAAAACATGACAAAATGTAACATAGTAACACATTGTAAATGCTACATAAAACATTTATTATACGTATAAAGAAAACATGCACCATGGGCCACTGAACATACTTCATAAATAAAAGAAGCGAAACGCATATGGAAATAAACAGTCTGCTTTTCACTTAGTTTCTCAGATGGAACGTACCTCCACCAAGTACTAATTCATGTTAGAGCACAAGTGAGTTCAGCAGAATTTTAACCATTGGATTGTTAATCTTAGTGAATATCTAATTTGCCTTCTGTACCTGTTGGTACTTGGGTTAAGGTATTTATCTCTCTCGATGTTTTAAATGTATTGCGTTGTTAATTTTTTTTGCATTGGTAGCACTCAACGATACTCTTCTCACAAATTACAGAGCATAGCCTGTTAACTTGATCTATTGTTTTGTATGTGCTTCATGGTTGTTTTATGTACACGTTTTGAAGTGAAAGTGCTTCAGAGTTCTTCATGAGCCAGATTTGCGGAACGTTCCGATTAACCGGATACGTTGGAGCTTAGTTTCTCTCTTCTATATTAGGTGGCATTCTTCATTTGCAGTATTAATGTCACATTGTAAAGGAACTTGGTTATTAAAATATACCCAAAATTTATTTGTGTCACGATGGCGTTTAATGGCGTTTAAGCCCTAGCTGCCTACTCCTTCCACCCCTAAGGCAACCAGTCAGTTGGCCACGTTAAAATTACTTTCTCACATATTGTAGAAAATGATGTTATTAGTGGTGTTCGGCCCCAGTTACTTCATCTGCGATCACCCTTGTTAGAGGCTTAGCACTCTTTCTAAGAAAACACCCTAAATTAAATGAGTATTACGTATCTGGCTAACAATGTTATATATTATAGGTCCACAAAATATTAGCGTCTTGTTGGAGATACTATCCACCTCATATGACCTTTTACTTTTTAGGGTCATTATGCTCTTCCTTATTTCAGATAGCAATGTGAGATTAAATTTTAACTAACTAAATGTCCTCTGTATTGCTTCTTCATTGCAATGCTTTGCTTTTTCTTCTACACTACTGGCACCAAATTTCTCACATATTTTTATAAATTACTCATAAAAATATCTGCTACACATTAACTTTCTTTTACAATGCTATTTAACAAAAGGTGATTTCATCTTCCTTCATTGTCCATTTTTCAACATATTCCATATTGATTTTATTATCTGATCTGTAAAATTGTGAAGACCTATGGACACTATTGGACTTTTAAAAAAAAACTTTTCTTAATATGTTACAACCCTGTTGATAATAGTAAAGTATTTCTGTGTCATTATTGTTTCTGGTTATTTTCAACACATCCTTACTCCATATGAAGAGGCTCATACCTGCAGCGATCAAAGATTTCATTAAAGACTTGCTGTTAGTACATTTAATTACCTGCATAGGGAAACCACTTTCACAAATGGATAAAAACTCATTGAGGATTAATTTGAATTGACAGCATTGGACTCATTGTAAATGTTGCCTGTGTCAACATTTTCAAGTTTTCTTCATAATTTTCAATAGTTTTGGCATTTGTGAGTCTCACTGTTTTTTAGTGTTTCTGAGATACATGGAGCTATCTTATGTAATGTGGCTACTTGCAAAATGAAATTTGGCAATTTCTTTACCAGCAGATAGGCATGTATCACTTCTTCTCATTGAATGAAAACGTTATTATAAGAATCTTACTGTCTTGAACAGCTTGGATAGAGAATTTCAAAAACTACCTAACACTGTGCTGCCTGTAATAATATTATATTATTTTGCTATTGGTTTCAGGTCTGAACCATGAGCAGCAGCAGCAGCTGTACAACATAAAAAAGTGGACAGTGGGGAAATGTCAAACTAAATAATGAAAACTGAAAAAATGTAATACTCACGAAAATTATCACAGGTTTATGACATGTCATACATGCTTCAATACAAGTTACCACAAGAAACCATAACTGCCACTATACTATAAAATCTAACATTTTAACAAGATAAAAATATGTTGGCACATTGATACAAGGACAATAAGTGATCTACAGCAATACACATGAATGAACTTGAAAGTCAAAAATGACAGATTTGACAGAATCCTAAGATGTTGCAATTAAATAATTAATTGATTATCAGATTACAAAACTGAAGTATTAACAGTTCTACATTTGAATGAGGTTACATAAAACACCAATAAAAGAAAATATAAAGTAACAGGCAATATAAGATTTATGAATGTAATAGTATAAATAATTTTACAGTGCATTCGAAAAATGTAAGTATGTGACAAGTGACAGATAAGACCATGAAATTAAAATCAATCAAGATATATCAGATGAAGATACACATTAAAATAAATTAATATGAGGAAAATGCATGTTTAGAAGTGAAGGAGTATAAAAATAGGAATGTAGAATACAATATCTAAAATTTTATACATATGACAAAATCTGTCCAAAATTTTTTATGATGGAATATAATATACATCTAAACTTTTACACATTGGCCAGAACAGTATTTCAACCACATGACTAAACAATCACAAAAAGAAATCAAACTTTATTTATCACAGAGATAAAAATTAATAAAAAGACCTGCTATGAAGCTATACTTCAAAATATTGTTTGAAAACATTTCAACAACATTACTACATAGTCACAAGACAAAATCAACAAAGACCATTTAGCATACAGATAAAAACTAATAAAGGAACACAATGCTCAATTATAAAATCAAAGTACAGAGATATGATCGTATCATACAGCAAAATTGACCTCTCTTAACCATATCCCTAAATTATGGTAAGTATCATGACAGAATGTAAATATGGTTATCAATGATTTTCCTATCTGGTCAGTAACCTGATCATACTCTATATAATGGCCTCAGTGTTCTATTTCTATTTACCTTGTTGATAAGAAACTCCCTGTTTTTAGACTGGTTCAAATTATAACGGTCTCTGTCTTTAACATTTCTGTATGTTGGGTAGGTTGTAAGTGTGATGTCCTCTAGTTCCATACATTTGTAGCTATTTATAACTGTATTAATTTTTGACATCATGAATTTATACATTTTAGCATATATTTAATTCCTTACATTTACCCTCTTCTTATATAATACCCCTGACCACCGCCATATTTTATTATTTTGACAGTTCTATTTGCTTTTATAATAATAAGGGTTATTAGCCTCTGCTACTTTTTCCCATTGTGGCCTGGTTTCGTCAATATATACAAAAAATTAAGAAGAAGTGCCATATTTTGATATCATAATTGAGCATCATCCACACAATTCCGAAGACGGCTAGAGCTGACAAGTGCGAGAATTATCGCACAATCTGCCTAACAGCTCATACATCGAAGCTGCTTACAAGAATAATATACAGAAGAATGGAAAAGAAAATTGAGAATGCGCTAGTTGACGATCAGTTTGGCTTTAGGGAACGTAAAGGCACGAGAGAGGCAATTCTGACGTTACGGATAATAATGGAAGCAAGGCTAAAGAAAAATCAAGACACGTTCATAGGATTTGTCGACCTGGAAAAAGCGTTTGACAATATAAAGTGGTGCAAGCTGTTCAAGATTCTGAAAAAAGTAGGGGTAAGCTATAGGGAGAGACGGGTCATGTACAATATGTACAACAACCAAGAGGGAAAAATAAGAGTGGACGATCAAGAACGAAGTGCTTGTATTAAGAAGGGAGTGAGACAAGGCTGTAGCCTTTCACCCCTACTTTTCAATCTGTACATCGAGGAAGCAATGATGGAAATAAAAGAAATGTTCAGAAGTGGAATTAAAATACAAGGTAAAAGGATATCAATGATACGATTCGCTGATGACATTGCTATCCTGAGTGAAAGTGAAGACGAATTAAATGATCTGCTGAACAGTCTAATGAGTACACAGTATGGTTTGAGAGTAAATCGGAGAAAGACGGAGGTAATGAGAAGTAGTAGACATGAGAACAGCGAGAAACTTAACATCAGAATTGATGGTCACGAAGTCAATGAAGTTAAGGAATTCTGCTACCTAGGCAGTAAGATAACCAATGACGGACGGAGCAAGGAGGACATCAAAAGCAGACTCACTATGGCAAAAAAGGCATTTCTGGCCAAGTGAAGTCTACTAATATCAAATACCGGCCTTAATTTGAGGAAGAAATTTCTGAGGATGTATGTCTGGAGTACAGCATTATATGGTAGTGAAACATGGACTGTGGGAAAACCGGAACAGAAGAGAATCGAAGCATTTGGGATGTGGTGCTATAGACGAATGTTGAAAATGAGGTGGACTGATAAGATGAGGAATGAGGAGGTTCTACGCAGAATTGGAGAGGAAAGGAATATGTGGAAAACACTGATAAGGAGAAGGGGCAGGATTATAGGACATCGGCTAAGAAATGAGGGAATGACTTCCATGGTACTAGAGGGAGCTTTAGAGGGCAAAAACTGTAGAGGAAGACAGAGCTTGAGGACTTAGGTTGCAAGTGCTACTCTGAGATGAAGAGGTTAGCACAGGAAAGGAATTCGTGGCGGGCCGCATCAAACCAGTCAGTAGACTGATGACAAAAAAAATAATTGAGCATTGTATACCTTTATGAATTTACATCTGTAAACTAAATGGGCTTTTCCGATTTTGTCTTGTGACTATTTATTAATGTTGATAAAATGTTTTTCAAACAATGTATTAAAATATAACTTCATACCAGGTATTTTTATTAGTTTTATCAGTGTGATAAATGAATTTTAATTTGAGTTTGTGATTGTATAGTCATTTTGTTGGAATATTACTCTATCCAATGTGTAATAGTTTATATGTTTATTACGTTTCTTCATATAAATTTTTGGCTAGATTTTTTCATATGTATAAATTTTTAGATGTTGTATTCTACATTCCTGTTTATATCCTCTTTCAAAACCTAAAAATGTATTTTCTTTATATTTATTTAATTTATTGTGTATTTTCTTCTGTTGTGTCTTGACAGATTTAAATTTCAAGGACTGATCTATAGATTGCATTTCACATACTTTTTTTGAAAGAATTGTAAAATAATTTATATTGTTACTTTCATGAATCTTGAATATCTGTTACTTCATATTTTATTTTATTGGTGTTTTTATGTAATCTCAATCAGGTGTAGACCTGTTAATACTTCAGTTTTGTAATCTGAGTGTCACATCAGTATTTAATATGAACATTTTTGGATTCAGTCAAGATTGTCATCTTTGACCTTGGAGCTCTTTCACTTGTATTAATGTACATCATTTGTTGTCCTTGTGTCAATATGGCATCACATGTTTATCTTGCTGCAATTTTGGTTTTGTAATATCTGTTCAACAATTGTTTTCTTTGGAAACTTATGTTAAAGCATGTATGAGATGTGATACATCTGTGATTTTACGTTTTTCCTGTTTTTTCTAATTTCGTTTGGTACTGTCATATTGTCTACTTTTTGATGTAGTGCAGCTGCTGCTGATGTGGTCCAGAACCGAAAACGATAGCACAATAAAATGACATTATTACAGACAGCAGTGTGTTATGCATTTTTGAAAATTTGTATATGCTGTGGACCATCCCTTAAGCAAAATGTTGGCCAGTGAAATTTTTTACTGGTGTCAGATTTCTTTGAGGAATTTACACTAAAATCAATACATTTTGTTGAAAATTTCCCTGTTACCCAGTGGAAATTTTTATACTCACAATTAATAAAATATTCCGGGCTATTACGCCATATACAGTAACAATCACAAATATTACATTTCCCAATAGTCACTAACAAGTGCATAATTCTATATTCTGATTGGTACAAAGTTTACTTGTTTCCACATTCTTGTACTGGATCTCTCTTTATAAATTTGACAATTCCTCTGTTGTCCATATTCGAGCTACATGAATATGCAGCAAACTTATAACAACTTACAGTAAGATTTTCTAGCCTGTGGTTATATGATGTTATGATGGACGAATAACATCAATTTATCCTCACACTGAGATCCTGAAAACAAATGAACATCCCATTTACTTCATTTTTATCCACTCCCCTAATATTATGTTAAAGCAAATTGGTCCCACTTTTTTCTCTGTTGTTATTCTCTGTCAATTTCTTTTAATGATGTCTCCCTGAATTTAACCCTGATAACTACAGGGATCTGCCTTTATGTGCTTCGAAACTATGAAAATAAAATTCCTCAGTAATTTCACATGTACAAGTAATATTTGTGGTATCGAGCAAGATGGCGCAATAGGTGAATGAAACACTTCGTAAAAGAGACCAAATTACGCATTTTTTACTGTTTTATTTATTTGATAGAACAGTTTGGCATAAGTAATCTCATCAAATTCGGTCACACCCACTTCTCAGCTATGAGGTATTTGTACATGGTCGCCATTGCTCCTGCTGTTTTTAAGTGTTCAGCTCTAATGAGTTTTTTAAGATCTAGATATGCTGTTAAGTATTTTGTAGGCAAATTTGAGTTGCATATAGGTTTTAGATTATTTTACATTTTATGTTTCTATAGATTTGAACGTTTCATCTTAAATCGTTATATTTTTGACTGATATTGTACAAAAAATATAAAGACAGAGTATTTTAGTATAAATCACTGTATGAATGAGTTTTTCAAATGACTTCATGTTCACTTTTAGCTGTAACTGTTTTATTGTGTGTAAATATTTCTATTAATAGCATCTTGTAGCCGTCAAATATTAAATAAAAGCCATTTTTCATGTTTATACTAAAGCTCCTAATTATTTATTGGCTGACTAGTTTTGGGCTTTGTCCAATTTCACAAGCCACATATTTTGTATTTACAGTTGTTTGCTGCGGAACATTCTATGTATGCCATAATATTTGAATGTAGCTCAGATATATGTTAAAAGGATCTTCATTGCTCAGCATGAGGCATGTGTGATCCACATGACAACTATATTTTATACATAATGGAGAATTCGCTCTCATTGGAATACAGAAGTTAGACAAGGAGATGGTTTCCCCCCTATTTTTTAATTGTGCATTAGAGAAAGTGGTTTGACAATGGAGTGAAGCAATAAACACCAAGGGCATTCAAGTGGTAAGAAAGCCAAAGGAGGTCACTGTAAATTGTCTAGCATTTGCAAATGAGTGCCACTTGTTACAGACCATTCACAAGAACAAATCGTGGACCTACAACGTCAAGCAGTCAATGTTCTATTATAACTGCCACTTGAAAAAGCCACAGTTCATAACAAACGTCAATAATGAACCTCAAAAACTTAAAATAAATTGCATTATCTACAGTAGACTACTTTAGGGGAACGGATATCAAGCGATATGAACGAAAAGACAGCAGTAGAGAATAGAGCACATAAAATGGAGATCTTTCAAATAACAAGGAACATTTATATTAAAATATCTTTACCCTGGAACACGAAACTGGAGCACTATGAAACAACGGTAAAGACAGAAATACTTTATGCAGCAGAAACTCCTCAACTTAGAGCAAAAGGAGAGCTAGAAAAATTAGATGGAATTTTAAAGAAAAATTCTAAGAATAATACTAGGACACAAGAGCAGCAGTGAACCAAAACACCGTTTAAGATCTAATACAGAACTATTTTCAAAAGCTGAAAAGACAACAAATGTGACGAGAAAATGGAGATTAAAACTTTATGGACCCAAATTCATGATGAATAACATAACGGCAAAATAATTAACCAAACAATCGATTAACTAAAAAGTTTCAAATCCACAATCACATGACTGAGAGAGGTAGGAAGAGATACCAAAAATGCACGCAGGAGGAAATGGAAGCAATCAGAAACAGATCAGTTTTCAAAGAACCAATAAAAGATGCAGGCTTTCAGGACAAAAAAATCACGAACTGGAAGAAAGTGGACGTAAGAAAAGGCAAACGTTCTCGGAGATCGAAAGAAGTGTTGATCCAAAGATAAACTGCAGATGACAACGAAAAAGTAGAAACAATATTGATATATCGTACCCTCCAAAGGGTTTATTCGAATGCCCATAAATTAAGGATAATTACAGAATGTGGTGCCATACAACTTGGCATTACTCAAAACTGGCGCCAATAGCATAGGCACATAAGGAACACTCACGACACAGATCTGTAAGCCCACGGAAGTGATGATAAGTGGAGAAAACCGTCCCAAAACACATGTGCGCCACTGTTCCCTGTGCTTGTGCCCCGACATCAATATTGGGTATGACCACCATGCACACGTATACAGGCCACACAATGGGTTGACATACTCTGGATCAGGTGGTCCAGCAGCTCATGTGGTATAGCCTCCGATTCTTGCATCAGTGCCTGTCGGAGTTCCTGAAGTGTTCTAGGGGTTTGAAGACGTACGGCGATACGTTGACCGAGAGCATCCCAGACGTGCTCGATGGGGTTTAGGTCTAGAGAACAGGCAGGCCTGATATCTTCTGTTTCAATTTACTCCTCCACGATGGCAGCTCGGTGGGACCGTGCGTTATCATCCATCAGAGGAAGGTGGGACCCACTGCAGCCCTGAAAAGTCGGACATATTGGTGCAAAATTACGTCCCAATACACCTGACCAGTTCCTCTGTCAAAGATATGCAGGGGTGTCACGTGCACCAATCATAATCCCACCCCACACCATCAAACCACGACCTCCATACAGGTCCCTTTCAAGTACATTAAGGGGTTGGTATCTGGTTCCTGGTTCACGCCAGATGAAAACCTGACGAGAATCATTGGTCAGACTATATCTGAACTCGTCCGTGAACATAACCTGGGACCAATGTTCCAATGACCATGTACTGTGTTCTTGACACAAGGCTTTAGGGGATCTCCTGTAACCAGGGGTTAGTGTAATGCACCTTGCAGGTCTCCGGGCGAATAACCCATGTCTGTTCAGTCGTCTGTAGACTGTGTGTCTGGAGACAATTGTTCCAGTGTCTGCGGTAAGGTCCCGAGCAAGGCTACCTGCAGTATTCCGTGGCCGTCTGCGGGCATTGATGGTGAGATATCGGTCTTCATGCGGTGTTGTACACTGTTAACATCCCGTACTGTAGCGCCTGTACACGCTCCCTGTCTGCTGGAATCGTTGCCACAACCTTGAGATCATACTTTGTAGCACACGGAGGGCCCACGCTACAACCTGCTGTGTTTGACCAGCCTCCAGTCGCCCTAGTATTCTACCCCTCATAATGCCATCAATATGTGTTCTTTGAGCCATTTTCAGCACACAGTCACCATTAGCACATCTGGAAACGTCTGAACACTTCCTCGCTGCACCGTACTCTGACATGCACCAACACAACTCTGCTGCCAGTGCCACTGTGCGACGACCGCTCGTCAAATGTACCGCATGGTCATACCCCGAGGTGATTTAAACCCACAAACCGCCCACCAGAGCGTTGTTTCACCACGTATCAGCATTACCCTTAATTTACGAGTATGAGTGTAGAAGAAAACCGTGAAAGTGCCAAAGATGTACTGATCCAGCTCGTAGAAGCTACAAGAGAGACGTCGTGCATCACAGTTTACCATTAAAATTCAGAGAGCGTATATTCCTTGAAGAGTCCACTCACATTTTGGTTCTCCATACATACATATCGCGGAAAGATCAATAAAACAAACGGCTTGGCAGCAGTCACTCTTCCAAAGCCACATTCAAGATAGGAACATGAAAGTGCCTTGAACGATATACCAGTAGGTGGCTTGAGGAGTGTCGATGTAAACGTCAAAAGCTGTGTGTGTTCTTTCTTCAAGCTGCTCAGTACTGATGAAAGACAAATTTTTTCCTGTCCTACAACGGTGTTTCATGGCTTTAGTTTTAAACGCTATCGATTTCGAAGGTACGTAGTTGGATCTAGCTTTGCGTGAGGCACCATATGTTTTGCAGGTTCCAGTTAATTCATAAGTAATATCAAGGCTCCAGAAGATGAAGCTGCCTAGCTTCCAAGTCGATGACGTGTATACTGCTGAAAGAAATGGGGAAAATTAATTTATTCCGTTTTCCCAAGGATACAGACATTGCAAGTTTATTGCGTCTTTAACATTCCGCTCTAAGGGAGTGTCTTACACGTGAGACGCTGACTCACAATCAGATCGAAAAGAAAGGGGAAAATAATTGAATGCATCTGTGCTACAAAAATTTCTGCGTTCGGCGGTAAGTACTTAAATCAGAGGAAACACAGTCATTCTAGTTGAACACCGATACAAAGCAGTGTGGATAGGTATACTGGCGAAGCGTTGGCCGATATGCACCCCGTCTATGAGTTCACCGAATGTAGAGGCAGAACAGTGCGATTACGCTACGCTGCGCTGTTCTCATAGTGACGGCAACCACACCACAGTGTAAGTGATTCGTCCGAGAGTCGTTGTGCATTAGTCTTCGTTTTATTTTGTACGATTTGATATTGAATATTACATGTTTTATCACTTGTGTAAATATTTTCACAGAAATGAAGGTAACTGAGCTAAAAAACAGAAGCAACCATAATTACATTATTATTCTATAAGGAGCACGGTTCCTTAGTACGAAAATACTCGGAAACCATCCCTCAACAGCCTCCGAAATTTTGTAGGTAAAATTACTGTTCAAACAAACTGTGCACTTCATACGAGAACGTTGAACCGTTGATCTTGCTACTGATGATGTAGGGTTCCTACAAGAATCGACTGAGCACGACATAGACCAGGCTTCAGTGTAAGGAGACCGAAACGAACTTCAGACAGAACTACTCTAATAGTTCAGTAAGTATTCTATGGTACTAAAGAAAAAAAACATGTACTTTTGATGTTTGAGTACACATTAACCACTCATTCAATGCTTTCATAAAACTTTACTCAGACACTTTAGCATATATTTTTATGAAACTGATTTCCATACGTACATGCAACCTACGTATAAAAATTTCTTAAAGAAAACATGCTCATATATTTTTTTAATTTGTTGCACTTTCTAGATAGTGCAATTTTGCGCACGTTACATGACGTAATTTTGTTTATCACATCATAACAATTACCAGGTGATGCAAGTGAAAGTATTAATTCTCCCGACATTTATCTCTATAATGTACCAAATCACATTTTTGGTACCACAGTTACATAGGCCTATTGGTATAATATGAAATGACTTTTATATATCATATATAAAATTATGCACAGGATTATATTTAGTTTCGTTTTCTCTTCTATGAAAATGTCCGTTTGATACATTTGAAACTTGTCAACATATGTAAAAACTAGTGTCATTGTGTTTGGGAGTAAATCAGAGAACTCTCATTCTTGTCCGTTTACTTCTTCTAATGAGGTTCCACAGCGTATGTAACTTTTTTAGCTTCCTCAAGTTCGCTCTTAGCCCTAACTGTTTCATTTTGCTATTGCAGTTTCAGATTTTGTGCCACTTTGAAGGATAAGATTTGATGTTATACTGTAGCCTAGAACTAGCTTAAAAACAACGCTCTTGTATGACTGAGTCACTCTTGATGTAATATAGTCCATAGTTGTAACCGGTGTCTTCGACTTGCATGTGAATACAAATTTACTCGTGTTACTGATAGCAACCATTGATTACATTACCATTAAGAGTGACACTGCCGCCCGCATCTCGTGGTCGTGCGGTAGCGTTCTCGCTTCCCACGCGCGGGTTCCCGGATTCGATTCCGGCGGGGTCAGGGATTTTCTCTGCCTCGTGATGGCTGGGTGTTGTGTGGCGTCCTTAGGTTAGTTAGGTTTAAGTAGTTCTAAGTTCTAGGGGACTGATGACCGTAGACGTTAAGTCCCATAGTGGTCAGAACCATTTGAACCATTTTTAATGACACTGCCCTACAAGAACGTTATTTTGGAACGATTTCATTTCTATAATGTATCAAATCTTATGTTTGAAAATGGCACAAAAGCTGAAATTGAAGTGAGCATTGATTTATATGAACGGAGCAAGTTGAAAGTTTGTGCTGGACCAGGTTTCGAACCCAGGTCTTCCGCCTACTAGGCAGGGTTCTAATCTCGGTCCGGCACAAATTTTCATCCTGTCCCACTGATATAACTCAGTGCCCACTGACAGCTAATGCCTTTAATTCCTCTGTGTCTTGGGTTCCATTTATGTCATCACACCTAAATGTGGCCAGATCTGCGTTAAAAGGGTCTTCATTATCCAGTACAATTGATCCATCTGTCAACGGTATTTTGTACACAATTCAAACTGGAATAGACTGTTGTTATATAGCCAAATCTCTTTTGAATTGTTGGGTAATGTGTTTTTGTTTAGAGAATCGTACGCTTATTAAACGAAACACTGCAGAAACGTGCTGCTCTTCACTGAATCTTCTCGTATCCTTTATCAAAACCTATCGTGAATAAGAAATGGTCTCCTTTAAGGCAATGTCGGCAGACATTTAAAGAGCAAACTATAGTTGCCTAATTAAATACGTCAGCAAAGAGTTGCTCGATTCCTCGCCCAGTGGCCTTGAACGTGCTGGTATTTAAGACTGGCAAAAAGGCATATGTTTTAGTGTATTCTTCCATTCATAAAATGGCCCTGATAACGTGCTTAAATTATTTCCAGTGTTGATGAATTGATATCATACAGCTCTGCTTTCATGTCGTATCAATCAGTGGATTCTTACCGAAAAAAGTGTTATATATTGAATCTGCTAACGATTATATAGACCAGATATCTACCGTGAATCGGACTTGCTTTGTTACTTGGTGCAGTTTTTGTATTAACTCCTCAAAGTGTTTCGGCATGATTACACTGTTTTAAAATTTTATCTTGCGCCAGTCAATGAAAAAGTAAACGCCCGAGCTGTGCGGTGTACGCTCGCAGGCCCACAGCTTTTTCACAGATACGCGATAAAAGAGCACCCGCTCTACGGCGAGCTTTTGAGGTTAGAAGAGTAATTATTTCTTTGTCTTCAAAAAGAGAATCCGGACCGCGTTAAAACTTAATTCTGCCCTGAGAGAAGTATTTGCTAGCTCCGCTCTACCTTTCTCGAATGGAGGAACTTTCCTGAAATTTCGCTGCCAACTTATCACCCCAGGCAAGCTAATTTCGTACCTCACCTCTTATTTAGCGGAATCTTGCCAACCTCAAAGCCGGAAAAAGTAACGTACCTCGCACTGTGAGCAGCAGCCAACTCATGGCATACATAACAAAGAAGAAAACACATTTCTTCAATCGTGAAATCCACTTTCTTTTGTGTTATAGTCGAAATCACAAATTAGTAAAGCCTGAAATCGTCATGGTGGAGATGGAGACATAAATGTAATTTATGAGATAAAAATATTTTAATTTTAAAAATTATTTAAAACAATTTACATCTTAACCGATAGTTAGTTTGATTGCTTTCTGCAGTCGTCTTCAGATCATCCGCGCTGTAAAAAAAAGCTGTAATGAAGCAATCATTTGTATTCGTATTGGGGGTCAACAAGAGTATAGTTTACAATCTGGCTAGCACACGATGGTAATATCATAGCCTTGTTGGTCCACAGTATGAATGATTGTAAATGCATGATTACAGATAATGATGATAGTTTTTAATGCATTTTCATCGACTTTTTTCTGTTTGGACGATCTAGAGATGGTTGTAGAAAGCAAAAGTAAACTTCTTCAATAATGTACACAAAAAATAAATTACGCAGCTGAAGACCAAAAAAACAATAGCACCGATTTTACATTTGTGGATAGAAAATAAAAACAACAGGTACAATTTGAAGACGTACAGAAAAAAGATAGCCTACAGCAACACATTCCCTGCCACATCATGTCATACAGATTTACACAAGAAAGCTCCATACAAAACGATGATAGACGGAGTAAACAAAATCCCAATGGACAAACAAAACAGAGAGAAATAATTAGACATCATTAAGCAAATTGCTGTGGCTAATGACTTACCAAGCTCAATGATAGACAGTATGCGGAGAGAAATAACAAAAAAGAAATAAGTCCCTAGCTCTTTACAAGAAACTAATAATACAGTCAAAAGTGAGGGTAGCATTCCTTACGTAGGTAACATTTCTCGAAAAAATAGCAAACGTACTTAGGTCACTTGAAGTGAAAGTAGCTTTCTCCACAAACAACAAATTACAACAGAAATTACTCCACATCGTAAAAAATAAAAAAGATAAATTTGCGGATTCAGTAATACACAACATGCAAAACTTGCTCATGCTACTGTATAAGACAAACTGGAAGGAATTGTCAAATTAATTACACTGAACACATCATCTATTACACACCAGTTGACAAAATCAACAGCATCAACACACATAAAAACAATGTATACTCATTCAAAAACGTAGAAGAGGATCTCATGGTAGTCCACCACTTACAAATATTTCATACAATGGATTTAATGGAAGAGCTTGAAAGTTTTGTACACAAAAAAAAGAGAAAAAATTCTCAGTGACAAACTAGACAATGAATCAGTTAACTTTTTCAAACGTTTTTCCTGCTTGCAATAACTGTAGTAATTTTCACAGTTACGTACATTTCTTTTTTAAGAGGGAGAGAAAAGCAGAAAGAAAAAGAAAATTTAATCGATAATTTACTAATCAATGATGTTAAAAATACATTTTATAATGGACAACAGTCCAAAAATATTGTAACACCTCTGACAATGCAAACTCTTTGTGAAACCATAGTGTGATGATATCTTTTTAAGTATGTTTTTTTAACCAACAGGTGTAAGTGATGATTTGCGTGTGTGTGTGATATTCTGTATAGCGGAGGAGACACAATACCTGCAAGTAGACAAGCAAAAACACCATTCCTAACATTACCATTTATAAACACTCAAAGATCCATCTTGTTTCTTTTTTCGATCGCAAAGAGAAGCAGAAAGTCACACATGCAAACATCACCAAACATTAAATGTAAGCAAATGCACTAGTGCATTTTAAACGAGAATAAATTCTCAAAACGTGTTGTGATAAGGATCAAAAAATAACTAACTGATGCAGTTTTCAGTATTTAAATCACAGATTTTTGTTTCCCTTGGAATCAATCTGTATCGGGCATTAGGTGACCTGTTTAGACGTTTAGAATATAGAGATTGTTTGTGGGCAGCTCTTTTATAATAATACAACCTTTTTTTGCTACAATGCAGTAAATCGTTATTAGTACAGAGTTGTACTAGTTAATTAAGAATAATCTTCAGTAGACCTGTGTGCATGAGTGTATTGTTGTTTGCATTTCCTGAAGTATTACAATTATTTTGTAGTAAAATATGTAATGGCAGTCATCGCCATTCTACTGAAGATTTTTTTAAGTGAAACTAAAATGTTTTGGGTTATCAACAATTTATTATATCGTAGTGCTATACTGTAGTATGGAAAACATGAGTCTGTTCACTATTTTAATAAATTAATTGTTTTACCTCCAGCAAATCTAGTTTACAAAACCAATTTTCGTAGTTTTTAGCATTTCATTGGCTGCCCGTATATTCTGAAGACATATGTATGTAGAAAATTAAAAGTGAGTCTTTAAAAACGTATCTGTTTATTTTTTAATATAAAGTACCTCTGAGATTATATGTTAAAATATTCATAACAAAATATTAGGCACTAGAACGTATTTGTACACTCTTTCACTAGCAATGTAGTAGTTATAACTCTCTGATCTCTAAAATTTCCCCAAGAAAGGGCTTTTGTAATTTGACTCATATGAGTAACACTTTGACCACCGCAGCCTTCGAATACGAACTTCATATCATGTTGTTGAAGAATGTTGAGTTCAGATGTCCTCAGTGCAAAGAGGCTCAAAGGCAAGAATAATTATTTCATACGATCCGCTGGAGGTTATATGAAAACACATAGCAACAACTCTAATCATTTTAATTTATTACTTGAGTTATTTTCAGCTCACAGTTGTGACTCTCCGAACAACAGTAACCAATATACATGTCATTATGAAAGTCCGCTTTGATCGCTCTTTATATACTTTTTAATATTAATTTTAACGCTTTTTGTCCACTACCATCATCAGAAACCGTAGATTGTAGTATCATTGCCACAGATGCTACTACAACGCCGCGCCAACACAAGGTTGGCAGCCGGTCGTCTGCCGAGCACAGCGCACTCTAGCGGGCTGTGTAGCTCGATGGAACTGGAGTGTGCCACGCTCACTTCTTAGCTAGATTTCATTCAACCTAGGCAGACGCACTTTTATAATCGGTCCTCAGCCAGTTCTGTAATGTTTGCATTGATTCTCTGAGGAGGGCCCATCAGGCTTAGTCCCTGAGAGTATGTTTTATTAGTTAATGGTATTCCATGTTACGAGATTGTCAGTTAATAGCCGCAGCTGCAGTCCTACAGCCTACTGAAGATACGTAAATGTCATTGTACTATGAGTTTTTTGAATAATAACCCTTCTCTCTAACAGTGTGCCGTACCGCATATTATTGCAACCTGGACTCCTTCAGCTCCTATCAACACGGCCTCCTACTTATTTGCATTTAGTAACCAGCTGAAAACACCCATGCGTTTTGTGCCTATAAACAGTGAGACACAATTCAGATAAACAGAAAAAATAGTGAAAATAATATTTTTAAGAGAAATAAAGCAATAGATAGTACAGAACAAAACGAAGACATGCGGCATTTGAAAACTCGATAGCTGTATCTCGTCCGTTCACATGTACACTTGTGAAATGACTTGTGCTGTTCAGTGAGGAAGCGTTAAACGCAATTGGACATGTCAACTAAAATTAAAAGTAATTTCTACACATTAAGCAAACAGTCATTTTAAAAAGTAGTCTATTAACAGAGGGAACTGGAACTGTCACACTAAAATTCAAAGTAACATCTAGAAGTTGAACATACAGTCATTTCATAAAAATAGCATATATTCATTTCATAAAGAGTAATCTGTAAAAAGAAAACAAACAATTGTATTGTTAAAAACAGTTTAACATATGGCTTTAAAATTATAAAAGGCAGAGCGTACTAAAGCTGTTTTGCACCTTCTTTTTCTTTCCCTAAGTTGAGAGCTGACACTGCATAGTAGCCAGTGTTAGTAATTACTTCCTAGTGCATTTAACGCCATCTAATGGTCACAAATGTTTATTTAACGTAGGTTGCCTCATTAAAGAGCACTAGTTAAGGTACAACTGTACACATAAACTAACGGGAAACAGTGTATCGGATTTCACAGGTCTGCGACTAAAAAAGTGCATAGGATTTTTTAACATTTTCTTATAGATTTTGACCACCCAAAAACAGGAAAAATATTCAAAAAATCCTGTCACATAGGTTTTTGTGTATATTGCAGTATTTATGTTCATTAGTAATAAACCTATACGGTTTTTTAATTTAATACTTATTAAAAATTATATTAATTAAAATTGATAAAATAAACTTCAGTTTAAACAATTTACAATGTTAACTATTCTTTGTTATCACTTGCAAGTTTTACCGTGAACTCCTGGACGCCAGAAGCAAATGCAAACAATCTCATTGTTCAGTTTTATCGTGTTGCGACAAGTCAAATGACGATTTGCATCTCGCGTGAAATGAAGATAAACTCTCAGTAGACGTATTGCTATTCAACTGAACAGTGCTGTTGTTTCTGTCTAGTCATGGCTACAAGAGGTTGTGTTATTTCTCCAAACAGTTTTTGTTATATGTATGGTGAATTGTCAACAGAGAAACATAAGTGATCTTGTGAGAGAAGCTTCTTTTGCTTAGTTTAAATTAAAACTTTGTGATCAAGATAAACCAAGGGCCCCGCATAAGGTGTGTACAAAATGTGAAGAAGATCTTCGTTTGAGGTTTAAGGTTAAGATAAATGCATTTCGATTTGAAATTCCTATGATATGGCGTGAGCAGTAAAACCATACCACTGATTGCTACTTCTGTTCAGTTGACGTAAAGGGATTCAGTTCAAAAAACAAAAGAAGTATAAGTTATCCTAACCTTGATTTAGCTATAGGTCCAGTGCCTCATAGCTCTGAAATACCTATCCCACAGCCACCTTCCAATTTGGATGCATACCCGAGTGAGTTGGAGGACGGAGTTACATTACCTCCTCAGGGTGAATCAAATATCAGGACCATCAATGGATGGTTTGTGGGGACTTCAAAATACTCACGATGATTTTGGGTCAGCAAGCAGGCTATACTAAATACCCATGCTTCTTCTGGTTGTGGAATAGTAGAGCCATAGAACAGCACTGGACTAAAAGTGATTGGCCACCCAGAGAAACTTTAAAACCTGGAGAGAATAATGTTATCAATACTGCTTTGGTACCACCAGAAAAGATTTTGTTGCCCCCTCTCCTTATCAAATTGGGGTTCATGAAACAATCTGTAATATCGCTGCGAAAGGATGGGGACGGTTTGAAATGTCTGTGTACAAAATTCTCGGAGCTGTCAGAAGCAAAGTTGAAAGAGGGAGTTTTCACTGGCCCCGACATAAGAAAACTTTTAACCAAGACCCTCTTTGTGTAAAGTACGAATAAGAAGGAAAAAGAAGCTTGAGTATCGTTCAGCAATGCAGTGCGAAAGTTTTTGGGAAATATTAAGGAGCCTGGTGGACTACGAAACCTTTGTGTAACGGATGCTAGCAGCATACGAAGCTCAAGGCTGCAAGATGAGCTTGAAGGTCCATTTTCTACACTCCCATATAGAAAGTTTTCCTGAAGACCTGGGAGCTTACAGTGAAGAACAGGGGGAGCGGTTTCACTAGGATGTACGTGATATCGAGAGACGGTACCAAGGAAGATGGGATGTCACTATGCTTGCTGACTACTGTTGGATGCTTTTTTTTTTTTTTTTTTTTGCTGTCCTGTGTTTTTAAATGTAGTAGGTCTTCGTTTTGTCATAGTCTATACAGTCTACTGTTGTATTCCTCGGAGAAACATTACTTCTCATTTAGCGTTAAAGTCCATATTTAAAATAAGCAGCGGCCAAGATTGAAAATTATACTGACTAGCGAAAATTTATGTAGTTTATTCACGAGTACATATGTTGCAGTCTCTGTACCGCAACTGAAGCAGCCGTTTGCATTGCACACACAAGAAAACGCACGCTAGGGACCGTGCTGGAAAGGAGACTTATCTCTTTCAGGTTATCCGAGGTTGCTCTCAAAACACCCTCAGGGCACAGACAGCGGTTTCCGGTTGCTTCCGCTGCCCTCGCCGGTCTCAGGTCCTCAGTCGCTAATGGGCTCGGCGCCGAGCGTAACAACAACGAAAAGGCAGCGCTTGTTATATCTGTAAAGGCCTTCGTCGTCCGCGGCTCAAAGAGACCCTCTGGGAAGGTAGCGCGGCACGGTGGTTGGCGGCCAAAGGAGCGAGCAGAGCAACGCGACTCCTCCTCCAGTGAAGCGCCGGCCCTCAGGGCTCGACCTCAGCGCCACTGCAACCGAGTGGAGGCCAGAGGACTCTCCCAGACGGCAGCTCGTCTCTCTGGCCGTCTGCGAGCACCGAAGCGCCGTAATTGCCCGCGATCGTCTTCAGAGATGTCCCTGCCGGCTGAAATGTCTTGCACAGCACAAAACAGCCGTGCGTCTGAACCTCGCATTGTGACTCGGCTCCGTCTTATCTACGGCATATCTTTGGATTCGCTCCTTCCAAATCCTTTCTCCTACTCGTTTCCTTTCATCCATATCGTGTCTTTTCCTTCTGCTCTTCCTCTCTTCGCTGGCTCTCTTCCTTTCCGACAGATACCATCACTTTTCCTTCTTTATTCTTGCGCGCGTTGCAAGCTCCACTGCAAAAGAAAGGCTTGTGCACTGGTACTATGTGCTGATTGTTGATTACCAGTGCCTATACTCTACACTTAAGGAGTGACCTGGACACTTGACGAGCGGAATTAGATGACTAATCAGTTAAGTTTAGACTTTTAAGTAGGATTATAGTATGGAACTGCTGCCGATATGTTAAAAATTTCAAGACAATCAACATAATCTCCTTTTGAATACAAGCATAATATAGGGGGTGGAGAAAAATATAAAAAAAAAGCTCCGCCCGAACAGGCCTAGGAAGGCCTAACGCTACCGACCGGCCGCCGTGTCACCCTCTAACCACAGGCGTCACTGGATGCAGATACGGAAGAACACGTGGTCACCACACCGCTCTCCCGACTATATGTCAGTTTACGGGACCAGACCCGCTACTTCTCAATCAAGTAGCTCCTCAGTTTTCCACAAAAGGGCTGAATGCACCCCGCTTGCCAACATCTCTCGGCACACTGGATGGTCAGCCATCCAAGTGCTAGCCCAGTGTGACAGCGCGTAACTTCGGTAATCTGACTAGAACTGGTATTACCACTGCGGCAGGGGGTCGGAATGGAGAAATATATACACTACTGGCCATTAAAATTGCTACACCAAGAAGAAATGCAGACGATAAACTGGTATTCATTGCACAAATATATTATACTAGAACTGACATGTGATTACGTATTTCTCAGATCCTGAGAAATCAGTACCCAGAACAACCACCTGTGTTCGTAATGACGGCCTTGATACGCCTGGGCATTGAGTCAAACAGAGCTTGGATGGCGGGTACAGGTACAGCTGTCCATGCAGCTTCAACACGATACCACAGTTCATCAAGAGTAGTGACTGGTGTATTGCGACGAGACAGTTGTTCGGCTACTATTGAACAGACGTTTTCAGTTGGTCAGAGATCTGGAGAATGTGCTGGCCAGGGCAGCAGTCGTACATTTTCTGTATCCAGAAAGGTCCGTAAGGACCTGCAACATGCGGTCGTGCATTATACTGCTGAAATATAGGGTTTCGCAGGAATCGTATGAAGGGTAGAGCCACGGGTCGTAACACATCGGAAATGTAAAGTCCACTGTTCAAAGTGCCGCCAACGCGAACAAGATGTGACCGAGACGTGTAACCAATGGCACCCCATATCATCACGCCGGGTGATACGCCATTATGGCGATGACGAATACACGCTTCCAATGTGCGTTCACCGCGATGTCGCCAGACACGGATGCGACCATCATGATGCTGTAAACAGAACCTGGTATCATCCGAAAAAATGACGTTTTGCCATTCGTGCACCCAGGTTCGTCGTTGAGTACACCATCGAAGGTACTCCTGTCTGTGATGCAGCATCAAGGGAAACTGCAGCCATGGTCTCCGAGCTGATAGTGCACGCTGCTGCAAACGTCGTCGAACTGTTCGTGAAGACGGTTCTTGTCTTGCAAACGTCCCCATCTGTTGATTCAGGGCTCGAGACGTGTCTGCATGATCCGTTACAGCCATGCGGATAAGATGCCTGTCATCTCGACTGCCAGAGATACGAGGCCGTAGGGATCCAGCACGGCGTTTCGTATTACCCTCCTCCACCCACCGATTCCATATTCTGCTAATAGTCACTTGATCTCGACGAACGCGAGCAGCAATGTCGCGATACGATAAACCACAATCCCGATAGGCTACAATCCGACCTTTATGAAAGTCGGAAACGTGATGGTACGCATCTTTCCTCCTTAAACGAGGCATCACAACAACGTTTCACCAGGCAACGCCGGTCACCTGCTGTTTGTGTATGAGAAATCGGTTGGAAACTTTCCTCATGTCAGCGCGTTGTATGTGTCGCCACCGGCGCCAACCATGTGTGAATGCTCTGAAAAGCTGATGATTTGCATATCACAGCGTCTTGTTCCTGTCGGTTAAATTTCGCGTCTGTAGCACGTCATCTTCGTGGTGTAGCAATTTTAGTGGCCAGTAGTGTAAGAACAGCAAAAACACAACACATTATGGTGACTAATATGGTGTTGTAAAACTGTTGGCATTCAAAACAGATTCCAGTAACCTCGGAATGGATATAAACAGATCCTGTATTGTTTCCAGGGGAATCTTATACCATTCTCCCCGCAAGATCAGGTAACGATGATATAGATCGATAGCGATAACATTGCGCTCTCTCCAAAGCAGGCCACAGAGGCTCAATAATACTGAGAATTCAAAAACTGTAGTGGCCAGGGGAGATGCGACAGTCATCCTCCTTCTCACAAAACCAGTGCCGGGTAAACAGGGGCCCTATCGTCTTAGGACACAGCATCACCATTGGTGAAGAGGTGTTGAAGCACTGGATGGACCTGATCAACAAAAGGGTCACATAATCTTTGGCAGTAAAGCTACTTTACAGAGGAAGCATGGAGTCCATGAAATGCCATGATATGGCTGCCCAAATCATCACCAAACCTCCACCGTGTTTCATTCTAGCGACTTAAATTCGCTCAGAAGATGGAAACGAGACTCATCTAACCAATCATTTGCCCCCGTTCGAATTCAGTTGACTCCCACATAACGCACTCACAACTATGGAGAACACTGTTCTGACTGTGGCCGACACTGGCTACGTACTGTGAACTGTGTAATTTTTTTGGGTCCAATCACTGTGTAATTTTGATTGGGAACTCGAGAAGAGCTGACGTGCAGATAGATAGACAGGTCTGAGTTATGCGCTTCATGGCGAGGTGTGGCAGATGTAATACTTTGTTCTTTCGGTGTTGTGTCTTTCCCTCGACCATTCATTTGTGGTATAGTTAGTCTTACAGGAAAGGATTAGCATAGGATAGAACTTGCGCTTCTTGTCAGCCGTTCAATAGTGTGACTGTGTTTAGCGCTCAGCATAGTAGTTGAGTTGTGCAACTTCTGTGATTACAACAGAATTTTCAAGTGTGATTACCTCAGGCAATTGCTGTATTTTTCTGGTAATAAAAATACATATAATATAATCTTCTTGTATTCATTTTCACATTGTGATCCAGTGGCGCCGTGGCGTTATAGTAATTCTTGCTGACGTTGTGCACCTACTATACAGGGTGTTACAAATGGTACGGTCAAACTTTCAGGAAACATTCCTCACACACAAATAAAGATAACATGTTATCTGGACATGCGTCCGGAAACACTTAATTTCCATGTCAGAGCTCATTTTAGTTTGTTCTTCTACCTACGTTCAATGGAGCACGTTATCATGACTTCATACGGGATACTCTGCCTGTGCTGCTAGAACATGTGCCTTTACAAGTACGTCACAACATGTGGTTCATGCACGATGGAGCTCCTGCACATTTCAGTCAAAGTGTTCGTACGGTTCTCAACAACAGATTCGGTGACCAATGGATTGGTAGAGACGGACCAATTCCATGGCCTCCACGCTCTCCTGACCTCAACACCCTTGACTTTCATTTACGGGGGCATTGGAAAGCTCTTGTCTACGCATCCCCGTTACCAAATGTAGAGACTCTTCGTGCTCGTATTGTGGATGGCTGTGATACAATACGCCATTTTTCAGGGCTGCATCAGCGCATCAGGGATTCCATGCGACGGAGGGTGGATGCATGTATCCTCGCTAACGGAGGACATTTTGAACATTTCCTGTAACAAAGTGTTTGAAGTCACGCTGGTACGTTCTGATTCTGTCTGTTTACATTCCATGATTAATGTGATTTGAAGAGAAGTTATAAAATGACCTCTAACATGGAAAGTAAGCATTTCCGGACACATGTCCACATAACATATTTTCTTTCTTTGTGTGTGAGGAATGTTTCCTGAAAGTTTGGCCGTACCTTTTTGTAACACCCTGTATACAGAGTAGTGTATGGTGTGTGTGTGTGTGTGTGTGTGTGTGTGTGTGTGTGTGTGTGTGTGTCCATTGTGCAACAGGGAACAGCGATGACCGTTTGGGGTGTATGAATTGCGAATAGTGGTACTAGGTCAATTCCGCAAGCACTAGCACTGCTAGGTCACCTGTCTTCGTATGTGACTTTCCAATCCGAACGTAGTGCCACAGCAGATCCCAAAACAGAACTCACTAAATGCCATCATAAACAAAGTGATAGGGGTATAAGTGTAGACACTGATAATTGGTACATTGATATGTGCCCGCTTCAGTGCGCTATTTGTTTCTCTGTATCTAATAATCCTCCCACAAACACGTCGCATAATTTACTACCTTATCGTTTCCACGTGGTTGTAACTCTGCCATTAGGTGGACTACGCCTATCAATATAAACTAACCATTTTGCGCCCATTTCGACTTGACGATTCCAGACTCGTATTTGGCTCCCACCAAGACATTCTTTTTTTTCATCATAGTAATTAATCTAACTGAAAACCAGTTATTGTAGACTAACTTCCTGGAAATGATAAATACTTTTAGGTATGCAAAACGTACCGTATAGGAAATATACGTTATTGGTAAAATGTAGATCTCTAGCACCATTCTTCGTCAACTGTGGAGTTTTCTTAATACGCTCCATAGATTGCTAATATTAAATTTACTGCACAATCTTCCTTTGTCGACTATAAAATGATTGCACAGCAGGCTGTGAGGTCACTGCTTACCCGTGGGCGTTGTCTGTCTGGGGAGAAGTTTCCTGTATTTCTGGAAACGGATGGCGAAGGGGAGAAAACCTTATTTGCTTCCCCGCAGGTGGTCTGCTCATGAACTGTGGAGCAGTTTTGAGAAGTGGCTTCCAAGGCGACAGAAGTTTGCAACGGAGTGGACATGAGGACCTGCAAACTTCGAAGCGGCAGACTGCTAGCTGCAAGCCAACAACGGCTGGTTGAATGTGCCCACTAGCCTTCACAGTGTGGAAGCAACACACTACCTGGAAGTTTCACTGACAGGCTTGTAGCCTCAGAGTTGCTGCTGCAGACGCCTGTGCGAAGCGGAACGATTTAGGTGTATGTCGGTAGCAGGAGGTTTAAAGACAAATCACCAAGAAGATTGGAGAGGATGGAAGAACAACTGTTACTTTAGTACGACAGTCACAGCGTACTCTTGTCTCGTCGATAGACAAAAGCCGATTAGACACTGCAGAAAAGTACGAGGAAGTGCTGAAAAATAACGCCTAAGACTTTTTTATTTGAAATTTCTTAAAGCTATTTAAGGAAGACCAATGTCATTAACTTTCTATATCTTTATTCTACATTTCTACATATTTGCAGCCCTCTTCCGATAGAGACTCCGAATTGTAGGGTTGAACATAGCGATGGGTAACGTAACTATATCGGTGCGTGAAAAACAGCATTCTGTAGTCGGGTTTCACATTCGAAGAGTTCGTCCACGCATGCAGCACCCTCTCCTTGAGCATAACAATGTCAGAAAGAGGCGACCGCTACGACATCTGCAACAACCCGATGCCTTGCGTTATCTGTCATCGATCATCCTCCATTTAGTTCCATCATAGCCATATCCGATTTTGTATCTGTTTCAAAACTTAAAGAACACCTTGTAATATACCTAATATACAAAGACTTAATGAAAACTTCGATTCCCCCACATCGTGTAGTACAATACCTCACTTTAAAATGATTGGTATTGTGGTGATTCAGGAATTTCATAAAAATGACACTAAATTGGGGACTAATTAGCAGACACTATTACAAAATAAAGCAAACGACGATGTATTTTAACAAACTGTGGCATTCATTGTAGTAATGGGAAAGACTTGAATTAGTGAAAATGGTAGGAATAAAATATATGGTATTAATCACCAACTGTAATTATTCAAATAATTGGACTTTTACGAATGTAGCTTACTCATTCAAGAAATTATTCTGTCGCTTGCAAACGAAGGCACATAGTGTAAAACGTAAATTTAGGATGAAAGCTGTAAAGAACATTCCGTCTCAATGACTTTATTAATTAAACTCATATTGTTGTAACCAGATATACGCCTAATTATAAAATTCTAGGCATCTGTTACAAATTCGGTCAATCAAAACCTGTTTCGTTTTACCCTCTTAGCTTCAATTATTGTTAGGAATGTGAGTCGTGTAATTAGCGTGTATTAATTAATTATGTGAAGTTCATTATTGTACTCATATTTAGACAGAATTTTCACATTTAAAAACATTTTTACATCATAAATTTCAGATATTATTCAATTCTGTAATTTTAGGCGTGTTATTCTGTGTAATCAGAACATCTTAGATTTGGAACTTTTAATTGTAAATACGGTTAAAATATGTTGTCATTATTAAGCAATAATGGTCCAAGTCACCATCCATTATTTAGAATATATAAATAGGAGGCTGCTGGGACGGGCACCTTGAGCTGATATCTCGAAATGTAACCTGTCTTAGTTGCTTGAATATTATTTCACTAAGATTTAAAGTTGTGAAAAAATATGTTTCTTGATTTGTGAACCAGTCAATTGTTTTACGAAGACGTACTGTACAACTCGGCCTCTTTTCAATGTGTCATGATGGATTTGAGTAGCTGTTACGAACAGAAGAATAAATATTTAAAAACTGGAACCGATCACTTTCACTGTAAACCACACACTTCATGAAGATCCAGGCAATCTACGAATATTTCAGTTATGTGAAAAAAAATTCGTTTTAACCTTCTACTTATGGTTCTAGACAACATCAGATCACATGCACTTTTGATAAGTCAGTTCATCTGTCTTCGAAGTTTTGAGGATTACCTTACCGACGAATAGATAATAATTAAGTAGAAGTGTTCAAACCTTCGAGTACTTCAGTTTGATAGAGATGAAGTGGTGCAAGCAGAGGTGAGGTTGTAGCCCTTTCAAAAATGTCAAACATTCCACAGCGACAGATATCAACAAACTCGTCTCTCGTTTGGAGAAATGCGTTCGTCGCCAGTGTGACTAAAGCGAGAAATAAATATGCAGATACGATGAATAAAGATGGAGAAAGTCTATAACTTTTGTTTTATTTAAAAAGCTTTAAGAGTTTTCACATAACAAATTCGTGGGTATTACTTTTCAGCTCGCCCCCGCAGCCAGTGAAAAGACCCTACCTGTCATAAGCCGTCCGGAACCGCACTGCTGCTACGGTCGCAGGTTCGAATTCTGCCTCGGGCATGGATGTGTGTCATATTCTTCGGTTAGTTAAGTTTAAGTAGTTCTAAGTCTAGGGGACTGATGACCTCAGATGTTAAGCCCCATAGTGCTTAGAGCCATTTTTGTCATATGCTCGTGCACGATGGTTACCATGAGCGTTCTGAAAATCGTGAGACATTCTGTACCGAGACATTCTGAGACAGATATTCTACCTTGGACTCAGCTAGTGGCTAGTGAGGTGAACTGAGAACACTCGTGACACGTACTGTGTAAACATGATCCACGCAATCTAGCACACATTTTGATTTCTCAGCAAGTGGAATGGAAATGCTTGCTTTCGAGAGGCTACCATCAGAGTCTGAAATTACGCATGTCACGCAAGACTATCCACTCCGAAGATAATCGTATTCCCCTATAAAATCGACACTGATGAACGTGAACATCGTGCCCACTGCTATTACGAAACTGAATGCCACTTGGTGACGCTGTCTACGCGTCATACGGTAATAAACGCGTATAAGAGGAGCAGAGACGAATGCGGAATCATTCTAGCGACGATACAGGTCGCAAATGAGGAAATCAACTGACAAGAGCGTCTTTGACTAAAGGAAGACTGCTATGGCCTGGGTCCTACAAACTAGCATCCCTGAAACGGCGAAGCGTGTCGGCAGTTCGCCTGATACTCTTGTCAGCATCTACCGAAAGTGGTTGCAGGGCAGAGAAACAACAAGTAGGTGACAAAGAATCTGAACCTCCACGCCATATCACAGAAAGTGGAGGTGACAGTCTTGGCAAATCTGTAAAGCAGGATACCGGGTGATCCGTGGCAGATCTGACAACAGCGTACAATGATGGTGCAGGCAAAAGCGTTTCAGAACACACCGTTAAGCGCAGATCAGATGACTACTACTGGTTCCCCTGTCGACCCAACGAGATCGTCATTTATAATTACTATGTGGTCAAAGGATCATCGGGATGGACCGGAAATCAATGGAACGTGTCACCTAGTCCGTTGAATCTCCTTTATTGTTGCACCAGGTTGATGGTAGTGTTCAGATACGCCGACACCTAGGCGAACGGCTGCTTAAAACATGTACCGCACTAACAGGCAGTCCAGTGGGGGCAGCATCATGCTATGGGGAACCATTACCTGGGTTTCCACTGAACCCGAGGTAGTAATCGAAGGCACCATAACGGGAACATTATTACGGACCACTTGCATCGCTCCATGCGTGATGTCTTACCCGATGCCGACAGTATCTTTCACCAGGAAGGCAAGCGTCACAAGACTATAATCGTGCTACATATGTTTGAGGAGCATGGTAGTGAACTACCAGTCATGTCTTGGCCAACAAATTAGCTTGACCTGATCCAGATAAAACACATCTGGGTCACTATCGAGCGCCAGCTCCACGCCCACGAACCACCAGCCCGTAGTTTACAGGAATTTCATGACATATGCGTAGACATTTGGAGCCACATACTGATATTTACCAAGTACTTACCGAAAGCATGCCGAGTAGAAACGCTGCTCAATTGGGTTCCAAAAGTGGACCAATGCGCTATTAAACAGGTGCAAGTGTTTTGGCTCACCAGTATTTTGCGCAGTAGTATTTTAATGTATAGTCAGATATCACAACATGAACGAGTGTGCAGAAGTAAACCCTCACAACATAGATGTAGTAACGCACAAAGAAAAATATCGAGAGGCTTTATCGATCGTCATCTCACAAGGCCATAAGTTCTAATACTAAAACTGATGGGGGAAGATTGTTCTATAAAGTTTGGTCTTTATCATAATGAAACTCTTGTATATATTTAGCTTCACAAAAATTAGTTTATTTATACTTTTACCTGTTTTTCGTCAATGACTTAAAGGAGCTGTGCAAGCATACGTTTCATCGGCAGTTATCGTCTTCAATAGAAGTCTCCGGAGTAAGTGATTGTGGTTGGCTGTTGCTTGCAAGTGGCCTTGCGGATCGTCGGTAAATGTACCGAGTGGACATCAAGCCAATCAACTGAAGCAATAGCAGAATGAGGCATCTACTAGGCCGCTTGGCACAGAAAATTTCCAACGCGTTTCCTAGTACTCTGAAAGACCACTTGCAACAATAGCCAGCGCGTTCGTCGACCAAACATCACAACGCGGTCACACGCCAGGAAAATTTTATTGAACTAAATCCTCTCTTTGTTACCAGGTGTAAATATCATTTATTATATGCTTTCACATTAGTATCCCCTTGCACATATATTGTAATTATAATCCATTGCCGGCCATTGTGGCCGAGCGGTTCTAGGCGCTTCAGTCCGGAACCCTGCTGCTGCTACGGTCGCAGGTTCGAATCCTGCCTCGGGCATGGATGTGTGTGATGTACTTAGGTTAGTTAGGTTTAAGTAGTTCTAAGTTGTAGGGGACTGATGACCTCAGATGTTAAGTCCCATAGTGCTCAGAGCCATTTGACCTATATAAATCATTTACATAATTAGGTACTGACTACAAGATAAGCGCAACAAACGAAAATAGAAAATTACGAAGATTGTAAGTGTACATTAATAAATCTTCACTAACTATCAATAAAATTTAGTTGGTGATAAAATCTTGAAAACCAACACTTTTACAACAATTAGGCCTTCAACTTTACCCGTCTGAACCACGTACATGTCGTAACTACATTAAAATATGTAATAAGGCTATTCTGCAGAATCGACAGTTGACTAAACCTATTGACCTTAGACAATAAAAACGAAATATGCTTGATCTCAAAGCCCACGACGCAATATATACTCTAAGACAAAGCAGACGAAGCACCACTAAGAAAATATCCGAATGGGGCCGAAATCGGTAGATGTGATTAACGTTTACAGTCAAACAAATGATACAAGAGAAAGAGCTTCACAAATTGAGCAAGTCAATAACGCGTTGGTCAACCTCTGGACCTTATGCAAGCAGTTATTCGGCTTGGCATTAATTGATAAAGTTGTTGGATGTCGTTATGAGGCATATCGTGCCAGATTCCGTCAAAATCGAACGATAGATTGTCAAAATTTCGAAACGGTTTTTCGTGGTGCTTCGTGTGTAATCTTTCCTTTTTGTTTTGTTTTAATTAGAGTGTCGTTCCAATGGCAACTCCTCTTTCCGTGCTATTTCTGGTTCTCCTCTCGACTGGTTGGCTTTTAGTGTGCTGCACTCAGAGTCCTTCAATGGTGAAGACATCCGCCCCCGGTAGCTGAATGGTCAGTGTAACGGATTGTCAATCCTCTGGGATCGGGTTCGATTCCCAGCTGCGTCGGGGAATTTTCTCCCCTCAGGGACTGGGTGTTGTGCTGTCCTCATCACCATCCTATCATCCTCATCGACTGCAGGTCGCCGAAGTGGTGTCAAGTTGAAAGACCGGCACCGGCGAACGGCCTGCCCGACGGGAGGCGCTAGCCATACGATTAAATAAATAAATGGTGAAGATAAATGGGCGACATCTCTAAAATTAAGGACCGTAGTGTCTAATAGCAGATGTCTAGCTTATTTCAATTGTGTTTTCTACATATTCGCTCAGTTATCTTGTGATAATTAAGCAGTGAACTATAACGTGAATTGAGCATGGCGACAAAAAGGCTGATAAACTGCTCACTTCTCGTGAAATGGAAACTGATTTATAGTATCGAGTAATACCTTTTTAATCAGTTACACAACAATTCAAATTTATCGTCCTCCCTTGCATTATAAATGGGTTATAATCTTGCGGGAAGGCGTGTAATTTCCTGGCTTTTCTAGAATCTCCCATCGCCGTACCTACAATGAGAGCCCATCTGGTCTTTCTGATTTGTCTGCATTGTTTTGACAAGAATATAAAAGTTTCTGTAACATTTTTTTGATTATTTCGCTCAACCTAATTCATTTCTTTAGTACTGCATGATGACTTGCTCCATGCTGCCATGCCACCATCCTGTGAAAACCTGTTACTTCAGCCATAATCAAGTTAATGAATATTCGTGGCATGATTAGTTAAATGACTCAGTCCTGTGTTACTACTGCAGCCCATTAATAATAAATATCGCATCTCTGCATGACTAAAATTACCGGTTGATAAAGATAGCTCAATGGGCGCTGTGCCGAAATGCTAATGATTTGCGTTGCGTTTTGGTATAATACTGATGTATTTAATGGAAAATAACAGAGTGAGAGGGTCTCTATTTTCAGTTGTTTGTGGAAATTTGGTTCTTAACTTACGCCATGATCCCACTCCTCCTGTGGTTGATGGGACGAATATGCTCCACTAAAGTAATATTCAGTTTTTGAGTGTCGAAGCCTCTGTGTCTCATGTCTGTCTACTGCCAACATGTAGTGAGATGTCTTCGTAACTTTGGAATAAAAACGGACAATGGGGAGGATTTATAAAAGGTTGCGAGCGTGATCAGATGGGATAGTGAGTGGCACAGTGCGTTTGTTTCACAAAAATGAGATGCAATCACCATCTTCTACATTCCTAGAATGCCTGAAGTAACTAATTGTGTTTTCTTATACATCATATACATTACTTTGAAACATCAATACACATCTCAGTAATTACACTGGTTTGTACATGATTTGTATGTTGTGCGACGTACATTCCCCAGAAAACTTCACAGAATGTAGAAGCATTTGTGTGTGGATAAGTCAAACTCATATTCAAATGTTATGTTGAGAACTTGTGTGTGATATTTCATGTTTTTCATTGTCAGTAGAATAAATGTGTTTTGGAGCTGGTTTGTTAAACTTTTTCCCGTAATAGCCATCCTTATCATTCCAAAGTTAATAATTTAACTCTGAAAATACTAGGTTACCATGAAAACATGGACGTAGTTAGATAAGTGGAACATAAGTGTCAGCTTCGCCGATTTTCAAAATCGGTCGTTTTAAAATGTTGGTGGTGAAAGTATATTATTTACCATAAACTTTCTGACCTTTTAGTTTTGAAATATGCGCAAAATAAATTTCACCTTCAAAGAGTTAATGAAGCATTAGATAGATTATTCTTCCAAGTCTAAATTCGGTGCTAACTGATATGGGGAAACAGACTCAGTGCACTGCTTTTGACTGTAAGATGAAAGTATACACACTATATAACTTTTGGACAGGTTTTTAATGAATTCTTGTCTTGAGTGAGAAGTAGCAGCTCCCATCTCAAGGCACGGCGTTCGGTCGGTGCCGATCTTACCATCAGGGCCAGAACGCGGAGCTTCCCTTTCCTTTTACCTATTATCGCTTGCTGGAATACAAAACTATGCATATTCATTACCGATGCGCTTATATTAACTAAGTGTGTGCGTATGCAACTACTTCGTTAATCATTCGTGATCAGATCGCATGTTCAATTTAACACAGGAACGTAAACATTAATTCAGTACAGAATAGCTTAACGGATCAGGGCTTTGTTTAACTACTTATGATAATAGCTCATTCTTATAACACAGTACACAGCATACAAGATGGCAAACAAAGATGAATTTACTGTTTGCACAGAAAGGAACGAGAACCGATCGGCACATGAAGAAGATTTATTCATCTCGAACAAGATAATCACAGGAAATCGACAGCGAAATGGCAGACCTACAGTGGAATCAATGACCTCTTAAGGAACCATAGTAATTTACACAGGGTCCGGCAAGAAGATCTCCCGTATTTGGAGAGGCCACTGTGTGTGGGAGTTGTGCTGGGGTTATTGATGTGGTGGAGGTGCGATTGAATGCTATGTACGTGCCATTTTCAGCACTTGCAAAGGCTTAGCTTCTTAAGCATAGTTTTTTTTTATTGTGGAGGAGTATATTCGTAATGGTGATTACCACTCAGCCAACATTTCGTATTCCTAGGCGGACATGATTCTCTTCCTGAAAGAAAAACTATTCCACTTTGGGTATCAAACTTTAGAGCATCAGGTTCTGCACCGAAAAGAAAATCTACTGGCCGAGCTCGAACTCTAACAAGCCCGAAAATGTGGCCCGTCTGAGAGTGTCCGCTAAGCAAAGCGTTCAGCACTTAAATATGCAGCTGCCCTGAGATTATCTCAGAGGGCCACCAGCACAGACATCTTCATACGCACCCCTTAAAAATTATGATTACCCAAGAATGAAGTGATTCTGAAAGTCACGAAGCTCCTTGTGAGAAAATACTTCACTACATCTGCATCTACATCTACGTGATTACTCTGCTATTCACAATAAAGTGCCTGGCAGAGGGTTCGATGAACCACATTCATGCTGTCTCTCCACTGTTCCACTCTCGAACGAAACGCGAGAAAAACGAGCACTTAGATTTTTGCTTGTGAGCCCTCATTTCTCTTATTTTATCGTGATGATCATTTCTACCTATGTAGGTGGGTGCCAACAGATTGTTTTCGTTGTAAGTAGGCTGTTTAGGTTTTCTTACCGGTAACGTCGCTTAGCGCTCGGTATGAAAAATCACTGGCTGTGCTGTGCGCAGTCTGTGTTTAGTTTGTATTGTTGTCTGCCATTGTAGTGTTGAGCAGCGGCAGCTGGATGCTAACAGCGCGTAGCGTTGCGCAGTTGGAGGTGAGCCGCCAGCAGTGGTGGACGTGGGGAGAGAGACGGCGGAGTTTTGAAATTTGTAAGAATTGGTGTCATGAACTGCTATATATATTATGACTATAAAGGTAAATACATTGTTTGTTCCCTATTAAAATCTTTCATTTGCTAACTGTGCCTATCAGTAGTTAGTGACTTCCGTAGTTTGAATCTTTTAGTTAGCTGGCAGTAGTGGCGCTTGCTGTATTGCAGTAGTTCGAGTAACGAAGATTTTTGTGAGGTAAGTGATTTGTGAAACATATAGGTTAATGTTAGTCAGGGCCATTCTCTTGTAGGGATTATTGAAAGTCAGATTGCGTTGCGCTAAAAAATATTGTGTGTCAGTTTAAGCACAGTCGTGTATAATTTTTCAAAGGGGACGTTTCATATGGCGACCCTGCCAGGATATTGACTTTTTGGAAATAATGAAGAATGAAGGGAGATCTTCGAGAAGTAAAGAAAGTTTTGTTTGCAAAATACTGCAGTAAAACAAACCCTATCCTTTCCTTGTGTTATCCCACTATGTGTTTGTGTACCCTTGTGTATTTGTTTCCTTCTTGTCTCTGTGTACTGTTTCATAGAATTTTTTCTCTTCTAATACTAAGCTACATTCACTATGATGAGAAATACTGTTATCCTCAAATATAATTTGCGTTAATAACATGTTATTTACTTCGTAAAGATGTTTACACATTATTTATTCTGTTTTGTTCTAATGCTCATGTGTGAGGTTGATGTTTCAAAAGTTATTCTGATTTTTTATGTATGTACTTATGTCATAATTTTTGTAACACTGATGTATTTGTTATTTCGATTCTTTTGTAAAGCCTGTATTACTGCAAAAGTTATCTGTACTGTTATGTTCCTTAATGATATATTTTGTACCTTTGTTATTGTATTCTTATGTTATAAAATTGTATTTGACACCAGTTCATCAAATTAAGTAACTTGTAAATTACATTTCACTGCACACGTTTCTGTTGGTCATAGTATATGGACAATATGTGAGAAGTAGGGACTGATAGTGTTTGCACGTGTGTTAATAATTCAGTAAGGGACTGGATAACAGCATTGCTGGTTGTAAGGACATTTCAAAAACAATTTTTGTGAGTGCACAAGTGGTGGTTATGGACTTGCTATATTATCCGCAAGACTCTTCAATGGTGATTGTGCGCTTGCACAGTCAAACAGATTGCTGCTGGCCATCTCTACAAGGACTACAGTGGATCTACACCTTTGATGACCCACCAATACCATTATTTCTACAAGGACGGCAGTGGGTCTGCACCTCTGGTGGCCCACCAATAGTAATCTCTACAAGGACTACAGTGGGTCTGCTCTGTGATGACCTACCTACCGATAGTCTTCAACGTCGACTGACTCTGCTGTGGCCCATTACCTGTCTGCATGTCAAGAGTCATCACTGTCTTTCGTTGGAAGGACAACACTACTTCTTCAAGACTGCTTAGAAATCCACTACTTCCAAGTGCAATTTCTTTTATTGCTCAGACTTTGAAAAAAACACTGCAATTTTACTACGATGAACGATCAGGACTGTCTTTATGGACTGTGAGAGAATTTTAGCTTCTGACCAACATTGTATCAATAAGTGTGTGCATTTGATATCTTTGTTATAGTAATTATGAAAATTTTTATCAAATCATTATTGGCCACTGCCCAAAACAATTTGCAAAAATTTTTTGTGGGGAGCATGGGGGCTATGTAAGTAGGCTGTTTAGGTTTTCTTATTGGTAACGCCGCTTAGCGCTCGGTATGAAAAATCACTGGCTGTGCTGTGCGCAGTCTGTGTTTAGTTTGCATTGTTGTCTGCCATTGTAGTGTTGAGCAGCGGCAGCTGGATGCTAACAGCGCGTAGCGTTGCGCAGTTGGAGGTGAGCCGCCAGCAGTGGTGGACGTGGGGAGAGAGATGGCGGAGTTTTGAAATTTGTAAGAATTGGTGTCATGAACTGCTATATATATATTATGACTATAAAGGTAAATACATTGTTTGTTCCCTATTAAAATCTTTCATTTGCTAACTGTGCCTATCAGTAGTTAGTGACTTCCATAGTTTGAATCTTTTAGTTAGCTGGCAGTAGTGGCGCTTGCTATATTGCAGTAGTTCGAGTAACGAAGATTTTTGTGAGGTAAGTGATCAGTGAAACATATAGGTTAATGTTAGTCAGGGCCATTCTCTTGTAGGGATTATTGAAAGTCAGATTGCGTTGCGCTAAAAAATATTGTGTGTCAGTTTAAGCACAGTCGTGTATAATTTTTCAAAGGGGACGTTTCATCGTAATAGGAGGAGAAAACTGGTGATTGAAATTTCATGAGAAGATCCCGTCGCAACGAAAAACGCCTTTGTTTTAATGATTGCCACTCCAATTACCGTATCATATCTGTCACACTATCTCCCCTATTTGGCGATAATACAAAACGAGCTGCCCCTCTTTGTACTTTTTCGATGGCATCCGTCAGTCCCACCTGATGCGGATCCCTCACCACACAGCAGTACTCCATAAGAGGGCGGACAAACGTAGTGTAAGTAGTCTCTTTGGTAGACCTGTTGTACCTTCTAAGTGTTCTGCCAATGAATCGCAGTCTTTGGTTTGCTCTACGCACAATATTATCTATGTGATCGTTCCAATTTAGGTTATTTGTAATTGTAATCCCTATGTATTTAGTTGAATTTGCAGCCCTCAGATTTGTGTGACTTATCGCGTAATCGAAATTTAGCTGATTTCTTTTAGTACTCATGTGAATAACTTCGCATTACAAGAACGGTAAATGACAGCATCATCTGCAAACAATCTAAGACGGCTACTCAGATTGTCTCGTATGTTGTTAATATAGATCAGGAACAATAGAGGGTCTATAACACTTCCTTGGGGAACGCCGGATATTACTTCTGCTTTACTCGATGACTTTCCGTCTATTACTTCTAACTGTGACCTTTCTAACAGGAAATCACGAACCCAGTCGCACAACTGAGGCGATACTCTGTAGGCACCCAGTTTCATTATAAGACGCTTGTGAGGAACGGTGTCGAAAGCCTTCTGCAAATCTAAAAATATGGAATCAATTTGACATCCCTAGTCGATAGCACTCATTACTTCATGAGTATAAAGAGCTAGTTGTGTTTCACATTCCCTCTGGCGCTGTTTTCATTCCCTCTGATGAGACTCGCTTCCACTTTTGAAATACTGTAAATAAACAAAATCTCCGCTACTGGGCATCAGAAACCCTGAGGAACCAATGACCAATTCATAGCCATCGTGCGACAGTTTGGTCCGCCGTTGCTGAGTTCGTTGTGTGGAGTCGGTATATTTTCGAAGAAGTTCGTATAGGCAAATTGTTTCTGTCACGCTATATAATTAAACTAGGTTGTCGGGGACAATGAAGAGGGAGAAACCTGGTTCCAACAGTACCAACCCACAGTTCACTCCTCTCGTTGTTCTCTAGAAATTTTAAGAGAGTTGTTTTCTAGACGTCTTCTCTCTTCGTGAGGAGTCATCGCCTGGTCCCCAAGGTCGCCCCATTTATCATCCTGTGACTTTTTTTCTTTGGAAACATTTAAAGGCTCAAGTGTATAAACATCGCCCCACAACCTTGCAAGGGCGTAAGGAGGCTATCACCCAGGAAGTGGCTGCCATTCCTCCGGAAATGACACGAAGAAATGCGGAGAACCTTCCAGAAAAACTTCGTAAATATTTCAACAATAGAGGACGCCATTTGCCAGACATGATTTTTAAAACCAACTAATGTAATATGGGGTAGAATTATCCGTTCATAAATAAAATAAAATTATTTTCTCTGTATCTTTCCTGTTTCCTTAACTTTACGTCTAGGGTCACATCTTTTTGTCATCCGACTGCCGGTTTCGGTCTATAAAGATCACCTTCTGATATGTTTTATGAAAACGTGTCCTAATATACTGGAGCCGTAGTGGCATCATCAAACGCTTAACACAGTATGAGCCCCAGCATCGTCAAATATATATAAATAATAGTAAATACAAGACTTATCTTGTCAGCAGTACTACTGTTCAAAACAAATATTGTTTGCAACAACCCATTCAAATAGAGGAGGTCTTTTTTGCTGACCCTGTATACCAGCTTCTTAGTTAGTGGAAAGTGAACTACAGTGCTAGAATCATCCCATAGAACAAGCAGGAATGTGTCCCAGCCCCGTCGATGTAATGACGGCGGCAGTTCTTTCAGAGCGAGTCTCCCCGGCCTTGGTGGGGGCACAGTGTTTCCGCTGATGGAGACTGCGAGCGTGGCGAACACGTAATTACCGTTGGCAGCGGGGCCCCGGAATTAGCTGCAAAAACAATTAGCGGGCAGCAGAGGAAGGGGCGCAAACAATAGCCTGCTCTCCGCCCCCTCCACCTCCCCCCCTCAACCTCCCCCAGCCAACACACTCTTCGCAAACATGCGACCAGGCAGTGCCAGAACGCCCAAGTGACAGCTCACCAGGCTGCCGGCAGGATTCGCCTTTCGCTTAAAAAGTGGAGTCCATTCCATGATGTACTGGGTGATCAAAAAGTCAGTATAAATTTGAAAACTGAATAAATCACGGAATAATATATATTATATAGAGAAGTACAAATTGACACACATGCTTGGAATGACATGAGGTTTTATTAAACCAAAAAAATACAAACGTTCAAAAAATGTCCTACAGGTGGCTCTTCATCTGATCAGAATAGCAATAATTAGCATAACAAAGTAAGACAAAGCAAAGATGATGTTCTTTACAGGAAATGCTCAATATGTCCACCATCATTCCTCAACAATAGCTGTAGTTGAGGAATAATGTTGTGAAGAGTACTATAAAGCATGTCCGAAGTTATGGTGAGGCATTGGCGTCGGATGTTCTCTTTCAGCATCCCTAGAGATGTCGGTCGATCACGATACACTTGCGACTTCAAGTAACCCCAAAGCCAATAATCGCACGGACTGAGGTCTGGGGACCTGGGAGGCCAAGCATGACGAAAGTGGCGGCTGAGCACACGATCATCACCAAACGACGCGCGCAAGAGATCTTTCACGCGTCTAGCAATATGGGGTGTTTTTTGGTTCTAATAAAACCCCATGTCATTCCAAGCATGTGTGTCAATTTTCACCTCTCTATCTACATTATTTCGTGGTTTATTAAGTTTTCAAATATATACTGACTTTTTGATCACCCGGTAGTTTATATCATTCCAATGGACGTAAAGCACACGTCAACGGCGTGCACGAGAGTCTGTGAATATAGGTAAGTCGTGTGATGCGATAGAAATGGAGATAAGAGGGGTCATTACTCGCAGTACACAAATAACTAAGCGTATTACTTACAGGATAGAATCATTCAAACTGACACACAAATGACTAAATGCATTGCCTACAGTATATAACGATTCAAACTGGAACAAAAATGATAAAATGCATTACCTACAATATAGAATGACTCAGACTACAGCATTAAATGGATCCGGTGGTGAGCTTACTTCCAATGGTTGACTGTACTAACGTTGGTGCACATTTCTCAAAAACTATTTGTTCAAGTGAAACCAAATTTGAAACGTACGTAAGTAGTGCTATCATCTTCAGAGTGTATCACGTTTGCTACAATAGCATTAGCAGGAATTCACAGAAAAACAAGTTACCTAAAAATTAGTACTTCAAAAATATTAGCTAAATATTTGTCACACATTTTATTTGACTCCATAATTCTAGTACAGTTTCATGTAAGCGATGTAATAAATATCTCTACCCAGTTTCATTAACATAATTATGTGCATTAGTTTGAGAGAAAATTGTACCTATAGTGCGATCAAAATTAGTTGCGACTTTTGACTGTCTGGTATGCAGCGAGTGGGGGGAAGCCCAGTTGCCAGTGTGTGCTGGACTCGTCGGCAGGCGACCCTTACGCCGGGCTTGCTCTGCGCGTAACCCGCCAGCCGCGTAAGCTGGCCGATCTGCAGTCGTTCTCAAATGATTTTAAGTAAACTATACGGTAAAAAACAGCTTCATTGGTCAGCTTCACGGTTGAATACCTCCCATTTCGTTAATGGTCCTAGTTATTGTGATATTTCGGTATTAGCTAAACTATTGCAAGAAATTTTAAAGTTTGCAGTGAAACGTAGGGGTCGCTATGAATTTGCGTTTGGTATGTGTTAGGTCATATGTTGCTACGTATTAAATTTAGATAACATATTAAATTATTCGGGTTCCGTAAGATTTTGAAAAATGACAGCGCGCAAAGTGAAGGGTATGTTGCCATATGATTAATATGCGAAACTTCCATGCCTACCGCGGCAGTCAAGCAACTTCAGATTTTTTTACATGAAAAAATGTAATTTTTAAGGACCACCAGTAACCTGCGAAAGGGGCGGCATTCTTAAATCACTTCCCCTCGTGAGGGGAGGGGATTTAAGACGGCCGCACGCCCTCAGGAGCTCAGTTCATCAGCGCACCTGACGATGGGGACATGACTGATCGCCGAAATATTGTGTCCGCTGGACACTGCGGACCGTCAGTACACAATTAGACTGTTCGAACAAGAAATACGCCAGGAGAAACTGAAGAATCACGTTGCAAACATTGTTCACCTCTAAACTCAGAGCAGTTACTGACTGTAGAGTAAAATGGAGAGTACATCATCTGACGGCCTGTTGTTGCTGTTGTTGTGGTCTTCAGTCCATAGACTGGTTTGTTGCAGCTCTCCATGCTACTTTATCCTGTGCAAGATTCTTCATCTCCCAGTACCTACTGCAGCCTACATCCTTCTGAATCTGCTTAGTGTATTCATCTCTTGGTCTCCCTCTACGATTTTTGCCGTCCACGCTGCCCTCTAATACTAAATTGGTGATCTCCTGATGCCTCAGAACATGTCCTACCAAGCGATCCCTTCTTCTAGTCAAGTTGTGCCACGAATTTCTCTTCTCCCCAATTCTATTCAATACTTACTCATTAGTTATGTGATCTACCCATCTAACATTCAGTATTCTTCTGTAGCACCACAATTCGAAAGCTTCTATTATCTTTTTGTCTAAACTATTTATCGTCCACCTTTCACTTCCATACACACTCCATACAAATACTTTTAGAAATGCTCGATGTTAACAAATTTCTCTTCTTCAGAACGCTTTCCTTGCCACTGCCAGTTAACATTTTATGTCCTCTCTACTTCGACCATCATCAGTTATTTTGCTCCCAAATAGCAAAACTCCTTAATTCGACTACATTCCATTATCCTCGTTTTGCTTTTGTTGATGTTCATCTTATATCCTCCTTTCAAGACACTGTCCATTCCGTTAAGCTGCTCTTCCAAGTCCTTTGCTGTCTCTGACAGAATTACAATGTCATCGGCGTACCTCAAAGTTTTAATTTCTTCTCCATGGATTTTAATTCCTACTATGACAGTGAAAAAAAAATCACCAACACTGCAAGCCCGGTGTATGTACATACATACCCTGGTGCCATCGAATATCGTTCTTGAGCGTATTTCTTCCCGCCAGTGTATCTCACAGGAATATTGCTCATTCCGTACGACATACCACTGCACCACACTTAGGAGGGTGTACCAAACGACGCTTGAAGACAAACAAATACACAGAGGCTGCAGAGCTAAGTATGTTTTTTACAGCAGTCTCCAGAAGGCATTTTCTACCGAAATTACTGGTCATTAGCAACAGCGCTCATGAATGTTTTTTACAGTTGAGAAACCTTCCCTTCTAGGTTAAAATTTATGTTCCGAGATATTAACTGTAGTTAAATTCTTTGCGTGCAGTAGTAAACTAAGTCCAACCCCGCACAGGCACAAGGTATTGCGTTACAATATTTTATGGGTGCAGTTTTTTCTTGGGAGCGACTGTCTTGTAAATCCACAAGAAGCCACTACGCACTTCGTATAGGAGAGTGATCTTCATGATTATTAATCCCTATTTTTACTATTTCATTGTCCAATGGAGAGCGCATTTCTATTATTCCTACCTTTCAAAACGGAAAGCATTTATTATGAAACTTCCTGGCAAATTAAAACTGTGTGCCCGACCGAGACTCGAACTCGGGACCTCTGCCTTTCGCGGGCTAGTGCTCTGCCATCTGAGCTACCGAAGCACGACTCCCGCCCGCTACTCACAGCTTTACTTCTGCCAGTACCTCGTTTCCTACCTTCCAAATTTTACAGAAGCTCTCCTGCGAACCTGCAGAACTAGCACTCCTGAAAGAAAGGATATTGCGGAGACATGGCTTAGCCACAACCTGGGGGATGTTTCTAGAATGAGATTTTCACTCTGCAGCGGAGTGTACGCTGATACGAAACTTCCTGGCAGATTAAAACTGTGTGCCCGACAGAGACTCGAACTCGGGACCTTTTCCTTTCGCGGGCAAGTGCTCTACCGTCTGAGCTACCGAAGCACGACTCAGGCCCGATACTCATATTAGCGCACACTCCCCTGCAGAGTGAAAATCTCATTCTGGAAGCATTTATTATGTCACTGATATATGGATCGCTTGAAATGAACTGTTCACTTGTCGAAAAATCTGGTATTAATGCATATTATAATATTAGACATTACAATATGTTGGTGCGGTTGCTAAAGAAAGTAGCGCTAGAATTATCACCGTAAGTTTGAAATAAGGATGCTCTAAATTTACCCGACAGGGTTTCTTGTAACGATTTTTCCTATAAATGATATTAAAAGGAAAATGTCAAATCGAATATTATGAGAGGTGGTGGTACTCATCGAAACAACAAAATCCGGTCCAGTAACCATGGATTCTGGAGGGGATGAAGACATTTGATTGCAGATATAAGCTCATTCGTTAGACTGACTTCCACACGACAAGATCAACAGTCTGTTTTGATCTGTTTCTGTACCACATTACCCTAGACGGGCATTGGTCTGAGCATTATGTGATCATGCACACGTTGTAAGTAATAAGGTTCGTAACGATTGTCATGGAGAATGTTCCACGCGTCCTTCTGGCTTACCTTGTATTGGGGCGCCGACTGCCCGACAATGACAGGACGGTCGCCTTCCACAGATTTTCCTGTAAGTGTGGTGTTCGAACGTTTCGGGTACGTCCTTTATGGTTTCCTGCTTCCTGAACGGTCTCAAACAAACGGCGAAGTACTCTTGTAGACATTGAATGCTGTGGTTGTTGTCGGCAGCCATACATCTCCCGATACAACCCTTCTGCCGCCGCTCATTGCCATTTGCCATTCCGTAAGTACAGAACATGTCGGCAAGCTCTCGATTCGGATACGGAACCATTGTGTAGAACACTGTATCACATCCACTACCAAGTATGTCAGCAAAAAAAGTGAATCGGATACAACATTTCCAATTACTATGGTAGGAGAGGGCGCCAGGGCATGTCGTATGAGGAAAAGTACCACCCTCTAGGAGGAACTACGGCTGTATGGAGACCGCAGTCTCTGTAACAAAGTATGATTGAGTAAACGGTCTCTAGCATGGAAACCATGCAATTCCGTACATAAGTTCATTAGACTTTTTGATCCCTGTCTTCCCATCGATCAATCTCCAGAGCTTTTACACAGTGGAAAAAATCACCCTGTATATCTCTGTATACATGGATTGACTAACGTCTCCTTCTTTTTCTACTTGCCTAAGACAAATTTCTAAAATCAGACTAGGAAATGACAACGAAACGACTATTCAAGTTCATGTATAGAATCCATGCAACGGAAGATATAATATCAGAGTTTGGAAAAATATTATTCATCCAATTCTGAGATGACAATAGCAGATAAGTGAAAGAGCTATTGTACAATGAGCATCCATCCAAGTTTCTGACAAGAATAGTGCACAGAAGAATGGACAAGAAGAGTGTAGACCTCTTAGGTGACAATTAGCTTCTCCTTAGAATAGCTAAAGATAACAGGGAGACATTTCCGATGTTGCACTTGGTAATGGAAGTAAGGCGCATGCAAAGTCAAGGCAAGTCATAATATTTGTCGACCTACAAAAAGCGTTCTACATACTACAATGGCGCCAGTTGTCGGACGTTCTTTGAAAAATAGAAGTAAGCTATTGGGAAATATTGGCAATATACAATACTAGCTTAGCGCCCGCTACTTCGCCCTAGACTGTACGGCCTGCAGAGATTTTTTCTTGTTTTGGTTTAATCGAATTTTCATGTTGTTCACTAACTGCAACACCTTCTAGCTAAGCTTTCTACCCTAATTAAGTCCATATAAACATGGTCTTTCCCGAGTGTACTTCTGACCAAAAGGCGATTCTGGTAGCTGGAGTTCAAAGTTTCGTTAATGATGGCTTTTGCGTTCTTTTGATTTCCATAGCAATTTTCATTTCCCAACAAATATTTCTTTATACCTAACCCAGAAGTGAAATATCTTTTTTCACAAATTTAGCTTCAATTTCTTTTTATGTAACGAAATATTTTCTACAAAATTTTCATTGCACTCCCTTAGGGGCTGAAATTCCAGAAATACTGAAAACTACCAGTTGTCATAGACGTAGCCTTAAAAATCCTTTAGTAGTTCTTTAGTAATTATTTATTTTCAAACAATTTTTACGAACTATTTTACACCTTAGTGGCTGGATTACCAAAAATGCTGAAACACGTATTTTTCGTTTTCTGACTGAGAAACCAAATACTAATCATCGTAGTTCTAGCTTCAAAATCCGCTTAATAGCCAGATACTTTAAAAAAAAAAGCCTTTCTTCCCTTATTTCACCTTCTTAAACGATGCCTACAGTATAAGATCCATACCCTCTCCAAACATCAAGATTCTATCCTCAGTGGTTTGGACTGGGCTATTTTGTGTCAGTTGACTGTCTGATCCTTTTTCACTCCTTCAGGGGTTGCAGTTTCAAAAACAGTGAAACGCGTATTTTTCGTCTCTAGCCGAGAAGCAAAAACCTTTTTTCAAAGATTTAGCTTTAAAATGCTTTCGCAATGAAATATTTTCATAAAACGTTTCACACCCTAATTTACCCCCTTAGTGGCTGAATTTCCAAAATCTGTGAAACACGTATTTTTTTATTTCTAACTGACAAACCATATTTAAAATTTCATAGATTTAGCTTTAAAAGTCTTCACATAATAAAATATTTTCATAGGAAAATCTCATTACCTATGTCAGACATACAGCGGTTCAATTTCCAAAAACACCAAAACACATATTGTTTTAGTACAGGGAGAAACCAGCCTGGAGTTGGAAGTTTAACTTTTTTTTATTCACTCGATGACTAGTTTCGGGCCGAGACTCATTTTCAAATCATTGTAAATAGTCAAAAATGATATTTCCCAGGATGTGAAAACCGTGTCAAAAGTGTGCAACGCACAGCCACAACGCATACAGATAACCATTCTTTACATTTTTTGCCTATTTTACGATGGTCTCAAAATGGGTCTCAGCCCAGAACTAGTCATAGAGTGAATAAAAAAAATTGCAGCTCTGGACTGGTTTTTCGTTGTATTGATTAACAGAAATTGCTGACCCACAGCTACTCCAACAAGCTGGAAGTTAGAACAATTTTTTTTTTATTTGTAGCCTAAAAGTCAAATACCAGTTTTAATAGTCGTATCTTTAAAAGTACTTTCGTAGTTCTAAGTAACGACATACTTCCAAAAATCTTTCACCCACTGTTTCACCCCTATATGGTTAAATTACCAAAAATACTGAAACGCATATTTATTTCTGACCATATCAGTCCCTCAGGACATTGCCTTTTTTATATAGAGATGTACAAGAACCAACAAAGAACAATAAGAATGGAAGACAAAACTGATTATAAAGGCTGTTATTGTTTAAGTGACTAACATGATCGGTGAGTTGTTACTGACTTTGATTGGTCATTTATAACACTTTGTTCATTGCGAGCGTTTTTCGTATGTGAAAGTTTTGCTGTAATGTTAGGATTATTCTGTTGTGATTGTTCATCCTAGAAATTTTTATGGCCTGCTGCATATTAGATGGCTGATCTCCATGTTTTACACATCTCTGTTTAACATACACAAAAAAGGAAAACACCACACACACACACACACACACACACACACACACACATAACAAACATAAGAATACTAAAGAACATAACTGATAAGGTAAAACAGTATGACCACTTCCCACGGCGGCGTTGTATGCCGTCTGTTTCGCACATGACGTAGTAAAAAAAGTATGTAAGCGGAGTAGACACACACGGAGGAGCACCCTAGCGAAGATATGGGCTGCAAATGGGGAAATCCATTGAGATAAGCAACTTTGACAAAGGGCAGATTATTATTACGCAGAGCCTGCGAAGCGGCAGTATCTCGAAAATGGCGAAGCTGGTCGAATGTTCACGTGCTACTGTAGTGAGCATCTACGGAAAGAGGTAGAAGGACAGTAAAACTATCACTAGGTGCTAAATGGTTTGACATCCATGAGTCTTGACAGAACGTGGGGTTTAAGGCTTCTCTGCTCTGTAAAGCAGGATGGATGGTGATACATGGCATCTCTATCGAAAGAGCTCAACGATGGAGCACGCACAAGTGTTTTCGAGCACACCGTTCATCGTACATTCTTGAACATGGAGCGCCGCAGTAGACAACCCTACGTGTTCACATGTTGACACAATGACATCGTCAGTTACGACTGCAAGGAGCACAGGACCATAGGGATTCGACCGTCGGTCAATGGAAATGTGTCGTCTCTTCGGTTGAATCACATATTTTCTACACTAGGTCGATGGTCGTCTCCACAAATTCCGTCATCGAGGAGAACTGCGCCTCGAAACAGCCAGCGCGCCACGGACACAGGCTGGTGGGAGTAGTATTACGCTATGGGAGACGTTCCCCTGACCTTGCATGGGACCAGTGGTAGTAACCGAAGACACGCTGACAGCTGTGAACCATCTGCATTCTTTCATGCTTGATGCCTTACCCGATGGCGATGTCACCTTTCAGTAGTATAATTGTTCGTGTCTTGGAGTCAGAACCGTGCTACCGTAGTTTAAGGAGCATTATAGTTAACTCACGTTGAAGTCTCAGGGACCAAATTCACCTGATGTATATCCTAAGGAACCCATCTTCGTCGCTATCGAGCGACATGACAATGTCCGCAAATCAGCTGCCCTTTATTTACACGTGTTACATAAACTTAACGTAGTCATCTAATGTCACATACCATACTTGGACCAGCGTTCGTGCTGGACGTGCAGACCGCGTGAGACGACGCTTCATCCAGTCCCAAACATGCTCAATGGAGGACAGATCCGGAGATCTTGCTGGCCAGGGTAGTTGACTTACACCTTCTAGAGCACGTTGGGTGGCACGGGATACATGCGGACGTGCATTGTCCTGTTGGAACAGCAAGTTCCCTTGCCGGTCTAGGAATGGTAGAACGATGGGTTCGATGACGGTTTGGATGTACCCTGCACTATTCAGTGTCCCCTCGACGATCACCAGAGGTGTACGGCCAGTGTAGGAGATCGCTCCCCACACCATGACGCCGGGTGTTGGCCCTGTGTGCCTCGGTCATATGCAATCCTGATTATGGCGCTCACCTACACGGCGCCAAATACGCATACGACCATCATTGGCACCAAGGCACAAGCGACTCTCATCGCTGAAGACGACACGTCTCCATTCGTCCCTCCATTCACGCCTGTCGCGACACCACTGGAGGCGGGCTGCACGATGTTGGGGCGTGAGCGGAAGACGGCCTAACGGTGTGCGGGACCGTAGCCCAGCTTCATGGAGACGGTTGCGAATGGTCCTCGCCGATACCCCAGGAGCAACAGTGTCCCTAATTTGCTGGGAAGTGGCGGTGCGGTCCCCTACGGCACTGCGTCGGATCCTACGGTCTTGGCGTGCATCCGTGCGTCGCTGCGGTCCGGTCCAAGGTCGACGGGCACGTGCACCTTCCGCCGACCACTGGCGACAACATCGATGTACTGTGGAGACCTCACGCCCCACGTGTTGAGCAATTCGGCGGTACGTCCACCCGGCCTCCCGCATGCCCACTATACGCCCTCGCTCAAAGTCCGTCAACTGCACATACGGTTCACGTCCACGCTGTCGCGGCATGCTACCAGTGTTAAAGACTGCGATGGAGCTCCGTATGCCACGGCAAACTGGCTGACACTGACGGCGGCGGTGCACAAATGCTGCGCGGCTAGCGCCATTCGACGGCCAACACCGCGGTTCCTGGTGTGTCCGATGTGCCGTGCGTGTGATCATTGCTTGTACAGCCCTCTCGCTGTGTCCGGAGCAAGTATGGTGGGTCTGACACACCGGTGTCAATGTGTTCTTTTTTCCATTTCCAGGAGTGTACACAAAGTAAATAAAACTAACCAAGACAAAGCGTTACATGGAATGGTGGTGTTAAGGTGAAGCGTGTCCCTAAAACACCTAAAAGTGGATATCCGGGATACGCAAACCATCCAACTCTATAATGGCACATATTCACTGATAAGATCACAAATCGTAAGTACAAGCCAATATTAATTTAATATAATGAAATTTGTGCTGCAAAAAGTTGTTTCTCATCTAGTAACAAAAGAATAACAAAAAACTGTAATGTAACATATTTATAATTATTATGTAACTGAAATATTACTTACAAAAACAAATTGTGTCACAGGCCATTGAAAATGCTTCACAAGCAAACAGAAGAGAAACGCATACAACACAAAAAGCAGCCTTTTATTCAGCTACATTAGACGAACCACATCCCAAGAATATAGAATCAACTAAGGGTCGACGGAAAACACTAATATTTTCGACATAAAGGTATGTTTACATTACATTAATTCAAAATGAAGCTTAAGAGTAATGTCACAAAGTCTGTGAATGAATTTATGCAAATTCTTCATTAGATAAAGAAAGTCTCATTGTATCGCTATACAAACACCAAAATAATTTTTCTTGTTGAATTTTTAGCGTTATGATCGCTGCATTTCGTAGTATGTTACTTGCGAGCGGCATAGAAATAAATGTGACAAAAACACAACCCGCGATGTCGAATATATTTAGAGCCCAATGAACGCCACTGAATCTGGAAAGTGCACAAATGGCAGTATGACTGAGATTTTATGAAAACAGCACATGTTCAGCAATTTCTCTAGTACTGACTGACCCTTCTAGAGGTCTAGTACAACTGTAGACAGATGACGGGGAATACTACAAAAATTGTAATGGATTGAGTGGTATATTTTGACTGCTTGCTGTCGATTATGTATCAACATGTCATGCCCTCGCTGCAGGCCAAGGGGCTGACTGAGGTATCTCTCAGTTTAGAGTTCTTTGGAAGAATTTACGAGACATTCCTCAGATGGTTTGTGCAGGTTTCTTGAGAAGTGTATTAGTTTGTGTACGCTGAAGAAGACATTCGTGGAAAAAAATGGCATAAAGTGTTAAAATGTTCTGATATGACCAATTGCAAAATAAAAGTATGGTTTCAAGGGTGGTTCAGTTTTATTTGAAGAAGATTTCTGTCGACATCTGTAATACATCTAAGTGTCTCCACTGCCTACACAACACGAACTGGAGCCATCACAGTCAAGTATTCGCTTCTTACAAATTAGTAAGACTTTATTAAAATATTTCATTGGGCATTTGTGGGATCCATGTTTTGTAGACTACGAAGAAATAATGAATGCAGTATCAAATGATATGTGGAAACATACTAACTTGTGAAAGTCAGAAGATTATTCTGTTGATCATGTGGTTTTGAGTTACCCTCATTCCAGGAGGAAAAGGATGACAGACAATTTCATTCCGGTCTACAAGCAATAATAGGAGATCCAGATCTGTAGATTTAATATTGTTGCAAATCTTAGTTCAGCTGCTCAGCTTTCGGCCCTTAACGTCAATACAGCATTTGAAATAATGTTGTATAATCACTCCCCGAATTTCAAAGTTCCTGTAATTATTATAACCTTTCTTTTAATTAAATTACATTTTTCCTGTCACTCAGAGAAGCATATACTCTTATGTGTTATTTTCATGTGAAGACTATCACAAAAGCAGTTCAGAATGCTATTACTGAAATTTATACCAGCCAGTGGTCAACATCAGGCTGTCTAAATGCATGTGCTACAAGTGGTGATGTAATGTTTCAACATCTTCACAATTATTTTCCTTCAACAATACGTCTTTTTCCAAAGTGTATTTGTACCAGTATGTCTGCTGCTCACTCTACTTTGAGTTGAGTCAGTGAAGGATGAAGAAGATGACACATGTTGACAGAAGAACTCTCTTATTTCTACTTTTGAATAGCTGCGCTGACGCATATGCATCCTATTGTAACCAGACCTATACCATGTGTCAACAATTATGTGAGACAGTGCAATAACCTGTAATCATTATGAAACTAATAGGATTTTTTATTATTTCTCATATCTTAAATAGTTATTGTGATTGAATATTAAGCTCTATTTCTGTGCTTGCTAAAATAAATTAATTAATTAAATTAAAATCAAAGACATAAGGACAGTCTCCTTACAATAACACTTTTTTTTAATTTCCGAACATGTTTGATCACATCTCCTGTGTTTTCCTTTATTGTTTATTTTACAGAGCACACATAGTGAAGAAAAGGAAACAACATATGTTAAAGCCCACTAGAGATGCTACAACAGTGGTGAGAGTTGTTTGGGGATTAAACAAAACAAAGAATTGTGCCTTACAAGAAAATAGACTCTCTTTAATTCATTATAACTTTAAACAGTTGCTAAAGGCAGGCAGGGTGTAATATCCACTAAATATTGATGGGTTTCATGAAACATTTCATATCATAATGATAATGCGTATCACTTTAACATCAGTAACATCATAACTGTAACTGAAATTTCAAGATGTAAACTGTAATTGCAAGAATATTTTTATAAAAAGGACTCTGAAATGGGAATGTGTAGATTTGATGATTGTCAAGGCGTGAATATAGTGGTGCATATATTGAAAAGCAGTACAGTAGTGATGGGTTTAGGTGTTTGATGTATATAGCTACATTTCGTGTGGGTTTGAAAAATATTTGTACCAAGTAACTACTTTTACGAAGAAATTCATCCGTAATTGAAGGCATATGTAATTTGCTTTGTATACTTATTGAATTTAATAATTTTGGCCATATTTGTAGCATTTATCTATACATGTTCTATAAAGAAAAGTATTTTAGAGATTCCACGTGGAATTTATGACAATACATCGAAATAAATGGACACAGAGGTGTGACAAGAAAATTTCATTTTCAACAACCAGAGCTTGCTTACTAGCCGCTTTGAACGTTGACCATTTTATGGGCTTCATATGGAGCAGTAAATGGGAAAATGGTTCAAATGGCTCTGAACACTATGGGACTTAACATCTGAGGTCATCAGTCCCCTACAACTTGGAACTACTTAAACCTAACTAACCTAAGGGCATCACACACATCCATGCTCGAGGCAGGATTCGAACCTGCGACCTTGGCAGTCGCGCGCTTCCGGACTGAAGCGCCCAGAAGCGTTCGGCCACCGCGGCCGGCTACGGAGCAGAAATATATTCAGTGTTACCTTCCGTTAAGAAAAAAATATATTTCAGGTGATTTGCTTAGCATCGGGAATGTTCTTTTCACCAGAACAATTACTTTTTAGGTAAATCTGTAAACCAGTGGATAGATTTTTGCAAAACATAATTTCCGTTCAACACAGGCCCCATACAACACTTGGGCACTGAAGAATACAGTGTACCGCGACATGTTTAAATCAACGAGATGTACAAGAAATGGAAAAAGCGTCCAGAACAGAAAGCCGAGCTAGAGACGCTCCGGTTATTTCTCTAACCCCCCTCCCTTCCTCTCTCACGCTGTGGCCGGCTGCCAGCTCTCGAGAAGTCGCTCTGCAGTAGAACGCCACCCGTTTGTCTTTTGTTATGACGCCGGTGCTGCCCCCACCCCGCCGCTATATAAGTGCGGAAGTTTTCGGTTGCAGCTTTCTTGCTGCCTCGCTGTCCGTGCCGCTGTAACAAGCTGCGCTTCCGGCCGTTCCTTTTTCTGGTTTCCGCCCCGCGGCGCTGACGAGGCAATTCATTATTAGCGGCGCAGAATGCGACCTGTCGTTCCCAGGTGCGCACCTTTGTTTGGAAACTTGCGCCGGGAAAACTGGGGTCCCGAGCGCCACAGCTTGGTCCCCGTTTGATTTCAAAACGACCCCGCCCCACTCACACCGCTCCTCTATTCTGCGCCGCGCCTGATTTTTCGCTTCTAGCATCGGGAAATTTAAAACCTGCAAAGCTGCGACATTATGCACGTTTCTGGGTAAGAGTTTCTCTGTTGCGACCGGAATCTGGTCTCGTGCGACCTGACCCATTTTTTCGAACACTTTGGTGACTTCTCTGCACGTGTATCGGACCTTATCGTTACGAAACGAATCCTGCGTATTTTGTCGCCGCTTATTTCCTCTGCACTGTGGCACCTTTCACTTTTTCATACTCTGGGATTTCATAGTGTACTTTTTCTTAATTGATCTTCATTTCTTTGTTTCACCTGTGATTCAGCGAATCAAAAATAGTTGTCGTGACACGGGGAGAAGAGTTAGTGGAGTCACCTGGGAGTAGTCACCTGGGGGTATGTTGCTATGCTGCGGAGTTATTCCCCACACAACAGCAATAAATATCACTTGTCTCTTGCACAAACAGTTCAGACTCCTTTGCCTACTTCCTCTAAATAGACCTCTTAGACAACGCTTACCCGCCCTCTTCTGCAGTATTAGTCTGGGGTGTAGAACCCACATGTTGGGATTGATCGAGAACATCGAAAAAGTCTAAACAAGAGCACCTCGTTTTGTTTTTGTGTACATCGAGAAAGTTCAAAGAAGAGCAGAAAGTTTTACTATCGCGAAATAGGGAAGAGAGTGCCGCAGATATGATACGTGAAAGAGGGTGACAATCATTAAATCAAAGGCGTTTTTCGTTGCGGCAGGATTTTGTCGTGAAATTTAAATCACCATCTTTCTCTCCAGAATGTGAAAATATTTGTTGGCGCTCACCTACATAGCCGGCCGTGGTGGTCTCGCGGTTCTAGGCGCTCAGTCTGGAACCGCGCGACTGCTGCGGTCACAGGTTTGAATCCTGCCTCGGTCATGGATGTGTGTGATGTCCTTAGGTTGGTTAGGTTTAATTAGTTCTACGTTCTAGGCGACTGATGACCATAGATGTTAAGCCGCATAGTGCTCAGAGCCATTTGAACCATTTTTGTGTCACCTACATAGGGAGAGATGTTCAAATGTGTGTGAAATCTTATGGGACTTATCTCCTAAGATCATCAGTCCCTAAGCTTACACACCACTTAACCTAAATTATCTTACGGACAAACACACACACCCATGCCCGAGGGAGGACTTGGACCTCCACCGGGATCATCCGCACAGTCCATGATTGCAGCGGCTGAGACCGCTCGGCTAATCCCGCTCGGCATAGAGAGAGATGATTATCATAATAAAATAAGAGGAATCAGAGTTCACACGGATATATTTAAGTGTTCGTTTCTGCCACGCTCTGTTCAAGAGTGGGGCGATAGAGAAACAGCTTGAAGGTGGTTGGATGAACCCTTTGGCATGTGCTTAACTGTGAATCGCCGAGTAGTCATGTAGATGTAGAGGGATTCGTAAACTGTGCTTCGGATGATAGTGGATTTGCTCTATTCCTTTACTTGCAAGGGTTAGCATTTATCCTTCTTCTTTGCAGTGCCTCAACACGAAGAGTGTTATATTTATAAAAGAATAAATAGCTTATTGATGACTTCGACGGTGCGAACATAGTAGAATTTGGCTTACCAGAATCATGTTAATTTTCAGGGATGTCATGAATTCTCTATCCATTTCTGAGAGATCATTTACACAACCTCTAATAGGCATGTATGTTTATCGCCAGTCTATGCACGCAATTTAAACCCACTTCAACGTGGTCTCCTTCTATTTCGAATCATTGCCCAATTACGAATCATATGAAATAGTCCCGGATTTGAGCTGTTAGATCCTTTAGATCCCTTAATTTTGTTTTTACACCCTTCACTTTATGGATACCCAAGAGCGGAAATACAATGGCGTCTTATCAGCTGAACCGTTGGCCACATTCATGCTGAAACTCTGCCTGTTCGTCAGTTGGCGAACTGACTATGAGACCACAATGAAAGACGGGGTGCTTCAACCTATTGGAACACAACAGCGTCAGCAGTGAGTTCTCGTTGACGCTATGGTTCCAGGAATTGTTCCAGCTTATCTTGAAATGCCTGAATGCAGAACTGTCCCTTATGCAAAACTGAAGGGTCCATAAACTGCAGTCTTTGTGAATCCAAGTCACACATTCACTTCTGACGTGTCTCTTCTCCATTCAGAGTTGGCGTCATACGGCTCACTCACAACGTTCTACGTACTTACGTTTGTTGACTTTTCCGCAGGTGTGGAATGTGGCCTCATCAGTAACAAAATGTGATTAATTTTGTGTTTGTTGTCTCGTGCTTGTAGCAAATCATTACACAGAGCTTGGCAGGCCACTAATCTTCGTGCTCTAATTTGTGAAGCACATGAATGTAGTGCGCTTCTTCCTCCAACATAAAGTGTTAAACTTTGAAAATTATTGCTTAAACGATGAGCTGGTGTATTCGTAATTCTAGCAACTGCTTCTATGATTCACTGAACAGGTTCTTGTGACAGTGTAACGTTCCATAAAAAAGAAAATTTATGATCACGTTGAATGAACGTCTGAACTTGTAAAATGAATAAAAAAACTCGAATTATCGTGTTGCTTGTTGTAACTGCAAGTGGTGTGCTTACTCTGTGTTATTGTAAGCAAAAACTTTATACGAACCGTTTGGGTAATTCTAACTCCCAACACCAATAAAGAAATAGAATCACTGTGCAATACATTCAGCCCCTTAGGCACTCAATCCTCTGGCCCAGGTCAAAACTGATAACCTTGGTCCCTGTGCACATAACAATAAATTAAATTGTCTTTCCTGTAAAGCAGCAACGGTGGAACGCGATATAATCTGGTCTCTCAATAAAAAACATAAATGTGCTACCTACAGACTCAGCAGTGTACAATGCTGCCCATAATACTTTGAAATGTACATGAAGTTGTTCTGGCTGATAAATGAAAACTTAAGAAAACAACTTGTTTAAAAAACATATGATCTGGATGGGGAGGCGGCACTGATTTTGGTGAATTACTAACACATTTTTTCAGCAATGTTATACTGAAAGTTACGTTTTTTTTTTCAAAAATATCTACAACTGAAGTTACATTGGTTAGAATAATATATTATATTTATTAATTGATTCACAAACAATGAGATTTATCAAGCAAGTATTATCTAACTGCATTAAACCAGCATAAATTCAAATCATCAAATTACATACAGCTCTGTTAACAAATCATAGAAAATATTCTTCTCGGGTATGCAGCCGGATCATAACGTCTTCATGACACAATATTTCCGCGGTCCAACTGGGTGCCATCTTCTGCCATCGTGCTGGTGCACGATCTCGCCGGAACTGACTTCCCAGCGCAAGCGGCGGCCCTATATAGGCCGCAGAAGACCCACAACGCGTGCGCGAGAAGGTGCCGTAACTGCCCTCCAGCGCAGTAGACATACCCCGCCGCCAGTGATGGAAACAGGCGAAATCGAGATATCGCTGTCAAAAATTAAAAAATAAATAAAAATTTTATTCCGATGATAGAACCACAGACCTCTGTTCTTGGCCCTCACGTCGGTAAATGTGATCATCACATTTCCAATTCTGTGGTGTTTATTCAGAGATTGAAGTCCTTGTCTCTTAGTCCCTGGGATTTGCTTGTGAGCTTTGATGTCGTGTCGCTTTTTACCCGGGTTCCTCTGGAAGCATCCTTGCAATTAATTGGTGAGAAACTGGATGAGGAAACAACCAGGCTTTGTCGCCACGTGTTAACGTCGACGTACTTTTCATTCAATGACAAATATTTTGAACAGACTGACGGAGTGGCTATGGGGAGCCCTTTGTCCCCAATAGTCGCCAATCTTTTTATGGAAGATTTTGAGGACATGGTGCTGAAGACGGCGTCCTTAAAATCAACCTGTTTTTGGAGGTACTTTGACGATACGTTTACGGTGTGGCCTCATGGGAGAGAAGCTTTGGACCGCCTCCTAGATCATTTCAGTTCCTTCCATCCTAGCATCAAATTTACCGTGGAGGTGGAAAATGATGGAAAGCTTCCGTTTCTGGATGTTCTGGTGTACAGAAAGGATGATCGGACACTGGGACACAGCGTTTATCGAAAGCCTACGCACACGGACCGTTACTTACATGCTTCTAGCTGTCATCAATCTTTCCAGCGTACGGGGGTCCTGCGGAAGTTGGCGAGAAGAGCTTATGCCATTTCAGATGGAGAAAACTTGACACAAGAATTGGACCATCTTAAGATTGTGTTCAAGCAGAATGGCTATACACATAAACAGATCCGTCGTGCTTTCCAGTTTGGACCTTCGCCTGAACCACCAGAAGATACCTGCAAATCGGTAGCTTTTCTGCCTTTTGCTGGGAGCATTTCCTCGAAGATAGGAAGGATTCTGAAAAGATATCACATCAAAAGTATTTTTCGTCCGCCAGCCAAGATTAGAGCGCTCCTTGGCTCTGTTAAGGATGACTTGGGTTTGAGGAAGCCCGGTGTGTACAAGGTCCCTTGCCACTGTGGAAAGGCTTATATTGGTCAGACAATCCGGACCATTCAGGAGCGATGTGTTGAGCATCAGCGGCACACAAGGCTGCTTCAACCTGAGAAGTCTGCAGTGGCGGAGCACTGTCTCACCGAGGGACACAGAATACTATATGACGAGACACAAATGGTTGCCCCTGCATCTCGCTATTGGGACTGTATTTTAAAAGAATCCATAGAGATTCGGTTATCTGACAATCTTATTAATAGATACAAGGGTTTTCTTTTAAGTAAGACTTGGGACCCAGTGTTATCTGACATTAAAAAACAACGTTCTGTGGTTCTATCGTCGGAATAAAATTTTTATTTACTTTTTAATTTTTGACAGCGATATCTCGATTTCGCCTGTTTCCATCACTGGCGGCGGGGTATGTCTACTGCGCTAGAGGGCTGTTACGGCACCTTCTCGCGCACGTGTTCTGGGTCTTCTGCGGCCTATATAGGGGCCGCCGCTTGCGCTGGAAAGTCAGTTCCGGCGAGATCGTGCACCAGCACTCTCACCTGAAGATGGCGGCCAGTTGGTCCTCGGAAATGTTGTGTCATGAAGACGTTATGATCCGGCTGCATACCCGAGAAGAATATTATCAATTATTACGCCGGGAAAGCCTTCGTAAACAAATCATAGAAACATTACTAAAGTGAAATATCTAACTAGCCTCTTTATCAAATCAGTTTACCTATACTCTGGGCTTACTCAGCAATTACAAATTATCAGCCAACTCATCTATACAAACGAGCTGGCAAAACAAGAATCATAGTTATTTAACATCTTTACCTTGCTTGTGAAGAGACTTCTGCTTACATATTTTCGTAATTCATATATTAATCAAACATTTGGTGGCTTCACAAAGCACACCACAAAAATTGCCTACACCATCCTCTTTTACACATAGCCAGCTACCTACAGCTATGCGCCAAGCGCTCTCTCAACACTACAATCTCAGATCAGAAGCAGCATCTTTCGCTCTGCTATCGTACAAAGTCAGCGATCCGCATAATAAAGCCTATCAGAGACACACATCCGTTGTAACATACTAGTTCCATTTTAATTTACATTAATATTACTATCATATTCGGGTGCCACATACAAATGTGCCCCAGTAGGCTGACGAAATTTCCGAATGACCTGCAGCACATCCAGGTAAGATAGACACGCAACCGGTCACGAACAGCAGCCACACGTCCTCCTATCGAATCCTGAAAAAAAAGCACTACCCCCCCCCCCCCCATTATCACGGAAATTAGATATACACTACTGGCCATTAAAACTGCTACACCAATAAGAAATGCAGATGATAAACGGGTATTCATTGGACAAATATATAATACTAGAACTGACATGTGATTACATTTTCACGCCATTTGGGTGCATAGATCCTGAGAAGTCAGTACCCAGAACAACCACCTCTATTCGTAATAACAGCCTTGATACTCCTGGGCATTGAGTCAAACAGAGCTTGGATGGCGTGTACAGGTACAGCTGCCCATGCAGCTTCAAAACGATGCCACAGTTCATCAAGAGTAGTGACTGGCGTATTGTGACAAGCCAGTTGCTCGTCCACTATTGACCAGACGTTTTCATTTGGTCAGAGATCTGGAGAATGTGCTGGCCAGGGCAGCAGTCGAACATTTTCTGTATCCAGAAAGGTTCGTACAGGACCTGCAACATGAGGTGGTGCATTAGCTTGCTGAAATTTAGGGTTTCGCAGGGACCGAATGAAGGGTAGAGCCACGGGTGGTAACACATCTGACATGTAACGTCCACTGATCAAAGTGCCGTCAATGCGGCCGGGTGATACGCCAGTATGGCGATGACGAATACACGCTTCCAATGTGCGTTCACTGCGATGTTACCAAACAGGGATGCGACCATCATGATGCTGTACACGAAATCTGGATTCATCCAAAAAAAATGACGTTTTGCCACTCGTGCAACCAGGTTTGTCGTTGAGTATATCATCGCAGGCGCTCCTGTCTGTGATGCAGCGTCAAAGGTAACCGGAACCATGGTCTCCGAGATGATTGTTCACGCTGCTGCAAACATGGTCAAACTGTTCGTGCAGATGGTTGTTGTCTTTCAAAGATACCCATCTATTGACTCAGGGATCGAGACGTGGCTGCACGATCCGTTACAGCCATGCGGATAAGATGCCTGTCATCTCGACTGCTAGTGATAGGAGGCCGTTGGGATCCAGCACGGCGTTCCTTATTACCCTCTTGAAACCACCGATTCCACAGTCATTGGACCTCGACCAACGTGAGCAGCAATGTCGCGATACGATAAACCGCAATCGCGATAGGCTAAAATCCGACTTTGATAAAAGGATTACTGAAAAATTGATGTTACGCATTTCGCCTTCTTAGACGAGGCATCACAGCAATGTTTTACCAGGTGACGCCGGTCAACTGCTGTTTGTGTGTGAGAAATCGGTTGGAAACTTTCGTCATGTTAGCTCGTTGGAGGTGTTGCCACTGGCGCCAACCCTGTGTGAATGCTCCGAAAAGCTAATCATTTGCATATCACAGCATCTTCTTCCTGTCGCTTAAATTTCGCGTCTGTAGCACGTCAACTTCGTGGTGTAGTAATTTTAATGACCAGTAGTGTAATTATGTATTACTAGCTGTTTCCGACTATGTGTACGTTTCTAATGTGTACTGGCAACTGAATATACCTCCCAATCCCCTTCTTTCCCCCTCACTAATCTGTCCACCTACTCGTGCCCTTCTCTCCTTCTCTCTGTCCATCTGTTTCTCCTTCGCCTTCTCTTCGTCCATCACCTCCTCCTCCTCTCCCTGCCCATCTTCTCCTTTCCCCCTTTCTCACCATCTCCTCCTACCCACTATCTCTGCTCACCACCTCTCTCTGCTCCCCACCTTCTCCCCACCTTCTACGTTAGTCTTCCCCTCCAGCCTTTCACACCACTTGCTCCTTCTCAAGTTGGGAATGCTTTCAGTATCTTAACAAAGAGAAGATCTGTTTAAAGTCTATAAAGATAACTTCCTTTACGAGAATTTGCTCTTCTGCATTTATGTACCCTTTACTGGTATGATTCCTGTTTATTTTGTTGCCAAATGGCGTAACTCATTTGCTACTCTCAGTGTGTCATTTTCTAACCTAATTCCCCCAGCATTACAGAAACTTAATTCGGCATTTTATTTCTTTTATTTTAATTTTGTTGGTGTTCATTTTACAACATTTTCTCAAGACACTAATCATATCGTCAACTGTCCTACCGAGTACCACTCAGTATCTAACAGAAATACAATGTTATCTGTAAACTTCAAACTTTCTTATTTGTGCAACATAAACTTTAACTAATTACATGGCAACTAAAGTGGTCTAGGGTCGGCGTGTCACCCTACGAATCTAAAGATTCCCTGTTAGTTCTCAGCCACTCTTTGATTCTGAATAATGTTCATGACTATGGCGACCGAAGACATTTCCGTCAGCGCCCTTGTTAAAAGGAGGATAAAAAGCTTACAGTGGCTAAAGGCACCATGATATGTTTAAGTTGAGAAGTTACCCCCAAAGAAGAGTAATACCCAATGATCAGTGAAATAAAGATGCAGAAGGCAATGGAAGCCACTTCTTTAAAGGCATAAAAACTGTAATAACTGGATATACAATGTTTCAAAATAATTTCGCGGTGGCCACTCCCATTGCAATAAATGCTGGAGGTAAATTAATCCGCCTTCGAATCTCCAGTGGAGACTGCCCAGTAGGAGTGGTCAAGAGAAAGTCGAATATTTACGTTCTAGTCTCACCTTATTATATACCTGAGACGAAAGCTCTTTTATTTCTTCCCTGAATACAACTTTTACTACCGAGCTGTAACACGTCATATTCACAATTATAAGTTCCCTTCATCTTTATCAAACCAAGAAAAAGAACGTAGTCGTTAACATTACATTCAACAACAGACATAATAAAAAATCTGAGACAGTGCAGTGATAATGTTCGCTGTTTTATGCAAGGAGTAACGTCTTTGGTTCCTATGTACAGTACAGAACCTCACAGTTATTTCCGTAATTAAATGTGATACAATAGTGTCCAATGTACAAATGTGAATTATAACACGTCAAATGAAAATACAGAGCTCACGACACATTCCTTGAATACCAGAAATAAATTTGAAACCTGACAACTGGGACCTCTCCCCATACCGCAGCCATATTCGCCGATGATGGTATCTGGTGTAGAGTGAAAAACCGTGATTGATCGCTGAATGCAATGTGACACCTTTCATCAGCAATCCACACTTCCTGGTCACAGCACCATTCCAAACGCAGCCGTTTGTGTTGTGGTGTTAGTGGTAGAATACGCATGGGATGGTATTGCACTAGTGTGTCTGCTGCTAGGCACTGAGCGACGGTGCGGGAAAAGGTAGAATGGTGCTAGGAATAGATTATTTGTTCTCGGACGGCAGGCGCAAATGTAAAGGGCTACGACTTGTTTGGAGCACAACATGACGATGTTCAATTGTGGTAGTCACAAGTGGTCCACCCGAACCTTGACGATGAGTATGGCTGCTCTCACGTTCCCTTACAGCCCAACATGGGGATGGGATTACTGTCACATCCGAACGCTCCACAAATCTGGATATTGCGCGATACGATCAGCAACTTAAATGGAGACCCACAATGAAACCCCTTTCAAACTCTGCCTGATGCTGATAACTCTAACTCACACAAATACGCTGCATCACCGGGTCCTTCAAAGTGGGCAGTTAACGTCTGGCGCTATTCCCCCTCCTTACACACACTACCAGGTCTGGTAACAATACTAAACAAGAACAACTCTAATTAAAATTGGTTGTCGTTCTATCTTTCACAGAGAACTGCTATTCTAATCACTCACATACCCGGTAATGGTGTGTACCTGTACATATACTGACGTTCCACCGTGTTTCTCCGAGGGCATCACATTTTCTGACAGGCAGTGCATACTTGTTCTGTTAAGTCCTAATTTATAACAAAATCACATTGTGGAAACACCGCGCATGACAGCAGAAAATATCTCTCTGATATGGTAGCCACAAGAAGGAAAAATTAGATGAATTTACACTACTGGCAATTAAAATTGTTACACCAAGATGAAATGCAGATGATAAATTGGTATTCAATGGACAAATATATTATACTAGAACTGACATGTGATTACATTTTCACGCAATTTGGGAGCATAGATCCTAAGAAATCGCCAGCCGAAGTGGCTGAGCGGTTCTAGGCGCTACTGTCGGGAAACGCGCGATCGCTACGGTCGAAGGTTCGAATCCTGCCTGGGGCATGGATGTGTGTGATGTCCTTAGGTTAGTTAGGTTTAAGTAGTTCTAAGCTCTAGGTGACTGATGACCTCCGAAGTTAAGTCCCACAGTGCTCAGAACCATTTAAACCTAAGAAATCAGTACCAAGAACAATCACCTCTGGCCTTAATAACGACCTTGATACGCCTGGACATTGAGTCAAACAGAGCTTGGAGGTCGTGTACAGGTACAGCTGCCCATGCAGCTTCAACACGATACCACAGTTCATCAAAAGTAGTGACTGGCGTATTGTGACGAGCCAGTTGCTCGGCCACCATTGACCAGACGTTTTCAGTTGGTGAGAGATCTGGAGAATGGGCTGGCCAGGGCAGCAGTCGAGCATTTTCTGTATCCAGAAAGCCTCGTATAGGACCTGCAACATGTGGTCGTGCGTTATCCTGCTGAAATGTAGGGCTTCGTAGGGATCGAATGAAGGGTCGTAACACATCTGAAATGTAACGTCGACTGTTCAAAGTGCCGTCAGTGCGAACAAGAGGTGACCGAGACGTGTAACCAATGGCACCCCATACCATCACGCCGGGTGACACGCCAGTATGGCGATGACGCATACACGCTTCCAATGTGCGTTCACCGCGATGTCGCCAAACACGGATGCGACCATCATGAATGCTAAAACAGAACCTGGTTTCATCCGAAAAAATGACGTTTTGCCATTCGTGAACCCAGGTTCGTCGTTGAGCACACTATCGCAGGCGCTCCTGTCTGTGATGCAGCGTCAACGGTAACCGCAGCCATGGTCTCCGAGCTGGAAGTCCACGCTGCTCCAAACATCGTTGGTTGTTGTCTTGCAAGCGTCCCCGTCTGTTGACTCAGGGATCGAGACGTGGCTGCACGATCCGTTACAACCATGCGCATAAGATGGCTGTCATCTCGACTGCTAGTGATATGAGGCCGTTGGGATCAGGCACGGCGTTCCGTATTACCCTCCTGAACCCACCGATTACATATTCTGCTAACAGTCAATGGATCTCGACCAACGCGAGCAGCAATGTCGCGATACGATAAACCGCAATCGCGTTAGGCTACAATCCGACCTTTATCAAAGTCGGAAACGTGATGGTACGCATTTCTTCTCCTTACACGAGGCATCACAACAACGTTTCACCAGGCAGCGCCGGTCAACTGTGTATGAGAAATCGGTTGGAAACTTTCCTCATGTCAGCGCGTTTTAGGTGTCTCCACCGGCGCCAACCTTGTGTGAATGCTCTGAAAAGCTGATCATTTGCATATCCCAGCATCTGCTTCCTGTCGGTTAAATTTCGTGTCGGTTGCACGTCATCTTCGCGGTGTAGCAATTTTAATGGCCAGTAGTGTATTACCTAACAGGTAATTGGCCAATTGTGAGTACGACTCGCGTTCTGAGCATTCTGTACAAACTTCATTGTGTATATAGGTGTCCATCAATCCCTAGAATCGATAGTCCCAAGGATTTTTGCCTGTTATCGATATCGACACTGCCAAGATACCGGCCGCAGGAATTCCAAGGCTTTCGACAATGTTTTTATTTTAGGTTTAAGTTTTTTGTGTAATTTCGCATTTACTAATATAATTCGTGTAAAAAGGAGTCTTAACAGACTTAATATTTTTTTCGTGTGATATAATAACAAATTAACAGTTTTTGTGTTTTTCCTTTACTGGTACTATGAATCCTTGTTGCTTGCCAAATTTCATGATTCTACGTCAACGGGAGTACCCTATAAGTTTTGATGAGTGAGTTTGCGAGTATCAAAATAAGCGACATAAATGGCCCTATCCTTTGACTGCATGGACTTAAAAACTAAAATATTTTAAACTAAATATTGTACATTATTAAATATTTTTAAATTTATTAAATATTATTAAATATTTCACAACTTAAATATTTTACACAGCCAAGAGATCATAGTCTTTAGTAGCCTATGTGACAGAAATTACAACTTGATACGACTACCCATTCATGAGAAAGGGTTTTTAACAGTCGGACAGACTGACAGGCAAAAATGTTCAAATGTGTGTGAGATCTTACGGGACTTAACTTCTAAGGTCATCAGTCCCTAAGCTTACACTCTACTTAAGCCAAATTATCCTAAGGACAATCACACACACCCATGCCCGAGGGAGGACCCGAACCTCCGTCGGGACCAGCAACACAGTCTACGACTGCCGCGCCTTGGACAGACAGGCGAACGACAAAGAATTCCTATAAAGATACCGTTTTTTAGCAATTGGGATCGGAACGCTAAAAACGAAAAATGTTATTTCATTGTACTGCGTTAATCACAGATACATTCACATCAGCTAAATATTATATTAATCCTTGCTAGAAAGACTTGTCAACGCCAAAGTCCAAGTTGCACTGTTTTATACAAGATGACTAGCTGTACCTGGCCACGCGTTCTTGTTGCTTAGTCTGGTTAAATGGAATAGAAAGAAAAGACAAAGCATACGTTTCTAATATGTTAGGGAATTGGATATATATCTTAATCTCCTTTTCCCCTGCTGTGTATGTCTACCTTCTCCTCCCCTCTCTTTATATACTTCCCCCTCCTTCTCCCTCTGTCCGTCAAATCCTCCTCTCCATGTCAACCTTCACCTATTGGTCTCTCTCCATTTCCTCTTGACCCCACGCTCTGTCCTTCTACTCCTTTCCTCTCTCTGTCTATCATCTCCTCCCATCCCTCTGGCCACCTCCTCTTTCCCGCCCCCTCTCTGACCTTGTGCCTCTGTTAATGCTATGGCAATTTCAGAATACATAGTATCACAAGCTGATAAGCCATAAATATGTCTTTCCCGTTTTCTATGGAAACCGTCTGCGAGGAAGAAAACAAAACAGCGCGTTGTTGTTTATATAGTTTAGATTTAAAAATACATATAATGAGAAAAAATATAAATGGCAGAAACAATTTGTATAATGGTATAAATGCTCCGCTATCGCAATTAAAACGAGTTGCGCCAAAGGAAACAAAACAGCACATTTTTTGCAGCATATTATTGCTTTCTATCAGTCGGTTTTAATACTAAACCTGCACATTGTTTTTTTTTTTTTAATATAGGCTACAACCGTCTGAATGTTTACTAGAGTATCATTTGAAATCTGAAGTACATCGCTCAAGTGTTCTTCAGATTTTGGTAACAATGTTTCATGTTTATATCGCACATTCGTCTAGACGTTTATTAACGAAACGTGTGTAAATCTGAAGTAAATCGGCCAAATACTTTTTTGAGATTTTTGGTAACAATATTTTCTTTTTATATGTTACATTTATTAATATACATTATATTTATTAAAAGTGTATAGCCTACTGTTCGTCTGAATGTTCTTTAGAGTGTTCCGTATAAAGCTGAAGAAAATCTGTCAGGATAATTTTATATTTTTGTCCCCTTTGTGTATTACAGACTTTTTATGTATAATATATTTAAAATACAATCACATAAAACACTCGAGTTTTCGCATACAAAGTTGTATCAAAATTTCAAAGCTATTGGTGAAGAACTTTACTTGTATGAGCGAACATTTACATTTTTATTTATATAGATGGTGCTAAATATAGTAGGGTGGGAATCTCATTTAGTTACTCATTGCGAAGATGCCAGTCATCGTGTACAGTATCACGATCAGATGTCAGAGACTATGCTCAACGGAATTTTGTTTGCAGCAGAAACATTTCAGAATCGCACTGGATGTCACTCAGCGACCGACTGGATGCGGACAGTTTTTCAATTAATGCTTGCCCATGTTGCAGCAGGCAGGTGGGGCGATAGAACATTGCACTTTGGCCACACGAAAGTAGAATTTCGTTAAAGTCCTGACAACTCTAGTCAAATATTTCAATAAAATCATTTCTTGCCATTTCTGATTTTTAGGCGCATGCGCTGTAGCCGTGCGGTCTAAGGCGCCTTGTCACCGCTCGCGCGGCTCTCCCCGTCGGAGGTTCGAGAACTCCCTCGGGCATGGGTATGTGTGTTGTCCTTAGCGTAAGTTCGTTTAAGTAAGACTAAGTAGTGTGTAAGCCTAGGGACCGATGACCTCAGCAATTTGGTCTCATAAGAACTTGCCACCACTTTAGGCGCATGATTGTGTTAGACGTATAAGAAATTATAGAGCGAATTCCAGTATGACGCTGTGTAATGCCCAAAACTCGCGCTTATGGAAAATATTAATATCCGCGGATAAGAAAGCTGGCTGAATAGAATTCATAAAAGCAGTGAAATTCTAAATTCCGATTGGAATATATATCAGCAAACAATACGATAGAATATAATCCGAAATCGAAATAATTTTGCAGGAGATAAGTGTTAATCGTGAGTCAAACATGGTAACTGGATTTACAAACTGCCTGCGTCAGGATCAGTTGTGGCACAACGATTTAGGGAAAATCTGGAACAGGTTGCGCGTACATTTCCTGATCATGTTATATTATTAGGGTGCGAGGTGGGACTTCAGCATATCAGCTACAGATTGATTAATTCAGGCGGGTTATAGGGGGCAGGAAATCGTTTGAAATTGTTCTAAATGCCTTATCTGAAAGCTGCTTTCAACACTTAATCAGAAAATCGACTCATGAAGGTAACATCTTATATCTCCTCGAACTTTGTGTGTCAGTTAACGTAGACGAGGAAACCATCGGGCGTAATGCATTTATAACGCCCTTGACTATCGATGTAAATAGGAATGTAAAGAAAAAGCGACTAGAAGTCTGAGTAGTCAACAACAGACATTCATTTCTGTGACTGAAAATGTTAAAACTTCAAGACTATTGTACGATGTGCCTTTAACAGATACGTGCTGAGAAAAATAACGAGAGATGGGGAAAACACGTCGTGGTTTGAAAGTCATGTTAGTAGGCTGACCTAAAAGCAAAGAAAGCCTTACCGCAGAATTAAACGTAGCTAGAACCTCGTAGACAAACAAATATTTAGCTAAACAAAAACTACATGTGGAAATCGTAGCACTTGAAATCAAAATTCTGACTACTAGTATTGCAGAAAGTCATAAGAAGTTTTAGTATTGTGCTAAATCAGTGAACGCATAGAAGCCATATATTCACTCAGCGACCGTAGTGACATCAAAAAGGAGGATAACAGAAACCGAAATTTAAACTCCTTTTTCCAGAATTGTGTCGCTGAGGTAGATCGTCCTTTCAATCATCGCACGAACGTCAAAATCACATCGAAATAACTGACAGCGGGTAAAACTTAACTAAAATCGCTGAATAATGGTAAGATGATTGGACCTGACGAGATACCTTCACGATTCTAGAACGTGTGTGAGAATGAACTTGTTGCTCTTCTAGCAGCAACCAATAGAGGAGCGAACCATCGGTACTGATTGGAAAAATGTCTACGAGATTCCCGTTTTGAAGAAGGATCGTAGAACAGACGCATACAGCTATATGCTTGCAAACCGCGTGGAGTGCCCGCGTGGTTTGAGACACCATGTCACTGATTGCGCGGCCCCTTCCCTCGGAGGTTCGGGTCCTCCCACGGGCATAGGTATTTTTGTTATTCTTAGCATAAGTTACTTTAAGTAGTGTGTAAGTCTAGGGACCGATGACCTCAGCAGTTTGGTCCCTTAGGTGTTCAAACACACACACACACACACACACACACACACACATACACGCGCGAGCGCCAACACAAAATACGTTTAATGCTTGCGTAATACGACCTTCCTAGGGACCGATAATCTCCTGTGTATATTTCAACATAGATTCCAGAAACAACAATCGTATAAAATCCAGCTCACTCCGTTTATCCACGACACACAGAAAGCAGCTAATATCGGCGCGCAGGTTGATGTCTGTTACTTGACTTCCAAAGATCAACACAGTTTGCCTAATGAACAAAGTATGAGCGTACGAAAGAGTCGTAGAGTTTGGTTCAAGTGGTTCAAATGGTTCTGAGCACTATGGCACTTAACATCTGAGGTCATCAGTCCCCTAGAACTTAGAACTACTTAAACCTAACTAACCTCAGGACATCACACACATCCATGCCCGAGGCAGGATTCGAATCTGCGACCGTAGCGGTCGCGCGGTTCCAGACTGAAGCGCCTAGAACCGCTCAGTCGACTAGTTTGATGATTGGACTGAGGAGTTCCTATCAAATAGAACAGACCATGTCCTATCAATGGTGAGAAATATTTCGACATGAAAATATCTTCAGAAGTACGTCAATGGCGTGTTATTCAACAATTACTATTCACAATATACAATGCCTGACAAAACAAATGAAGCACTCAGAAGACACGGTCGCCTATCGGTGTAACTTGGTACACGTACACGCCATTGATGGTTATGTAAATGATTAAAGTTGCAGTTTTCTGTGGCATTTAGAATAGCCACCAGAGTGCATTAGTATTATTCGCTTCAGAAATGAAAGTATGGTCCGTTGTAGGCTATATATTAATGTTCCCTACGTAGCTTGTGTGATTAGCGGATTTCCATTTTCAGGTATCTGTAAGTGAAATATACCAATGTGGAAGAAAATATTACTATTACCGTATGTCGTTATATAGATGTAAAACGTTCCACAGATCGCATTAAAATAATATTACAGTGTGATAAGTCTACTTACATCAACTTGTGTACATGACGTTTGACATTACGCAAATATCGGATTCGGTTCATACATTTATGGCAACATATCATAATCCTTAAATACATGTGGACAAAATCCAAATCATAATGCTACACCCTCACATGTTGTACAATAGTAGTTGTAACTAGGAGTTTTGCAGCCTGACAACTACAAACAGCTATCTTATTGTCAAAGATACACGTAACATGCAACACTGCAGAACTGCCGACAGCAACAATGAGGAGGTACATTTATATCTATCGCTGGCATACTCGATTTCATAGATGTAATGTACAATAAGTATCCAGTGATAGAAGACTACTTAAGGACGTAAAAAAAATGGTTCAAATGGCTCTGAGCACTATGTGACTTAGCTTCTGAGGTCATCAGTCGCCTAGAACTTAGAACTTATTAAACCTAACTGACCTAAGGACAGCACGCACATCCATGCGAGAGGCAGAATTCGAACCTGCGACCGTAGCGGTCACTCGGTTCCAAACTGTAGCGCCTAGAACCGCACGGCCACTCCGGCCGGCTGGACATACAAACAAATGTATCAAAATTTTTCTGTAATACATTGAAAGAAACTCGTCAAATAAATACAAATTTCATGAAATATTTGAAGAAAGTCATTACATTTTTTTAATGAGAACATACGGAATTTGTTGTTAAGAGTCAGAAATTGGTGACAATATACATCAACATGTCTTGTCCATGTCCTATTTTTCTACGTAGTTTGCATCACGCTCTATGGCCGAACGTCAACGTTGTGGAATAGCATGTATTCCCTGCTGGTAAAAGCTCTTGTCCTGTAGGCGCAGCCACGTTTTCACTGCATGACTGACACTCTCGTCATCTTCAAAGTGTGTTACCCGTATAGAATCCTTAAGCGCCGGTCGGCACGAATAATGGCACATGCACGATTCAGCATGTCTGGAGCAGTGGCTGTGACACGACGTTCCGAGTGTGGCTGATCGTGGAGCTCTGTTTCTGCATTTCCTGAGGCTGTAACTTTCTTTACCCCTCGCCCGACTGTACTCCCGTCAGCTGCAGCATCGCCATACACAAACGTTTATGGGCGTTCTGAATGGTTTCTCTTTATGCACACAAGAATTCAATACCAGCACGCTGGTTGTAAGGTGAATGGTATGTAGACGCCAAGTTGACGCTGTACTGCGTATCTGCCATCTGTCAGAACGGTTAGAAACTTCAGCGGCGCACTGAGAAAACATCAAATGTGAAGCACCAACAAGGACGTTTGTCTATGTACGTTAATGGGTTTCTAAGAAAATGAGTGGCATTACTTACTGAGCGACCGTCGGATATTGTGTGCCAAGTAATTAGTAATGCAAGATTACATATGGACATACAAACAAACTTATTGAAATTTCATACGTTACAATAAATATAATTCATAAAATAAAAACAAATTTCATAACATATTTTAAGGTTAAAAAGTCCATATATTACAATACTTGTTGACATTATCTCCCTTGTTCGTCATTTATTAATTATACTAAAAGCATATGCACTACAATTTATTTAAGAAACAACCCTGTTATACATTGAAACAAGTGATAATTTCACATTCAGTGCATGTCTGAAGTTATAATAACCCTAAAATTATATTATACATGAAGCACAAGCAGAATCTTATTATAAAGGACATTGTATAGCAGACAAGTATGTGTCTATATATCTACCTTTTATTTCGATAAAGTAGGTAAAACGCGATCACAGTACCATATCAGATGATAATAAAAGAAATAAAAACAGTTGTGTAGAGGGGTCCAGAAAAATGTAGACACTCTTTGATAGTCAATATTAACGGAATAAAATTAAATACCGTTACAATCCTTGCACAGGTAGCTGGCCGGGAGGGCGGTTGGAATTATCTGATGTATTCAAACTTACCCCCATTAAAAGCCAAGCAACGTCAATCCCGCTGAACTGTTGATCGAACTACGATTGTCATTGTTGCGGATGTGATAGCCTCGATGGTTTCGCGCAGTTCGTTCAGTGTAGCTGGCTACTGTTAATAAAATTCATTTTTCAAGGTCTGCCGTAGATAGAAGTCAAGAGGTGTAAGCTCCTCATCGACCTATCCATCGTCCAGGTAGATTTTAATCCAAGTAGGCTCTGACATCTCTGTGGTAGTCAGGCTAAGCGCCATCTTGTCGTAGGTAAAATCTTTCACTTCCAAACACCTCTCGGAGTGCAAACGAAATCGATGTTTGCAGCATATGAAGAACACCAGTTACGGTACCTTCAAAGAAGAATGGGCAGATAAAAACGCACGGTGACAGACCACACTACACATTAACATCCGGTAGATTAACATGTTTGTCAACATGAACGTGAGGATTTTCAGGAGCACACTACACGCAGTTGTGGCAGTTTGCAGTACCGTTTAGTTGGAATTGCCCGTCGTCTGGTCAGATAACCATCCCTTCAAACAGTTCATCCACACGAAGCATGCCTTCAAACCACTCGCAGTACTCCATCCTTCGATCCGGGTCATCTTCGTTCATAGAGTGCAGCGATCTTCGATTGTACGCTTTCCACTTTGTAGCCTTAATCCGTCGTACGCTTTCACATGCTCACTTCTTCACAGATGTTTGAGGTGGCCTGGTAAAATGTTGAAACACAACAGCGCTGGAAGCTGAACTTGATGTTTTGGTCGGCCAGACCTTTCCTTATGCACATCTTGTACAGTATCGTCGACTTCAAATTTATCGTGAAAACAATAAATTCATTTATGTGTTGGTGACATGCTGCCATACACATTACGTCGTTGATGTACCTCCATCATGTTTTCGTGCTTCCAGTACTACTGCAGTACTGCGTTGCTCAAATGAAACTGTACTTCAGTTATTACTGCACTGTTATCTGCTGGAATACGAGCGCCAAGATTTGTTGAGAAAACGCTAGACAACACTACAGCCTAAACTTGCAGCGCTATGTCGCTTTGTTCCAAAGAATGTCTACATTTTTCTGGACCTCTCTGTATGCCCGTGAGTACACACAATCAGCATACATTGCGGAATACGCTACTTACAGAGACAGCAATACATTCCTCTCAAGATTGTGCATATGCATCTTATATTATACAAGTTACATGGTAAAACATCAAATTGTTCGGAGAAATATGTGTGGTAAACAGGTAGAAAAATTAGGTAACAGCTAGTAGAAGTACTATATAACAAGTGTCTAGTGAAAGTACGAGCTATTAAGAGAAACAAGGCATCAGCTAAACTAGCATTCAGTAACTATTTTAAAAAATGGAAGGTACCAAAATACGTAAAAATCGATTCACTAAAAAAACGTGTAAAAAATGTAAAAGACTTGTCATCTATTAACGAATACAAGGCGTAAGGCAGGGCAGAAAACAAATGGCTCCTGCGATAACAAGCGTAGGAAACATTACTGGTTATACCATGTATTATGCTGTCATAATGTAATGTAGCAAAGAGTATGACGCCCTACGAATTTAAGTCCTTGATGTATGGAATATACAAAAACGTTTTTTTGCCTCCAGGAAGTCCCATTTGAATCCACTTAGCGTTTTCGTAACACTTGCGTGTTGATCATACCCACCGGTAACAAATTTAGCAACAATCCCCTGAATTGCTACGATGTCTTCCTTTAATCAAACCTGGTGGGGATCCCAAAGAGTCGAGCTGTACAGTAAAAAGGTGCCATTCATCACACTAAATAGTAAGTCTGTCTAAATCAACCAGCATCCTTGAGCAGTCATTAAACGACGACACTTCCTATACATCAGTGCGTCATTAGTAATAAGTCGCAGATTGCTGTGCGCCCTATCCGTCAGATCGTTTATGTACAACAAGAGCGGTGCTTTTACACTGCCATCGCGTTTCCCTGGGACACACCAGACTATACCGTTGACTCTTATAAATATCCTTGCCTCTGATAAACACCAGTCGTCGAGGATAGCGTACTGGATAGTATTGCTTATGAAGTATTTTCCCATCATAAAATTCTTCACAATATGATATTTCATAGTGACTTATTCCAGGTAATCTGCAAATAGTTCAAGTACCCGGAGTCGACATCTAGATCTAGCACACGATGGATGGTGAAGGGTACCTTGCACTACTACTAGTCTTTCCACTCCCTGCTCCATTCTAAATGGAGCGAGCTGAAAACGACTGTCTGTGCGCCTCCGTACATAATTTCGTATAATTTTTGTGTCTGTCAAACGGGACGAAACTTCAACCTTATATTTTAATAGCTTACAAGAAATATGACAGTAATAAATGAAGCTCTTACTTAATAATTTAAAAAAACAAGGACCTTAAAGCAGAACATATAGATAATACACTACAAGTCATCTTTGTTTGCATGGCATTTGTACTTTCACTGCAAGGTCTACACAGAATACCAAAGGGGCATGGTATGAATAGTTTGGAAGAATTAGAGACATATACGTACACGAAAAATCGTCCAAATGATATTCACAGTGAACAAACAGATTTTAAACATAATAATTATCTAGAGTATTTTATTGACTTTTGGAAGACGAGAACGGATAAAAACACACAGTAAAAGAAAATATAATCAAAGGTGAAATTCATAACAAAATTATATTATCAATGAAACACAACTAACTTTAGTCATTAGCAAAGATTATACAGTAAACAGAAAGCATCAGCGAAAATAAACTGTCAGTCTTGCTTACAAGAGTATTTCACGAACGAATTTGACACAAATAAATCTTACGTGACTTATTACAGTCTACTAACTGCCAACAGTTTACTCATTGGTGCAATAAGGGGTGTATTCCAGCTAGAAGTATTTATGTAAGTTAACTTCTGTGTACAACTTTTATAAATCTTACTCACCACCTGTAATATCTACAGGATTACTTGAGAACGACGCTATAGTGGCGTAATTTCAAACGACTCGAAAAGTTTTTCATAGAAATACATCATCATTTCCTCCGAAGTGCAACAAAATCATAACAACAGACGAAAACAGGACGAAAATAAAAACTATAACAGTCTCTACAACTGAAGGGGTAATAACATTTACAAATGTTACTTACAGACGGATGTGGACACATCCTCCTAGTTAGTATACATCAAAAGACAAATACTATTAAAATTTAATTATATGTCATAATCGCCAACTGGCCCAAACTAAAATATAACAGGCACGAAATACACTCCTGGAAATTGAAATAAGAACACCGTGAATTCATTGTCCCAGGAAGGGGAAACTTTATTGACACATTCCTGGGGTCAGATACATCACATGATCACACTGACAGAACCACAGGCACATAGACACAGTCAACAGAGCATGCACAATGTCGGCATTAGTACAGTGTATATCCACCTTTCGCAGCAATGCAGGCTGCTATTCTCCCATGGAGACGATCGTAGAGATGCTGGATGTAGTCCTGTGGAACGGCTTGTCATGCCATTTCCACCTGGCACCTCAGTTGGACCAGCGTTCGTGCTGGACGTGCAGACCGCGTGAGACGACGCTTCATCCAGTCCCAAACATACTCAATGGGGGACAGATCCGGAGATCTTGCTGGCCAGGGTAGTTGACTTACACCTTCTAGAGCACTTCGGGTGGCACGGGATACATGCGGACGTGCATTGTCCTGTTGGAACAGCAAGTTCCCTTGCCGGTCTAGGAATGGTAGTACGATGGGTTCGATGACGGTTTGGATGTACCGTGCGCTATTCAGTGTCCCCTCGACGATCACCAGAGGTGTACGACCAGTGTAGGAGATCGCTCCCCACACCATGATGCCGGGTGTTGGCCCTGTGTGCCTTGGTCGTATGCAGTCCTGATTGTGACGCTCACCTACACGGCGCCAAACACGCATACGACCATCATTGGCACCAAGGCAGAAGCGACTCTCATTGCTGAAGACGACACGTCTCCATTCGTCCCTCCATTCACGCCTGTCGCGACACCACTGGAGGCGGGCTGCAAGATGTTGGGGAGTGAGCGGAAGACGGCCTAACGGTGTGCGGGACCGTAGCCCAGCTTCATGGAGACGGTTGCGAATGGTCCTCGCCGATACCCCAGGAGCAACAGTGTCCCTAATTTGCTGGGAAGTGGCGGTGCGGTCCCCTACGGCACTGCGTAGGATCCTACGGTCTTGGCGTGCATCCGTGCGTCGCTGCTGTCCGGTCCCAGGTCGACGGGCGCGTGCACCTACCGCCGACCACTGGCGACAACATCGATGTACTGTGGAGACCTCACGCCCCACGTGTTGAGCAATTCGGCGGTACGTCCACCCGGCCTCCCGCATGCCCACTATACGCCCTCGCTCAAAGTCCGTCAACTGCACATACGGTTCACGTCCACGCTGTCGCGGCATGCTACCAGTGTTAAAGACTGCGATGGAGCTCCGTATGCCACGGCAAACTGGCTGACACTGACGGCGGCGGTGCACAAATGCTGCGCAACTAGCGCCATTCGACGGCCAACACCGCGGTTCCTGGTGTGTCCGCTGTGCCGTGCGTGTGATCATTGCTTGTACAGCCCTCTCGCAGTGTCCGGAGCAAGTATGGTGGGTCTGACACACCGGTGTCAATGTGTTCTTTTTTCCATTTCCAGGAGTGTATGTAGCAGGTACGAGAACATGCATAATAGCAGCAATCCACACATGCTATAAAAATGTGTGCCTGTATGTACCACATCTCCTCCTAAACTAGTGGACCGATTTCAACTGAACTTCGTGCACGTATCCCTTTACTGAAGGCAACAATCTATCATAATTCAGGAGAAATGGTGTCATAAACAATGAGATGCGAGAAAAACTGCCTCATCAGGCACGATATTTAAATTTATTAGTTCTGCATGTCTAACTCTTTCGCAATAAATATCACTGACAGTATCCACATACAGCGCTAAGTGAACCTGCAAAATTATACCGTGGTACCAATCATAGTTCAGGAAATACGTTGTCATAAACAGTGAAATACGTGAGAAACTGTAGTACTGGGCAATACGTTTAAATTTTTTACTTCTTTGTTACATACTCTGTTAGCAACACATTTTTCAGACAACGTTCACATAAGCTGCTGAATTTGCCTACAAAATTATACCATAGTCTGACGCACAGATCAGGAAATATGACGTCATAAACACTGAGATATGTGAAAAACTACCAATTTCACGCACGACGTTTAAATTTATTACTTCTTTGCTTCTAACTTTATTCGCAACGTATCTCGCACACAGTACCTAAATATACCACGGAATGTACCTGAAAAATTGTATCTTTGTACGAGATGTTGTTCGGAAGATATGGCGTCATAAAATTTGAGCTGTGAAAAGACGAAACTGCAGTGGGAAATTTGCTTCAGATAAGATGAAATATGTGTATAAACATATGTCAAATATATCAAATGTATGTAAATATATGTCATATGTACGTATTATTGCAGAGCTACATGTAAAAACCTCATCCCACACTACATTATGGATTTCAACCGAACTTGGTGGACATATTACTTACTATGTGGAAAGAAATACTGTGAGGGTGACAACCACCGGCCTGTTATTGAAGTGTGGGTGATAAATTGTAGGAATTATGCGGGCAGGAGGAGATGAACTTCGAGGGGGTAGGAGGAGATGTTCCCAGGTAGGAGGTGGTGGACACAGAGAGGGGAAGGAAGAAATGGACAGAGAGAGGGAAGAAAATGAGATGGAGGAGAGAGAGGGAGAAGGAGATAGAGAGAGGGGGAAGGAGAAAATGGACTAACAGGATCCTAATGCATACAAGGGCAACGCCGGGTACTCAGCCAGTATAAAAAAAAGTACTACCACCACCAACATCGGAGTGAACTCCTAGAAATCACGCATACACAATTGTTTACAAAACAGACACACGTGCTACACACGTAAGCATAGAAGAGCGTACAACTGTCATGCCAAAGACTGTACAATCAGAGTCCTCTTGCTTAGCTGAGTGATCACGTGTTTTCCTACCATGCAGCGGGCCCGGATTCGATCCCCGACCGGGTTGGAGATTTTTCTCCGCTCGTAGACTGGCTGTTGTGCTAGCCTCACCATCATTTCATCACCACCGACGCGCAAGTCACCTACTGTGGCGTCACATGAAATAATACTTGCAACCTGGTGGCCTAACTTTCCCGAATGGGGCTTCCCGGCCGTCAGTGCCACACGATCATTCAATTCCGTTTTTTGTATAATCAGAAGAGCTTAGCATATTATTGACATATAGTTCCAAAGTACATCGTTCGCTGTACACTTACAACTATACGTAAGGTGAAAAGCACTTCACACTAATATTTATTGCTAACAAAGACTGGATATAGGATAATGGATTCGAGGTAACAGATAAAAAGTTGGAAATATGTGTAAGATACAAAAACAGTAAATTTACAAAACAAGAGCCAGCTCAGATATTAACCACTGATAGCGCTTCGGCTTTATAACTTTGTGATCAAAAGTATCCGGACACCCCCAAAAACATACGTTTTTCATATTAGGCACATTATGCTGCCACCTACTGCCAGCTACTCCATATCCGCGACCTCAGTAGTCATTAGACATCGTGAGAGAGCAGAATGGGGCGCTCCGCGGAACTCGAGGACTTCGGAGGTGGGTGTCACTCGTGTTATACGTCTGTACGTGAGATTTCCACACTTCTAAATATATCTAGGGCCACTTTTTCCAAACTGCATCAGGATCCACCTCAAGTACTACGACAGTTAGGTGGCAGGTGAGAAAACTTGGATTTCATGGTCGAGTAGCTGCTCATAAGCCACACATCACGCGGTAAATGCCAAAAGACACCTCGCTTAGTGTAAAAAGCGTAAACATTGGACAACTGAACAGTGAGAAATCGTTGTGTGGAGTGACTAATCACCGTACACAATGCGGCGATCCGATGTCAGGGTGGGGGTATGACGAGTGCCCGATGAATGTCATCTGCCAGCGTGTGTAGTGCTAACAGTAAAATTCGGAGGAGCTGGTGTTATGGTGTGGTCGTGTTTTTCATGGAGGGGGCTTGCACCCCTTGTTGTTTTGCATGGCACTATCACAGCACAGGCATACACTAATGTTTTAAGCACCTTCTTGCTTCCCACTGTAGAAGAACAATTCGGCGATGGTGATTGCATCTTTCAACACGATCGAGCACCTGTTCGTAATTCTAGGTCTGTGGCGGAGTGGTTACACGACAATAACATCCCTGTAATGAACTGGCCTGCACAGAGTCCTGACCTGAATCCTATAGAACACCTCTGGGATGTTTTGGTACGCCGACTTCGAGCCAGGCCTCACCGACAGACATGGATACTTCTCCTCAGTGCAGCACTCCGTAAAGAATGGGGCGCGAGTCCCCAAGAAACTTTCCAGCACCTGATTGAACTTATGCCTGGGAGACAGAAAGCTCTCATCAAGGCTAAGCGTGGGCCAACACTATATTGAATTCTAGCATTACCGACGGAGGGCGCCACGAACTTTTAAGTTATTTTCAGCCAGGTGTCCGGACACTTTTGATCACGTAGCGTAGTTCAGTCATCAACGACAACTATTATAAAGCCCCATTGTACGCTACCAACATAATCAGTTTAATTTCTCTATTTAGTACCGCAACTCGTCAGTTGAAAAATCGAACGGGGCTGCGCTTTGTGAACAAAGTGGCCTTGTATTCGGGAGGTCGAAGAATCTAATTACCGTCCGGTCACACCGATGAATAAGCGCCCCTATGTTAATACATATTAAGAACAAAAAAATTAATATATACACATATTTAGGCACTTCCGGGTCTAGTTCTACAGAATGAATAAGATAGTCAGCTGTGAGCTTACAGTAGGAACCATCCCGGCGTTTGCCTGAAGTAATTTAGGGAAACCATGTCTCGCAAAGGAAACACACTCCTTGTCAACAGCGATGGTTTTAACGGAACATCCAAAATGTATAGACTGCGACCACCGAGAAACAAGAATTTGAGAATTCCCGTGAAGTGACGTGAAGAGAATCACGGAAAATGCAAGTCAATACGGTCAGACTATAACTGGAGTAACTTGACTGCGAGAAAAATACTGATAAAGACATGAAAGTACCACACTTGTTATTTATTAGTATTGGTGCAAATCGCTGATGAGTTTGTTATTGTTAATTCTGTTACTAATTAGAGTCCCTGCTTCACTTCATTAGCCGCAGGGAAGGTCGGAGTTCAGTGCTGGCTGTGTCTGGGGAAGAGCTAAATGGATCTGTAGTTTCCAGTTCACCAGCTGCCGTGCGGCGCAGCAGGCGGCATGCCAGTGGCTAACATCCAGACTTCAGCAGCGCCAACTCTCACGCCCGCCTCGAAGTTTATGGAGCTGTGATGTTCATAAAGCACAGAGCGTTACGCGTTACATCTCACTGGGCTACGCTATGAATGTAAAGTTCGCCTCTGAACATCGCGCAGCAGCGACAGTATGACCTAAAATACGCCGACGATTATTACTCTTATTTTCAGTCTATTGTGGGGTAGTTCTCTGCACTTGTACAGAACATTTTCGGTATTTGGACGGCCTGTCACGGCGATCATCGGTCTCAGAAAGCAAAATTCAGGCGCCCCGTGTGTCATTTTCTCCAATGTATGCTATATGTAAGCAACGTTTGATACGTATGGTTTACAGCTGATTATGTAATTATTTCATGATTTATTCCAAATTTGTAAAATGTGTGTAAATTCTACACACTGGGACGTGTCAGGGCATGGAACTCGAAAGAAAAATCGTTAAGAGTAGGTGGTCTTCCAAAATTCCTTGAAAACGGAGCAAAATGGTCGTGGGAGACCTGATTTAACATATATGCATACATACATACATATATTCACACATACATACATAAATACGTGTGCACTTACCCTGTCAGCCCAAAATGTTTCAAGAATGCATAAACGAAAAACACAGAATCTTTCAGATAGTTGTCTTAACGCATCGTGTGTTCTACATACTCTCCCCTAGGCTAGTGCAACCTTCCTGAATCAGAGATTTTGAGGCTCGTATCCATGGAGCTTTGTTTAAAAAGTTTTATAAAATATCAGTTTTTTTCCCTGAGTTGACTGTTCAAATATTGTGTTTTTACTTATCTAATAAATTTTCAAGCTTGTTTTTAGTTCGTAGGCATATTTCATGTGCATTTTCTGATTTTTTACTGGTTCGTTCCTTGAATGTCTTGTGTCAGGATTTTACAGTCTGTTCGCAATCATCATTCCACGAAGGGTGCCTTCTCCGCATTAGTTTTGAGGAGCTTTCATAATCTTGTGTTTCAGCTGTTCTCAATTTTTTTTTACTTCCTAATAGCCGTGGTTGATTTTATTAGTATCAAATTTAGGAATTGCTGACAATCTTTTGCTGAATTCCTGAGGCTTTCAATTTAGCTTCCCTCGGATTAGGCAGTGCTCCTATGAGTGCTTAAACATTCAGTAACACTCATCCTATGTGGATGCGAGACAGCCATATGATCAGTTTCGACTTCATTTGAGTTTTTTTCTTGAAATGAACTGACATAATTCTGAAGTTGAAATTTCTCCACATGTCTGCGATCTCTTTCCATTTTTATTGGACCATTTGTGAGCAGAAAAGTAACCAATCCTTTTCCTGCATTTTCTCTTACTGTACAATCTACTCGCACATTAGAATTTTACGCATGATTTTATGGAATTTTAGAGCTCGTATTTTCTACTACCTACAATGACGTAATTACTTCTGGGTTTATTTTTTGTTTTGTGTTATCGGCATATGTCCATTGACGTACGCAGTACATGTTACTGAATCATTTAAAAGAAATTTTCATTATCCTATTATTCATAGGCTTTACTTAGATTTGAGGCCCCTGGAGTAGACGATGTTTCCTCAGAGTTACTGATATCCTTGGGAGAAACAGCACTACTATTCCACTTGGTGTCTAAGATACATGAAGCATGCGAAATACCATCAGATTTTTGGTAGAATGTAATGATTCCAATTCCAAAGAAATCAGTTGCTGGCAGATTATCGAACTATGAGTTTGATATATCAAGGCTGTAAAATACTGACACGAATTATTTACAGAAGAACGAAAAAATGAATAAGTCGACATTGGGGAAGATCAGTTTAGGTTCCAGAGAAATTTAGGAATACGTTACGCCATACTGAACCTGCGACTTTTTTTAGATAATAGGTTAAAGAAAGACAAACATACTTTTATAGCAGTTTTAGACTCAGAGAAAACTTTTGTCAGTATAGACTAAAATATACTCTATAAAATTCTGAAGGTAAAGGGGTAAAATACATGGAACGATACATTATACACAACTTGTAAGGAAACCAGACGGCAGCTATAAGTGGAAGTGCATTAAAAGAAATGATCAGTTGAGGAGAGAGCGAGACAAAGTTGTAGCCCATCCCCGATATTATTCAATCTGTACAACGAGCATGCAGTGAAGGAAATCAAAAAAAAAACATGAATTGGGAATTAAAGTTCGGAGAAAAGAAACAAAAATTCTGAGTTTTTCTGATGACATTGTAATTCCGTCAGGAAGAGAAAAGGACTTCGAAGAGCGGTTGAACGGAATGGATAGTGTTTTGGAAAGAAGTAATAAGATGTACACCAACAAATGTGAAACAAGGGCAACGGAATGTAGACGATTGATATCAGTCATGCTGAAGAAATAAGATTAGGAAATGAGACTCTAAAACTAATATATGAGGTTTGCTATTTGGGCAGCATAATAGTTGATCATGGCCAGAGCAGAGATGATATAAAATGCAGACTGGAGATTACAAGGAATGCATTTCAGATAAAGAGAAATTTTGCTATCATCTAAGATAATTTTTTACCAAGTCTTTTATGTAGATATTTGTTTAGAGTGTTTAGAGTGTAGTAGGAAGTGAAACGTAGATGATAAGCCGTTCAGACAAGAAAAGGAGCTTTTGAAATGAGATGCCTCAGAATAATGGTGAAAATTAAATGGGTAGATCACGTAACTAATGAGCTACAAGTGGGGAGAAAAGAAATTTGTGGCACGAAAGAGACTAAAGGACAGAATTTTATGACAGGACACATCCTGTGGCATCAGACTATTGCCAATTTGGTACTTGAGGGAAGCGGAGAAAATAGAAATTTGGAGAGGGTGACAAAGGGATGGAAGAAGTGAGCAAATTCAAACTGATTTCAATAGTTATTCAGAGATGAAGAGGCTTGTACAGCTTTCACTAGTCTGAAGGGTTTCATAATAGACTTTGAATTGAAGACGGCAACAACAAGTTTTCCTCTCAATTTGTAGAGTTTTCCTGGCTTTAGGATCAAATTAATGTTAATTTTGATAAAGAAAGTTTTAATTTTGAGCTTGAATTTGCCAGTGGACTCCTCTGATTCGGGATGAATTGTCTCCCCAGAATACGGCAAACTCGTCGAACCTCAGGGCGGAATATTTGTTACGTCTTGGGGTAATTTTTTAATTACTAAAAGAGCTCAATCGTTGGAACTACAGAGCGAATTTGGGAAGAGAAAATTGGTTAAAACTGGAAAGGCTAGTTCCAGAAATTTTTTAACTTCCGGCTGCATTGCTGATGAACGGACGACTACCACATTGTCGCTTGATCCAAGTCAGATGCAAAGGGGATTTTCTTAAATGCGATCCCTCTGTCTTAGATACTCGTCCAACTTTTTAGGTGTAAACGGAACCAACATTTTTTGTGAATTTGTCTCAAAGAATTTCGTCTCATTTCTTTACCTTCATTTAACAGGTGCTCTCTGAACATGATTACATGTTACCGCTTCTCGTACTCACCCCTATCCCTATTGGTAGTGGGGACTATCTTACTCCCACAGCAATTTTCTATGAATATTGCGTCAGACATGTGTACCAAATTTGGTTGAAATTACTCAGTGCATTCCTGAGTTGTGCTGTTATGTCATCGCTCTTCACCCTCACCCACAGGCTTAGGGCTTGTAGGGATGCCTTACTGTCATAGTAATTTGTACTAGATAGCAAGTGATACCAGTAGAGAGTTTGGTAGAAATTACCTCTCCGATCTTCCGCGTGCCAACCGGCCGCACGCGGCTGTGAAATATAAGAAACAACTTCAGAGTGTTCGTCGCCACAAAAATGCAAACTAACTTCTCGTCCTCCACGTACAACGCAAGGACTCACACAAGTTTGCGCACCCGAGAGTAGTTCACAGAACTTCGCTGGACTGTTCTTCCTCATCCACCCTATAGCCTGATCCTCGCACCTTCCGACTACCATATTTTTACTCCAGTGAAGGATAGAAAGACGGCATCGACGCCGACCAGTAGAATGGTATCACGCGGGCGTACAGGCCCTCCAGACAAGTTGGCATAAAACCGTGTTGTTCAACGGAGATGATCTTGATAAAAAGAAGGTTTTGTAGTCAAAACAGAGGGGAATAACGCAGTGTGCTATCCTGAATGAGACCAACCTGCTTTCAGAAAAAAAATGTTATATTGCTTATTGACTGCCCGTCGTAGATATAGATCAATCGGTCCGTGAGACATTGCACCACAAGCCCAATTAACGGTAGGTGACGTCAAGATAGTACGTGCTGGTCAGAATGTAGGTTGTTCCCGGTGACCCGTAGCCAATAAATGGCGAGGCGAGACGAAGCGAAGCATGGCTGGGATACGAGGCGCGCCCAGCCGCTGACCCGCGCCCGCGCCCGCGCCCCGCATATTAATTACGCGGGCTGCGCTCTGACCTAACCCCGCCCTCGCACCAACGCTCCGTACCACACCCCAGAGAGCCGTGTCTCTCGCGGAGCAGACGAGGCGCCAATGGCCGCACCCTGGCACTAGGCTGCTGTCACGCAGGGAAGCCTACATCCCAGGCGCGCCGCGGCAACACGGACTGAACAGGTGTTCCTCGACGATATCCTTGCAGAGAGAAAACAGAAAAAGTAAGTTTGGAAGTTTGGGTGAATCAGAAAGTTAAAATTCGCATTGTTTTTCGCTTTTAACACAATAAATTGTACAGCACACGAAGCCAGTCTGAAATCTATTTCGCATTTTTCATTTTGATGTTTTGTCGTAGTATTCGAGTATAATTTATCACGGTTTACGTGCAAAGTAGGAGCGTCGCTTTCAGTGGTATGAAATCTGCTGACAGTTTGCTCACTGTGCACCCACTGTGGATAGCCAGTAGGAAGCATGGGAGATAAATCACCTGTGAATTGCTGCCGGCTGTTGAAGAGCATCGGCTCCAAGCCACAAGTTTTGTCTCTGGACCCGTCTTATAGATGGAGCCGTCTTATAGATATAAATTACCTGATTCTTTACTTAAGCATTTCGTCGGACTTCAAGATAAAAATTAATGTGGACTCGCTAATGACTACAGAGGCAGACCTGGACGCAACTCTGTACACTGAATAAATCTGATTATCGAAGTTTTTCTTTCACAAATTCCTTCAAATGCGCACATCCAGGTCATGCCGATCGGGCTACCTCCACATCTGTACAGAATGAAGATTTCCGAATTATATAGTCCAACATGAAGCAGGAAAAATAGTTGAAGTATGTACAAATTACATCGTTAGTAGCATTTCTACCTGTGTATGCAAAATGTCAGTGCCTTATTTCTCTAATCCAATGAACCCCCAAAGATGGGCAGAGTCGCAGCTGCAGCAGTTAGACAAGGTGCAAAATTAGACTTTTTTCTCACTATCCCGCAACTCCGCCATCCCCAGTCCTGCCGATTTCTCCCATTTCGTCCTTTAATCTTCGCCCGCCGCTCCTCTAATTTGCTCTTGTAAATTTGCTATATTCTAAGCCATCAGTAAATAAAATGAGCGTTTTAGGAAAGAGCAATTTTAGGCCTGGTACTCTTTGCTTGCCAGTTTCGACAAGTAGTCACGAAATTTTAGTTTCCAAACTGTAAAGTAAAAAAAAAAAAAAAAAAAATATATATATATATATATTTTAAATTGTTCTGGAAATTAAATGAGCCAAAACTGAAGTAATTGGGAATAATTAATTACTCGTTTGTTTGCTACATATAATTAACTTGCTAATGTTTTGTTTCATAACAGGAATCATAAAATTAACGTTTTTTCGCCGAGAGAGAAAGCAGCTGTGTTTTTAAAAGCAATCTGAATGCCGTTGTAACACAAAAGGTGCAATGTAAACTCAAATTTTGTACAAAAATACATTCTTCTACTGCACGGTAACTGTGCCATCTTTTTCAATAAAAATATCTAAATTATATTCCTATACTATATCCGAACAAAAGTTATCACTGTAGTCAAAGCAGAACTCGTTATGCTTTTACGAAATTTAAAATCAGATACGCACACCTGAAACAATCCATATAATCTTGACACTGTGGCTCACCTGTGAAGATCACACTCAAGCAATCATCGCAAAGAAAATTCATGTGTAGTCGCTTTTCGTCTCGACATGTGTTCTCGTGATCGAGTTTACACCGCCAGGAAAGGGTGTAAATGCTGAACGATATTGTTACACATTGCAAAATGTGCATATGGTAAGCGGAGGCGTCGCGCCTTACATGGCAATGCAAGACTAATTATATCCCATATCACACAAAATCAGTTCCTTGTCTTTAGAGAGGAATTCTTCAATCATTCCTACTAAAGGTTTGCTAAGTGACATGTATATATTTGTCTCCGTACACACTCTGTGACAGAATAATTCCTCTACAACGAAATTGATGTACAGATGGCAGTGGCTTCATGGTTCCCAACTTTGATAGTAGACTTCTATGGCAGGGGTATATAAATTTTAGTGCACAAGTCCAATAAATGTCTTAATAACTGTGGTGAGTGTGTTGACAAGTAGCCAGTGAATGTCTGAAAAAAATACTTCTTACTAACTGAAAAGGTTACGTAATTTCAACAGAGAAGAACTACACACTACACTGCAGAGTTACGCTGCCAACATGATGGATACTTTTATGATTTATCATTCTGATTGAAAGGAGCTAAAGATGTAAGCTGAAGAATGTTAAACCTGAGATCTGCTAAGCAAACAAAAAATATTTGAACTTTCCACAAAGGTTAACACCGCACACTTTTCTTGCATGTATGCAACTTCGTATGTTTAAACTGAGCTGACTCATTTTAATTTATTTATTTTATTCGTTTTACTGTCACCAAATGACATATCAGTTGCCGTCAATTCAAACTCAGCTTCTCTAAATACATTTGACAGAATCTTATTTTTATCAAAATCTTATTTTTATCAAAACCTTTTGTTCATATACAGGTGTCCACAAGGGAAGGTGATCTGGGAGGAAGAGGGCAGGGGGAATAAGAGGCACTTGTACACTCACATAATACAAACTTTTTAGTCAGTATAGAATCAGAACACATATATAAGGTGATTAAGCTGCCCCTACCAATGGGTTTTATGCAAACCGCAAAGGACCTAAACATGACTGTATTTTACATCATGGTCATTTAGCCCCGTATACCAAAAGGTATTCCTCTCTCCACCCTGGACATCTTAATCACGACGGAAGTTTATCTTATGTCTGTGGAGAAACAAAATCTATTAAAGTTACGTGAGACAACACTCAGTTTTATACCGTAAACATTATAGTAGACTCCAAGTAACATGGACCAAATAACAGCGTAGTAGTCAAAACGACATAAAATCATTATCTGCGCTGGAGATAACGAAAGAATTGTGAAACTTCATTGTAGTAAAAATGTTCTCTCCATTAATTTCTGTCTTCTCAATGTATGCGGAGTGCACAGCGCAGAATGCCTTGATAAGAATTACGCGTTCTGCATCCAACTTCGGAATTGCTGCACAGTAAGGAGACAAACTCTGAAGACGAAGGTTGTATTAATTTCTTCCTGGGATGACAGAGTCGATTCTATCGGCCAAATTGAGTGCAGTTTTCGCAAGTTTCCGACATACATGGACACACAATCAAATGCTGGCTCTGTAGTACACTTGGCACAAGGAAGTGAAAATTAATACGAATAATATCCATAATTCCTTTGTTCAGATTTAATTACGCCATTCAACAATACAAAATTGAAAATAGTGTAAAATGACAGATACAAAGCTTTGTAATTAAATGGTATCAGCGGTGAATAATCGTTATCTACAGCCTATTTTACGTTTCTCGACTTTTCCTGGTTATCCAATTGGACCCCTCAGCCACTCTGACTTCTTTCTGTTTTATATTTTTATTATTTTCGCTATCAAGCAGGGTTATAAATACAAAATCAAATATGGGTAATGCAGGAGTAGGTTTAATAATGAATAACAAAATAGGAATGCGGGTAAGCTACTACAAACAGCATAGTGAACGCTTTATTGTGGCCAAGATAGACACGAAGCCCACGCCTACTACAATAGTACAAGTTTATATGCCAGCTAGCTCTGCAGATGATGAAGAATTTGATGAAATGTATGATGAGATAAAAGAAATTATTCAGGCAGTGAAGGGAGACGAAAATTTAATAGTCATGGGTGACTGGAATTCGATAGCAGGAAAAGGGAGAGAAGGAAACGTAGCAGGTGAATATGGATTGGGGGTAAGAAATGAAAGAGGAAGCCGCCTGGTAGAATTTTCAACATAGCATAACTTAATCATAGCTAACACTTGGTTCAGGAATCATAAAAGTTGGTTGTATATGGGAGAGCATAAGGGAACAATTGACAGGAATGGGGGAAAGAAATACAGTAGAAGAGGAATGGGTAGCTTTGAGGGATGAAACAGTGAAGGCAGCAGAGGATCAAGTAGGTAAAAAGACGAGGGCTAGTAGAAATCCTTGGATAACAGAAGAAATATTGAATTTAATTGAGGAAAGGAGAAAATATAAAAACGCCGTAAACAAAGCAGGCAAAAAGGAATACAAACGTCTCAAATATGAGATCGACAGGAAGTGCAAAATGGCTAAACAGGGATGGCTAGAGGAAAAATGTAAGGATGTAGAGGCTTATCTCACTAGGGATAAATAGATACGGCCTACAGGAACATTAAAGAGACCTTTCGAGAAAAGAGAACAATTTGCATGAATATCAAGAGCTCAGATGTAAACCCAGTTCTAAGCAAAGAAGGGAAAGCAGAAAAATGGAAGGAGTATATAGAGGGTCTATACAGGGGCGATGTTCTTGAGGACAATATTACGGAAATGGAAGAGGAGGTAGATGAAGATGAAATGGGAGTTATGATACTGCATGAAGAGTTTGACAGGGCCCTGGGAGTAGACAAAATTCCAATAGAACTACTGACAGCCTTGGGAGAGCCAGTCCTAACAAAACTCTACCATCTGGTGAGCAAGATGTATGACACAGGCGAAATTCCCTCGGACTTCAAGAACAATATAATAATTCCAATCCCAAAGAAAGCAGGTGTTGACAGATGTGAACATTACCAAACTATCCGTTTAATAAGTCACAGCTGCAAAATACTAACGTGAATTCTTTACAGACGAATGGAAAACTGGTAGAAGCCGACCTCGGGGAAGATCAGTTTGGATTCCGTAGAAATGCTGGAACACGAGAGGCAACACTGACCCTACGACTTATCTTAGAAGAAAGATTAAGTAAAGGCAAACCTACGTTTCTAGAATTTGTAGACTAAGAGAAAGCTTTTGAAAATGTTGACTGGAATACTCTCTTTCAAATTCTGAAGGTGGTGGGGGTCAAATACAGGGTGCGAAAGCCTATTTACAATTTGTGGAGAAACCAGATGGCAGTTATAAGAGTTGAGGGGCATGAAAGGGAAGCAGTGGTTGGGATGGGAGTGAGAAAGGGTTGTAGCCTCTCCCCGATGTTATTCGGTCTGTATATTGAGCAACCAGTATAGGAAACTAAAGAAAAATTCGGAGTAGGTATTAAAATCCATGGAGAAGAAATAAAAACTATGAGGTTCGCCGATGACATTGTAATTTTGTCAGAGACAGCAAAGAACTTGTAAGAGCAGTTGAACGGAATGGACAGTGTCTTGAAAGGAGGATATAAGATGAACATCAATAAAAGCAATACGAGGATAATGGAATGTAGTCGAATTAAGTCGGGTGATGCTGAGGGTATTAGATTAGGAAATGAGACACTTAAAGTAGTAAAGAAGTTTTGCTATTTAGGGAGCAAAATAACTGATGATGGTCGAAGTAGAGAGGATATAAAATGTAGACTGGCAATGGCAAGGAAAGTGTTTCTGAAGAAGAGAAATTTGTTAGCATAAAGTATTGATTTAAGTGTTTGTATGGTGTGTACCCATGTATGCAAGTGAAACATGGACGATAAATAGTTTAGACAAGAAGAGAATAAAAGCTTTCGAAATGTGGCGCGACAGAAGAATGCTGAATATTAGATTGGTAGATCACATAACTGATGAGGAGATGTTGAATAGAATTGGGGAGAAGAGGAGTTTGTGGCACAACTTGACTAGAAGAAGGGATAGGTTGGTAGTACATGTTCTGAGGCACCAAGGGATCACCAATTGAGTACGGGAGGACAGCGTGCAGGGTAAAAATCGTAGAGGGAGGCCAAGAGATGAATAAACTAAGCAAATTCAGAAGGATGTAGGCTGCAGTAGGTACTGGGAGATGAAGAAGCTTGCACAGGATAGAGTAGCATGGAGAGCTGCATCAAACCAGTCCCAGGACTGAAGACCACAAGCAGATTTTATTGGTACATGATTGTTGTGAACTGGATCTTTGATGTTCCGTCTAATGTGGTATTAATATTGACCGAAGGTTCAAAAATGAAAACCCAATAGATCAGCTATGTGTGTTTTTTTATCCCCATGACTATCACAGTTCAGTTTATCCTCCGAGCACTCTCCCCAATCTTCACAGCAGTAGCAACTGCCATAAAAGAAGAATTAACGTTTGGTAGGCAAGCAGGATATCGTAACATACAGTTCTGTCAGATTGCAAAAGAGTTATTCAGTCTATCGAAAGTCCAAAACGGAAATACGCCAGGCACTAGTAAAGACATTATTTCTTCTTTAATTTGACTCCCTACTCACCCGGATGTCACTTATAATGAACAGGTGGATAACCAGAGAAGTCACCAGTTATGCCAGGAATTTTCTATCACTAACCTGATCCTCAACCACACCTTAATCTGTAGGTGAAGTAGAAAACTGGAAAGAATATTGTAATTTATCTATATCAAGTAAGGGAAAATGGTATGCTTCGACGCAAAGGGCTACTTGCTCTAAACATTGGTTCAACGAGAAAACGTTCTCAAGGAAATTAATAAAAAGTGTAATCTGGATGTGTTTTGATTAAGGACATTTTCCAGCACATCTTCACCGAATGTGAGTCTTGAATTTTCCTTTTATCTTTGCAATAAGACGTCTCTTACTGATCTAATTCATGTTACCTTCTCTTATTCCAAACATGATGAAAGCATGTCGGTTTTATGGAATATCTGAGAGAAGCTGGTGGACATCAACCTAGTGCTTCGTAGTATCCTTCACGACAACGTCATGCATACAAATACGACAGTACTTAAATCCTTAACATCCTCTCAAATTAAAGTATAGCTGGTGTCTGTAATACCTAAATGTTTCGGAAATAAATATTAAGATAATATTTGCAATTAACATTTGCAATATATTGTTCTGTAATATTCTGGCTGTATGTTACTTTTTCCAAATGCCAAATAAAATAGAACAACCTTTTGTACCTAAATCCCTGGATTTGATAATATGAGAATACAATTCGAATCAAGCAACGTTCATTGAACGGTCGTTGAGGTGAAGCCGTTGGTAGCCCTTTGGTCCATCTAGGTGGTCAGTTGCTCGTAGGCTGCACGTCTATTCGCCATCACACGTCTCCACAGCCATTGTTCACCGCTGTCATCTGCGGCAAGTGATGCACAACAGTTACCTCGACGCCGATTTTGAATAGCGCCAGTTAATAAGGGCGGGACGCAAACAGTTTACAGACTTAGCCGATTCGGAAACACTTCCATTCTTGGCACTAAATCCAATCATCATGTGCTTTTGGAGTTCAGATAAATAGCTCCGTTTCCGCATCACGACAATGATTGCACTGCTTTCTGCGTCGCCCCTCAGCCCTCTTCTCCGCACGCCTTATATAGCCTCCAATGCTAGTGCTGTCACCTCCCGCCTGTGAGTGGCACACGTTGATGTCGAACATAGGGTGTGGTCGCATTAATCTGATGGAACAGTGTACATTTATTTATACAGGATGCTTCACAGTGTTTGTGACGAACGTCTATATGTGACAGATCCCGTCATGAGGAACAACTTATGCTATGGTCGCTTACGATTCCTGGCGACTTCAAGTCTAGTTGAAGACTAGGTATGCCCCTAAGATGTGGCAAGCCGTTGGGACTCTGCGGCGTTCCTACGAAATAAGTGTTACCTATCCTCTTTTCATTTGCTCCTCTAATGAGTAGAACAGGCACAGGAAAATTGGAATTCCAGATTCGCTTCTAAATTACCTTCCCCCCATACAGACACTTATTCTTTTCTTCTTGTTGAAAATCACTTTATCAGTTTTGGGGTAAGTAATATGCTGTACACCTTGGTAGTAGACCCTGCCAGCTCGGTGAAATCTCGTTGTCTAAAGGCTCGCGAGTACTATGCGGCGGTTGGCGTCGCCGGGATGAGTCAGCGAACATTTTCTCTGTTGCAAAAGTTGTTCCCCATGACGTGGTGTATCACCCTGGGATATTTGTTGCAAATAGTTTGAAACTCCATGTATATCTGTACGCAACTTTTTTAAATGGATTAACCACACCTGACGATGGTAATTATGTCGAAAGCGGTAATTTGATTAATTTAAGCATATTTGAGCTTTCGTGACTAAATAAATTCGTAAACACACTTTTTATATTGGTTATACCATAATATTCCTCCGTGTATGAAACTATGAAAACAATTACTATGGAAACATAAGTTAGAAAATGCACGCTGACTTGAAGCTTAAGACTGTAATATGTGGGTGAGTTTGATAGAAACGAGCATTCAGCAATGAAGGAAAAACGGTTGTTACTGATGAAAAACGTATCTTTCTGTATATGACAGTCCACCAAAAACAAGGGGCCCTTACTAAATTGATTAACCTAATTCATTGTGTCTGAAATAGTGGTAGTTCACATGATTAAATATATTCCGCCCTCAGTTACAAATAACGTGGTTTTATTTTAAGCACGATGATATTTCAGATCGTGGAAGATTTACATAAGCTTAGAAAAGTTACTATTAATCTTTCTTTCATGAACTGATTTGCCGAAATTCTTAGTTAGTAAAGCTAAGATGGTATAAAACGAGTTGTCATAAGAATGAATGCCTCTCGTGAGAAATAATGAAGTTTCCCTTATGTATTATTTCATCTTCGTGTGAAAGTTGGATCGGCGGGGACGGAAATAAACGCATTTCCTGCTATAAATAGCTTGTTTGTGAAATTTCGCTAATATGTTAGCTTGTTTGATTTACTCGCACTCAGTTCCCGAAGAAGGATCAGCAGACAGAAATATCAATTCCTCTGTCGCTAAAGGCCTTGTTTCGCGATGTTATGTAGCCCACATGTTTTTTCGAGTAATGGTTATTAAAAACAACACACGCGAAATTATTTAGAGCCGGTTGCGTATGTGCACATATCCACAATATTTCACTGTTGTGTTAGATCACTTGTCTGACATATTTTGACACTGATGGTCACATTGGATCTTAGTTCATTGTTCGCTGTCTAAATGGTTACACATTTTTCATAAACGCTGCGCCAGTTTGTGGAAAAAAAACGAAACATAGAATTAGATTTATATCGATTTTATCTATGGAATGATGTCAGACACAGCACTATAAACCTTAAGCGTTTGCCTTTAGTTGATGTTCTATAAATAAAATAAGAGTAAATACATTATTAGGAGAGACACAGAGACATTGAAGACGGTGAGCACGTTGCACGCTCCAGCGTAATAGACGATGAAAAAGTTGAAAAAGAGGTAATACCTGTTACTGAAAATTACCATCGCCTTATCAATGAGAGAGTTGCTGATGATTTCGGTACTTAATGAACCATTTTTCCGGATTTTTTGCTCATTAAACATGTTACAGTAAAATTTATTCTGGAATTTCTAGAACTACGACCAAAAACGGTACCGAAAACTGCTCTAGTGGCTTATACCTGGTAATGAAAAAAAGGGGTATATGGAGCATGACTTTGAAACTAAGGTATAATAGTCCAAATCAAACATAAAATCATCGAATGTGACGGTATTGAACACTATATTCTTTGTCTTCAGGCGTTTAGCGTGACACTTTCCATCAGGTAGTAACGTTAATAATCAGTACTATTTTGAAACTTTACGCGGTTTCCGTGAAGCAATGCACTGAAAACACCCGGATTTGGGATGAATCATATCATGGCAATACAAAATAATGAGATTTAGCTCTTTGTTCATGAATTTGTAGCAAAAAGTATCATCATTAATACGATTCAGTCACCGTGAAAAAAAACTGCAAATAGCCTTTCGATAATGAAAGAGCCATAAGCCAGCTGGCATGGATGATGCTGAGGTGAAGAACATAAAATGATTCGGACAAGTAAACATAAAGTGTCTTACTGAATTCTGTAATAACTGCCTCTGACGAAAGCATATCCCTACAGTGTGGAGGGATTTTTTTCAATACTTTGTAAATGTGAAGCAATAACATTTCACATAACATTTAAGTTATTTCTCCACCTCACCGTAGTTGTCTGATACAATTGGAACAGAGTACCAAAAAATGGTTAAAATGGCTCTGAGCACTATGGGACTTAATATCCCATAGAACTCAGAACTACTTAAACCTAAATAACATGAGGATATCACACACATCCATGCCCGAGGCAGGATTCGAACCTGCGACCGTAGCGGTCGCGCGGTTCCAGACTGAAGCGCCTAGAACCGCTCCGCCACACCAGCCGGCGAACAGAGTACCACAGTGGTTAATCAACCCACTGGAAGTTCGAAGAACGTTGGAACTGCAAATGTTAATATGTAGGCTTTGATGCTCCGTAATACTCTTACGAAACAAATTTCACCAGTTCCTGAACATCAACCACGTTTACCCGCTGTAACAAAGATATCTCTCACGCACCCGTGCCTATGTGGACAATACCGCTTTTATTCAATAATAATCTCAACCACCTTTAACTAGTGTGGTCAGAATTATCAGGGAAGCACACGAATTATCATTAATGTTATGTGGCACGTATATATAAATTTCGTGTGCAGATCCAAAAATAATGCAATACAGGCCGTTTCTAATCCTGTGACTTCATTACCAAGCGCTCTGACTTTTACTGAGTCTAAATGATTCCGTTTATGTTATTCGTTGCAACTTTTGTTGGCAAAAAGTATGTTTTGTAGGCCACAACACATCCGTGCCACATGCAGCTAATGCCTCAACCTACTGCGTGTCCTGTCGACTTACGAATGATCAACACGCTCAACCTTCTTGTACCCTTGATAATGCTGTACACGGCCGTACACCCAGCCACTCTCGTAACGAACAATGAGGTTTTCATTCTTCTTGAAATAACATTCTTTAACTATAAAACTTTTATCCGTTATGAATTTGGAACACTGCGACTGTCTTGTCAAAGGTTTCAGGAATTACTGCAACCAATCGCCGTTTTATCTTCAATTTTTATTTATTGATGATCGGTTCCGAAACGCCTCGCGATTCATCATCAGATGATAGAAATTAGTTTGGAGTATTGTGGGGGTCGTACATCTGTGGCAAATACAGAGACGAAAAAGTGAGCACTGTATGTGGAAAGAATATTACGATTGTAAGAGTAATTTGATGTTATTACTCACTATTTTTATTCTTGTGGCAGGCACTGCTCTGGAAAACATAAGGTGGTGACTCCCACACACTGCCTCCACAGAACTCTTTGGAGACAACAACAGCTAGACTCTTTGGTTTGCCGGCCGGGGTGTCCGAGCGGTTCTAGGCGCTTCAGTCTGGAACCGCGCGACCGCAACGGTCGCAGGCTGAATCCTGCCTCGGGCATGGATGTGTGTGATGTCCTTAGGTTAGTTAGGTTTAAGTAATTCTAAGTTCTAGGGGACTGATGACCTCAGCAGTTAAGTCCCATAGAGCTGAGAGCCATATATGTACGCTTTGGTTTGTTTATATTTTGTAAAGTATGTGGGAGTCGCCATCGGTGGAAAAGTGCCTGTTTCACTTGATATTTAACGATACTGGTAAGCACTCATTGTTTTCCAGAGCAGTGCCTGTCACAGGAATAAAAATAGTGAGTAATACCATCAAATTACTCTTACAATCGTAATATTCTTTCCACATACAGTGCTCACTTTTTCGTCTCTGTATTTGCCAAAGATGTACGACCCCCACAATACTCCAAACTAAATTGTATCACCTGATGATGAATCGCCAGGTGATTCGAAACCGGTCATGAATAAATAAAAATTGAAGAATAAACGGCGATTGGTTGCAGTAATTCCTGAAATTGTTTAACTCTGCCACAGTTAATGGTTTTTCCGGAGTGAGAGTCATTAATGTATGGTTATAGAAATTAATGTCATAGGCAGAAGTAACTATATGAAAGAACTTCTTCCATTGTTTCGCAATCCAGTGCGGGTAGAGGTACGATATACAGGGTTATTTATAAGTACGAAAACTACAAGACATACAAAAAAAGACGCGCATCAGTGGGTAGCTACGGTTGCAGGTTCGATTCCTGCCTCGGGCATGGATGTGTGTGATATCCTTAGGTTAGTTAGGTTTAATTAGTTCTAAGTTCTAGGCGACTGATGACCTCAGAAGTTAAGTCGCACAGTGCTCAGAGCCATTTGAACCATTTTTTCAGTGGATAGGGCATTTCTCTGACTTTGTAACTCACACCACAGCTGTTCAATACGGGCGCCGTGGCAAACGTCAATACGTGCGCACAGTTCAGTGACACGAATATTCCATGAAGGCACGCCAGCTGCCCGCTTTGCAAATATATTCATTGTATTTTCTATCTGCAAGCGCAAACTATACCGTCCAGTGTCATTAATGTGATCACTGTTTATATTGGACGTCAACATACAATAACCACTCACAGTCGGCAACTGGCAGCACTAGAAGTGGAAGATATGTAAAACGTCGGAGCGACGCAAGAAACAGTGCAATCGTTGTCGTAATGCGGGAATGGAAGGATTTATCTGATGTCCAAAAAGGGCATGATCATTGTCTTTCGGACCACGGGTGGAAGCATTTCCGAAACGTCTAAGTTTCCAAACCTACCGCCTGCCGCCGTGGTTAAAGCATATAGTACACGACAAAACAGTGCTATCAAAAACCGGCAAATGCGATGACCACAGGCCATGTATGACAGGGGTGAAAGACGACTGTGGAGATGTGTATGGGCGAATAAACGTGCAGCTACTGAGCAGCTGGCCGCCCAGATGAACCAAGGATTTAACAACAGTGTCTCCTCAATGGTGCTCAGTGAACTTCGCTGCGTGTGGGTGTCAACATCAAGCACCTGGTTCATGCACTCATCTTGACAGCTGTTCATTGGTAACGAAGGCTGTAATCTGCACGCCGATACCTCAGCTCAACGTCCAAGAGTGGCGACAGGAGGCCTTTTCAGGTGACTCGCGTTTTGTGCTTCATCGGATAGATGGCCGTTGGCGCGTATGGCGTGACTCTTCTGAGAGCAGACGAGGTGGGAGCGTTATCTGCATCTTCACCTACTCTGCAAATCACACTTAATGCCTGCCAGTGTGTTCATCGAACCATCTTTACAATAATTTTCTGTTATTCCAATCTCGAACAGCGCGCAGAAAAAACGAACACCTACTTCTTTCCGTGCAAGCTCTGATTTCCCTTATTTTTTTATGATGATCATTTCTCTCATTGTAGGTCGGCGTCAACAAAATATTTTCGCATTCGGAGGAGAAAGCCTGTGTTTGAAATTTAGCGAGAAGATTCAACTGCAACGAAGAACGCCTTTGTTTTAATGGTGTCCACCCCAAATCTTGTATCATGTCAGTGACACCCTCTCCCTTATTTCGCGGTAACAAAACCTGCTGCACTTTCTCAATGTGCTCCGTTACGGCCTGGGGGTTGCTTTTTGTGGCATTCCCTGGGTAATCTCGTCATTCTGGAAGGCACAAGCCGGCCGCGGTGGCCGAGCGGTTCTAGGTGCTTCAGTCCAGAACTACGCAGCTGCTATGGACGCAGGTTCGAATCCTGCCTCGGGCTTGGATTTGTGTGGTGTACTTGGGTTAGTTAGGTTTCGTAGTTCAAAGTCTAGGGGACTGATGACCTCAGATTTTAAGTCCCATAGTGCTCAGAGCCATTTGAACCATTTGAAGGCACAGTGGATCAACACAGGTAGGCATCTGTCCTTGTTGACCATGTCCTCCCCTAAATGCAGTTTGTTTTTCCTCGGCACCATGCAATCTACCAACAGGACAACGCAACGTGTCACACATCTCGCTGTGTATGTGTATGGTTCGAAGAGCCCCAGGGTGAGTTTACCATAATACGCTGTCCAACAAACTTCCCCGAATTACATCCAATGGACAATTAGTGGGACAACCTGGGTCGGACTGGTCGCGCCATGGATCCTCAACCGCGAAACCTAGCGCAGATGGTCGTGTCACTGGAGTCGGTATCGCTCAAGTGGACACCTTCCAGAACGTCTCTGACTCTCTTACTGCACATCTCGCAGCTGGCCGCGCTGCAGAAGGTGGTTACTTAGGCTTTTCACAGGTGGACACATTAATGTGACTGGACGGTATTTATTTATTGATTTTATAGATTTTTGCAGGAAACAATACAGGCACTACAATAGCTTAACGAGGTTAGTGACAATAATTAAATTTTAAGAACCTATCTGTATTATACATCCCATTATATAAAATTACAGACTCATTAACTGATATGTCAGAGTTTTATAGCCGCTTCTTGCAGGTGACGTGCTATTAAATAATTAATTTTGAGGTTAGTCTTACTCAATAGTATGTTAATATTTGTTGGCAAGGGAATATTCAATTTTTCAAGGTTTCCTACAATTAAGTTTGGTGAGGCACAATTTATAACATGTCAAAATGATGTGGTTAAGATCTCCGTCGTCTTCTGTTCTCTGCACGTGCGAAAGACTTTCATTCCAAACACAAGAAGTTGTCACAACATGAAGCAAATTCCATCTGGTTCTTATAACCTCTGTGGGATACATATGTCCATATTGTAGTGAAAGGGTTGTGTAATATTGATTATTGCTGGTGTCCTAATAGTTACGATACTTTTCAAAAGAGTCTAAAATTGAATAAGACAATAGAATAATTAATAAACAGTGGGAAGAGGTTTCGGTTGAAAACAGCGATAAAACAATGAGTCTTTGGTCACGTGACATTGCCAAAGTTCAAGGCAAATAATCTGAAACGGCATTACGGCACTAAGATCACAGTAGTTTCAAAAAATATTTTCCTTTTGCTTGCCAGTTAAGAAAAACTAAATAGGAAACATTTCAGCAAAAACTTAAAGAAAACTGTAACGTACATATTTACCGAGGAAGTAGATTTAAGAACCGAAAGTGGCTTCGTGTATTGCAGAAGCATGCAAACCTCACACAGTGGGTGGCTACTAAGAAGAATATTACACACGTTGTCACTGTATAGAGCTCAAAATTTAAAAAAATAATAATTTCCCGCTGTTAGACACGCAACAGAGGGGTGAGTTTCTGTTATCATCAGCGATATGGTAAGTAAATAAGTAAGAGTCGGGCTTTGGGAAAATCTACAGATATCAAACATAATCACAGCCTCCAATATTTCTAAGCCGTGTATTGTGTAGCTTAAAGGTGCATCGCCTATGAGATGCGACAAACAATGGGTACTGTTGCTTTTACATGGTGACACCTCATACTCCGATTTCATACCTGTCTTTTGTATTATTCACATATAATATTTAACACCAAAATGTTGTCAACATCCATATGTCTTGCAAATACTTTTAAAAATTATGAGCAGGGTTCATTCAAATGCCAAAGCACATACACTCTTCAAATCGTTTATGGCAGAAATGAATAAGGCAAACTTCCTGGTTCGAATGATCTTTTTAAATTATCAGTCGACAATAGTACATGAAGATTTTTTCCAATAACAGTTTCAAATCAACGATTTCTGCAACGCAAAGCAAAATCTTTCCCTCAACTGCACCAGTTGATGCATATCACTTTGACACCAGACACTACCCTGTATTTACAAGCGCTAAACATACAAGGTGACAATTACTGAACTATTTGAAATAAAATCGTCATAAACGTTCAAGCTACGCATGTATGGTTTAGTTTAACGACGAAGCCCACTTTCATTTGGATGGTTTCGTCAATAAGCAAAACTGGTGCATTGTGATACTGAGAATCCGCGTTTCGCGATCGAGAAGTCTCTTCATCCTCAGCGGGTGACTGTGTGGTGTGCAATGCCCAGTCATGAAATAATCGGTGCGATATTCCTTGATGTCACAGTGACTACCGAACGGTACGTGAAGGTTTTGGAAGATTATTTCACCCCCATGATCCAAAGTGACCCTGATTTCGACAAGATGTCGTTCATGTAAGACGGAGCTCGACCCCATCAAAGCAGAAGAGTGTTTGATATCCCGGAAGAGCACTTCGGGGACCGCATTTTTGCTCAGGGGTACCCAGAGACCCTCGCATTAGCCTCGATTGGCCGTGATATTCTCCAGATCTGTACACATGAGGATCCTTTTTGTGGGGCTATATGAAAGACAAGGTGAGCAATAATAACCCCCAAACCATTGCTGAGCTGAAAACAGCCATTCAGGAGGTCATCGATCATTCGACACTTCAGCGGGTCATGCAGAATTTTATTATCCGTGTATGCCATATCATCGCCAATGATGGCAGGCATATCGAACATGTCTTAACCTTAATCCGAATATCTGTAGTGGCGTTTACATGCTGAATAAAGTGTATGCACACCGTAGTTTGTAACTGATTTACATTTTTTTTCATATAGTTCAATAATTGCCCCCCTGTATCGTCACATGGTTGAGAAGGGAGTGAGACAGGGTTGTAGCTTATCTCCGACTTTATTCAGTCTGTATATTGAGCAAGCAGTGAAGGAAACAAAAGAAAAAATTGGAGTAGGAATTAACAAATAAAAACTTTGAGGTTTGTCGAGCACATTGTAAATCTGTCAGAGACAGCAAAAGACCTGGAATGGACAGTGTCTTGAAACGGGGATATAAGATGAACAGCAATAAAGCAAAACGAGGATAATGGAATGTAGTCGAATTAAATCAGGTGATGCTGAGGAATTTAGATAAGGAGATGAGACACTTAGTAAATGAGTTTTGCTATTTGGGAAGCAAAATAACTGGTGACTGTAGAAGTGGGGAGGATATAAAATGTAGACTGGCTATGGCACTATGGCAAGAAAAGCTATCATGGAGAAGAGAAATTTCTTAACATCGAGTATAGATCTGTGTGTCAGGAAGTCTTTTCTGAAATATTTGTATGGAGTGTAGCCACGTATGGAAGTGAAAAATCGACGATGACTAGTTTAGACAAGAAGCTTAGCTTTCGAAATGTGGCGCTACAGATCAATGCTGAAGATTAGATGTGTAGATCACGTAACTAATCAGGAGGTACTGAATAGAACTCGGGAGAAGAGGAATTTGTGGCATTACTTGATCAGAAGAAGGGATAGTTTGGTAGGACACGTTCTGATGCATCAAGGAAGCACCAATTTAGTATTGGAGGGAAGCATAGAGGGTAAAAATCGTAGCGGGAGACCAGGGTATGAATACACTAAGCAGATTCAGAAGGATGTAGGTTGCAGTAGTTTTTCGGAGATCAAGAGGCTTGCACAGGATAGAGCAATATGAGGAGCTGCATCAAAGCAGTCTCTGTACATAAGACCACAACAACACAACATCATCAGATGGAAGTGCAATACTTCTGTGTGATTTACTGCAGATTGTGTGTACCTTTCACAAGACATCAGGGCGGTTTCGGAAGAACCTGGAGACTAAAATAATCGTTCATTTCAATTGTTCGAAGAAAACAACCAAAATCTTCCCTGTAGTTCAGTTGTATAACAACTGATTACTCCTGTAGCACATCTGAACTCAATGAAAAAATAAATGACGAATTTAGTGATTTGAAGAAATTGAAAACGTCATTTTGCTTCTCGGAAAATTCGTTCGCTGTTGTTGTTGCAGGAGATGGTTGCCCCGTTTCCCCACCAATCACAAAAGATGGAGCAGCTGGGATCATAAAGTTTCTGAAACAACAATAGGACTCAAACGAAGTCGTCGTTCGACCATTAAACTTTAGAAGCAGGTTCCAGAAGAGAAATATCCACAACCAATAATGTGTGCCGAGAGATTGATATCAGTTTTTGGGACCACTTACGTGTGTGTGAATCAGTGTATTTAACCACGTTCTCCAGTTAAAATACCTATTTGAGAAAACTGATCAATATTTAAGTGATCTTGTGGGAAGTATTTTCACAAGTTATCAGCCGGACTTCAAACAATTCACATAAATTTGTACACTCGAAAAAGTAAATCAGGGAAATACCAACTTTTTCCTTGCTATGCGATGAAATGCTGTCCAATAATATTAGGTTTAAAACTAAAAAAACTAATTTAGCACCACTAAGAAAAGGACAAAAATAGTGGTGAGCAGTCCAGAAGCAGAACAGGTTAGTCACTTCAGTTACCTAGGATTTTGTATCACATACGAGTTTGAGAAAGATACACTGGGAAAACATGTATAACAATAAACAGGTAGTTTAGAAAAAAGTGAAAGAAAATAACACAAATGACGTTTTGTGAAGTACAGACCTTCGCCATACTAATTTGCGGAAGTGAATCGGGGGTTATTTACAAATGGCAAGAAAGTAAAATCAAGCAAGCCGAAATTGGAATTCTTAAGGTTGTGAAAACCTGTACCAAAGTAGACAAATTAAGAAAAAGATCATTAGAATGGAACGAAATATATATAATGTAAGAAATTAAGTTTGAAAAAAAGGAGTGAAGATCTCAGCAGAATGAACTCAAGCAGACTCCTAAATTCAGAAATTAAAATCCGGTAGTCGGAAGAAGTCTTTGAAGGCCAAGGATGAGACGGCCACGATAATAGATTACGGCCTGATACGAGGAGCGCAGAAGAAGAAGATTAATGTTAACTATTAACGAAGTGGATTTCTTTGAATCCCTTCAAAAAGTTTGCGCCTCTCAAAGTTAAGACTGGTGACCACTCGTGTTACACAGTCTTATACTGCACCGCTTTGCTACTGGCACAGATGAAACATAAAAACACTCTGTAAACCACACACAGTAACACAAATATAACGAAGCATGTTAATGTACAAAATGCAAATCACAACTAGATTAACAAAACTGTGTTCCAAGGTGACGCCGCGAAGTCTTCAGTAAAATCTTTAAAGCAACTAATTCGGCGCACCGCTTACTTCGCTGTGTGAGGCCACTGAAAAGTTGCTATGCGCTCGACGTGAAGTTGGGGCTTTAAAACGAAGCAGAATGGAGGTGGCGGTAACTGTTGGCTGCAGCGCGACTGATCGATCTTCCGTCCCACAAATCTCTCTAGTTCCTAAAGACTTCTCGTTCCCTTTTAAACGTGTACAGTACCCTGTAAAACGATTGGGCAGCAGTAAAGCGCAGGGCCGGCATTTCGGTTTCGCTCACCGAAGTACCAGCTAAACCCACAGCCATGTGTGCGTGGTCCTGTCTCTTGGTCAGCAACGCGAACAACACATTCGTCAATAGTGTGTTCCAGAAGTCTCAGCACCGCTAGGTCGAAACACCTATTATATATTGCAGTACCTACATATACAACCAAGTGCCCAGTCGATCTAAGAGCGCCATCGAGCTTTACATAAACATCTACACTTATCCATATCCTCTTCAATATTGTGCGGATCATCCAAGGAATAATACTTCGAAAGGCGTCCTCATCACTTTTGTCAATTCTTCACTCGTTTTGTAAGGATGTTTGGCCACGTGAGACTTGATTATTCCCGTTAGTGATTCAAGGCCTAGTCTCCGTTGTGGCCATTTCAGTAGTGCTGGAGATGTAAGAGGGCGTGCTGAAAAGTAACACCTCCGAATTTTTTATGCAAAAACTATTAAAGCTTTTAAATAAAACAAACGTTACCAACATTCTACATTTTTATTCTTTATTTCTACGTTTTTGCAGGCCTCTGTCGGTAGAGGGCTCCACGCGCAACGTGGCGGTCTGTAACATAACTACACTCATGCTCATAAATTAAGGATAATTGCAGAATGTGGTGCCACACAACGTGGCACTACACAAAACTGGCGCTAACAAAAAAATGGCTCCGGGCACTATGGGACTTAACATTTATGGTCATCAGTCCCCTAGAACTTAGAACTACTTAAACATAACTAACCTAAGGACATCACACACACCCATGCCCGAGGCAGGATTCGAACCTGCGACCGCAGCGGTCGCGCGGTTCCAGACTGTAGCGCTTAGAACCGCTAGGCCACTACGGCCGGCCTGGAGCTAACAGCACAGGCACACAGGCAACACACACGACACAGATCTGTAAGTCCACGGTATTGGTGATAAGTTGAGAAAACAGTCCCGAAACACATGTGCTACAAAATGCCATTCTTTCCTGCGCATGTACCCCGACATCAGTATGGGATATGATCACCATGCACACGTACACAGGCCCCCTCAACTGGTTGGCATACTCTGGATCAGGTTGTCGAACAGCTACTAGGGGTATAGCCTCCCATTCTTGCACCAGTGCCTGTCAGAGCTCCTGAATTGTCTTAAGGGTTTAAAGACGTGAAGCGATACGTCGACCGAGATCATCCCAGACGTGCACGATGGGGTTTAAATCTGGAGAACAGGCAAGCCACTCCATTCACCCGATATCTTCTGTTCCAAGGTAGTCCTCCACAATGGCAGCTCGATGGGGCCGTGCATTATCTTCCATCAAGAGGAGAGGGGGACCCACTGTACCCCTGAAAACGCGGACATACTGGTGCAAAATGACGTCCCAATACACGTGACATGTTACAGTTCCTCTGTCAAAGACATGTAGTGGTGTACGTGCACCAATCATAATCCCACCCCACGACACCAAACCACGACCTCCATACAGGTCTGCCACTGTGTACTATACCTAGACTCGTCCGTGAACATAACCTGGGAGCACTGTTCCAATGACCACGTACTCTGTTCTTGACACCAGGCTTTACGGGCTCTCCTGTCACTAGGGATCAGTGGAATGCACCCTGCAGGCCTCGGGCGAATAAACCATGTGTGTTCAGTCGTCTTTAGAGTGTTCCAGTGGCTGCGTTAAGGTCCCGAGCAAGGCTGCCTGCAGTACTCAGTGGCCGTCTGCGGGCACTGAAGGTGGGATATCGGTCTTCTTGTGGCGTTGTACACTGTGGACGTCCCGTACTGTAGCGCCTGAACACATTTCCTGTCTGCTGGAATCGTTGCCAAAATCTTGTGATCACACTTTGTGGCACACGGAGGGCCCATGCTACGACCTGCTGTGTTTGACCAGCCTCCAGTCGCCCAACTATTCTACCCCTCATAACGTCATCAATATGTCTTCTTTGAGCCATTTTCAACACACAGTCTCCATTAGCACCTCTTGAAACGTCTGCACACTTACTCGCTGCACCGTACTCTGACATGCACCAACACACCTCTGCGTATGTGGACTGCTGCCAGCGCCACCGTGCGAAGACCGCAGGTCAAATGCACCGCATTGTCATACCCCGAATTAATTTAAACGGAAACCGCCCACCAGAGCGTTGTTTCACCATGTATCAGCATTATACTTAATTTATGAGCATGAGTGTATCTCGGTGCTTGAGAAACAGCGTGTTGGAATCGAGTTTTGAATTCGAAGAGATCTCCGCACATGAAGCACCCTTTCCTTCAGCATGATAACGCCAGACACCACACTAGCACTACCCCATCTGGAGCACTGCGACGCCCTGTGTTCACTCTCAAGTCTCATCCTCTATACAGTCCCTACTTGGCTCCACCGTATTTTCGTCTGTTTCCAAAACTTAAAGAACACCTTCGAGGACTTTACTTTGACATTGATGAAGCGGTGCAAGCAGAGATGAGGCTGTGGCTTCGTCAACAAAATCAAACATTCTTCAGCCACGGTATCAAAAACTGATTTCTCGGTGCGAGAAATGTGTTAGTTCTACAGCCTCAAATTCTTTACTATGAATTCAAACAGCTGAATAATTAAGCGTGCTGGGATCTTCGTTCTATTGAAAGCATAGGCGATCTATAATTTCGTACCATTAAAAAATATGGACCGATAAGATATAGTGCAGACGTCCCTTTTCTGAGGTTCCTCTTCTTTGCTCATTCCGCTGATAATCATTCTTCTGCTCGACGATGGTGGATTGTTTCTTTATTAATATCGTTTTATGGTCGGTTAGGTGAAGTTCATTAAGCACAAATATTATATCCTTTGTCGAAATTTATTATTGAATTACAGTAACAAAATCATGCAACGAGATTGGAATGAAATTACAAATTGGACATTCCCTGTTTGAAAATTATTGCTCAGTGTTGTGGCGACAAGCGACCGGAAAACTCAGCACAGTAGTTGACTTTCTTTCGAGTATTTCCTCTGAGCCAGTGTTCGCACCGGATCACATCTCTAGAACGCACTTTAACGGCTGCTGAGCTGTCGTGCGCCCAAAAGCAAGCAACTGTCTCACCTTACAGAGGTTGTACTTGTTCTTCAATCAGCCGAGATGAAGCAAAGGGGACCTCACCATTCAAACCCTTGCGCAAACTGGGAATTGCCCTTAGGCCAGAAAACCACGAAACTACGTTCCTTCTCTGTAAACTGCGATATATCGCAAATTAATCAGAAAAATATTCTACTGCGTGAGACACGGCACGTTTTCAGATAATTCAGATCCAAACATTGCTGTAAATGATTTCCTTCAGTGACAGTTTTAGTAATCAAGATGGAATTTCAATTTTTTCATTAGTGTGCATATTCATAAGGGTGCCAACGTTATGTAGTTGTCATAGTGTTGTTAGGTTTAACCAGTATCGGACGGAAGGCAGGGCAGTTCATAGCTGTATAGTTTTCGTGGTCAATAGTGACATTACAAAACCGATGTACAATCAGGTGACAAAGTCATGCGATAGCGATCTCCACATACGCAGATGGTGGTTGTATCGCGTACACAAGATATAATAGGGGAGTGCATTGACGGAGCTGTCATTTGTCTCAAGTGCTTCGTGTGAAAAGGTTTCCTACGTGATTATGACCTCACGACTGGAATTAGCAGACGTATTGCGGAATGGTAGTTTGAATTAGACATATGGGACATTCTATTTCGAAAATCGTTAGGACACTCAATTTTCCGAGATTCTCGTGTCAAGAGTGTGCAACGCAGTGGTGAATGGCCACTTAACAACCGATAGCAGCGGCGTTTGTGTAGAGTTGTCAGTGCTAACAGACAAGAAACACTGCATGAAACAATCGCAGAAATCAATTTGAGACGTACGAAGAATGTATCCGGCGAAATTTGGCGTTAACAGGTTATGTCAGCAGGTTACCGACGTGAATTCCTTTGCTAACAGCACGACATCGCCAGCAGCGACCATCCTTGGCTTGTGAAAATACTTGTTCGACCCAATACGACTGGAAAACCTTGACCGGGTTAGGTTAGTCCCGATTTCATCTACATCTACATCTACATAAATGCTCCGCAATCCACTACACAGTGCGTAGCGGAGGGTACCTCGTACCACAACTAGCATCTTCTCTCCCTTTTCCACTCCCAAACTGAACGAGGAAAAAATGACTGCCTATATGCATCTGTACGAGCCTTAATCTGTCTTATCTTATCTTTGTGGTCTTCCCGCGAAATATAAGTTGGCGGCAGTCAAATTGTACTGCAGTCAGCCTCAAATGCTGGTTCTCTAAATTACCTCAGTAGCGATTCACGAAAAGATCGCCTCCTTTCCTCTAGATACTCCCACCAGAGTTCCTGAAGCATTTCCGTAACACTCGCGTGATGATTAAACCTACCAGTAACAAATCTAGCGGCCCACCTTAGAATTGCTTCTATGTCCTCCCTCAATCCGGCCTGATAGGGATCCCAAACACTCGAGCACTACACAAGAATAGGTGGTATTAGTGTTTTATAAGCGGTATCTTTTACAGATGAACCACATCTTCCCAAAATTCTACCAATGAACCGAAGACGACTATCCGCCTTCCCCACAACTGCCATTACACGCTTGTCCCACTTCATATTGCTCTGCAATGTTACGCCAAATATTTAATCGACGTCACTGTGTCAAGCGCTACACTACTAATGGAGTATTCAAACATTACAGAATTCTTTTTCCTATTCATCTGCATTAATTTACATTTATCTATATTTAGAGTCAGCAGCCATTCTTTACACCAATCACAAATCCTGTCCAAGTCATCTTGTATCCTCCTACAGTCACTCAACGACGACACCTTCCCGTATACCACAGTATCATCAGCAAACAGCTGCACATTCCTATCCACCCTATCTAAAAGATCATTTATGTAGATAGAAAACAACAGCGGACCTACCACACTTCCCTGGGGCACTCCAGATGATACCCTCACCTCCGATGAACACTCACTATCGAGGACAACGTACTGGGTTCTATTACGTAACAAGTCTTCTAGCCACTCACATACTTGGGAACCAATCCCATAAGCTCGTACCTTAGTTAGGAGTCTGCAGTGGGACACCGAGTCAAACGCTTTCCTGAAGCCAACGAATATGGCATCCGTCTGATACCCTTCATCCATGGTTCGCAAGATATCATGTGAAAAAAGAGCGAGTTGCGTTTCGCAGGAGCGATGCTTTCAGTTGGTAACCCTGATGATAGGGTTCGAGTGTGGAGCAGACCCGACCAAGCCATGGACCCAAGTTGTCAACAAGGCACCGTGCGAGCTGTGGTGGCTCCATAGTGGTGTTGTGTGGCGTGAACCAGTTCTCGACTGGAAATGGTTAAGTTCGCCCACTTGGAGACCATTTGCAGCCATTCATGTTCCCAAACAACAATGGAATTTTGATGGATGACAATACGCCATGCCACTGAGCCATAACTGTTCGCGACTGGTTTGAAGAACATTTTGGACTATTCGAGTGAATGATTTGGCACCCAGATTGCTCGCCATGAATCCCATCGAACATTCACGGGACACAGTCGAGAGGTCGCTGCTTCTGCACTGGCAACACTCTAGCAATAATGTTTGGTTATAGAGGCAACATGTCTCAATATTCCTAAAGGGGACTCCCACCGACTTGTTGAGTCCCTGCCACATCAAATTGCTGTACTTCGACGGGCAAAAGGAGGTCCGACACGATATTAGGTATCCCATGGCTTTTGTCATCTCAATGTAAGTCCCATCTACCCGTCTCGGTAGTGATACAAACATATTTATAAATACAAGGTTCGTGCACAATAAGATTTATTGACATTTGACTGGAATTTGTAGTAGTCTGATTCCAGTTACTACACATGGACAGTCTGTAAAAGATACGAAGCTCTAAATTCGCATGACGTTTATATCTTTCGAGGGGCCCGTAACCAGCATGCGCAATAAAGACGAAATCTCCACGAGAGGTGAGTGAGTATAGTAATTAAAGGTTTTATGGGTACCTGCTCTGCTATAAAACGTGGAAGAAACGCTGAGAGCAGTAAACTACTAAGCATGGAGTAAGTCGTGTATCAGCACTTTATTAGCCAAGATCGTAAATATTTGTACATTGATAACAATTTACAGTTAGTAATGCTACAGAATTTAATATGCAACAAACATAAAATCACTGGGGAAGGAAGCTGCACGGATACAACCACAAATGCCGCAAGTGAGAAAATTTGGTAAACCACATTACGGAAAACCGTAACAATTATTTATGCAGTATTGTAGCATTATAACATTTCTCTTTCAAAAACATATTCGATTTTGTGTAACCTTGCATAAAAACCACTGATACAATACTCCGAAAAATATGTAAAACATTTGATACAATGCCAGCCACGTACGCTGATAGTATGTCTGAACATGTGAAATAAAATAAGAGATGAAACCTAGTGCACATTTTATGACGTTGAAAAATATTACTTACGTAACAGACGACGTTCAAACATTCTCACGTTTACGTAGGACGGTACATAATACGTTCAGGATTCATCACCAAGAGGATTGAGGGCCCATGTAAGCAGAATTAATTTCTGAAATTACATCCAAGCATATGTCCATAATAAACGTCGGAAACGTTTACCTCTGCCACCCTTGATAAAACGGTGTGATTTCAACACCGGGCGCTGCGGTTCTCACCATCATCGCAAAGACGTCAAAAGAAGCATTGAAACGAGGATAAGAGTAGTATGACGGTCTTACCACTGTGTGACGGGTCCGCTATGGCGTTGGGCAGGGTTGTGGCAAATTTCGGTGTCAGTGTAACATGACTAACCCAGGTTACATCTCACATGAACTTATATCCTCTCGCCTCTTCCTCGCAGGTGTGATACGTCACTGTTTGAAGTATAATCGATCCAGAGGGTAGTTACGTGGGGCGCCAATGTTTTTCACAGTCACGGAGGAAGGTTGTAGGTACCTTTGAGCCAAATTTCAAACTTTTGAGTCGCAGCGGGAAACAATTACGATATTCCGAAGAAGTGTCCCTTAGTGTTGAGCAGTGTACTTTGCTCCCTAAGTCACGTGACTCTAATCCGGAACAAAATAAGCCCATAAGCGAGCTGCAGATGTTGGATATCACTACATCGCTTGTCCAGTCAAATCCTATCCAAAAGTTTCATTGATTTTGTACAAGCGATTCATAGGCATTTTAAGAACTCGCGTATAACATTTGAAACGACTTGGCTTAAAGCTTTGAAGAAATAAAAGCAAGAACATTTCACTTGCTTGCGGTTGGTGGCGCTTATCGATGTCGATATTTTTTCATTTATTTACTTTTTTACAGCAAAGTAAGGCTACTCATAGCACTATTTAGATGCTTCACTGGGCTAGCGTATTGCCGTGTATCCGTCATATCAAATTATGTTGTTGTGGAATTGTGAAATCTCTTCCAAGCACGCAAAAGTAAAAGTCCCGAAAATTTTGAAATCTAGAGCTATGACAAACAGAAATTTAGGAACCTGTCATACTTTGAAACACACTCAAAAAAAAAAAAACTACACCCACGAGGAATGAGGGAATTTTCCTTATGGGACGGAAATCGGTAGATGTAATCTTCATGTACAGACAAACAAATGATTACAATTTCAGAAAAATTGGATGGTTTATTCAGGAGAAAGAGCGTCAAAAATTGAGCAAGTCAGCAACTCGCTGGTCTGCCACCGACCCTCATACAAGCATGAATTGGGCTTGACACAGATTCATAGAGTTGTTGGATGACGTCCTCAGGGATATCGTGCCAAATTGTCTCCAATTCCAGCGTTACATCGTCAAATCCCGACCTGGGTGGGGAAGGGGGAGGGGAGCAGGAATGCTCCAAACGTTCCTAACTGGGGAGAGATCCGGTGACCCTGCTAGATAAGGTATGTTTTGGCAAGCGAGAGTGCATTATATTGCTGAAATATAAGTGCACGGAAGCAATGGAAACCGTTACATTAAAGACACATAACGAGTGTCCACAGGACATGTGGCCTATAATTGAACAAGTGTCATGACGATCTCTCCATTGGCAAAAGATTCCGGAATATTCCCCCATTCGGATCTCTGGGAGGGGACTGCCAAGGGGGACATTACCATGAGAAAAAAAATCGAACAATCAACCAAAGGATATCGTTCGACGAGTCGTGGCGTGGAATGGCAGGAGCTTGAACGTGGTAGGGCAACTAGAAAATCTGAAAAAGGAAATGCAAAGGCTCATTCTAGATATGGTACCGGTCAGGCGGGAAGAAGACAAGGATTTCTGGTAAGATGAGTATAGGGTAATATCAACAGAAGCAGAAAATGGGATAACGGGAGTAGGATTCGTTATGAATAGAGAGTAAGTTACTGTGAACATTTCAGTGACAAAAAACCAACACCGACAACGATAGTTAGGGTATACATGCCGACGTCGCAAGCTGAAGATGAAGAGACAGAGAAAGTATATGGGAATACTAAAAGGGTAATACAGTATGTAAAGGGGGATGAAATTCTAATAGTCATGGGGGACTGGAATGCAGTTGTAGGGGAAGGAGTAGAAGAAAAGGTTAGAGGAGAATATGGGCTTGGGACAAGGAATGACAGAGGAGAAAGACTAATTAGTTCTGTAACAAGTTTCAGATAGTAATGGCGAATACTCTGTTCAATAACCACAAGAGTAGGAGGTATACTTGGAAAAGGTTAGGTAATACGGGAAGATTTCAGTTAGATTGCATCATGGTCAGAAAGAGATTCCGAAATCAGATACTGGATTGTAAGGCGTACACAGAAGCAGATATAGACTCAGATCACAATGTAGTAGTGAAGAAGAGTAGGCTGAAGGTCAAGACATTAGTGAGGAAGAATCAATAAGCAAAGAGGTGGGATACGGAAGTACTAAGGAATGACGAGATACGTAGTTCTATAAGGCTATAGATACAGCAATAAGAAATGGCTCAGTAGTCAGTACAGCTGAAGAAGAAAGGAGATCTCTAAAAAGGGCAATTACAGAAGTTGGGAAAGAAAACATAAGCACAAAGAGAGTAACTATGAAGAAACCATTGGTAACAGAAGAAATATTTCAATTGATCGATGAAAGGAGGAAGTACAAAAATGTTCCGGGAAACTCAGGAATACAGAAATACAAGTCGCTGAGGAATGAAATAAATAGTAAGTGCAGGGAAGCTAAGACGAAGTGGCTGCCGAAAAATGTGAAGACATCGAAAAATAAATTATTGTCCGAAAGACAGACTCGGCATACAAGAAAGTCAAAGCAACCTTCGGTAACATTAAAAGAAAGGGTGATAACGTTAAGAATGCAACTGGAATTCCACTGTTGAATGCAAAGTAGAGAGCGGATAGGTGGAAAGAATACATTGAAGGCCTCTATGAGGGGTAAAATTTGTCTGATGTGACAGAAGAAGAAACAGGAGTCGATTTAGAAGAGATTGGGGATCCAGTATTATAATCAGAATTTAAAAGAGTTGTGGAGGACTTAACATCACAAAAGGCAGAAGGGATAGATAACACGATTTCTAAAATCATTCGGGGAAGTGGCAACAAAACTACTATTCACAATGGTGTGTAGAGTGTATGAGTCTGGCGACAAACCATCTGACTTTCGGAAAAGCATCATCCACACAATTCCGAAGAAGGAAAGATCTGACAAGTGCGAGAATTATCTCACAATCAGCTTAACAGCTCATGCATCCAAGTTGCTTATGAGAATAATATACAGGAGAATGGAAAAGAAAATTGAAGATGCGCTAGATGACGATTAGCTTGGCTTTAGGAAGGGTAAAGGCACGATAGAGGAAATTCTGACGTTGCGGTTAATAATAGAAGCAAGACTAAAGAAAAGTCGAGACACGTTCACAGGATATGTCGACCTGGAAAAAGCGTTCGACAATGTAAAATGGTGCAAGATGTTCGAAATTCTGAGAAAAGTAGGGATAATCTAGAGTGAGTGTCGGGTAATATACAATACGTACAACAGCTAAGAATGAATAATAGACCAAGAACGAAGTGTTCGTATTGAAAAGGGTGTAAGACAAGGATGTAGCCTTTTGCCTCTGCTGTTCAGTCTGTACATCAAGGAAGCAATGATGGAAATAAAAGCAAGGTTCAGGAGTGCAATTAAATTCAAGGTGGAACGATGTCAATAATACGATTCGTTGATGACATTGTTATCCTGAGTGAAAGTGAAGAAGAATTAAATGATCTGCTGAACGGAATGAACAGTCTAATGAGTACGTAGTATGGATTAAGAGTAAATCGAAGAAAGACGAAGGTAATGAGAAGTAGTAGAAATGAGAACAGCGAGAAACTTAATATCAGGGTTGATGGTCACGAAGTAGATAAAGTTAAGGAATTTTGCTTTCTAGGCAGTAAAATAAGCAATGACGGACGGAGCAAGGAGGGCATCAGCAGCAGACTAGAAATAGCAAAAAGGGCATTCATGGCCAAGAGAAGTCTACTGACATCAAATATAGGCCTTAATTTGAGGAAGAAATTTCTGAGAATATTTGTTTGGAGTACAGCATTGTATGGTAGTGAAGCATGGACTGTGGGAAAACGGAAACAGAAGAGAATCGAAGCATTTGAGATGTGCTACAGACGAATGTTAAAAATTAGGTGGACTAATAAGCTAAGGAATGAGGAGAGGAAAATAATGTGTGGAAAACACTGGTAAGGAGAAGCGACAAGATGATAGGACATCTCTTCCATGCTACTAAGGGAGCAGTAGAGGGCAAAAACTGTAGAGGAAGACAGAGATTGAAATATATCCAGCAAATAACTGAGGACATAGGTTGCAAGTGCTACTCTGAGACGAAGAGGTTAGCACAGGAAGACTGATGACAAAAAAAAAAAAAAAAGCGCAGGATGACTTGAGGTGAAGGGCAACAAAATGAGGCGTACATTATCATCGATGTTCCACTGTACTGTCTGGTCGCAGCGGATCACAACCAAAGGAGTCATACTATGAAAAGAAATGACAACCCGGACAATCACTCCTAGTTGTTGGGCGAATGTCCGCAGCTCGTGGTCGTGTAATAGCGTTCTCGCTTCCCGCGCCCGGGTTCCCGGGTTAGATTCCCGGCGGGGTCAGGGATTTTCTCTGCCTCGTGATGACTGTGTGTTGTGTGATGCCCTTAGGTTAGTTAGGTTTAAGTAGTTCTAAGTTCTAGGGGACTAACAAAAGAGAGTGTAAATCAGGACAAATACCTTTAATATTAAGGTTTCGCGCTTATGACAAAATATAAACGAACACTGTTATACGAAAGTCACATAACGCACCCAGTTTGACGTTGACGACACGCGTGGTACACTATTCGCTCTCCACAGATATTCCTGCCATTTGGTTTCATCAATGTTAAATTGTAATGGACTAACCGCTAAGAGAAAGAGAGAGAAAATAAAATTGCCTTTGATGAACAAAATACTCGCCAAAGGCACAATTTGCACAATTCTGGAAGCACGGTTGTCTGCTTTTGACAAAAACCTCGGTAACACACAATGCGAATTCAGAGCCGAAATGGTGCTCTTTATTTTCAGGTTACAATAAGAGCAAAGCGAAAGACGGGAGAGGAGTGAAACAGTTGAAATCAAAGAATGGAAAGCGGAACAATGGATCAGCGGCGAGAAGTAACGCCGTCCGTAACAAAAGTTACGGCACCAACCCCCACTCAGAGAAGTAAGATATTTGACGGTATCTGCTGACAACAATGAATTCAGTTTCTCTGTAGCAAAAGGAAGACATCTGCAATAAAGCAGTAACAAATTAACAATATTACTGATACTGTATGTCGCTCGCAATATGGTGTCCATTTATCTAGAAAAAAATATAACACTATTAGACAATTCTTTTATCAGACACAAGGCACAGAGTCTGCTTTCAGATTCTCAAGGCAACTCATCGTCTCGTAAGTACTACTTCTTGCTGTGTTCGATATAGATCGAAAGTAGATAGGACGTACGGTCAAGCGTCCATTACTAAGTCAAGCGTCCATTACTAATTGTTAAGGAATTTTACAGGTAAGGGAGTTTTATTCAGAACCGCATTAATGATTTCATTATTTCTCGTCTCTGATTCGCTAGTGGACTTTATCTTAGTGAATCACTGTTCACACCTTTTCGCAAGATTGCTCAGTGACAAGTGCCTACCGCTAAATTTTTACATCTTCCACCTGACAACATGATCAATGTAATTTTTTCTGCTTCAACGCTGGATCTAAATTAGAGAGAGATCCTTGGATATGACAATTTTTAATTTCCTGCACCAGTTGCATGCGGCTCACTCATAAGTGCTTAATGTATAATCAAAGTAATTGTTTATTATGTTTATCAATGTTTTTTGCCTTTTACATATGTATGGGTAAATGTGGACTTGTTGAATCTTTACCGTACGTACACTATCCCTGCCCGTATCATTTAATAATTTGTGTGACACCAGTATCCATTCTTCACTTTAGTGTCGTTCTGTGTTATCCGCTGAGCAAAATTCTTACAATGCGTTTCTGAACAGATGGGGAGTGTCCGATTTTCGGAGAGTCCAGACAGGAACAGGCATTAAAGCGACAACGTATGTCGAGACCCAAGAGGAGCTACTTGGAGCCCTCAGAGGAGGTCACATAAGCATCCGTGAACTGTACCAAATGTAAGCAGACACCTAACAGGTACGGGTCGCCAGCGAGTGTCACATCAAGTGCTCAAAACACTGACCTTGAGCACTTATACACGCATCAAGCTATTCCGGACCGGCAAAATTACAATTTCAACTTGAGATGGACGTAGGGTATGTCCGTCCTCACGAATCGTCCGTATTTCCTTTATTTAGTTTTTGTCAAAGGTAAAAGTCCACAGCCGTTATGCCTGGTGACCGTACAAGCCATTTCATATTTCCGCAATGTCCGAGCCAAGGGCCTCCAAGTATTAAGATGGTCTGTAGTTAGGTGTGTGCGATGGGCGAGACATCTATCACTTTGGTACCACATGAATTTTCCTTATATCCAGTGGGATATCTTCCAATAACTACAGAAGCCTACCAGGGACCATAGGTACCTACAGCTCCTCAGAGCCCCATAAATAAAAACAGCTACCAATTAGGCGTTTCTTGAAAAGTCCGTGCCACACATCAACAGGCCAAGGCCGTTGTGCGCTATCTCATCTAAAGTGACTGCCACAGTTTTCGTATCTTGGGCGACCTGAATGAAAAGGACATGCACCAGATGGCGGGCGAAGTAAATACTGATGAGCCATCAGGATCTCATGTTATTATCAGACCGTGGGAAGGCGAGGACTACCACCCTACTTGCAGTATGCCACTTATCTGAATGGACTCTGGGGGAAAGGTGGTAGATATCGCAACAGAAATAAAAGATTTAGGAACTAATACAATAAGATGTATTCTGAAATAATCACAGAACAACGTATTCTAAACCGAGGGATGCCTCCACTGACATAGACACATTCACAGAACGACATATAGAGAGAGCATTGAGATGTAACTACCCAAGCTTAACTCGAGAACAGTTCTGAGAAAGAATACTGAACCATGGGAACTAGGTTTCGGTAACAGAAACGGGGTGGTAGGTTTCGGTGACGCTGCTGCTCTCCCGTAATATCGTGAAATCCCGCGATCGCCAAACGAATGAAACTGCGATCGAATCGGAACATCATTACTAGACTGTGCTAGAAGTAACGAGCCGTTAATCTTACCGAATCATGGCTGTGTGTACCTCCCGACAAGAAGAGGTCGCGGGTGACGAGGCAGCTGGCGAACCTTCCAGGAAGACGTTGCAGAATGGACCAGAGAGGTGATGCTCAGGGGTTTTGTTAGCTGTTTCACAACTCACACTGGGGTGCCTAAGGCTGAAAAGAGTAGTTCTCATGCCAACCTGCTGGGTGCTCAAGCGGCTAGTTTCGCCTGCTGGGCCTCAAAACTCGCCGCTTCCTTTTTGCTCCAGAGGTTTCCCTACCTGTCGCAACCTCGGCCGTTGGGACGACGAGACTTTCTTTGTTTGTGGGCCCCTCAAGACCAAGAAGACTCTCCGTTCCAACTTGAATCTTTTTAACGGCCACCGACATATTGAAAAATTTATTAATTCGTCTTAAAATGACAGCAGCTGAAATCTGTTTACAGACTCCAGGTCCTCCGTATGTAGGGAACTGTTAGTACAAGATTTCTTTCGTTTCTGCAATTATTTGGCCGCGCGGGATTAGCCGAGCGGTCTCGGGCGCTGCAGTCATGGAGTGTGCGGCTGGTTAAGTCCCATAAGATTTCACACACATTTTGAAGATTTTTTTTTTTGCAGTTATTAAGGTGCCTTAATTTGCACTTGAATCTTATATGCAAATTACAGATGGCTGTCTGTTCCTCATCAAAAGATCCGGATACTGACACCTGATTTCATATTAGTTAACGAGTTGTCGACTCATCCTTTGTTTCCGGCCTTGCGCGGCCGCCCACACGCTCCTCACTGTACGTGGCGTTCTTGGGATGGTTCGTAACACGATGTGTTACAGTTGTGTATCCACATTTCTCAGTCAGTGTGAATTCTCAACTGACCTGTAGCGCAAATTGCAAAAATTGATTTGCCCACAAATGTCGCATCACTTAGCGGTTTTCATGGACCCTATTCGGAGAACTCTAACGTATTTTGAAATGTGAAATTGTTGATGGAGCGACATTTGAAAAGGATGAAATGCGCCCGAATACGTATTCACAGAACACTTCTTTGGATGATTCCGACCATACGTTCAAGCTGCCTCGTAATGATATGTGGATTGTGTTATCGATACTAAAATGTTAGCTGCGTGTCACTCATCAGTTAATGTTCTTTAACGTGTCTTCAGTTTCGTGAAGTGTCTTCTAGAATATGAGGGTTTGGCACTATCAAGGTACCTTTTGAAAGAAGTATACTAGGGCACACTTGTATGCCGCACCAGAATAAGATAAGAATATTAATAAATTAATTTAATTGTATCCATATTTTGCAGCTTAAAATGAAACTAATGTACTATAAAAATGAATGTCTCTGATAGGTTCGATAATGTGGATCACTTACTGTGCGCGACCCCAGAGCCAAAGATAAGTACTGCTTTGCTGGAGTAAGAGAGCGCTTTGCTCTCAGTCGTAGGTAGCTGTCTGTGAGGGAAAGACGATGGAGTAGGCAGTTTCTGTGGTATGTTGTGTGAAGCCACCAAGAGTTAGATTAATGGAGGTATGTCGATATTATTATAAATTACGTCCAAAAAGTTGCTTCTTTTATTTGAGATGTTTATTTAATAACGACAGGCCTGTTTCAGCACTATTGTCATCATCAGGCGACCTGGAAGTAATGGTTTCATTATATACTATACTACTATACTACTGACAACCTTACATTCATGGAATTCTTAACTTACCTATAACATAGCTGGTTAGTCACTTAATCGTTTTTCTTACGTCTTTTCAAGTTATTTTATGGCGTAGCTTTCATAGGCTCAATCTGTTGGACGTTATAGCCTGAATTTTATTTGTTGTGTGACAATTTTTTGTTTGACGTTTAATCAACGATGTTATAAGTTTACATCAGATGTTATAGGTAAGTTAAGAATTCCATAAATGTAAAGTTGTCAATCTCATATATGACAAGTAGGCAACCGTATGCCCTAGAAAATAGCATATAATAAAACCATTACTTTCAGATCTCCTGATGATGGCAATAGTGCTGAAACAGGCCTGTCGTAATTAAATAAACATCTCATAAAAGAAGCAGCTTTTTGGACTTAATTCATAATGTCTTTACACGTCTTATATCGAGCTGTGGGCCCATTGGAAACAAAATTACTGACGCTTATGTCAATATTGTTGAGCGTGGAAGCAAAAGTCTTCATGGAAATAAGATAAAAAATATTAAATAATTATGATTTCTGGTTTTTCCAGCGCATAAGTATAGATGAGTTGGCTGATAATTTATAATTGTTGAGTAAGCCCAGAATGTACGAAAACAATTTTGTTGAAGAGGCTAGCTGAATATTTCATTTTTGAAATGCTTTTAAGATTTATTAACAGAGCTATGTGTAATTTGATGATTTGCATTTATGTTGGATTACGAAGTTAGATAATACTTGCTGTTTAAATCACATTGTTTGTGAATCAATTGTGAGTAATATAGCTTCAATTATCAGATGTTTTTGAAAAGGCAAACTTAACTTGCTGAATAATTTTGCTAAGAAAACTCAGTGTTAGTAATACACCATAATCAATACCGCCTCCCAGTCCAGGCAACATATTTTTAAAGAAGTTGAATTGTTCTAAATGTTCTCGTTTATCAGCCAAATGAATTTCATGTGCATTTCAAGTATTATGGTCAGCATTGCACACTGTTCAGCCTGTATCTAGCATTCATATTTTTATGAGAGACCAGAATATATCGCGTTACTCCGTTGCTGCTTCAGAGGTAAGACAATTTAATTCATTTGCTGTGTGCACAGTTTCGAACAGGGCCAAATGATTCAGTGCATAAGAGGCTGAATGTATTTTGCAGTGACTGTATTTCTTTATTGGTATTGGGAGTTGCATTGACCAATCTATTCGTGTAAAGTTTTGCTAACAATAACACAGAGTAAGCACACCACGTGCAGTTACAACACACAACACGACAATTAGAGTTCTGTATCCATTCCACGGTTCAGACATTCATTCAACATAAACGTAAAATCTTTTTATTTCACATTTTTTAAAGAAAGTTACACTTTCATCATACGATTGCACAGCTGCTCTTGCGATTTTCTCGTGAAACGATAACACTATTCACTTTTTAGACTGTGGTGGAGTTACACTGCGAAAATCAGAATAACTTCACTTGGAAGTTATCTGATCGCTACAGCAGGAGAGCACAGACTACTGTGCTTCATACAAAGAAGCAAACAAACGAAACTAAGTTATATGTGTCCTTACATGTGGCGCAGCAGCGGAGAAGTGTGTGGCCTCTTCTCCTAACAGTAGGACAGTAACTTGAGGCGCTGTTATCTTGTCACTTTTTGATCATGTTCAACACGTTTTACGTTGTTAAAGTCGTCATCGACGGCTGTTTGCAATACCGGAGAAAAACTACATATTTCCATTTAAAAATCAAAGTCGGTGTCGATAAAAGATTACTGTCCTACATCAGAAAAACGTACCTCGATATATTTATTCGTTTTAGACACATTTTTCACACGATTCTCAGCTGATTCATAACTAAATGATGCTAATTGTTATCACTTTATACGAAATATATGACATCAATCACAAATCAGTATAAACAGATGACAATAAATAATTAATTGCCTACTTCGTCTATTTTAATGATTGAACAAAATCATTAAACCGTTTAACGAAATTCCCACTTTCCCGTAGAAATTTGTTATTAATAATTGATTCTTAGACCACAGATACCTAAAGACCACACAGGCTCCTATCTCTACAGTAATGTGCATTGAAACCCTCATTAAAGCCACCTGACGGGAGGTATAAGGCCGTGGACTGTAATTACACAGTGTATGGCAACAGCTGGTAGTAGAGTTTCTTCTCAGTTATAGCAAAAACTCACACTCACTTTAACAGCTTAGCGACCATTTATACAAATATTCCATATGTACCAATACAATTTCGTAATTCCTACGAAATTGTCAATATTAATGTGATACGACTTAAATAACGAAAAATTGCGCCATTACTTATCTTTTCGTGCCTAGCACAACGCCTGTCGACAACTTATTCTCATTTTCAAGTGCATTTGTTTACATAAATATTTTTTTCTGACGTATGCATGTGTGATTTTCTGCCTCTCTTGCACTTCAGTTGCCTTTTTGAGGTTGTACTGCGACCACACACAGAATATCGCACACAAGCGAATCATCACTTACCCTGCTTTTGTAATCAAAACAGGCTGAAGAGATTTTACGACGGCATGGTTCCAAACAGAGTTTGTATATAGTCAGAGCTGTTACATTTCCTTTTGATTACATTATTTGCATAAAGTTGTTTATTACAGATTTATTTTCCTGTTATTGACTATCAAATTATCGATGGATATTCTGTTTTGTTGTAGCTGTTGAGCACAGTCTATGAAGAAACGTACATATTTACGAAAATTGCTATAGCAATAGAAACATTTGAAACAATTATCTGATTCCCTAGCTAGTTTCTCACAGAGAATTTTTTTCTCCTTGCTTTTTGTGGACTACAAAAATTTCCATCTCCTCCTTTAAATCCATTGTGTGTGATTTTATAAAATCTGGAGTAGCATCTTCAGATCTATGTTTTTGAGTAGGTGTCTAATGATTTATGTTTGTTTTAAGCGTGTTTCTATTGCTGATTTTGTAAACTGATTATGTGTGGAACACTTGATGTGTTTAGTTTATATAATATAAAAGTTTCTGCCAGTTTGTTTTCTGTGGTAACTTCTGCAAGTTTGGCGTGTGATTTTGCATATTTCTGAGTCTGAGAGTATAATTTTTGTGGTTTAAGATGTGAACTAATTTCTTTTAGTTTGTTGTTTGTGGAGGAAGTTACTTTCACTTTGTGTAACCTAAGTAGGTTTGTTGTTTTTGACAAATATTACCCACATAAGGAATGCTGTCCATACATTTGATTGTATTTATAAAGAGCCAGGAATTTCTTTTTTATTACTTGTTTTTGCATTTTGTCTATCACTTACCTGGGGAAGTCATTAGCCACTTCAGTTTGCTTAATGGTGTCAAATCCTTTCTTACTGTCTTCTTTGTTCAGTGGTATTTTCTTTGCTCTATGTACAATGGTTTTGTATCCAGTTTTCTTGTGTGCCTCTGGCTGACATGACATGCCAGGAAATGTGTTGCTGAAAGCAGACTTTTTCTGTATATCTCGAAATTCGACCTGTTGTTTTCATTTTCTACGCACACATTTATGGAATTAATTCCGTTACTTTTTTGGTATTTAGCTGTGCAATTTATTTTGTTGTGTACATTATTAAACAATTTTATCATGTTATTAGAGTCACTGGTGTAACTTTTGACTAAAAATAATGATCACCGAAAATCTTCATACTCAACTGCTACAATAAAATATAAATGTAATACATAATTCAATAGTGAATAATGGTAAAAAATGTTAAATAGACAACTTTAGGTCTATAATGTAATCCACAGAAAATAAGCATCTCTGACAGTATAAAAACTCTGTGTGAAATCATCCTGTCGTAACATCTCTATGGCAAGTTTTTATTGCAAAAACAAACAATGTAAGTAATGAATACACATGTGTCGTATTCTGTGTAATGGAAGAGGCATAATTTTTTAATTCAAATCAACATAAATACTGTCTCTAACATTAGCATACAAAAAACACTCCAAGATGTATTGTGTCCGATTTTCCGATTGCAATACAACTTCAAAAAGGCAACTACAGTGCAAGAGAAGCAGAAAATCGCTCATGCAAACATCACAAAAAATATATATGGAAAGAAACGCACCTGAAAATGAGAACGAATTGTCGAAAGCAGTTGTGCTAAGGGTTTAAAAATGTGTAAATGGCGCAGTTTTTCATTATTCAAACTACGAATATCATAGTTACAGGATTTCCCAAAACATCAATTATGTTGAACTGTATTAATTTAATGCGATAGACACACTCGCAGGCTTTCCAAACACATCAGTTATGATGATCTATATTAAGTTAATGCGATAATCTAGGTTCTAACTCTTGACCAGCAAAAAGTAGTAATAGGACTGATCAATGATCGTATTTTAGTTAAGTTTTGCACTTACCAATACATAATGTGAATTTCACCATGTCTCACACAAACATTTTTCTGAAATTACATAACTTTGAGTTTTTGAATAAATAAAATAGTAATATATTTTTTCAAATATAAAAATTTTATTTTCAAATGCTGGATCAAACACTATGATTCTAATTAGTTTTCGAAAAAGAACCATTTTTTTATTTTTCCAACTTATTTTGGAATTTTTATTGTATTTGAATTTATTGTCAGTATTGCGTTTCGTAATTTATCAAGGAAATAATCGAAAATAAATAATTAGTTGTACGTAAATCTCTTTGAACATAAAAGAATCGATGCTTTGTAGGACACCTTTGCTGTGTGTGGTTGTATCTTTGTTCGACCTGTCGAGAGTGTGTGTAGGAGTGTGTACGAGTTGAAGTTGGTAGCTGGAAGTATTTCACATATGGAATAAAACAGTTTTAATGTGAATTCAATTGGCTACAACAGCGTATTATTAACTTAATGTATGAAATCGGTAGATCCGGAATCCTTTTCGCATCCTCGCAGCAAAATATTGTTCCCTGAGACTATTATGCTAATAATAGAGCAAACAAAGCAGGACATCAAGAGACATGATAATTGTAATCACTATAATCATTTTAGTACTGTAAGTCACCTTCTCTCGTCTTCAGATTAAGTGAAGCTAAAGATAATTAATCCCAATGTAATCCCAGTGCTAGTGAAGTTTGGAAATTTATTTTCTTAATATTTGAAGATTGTTAAACAGTGTGAGAGTTGGGGGAAGGGTTTCGAAACTGTAACAAAGGTTAGTATATTATATTTACTGTCCTTTCTTTAATACTTTCTCTAAATGCCGAAATTAACTCTTCCGCAGTAAGTTCCCTGTTTTTTTTCTAAACTGTGAATCGCCTGGTTCGCATCGGTTTGGTAGGAATCATTTTGAGATGGATTGTGAAAAATACATGTAAAATGTTTTCTTTATACTGTTGTCAAAAAATGTATGCACACCACATATTATTTTCAAAGAAAATGCGTGTTTATTTTTTATGATCGTTGCTAAATGCAGCAGAGATATTGAAATAATATTAAGACAAGATGGAAGATAGTTCAGTAAAGAGTGTTTATTAGGAAGTTGTTTATAGTGAGTAACGTAAGATTGACATTTTGTGTCCCCAGAATCTTTGTTATTCATCGAGGGTTGGATACAAGGACCCCAGCTTTTTACACTTCTTTCTTTCTTGTCTTTTTTCCCCTCCACTGCAAAAACTAGTGCGGCATATTTCAGATCTGGTTTATTAAAGAGTCGTTGTTCTTTTCAGCCAACATCAGATGATCCTTTAGTGGAGATAGGGGGTTTTCGATTGTGGATGTGTGGGACGAGCTTAATAGCTCCGATATTTACCTGACAATTGAGGAAAACCTTGCTCGGAATTGGGGGACTCGTATTTTAATTTGTTTCAGCGACATATCATTCATTGTCCTAGACAAAAATTAAAATTTTGTTTATATGTTTCATGTGTATATGTTGGGTATGGGCATGCGTTTTACTGTACAGAAAGATGAGTTGATCCGAGAGTTAGCTTTCTGCACTGGTTAACAATGTAACCTAACAAAATTTTCGTAAAAAAGCTGTAATTATGTACTTCACTTACTGAGCTATTCATATCACTTTAATGACTATTAATTCTCTGACAATATAAACTGTTATTGAACAATCTAGTAGTGGTGCTTTTTATGGATTTATAACTAAACCAAACCAGTTTTCAGCTAAGTGTAGTTCCATAGGGAATGAAAAAATATGTTTAGTGATTCCTAACAAAAGATAATGAACCATTTCAATCTCATTTATAAAAGCAAAGCATCTTATAATTCAGGCTATTTTCCTCTGGAGACAGTTCTTACCTGTTTCCTTCAAATGGCATATTTTGTATTTCACTTAGGTACCAACGCTGAGACAGATAACAAACTGGAGGCATATCATCTTGTTTTAGTTTCCTACCGCCAGCATAGGGCACTGTGTGAAAACAATCAGAAGAAATAACTGTTTAGTATATAACTTTGTACGACCGTTTGCCCATGAAATTGGTTTTTTTTTTTTTTTTCAGGGCAATGGTCTACTCATTGCTTCATGCCGTATCACTTTTGACGAGTGTGTAAAAAGAAGTCATCAAGTTATAACATCCCAGCTTCCTCAACCAAATTATAACGTCCCAGGACTTTCTGCACCAAATTATAACATTTCAGCTCCTCAACACCAAATTAAAACGTTGCATTAGGAGGTGTCTTCTTCGTGCAAAAGGTCTTGAGTTCATATTGACGACAACAAGTAATTCTTCATTACAGACGTTTATTTACAAACAGAACTGACAGACTTCACAGACTCAACAACTGACTCTCCGAGCTAACCGCACTGCATGTCCTAACTGGCAACTGACAACTCCAAGGTGTATTAATATCTTTCCAAACAATGAGAGTTTTTGACAATGTTTTGTTTACAATACGATAGCAATTCACGACTTAAAACTAAATTAGACATTACAGAATTTTAATACAGATTAAAGTAAGTAAAAGGATCAGTACATATAAATTCTTACAAGCATAATTTCCAAATAGATTTTATAACATTTTTCTACCAGCTTCTGGATAACCTTCACCAGATTTGTACGGATGTTTCCAGAAATATCTTGACATTTGATTCTGGATATTTCTTGAGTGATTTAGAAAAACTATTTATATGTAAAATGATTTAAATCGTGTTTCAAAACGTAAATAAATCTTTTTAGCAATATTTCTTGATACAAATCGTCTTTCGAAATTAGGTAATGAAACAGTTTTCACAAGTTTTCGTATTTTTGCGATCATAATATAGAATTTCTCCATAGAAAGTTCCAGAAGTGTGCATTAAATGTTTATTTACAGACTTTCTCTTTAGCTGGTGAGTTTTTAAAAGTATCTTGTCCATATTATACGAAATAATTTAGCTCAAAACTGATAATTTATACAATTAATCAGAGCTACAGCAAACAGTGAGTCTTTCTTTTACAAAATGAAATATAATTACAAAATTGAATGAAAATAGGTTACTAACACTAATATATATTTACATTAATTCTATTTTTGTTCTTTCTGTGCAAAATGTCCTAATATTGACACAGTACAATATTTAAACATCACCAAAGTTTCCCTTTACATTTTGCATATCTGTATCGACATCCCCTAAAAGTCTACAGTATCGAATACTTCAATATGTCCCAATATGTCCTGTAATGTTACAAAGTTCATATCTTGGACGAAAAAATAAATATAATGTAATTTAACTCTAATAAATTTCCATGCGTACTTTTACAAAGAAGATATATAATGACATTTAATGATAAATATGTAACATTTATATTCAAATAAATACAGTTACTTAGAATACCATACGTAATTGCGCAGTTGGTTGCTTGGTTATTTTGGGGAAAGGGACCAAACAGCGAGGTCATCGGACTAGGGAAGGAAGTCGGCTGCGCCCTGCCTGAAGCGATTTAGGGAAATCACGGAAAACATAAATCATGATGGATGGAACCGTCCTCCTCCCGAATGCGAATCCAGTGTGCTAAGCACTGCGCCACCTCTCTTGGTCAATTGCTCAGTAACGGTATCACTTCTTAGCTTCAGCTTATAATATACTGCCTTGACCTCAAAAAATGAAATAACAAAATTTTGTTATTTTTAAATCAATGTTACCTGTCGAACAATATTCACATTTTTATACGCAGCTGGAAGCTGTTTAAAACTTCACCATTATAAAGAAAAGATCTTGACAGGAAACACTTCAACGAAAAAAGTTATAGTTTACTTCATAAACCACCTACAGCCAGTATCTATCACTCAGCTGATCAAGATGTTGATTTCAATATAATGACGTCATGCGCTGTCTGTCTCATCTGTGGTCTATGAACTTACCCTCGTAGAGTGGGATAATTTTGTTCGTTCTTGGTACTTACCCTTCGCAAGAGTTAAAGAGTTGCACCCCAATGATACTGATCCTACACCATTGCAGTATGAACACATTCAACATATGTAAATTTACATGTTTCACCTATCCTTATGATAACCAGGAGGAACCTCGGCAGCTATACTGTGTGATCAACAGTATCCGGACACCTGGCTGAAAATGACTTACAGGTTTGTGTCACCCTCCATCAGTAATTCTGGAATCAGAAATCGCAGGCATATGTTCAATCAGGTGCTGGAAGGTTTCTTGGGGAATGGCAGCCCATTCTTCACGGAACACTGCACTGGGGAGAGGTATCGACGTCGGTCGGTGAGGCCTGGCACGAAGTCGACGTTCCATAACATCCCAGAGATGTTCTATAGGATTCAGGTCAGGACTCTGTGCAGGCCAGTCAATTACAGGGATGTTATTGTCGTGTAACCACTCCGCCACAGGCCGTGCATCATGAACAGGTGTTCGATCGTGTTGAAAGGTCCAGTCGCCATCCCCGAATTTCCTCTTCAACAGTGGGAAGCAAGAAGGTGCTTAAAACATCAATGTAGGCATGTGCTGTGTTAGCGCCACGCAAAACAACAAAGGGTGCAAGCCCTTTCCGTGAATAACACGACCACACCATAACACCACCGCCTCCGAATTTTACTGTTGGCACTACACCCGCTGGCAGATGACATTCATCGCACATTCGCCATACTCCTACCCTGCCAATGGGTTGCCACATTGTGTACTTTGATTCGTCACTCCACACAACGTTTTTCCACTGTTTAATGTTTATGCTCTTAAACCAAACGAGGCGTCGTTAAGCATTTACCGGCGTGATGTGTAGCTTATGAGCAGCCGTTCGATCATGAAATCCAAGTTTTATCACTTCCCGTCTAACAGTCTTAGTACTTGCAGTGGATGTTGATGCAGTTTGGAATTCCTGTTTGATGGTCTGAATAGGTGTCTGCCTGTTATATATTACGACACTCTTCAACTGTGTCGACAGTCTCTGTCAATCAACAGAAGAGGTCGGTCAATCAACAGACGAGGTCGGCTTGTAAGCTTTTGTACTTGCGTGTCCCTTCACGTTTCCACTTCACTATTACATCGTAAACAGTGGTCCTAGGGGTGTTTAGGAATGTGGAAATCTAGCGTTCGGACGTATGACACAAGTGACACCCGATCACCTTACCACGTTCGAAGACCGTGAATTCTGTAGAACGCCCCTTCTGCTCTCTTACGATGAAAAATGGCTACTGAGGTCGCTGATATGGAGTTCCTGGCAGAAGGTAGCAGCACAATGCACCTAATATGAGAAACGTATGTTCTGGGGGGGTGTCCAGATAATTTTGATCACATAGTGTAACTGCACAAAGAAAAGAAAATGGCACTTGCTTCAGTAAAGTCTGTGATACTGTGCTTCTTCACGATACTTTGCCGTTGTAATCTTTGGCTCAGTGCTGCAGCGTCCCCTGTTTGAGGAAGCCCTGGAGGTTAGCCGCAGCGACCGCGAGTGGAGTCTGGTGTGAGCTTCGAACGGGAGGGTGGCCTGGCGCAGTAGGAACCTGACTTCAGGAGGCGGCTAGTGAGTGTCAGTTCCGAGTGCAGTTTCTGCAATTCTTCTATATGCAAAAAAGAAGGAAGGTTCGGGTTTAACGTCTCGTCGACATCGAGGTCATTAGAGACGGAGCAAAAGCTCGGAATTTATCGAGGTTGGGGAAGGAAACTCTTCGCGCCCCTTTTCAAGGGCACCAGCCGGCATTAACCTGGAGCGATTTAGGGAAAACAGGAAAAACATTAATCTGGTTGGCCACACATTGGTTTGAACCGTTGTCCCCCCAAAAGGGAGTTTCGTGTGCTAACCACTGTGACACCTCTGTTAATGTATGCGAACAGAGGAGGCGTGGTGGTGGTATTGTTTGCGACGTTACCTGCCGCCTTCAGGTTTTTTTTTTCCATTTACTCTGGATTTCGGCCTAGCGCGCTACACTATGGATGCACTAAACCAAGCCTCTCAACGGAAGTCTATCTGACAATAGTAAAATTATCAGGAGGGAATTGTGGATAGATACACTCCACTCAACGACACTGGAAGCTCTGATTGTTCTCTACCGGTGGCATTTTATTCGCGGACTGCATTTCCGGCGTTTCCCCTCTTCATAGTTTTAGGTCTAGGAAGTGCCATGGTGATCTCCATGTTTGTTAGCAGATTATGATATGCTTGTTGTGGCGTTTCTAATTAGTGTTAAAATTAATTACCGTGACATACGCTTAAAAAAGAATATTTATTACTTGGAGTGTATTGAAACTTTCGATGTATCGGTGACATATAACCATGTCATGAACTACTTTATAAAAGAAAGACGCCATGTTATCTTTATCCGATCACTTGTCTTTCTGATCTTGTTGTGTCACTCTTGGTTCAAATGGTTCAAATGGCTCTGAGCACTATTGGACTTAACATCTGTGGTCATCAGTCCCCTAGAACTTCGAACTACTTAAACCTAACTAACCTAAGGACATCACACACGTCCATGACCGAGGCAGGATTCGAACCTGCGACCGTAGCGGTCGCACGTGTCACTCTTGTCTTGCGGTCGTGGCGCGGTATGCCATTCGATGTATAGAGGCTTGATTCCTATTCATATAAGTTGAATACCGTTAAATAATAATTATCAGTAATGAATTTTGAAAAAGTTGTTCTTGCTGTGGAATGGTAACCTTTTCTTCTCCGTACCATTTACGTAAATGTGACCAGTGCCTTGTACGGGTGAAAGCTCGTGTGATATTTTAATTTAACTCACAAAAATATCTTAAAATGAGTTTTCTTGCATTTCCCACGCTCTACATTCTGAACAACCTGCATTTTAAAGTTATTTACCAAGTCGTATTTTCAATTAACACAGCACGATTATCTTTGACTATTGAAAATTTATCTTTACGTAAAACCACACTGCCAGAAGCTTGCGTTAACTTCTGCTTGAGCCTGACGAAGTAATGTTTCAGAATTAAACGAATTTTCAATGTATTTCGAGTCACAGGGAAAAATATTTAATATCCATAACAGAGACAATTTTTCGTAGCAGTAAAATACTTGTATGATCTCAGAGTAGCATATAATTCTTAACGTCACGATATTTTCGCTTTACATAAGGTATATATATTTGAAGTGCAATTTCCATTATTAAATTTAAGAAGTCCTTAATAAAAAAAGATATTTATTCTTGCTTCCCCAATAATTGTTTAGGACGATACTTTCACAATTTCTCGTAATAAAATCAGGTAGGGTCTAGCTTATTCTTATATTGGTTATATCAGAGCTTGCAGGCAGAGCCACTCCGCATTCGTTACAGTCGTTACTGATGTAGCTAGTTATGCGTTAGAGTCAGTTGTTGATGGCTCTTATTGCCACTGTAGGTGCTGCGCGTGAGTGGCACATTGCCCATTTGAGAGAAATTGTATATTGGTCAAGAGGTAATCCTAGTCCTTGCTGTATTAAACTTACTTAAATTTTGGACGGCGGAAGTGGGCAGTAACTGTTAATACAACGGTTGTAAGCAAGTATAAGTAACTATTTCGTTGTTCTTAGTCAGATATGTGGTATACGTTATATGTTGCTACCTCGGCATTGAAAGCTATGTGGGGCTGCTCACTGTAGTTGCTTTATGAAGTGTTATTGGAAACGGTTGACTAGCATGCCTGTTTAAGTTTATTCTGAGTTGTGAAAGTGTGCTTATAAGTTACGTTGCCGCGCGGGATTAGCCGAGCGGTCTAAGGCGCTGCAGTCATGAACTGTACGGCTTGTCCCGGAGGAGGTTCGAGTCCTCCCTCGGCCATGGGTGTGTGTGTTTGTCCTTAGGATAATTTAGGTTAAGTATTGTGTAAGCTTAGGGACTGATGACCTTAGCAGTTAAGTCCCATAAGATTTCACACACGTCAAAGTTACGTTGTGCCAGATTTGCTAGCAGTTTTATGACTGTTATTTTAATTTTGTTCACTGGCAAGCCTGTTAAGTTGTACCTCCAAATTGGAAGTGTGTTGTTAAAATACACTGACGGGAAAAAATCGCCAAATTATGAGCCAGTCGCATAAGAAAATTCAAATGGCTCCAAGTACTATGTGACTTAACATCTGAGGTCTTCAGTCTCCGAGACTTAGAACTACTTAAACCTAACTAACCTAAGGGCATCACACACATCCGTGCCCGAGGCAGGATTCCAACCTGCGACCGTAGCAGCATCGCGGTTCCGGCCTGTAGCGCCTAGAACCGCTCGGCCACTGTGGCCGGCGTCGCATAAGAGTGGCGCAAGTAAACACTTGCTGTAACGATCGTGAGCGTTAGTTTCCTTTCAGACTGGGCATGGTGAGTTGATGTTAGTCAAGAATGCCTTGAAGGCGACAAAGATGCCATTATCAAAATCTCGCCGAGTTTGAACAAGGTTGTGTAACAGGGCTACGAGAAGCAGAATGTTCCTTCGACGATACCATAGAAAGACGTGGCAGGAATATAGCCACTGTACATGACTGCTGTAAGCGTTGGTCACGAGAACATGCGGTCGCAAGAAGACCGGGCTCCAAACGACAACGAGACACTACCGAGAGGGAAGACATCTTCTTCGTTGCATGGCTCTTTCACCTCGTACTGCATCTGCAGCAGTAGCTTGAGCAGCAATTGGCACCACTGTTACACAACCAACTGTTACAAATCGGTTACTGCAAGAACAGCTACGAGCCAGACGCCCTGTAGCGTACTTTCAACTGACCCCAAACCCGCGCCATTTGCTGCTTTGCTGATGTCAAGCGAGAGCTCTTTCGACTGCAGGGAGGAGGTCCGTTGTGTATTCTGGTGAAAGTTGGTTCTGCCCCGGTTCCAGTGCTGGCCATGTGTTCGTTAGGAGAAGGCCAGTTGAAGGCCTACAGCCAATCTGTCTGCGTGCTAGACACACACTGGATCTACACTAGGACTTATGGTCTAGGGTGATATTTCGTATGACAGAGAATCAGTCTCATGGTTATCCCACGCACACTGACTGTAAATTCGTACGTCAGTCTGGTGATTCGATCTGTTGTGCTGCCTCTCATGAACAGCGCTCTATAGGGTGTTTTCCAAAAAGCTAAAGCTCGACCAAATACCACTCTTCTGCCCCAATATGCTCTACAGAATGTCAACATGTTGCCTTGGTCCTGCTCGATCACCAGACTATTCACCAGTAGAGCGCATATGGGACATCGTCGGACAACAATTCGAGAGTCATCCACAAGCAGCATTAACCGTCCCTGTATTGACCGACCAAGTGTAACAAGCATGGACCTCCATCGCACAGACTGGCTTCCATCACCTGGTACAACACAATGCATGCACGTTTGCATACTTGCGTTCAACTTTCTGGCAGTGATAACGGTTATTAATGTACCAGCATTTGACATTTGCAATGGCTTGTGTCGCACTTACATTAATCTGCGACCTTGTAATGTTAATCACTTAAATATGTTTCCCTAGACAAACATATTCCCGAAATTTCATTAGAATAATTATTTTGGGCGTTGCTGTTTTTTTTCCTCAGTGTATTATGTAGTTTCAGTATAGTATAGAAGGAATTTAATTGCCACAGGTGTGAGAGCGTAGATGATATAAGGGTTCTAACCTTATATCTTGGCCAAATTATAATGGGATGTGATATGTTTTCCAGACGTGTATATCCCCTTCCCATCCACCGTCTCTCTCTCTCTCTCTCTCTCTCTCTCTCTCTCTCTCTCTCTCTCTCTCTCTCTCTCTCTTTGTCCATCTCCTTCTCCCCTCTCTCTTTCTTCATTCCTCCTCCTCCACCCTATTTCCGTCCATCACTTGCTCCCCCTCTCCCTGTCCTTCTCTTTTTCCTAACTCTCGCTCTCCGTCTTTTGCTTCCTCTCTCTCAATACCCGTGTCCTCTTTCCCCCTCTCTATGTCGACATCCTCCACTCTTTTTTGTCCATCATTTTCCCCCCTCTCTCTGTCCTACAGCTTTGTTTATTCATATTCCAAACGAAAGTCGCTTAAAATGAATAGGTAAATCAGTTGAGACTATTGGTATACAGAGCATGAGAGAGATCTTTACAGCTACCCTTGGATCTGTGAGGATAGTAATTTCAGTGATAGTATTTCGGATAGTTCTAATATTTGAATGGGTAGGAGTACAAAGTTAGTCATAAATACAGATTTTGTGTTGTCTGTTAAAACCGAATGCGAGGAAGAAAACAAAACCGCACTTTGTTGTACATACAATACTTGTATAAAATTTTATGTAAGCAGTAAGACTATGTACGTAAGAAGCAATTAGGCTTAATGGTTTAAATCTCGCCGGCACGGTAGCTCAGCGTGTTCGGTCAGAGGGTTAGCTGCCCTCAGTAATAATAAAAAACAAAACAAAAAAGGCAAGGGTCCCGAGTTCGAGTCTCGGTCCGGTACATAGTTTTAATCTGCCAGGGAGTTTCATACTAGCGCACACTCCGCTGCAGAGTGAAAATCTCATTCTAGTTTAATACCCCTTATGTGTGTACAGGCTACTTTTTAGCTTTCACCTGATTCGTTTTGTTTGGCTTGTTATATATAAATGCTGATTTTTTTATTGTAACGAATATTACAACCTAGTGTAACTAGTATGTATCGCATTATAATCCTTTACGTGCCATGCCTGATGGCTTCATGTAGAAAAAGATATATACAGAGTAATGACGTACTGCGTTGTTGAACAATTCAAAAATGTACGCCATCAATCCAAAAAATTTACAGACTGAATTAATAAAATATAGAGAAATGCTAAGGTGGTGGTTTTAATGCTTCTGTTTCAGGTGTTCTAGAAAGTCTCCCACCACTTGAACAAAATGCACCAAGGTCCCAACAACCATGTAAAATAGTTAGAACAATCCTTCTTTGTGATATTGTTCAACTCGTGCGTCACGTTCGAATCTTCTTTGGTCTTGGCGAAAATCAGTCCCAATCTGCACTTTGTGTTTTTTGATAGGTTCGTATTGAGAACATAAATTAGTCTCCGTCATCTGCAATGTTTTTTTTTGTCCAAATGTCTTTGTTTTCTGTTCGGGTGTCATCTTCTTCGAAACCTTTTGCTAAATGTCTTGAACACTTGATTTGGAAATGTTGCTCCTTTGTGATCTGTAACACAACACCGTTGACACACTACAGTCGAACGTCCACTACTTAACGCTGTCTGCTCACAACTGACTGGCCTAAAGCACATCTGTTGTTTATAGTCGCTAGTTCTACTGCCTTGTAGTTACTGCGCGCTATCTCTCTCACGCGCCAGAAATAAAATCAGTCTCAGATATTTTTATCGGATCGTTTATATTTGTTTAGAAACTTAGTCTGTTACTTGTCCTACATGTACGAGTAATAAAAGCACATTGTATAATTTCAAGGATTAATAAACTTCAAATCAAAAGAAACCTCCAAGGCAGATAACATGCCACGTAGTCTTGTTGAAAATAAGAGCAACTGTTTCAAAATAGAAACAGGGACGACTGAAATAAAGAGGAAAAAGGGAGTCATATTTCTTAGAAACATTTTCTCACTGTGTCAGCCATTTGCACGAATATTATATTTTCGGGTCGGTAACAGTATGATGATGGATGGAGGGAGGTGTCGTCTGGCCGGGTGCGGAAGACGGGCGCTAAAAGGTCAACACAGCGGCAGAAGAGAAAGCGCGGTAAATACTGAACACAGGGGAAAAGAGTGGCTACGCGCTTTCTTTTACCATGCTGCAGGTTTGAGGGAGCAATAGTTTTTACTCTGTGTATTTAATACTCTAGAACGTTAACGGGTTGGGGGGGAGGGGGGAATGTTATATTGCTACTAAACCACCGTAAAGTTTACTATTCTACATTTTATTCAAAGGAAGTCATAATTTAAAGGTTCTGCATTGTTAGATCTCCAATCGTATGTTAAAATAGGTACAAAATGTCCTCTTTTACACCATATTGCAATCGTAAATTTTATGACTGTTTAGCAATTTCCCTTTAACCCAGTGGGTAAAGAAACACAAATATTTATCTGTCAGTTGCTGTCAGCCTCTCAATGAACGATAAATATTGGGCGCGTGCCATGTAGAGGGCATACTTACTATACAAGGGGCTTTAGCAAGTAATGACGTAAATTTATTTTCTGAAAGCAGGTTGGTTTTATTCAGGATTTCAAAACACTATACAATTCCCCACTCTTTTTGGTTACAAAAAGGTCTGTCTCAACATAATTTCAGTTCAATGCGACGTATTTGCACAACCTAACTAGAACTCCTTGCCCGCATGGTATCAATCTACATCCACATCTGCATCTACATACATACTCCGCAATCCACCATACGGTGCGTGGCGGAGGGTACCTCGTACCACAACTAGCATCTTCTCTCCCTGTTCCACTCCCAAACAGAGCGTGGGAAAAATGACTGCCTATATGCCTCTGTACGAGGCCTAATCTCTCTTATCTTATCTTTGTGGTCTTTCCGCGAAATGTAAGTTGGCGGCAGTAAAATTGTACTGCAGTCAGCCTCAAACACTGGTTCTCTAAATTTCACTAGCGATTCACGAAAAGAACGCCTCCTTTCCTCTAGAGATTCCCACCCGAGTTCCTGAAGCATTTCCGTAACACTCGCGTGATGATCAACCCTACCAGTAACAAATCTAGCAGCCCGCCTCTGAATTGCTTCTATGTCCTCCCTCAATCCGACCTGATAGGGATCCCAAACGCTCGAGCAGTACTCAAGAATAGGTCGTATTAGTGTTATATAAGCGGTCTCCTTTACAGATGAACCACATCTTCCCAAAATTCTACCAATGAACCGAAGACGACTATCCGCCTTCCCCACAACTGCTGTTACATGTTTGTCCCACTTCATATCGCTCTGCAATGTTACGCCAAATATTTAATCGACGTCACTGTGTCAAGCGCTACACTACTGATGGAGTATTCAAACATTACAGGATTCTTTTTTCTATTCATCTGTATTAATTTACATTTATCTATATTTAGAGTCAGCAGCCATTCTTTACACCAATCACAAATCCTGTCCAAGGCATCTTGTATCCTCCTACAGTCACTCAACGACGACACCTTCCCGTATACCACAGTATCATCAGCAAACAGCTGCACATTCCTATCCACCCTATCTAAAAGATCATTTATGTAGATAGAAAACGTCTGCGGACCTACCACACTTCCCTGGGGCACTCCAGATGATACCCTCACCTCCGATGAACACTCACCATCGAGGACAACGTGCTGGGTTCTATTACGTAACAAGTCTTCTAGCCACTCACATACTTGGGAACCAATCCCATATGCTCGTACGTTAGTTAGGAGTCTGCAGGGGGGGGGGGGGGGGGCACAGAGTCAAACACTTTCCGGAAGTCAAGGAATATGGCATCCGTCTGGTACCCTTCATCCATGGTTCGCAAGATATCATGTGAAAAAATCGCGAGTTGCGTTTCGCAGGAGCGATGCTTTCTAAAGCCGTGCTGATGCATGGACAGCAACTTCTCTGTCTCAAGGAAATTCATTTTGTTCGAGAATCCTGCAACAAACCGATGTTAAGGGTATTGGTCTGTAATTTTGAGAATCCGTTCTTCTACCCTTCTTATATACAGGTGTCACCTGCGCTTTTTTCCAGTCGCTCGGGGCTTTACGTTGGGCAAGAGATTCGCGATAAATGCAAGCTAAGTAAGCAGCCAATGCAGTAGAGTACTCTGTGTAAAACCTAATTGGAATCCCATCAGGACCTGGCGATTTATTTATTTTCAACCCATTCAGCTGCTTCTACTGGTGGACGTGGACTGAAAGTCTTTCTGCATCAATAACTTCCCCATTATTCACGTACTGCTTGCCGCCGAGTCCATTCTTCATTGGGGAAATTGTGAGATGTGAAGTTTAGTGAGCTCCTCTGGGGTGCGCAGACTTGTGTGAGGCCTTGCGTTGTCATGGAGAAGGAGAATTGACTGTGAGCCGCCGATCACCTCGAATAGAACGAGTGCACGCTCCACCGCTGTAGGAGTCACAGCTGTGTGCGTTCCGTCGGCACGCAGGAGATGAGACAGGTCTGCACGACCTCATTGCGATGATGCCAGACGCCTCGCCCTACGACTCGCCATGCTTTTGTTCATTACCTCTGCAGACATCCTGCGTGCACCTCTGAATATCTGCGCTGCTCTGCTTTCCCGCCAAAAGAAACTCAGTAACAGTTATCTTCTTGGAATGCACCTCCGTTAGGTGCCCGATTTTGAAAGCTACGCATTATGCCGCCACATATCGGAACTTCATGAAACTACAGGGACAGAAGCGGGAATATTCCGCGATGTCCCACAATAAATTCCGCGTTTCTTTTTTTTCAATGGAAATTGGCCGAAAAAAAGTGCTGCGTTACTTACTGAACGCCCCTCGTACGAGAGTTGGTCATAACGTTGTGAGTATCACGTCGTAATTTAAAGTTACATTATTAATATCGTGTTTGTATGTAGACACATGTCTGCAAGCCCTCTACATTTACATCTACATGGATACTCTGTAAATCACATATAGGTGCCTGGCAGAGGGTTCATCGAACTACCTACACGATTCTCTATTATTCCAATCTCGTATAGCGCGCGGAAAGAATGAACACCTATATCTTTCAGTACGAGCTCTGATTTCCCTTATTTTATCGTGGTGATCTTCCTCCCTGTGTAGCTCGGTGTCAACAAAATATTATCGCATTCGGAGGAGAAAGTTGGTGATCGGAATTTCGTGAGAAGATTCCGTCGCAACGAAAAACGCCGTTCTTTTAATGATGTCCATCCCACATCCTGTATCTTTTCTGTGACGCTCTCTCCCATATTTCACGATAATACAAAAGGTGCTGCCTTTCTTTTAACTTTTTCGATGTACTCCGTCAGTCCTACCTGGTAAGAATCCCACACCACGCAGCAGTATTCTAAAAGAGGACGGACAAGCGTAGTGTAGGTAGTCTCGTCAGTAGGTCTGTTACATTTTCTAAGTGTCCTGCCAATAAAACACAGTCTTTGGATAGCCTTCCCCACAACATTTTATGTGTTCCTTCCAATTTCAGTTGTTCGTAATTGTAATACCTAGGTATTTAGTTGAATTTACGGCTTTTAGATTAGACTGATTTATCGTGTAACTGAAGTTTAACGAGTTCCTTTTAGTGCTCATGTGGACGACCTCAGACATTCCGTTATTTAGGGCCAACTATGAAATACCCTAGCCACAGTACCGCAGCACGTCGCAAGAAGATCCCAAAATACAGTGATGCAGTCCATTTCCAGTTTATCAAAGGGTTGCGCTAATTTTAGTTTCAGAAAATTTCGTTAAACCTCGTAAATGATGCAGCTGACCAGATCGGTAAGCTTTTGCAGAAACATCAGTGTGTGACATAATGCCATGTATCGCTACTACTGAAGTCTGACGGTAGCAAATGGCTACATACAGGTAGGGATGAATCACGGCTTCTTCGTGAAAGATATGCTCATACTGTCTACCGGGTACTAATAATTGCAGCTCCAGCTTAGAGATGGCGTTACCATATAGGCAACGGTATCCTAATTAGTCAAAATAATGTATTGTCATAAATAATTTGATCCTCTCCTAGTATTATATCGTCTGTTAATTACTGATTTCTTAATGTATTTAATTATTACGGTGAATTAATATGTAAACGAGACGAAATGCGATATGAGTAAGTGACAGTATGAGAATTTCTATGTGGATGGCGTGACTGATTCACAGGCTCAGGTGAAAGTAGTGATGTATAATTCGCCAGATAAATCAGTTGGGCAGAGCAAGGATTATTTCTCTATTTGTGGATTTCCTAAAACTGTCAGTGGAGACGACAGCGGTATCGATATCGCTGACCAAAGAGGCACAGCTCTGGTGTGTGGTATATGTGGGACTGAGAGACAAGGATGGTTCGGCTCAGAGATTAGTGTCGATTACACACGTTGTATGATTGAAGGAATAAAGAACTGATAAGTCTTAACACTTAACATAGTTAACACTTGGTTCAAGAATCATAAACGAAAATCGTATACATGGAAGAAGCCTGGAGATACTAGAAGGTATCAGATAGATTATATAATAGTAGAGATTTAGGTACCAGGTTTTAAATTGTAAGACATTTCCAGGAGCAGATGTGGACTCTGACCACAATCTATTGGTTATAAACTGTAGATTAAAACTGAAGAAACTGCAAAAAGGTGGGAATTTAAGGAGATAGTATCTGGATAAACTGACAGAACCAGAGGTTGTAGAGAGTTTCAGGGAGAGCATTACGGAACGACTGACAAGAAGAGGGGAAAGAAATACAGTAGAAGAAGAATGGGCAGCTTTGAGAGATGAAACAGCAAAGGCAGCAGAGGATCAAGTAGATAAAAAGACGAGGGCTACTAAAAATCCTTGGGTAACAGAAGATATATTCAACTTAATTGATGAAAGGAGAAAATACAAAAATGCAGTAAATGAAGCAGGCAAAAAGGAATACAAACATCTCAAAAATGACATCGACAGTAAGTGCAAAATTGCTAAGCAGGGATAGACAGCGAACAAATGTAAGGATGTAGAGGCGTATATCACTAGGGGTAAGATAGATACTGCCTACAGGAAAATTAAAGAGATCTTTGGAGAAAAGAGAATCACTTCCATTAACATCAAGTGCTCAGCTGGAAACCCAGTTCTAAGCAAAGAAGGGAAAGGTGGAAGGAGTATAGAGAGGGTCTATACAACGGCGATATACTTGAGAACAATATTATGGAAATAGAAGAGGATGTAGATGAAGATGAAATGGGAGATATAATAATGCGTGAAGAGTTTGACAAAGCACTGAAAGACCTAAGTCAAAGTAAGGACCCGGAAGTAGACAACATTCCATTAGATCTACTGACAGCCTTGGGAGAACCAGCCCTGACAAAACTCTACCATGTGGTGAACAAGATGTATGAGACAGGCGAAATATCCTCAGACATCAAGAAGAATGTAATCCCAATCCCAAAGAAAGCAGGTGTTGACAGATGTGAAAATTACCGAACTATCAGTTTATCAAGCCACGGCTGCAAAATAATATCATACTATCAGTTTAATAAGCCACAGCTATAAAATACTATCATAAATTGTTTAGAGACGAATGGAAAAACTGATAGAAGCCGACCTCGGGGGAAATCAGTCTGGATCCCGTAGAAATGTTGGAACACGCGAGGCAATACTGACCCTATGATTTATCTTACAAAATAGATTAAGGAAAGGCAAACCTACGTTCCTACCATTTGTAGACGAAAAAGCTTTTGACAATGTTGACTGGAATACTCCCTTTCAAATTCTGAAGGTGGCAGGGGTAAAATACAGGGAGCAAAAGGCAATTTACAATTTGTACAATGACCAGATGGTAGTTATTAGTGTAGAGGGGCATGTAAGGGTAGCAGTGGTTGGAAAGGGAGTGAGACAGGGTTGTACCCTATCCCCGATGTTATTCAATCTGTATACTGAGCAAGCAGTATAGGAAACAAAAGAAAAATTCGGAGTAGGAATTAAAATCCACGGAGAAGAAATAAAAACTTTGAGGTTCGCCGATGACATTATAATTCTATCGGAGACAGCAAAGGACCTGGAAGAGCAGCTGAACGGAATGGACAGTGTCTTGAAAAGAGGATATAAGATGAACATCGACAAAAGCAAACGAGGATAATGGAATGCATTCGAATTAAATCGGATGATGCTGAAAGAATTAGATTACGGAATGAGACGCTTAAAGTAGTAAATGAGTTTTTCTGTTTGGGGAGGAAAATAACTGATGATGGTCGAAGTAGAGAGGATATAAAATGTAAACTGGCAATGGCAAGGAAAGCGTTTCTCGAGAAGAGAAATTTGTTAACATCGAGTATAGATTTAAGTGTCAGGAAGTCGTTTCTGAAAGTATTTGTATGGTGTGTAGTCATGTATGGAAGTGATACGTGGACGATAAATAGTTTAGACAAGAAGAGAATAGAAGCTCTCGAAACGTGGAGCTACAGAAGAATGCTGAAGATTAGATGGGTAGATCACATAACTAATTAGGAGGTACTGAATAGGATTGGAGAGAAGAGAAATTTGTGGCACAACTTGACTGGAAGAAGGGATCGGTTGGTAGGGAATATTCTGAGACATCAAGAGATGACCAATTTAGTATTGGAGGGCAGCGTGAAGGGTAAAAATCGTAGAGGGAGACCAAGAAATGAATACACTAAACAGATTCAGAAGGATATAGGTTGCAGTAGGTACTGGGAGATGAAGAAGTTTTCACAGGATAGAGTAGCGTGGACAGCTACATGAAACGAGTCTCTGGAGTGAAGACCACAACAACAACAACTCTTAATCATGCCGACCAAGTTATTAGTACATCTCCCAGTACCCGTGGTGATTTGCCACACGTTCATGTGACAAATTTCTCTAAACAATGATAATGTTGTTGGTTCAATGTTGGTGTTTAGAACTGCATTCCAATTGGATATGATGTTTCTCCGCCAATCAGAAGAGAGTATGTTCGCTTGTGTTTTGGGGCCTACAGAATTGCTTTGTGGAGTCCAGAAAAGTCTGGGCTCTGTTTTACAACAGGGCAGGTGTGAGGCTGTAGAATAAATCACCGAAAGGTGAGCTGACATTTTCTGTAAGTGGAGCACCCACACCGTGCTGCCGAAAGACAGTTTTTAGACCAACAAACATAATACGTTAAGCACTCAAATCTGTGAAGGATAAACGCCCTCGCTTGTCTGCTTGCGGGGTGGGTAAAATTCTATGTACGTGTGGTAAGGTACATAGTGAAACTATAAAGAAAAATATTAACACACATCTAAAGGAATATAGAAGGCATCCCGACGAGGTAAGGCAGAAAATGAGCTGCGGCAGAGCACGTTCTTCAGTCAGTAGATCATGAAGTGAAGTTTTCTGGAACCAAAACTTTTACCTAGAATGACGATCTATTATTTATGGGTATGGAGAGAATCCTTCGAACTATATAAACAAATGGACACTTTAACGGAAAAGAAGAAGAGATGAAACCAAGTGTTACATGGACACTAGGTCTGTTGTATCGTAACCTTTGACATACATAAGCGATAGTTAAGTTATATCTTTGACAAAATAATCCGTATTATTTAGTATTCCACTATGTTAGGTTGTTGTATAATATCCACTCACTTAGCTAGTATACGAGCAAACAAATCGCAATCGACACACAAACTCAGTCTTCTCAATTATCCATAAAAACAAATAGTCATTAACTTCAGATGTAAAGCTATCCATTTTTTAACATCAACCTCTATTCTTTGTTTACCCTTGATGTACTTGTTTCTATTTGCCCTATTATTCTAACTGTCTAACTTTATTTGGATTTATTTAACGTATTCGTTTGTATTTTATATGCAATACCAAGATTCAGTAGTTTTGTCACACTACATAAACGACGTAGTAAATGGTAGGACTACCTTTAGTGTTGAAGGCATTGCTAGGGATAGAAACATAAATTAAAGTGTAAGAGGAAAACTGAGAAAGGACGAGCACATCAGTCAAGATTAGTCCAGTGCATATTTTATGTCCTAACGTGATATAAATTGCATTTAATTAGCAATGAAAATTATTTTATCACGTAACTTCAGCGCTTTCATGTAACCAAAGCAATTACTTATGATGCAAGTACAGTTTACATGCACAAACTTATATATTGCACTCAATAGAACGTTCATCATGATCATAGGCAACAGATTCGTTTTATCACTAAAAAATGCGAATCTTGTTTATGAGTAACAGGAACATATTTCATATAAGTTCGTCAAAGTATTGAAGCGATGTTTGATACAGTTTTGTTTCGCGTTTCTTTTTTTGTATTTTACCCTTTTGTTGAGTATTTTCGTTTTCTCTCTGTATTTTTTAAATTTATTTTTACTACAACATCCCTCTGTTTCACGTTACAAATCAGCAATTTTCGAATAAAACCTGAAATAAACTTAGACAGTTTCAATTTTGCTATAAATACCATTTAAAGTAACAGATAGGAGAAGATCTATGTAGAACGAAAATGTTCCGTAGGTTACCCGGCCCTTTATATATCCTCACGCTGTTTCTAGACGGTTTAGTTCACCGCCTCCGATTTTTAGGGGAACCTAGTAAGACACTGATTGCATATGTAAAGAAAGCACTCGTTGTGAGATGACGCCCAATAGCTTTGCAACACACTTAACGTACCTCAACTGGCCAAAGCTGCTAGGAAAACTACCGTACTCGAAGATTAATTATGATGGTCAGTAGTAGCCTTCTGAAGTTTTACAATTCTAATCCTAAATGACTGAAAACATGTAAACTTTATTACTCATTGCATTTTCTTTAAAACATGAAATAAAAATTTTAATAAAATACGGGTATTATTAAAACCTGTGACTGAAAAGGGCAAAAATTATGTACAAAACAGCTCAGTCTTCTCCCTCAGGAAAGAGAATAAAACTTAAATAAATGAAGTCTAACTCGTCAGTCCGTAAGACTCATCCGCAGAAACAACACCTCTGAAGATGTCCTAGACAGCTGTGGACGAAACGTCAGGAACGAGAAAATTTCATAGACCACAATCACACAACCCAGAAGATTTACCAGCAGCTTTATAGAATGTCTTATATCTTTACCCCTGTAGCACAGCATGGGACTCCTATTAACATGAGTTTCTATTCAAACCATATCTGTCAATCACACAGGCGTAGTATCGTACTAAGACATTGGATGTCGTTTAAAAATTTGTCCCGGTACTATACTGCCTTTCTTTATCATTTTCTGGTTTCTACCCGACCCCCAAGAGTTTTACTCGGTCGGCTCTTTGCTCGTAAATACAGACCGTGGTATTGTACTAGACACTAGTTGTCGTTTGAAAATTTCTTCTGATATTATACTGTCCTTCCTCTCATTTTTGTACCCGATCATTAGTGTCTTAATGAATCAGCTCCCGGTCGAAAATACAGTCGGACCAATTGTACAAAGGCACCGGTTGCCGTTAAACAAACAGGGGTCTTGTGGTTAGATTTAGATGTTAACCGGTTCAACTCCTTGGTAGCACTTTGCTGTTCTTAAGAATTTGTAAAACAAATTTAAGTGCACTAAATATCTGCATATTTCCAAGGATATGAAATCAAGAAAAACTAATATCCAAGTTAAGTAAGAACCTCGATTTTCTTTTATGATTTATCCGTCAGCTACAGCTTGAACACCATCTCTATTAGACGAAATGTATTTGCAGTTGCGAATATGGACAACAATCTACTGTACAACAGAATGACGAAAATAAAAATTTGAGCCGCAGCGGGCCTCGGGCGCGGATTTCTCGCTTATCGCGAGTGGTCTCCTTAGCATGTGGCTATCCGAGCAAGAATCGCAACAACACACAAATTTTCATATGTCGTCAACCATGTGTCTACAACCTGCAATCGTACATCCATTGCGTATATTCCCAATACAGGCAGACATTTTACTTGAAAGTCGCTTGGCCGGTGTCGGCGGATGAATATAATATTACATTTCCTGTGTTTTTTTCGAATTAGAATGTAATTTTCCTTCGGACGAGCGTGACATGGTTGAAGACAAATGTAAGTTAGGATCTAGCTTTGAGTCGTGCACAGAAAGTCAAATAATAAAGCCGACCGTTCGCGAGAAGCGGGAACTCCGGGTTTGGCACAAATTTTCGTTGTCGACATTCCATTATACAGCTGCTGGTTTTCATATTCGTGACTAAGAATACAATTAATGTATTTCATAAGTCTGTAATTGCTGTAGTGCCTGTTCTTTCGGATATGCATGCAAGACCGAAGGAACATTTCATTGTAGTTCAGAATAATACAGGCATTTGCTATATAGCCTTTACTATTAGAACAACTGTTCATTAGTTTATTATTATTAAGTTGTTTTAATTGTGAACACCTTATACCCACAGTATTAGCAAGAAACCTACATAATTTGTCTACAGAGAGGATTTATAAAATACCTTTTTGTGTAAAAGACCGAAAATGACAATAGAAATGTGGTCGTTACATATTTCTATTGTTTTTCGTTTTATAACACTCTGGAATAATGTTAGACCTGACGACCGCATCTTACACTGTTCATTTATCATTCAAAATTAGTTTGCAGTAACTTAGTAATGTGGCAGACATGATTAGAATTATGTGACAATATTTTAAGTTTCCGACACATGCAAGTTGAACAGTAAACATAATGTACAATAGGTTTACAGGCATTATTCTGGAATACTTTATTTAGGTTATGTGTTTGAATCAAAACATTAAAAAAATATTGTTTTATAACATCCATACATGTATGTTTAATTAGAAATAAGAAGTTGTGGGTATGTTTTTAAATCCAGCGGTAATTGAAGAAAAGATTAAATTTCGCTAAGCGAAGGTGAAATGGAGAAAATTTTCCGCTAATTCAAATGGTAAATATTTTATAGCTGCCGCAGATATATTGCTCAAGATCTTAAACGCCTTCTTTATTTTGCAGCGTGACGGCGATCAACAGATAAAAAAAAAGTGACTATATGTAAATACTGACATATTTTATCCTATAATGAACAGTCAGTGCCCACAATGACGAAATATCTGTTAAACAATGTAATGTCTTATTACTGCAGTCACAATATAAGAACAAACTGTAAACAGGTGCTTAAGTAATACACTTTAAGTAATATTTTCGTGCTTACAAAAACAATTGCGTAGATGGTAGGCATCACGTAATGTAACAAACTCGCTCATAGTTGTTCGTGAAGCTAAATAGGAGTAAATTAATCTGAGATAACGCATTCCTCACGCTATCCATTGTAATGCTAAGAAGTGCACATTTCTATGCAAATGCCAAGCCTCTAGCCCGTGAAACAAGAGTATGTGCTCCCAAGTCGTGCTTTTGGAAACGCAGAAAACTTATCTTGTATTACTCTGCATGGAAGGGAATACGTACAGCATCAGGAGAAGACAAGCAAATCAGCACCAAACAACACACGTCTGAATGCGGGCGAAGTTCAGCTCATTTGCGCAAAGACAGCCTCGCTACGCATTGTAGCGATGTAATCTTGAATTCAATTCGGGGCCGCGAAGATCCGACGAGATTGAATGGGACGAGGGAATGGCTGCGTGCGTTGTCTCTCAGCTGGGCGCCCTTTGCCTTCTCAAGAGAAGGAAGCTCTAGTGGCTTTAAAGCGGAATTTAAAGAAACGCACCCGTCTCTCCCTCAACAAACTTTTGCGATAAAGCACATGGTAAATCTAAATTGGTAAAAATTATTTTTCTACATCTGTGCTTTTATTTTTCGTGATACAGTCGTGTTTAACATCTACACTGTCCGTCACAGAAAAGGTGAATGACTTTTGTATTCGCGTAACCACTAATGCCATCTGTGAACGGGTGCTTCAGTTAGCTAGCATGGTATTTCGACTACCTTCTATTTTAAATTTAATAACTCTGATAGATACTTTAACGATGTGTATTGAACTTCGGTCGTGGAAGGAGTAATGGAGCAAGTGCGAACGTTAAGCTTTGTTCTAAATTGGGTAAAAGTGCAACATTCGCCGTTCAAATGATCCAGACTGTTTATAACGAGTCGTAAAAACGGTTTAAGTGGTATTGCAGATTTCATGATGGTTAAGAGAGCAATGAACATGATTCATGTCTAGGAGAAACGTCGCCAGTTAGAGTAGAAGAAAACGTTCAAAAGAAGGTGGAATTCTTTTAAACGATCGATGTGCATCTGCCACATTGACTGAGGAGCTCATTGGAATTCTTAAAACAACTGTGCATTGCATTGTAACTGAAAATTTGGGCAAATAGAGGATCTGTTGTCGCTTTGTGCCCCTTTCACTCACTGGTGATCAAAAATATGGCAGAATGGAACGCTCTACATACGTCAAATGAGCGGCCGCTAGGACCCGAACTTCGTGTCTTGCATCGTAACAGGTGATGAAAAGCGTTGTTTTGAGTACGATCCACTTTCAAAGAACCCAAGTTGGTAATGGAAAGACCCAGAATCTCCGAGACCGCAACAAGTGCCTGCGAGTATGCAGAAAAGCTGTGTCACGACACTTCTCATGGTTTTCTTTGATTCGGAAGGAATTACCCATAAATAATTCGCCCACAGAAGGTCATATGATGAAAGCAGATTAAATCGTTTATGAATGAGCATTGTTCGGGACCAACCTGAATGCAGCAACTGAGGAGAATGATGTCTGCTGCGCAACAATGCAACATCGCGCTGAAGGAAGATACTACGCAATTTCATGGTTCAAAAATGTATCATGGAGCTTGAATACCCTCTTATTGAACTGATTTGTCTCCGTGCGACGTTTGGTTATTTACAAAACTGAAAATGGCAATGAAAGCAATGCCTTTCGACACGATTTCAGATATTCAGAAGATTACGATGATGGTATGGCATGCAATTTCAAAGGTTGAGCATCAGAATTGTTTCAAACCATTTTTCCAACGTTTCCAGGTGTGTATTGACTCACAAGAAGCCTATTTTGAATAAAAATTCATTTAAACTAAAAATGAAGAACGTCTTCTATTGAAATTTATGTAAGTCACGTTTCCTGTGGGACGGACTGTGTACGCAGCTAATGCACGTATGATCTGTAATAGGATCCTTCAGTTTGCAGAATGCTCTGTAAACACAGCTAGAAGCTTGGAAACAAGTATCTACAGGGCACTAAAACACGATCCTTTAGGGTACATTTACACTGACCGTGTAAACTGCATACTGTTGACAATAGGCTCAGTAGCGTAGCCCAGCAACTGCAAGCACATGTTCGGCAACATTGCTGGCCAATGTTATTCGGCAATTTTTGCAGCAATACGATTCTGGCCCACAAAGTATGATTCACATTTTTCGCGCTAATTTTTGTCCTTGTGGAAAACAAATGGGGCAACGACTCACTCAAATCCCATTGTGTCGCTTTTGTTCATTTTTCAGCAAAACTGCGGATCGTATAAACACATCTGGGCCGGAAATGTGGTGCCGCAAACATTGCCGAGTGACAGTGGCCAGTAGTGTTGCCAAACATGTGCTTCTAATTGCTGGACAACACTACTGGGTCATATTGCCAACAATATGTAGGTTCCATGGCCTATGTAAACATACCTTAAAGAACCGGGTTTCAGTACCCTGTAGACGCTGATGTATATATTTTCCAGGCTGTTGGAAATTGACTTTGAACATAGTAAAAGCAATTCGTCCGATAACTGACAAGACTAGTAAAAATGTGAAAGATTGTATAAAGGTATGAACCAGGCTGACGATCACCGTTCAGATTTTGCAACTGGTAATTTATGCAAAGTTTAATTTAACTCAAAAGGTTTATAATTTAAGCAGCAACCAGCCACAAGTATGGTTTACAAGTTTATTTAATTCAAACAATTACCAGTTTCGGATTTATTACAAATTCATCTTTAGGTGGCTCTTACAAGTTTCCTTATTTCTTGCTGCACCAGCGTATTACATTTGTTACTGAAGATAAAGAAAAAAATTTCAATGAACTCGAAATGTGGTGAAAACTTACATGGTGGATGTTTCTGTGAGACGAATATATCATGTATTTCTGTTATGCATTTTGAAGTTTACACGTTTATGCACATGGACTTTGTAAGTGCTGTTTAATTCCCTGTAAACTGCTATAAGGCACGCACGCCGTTTTATGTTTTATGGCAGCACACGCACCTCAGCTTCCACAAAACGAAACCTGCCTTTACGTGAGTTAAAAAAGAAAGTACTTTCAAAGATTTTCGAGTAGTAAATATGCTAAGTTAAAGATGATATGTAAGGAGTATGAAGCCTGTAAAGCATGTCTTTGATTCAGCGTTAGAATTAATTTAAAGTCGGAAAGAGAAGTAGAAGTATTAATAATAAATTCTTATGTGGTATTGTATTGAGTAGCTAAGATTACTAAACTAAATATTATATGTCAACAATTAAAGGTTTATAAGTAAGAACTATATAATTAGATCTATTGCATGTTACGTTGTGAACAGATTAATTAGTACAGGGTGACAAATATTAAACTATATGAAATAAAATTGGTGCATTTGGAGGACTGAGGATATGCATTTTCGATCGAGAAGTCTCTCTACCCTCAAAGGGTGACTGTGTGGAGTACACTCTCCAGTCACGGAATAATCGGAGCGATATTCCTTGATGGCACAGTGATTACTGATGGGTACGTGAAGGTTTTGGAAGATAATTTCATTCCCATCCCCAAAGTGACCCTGATTTCTGCAAGGTGTGGTTCATGCAAGACGGAGCTCAATGCCACCGAAGCAGGTCGGTGTTTTAAGTTCCTGGAGGAACACTCTGGGGGCCGCATTCTGGCTCTGGGATACCCAGAGGCCACTGGCATGGGCCTCGATTGGCAGCCATATTCTCCGGATCTGACATATGAGACTCTTTTTTGTGAGGCTATATTAAAGAGAATGTGTGCAGCAATGAGCCCCAAAACGATTTCTGAGCTGAAAACTGCCATTCAGGAGGTCATCGACAGCATCGATGTTCCCGCACTTCGGCAGGTCACGCAGAACTTCGCTACTCGTCTGTGCCACATCATTGCCAATCATGGCAGGCTTATCGAACATGTCATAACCTAAATCCGAATACCTGTAGTAACATTTATATGTTGAATAAATTGTGTGCACGCCGTAGTTTATAACTAATTTACTTTCTTTCATATAGTTCAATAATTGTCACCCTGTACATCTAATGGCGCCCGCATTGGACACAAAAATTACATGCAGCATATCTTCCGAAAGACGGTTAATGTTTGAAGTGGATATACTATCCCAGTTAAATGTGGTGTCTAGAAAACAGCTGTTCCACTTTCTGATTTAGTCAACACAGTCGCTATTTCTGTTCACTTAAATTTTAGATTGACAGTTTCATGTTCAGTCTAATATGTTCGTTTCTTGTTCACTGCACTATAAGTCACCCAACTATATTAGTCAAATATTTTGAAAACAATACTTAATCTGACAGTCCAAGCACGTTTCAGAGACAGTTGGGTGTTTACATGGGAGCGGTTGTGGAAGAGGAAAACCGACAGCTAGAAACGAGTTTCCAAAATCGACTTTGACGTCTGTACAAGACCAACGAGAAACGGTATTGTGAAAGCGATTTACGAAATTCAATTCTGGAAGCCCCTTGTAAACATTGTGTTTGTGAGAAGTACAAAAGCACAATAAAATACACTCCTGGAAATGGAAAAAAGAACACATTGACACCGGTGTGTCAGACCCACCATACTTGCTCCGGACACTGCGAGAAGGCTGTACAAGCAATGATCACACGCACGGCACAGCGAACACACCAGGAACCACGGTGTTGGCCGTCGAATGGCGCTAGCTGCGCAGCATTTGAGCACCGCCGCCGTCAGTGTCAGCCAGTTTGCCGTGGCATACGGAGCTCCATCGCAGTCTTTAACACTGGTAGCATGCCGCGACAGCGTGGACGTGAACCGTATGTGCAATTGGCGGACTTTGAGCGAGGGCGTATAGTGGGCATGCCGGAGGCCGGGTGGACGTACCGCCGAATTGCTGAACACGTGGGGCGTGAGGTCTCCACAGTACATCGATGTTGTCGCCAGTGGTCGGCGGAAGGTGCACGTGCCCGTCGACCTGGAACCGGACCGCAGCGACGCACGGATGCACGCCAAGACCGTAGGATCCTACGCAGTGCCGTAGGGGACCGCACCGCCACTTCCCACCAAATTAGGGACACTGTTGCTCCTGGGGTATCGGCGAGGACCATTCGCAACCGTCTCCATGAAGCTGGGCTACGGTCCCGCACACTGTTAGGCCGTCTTCCGCTCACGCCCCAACATCGTGCAGCCCGCCTCCAGTGGTGTCGCGACAGGCGTGAATGGAGGGACAAATGGAGACGTGTCGTCTTCAGCGATGAGAGTCGCTTCTGCCTTGGTGCCAATGATGGTCGTATGCGTGTTTGGCGCCGTGCAGGTGAGCGCCACAATCAGGACTGCATACGACCGAGGCACACAGGGCCAACACCCGGCATCATGGTGTGGGGAGCGATCTCCTACACTGGCCGTACACCTCTGGTGATCGTCGAGGGGACACTGAATAGTGCACGGTACATCCAAACCGTCATCGAACCCATCGTTCTACCATTCCTAGACCGACAAGGGAACTTGCTGTTCCAACAGGACAATGCAAGTCCGCATGTATCCCATGCCACCCAATGTGCTCTAGAAGGTGTAAGTCAACTACCCTGGCCAGCAAAATCTCCGGATCTGTCCCCCATTGAGAATGTTTGGGACTGGATGAAGCGTCGTCTCACGCGGTCTGCACGTCCAGCACGAACGCTGGTCCAACTGAGGCGCCAGGTGGAAATGACATGGCAAGCCGTTCCACAGGACTACATCCAGCATCTCTACGATCGTCTCCATGGGAGAATAGCAGCCTGCATTGCTGCGAAAGGTCGATATACACTGTACTAGTGCCGACATTGTGCATGCTCTGTTGCCTGTGTCTATGTGCCTGTGGTTCTGTCAGTGTGATCATGTGATGTATCTGACCCCAGGAATGTGTCAATAAAGTTTCCCCTTCCTGGGACAATGAATTCACGGTGTTCTTATTTCAATTTCCAGGAGTGTATGTTGTTTCCTTCTTTTGTAGTTACTGGGTTGAAACAGTATAAAAATCGGATCATACGTTGCATCCTATATTAAACACAGAATTGTGATTTCTTTTACACTGAATAGCCAGTTGTAAAGTAAGAAATACGCTCTAATATTAGTACATTGAACAGAATAAACACAGAACACGGGCAATAGATAATCAGCACTGTGTACAGAACAAAAGTACAAGGATACACGTTTTTTACGGTGATAACCGGAGTTTGAACATCAAATATAAAGTTTGATCCTATGTTAAAGATATTAATATGGCATATATAATTGCTTGGCCTGTAAAATGTAAGAAATAAGTTGTACCATTTTTATATATCACAATATAGATATTACGTAAATGTCATTTTATTACAATAAACATACGGGAACTTCCTATTGCATTCGCACAAAATGGGACGAAACAAAGAATGAAACGCCGCTAACGTGGTCCCTCTTGGACTATGGCTAGAAGAGAGGAGCTCTCGGAAAGTCTTTAGGATAGTCGTGTTGACTGACTATGTTTGCTCATTCGGAATTATATCAGGGAAGGTGTTCTTATGTATATGAATCTCAATCTTTTATAAAAGATTCATTGTGCCACCCTTATCGGTAAGGTATAAAATCTGCAGTCAGTTTTCTATTTTATCTGCTATATGATCATTTTCTGCAAAATGTGTGGCAAAGGCTGGTTTGTGTAAGTTGCTCAGTCATAGTGCATCAAGTTGACCTGGTTTTCTTATATTATAACAGGCCAGTTAGTGAAATAAGCCATATTACTATTTATAATGTAGAATGCAACTTTATATTTGACGTCAAAAACTCAGTTTATCACTGTAACAAATATCGTACCTTACGTACTTTTTTTATTATATATAGAGCATCGGTCATCTAATGCCCATGTTCAATGTTTATGTTATTCAGTATGCCAACATTACAGCAAATCTCTTATTTTATAACTGAATTATCAATGTAAAAATGTCATAGTACTATGTATATTAAAGAATTCAGCTTTCGATCCGATTTTACACTCAAATTCACCACTGTAATAACGAAAGAAGAAAAAACATTTTTATTGTGCTCTTGTCCTGTACAAAGTATTGCTCATCTAACGTCTATGTCCAGTGCTGGTACCATTCAAAGTACTAGCACCGTATCCGAATTTTTAAATTTTCTCCCTGAATTGAATGTTCAAATAAATTTCGGGCTTGCAACCGGTAGTCGTTTAATTCATTCCAAAATATTTCGACTGGGCACCTGACAGCCGTCTTCACGTGAGCCATAGAAGACTGTCTTCGACGGCTCACATGAAAATGGCTGGCACGTGTCCAGTCGAAATATTGTGGGATGAATTGAACGACGATGGAATGGTATCTGATGGTACGGTACATGAAAAACTACTCTTAGAAGGAATGGCGTTAAAACGTTCGGATAAATTCTTAGTATCGTGGACCACGTAACTGGTAATAATGACACAGCAGAACTTCACATGAGTGCAAACAATAAAAGCAGAAAGGATGCTGAAAGGGTTATGTACACAGTGGAAAAATGTGGAAAAAAGGAAAACACCGCCATTCTGGCAGCAGATGGGTCAGTCGGATCCGACCAGCCGCCGTCTCACCCTGAGCCACTGGTGTCATCTAGTTGCAATATGGACGGACGTGGGGTTAGCATACCACTCTCCCGGCTGTTTTCCCGTTAGCAGACTTGATGTCGACACTTCTCGTCTGTCTCGGCAGTGGTGGGGCCTGGAATTATTACGCCAGTGGTATGTGGGGTGTAGTATACCCCATATGGGTTTTTTATATTTTGAATATTTTATCACTGAAATTAGTGGTTTAATCGACTCTAAGTTATTGGCGTGCGTTAATGTTATTGTAAATTATTAATATACAGGGACAGTAACAAAACGGAATGTCAATTATTAATCACATAACAGTTGTAAGTATCGAGATGCACAATACTAAAGTTAATTTTTTGTGTCCAAATTTATTGTACTGAAATAACTGAGCTTACAATCAATAAATGTTTTATGTATGGACAATAAATGTTTTATGTATTGACAGTATATCACCCATAAAACATTTTCATGATTGATCATCTAATTTATCCTTATTGACACAGTTCTTTTCCGCATTTACGCGTTTCATCTTTTCCCAGATAATAGCTATTACAGACCTCACCTCCATCACTTCTCTCTCCTTCCTGCTCTGATGTGTTCTAATTACTGACAATAATAGCATATTGTTAATCTCCACTATTAGAAACAATTGGCCCCTCATCAAGCACGTCACAAATCAGTGCTCGCACTCGGTCCCCTTCAGGCCCTAAGGATCCAAACATAACTATACTTGCTCTTAATTATGGAATCAAATCCGTCTTATGCAAAACACGAACAAAAATGCGATGAAACAGCTACCTTGACGTTTTCGCCTTGGGGGACGAGAGTGCTGCGTTGGGGTTTCACAAACCCCAGCAACCTCAGATTTGTTTCAGTTGCATGTCTAAGTCCAGTGAATAACTAAAGTTATAAAAACACATCTGCACCACTCTACTGACATCTTGTAGCAGCTACCTGGAACTACAGAGTAGTGTGACATGCGATCTAGCAGTTAACTTCAGAAATTCGTCATAAGGGCAATACCACAGCCCCACACACGCTGCCGCGCCAAGTATCTCCCAACTGGTAGCACGATTCTGAGTGCATCCCATTTCAGTCCTCCCACCAAGCAGAGATTCCTGGCAGTACGAAGGCAGGTTCCCAGCATGGCAGTCAGCTGCGCTTACCATTCACCTATGGGGGTGGATACGAAATTAAGGCAAAGCTGAGTGCCTAAGCAAGGCCCAAAGAAGATATTATCAAAATAGTACAGGATATCTTCGTGTGTAGCTAGTAAAAACTACAATAGTCGGTGCGTGTGGCTGCACTTTTCAATAACTACGCTATACTGCAGCTAAGCGCGGATCCTAAGTGTAGGTAATTCACGGAAACGGTCCGCATTTATAAACAGAGATTAGAGAAAATGTTTGTGACCTGTAGGGAAGAAAATGAACTGAGACGTCAGGATTGCTCTGCAACGAAAGATGTCAAAGGCAGCTTTGAAAATGAGATATAGCGGTGGACAAAAATAAGGAAATAGCGAAAACAAGGGCGTTAGCAAGCCTAATACGGTGCAGGAAAACCATTGGCATTCAGAACATCTTCAAGTCGTCTCAGAATGGATAAATAGAGTTTATATGGTTTTCAATGGAAACTTGTACAGTTCTTCCTGAGAAATAGTGGGAAGTGCAGGTAATGACGATGGAAATGAATATCAATTACGCACCCTTCTCTTTAGTGTAAACTACAAAGATTAAATAATATTGATATTTTTATATATGAAGATGGTATCGGTGACCATGCAGCTCGTTAGAATGAAATTTCAGTGAAATGAATGCCCCTAGCTGCATACAGGCGGTGGTATAAGTCAAGGGGGACAGTTGAAAAATGTGTGCTCCGACAGGAACTCGAACCCGGGATCTCCTGCTTACGTGGCAGGCGCTCTATCGAGCTGAGCCACCATATGACTCACCGACCATTTGACCATTTTCTTCTGTGCGCATGCACACACAGAGCCCGAACTCTAACGGGAATCGGCAAAAAGCCGCGAGTAATGAGTATAATGGACAGGGACACTATGAACATAGTGCGGGACAGTAAGTTGGGAATGGGGGTCTCACGGGAGGCGTGCCAGAGATAAGTCTATGGTGTCGCACTATCTTCTGTGTCCTCGGTGGCTTAAATGGATAAGGAGGACCTCCCGGTTTCGCGTCCCGATCGGAGCACACATTTTTCAACTGTCCCCGTCGACTTATATCAACGCCTGTATGCTCGTAGGGGTATTCATTTCCTTGTAATATTGAGATATGGTGACTGTTGTGAACAAGGGAGAACTGTAAACTCATTCTCTTGCTCACAAAACCAGTCCTGGACGATGCGAGCTATGTAAACAGAGGCCCTGTCGTGTTGGAAGACAGCATCACCAATGGGGTACCAACACTGTACCATGGGATGGACCTAATCACCCATTATGGTAACATAACCCTGGGCAGTTATGCGATCTCGCAGAGCAACCTCGACGCCCAAAAAATACCACGACATGGACTGTCCAAAATATCACCAAACCCCTGTTATGTTTCACTCTTGCGATGTAAACTGGGTGGGAAGTTGGGAGCAGTGTGAAACAAGACTCATCCGACCAAATGACTTCTTTCCATTGCCCCATAGCCCAAATTTTATGACTTCGACACATCGTTTTCCTTTTACAGACATTTGCATCACTGATAAGTGGCTTCGGAATACCAACTCACCCTGCAATTCCATGTTTATTGAGCTCCCGTCACGTTGTTTTTGGTGCTGAAGGGGTTCACGTGTGCGACATCCAGTTCTGCAGTGACTTTTGCAGCTGTCGCACTCTTTATTTTTCGTCACAGCCCTCTGCAAAGAGCGCCCGTCACGATCACTCCACATCACTCAACATACACTTTCGTCCGCGTCATGACAGCGGACGATGTTTTTCCAGTTTCCTTGTATACGGTATAATTCCTTACGACGCCTCTTAAAATACCAACACTTCGGCTTTCTTTGTTATGGAAGAACCCATCATACGAGCACTACCGATTTTCCCACGTTTGAATTCACTTAGCTCCGACATAATGCATTCACCAATACGCAATATACTGTTCTGATCATGACAGCATTCGGGAGGACGACGGTTCAATCCCATCTCCGGCCATCCTAATTTAGGTTTTCCGTGATTTCCCTAAATCGCTTCAGGCAAATGCGGGGATGGTTCCCTTGAAAGGGCACGGCCGATTTCCTTCCCCATCCTTCCCTCACCCGAGCTTGCGCTCCGTCTCTAATGACCTCGTTGTCGACGGGACGTTAAATACTAATCTCTTCCTCCTCCATGACTGACACTCTCAACGCACTACAACATTGCACGGGTCCCGTTCGCAATCAAATACAACAGTGCAGCCTTCAAGCTTGACTAACATCTGCCTTTATATTCAAGGTTGCATTTCTTGCGGCGTTTCCATATTGCTGTCCAACCCTTTCACATATTGTTAGTGTACTCAGGCGAACCTTATGTACGGAATGCTACGTGTTTTCGACACTTCTCAATACTTCGCCGCCCGTTCGTTAGTAGAAGTTTTTTTTAATATTGTAACATAGTTACTGGATACCAGCAGGGTTTTAAATTTTATTTTCTTCCTCATTATTTCAGTGACTGAACGAGTCAAGTGCTACGACTGATTAGCTAAGCCCTATTCGCTGCCTGAACTATCTTGATAGCGAAGTTCTGTTGCAAAAGACGGAATTATCAACCAGGGCCGATAGTTGGAAACATATAGTTATATTTTTAGCAGTCGGATCTGGAAAAACTCTAATAGAATACAAGTTATCATCTTAGTGAACTAAAATATCCGCCCCCCGTAGCTGAGTGGTCAGTGCGACAGAATTTCAATCCTAAGGGCCCGGGTTCGATTCCCGACTAGATCGGAGATTTTTCACCGCTGAGGGACTGGGTGTTGTGCTGTCCTAATCATCTTGATTTCATCCCCATCGACGCGCATGTTGCCGAAGTGGCGTCAAACCGAAAGACTTGAACCCGGCAAACGGTCTACCCGACGGGACATTTACATTTAGTGAACTAAAATGATCCAATTATAAAGATTGGTTACATACTTGTCGGTATTCTGTGCTCGGCTAGAAAATTTTAGATTCGGTGTCTTATATAAAATGCAGTTCCTTATGCCATACGCAAAGCGCTCTGGCCCTACACAAACGTGGCATACGAATACCAATTTTTCTGAATTTGATACTAATAAACCCATGCTCGTTACGATAAGACTGATTTTTACGGCATACAATCGAAAATTCGTTAGCCATCTGTTAGCTTAAAACAGCGATGTAGCCAAGCACTTAATCTTTATATAATTGTTTTGCACTAGCGTAAAATGAGCAATTGTATTATCTAAACCGTTGTATTCAATAATAAAAATCGATACAAAACGACTGGCTATTGTTTACTGGAACAAGTAAACTCATGTCGTTGCATAAATGATGAAGACACAGAAACATCACTGAAGAACAGCTCTGCAAGCACCACGCATATCATTTATCCTGGCCCTGAAGACGATATCGTGTCCAAATGCTGCTTCATCGATTGGAATTGTGAAATATTGAAGAAGCATATCTTTCTACCCAACACCCTGTGACTCTTGAATGCGTCGAAGTATATACATCAGCAAGGAGTTTGTTTAACGAGTCATGTTGTAAATGACAGTAGCGTGTCATCTCGAGATCGCTGTGTAATCAGAAACTGGCGGGGTATCACGTTATAGACTGTTGGTGGGAGTGGGGGAGAGACTTGTTATCGATCTTTAATTCGTGCCTGACAATGGCGATGAATGACGTGTATCTGATAAATTAAGTATCAGCTAGGAGGGCAGCACTGGGTGGAAAAATCGGAACAGAATAACTGGAAGCATGTGAAATGTGATGCTACAAAACAATGTTAACAATGAAGTCAACAAATAAAGTACACAGCGGTGCTGGAAACAATATAAACAAGAGTATGGAAAACGCTTACCTAAGGAGAGGACAAATTAGTACATCTGCTGCGACCTGCAGAAATACTTAAGTTATGACTAGACAGAGAGTAATAGAGGATAAGTATTTTAGACGCTGACAAAGATCAGAATATGTAAAAGAGATCATTCAATACGTCGGTTGCAGTAGCTATGCAATGAAGAGAAAACTGACATCAGGCAGAAAGAGACAGCCGAAAGATGGGTTACTATGAAATTAAAAATATAAAATTACAACTAAATTCCGTAATGAGGAATTCATAGTTGTTTATCATTATCTAACTACAATAATATTTGTACAACATCTCGGTGTTTGTAACCTATTTGGTACTCCGCTGCGTATTTAATAAGTCAAAATTAATTTTTAAAGATACTTGTAGTATCTGGGCATTGTCGATTCTTCTCTTGTGGATGCTGGTCACTGTGTCTACATTCAGGTTGCCGAGTCTCAGAACATCAGCTACGTTTGAATACAGTTGTGATAATTTCTATAACAGCGGGTCAAAAACGTTGTAAGTAGTGTAAAGCGGAGACTTTAGAAAAATAGTTCCAATTAACACATTTACAGAAATTTACGAGCAAAATTAATCATTGTAAAACAAAAAATACATCAAATCTTTTGAACAGATTATGTAAAATAACTAAATAAAATTGTATATAATTATGATAGTGAAACAAAAATTAGCTCTCCTACTAGATGTTTACAAAGTATGTTGAAGAATACGGTTCGCCCTTAGCAAAGGCGGATCCTATCCAAAAACATACGAATTGTTAAAGCAAACACGGGAAAAAGAGCTTTAACCCCTAAAATGTTTACAAAGTATTTTCAAGATTCTACTGAACACAAATCTAAATTAAAAAAACTCTCGATCAGCAATCAAATGAATTTTAAGATAGTTTTAGTAAAGGCAGAGCCTACTCGTAATATACATTTCATTAGAAACATCTGTGAGTTTCAAGGAGTTTTTGATTCTTTTGATAGAGAAACTCTTGACGTACTATCCGATAATTTGATGTTAAAACTAAATTGACAGATCAGATTTATGAAACGTTTACGAACACAGCACCAAAAGTAAATTTCATAGGCGAAATTTTTATGCTCTTTAAAATAAATGTAGTTGTATCTACTGTCCTCTTCAACTGTGCAATACAAAACATAGTAGGAGTTGGTAAAGCAAAATCAAAATAAATTCAATTATCAGCAATAAAACTAGTAATAAAGAAACAGGGTACTGAACCAAACTGCCTGGCATTTGCAGATGATTTTGCTGTACTCTCTGAAAATCTAGGAGATGCATAAATACAAGTCAATTCCTTGGACCATATGGCCAGTACAACAGGTTTAAAAATCTTTACAAAGAAAACCAAATACTATGCTAACATAAGATAAATTTTTGCTGACAAATCTTGATCAAACAGGAAGACTCAAATCGCTCAAGCATCTATTAGAGATAATTCAAAAAAAAGAGTTTTAAAATTGTATCACAAATGAAGAGATTAAGTATATGAAATAACAAAACAAGATTTACAATAAAATTTCCTGTCAATAAATGCAAAAACAATGCGTCAAAACACAATAGTGAAACCAGAATGCCCTACACAAAAAAATTTGTTCTACTGGGCTATACATGAGACAAACTAGAAAAATTAGAGAGAGGAATCATGAGGGAAATATTAGATGTAATAAGAAGCAAAGAAGCCAGGAAAATAATAAGAAGCGGTGAAATATAGGACAAAATAACAAAAAAGAAGTAAAATGAGGGAGATATTTTTTGGACATTTATGCAAGATAAATAACACTAGACTGCGAAAATGGGTATTCAGGTACCTCTGGGAGAAGACAACATGCTGGATACGAGTAGTTAAAATATTTACAAATATACCATATAAGAGCAGGCGAATCAGCAGAAAGAGATACTCTCACAAGGAAAGTGTTAAATATAGAATAATTAGAAGACAGAAACGAAAGAGAACGACTGTTAAGTGGTATGAAAACAGAAAAAAAGAGAAGCGAGGAAAAGTTGGAATGTTGTTGGAGAAAAAGATAAGAATGAAATTTGAAGAACATGCAGATCACTCATTGTGCATCGTTAGGCAAAACGGAAAGAAAGTGAAATTACTGAAGACAGCTTTAACAGCTCAAAGGATTAGCATAAGACAGAAAGAGAGTACATGGTGGCTTCGATTTGGTCGATGCACCGGTGACTTTTTAACAAACTGGAAAATGTATTTTCGGCTATCGAGCCTGGTTGTCGAGTCCCGTCAAGCAGTTCAATAATTCAGAAGTATATGAATTAAACCGTAATAGCTGCACATAGAAATACATTGGGACAACCACAAGAAATTTTAATACCAGATACAAAGAACACGTAAGGGCTTTAGAGAGTGATGTACCCATTATACATATAATTAAAACATCCTTACTACACTGCGATAGAAGTAGACATGGCAATCTTATCCTAAAATGACAAAAGAAAAAGCATACTCCGTTTTATCAAAGTTTCGGTATATCATAATTATTATTGAATTGTTTGTAGAAATGAAATGCAGGAAGTGCATTCCACATATGTTCATAAATAAAAACGAAAATATGCTGAATGGGCCACAAGGCAACAACAGAAGGATAACACCCCAGATAATTCAGAGCTAATCATAAGCAGTTGTGGGAGGAAGAGTGAATATTTCAGGAGATGGTATTATAGAATCACTCGAATAAAACCTTCCGCACAACACATGTGCAATTGTTATTGGGTACAGGGACACAGCTGGTTACAAAGATAAGTTTTCATTTTGCGTGTTGACACTCGATTTGCTATGGGTTTAGTTATCGATTGTCACTTTTGTTTTTTGTGCTTAAGTTGTGAGGTTTTGTCTGAGTTTACATAACTCAATTTTTCGGCTGTGATTGTCATCTGTTGATAAACTCTGCTGTATCTCTCTTCCTCAACGTGTTACAATGCCCTGTTACCTAGATTTTCCTTAAACCGAGCTGCCAGCATTCTTGGAAGAGTTTTATGACTGGGATAGTTGTCTTTGTCAGGATTTTAGATGCGCTCCATCCCGAATTGAGTGACCTGCAGGCTCTTAACTGTATATCCCAAGCATTAAGGCAGATGGTTAGTGTCGAATCATTCGGAAAAATGCGAACGACAATAGAATCGCCAACACTGCTGGAATCTATAAATACACTTTCTACCTTTCACGCCTCGTGAATATCCCTAGTTAAAATTTCATGTATGAGAGTAAAAAGCAGGCTGTATACAAGGGATGCAGAGGGGAGCTATACTTGACAGCCGAAAATACACCTTCTGTGTACTACACAAATCGAAACATCCCCGTGAAAAGTATATGTTAGATTAGATTTTTTGAGAGGGTAAAAGCATGCTGCAGACGAGACATACGGAGGAGAAATGGAGCGATCGAGGTATAGCGTGCGAGGTGTGGAGTCGGCAGGTGAGCTGTGTACGCACCTGCAGCTGGCGGTGCGGTGATTGGCGGGTGGCGGCCTGTGGCTGTCGGCGCGTCAGAGCCGTGGGGCGGCGGGCGGCGGACTGGCGCCGGCCGCAGCAGCCCTGGTCCAGCCGCGCACGCGCCGCCCCCGCCGCCCACTCCGCCCCCCTGCTGCCGCCGCCGCTGCCGCCGCCGCCCACGCTGCGCACCGGGCCCCGGGAACGCGCCGTCTGACCATTCACAACGCACCCCGTGCCACCCGAGGCAGAGGCCGCAGTCTCGAGGCTCGTAGCTCGCATTATGCAGGTCAACGGCGAAAGGTGTCTCCAACGTAACTAAACATACTACAAACATGCCACTCACTGCTGTGAAAGCTGTTGTCAGGCACTTGGAAAGATACCAGTCCACCTAGTGGCGAGACAGCCTATCGTAAGATTTAATATTTTTTTAAATTATTTTTCGACGTATCGTATGAAATACACTACTGGCCGTTATAATTGCTACACCAAGAAGAAATGCAGATAATAAACGGGTATTCATTGGATAAATATACTATAACTAACATGTCATTACATTTTCATGCAATTTGGGTGCATAGATACTGAGAAACCAGTACCCAGAACAACCACTTTTGGCCCTAATAACAGCCTTGATACACCTGCGCAATGAGTCAAACAGAGCTTGGATGGCGTGTACAGGTACAGCTGCCAATGGAGCTTCAACACGATACCACAGTTCATTAAGAGTAGTGACTGGTGTATTGTGACGAGCCAGTTGCTCGGTCACCATCGACCAGATGTTTTCAATTGGTGCGAGTTCTGGAGAATCTGCTGGCCAGGGCAGCAGTCGAACATTTTCTGCACCCAGAAAGGCCCGTACAGGACCTGCAACATGCGGTCGTGCATTATCCTGCTGAAATGTAGGGTTTCGCAGGGATCGAATGAAGGGTAGAGCCACGGGTCGTAACACATCTGAAATTTAACGTCCACTGTTCATAGTGCCGTCAATGAGAACAAGAAGTGACTGAGACGTGTAACCAATGGCACCCCATACCATCAAGCTGGATGAAACGCCAGTATGGCGATGACGAATACACACTTCCAATGTGCGCTCGCCGCGTTGTCGCCAAACACGGATGCGACCATCATGATGCTGTAAACAAAACCTGGATTCATCTGAAAAAATGACGTTTCGCCATTCGTGCACCCAGGTTCGTCGTTGAGTACAACATCGCAGGCGCTCCTGTCCGTGATGCAGCGTCAAGGGTAACCGCAGCCACGGTCTCTGAGCTGATAGTCCATGCTGCTGCAAACGTCGTCGAACTGTTCGTGAAGATTGTTGTTGTCTTGCAAACGTCTGCATCTGTTGACTCAAGGATCGAGACTTGGCTGCACGATCCGTTACAGCCATGCGGATAAGATGTTTGTCATCCCGACTGCTAGTGATAGGAGGCCGTTGGGATCCAGCACGGCGTTGCGGATGACCCTCCTGAACCCACCGATTCCATATTCTGCTAACAGTCATTGGATCTCGACCAACGCGAGCAGCAATGTCGCGATACGATAAACCGCAATCGCAATGGGCTACAATACGACCTTTATCAAAGTCGAAAACGTGATGGTACGCATTTCTCCTCCTTACACGAGGGATCACAACAACATTTCACCAGGCAACGCCGGTCAACTGCTGTTTGTGTATGAGAAATCGGTTGGAAACTTTCCTCATGTCAGCACGTTGTAGATGTCGCCAGCGGCGCCAACCTTGTGTGAATGCTCTGAAAACCTAATCATTTGCATATCACTGCATCTTCTTCCTGCCGGTTAAATTTCGCTTCTGCAGCACGTCATCTTCGTGGTGTAGCAATTTTAATGGCCATTAGTGTATTTATTACGCTGTGAAACAAAAAAAGAAACAATAAACCACGAAGGAATGGGACGGAAGTGATGTACAGCAAAAGACAAACAAATAATTACAATTTCAGAAAAATTGGATGATTTATTCAAGAGCAAGAGTTTCAGAAATCGAGAACGTCAATAAGGCGCTAATCCACCCCAGGCCCTTATGAAAGCCGTTATTCGATTTGGCACTGATGGAGCTGTTGGGGGCCCAACTGAGGGATATCGAGCCAAGTTCTGCCCTACTGGCGCCTTCGACCGTCAAACTTCCGAGATGGTTGGAGCGCCCTACCCATAATGCTCCGGCTACCTGGCTGTCCAAGGTAGGGTTTGGCGAGCACGAAGACCCTCGCCGTATGCGGATGGGCATTATCTTATTGAAATCTAAGCCCAGGGCCATATACTATAATTGACGTACCACTGTGAACAAGGGTGCTGCGGATGACAACTAAAGGGATCCTGGTGTGAAATGCAGTGACACCTCAGGCGATGAGCCGTATGTTGGGCGACAGTCACGTTAGTGTCATAAGATTGCCCACGCAGGGTGTCTCCAGACACATCGCTGGTCATCGGAGCTCAGTTCAAAGCGGGATTCACCAATCACGACAATTCTGTTCCAGTTAACGAGGTTCAAGGCCGAAGACGATTCTGGAGACGCCCCAGACAGCGGTGGGATATCAACCTGGTTGTCTTCCACCATACGGCCCGAGAGACAGGATTGATGGTCTGGGGTGCCATTCCATAGCAGATCCCCTTTGCTTGTCATCCGAGGCACTCTCACCTCACAGCAGTATATCGACAATCTTCTATGTCCCATTTCATTGCACTTCATGTGAAAGCATCGCTGGATTACATTTTATCATAATAATGCCGGCCCGCGAAACGCGAGAGTTTCCACGCCCTGTCTTCGTGCTTGCCAAGCCCTACTTTGACAAGCACGGTCGCCAGCTATCTCCCCAACTGAGTATATTTTAAGCACTATTGGCAGGACTCTCCAAATAATACAGGGTTTTGAGGACCTAGCGCGGAAGTTGGACGGAATTTGGGACGATGTTCACCAACACATCCAACAAATCTATCAGTCAATGCTAAGTTGAGTAACTGCTTGCATAAGAGCTAAAAATGGACCAACACTTTATTGACTTACTAATTTTGTGACGCTCTTTCTCTTGAAAAAACCATGCATTTTTCTGAAATTGTAATAATTTATTTGTTCCTATCTATATATCACATCTACCGCTTTCTGTCCTTCTTCTCTTCTTCTTCTTCTTCTTCTTCTTCGAGTGTATATTTTTGCATCCCAAGCATTCGTTAACTGTAGAGGACATGAATGTTCTCGAAATAAAAGTAAAAACTGATTCAGTTACATAAGGTGTAACGTAGTCACAAAGAAAGACTTTCGAAATTGCATATACCTGTTGGGTACCCCACTGAAAGAAAAAACTACAGTATTTCATGCATCAAAATCGTATGCACCGCTTTACAAAAAAATGAAGAACCAAGAAGACATGATCGGATATCAGCATAATTTAGTACACGTACAAAAGCATTGGCATGTATGTAAAAAATTGTGTGACAGATATAATTTACACCAAAGTGCATTTTCGTTCTTCCTGTTTAGTGTTGTCAGCAGAGCTGGTAGTGTACCCTGATGTGACAAAAGGTATAGGATACATCTTAATATCGTGTTGTATCTCCTGATTCACACCATAGTGCAGCAGCTCGACGTGACATGGACTCAACAAGTTGTTGGGAACCTCCTGCAAAAATATCGAGCCATACTGTCTCTATAACCGTTCAAAATTGCGAAAATGTTGCCACTGCAAGATTAATCCGAACTTCGTAGGGTCTGCGCCACACTCGAACCCTACCATTAGCTCTTACCAACTGAAATCGGGACACGTCTGACCAGGCCACGATTTTCCAGTCGTCTACAGTCCAACCGTTATGGTCACGAGACCAGGAGAGGCGTTGCAGGTCATGTAGTACTGTTAGCAAAGGGTCTCGCGTCGGTCGTTTGCTGCCATAGCCCATTAATGTCGAAATTTCACCACACTGTCCCAACGGATATGTTCGTCGTACGTCTGACGTTGATTTCTGCGGTTATTTCACACAATATAGCTTGTCTGTTAACATTAAGAACTCTACGCAAATGCCGCTGCACTCGGTCGTTAAGTGAAGGCCGTCAGCCGCTGCGTTTCCGTGATGAGAGGTAATGCATGAAATTTGGTATTCTCGGAAAGTCTTGACACAGTGGATCTCTCAGTACTGAATTCCCTAACGATTTCCGAAATGTAATTTCTCATGCGTCAAGCTCCAACCGCCATTTCCCGTTGAAAGTCCGCTAATTCCCGCTGTGCGGCCATAATTACGTCGGAAACCCTCTACAGTCTCCATTTCTTCCTGAACTGTCTCAGCAGCATTACGCCTTGTGCTCGGTCGGCCACTACGGGGCCTATCGTCTAAACAACCCGTGGCTTCGAACTTCGAAATCATTCTTGCCACATCTGCATTTCTCAACGGACCTTTACCCGTTCGAACCCCCTTACTATGGCGATAGGATCGTAACGCTGACCTAGCACATTCCCCATTCTGATAATACAGCTTCACTAAAAGCGCCTTTTCAGGTAACGTCAACATGCTGCGACTGCTGGTGCATCTGATTCTCTCTCACATTACAGCTCCTTTTATACACGATGGTCATGCGCAGTCACTGACGTTTTGCTGTCCAGCGCCATCTGTCGGACATTTTGTGAACTTTGTTTGTTTTGTTTTTTGTTCTAATAAAGCCTCATGTAATTCCACGAATGTGTGTCAATTTTTACCTCTCTATCTACATTACTCCGTGGTTTATTAAGTTTTCAAATTTATAATGACTTTTTGATCACCCGGTAGATGCTGCGTCTACGTGTCATATGGCGTTATCAGTACTTGACAGAGTTATGTGAGTCTGTATTTGGCCAATTGGTCAAAACGTGCAATATCCAGATTTTTGGGGCATCCAGATGTGACAATGGCCAGTTGTCGGAGAGCATGGGAAACTGAGCGCATTTATGCTCGTCTTCAAAATTCCGGTTGACGACGTCCGACCACCACAAGAGAGACTCGCCCTATTGTGTACCAGGTACTTCGTAGACCCTGCACATGAGCATCTGCCATGCGAGAACAAATAATGGGCTATACGAATGCATGGTTGACGGCGATATGTACTGATAAAATTCTCTCAAGCTGACATGATAAGTAGCCGGCCACTGTGAACGAGCGGTTCTAGGCGCTTCAGTCCGGAACCGCGCTGCTGCTACTGTCGCAAATTCGAATCCTGCCCGGGCATGGATGTGTGTGATGTTCTTAGGTTAGTTACGTTCTAAGTCTAGTGGACTGATAACCTCAGATGTTAACTCCCATTATGTTTAGAGCCATTTGAACCATTTTTTGACATGATAAGTGGTGTGGAACAAGCAGTTCGCAACATGATCACGAAACTGCAGAAGAAATTTGTTGAGAAATGAGCCGCATCCTTTCAAAATTCAAGCCCTACATCCAGAATAATAAGGAAGAAGTCGGAGCTTCTCAGGAGAATGTCATTAAAACGTCGACAACGGCTGGGATTGTGGTATGCTAACACCATGTTCCTTCATAACGCATCCGGTGATGAATGACTAAGGATGACATGACGCTCGGTTGACTATAGCGTGGTCCTTAGAACCTAATCGCCCGATTTCCATTTTTTTCCTTACCTTTGTTTTTGTTAACACCATGGATACACAAATTATAGAGGGAAACCAGACGTGAATAATGCATCTGACTGTAAGCTGGATAAGACAGAGGTAGAACTTGTACAAGATCTGTCGAGCACTTAAGTTCGTCACCAACAGGATGCCGAGATGTTACTGCATCTTGTTTCATTACTTCGCTTGCTTTCTCGGTTTTTCTGCGGTAACTTTCTAAAGCAGTTTCAAAGACGGGATATTACATAGCAAATTTCATATTCCAATTTGCTATTCCTCATATAAAAATTACCAGTGATAACCAGTGAAGGCATGTGTGAAGACGCCGCGGACAGCGGTGGGATGCCAACCTGAGTATCATCCAACATACAGACTGACAGCCAGTAGTGATGGTCTTAGGTGACATTTCGTATCATAGCAGGAGCCCCATAGCACGCTTACAGCGCAGAGGTAGGTCGATGATATTCTACGGCCCGTTCTGTTGTCCTTTATAGCGGCCATCCTTTGCTTACATTTTCAGCAAGATAATGCTCGCCCACACATGGAGGGAGTTCCTACGGACTTGCCTTAGTTTTTACCAAATCTTACCTTGTCCAGCGAGGCGGTCGGATCTCTCCCCAGTTGAGAACGTTTCCAGCATTATGGGCATGATGCTCCAACCAGCTCGGGATTTTGACGATCTAGGGCACCAGTTGGACAGAATTTGGCACGATATCCCTCAGGAGCATATCCAACAACTCTAACAATCAATGGCAAGCCGCATAACTGTTGGCATAACGATCAGCGGTAGACCAACCCATTTTTGACTTGTTCTGTTTTTTCTCCTTAGAGTCTATATGCCAACGGCCTTACCGCAGTGGTAACAATGGTTCCTGTCAGATCACCGAAGTTAAGCGCTGTCGGCTAGCACTCGGGTAGGTCTCTGTCCGGGTCTGCCGACTGGTGTTGGCAAGCTGGGTTCTCTCAGCCCTTATGGGCCAGTTGAGAAGCTACTTGACTGAGAAGTAGCGACACCGGTCACGAAAACTGACAACGGCCGGGAGAGCTGTGCGCTGACCACATGCCCTCCGTGTCCGCATCCGGTGAACCTCAGGGCTGAGGTTGAGACCGCGACAGGTCGCCACCGTTGGACCTTCAAGGGCTGATCTGGACGGTGTTTGTTTGAAACTTCCTGGCAGATTAAAACTGTGCGCCGGACCGAGACTCGAACTCGGTACCTTTGCCTTTCGCGGGCAAGTGCTCTACCAACTGTGTTACCCAAGCACGCTGCAGAGTGAAAATCTCATTCTGGTGTTTGTTTGCTTTTAGAGTGCATATATGTACCAGGTGTCTCCCCTAAAAGTTGTCAGGCATATTTTCTCCGGTGTAGATATCTGCAGTGTCACTATTGCTGTTTGTAGCTGGAGTCAACCTAAGCAAATATTTCTCATCACGTCTTTCATGCAATGCCCAGTGGCGACGGAGCGCGTCGCCTTGTTTTCCGTCATAAAAAACATTAATTTTTGAAGCGGAATGTTACGTGCCTGTTCGTTAGTTGGTCCCAAATTATTGTTTTATCAGTATGTATTAACTTCGACAGTAAAACACGTGGCCGTTCTATCGAAAGAGCATGCAAAATTCTGTTTTAAAAATCGTTTTGTTTGTAACTGGAAACAAAGTGACGCTTTCCATCCACACTGGGAGTGGTGTTTGTTCGGCCTGAATCCAACCAGACATTTCAATTGTGAAATTGCAGATACTTGTCGAAACACCAGGGAAAACGCTTCTGTCGAGACACCCTGCATATACAGGGCGTCCCACCTAACTGTACCACACCACATACTTTCGAAACGAAGTAAAATGTAAAAAATGCAACTGATTGGGCAGAAATTTACAGTGTAAAAAAATCATCACTTTCAGCAAAAGATTGCGTTTTTTTAATGTGCACATGTGTCTTTTTGTACAGAAATGTAACTAGAGGTAGAGCTAGTGACGACAGACTTGTGTTCAATGCTCTGAACATCACACCTTCTAAAATTCGTAAACTTTAAAGCAGGGCTTCCCAACGTGTGGTCCGCGGACCCCTTAGGGGTCCGCCGGCTCTTTCTAGGGGGTCCGCGGCCACCTTTCACCAAATCGTTTAAAATAATGAGTAAAATTACTGAATAAAAATGTGAAAATCAAATTCATCACTTTTTTTTTCGTGTGATCCCCTAGCAACCTTTGCGGTTCCTAAGTGAGAACGTATACACAGTTTAGTGCCGGAGAATGCGGCTTCTCTGATCGGCTGTTTAGCAACAATACGGGGGTCGTTTGTGCGCTGGCTCACGGCGCTAGTACGCTGAAACCTTTTACGCATGCGCGGAGCGAGCTTTGTCGACCAATCACAGCGCTCGCTGGCACGTATGCGGTCCCATGCATCATTAAATGTTAAACTTGCTTTGTCAGTGCACTACTTATTTCATAAGTCGATTTTTGACCAGTTTATTACTTCTAACATGGATCGGTGGCTGAAGTCAGGATCACTGAAGAAGGGTGCAGTTTCTCCATCGCCTTCACAACAAGGGAAGTTTCCAGTTGAAATGAATGAGGAGGGAGGACGACCAGAGGAAGACTTTACACACATTTGAACATTTTTCTTCGGGTTTCACGCCCCCCCCCCCCCCCCCACACACACACACACAACCACACACACACGCACGACTGTTACGAAATATGAATGCTCCTTACACAGCAGTAGCCATATAGTGGAATTGAACAGACCATAAGCGGCAGCTTGTCAACATCAAACAGTTTGGACGTGACGTTGATTGCTCTTGGAGGAAGAGAGCTCCATCGTGTGAAATTTCAATTACCAAGTAATTTTAATCAGGCTATAGTGTTTTGAACAAAGTGAGTAAATTCACTAGTAACTGTCTGGATACAGTGGGAATTCAAATTGGATCGTTAATTTCAAGTTGTTTCCATTCATCTCTAAACCAAAGACTATTGATACTTCGAGGGGGGGAGGGGGAGGGGGGGGGGTCATTGGGAACATGGCACTTGTATTAAGAAGCTTTCAGTTCCCATGGGTTTCGTTCTGAAACTCAAACTTACTGTGCTCTTGATTGACCAGGGGTCCGCCATGGATTTTCGACTGAAGAAGGGGTCCGCCAGCTGAAAAGGTTGGGAAGCCCTGCTTTAAAGGATGCCAAAGACGCTACAGTTTTTGCAGCAATGCGCAGAGCAAGGGTTGCCTACAGCAGATTTCAGGCAGTGCAGGCAACCCGCGTTACGGGATTTATGAAGAAATTGTGGCACAGTCTGCATTGTTTAAAGTGTTCTAGAAGGTATAACGTTTAGACCAGTGAAACCAAATCTATACCACCATTAATCGTACCTCTAGTCCTCACTTCGGTGGAAAAAACATGCAAGTTCCGTTTCAAGAAACGTAACTTTGTGTTGAAAGTGATGTGTGTCTGCCTGTAGGGATTGTGGATTCCTGCCTATTGCATGAGCCCCTGACTTCGATGCACCCCTAACCAATTGCATTTTTCACATTTTGTTTGAGTTCGGTAATATAGGAGATGTAAACTTAGATAGGACACCCTTTGCATGCAAGATGTTTGTTTTAACTTGAGACATGTAAATATAACGAAAACGACACATCATACGAAAAAATGTACTAAGTAAAAGTTAATATTAGTAAAGGGAACATCTACCAATGACCACTTCCTAACCACCTCCCATGCGTGGGCGGCGTCAACATTGTATTTTCAAATGAGAACTTCCCGTTTTTACTGCATATTCGGATTGTTCATCAAAAAATACATACAGTTTACTCAAACCATTGTTTCCCATTCGTACTAGATGGTGCTGTAATCGACAAATATCAAGTATGCCTGTTTTTGCAATAAAGGTCCGACGCATTTGATTCTACATTTCATTTAAAATGTAAATGTAAACCTTTGTGTTCAAGTGTTTGATATTGGTGTTCAAACGTTACTTGAATGTTGCAAACATGATTGTACATTACAAATACTATTGCTAGACACATTTCGAGAATGCCAGTGTCTAGCCATAGTAATTGTACTGCATAGTCACATTTGCAACATTCGAGTAACGTTTGATGATCAATATCAACCATTTGAACACAATGGTTTACTTTTACATCATAAATGAAATGTAGAATCAAAAGCGTTGGTTCTTAATTTGCAAAAACGGGAACACTTTATATCTGTCGATTAGAGCGCCATCTACCACGAATTGAATGCAATGGGTTGAGTAAACCGCACGTAGTTTTTGGCGTTACAATACCGATGCCAAAAAGAGTGAAGACTATGTATAAACGCGGACAGTGTGATAGAAAACTGTATACTCAATTCAATCAGCGATGAAATATAACAGATTCAAGCAAATTATGCGCTGTAAAGACTAATGACCGAAAAAAACACATTAATATTCAGGACTAACAGTCATATCACACATCAGCGATGGTGCCGTTGCGAATGGCACTTTGGATCTCATGGACGAACGAAGCGAGGTGAATTTCGCAATATCTATGTTCTTGGGATCTTTTTGATTTTTATACCCGAAAATTATCGATTTCCAAAAATACCATCATGCGTGATCATAAACTATGTTCCATGATTCTACAGTCGATTGACGTTACTGATATAGGCGTACAATTGCGCATATCCTCTTGAACACGAAACTGACACGCATTTTTTTTCCAATCGCTTAATACCTTATGTTATTCTAGCGATTCGCAATAAACTACCGTTAGAGGAGGAGCAACGGGCCGCACATAATTAGTCTCCTGAGAGTGTGACTGTATGTGGCTTCTGCTCTAGAACATTCGAAATTTGCATGCAGGAAAGATATCCCATAGCTGTCGTATGTACGTTCTCATCCCTCTGCACATCAAAGATACTAAAGCGACAAGGACGCTTGTAATGAGAATTGACATGAGATTGGAAAAGTTAATTTGGGTTACTATTACTTGCATTCTTCACATAATAACTTGGTATCACTAGGAAAAGTCGGAGAAACAAATACATACTGGGTAATATTAACAAACCCTTGCTTTAACATGCAGACTAAAGTGACAAGAACAGAAATGGCAAAATAGCCTGTCTTGCCCTATGCGTCACAGTGGTGTACATCGTTCTCATCAGATGTCTCCCGTACTCTTCCAACATTTAAGAACATAGAGATATCTACCGCCAGCAGGATGCAGCGGAAAACTAAACGAACTGTAAACAACTATGGTTGTTTCCAGAAACAATGATCCATCTGGACAAGTCTGTCGTCAAAACTCATTACAGCGCAGATCTGCAGGATTTCAGTGTAAATTCTATATGAAATGCACTCGCGGTTGTGTATGTGGACAGCCAATAACCGTATAATGGAATGACAGCAATGGGAATTCGTGCGGGACTTTGACTTGAACCCGAGTCCCGGTCCGGCACAAATTTTCATTGGCGTCTTTCCGTTATGCACCTAATGGCTGTCCACTTTCGCAACCGCGAGTACATCGCATGTATTTCACAACGGATTTAGACGCTGTAGTACCTATTCCTTCGGCCGGACGCGGTGGCCAAGCGGTTCTAGGCGCTTCGGTCCGGAACCGCGCGACTGCTACGGTCGCAGGTTCGAATCCTGCCTCGGGCATGAATGTGTGTTATGTCCTTAGGTTAGTTACGTTTAAGTAGTTGTAAGTTCTAGGGGACTGATGACCTCAGATGTTAAGTCCCATAGTGCTCAGAGCCATTTGAACCATTTTGAACCTGTGCCTTCGGCCATGCAAATATGTCTGACGGAACATTGCATCGTACTTTTTAACAACACAGGCACAGCAATATCGTAGTAAAATCTATTGTTGGGTAGAATACAGAATTCCGGCAATATGATAGCTGAGTAACTGGCTCAACAACAGCCTTCGATATTGCCCGTTGGCTTCGAACTGCAGCGTTCTTGGAGTGTGGTGGGTTACCTCATACGTGTATGGAACTCTGGTTTGTTTTGCTTGGCGACGAGAGTATTCCCATCTAATGCTATGTTTGTAGTATGCATTTGGTTTTTAGAGGATGTTGTGGATCTACTAGATGTGTGGGGACATTAGTAAATCCACAAGTTTGGCTGCTTGCACAGAAGGTAATTAGCATACACTTCCAATCTCCCAAAGCTCAAACATTATCCTTCGTTATCCTAGAAACGAGAGTAAACAGTGATTACACCTGACGTGAATCTGAAATGACGCCATCGTCCTTCAGATACTTATTTTCTCACAAATGAGAGTGTGATGAAATTTATGCTATACACTGAACAATAATATTAACGTCACTGAAGTGAGGAAAGCTGATGATTCGACAATTGAAAGGTAACTAAGTCTAGAGATATACACCGACATGAGGGAAGTTATGAGTTACCGATATGCACCTATGTATAGTATCGCGTACACAAGGTATAATAGGGCAGTACATTGGCGGAGTTATCAGTTGCATTCAGTTGACACCTGTGGTAAAGTATCCGACGTGATTACGGTTGCACGACGGCAGTTAACAAAGTTTGAATGCGAAATGGTAGTTCAGGTATACACATGGGAAATTCCATTTCGGAAATCGTTAGATAAATCATTTTTTTCGAGATAAACACTGTCTGAGTGAGCCGAAAACAACAAATTTCACTCATTATCACTCACCACGAACAAACAGAGGCCGACGGCCTTCACTTAACGACAGAAAGCAAAGGCATTTGCGTCGAGTTGTCAGTGCTAACAGACGCCCAACACGACGTGACAAAACCGAAGAAATCAATGTGTGCTGTTGACGAACGTAACCGTTAGGACAGAGCGGCGAAATTCGGGGTTAATAGATCATGGCAGCAGACGACCGACGTGAGTGCCTTTGGTAACAGCACGACATCGCCTGCAGCGTCCCTCCCGGTCTCGTAACCATATCAGTTGGACCCTAGACGAGTGGAAAATGTAGCCTGCTCAGATCAGTCCCGATTTCACTTGATGTGAGCTGAGAGTAGAGCTCAAGTGTGGTGCAAACCCCACGAAACGTTGGACCCTAGTTGTTAACAAGGTACTGTGCAAGCTGGTGGTGGCTCCATAATGGCGTGGGCTGCGTTTGCATGGAATGGACTGGGTCCTCTGGAGCAACTGAATTGACCATTGACTGGAAATGGTAATGATTTCGCTACTTGGAGACTAACAGCAGCCATTTATGGACGCTGTGGCCGAGCGGTTCTAGACCCTTCAGTGCGGAACCGCACTGCTGCTACGGTCGCAGGTTCGAATCCTGCCTCGGGCATGGATGTGTGTGATGTCCTTAGGTGAGTTAGGTTTAAGTAGTTCTATGTCTAGGGGACTGATGAGCTCAGATGTTAAGTCTCATAGTGCTTAGAGCCATCTGAACCATTTGAACCACTCATGGACTTAATGTTCGGTAACAACGATGGAATTCTCATGGACGAGAACGTGCTGTGTCACTGCGCCACAATTGTTCGCAATTGGTTTGAAGAAGATTTTGTACAATTTGGGCAAATGATTTGGCCATCCATATAGCTCGACATGAATCCCATCCAACGTTTATGGGACATAATCTAGAGGTCAGTTAGTGCAGAAAATCCTGAAGCGGCAACACTTTCGCAGTTATGGACAGCTGTAGAGGCAGAATGCCCCTATTTCTGCAGGGGTCTTCCAGCGACTTGGTGAGTCCATGCCACATTGATTTGCTGGGCTACGACGGGCAAAAGGAGGTCCGCCACGATATTAGGAAGTATCCCATGACATTTGTCGCCTCACTGTATATTTTCAAATGGTGACTGAATCCCTTAAAGTAAGGGATAAGGAAGCCTTATTAATAATTAGAGGTAACGTACTACGGTATACCAGGAATAGTTACCGTGGGTTCAGACGACACAATTAGAGCAATGGAATTCTGGCTTTCTGTATTGTATCGAATTTTCGCTTTAAGTTCGTTATCTATTATTATGGTATTTGTAAGATTCAGTAAATCGTGTCTTTTTTTTCTTTTTTTTTCTCTCTTTGGGAACTGGAAATTATGGCGCCCTGGTGGTCCTTTGAAAACTACACTACTGGTTCAAAATGGTTCAAATGGCTCAGAGCACTATGGGACTTAACATCTGTGGTCGTCAGTCCCCTAGAACTTAGCACTACTTAAATAACCTGCCCGAGGCAGGTATCGAACAGTCGCGCGGTTCCGGACTGAAGCGCCTAGAAACGCTCGGCCACCGCGGCCGGCTTACACTACTGGCCATTAAAAATGCTAGACCAAGCAGAAATGCAGATGATAAACGAGTATTCATTGGAAAAATATATTATACTAGAACTGACATGCGATTACATTGTCACGCAGTTTGGGTGCATAGATCCTGAGAAATCGGTACCAAGAACAACCACCTCTGGTCGTAATAACGACCTTGATACGCCTGGGCATTGAGTCAAACAGAGCTTGGATGGCGTGTACAGGTACAGCTGCCAATGCACCTTCAACACGATACCACAGTTCATCAAGAGTAGTGTCTGGCGTATTGTGACGAGCCAGTTGCTCGGCCACCATTGACCAGCCGTTTTCAGTTGGTGAGAGATCTGGATAATGTGCTGGCCAGGGCAGCAGTCTAACATTTTCTGTATCCAGAAAGGCCCGCACAAGGCCTTTCGTGCATTATCCTACTGAAATGTAGCGTTTCGCAGGAATCGAATGAAGGCTAGAGCCACGGGTCGTAACACATCTGAAATGTAACGTCCACTGTACAAAGTGCCGTCAATGCGAACAAGAGGTGACCGAGACGTGTAACCAATGGCACCCCACACCATTACGCCGTGTGATACGCCAGTAAGGCGATGACGAATACACGCTTCCAATGTGCGTTCACCGCGATGTCGCCAAACACGGATGCGACCATCATGATGCTGTAAACAGAACCTGGATTCATCCGAATAAATGATGTTTTGCCATTCGTGCACCCAGGTTCGTCGTTAGGTACTCCATCCCAGGCGCTCCTGTCTGTGATGGAGCGTCAAAGGTAACCGCAGCCATGGTCTCCGAGCTGATAGTCCATGCTGCTGAAATCGTCGTCGAACTGTGGTTGTTGTCTTGCAAACGTCCCCATCTGTTGACTCAGGGATCGAGACGTGGCTGCACGATCCGTTACAGCCATGCGGATAAGATGCCTGTCATCTCGACTGCTAGTAATACGAGGCCGTTGGGATCCAGCACGGCGTTCCGTATTACCCTCCTGAACCCACCGATTCCATATTCTGCTAACAGTCATTGGATCTCGACCAACGCGAGCAGCAATGTCGCCATACGACAAACCACAATCCCGATAGGCTAAAATACGACCTTTATCAAAGTCGGAAACGTGATGGTACGCATTTCTCCTCCTTACAAGAGGTCTCACAACAACGTTTCACCAGGCAACGCCGGTCACCTGCTGTTTGTGTATGAGAAATCGGTCGGAAACTTTCCTCGTGTCAGCACGTTGTAGGTGTCGCCACCGGCGCCAACGTTGTGTGAATGCTCTGAAAAGCTAATCATTTGCGTATCACAGCATCTTCTTCGTGTCGGTTTAATTTCGCGTCTGTAGCACGTCATCTTCTTGGTGTAGCAATTTTAATGGCCAGTAGTGTATGTTTGTGTTGTATTTCGGGGCTTGCGACTATGTCAATGATCGACGTGGTCGAGTTGTATCGAAGACTCCGGTTCATCCTACTAACTCACCATCCCTACATCAGCCACACTGCCGTCCATCCAGTCGGTCCTATCATTTGCAGGACTTTGTCCAGACCACATCACGGCCGGGCGCAGCTATTAATCACTGTATAAGAGCTGCAATGTGATATTCTGTCTCAGAAGCCGTTTCCTTGATGAATGAAGTGACGTTATCTGTGTAAATGTTGGAGCGATGTGATGAAGTACCGCAATATCTAATCAGTTTCCACTTTTTTCCCAGGTTTAACCATTGCTCTGAAATTACACGGTCAACAATCGCATTCCAAACACTTTCTTCGGCACTAGAGCGCAGGACAGCTAGCAGTCTACTTGCTGCTAAGGAAACGAGAACTTTTTGCCTGAAAGAGGTTATTACCTTTCTGCGAGTGTATAATATTATATAAGACTACTGTAGTTCAGGCTGCGGAAGAGCTACTCAGTTATCAATGAAGTAATGCAAATAAATGAATACGCAGTCAGTGTGACCCTGTGAGTACTTTTGTACTCATTAATCCAGAAACAATAGCCTCAAGCGACATTGGATATTTCTCAAGTACAACTAGCAACACAAGATAGCTTCTAACAACCCTATGTCGATTCTACTTTAGGTACCACAAAAGGAAAAACAATCGTTACATTAACATTTCCATCAGCATTGAAGTTTTCCAAAAGTTTTTTTCCGAAATTAGAAAGAAATTAGTAAGATTTATCGATTCACCTAGGCACTTATAGGGATTTGCACAACTTTATTTTCATTTCGACTACTTTGCATTATACTGCGTGAAGAGTTTGACAAAGCACTGAAGATCCCCGGGAGTAGACAACATTCCATTAGCACTACTGACGGCCTTGGGAGAGCCAGTCCTGACAAAACTCTACCATCTGGTGAGCAAGATGTATGAGACAGGCGAAATACCCTCAGACTTCAAGAAGAATATAATAATTCCAATCCCAAAGAAAGCAGGTGTTGACAGATGTGAAAATTACCGAACTATCATTTCAATAAGTCACTGCTCCAAAATAATACCTCTAATTATTTACAGACGAATGGAAAAACTAGTAGAAGCCGACCTCGGCGAAGATCAGTTTGGATTCCGTAGAAATATTGGAGCACGTGAGACAATGCTGACCCTACGACTTATCTTAGAAAATAGATTAACGAAACGCGAACCTATGTTTCTATCATTTGTAGACTTAGAGAAAGCTTTTGACAATGTTGACTGGAATATTCTCTTTCAAATTCTGAAGGTGGCAAGGGTAAAATACAGGGAGCGAAAAGCTATTTACAATTTGTATAGAAACCAGATGGCAGTTATAAGAGTTAAGGGGCATGAAAGGGAAGCAATGGTTGGGTAGGGAGTGAGACAGGGTTGTAGCCTCTCCCCGATGTTATTCAATCTGTATATTGAGCAAGGTGTGAAGGAAACAAAAGAAAAATTCGGAGTAAGTATTAAAATCCATGAAGAAGAAATAAAAACTTTGAGGTTCGCCGATGACATTATAATTCTGTCAGAGACAGCAAAGGACTTGGAAGAGCAGTTGAAAGGAATGGATAGTGTCTTGAAAGGAAGATATAAGAAGAACATCAACAAAAGCAAAACGAGGATAATGGAATGTAGTCGAATTAAGTAAGGTGATGTTGAGGGTATTAGCTTAGGAACTGAGACACTGAAAGTAGTAAATGAGTTTTGCTATTTAGGAAGTAAAATAACTGATGATGGTCGAAGTAGAGAGGATATAAAATGTAGACTGGCAATGGCAAGGAAAGCGTTTCTGAAGAAGAGAAACTTGTTAACATCGAAGTCTTTTCTGAAAGTATTTGTTTGGAGTGTAGCCATGTATGGAAGTGAAACATGGACGATAAGTAGTTTGGACAAGAAGAGAATAGAAGCTTTTGAAATGTGGTGCTACAGAAGAGTGCTGAAGATTAGATGGGTAGATCACATAACTAATGAGGAAGTATTGAATAGGATTGGGGAGAAGAGAAGTTTGCGGCACAACTTGACTAGACGAAGGGATCGATTGGTAGGACATGTTCTGAGGTATCAAGGGATCACCAATTTAGTACTGGATGGTGGCGTGGAGGGTAAAAATAGTAGAGGGAGACCAAGAGATGAATACACTAAGCAGATTCAGATGGATGTAGGCTGCAGTAGGTACTGGGAGATGAAGAAGCTTGCACAGGATACAGTAGCATGGAGAGCTGCATCAAACCAGTCTCAGGACTCAAGACCACAACAACAACAACTTTGCATTACTTTTTATAGTTCTGGTAATAGTTATTCAAAACCGCAGACACAGAGTTTCACTCTAGGTATTTAAAATTTTTATTAGATCCTACTTCAGTTTTATTATGTCATTTCTCTTTACTTCTGTCTTCGTTTGTCATAAAGCAATCGCACACAAATTTAAAGAATTCCTACTTCTTCAGAATACGCCCGCCCATTCGTTGAACAAACGGGTCATCCAGAGCCTTTCAGATTTTTGCTTTTTGTGTGCTGTATAAAGACAATGTTGTGAAGTTTGGTGTAATAAATTAGTTACGTGACAATCACTCCGATTGGTTAGTGCCTTCCTCGCTAATGTCTACAAACAGAGCGGTTCGCAACGTTTTAGTAACATGGGGCCCATAAATCTTGTGGGTCGTGCACGTTTCGAGATTTACATTTTAACAGTTTTGAGTAAAGATTTGGTCAAAACTCAACAAGTTTTTTGTTCTGGTGGTAACTTTGATACAGGGTGACAATTATTGAACAATATGAAAAAGAATAGTCATAACTTCTGCAACGGTTTGTGTTAGGACGTTCAAACTGCACGGTTGGCTGCGGGACATGATGGGGATTAGTACGCGCATAGTTTAGTTTAGCCCATTTTCATTTAGATAGCTTCACCAAAAAATCAAAATTGGCGCATTTTGGGGACTAAGAATCCGCATTTTGCGATCGAGAAGTCTGTTGACCCTCCACAGGTGACTGTGTGGTGTGCAGTGCCCATTCACGGAATAATCAATCGATATTCCTTCCTTGGTGGCTCGGTGACTACCGAACTGTACGTGAAGGCTTTGGAAAATGACTTCATCCCCATTATACAAAGTGACGCTGATTTCGACAAGATGTGGTTCATGCGAGACGGAGCTCGATCCCACCTAACACTGGAAATTGTTGGATGTCCTAGAGGAGCGCTTTGGGGACCACATTCTGACTCTGGGGTACCCAGAGGCCCTTGCAAGGGCCTCGACTGCCCGCTATATTCTCCGGATCTGAGTGTATGAGACTCCTTTTTGTCGAGCTACATTACAGACATGATGTACAGTAATAATCCCAAAACCACTGATGAGCCGTTCAGTAGGTCATCGACAGCATCGACGCTCGAACAGTTCAACCGGTCATGCGAGTTTCGATATCCGTCTGCACCACAACATCGCCAGTCATGGCAGGCATATCGAACATGTCCTAACCTAATTTCGAATACCTGTAGTAACATTTACCTGATGAATAAGGTTCGCGCAAGCGGTGGTTCGTAACTAATTTCCATTTTTCTCATACATGTCAATAAGTGTCACCGTCTATAAAATACGTCTAAACCACACATTTATAGAAATTTACTAAATGAATCCTTTCAATTATGTTGAACCACAATTTTGAAAGATATTACGATGTGACATTTCCGAACCAGAATATAGGCAAGCAAATCACTGCATTCTGAAAGATATTTACGAAGCTGGAGTAATGCGGTTCACACTGTGAGTCTAATATTGTGCTGGATAATTCCGAAAATATTTCAGCTTAAATTCTACTTGAATCTGTAAAACGCCTACCATAGAACTCAATTGCTAATACTTTAACACTATATCGCCTAATTCTCGTATTCTGGTTGTAACTGGACAGCTATTCGCCGAAATTTATATTTTCTGTTTATTCCTTCTATCTGTTAGCAGCTGCTTTGTATTCTGAGAGCAATATATTAACTATGTGCGTCACAAGCCTATACTGCCTCAATTGCTTAAGCGATGTTTCCGTTATTGTTTGACATAAATGCCTTAGATTGATTCAAAGTACGTTATTTGTCATTATTTCTTAACGAAATGGGTGTCGTAACATAAACTATAAAAATATTGCTGATATTTTCAAGTATTTTTTCTTCTGGGACTGAATTACTGTGTTAATTTTTCTTACCTTGTAGTTGCTTGTACATCCATGAACAGTATAGAATACAATGCGTAGTCACAAAATTCTCGTCTGAAGATGATCCAGATTCATATGTTACACAATGTTATTCAAACCGCAGTCTCCACAAATTTTGTCACTTGCCTCTTCTGTCACTTTCAGCGAAAGAGATAATAATATGTTGCTCCTATGATAGTAATTTTCTCTCTTACGTTACTGTAGTCCTCAAAGTAAATTTTATTGTTATCAGCAATCATAAGGGAAAGGGTACTTCATAAAAAGGGTCGTGATTGCTCTCTAAATTTTGAGAAGGTCTTAAAGCAGAACGTACGCTCGTAGCATCAGTTCTTTCATTTACTTGTTTGAGGTTGTCTCAACACGCTAATCATTTGTAATTTGCACGAATGATGAAGTTCATTATCAGTTTGATTGTACTAAGAGTGATTTAATGTATTTTCCTAGTCGCAAACACACTCGCCACACTTCTGTTATGACCAGTTGTTGAGTGGGCTCACGTACTTGTTATTTCACACCCATTTAGTTTTGTATGTACGAGTAAAGGTAGTAATAATGAGAAATAACTAACCGAGTGCCGTGAACATTGTACGCTGTTGATGCCAAATGTAGATCACGGGTTATTTCCCGCATAGGTTAGGGCTATATTAGATCTGGTTGGCTGTTATTGTGGCTGCTTCAGGATTGCAAGTACAACGATCTGGTGTTCCGTTCTCAGACATTATAATCGTACATTTACCATATGTGTCCGCTATGTGTGTGTGTGTGTGTGTGTGTGTGTGTGTGTGTGTGTGTGTGTCTGAGAGAGAGAGGGAGAGAGAAAGTTAGGGAGAGAGAGATAGGGAGAGAGAGTGAGAGTAATCAGTTTGCTTCTTTAAAAAATAGTTTTTTTTAACTTTAGATGCAGGGACTTTTACGCCACTCTACTTTTAAGTGTTATCGTTACGTTTCAATGATTTTGTGTTTTAATTTCTTCATCAGATTCTGGAAAGGTAGCTCTGTGTGTTCAAGCATGTTTTATTGATGTACCTAGAGGCAAATATAATAAACCAAAAAAACTTGCTGAAATCTACATCTTACTCCTATAATGTCCCTCGCCGGAAGTGTCTTTACAGGCAGAACACTATCACGTATAGGGGACGGAACACGCATATTTGTTTTTACGAAGGAATCATCAAACAATTTGCTTTAATCTATTTATGGAAATCACCGAAAACCTAGATCCTGATGACCGAAGGGGGACATAATCACCGTGAACTTGAATGTGAGTACGGCGGGTTACCACAACGCAACTTCAGTTAGTCTAAATTAAATAACAAGACCAAGTTATTTCATCTATCCGAACCTCGTATAGTGCATCCAAAAACAGAGGGTGTGGTTTCGAAGTCGGCCAGTTAGGCAGTCTGGCGATCTCATCCCGACGCCGAGTCTACGGTGACGCCCCCACACAAGCAGCTACTGACGTGACGGTTCTAAAGAAGTGAGCGGTGTGGAGTGCCTATCTTCCATGGCGGGTGTGGATGTGACTCGAGTGACATGAAAACAAATTTAAATTTCAGAACCAAATTACACAATAGTACAGTGGGTTGAAAGGACTTGTCTATAAATATAAGGGGAAAAAAGCATGAATACCTTTTAAGACCCATGCCAATATCGGGATTGATTTCTCTACTGATTTACTTCAAACTGCCAAACAGACGTAAAGTACACCTATTCGTTTGTAGCTATCTTAGAAGTCTGATGTAACGTGTTTCGTGACAGTGGCCTAGTAAAAGTATGGTTTATTGATACTATATCTTCAAACTTGATCTGCGACCCAGATATAAACTCAGTGTGGGACGTTGTTGTGGTCTCTACTCTTCAACCCAAAGATATTAATCATCGGATACATGAATATATGTTTCCCTGCTGCTACATGGAATAAAGTGTCCACTGGTGAAATGGTAGGTAAAATCATTGTATCAAGATGGTAGATTGTTGCGATAAATATCAGAAGATTTCTGTGATAGAGGACGCCACTCATATACCGATGTGTAATACCTGAATTAGATTTTACAGATGAAGAAAACGAGAGGGTGGTGGGTAGTGGTTTATATATATTATTACCACAACGGAGGGGTATCTGTTGAGAGGCCAGACAAACGTGTGGTTCCTGAAGAGGGGCAGCAGCCTTTTTAGTAGCTGCAGGGGCAACAGTATGGATGATTGACTGATCTGGCCTTGTAACACTAACCAAAACAGCCTTGCTGTGCTGGTACTGCGAACGGCTGAAAGTAAGGGGAAACTACAGCCGTAATTTTTCCCGAGGGCATGCAGCTTTACTGTATGGTTAAATGATGATGGCGTCCTCTTGGGTAAAATATTTCGGAGGTAATATAGTCCCACATTCGGATCTCCGGGCGGGGACTACTCAAGAGGACGTCGTTATCCGGAGAAAGAAAACTGGCGTTCTACGGATCGGAGCGTGGAATGTCAGATCCCTTAATCGGGCAGATAGGTTAGAAAATTTAAAAAGGGAAATGGATAGGTTATAGTTAGATATAGTGGGAATTAGTGAAGTTCGGTGGCAGGAGGAACAAGACTTTTGGTCAGGTGAATACAGGGTTATAAATACAAAATCAAATACGGGTAATGCAGGAGAAGGTATAATAATGAATTAAAAAATAGGAGTGAGGGTAAGCTACGACAAACACCATAGTGAACGCTTTATTGCGGCCAAGATAGACACGAAGCCCACGCCTACTACAGTAGTACAAGTTTATATGCCAACTGGGTCTCCAGATTATGAAGAAATTGATGAAATGTATGATGAGATAAAAGACATTATTCAGGTAGTGAAGGGAGACGAAAATTTAATAGTCATGGGTGACTGGAATTCGAGAGTAGGAAAAGGGAGAGAAGGGAACATAGTGGGTGAATATGGACTGGGGGAGAGAAATGAAAGAGGAAGCCGTCTGGTAGCATTTTGCACAGAGCATAACTTAATCATAGCTAACACTTGGTTCAACAATCATAAAGGAAGGTTATATACATGGAATAATCCCGGAGATACTAAAAGGTTCAGATAGATTATATAATGGTAAGACAGAGATGTAGGAACCACGTTTTAAACTGTAAGACATTTCCAGGGGCAGATGTGGACTCTGACCACAATCTATTGGTTATGAACTGTAGTTTAAAACTGAAGAAACTGCAAAAAGGTGGGAATTTATGGAGATGGGACCTGGATAAACTGACTAAACCAGAGGTTGTACAGAGTTTCAGGGAGATAATAAGGGAACAATTGACAGGAATGGGGGAAATAAATACAGTAGAAGAAGAATGGGTAGCTTTGAGGGATGAAGTAGTGAAGGCAGCAGAGGATCAAGTAGGTAAAAAGACAAGGGCTAGTAGAAATCCTTGGGTAACAGAAGAAATATTGAATTTAATTGATGAAAGGAGAAAATATAAAAATAAAGTAAATGAAGCAGGCAAAAAGAAATACAAACGTCTCAAAAATGAGATTGAAAGGAAGTGCAAAATGGTTAAGCAGGGATGGCTAGAGGACAAATTAAGGATGTAGAGGCTTATCTCACTAGGGGTAAGATAGATACTGCCTACAGGAAAATTAAAGAGGCCTTTGGAGAAAAGAGAGCCACTTGTATGAATATCAAGAGCTCAGATGGAAACCCAGTTCTAAGCAAAGAAGGGAAAGCAGAAAGGTGGAAGGAGTATATACAGGGTCTATACAAGGGTGAGGTACTTGAGGACAATATTATAGAAATTGAGGAGGATGTGGATGAAGATGAAATGGGAGATATGATACTGCGTGAAGAGTTTGACAGAGCACTGAAAGACCTTAGTCGAAACAAGGCCTCGGGAGTAGATAACATTCCATTGGAACTACTGACGGCCTTGGGAGAGCCAGTTCTGACAAAACTCTACCATCTAGTGAGCAAGATGTATGAGACAGATGAAATACCCTCAGACTTCATGAAGAATATAATAATTCCAATCCCAAATAAAGTAGGTGTTGACAGATGTGAAAATTACCGAACTATCAGTTTAATAAGTCACTGCTGCAAACTACTAACGCGAATTCTACACAGACGGATGGAAAAACTGGTGGCCGCGGTGGCCGTGCGGTTCTAGCGCTGCAGTCCGGAACCGTGGGGCTGCTACGGTCGCACGTTCGAATCCTGCCTCGGGCATGGGTGTGTGTGATGTCCTTAGGTTAGTTAGGTTTAAGTAGTTCTAAGTTCTAGGGGACTTATGACCTAAGATGTTGAGTCCCATAGTGCTCAGAGCCATTTGAACCATTTTTGATGGAAAAACTGATAGAAGGCGACCTCGGGGAAGATCAGTCTGGATCCCGTAGAAATGTTGGAACACGTGAGGCAATACTGACCCTACGACTTATCTTAGAAAATAGATTAGGGAAAGGCAAAACTACATTTCTAGCATTTGTAGATTTAGAGAAAGCTTTTGACAATGTTGACTGGAATACTCTCTTTCAAATTCTGAAGGTGGCAGGGGTAAAATACAGAGAGCGAAAGGCTATTTACAATTTGTACAGAAACCAGATGGCAGTTATAAGAGTCGAGGGACATGAAAGAGAAGCAATGCTTGGGAAGGGAGTGAGAGAGGGTTGTAGCCTCTCCCCGATGTTATTCAATCTGTATATTGAGCAAGCAGTGAAGGAAACAAAAGAAAAATTCGGAGTAGGTATTAAAATCCATGGAGAAGAAATAAAAATGTTGAGGTTCGCCGATGACATTGTAATTCTGTCAGATACAGCAAAGGACTTGGAAGAGCAGTTGAACGGAATGGATAGTGTCTTGAAAGGAAGATATAAGATGAACATAAAAAAAAGCAAAATGAGGATAATGCAATGTAGTCGAATTAAGTCTAGTGATGCCGAGGGAATTAGATTAGGAATTGAGACAATTAAAGTAGTAAAGGAGTTTTGCTATTTGGGGAGCAAAGTAACTGATGATGGTCGAATCAGAGAGGATATAAAATGTAGACTGGCAATGGGAAGGAAAGCGTTTCTCAAGAAGAGAAATTTGTTAACATCGAGTATAGATTGAAGTGTCAGGAAGTCGTTTCTGAAAGTATTTGTATGGAGTGTAGCTATGTATGGAAGTGAAACATGGACGATAAATAGTTTGGACAAGAAGAGAATAGAAGCTTTTGAAATGTGGTGCTACAGAAGAATGTTGAAGATTAGATATGTAGATCACATAACTAATGAGGAGGTATTGAATAGAATTGGGGAGAAGAGGAGTTTGTGGCACAACTTGACAAGACGAAGGGATCGGTTGGTAGGACATGTTCTGAGACATCAAGGGATCACAAATTTAGCCTTGGAGGGCAGCGTGGCGGGTAAAAATCGTAGAGGGAGACTAAGAGATGAATACACTAATCTGATTCAGAAGGATGTAGGTTGCAGTAGGTACTGGGAGATAAAGAAGCTTGCACAGGATAGAGTAGCATGGAGAGCTGCATCAAACCAGTCTCAGGACTGAAGACAACAATAACAACAACATCTAATTTCTGAGGTTTCGAAATTATGCTTTGCAAGTGAATTCAGAGGGCATCAGACACATCAAATGGCTGCTAAGTAAGCATGGATGGAGCATAGTAAGAAGGACAAAAGAGGAAATAAAAACATGAGACCCCAAAGGACAGGATGGACTGAAAACACAGTAATTGTTTTGTCAGCGGGAGGAGACGCACGAAACTTGCAGGTTGTTCCGAAAGTGTAGGCAACAACTTTTTACCGTTTTTTTTAATTAAATAGATTCAATCAGTACCAGAGCGAAAAAATGCACAGTGTCAAGAGGACTAAGTATCTTCTCAATTATTCACTGCTGCAATGGAAGATTTAACGGACCTCTTCCTTCCTAAAGTTCCACAGTCTATAAGTTAGATCGTATTCAAGTCCTACTCCTTTGTCCACATGGTAAATTTAGGATCTACAGGAGGTTCAAATTTAAAGTTAGACAGAGGTTGTTAACAAGTACGAACAGTGTTGATACTTAGCTTTTACGATGATGGCTTCGTTATTGTCTTCATGGTATATATATTGGCTTCGTTGAGTGTAGGAGTGGTTCCGCTTAGAGGTTCCCGTGCTTTTCTTTATGTTAGGATGACACTAACTGGTATTTATCATAACATGTGGTATTTCGTATTTTAGAGAAAAATAATTACTTTAGTTTATGCACACCACTATTTAATGAATCTTCTCACATTTAACAACATTTCTACATAAATATAAAGAGAAACTTATTGTCTTTCACTAAATTTAAAATCAAGTGTCTTCCGCCATATATATACCATCGAACTATTTAACTCGAAGCCAAAGACAATATTTACACAAAATATTACATGTAAAGAAATTACAGAAATAAGTAATTTTACGCTTCTCACAATTACCAATTTGTTTCGGAGCATTAGTTTAAATACGGAGGAATGCACACAAAACGCTAGTTAATGTTTTCTGCGTGCTGAAAGGTTACACTAAATGGTATATGCAATGTGCTTTGGAACCTATTATATATGACTCAATAGTCATAATTTGTAGGCGCAATTACCACATAAACAAAGTTAAAGTGTATGAAGATAAATATACGGAATCTGACAGCCTTCAAATCGGACATTGGAGATACGGTTACTTCCAAACTACACTCCTGGAAATGGAAAAAAGAACACATTGACACCGGTGTGTCAGACCCACCATACTTGCTCCGGACACTGCGAGAGGGCTGGACAAGCAATGATCACACGCACGGCACAGCGGACACACCAGGAACCGCGGTGTTGGCCGTCGAATGGCGCTAGCTGAGCAGCATTTGTGCACCGCCGCCGTCAGTGTCAGCCAGTTTGCCGTGGCATACGGAGCTCCATCGCAGTCTTTAACACTGGTAGCATGCCGCGACAGCGTGGACGTGAACCGTATGTGCAGTTGCCGGATTTTGAGCGAGGGCGTATAGTGGGCATGCGGGAGGCCGGGTGGACGTACCGCCGAATTGCTCAACACGTGGGGCGTGAGGTCTCCACAGTACATCGATGTTGTCGCCAGTGGTCGGGGGAAGGTGTACGTGCCCGTCGACCTGGGACCGGACCGCAGCAACGCACGGATGCACGCCAAGACCGTAGGATCCTACGCAGTGCCGTAGGGGACCGCACCGCCACTTCCCACCAAATTAGGGACACTGTTGCTCCTGGGGTATCGGCGAGGACCATTCGCAACTGTCTCCATGAAGCTGGGCTACGGTCCCGCACACCGTTAGGCCGTCTTCCGCTCACGCCCCAACATCGTGCAGCCCGCCTCCAGTGGTGTCGCGACAGGCGTGAATGGAGGGACGAATGGAGACGTGTCGTCTTCAGCGATGAGAGTCGCTTCTGCCTTGGTGCCAGTGATGGTCGTATGCGTGTTTGGCGCCGTGCAGGTGAGCGCCACAATCAGGACTGCATACGACCGAGGCACACAGGGCCAACACCCGGCATCATGGTGTGGGGAGCGATCTCCTACACTGGCCGTACACCTCTGGTAATCGTCGAGGGGATACTGAATAGTGCACGGTACATCCAAACCGTCATCGAACCCATCGTTCTACCATTCCTAGACCGGCAAGGGAACTTGCTGTTCCAACAGGACAATGCACGTCCACATGTATCCCGTGCCACCCAACGTGCTCTAGAAGGTGTAAGTCAACTACCCTGGCCAGCAAGATCTCCGGATCTGTCCCCCATTGAGCATGTTTGGGACTGGATGAAGCGTCGTCTCACGCGGTCTGCACGTCCAGCACGAACGCTGGTCCAACTGAGGCGGCAGGTGGAAATAGCATGGCAAGCCGTTCCACACGACTACATCCAGCGTCTCTACGATCGTCTCCATGGGAGAATAGCAGCCTGCATTGCTGCGAAAGGTGGATATACACTGTACTAGTGCCGACATTGTGCATGCTCTGTTGCCTGTGTCTATGTGCCTGTGGTTCCGTCAGTGTGATCATGTGATGTATCTGACCCCAGGAATGTGTCAATAAAGTTCCCCTTCCTGGGACAATGAATTCACGGTGTTCTTATTTCAATTTCCAAGAGTGTATTTACTATAACGGGTATTACTATACTAGTTTAGGGTTCAAGGTGACGTTCTGTTATAAAGAGGAGATTAATTTCCGTTCCAAGGGACTTCCTCGCCTACTATGTTCCTCACAGTGACGCCCAATTTAGTTTCTCGTTCTTTGCAACATCAAAACAATGTTGCGTGCACTCTAGACTTTAAACAATAGCATTGTGCACAGCGTGTCGCACCCATCTGACGCTACAGACTAACACTGTAAGTATCTTAATTACTAGCTACGATTCAGTACAACAGAATCTACATGTTGTTCACAGAATTTTGTAAACTTATTGGTCTACCGGATTAGGGGATGCTAACTACACGCCATTTTACACTGAGGTGACAAATGTCTGGGGATGCCTCCTAATATTGTGTCTGGCGCAGTGCAGCAGCTGGACGTGACATGGACTCTACAAGCCATTGGACGGCCTCAATTCTTTCTTTCTTTTTCGAGTCAGCAGTCATCTGACTGGTTTGATGCAGCCCGTCACAAATTTCTCTCCTGTCACCAACCTCTCCACCTCAGAGTAGCACTCGCAACCTTCGTCCTCAATTATCTTCTGGATGTATTCCAATCTCTGCCGACCTCCATAGGTTTTACCCTCTACAGCTCCCTCTAGTACCATGGAAGTCATTCCCTAATGTCTTAAGAGATGTCCTACCATCCTGTCCCTTCTCCTTATCAGTGTTTTCCACATATTCCTTTACGATGCTGCGCAGAACCTCCTGATTCCTTACCTTATCAGTCCGCCTAATTTTCAACATTCTTCTGTAGCACCACATCTCAAACGCTTCGAGCCTCTTCTTTTCCGGTTTTCTCACAGTCCACGTTTCACTACCACACAATGCTGTCCTCCATACGTACATTCTTAGAAATTTCTTCCTCAAATTGAGGCCTACGTTTGATACCAGCAGACTTCTCTTGGTCACGAATGCCCTTTTAGACAGTGCTAGTCCACTTCTTATGTTCTCCTTGCTCCTTTCGTAATGGATTACTTTGCTGCCTACGTAGCATAATCCTTAACTTCATCTACTTCGTGATCACCAATTCTGATGTTAAGTTTTTCATTTATGCTACTTCTCATTCCTTTGTCTTTCTTCCGTTTACTCTCAGACCATATTTTGTACTCATTAGACTGTTCATTCCATTAAACAGATCCTGTAGTTCTGTTTGATTTCCACTGAGGATAGCAATGTCATCAGTGAATCTTAGCAATTGACATCCTTTCACCTTGTTTAATTCCTCTCCTGAACCTTAATTTTTAAAAACATTTCTTTTGGAGAACAGTTGTTTATCTGTTACTTTAAAATGAACAGTCTCAACTGCAAGAATTTTTTTTTATGGCTAACCTCAAACAAAAAAAGAAATGTTTCTTTCTTTTGAGACTGTTTATGTTGATTTTAAATTTTCTTTTATTTCCGTCATTGCTTCTTCTATGCTATGAATATCTGCGATGCTATAGTTTCCCCCAAAAAAAAATAATAAACTTAATGGCAACTCTTTGCTTGGAAGGCACCTCCACTGCGGACACCCTTTTGAAGGCTTCGTATAAGGCCGCCACCTATCGGAACTTCATGAAACTATACAGGCTGAAGCGGGAATGACTCACGATGTCTCACAACAAACTACGCGTTTTTCAACAGAAACTGACTGAAGAAAGAATCTGTTGCATTTCTTACTTAAAGGAGTTCGTACATCTCGGCATGGTAAGTTGTTTGGTTACTTTAAGCTCTTGACGTCTTCGGTCAATGTCAAATTTCACGCCTCTTGATAGAATTGGTACAATCATTTAATAAGGTTTCGGGCTAGTCTATCAGCATCAACATTACCTAACGTGAGAAGTACAGATTTCAAAGTTCGTGCTAATAACAAAGGGTCTATTTGAATGTGGGTGAGTGAGCAGGCAGATCACAAAGCCAAAGAGGCGTGTAGCGAAAACAACATAATGCAAAGCGCCATCTTGCTGCAGTGGAGACAGTCGTAAAGAAATCAAGGAAGAGGCGGGGAGGGGGGGCGGTGACGCAGAGAAGCCAACCATCCGGCCAAGTCCGACCTCTTACTGCTTACTCGGATGCGATGAGGTAGGAGGTCACCCTGACTCGCCTCCGTATTCAACGCATTTCTAAAATTAATGGCTTCATACTTTGGCGATTCCTGTGTCACACTAATCCTGTAAGTGTTGGCAGCGCTGTGGAGCGCTTTGCATTAAATCTCTGACTGCGCTTTCTTTGTAAGAGACTCTGTGGCTGGTTGGGCTCGTTGTTGCAAGTTAATCGCCAGTATTGTGGGGCAGTTGGAAGTTAGTCGCCAGCAGCAATGGAAGTACTGTTGGACAGTTGGAGGTGAACAGCCAGCAGTGATGGATGTTAGATGTGAGAAGTTAGCATTGATGGGGGATAGAGGTCTGAAGTGTTTGTGTAGGCTAACGATCTGTACATGTTCGACTTGGAGACTGAATATTATTCATGACTATATACCTTTGTACTAGATGTCAATGACGATTTATGTTCTTGTTGGAACTGGATGTCACATTATTAAGGTAAAAAATACATTATCTTTCCTTTACTAACCACATGCCTATTAGTAGTTAGTGGCTTTAGTAGTTAGAATATTTTATTTAGCTGGCAATATTGACTCTCGCTGTATTGCAGTAGTTTGTGTTATGAAGATTTTAGCGAGGTAAGTGCTTAATGAAATGTATAGGTTATTGTTAAGATTTCTTTTTAGTCAGGGCCATTCGTTTGAATCAATTATTTGAAGTCAGGTTGTACATTTTTGGGCAGTCAGATTGCGTTGCGCTAGAATATTGTGGGTCAGTGTTGACATGATAATGAAAAGTAAAGAGAAAGTAGGCTCAGTACGTACAGTTTCACTCAGCTGTTTCAGAATCAAATAACGTAGAAGTTTCATCTTCTCAGTCATCATCTGCCCTTTATTTTAGCCAACGCCGAAACGAATGTGGCATATTTTGAAAATTTTGTGTACAGGTCTGGATTTCAGGTCAAGGCTTAGGTTGGAGGTTCTTGTGAGCTACTGAGTGGCCAGCACATCTTATTTTGCTCCAGTAATCAGTCACATTCATCTGTTCCAGCATTTTAGACCATTCCATTGAACCTCCCTTTATGTTATTATCAGTTCACAAATAAGATTTTAGTATTTCTGTGAGCGTTTGCGCTTGGGAACGCGCGCGCTTGTGTGTGTGTGTGTGTGTGTGTGTGTGTGTGATCAGTCAGTGTTTCTATTTTCGATTTTTTTAAAATTTTGATTCATCGTTCAGTTTTTAACATTTAGCATTTTTGACCACACTCGTCTCATAAACGTCCTGACTTTCGTGCGCCCAAAGCAAAATATACTATGACACGAAGAGAAGCATTGTTTATAGGTACGCGTCGCAAGAGAAGATTGTGTCCAACCACAGATGCATATACAGTAATCGCGACAGTGCATAATACCTATAGGCCATGCTACGTACAACTAGGTAGATTGTAACCGTTATCTCCAACAGGGACGATATTATTCCCCAAGCTCAGATCTTCCTCTATCTTTATCTCACTTCCTACGCACAGCAGAAGAACTTCATGCGAGAAAACATTCCTGCAACGAAAATAGGTAGCGCGTAAGACACCAGTTAGGTCGCCCCCATGAGTAAACTTTATAGCAACGCATCGCGCGGGGATTGCAAGGAAAAGCTCTGACCGCAACGCCATGTCCGTAACCTTAAGTTTTGTTCCAAATACAATTGTCAGTGTTACAATGAAAACTTTGAAATCCAGATCGATGCAACATACTTTTTTCTACACAAATTTCGTGACATCAAAGCCTCAGTTTCAAATGGCAAGCTACGACCAACGACGTCTACAAAAGTGGCACATTCGGTGTTGTTTTCGCAGGTAGTTCCGTATTACAGTTGGATCCACTGAGCGTTTCAAAGCGTTTCACTAGGCAAGTAACAGACGAGACCATACGGAACGTTGCTGAACACCGTCGACGGGTCATGAGTTTTCTTTGCAGCAGTGATAACACAGGGACGTTACTGAAGTAAACACTAGTGCTCTTTCTTCATGGACTTCACAGACATTCTTCCAACAGTACAACGCCACAACTCACAAGCGCTTCAGTATACTTGGTACCTGTTTGCGACCTGACACTCACTGCCGCTTGACCACGTTACTAAGAAAACCTTTCTTCACCAACTGTAACACACCGCCATTCACCCATAAATGTCCAGAAAGTGTAGCGAGAATTTTGCAGACTGCATCTCTGTACTAGCGTATAAATTCGATATCTAACAAGTGATTGTACTTAGCTAACAATACGATTAGAACTGGTCGAATCGTCCAACACGAAAGTCACACCATTTCCTAAGGTGCCCACACTTCGTTCCTTGTGAATCAAAATATATTTAACATATTTTGTGTCTGGCGAAGAGGAAAATCCTGTATCCTTGTTAGCTGCTACTGGCCAAAAACTAGATACTTCGTACCTTCTTGCCTAGTCACCAATGACGATCACTACTGTATTCGAGTCTCATTCACGCACGAAAACTTTAGTTAGTTAGCATTGGTTGCAGTTGTTAGATTTGAATCCACATCCGGAACAAGATCTTTCGTCTTATCATTTAAAGTTCAAACATGTGCAGAACTAGCTGCTCAAAAGTACCTTAGACATTTAATGTCAATTTGTGCTAGAGAGCAAGAGCGACAAATAACTTTAGAATTGTATAGAGATCCATGTGCCATCATAAAGACTGTGATATTACTGGCGATACGCTATTGATTTTGAGATTTACGTAGAGCGTCTGACGCTATTATAAGGAATGGTCAAAAAGTTTCCGTTAGAAGGCCGTGCAGTCTAGAACCGGTATGCCAATTAGAAAAATCGCCATCAGCATTGGAGCAATCATCGCACCTATGCACCAGGTTGATGAAACAGCGTGTTCTGCTGCGTGAAAAAGTGCGTAACTGTCTGCTGCATATCCTTGTCCGACATGAATCGTCAACCATTCAAGGAAACGAAAACGTAATAATGGTATGGGGAGAGATCTGGATTATAGTACGGATGCTTGATTGTCTCCCACTTGAAATGGCGCAACTTCTACATTACAACATTCGCTATCATGAAGGAGCAGCACCCCTTAGAGCACCACTCCACATCGGTGGTTACCGACAGCCATGCTGCTCCATGTATAGTGAAGATCCCAAGAAACTGGTACATGTGCCTAATAATGTGTAGGTCCCCGCGGCAAGGCAAAAGTGCCACAACATGACTTTTCATGGACTCGACTAATGTCTGAAGTAGTGATGGAGGGAACTGACACCATGAATTATGCAGGGCAATCCATAAATCCGTAAGCGTACGAAGGGGTGGAGATCTCTTCTGAACAGTGCGGTGCAAGGCATCCCAGATATGCTTAATAACGTTCATTCCTGGGGATCTTTTGACCAGCGGAAGTGTTTAAACTCACAAGAGTGTTCCTGAAGCCAGTCTGTAGGGGTGTCGCATTGTCCTGTTGGAATTGCCCAAATCCGTCGGAATGTACAGTGGACATGAATGGATGCAACTGATCAGACACTATGACTACGTACGTGTCACTTGTCAGAGTCGTATCAGGAGTCCCACATCACTCAAACTGCACACACCCCACATCGTTACAGAGCCTCCACCAGATTGAACAGTCACCTGCTGACACGCAGGGTCTATGGATTCATGAGATTGTCTCCATACCCGTACACACCCATTCGCTCCATACAATTTGAAACGTACACGTCCGACCAGGCAACATGTTTCCAGTCATCAACAGTCCATTATCTGTGCTGACGGGCCCATGCGAGACGTAAAGCTTTGTGTAGTGCTGTCATAAAGGGTACACAAGTGGGGCCTCAGCTCCGAAAGCCCATATCAATGATGTTTCGTTGAATGGTTCGCACGCTGACACTTGTTGACGGACCAGCACTGAAATCTCCAGCAATCTGCGGAAGAGTTGCACTTCTGTCACGTTGAACGGTTCTCTTCAGTCGTCGTTGGTCTCGTTCTTGCAGGATCTTTTTCCGGTGGCGATCTAGGAGATTTGATGTTTTACCGGATTCCTGATATTCACGGTACACCCATGAAACAGTCGTACGGGAAAATCCCCGCTTCATTGCCACCTCGGAGATTCTGTGTCCACCGGCCGGTGTGGCCGAGCGGTTCTAGGCGCTTCAGTCTGGAACCGTGCGATCACTACAGTCGCAGGTTCGAATCCTGCCTCGGGCATGGATGTATGTGATGTCCTTAGGTTGGTTAGGTTTAAGTAGTTTAAGTTCTAGGGGACTGATGACCTTAGATGTTAAGTCCCATAGTGCTCAGAGCCATTTGAATCATTTTGTGTCCCATCGCATTCAACACCACATTCAACCACATTCAAATTCACTTAAATCTTGCTAACCCGCCATTTTAGCAACAGTAACCGATCTAACAACTGCGCCAGACACTTGTTGTCTTATATAGGGGTTGCCGACCACAGCGCTGTATTCTTTCTGTTTACATATCTCTGTATTTGAATACGCATGTCTGTACCAGTTTCTTTGGCGCTTCAGTGTATATTCTTCACTCTCCAATACATGTTCGTTGGCCGTTTTCTTTCGGCAGCGAAGAAAAGGATAAGTACGTTGGTCCAGTTCGGAACTTTTGGTAATAACATCGCCATAGTTCACGCTATCGCATTTACAGCACGCTCTTCGGAAAGACACGAAAGCCACACTAATCCCTTTCCTACATGTCGGTGCTTATATACCCGCATCAGTGTGCGCTAAGTTGCTTATACATTGCAGCAACGCCATCAAGATGAAACGTTTTGATAGCCCCTTAGAATTGTTATCTTTCGAACTGGTTTGTTCTTTAACTAGTTCATGGAAAAAACGTAGCCAAGTTAACAACGGTTAATACGTGGATCGAAAACATTTTAGGTAGAAACAACATTTCGAATTATCACAAGACTTTGGGAGTCCAGATAGCCTGCAAAATCTAATATTACCAAAAATTTTAGTTTTGGCTGAAGTACACTGACGGGTTTATGTGAGAGATTTATGGGTATTAGATGTCTTAGTACTAGTGGGGGTGGCATCAATATTCGGGAAGTCACTTATTGTAATAAATTTAAGTTCATTAGGACTAAGGAATGTCTCATCTCTAATAACTTGTTTCCCGTTATTTGCAATATCATTATGTTAATTGGCATCTGGATTCATTGCCGTATAGAGCAGTGTTCTCCAGGGATATTTTGTGGTATCCATTTGTGTAATCAAATGACTGTGCTTCAAAGAGATTAGAGTACCTGCAAGACAGCTACATTATGTGGTCTGCTTGCAAATCAGGCGGAACTCAATCCATGTCGTTCGGAAGCTTTTGAGCGTGACATAATATCACCATGTAGTGAATGGTAGAATATTGATGTGTGCACTATATAAATGTAGAGATGGGGTAACATAGGACAGCCGTGCCGTTTGCTATCTGATGGGAAAAGTAGAACTACGGCGGAAGGTACAGCAGATGATGCGAAGGAGACATTTTTCACGAAGATATGTGTGCCAACTTCAAGACGTGTCTCTCGTAGAATGAGAAAAAGTTCGTTGAGGCTTTATCTTGAGTGCAGAGCAGATATTTACATCTCAGTGACTTCAGCCGCAGTATAAAAGAACGGAAAAGAAAGGCACGACTGGAGAAGAATTCCCAAAACGAACTGCATAGTGTGAGTGTCCAGTAATTAACAGTTGCAGTGAGCTTCCGATTATCCGGCTTACGGATTATCCGTGCGTCGTTCGGTGATTTTTGAAAAAATAAAAAATGAACACTGAAACATTTTTATTATAATTAGGGCAAAAATGTTCGTTTAGAATACAGTTATAGTTGTGAAGTGTGGGTGGCGGAAACATCCGCGAGTGATTAAATAGCGATGACTATGAACCGGGAATTAGGCAGATAAATGAAGCGGATGTAGTGAAGCAGGTTTCTTCGATAGAGGAAGAGAGCGAATACGGAGCGAACGAGGAAAATCCGTTATCATGCACACAGAGGCAACAAAACGATGGACAAATTTCATTTTTACTAAATCAATGTTGACTCTCCAGAAACCAGGGAAAAGTTATGAAAAGCAGAAAAAGAAACAAATAAAGACAGGTTTCGAGCTCGTTCCACCATCAGTCGGTTTAAATTAATTTACATGTTTCCATACTCTATGTTTCAGATCAATATAGCTGGAATAGCGATGTCACTTCCACATTACATTTATCACATTTTTTACAAAAACCTCCATTTTCCAAAGTAAACACGTCAGATACTGTGAGTGCGTGTGCTTCTGAAGTTACTAACATCTAAAGTGCCACTACTGTATCAAAGACACGGAAGTGTTAAAATACAGATACACTGAAAACATCGAAATGCTTTTGTAAAAAGTGTGATACATTTAATGTGGAAGTTATGCGGATACTCCAGCTATATTGACCTACAACACTATGTAAATGAACGTAAATCACCTGATGATGGGAACAAGCCCGAAACCGATGGCATGTTAAATAAAATCACCTTCTCTTGCGACTGGTATCGGTTATTATTTTACACCCTATAAAGCAACAGTCACGGAGTTCAACTGCATCTATTATCGACAAAATTTAAAGAAATAAAAATAAAACTAACCGTTACTTCTTGAAAGTGAGTTGGCAATCGCCTGATATAGCATGTTTTAAGTGTAATTTTATTAATAGGTTGTTACTTTCTGGCGAGTAAAGTCTAAGTAAGGTAGTGGATTTCCAAATGTGGCATGTAGTATCAGTCCAAAAAGTTTTGAGACTGGATTAATAAAAAATAGGGTTAAGATGGTGGCACTCATGCTTCAGGTGTTCTACATAGTTTCCTCCCACTTGATTATATCGCACAGAACTCTGATACAGCCTTGTGAAACTGTCAGATAAGTCTTCCTTTGGGATGTTGTTGAACTCGAGCGTTGTATTACTTTGAATGTCGGTTATATTGCCAAAGCGTTGACCTTTCGTGTGTGTTTCTGCACTTTGTTGTTTTCCGGTGTCAACACCTTGTATCGTCACTCGTGGTGATTTTTTCCATAGAATAAAAGCCGGCGGTTTACTTTTCAGTCAAGTCACGGCAGGCATCGACTCGTCGTTTCCTTTGTTCGAAGTCAAGGATCAGGGGACGAACTTTGCACATACTTTTGTCTTCTTCAAAACATTCTGGAGAAAGACCTGCAATCTGATTTTAGAAATGTTGATCCACTGCGATTTTTAACACAATAACGCTAACACAGTGTGACCGTACGTCCATTACTTAACACTGCCTGCTCACAACTGACTGGTCGAATGCGTATCTGTTGACTGTTGTTATTTCAAGCTGTCACTGTAGTTACTGCGCTGACGCCGCTTATACGCCAGGAATGAAATTAGTCTCGGAACATTTTGGTCGGACGGTGTATGCTTTGTAAATACGGTAAACAGCAATCTCCAGCGAAAACATGTGTATTTAGGATTACCCGTGTTATCCTTGCAGTCTCGAGTCCGCATTAAGCTGGATAATCGGGAGCATGCTGTATAAGGAACTGGCGAGAACAGTTACAGCTAAAATGCTTTCAGGCTCCCGGCATCGCTTGCGAGCTTTTTTGTGTTACCCAGCTTACTGAGGCAGACGACTATTGCTAATTTGAATCCCAATGAATCGAATCTCTCGATAAATCCGACTTTTTGACAAGTCCCTTGAAAAAAACTGTATATGTCGAAGAAATTCTGTATGTTTTAGTACATTCGACAAATCGAGGCGGTTGTCATGACAAACCGCATCGCAAACGCTCCATAATTCGAAGCCAGCGGCTATTTATCACTTGATCATTCGAACTGTTTCATTAGTTATTGTTAAAAAATTAACGAAAGTGAAGTGTTCTTGTGCATTCTCGAAAATGCGTATGTATCCTTCGTTCGAAATATTACAATAAATAAAGATCAATTAAGGTAAGAAATCAAAAATAATTTTAATTTGGTTTCTAGTTATTACTTCCTGTTCCACTAGTAAAAAAAAAAATAAAAAATACATATATTTAAGAAACTACCGTATCATATCTTAATTGCTTGTGAGTCTTCTGTGTTGTATGGCTGTGATCCGCGAAACTTTACCATTCCTAATTTAGTGCAGCGCTGAGCGGGAAATCTGCAGACATGCTTCTGGATCCGCTGAGTCTTGGTCATCCTGTCGTGAAAGTAGTAACTCTACGATCGTTCCTTAACTTGCACTCATACTTCTATATTTTCCTGATTCTATCTCTATCAGTCAAACTGTTTTGTTTCGAGCAAAAAACATATCTGTCGCAGTTTATGTCCTAGAACAAAGAATAAATCATTCGCTGTTTTCTTGGCCTTGTGTCTCTGACCTACTGTACGTTTCTTCACTCGCATTAGCAAACGGATAGTTATTTATTATTGTACTTTTCTTTCCTGCGGGAACCGTTTCCCCCGATATTTGTCTTTACAGTCTCCATTAGCAGCTTTTCATGGTATGCTTCTGTGCCTCATTGTCGCTTATGATAGCCCCGAAAAATACTTAGCATCACATTCGCCGAGGGTGGATTCCCTATTTCGGCTAAAGTGAATCCACATGCGTCCACTGCTTGCTTTCTTCCTTTGTTTCTGGTTCATAATGATACACCAAGCACTCGTCCATGGCGATTACAGCACCAGGGCTTCCACATCTCTTGTGATTTTCGGTTCTTCACAGAGAAGTGGAGTACCATTTCCTTCACGACATTCAGCGCCATCGAAGCAGTATAACATAAGATAGTATATTGTTACTGTGCATTTCTACCGTCTCAGCATGGACTTTTGCAGCGTCGTTCTCCTTCAAATGCAAAAAACTTTTTCCAGTGGGCTGCTCCATATTCTGTTGGCTTCTCTAGCTAATAGTATGAAATGAACATGGAAACAAAACATGTAACTACAGAAGTTTATTTTTCTAGGTAGTTATTAAAACTATCCCTTACAGAGTATCTCCTGATGGTCTGTCATTGAATCTGTGCAATCATGACCACCTGTCCGTAATTACGAAATGGCATTCGTCATCCTACCAGCGAAGAGCTGCCTCTTTTGCTGTCCTGGCTTCTGTGGAATTAGTATGATGTGATCTGCCCAGTCTACGAGGATATCTCAGTGTTCAAATATAATTGGCTGACTGTATTTCCTTTTGGGAACTGCTCTTTCTGGGAAATGTAACCAGACTGAGAAGAAGTTTCTCTAATGGAGTTCGGTACTAATTTCCAATGAACAGGCGAACAAATGGAAAGATCTATAGCAGAGAAGGAACCTATACCTGAGGTGATATCCGTTTTTTGTCCTCTATTCAGAAATCCTATGTGCCCTGGGAAGTTCTTGGCCTCTATGGTTTTCAAGGGAATCTTATACCACTCTTCCTGGGAAATAGCGGCAAGTTCAGGTAACGATGACGGATAGCGAACATGTGACTTCTCTCAAAAGTAGACCACATGGCTCAATAACACTGAGATTTGGCGACTGTGGTGCACAGGGGAGATGTCACTATTCATTCTCGTTCTCACAAAACCAGTCCTGGATGATGCGAATAGTATCAAAATCGGCCCTGTAACTTTTGAACAAAGTATCATCATTGGGGAACCAACATTGTACCATGGTCACGTAATTCTTGGAAATAATTTGACCTTGTAGAGTAACCATGGGGTCTATGGAATACCACGATACGGCTACCCCCCGCCATGATTCAATCTTGGACCTAAACTAGGCCAGAAGTTGAAAAAAGAGGGCAAAATGACACATCAGACCAAACGACTTTCCTCCATTGTTCCATAGACTAGGTTTTATATCTTTGGCAACAGATTACGCATTATGGACACTTGCATCACTGATGGCTTGGGATTCCGCTCGCCCTGCTATTCCCAGCTTATGGAGCCCCTTTCATGTTATCTTTGTGCTGTCAGGCTTCCGAGTGCGACATTCAGTTTCGCTGAGAGAGAGGCTGGAGCTGTTGTCCTCTTACTTTCCGTCACAATCCTCTTCAATGACTGTCTGTCACGATCACTGAACACACGCATTCCTCTGCAGTGTGACTTAGCGGACGATACTTTTCCGCCTTCCCTCTATGCGATAAAAATCTTCGATATGATTCCTCTGGAAACAGCAGGCACTTCAGCTACCTTTCTCCATACGGGCGGTAAGAATCTGCCCATCTTCGAATTCACTACTACACACTGTTCTGTTCTGACCACTACTGACGTTTGCAATGCGGCCAAGTACAGCAGCGCAACCTGCATGTTCGGCTGACAAAATGGCTCTGAGCGCTATGGGACTTAACATCCGAGCTCATCAGTCCCCGAGAACTTAGAACTACTTAAACCTAACTAACCTAAGGACATCACATACATCCATGCCCGAGGCAGGATTCAAACCTGCGACCGTATCACTCGAGCAGTTCCGGACTGAAGCGCCTAGAACCGCTCGGCCACAACGACCGGCGTTCAGCTGACATCTCCGCCTATGTTCAAGAATGCATTTCTCGCGGTGTTTGCATATCTTCGTTCAACCTCTGTACTTATAGGTTACTTGTGTTCGCAGCTGTTCTTGATTTTAATTCTGAATAATTTACGCTCCTCCTTTTGTGAAAGAATTTCAGGAAACCGTGCTTAGTAGCCTCTCTTCTGTGGCGCTACCGCCAGGAGCAGTACAATTGCTAACACGCAGTGAACGTGTTGATTGTGTTTTGCCCCTAATATTCTTCACATACGACCATAATCTCTTTCGATTTTCTGTCAGAATTCGAGACAATTGCGCTGGGGAAATTATTTAAAGCATCTGGCATCCCACGGCTGCTTAACAATACTTGTATAAAATCTCTAATGGCCACATCGTCGACACTTAAAAAGTAATCTTCCTTCCTTTTGTAACGGCGTACCAAAAGTAGACACCTTAGACATAATGATAACACTTTACTATTCACGAAGTGTTAACGTTCCTGATGGTTTACAAACTGTCAGTGTTGACTGATTCTTTGCAGCGTAGAACATTTCGGAAGTATACTGACACACTGTCCGGTTTTTCGGGTGCTACTACATCTACATCTGCACCTACATAGATACTCATCCAGCCACCGTATGATTCATACTGGAGGGTACACTGTACCACTACCTGTCATTTCCCTTCCAGTTTCACTTACAAATACAGCGAGGGGAAAACGGCTATCTATATGCCATATAAGAGCCCTAATTTGTCGTATATTATCTGCGTGGTCCATACGCGTGATGTATGTTTTTGTTGTTGTTGTGGTCTTCAGTCCTCAGACTGGTTTGATGCAGCTCTCCATGCTAATCTATCCTGTGCAAGCTCCTTCATCTCCCAGTACCTACTGCAACTTACATCCTTCTGAATCTGTTCAGTGTATTCATTTCTTGGTCTCCCTCTACGATTTTTACCCTTCACGCTGCCCTCCAATACTAAATTGGTCATCTCTTGATGTCTCAGAATATGCCCTACCAACCGATCCCTTCTTCCAGTCAAGTTGTGCAACAAATTTCTCTTCTCTCCAATCCTATTCAATATCTCCTAATTAGTTACGTCATCTACCCATCTAATCTTCAGCATTCTTCTGTAGCTCCACATTTCGAAAGCTTCTATTCTCTTCTTGTCTAAACTATTTATCGTCCACGTTTCACTTCCATACATGACTACACACCATACAAATACTTTCAGAAACGACTTCCTGACACTTAAATTTATACTCAATGTTAACAAATTTCTCTTCTTGAGAAACGCTTTCCTTGCCATTGCCAGTTTACATTTTACACTCCTGGAAATGGAAAAAAGAACACATTGACACCGGTGTGTCAGACCCACCATACTTGCTCCGGACACTGCGAGAGGGCTGGACAAGCAATGATCACACGCACGGCACAGCGGACACACCAGGAACCGCGGTGTTGGCCGTCGAATGGCGCTAGCTGCGCAGCATTTGTGCACCGCCTCCGTCAGTGTCAGCCAGTTTGCCGTGGCATACGGAGCTCCATCGCAGTCTTTAACACTGGTAGCATGCCGCGACAGCGTGGACGTGAACCGTATGTGCAGTTGACGGACTTTGAGTGAGGGCGTATAGTGGGCATGCGGGAGGCCGGGTGGACGTACCGCCGAATTGCTCAACACGTGGGGCGTGAGGTCTCCACAGTACATCGATGTTGTCGCCAGTGGTCGGCGGAAGGTGCACGTGCCCGTCTACCTGGGACAGGACCGCAGCGACGCACGGATGCACGCCAAGACCGTAGGATCCTACGCAGTGCCGTAGGTGGACCGCACCGCCACTTCCCAGCAAATTAGGGACACTGTTGCTCCTGGGGTATCGGCGAGGACCATTCGCAACCGTCTCCATGAAGCTGGGCTACGGTCCCGCACACCGTTAGGCAGTCTTCCGCTCACGCCCCAACATCCTGCAGCCCGCCTCCAGTGGTGTCGCGACAGGCGTGAATGGAGGGACGAATGGAGACGTGTCGTCTTCAGCGATGAGAGTCGCTTCTGCCTTGGTGCCAATGATGGTCGTATGCGTGTTTGGCGCCGTGCAGGCGAGTGCCACAATCAGGACTGCATACGACCGAGGCACACAGGGCCAACAACCGGCATCATGGTGTGGGGAGCGATCTCCTACACTGGCCGTACACCTCTGGTGATCGTCGAGGGGACACTGAATAGTGCACGGTACATCCAAACCGTCATCGAACCCATCGTTCTACCATTCCTAGACTGGCAAGGAAACTTGCTGTTCCAACAGGACAATGCACGTCCGCATGTATCCCGTGCCACCCAACGTGCTCTAGAAGGTGTAAGTCAACTACCCTGGCCAGCAAGATCTCCGGATCTGTCCCCCATTGAGCATGTTTGGGACTGGATGAAGCGTCGTCTCACGCGGTCTGCACGTCCAGCACGAACGGTGGTCCAACTGAGGCACCAGGTGGAAATGGCATGGCAAGCCGTTCCACAGGACTACATCCAGCATCTCTACGATCGTCTCCATGGGAGAATAGCAGCCTGCATTGCTGCGAAAGGTGGATATACACTGTACTAGTGCCGACATTGTGCATGCTCTGTTGCCTGTGTCTATGTGCCTGTGGTTCTGTCAGTGTGATGTATCTGACCCCAGGAATGTGTCAATAAAGTTTCCCCTTCCTGGGACAATGAATTCACGGTGTTCTTATTTCAATTTCCAGGAGTGTATATCCTCTCTACTTCGACCATCATCAGTTATTTTCCTCCCCAAACAGCAAAACTTATTTACTAATTTAAGCGTCTCATTCCCTAATCTAATTCTTTCAGCATCATCCGATTTAATTCGAATACATTCCATTATCCTTGTTTGCTTTTGTTGATGTTCATCTTATATCCTCTTTTCAAGACACTGTCCATTCCGTTCAGCTGCTCTTCCAGGTCCTTTGCTGTCTCCGATAGAATTATAATGTCATCGACGGACCTCAAAGTTTTTATTTCTTCTCCATGGATTTTAATACCTACTCCAAATTTTTCTTTTGTTTCCTTTACTGCTTGATCAGTATACAGATTGAATAGCATCCGGGAGAGGCTATAACCCTTTCTCACTCCCTTCCCAACCACTGCTTCCCTTTCATGCCCCTCGACTCTTATAACAGCCGTCTGGTTTCTGTACAAATTGTAAATAGGCTTTCGCTCACTGTATTTTACCCCTGCCACCTTTATAATTTGAAAGAGAGTATTCCAGTCAACATTGTCAAAAGCTTTCTCTAAGTCTACAAATACTAGAAACGTAGGTTTGTCCTTCCTTAGTCTTTCTTCTAAGATAAGTCGTAGGGTCAGTATTGCCTCACGTGTTCCAACATTTCTACGGAATCCAAACTGATGGATGTTAGCGGCACTAAAATCGCCCGGCAGTCAGCTTTAAATGCCCATTCTCTAAATTTTCTCAATATCGCTTCTCGAAAAGAACGTCTCCTTCCCTCCAGGGATTCGCATTTGAGCTCCCGATGCATCTCCGTAACACTTACGTGTTGTACAAACCTACACAGTAACAAATATAGCAAAAAAAATGTTCGGATACGTGTGAAATCTTATGGGACTTAACTGATAAGGTCATCAGTCCCTGAGCTTACACACTACTTAACCTAAATTATCCTAAGGACAAACACAGACACCCATGGCCGAGGTAGGACTCGAACCTCCGCCGGGACCAGCAGCACAGTCCATGACTGAAGCGCCTAATACCGCTCGGCTAATCCCGCGCGGCCAAATATACCAGCACCCTTCTGAATTGCTTCGATGTCTTCCTTCAGTCCCACCTGGTATCACCTGTCGATGGTTGAAATGATCACTGTAGCAAGTATCTACTAATGCCAGTATTGCTGACCCCTGTTTTGATCACAGCCGTAGTAGATTCTTCCTACACGGCGGTTCAAGTGTGTGAATTCCAAAGGGACCAAACTGCTGAGGTCATAGGTCATCGGTCCCTATATTTACACACTAATTAAACTAACTGTAACTAACTTATGCTAAGAACAACACACACACACACACTCACACTCACTCACCCATGCCCGAGGGAGGACTCGAAACTCCGGCGGGACGGGCCCAGCAATACGTGACATGCCGCCTTAAACTGCGGGGCTATACGTCGGTCGGGGACCTGAAGACAGCGTAGTAAAACGCCGAAACTGGTTGCCAAATAAGGTTGGAAATTTGACGGAATCCAACACTGTATGTGCAAATATCACATACTTCAAATGGCTCCGATCATTATAGGACTTAACGTTTGCGGTCATCACTCCCCTAGACTTAGAACTACTTAAACCTAACTAACCTACGGACACCACACAAATTCATGCCCGAGGCAGGATTCGAACCTGCGACCGTATCAGCAGCTCGGATTCGGACTGAAGCGACTAGAACCGCTCGGCCACAACGGCCGGCTACGAGTGAAAGAGTAGGTGTTTAATTTAGCATTCTCGAAGCTCTTGAGGTTGCAGCTTGCAGGCCATATCCCAACATCATGGAGCACCAACATATGAGAATGTCAAGAGACACCTAACTAGTGTGTAGGTATCCACACCCAGGCGGTAATACACGCACAGCAGCATATCGCTAACTTCATGTGAACTGTACTTCTCGAGTTTCGATGAGGGTACAACATCAAATACTTTAAATTATCATTTCCCAATCTAACTTCAAAGTCGATTTGTGTCTTACGAAAGACAGATTAACTAATTACATGAATAAATACAACCTTCTAAGTAAATCGCAGTTTAGGTTCAAAAGTGGTAGGAGTACAGAATCAGCTGTAGTAGAATGCACAAAAGCGGTATTTGATGCTGATGACAAGAACGAGTGTATCACAAACACATTCCTAGATATTTCTAAAACGTTTGATATTTCTGAAGCGTAAGATTCTACTAAATAAGCTAGAATCATTAGGAATAAGACGCGTAGCTAATGATTTGTTCCAATCATACGTAGCAGTTGAGGTAGAAAGAGGAGATATAACATATAACTCAGATAAGTTTATAGTAAAATACGTATCAGAAACAGAATACATTAATATAGGAGTTCCAAAGGGTTCATTTTAGGATCAATACTGTTCCAGATGTCATCAATGACTTCTCCAATTGTATTAGTCAAGGGACAAAAATTATCGTTGCTGGCGACATGACCGAGAAAACAAAAGAAGCAGAGGAAGCAAATGAAACCCTCAATGAAGTTTACAATTGGTCAGTTTGCAGTAAAGTGACATTAAACATAAAAGAAAGAAACGCCATGAATTTCAATGAACTTCATGAATTTCAATTGACGTTTCTTTCTGTTGTGCCTATGTAGACCTTTCTACAACTGCACGGAATTTTATAGACACCTGGTGTAGCTAGAGGATGTCGTTTATCTTTTGCGGATCTTAAACATTCTTTTATTTTCGTGGTGGGCCTGAAAAGCGTCAACAGCCGTCTGGGTGAACATAAGAGGAACTGCCGTCTGTAGCGGAACATGTGTTTCAGGAAGGTTATCATGAAATAAAGTTTAATGAGACGACCGTCATAGCAATGACATCGCATTATTGTGCGCGAATGTACAGAGAGGCCATTGAGATTGCCAAACACTGCAATAATTTTAATAGAATAATGGAGACATTAAGCTGGATAAGATATGGATGTCAACATTGCAGCAACACCGTGACAATCGATTAATTTCAGCTGAGTAAGTTGGCAATATCAGAGATCGTAGCACAGCCGAAGTCACGTGATTGACAGCGGCGCCCTCTGGATGGCTTATATATACGGCGCTCACTCGCGCTCTCGTTGCAGTCGCTGAGATGTGCAGCCGGGAGAAGGACGTGCCTGCGCTTGCTAGCGACACGAAGGGTGTGGCACTTGCGCCGTCGGCGGCCCCATCTGGCCCCCCACATATGACGACCAGTGCTATGGCTATGGATTTGATGGACACGCGCTGTCTGCTCCACTCCCCGATTCTGAAGATGAGAGCTCCACCGCCCCTCAGCCACGCGGACGAAGCGGGTAACAGAAGAGGAGGGCAACAGCCGCGACGTCCGCTGTTCGCAGCTCGCCGATCGAGAAGAGGGCCAAGCAAGATTTCGCCCCTGACGCTGATGGTTTTGTCCCAGTCCGGCGCACTGCAAGACGCATGCAGTCATCGACGACGCTTCCAACTGCCGTCACCAACTCATTCGACGCGCCGGACCAGCTGCCGCGCGATCCTGCGCCGAAGAAAGACTCCCATCTTCCGCCGGTGGTCCTCCAGTTTCGGTCGCCCTATGGGGAACTGCAGAAGTTGTTGCGCAGCTGGACAACGGCCGTGTACACCGTGAAGCCTGCCGGACGTGACCTGTACAGGGTCACACTCCACACTGCTGACGATTATCGCCGGGTCACTCAGGGGGCGCCTGAGCGTGGTACCCCGTTCTATACCCACGCTTCCGCACCTGACAAGATCTTGAAGATTGTAATCTGGGACCTCCCATTCAACATGAAAGCCGATCACCTGCATCGTGAACTCGCTGACCTGGGCTTCTACATACGGGCAGTCGTGAAGAAGAAGTCGCCTAAATCGCGCGATGATATGCCGCTCTTCCTGGTCGTCTGCTCCGACACCGTGGAGAACAGGTTGGGGAACTGAGAGCAGGAGAAACTTTGGCCACTACTGAACTTTCAAACGCCATGACGAGCTGCCCTGGCGATCGGAAAAAGGATAGGAAACGGGGAGTCATCATGGCTGCTAGCAGGACTGCTGCCCTCGCCCATAAATAAAGAAAATTCCTGGCGCCAAGCTCCTCTCACACATCTGTGTGAGACAAGCTGTAAAAATTGTCAAATAAATCAGGCAACCCATAGAAATTATTAATATTACCTGAATTATTAGTTTACCGAATACCAGAAAGCGTGGATTAGAAATATGAAATGCGAGCACTGAATGGTGAATGAAGTGCACATCTTTCAGTCTTTCAAATGGTTTGGACCATACTCCATATTGGAGAATTTCCTTCGTGTAATCCAACGACATGTCGTCAGACTGACGTCGCAGCGCCTCTTCTTCGTATGTATCATCAACATTCTCATCATCTGCTGCATACATCCCCTCAGCAATCAGCAACGTATCGTCTTCACCGCACTTACTATTTATCAACAATCTGTTGTGTAATACGTCGTACACAATGGCACGGAGAGGTGTGTTACAGAGTGGTGCAGCATCTGTCGTAGGAAAGCTGGACAAGAGTAGAAACCATGAGCGAACAAGAAAATGCAATAAACAAAAGTTTCGCATTACTAGTAGCTTCCTCCAAGCGTATAAAGCCCCATTACAAATAATGCGGCAAGAAACAGTCCAGCTGGTACAATAGCAAAAAGGATGGGGCTCTCTGAACTAAAGCACAAACAATAGTGTCGGAGCGACGACTAGGTGACGTCTGGGTAGCGTCACGTAGCGAAGTGGCTCCAAGCGCACCCGCTGTGTGGCTGCGACCGGCTGTCCTATGTAACGGTGGCAGAGGCCGCCCGTGCTATGGACCTACTGCAGGCGCGGCCCAGCAGGCTGCACCGTTGCCATTAGGGGCCGGATCATGCACGACCGTTGTCGGCCTCTGACCGAAACCAACACCGACTCAAAGGAAGGCCTCGGCGCTTGTTGGTGACGTCACGTCAGCTAGGCACGGCGAACGCCAGGTCTGTTGCAGGCAGAAACGCCTGGGCGTGCTTATCACTATAAATCTCTTATTTTTGGACAAACTGTTCGGTATTGTTTTGGATTCTTACTATCGTAAAGCTATAAATGAAGATCATAGTTGTGTATTACTGAATCCTGTCGAAACAAACGTAGATAAATATGAACAGATGCTTTGCCCCATTTGAAACTTCGAAAATTTTACATTCAAGTAACTATATTTACTTGATCCATTTTGTTATCGAAACTTACTCCAACCCCCTTACAATGAACTCGTTTCTTTCATTTATTTATTTTCGTTTGACATCGTCACTGGAAATGTGAACTAATTTACATGTGTAAATGCCCAACTGTTGCCAGTCATTAGATTACAGTCGTTTTCAACGAAAGGAATTCTAAACAGGAAACAAAATAGCTTCATACATCGAAAATACTGCTAAGCTTAAACTTTTTTAAACATTCACATTAGAAAATATAAATATACCCCTCTTGAAACTGAAAGGAGAAACTTTACAATATAAAAAAACATTTATTTGATGAAACAAGTATCTCTCTTTTTCCTCTTCTTCTGTCCCCCACCCCCTCCCCCAACGTGTATAGTCGCAAGATATTTCATTAACATTCAGTGCTTCTCACCCCATAGTCAAACAAGATACCAAAAGAAGAGCATCAATATGTGCGGTTTCTTGTAAAAGCAACCCTGAACAAACGTAACTTCCTCAGATTTACAAATAAGGTAAAGCAGCACGAATTCTGTTGCTGCTGGACCATGAAGTTGTTTTTGTATGTCAATCCTTAAAACAGGTGGAAATTTAAGTTCAGGAGTACACAATTTGTTAAGAAGTGTAATGAATTGCACAATTGATTGACTGCAGGAATCTCTCAGAACAATGTGTGTTGGTGAACTACCGCAAATAGTTTCACATTTACCTGTGTCAGAGAGGGAGGCACCACCATTATCAGTATGCCTGCAACAGACGTGGCGTTCGCCGCGCCTAGCTGACGTGACGTCACCAACAAGCGCCGAGGCCTTCCTTTGAGTCGGTGTTGCCGAAACTTGCCGTTACCAACTTACAGACGCCCGTGGGGTGGTATTGATATGTGAAACCACATAATCATATAAATGTTGCATATTCATCGATCCCTTACGAAACTCTTTAAAGTTCTGGAAATATTCATGGATCTTGTTACACAATTCACGAGCTGTATCTGCTGAATTAATATTGCCCATCTAATATCACTCAAGTATTTAACATACCTATGGCGAAAGGCATAAACAGTCCACCGCCAACCAGGTAGCTTCTTCGACAGGAATGCTCTCTAAACCGTGCATTGTAGTCAACTGACGTCCTTCGTGTGTTTATTTAGTTTTGTTTTGAGGCTTGTTTGTTTAGGCGTAGCGCCCTCATACCACAAGGCGGTTATCTTACATCGGACCTACTGCTTACAGTGGGGTCCGATCCACTAGCAGGTTTATATCCGAGATATTGTGTGTTTTCTCTGGTTCTCGACACTTGCGAGCCCGTGGTTTCTAGGCCATAAGCCTCCAGACGTATGAAACTCCTATTTGTTCTACACAAGCATCGCGTGTTATGACTCCGAAGTTTTGGCTCTTGAATTCCTTTGTGGCAACATAATTCATACCCGATTACCTGTTCTTCTCCTGCCTCAGTATTCATCACAGTTACTTGCAACGGTAATATATTGCTACCAAATGACTCATAATCTACAACCAACGTGTTGTATTACAATTGCCAAGACTACAGAAAGAGAACAGACACGTTGATGACCAGACGGACAGTTTATAATTTTTTGGGAAAGAAAGAAATGTGGCACGAGGGAGATACGAACACAGAACTCCCACGTTGCAGTCCAGCAGCAGACCACATAACCACAATGCCGTGGCTCTCCCAGTTCGCTCGATGTTGCACATATCGAACTTAGAACGCTCATTGTTTCTACTTTACTTCTTTTTTCACGGTTCAGTACACCTTCTACCTGTTTTCCTGATTAATCTGGGTTCAGTTTTTAAAGGGCTATCCACTGGTCCATCTTACCGCTAAATCTGAGGGGGGGGGGGGGCGGTTACTGACATACATGTGAGAATTATGTGCTTTAAATGTGATAAGGCATAACTATTTTAAAAACATATTCTGGTATAATAGAGGCATAGTGTTATCGTCGAAAAATAAACACAAAATCGGCTCAACATCGTCAAATCGCTACTGTAGGCGCACACACATTCTTCAATCACGTAATTGTACGATATGGAATATAAAAAAAATACACTCGATAAAGTCTGTAGTAGGCTTACCAGGTGTATAAGCCATTACAGTAATAAAGTGAAATAAATTAAAACACGACCCCAGTTAGATTGTTAAAAAGGGAATAGTTAAGTGCCAATAATTCTGATACGATCTTGTGGCGAATTTTAGATAAAAATATAGTAATGACATATATAAGAAGAAGTTTAGGGAGTTCACTGAATAATAAAAAATGATAAAACAAGACCGAAAAGAAACCAAATGAATGAAAACAGACTGTACCAAGTAATCAGCGTCCTCCGTTGGTGTGACCGCCAGAATGCCGCAAAGGCGAGAAGTTGTCAGAGGGACTCAACCGACAGAGGGCAACCCGTACTCTGAGACACGTCGTTCCAAGTAAACAGTGACAAAACACCGTACCAGACAGTTACAAGATTATCTAGTTAATTAAATATATTAGTTAAACAGATAACGGACAAGAAAACACGAGAACAAAATGTTCAACTTAAGAAAACGAAAAAAATTATCTCTGTGGTAGTTCTGTAACTTATAGAAATTCATAGAAACAAGATAGTAAAACGTCTTCTCTCCGTCAGAATACCAGTCGTATCCAGCGGTACAAACTTTCATCGCTGGAAAATGTCTGCCAGTGACGCAACTCATACCACCGAAAGCGTAAGTCAGTGTGATAAAAGATTCTGAGCCGCTTCCTAGCCAAGCCGTTCACGTGTGTTTTTCGCCAGATTATGCATGTTTATGTCAACATTATCATGGAATGAGATATACCGAGAGCTTCTCTTGGCACTGCGCGGGCTCTTCTTCTGTATAGCCTGTATACTCGAGCCATTTAGTTTCTACCGATTTAGTGACCTGATTAAAGGACATTTGTTGGCGTTGTTTGACAAAGATACAGAGCTTCTGAGAATGGCAGTATTATATTGAACCGTCAGCGAACTACATACTCCTACAAGATGCTGATCGTTTGATGTATCTATGATTTTATAACCGTTATGAATACTTCTTTTCAGAAAATAAATTATCAATAGCAATTTTAAAATTATTTCATTTCACTTACCTTGTGTACAACCATATTTCTCCTGAAATAAGGACAGCGGAAGGGCTCAACCTCACTTCATGTAGGATCGATAAGAATTCTTACAGTATACGGCGTAAGATAATGTACATTACGGTGTTAGATAACGGACGTAACCAAGAGACAGAAGGCAGTCACATCTTTTATTACTTATTGATGGCATTATGAATCTATATGAAAGGGACAGACACGTGAAATTAAGGAAATATATAAGAAGACATTCTGACAGGTCCACTATAGTCAAGTGCAGTCCATGTCTTAAGGAAACCGCTCGTGTCACATCTGTGCGACGTACTCCAGATTACAGCCGTACAAAGTTGATGATAGACCGAAACAATTCACACGCAAGATATGTGGATCATAACAGGTCATTATAGCTCATAGAAAACGGAAGTGTAACGTACGTGCTATGGAGATCATTAAAGGCATTCAGCCTTTTGATGACGTTGTTAATAGACATTTCATTGCGGTGTGTCGTCACAGCAGTTTCTAACTTCGGGACATTTTTACCAGTAATACACCATCTATACTCACAATCTGCCTATTTTCTTTTCACTTCCTACTAACAAGTTGTGCCGAGTAATTTGAAATACCCAGTATACTAATAATATCGGACGTTGAATTTAAGAAAGTAAAATTTTTTAACTGGCACTGCCCTGAGTAATTTTATTTTCTTTTACACTATCCGTCAATTCGAACGAAAATAATGCTACTTATGCCATTATAATACATACGTGAATTATATATTAAACTGTGTTGTTCGAATCATGCGCAGTCATAAACGTGTTAAATCATTTAAACGGTAAACTCGGGTGTGGAACGTTTTCGCCAGTGAAGAACATTTTGTGGCCAGATAAAGACAGCCATTAATAATGTTTTATTTGTTCGTTAGTCTCATCTTGAAAACCAATTTTTACTGGTTTATAAATGCTTTACTGTATTGTGTCCATATTCTGTTAAAAATGTACAACTGTAATTTTTACTGTATATGGACATTTTACATATGTGTATTTTTAATCATTAAAATATTATATAGTTCACTGGTCCACGTCAATAGTTAGAAATATAATAGTAGAACAGGAAGAACTGGATGGAAGTCCCTCAGTGTTAGGAAGGCAAAAACACGCGAACGGGAATGCAAGAGGGCATACCGAGAATGTGCAACTAACGACGAGAACACAGCAAGTGCCATTATCCCATTTCCCAGCAATTTCGCTCATTGGAAGAGGTGTCAAAATAAACTAACGCGTGTCTCGGCTTTTCCGTAGATACTCGACCACTCTGAGAAAACAACGGTCAAAGCTTTAGAGGTTTTGCACGCCCCTTTTAGCGAGTAAATAGTTCATCCGAAGTGGCTACATGGTTTCGGGCCCCGTGTTCGAAACCCAATTATTATTTTTATTTTTTTCATTCGTCTATTCATTTTCGTAGAAGATTACTACACGACTTTTCCAATGTATATTGAAATAACGTTATTCCTATTCTTATTGCATATAATATTGCAAATCTGATGAATGAATTTAAAAAATACATGCATGACAAAAGTAAGTGGAATTAATTTTGGTGAAATTGTTGTAAAGTATCTTGATTCGTAATCAGTTTCAAACTACAGGTTTCGGTAAAGTGAATCGTTATGCGTGGTTTGCCGAGAAGGAACTGTCACAGCGAAAAATCATCAGCAGTGTTAACCACATTTCTTTCCTGAATGAGATTCATATAAAGAAATATTGATCCGGTAAACCTACCTTCATGTGATACTCGTGGTGTTCGGAATATGTATACGATTAATATCATCCAAGGAAATGCAACAACTCTTATTGAAGAGTAAACATAAAAATAAAATACATGAATTAATATAAGAATTGATTTAAGAAGGATGCATAAAAATATGAGAATTTAAAGAGATTGTGACCCTAGAGATACTACAAACAAATACACTAAAGAGCCAAAGAAACAGGTATAACTGCCTAATATCGTGTAGGGCCCCTGCGAGCAGAAGTGCAACAACACGACGTGGCATGCACTCCACTGATGTCTGAAGTAGTGCTGGAGGGAACTGACACCATAAATCCAGCAGGGCTGTCCATAAATCCGCAAGAGAAGGAGGGGGTGGAGATCTCTTCTGAACAACACGTCGCAAGGCATCCAAGATATGCTCAATAATGTTCATGTCTGGAGAGTTCGGTGGCCAACGGAAGTGTTTAAACTCACAAGAGTGTTCCTGGAGTCACTCTGTAGCAGCTCTGGACGTGTGGGGTATCGCATTGTCCTGCTGGAATTGCCCGAGCCCGTCGGAAAGCACACTGGACGTGAATGTGTACAAGTGATCAGACAGGATGCTTAAGTATGTGTCACCTGTCATAGTCGTATCTAGACATATCACTCCAAATGTACATGCCCCACACCATTACAGAGCATCCACGAGCTTGAACAGTCCCCTGCTGACATGCAGGGTGCATGGATTCACGAGGTTGTCTCCGTACCCGTACTCGTCCATCCGCTCGGTACAACTTGAAACAAGACTCGTCCGACCAGGCAACATTTTTCCAGTCATCAACAGTCCAATATCAGTGTTGACGGGCCCAGGCGAGGCGTAAAGCTTTGTATCGTGAAGTTATCAAGGATACACGAGTGGACTTTCGGCTCCTAATCCTTTTTCGATGATGTTTCGTTAAATGGTTCGCATGCTGACGCTTGTAGATAGCGCACCATTGAAATGTACAGCAATTTGCGGTCTTGCACAATCTTTTTGCGGCCACAGCTATGTCGAAGGTATGATGTTTTACTGTATTCCTGGTATTCACGGTACACTCGTGAAATGGTCGTATGGGAAAATCCCCACTTCATCGCTACCTAGGAGATGCTGTGTCCCATCGCTCGTGCGCCGACTGTAACACCACGTTCAGACTCACTTAAATCTTGATAACCTGCCATTGTAGCAGCAGTACCCGACCTTAATAACTGCGTTAGACAGACACTTGTCTTATGTAGGCCTATTACATATCTCTGTATGAATACACATACCTATATCACTTTCTTTCGCACTTCAGTGGATCCTATATATTAAATTATGCTATTATTATTATTATTATGTTACCGCAGTGGATACACCGGTTCCCGCGAGATCACCGAAGTTAAGCGCTGTCAGGCGTGGTCAGCACTTGGATGGGTGACCATCCTGGCTGCCATGCGCTATTGCCATTTTTCGGGGTGCACTCAGCCTCGTGATGCCAATTAAGGAGCTACTCGACCAAATAGTAACTGCTTCGGTCAAGAATACCATCGTACCGAGCGGGAGAGCGGTGTGCTGACCCCACGCCCCTCCTATCCGCATCCTCTATGAGGATGACACGGCGGTCGGATGGTCCCGGTAGGCCACGTGGCCTCAAGACGGAGTGCTTATTATTATTATGTTATATACCTGCTTGTTGTCAAACACAGTTGTAATTTTACTATTAATATAACGCTCTTGTACGCCTAACTTGATACGAAATATTCGTATAGTAAAATATTTGTATAGTAACCTTCTCAGGGCTAGGGTAGATAAATAAATAAAAAAATAATTGGATTTAGAACACGGGGCGCAAAGCTGAGAAACCACGCGCTATCTACTGTGCCAGCATTTCGGCTGAGATTATAGCGCGCTAAAAGACACATGAAGTACCTTGATAACTTTGACCGTCGTTTTTTTTCAGAGACGGTAGAGCATCTACAGATAAGCCAAGATATGTGTGCTCTTATTTTGACTCCTCTTCCACTGAGTGAAGTTTGAAAACTTTTGGAAATTTGTGATAAGTTTTATGGGACCAAACTGCTGAGGTCATCGGTCCCTAGGCTTACACACTACTTAATTTCACTTAAACTAATTTATCCTAAGGACAACACACAGACACACACACACACCCATGCCCAAGGAAGGACTCCAACCTCCGACGGGGGGAGCCGCGCGAACCGTGACGGCTGACCCGCGCGGCTGAGTGAACTTTCTGAGAGATCTGGTTATCGCACTTGCCGTGTCCTCCTCGTAAGTACAAAGTACGAGCCGGTTGTTGACGATCAGCACGTACACATCCCGGTGTGGATGTGAGGCTAGGGTGTCTTCAGTTCACAGAAGTGTGAGCCTCGGATGAATGTTGGTTCTGCATTTAAGGATGTTGAATGCCAACACTACGCTCCGTGGCTAACCTGCTGCGGCTGTTTCTGCGAGGTACTCGCCGTCATCGACGCAGCATGTCGTAAAAAGATGAAGTATTGCTTATATTAGAAGCGTAACAATAACTGGACCAGCATTTATTGTGTGTCTGTTTCTGTGAATGTATTGACAAAATTTAACTTACATGTGTATCCAAACTACTTATCCAAATTATGTTAGCTATGGTAGGATCCTCGTCCAAATCACAAACTCTGCCTCAAAGTTACATCTGTAACGAAAAATCAGTAAGGAATAGTGTTGCACCTACAGGGTTGAGTAGCTAGGAACACACAATGTTTTTTGGCATCACTGTTGGGGTCCGGATGGGGGTTTGTCGGGGACGGCAAGCTCGTCCCACGCATCCCCCGATCGGACTACGACTGTGGCTGCCCGGGATACTGCCCGCATTGAGGCTGATCCCTCACCTGTGGTAGAGTGAGAGGTCGTCTCGAGGTGTGGCAGGAGGCGAAAGACATTCCGGAGGGCTGAACGGAAGGCCTCTCCAGTTTGTCTGACGAACCGATTTCAGGCTCTGACCTAGGCTGATACTGATCTTCGGCCGGACATGGCTGCTTGTCCTGTTCTAGAGGTTGCCCCTCAGTCTGCACGATCCGGGAGGTCGCAGAGGGTGGGCTTACTGGTAGATGGGAGCTCCAACGTCAGGCGCGTAATGGGGCCCCTTAGGGATATGGCAGCAAGAGAAGGGAGGAAAACCAATGTGCACTCCGTGTGCATACAGGGGGGGGAGTCATTCCAGATGTGGAAGGGGTCCTTTCGGATGCCATGAAGGATACAGGGTGCACCCATCTGCAGGTGGTCGCTCATGTCGGCACCAATGAAGTGTGTCGCTATGGATCGGAGGAAATCCTCTCTGGCTTCCGGCGGCTATCTGATTTGGTGAAGACTGCCAGTCTCGCTAGCGGGATGAAAGCAGAGCTCATCATCTGCAGCATCGTCGACAGGACTGACTGCGGACCTTTGGTACAGAGCCGAGTGGAGGGTCTGAATCAGAGGCTGAGACGGTTCTGCGACCATGTGGGCTGCAGATTCCTCGACTTGCGCCATAGGGTAGTGGGGTTTCGGATTCAGCTGGATAGGTCAGGAGTCCACTACACACAGCAAGCGGCTACACGGGTAGCAGGGGTTGTGTGGCGTGGACTGGGCCGTTTTTTAGGTTAGATGACCTCGGGCAAGTACAGAAAGGGCAACAGCCTCAAAGGGGGCGTGGCAAAGTCAGGACATGCCGGGACCAAGCAGCAATTGGTATTGTAATTGTAAACTGTCGAAGCTGCATTGGTAAAGTACCGGAACTTCTAACGCTGATAGAAAGCACCGAAGCTGAAATCGTTATAGGTACAGAAAGCTGGCTGAAGCCAGGGATAAATTCTGCAGAAATTTTTACAAAGGCACAGACGGTGTTTAGAAAGGATAGATTGCATGCAACCAGTGGTGGCGTGTTTGTCGCTGTTAGTAGTAGTTTATCCTGTAGTGAAGTTGAAGTGGATAGTTCCTGTGAGTTATTATGGGTGGAGGCTACACTCAACAACCGAGCTAGGTTAATAATTGGCTCCTTTTACCGACCTCGCGACTCAGCAGCATTAGTGGCAGAACAACTGAGAGAAAATTTGGAATACATTTCACATAAATTTTCTCAGCATGCTATAGTCTTAAGGTGGAGATTTCAATTTACCAGATATAGACTGGGACACTCAGATGTTTAGGACGGGTGGTAGGGACAAAGCATCGAGTGACATTATACTGAGTGCACTATCCGAAAATTACCTCGAGCAATTAAACAGAGAACCTACTCGTGGAGATAACATCTTGAACCTACTGATAACAAACAGACCCGAAATTTTCGACTCTGTAAGTGCAGAACAGGGAATCAGTGAGCATAAGGCCGTTGCATCATCCCTGAATATGGAAGTTAATAGGAATATAAAAAAGGGGGAAGGTTTATCTGTTTAGCTAGAGTAATAGAATGCAAATTTCAGACTACCTAACAGATCAAAACGAAAATTTCTCTTCCGACACTGACAATGTTGAGTGTGTATGGAAAAAGTTAAGGCAATCGTAAGATGCATTTTAGACAGGTACGTGCCGAGTAAATCTGTGAGGGACGGGAAAACCCACCGTGGTTTAACAACAAAGTTAGGAAACTACAGCGAAAGCAAAGAGAGCTTCACTCCAAGTTTAAACGCAGCCAAAACCTCTCAGACAAATAGGAGCTAAACGATGTAAAAGTTAGCGTAAGGAGGGCTATGCGTGAAGCGTTCAGTGAATTCGAAAGTAAAATTCTATGTACCGACTTGACAGAAAATCCTAGGAAGTTCTGGTCTTACGTTAAATCAGTAAGTGGCTCGAAACAGCATATCCAGACACTTCGGGATGATGATGGCATTGAAACAGAGGATGACACGCGTAAAGCTGAAATACTAAACACCTTTTTCCAAAGCTGTTTCACAGAGGAAGACCGCACTGCAGTTCCATCTCTAAATCCTCGCACAAACGAAAAAATGGCTGACATCGAAATAAATGTCCAAGGAATAGAAAAGCAACTGGAATCACTCAACAGAGGAAAGTCCACTGGACCTGACGGGATACCAATTCGAATGTACACAGAGTACTCGAAAGAACTTGTCCCCCCCCCCCCCCCGCCTTCTAACAGCTGTGTACCGCAAGTCTCTAGAGGAACGGAAGGTTCCAAACGATTGGAAAAGAGCACAGGTAGTCCCAGTCTTCTAGAAGGGTTGTCGAGCACATGCGCAAAACTATAGACCTATATCTCTGGCGTCGATCTGTTGTAGAATTTTAGAACATGTTTTTTGCTCGAGTATCATGTCGTTTTTGGAAACCCAGAATCTACTCTGTAGGAATCACCATGGATTCCAGAAACAGCGATCGTGTGAGACCCAACTCGCTTTATTTGTTCATGAAACCCAGAAAGAATTAGATACAGGATCCCAGGTAGACTTCCGGAAGGCGTTCGATACAGTTCCGCACTGTCGCCTGATAAACAAAGTAAGAGCCTAAGGAATATCAGACCAACTGTGTGGCTGGAATGAAGAGTTTTTAGCAAACAGAACACAGCATGGTGTTATCAATGGAGAGACGTCTACAGACGTTAAAGTAACCTCTGGCGTGCCACAGGGGAGTGTTATGGGACCATTGCTTTTCACAATATATATAAATGACCTAGTAGATAGTGTCGGAAGCTCCATGCGCCTTTTCGCGGATGATGCTGTAGTATACAGAGAAGTTGCAGCACTAAAAAATTGTAGCGAAATGCAGGAAGATCTGCAGCGGATAGGCACTTGTTGCAGGGAGTGGGAACTGAACCTTAACATAGACAAATGTAATGTATTGCGAATACATAGAAAGAAGGATCCTTTATTGTATGATTAGATGATAGCGGAACAAACACTGGTAGCAGTTACTTCTGTAAAATATCTGGGAGTATGCGTGCGAAATGATTTGAAGTGGAATGATCATATAAAATTAATTGTTGGTAAGGCGGGTACTAGGTTGAGATTCATTGGGAGAGTCCTTAGAAAATGTAGTCCATCAACAAAGGAGGTGGCTTACAAAACACTCGTTCGACCTATACTTGAGTATTGCTCATCAGTGTGGGATCCGTACCGGATCGGGTTGACGGAGGAGATAGAGAAGATCCAAAGAAGAGCGGCGCGTTTCGTCACAAGGTTATTTGGTAACCGTGATTACGTTACGGAGATGTTTAGCAAACTCAAGTGGCAGACTCTGCAAGGGAGGCGCTCTGCGTCGCGGTGTAGCTTGCTCGCCAGGTTTCGAGAGGGTGCGTTTCTGGATGAGGTATCAAATATATTGCTTCCCCCTACTTATACCTCCCGATGAGATCACGACTGTAAAATTACAGAGATTCGAGAGCGCAGGGAGGCTTTCAGACAGTCGTTCTTCCCGCGAACCATACGCGACTGGAACAGAAAAGGGAGGTAATGACAGTGGCACGTAAAGTGCCCTTCGCCACACACTGTTGGGTGGCTTGCGGAGTATAAATGTAGATGTAGATGTAGATCCTTCAGTCTAGTCATTTATATTAGAATCACATGAAGAAATGCGCACTAGAGGCCACCGTAAGAGGTTTCCGCAATTTTCCATAGTTATTGTTATTATTAGACATGAGTTTGCGTTTTGCGCAGCAATTGTAATTGGTTCTCCTTCTACACATATTAAAGCTATACATATTACAGCTATCTGGAATATAATTTAATTCTTCAGGTAGAGAATTGTGGAATAAGTAAAATGCTATATAAGTTTGGAACTATTTGCAAATCATACGGACAGTTAAGTCAATCGTTGTTGGTCGGGCACTATCTTGTATCTTGAAATAGATCTTTTATAATGGAACGTGTAATACTTGCAAGTTTAACAATTTTATCTTTCTTGGAAATGGACATTGTGTTAGTTTCCCGTAGCTTCTATTTCAGTATGTCTGTAGCTTGACAATATTTCTACCTAATTTGATTTCACTCACGGAATACTGGTGGGTAGTAGAGTAATAATATTATAGACAAATACAGTACCAATAACATTTTCTCGACTCCGACGCTTTTAAATTTCAGTTTAATAGTTCTTCCTGGGTGCATGACAATGTTGTATCTCGGCACAAGTTATCACATTTGGCAGAACCTTAATTTTCTGGAGCAATTTTCGTAACTTCATAAAAAGATGTAGCACATTCAAATGAATGTTATGCTCTAAAAATGAAATAAGAAATATATTAATCGTAGATTAAAACTGAAGAAACTGCAAAAATGTGGGAAATTAAGGAGATGGGACCTGGATAAACTGAAAGAACCAGAGGTTGTACAGAGTTTCAGTGAGAGCATAAGGGAACAATTGACAGGAATAGGGGAAAGAAATACGGTAGAAGAAGAATGGGTAGCTCTGAGGGATGAAGTAGTGAAGGCAGCAGAGGATAAAGTAGGTAAAAGGACGAGGGCTGCTAGAAATCCTTGGGTAACAGAAGAAATTTTGAATTTAATTGATGAAAGGAGAAAATATAAAAATGCAGTAAATGAAGCAGGCAAAAAGGAATACAAACGTCTCAAAAATGAGATCGACAGGAAGTGCAAAATGGCTAAACAGGAATGGCTAGAGGACAAATGTAAGGATGTAGAAGCTTATCTCACTAGGGGTAAGATAGATACTGCCTACAGGAAAATTAAAGAGACCTTTGGAGAGAAGAGAACCACGTGTATGAATATCAAGAGCTCAGATGGCAACCCAGTTCTAAGCAAAGAAGGGAAGGCAGAAAGGTGGAAGGAGTATATAGAAGGTTTATACAAGGGTGATGTACTTGAGGACAATATTATGGAAATGGAAGAGGATGTAGATGAAGACGAAATGGGAGATACGATACTGCGTGAAGAGTTTGACAGAGCACTGAAAGACCTAAGTCGAAACAAGGCCCCCGGAGTAGACAACATTCCATTAGAACTACTGACGGCCTTGGGAGAGCCAGTCATGACAAAACTCTACCAGCTGGTGAGCAAGATGTATGAGACAGGCGAAATACCCTCAGACTTCAAGAAGATTATAATAATTCCAATCCCAAAGAAAGCAGGTGCTGACAGATGTGAAAATTACCGAACTATCAGTTTAATAAGTCACAGCTGCAAAATACTAACGCGAATTCTTTACAGACGCATGGAAAAACTGGTAGATGCGGACCTCGGGGAGAATCAGTTTGGATTCCGTCGAAATGTTGGAACACGTGAGGCAATACTGACCTTACGACTTATCTTAGAAGAAAGATTAAGAAAAGGCAAACCTACGTTTCTAGCATTTGTAGACTTAGAGAAAGCTATTGACAATGTTGACTGGAATACTCTTTTTCAAATTCTAAAGGTGGCAGGGGTAAAATACAGGAAGCGAAAGGCTATTTACAATTTGTACAGAAACCAGATGGCAGTCATAAGAGTCGAGGGGCATGAAAGGGAAGCAGTGGTTGGGAAAGGAGTGAGACAGGGTTGTAGCCTCTTCCCGATGTTATTCAATCTGTATATTGAGCAAGCAGTAAAGGAAACAAAAGAAAAATTTGGAGTAGGTATTAAAATTCATGGAGACGAAGTAAAAACTTTGAGGTTCGCCGATGACATTGTAATTCTGTCAGAGACGGCAAAGGACTTGGAAGAGCAGTTGAACGGAATGGACAGTGTCTTGAAAGGAGGATATAAGATGAACATCAACAAAAGCAAAACGAGGATAATGGAATGTAGTCCAATTAAATCGGGTGATGCTGAGGGAATTAGATTAGGAAATGAGACACTTAAAGTAGTAAAGGAGTTTTGCTACTTAGGAAGTAAAATAACTGATGATGGTCGAAGTAGAGAGGATATAAAATGTAGACTGGCAATGGCAAGGAAAGCGTTTCTGAAGAAGAGAAATTTGTTAACATCGAATATAGATTTAAGTGTCAGGAAGCCATTTCTGAAAATATTTGTTTGGAGTGTAGCCATGTATGGAAGTGAAACATGGACGATAACTAGTTTGGACAAGAAGAGAACAGAAGCTTTCGAAATGTGATGCTACAGAAGAATACTGAAGATAAGGTGGATAGATCACGTAACTAATGAGGAGGTATTGAATAGGATTGGGGAGAAGAGAAGTTTGTGGCACAACTTGACTAGAAGAAGGGATCGATTGGTAGGACATGTTTTGAGGCATCAAGGGATCACAAATTTAGCATTGGAGGGCAGTGTGGAGGGTAAAAATCGTAGAGGGAGACCGAGAGATGAATACACTAAGCGGATTCAGAAGGATGTAGGTTGCAGTAGGTACTGGGAGATGCAGAAGCTTGCACAGGATAGAGTAGCATGGAGAGCTGCATCAAACCAGTCTCAGGACTGAAGACCAGAACAACAACAACATTAATCGTCTACTGCAGGGTTGGCTAGAGGCTGAAGTCTGAAAGGTATATTCAACACATCACACCAACCTCTTATTTATTCAGACAAGGGCTCATAGAGAATAGTACAAGCAGGGAAATTGCCTAAACTCTAATCTACAGATTGAGTGCAGCGAAATAAGGTTTAGAGTGATCCGGAAATTTTGGAAATTTGTGGTGAGGATTATAGGACCAAACTGCTGAGGTCATCGGTCCCTAGGCCTGCGCACTACTTAATCTAACGTAAACTAACTTACACTAAGGACAACACACACACATCCATGCCCGAGGGAGGACTCGAACCTCTGACGGGGAGAGGCGCGCGAACCGTGTCTAGACGCCGTAGACCGCACAGCTACCACGAGGGGCGTCTGGAGTGATATATTGTAAAATGTGAAAGTAATATTTGAAATAATTAAAAATAGACAATAATCTCAAACTATCTGAATCTGATATTACTATTCAACAAATTTAAAATAAATGTTTAAATTTTGTTTATCTACCACTGCCTTATATGAGAAAGAGTGTGTTCATTCATGAGTACTTGTGTACTCATGTGTAGACTTCCTATGTGAAGAAAGGTCTGCAGTTTACTTTCATGATAACGTTACAGGCTGATTTATTCAGAACCATCCTCATTATTTTTGTAATCGTTAACGAAAGGAAATGATTTCTTCCTATTTAGAATGCCATATTAAAGACTAAAATTAACACTGTCGTGAAGAGGTGATATCAAAAAATAGTTCTCTGATGACACTGTTAGTGAAAAAATTAATTTATTTATTCAAGATTGTAACTGCGTTGTTTACTAAAACACATGTCCGAAATGGGCTGGCGTTGTTTTACCTTGCAAGAACTATGTACAACCGCTTTATGTGACCTAACAAAAACGCTACTAACTATGTATTTCTCTGTACGCACCGATCATTATGTGTTTCGGAAATGAGTGAATAACCTTTAGCCTACTTCCCTAAGTAAAGCATTAGTAACCCGAGCGCGGTCAAAATTTGATCCATACATATTTTAAAAATGGATGTATGTATATATGTGTATGTATGTTCCACATCTCCTCCTAAATCATTGGACTGATTTCAAGCAAACTTGATACACATATCCCTTAACTGTCACGCAACAGTAGCTGTTGGGTTAAGAACCACCTTCCATATCATAAGCAATTAGATGCGTAAAGAAATGCCGCATCATGCATGATATTTACATTTATTACTTCTTTGCTACTACTCTATTCGCAATGTATTTTGCATTGCAGAGAGTATCCACACATGCAGCTGAATGTAGCTACACAAATATATAGTTGAACAACACATGGTTCAAGAGATACGACGTTATAAACACTGAGACGCCTGACAAAATGACGCATCATGTCTGAAGTTGTAATACACATATCGAACACTACTAAGACACCCCTATAGACCTGTCAACTTAAAGAAATCATTGACATCTGGCGACGCTTCTGACTGTTTTCAACTCCGAAGTGCAAACAGCTGCAGGCAAAAGCAAAAGCCGTCTATAGACACATACGGAAACGTTGCAATAGAGACATTCAAAAAGTCAGCTAGTATAATAATACACTAACAACACATGAGAGAAAGATTATTTACAACTTGAGATGCCCTTCTCGTGAAACTAACAATAAAATATGGTGACTGAAAACTGCTTATTGCCAGTAAATATCCCAAGTTATGTTTTTACAGTTACGACATCAACGGTCATTGGCTTCACCAGCATTTTACCGTGACCCGAGGAATCTCTATTACGTAGGCATAGACTGAGAAAGGAGGAGAAGTCTGCCTTTGTTGGGAGTAATGAAAATTCTTGAAGAGAGCTACATTTTGTGTTAGAGTTTGTATCAAAATGTCCTTCGGATACAACTTCCGATGCGTTGCATGCGGCGTTTTACGGGAGTTATTTGTCGTGGAATCCCGACTGAGCCTTTTCAGGCTATTACAGAGCTCCACGAGGATTTTCGGGGCTTCTTCTGGCATGTTACTCTCAACATTCATCACTGTCGTCTCTCGTCGTCAAAACTTGATCTACGAGACGTCTTATCACAGACCCAGAGAAACTGGAGAGACGACAAAAACCACAACACATCCGTATTCGCTTAAAAGGGTGGTAACGCAGATATTATGCTACATCTACATCTACATGACTACTCTGCAATTCACATTTAAGTGCTTGGCAGAGGGTTCATCGAACCACAATCATACTATCTCTCTACTATTCCACTCCCGAACAGCGAGCGGGAATAACGAACACCTAAACCTTTCTGCTCGAGCTCTGATTTCTCTTATTTTATTTTGATGATCATTCCTACCTACGTAGGTTGGGCTCAACAAAATATTTTCGCATTCGGAAGAGAAAGTTGGTGACTGAAATTTCGTAAAAAGGTCTCGCCGCGACGAAAAACGTCTATGCTGTAATGACTTCCATCCCAACTCGTGTATCATATCTGCCACACTCTCTCCCCTATAACGTGATAATACAAAACGAGCTGCCCTTTTTTGCACCCTTTCGATGTCCTCCATCAATCCCACCTGGTAAGGATCCCACACCGCGCAGCAATATTCTAACAGAGGACGAACGAGTGTAGTGTAAGCTGTCTCTTTAGTGGACTTGTTGCATCTTCTAAGTGTCCTGCCAATGAAACGCAACCTTTGGCTCGCCTTCCCCACAATATTATCTATGTGGTCCTTCCAACTGAAGTTGTTCGTAATTTTAACACCCAGGTACTTAGTTGAATTGACAGCCTTGAGAATTGTACTATTTATCGAGTAATCGAATTCCAACGGATTTCTTTTGGAACTCATGTGGATCATCTCACACTTTTCGTTATTTAGCGTCAACTGCCACCTGACACACCATTTTCTAAATCGCTTTGCAACTGATACTGGTCTTCGGATGACCTTACTAGACGGTAAATTACAGCATCATCTGCGAACAATCTAAGAGAACTGCTCAGATTGTCACCCAGGTCTAATTACGTTGAATCTCGTCGGTTTAGAATTATTCCCTACTTTCATCTTTGATAGACATATGGAAATTTTATCGAGAGAATAAATTCAGACTAATGCTAAAGCAGAGTGGCTATTTTCGAGGAAAATACTTCACAAACGACTGTATGTGTGAAGTATATGCGTCAAAAAATGCCATTAGAGCATGTACTCTGCGTCGATTTCCAAAAAATGGTTCAAAAGGCTCTGAGCACTTTGGGACTTAACATCTGAGGTCATCAGTCCCCTAGAACTTAAAAGTACTTAAACCTAACTTACCTAAGGACATCACACACATCTATGCTTGAGGCAGGATTCGAACCTGCGACCATAGCGGTCGCGCGGTTCCAGTCTGAAGCGCCTAGAACCGCTCGGCCACTTCGGCAGGCTCGATTTCCAAAGTATGGTAACTTTCATACGCAGTGCTTTCATCACAGCAACATTTTATTGCATCTTCCTCGGCAACATTAATCTGTGCAAAAGTATAAGCAACATGACATGTGATATTTGCATTTTTCTCTGACTCCCACTCGCATTTCATTCATAAACTTATCCTCGCTTTTCTTATGCAGAAACTCGCTCAGCTTTTTTCCTAGTTCTGATTCAGATCCGTTTTTTCCTGCGAAACTACGACGTGCGTTATACGCTCAAAGACAAAAAAAATCGACGCACCAAGAAGAGACTATCCGAATGGGATATAAATCGGTAGATGTGATCTACGTGTACAGACGAACAACTGGTTACAATCTCAGAAAAATTGGATGATTTATTCAAGTGAAAGGGGTTCAGAAATTGAATAAGTGAATAACACGTTGTTGCACTGCTGGTCCTTAAGCAAGCATGAATTCAGCTTTGATTGATTGATAGAGTTGTTGGATGTCATCGTGAGGGACATCGTGCCAAATTCTGTCCAATTGGCACGCTAGATCGTCAGATTTCAAAGATTGTTGGAGGGCCCTGCCCATAACGCTTCTAACGTTCTCAGCTGTGCAGGAAGGTAGCGTTTGGGAACCACGAATACAGGCAATAGAAACTCTCGCCGAGTGCGGGAGTCCACTAGCTTGCTGAAATGTAAACCTAGTGTGGCCTACAGCCTTACATATCATTGAGGCACCGCTGTGCAGTAAGGGTGCCGCGGAAGACACCCAAAGGCGTCTGGCTATGAAAAGGTGTGGAACCCCGGACCATCATTCTACACTCATGCTCATAAATTAAGGATAATGCTGATACGTGGTGAAACAACGCTCTGGTGGGCGGTTTGCGGGTTTAAATCAGCTCGGGGTATGACCATGCGGTGCATTTTGACCTGCGGTCGTCGCACGGTGACGCTGACAGCAGTCCACATACGCAGAGGTGTATTGCTGCATGTCAGAGTACGGTGCAGCGAGTAAGTGTGCAGACGTTTTCAGACGCGCTAATGGTGACCGTGTGTTGAAAATGGCCCAAAGAACACATATTGATAACGTTATGAGGGACAGAATACTAGGGCGACTGGAGGCTGGTCAAACACAGCAGGTCGTAGCACGGGCCCTCCCTGTGCCTCAAAGTGTGATATCAAGATTATGGCAGCGATTCCAGCAGACAGGAAACGTGTCCAGCTGCTGCAGTACGGGACGTTCAAAGTGTACAACACCACAAGAAGACCAATATCTCACCATCAGCTCGCAGACGGCCACGGAGTACTGCAGGTAGCCTTGCTCGGGACCTTACCGCAGCCACTGGAACAGTTGTCTCCAGACACACAGTCTACAGACGACTGAACAGACATGATTTATTCCCCCGGAGACTTGCAAGGTGCATTCCACTGACCCCTGGTCACAGGAGAGCCCGTAATGCCTGGTGCAAGAAGACAGTTCATGGTCATTGGAACAGTGGCCCCAGGTTATGTTCACGGACGAGTTCAGATATAGTCTGACCAATGATTCTCGTCAGGTTTTCATCTGGCGTGAACCAGGAACCAGATAGCAACCCCTTAACGTACTTGAAAGGGACCTGTATGGAGGTCGTGGTTTGATGGTGTGGGGTGCGATTATGATTGGTGCACGTGACACCCCTGCATATCTTTGACAGAGGAACTGGTCAGGTGTATTGGGACGTAATTTTGCACCAATATGTCCGCCTTTTCAGGAGTGCAGTGGGTCCCACCTTCCTCCTGACGGATGATAACACACGGCCCCACCGAGCTGCCATCGTGGAGAAATACCTTGAAACAGAAGATATCAGGCGAATGGAGTGGTCTGCCTGTTCTCCAGATCTAAACCCCATCGTGCACATCTGGGATGCTCTCGGTCGGCGTATCGTTGCATGTATTCAAACCCCTATGACACTTCAGGAGCTCCGACATGCACTGGTGCAAGAATGGGAAGCTATACCCCAGAAGCTGCTCGACCACCTGATCCAGATTATGCCAATCCGTTGTGCGGCCTGTGTACGTGTGCATGGTGATCATATCCCATATTTATGTCGGGGTACATGCGCAGGGAACAATGCCGTTTTGTAGCACATGTGTTTCGGGACGGTTTTCTCAACTTATCACTAATACCGTGGACTTACAGATCTGTCTCGTGTGTGTTCCCTATGTGCCTATGCTGTTAGCTCCAATTTTGTGTAGTGTCACGTTGTGTGGCACCACATTCTGCAATTATTCTTAATTTATGAGCATGAGTGTTGGTTGCCGGATAGTATGGACGGCGACAGCCAGGCTGGTATCCCACCGCTGACCGCGAAGTCTCCTGACACGTCTTCAATGGTCATCGGGACTGAATTCGAAGCGAAAATCATCACTGAAGGCAGTTCTACTCTAGTCAACGAGATTCAGGCCGCATATGCTCGATAGCATTGGAAACGGACTTGTTACTATACAAAGTACAGAGGTCAACTGCAGTCGACGCAAGAAGCGCTGTGAATCCAGCCCTCTTTCTGTGAGTCTCCTATTACCGTTCCTTGTGGTCACTGAAGCACCAGTTGCACGTCAGAGTGATGATAAGGATGAACCCGGGGCTCTGAGTGCCTCTCTGACTATTGCTCGGCCCTCACATTCTGTCGTCTCTCTAGATCGACCGCTTCCTTCTTGGCGCTGTGATCGGCCGTAGTCCATCCATTCCTACCAACATCGTCGAACAGTGGCATCGCTCCTAGTCAAATGTCGGGCGATTCGCCGATTACTCCAATTGGCTATTTGAACCCAACTACATGTCCTCTCTCAAATACTGACATCTGCGTACATTGTTCACGCACCTGTCTGCATTGTTACTGTTCAGCTGAGTACGAGGAAGGAAATTCGCAAAGACTTCATGCCCAGGTATCGACATGTACCCTGTTTACTAGCCTTGCCACCTGCGCGGTGAAACTGCTCTGCAGCGTCACACATACAGCCCTAGGCCACCAAAGTATACGATTTTGTATTTTCCGTCGATATCTGTATGAATATCAATTTGTGAGCAGTTTGCTTAATTCCTTCGTCGTGCGTCGTTTTTTGTGTCCCTTCTTATACTCCTTTCTTTTCTTGAACAAATGTTTATTTTCGCATATTTTCAGATCTTTGGAAAAATGTTTCTGCGTTTCTAAATATTACGTAGTCATGTGTTCTGACTCGTTAAAACTTCAAGACCGGGCGGAAGACAATATTGTGTCTCACTGTTTAGAGGCACAAAACGCGTGGGTCTTTTCAGCTAATTAGTAAATGCAAATAAGTTGATAGCAGCTGAAGGAGTCCAGGTTGCAATAATATGAGGTAAGCCACACTGTTAGAGAGAAGGATTATTATTCAAGAAACACATATTACAATGAAAATTACTTATCTTCAGTAGTTTGTAGGGCTACAGCTACTGCTATAACTAACACAACATATTTTCAGGAACTAAGCCTGATGGGCCCTCCTCAGAGAATCAACGCAAACAAAACTGGCTGAGGGCCGATTATGAAAGTGCGTCTGCCTAGGTTGAAATCTAGCTAAGAAATGAGCGACGCACACTCCAGTTCCGTCGAGCTGCACAGCCTGCTAGAGTGCGCTGTGATCGGCAGATGACGCGCTGCCAACCTTGCGTTGGCGCGGCGTTGTAGTAGTATCTGTGGCAATGGTACTACAGGCAACACTTGAATAGACATGAATTTTAAACAGTGTTTGTTTAACTAAACAAGAGTCATTGACTTACTACAAGCAGTAACAATAAAGTACCAATGATAAGTTCCTCTCAACACTAAAATTCATATTCAAAACCCTCTTACAGAATTGCACCACAAAATGTCAAGTTCAGACATTCATATCATCAAACTAATTCCATATTTCATACGGGCTATTCACTGATCAAATAATTCGTACGCGAGACTAAATCCGAAAAATTTAGAAGTGTCGAAGAACTTTAAAGACGATACTAGCAAACGTAGTTGAGTCGCCCACCAAACCACTGTCCAACATTGACTTGCGCTGCCGCGAACACAAGAACAAATGGGCTGAGCTCTCGTAGCTTCCGGACTATTTGCTGCCCCATCTCCCTGACTTATGAGAGAAGTACTTGCAACCTACGTCCTCAGTTATTTGCTGAATGAATTCTAATCTCTGTTTTCCTCTACAGTTTTTACCCTCTAGAGCTCCCTCTAGCACCATCGAAGTTATTTCCTGATATCTTAACAAATGTCCTATCATCCTGTCCCTTCTTCTTGTCAGTGCTTTCCATATATTCTTTTCCTATCCGATTCTCTGGAGAACTTCCTCATTCCTTTCCTTATCAGTCCACCTATTTGTCAACCTTCTTATGTAGCACCAAAAGCTTTGGTTCTCTTCATTTCCGGTTTTCCCACAGTCCGTGTTCCAGTATCATACAATGCTGTGCTGCAAACGTACATTCTTCGAAATTTCATCCTCAAATTAAGACTTTGACTCTAGTAGACTTCTCTTGGCCAGGAATGACCTTTTGCCAGTGCTTGCCTACTTTTTATGTCCTCCTCGCTTCGTCCATCATGAGTTATTTTGCTATCTGTGCAGCTTAATTCCTTAACCTCATCTACTTAGTGATTCCAAATATTATGTTGAGACTGTTATTACTTAATCATTCTTCTCTTTTCGCTGTAAATAGTCTGTATTCATTAGACTATTCATTCCATTCAGAAGATCTTGTAATTGTTCTTCACTTTCTCTAAGGATAGCAATTTCTTCAGCCAATCATAACATTTATATCTTTTCACCTTGAATTTTAAGTCCATCCTTGAACCTTTCCTTTGTTTCCATTATTGCTTCTTCGATTTATACATGGAACAGTAAGGGCGCAAGACTACGTCCCTGTTTTACAACCTTCGTTCTTGGTCTTCTAATCTTATTTTCCCCACTTGACTCTTGTATATTACCCATCTTTCCCTATACCTTAACCCTATTTTTCTCAGTATTTCGAACATCTTGTACTATTTGGCATTGTCGAACGCTTTTTCCAGGATGAAAAATCTTATGAACGTACTTGATTTTTTAGTCTTGCATCCATTATCAGCCTCAACATCAGCATTACGTCTCTGGTGTCTTTACCTTTCCTAAAGCCAAACTGATCGTCATGTAATACATCCTCAATTTTCTTTTGCATTCTTATGCATATTTTTCTTGTCAGAAACTTTGCTGCATGAGCTGTTAAGATGATTGTGCTATATTCTCACACATGTCGATTCTTGAAATCTTCGGAACTGTGTGGATGATGTTTTTCCAAAAGTAAGGTGGAACATCACCAGACTCATACATTCCCCCATTAGACATTCCGACGGAGTGTTATATATCCCTTCTATCTTATTTGATCTTAAGTCTTCCAAAGCTCTTTTGAATTCTAATACTGGCTGCCCTATCTCTTCTAAACCTACAGCTGTTTCTTATTCTATCACCTCATCAGCCAAATCTTCCCCCTCGTAGAGTCCTTCAATGTACTCTTTCCATCAATCCGCTCTCTTTTCTGCATTGAGCAGTGGAATTCCGATTGCATGATCAGTGTGACCAACCTCACTTTTAATTTCACCGATGGCTGTTTTGACTTTTCTGTATGCTGAGTCATTACTTCCGCCAAACATTTCTTTTTCGATTTCTTCAGTTTTCATCCAGCTTTAGCTTCCCTGCACTTTTTGTTTATTTTATTCCCAAGTGACTTGTATTTCTGTATTTCTCAATTTTCCTGAACATTTTTGTTGATTATTTCATCGATCGATGGAAGTATTTCTTCTGTTATCCATGGTTCCCCCCCCCCCCCCTCCCCCCACTAATGGCTTTTTTCCCAGGCAAATGTCGCACAGCTGGGTGCCCACGACGCATTACGTGCAGGTGATCACTTACCTTTCACTGAAAAATTTACGACAGCAGTTTCACTACAGTGACAGTCTCATATAAAAATATTTTCACAGCTTGAGAATTTGCGTTACAAATCTGTAGAAACAAAATCCTTTAAATATAATAGTGTCCAAAAAATTTTCAACAGCATAGTGATACATTTACGCATATACACACATTTCATAATTCTTAAAGTACGATTCTCGGTTTCCAACATCGTTTTTCACAAACCAGAGTACCTAACCACTGCTCATTATTCCTTACCTTATTGCACATACACATATTCGTCGACACTTCTTCAATATTTCATCATAACAGATATGTAGCATAACCAAATAATTCATATAGCATCAGCTTAAACATACCTCAGCAGCATAATTAACATCGTCGTCGTAATAATAACATCATAACACCTCAGTCCTCGTCCCATGAACCATGGACCTTGCCGCTGGTGGGGAGGCTTGCGTGCCTCAGCGATATAGATAGCAGTACCATAGGTTCAACCACAATGGAGGGGTATCTGTTGAGAGGCCAGACAAACGTGTGGATCCTGAAGAGGGGCAGCAGCCTTTTCAGTAGTTGCAGGGGCAACAGTCTGGATGATTGACTGATCTGGCCCTGTAACACTAACCAAAACGGCCTTGCTGTTTTGGTACTGCGAACAGCTGACGGCAAGGGAAAACTACAGCCGTAATTTTTCCCGAGGGCATGCAGCTTTACTGTATGATCAAATGATGATGGGGCCCTCTTGGGTAAAATATTCCGGAGGTAAAATAGTCCCCCATTCGGATCTCCAGGCGGGGAATACTCAAGAGGATGTCGTTATCAGGAGAAAGAAAACTGGCATTCTATGGATCGAAGTGTGGAATGTCAGATCCCTTAATCGGGCAGGTAGGTTAGAAAATTTAAAAAGGGAAATGGATAGGTTAAAGTTAGATATAGTGGGAATTAGTGAAGTTCGGTGGCAGGAGGAACAAGACTTCTGGTCAGGTGACTACAGGGTTATAAACACAAAATCAAATAGGGGTAATGCAGGAGTAGGTTTAATAATTAATAGGAAAATAGGAATGCGGGTAAGCTACTACAAACAGCATAGTGAACGCATTATTGTGGCCAAGATAGATACGAAGCCCACACCTACTACAGTAGGACAAGTTTATATGCCAACTAGTTCTGCAGATGACGAAGAAATTGATGAAATGTATGATCAAATCAAAGAAATTATTCAGATAGTGAAGGGAGACAAAAATTTAATAGTCATGGGTGACTGGAATTCGGTAGTAGGAAAAGGGAGAGAAGGAAACATAGTAGGTGAATATGGACTGGGGCAAAGAAATGAAAGAGGAAGCCGCCTGGTAGAATTCTGCACGGAGCACAACTTAATCATAGCTAACACTTGGTTCAAGAATCATAAAAGAAGGCTGTATACATGGAAGAAGCCTGGAGATACTGACAGGTTTCAGATAGATTATATAATGGTAAGACAGAGATTTAGGAATTAGGTTTTAAATTGTAAGACATTTCCAGGGGCAGATGTGGACTCGGACCACAATCTATTGGTTATGACCTGTAGATTAAAACTGAAGAAACTGCTAAAAGGTGGAAATTTAAGGAGATGGGACCTGGATAAACTGAAATAACCAGAGGTTGTACAGAGTTTCAGGGAGAGCATAAGGGAGCAATTGACAGGAATGGGGAAAAGAAATACAGTAGAAGAAGAATGGGTAGCTTTGAGGAATGAAGTAGTGAAGGCAGCAGAGGATCAAGTAGGTAAAAAGACGAGGGCTAATAGAAACCGTTGGGTAACAGAAGAAATACTGAACTTAATTGATGAAAGGAGAAAATATAAAAATGCAGTAAATTAAGCAGGCAAAAACGAATACAGACGTCTCAAAAATGAAATCGACAGGAAGTCCAAAATGGCTAAGCAGGGATGGCTAGAGGACAAATGTAAGAATGTAGAGGCTTATCTCACTAGGGGTAAGATAGATACTGCCTACAGGAAAATCAGAGAGACCTCTGGAGATAAGAGAACCACTTGTATGAACATCAAGACCTCAGATGGAAACCCAGTTCTAAGCAAAGAAGGGAAAGCAGAAAGGTGGAAGGAGTATATAGAGGGTCTGTCTATACAAGAGCGATATACTTGAGGGCAATATTATGGAAATGGAAGAGGATGTAGATGAAGATGAAATGGGAGACACGATACTGCGTGAATAGTTTGACAGAGCACTGAAAGACCTGAGTCGAAACAAGGCCCCTCGGAGTAGACAACATTCCATTGGAACTACTGACGGCCTTGGGAGACCCAGTCCTGAAAAAACTCTACCATCTGGTGAGCAAGATTTATGAGACAGGTGAAATACCCTCAGACTTCAAGAAGATTATAATAATTCCAATCCCAAAGAAAGCAGGTGTTGACAGATGTGAAAATTACCGAACTATCAGTTTAATAAGCCACAGCTGCAAAATACTAACGCGAATTCTTTACAGACGAATGGAAAAACTAGTAGAATCCGACCTCGGGGAAGATCAGTTTGGATTCCGTAGAAATGTTGGAACACGTGAGGCAATACTGACCTTACGACTTATCTTAGAAGGAAGATTAAGGAAAGGCAAACCTACGTTTCTAGCATTTGTAGACTTAGAGAAAGCTTTTGACAATGGAATACTCTCATTCAAATTCTGAAGGTGGCAGGGGTAAAATACAGGGAGCGTAAGGCTATTTACAATTTGTACAGAAACCAGATGGCAGATATAAGAGTCGAGGGACATGAAAGGAAATCAGTGGTTGGGAAGGGAGTGAGACAGGGTTGCAGTCTCTCCCCGATGTTATTCAATCTGTATATTGAGCAAGCAGTGAAGGAAACAAAAGAAAAGTTCGGAGTAGGTATTAAAATCCATGGAGAAGAAATAAAAACTTTGAGGTTTGCACATGACATTGTAATTGTCAGAGACAGTAAATGACTTGGAAGAGCAGTTGAACGGAATTGACAGTGTCTTGAAAGGAGGATATAAGAAGAACATCAACAAAAGCAAAACGAGGATAATGGAATATAGTCGAATTAAGTCGGGTGATGTTGAGGGTATTATCTTAGGAACTGAGACACTGAAAGTAGTAAATGAGTTTTGCTATTTAGGAAGTAAAATAACTGATGATGGTCGAAGTAGAGAGGATATAAAACGTAGACTGGCAATGGCAAGGAAAGCGTTTCTGAAGAAGAGAAACTTGTTAACATCGAAGTCTTTTCTGAAAGTATTTGTTTGGAGTGTAGCCATGTATGGAAGTGAAACATGGACGATAAGTAGTTTGGGCAAGAAGAGAATAGAAGCTTTCGAAATGTGGTGCTACAGAAGAATGCTGAAGATTAGATGGGTAGATCACATAACTAATGAGGAGGTACTGAATAGGTTTGGGGAGAAGAGAAGTTTGTGGCACAACTTGACCAGAAGAAGGGATCGGTTGGTAGGACATGTTCTGAGGCATCAAGGGATCACCAATTTAGTATTGGAGGGCAGCGTGAAGGGTAAAAATTGTAGAGGGAGACCAAGAGATGACTACACTACGCAGATTCAGAAGGATGTAGGTTGCAGTGGGTACTGGGAGATGAAGAGGCTTGCACAGGATAGAGTAGCATGGAGAGCTGCAGCAAATCAGTCTCAGGACTGAAGACCACAACAACAACACCTCAGTCAAATCTCAAAAACGTCATAGCTTTCTGCAATAATTTCAAAACCTAAAGAAACCAAATGCTAAGTCATCTTTAATCTCACAGAAAGTACTTCAAATAAAGAATGTCTTTTCAACTAAACCAAACTGTTGCTTTAAAATCTCATTAACAGTATATGTTCTAAGTACGTAAGCCGTATATTCGTTACATAATCGTGCAACTAACAAGGAAGAATGAACAAATAACAACACTGTGTCGTCTGTTCACTATAACAATGCATTCGTAATTATTTGTCTAAGTTCCCTAGGTTCTTGACTGGATAGTTAACTTCAAAACATTGTTGCATGTTAACAGTTTCTCAGTGTGACAGATTGTACTAGTAGCGTGAAGTGAAAAGTTTTATGGCAAAGACAAAGTTAAAAAGCAGATTATCTTTCAATAAACGGCTTTACATGTGAAGTGTGGTGCAATCTTTTACTCTTCCTAGTACGCAGAGTTTCAGTTACAACGCAATTCTCATGTGGTTACGTCGGTAAGTAACAGTGGAATTTTGCTCAAGGTTAGCGTCTATGTTATTTTTCTCTGAGCCAGCCGGCGCACGCGGCTGCCTGCGGTGCGAGTCATTGTCTGTCTCTTCGTTGGCGCGCGTCGTTATTGGGATTTGGAGACCTAACTTCTACAAATTCACCTTGACGAGAGGGCCCAGCTGTGTTTGAATCCCGCCAGTTCTGATGAAATTCCGGTCTGTCGTTATGTTTATATCGTCTGTAGTCATGTCGGTAGTTCCTGCAGTTTCTTTCTTGTCTGTTAAGTGGTGGAGAATTTCTCCCTGAATTATCACGTCGCGGTGGACCCTTGCGTCTGAAATTATTCTGTCTCCCGTGATAATAATTATTTTGGTTTCCATATTGTCTGTTTCTATGATTGTCTGTGTAATATTCATTACTACAGAAATGCAATCTTTCTCTGTACTTATTACTACTCTGCCAACGGTTGTCATACTGGGTGTCTGTTTTGGTCACGATTTGTGTTGTGAGAATAGCCTTGTCGTGTCCAGTTATTGTTTCTTTCATGGCGGAATTGCGACGGATGTGACTTGTAGTGATTGTTTTCCTGTTTCCGCATCCCGCGACTGTCTGTGTCAATTTCTAATTCTTGTAAGAGTCCCTTAAAAGCTTCAATGTCGTCTTTGCAACGCCCTGCCAAAATAATATTCCTTAAATGTTTCGGCAATTTCATTAAGCAAATGCGGATGAGTTCTGAAGGGCTGTATGGGTTTGAAAGATATTGATTCTTATGCAACATGTCTTCAAAATATTTGACAAGACTGGAAAATTCAGATTGTTCAAAGTGTTTCATCATCATGATGCTATGTTTTACTCGGTCTTGTGTAGCTTGAGACCAATATGCTGAGAGGAAGGCATGATAAAATTCTCCTTCACTGTGACAACCGTGAATGACCGATCGCATTCTTACAGCTGGTTCATTCTCCAAGTAGGCACACATAAATTCTAATCTGTGCTCTAATGACCAGTTGGGAGGTAAACAATGAGAGAATTGATGAAGCCACGCTTGTGGATGAATGTCGTTGCCAGAATTCTTAAATGTTTTGAATTTACGTGTATTAATGAGCAGCTTATAGTCAAAATCATCATGTCGGCGAGTCGCATGTCGGTCATTGTTACATCGTTTCGGCGGTTCCATCTCAAAATTCCGTGTACCTTGCCAATTTCTTTCATGATTTCCGAAATGTCCTGTGTTATTATTTTGTGGTTGTTCTGTATTTCTATGACCCTCTTCCCGTACTGGGGCGCGAGTGTCCTCTGAAATATGTAATTATTGTATTACTTGAGCCAACTGATCTTGTACTTCCCGCATTTCTCTTTTGTACTGTGTGTTGATTTGATTTTGATTCTGTTTGAATTTTCTAATTTGTTCATACTCTTCAGTGTCAGTGAAAGCTACAGGTTTTGTGTCATTCAGATCATCATCTACCTTTGTAGATAAGTTAGTGAACTGATCTGAAAGTTCTCCTACTTTATCCGATAGTGAAATTATTTCCTCTGTGTGTTTTTCTGAACCAAGTTTCAGAGTGTCCATTTGTGTTGAAATCGTATCTACTGTGTCCTTTAAGTTTTCCTGAGTTCTTGCAAGTTGCGTAACCGAATCGGTAGATGCAACTGAGTCAATTTTAGCTTGCAAGGTCTCATGATTTTCATGAACAATGGTTTGCAGTTCTTTTATGGTTGCTTCGTGATTCAGTAATGCATTTTCATGCCGAGAAAAAATAGGTTGAAAATGCTCACAAATTTGTGTTTTTACGTCGATACAGACTTTTTGACATTTCGATTCAATGTTATGTAACTCATTAGTTAAATCTTCATGTTTGTTCGAGCGTGGTGTCTAATTTCCGAAGATTTTGTTCCATTGTGTCTAACTTTTGAAGATTTTGTCCCATTTGTTTCTGATTTTGTTCAAGTGTTGTGTCTAACTTTTGAAGATTATGCTGTGTTTGTCTCTGATTTTGTTCCATTGTGTCTAACTGTTGCTGTGTTTGTCTCTGATTTTGTTTCATTTGTTGCATTAATTGCAATAATAATGTATTAGTGTCTGGAATCTGTTCCTCCATGCTTTTCGGCAGTGCATTTGCACCGGCAACATTAACATTTTGACAAGCAGAAAATGTGTCATGACTTATTTGAGAAAACGGTGAGGACGCAAAACCTGAATGTACAGTGTTTCCTAGATTGTGTCCTGTCATTTCGGATTCCTGACGCGAGCTGTTGCCGACCGATCGATCGATAATGCTTCCCCGTTCACTAATTGTTTCACTGCCTACACCATTATTTGCAGCCCGCTCCATTTCCCTATGCACTATTACCAGATTACTACTTTGAACATTAGTTAATTCATTACATGGTGGCGCTAACACACTGCTGTCGTCTTCAGTGTCATTCCTCAGTTTACTTTGGAGCCTAGTATTACGTTTTTCACACGCCATTATTGTCACAATATTTCACACAACAACACAGAAAAACACAATTTGAAAAGCAAAAATAAGAGAACACATTAACATAGCAAATAATATCTAGTTAATTGCAAGCGCAGCTGCGAAATACTTGGTGCAAATCAACATGCATGCCACAACTGTTTTACTGTACAACAATGAAAGACTACAACTACAAAGGAGATTCTCTCTACAATTACGCGCTAGCAATAAACAAAAGCTACACTAATTACACAAACTACAAGAAAAAAATCAGAAGATTCTAGTGAGGTATCCTCGGCTAAGGGTCGACATATGAAACGTCCCCTTAGAAAAACTTATACAAGACTGTGCTTAAACTGACACACAATATTTTTAGCGCAACGCAATCTGACTTTCAATAATCCCTACAAAAGAATGGCCCTGACTAACATTAACCAATACCTTTCACAAATCACTTACCTCACCAAAAATCGTGACTCGAGCTACTGCAATACAGCGAGCGCCACTACTGCCATCTAAATAAAAGATTCAAACTACGGAAGGCACTAACTACTGATAGGCACAGTTAGAAAATGAAAGATTTTAATAGAGAACAAACAATGTATTTACCTTAATAGTCATAATATATATAGCAGTTCATGACATCCAGTCTTACAAATTTCAAAACTCCGCCATCTCTCTCCCCACATCCACCACTGCTGGCAGCTCACCTCCAACTGCGCAACGCTACGCGCCGCTAACAGCCAACTGCCCAACACTACAATGGCGAGTATTACAACAATACCAACCAACCACTGACTGCACACAGCACAGCCAGTGATTTTTCATACAGAGCGCTATGTGGCACTACCAATAAAAAAACCTAAACAGCCTACTTACAAATGTTCTGAGGCACAGTTTAATTGGACTCATATCTTCATTCGCAATTTCAGGGTGAAATTAAATAGGTCTAGTACCCTAGCCATCATATCATGCACATCTGGCAAAAATTTGGTCTCCTTCAAACAGTGGATTTAATGGTACCTCAATTTGAGGAAGCATTTTGGAAAAAAAATTGCATCAATTTCTTTGTAATTTTTTTAATAACCCTAAGCAGGTTCAAAAATATTCAAAATACTTCTAATTTGTTTAGAACGTGTGCTGCATTACCTGATATCAACAAAAAATTTGATAAATATATACATTATAAACAGTGTCCAGAAGAGATAGATGTTGATTGTTATATAATCCTCTGTGACAGTGGTCCAACGATACGAGTTAGCACTCTCAAGAGAAGGTGCGGCTCTTGCAAAGGCCATCAGCCATATTTTCCTCAGACGACGCAGCTAGGATATGTAGAAAAACGAAATAATGTTCAGTAAGGGACGAAAAGACAAGACGAATTATTGGAATTTGAAATAAATTTCAGGAACAAAAGATAATGCGTACGTGAGAACTTCGTGTGCCGGCCTCAGTGGCCGAGCGGTTCTAGGCGCTTCAGTTCGGAACCGTGCGACTGCTACGTCGCAGGTTTGAATCTTGCCTCGGGCATGGATGTGTGTGATGTCCTTAGGTTAGTTAGGTTTAAGTAGTTCTAAGTCTAGGGGACTGATGACCTCAGATGTTAAGTCCCATAGTGCTCAGAGCCATTTGAATGTGAGAACTTCGTGTATAAAATTAGATACTTTTATTGTTCTACAGCTGGTGATTTACCTGTGCTAGCTTAATATTAATCTTAAAAACAGGGAACGCAGTAATTTTCTCGGCGTCTTGATCAGGTTGTAAACGCCGCAATTTTACAGTTACGTTGATGTTTCAGAGTTTCTACAAGGAATCAAACTAAATTTACTATAATAAAAGTTCCGTCTCATCGCTCAGTTTGACAGTAAACCACGGGTAACACATCGTGTCGCTGAATACTGCGAGGACAGTTGGTGATGTATAATGGAATGTATTTTGATGCAGTCTCTCTGCGATGTTATTTCTTTTCCTCTCACGATAAGAGCGGTTTTGGAACTTTTTGGTCAGATTTTTTACCTAGCGATAAAAATAGATGTCTCAGAGTCGCAGTAGCAGAGTGCATTTTAATACTGTACAACAGCAATCCTTGGTCTTGAAAAATTTTGTCGTATAGTAGTGTACTTGTTTGTCTTCCCCAAGAGTCAGTTAACAGAAGAAATTTGGCCTTCTGCGCGTAGAACTTCAGCACATCAGACAAAAAAAAATTGTATAAGGCTGTTGTAAGTTTCCCAGACTTTGACGAGGTAATACTAACGAGGTAATACCAACAACGAACCAAAAAATGGCGGTACTCTCTTGTAGGCACATGTAGACTGTTGGTAATAATTTCCAGAAAGGTTTATAACGTATTGCACTTTATACGAGTTGGTTACTTTGTTCGTATTTCGGTTTATTCATCGCGTAACATAAATATTGGAAATGAAAGGAGTTTTCACGTAGAGACTCGACACCATGGCTCTCAGATTACCGTTCTTTGCTGTTTCCGCTGCTCCAGCCGCTACCTGGAAATTACGATAAGGTAAATGAATCGTTCCTTGCACGATCCTCGCCAAAAACGCTATTTACTCTAAACGCTTGGTCATCTGTAACTCCCACTTCTGCAAATTTCATTTCTGACCAAGCTCTGGATAGAGCGTACCACAAATTTGTATGAAATTCGTGATAACGAGTAGGTGCAGTCCCCTTGTTAGTTAAACGACTGTCGATTTGTAGCTGGCGTTGTTTCGTTTGTGTTGAATACAGAACCACTTCGGTAAAGAATGCAAAAACTGAAAAGACGAAGTATGTGACAGTAAGTCTGAGGATTAATGACAGTAAGAGCAAAATAATGTACAGTCAGTATCCGATAACAAGATAGTAAAAATTAAAGATGAAGTTATAGAGATACAGGTGACAAATTTGTATGCTTCGAACAACCAATAACCACAGTGAATGGGCGCCTAAAAAAATAAACTCGATGGTAAATAAAACTTGTATTTCGTCAGGAAAACTGAGAGTAACTTCCCAATGTGCCTTAAACGAAAAGTCTACACTGGAGTGTAACATGGAAGTTGAATGCGCATACAAACCAATAATTGACGGTTTTCTGCGAGCATTGTATAGATGAATGTTTGCTTAAGAATGGACAGAAAGGCAAACAAATAGATAAGAGAAAAAATAGAAGTTGAGTAACAGATAACGACTACTACGAAACTGAAATGAAGATGGGCTCCGCGTAAAATGAGGCGGAAAATGAAGTAAGTATATTCTATGCTGGATAGTTAGTTGTCAGAAAAACCTAGAAAACGGTCAAAGGAAGGTGAATTGGCGACATCAAGAAACAACCAAGTCATACTGGGATACACAAAACTGAATATCGTAAAGAGAAGTACAGAAGATGCCTGTATCCAACAGTGGATGATAAATGACTCATGATAACAATAACTATGATGATATGGATGATGATGATGATGATGATAACAGTGATTTGCTACCTCTATATAAGAATGTTCATTTTCATCTTACAGAACTGTAAACAGCTCTTATTTCAGTAAGTTAAATTAATAGCTTGCCTTTAATGAAACAAGTACTATTCCTAACGATGTGAAAATTAGTACGACATTCCACCTAACTTTATCTATGGTTAGTACTACAAACAGCTAACGTCACCGTGCGACTGCTACGGTCGCAGGTTCGAATCCTGCCTCGGGCATGGATGTGTGTGATGTCCTTAGGTTAGTTAGGTTTAAGTAGTTCTAAGTTCTAGGGGACTAATAACCACAGCAGTTGAGTCCCATAGTGCTCAGAGCCATTTGAACCATTTTGAGCTAACGTCAGAATAATCTCCAGTGCTGTGTTTCATCACGTGCCCAAATCTCCGCTCGTCTTAATTAAACTCGCAATTAATTCTGGATCGAAGTTCGCGCAGTTATTCATCACCACGTTAGTCACTATAGGTTATGATTACGTGAGCGCACCTATTCTGGAGTCAAAATATTATCTCAGCCGTTGCTAACTGGCGCCCATGTATCCACTGTCTCTTTACCAAAAAAGTACTACGCTCATTGAATAAATCCGTAAGTCCTCCTTAGAAATCAATATACCCGCCTTTCAAGACGCTGTCTGTGTCGCTATATACTCCAAACATTCTTTTCTTTGATGGCCTGCAATGCAACTGTTAGCATGATTACTTTGATTGTAACATGTATTACTGACAGTATTTACTGTAACCAGTTCCTCTATGCGTACAACGCAATAAAACCCATGCAGTTGCATACTCGTAAACGAAAGCTAAAGGACATTTGGGGCGTCTGGCCCTATGGGATTGCTGGGCCATGGTTTTTTTTCCATAAAAGCTGTGAGAGTAATTTCACTTCAAGAGGTTGGCAGCACTATAGAAAAAAGTCGTCCCCCATGAACAAACAGTCTTTTCTTTGTGAGTGTTGCGGCTTTCCTGTGGATTTTATTACTACTTTTTTGTTCCGGATTTCCATAGCAAGGTGGTGCCTTATAGATTTTACGAAATGTCTACACGTTCACTGTAATTATTATCAATGTTACAAATAATTTTGCATAAAGTAGAAGCATAGCAAATAAAATGTTACTCGAAGCTTGTGTTCTCCTTTAGAGGTTGGCCGAATTACTCAACAAATTTTTCAAAAATTGGGTACGTGAGCTAGGCGCTTGGGTTATTATGAGTTGGCTTCCACCTCCGCTCACTAAATACGTGCCGAAGCTATTTAATAACGCATGATATAATTGTACCAGACTGGTGTTGGGAACAGCGCAACTAGAGATGTAGACCGATGGAATTTTTGAAATGTAAATTGCATATTGGTAATCGCTCTATGCTGTGTAAAAAGCTAAAATTCTCGGACTTTTTTTTCGAGTGACTGCAGCTGTACAATAAGCGAAAAAAAGATATCGAAAATTTATAATAAAGCCACGCCAACGGCGGATCGGGCCACCTCGAAATGCGAAATGTTGCGTCTTTCTCACAAAAGGCTGAAAAACTAAACTGATAACACAAGGGTAGTTAGAATAAATAAAAGGCAAAAGAGAACAGCCAGTCTTTTCCTAGCTACCCTCGTAAAGATTGAAGGCTACTCCCTCATTTATTTGTACAGATAATGTAAGTGTTAATTTATGGACTCTCTTGTTCGGAATCGTTACTCAAAATTTTGCACATAAAATTATTTTTAGAAAGGGGTATTAAATTCAGTATATGGCCCATGTAGGACCCATTTGCCCCAAGGACACCCATTTGCCCCCAGTACATTAATTATCATTATTACTATTTTTTAATTCATTACTGAAGTCAATCTGTTTATTTTTTCCTTGTGAATTGTATAAATTGTCTAATATTCAGTTCAAACTAAACTTTTGTCGACAAACTTCTCTGTATCTCCTTTTTTTTTTTTTTTTTTTTTTTTGATGGTGATGGTGAGAACATACAAAAAAACTCAAGAGGAGAACTGGCATAAACTACTCTGGAGAGGATTTAGAAAAAGCCAAAAAGTCATCCATGACGTCAAGAACGGCGATAGGAGCACCAGGGAAGCAGCTACATTCTACAATTGTCCTTGGTCTACACTAAAACACCGTATTCTGGGCACACGTGGTAAAGGGTCACTTCAAGACACAGCAAAGATGGTGTTGCATCGTTGTTATCTACTGCTGAAAGAGAAGAGAAGGCGCACTGTTTGAAAGTAATGGACAATAATGGGTTTGGTTTATCTTGACGAGAAGTTTTAGCTTTCGTTCAACGTTATATCAGAGAAACCAACATCCCATTTAGATTCATAGACCAGAGGCCTGGTTTTCGAATTAAGCATCGCCAGTCACTCAAGAAACCACAAAGTATCGAACATCTAACGTGTGATCAAGTCAACCAGCGGGTAATGTACAACTTTTTTCAAGTTTTAGCAAAACTATGAACGAGCCGAATCTTCATGGGAAACCAGAAAGGATGTTCTGTTGTGATGAAACCTCGTTTTTCCATGAGCCATCGAAAACCAGTATTGTTGGGGCATTGGAGCAAAAAGCACGCGCAATTGAATGCATCTGGGGTTGAAAACATATCGGTACTGTTATGCTATTCTGTAGCAGGACAAATGCTTCCACCACTGTGTGTATTCATAGGCAATTATGTAATGGACAGTTGGTTTGATCAAGCTTTTGCCTCACAAACAGCAGTTTCAGCAAGTTCACTATCATGGATGGACACCACGTTATTCTTCACTTGGTTACGCGATATGTTTTTAATAAATATGCTTAAAGAAAGAACAGTACCGTTAATCTATGATGGTAATACTAGTCATATTTCAACTCAATTGATTAGATTAGCCCAGCAAAATCAAGTCAAAACCGTACTAGGCTGGTTTGGGAGTACTCTGTCGACTGGGCACTCAAAATTCCATTATAAAAATAATTTCGTTTTTAACGCGAACGGGATGTTTTCCATCGACACTGGGTGTCGCCTGAAAGGTATGAGCTGTGTTTGTTTCGGATGTGCCCAACTAAAATTTGCAAAAAACTAAACTGCAAATTTCCGTCAAAACAATGCCCCTGATGACTCTCAGGAGGGACTCCTCGTATGTAGAGTCCACGCAGCATTCGGTGGCCGGTTCGCAGTGACCAGTTCTGGTCCGAAGGGCTGGGCGAGTTCATTCGTTTGTTTGGAAGGGGAGGGCGTCATTGTTTGGCCCACTTCGACCGGGATGCGACGACACAATCGACGCGCATAGCTTGCAATTTTTCTCAAACGATTTTACAAAAACTATTCAGTAAAAAACAAAATACTTGTAACTTAATGTTAGCTTCATGATGACGTGCCCATCATTTTGTTAATGGTCATAGTTATTATTATAATTCCATTTAAGTACGACACTGCAAGAAAGCCGAAAAAGTTCGCAGTGAATAATAGGGGTAGCTATGATCAGGGGCATAGCTGCAGGGGGACGAGATTCCCTACCCCCCCCCCCATCCGCTTCCCCCTCCCCTTCCCCTCCCCCCCCCCCCCCCCCCGAGCCATGCAGGATTTTGATCCCCTGTTGAACACTTACTATGACTCGGCAACAGGTGCCAGTGCAAAGTTTAGAAGCAGAGCGAAGAGTAATAATGTTTATTAAGTTGGAATGGTAAGTTGAGCTTCGGCTCTCTACTTGGTATACTTCTTGGAGACTGTTGCTGTTTTGACTGCTGCCAAATCTAGTGGTCTAATAGCAGTAACACTGTAGTAGCCCGGAGAACTCGTGTGTATCAGCTGAAGAATAAACAGTGTAACGAGTGTGTCTGAACTCTAACAACTCTATGCTATGCTTTCACATCACGTTATTACTTTTGTGTGTAATTTATACTAGAGCCACTACTTATCTGCGCACAACCATGCCAAACGGCATCTTTGTATTGCAGACGTACAACATTGTCCCACTTGCGCCTTCTTTCCTGCTTTCTCCTCACCTAAATCTCCACTGACGCCGGAGCTTAAATTAGCCCGGACAACCTATATCGACTTCTGTCGATATCTACGGAGCGGAACTGTGGCTTCTGTGACCACTAAAACTTGAAATAAAAAGAAGTGGTTTAAACATGATAGTGATTACCAAAAACTTCAACCCTTTCAATACTTTAGACTTCAGAGCGTCTCAGAGCTGAGTGGGTAGTGATGTAACAACAGTACACCCATAGGCGTTCACAAGGAGAGACAGTAGGATCACTTGGCCTCGCTCCACTCCTGAAACCTGCGGTACATTGTTTTTCATATATTTAGTGGATAACCGTTAATTGTCTGTGATATAATGTGTTTTTGTGCCTATTCAATTTAGCTCTGACAGCTTGAGATGTCTCGAAAATGCCCAGCTCATTTAGATAAAAAACGGGAATTCTAAAGTCTCCCTCCCTTCACTCCCCCCCCCCCCTGGAAATATTTCTGTGAATGCCCATGACCGTACCTAATACATACGTCTGACCTGTTTCCAATGGCATACCAATGCGCAGAGGCTGTGTGCTATGTTCACTGACCAGTCACTGAGCGTGTATTGGTTTATTTGAGGGATAAACGATAATGACGAGTATAGTCTGTGGAACTTTTAAAACATTTCATCCCATTTATAGCAAGCTGGGAGTTCCAGCACGTAGCGTGACATATTGTAGTGTTTGTCCAGTTCGTCTGAGGTGATATTTCACGATAAGTTTTTTTTTATTTATATGTTAGAAGAGTAAAGTATTATTATATAATTATGTTAATTTAAACATCCTAACGTTATATGAGAATAAATGTAACTTTTGTATCATCCATTCAATATTAAGGTTTATTTATAGAATTACAAGTTTTGTTTACTTGTACCTGAACCACCTGAAATATCCTTGCGTACCACCAGTGACACTGTCCGGGAACCTCTGCTCCAGAAGATGGACCCTTTCAGAACAAGCACGTCACTGCAATATTTTGTTCATTACAACAATGAAACTATTAACGTCGAAGGTGCGAGTTATGACAGTCAGTAGATTAATTTTTTTCAGTGACTGATTTTTCTCCGTCGAGTAAATTGAAGAGTGTGATTGAGGTGTGGCGAGTTATGTTTCAGTGATGTACACTTCTGTTTTGATGTTTTTTGGTTTTAAATGAAAAAAGTGTGATTGCCATGCCACTGTTCACACGTGACACCTCGGAGTCTTCCGCGACGGCATATATGAATAAAACGTTCTCGGTTTTCCAGCTGCGTCATTTCGAATAAAATCCTCGAGCTTTCGATGGCCATCTCCACCATCGTCGTCATGAGTTCACTGAAGAGCTCGAGAATTTTATTCGAATTGACGCGGCTGGAAAACCGAGAACGTTTTATTCACATGTAACTCGATTTTTTTTTATTTAAGGCAAAGTGGTGGACATATACCATTCCCATCTCTTTCACGCTCACGTGACGGTAATCTGGGCGATTGACCCGCATCATACGTAAATGTTGGCGTTAAGTAATCTTGCAGCTTCTTTCTTTGTACGCTAAGTGTAACTGCTTTCGCGTAATGTTGACTATACTGTATAGCTTATCCACCTTTTCTTGAGGCAATGCCCCCTACTACAGCTAAGAATTCGTCGGCAGAATTTGGAGGTTTTCGTGCTTGTCAATCTACACTGGCCGACGCTAGTCCTGCACTAGCCATTATGCAGTTAACTGCTTGATCTTGAGGTGCTTCATTAACTCAGTTTCATTTCATACTCATAGCTACAAATAACTAACAAGATGTGAACGTGAACATAGCCCCAACGCGCTTTCACGAAACGTTGTTACTTCCTTGCGTGGTTTCCATCACAGGAAGGCGTCACATCGCAACACGAGCTGCAAATGTCAAAACCATGGGAGATTTCCCTCCGGAACGTCCCACTGAACAAGCTATTGGCTTATGGATCCACTAAGCTAGAGTTACGTGATTTCGGCGTATGCAACAATTTTCAGTTTCCTTCACCATGTTATCAACTTCTGCTGTTTTCCGGATGAATACAATCTGAAAATATTCTCAAAATTGCGTATTTTAAGGCATAACTTGTAGGTGTGGCATACCAGGGAAGGATCGGCAGCTCTTTAGAACTATTACCGAAATAAGATATGAATCAAAAGCAAAGTTACGTACTCGTATTTAGGTATACTAACCTATAGGATGGTTTCTCCGGGGCTTCCCTCTTTCCCCTTGTCCCATACACCTTGTGGGCATGGTATTACATCCCTATAACTGAGTAATGAAACATTTCCGTGCGTTTACAAACATTATTCTAGAATCTACACAATACAGAACGTAAAAAGTAACATTTCTCCTCTTAAAATTTTATTCCCCAATGGGTTTTCTGGAGCATTACCATTATTTTTAGTGCATTTAAAAGGCCACTAGAGACAGACTATTTAAACAGTCATGTCGCTTTGCAGTTGCTGCTAACTTATGCAGTGTTCCAATGTGTAGTGCTGCAGAAATCATTACGCAGTGAGCGGCATATTGTTATTGTCCCTTTGTGGGCATTACGTTGAAATGGTATCGTGATATGAAGAAAGCTTTCGTCTGGGACCGGCGTGTGCAGATTACAATGAGCTGATTCTTGACTATTGTAATTCTGATGTGAAGTTCAAGTTAACCATGTAACGATTTTTAAGTCAGGCAGCTCATTCTATCACCAATAATGCAGTTTAAAAAATGTAAAACGACACTTAATCCATGTACAATGTACTTACTTACAATTTGGCATTGACACGCACACGACCGCTGTCTCTGGCTATTCTAGATAGAATCTTTTTGAAAGAGGGAGGACATGTAAACATGAATAATTATCGGCGAGATAATTTAGGGCATGAGTCGCTGCCCCAACAATCAGAGCAGTTACGTACCTGTATGTTGTGCAGAAACGAGGCCGTTGACACAATGTAGTTCGGATGTCGGATCGTATGCGATTTGCAAGGCAATGAAAAACAAAGGAATGAAGAGAAATAATGGACACTGAGTAAAGAAAGTCAAATCTAAAGTCAAATCACACAAATACAGCCACAACAATAAAAGTAAGCAGTGCAAAAATCATTCATGACTGCAAAAGAAAATACTGCTTAGGCGGCTCTACTTACCAATGAAATGTGATTCCTTTAAACTTTAGATTAGGATCGGATCGATTAGTACACCCGTAAACAACGCTAGCATTTTTTATGAAACAACTACGTATCTACACACTCAATGAAACCAACACTTTCGAAACTGTAATCCGTTCATCATAAGAATAAAACTGGTATAAACAAACACAAACGCGTTCATTGGTCAGAAACCTTAGCTAACGTACACTGATGTTGTTAACGCTCTAGGAAGTACGTCCTACTTATGTACACTCCTGGAAATGGAAAAAAGAACACATTGACACCGGTGTGTCAGACCCACCATACTTGCTCCGGACACTGCGAGAGGGCTGTACAAGCAATGATCACACGCACGGCACAGCGGACACACCAGGAACCGCGGTGTTGGCCGTCGAATGGCGCTAGCTGCGCAGCATTTGTGCACCGCCGCCGTCAGTGTCAGCCAGTTTGCCGTGGCATACGGAGCTCCATCGCAGTCTTTAACACTGGTAGCATGCCGCGACAGCGTGGACGTGAACCGTATGTGCAGTTGACGGACTTTGAGCGAGGGCGTATAGTGGGCATGCGGGAGGCCGGGTGAACGTACCGCCGAATTGCTCAACACGTGGGGCGTGAGGTCTCCCCAGTACATCGATGTTGTCGCCAGTGGTCGGCGGAAGGTGCACGTGCCCGTCGACCTGGGACCGGACCGCAGCGACGCACGGATGCACGCCAAGACCGTAGGATCCTACGCAGTGCCGTAGGGGACCGCACCGCCACTTCCCAGCAAATTAGGGACACTGTTGCTCCTGGGGTATCGGCGAGGACCATTCGCAACCGTCTCCATGAAGCTGGTCTACGGTCCCGCACACCGTTAGGCCGTCTTCCACTCACGCCCCAACATCGTGCAGCCCGCCTCCAGTGGTGTCGCGACAGGCATGAATGGAGGGACGAATGGAGACGTGTCGTCTTCAGCGATGAGAGTCGCTTCTGCCTTAGTGCCAATGATGGTCGTATGCGTGTTTGGCGCCGTGCAGGTGAGCGCCACAATCAGGACTGCATACGACCGAGGCACACAGGGCCAACACCCGGCATCATGGTGTGGGGAGCGATCTCCTACACTGGCCGTACACCTCTGGTGATCGTTGAGGGGACACTGAATAGTGCACGAAACATCCAAACAGTCATAGAACCCATCGTTCTACCATTCCTAGACCGGCAAGGGAACTTGCTGTTCCAACAGGACAATGCACGTCCGCATGTATCCCGTGCCACCCAACGTGCTCTAGAAGGTGTAAGTCAACTACCCTGGCCAGCAAGATCTCCGGATCTGTCCCCCATTGAGCATGTTTGGGACTGGATGAAGCGTCGTCTCACGCGGTTTGCACGTCCAGCACGAACGCTGGTCCAACTGAGTCGCCAGATGGAAATGGCATGGCAAGTCGTTCCACAGGACTACATCCAGGATCTCTACGATCGTCTCCATGAGAGAATAGCAGCCTGCATTGCTGCGAAAGGTGGATATACACTGTACTAGTGCCGACATTGTGCATGCTCTGTTGCCTGTGTCTATGTGCCTGTGGTTCTGTCAGTGTGATCATGTGATGTATCTGACCCCAGGAATGTGTCAATAAAGTTTCCCTTTCCTGGGACAATGAATTCACGGTGTTCTTATTTCAATTTCCAGGAGTGTATTGTGTCGCGTCCACTCGCTTGCCAAACCTCAACAAGCCATCACAAATTCAGTAATGGGGATAGGGCGCTTGGCTTGACTTGCTTAGGCTTGCTATCGCTTCTGGCCGATCCGGTTGAGTGTCTGTTTTTTAGCACAAATCAAAGTAGGTTTGGGGCAAGCGGTTGCGACGCATCAACACATTTGTTGTGGACTTAGTATTGTTTGTGCTCTGGCGGCGGACAGGAGTTCGTTCCTCTTTGTATAGAAGTAGACTACAGTAGGGAAAATGACTACCAGCAACTGGTCCAACAAGGAAATATTACAATTCATTGAATGTTATCAAGCAGAACCCTGCATTTGGGACCCGAGGAATAAAGACCATAAAGACAATAAAAAAAGTGTCTTATGCCTGGAGTCGTCTCAGTGAAGTTTTCAAGACACCTGTCAAGGAAATTAAAAACAAAAAGGAAATTCTTATGGTCACATTTCGTTAACATTTAAAGAAGAAACAAGATTCTGTTCGTTCTGTCTAAGGTACAAATTTATTTATTTATTATAATTTACAGGATGTATACAATACACTTCGTACATATATGACTGGAATAAATTAAATATTTTTTAAAGTTCTATATTTATTTTTACTAAAATAGTTATATAGTTATGTTACTAACAAAATAAGTATGTATATGGCGTAAATAATAAGTAATAATAATTTTCCCACAGGAGTCGAAGATATTTACGAACCAGTTTGGTTTTCATACCAGCTTATGGAATCATTTCTTCTGCCAATATATACCAACACGATTGGTTTGAACTAGTACATGGTAATAAAAAACACTTCAGTATTTTGGAACCTATCAATTTTGATTTTTACTGTTTCTATAATATGAAGTACATGCTCTAAAATTAAGAACTCAGAACTCCTCATGAAGCATTCGTACTCCTACAAAAGTATGAAGTAAATTCGTCCCTAATCTTGACGGCATTTAGCGGTGATCTTCGAGGTACAAGTGGCAAATTTTGTATTTCATTATATTCTTTTATATTCCGCTATGCACCAGGTGTTAACAGATTCCCATTACTAATCCCGTACACCCAAAGCTCCAGGGGGAATATATCTTTCTGAAGAAGATCTACTTTTTCTGAGAAAGTTATTTAGTAGCACACAGGTAACAGTAATTTCTGTCACAGTTTCGAGATCTAAATTAATAGGTCCTCTAAAAATTCTAAACACTGAAGTTAAAATGCCAAAAGTATTCTCCACTCCAACCCGGGTTCTGCACAATTGTTCATTAAATATTCTTTTTAGCGATCCAATCTCATGATGTCCAGGGTAAGGCTTCATAACATGCTACTGAGTGCAAATGCACCATCTGCTAAAAATACGTATGACCCGCTTACGTTATTATTCGATCCAGGAAGTGGGCATGGTGTGGGAAAGTTCATTTTGTTTCTGCAGTGTCTTTGCCATAATAATGAACTGCTAAAAACACCACCCTCATTAATCGTCCCTTTACATCCTATGTCAACAAATATAAAGTTATAATTGCTATCGACTAATGCCAAAAGCACTATACTGAAAGTTTTCTTGTAGTTGAAATATTCGGTTCCACTATGAGGCGGACACGTAATAACTATATGTTTGCCATCCAACGATCCCACACAATGGGGGAATTTACTGATGTATCCCTTTTCTTTATTAATTCAATCTTCCGCTGTAGAGGGCATCTAAAAAGATAATGTTAAAAATAATTAAAATTTGAAATAATTTTTTCGTACTGTGGAATTATTAATAAAATATAATTTTTGCAGCAATCAAGATCATCAGAAATAGCTGGCGATGAAGTGGTGGATGAAGCCGAGGAGACAGAAAATTATAACAGCGTGGCGGGTTTATCGACTCCTGCATCGACGGTTTCTTCACCATCTACAAGTAAATCTCAGGAGAAACCTCGTCGTCGCACTGCTTCAAATATAGCGGAACAGCAAATGGCCACAGCATTTGGTCAAGTAACGAATGTATTTAGTCAACGTCCATCATGTGTAAATGCTGAAGATGGTGTATGTGATCTGTATGCTATTAGCCAAAAAGATGCGGGAACTTCTTCAAGACGACAGGAAATTAATAATGTATGAAATAGATGGTTTATTTATCAAAAAAAAAAATTAAACAGAGGTCATTTTCGTGTAACGCATCATCCCCTCATAATTCATTTCAATATTCTAGACCATCATCAGTGTCAAGTGTATATACAATAGTACCAAGCCGCTCAGCACCTGTTCAAACGTTATTTTCTGAACCTCCTACCTCAAATCATGACCCTTTCACTACCAATCCCATCTCCAATTTTGTAAGATCCTCCACTCCATTACCACCACCACATCCACGAAATAAAGATGACAACATAACTATTTACTCAACCGAATCCGACCTTTCAAAGCCCACCTCTACAATTACAGTAATACAGGTACCGGTATCTGATGAAATAATCGTGCCTCAGAGACAAAACATTATTAACGAAGCATTCCAGAAAGCTTACAAAGATTCTGAGCAATATGATACTAGCGCATAAGTAATAGCAATTGTACAGAACACTGATTGATGTTTTTGTACACCTAGCTCTTCAAACTAATAAAAATATTAAAAGCAAAATATCAAACATGTGACTGTAGGCTTTCCCGGCGTAAACTATTGATGAAGGTTTGTCGGGTTTCCAGCCGGGTGGTAGCGACTTCGCCAGAAGATGGGTAGTATGACACTTCCCGAAACGTCGCGAGATATCAACGCTACCACCCGGCTGGAGACACGAGAAACCTTCATCAAAATATCAAACATGTTTCACATTACCTTTATTTCATCTTTCAGAACGTTATTAATAACTCTGCAGACTTCAGGTATTATTTTGGATATTGCTGGGGCGGATACTTTAAGCAAACAGTATAGACTTCTGGAACTGTCTCCAGATGCTAAATATCTTTGTGTTATTTCCAGATGATATTTAGCTGGTATAGCTTCTCTGAAGTCTGTATCTTTCTTCGAAATCATAGGTGAAATTTCATTCAGCAGATATTCAAAATTAGCGTAGCTCATCTTGCAGAAGTTATCAAACTGTCCAGGTGGTTCATGAAGAAGCTCATTACATTTTTCTTCCATAAATTCTCTGCAATCACAGATTATAAATCAATAATTTTTTCATAGACCTAATTATATTAAATGAAATACTCATAAGAAATTATATAATGATCATAGGTACATGAAGCTATAATGTAATAATTTAACAATTACCTGGATCGGTTTCTATGAATTTTTAACATCCACCATCTTCTTTGCAGTATTTTTCGGTTTTTTTCCCTCTTTTTTTTCACTTTTATAATAAAGATAGATTAAGCCAAAGGTTATGGCCAACACAACCTCTACGTCCGTAATGCTTGCTTTTCCAGAACAAACAAGCGCTCTCGCGAGCTTGTGGATGGTTGCCCAAACGTAACCAAGCGTTTGTAGAGGCTTGGAGTTTGCGGCAAGCGCCAAGCGTATGGACGCGACATATTGTTTTGGGCTAGTTAAGATGGCGGACATCGGTTTCAAGTTTGCGACGTAATGACTCCTCCTTTCCTTTTTTTTACCTCCATGGTATATTATATGAAAAATTTGTTCGCTAATGATCATTGGTTATCAATCTCGGCCTATTTCGCTGATGTCTTTGACAAGCTTCAATTTTGAATATGGGTTAACAGTGAGGAGTACAATGTTTTCTTAGCAGATAATAAATTGTCGTCTTTCAAAAGAAAGTTGACTCTTTTTAATTCACAAGCGCTGAACAAAAACTTTTTCGCATTAGCTATTCTTGCACCATTTTTGGGAGACAATGAACTTGCTCTCGTGAAAGACTTAGTTCGAGACATCATTATATATTTAGAGCTCCTTCAAGAAAGCCACGAAATGTACTTTCGCGAAATTAACACAAAATATGACTGGATAAGATATCCATTTTCAAGAAAATTATCAGAAGTAATCCATTTTCAGGAAAAGTACCAGAAGAAGTAATCACGAAAGAAGCTTTCATGGGCATCACTAGCGGCAGTTCAATGGACGGTGATTTCAAAAAGAAAACTCTTGCTTTCTTTTGGGATGGGAACAAAAAGCTAATAGGTATCCTTGTCTTTTGAAACAAGCAGTCCAATTTTTGGTGCCATTTCTTACTGCTTACACGTGTGAGAGCTAGTTTCCTGAGTTGTACATCCAAATTAAATACAGAAACGGCGTTAGTGTTGAAAATATGCGAGTGAAGTTGAGCTCAATCGAGCCAGACTTTCAAGCTGTGATTAAAGGTACACAGCAACATGCTTCCAACTGATACATGTAGACGTTCTTTCACCACAATCTAAATTTCAAAACTGTCTAATTACTGATCCTAAAGTCTGATTTGGCGTCGAAGTTCGATTTGATTCCGAAGTTTTTTTCCTTTTTTGGACTCTAATTTACTATAGCCTTTACTGCAGTGTACTCGTTGTTCAGTTTATTACTCCCTTGCACAATTGATTTATATCATTTGTGATTTAACAGTGTAATTTATGTTTTAAATGTTATTCCTCTCGTTGAATATTTGTATCAGAACAGGCGAAATATAATTTCGTGTTATTTGCAGCAAGTAAGTACCGCATGTAGCATGAACGACTCTGTAAAGAAAGTATTTCCACGAAACGTTGTAACATGTGTGTGTCACGTTTCTATCACAAATAGTAGTTGATCGCACGACACAAAAACTCCACTGTTTTGCCAGCACTGAGCAAGATGGCTAAAATTATTCCCCCCCCGCACCATTCGTCAGCCCCTGCGGAAGTCGTCGCTCACCTTCCCCCACCCTACAATTGGTTGAAAGTGAACAAGCTATACCGATACACACTAATTTCTAAATATGTCATGTGATACGCAGTGCCAAAAGCCCGGGAACCCCTGTTCCAGACGACTACCAAAGTCAGTCAGCGGAAGTTTCAGATATTTAATTCCATGTAATTCTAACTTTGCAGATTACGCATTAGAAAACACACGTTCCAGAAAATCATTTTACTCAGACTACTTTCATTATTTTTCTTTGACACACAGCACTAGTCATTATTTTAGCCATACGATGCCACAACATCTAATGTGACGTTCCCTGGCAGCACACACACGGTTAATCAACTGAAATGACGTTTAATTGTACTATGTACGCCGCTATGAAACAATTCGTATGTACTGTAATTGTTTAACAAAAAAATTATTTAATTTTGGATAAAGGACGTTGGTTATTATTGTAATATATTCTGTAACAAAATTCTCGATGTATTTATGATTGTAATATTTCTATATTCATAATTTAATTACGAAATATGTTAATATCTGCGATGAAAAAATGTAAAATATAGCCACAGAGGAAAATAATGTTGTAAGATTACAAAGAGATATGCATAATCCGCAACAGTATAAATAGCACCACATAATGTGCATTCTTTGTCGTCTTCCTCGAGAGCTGAGAGAGAGAGACAGGAACCTGTGACGTAGCATTATATGAATGAGTAGACTTCTTTTGTCTGTATCTATCTTTACGTGCCATTAGAGAAGAAATTATAAAGGTGTGTAATTTTAATTATTGTAATGGCCTAATACATTATAATTTAACAAAATTGTGTATTAATAATGTAAGTTAGGTTGCCCATGTCATCTATAATATTCCTTTACAGAATTTTAAGCACTTTCAGCGATTGTCGTTGGTGTTGCTGGGCTGTGCCACGACCGAACGATTTGCAGCGGTGGCACATTTAAAAAACTGTTCCGCTATAAAATTAACCAAACCCGTAAATCGGGAGCAGGTAAAATTAGCAGTGAATTACGAAATATTTTTCTTTTACAGCTATCCTGAGGCTGACTGAATTTATTACTGGTTTTACATTTGTGCATTCATAGGCGGATAATTAACGTTGAAGCAAATAACTTAAACGTATAGTGAAGTGTGTTTTGTCAATGATAATTAAACGTTCAGGTCAGCTTGGCAATATTTGACCATTTTATACTAACAGAGACAGTCTTGTGTTCCATAGCTAACGCCGGGAAAGAAGTCAGTAAATATTTAAAAACCCACTGCATCTAAAAAATATGTGCCAAGGCCGAAATACGTAAAAAATTTAATTTAAATAATTTTCAATGTCATAAATGTTATTAATCAGTTAGTTTGAATTTATCAGCATGAGAGGGTTGCTAAAGTTCGCGTAATTTTAAATGTGCTTAATTCTGTCTAAATAAATTTTTATTGCCACGCGTAAAAAAGGGGTTCTACAACAAAGTTCGTACTGAAAGAGTAAATAACAAAAATATTTAAAGCCATTTCTTCCCGATTTTCATCCATTCGTTTTACATAACATTTTTTTTTCCTCATAAACTCAACACCGAACATCTCACATGTTCATTGTCTCTCTTCAGGAACTATCATGGAGCAAACAGCTCAAAAAGAAACCTCGCAAGCGCAAATTAAATCTCCTTTTTTTTTCAACGTAAAGTAGCAAAACTGGAATAGACCAATGAAAACGTTAAAGAAAGTTGTGAGTATGTTAAAAATACAGGAAAATATTTCTAGTTTCTCTTCTTGTTTTCAGTCCGATGCAGTCAGTTCTGAAGATGGGTACAATTTTGTTAATGTTTCTCCACTTCCAATCCCACCAGTATAAAATGACTTTTTTGTCGACAGAAGTAACTCGCGATACTGACAGATACGAATTTCTTCCACTTTTTCCCACTGGCGCTACAGCCCAAGATAGTTTTCCGTCATTTCTCTGCGGACTTTGCTGTAGACCTCCAGTTACGGCAACCAACTCGGGCAGCGTCTTCTCCAACCTCATCACTCCACCTCAACGTCGGTCGTTCTCTTGCTCTTCTTCCTGCAGATTCACTGCAGCAGGTCGTTTCAGGATCTGTCTCACCGAGTCGTATTACATGTCCAGCCCATCTCAATCTACACAACTTTATGAGCTTGACCACTTCACCCTCCTTTTAGCAGTCATAAAGCTCGTCATTCCTTCGCCTTCTCCAACTCCAATTTTCATACACAGGCCCAAAGATTCTTTTCAATATACTTCTTTTGTGTGATCTCAGTCTACTTTCATTCTGATTTGTAATCGTCCGTGTTTCTGAAGCATACGTAAGGACTGGGCGTATCAGCGTTTTACAGAGTCGACACTTAGTCTCTCGTGATAGGAGCTTGGATTTAAAATGTCGCAGCATTCCAAAATAACATCGATTAGAAGCACTTAGGCGGGCCATAATTTCAGTCAAAGTCCTGCCATTTGATTTTATCTTTGCGACCAGATAAGTGAAACATTCAACTCGCTCAAAAGTCATCCCATGAAAGGTTACTGTGGACTGTAAAGGTTTATTTGTACCATTATCCATATACTTGCTATTCCGGTCATTAATTTTCAGGCCCATCTTCTCTGCCATCAGTTTTACAACTGAGAAGGCACTTTGTAGATCTCTAAATGTTCTGCTCGTTAGGTCCAAATCATCTGCAGCTCTCAACAGTTGTACAGACTTATGTAGATAGTACCTCTTGTCTGGATACCCGATTCACGCACCACTTTTTCGAGTGCCAAATTGAAGAATAGACAGGAAAGCTCATCCTCTTGTCTTAGTCCAGTTCGTGTGGGATACAGGGGTGATAGCCTAGACTGCACTCGCGCAGTACACTGGGGGTGCCTTAGGGTAATCTCTGTCAAAGGCACCAACTTCTCAGGCACCTGAAATTGCCACTCTGCCTCATAAAGTACAGCCTAATTTATTGTGTCATATGCAGATTTGAAGTCAATAAAAAGATAGTGCGTACCAACATTAAATTCGTTGGTCTTTTGTATTATTTGCCGGAGAGTAAATATCTGGTTCATAGCTGACTTTCCTATTATGATTCTACACTGATAGCTTCCAATAATGTTTTCTGCTATGGGCGAGAGTCTACTAAATAAGATATTTGACAATACTGTATATGCAACATTTAGGAGTGTTACGTTTTTGTAGTTGCGACATTTAAATACATGTCCTTTCTTGTGTATCAGACACACTTTCCCTGCATTCCATTCTTCTGACAACTTTTCCTTTTCCCAGATACGGCAGAAAATCTTGTATACCCTCCGATTTAACTGAAAATCCTCCGGCTTTCAATAGCTCTGATGTTAAATTTTCAGTTCCTGGTAATTTATTGTTTTCAGTCGGGCTACTGCTTTGTCTACTTCCCCGTGAGAGATGGGAGGGACTGTGGCCTCATCAACTTCTTCCGGGTGGATTAGGATTTCCTGAATAGAGGGCTCAGGAGTTCGCCAAAATATTCTCCAACGTTCCAATATCTCTTGGTCCTTAGTTGTAATATGTGATATAGTGCAAGATTCTCAGTAACCTTCTCAGAGTATGTTTTAGCAATGTATTCGTTTTTTAGCTTTGATACCATATACTTCCTCCCCCCATGAACCATGGACCTTGCCGTTGGTGGGGAGGCTTGCGTGCCTCAGCGATACAGATGGCCGTACCGTAGGTACAACCACAACGGAGGGGTATCTGTTGAGAGGCCAGACAAACGTGTGGTTCCTGAAGAGGGGCAGCAGCCTTTTCAGTAGTTGCAGGGGCAACAGTCTGGATGATTGACTGATCTGGCCTTGCAACATTAACCAAAACGGCCTTGCTGTGCTGGTACTGCGAACGGCTGAAAGCAAGGGGAAACTACAGCCGTAATTTTTCCCGAGGACATGCAGCTTTACTGTATGATTAAATGATGATGGCATCCTCTTGGGTAAAATATTCCGGAGGTAAAATAGTCCCCCATTCGGATCTCCGGGCGGGGACTACTCAGGAGGATGTCGTTATCAGGAGAAAGAAAACTGGCGTTCTACGGATCGGAGCGTGGAATGTCAGATTCCTTAATCGGGCAGGTAGGTTAGAAAATTTAAAAAGGGAAATGGATAGGTTTAAGTTAGATATAGTGGGAATTAGTGAAGTTCGGTGGCAGGAGGAACAAGACTTCTGGTCAGGTGACTACAGGGTTATAAACACAAAATCAAATAGGGGTAATGCAGGAGTAGGTTTAATAATGAATAGGAAAATAGGAATGCGGGTAAGCTACTACAAACAGCATAGTGAACGCATTATTGTGGCCAAGATAGATACGAAGCCCACACCTACTACAGTAGTACAAGTTTATATGCCAACTAGCTCTGCAGATGATGAAGAAATTGAAGAAATGTACGATGAAATAAAAGAAATTATTCAGATAGTGAAGGGAGACGAAAATTTAATAGTAATGGGTGACTGGAATTCGAGTGTAGGAAAAGGGAGAGAAGGAAACATAGTAGGTGAATATGGATTGGGGCTAAGAAATGAAAGAGGAAGCCGCCTAGTAGAATTTTGCACAGAGCACAACTTAATCATAGCTAACACTTGGTTTAAGAATCATGAAAGAAGGTTGTATACGTGGAAGAACCCTGGAGATACTAAAAGGTATCAGATAGATTATATAATGGTAAGACAGAGATTTAGGAACCAGGTTTTAAGTTGTAAGACATTTCCAGGGGCAGATGTGTACTCTGACCACAATCTATTGGTTATGACCTGTAGATTAAAACTGAAGAAACTGCAAAAATGTGGGAAATTAAGGAGATGGGACCTGGATAAACTGAAAGAACCAGAGGTTGTACAGAGTTTCAGAGAGAGCATAAGGGAACAATTGACAGGAATAGGGGAAAGAAATACAGTAGAAGAAGAATGGGTAGCTCTGAGGGATGTAGTAGTGAAGGCAGCAGAGGATAAAGTAGGTACAAAGACGAGGGCTGCTAGAAATCCTTGGGTAACAGAAGAAATATTGAATTTAATTGATGAAAGGAGAAAATATAAAAATGCAGTAAATGAAGCAGGCAAAAAGGAATACAAACGTCTCAAAAATGAGATCGACAGGAAGTGCAAAATGGCTAAACAGGGATGGCTAGAGGACAAATGTAAGGATGTAGAAGCTTATCTCACTAGGGGTAAGATAGATACTGCCTACAGGAAAATTAAAGAGACCTTTGGAGAGAAGAGAACCACGTGTATGAATATCAAGAGCTCAGATGGCAGCCCAGTTCTAAGCAAAGAAGGGAAGGCAGAAAGGTGGAAGGAGTATATAGAAGGCTTATACAAGGGCGATGTACTTGAGGACAATATTATGGAAACAGAAGAGGATGTAGATGAAGACGAAATGGGAGATACGATACTGCGTGAAGAGTTTGACAGAGCACTGAAAGACCTGAGTCGAAACAAGGCCCCCGGAGTAGACAACATTCCATTAGAACTACTGACGGCCTTGGGAGAGCCAGTCATGACAAGACTCTACCAGCTGGTGAGCAAGATGTATGAGACAGGCGAAATACCCTCAGACTTCAAGAAGAATATAATAATTCCAATCCCAAAGAAAGCAGGTGCTGACAGATGTGAAAATTACCGAACTATCAGTTTAATAAGCCACGGCTGCAAAATACTAACGCGAATTCTTTACAGACGAATGGAAAAACTGGTAGATGCAGACCTCGGGGAGGATCAGTTTGGATTCCGTCGAAATGTTGGAACACGTGAGGCAATACTGACCTTACGACTTATCTTAGAAGAAAGATTAAGAAAAGGCAAACCTACGTTTCTAGCATTTGTAGACTTAGAGAAAGCTTTTGACAATGTTGACTGGAATACTCTTTTTCAAATTCTAAAGGTGGCAGGGGTAAAATACAGGGAGCGAAAGGCTATTTATAATTTGTACAGAAACCAGATGGCAGTAATAAGAGTCGAGGGGCATGAAAGGGAAGCAGTGGTTGGGAAAGGAGTGAGACAGGGTTGTAGCCTCTCCCCGATGTTATTCAATCTGTATATTGAGCAAGCAGTAAAGGAAACAAAAGAAAAATTTGGAGTAGGTATTAAAATTCATGGAGACGAAGTAAAAACTTTGAGGTTCGCCGATGACATTGTAATTCTGTCAGAGACGGCAAAGGACTTGGAAGAGCAGTTGAACGGAATGGACAGTGTCTTGAAAGGAGGATATAAGATGAACATTAACAAAAGCAAAACGAGGATAATGGAATGTAGTCAAATTAAATCGGGTGATGCTGAGGGAATTAGATTAGGAAATGAGACACTTAAAGTAGTAAAGGAGTTTTGCTATATAGGAAGTAAAATAACTGATGATGGTCGAAGTAGAGAGGATATAAAATGTAGACTGGCAATGGCAAGGAAAGCGTTTCTGAAGAAGAGAAATTTGTTAACATCGAATATAGATTTATGTATCAGGAAGTCGTTTCTGAAAGTATTTGTTTGGAGTGTAGCCATGTATGGAAGTGAAACATGGACGATAACTAGTTTGGACAAGAAGAGAATAGAAGCTTTCGAAATGTGGTGCTACAGAAGAATACTGAAGATAAGGTGGATAGATCACGTAACTAATGAGGAGGTATTGAATAGGATTGGGGAGAAGAGAAGTTTGTGGCACAACTTGACTAGAAGAAGGGATCGGTTGGTAGGACATGTTTTGAGGCATCAAGGGATCACAAATTTAGCATTGGAGGGCAGCGTGGAGGGTAAAAATCGTAGAGGGAGACCGAGAGATGAGTACACTAAGCAGATTCAGAAGGATGTAGGTTGCAGTAGGTACTGGGAGATGAAGCAGCTTGCGCAGGATAGAGTAGCATGGAGAGCTGCATCAAACCAGTCTCAGGACTGAAGACAATAACAACAACAACCATATACTTTCTTTGGTGTGTTCTTTTCACTTTCCTTGTGATGGATATTCGATGTCTTAGTTTCGCAAATTACAAGATAGTGGTCTGAATCCACATTAACTCCTCTCTATGTACTTACATCTACTAAGTTTGAGAAATGCCTGCCATCAATAATTACATGGTCATTTTCATCAAAATATCCACGGGTGTACTTCCGGTCTACAGTGTCCAATTATTTTGATTATCAAATTCCCCGGGAGAAACTAAGAATCATATCATACACCTTTACGGGGAGGAGATGTACCGCAGCATGAGTGCCCGTTGAACACTGTAGACCGGTAGTACACCCGTAGATATTTTGATTATCAAATACGCCGGGAGAAACTCAAGAATCATGGTCATTTTGTTTGAAGGTATGCTGAGCAGGGCTACACCATGTTACTTTATGGATCTTTTGTGTGGGGACATAGTGCTACCTACAGCCATGTTATGTGAATGTGCAAACTGAACAGCTCTGCGGCCATTATCATTTAAGTATTCATGGAGACTGACTAACTCGTAGTTATATACTTTTGAACACTGCAGAAGCTGCAACCCCAAAAAGAAATAGCCAAACTGAATGTACCAATTGAAAGGTCATAACTAACTGTCAAACAAATTTTATTCTACGTCCTTTTCTTTTGTAATGACTATATTCGTAACCAATTGTATCTCGCGTCCGTCGGCCGTCGTAGTTTAATATATTATTATTATAATTATTTATTATTGCCGACTTACGTGGTGGGCATTAATAAAAACGGTATTTCATTCAATTTTGATTTACAATTAAATGCTTGAACAAAATGGAATAAATTTTTCATATTAATTTCCTCTGCTAGTCAGTTCACTTTAAAGCAAGAATATCTTTAGTTATTAATTACAATTGCGGCCCACACACGCGCGAGAGTATTTTTTCTTACTTTCGTTAACCATTTCATTGTAGTCAGAGTCCTGGCTCTGGCTCTCGGCTGTTGTACTGAAAATGGGGATCTTAAAGCTACGTATTTTCTGCAACGTCGGACGGCTGTGGAGAAAAATGTATATTATGTTAATAGCGGGCGAGTTTTTCGCTTCTGCAAATGTTTTATAAGTTAATATCGCCACATAATGGCGTCGTTGGCTGCATCGGCCGCTGCGATTGTTCAACTGTAAATTACTCGAATGCAAGTTAATTCAAGGATGGCGGACATGAAATCGGGATCACCTCTTACAAATTAAAATTGAACAATAATATTAAATGAATATATTATCTGCTTAATTCGTACAAATATGCTTACATCTGCCAGCACTCGCAAGATGTCCGTGCACACGCAACCAAGACAAGAGAAGAAGTGAAGACGACTAAAAAATTAACAAAAGAGCGTATCTTGTCTCTTTAGATCATTTTGTTATATTTCTTTGCGCTCGGAACTTACACAGAAACATTATTATAATACGGGTACGTGATAAAATATCTGTATATTATTCAATTTTTAAATGTCTCTTCTTTAAAAATACTGTTTTTAAGTCTTTTATTATTATTATATCGCTGGGGACGCTATAGATAGTGCAAACTGAACAGGTCTGCGGCCATTATCATTTGTGTATTCATGGAGGATATGCGTTATTGTTGCTGGACGGTAATGATCTTCTTTCCCAATCTGTGCATTTAGGTCTCCAGTAATTATTTTAACATTATGCCCAGGACATCCGTCATAGGCTCCCTCGAAGTTCTCATAGACAGCGTCTTTATCCTGGTAGTCTGTTACTTCTGTTGGTGCCTGTACATTGATAAATGAATAGTTTGCGAATCGGGTCTTCAATCTCATTTGTGAGATTCTAGATGTTATTCCGGTAAATCCACCCACTATATGTTTAAATTTTTGCAAGACCTGCACCAAATTCATGGTTGCACTCTGGACCAAGGTAGAAAATTACCCAGCTTCCCAAATGAAGCACTCCATGTCCATTCCGTTTCATTTCCTGTAGTGCAACTATGCCTGCCTTGCTTTTATCGACCTGTTCTAGCAATGACCTCAGGGCCCCAGCCCTGTAAAATGATCTTACATTCCAGATTCCATTAAATGCATCATTTTTCCTTTTTCGTTTACCCTTTTCTTTCCCTTTAACAGTGCTTTGTCGTTGTCCATTTATCGGTCCAATTTCTTTTACTTTGAGGTTTCTGAAGTGGGTTGTCTTTTTTTTGTACAGGAAGAGGTTGTTAGCCACTTGCCCAACCCCCTACTTGGAGGATCAGGGTTTTTATTGGGTCTACTCCTTTAGGGAAGTTGGTTTCACTACACATCTAGAGCCCTCCTTGTCCTATGTTGTGAAACATGCTTGTTCAACGTAAAGTAGCAAAACTGGACTCACCCAATGAAGAGCTTAAAGAAAGTGCTGAAGATGTTAAAAGTGCAGGAAAATATTTCTAGTTTCACTTCTTGTTGTCAGCCTGATGCAGTCAATTCAGAAGATAGGGACGTATTTGTTAACGTTTCTCCATTTCCAATTCCACCAACAAAAAATGACTTTTTTGTTGACAGAAGTAACTCAAAGCGATGCTGTTCGATTTGAAATATTAAACAATATATGGTAACGATACTGGGAAAGGAAGCATTTGAAATGGGCCGTCGCGTAACGCACAGCCTACAGGCGCTAAGTACTAGCGATTTATGGAGCAATTTATGTCAACAAAAATAAACATCACAATTTTTCTACTGCAGTCCCTTTACTACCAATCATCTCTACAAAAAATTTCAGTAGGTATAATCTGTGTTCCAGTTCTAAACGTTGAAACAGTTTATGACATTTCAGTTGCTAATCTATTCGGATATTGACCTGAAAAAAAATTATCTACGCCCCTCGCTATAAATCGGCGTTTGGTCCATATTACATAATATGTTGCTGCATATGACATTTAGTTAAGACATACGGTTTGAGATACTGAAATGAGATTTCGGCAAATGACAGCATGCAAAGAGGAGAGTATATTATCATGTAGTTATTGGCTAAACTTCATTATCTACCGTGTTATTCCACTAACTACAGACTTTTTCGATGAAAGAATGTAATTTTAAGGGCCATCGATAGCTGGTGAAACCAGACATGCTGGAACTCCTAAAGATTTTATGAATGCTGTAAATCCTTGACGTCAACGGCTTAACTATTAACTATTCTACACACGGCCTCCCTTCACTACAAATAACTGTCTCATTACAACGCAGACATTTTACAATAATTTACTCTGTCCGACTTTCTTCCAGGTCGACAAATTCAATGTATCTTGAATTTTCCTGCAGTCTTGCTTCCTTTATCAGTCGCTATGTTGGAGCTGCCTCTCTCGTGCCCTTTCCTTCCCGAAAACCAAACTGGTCGTCACCTAAGCTCCTCAGTTTTCAATAGAGTTAACTAGTTTTACCGCTACTATTACATTTTCACAGTAGTTGGCTACCCAGATTACCAAAAATTATTATGTAGCATCTATAATTTGCACTACTATACGTCTCCGACAGTTATAGTTTGCTATTCGTTTCCTTGTACAGCTACGATTCACTAAGATACAACTGTTTTGAAAGGAGATTTTGCACTTGGCTGCCAACTCGCCGTTTTTCGATGTCCGGACGTTTCCATCATCTGAAGAGTTCCATATTTTCTTGCACAAAGATCTATGAGTTATTGTGGACAGATGTTGGAGACACAGTCCTGTTGGAGACACGTCACGAGGTTCTCATCCTTCAGGCAGAAATTAAGCAATAAAGCACACAATTTCTTAGATTCAGGAATATACAATAACACATAAAACTTGGTCTAGGTATTACATAGGAAAGGCCGGCAGGAATTTCCATACCAGATGCACTGAACACATCAGCTGTTACAAACGTAAGTAATTCACAATCTCAGCCATAGCAACACACATGAAACACACTAAATACCTCTCACAAACATTGAATTTCTTAAGGTATTCTGTCACTTCTGTAGTTCGCCTACAATGGATTTCATGGAGGAGTTAGGATATTTTTTTCTCCTTTATTGAGATTCGATTCCCCCTGAAGGGGGCGGGCTGGCAGTAGCTTAGTACCCCGCTCTTTTTTTTTAAAAAAAAAAATGAAGATATTAAATAATAAAAGCAGTCGATAAAATCGGTGACTTAAATGGTAAAACGGTGGAAAATTGTGGAACTCAAAACATAAAACAAAGGATTGACGATGCTAATAAAATACACAGGAAGCAGACAGATAAAATAACAGACAATTAAAAAACATGGCGACAGTTGATTTCTGTTCACAAGAGATATAAAAATCACACCCAGTGACAGCATGATTTCGGTTCGCAACACTTTGGAAAAGATGCACAACACTGAACACTCACTTGAACACTGTACTAAAAAGTTGGCACAAACATGACACAGGAGGGGGGGGGGGGGGGCAAGGAGCCGATGGAGGACGAGGACTCATAAGTGGGGTGAGGGGGGCTGAGCAGACACGAGAGGGCGTGGAGAAAGGCAAAGGAGGGGAATGGTAAAGGACACTGGTGAGGGGGGGGGGAGGAAAGCAGAGAGAGATGGTAGGCAGGGCAAAAACAGGATAGAAGGGGGGGAGAAGAGTGAGCCCAGGAAAAGGACAGAGGAAAGGACGGAGAGATGAGGATCAGAGTTGATAGGAGGGATAAATGCAGGGAGAGAGGGCATCATTCGGGAGGGGGAGTTGACGGAAGCCACTTTGGAAAAAGAGATGAAGGGTGTAGAAATGTAGGGCAGGGGAACACAACAGTGAAGGCGTGGTAGAGGGCAGGAGTTGGAGAGGAGAGGAGCAACCAGGGGATGAGGGGAAACAAGGCGGCGGAAAGTGTAGAGTATGCGGATATGTTCAAGGTATAGGAGCAGATGGGGGATAGGAATCAGGTCGTAGAGGATCTGCATGGGGGATGGGAGGTGTATACTGAAGGTGAGGTGGAGTGCATGGCAGTCGAGGATCTGGAGGGACTTACAGAATTTGGAGGGGGGGGGGGGGGTGGATATCCAGGTGGGACTCCCATGACAGAGGATGGGATGGATTAAGGATTTGTAGGTGTGAAGGATGGGAAAGGGGTTCAACCCCCATGTCTGGCCAGAGAGGAGTTGGAGGAGTTGGATGCAGTTGTGGGCTTTGGATTGGATAGAGCGGAGGTGAGGGATCCAGGTAATGTGATGGTCAATGGTGAGGCCAAGGTAGGTGAGTTTGGAGGAGAGATGGACAGGACAGGCGCAGATGGTAAGGGAGAAATCAAGGAGCTGGAAGGACCGAGTGGTACAACCTACGATGATTGCCTGGGTCTTGGAAGGATTGATTTTCAGGAGCCACTGGTTACACTATGTGGCAAAAAGGTCAAGGTGATTCTGGAAGGCGTTGGGACCGTTGGAGGGTAGCAGCAAGGGCAAGGAATGTGGTGTCATCGGCATACTGCAGGAGGTGTACTGGAGGTGGGGGGGAGGGGGGATTGGGGCAGATCTGCCACGAAGAGGAGAGGGCAGAAGACAGAGCCCTGGGGCATACCTGCAGAGGGGTAGAAGGTGCGGAAATCGGCGTTATGGATGGTAATTACAATCTATTGTGCAATACAAAATGTCAGGAGAACAAATTCTCAATGACAAGCTAGATAGTAAACGATCGATTGATTTCTTCAAATGTTTCTCTTGTATGTAACAGGTATAGAACATCCTTCAATACGAGCGGCATTCAATAAGTAATGCCACAATTTTTTTTTTTCGGACAGTTTCGGATGAAAAAATGCGTAATTCGTTGTGGGACATCGTGTAATATTTCCACTGCGGCTCCTGTAGTTTCATGAAATTCTGACAGGTGGCGGCGCTATATGTAGCCTTCAAAATGGTGTCTGTAAGGGAGGCGTGTACCAGGGAGAGAGCTGTCACTGAGTTTCTTTTGGCGGAAAACCAGAGCATCGCAGATATCAACAGGCGCTTGCAGAATATCAACAGAGACTGCCATCATCGCAACAAGGTGGCGCAAATCTCACCGATCTCCCACGTGCCGGTTAGCCACATACAGCTGTGACTTCTGTAATGTTGGAACGTGCGGCCACTCTCCATCCGAGGTGATCAACGGATCACAGTTAAACACCTCACTTTTCAACTGGACGTATGTTGGTAGTGCGGGTACACTCGTCCTCCAGTTTAGGTACTCAAAAGTGTGTTCCCGCTACGTTCCTCGCTGTCTAACAGAAAACTATAAAAGCAGCGAAGGACCATGTGTGCGTAATTACTTGCACATTACGTGACTGATCGTGACAATTTTTTGTGGAACATCGTCAAAGGCGAAAGGACATGCATTCATCACTTCAGACCGGATACAAAACGGCAATCCACAAAGTGGCACCATACCACCTCTCGTCTGAAGAAATAGTCCAAATTGGCACCCTACAACACTAAAGTTATGGTGACGGTATCCTGGGACTAAAAAGAGGTTGTTCTGTTTGGTGTTCTCCCTCATGGTGCAACGATCAGCTCTAAAGCGTATTGTGCTAACGATTTCAGAGCGTTCGTCGCAAATGAACTCCTCCTCCACGACGACAACGCAAGGCCTCACACAAATCTGCGCACCCAAAGGAGCTCATGAAACTTCATTGGACTGTTCATCCATCATACAGCACTGATCTCGAGCCTTCCGACTTCCATGTGTTTGGTCCTGTGAAGGATGCACTCCAGGGGGGGGGGGGGGGGAGAGAGAGGGAGAGAGAGAGAGAGAGAGAGAGAGAGAGAGAGAGAGAGAGAGAGAGAGAGAGACCGGGGAGATGATAGGGGGGGGGGGGGGGGGGGGTTACTGACGAAGCAAACGTTGGCTCCGAAGTCGACCAGTCGAGCAGTACCATGGGGGCAACACAAGCCTTCTCAGTAACGTGACGTAAGATTGCCGGGTTTAACTGAGATTATGTAGAAAAATATAGTTTTGTAGCCAAAAGAGTAGGGAATGATATGGTGTATTGGGATCCTCTATAAAAGCAACCTCCTTCCAGAAGAAAAGTGTTGCACTGCTTACTTAGCGCCCCTCATACATTTATTCATCCACACATTCCTCTCAATATTTCCTAAAAAATAATATAAAAGTAGTATGTAAAGCACAATTGTTAATTTAAATAATCAGTATTGTTACTGATAGCAGTTATAAGTGATAATGTAATGTAAAAAGTGTAATGTACTGAAATAAAGCGCCTCTGACGTATGCAAACCTTTTGTATTGCAATACTGTCATAATGTCTTTGTAACATATGTCTTTTACGTAAAGAAACAGAGTCACGGTTTGCACCCGTGTGATTTTATGCACAATGAGAGAAACACAATACTTGTAGCAGATACAAAAGAAATACATTTTACTAAGATTAGCGCCTAAAATATCAAAATATCTTTGTGTGATATTCTGATTACAGTAAAATAACAACGAAACGGCTGTAGGACAAGAGAAGCAACAACATCCCTCCATATGTAAATACACTCCTGGAAATGGAAAAAAGAACACATTGACACCGGTGTGTCAGACCCACCATACTTGCTCGGGGCACTGCGAGAGGGCTGTACAAGCAATGATCGCACGCACGGCACAGCGGACACACCAGGAACCGCGGTGTTGGCCGTCGAATGGCGCTAGCTGCGCAGCATTTGTGCACCGCCGCCGTCAGTGTCAGCCAGTTTGCCGTGGCATACGGAGCTCCATCGCAGTCTTTAACACTGGTAGCATGCCGCGACAGCGTGGACGTGAACCGTATGTGCAGTTGACGGACTTTGAACGAGGGCGTATAGTGGGCATGCGGGAGGCCGGGTGGACGTACCGCCGAATTGCTCAACACGTGGGGCGTGAGGTCTCCCCAGTACATCGATGTTGTCGCCAGTGGTCGGCGGAAGGTGCACGTGCCCGTCGACCTGGGACAGGACCGCAGCGACGCACGGATGCACGCGAAGACCATAGGATCCTACGCAGTGCCGTAGGGGACCGCACCGCCACTTCCCAGCAAATTAGGGATACTGTTGCTCCTGGGGTATCGGCGAGGACCATTCGCAACCATCTCCATGAAGCTGGGCTACGGTCCCGCACACCGTTAGGCCGTCTTCCGCTCACGCCCCAACATCGTGCCGCCCGCCTCCAGTGGTGTCGCGAAAGGCGTGAATGGAGGGACGAATGGAGACGTGTCGTCTTCAGCGATGCCTTGGTGCCAATGATGGTCGTATGCGTGTTTGGCGCCGTGCAGGTGAGCGCCACAATCAGGACTGCATACGACCGAGGCACACAGGGCCAACACCCGGCATCATGGTGTGGGGAGCGATCTCCTACACTGGCCGTACACCTCTGGTGATCGTTGAGGGGACACTGAATAGTGCACGAAACATCCAAACAGTCATAGAACCCATCGTTCTACCATTCCTAGACCGGCAAGGGAACTTGCTGTTCCAACAGGACAATGCACGTCCGCATGTATCCCGTGCCACCCAACGTGCTCTAGAAGGTGTAAGTCAACTACCCTGGCCAGCAAGATCTCCGGATCTGTCCCCCATTGAGCATGTTTGGGACTGGATGAAGCGTCGTCTCACGCGGTTTGCACGTCCAGCACGAACGCTGGTCCAACTGAGTCGCCAGATGGAAATGGCATGGCAAGTCGTTCCACAGGACTACATCCAGGATCTCTACGATCGTCTCCATGAGAGAATAGCAGCCTGCATTGCTGCGAAAGGTGGATATACACTGTACTAGTGCCGACATTGTGCATGCTCTGTTGCCTGTGTCTATGTGCCTGTGGTTCTGTCAGTGTGATCATGTGATGTATCTGACCCCAGGAATGTGTCAATAAAGTTTCCCCTTCCTGGGACAATGAATTCACGGTGTTCTTATTTCAATTTCCAGGAACGTAGAAAGGGAAGAAGCCATAATAACTGGTACAATAGGAAGTAGCATCTGCTGTGCACTTCATCATGTTTTACGGAGCATAGATGTAGATGTAGAGCACATACGCAGACATCACATATGATACTGACGTAAATTTCAGCACATGAAAAGAAATAAATTCCTGAAGTGCGTCGTGTTACGCATGAAAGCACGCGACTGGTGCTGTGTTTTGTAATTTAAATCATTAATGACGCAGTTGTAGGCTTTCAAAAGGCATCGATTATGACGAATGAAATTAAGAAATAGTCGCCTCAAGGAAGTGGAGTAATGTCGGATTTCGTTTTAAGAAGTCTGTATTTTATTACAACACACGAACATGGACCTTTGCATAGTACAGCGTTAGGAACAACTACTAAGATATAATCGCGCCTTGACTAAGTAAAAAAAATTAAATATTCCCGTAATCAATCTAAGAAAACCACAATAAATGTAAATCTGAACAGGCTGACAGGGATTGCAACTCTACTCCTCCTGTAAACGAGTCCATTTGTAACGATGGTACATTCTTCTTGATCGTTACTTAAAATTACTTAACTTTTCCTGGAGTTCATTCCGATGACAGAACATAAATTGCAACTTCTCATTATTTATTGACAACAAGAACTGCATTCTCGACACGTTTAAACAAAGCACTTCACAGACATCACTGACAAATGGACACTCAAGCAGACTCAACAACAACTCAACCACTCGCAGCCTCGCTGCTTTCCCTTATACAAAATTTTAACAATTCCTCACAAAATATTCCATTATTAATTTTGTATAATTTCAATGTTACAATTAAAATTTACAAAATCTAAAGAAACTGGTGTTACAGCCGAATGAGGTATAAAATACAATACTTGAATAACAATCTTTTCTAGTAATAGCTTTTGTTTACCATTAGAAAATCATCCTGAACTTTAATTACAATAATGTCTCTCATATTATTTTAGTTACGTAATTAATTAGTTTGGATTTGGTTACTAACATCTAATGGTATTACAAATCTTGTGCTTTATCCGACTACATATGAGAAAGTTACAAATAATGTCTCAAATTCTGAAATTGCAAAACTGTGTGATGTAAACAATTGGAGAGTTAATTAGAAATGTAATTACAAGGACTATTAATTGCGGAAGAAGACATAAAAATAAATAACAAACGAAAATACGTCGCTTGCTAATAACATTCACGCCGTTTCTCAAGATAATGAGGTCCTTTGTGTTAACTCGTTACTTGGTTGTAATTATGGTAATTAGAGGCACCAAATATTTATCCCTTCAATTTCTTTATTATACATTCAATCCAGTATTTGTACGTAATTTTGTTAATGACTACAATCTCTTCACTATTATGACAACGCACGGTCTTCTAGAACATTCCATACGTCTTCGCAATGAATATCAAGTTTTTTATCAAGTAGAGCAGAATGATATAGGCCTATATAAAGTCATACATACAAGGCCTTAGGAAGAACTGAATTGTCCGATAACTACCCGGATGCATATAAAAAGAAGGTGGTATCAGTCATTTCATATGAATTTTGGGGAAGGCTATTCTCACAGCAAAAATAGACACAGATGTAGTTCGACTGATCTAGAATTAAACATGGGCTTACGATGTTACATGAAAATATTTGAATTCCATCTGTTTGTACTCGCACATCGAGTATTGCCTCAAGCAGAACTATGACTGTTTCACGCTCTGGAACACTTCTACGCTTTTCAACTGCTAAGCCATGAAATATTCGTGACGTTATGTAAACGCAACAGTGTAGGTTATGAGGGCTTATACCCTGTGAACACAAGTGTGAATTGTAAAGGCGCTAATATGATCACCTGATTTGTTAATGAATCAGTCTAGAGCCAACATGGGAAATGTGTACATGGCAGTATGCACCAGACACGCTACACTGTTAAGCATATTACGAATTTAACAGGGCGCTCGTCGGTAACTGTGCTTCTGTAAAAGCTTCCACACCGCAACTCCTGCAATTCGTAATATCTGACAGACTACATATATCTGTAGTGACTTACAGCTCAGCCACCACCCGCCAATGCGAATTTCGGTGTTGCGTAGCATACGGTGCAGTGCAGTGTTCTTAACAAGTGAATCGCGTCTATCTGAGCAGTTCCACACCCAGCCGCTGGGAGCGTTTTTTGCGCATTTATACGTTTTCTATGCGTTCTATTTAGTCTTTGTTTTTGAGAATTTGTAGGTTAACTCTCACTTCACATTTCCTGCAAGCGTGACGTTATTTTGACGTCACGCAATATCGGCGGCCGCAGAAACTGCTATCGACTTTCGTTAACGTTCGATGTGGGCCTCTCTCGCGTGGATAACAAGTGGACTTATGAGATGATTGTTAAGCGCGAAATATTTGTGACGAGGAAGAATACGAATGTCACTGCTCACCGTTTTACTGGCAGCAATTGAAACTGTGCTCTTAGGTTCCTGTCTAAGCACACACTCGGAAATCGCCACTTACCCGGAAATAAACAGCCAAATATTTATTTAATCTTTCGTTCTCGAATCAGACGGAACTTTTAAATAACACACGTGCTTATATTACATTCATAACAAAGTTCCATAATGTGTTAACACCCCGAGGTGAGACAATAAAGTAATGACACTAATGTGAAAAAATTTTGTTTACCGTTTTAGTCAAGTTTAGCGTTGTCTCCTTCAAAGTAGTTCCCTTCTGATTGCACACACTTTTTGCAGCGCTTCTGCCATTGATGGTAACATTTCTGGAACTCATCTCTTGTAATATCGTCCAAGACCCTCGTCACAGTTTTTAGACACCTTGTGTTGTTTGAAAATGGTGTCCCTTGACCGCCGTTTTGACTGGTGGAAATAGAAAAAAGTCGCACGGGGTGATATCGGGTGAATAAAGTGGCTGTGGTAGTACAGAAATTTGTTTTGAGGTTAAAAATTGCTGTAGTGACAGAGCAGTATGGGATGGCGCATTATCATGATTTTTGCACAAATCTTTCTCATACCAAGATCTTCAGTTATTATTAGACGAACCGTTTCTCGATTGATGTTCAGTTCTACTGCAATCATTTTCATGGATAATCTTTGATCAGATCGTACGAGTTCACTCACCCTGGCCAAGTTGACATCCGTCCATGATGTTGATGGTCATCCACTGCGGTCTTCAACTTCAACATTCGTTCTGCCTTCACTAAACATTCTATGCCAACGAAAAACTTGAGCTCTTGACATAACCTCCCCTTCAAAAGCCTTCTGAAGCTTATCGTAAGTTGGCTTCGAGTTTTCACCCAATTTAACGCAAAAAGAAATGGCATACCGTTGCGCAATATTATGCGGTTCCGTTTCCGTGACGAGAGACAGAAACACGTGTTAACTTATTACAGGACAACTCAGGATTGAGCAGTTGCATCGATGTGCCTAGAAGCAGCTTAACGACCAAGATCAAAGATATTGTGTCTACAGAAGCTTGCAGAGTTGCCACATCTTGCAAAGAAAACAGTGAGATGCTATCCATTATGTTAGAGCCTATTCATGTGATTTTTGTCTTAAGTCTCCATTATCTCTTGAAGGCTTATATCGCTGATGCGTTATTAACTGACATTTAATGATAAGGCTGACGTTTTTGTGATACATTTTCAATGCGCCGAATCCAACAGTACAATATTTTGCAACAAAAAAAATCTGACTTCTGCTTTGTAGGTGAGTGTACCAACTGATGAGATCTGTAATATCACCCACCAGCATTAGCCCAACATCGCCTATAGGCTAGGCGATATCAGAAACATCTATATCATACATCAAGTGCAAACTTACCCTACAGTTTCCCAATTATTTTATCCCGTTTATCAGTTTAGTACATCGTCATCTCTCTTTCAATTTTTTTTAGTTCTCTTCAGTATAATCAGAACTTCACGTTGCATTTCGTGGTGTTCAGAATAAAGAAATAGTAACACTGAAATCTGACGAAACATTTGCAATACCAAGGTCAACGTCAACAATTAGAAAACGTGGAAAAGAGGTACATAAGTTAACTACAATAGAAAGTAAAAAGCTCGGGGAAAAAACCAATGATAACGTTAAATATAAGTTGTTATTAATCGGACTGGTGCTTTTTCAAATAGCTGTTAAGATTTTCTCTAGACCAGTTTTTAAGGCAAAACAACAGGGCTTGTTGAATGTAAATACACTCCTGGAAATGGAAAAAAGAACACATTGAACCCGGTGTGTCAGACCCACCATACTTGCTCCGGACACTGCGAGAGGGCTGTACAAGCAATGATCACACGCACGGCACAGCGGACACACCAGGAACCGCGTTGTTGGACCGTCGAATGGCACTAGCTGCGCAGCATTTGTGCACCGCCGCCGTCAGTGTCAGCCAGTTTGCCGTGGCATACGGAGCTCCATCGCAGTCTTTAACACTGGTAGCATGCCGCGACAGCGTGGACGTGAACCGTATGTGCAGTTGACGGACTTTGAGCGAGGGCGTATAGTGGGCATGCGGGAGGCCGGGTGGACGTACCGCCGAATTGCTCAACACGTGGGGCGTGAGGTCGCCACAGTACATCGATGTTGTCGCCAGTGGTCGGCGGAAGGTGCACGTGCCCGTCGACCTAGGACCGGACCGCAGAGACGCACGGATGCACGCGAAGACCATAGGATCCTACGCAGTGCCGTAGGGGACCGCACCGCCACTTCCCAGCAAATTAGGGGCACTGTTGCTCCTGGGGTATCGGCGAGGACCATTCGCAACCGTCTCCATGAAGCTGGGCTACGGTCCCGCACACCGTTAGGCCGTCTTCCGCTCACGCCCCAACATCGTGTAGCCCGCCTCCAGTGGTGTCACGACAGGCGTGAATGGAGGGACAAATGGAGACGTGTCGTCTTCAGCGATGAGATTCGCTTCTGCCTTGGTGCCAACGATGGTCGTATGCGTGTTTGGCGCCGTGCAGGTGAGCGCCACAATCAGGACTGCATACGACCGAGGCACACAGGGCCAACACCCGGCATCATGGTGTGGGGAGCGATCTCCTACACTGGCCGTACACCTCTGGTGATCGTCGAGGGGACACTGAATAGTGCACGGTACATCCAAACCGTCATAGAACCCATCGTTCTACCATTCCTAGACCGGCAAGGGAACTTGCTGTTCCAACAGGACAATGCACGTCCGCATGTATCCCATGCCACCCAACGTGCTCTAGAAGGTGTAAGTCAACTACCCTGGCCAGCAAGATCTCCGGATCTGTCCCCCATTGAGCATGTTTGGGACTGGATGAAGCGTCGTCTCACGCGGTTTGCACGTCCAGCACGAACGCTGGTCCAACTGAGGCGCCAGGTGGAAATGGCATGGCAAGACGTTCCACAGGACTACATCCAGCATCTCTACGATCGTCTCTATGGGAGAATAGCAGCCTGCATTGCTGCGAAAGGTGGATATACACTGTACTAGTGCCGACATTGTGCATGCTCTGTTGCCTGTGTCTATGTGCCTGTGGTTCTGTCAGTGTGATCATGTGATATATCTGACCCCAGGAATGTGTCAATAAAGTTTCCCCTTCCTGGGACAATGAACTCACGGTGTTCTTATTTCAATTTCCAGGAGTGTAGTTTCATTTTGGAAGAGAAACTCAACGTTGTGGAGCATAGATCCTCAGAATCCTGCTAGAGCTGAGACCTTAGGATTCACAGAAGGGAATTTTTTTATTATTATTTTTTTTTTAAGGGACAGTTCCGGTTCACAAACTTATTCAGAAGAGAGGAGAAAACTCAAATCGCTCTGAACTCAGTCACATATTGAAATTGCTCTCTTTGACAACGACGACCCAAGTGGTATTTATTCCCACATTTTCAGTTCGTTTCATAGTTTTTCGTTGACAGCATGGAGTAACATTGACCTAGTCACACGTTCTTACAGCTACAGACAGACCTTACCACGGCAATCACAGCATAAGACATTAACAAACATTTCATTAAAGAATGCAACGCTGCTCCTGGCGACTACTACATCACAAATACAAACCTAAGGAATCGCCATTCCCATATAATCCCTGCACATAAGGACAGTAGTGGAGCCCGGTGAACCGTCCGGAACAGCAGGCTTATTACACACGAAGATAGTTATGCATTCTAGTGATATTGTTCTAATTGTAGCCAGTAGCTAGTGTGTGTGGACCTGGTGAGTGCAACATTCTCCGAGGATGTGTGAGGAGACTGACGAGTATCAGGAAGCTGTTGATAAAGCTGTGAGTGGAACTGTTACTGATTAAGTGAAGAGTTTCAAGAAGTATTAACCAAAAATAAGTCGTGCTGAGTCAAAGACTGTGTATGTCATAGAGATCAGCTGGCAGCTTCGTCAACAATATCTCGGGAACTTGTCAGGGAGGATCGTCTAGAACACAAGAAAATGTTGCTGGTAGAAGTAGTTTATCTTGTCGCGAAATTGAAGTAGATAGTTCCTGTGAGTTAATATTGGCAGAGGACATAGTTGGCAACCGGAATAAAATAATAATTGGATACTTTTACCGACCTCCTAATTCATATGATAATGTTACTGAAAAGTCTGAAGAAAAATTGAGTTTGATTTCAAACACATACCCGACTCGTACGATTATAGTTGGTGGTGACTTTAATTTACCCTCCATATTTTGGTGAAAATACATGTTTAATCCGGAGGTACGCATAAAACATCATCCGAAATTATGCTAAACGCATTCTCTGAGCCGACCAGAGTGGCCGAGCGGTTCTAGGCGCTTCAGTCTGGAACCGCGCCACCGCTACGGCCGCAGGTTCGAATCCTGCCTCGGGCATGGATGTGTGTGATGTCGTTAGGTTAGTTAGGTTTACGTAGTTCTTAGTTCTAGGGGACTGATGACCTCAGAAGTTAAGTCCCATAGTGCTCACAGCCAATTGAACCATTTTGAACATTCTCTGAAAATTATTTCGAGCAGTTAGTTCATGAGCCCACGCGAATAGAGACAGTTGTGAAAACACCCTTGACCTCTTGGCAACAAATAATCCTGAGTTGATAACGAGCATCGAAACGGATACAGGGATTAGTGAACACAGGGTCGTCGTAGCGAGATTGAATATTGTAAACCACAAATGGTCCAAAAACAAACGAAAAATATACCTGTTCAATCAAAATTCACTTGACGCATTCCTGAGAGACACTCTGCACTCCTTCCGAACTAATAATATAAGTGTAGACCAGATGTGACTTGATTTCAAAGAAGTAGTATCGGCAGCAATTGAGAGATTTGTACCAAATTAACAAACGTCTGGGCTGAGCCTCCTTGGTAAACAAAACGGGTCAGAACACTGTTGCAGAAACAACGAAAGAAACATGCCAAATTTAGATAGAATAGTGCGAAAATTGGGAGTTGGCCCTAAATAACGAAAAGTGTGAGTTAATCCACATGGCTGCTAAATGGAATTCGTTAAACTTCGGTTACACGGCTGTAACGATGTCGGAGATTTGATGTTTTACCGGATTCCTGATATTTACGGTACACTCGTGATATGGTCGTACGGGAAAATCCCCATTTCATCGCTACCTCGGAAATGCTGTGTCCCATGGTTCGTTCTGTATTTGAATGCGTATGCCTATACCAGTTTCTTTGGCGCTTCAGTGTAAAATGTAAAAAAATGATAGTCGAATGAGAAACGCAATTCCTGCCAGTCCAAAACTAGAGGCTGTCTAACGATTTTTAGCTAGTGGCGACAGTTACCAAACGCTAGCCATCATGTTTCGAATACCAGTCTACAACATTTCAGGTTTCATGCCAGAAGTACTTACAGCTAAACGTACAGCGTTATAAGAATATATGAAAGTAAGATCTCACTAGTTATTGCTTACTAACCAGTTAATTTATAGTATATGGTAGAAGAAATATAGAAAGCAGGCCTGCCTTTTGCATCATGCAATAAACAGTTTTGAAAAGAGGAGCACATTCTTAGCAATACAGATGCGTTAAAAGTAAATAAATGCTAGTCAGGAAATGATGTTTTACTGTAAATGTCTCTAAAGACAGTACCCTCCCGCTATAAATTCGTCATTTGAATCACCGGCGTTTGAAGAGGCTCCGGATATTGTCGGAGTAGCTAATGGTTGTGGGACTTCGAACAACATGAGTCTCTCATGTGTCAACACTGATTGAGTATGGTTTTGGTATGTAAGTATATTTTTCAAGGGAGGGTCTCTCAAATGAGCTACAAAATATTTCCCAAATAAGTGTACCTCGTCGAGTTGAGGTCTGTTTGAAGTTGACGGGCAACTCTCGCATATTTTCTATAATTTCTCAATGTCGCTAGCAACTTTTGCCAACTTGCTTACAGGCCTTTTTCTTTTTTAATTACTAAGTTTTGTTAATTATTTTATTGGGTGTTGGAAGACCAGGCAGAAGTAGGGCTTGTGAGGAGCACACGATATTCTGTACGATGTCAATAGTTTGAAGTTTGGATGCACCAGTTTTCGTCATCTGTCCCATCATCTTTTGCACTAGTAGTTGGTGTAATCTGAAACTGAAAGACTACCAATATTTAATCGCTCTCACAGCTCTCAATGTTTGTGTTTATGTGTTTGTACGCACTTGCAAATTTTACTTTGTAACTGATGTTTCTTTTTTAGGTTCCATATAAATCGGAGAAAAGGCTGTGAGTACAAAAAAAAATTCGAAATAAAACGGAATTTTCCTTTATGTTGTGGCGCTATTGATGGAAAACAGTTGAGGTCTGTTTGAAGTTGACGGGCAACTCTCGCATATTTTCTATAATTTCTCAATGTCGCTAGCAACTTTTGCCAACTTGCTTACAGGCCTTTTTCTTTTTTAATTACTAAGTTTTGTTAATTATTTTATTGGGTGTTGGAAGACCAGGCAGAAGTAGGGCTTGTGAGGAGCACACGATATTCTGTACGATGTCAATAGTTTGAAGTTTGGATGCACCAGTTTTCGTCATCTGTCCCATCATCTTTTGCACTAGTAGTTGGTGTAATCTGAAACTGAAAGACTACCAATATTTAATCGCTCTCACAGCTCTCAATGTTTGTGTTTATGTGTTTGTACGCACTTGCAAATTTTACTTTGTAACTGATGTTTCTTTTTTAGGTTCCATATAAATCGGAGAAAAGGCTGTGAGTACAAAAAAAAATTCGAAATAAAACGGAATTTTCCTTTATGTTGTGGCGCTATTGATGGAAAACAGGTCACCATAAAGTCTCCGTCTGGGAGTCGCTCTGAGTTTTACAGCTACAAAGGAGATTACAGTGTTATACTTTTGGCATTGGTAAATACTGACTGTAAGTTTCTACACACATATGTGGCAACCAAATGAAGAGCCAATAATGCAATTGTATTCCGGTTGTCCTCACTTAAGTCAGCCATAGATAATAGTACGCTAAATTCTCCAAATGACCACTTTATTTTGAGTGATGACGCGATATCTTTGTCACCGACCTTAATAAAGTCCTTTTCCAAACGAAATTTGACACTGGGGAACGTATACTCAACTATTGTATTGTTTATCGTGTGAACGCTTAGGATGGAAAACGCGTTTCTTATAATCGCAGCAATATTTAACATCTTTGGAAAATAAATCAAACTTGATTTAGAAACAGTAGTTTTTGTTGTACAGTATAGATGTTCTCTCCACAACTGGTTGCGAACAATTTCAGCAGCAACGTACTGTGAAAGATTATGGGTTGATGACGAAGTCACTGACACCGGACTTTTTCAGTACGGTCAGCGGCGTTCCACTGGGACAAAATACCGTCATTTAGATGGGCTCGCTCGACAAACACATATTCGAAAACTGCTTCGGAAACAAGGAAGAAAGTGGCTCGGTACTCCAGTAGCAAAGCAGATGTACTTAGGCCCTACCTAGTTACTTGCGAACTCTGTAAAACAAATTGTTCTGAACATCTTACTAACGTTATTGTTCAGTGAATCACAAAATTTGTTCAGATGTTAATAAGGCCAACAACATTGTCAAATATTTTAAAACACAATGGGTTGGCAGTCGTAATCGTCTGATACAGCCTAGTATCTCATTAATTCACATAATCTGAAGAGTACTTTCTTTTGAAGTAATTGTTATTATCGTTTTCTCCTCATGTTTACAAATATGTCTGTTGCTTTTATTTCTATTTTGGTGACTAATAGAAATGATATGTCCTAACGTGAAGGACGGTAACAATTAATTATCTATTTACTGATTTATCTGGGCTCACGGTTTTGATGTGACACACACAACGATTAAAAACCAAACGTACCAAATTCGATTTTTACCTCCTCGTGATGGCTACATCTTTTAAAAAAGGTTCAAATGGCTCTGACTACTATGGGACTTAACATCTGAGGTCATCAGTCCCCTAGAACTTAGAACTAGTTCAACCTAACTAACCTGAGTACATCACACACATCCATGCCCGAGGCAGGAATCGAACCTGCGACCGTAGCGGTCACGTGGTTTCAGACTGTAGCGCCTAGAACCGCTCGGTCACCGCGGTCGGCGATACATCTCTCAAGAAACTGTCGGTTGCAGTGAACTATGGTAGCTTCGGTTCATAGATCTATACATGGCCTTTATCGTCTTTATAACATTTCTCAAAAAACTTAATATGTCGGGAACTGTCACTCCTAATCCCCAATAAAAAAATTCATTCTTTAATTTCATCATAGAATTTTCCCTCTTCCCTTGTTTGCATAATCAGAACGAATTACTTTCCATAACAGTTCATAATTTACGTGAGTTTATAAAAATACCTATACCTATACCTATATTGTCCACACTCCATTTTACACAGCAACTGGTTTTGATTGAGCTTCTTCTGATACTGAAGACATTTCGCAAGGAAAGTATAATACGCACAACAGTAGTCCCTAAACAGCGTTTAGTGCTCTACTGGCGACTAGCACCTTTTAAGACACCTCCAGTAATGGGTGCCACTAGATCACGTAACCGTGTTACTGGTCCTTTGACGTCACTAAACTCAAATGTGCTTGAGTTTGCACGCCGCTAGTAGCCAACTGGACGGTGAAGGGGAACAATGGACGGATAATAAAAACGGTCAGTACTGGCTAGGACTACTGCCCACCACTACGGTCCCTGCGTGCACGGGTTTATACTTCCTTGCCATTCCTTACAATGTCACTCTTCATGTATGTTATTGTTCTGGGATAATGCCTCCCGAATCTCACTTTTCCTTAAATCCAATAAACACAAGTGACCCCTCCTCCTACCAACCCATGACCCTCCTCTCGGTGTTCAGCAAGGTCTTCGATTGCATCATCTCTGAGCGTATCCGTAAACGCATAAGTATGCTGTCTATTAACCAGCAAACCAGCACGAATCCAGTCCAGCTCCCAGCCATCTGATAATAACCATCTTCTACATCACAACCGTCTCAATTCCCATCACCTTAGAAGACCTGCCATTTTTGCTTCCTATGACCACATGAAAGCCTATGCCAGAATATGGCAATCTGATTTTCTTTCCGATCTCCAGATATACACACTTCCAAGTAACTACAGCCTGTCTACTCGTATCTAACGCTCATCGTTTGTCACCATTAAAACAACCAATTTCCTTGTTTCTCATTCTGCTGCCTGCTTGCGCCAAGACTCTGTAATGTCTGTCCTCTTCTGCAAGTCCTCTGCATCGCTCGCATACCCAAACCAACTCCTCTTGTTCATCTCGCACAGCATCCTAACGATACCATTTCCCTAACACCCGGCATTGCAGTAATCTCAACGGTCCCTCTAATTCCTTATTACCCAGTTTCTGTCGTGGTGCAACCTCTAGCTCCTCAAGATACACTATGTGATCAAAAGTATCCAGACACCTGGCTAAAAATGACTTACAAGTTCGTGGCGTGGTCAATCGGTAATGCTGGAATTCAGTATGGTGTTGGCCCACCCTTACTCTTGATAACAGTTCCACTTTCGCAGACATACGTTCAGTCAAGTGCTGGAAGGTTTCTTGGGGAGTGGCAGCGCATTCTTCACGGAGTGCTGAACTGAGGAGAGGTAGCGATGTCGGTCGATGACGCCTGGAACGAAGTCGGCGTTCCAAAACATCCCAAAGGTGTTCTGTAGGATTCAGATCAGGCCTCTGTGCAGGTCAGTCCATTGAAGAGATGTTATTGTCATGTAAACACTCTGCCACAGGCCGTGCATTATGAACAGGTGCTCGATTGTGTTGAAAGATGCCATCGCCATCCCCGAATTGGTCTTCAACAGTGGGAAGCAAGAAGAAGCTTAAAATATCGATGTAAGACTGTGATGTGATCGTGCCATGCAAAACAACAAGGGGTGCAAGCCCCCACCATGAAAAACATGATCACAGAATAACACCACTGCCTCCGAATTTTACTGTTGGCACTACTAACGCTGGCAGATGATGTTCACCGGGCATTCGCCTTACCCACACCCTGCCATCAGATACCACATTGTGTACTATGATCCGTCACTCCACACAACGTTTTTCCACTGTTCATTCGTCCATTGTTTTCGCTCCTTACACCAAGCTGGGCGTCGTTTGGTGTTTACCGGTGTGATGTGTTTCTTATGAGCAGCCGCTCGACTATGAAATCCAAGTTTTCTCATCTGCCGCCTAACTGCCATAGTACTTGCAGTGGATCCTGATGCAGTTTGGATTCCTGTGTGATGGTCTGAATAGATGTCTGCCTATTACACATTATGACCCTCTTCAACTGTCAGTGGTCTCTGTCAGTGAACAGACGAGGTCGGCCTGTACGCTTTTGTAGTGTACGTGTCCCTTCACGTTTCCACCTATCACATCAGAAACAGCGGACCTAGTGATGTTTAGGAGTGTGGAAATCTCGAGTTCAGACTTATGACACAAGTGACACCCAATCATCTGACCACGTTCGAAGTCCATGAGTTCCACAGAGGGGCCCCATTCTGCTGTCTCACGATGTCCAATGACTGCTGCTGTCGCTGATGTGGAGTACCTAGCAGTAGGTGTCAGCAAAATGCACCTAATATGAAAAACGTTTGTTTTTGAGGGTGTCCGGATACTTTTGTTCACAGTGTATATCCTTACAAAATCCATATAATAACTATAGAAGCAACCAAGCCCAACTTCTATCGCCACTATTCTTTCCTCACCATTTACGATACTCTTATCCAGTTGACTAATATACTAAAATACCTCAGATTAACCTTTAACTTTGCACTAATAATGACACTCACCTTCTAACCATGAAGCAGAAAATCTAGAATAAAGTAAAACTATCTACTAAAGCTGGGGATTGTATTCTTACACAATTCTCCTCTCCTACAAACCCTTGATCCAATCGTATGCCAATGCCGCACGGATAGGCTCTACATCCAGTTTCTAATAGTCGTTCCAAATGCTTAAAATCATGCTCTTAGTTTTGCTAGCTGCATCCGCTTAAATTCCCCTACTCGAACGTTTTACTTCCCTGCTGTTCCAAACATCTCATTGTATTCCGGGAAAAAAATGGTTCGAATGGCTCTGAGCACTATGGGACTTAACTGCTAAGGTCTTCAGTCCCGTAGAACTTAGAACTACTTAAACCTAACTAACCTAAGGACATCACACAACACCCAGTCATCACGACACTTGATGACAGACTGAAGCGCCTAGAACCGCTCGGCCACTTCGACCGGCTTATTCCGGAAACACGAGACCAACAACCTCATCGTTTGTCCTCTTACAGATCCTAGTATACTGCACATCCTGTCGACGCTACACCTACACAACAACCATTTCAGTTTTCAACATGATTTCCACAGCTTTCTCTCGTCATATAATGAAATTTCGACTTGACATTTATCGTTCCCATCACACCAACTCACATCTCTATTTCCTTTTTCGCGCCCTTGTTACCTACTTTTCCAGTCCATACTTTTGCTGTTTCTCCGTAATCATTTTCAGATGTACAAGGAAATTAATCTTCTGGAGTCTAATATGTGCATGTGTCTATGGGAGAAGAGAAATGGGGGAGGGTTGATGTAGTATAATCCTCCATAGTATTGTTTACTTGATTCAATCTTCTATAAACATAATGCAACCTGTCAGCAGCTGTTAATAATAAAATCAACATTATGCCTTTCTCTTTTGTTTGACCTTTTCTGCCCATGTCCCTTTCCTAATCCATTACATATGGAAACATTCACATACCTTTCTCTAGCATTCAAAGTACCAATTTGCACCTGGTGACAAAAACTGGAAGTAATTTTTTTTCGCAGCCTAAATCGGTTCCGCATTAACGCATTAGAATATTGACCAAGTTTTATTGGCACATGCCAATCACAGTCTACACTGGATGTCTATGACTTGCTGCACTTTAATTATAACTGCTCAGAACAAGATGGGGTGGATACTATGAGGAATGAGAAGTCCATTGAAGGTGTTAGATTACATGAGTAGAAAAGTACAACACAAGTATGTGCACAGGATATGGTAGACTGTACGCAAAAGTAAGCTTAGTGAATAAAAGGATAGTCGCCCGCTTAAAAGAGCTCAGTAATCTCTTTGAAGCGCTGTAGATGATTTAGAAGTGCTACCAAACGATCAAGTGATTTTCCGCAACTGACGTAATTCATGCGAGTGACGTGTTATGTGTATGGCAATCGATTGTATAGAATCAGTGCACTAAAACTATTAATCGTGGAGACGTGACAGAATGAAGCTGTCGTGTTTGGACGCGCCCATGACCATACCGTTAATTGATTTGCACGTTTTCTGATTATTCAGCGTGGTCCAGCGTGTCTGCAAGGCGTAATGTACCACTTGCGGCACTGTAATGCCTCATAGGAAAAGTGGTCGAGAGGTAGGTTCTAACCGAAAGGGACCGGAGAGAAGTAAAAATGAAATGTCGTGTGACGAGGGCCAACCCGTCGGGTAGACCGCTCGCCTGGTGCAAGTCTTTCGATTTGACGCCACTCAGTTTTTTTTATTACAGAGAGCACGCAGCCCTATGACCGAACACGCTGAGCTACCGTGCTGGCTGTCCACTCAGATACCGGAGGCGGACAACGGGAGAGAAGTGTCACACCTTGTAAATGATCATCACCTTTATGCCTGACAGGAATTCCTGCGCTTGTTGACTGTAGGTCCATCTCAACCAGTCCCCGAAAGAGCGTTACGAAGAGAATTGCATGCAGTGGACATTTGTAGTTGGGTACCTCGTAAAAGGCCATTTCTGACTGGTGCGCATGAAGATGCAATTCTTCACTGAGCCAAACAGAACAAAAACTCGACAGTGGATGACTATAAGCCGTTTATCTACATCTACATCTGTATTCTGTAAAGCACCGTGAGGTGCATGGCACAGGATATGTTCCATTGTACCACTTATTAGGGTTTCTTCCTGTTCCATTTACGGATGGAGCGTAGGAAGAGTGATTCTTTGAATGCCTCTGTTCGTGCAGTAATTAATACAATCTTATCCTCACGATTCCTGTGTGAGCGATACGTAGGGGGTTTTAGTACATCCCTAGAGTAATTATTTAAAGCCGTTTCTTGAAACTTTGTTAACAGACTTTCTCGTGATAATTTACGTCTGTCATCAAGTGTCGTGATGACTGGGTGTTGTGTAATGTCCTTAGGTTAGTTAGGTTTAAGTAGTTCTAAGTTCTAGGGGACTGATGACCATAGATGTTAAGTCCCATAGTGCTCAGAGCCATTTGAACCTTTTTTCTTCAAGAGTGTGCCATTTCAGTTCCTTCAGTATCTCTGTGACACTCTCGAACGGATTAAAGAAACATGTGATCATTCGTGCTGCCCTTCTCTGTTTACGTTCAAGATGCCCTGTTAGTCTTATCTGGTATGGGTCCCACACACTTCAGCAATAGTCTAGAATGGGTCACTCGAGTGATTTGTAATCAATTCCTTTTGCAGAAAGACTACACTTCCGCAGTATTCTACCAATAAACCGAAAGCTAACGTCTGCTTTACCCACAACTGAAGCCATTCCATTTCACACCCCTACAGAATGTTACACCCAGATATTTTCATGAGACAGCTGATTCCAACAGTGGCTCATTGATATAATAGTCATAGAGTACTACGTTTTTTCGTTTTGTGAACTGAAAAATTTTACTTTCCTGAACATTTAGAGCAAGCTGCCAATCTCTGCACCATGTTGAAATCTTATCAAGATCTGATGAAATTTATACAGATTCTCTCATTATAAATAACTGCTTCATCTGCAAAAAGCCTGACTATACTATTAATTTTGTCTGCAAGGTCATTAAAATACAACATGAACTGCAAGGGTCCCAACATACTTCCCTGGGGCACATCCAAAGTTACGTCTACATCTGATGGTGACTCTTCAGCAGCACGGGATTAGCCGAGCGGTTTAAGGCGCTGCAGTCATGGAGTGTGCGGCTGGTCCCGCTTGAGGTTCGAGTCCTCCCTCGGGCATGGGTGTGTGTGTTTGTCCTTAGGATAATTTATGTTAAGTAGTGTGTGTAAGCTTAGGGACTGATGACCTTAGCAGTTTAGTCCCATAAGATTTCACACACATTTGAAAATTTTTTGTGAGTCTTCATCCAAGATAACATACTTTGATCTCCCTACCAAAAAGTCCTCAACCCAGTCACAAATTTCACTTGACGCCCCATATTTACAGTGTGTGTATACCAAGAAGGTTCCCTCCAATTATGAACTGTTCTACTGGATGCATGTCTACATAGTGCGTGGTCAACTATTCTCTTAAATTGAGCTAGGATTCCTCTACATGCTCCTGACCTGTGCTGAAAGTTTCAAGTTCCTCATCGAGATATGACTAGAGACCGGTTTATGTGCATTTGCATATTTGACTCCTTTTTCACCTGTTATTGCATATTTTAACTAAAAACTAGTGGCGATGCATATTTTCGCTCTATGCTTACAACATTTTTAAAGCTGAAACAGCCGGACGCTGTGGCCGAGCGATTCCAGGCTCTTCAGTCCGGAACCGCGCTGCTGCTACGGTCGCAGGTTCGAATCCTGCCTCGGGCATGGGTGTGTGTGATGTCCTTAGGTTAGTTAGGCTTAAGTAGCTCTAAGTCTAGGTGACTGATGACCTCAGATGTTAAGTCCCATAGTGCTTAGAGCCATTTGAACCATTCTGAACCAAACTTTAGACGGGCGGTCTCTAGTTCGATCTAGTTTTGATGTCTCAAAGATTGACCGCGACCTAGATTTGCGTGCAGTCGCTAACCGAGAAGTCACTGCCTAGCGAAATCTTTACAGAAGTGAACAGGAACAGGCAGACAAAGTCAATGCTTCTGCGCCCGCGCTCCCGGTTAATCCTCTCCGCTGTCATACCGTCCTCGTCGGCAACAATTAAACTATACAAGCATTTAGTCACACCTCCATTGTTTCAGCTTAGCTTTCTATTTACTTGAACACAGTTTAACTTGTTTACGACGTGTTGTGTGTAAGGTATTGTGCGCATGCCTCCCCAAAAAGGAAATGTCGTTTCGTGGATAGCTGACCATCCTGGAACGATTACATACGACGGAATTGTTATGTATTGTCACGTTTGCGAGAAAAACTTTTGTGCAAAAGAAAGTTTCAAATAGACCAGCATGTCAAGACAGATCTTCATATAGCAGGAATGCAGGAGAAAAGACTACAACTTCTGACAACAGCAAATTGCGGTAGCAGGGATTTGCACAAGGGTAACCAAAAAAGTCGGTTTAACATGGATCCATGTGAAACATTGTTTGCAAGCAGTATTCCTCTTCACAAACTTACAAACCCTAACATCAAAGGCTTCCTGCGCCAATATTGCTTAAATCGAAATATACCAGATGAATCAAAATTCCTTAAAAATTACCTACCGACAATTTACGTAAATGTTCTGGAAGAAATACGCAGTGAATCAAGGACAGCATTATCTGGATTTCAGTTGATGAAACTACAAACACTTGTGACAGTTACATTGCAGATTTAATTGTTGGTGCTTTAAAAGAAGAGTTTTATTTTTCCTATTTAGCGGCCTGCAGAGAACTTCAAAAAGTTAACCATTCAGCGATCGCCAGATTTGTAAGTGAGGATATTAGAAAAATATTTCCAGACTCTTCTGCAAATGAAACGGTGTTTGTGTTTATTTCACTTGCTGCTCCCTACATGATCAAAGCAGGAAAAGCCATCCAAGTAAGCTCTATTTTATCTCAATTTGATTCACGTGACGTGCTTTGCTGATAGAGTACATTGCCTTGCTGAAGTTCATTCCACGTTTGTGACTGTAAATAGACTGATTTCATCCACAAAAAAGTGTTTCTAAACACTCCTTCTCGCATCAAGACTGTTGACAAATCATCAAATGCAGTTTTAGAGAGGAATCATTTATTAAGCACCACACAGTACTACAATATGATACTAAACACCAACTGCACATTTCAAAACATAACCAGAGATCATCACAACTACTCCAAAATGAACCAAAGAACTTATGAGACATGTGACAAACAATTACTTTCACAGTGTCCCGCAATGTTTTATATATATGATGAAATAAACACTACACCAACAAGTTGCTTCATCATTTGTAACTTTGTGAATGGTACCCCTTTTGTCAGAATGTCTTCTGCCTGTCCACCAGTTGGTATGTAATTTACTTCAATCTTCCTGTCTCTAACCAGTTGATGAATGTAATGATACCTTGTCTCTATGTGTTTTGATCGTTCATAAAACTTTGATCCATTAATAAATCTGATAGCACTTTGGTTATCAATTTGTCAAACAGGAACTGATGACTCATCCAGTTTCTTTCAGAAGTCGGTCTAACCATACAAGTGATTTGCAAGCCACATGTTCTGCCTCCACTGAAGAAAGAGCAACACACTGTTGTTATTTACTTTTCCACACAACTGTCCCCCCATGGAACTTGAGCAGGATGCCACTTGTTAATCGTCTAGTGCCTCTGTCCCCACCATAGTCAGCATCACTATAGGCTTCAATACTATAGTCTTTATCCTTCGTAAACTTAATGCAATCTGTAATTGTTGATTTAAGATACCTAAATATCCGTTTGAGTAATTCAAAGTGTGTCTGAGTTGGTGAGTCTTGAACTCCCGAAGCAACATAAACAGCTTATGATAAATTTGGTCTTGTGCCTTGTATTAAATATATCAAGCTTCCAACCATTTCTCGATACAGTCTAGTATTATTAAAGGGTGACCCACCTGATGTCCATCCTGGTTCAATGGGTAAAGACAATGGTTTTGATCCATCATATCGTATTCCTCTAAAATCATCTTCACATATGCAGACTGATTTATTTGAATACAGTTACCAAACCTCTTGATTTGTAAACCCAACAAGTAATCAACTTTTTCTAGACTGATTTGAAAATGTTTACCCAATTGTTCAGTGAACTTAGCTGTGGCATCAGTAGAGCCCAAAGCCAATCCATCATCAACATAAAACAATAATACCAGGTTTTCACCATAAAACATACATGGATCCGAACTGCTCTCTTCTAAGTTACATTCAGTAAGGAATCCATCAAGACATTTATACCAGCATTTTGAGGCTTGCTTCAAACCATATAGACTCTTCAGTAACTTACACATCCTGTAATATCTTCAAATCACTCTGGCTGACTCATGTAGATTTCTTCCTTCAAAATACCATTGAGAAATGCTGTCCTCACATTAAATTGCCTTATACACCAAGCATGTTGAATTGCAACATTCAAACGGCATGTCATTGTCTCAAATCTTGCAACAGGGCTAAATGTGTCAACATAATCTACTCCAAACCGTTGAGTATATCCTCTTGTCACCAGTTGAACCTTATTCGAGCAACATCATTATTTGCATTTAATTTTGTAGTAAAGACCCATTGATTTCCAATTACGTTGTTTGGTTAAATTTTGTAAACTAATTCCCATGTTCCATTTTTCTTTAGAACATCCATCTCTTCCTCCATTCCATTCTTCCATACTTCGAATTCTGTGACTACAATGCTTCTTTATACCTTCTTGGTGTCTAACAAGGAAACATTATTCTTGGTTGATGAACTGAATCTTCACAGTAACAAGTTGGTTTCTTAAAATTTCGCCGTTCACGTAAATTATGGCTTCCTCTTTCCTCATTTCTTGCTTCCAAGCTACTTCCAACTTCTCCCTCAGTGTCATATGACTGGTTGTTAACACTTTCAGATGATATTTCAACAACCCTTTTAGACTTTTGAGTACCGACATAAGGTTTCTGTAATGGCTTGCAATTGAACTTTATATCTCTGCAAACACACACGCACCTTTTTTCAGGAAAATAAACAGGGTATCCACAATCATCATAACCAACCACATATCCTCTTGAAGATTTAGCAACATCTTGGTTCATGCAATCCTCTTCAAAATCAATATTTTCATGTTCAGTCTCCAAAATATCTGCATTCTTATCTACAGATGATATCTCAACAACCCTTTTAGACTTTTGAGTACCGACATAAGGTTTCTGTAATGGCTTGCAATTGAACTTTACATCTCTGCAAACACACACGCACCTTTTTTCTGGAAAATAAACAGGGTATCCACAATCATCATAACCAACCACATATCCTCTTGAAGATTTAGCATCAGACTAATTCCGTATCTGTGTAGGAATCCAAACATAGCATTCAGTTCCAAATATCACCTAATTGTCTAAATGACCTTCTTTCTTCATAAATATTTCAATTGGAGTTTTACCTTTAAATTTTGTGGTACCCGTCCGATACAAAGTGTACGTTGCAGCCAGAACAGCTTTACCCCAAACTGCTTTTGGCAGATGTTCGGCAGAGAAAAGCCAAGAACATGCCATCTCACACAGGATTCTTTTTTCCCGTTCAGAAATTCCATTCTGTTGAGGTCTATATGGTGCTGTGATTGAATGTTTCAGTCAAATTCAGCCAGCTAATTTTTGCACATCTTTATTGTGGGACTCCTTGCCTCCATCTGTATGTAATTTTTTCACAGTAACATCAGCCTGAGTCCTTATCATTTTTATGGACAGTGGCAAGTTTTCTTTAATTTCATCTTTGTGTCGCAAAATGTATGTTACTCTAAAACTGGAGAAATCATCCTTAAAAACAGCAAAGTTTCGATGACCCTGCAGATCATTTTCTTCCATCACACCACAAACATCTGCACACACTAACTCTCCAGGTTTAGTGGGTTTCTGCAGTCTTTCACCAAATGGCATCTGGTGATTTTTACCATAGACACACCTTGCACAAAAACTGTTATCAGTTGTTGTCTCTACACCATGGTCCTTCAAAACTTGGTGCACAGCGTTTATTCTGATGACCTATTTTTTAATGCCAGCTCTGTAAAGTGTCATCAGTTTCAGTAACAACACAAGACTTTTCTTGACAAACAACCTCCACAGCCAAACAATAAAGCTCATTTTCACACCAGGCTGTGGCAATAGCAATTGCAATATTGTTTTTGAAAAATGCCACTGATTTGTCATCATTTTCGATTATTTGTTTTATTCCCTTGCAAAACCAAACATCTTTAAAACATCGTCCTGTCCATGTCTGTCCATTGAACACCTATACATCAATTTGCCCTATACCAAATGCTTCAATATGTACACCATTCTTGGCACTATCCATCTTCCTCAGAATTTCAAATTGTTCATATGTAGTGTATCAATCAGGCCGATTTGTTATGTGATGTGTTGCATCACTGTCAACGTACCACTCATCACAGTCCAGTGTATCTACTGAAAAACCATTGTGTCTCACCACTGATACTGTTTCCACCGATTTTGAAGTATCTGTGTAGCTCCAGTTTCTTGAATTATCCACTGATCTTACATTAGTTAATAACATAGCACAATCTTCCCCAAACCAGTCTTACACTGTTTTGATAAGCGACCTACTTTACCATTCGAAAAGCATTTTCTGTCTTCATTCCTTTTGTAATGCAGCGTTTTTAATGAATCTGTTTCAGAGGAGGTTTGTTTGTGCTTCTGTTGCGGTTTGTTAATCTTCATTTTCGACGTTATTGCTGTAGCAGACTGGAGCCGAGCGATCGCTACGGTCGCAGGTTCGAATCCTGCCTCGGGCATGGATGTGTGTGATGTCCTTAGGTTAGTTAGGTTTAATTAATTCTAAGTTTTAGGCGACTGCTGACCTTAGAAGTTAAGTCGCATAGTGCTCAGAGCCATTTGAACCTTTTTTTTGTTATTCTTAGTTCATAATTCAAACACCGTTTTTGCAATTTATTCCATGTCTTATCTTCAGCAGATGGATCATGCCACGTAATATAAATGTAATCGAACTCTTTTGGAAAAGTTTGCAAAAATCGTGCACAAAGGTCACCATCGTCAATAGGCTTGTCCAACAACGAAATCTAAGTTTGTAAATCAAATATGGCTAGATGACCTTGTATACCTCCAGATGCCTCCCACACAATGTTATGGAATTTATGTCTAAGCAGATCAATGTTTTAATGTTTTCATCTGAGTGCACATTCTAGATCTTGTGTAGCTTATCCTAAACCTCTTTAGCAGTCTTGCATTCCCCAACACGAAGTAAAGGCTTGGTATCAAGTGACAAAATTAGTTTTTTCCTTGCATTTGTATTAGCCTTTGTCCATTTTGCAAGTTCCGTTTCGTAACTCTGTCCGCTTCCTTTTGGCCTAATCATTTCACCACTTACGACATCAAAGATTTTGATACACTCTAAAATAGTTATCCTAATAATTCTCCAGCTCCCCCAGTTATCTGCGCCGGTGAGTTTATCTAGTTATTGTCTTTCGTCAGCCATTATCTCGTCTTTACACTTCTGTATCGTCGAGTAATTCTTTTCCGAAATCGGCACAACTGTCGCACTTCATACAAACTTTATCAACCGCGCACATGTGCTACCATGTTGACAAATCATCAAATGCCCTTTTAAAAACGAATCATTTATTAAGCATCACACAGTACGACAATATGATACGAAACGTCAACTGCGCATTTCAAAACATAGCCAGAGATCATCACAACTACTACAAAATGAACCAAAGAATATATGAGATATGTGACAGACAACCTTCAAAGAATATGAACGATATGTATATTGAAACATTAATACTTTCACAAAGACCCACAAAGAAAAACTACTAATTGTGACATTACCTCAAGAACCAGTGGTAACCCGTTGGGGTACGTGGGCCAAAGCTATGTTGTTTTACAATGAACAAAAATGGTTCAAATGGCTCTGATCAATGGGACTTAACTGCTGAGGTCTTCAGTCCCCTAGAACTTAGAACTACTTAAACCTAACTAACCTAAGGACATCACACACAATCATGCCAGAGGCAGGATTAGAACCTGCGAGCGTAGCGGTCGCGCGGTTCCAGACTGTAGCGCCTAGAACCGCTAGGCCACCAGGCCGACTACAATGAACATTTCGAGGCCATTAGAAGCGTAGTAAATAACTTCGATAATGCAGAGGCTTTGGCAGTTTGCGAGTGCAAGGAAGCTTTTAATGATTCCGGCACTAAAAAAAGACTTTGCTGTGATTAGCACTCATTTTTCCTATAAACCTGCAAGGATTAAAAAGCTTGAAACTCAAGGTTTGATGTTGAAAGCATCTATTCAATTAATGAATAAAATTATGCTATTGAACTTCTCATTGCCAGAAGTATTCCCGAGAAAACTTAAAGAAAAGTTTGAAAACATTTTAAACAATAACCCACGCTTTGACCCCTTGTGCCAAATTTATAGTTTTATTAATGGGACAGGTGAACTTTTACCTGAAATAATTAGTGCTAACATACTGTAGTATTCAAATTCAAATACTGTCCAGTTACCTCAGCTGATGTAGAATGATCCTTTTCTACTTACAAAAATGTTCTGAGTGATCGAAGACACAATCTTACTACCGAACATTTGGAACAGTACTTGTTCATTTATGTCTACAACATTAAAAAATGTAAAATAACTTGTAAATGATGCTGTGATCCATAAATAATGCCTTTGTCCAATAGTATTGATTAAAAGTTAATGCTTTTCAAATAAAATCATGATTGTATGTTGTTTTTTAAAGAAAATATTTCAGAGTTCTTGAGCGTGCCGATTGTTTTACTGCGACTCACTCGTAATGCATCCGCTTGTTACCGACAACAATAGCAAAGACGCCACAATTCTCGAAACACGGTATGCGTCCCCATTTTGCAAATTTTTAGAAAATAATCCCAGGAAGGTCCCCATCCTAACCTCCACCAGAAAGATAACGATACTGGCGTTGTAAGTGTATCTTTTTTCCCGTGGCTGGCGCACTTCCTCGTAATTGATATGCACAAATTCGATTTTGAGATATAATGCATACAGTAACTACCATGTTTTTTTATTATTTGATCTTGAATATCTCAATACTTTTCATGCATTTTTAGGCATATTTTAAGGTTTTTATGATGCATATAATCCGGTCTCTAGATATGACATACTGATTTATTATCTAGTTTACTGAACATATACAGGGTGAGTCACCTAACATTACCGCTGGATATATTTCGTAAACCACATCAAATACTGACGAATCGATTCCACAGACCGAACGTGAGGAGATGGGCTAGTGTAATTGGTTAATACAAATCATTAAAAAAATGCGCGGAAGTTTGCTTTTTGACACAAACCTACATTTTTTTTAAATGTAACCCCGCTAGTTTTGTTAGCACATCTGAATATATAAACAAATACGTAATCAGTGCCGTTTGTTGCATTGTAAAATGTTAATTAGATCCGGAGATATTGTAACCTAAAGTTGACGCTTGAGTACCACTCCTCCGCTGTTCGATCGTGTGTATCGGAGAGCACCGAATTACGTAGGGATCCAAAGGGAACGGTGATGGACCTTAGGTACAGAAGAGGCTGGAACAGCATATTACGTCCACATGCTAACACCTTTTTATTGGTCTTTTTCACGCACATGTACATTACCATGAGGGGTGAGGTACACGTACGCACGTGGTTTCCGTTTTCAATTACGGAGTGGAATAGAGTGTGTCCCGACATGTCAGGCCAATAGATGTTCAATGTGGTGGCCATCATTTGCTGCACACAATTGCAATCTCTGGCGTAATTAATGTCTTACACGCCGCAGTACATCTGGTGTAATGTCGCCGCAGGCTGCCACAATACGTTGTTTCATACCCTCTGGGGTTGTAGGCACATCACGGTACACATTCTCCTTTAACGTACCCCCACAGAAAGAAGTCCAGAGGTGTAAGATCAGGAGAACGGGCTGGCCAATTTATGCGTCCTCCACGTCTTATGAAACGCCCGTCGAACATCCTGTCAAGGGCCAGCCTAGTGTTAATTGCAGAATGTGCAGGTGCACCATCATGCTGATACCACATACGTCGACGCGTTTCCAGCAGGACATTTTCGAGCAACGATGGCAGATCATTCTGTAGAAAAGCGATGTATGTTGCAGCTGTTTGGGCCCCTGCAGTGAAGTGAGGACCAATGAGGTGGTCGCTAATGATTTCGCACCGTACATTTACAGTCCACGATCGCTGTCGCTCTACCTGTCTGAGCCAGCGAGGATTGTCCACGGACCAGTAATGCATGTTCCGTAGATTCACTGCCCCGTGGTTTGTGAAGCCCTCTTCATCGGTAAACAGGTAGAACTGCAACACATTCTCTGTTAATGCCCATTGACAGAATTGCACTCGATGATTAAAGTCATCACCATGTAATTGCTGATGTAGCAACACATGAAACGGGTGAAAGCGGTGACGATGCAGTATGCGCATGACACTACTTCGACTCAGTCCACCGGCTCTCGCAATGTCCCGTGTGCTCATGTGTGGGTTCATGGTAACAGCAGCTAACACACCAACTGCACCCGCTTCCCCTGTAACGGGCCTGTTACGGACCCGTTTGCGTGCTACGAACATACCTGTTGCATACAGTTGGCGGTAGATGTTTTGCAATGTGCGGCACGTTGGATGCTCTCTGTCCGGGTACCGTTCCGCATACACCCTGCAGGGTTCAGCTGCATTTCGTCGACACTCGCCATAGATGAGTATCATATCCGCCTTTTCAGGGTTCGAATACACCATGGCCACAGTTCCTACAACACTACACTATCACAGACGTCTGGTAACACGGTGTACTACAGTTGGTCTGCGTGCGGTGACGAATGCAAAATAACAATAGCAGCAAGCGCTACATGCGGACACTGCGACAGCTAGACCAGACCACAAGAGTGCACTACAGCCACACTCGTAAACACGGTCGTCATCGTAAACATGCCCCTGCAGATGCTGCTCTCCGACCGTGGCCCGTGTTTGTTTCAACACGCAACTGAACGTCGGAGGTTTCAAGTGTCAACTTTAGTTTACAATATCTCCGGATGTAATTAACATTTTGCAATGCAACAAACGGCACTGATTACGTATTTGTTTATATGTTCAGATGTGCTAACAAAACTAACGTGGTTCCATTTTTAAAAAAAACCGTAGGTTTGTGTTAAAAAACATACTTCCGTGCATTTTTGTATGGTTTGTATTAACCAATTACACTAGCCCCTCTCCTCACGTTCGGTCTGTGGAATTGGTTCGTCAGTATTTGATGTGCTTTACGAAATATATCCAGCGGTAACGTTAGGTGACTCACCCTGTATATCTTTCTGCTTGCTTTAGTTGTTCCTTTGTGCTTTGGTAATCATGGTTGGCACAACCGCATCATGGTCACTGATACCAGTTTCGATGTGGACCTGCTCAAAGAGGTCAGGTCTATTTGTTGCTATTGGATCCAATATACCACCATCATGAGTAAGGTTCCTAGCTATCTGTTCTAGGTAGTTATGAGAGAAGGCATTTAGTAAAGTTTCACACGATAACTTGTCACGCCCACCACTAACAAAACCGTAATTTTCCCAATTAGTTGTTGCATAATTGAAGTCTCCACCAGTGATTACAGTACGACTGGGGAACTTACATATAAGTGTGCTGAGTTTTTCTCGAAGTTGTAGGTTACATCAAGAGATGAGTCTGATGGGCGATAAAGGATTCAGCAGAATGTGGAATGTGCAGTTGAGGCCAGAGGTGATTCTGTGATGTTTTCGTGTTGTTATTCTATTGTGACTTGGCCAGATTCGTTCAGATTACCGGTGCATGTAGCAGCATATTTATTTTAACATTCTCGGCGATCAAGTGTTTCCATTTCTTCATCTTTTTCTTCATGACGAGATTGCTGTGGACTCTTCCATCTTCCAAAATGACAACAGTTGTAATCACAGGGCTGTAAACATACGTTCTTTGTTTGATGAACAGATAGGTACCCTACTGCAACTTGATGTCCCACTAAATAACCCTATTTTAATACATAGATACAGCGTTGAACTACTTGTAGCAGCAGATGAAACTTAGCAATTAACATCGTACGAAATATCATCTTCAATGAGTCGCTTCAGGTGGATGTGGCATACCTGAAAAGACTCTCTGATTCTTCTCCTCGACGAACTGAGGCCATTACGGAGGCTAGAAGTGTTGTTACAGATATTAGCGAGATGTTCTTGATGGTCTCATTTTCTGTCACATGTGCATATTTTAGTGATTCAGATGAAAGCTCCTCTCTTGCGCTTCCCCTAATCCCTTAAACTTCTTAACTGATATCACACATTGCCTAACACACACTATTAACCCATTTTGGAGTTTTCGTCTTTTTTTCTGCGTTGAATATTTGTATCATTTACAGCAGTGGGTAAATAATTTCTTAGTTATACTTTTTTCAGGTATAGTACTGTTCTGTGTCTTCTCATTTTATTTGTATCAGCTGTACGGTTCTGTAAATTTAATTCTGCTTATTTAGGATGTTTTCAGATGTTGTTAGGGTTGAATTGTTAAAGATTGCCTCTGCGAGGCATCCAAAACTTTTCAAATCTTTTTTCTAACATGCTATTATCTATGCAGACATAATCAACTATTGGCTAATGGTCATGTAGGCTGAGAAGCTATTAGCGAGAAAAATTTTACTTACATGTTTGTAAAACAAGACATATACAGGTATATTGTATTTATTTAAAGACACCTTACCTAAAAACTTGTTTCAGGTATATGAAATGCACCATTCGAGCAAAACAATCTTCTACGCCACGTATCAATTTCATTTTACAACGAAACAAGCTAAATTTGTGCTGCAACAACAGTGATCTGATAATGCTCGGCACGGCACTAAAAATCTGTTGTCTGTAGCGTTTCGGGCAGTTAGTGCTCCGCCCCTGGCGATGTGTTTTCCTTCGGCTTAAGCTTGGCAGACGACTAACGGAAGGTTACTTTGCAGCACATGCTACGGTAATTCCGCATTGATCAATGACCCAATGTCCATGAGCAACGGAAGCAGTTCCGCTACGAAATCACTTCACTGTTTCTCAGAGACACACCGGTAACAACCTCTATATATCTCCACTACGACGCCATTTTTCTCATGTCCTGCGACGAGTTGACTTTCGGGATAAAATAAGACTTTAAAAAAAAGAATGTTTGTCTTCCTCTTTTTCCTCGTTTTTGCTGTAATTTGATTTACACACTCACACACAGAAAAAATTAAGTCTTCTGAACATTTAATGTTTTTTTATGTTTGTATGTCACGACTCTTTACATAGACAACATTTGACTCTGATGTGGAAAGAAACAGTTTCTTTACTATACTGATGAATTCTCCCATCGCTTCTCGGAGAAACAAGTTCGTAGAGAAATGTAGGAATCATGTCTATGTAAATGCTGCCCTGTATGAAATTCACAACCCTTTAGTACCTTATCTTCACAAGCTATTCAATATTATTTCCTTTACTGACTGTAAATAGTTAACCCTATTGCTCGGTTAGCTAGCCCTGGATTTACCATCCCGAGATCGTACAACCTGTCCTAAGCATGAAGTATAGGTTGGTAAACGTGGCGTGGATAACCCCAACATTTCATTAACGGCTCGAGATATCGAAACAATATTACTATAACAATAGTAGCTACCTGATTTTTTTTCTATGGTTCACATTTGTACGTGTATCTCTTTTTATCTGAAGAGGTAGCAAGCAGTTAGTTTTTTCATGTGGAACAACGAACTTCATCAACATCATCCATGGCGTGTGAAAAGAGATATTGTACAGAAAAATAAAACATTTCAAAGGTTTTTTACTGATTCTGAATTGGACGTAATGTCTTTAAAGCCAATTAGATTATTTACAACCGTTATTATCATTATTATTATTAGTAGTAGTAGTACATAGAATATTCACACACACACACACACACACACACACACACTCATACATGTGCTGATTTCCACCTGTATATTACATGACACCATGCTTTACATTGGAATAGACTTCAGTAACTTTAAATGGTTTCATTATTTTGTAAGATATACGAGGTGCGTTTGACAAGCAATCTGACTGGCGACGCCGTACATGAACCGACAACGCTGTTGCCATCCCCTGGCTCTGTACCAGTATGACCTTGTTGCAGTTGCTATACACTGTACAGGTACTGAGAGCGTCTGAAGTGAAGTTGTGTTTGTCAAGTGAGTTCTAAACATGGACCATCGCAAGAACGAGTAACGCTGCGTCTTCACTTTTTATGTCAATGTTGGCGAAACCAGTACGGTGGCATGTAAAAAGTTACAATGGGTTTATGGAGCTCATCCTCTATCGAGGGCACGTATGTATCTATTGCCCCGACTGCTGGTAGAGTGCAGTCCTTCTATCTGACACGGCACTAAGAGAGTGGATACTCATTTAGACAGCAGGCTGAGTGGAACTGCAGCCATTTTATAGGAACTAAAATGAAAAAACCCTTCCCCCAACCCTGGGTTTGAACTGGGGCCCTAAGGTGTGGAGTCTACTGCTCTAGCCACTAGACCACTATAGCCTTAAGCTGGCATAAGCAAATCCAAAATCAAACCAATGCTTATTTGCTCTTTTCTGGTAGCTGGAGGATCGTTCACATTGAATGTAGTCTTCCAAAACTACATGTAAATAAAACTTTTAATCAGGAAGTACTTGAAACACTCAAAAAATAGCTTGTGTCCAACCTGGTACTGCATGCATTTTGATGCTGCACCATAGCAATGAGCCGCATCTGATATTATTCACAATTAGTTAATTTTTGACAAGATATAACATTCCTGGGTTTCCTCAGATAACTAATTACCAGATCTCAGTCTTCTTCTCTTTTTATTACTCCATCTCAAAAATCTCTCGAAATGGCGTCACTTCACTATGTTGGATAATATCCTAGAGAGCATAACCGATGAGTTGAAAGGCATTCCAGTACAAGCTTTGCAGAACTGCTACAAAGACTGAAAGCAATGTCTCTGTCCCTGCGTCATTCCAATAACTTACTTATTAAAATGAAACAGCTGAATTTCTCCAACAATGTCACTCTACAGCTGTCCCGGAAACAAGTGTCAACGGGTCATCCGTGGGCTGGAGAAGCCATGATGGAAAAATGTGCTTCGTCCACTGCTTCTCTGCTTGTATATCAACGACATTTCATCTGAGCTTCATTCTCGTAAATATCATTTCTATGCTGACAATAACCAAATGTGCCTAATTGCTAGTCCTGCAAACATTGCTGCTGCTGTATCACAATGGCACAAAACCTGGGGGTTAAATTAAACCCTAAGAAGTGACAACCCATCCTCATCTCACACCGAAAGTAGATCAGTGGATATTTTCGTGAAAATTCGTTTCATTGGTATCAACTTATTTTTTCAGAAACCAGTAAAACGCCTTGGCATCTCAATCTGGAAGAACAAACCGTTGCAGCATGCAGGAAACCTCTCTCCAGCCCACATAGAATCCAAAAATTTAGAAAAATATTTGCACTTCAAATTTAACCAAAATTAGTCCAGTCTCCAGTCTGGCCAAATTCTTACTTCTGTGATGCGGAAGGGCTATTTGGAAAGTAAGGAACGATCAGTTGCAAGATGGAAACCACTGTGAAAATCACAACCGTTTTTTTGGGAACAATTAGCTACAAATTCCAGCTACTTATTTACATAGTCACCACTCCGATTTAGATGTCTGTCGTAGCATTGTACCAAGTTTCCAATACCCTCATCTTAGAAGGCAGCCTCGAGTGCTTTCCAACAATTTTCTGGGCTGGATTGCAGCTCACTGTCTGTGTGAAAATGTTGTCTTCATAGCCAGCAGTTCCTTTGAGCAGAGATGAAAAACAGTTGGAGCCAAGTTCAGGCTTTATGTTGGGCGATCAAATACTTCCCATCGAAAACGCTGCAGGAGTGTCCTCATTGCCCCTGCAACGTGCAGCCGAGAACTGTCAAGGCAGTTACAATATGTGGGACTGCATGAAATCAGAGAAAATCTCCCAGCAGGCACTTGGCGGGAGACACTGTTTTCTAGGCATATTTACGCACTCATTGCATGCTGAGAACTGAGAAGAGTGAAGCGAAGCTGTCAACGGGCATACTAGAGACACTGCCCAACACATCTGTGCAAAGCTTTATTGGATTTTCACTATGTCTTTCATTTCGCGACCGATCGTTCCTTTCTTTCTGAATAGCTCTCATAGTTCAACACAGCACAAATAGTTAAAAATTCTTGACAACTCGAGCTACCAACGAATGATTGTGCAAGACACATATGCAACTTCTAGTTGTTTAGTCATATCCTTTACTCAGGTAGGTTGGATGTGACCGACCAGGTGAATGATTTTCTTGTGCTCTCTTTACTTCATTGCTTTTTTAGTCACTGCTGTCCTCCGTAGCTCTCTTCAGATATCAGATACCTATCATCATTTCTCAAGTACGATATCACACCTGATACATCCAGCCCTTTGGCTGTACCTTTGCGAAGTATTAAATCTTTCTTCATCTCCTTCAGCATTTCAACTGTGAAACATATTGGCCTATAACATGCGTATTGCGTTATCCAAAGCCACTCTGCATCCAAGAGAAAATTTAAGCTCTATCTTTTGTCATCGGTGTAGCTTCTCCCTCAGCATATCCCAGCTCTTTTCTTTCTGTCCTACAGGGAAATAGTATCTCTGCCACGCATCAAACTATCTACGATTTTCTCATTCCTTTCTATTTCTGTTTTCTTTCTCCAATTTCATCGTAATCACACCCTATTATTTCTACTCTTCCTGTGACCAGTCACCTTCTTCTCCATTTTGATTCCTTCTGCAGTTTCGTGATGTAATGAGGAAATTGCTTAACGTTAATAAGAGTAACATTCTTAAATTTATATAAATAAAAACGTAAATGTTCATTTGTTCAAAATTGCGTATCTCCGAAAGTTCTTGACCAATTGCTTTGAAACTTTAACACAATTTTGCATTCTAATATAGATCTATTTTTAGGTACCTGTCTCTTTAATCTCTCTCTCTCTCTCTCTCCCTCGTGTTTGTGTGTGTGTGTAATTTTTTGAAATTTTTTGTAAGAACGTTTTCCTATTACTGAATTTATAAAAAAATTATATGTAACACATATTTTGAAAAATAGACATATAAAACCACATGCGTATTCCAGTGCAACATTGTGTCAAAATTTCAAAGCATTTGGTCAAAAATTTTCAGAAATTTTCAATTTGGAACATTATTACAGTTTCTATACAGATACTGATCTATGAGAGGATACAGAACAAAAACGGTCTAATGAACACATGTCCGGAAATTCATGGTTTTCATGCTAGAGACCAATTATTCAGTTATACAGTACATTGTTACAGAGACTGCAGTCTAATATACGCTGTAGCATGCAGCCACAGTTACGGAATGTACTGAAAATGGTTTCCATGTGCTCAGTGCATGCATTGACCAATTATTCAGTTATACAGTACATTGTTACAGAGACTGCAGTCTAATATACGCTGTAGCATGCAGCCACAGTTACGGAATGTACTGAAAATGGTTTCCATGTGCTCAATGCATGCATGTACCTGCCGTGGCACGTTCTGTCTCACATGATCACATCGGCCAGGATGCATCTGAACAGTACCAAAGACAGCATGAATACCCTGCTCCGTGGTCTCCATGTCTGTAATGGGCTCTGAATACGTGATACTTTTGAGGTTGTCCCATAACTAGAAATGATATGGGTTGAGATCTGGTGAACGAGCAGGCCATGCTAGTGGACTCCCTCGTCTGATCCATCGACCAGGGAAGACACGATTGAAATGAGTCCGGACGTTAATGGCGAAGTGGACTGGAGCACCACCATGTAGCAGCCATATAACACTTCAAATCATCAATGACACTTCTTCCAGTATGGGAGGCAGAGTCACCCACAATAAACCGATAGTTCTGGCCTGTTAGGTAACGTGGAAGGAAGACTGGTCCCAAAATACGGCCCACACATTCTGGCTGCACTGATTCTGATGATTCGCTGCCACTATACCATGGGGTTTCTGCATACTATCCCAAAGACGACTGTTATGAAAGTTGAAGATACCACTGCACGTAAAGGTGGCCTCATCTATGAACAGAATGACACAAATCCCAGAATCATGGCTACCTGGTGAAGAAACCAGTGACAAAACTCCTCCTGATGTGGAAGGTCTGTTGCTAGTAAGCCCTGCACATGCTGTGAGTGATACAGTTGTCATGGAGGATGTTCCACACGGTCGTGTGGCTTACCCTGTACTGGCGGGCCAACTGTCTGGTACTGACACGGCAGTTGTCTTCCACAGTGTTACTCAAATTTTCCTCCAAGTCTGGTGTCCGAACATTTTTGGTATGCCCTTCATAATTTGCTGTTCCTGAAATGACTCTGTCTCAGATAAATGGCGAAACACTGTTACAAACATTGAATGCTGTGGATGTCGTCGTAGGGGATAGGTCTCCTGATACAACCTTTCTGTCCGCTGCCCGTAGCTATTTGCTTTTCCGTAACTAACATAGTGTCGCCAAGGTCTCGATTCGAATATGAAACCATTGTGTACAGCGCTGTATCACATCCACTACACGGTGAGTCAGGAAGAGAAGTGAATCGGACACAACATTTCCAATTACTGTGGCAGGAGAGAGCGCTAGGCCATGACGTTTGAGGAACATCACCATCTTATAGGAGAAAAAAAATGCATACTGTAACAGTGGCTGCATGGTACAGCGCGTATTAGACTGCAGACTCTGTAACAAAGTATGATTGAATAAATTGTCTCTAACGTGGAAACCATGCATTTCTGGACATAATTTCATTAGACCTTTTTTGATACGTATCCTCTCATCGATCAGTACCTGGAGTCTGTACACAGTGGAAAAAATCACTCTGTATAAGTACAAACGTAGATGTTCGTTTCTTCAAAATCTCAAATCTCCAAAAGTTCTTCATGCATTGCTGTGAAATTTTAACACAACATTGCACTCAAATACTCACGTGTTTTTATACAGGGTGGTCCATTGATCGTGACCTAGCCAAATATCTCCCGAAATAAGCGTCAAATGAAAAAACTACAAAGAACGAAACTTGTGTAGCGTGAAGGGGGCAACCAGATGGCGCTATGGTTGGCCTGCTAGATGACGCTGCCGTAGGTCAAACGGATGTCAACTGCATTTTTTAAAAATAGGAACCCCCATTTTTATTACATATTCGTGTAGTAAATAAAGAAATATGAATGTTTTAGTTGCACCACTTTTTTCCGCTTTGTGATAGATGGCGCTGTAATAGTCACTAACATATGGCTCACAATTTTAGACGAACAGTTGCTACCAGGTAAGTTTTTTAAAATTAAAATACAGAAAGTAGGTACGTTTGAGCATTTTATTTCGGTTGTTCCAATGTGATACATGTACCTTTGTGAACTTATCATTTCTGAGAACGCATGCTGTTACAGCGTGATTATCTGTAAAGACCACATTAATGCAATAAATGCTCAAAATGATGTCCGTTAACCTCAATGCATTTGGCAATATATGTAACGACATTCCTCTCAACAGCGAGTAGTTCGCCTTCCGTAATGTTCGCACATGCATTGAAAATGCACTGATGCATGTTGTCAGGCGTTGTCGGTGAATCATGATAGCAAATATCCTTCGACTTTCCCCGCAAGAAGAAATCCGGGGACGTCAGATCCGGTGAACGTGCGGGCCATGCTTCGACGACCAATCCACCTGTCATGATATATGCTATTCAATACCGCTTCAACCGCACGCGAGCTATGTGCCGGACATCCATCATGTTGGAAGTACATCGCCATTCTGTCACGCTGTGAAACATCTTGTAGTAACATCGGTAGAACATTACGTAGGATATCAACGTACATTGCACCATTTAGAATGCCATCAATAAAATGAGGGCCAATTATCCTTCCTCCCATAATGCCGCACCATACATTAACCCGCGAAGGTCGCTGATGTTCCACTTGTCGTAGCCATCGTGGATTTTCCCGTTGCCCAATAGTGTATATTATGCCGGTTTACGTTACCAATGTTGGTGAATGGCGCTTCGTCGCTAAATAGAACGCGTGCAAAAAATCTGTCATCTGTCCTGATATTTCTCTTGTGCCCAGTGGAAGAACTGTACACGACGTTCAAAGTCATCGCCATGCAGTTCCCGGTGCATAGAAATGTGGTATGGGTGCAATAGATGTTGATGTAGCATTCTCAACACCAACATTTTTGAGATTCCCGATTCTCGCGCAATTTGTCTGCTACTGATGTGCGGATTAGCGCGACAGCAGCTAAAACACCTACTTGGACATCACAATTTGTTGCAGGTCGTGGTTGACCGTTTCACATATGGCTGAACACTTCCTGTGTCCTTAAATAACGTAACTATCCGGCGAACGGTCCGGACACTTGAATGATGTCGTCGAGGATACCGAGCAGTATACAAAGCACACTCCTGTTGGGCACTTTGATCACAATAGCCATACATCAACCCCGATATCGACCTTTACCGCAGTTGGTAAACGGTCCATTTTAACACGGAAAATGTATCACGAAGCAAATACCGTCCGCACTGTCGGAATGTTACGTGACATCACGTACTTATACGTTTGCGACTATTGCAGCGCCATCTGTCACAAAGCGAAAAAAGTGTTCCAACCAAAACATTCATATTTCTTTACGAACAACACGAATATGTAATAAAAAATGGGGGTTCCTATTTAATAAAAAAAAAAACGCAGTTGATATCCGTTTGACCTATGGCAGCGCCATCTAGTGGGCCAATCATAGCGCCATCTGGTTTCCCCCTTCAAGCTAGACAAGTTTCTTTCTTTGTAGTTTTTTCATTTGACGCTTATTTCGGGAGATATTTGGCCCGGTCACGATCAATGGACCACCCTGTATACCTACTGGAACACCAAGTGAAATGTACGTAATATATATTTAATGAAAGGGGAACATTACAAAAATATAAATTTTAGTTTGTTCAAAATTGTTACCTCTGAAAGTTCTTAATCGATTGCTTTGAAATTTTGACGCAACGTTTGATTCATGCAAACAGGAAATTTTATTTGTCTCTCATTGGTTTATGATTAGAATACTACTACAGAATCTGAATTTACAATGACAATAAACAACGTTCTTGGTCAGAAAGAGGGGTAAGAGGTAATGGGCAGAGGATGGGAGGAAATGGGCGCAGAAAAAAGGAAAGTGGAGATGGACAGAGAGATGTGGCAGAAGGAGATGGAGACAGAGGAAGGGAGAAGAAAATAGGGAGAGAATGAGGGGAGGGGATGACGGACTGAGAGAAGGAGAGAGAACAGGAGGAGGTGGAGAGAGAGAGAAGGGGGGAGGAGAAGGTGAATAGAGAAAGGAGAAGGTAGTGATGGACAAAGAGAGAGATAAGGAGGAGCAGATGTACATAAAAATGGGAAGAAAAGGAGATTAGGACGTATATCCAATTGTGATCCAAACTAGAAATGTGTGCATTCGCTTTTCTTTCTTTTCCATTTCAGCAGCCTAGGCCACAGCAAAGCATGACTGAGTACAGCTAGTTCCACATATTCTTTATTATACATATTGTCATTTATTATTATTACTATTACACACATAAAAAAATGTTTTGCACCACTCCGGTTCCCAGAACTCCTGAAGATAGATGTTGTCTGTGGATACTGTATCACAGACACAGTTCCTTTGACTGTTTGGAGATGTCACTAAATTTGTCCAAAGATGTAAACAACCTTGCATGAGTAGCACCTATTAGTTGGAGGGGGTCCGACAGCCGATCAGTTCCAGCCATTCGACCAGGAAGGAGCCACACAGCTTGTGTTGTCTGTAGTTCAACCATGCTTAGATGGTCAATATCACAGTTCGATCATGTCCGCATTGTTACTTTGTGCCAGGAAGGGCTCTCAACAAGGGAAGTGTCCAGGCGTCTCAGAGCGAACCAAAACAATGTTGTTTGGACATGGACGAGATACAGAGAGACAGGAACTGTTGATGACATGCCTTGCTCAGGCCACCCAAGGGCTACTACTGCTGAGTACGACCACCACGTATGGATTAAGGCTCAGAGGAACTCTGACAGCAACACCACCATGTTGAAGAATGCTTTTTGTTCAGCCACAGGACGTCTTGTTACGGCTCAAACTGTGTGCACTAGGCTGCACTAAGCACAACTTCAATCCTGATGTCCATTGCGAGATCCATCTTTGCAACCACGACACCATGCAGTGCAGTAGAGATGGGCCCAACAACATGCTGAATGACCGCTCAAGATTGGCATCACATTCTCTTCACCGATGAGCACATACGTCTTCAACCAATTGGAGACATGTTGGAGGCAACCCGGTCAGAGTGAATGCCTTAGACACACTTTCCAGTGAGTGCAACAAGGTGGAGGTTTCCTGCTGTTTTAGGGTGGCATTATGTGGGGCCAACATACACCACTGGTGGTCATTGAAGGCGCTTAACAGCTGTACAATACGTGAATGCCATCCTCTGGCTGATAATGTAACCACATCGGGAGCATAGTGGTGAAGCATCTGTCTTCATGGATGACAATTTGAGCCCACATCATGCACATCTTGTGAATGGCTTCCTTCAGGATAATGACATTGCTTGACTAAAGAGGCCAGTGTGTTCTACAGACATGAACCCTAACGAACATGGCTGGGATGGATTGAAAAGGGCTGTTTATGGATAATGTGACCCACCAACCACTCTGAGGGATCTACGCCGAATCGCCGTTGAGGTGTGAGACAATCTAGACCAACAGTGCCTTGATGAACTTGCGGATAGTATGCCACAACAAATACAGGTATGCATCTATGCGAGAGGATATGCTGCTGGGTACTAGAGGTACTGTTGTGCAAAGCAATCTGGACCATCTCCTCTGAAGGTCTCGCTATGTGATGGTATAACATGCAATGTGTTGTTTTCATGAGCAGTAAAAGTGGCGGAAATGATGTTTATGTTGATCTCTATTCCAATTTTCTGTACAGGTTCTGGAACTCTCAGAACCTAGGTGATGCAAAACTCTTTTTATGTGTGCATTATATGTTGAACATGTAGCATACAATTGTGATGTTGACTCAGTTAGAAAGTCTTTGTATATGTAAGAGAGAGCCTGAAGACCCTAATTTTGCCAAATGAAATACAATGCCTGACAAAAACTGTGAAACTTCCAAAAGACATGGTCGGATGTCAGTGCAACTTCCTACATGCACACCTCATCAGTGGATTGTAAATATAAGGGGCAGTCAAATGAAAATGAGACAGATGGAAAAAAGGTAAGTAAACTGTGTGTCATTCAAGCAAGACACATCCAGGGCAAAGGCACCACAGGCACAAAAATGCAAGCTGGTGCCAGTGCCTTAGAAACTCACCACTTGTGTGAGTTCCACCAGCGCCATGGGCGGCAGTGAGGAAGAAGATATTGACTTCGCCTCAGCCAATTGCCAGGCGAGTACAATCCCCCAACGATCAGATGACAATGGACAGTAGTCTACTCAGGAAAGAGAAGAGCAGCTCTCACCCACTTGATTATAGATCATTGTTCAGGGCTGGAGTGTTGTAGAACTTTCGTTCTTCTGTTCTTTTACCTGACCCTGGAGCATAGCTGTGTAATAGTGGCAGGGAGAAATAGTCTTAGGGGTGTATTGCACCAGAAGCCATTTCGTGAACTCACAAAAGTCAGCCTACAATGACAGCAGTGGCAAACTCGGCCTCAACGACAGTAGCGATGAGGCCTTTACAATAGCTGGTGAGGAGGGTTTACAAAATTAACCATAGCTTTTAATACATTTATCCCACCATGAGATAAGATGATCAATGCTTTCGTGGAAAAATGTTTGTCGTTTTCTAAGAAACCATGATTGTACCCAGACATTTATGTCTTTGTCCGAAGCAAATCTGACTGCCAAGAATGTCTTTCTTCAGGACACAGAAATGAAATCGCATGAAAAGAGATCAAGATTGTATGGAGTATGTGTAAGGGATTCCCAACAAAACTTCTGCAGCATAGTCAAAACAACCTGCTAACAAGTCAACAAAATGCCAGCCCACATGTTGCCACAGTTGTTTTGAGTATTCTGTGAGAGCCCTTGCACATCCTCCATAGTCTTGACCTCTCCCCATGTGATTTCCATATTTTTGGAGCTCTGAAGAAAGACATTCATGGTCATCAATGTGTACAACCATGCTTCCATAGGCACCCATAAACATTTCTCCATGAAGGTTTGACCGTCTTGTCTCACAGTGGATAAATTTATTAACATTTATAGCATACACTTTCAAAATGATAAACAGTTTACTTACTTTTTTCTATCTGTCTTGTTTTCATTTGACTGCCCCTTATAATATTAGAGAAGCGATTCTTTATGACAGACGGAATGTACACCAGAGTGCATTAGTGTTCATATTCAATTATGGCACATGAACTACTTGGATGATCTTGAGGTACTATCAAGGCCAGTAAGATCCCCAGACCTGTCCCCAACATGGCGTTTGGGATCAGGTCAGATGGCAGCTCTGTCCATTTTCCATTAAAAGTTATGAAATAAAATTATTACCTGCCCTACCTTTGCAGCACAGAGTGGTGGTGGTGGTGGTGGTGGTGGTGGTGGTGGTGGTGGGTTGGATGGGTTAATTTGAGTCTCTGGACAGAATTTTGAAACATATGATTCAGAGGAAATTTATGTACTTTGCTGTAGACTCTGAATCTAAAATAAAAAATGGGGATTCTCATTGAAGATTTCAATGTTGCCCCCATTACACACACACACACACACACACACACACACACACACACACACAAGTTGGCGTGGGTTGGAGGGGCCAATGTTAATATTATTGGATGTCCCCTCCCCCAGAGATGAACAGATTTTAATTATAAATTATTTGGATCTGCTTTTGAGATATTTCAGTGTCTTCATATAAACTGAACACCCTTTATATATAGGGTGAGTCACCTAAAACTTGCACCACAAATATTGTGGGAATGGAAAATGCTATTGGTGTATGTGCTTTCACAAAATGGATTGGTAGTCAGGGGTTCGTATTGTTAACGAATCAACAGATTGTAATAATTCTTAGAAAGTGTATTTTTTGTGCAAACACACACTTTTTTAAATGGAACAATGCCTATTGGGACTAACAGAATAAAAGTAGAGTAAATTAAAATGTCCGTGATGTCTATTACAGGATTCTAGTGCGAGTCATTTTATCATATTTTGAAATGTTCCCACACTGACACTGGTAGAATACCTGTGGTAGTACACACTAAAGAACAACAAAAGTGCATACATTAGTTATGTGAATTCTAACCATTAATGAGACAATTGACATTGCAGGATGTGTTCAAAATGACTGCCAGCAGTGGTAATAGATGCTTCCAGTTTGCTACGGAACAAATGCTGCATTTCAGCAGGAATATCTGAGCAGGCTGCAATGAAACATTGTTGCATATCATTGGGGGCCAACCGACATACAGATCATCTGCATTCAATACAATGATTTGGAAACAGTTTGTGGAGACATGCTGTAGTAATTCGTCCACTATGGGCTGGACAGCCATCATGTTGGTACCATAAGTTCCTCCTTTTCTAGCGTCTGTGGAGGAAGCTAGGTCTGTTAGGAGACTGCAATACTTGTGCGCATTCAGTGTTCCAGCTATGAGAAACAGACCTATGATCTGATAGTTCACTATTGCAAACCACATATTTACACCCCAAGAACACTGACATTCCACCTGAAGAAGCCAACAGGGAATGTCAAAAGACCAATAGTGCATGTTTCGGCAGTTTACCTGACCATGATTGGTAAATGTGGCTTCATCACTAAACAAGATCCGTGATACATCTGGAGTATCCTATCTTAATAACCATGAACAAATGTTAACATGATCTTCATAATCATTTCCTTGCAGCTCTTAATGGAGAGAGGTGTGATGGGTATGGAACCTATCTTGATGAATAATGCGTTGGACACTAAGCTGACTCATGCCACTTGCTCATTCAATTGCACAGGAGCTAACATGAGGATCGACTGCAACAGCAGTGAGAACACTAATTTCCCCCACTTCTGTCATCACTTGTTTCCTTCCATTATGCTGTCTAGGTATTACACTACTAGTTTTGCATAACTGGTTGAAATTGGTAAATAATTGCGGAGACGGTTGATATCTATTGGGGTATCTTGCCCCATACACCATACAAGAGTGAACTGCATTCTCCTATGCTCTCCCTACACCATGAGCATGTGAACTTTTTCTGTATTGGTAAATCCCATCATCATTCACGACCTACTGCTTGGACTGTCATACACTGTAAGCAAACATAACAACATCGTACATTGCAACTCAAGTTGAATGGCACAAGAAAGTGTCAGTGTGTCACACACACACACACACACACACACACACACACACACACAGAGAGAGAGAGAGAGAGAGAGAGAGAGAGAGAGAGAGAGAGAGAGAGAGAAAGTGAAATATTTCCTGTTAATGTACATCAGACAAATCAATTCAAATGAAGATATGTTGTTCCTTGGCAGCTGCTTCCAATATTGTTAGCCACACTAGACAATAGGCTTCTTTCTTCCACTGAAAGTGAAATGTTTATCATTAGTACATAGAAAATAAGTAAGTTCAAATAAGGTATCCTTTTTGGTAGCAGCTTCGGTATTATCAATCGCACTAGACAATGAACTTCAAACAGAAAGTTACAATATGCTTTTCTCTGTTACACATAGGGAAGCAGAGATGGAATAGTATGGTTCACTTTTTAGGCACATGGCATGGTTACAAAAATCTTTAGCATGGGCTGCATACAGCCCACCAGTCTGGCACAAATGGTTTATGGAATTGTTATCCTCTAAGGAGTTCCTGCAATATCTGTCTTTGTTTCATTAAATAGTGTGCTAAATGTCAACATATCTTTCAAAACTGAAAACACCCTCCTTCACTCTAGTGAAACTACACTATGTGATCAAAAGTATCTGGACACCTCCAAAAACATACATTTTTCATATTAGGTGCATTTTGCTGCCACCTACTGCTAAGTACTCCATATCAGTGATCTCAGTACTCATTAGACATTGTGAGAGAGCAGAATGGGGTGCTCCACAGAATTCATGGACTTTGAACGTTGTCAGTTGACTGGGTGTCACTTGCGTCATACCTCTGTACATGAGATTTCCACACTCCTAAACACCCCTAGGTCCACTGTTTCTGATGTGATAGTGATGTGGAAACATGAAGGGACAGGTACATCATAAAAGTGTACAAGGAAACCTCGTCTGTTGACTGACAGAGACAGTCGGAAGTTGAAGAGGGTCGTAATGTGTAATAGGCAGACATTTATCCAGACCATCACACAGGAGTTCCAAACTGCATCAGGATCCACTGCCAGTACTATGAAAGTTAGGCGGCAGGTGAGAAAACTTGGACTTCATAGTCAAGCGACTGCTCATAAGCCACACATCACACCAGTAAACACCAAACGACACCTCACTTGGAGTAAGGAGCGGAAACTATGGACGAATGAGCAGTGGGAAAATGTTGTGTGGAGTGTCGAATCATAGTACACAATGTGGTAATCTGATGGTAGGGTGTGGGTATGGTGAGTGCCCGGTGAACATCATCTGCCAGTGTTAGTAATGACAGCAGTAAAATGCAGAGGCAGTGGTTTTATTCTGTGGTCATGTTTTTCATGGAGGGGGCTTGCACCCCTTGTTGCTTTGCATGGCACTATCACAGCACAGGCTTACATCGACATTTTAAGCACCTCCTTGCTTCCCAGTGTTCAAGAGCAATTCGGAGATGGCGATTGCATCTTTCAACACAATCAAGCACCCTTTCATAATGCACGGCCTGTGGCAGCAATAACATCTCTTTAATGGACTAGCCTGCACAGAATCCTATAGAACACCTTTGGGATGTTTTGGAATGCTGACTTCATGCCAGGCCTCAGAGACTGACATCAGTACCTCTTCTCAGAGCAGCACTCTGTGAAGAATGGGTTACCGTTCCCCAAGAAACCTTCCAGTAACTGACTGAATGTACGCCTGTGAGAATGGAAGCTGTCATCAAGGCTAAGGGTGGGCCAACACCACATTGAATTCCAGCATTACTGATGGAGGGTGCTATGGACTTGTAAGCCATTTTGAGCCAGGTATCTCGATACTTTTGATCACATAGTGTATGTCTCTGGTGCCTTTTGGTCTACAAGATGATGGGTGAACTGTATTTCACGTAAAGAAAAGGAAATCAGTTTTTGTCAAATTTGATTTATCAAGGACATAAACAGGGTTATAACTGTGATTTATTTGAAGGTGAGCAACAGAATATTATTGTTTAATTTTATATGTATTTAGGCTGCAATGCAGAGACTCGCACAACAGTCTTTTGAAAGTAATACTTCTGCTTAGTTAAATGAGTTCTGTCTTTTATAAATATATCATAAATTTGAGAAATCTCTGCTAATAAATTCTTGAGTTATTTGTTGTTCAGGTTAGAAATGCTCTTCTAGATACATTATTATAAACAATTATGTGGCATACTGCAAGAATAAATGTAAAAGTTGCTGATAGTTTCGAAAGAAGGTTTCATGTGAGAGGAACTACCACACACAGCTCTACACATTTTTAATAACAGGATATTTCAAGCAACTTATATTCCTCCATTAATGGCAGCAGAAGCTAGTGTTGATAAACACTTAACTTACTTGTCTTCTTCCAGAACAAGCCAAACTTATTTATCATTAGATGGAAAAAGTTTAGTTTCATGACAATTAGTTATCCCATATTTCACAAAAAATATAAGAGAGAGGGGGACAGGTGGTGGAGTAATACAGTTTTTTCTTCTACCAAGTTTCTATTAGCTACATATGCATGCTATGTATGTTTTTAGGAATATACTAGAGGGATGAAATGAGAACTTCCCTTTATTTCTATATTTGACACACTGCAAGAAATAGAACTTACAAACTTGCTATAGCCACTAGAGATATAGAGATATTTACTCTCAGCATGACGGACAAGCTAAAAAAAAGGTCAACTTCCTGAAGTTTTAATCACAAAAATAGAAAGCACTTATCTACAGGCAGTCAGCAATGAGTTATGAATGTGTATGTTGACGTATGGTAAGTGAGACATCTGTATACAGTAGCAATTGAATGTAGCATTGACACAACAGCAAAACTCAGATATAAAATCAATCTCTGCTGTCTCACAAAGTTGATGAGGAAAACTGTGGAACTAGGAACTAGAACATGTAGGAATAATGCAAAACTCTAAATTTATGTTTTCAATACTGAGGACATGAGTGGCAGGTGATTCAAAATGTCAGTTTCCATCACAACTTACATCATATCGTCATTTAAATGTACTTATAATGAAGTATTTAATAATTTATAAATAATCTCTTTATAATTAATACAGCAGGTACTTCAATTCTGAATCAAAGTTGAGTAACAACTCTTGTTTTCTTATGTACAGCAGACTGTATTACAGATGTGTATGATGAAAGGAGGTCATCCATTTTGTATCCTAGAGACGTTTCACACAGTAGCTTAGAGCCTCTGACAAGATCACCAATAGTAACATGGAAAAATGTGTTGCCAGATGACCAGTTGGATATCTGAGAATATGGATGAGTATCCAGCAAATCCTGAAAGTCAAGGAAGAGTTATTTTTACATAATCCATAAAACTTCTAAATCAAGAATTCGATACAGATTTCTTACACAAATGCTAAGAGAGTAAAATAAGAATTTACCACTATTTCTAAATTTGTTCCCCATGAGATCCACACATTGATTTCAGGGGTAATTAGTTTCCCCCATATGTAATGATGACAAATGACATTTGATTATAACATAGCAAATATTTTAATTCTTACAAGATGAGATAGAAGCATGGAATGGATCAAATACAAAAAAAATGTTGAATAACAATAAAGAAACAGATGATAAAACATATTACAGAAAGAAGTCAAATAAGAACAGGAGGAATAGTCAATATTCAGAAATATGACAGGAATGATCCTTCGATCTTAAAAAACGCCAGTAAACATGAGTTCTAAAATGCATCTATTAAGAGCTATGAGTCCTTCAAGATACTGAATTCTTTTTGGTTTACATATTTTGAAATGAGGTAGTAGGGACTAAAAAAAAGAAAAAAATGTTTGGTAAACATGGACCCTAACATGCTCACATTTAAGAGCTATGTGTAATTGTTCAGTATTAGAGAAGTGTTTAAAAGTAGTAAAGATGAACAAGTGCTCATAGCTCTTAAGGTATGCACTTTAGAGCCCATGTTTACTAGACTTCTTTTCTTATTTTTGTCCTTACTACCACCTCTCAGAATATGGAAAGAAAAGAGCTTAAGTAGAAGATACTTTTCTCACAATATCGAGGATGAAGAAATGTTCATAGTTTTCAAGGTATGCATCTTAGAGCCAATGTTTACTAGATGTTTTTGCTTCAAATGATCATTTCTGTAATATTCCTGAATATTGACCATCACTCCTACGACACCCTTACTTATTATTAATAAATAATATTTATGGAATATTCCGTTGGTTCTTGGGGGAACATAGACAAATTGATAACTTAAATACAAAGTGTTAATGTTCCACAATAATATTTATTTAATAATTCATAATGAACCAGCTTTTAGCTTGTTAGGCCATTGTCAGATTACTTAATATTAAACAGATAATTCACACAACTTCAGAAACAACTCAGAGCTGTACAAAAATATGTGATGGTTTAAGACTATATGAATGCAAAACACAAGCCTAATGTAATATCTGAAGAGCCTCTGAACAAATAAATCTTATATTACAATATATTCAAGTATTAAAACTATGTGAATGTATAGGACAAAAATGTTCTACACGTGAGTAAGGGTACAGGCTACTATGTCATATGAACAAACTGGTGAGTGTAATTAATAGAGTGAGTAAAGGGAGGAGGAGAAAATAGTCTGTAGAATGTGAGTGTGGAACTGTTATAAGAAGCATATTATCTAATGGTGAGAGAAATAATGATTGGTTGCTACTTTAATAGAAGTGAGTAATTGAACCGTGTTTGATCAATAAGGACCAGGTCTGGATCCTACATTTACATCTACATAGATACTTCGCAAGCCAACTTTGCTGAACATGCTCTAAATGGATGTCATTCATGTGATGTGAAATGTGATGTTCTCCATAAAGGAACTAACAGCAGAAAACTAACATTACTTCAAATCCTGACCATTAATAAACACCAAGTAAACAGGACCTGGTCCTTAATGGCCACACACAGTTCCTTTATTCACTCTTGTTTAAGCAGAGCCAGTTATTATTTCTCTCATCATTAGATAATAGGCTTGTTGCAACTGTTTCATACCCACAATCCACAGACTTCTTTCTCCCCCTCCCTTTCTTTGGTCTGTTCATTACATTCATCAGTTTGTCCATATGACATAGTAGCCTGTGCTGTTACTCACTTGTAAAACATTTTTGGCTTACACATTCACATAGTTTTAATAATTGAATATATTGCAATATAAGACTTATTTGTTCAGTCTTTTTAGGTATTACATTATGCTAGCTTTGTATCAATATAGTCATAAAATGTCACATATTTTTGTACAGAAATCTTTGTACAGCTGTGAATTCTCACTTAAGTTATGTGGACTCTCTGTTTAGCATTAAATTATCTAATGATGGCCTAAGAAGCCAAATGCCAGTTCATAATGAACTGTTAACTAAATATTATTGTGAAACATTAATATTTTGTATTTAACTTATTAATAATAATAAATATTTTTGAAAGAAATTTCTGCTGTATTATAGTCAAATGGCAGAAATTTCTTTCAAAATGTTCTACATGACTGTGGTCACCCATGAAGAAAAAAAAACATTATTAATAAATAGCTGTCATTAAAATACAAGACTACCTTTCTCAGCACTGTGCATTAGTCTGACAAAATCCAGAGCACATTACCCATTGATTTTGAATACAAGCCACTAACTCTCTTTCAAAATTAATTTATTTACTGCTTTTACCTACTAAAACTGCAGCCTTGTTATCTAATGCAGGTTTATATTCATTTTTATTCTCATATTCATATTTATTACCAAGCACTGACCACATACATTATATGGGCTTCATCAGATGTACACAGATAATAAGTAAATACTTTTAGACACATATGTAAGTGATAAATATACATAATGTATAACTCTATTATGAGAATGAAAGTTGCTACGCACTGTATAGCGGAGATGCTGAGTCGCAGATAGGCACAACAAAAAGACTCTCACAATTAAAGCTTTCAGCCATTAAGGCCTTCGTCAACAATAGACACACATACACACACTCACGCAAACGAAACTCACACACGCAACTGCAGTCTCATGCAACTGAAAGCACACTGTGGTTGATGTCCTGCAATATATGTGGATGACATAAACTGAATCATGTGAAAATAGCATAAATGGCCGAAACCTGGGACATAATTAAATAAACAACAATAGTCAAATGGCAGTGTGTTCATTTAAAAATTACTGTATGACTGTTGCTCAGCAACATGAAAAACTGTTTACAATAAACAATATTACTAACTCAGTACAGAAATAGATGGAATACAAAATATACATACCAACAGGTTACCTACATGTAACAAAAAAGGTTTCAGTACCCTTATGTATATAGATAATTTATTATACAGCTTTAATCTCTGGTATCCACACTGTTGTTTTTTTCTTTCAAGCTGCAAACATTCACCAGTTCTTATGTTGTATATGTGTACAGAGCTGTTTGGGGCATAGTAATGTACATTTTTCCTGACATACACTAATGTCTGGAAAACTATATTCACAGGGACATTGAAGATCCTTAACTCCTTAAATAGTTCAAGGTAGTCAGACCACATACTCTTCTTAACAAGCAAACTTGTCAGTATGACTTTGAAGTAGTGGGCTCACAGTCAGTAACCTATTTTATTACTATAACTCAAAGATGTTTCCAAATGTTAGCTGTCAGTCCACACAAGAGACAGGCATTTAAGTTCCACATTCCTGAAGGTTCTCCTTTTTGATAGCATCTGTAGAACACAATGGATGAAAAATAAGCTGAAGATTCTTCCATCTTTTATGTGTAGATCATTTCCCACAAACTTCAGTCATCTTCCAGCAACAATTTTGTGCAGGCTGTGTAGACCAATTATTCTCAGCACTTCATAATCTGAAATTTTGTCACAACAGCTAATCTTCAAAATTCTTCCCCAGTATCATTGATGAAAAATACTGAGCTTGTGTGCTGATTTTTATGGCATTTTCCTGGTCTCACACATTCATCTGGCCATAGGTGGATGACAGAGAAATAGAGCCAAAATTTTGTGGACATACTTATAAAGTCTAATTGTTGCAAGGATCATATTCATTGGAAGCCTGCAGAAGCTTTCCCAGTTCTGTGGGTGATGTCTGCATCTACATCCCCATTCTCACAGATAAGGCTGCCAAGATATGGAAACTGATCAACATCTTGTGGTGCCTTCTGTTGCAGCATAACTGAGATATGAGGGTGGTTTGAAAAGTTCTCAGAATTGAATAGAAAAATAGTTCTTATGTCACTGAAACTTCTTTTATTTTTCAATGTAGTCTTGTTGTAGATTAATGCAATTGGTCCAACGTTGTTTCAGTGCCTTGATCCCATCTCAAAAATAAGTTTTCTCCATGCATGAAAAATAGTTGTCATCTTTGACTCTCAATTCTTCGTTTGAAGTGATTTAGCTATGGCGACAGCACATGTGTGTAAGCGCGCAATGTCTTGATGGAAGATGACTCTCTTCCTTGCTAAACCTGGCCTTTTTTGCATATCTTTCGTTGCAAATTGGCCAGGAGGTTAGCATAGTATTCTGCAATAGTTGTTTTCCCAGTGAGGAGGTAATCTACAAACAGAAACCTCTTCGCATTCCAGAACACTGATGCCATGACCTTTCCTGGTAATGGAATTGTCTTTGTTTTCTTTGATGGCAGCATGTTTCCACTGCTTTGATTGTTGTTTTGTCTCTGGGGTATAGTATTGCACCCGAGATTCATCTGGGGTCAAAAGCTGGCACAAAAAAATCTTGTTCGTTTCTCCTAAAATGGGCCAAACTCTGCCCCGATATGTTCGTTCTTATGCGTTTTTGTTTCAGTGTCAAGAGTAATGGCACCCATCTTGCAGATAATTTTTTCAGTTCAAATTCTTCAGTTAAAATGTGATACACCCTTTCAGATTACATCTGACAAGCCTGAGCAATTTCACACACTTCCAATCAGCGATCCTCTATGACCATTTTGTGCACTTTTGCAATGATTTCTGGAGTAGTGATACATCTTGGCCAACCACTGCACAGATCATCATCTAAGCTCCCCCAACCAAATTTAAATTCATTTGTCCACTTGGCAACAGTTGAATATGAAGGGGCAGAGTCCCCCAGTGTAGTCTATAAATCAGCATGAATGTCCTTTGCTCTCATACCTTTCTTTATGAAGTACTTAATCACTACTCAAATGTCGATTTTTTCCACCTGCACAAATTACTACGCAGGAACAACCATAGAGCCACATCAGCGCCACAGCTCTCTTCCAAGAGCACTGATGTAGCATCTATTTACAGGCAACAGTCCAATGAATATCACGTGAATAACTCGTTGCACTAGCACTGACCTCTCATGGTAATTCTGAGAACTTTTCAAACTACCCTCATAGATACATTCCCACTTCTTATGGACATGGTTTTTGAATAACAACAGTGTAAAACATTGCTCAATCTGTGGTTTTATTTGGTGTAACACATCTGCAGCAGTGTTGTTAGGACCAGGTGTCCTTCCTTTCTTGAGTTGAGAAATTTCTGTAGCCTCCTCTTCTTGCACAAATGGTTTGACTGCTATTGCTGCAGCATGGGGTGTGGATATCATCACTCATCAATTTATTCTGGAGTTCATCTTCCTCATCTCATATTTCTTCTGGCAATAGCATCTCAAGTATATGTTCGGCATAATCCTTCTAATTGACTGTCACTGAGTTGTCAAATTTCTCAGTGGTTGATAGAGTTAGACTTGATTTAACTCAATTACATCAAATAACAAGCTGTAGTTGTGGAGGAAAAGGAAGTGAAAGAGCAAGGCAGTTAAAAAGTGATATGCTGGTCTACATTTTGAAGATTGTTTAGGGGCCTACCATAACCAACAATCATACTTATTTACATATAAAACAACTCACAGCAACTAGTAGGGTATTTAAATATGATGCCATTGGGTTAGCCCTTCTCTTACAATTTTGTAAGGAATGTCCCAAATGTTTAATTGTTATGGATATTGAATATTCCAAACTATTTTCAGTTTTCGTCCATAAGACTCAATCCTTATTGTTGGGTAGGAATGGTTGATTTTTGTGAATTTTGAATACTCTTAACTAAGATCTCTGAAATTTTATGTACATACATCCTCATTTTCTGAGGTGTTGGAAGTTGAATTTTAGGGTGGACCTTATTCCAGTTTGTGCACTAGATGTCCAACACCTTCTTCAACAGCTAGATATTTTCTCCATTAGCTGAAAAGTCTCTGTTCCCTATCCCAAAAATGATCATATTATGGTAACCTATCATTATACTATCAAACAAAACATTAAAATAGAAGCTGCCTGTGAGTTAGATACTTTACTGAACATTTTTATGAAATTATGATAGGTGCTGAAATGAAGTTTGCCAAACAATTCTACACCTCTACATCTACATCTACATCCGTACTCCGCAAGCCACCTGACGGTGTGTGGCGGAGGGTACCCTGAGTACCTCTATCGGTTCTCCCTTCTATTCCAGTCTCGTATTGTACGTGGAAAGAAGGATTGTTGGTATGCTTCTGTGTGGGCTCTAATCTCTCTGATTTTATCCTCATGGTCTCTTCGCGAGATATACGTAGGAGGGAGCAATATACTGCTTGACTCTTCGGTGAAGGTATGTTCTCGAAACTTCAACAAAAGCCTGTACCGAGCTACTGAGCATCTCTCCTGCAGAGTCTTCCACTGGAGTTTATCTATCATCTCCGTAACGCTTTCGCAATTAGTAAATGATCCTGTAACGAAGCGCGCTGCTCTCCGTTGGATCTTCTCTATCTCTTCTATCAACCCTACCTGGTGCGGATCCCACACTGCTGAGCAGTATTCAAGCATTGGGCGAACAAGTGTACTGTAACCTACTTCCTTTGGTGTCGGATTGCATTTCCTTAGGATTCTTCCAATGAATCTCAGTCTGGCATCTGCTTTACCGACGATCAACTTTATATGATCATTCCATTTTAAATCACTCCTAATGCGTACTCCCAGATAATTTATGGAATTAACTGCTTCCAGTTGCTGACCTGCTATTTTGTAGCTAAATGATAAGGGACCTATCTTTCTATGTATTCGCATCACATTACACTTCGCTACATTGAGATTCAATTGCCATTCCGTGCACCATGCGTCAATTCGCTGCAGATCCTCCTGCATTTCAGTACAATTTTCCATTGTTGCAACCTCTCGATACACCACAGCATCATCTGCAAAAAGCCTCAGTGAACTTCCGATGTCATCCACCAGGTCATTTATGTATATTGTGAATAGCAACGGTCCTATGACACTCCCCTGCGGCACACCTGAAATCACTCTTACTTCGGAAGACTTCTCTCCATTGAGAATGACGTGCTGCGTTCTGTTATCTAGGAACTCCTCAATCCAATCACACAATTGATCTGATAGTCCGTATGCTCTTACTTTGTTCATTAAACGACTGTGGGGAACTGTGTCAAACGCCTTGCGGAAGTCAAGAAACACGGCATCTACCTGTGAACCCGTGTCTAAGGCCCTCTGAGTCTCGTGGACGAATAGCGCGAGCTGGGTTTCACACGATCGTCTTTTTCAAAACCCATGCTGATTCCAACAGAGTAGATTTATAGTCTCCAGAAAAGACATTATACTCGAACATAATACGTGTTCCAAAATTCTACAACTGATCGACGTTAGAGATATAGGTCTATAGTTCTGCACATCTGTTCGACGTCCCTTCTTGAGAACGGGGATGACCTGTGCCCTTTTCCAATCCTTTGGAACGCTTCGCTCTTCTAGAGACCTACGGTACACCGCTGCAAGAAGGGGGGCAAGTTCCTTCGCGTACTCTGTGTAAAATCGAACTGGTATCCCATCAGGACCAGCGGCCTTTCCTCTTTTGAGCGATTTTAATTGTTTCTCTATCCCTCTGTCGTCTACTTCGATATCTACCATTTTGTCAACTGTGTGACAATCTAGAGAAGGAAGCACAGTGCAGTCTTCCTCTGTGAAACAGCTTTGGAAGAAGCTCAAGTATAAGCCAGAATCTTAAAAAGTTGTACTCACGATAAAAGGTTTTACTAGAATTTTCATTTAACATGTTCTCCCATTAGATTTTCAGTTTTTCTGTTACTCTTTAAATGAATTTTACCTCATCACTGGCCTTTAGTAAATTCATATTTAATTCTCATATAATTTCAGTTTTCTTACACTGAAGTACTTAACTGATGTGATATCCATTGTGTCAGTCTCCCTCAGCTTCTGGTCATTATATGCATAATGCAATTTGAGATGAGATGGCAGCTTGTATAAACACACCTCATGTTCATGCAAAAAAAAATGAAACTTACCCAGTAAAAGTAGCATGTGCACAAATTGTAGTGATCAAATCAGAAAGTTAAATGATCATAAACATAGTCTTCAACTAACAATTAAAGTTCTAATGAGTTATATGAAAAAACTTACATCTGAAAAGTGTGAGCCTTCATGAAAATTGCATGTACTTTTGTGTGATAACCAAACTGTTCCAAATATGAGTATGAAAAACTAATGTCTAAAAAGTGTGAACCGTTATCACTACGAAAATCACGTACACTTATGGATGATAGTCATACTCCCCTAAATAAGTGTGCTGCAATTGCTACTGAAACATGTGCTAATGATACACATGAAAGTGTGAAGTATGATGGCAACAAAGTTTGTAAACAGCACATCAGTGGAGCAGATGTAACAACAAGACACAGTGACAACAGAACCAAGAATCAATCACAAAAAAGGTACAGTGTTCTTTTCTTAACAAACAACCATGACAGAAATCTGGTGAGTATTTTACAAGACAATAACAAAGACTTCCAAGCAATGGGAATAGTATAACTGTGTGCAAGTATGAGAAATGTTACTGATGTCAACCTGCAGGAAAAATGAAATATGAAACTGAATATGTCATGTGATAGCTGGTGCCGACGATGTCACAAAAAAAGAGGCATAAAATTGCATGGGTCAACAAGGAGATATGAAAAATGAATATCAAAGTCAAACAGATGTGTGCTTCATTTGGAAATCAGAATAGTTACAGGTAAAATGGACAAATGTCTACAGACCAAACATGGGGTGCATCTAAATTTTGAAGGGAAGAGACTTTTATGAGGGAAAAAAGCTAAATTATTGCAGATAAAGATGACTAAAATAAAATCATCAATCCCAAAGGTGATAGGGATGCTTTTTTAGAGTAAAATGTAGCAATTTAATCCTTATATACCAGAATGAACAGTATATAATGAATAAAACAGAGCACTTGGATGTATACTCATATGAATCAAAATCACATTTTTTATAGTGAATGAATTAGGTGGGTGCAAGGAAGAGGAAGCATATGGCTACAGGCTAAGCAATTATGAATTCATAAGCTTTTACTGCAGAAGGGCACATAAAGGTGGAGGGGTAGGCATCTGTAGTAGAAATGATATAACATGTGAAAAAGTCAAATGGACTGATGATATGAGTAAGGAAGTGGTACTTGAGGCTGCAGCAATAAATTTGAAACTAGGGAACAATAGCCTGATTCTAGCAGTTCTTTATAGATCACCTAGAAGCAATATTGTAGAATTTTTCAGTTGTCTGGAAGACCTGCTGGAGAAGACATCAGCATGTAAAAAACATGTGCTGTTTGTTTGATAGATCAACTTAGACTCTTTAAATAATAGCAATAATTATTTGTGTTATGTTGACTTACTTCAGTGTTACAACTATTATCACATAAATTTAGAACCTACAAGAATTACTGTTGAAAAACAGTCATGCATTGACCACATTCTCACAAACATAACAAACGAGGACAAATGTAAACACTGTAGAAAACACCATATCTGAGCAGAGCCATTATTATGGAAATTTATGTAGGGACGATAGATGTAACTAAAAGTGCTTCATTTATGTATAAAGGAAAATTTAATTATATTAAACTTAAGAGGGCATTGTTGTTGTTGTTGTTGTCTTCAGTCCTGAGACTGGTCTGATGCAGCTCTCCATGCTACTCTATCCTGTGCTAGCTTCTTCATCTCCCAGTACCTACTGCAACCTACATCCTTCTGAATCTGCTTAGTGTATTCATCTCTTGGTCTCCCTCTACGATTTTTACCCTCCACGCTGCCCTCCAATGCTAAATTTGTGATCCCTTGATGCCTCAAAACATGTCCTACCAACCGATCCCTTCTTCTAGTCAAGTTGTGCCACAAACTTCTCTTCTCCCCAATCCTATTCAATACCTCCTCATTAGTTACGTGATCTACCCATCTAATCTTCAGCATTCTTCTGTAGCACCACATTTCGAAAGCTTCTATTCTCTTCTTGTCCAAACTAATTATCGTCCATGATTCACTTCCATACATGGCTACACTCCAAACAAATACTTTCAGAAATGTCTTCCTGACACTTAAATCTATACTCGATGTTAACAAATTTCTCTTCTTCAGGAACGCTTTTCTTGCCATTGCCAGTCTACATTTTACACTCTCTCTACTTCGACCATCATCAGTTATTTTACTTCCTAAATAGCAAAACTCCTTTACTACTTTTTAATACTTTAAGTGTCTCATTTCCTAATCTAATTCCCGCAGCATCACCCGATTTAATTTGACTACATTCCATTATCCTCGTTTTGCTTTTGTTGATGTTCATCTTATATCCTCTTTTCAAGACACTTTCCATTCCGTTCAACTGCTCTTCCAAGTCCTTTGCTGTCTCTGACAGAATTACAATGTCATCAGCGAACCTCAAAGTTTTTACTTCTTCTCCATGAATTTTAATACCTACTCCAAATTTTTCTTTTGTTTCCTTTATTGCTTGCTCAATATACAGATTGAATAACATCGGGGAGAGGCTACAACCCTGTCTCACTCCTTTCCCAACCACTGCTTCCCTTTCATGCCCCTCGACTCTAATAACTGCCATCTGGTTTCTGTACAAATTGTAAATAGCCTTTCGCTCCCTGTATTTTACCCCTGCCAACTTTAGAATTGGAAAGAGAGTTCCAGTCAACATTGTCAAAAGCTTTCTCTAAGTCTACAAATGCTAGAAATGTAGGTTTGCCTTTCCTTAATCTTTCTTCTAAGATAAGTCGTAAGGTCAGTATTGCCTCACGTGTTCCAACATTTCTACGGAATCCAAACTGATCCTCCCCGAGGTCCGTATCTACCAGTTTTTCCATTCGTCTGTAAAGAATTCGCGTTAGTATTTTGCAGCTGTGACTTATTAAACTGATAGTTCGGTAATTTTCACATCTGTCAGCGCCTGCTTTCTTTGGGATTGGAATTATTATATTCTTCTTGAAGTCTGAGGGTGTTTCACCTGTCTCATACATCTTGCTCACCAGCTGGTAGAGTTTTGTCATGACTGGCTCTCCCAAGGCTGTCAGTAGTTCTAATGGAATGTTGTCTACTCCGGGGGCCTTGTTTCGACTCAGGTCTTTCAGTGCTCTGTCAAACTCTTCACGCAGTATCTTACCTCCCATTTCGTCTTCATCTACATCCTCTTCCATTTCCATAATATTGTCCTCAAGTACATCGCCCTTGTATAAACCTTCTATATACTCCTTCCACCTTTCTGCCTTCCCTTCTTTGCTTAGAACTGGGTTGCCATCTGAGCTCTTGATATTCATACACGTGGTTCTCTTCTCTCCAAAGGTCTCTTTAAATTTCCTGTAGGCAGTATCTATCTTACCCCTAGTGAGATAAGCTTCTACATCCTTACATCCCTGCTTAGCCATTTTGCACTTCCTGTCGATCTCATTTTTGAGACGTTTGTATTCCTTTTTGCCTGCTTCATTTACTGCATTTTTATATTTTCTCCTTTCATCAATTAAATTCAATATTTCTTCTGTTACCCAAGGATTTCTAGCCGCCCTCGTCTTTTTACATACTTTATCCTCTGCTGCCTTCACTACTTCATCCCTCAGAGCTACCCATTCTTCTTCTACTGTATTTCTTTCCCCCATTGCTGTCAATTGTTCCCTTATGCTCTCCTTGAAACTCTGTACAACCTCTGGTACTTTCAGCTTATCCAGATCCCATGTCCTTAAATTCCCACCTTTTTGCAGTTTCTTCAGTTTTAACCTACAGGTCATAACCAATAGATTGTGGTCAGAGTCCACAGGTAATGAAAAATAGGGACCAGTTGACAATGCAACAAATGTGAAGGATAAATGAGGAAATTTCAACAAATTATCCAACAAAACTTTAAATGAAACTTGTCCTTTAGTAAAACAAGTAATTAGGTGGGTGCAAGGAAGAGGAATCATATGGCTACAGGCTAAGCAAGTATGAATTCATAAGCTTTTACTGTAGAAGGGCACATAAAGGTGGAGGGGTAGGCATCTGTAGTAGAAATGATATAGCATGTGAACAAGTCGTGGCTGGGATGACATTTCACTTAAGTTGCTGAAGGAAAGCCGAGGAGGATGAGTGAAGCCTCTGAAAACATCTAATACATATTTCCCTCCGCTTTGGAGAATTCCCTGATCTTTTTAAAACCACTGAAATACTTCTGGAGTATAAGAAGGGAATAAAAACTGACATCAAAAACTATAGACCAATATCATTAACTTCAGAGGTTGGGAAAATATTAGAGAAAATAACATTAAATCAATCTGAAGCATGTTTCATCAAACATAATCTATTTAACAATCTACAACATGGTTTTAGAAGAGGAAGATCTATTGTAACAGCAGTAGCAACTTTTATACATGAAATATTAAAGAAGCTAGATGAAGGAGAGAAGGTATCAGATACCTTGCTGGATAAGAGTAAAGCTTTTGATATTGTATAACAACAAAAACAATCAATTACTGATTAAATTATTTAATTGGGTAGATAAAAAAACTACTCACCAAGCGGTGGCAGAACGCACACAGAAAACACTCATGACTGGCAAGCTTTTGGGGCCAGTGGCTCCTTCTTCAGGCAGAAGAGTTGAAGGGGAAGGAAGAAGAGTGAAGGACAAAGACTTGAGAGGTCTAGGAAAAGAGTCAGATTTTGGGAAAGTCATCCAGATCCACAGGTCAGGAGAGACTTACCATACGGGATGAGAAGGAATGACTGATTTTTGGGGACTGCATCGGACAAGCAGGAAACAGTGTGTCAATTGTAAAAGGAATAAATAGTTCGTAACAACCAATTCAACCCACAAGATACTTCAATGGAGTGTACCCCAAGGAAGTATTTTGGGGCCTTTTCTGTTTCTTGTGTATATAAATGATTTAATTGAACCCCAAAACACCAAGCTTGTAAGCTATGCTAATGACAGATCTTTTGTCAGCTGGGGCCATGATATACAAACTACTACTTACAGTCAATTTTAATTTTCTGTCAGGTTATCTTACTGCAAATAAGCTATTTGTAAATGAATAGAAGACAATGGCAATGCAATTTATGCTTAACTATAATCAGAACATAACTCTATCTACACCTCCATTGGCCCTTAGCTAACAAACAAACACAATTTTTTGGGTATAACTGTTGATGAGCACCTGTCATGGAAAGAACATATAGACTATATTTGCAAGGAAATCACTACAAATGTGTATCTACTCAGCCTTCCTGGGCCATGATAGCTTGAGACAAATATACTTCAGAGTGATACATCCAGATCTTCAGTATAGTACTGAGATACTTGATGGGGCACCAGCTGTTTATACAGACAGATTCTTCAGGCTCCAAAAAAGGTAGTAAGAATGGTAGCCAAGGTAAACAGGTGAGAGCCCTGAAGAGAAATCTTCAGAAAATATAAAAGACTAACCATTTGCACTGTGTACATACTGCAGATAATAATGTTTGAGAAACAAAATCCAGAATATAATGTAACAAACAGTAATGTACATAAGAACAATACATGGGGGAGAAAAAAGACTGCAGACCGTAGTCCACATACAATAGGAGCCATCTTCTATAACAGACTTCTGTCTGACCTCAAGAGTGCTAATTTGAACATTTTAAAGAATATGCTTGAGGGTTTATTACTAGAGAAAAGCCGTTATTCAGTAGAAGATTTCAAGCTGCAATCTCTCTTTGTAATACAGTGTATATAGCATAAGTTTGTTTTTGCAACAAAAAGATGATAATTTCTGACCACTATTTGTATCAATTTGGGGACTTATGTATGCTAACTAAACCTTTGTATGTGTGAACTAAAATCTATAACAATATCCAAAAACTGGTTGTTATATGAACAACAAATAAATAAACAAAAAAAATCATAATGCAGAATGTAAGTATTGGCAAAATTGAATGAGAAGGAAAACCGCAATGACAATAACTTTTTGTCCTTCCCTTTAATAATGGAAGTTCTTGACAAACTGAAAGAAGTCTATTCTGTGCCTTGCAGCATGTGTTACAGCTGTGAAAATTTCACTAAAAACAAAGTGTTATTGAATGAAAGAACTGATTTGAAGGAGCTTCTGCTCAATCTCAACAATGATTACATTCTTGTTGTCAGTTAGTTTAGTCTCAATACTTCATCTTTTGCTCTTTTAATTAAATTAATTCTAAGCAAGACTTATCACTAAATATTGTCCTTGGAAATGTAACAAACAAAACAGAATCTCCCATAATTTTGTGTATTTAAAGAGCAATACATATCACAAATTTCAGCATGTTGTTGTTGTTGTGGTCTTCAGTCCTGAGACTGGTTTGATGCAGCTCTCCATGCTACTCTATCCTGTGCAAACTTCTTCATCTTCCAGTACCTACAGCAACCTACATCCTTCTGAATCTGCTTAGTTATTCATCTCTTGGTCTCCCTCTACAATTTTTACCCTCCACACTGCCCTCCAATACTAAATTGGTGATCCCTTGATGCCTCAGAACATGTCCTACCAACCGATCCCTTCTTCTAGTCAAGTTGTGCCAAAAACTTCTCCTCTCCCCAATTCTATTCAATACCTCCTCATTAGTTATGTGATCTACCCATCTAATCTGCAGCATTCTTCTGTAGCACCACATTTCGAAAGCTTCTATTCTCTTATTGTATAATCTAATTATCGTCCATGTTTCACTTCCATACATGGCTACATTCTGTACAAATACTTTCAGAAACGACTTCCTGACACTTAAATCTATGCTCAATATTAACAAATTTCTCTTCTTCAGAAATCCTTTCCTTGCCATTGGCAGTCTACATTTTATATCCTCTCTACTTCGACCGTGATCAGTTATTTTGCTCCCCAAATAGCAAAACTCCTTTACCACTTTAAGTGTCTCATTTCCTAACCTAACTCCCTCAGCATCACCTGACTTAATTTGACTACATTCCATTATCCTCGTTTTGCTTTTGTTGATGTTCATCTTATATCCTCCTTTCAAGACACTATCCATTCCATTCAACTGCTCTTCCAGGTCATTTGCTGCCTCTGACACAATTACAATGTCATCGGCGAAGCTCAACGTTTTTATTTCTTCTCCATGGATTTTAATACCTACTCCGAATGTTCCTTTTGTTTCCTTCACACCTTGCTCAATATAGAGATTGAATAACACTGGGGAAAGGCTACAACCCTGTCTCACTCCCTTCCCAACCACTGCTTCCCTTTTATGTCCCTCGACTCTTGTAACTGCCATCTGGTGTCTGTACAAATTGTAAATAGCCTTTTGCTCCCTGTATTTACCCTTGCCACCTTCAGAATTTGAAAGAGAGTATTCCAGTCAATATTGTCAAAAGCTATCTCTAAGTCTCCAAATGCTAGAAACGTAGGTTTACCTTTCCTTAATCTAGCTTCTAAGATAAGTCGTAGGGTCAGTATTGCCTCACGTGTTCTGATATTTGTATGGAATCCAAACTGATCTTCCCCGAGGTCGGCTTCTACTAGTTTTTCTATTCGTCTGTAAAGAATTCACATCAGTATTTTACAGCTGTGACTTATTAAACTGATAGTTCTGTAATTTTCACATCTGTCAACACCTGCTTTCTTTGGGATTGGAATTATTATATTCTTCTTGAAGTCTGATGGTATTTCGCCAGTCTCATACATCTTGCTCACCAGATGGTAGAGTTTTGTCAAGACTGGCTCTCCCAAAGCTGTCAGTAGTTCTAATGGAATGTTGTCTACTCCCGGGGCCTTGTTTCGATTCAGGTCTTTCAGTGCTCTGTCAAACTCTTCACGCAGTATCATATCTCCCATTTCATCTTCATCTAAATCCTCTTCCATTTCCATAATATTGTCCTCAAGTACATCGCCCTTGTATAGACCCTCAATATAGTCCTTCCACCTTTCTGCTTTCCCTTCTTTGCTTGGAACTTGGTTTCCATCTGAGCTCTTGATATTCATACAAGTGGTTCTCTTTTCTCCAAAGGTCTCTTTAATTTCCCTGTAGGCAGTATGTATCTTCCCCTTATCAGATAAGCCTCTACATCCTTATATTTGTCCTCTAGCCATCCCTGCTTAGCCATTTTGCACTTCCTGTCGATCTCATTTTTGAGATGTTTGTATTCCTTTCTGCCTGCTTCATTTACTGCATTTTTATATTTTCTCCTTTCATCAATTAAATTCAATATTTCTTCTGTTACCCAAGGATTTCTACTAGCCCTCGTCTTTTTACCTACTTGATCCTCTGCTTCCTTCACTACTTCATCCCTCAAAGCTACCCATTCTTCTTCTACTGTATTTCTTTCCCCCCTTCTTGTCAATTCTTCCTTTATGCTCTTCCTGAAATTCTGTACAACCTCTGGTTTAGTCAGTTTATCCAGGTCCCATCTCCTTAAATTACCCCTTTTTTGTAGTTTCTTCAGTTTTAATCTACAGTTCATAACCAATAGATTGTGGTCAGAGTCCACATCTGCCCCTGGAAATGTCTCTTAATTTAATACCTGGTTCCTAAATCTCTGTCTTACCAATTTAAGCATATAGAGGCTAAAAAGTAGGAAAAGAAGTTGAGAGGGCTGAACAAAAATAAAAAAAATAAAAAATAGCAAAGCATATACGTTTCTTATTAGCTAGTCCAAAATTCTTGCAATTCTTTTTGTTCTTTTCTTTGATTAAAAGGTTCCTTTTCTCATGTCCCGTTGACTTAATGAGGATACTTACCCTCATGGACCAGTAAATAGTGTCTAGGTGATATTATTTTATACATGTAAAAAACCTATGCTATGTAGAAAGTGATTCATTGCTCACCTTTGTAGTTGGATGTATAATACTAATCCCATTCTTATTTATTCCTACTATAATTACTTCAGGATATTTTGGTTCTGTGGCTTGTTTAACATCAAAGAAAGCAGAACCAAATGTTGGCCACTTATAAATGTATGTCAGGAATGCTTGTTTTGCTTCATCAGCTGTCATACCTAGATATAAAATATGAAATAAAAATTATAGTCAGGAGGTAATGGTGTGTGTGTTTTAACATACATCTGTTAAAGCTTCTTTAAAACAACCCATGCAAAGGTTGGTTTTTCTTTTCTTTCTCTTTACAGTTGCAGATTTATTCTTTAGGGAATAACAGGTTCACTGCATAGAAGCATAAATCTTTTCTGCAGGTTTCTGTTAAAGAATACCTCTTTCTACCTCTTTATAGAATAACAGGTTTATAGTACACAGGAATAAATCTTTTCTGCTGGTTTCCATAAAAGATCATCTCTTCCTACCACTATCACCTTAGGAAAAAATTAGTTCGCATACTATCCCTTCTTTATACTCATCATTGTTCCACATGTATGTTTTTATTGTGTACCTGTTTACAATAAATATATTACAAATCTGATGTAACTCCCTTTTGGTGACAGTAACATCTCTGCCAATCCCACTGAGCATTGCTATTTATTTTCCTAACATCATCAACTTGACATCACATTTTAAGGGGAAAAAAGCACACAAGCAAGACATCAGCCCTAACAGTTGACCACACATGAAAATTTGGACCATAATTCTCATAGTAGGCAGTTACAACTATCTGAAGATACACCTTTTAAACTTTTGCATACACTGTTTGTCATTTGCACAGCCCCACTGGGGCCACTTAATGTCCAAGTGCAAAGCACTTTACAGTGGACTGAGTAAGAGATTTGTCAAATTCTGTTTTGACATTGGTAACATGCTTTCTATATTGTGGCAAAGTGTGTGGTTTTTAATCTATAGCTGGTGCCAGAGATTTCTTTGCTTTGAACATTTTTATGTAGTGATGCACAAATGCAGTGTAAAAGAATGAAATGAATGAGTGTGTCATTAAAAAGTAGTGTAGCACTATTTAATTATTAACATCACTCATGTACATTATTTTCTTTGAATTTTAAAAATGCCATTGTTCAAGTGCATTTGCCAGAAATGCACTATTCTTCAAGGTGACTGGTATTATTAAATTGTAAATTGAAAATCATTATAAGAATATAATAGAGGGAAAAATTCCACATGGGAAAAATATATCTAACAACAAAGATGATGTGACTTACCAAACGAAAGTGCTGGCAGGTTGATAAATACACAAACAAACATAGAAAATTCAAGCTTTCGCAACCAATGGTTGCTTCATCAGGAAAGAGGGAAGGAGAGGGAAAGACGAAAGGCTGTGGGTTTCAAGGGAGAGGGTACGGAGTCATTCCAATCCCGGGAGCGGAAAGACTTAACTTAGGGGGAAAAAAGGTAAGTCTTTCATCTCCCGGGATTGGAATGACTCCTTACCCTCTCCCTTAAAACCCTCATCCTTTCGTTTTTCCCTCTCCTTCCCTCTTTCCTGATGAAGCAACCGTTGGTTGCGAAAGCTTAAATTTTGTGTGTATGTTTGTGTTTGTTTGTGTATCTATCAACCTGCCAGCACTTTCGTTTGGTGAGTCCCATCATCTTTGTTTTTAGAAAATATTATAATTATCATTAACCATAATAATTATACAATTGCTAAGGTTTATTCATTTTATTTATTTTGAGGTATGTATATAGCTGTAGCAGTCAACACAAGAATATTGTTAAAGTAATATTGAAAGTATATGTGCATGAGGTTGAAATATTAAGTCCTTTTATTACTTACTATTTTCCACGTAAAATAACATGTATGCTAGAACAAAATTTCACGTTACATCTTCTCCTTTCTCTTTCCTAGCCCTCAACAATCCACAAACAGGAGAGCTCTAGGCAGCTGAAGTGGGGCAGAGCGAGCAACAAAAACAAACTGCAAGCATGAAAGTTTAGAAGTTGTACTTTCTGAAGGTCATAACTGCATATTGCCAGAATTATTGCCCAAATTTTCACACGGGACTGACTACTGGGGCTGATATCTTGCTACTGTGGTGTTTTCTGCTTAAAATGTGTGGTCAGTTTGGTGATGTTACCTTCTAAGATGAGTTCACAATTTTTTTAGCTAATGCTCTTGCTGCTTGGTCTCCATACAATGTTTTTCTTAACTGAAATAGTTTTCCAAGAACACAGAATTGCTCATATCACCTGTCTCCCACATTAAATGAAATAAATCTACAATGAAATATGCTAGTTACAATGCTGTAACCACCCTGTACATACTTCTAACAAAACTCTGAAAATCAGAAAAATTCCTCAAACATTATAACAGACTATAATCCGCCCACTCTACATTAAAGGAGATTAAAAACAGTCCAGGTAACCAGAGGTAAATCTTTCTTAAACCACACATACAAGATTGTCTTCAGAATTCTACAAACTTTATAGACTTTAAGAAGGCATATGAATGTGATCATAGCTCTGTAGCATTGAAAAATCTTTTTTAAAAAATTGTACTCCAGCCAAAATTAGTAAGGTTGATAGAACCCAGCAAAAAATGTGTAGTGAATTTCAGAGGAAAATGTTCTGAGCTGTTTCTCATAAAAGCAGGTGCAAGACAAGGATACTGCTTGTCACTACTACTCTCCAGCCATGTATTTGAATGTACAGGATGGGTCAAAAAGGACTTTACAACTTTGAAATGATACATAAATTTATTGAGACAACTTATAGAATAGGTAGTTGTGTCATTTTGTAGCAAAAAACCTTATGTTTGATTCATGTAGAGGATCAGTATCCCATTATGCCACCAGGAGCACCAATACAGTGAACAGTTAAAATTGTCACTTTCACTAGTATTGTGTCTCTGGATACACTCGAATACTCTGTAATTCCACAGATTGATGCACATGACCAAGAGGGGATGGTTTACTATCAGCAGCACAGTGCACCATCTCATTTCCTCATAGAAATTTGAGGTTTCCTTGATAATTGCTTCCCAGGTCGGTGGATTGGCCTTGAAGGGACAATCGCACGGCCAGCTCACTCCCCAGACTTGATACCACTGGATTTCCTTTTCTAGGCCATGTGTTTCTTCATCCCCTACCAAATAATTTAGTTGACCTGAAAAGTTGGATCTACACTGCTGTCGCACAAGTTATGCCCAATTTTCTGTAATGAGTATGGGAAGAAACTGATTACTAGTGGGATGTTTGCCACATCACAAGTAGTAGTCACAGTGAACCAAAATGACAACTGACACTTTTATGTGAAACTTGAAGTTGTTTGCTACAAAATGACAAATCTACTGATTCTGTAAGTTATCTCAATAAGTTTCTTTAACATTCAAAATTTTTAAAGTCCTTTTTGACTCACATTGTATAATGAGAGAATGGAAATGTCTGGAATTCGCTATGTCCTTGCTATCCTGTCCAAAATGTTCAGGAAATTACTACAGGAAATTTGTCTCTGAATAGCCTTCAAAACACAGAAATTATGGTAACTGATCCATCACTTATTAAATAATCACAATGGAAGAGCAGGGAATTAAAAATGTAGGTAAATTTACATATTTAAGAGAAATCCTAACTTAAATCTATGTGCGGTAACAGAATAAACAAACTAACTAAAGTACAGTACATCACCAAGAATAAACACAACAAAAAAGGTTGCTCAGTAGACACAAAATTAAAACACTACAAAACAGTTACACAAATAAAACAGCATGCAAATGAAACCATTTTCAAAACAGCTAGCACTACAGAAATCTACAGAGTACTCAAGGTAGAAAGAAGAAAAATCAGAACATACATAAAAAAAAATACCAAAGAAACTAGCTTCTACTGAAACAGTGTACAAGGAAATGTAAGCAGTAATCTTAGTCCCAAAGAAAAGTTTTCCATTTCTGAAATATTCTGTAATAACAATTGTTGAAGAAAAAGTCAATGGACTGATAAATGTAGTGTGTGTAGTTACCAGCATTTTGTTTGTAAGCTGAGCTAATGCTCTTCTTCCAGTCACTTGCACTTTGTAGTTTGTGTAAATCATTGGGTACAAGTGTAGATAACATGTCACTGCAAATGAAGATGGTATAAATTAATGTCATCCCATACCGATTAAACTATATTGCTTAATTCCTGCTACATATTTCATGCTACTTACGGAATGAATTGAAGTTGTAGTGTATTGTCACCAAATTTAGCTCTGTATATGAGAGCAGCAAGCTTAATTGTGTCAGCCTTGGAACATTTGTGATAACCTGCAAAACAAAAAATTGACATTAAAGCATTCTTTATCATTATATGTCTACAAATTTTGGAAATAAAATCACTGTTCTTTAAATATACAATATCCTTAGTGGAATAACTTTGTGAGGTAGGGAGGTGAGGTCTGCAATGGGGACCACTCAACCTTGAGAGGCCAAATGAGGGGCTACTTGAATAAAGGAGTGGTATCATCAGCTTCATATAATGGCAACAATGGCTGGAAGAACTGGTGTCACATTGATCACATGTCCCACGATCATAGATCATTCCTTCTATTGTCTTGTAGGCAGCAGTCCACAAATTCGAACATCCTTGAGTGGTGTTTATATTTCACATTTCTCTCATTAGTAGTAACCCGCAATTTGTTTAATAGTTACATTCCTGACTAAAGGCATTTGTCAGCAATTTTATGGAGAAAAAATCACTTATAGAATTCACAATCTAAATTTGAAATGTGAATTTCCAAAATTAATATCAATTCTACATCGTAAAGAAGTACTTAACTGGCAAAATGAGAATAACAAAAGCACAGAAAACCAACAAACATTTGTTAAACCAGAAACATGAAGAAACCTCAGATAACTTCTTCATCAAAAGAACATAATACACTGGTAATAGCAAAAACATAAAGATAATCCAAAAACAGGAAACACCAAAGAGAAGCAATGATTTTTTTATGGTTAGCTCCAGGGCATATCCTGCAGCAGCATCTGGATCAAGCATCATCAAGGAGTCAGCAGCATGTATGATTAAGCCAGCTACAAGTAGCAGAAGGACCCACAATGAAAATTCACAAACAGATATATAATTGCAGAACAAGTCAGTCCGAAAATCATGTAAGAATGAATCACTTTTAGTTGTGCATTTAAATATCATGCCTTTAAAAAATAAAACTGATGATATGAGTATTCTTTTAGGAAAGAACAAAAACATCATATTATATGTTTATGATTGTTGGTTAAGTGAAGGTCAGTTGGATTTGTGTGTACCACCTGGCTTTAATTTAGTCACAAGCTTTTATACAAAAACACAACAGCGTGGTGGAGCTTTAATATACATTAGTAGTTACCTATATTTGCAGTATAGTGTCTTTAACCTTGCTGATTAACACATAGGAAATGTGCTTGAAGCAGCTGCAATGCTACTTTCAACACTAAAACTTATTATCGTATCGGCATACCATACTCCAGACAGTGACAGGGAATTATTTTCACAGGTCTTAGAAAATTGATCTTACACTTTGCAAATTTAAGCAAATACAGAATATTAATCTTTGGAGATATAAACTTTGGTTTGAGGCTATAGACATCAAAACATTTTTATCTACAGAAAATGTTAATATCCCATGATCTGTATTGTGTTAATAACAATCCAACAAGGCAGTCATCCTGTCTTGATAATGTCATCACCAATGTTGAAAAAGCCCTGTATGAGTTGGGTTGTTCAGTACTTACTTTCTTTCAGACCATGAAAGTACACAGTGAAAATAAAAAATTAATAAACTTATATCTGACTGCCGCAAAGCAAAGCATATTAGGCTATTGGATGATGAAAATATTGACAACTACATGACACAGTTGCAGAGTATTAGATGAATTGACATCCTACTTGAAAGTGAGAACATTGTGAAAGCATTTACAGTTTTTATCAATGTACTCACAGACTCTTTTAAGAGCTGTTGCCCTAAGGTTCTGAAAATAAATATGTTAACAGCCCAAAAAGATGACTCTACATCCAAGTGGTTCACACACACTCTCCAGAGGCTTAGAACATTAGTTACAATTTATTGTGATAAATATAAAAATTATGATGCCGACAAAGCTAGTTACATTAAGTTAAAGAGCAAATACACATCAGAAATCAGGTTGGCAATGTGTAAAGCAAACAACAATTACTTTAGTAAGTCCCACAACAAGTTTTAAGCTGCTTGGCATGTTTTAAAGACTGAACTGGGGAGAAGCAAGAATTATAAGTGACGACTTAATGTCAGTATTGCGCACCATATGACTAAATGTCTATTTTGTTAATGTTTGTGACATAAGTTCCTCTACTGCAACTGAGTCAAATAATAAATATGAACATAATCTAAATGATGCTATCTCTTTTCTACAACAATCTGAATACATTTCTTCTACATGTGAATAGAAAGAGGTTCATTTAAGTGATATCATGAAATCAATTGCAAGAAATTTATGGTTTATCTAATTTTGTAATTAAAAAATAGGAGACAATAATTGTTGACCAATTTCTCTAATACCCACTCTATTGAAAGAAGATCCAACTCCAAATCCAAAAGCATCTATCTGCCAAGAACATTCTCAGTAATTCTCAATATGGATTCTGACCAGGCTTATCAACTGTGAAAACAGTGGAAAATATTATTTCTTCCAGTTTGCCTGTGTTTCAATCCACACTTTCTGTAACTGTCATACTTGTTGGCCCAAATAAAGCTTTTCACTCTGTCAGCCACAGAATTCTATTAAAAAAGCTCTTCCCTTATGATTTCAAAGACAAAGTGCTGTCTCTGATTACATCTTATCTGAGTGAGAGAAGACAAATTTTACCCATTAACAAAAACAACTCAGACACTATGGGTGTCACACAAGATGACCCACAATGTTCTGTACTCGGATACATCTTCTTCTTCTTCTTCTTCTTCTTCTTCTTCTTCTTCTTCTCTCTCTCTCTCTCTCTCTCTCTCTCTCTCTCTCTCTCTCTCTCTCTCTCTTTCCCCCCCCCCTCCCCCACATGTGTACTGTATAACACACACTGTTTCTCCTTGTCATTCTACATGATGCATTTATATTGAATGACTACTGATTGTGTCCAGTAAAAACCATATATTTTTTCAACATGTTAAAAATGTAGAACTTCTTATACAGTTATACAACATATGTAAAATGATGACATCAGTTGCACGGGGAATACTTAAAGATGGATCAATAAATCAAATCAATACATCAATCAATAATTGTCATAAATTACAAGAAAATATAGATAGAAGTTAGAGAAGAATTCAAGGAAGGAAAAAGGAGCAAGAGAAGATGTGTAAGAGAACAGTAAAGGGCAACTGAAAAAAATGGAAACTAAGACCATATGAGCAGAAAATGCTAAGTAAATGCCATGTAGTACATTCCTTTCTTAAAAGTTTAAAACACTGATTTTAGAAAGGAGATCAGTTTAATGTGAGCTATGAAATGAGTACCTAATTCTACACTGGTATGTGGCACAAGTTGTCAACATGGAATATTGTATTGGATATTAGTGCAACAGAGTTTGTAAGTTTATAAAAAGCAAAAATTTGCTTCAGAAATTGTAAAATTACAAGCACACAGAATTTCTGGCCAGTATTTATCTTCAGAAGGCAAAATTCCACGCACTGCTACAGATAAACTTATTTAAACATAGAAAAATGAATGCCTAGTATGTGGAACTGTTAGTTCCTTCCTCAGGGGCAAAAGAGTAGTAACATTCTCACGCACTGGAAAGCCCCAGCATATAATTTTAGTCAATGAGCAGTAACAATAAAAGAATACTTATTTATTTTACTATAAGAAAGACCAAATTATTTTTCATGAATAATTCTGGTTTATTGTATAAAAAGATAATCATATCATAGATGTTTAGAGAGAGGACTGTTGCACATTCCAGGTTTTTAAATAATTAACAACAAAATTCCCTTGTGTAACGAATACATTTATGATAGCTCTTTTTCTAGATCTTCAACATATGCAGGTAATATTAAAGACTGTATGCAACAGAAGAGCCAAATTGGGCATGGTCCAGCTGCTTTGCGCTTCTACCACAACCATTCACATAATGTGATTTTGTATAGGTCTCTGTGGCAATGCCTCAGACTTGACGCAGCTCTATAGATGAATTCAGTATTAGCAGCAGTCTTTTGTGCTTTGGAGTTGAAAATGAACAGCAGCACTGTCAGCTATCAAGGTTCTTCTTTCATCATCTGAAGTACAGAGCTTCCTCAAAAAGAATGGCACATGATACCTTATTGTTCATTCAAAATAACTGTAGCATGCAATTTTTTGTGTGTACATGTCAGTATCACTGGGTAATATTTGCATTTCAAATGCAAAACAGCTCCATTCACTTGATAAGCATTCAGTATGCACATTTTAGTTTAAATTTATGTCTACATTTTCTCATAGAAATTATGGTCTGTTCCAACCTTTCCCTAATCTATCCTTCTTCTTTCCATGAACAGGAAACTAAGAGTTCTGAAAGTTACCTATTTTTACATTTATGTGTCTGTGTTACTTGTAATTTCCATCCTAGTCCTAAGTATAGACCAGAATTTATATGTGGCTAATCATACTGACAGTCCTACCAAGAGGAACAACTTGTAAATTAAAATGTGTAGACTCATGAGTCACTTTGTCTTTCATTGTATTTATTTTGGCAGAATGCAACTGTATAGTTTGGAACCACACAGTGCTTGGACCATATGCTATGAGAAACCCACTCACTTTGAGGAGAGCCACTGGAGATGCTTTTAGAGATAACAAAGGATGTGACAAGTATAACTCTGGAAGTGGCATGAATGATGAAAGATGATGAAGGAAAGGGTAGGGAGAGAAGGAAAGAAACATATTCTTCATCTATGAAGTCTGATCAGAAACTAGGATTACAAGACCAATATTCTTGGAGTGCATTAATTCTGATACACATGCTTGGCAACTGTGTAGAGTTTCAGCCACTTACCACCTACAGCACTAGTTATAGGTAATCACAAATGGTCAATCATTTGGAAAACTGGTCTTGTGAAGAAACCTGCTCAGTTATTCCATTTCTATGGGTGAAAAAAATTTAACACAGCAGGAATTCATTGGCCACTAGTAGAGATTTACAGAGTGACTGTAATGTCTCATCAATATGTCACAAAATGGTGTCAAACGTCTGCAGCCTGTAGAGAAAACATCAGTGATGAGTGCTGCAGCAGCTGACCAGACATGACATCAATAGAATGAACGCAGCTGTTATGGAGGAGCTGATTCAGGACAACAAGAGGAGCACCTGGGAGGCCGATGATTCACTTCAGATGAGAAGGTGAAATACTTCATGATAACATAGCTGGACATGCAGGGACAGAGTTTTTACCAGAATGGTATATTCAAACTCATCCCATGAAGTGACAAATGCCTAAACCAGCTATGGAGACTATGCCAAAAAATAATCTAATGCATGTACTATCAGTTGGCTACACTGATTGTATTGTGATGTCCGGAATTAAAAAAAATAGGTGAAGGGAAGTGGTTCTATTTTTACTGGAATGAACTTATTGATGGACATCACAAAAATTTATTTTACCTATAATTTTTTTTTTTACTCATCGAAGAAGACAACACAACACATATAAAAGAAATCATCACACTAATATTATCCACAGAATGATCGTTTCACAAGACACTTTCTAACTCGACTGATTCTTAAGACTGAACAAGACTCGACTGACTCTACTCTCTCTCTGGACCACAGCCTCTTCACGTCCCTCTGGACCAGAGATTTCAACTGTGATTATCACGCCGATTATTTAATTATATTAAAAATAAAGATTCCAAGACTTACCAAGCGGGAAAGCGCCGGCAGACAGGCACATGAACAAAACACACAAACACACACACAGAATTACTAGCTTTCGCAACCGATGGTTGCTTCTTCAGGAAGGAGAGGGAAAGACGAAAGGATGTGGGTTTTAAGGGAGAGGGTAAGGAGTCATTCCAATCCCGGGAGCGGAAAGACTTCCCTTAGGGGAATCTTTCCGCTCCCGGGATTGGAATGACTCCTTACCCTCTCCCTTAAAACCCACATCCTTTCGTCTTTCCCTCTCCTTCCTGAAGAAGCAACCATCGGTTGCGAAAGCTAGTAATTCTGTGTGTGTGTTTGTGTGTTTTGTTCATGTGCCTGTCTGCCGGCGCTTTCCCGCTTGGTAAGTCTTGGAATCTTTATTTTTAATATATTTTTCCCATGTGGAAGTTTCTTTCTGTTTTATTTACATCGTCGATTATTTAATTAATCGTACAGCCGCTGGGCGCGCGCTTGGCACGTCATTTAAATGGGGTTAAACGCACACCGCGAGAGGCGTGGGCTAGCGGTGTCTTACAGGTATCGCCACAGTATGAAAAAAATGTATATATTTCACTGCAGGCTTTGTAACCTTAGTTTCAGTTCACCCATCATTGTTTTAGAGAACAAGTACATAGTTATAACAAAAGAATGTATTCTACACCACATGTTAGTGTGAAACCAATAAACACTTGTAAATTTACCACTTTTATACTCTGCTAAGAAAGCACATTACTATTGAACCAGAATATTGCGAAAAAAAATTCACTTATTATTGTGACACTAATAAATTTATTCAAGAGAAGGAAGGGATATCATGTGAAAATAATATTTTTGTCTAACACATAATTTATTTAAAAGATACTAGCAAGTAATAAAAGCAGAGTTAGTGCTTGTAACGGTCATGTGGTGTTATTATTATTATTATTATGATTATTATTATTATTCCTTCATTTCCAGTGTCCTTTATCCAGCCAATGCCAGGCCAAGACTAGTATGGTACTTCTTCAAAATCATGGAGAATCAACCACACCCACATTTAGGCTATTATTATAATCTGGTCACGAATCCCAAAGGCATTTTAAAGATACTGCCAGCCAGCCTCCCCTCCCTTCCCCTCCTCTCCCCTCTAAAGAGGAATCTATATATCCCTTCTGTATGCATCTAATGTGACTGCATGGTCAAGTGACATTGTTTTCCAAGTTGTTTGCACATTGTGTATCTCATGTGAGAAACAGCCCAGTATTTACCGAGATGGATGTGAAAAATGCCTAAAAACCACATTCAGGCTTGCCAGCAAAACCTGACACCACTGTTAATGTTTGGGGCGAGTTCAATCTGAGGCCAGAGTGCCTCCTTACGTCCTGGTAGCAGGTGCTTTAACTTACTCAGCTATCCAGGTAGGTACTTTTATTATTATTGTGTAATTTTGACCAACTTGGATCACCTCAAGCCTTATCACAATGAGCTTAGAAATTTGCTTTCTTCTGCAGCCTGAATTTTCTTTTTTCTTAAGCATGCTCCTCAGTCCAGGAACTACTTCTTCTGGTCATAATCTTAATTCAGACGAGATCTCTGTCAAGCTTATCTTCAAGTTTGATGCCTTGTTCTTAGAGGCCTCCTTTGCTGCTTACAAACCTATGTATCTTGATTTTGAACTTTGTAGCAAAAATCACAAAGACTTTTTAACATTCTGTTGCTCATTCATTTGAAGTGGGTATAAGAATTTGTTTGTCCTTTGTGCAGTTTCTGTTATATTCTCCCTTTTGTAGTAACTTATTTTTCAAATCACTTTTGTTGGATTTTCTGGTAATTGGGTTTTAGAGTTGGTTTTACAATTGCTTCACAAATCTTTGTGTTTCCAATAATAATGTACATGTTTGTCACATGTTGTAATGGTGTAATTTTAATTATGGACAGTGGTCTCAAAAATATATGTAAGCTCAATTATACAGTGATTCTTTTACTAGATTGCTTTAGGTCATAATTGTTTCTATTAAATTTAACAACAAAATGACATCATCATCAAAGGCTAGGCAATCTGCTTTGTTCTCTTCAGGTTTGGTCTCAAGTCACATTTTGTGCATTAACTGCTGTCTCCAGATCTTTTCAAGAAACATATAAAAAGCACAGAAGAAAAGTTGTCACATGGTCTGACAACTGCTGTAACCTCAAAGTGACAGACATGTACTATAGGTGACAGACATGTATTATAAAGGCATGTGCATGAAGGTAATTTTAAGCAATTGGAACTTTTGTCCTGTTGAGTATCTTTTCCTAAAGCCATATTGGTATTTGTCTATTTGGTGCTTTATTTTGGTTTCGAAGCAAGAGAATTCTGTGTGCAAATTGTAGGAAGTAGAGCCTCCTGTAATTGATAACACTTTTCATGGTCTTTATTGAGCAATGAATGGCTAAATACAGTCTTCCAGAATTCACATAATTTCCTTGTTCTAAAATTCTTCTGTTAGCTTTTTTTACCTCCAATTAGTTTCACAGGGCTTATTCCAAATTTCTGTGACTTCTGAATGTAGCAAAGGTGCCTTATTTTCAACTGAATAATGTGGCAATTTCATCTTTGTAAGGTCAGTTGGACTGCAACTCCTCAGTGTGGATTTTTCAATCTTGGGCAGTTAGAAGGTTCTTAAATTAATCAATATGATTCTTATAATTTTCTTCATTTGACATTTACTGTGTATCATCTTTTACTGGCTGCACCATAACCAGGGTTATAGGCCCTGAGTTTCTTTTTGAATCACCTATAAAACTTTCTTGCTTCATTCTTCATTACATTTTTTCCCCTTATTGATTCCAAAAATTCATTTCATAGAAATCATTTTGAGTTCTAATTAATTTAGCTGTTTGAGCTCATCAGATTTTGAAAGTTCAATACTGAATGTAGTTTAATCTCTTCTTAGTAGGGTTTCTTCTTGAGAGTTATTTATAGATGTCATTTTTATTATAGATATCATTCCATCCAACATGTTCCTTATTTCTTTTGATTTTTTTTAAGTTCCTTGGTAGCCTCATTAAGCATTTGTTTTTGTTATTAAAACCATAATCTAGCTCTTTCATGAAACTATGCAATTCTTAGCTTCAGTTTGTTAACGTGATCTGTTCAGAAGTGTTACTGGTATTTTTAGGGACGAGATGAAACTTTTTGTGGGTATGCAGTGCTCCAAGTCCACATTTATGTATTTTATGGTGTTTAACATTCATGACTTCAAAGCTTTTTTACTCAAAATCACAACATGCTATTTGAAACTCTACAGTTGTTTGGACAATGGATTGTCATGTAACCTACTGTATAGCTTTTAGACAACTACAATTTATCTTTTTTCTATTCACTAAAGAGATACTACAAAGTAGTTAGGCAATAACTTTTTATTTTTAACCTCAAACACCTTGAACTGAAAAATCTAAGTCAGTGCAAAGAATAGTAATAAAAATTAAAGAAGACTGTCCATGTGCTCATCACCACAGAATATTGCTGCATTTCACTGTGCATTCATAGATATTCTTCTGGTGACTCCCACACAGCCTCTCCCTCCTGCTGTAGAGCGTAGCTCCAGGAATGTAGGGGGGCATTTATATTTCACCTGACATCCAGCTCTCATCTGTGCTGAAGGCATTGCTTGAACTTCCTCAGCTTCCAGTGTTGGCAGTGATGGTACCACATCCACTTGTGGTACCAAGACAGTGTCATCCATGTCCAGTAACATGAAAAATGAAAAGTGTTCAGTATGTAAGGTCTCTTTAGTTGGTGACATATGTGCATGTTTGATCTGTTCCATACATACTACTTGGCTCCTCCCATTTTGATCTATATGCATGATATATTCGTCCGATGAGTGCACTCTGTATGGCCCAAAATATGAGGGCTTCAGCAGTCACTTTGCAGCATCTATCCATAGCATCACACATGTACATGACATTGTGCATGAATGTAATTACTGCCCCATGTCTTGAGACATCGGATGGGCAAATTCTGGCAATATGCACGCGCACCGTTTGCAGCACACATGGCAATTCAGTGTGTCATGCCCCAGTTTGATCACTGAAGAATTCTGCAGGTAATCATAATAGTTCAACATAAACCAATTCTGTAGTGGATGCCGCTAAATATGCTTTTAATGCAGTACGAAGGCCCAACAAAATCAGTGGCAAACCTGACAACCAAGATTGTGCATGGCACTTTAACATTGCTTTTAACATCCTATGCCAGTGTTCCACCATTCCATTGCTTGTTGGGTGATATGCCATGGTATGATGATGGTGGAAACTGCAGATGTTGGCCAATTCTGAGAACAACATCGATTTGAACTGAAGCAGTTTGTCTGTGGTGAAATGCAAAGGGCAGTTGAAATGTGAATTCCACTACAAAAGAAATAGCTGTGCCACCGTTTCTGGGGAAATGTCCAATAATGGAACTACCTATGCCCATCTGGTGAAGCAGTCCACTACAGTGAGGAGGTAACGGTATCTTTTCGATGGCAACAGAGGTCTTATGATGTCCAGGTGCACATGTGTGAAAAGTTGTTTCGTAAGTGGGAAGTCTCCTACCACTTTATGCACATGTCATCCAACCTTGGCCTCTGACACTTTAAGCATGTTTTTGTCCAACTACGGCACTCCTTATTTATATTGGGCCACACAAATCTGTCCATTATCAGCTTAATGCTGGCATTTATTCCCAGGTGAGCAAGCCCATTGATGCTGTCAAATAATTGTCATAGCAGTTTCTCAGGTGCAAAAGGGTATCAGTTTTCCCTGTGATAAGTCACATCAGACTTAGAAATAATTCACCAGCAGATCATATTTGCCACAGACATAACCCAGATGTACTATTGCAATGGAATTCGGCAAGTTGTTGGTCTGTCTCTTGTGCAGCACTGACTCCTTGTAGTCAATAGCCTGAGAGATTGATTCCAACTGAGACAGGAAATCAGCCACAACATTCTCTGCTCCTTTTATTTGCTGCAGTCTGTCATGAATTGGGCACTAGATTCGAGTTCTCTAAATTGTCGCAGTGAGCAGCCATCCTTGTCCCTACTGAAGATGAAAGTAACCGGCTTGTGATCTGTGAAAACCGTGAATGCTCTGGCTTCCACTTGTGGCCTTAAGCCAAGCTTTGTAAATTGCCAGCAATTCCCTATCATAAGCACTCCATTTAACTTGTGATAACATAAACACACAAGAGAAGAAACCCAAGGGCTGCCAGTGGCCTTTGACATGCTGGTGTAGAGTTGCGCCAATCGCTTGCTGGCTAGCATCCACAAAAATTGTCAGTCACACCTAGGAACCTGGTGTGCCAACATAATTGCCTGACATGGACACACCTTGTTCTTATCAAGTGCCATCAGCATCTCAGGTGTCAACTGCTGACATCGTTTGCCCACTGTGGCCTTGCCAACTAATGCTGAAGTCCAAGGTGCCTGGATGGCAGCTGCATTAGGCAGATGTTGCCTATAGAAATTAACTGCTCCAATAACTGGTGTAGCTAGTGATAATCAATAGGGTGAGCCATCTCTTTGATAAGGGCAAGTTTATCTTGCAGTGGGCTGATACCAGCTTCTGTCACTGAGTAGCCCAAGAATGCCACCTGACATCATCGAAGCAGTTTGATTCATTGACCAAAATGCCATATGCATCAATGTATCGGTAAACAGTCTTTAGATGCAGTTCATGAAATTTCTTGGCTGCTGAAAAGACCAGGACATTGTCCAGGTATGTGAAGCAGTACGGTAAAGCTCTTAGTACTTCATCAACAAACTGCCATCAAGTTTGTGGCACAGTTTTCAAACCAAACAGCATACAGAGATATTCGAATAAGCCAAATGGCTGTCTTTGGTATATCAGCAGATGTGATTGGTATTTGGTGATATGTTCTCCAGCAATTAATGACACTAAAAATGATCGTGCTCCCAGTGCATGCATAAAACCCCTAATACGTTGTATTGGATAATGACTGGGAATGATACCGGTATCGAGTGCCTGGCAGCCTCCACATGGTCTCCAAGTCTTGTCTTTCTTTTTTACTAGATGAAGTGGCAACGACCATGGACTGTCAGATCTATGGATGACTCCTGAGCATAATTGTTCTTCGAATTCTACCTTCACTGTGGCAAAATTATCAGAAGGTAACTAGTATGGCTGCTGAGACACTGATTGACCGGGTGTGGTCTTGATCTAATGGACTGTATTGTGCTTAACTGCCTGTGCACACAGCACAGATTTGCAGTTTGCTACATCTGGCATCACCCTCTGTCTGTTATCAAATGTAGGCAGAGAACTTCATCCTAGGGTGCCTTTGATGCACTGCATAGCCCAGTGGATGCTCGACAAACCAATAACTACTTCAACTGCGTAATGAAACAAGAAATCCACACCCAGTATTGTGTCTGACACAACAGCAATCATGAAAGTCCATGGTAAATGTTCTTGGAAAGCAAGTTTTACATCTATCTGAGATTCAAGTTTTACATCTATCTGATATTTTCCATAAGTCATTATTGAAGTCTGGTTCACTGGCTAAATGGCTCTGAGCTCTATGGGACTTAACATCTATGGTCATCAATCCCCTAGAACTTAGAACTACTTAAACCTAACTAACCTAAGGACATCACACAACACCCAGCCATCACGAGGCGGAGAAAATCCCTGACCCCGCCGGGAATCGAACCCTGGAGTCTGGTTCACTGCTGTGAGTTTTGAGATGGAGGAAGCTTCACATCGGAACTTCTATTAGGCAGAGCACTGATGTCTGAACCTAAGTCGATTAGATAAGTGCAGCCAGATTTAACATCCCCGACATAAAGTCAATGGGACATTGAGGGTAAATGAAAAAAGGAAAACTCACCATTAGTTGCCCATCCACCATTAGTTGCCCATCATCACTCTCACCTCACAGTGTTAAGTACTGGTGCTCAAACTCACAACTGGGGGCTCCTATCACCAGTTGCTGTCACCATTTAAGTGAGAGTAGGGTGGTGTGCACCATGTCGCCTGGTTTCCAAAGCGACAGTAGTTCCAGCAGATAGACATGTTGCCATCTCCTTGCTCTTGTTATATGTGCCTGCCTTGCCTCTGAGCATTGTCAATATCTGTTGCTGCAAGCTGTCAATGTGATTTCCTATCTCATCCAGTTATTGATGTTATAGTATCACTGCAGCTTCCTGAAGGTCTGTACTGTCGCATCTGAATGTCACAGATGACTGTACCATGAACCTAATGTGATATTGACCTTGTTAGCTACTAGAGCAATGGTGAAACATCACATGCCTTGGAAAGAGCCACAGCCACTCCAACTGCCACTGGCAACTGTGCGTACCAAACATGTCGCAGTATCATATCTGTCAACTTAGTGTCATTGACTAAGGTTCGCAGGTGCTACCAAAATTACAAAGGTGACTTATCTCCTATCTTCACGCCTCGTAGTGCTTGTTGGATACATTGTTCCATTGGTTGATGTAGCCTCTCAAGGATTAACTGTTTAAAATGCATATACTTCTACCTGGTATGCAGGTGGAGTATTATATCTGCACTGATCGTTGCTGTTTTATTATCAAGCACACTAACAGCAATCATAAATTTAGTATCTTTGTTTACAGTGCCATGGTGCTGGAAAGTCAGATCAAGCATTGTAAGCCATAATTCAGGTTTATCAAGCATGAACTGTGTGTGGGTGTCTGTTCATCTTGCTATTGTTATCCGCCAAATGGCTGTTCCTTGATGCAGTAGAAAAGTTCAACACAAAGTTTTCCTGGTTTTCAATGTTGTGTCATAAATCTTTGATGTGCTTCAACAAAGTGTCGTGCCAATCCATAGTAATCTGTGTGATGCGTGGATGAGGTGACTCTGCAGTAGACAATACTGAATGGTGCTACATTTGTTCGTCTACAACAGAATTCAATATACAGGGCCACCACTTTGGCCAACTACAGCTTATCTTTGTCCACTAAAGAGATTCAATGAAGTATTCAGGCAACAACTTTTTATTTTTAAGCTCAAACAATATGAACTGAAAAATCTTTGTCAAAACAAAGAATAATAATAAAAATCAAAGAAGAAATAAGATAGTCCATGCACTCGTTGCCACAGAATAATACTGCACTTCACTGCGCATTCACAGATATTCTTCTGGTGACTCTCACAAGTTCATGGTGAAAACCCATTGACATAAAATGCATGCTGTGATTTTTGAAAAGGGAAACCAGTCTCCACCATTACAACTGCTTCTTTTTTAAGCAGGATAACTTCTGATGATTTTCCAGTAATTCTTCTTTCACAATGAAGCAACTTCAATAAATTTACTGTTTACAGTTTCCATTGTAAAAAGTAACAAAATTTCTTAAATGATGTAATCATATATGCAATACAAACATTTTTTTAAAAAAAAAATGTTAAATAACTCAACTAAAAATGTGTACTGTACCTCTAAGATATTTTGGTATCTCCTGAGGATAATGAAATATTGTGTCAGCATATTTGTCTTTGCCAGGCACAACATTTATCCAGAGCTTCCTCATGTAAAATATCTGATACTGAAATTGAACGGCACTCTCTGCAACAAAATCAGAAGTCTGATGATAACCAAACTGTATAATGTTATAATACTCACTCTCAAAGTCATTAGGGACAGGTCTTTATCACTTACTGTGTGATATCTTGATATTAACCTTACAGACTAGTTCACACAAAAGCTTACTCAACATAGAAAATATTATGTTCTACTAATACATCAAATATTAAATATATTCATGTCTACTGTAATAGGCTGATTTGGTATCTAATTCAATACAATTAAGTCAAGAATGCCTTGACTTAATGAAATTCAAAATTTACTTACAAGAAGTCATTTTTTGTATGTTGGGTGTTGTTTTATTTTGAAATGAATCAGCAAATCAAGCTGTAGCATACTAAAGTTTTGTTATGCTTATAGCAAGTTATGATCCACCCAGCAGTCTGGGACAAATATCATCTGATGATGTTCCTAATAAGGTGCAGGCACAACTGTCACAAATGTAAAAGCCACAAGCAAATTGAAAAAAGGTGCAATTTTAGTTGGACTGGCATTCGGCTGTAGTATAAGCAATTGCTGCTGAGTTTGTTTGAGTTTGAAAAGCAAATAATGAAATCTTTATAGTCTCTGGAGGCTAGTCTGTCATCATAAGGATACAAAAATCAGGCACAGAAACATGCCTCACACCATAGCTATTGGTAATGCCCGTAAAACTAAAATACTCATAATGTAAATACCAGCCATCAAAGTCTACATCGTATGATCAATTGGGAACATCATTATGCAAATGACAGGCAACAAGAAAATACAAGACTTAAAGATGTAAACATGAATAAAAATATTTCCAGAATGAAATTTTCGCTCTTGCAATGGAGTGTGTGCTGATTTTGAACTTCCTAACAGATTAAAAATGTGTGCCGGACCAAGACTTGAACTCAGGACTTTTACCTTTCGTGGGCAAGTGCTCTACCAACTGAACTAGCCAAGCATGACTCACGACCCATCCTCACAGCTTCAGTTCTGCCAGTACCTCATCTCTTACCTTCCAAACTTCACAGAAGCTCTCCTGCAAACCTTGCAGAACTAGTATTCCTGGAAGAAAGGATACTGCAGAGACATTGCTCAACTACAGCATAGGGGAAGTTTCAAGAATAAATTTTTCACTCTGCTGCAGAGTGTGCACTGATATGAAAGTAGGAGATGAGGTACTGACAGAATTCAATCTGTGAGGATGGGTTTCGAGTTGTCCTTGGGTAGCTCAGTCAGTAGAGCACTTGCCCACGAAATGCAAAAGACCCAAGTTCGAGCCTTGATCCGTCACACAGTTTTAATCTGCCATGAAGTTTCATGAATAAAAAACTTTTAATACGTAATTCAAAGAATATGGTAAACTATGTGAATGAATATTTTAGCATTAACTATTAAACTGCAGAACAACTCATAGAAACACATTGTGTGACAATGAAAAACTATGTACATAACATAATGCTGCTGGTACCCTTCTTGAAGAAGTAAGTGAGTGGTGTGATATACTAATAAAGACAGCTATATGAGCTTCCAGGGTATTTTCTCAAGGACTCCATAAGCATTACTAATTCACCTATATAAGTAGTCTTAAAGCATTCTCGTGTAACATGAGGAATGATCCATTAACACTTTATTGCTGTTGAGATCAAGTGAAACATGTCATAGTGAAATAAGTGAACATTACAGCCCTGTTTCTCTGTAATCCTTTTCAAAAATAAAACTCAGGTGATGGGTTACTAATTTTAAAAGAACTAGCTGCAGCAAAATGTACAGCACCCATCTCCACAAACCTGAGCAAACTGGTTGACAAATATATTACTTACTAGTGTTTCAAAAATAATAACAATAATAGAGTATAAAATAAAAAAACCTTTATGCACTGAAAACATGGGGAGTATCCAATAAATGACTTCAATCTTAACTAGAAAACAGTGACAGAGTGCAATGGTAGAGATACTTCAAATGGATCTAAATGTATACACAAACATATTTTTGGATAAAAATACATGGTCCAATCACATCACTGTGCCCATCTCCTGTGTATGATGTCAGTAAGCCAACTCACAGACAAGAGGTGACACCACTAGCAATGGAGGGTATATAACGCATGTAGGGTGGAAGGAGGAACAGTGCACTCAACATAATGTGAAAACAAGAGTGATTTGTCTGATGTCCAGCAGGGCATGATCATTGGCTTTCAGGCCATGGGTGGAAGCATTCCCAAAATGGCAAAGTTTGTAAAGTGTTTGCATACTGCCATGGTTAAATTATACCGTGCATGGCAGAATGATGCTATCTGAAACTCACACCAAGGCAACTCACCATAGGCCATAGATGAAGGGTGAATGATGGCTGCGGAGGTGTGTAGGCACAAAGAGACATGCAACTGTTGAGCAACTGACCACCCAAATGAACTAAGGGGCTACCAACAGTGTCTCCTCGTTGCTGTTCACTGTTCAGTAAACATTGGTGCATATAGGCCTCTGCAGCATGTGTCTGGTTAATGCATGCATACTGCCTGCTGTTCATCAGCAACAAAGGATGGAAATTGCATGCCAATATCACAACTGGACATCCACAGAATGGAGACAGGTGGCCTTTTCAGATGAATAGTCTTTTATTCTCCACTGGACAGATGGACATTGGTGTGAACAGCATGAAAAATCTGAAAACAAACACCCTGCAACAATCATCAGAAGTGACCAGGCCAGAGGGCATTCCCTGAGTAATATTGTCTATCTGGAAGACACAATGAATCAACATTAGTATGCATTTATCCTTGGTCACCATATCTTGTTTCTTCTCATCATGATGGCATCAATCCGGAGAGCAATGCAACATGTCACACAGCTTGCAGTGTATGTGTGTGATTTGAAGAGGGCCAGGATGTGTTTATCATAGTCCCCTTTCCACCAAATTCCTCATATTTAAATCCAATAATGAATATCAGTTTGACTGAGCTGTTCATGCCATGGATCCTCAATTGAGGAACCTTATAGAACTGGTCGTGGCACTGGAGTTGACATGTTTCCAAATCCCTGTTCATACCTTCCACAAGCTCCCTGACTCTCTTTCTGTATCTTTCGCAGTGGTCTGCACTGCAAAAGATGATTATTCAGACTTTTGCAGGTGGTCATGTTAATGTGACTGGACAGTGTATGTACAGCAGATGTCCTTGAGGGAAATGAATGTAATCCATTATTGTTCATAATTTACGCTGATGAATTCCAAATCATGTCACACAATGGAAAGCAGCACAGTTTGCTAATGACAGTAAAATAATCACTGCTGAGTTATTAGCCATACAAAGAGAGAAGGGTGATGAAGCATTTACTGGGATAAATAAATGATCAATAAATAACAAAGTATCCTTTCATGCAATGAAAGTAAATAACATGAACTTCTGCATAAATGAGGAGCTATAAATTAAAAATGACTAGTGATCCCACAGACTATGTTACCAACACAACTCTTTTTTGGATATACACTCCTGGAAATGGAAAAAAGAACACATTGACACCGGTGTGTCAGACCCACCATACTTGCTCCGGACACTGCGAGAGGGCTGTACAAGCAATGATCACACGCACGGCACAGCGGACACACCAGGAACCGCGGTGTTGGCCGTCGAATGGCGCTAGCTGCGCAGCATTTGTGCACCGCCGCCGTCAGTGTCAGCTAGTTTGCCGTGGCATACGGAGCTCCATCGCAGTCTTTAACACTGGTAGCATGCCGCGACAGCATGGACGTGAACCGTATGTGCAGTTGACGGACTTTGAGCGAGGGCGTATAGTGGGCATGCAGGAGGCCGGGTGGACGTACCGCCGAATTGCTCAACACGTGGGGCTTGAGGTCTCCACAGTACATCGATGTTGTCGCCAGTGGTCGGCGGAAGGTGCACGTGCCCGTCGACCTGGGACCGGACCGCAGCGATGCACGGATGCACGCCAAGACCGTAGGATCCTATGCAGTGCCGTAGGGGACCGCACCGCCACTTGCCAGCAAGTTAGGGACACTGTTGCTCCTGGGGTATCGGCAAGGACCATTCGCAACCGTCTCCATGAAGCTGGGCTACGGTCACGCACACCGTTAGGCCGTCTTCCGCTCACGCCCCAACATCGTGCAGCCCGCCTCCACTGGTGTCACGACAGGCATGAACAGAGGGACGAATGGAGACATGTCGTCTTCAGCAATGAGAGTCGCTTCTGCCTTGGTGCCAATGATGGTCGTATGCGTGTTTGGCGCCGTGCAGGTGAGCGCCACAATCAGGACTGCATACGACCGAGGCACACAGGGCCAACACCCGGCGTCATGGTGTGGGGAGCGATCTCCTACACTGGCCGTACACCTCTGGTGATCGTCGAGGGGACACTGAATAGTGCACGGTACATCCAAACCGTCATCGAACCCATCGTTCTACCATTGCTAGACTGGCAAGGGAACTTGCTGTTCCAACAGGACAATGCACGTCCGCATGTATCCCGTGCCACCCAACATGCTCTAGAAGGTGTAAGTCAACTATCCTGGCCAGCAAGATCTCCGGATCTGTCCCCCATTGAGCATGTTTGGGACTGGATGAAGCGTTGTCTCACGCGGTCTGCACGTCCAGCACGAACGCTGGTCCAGCTGAGGCGCCAGGTGGAAATGGCATGGCAAGCCGTTCCACAGGACTACATCCAGCATCTCTACGATCGTCTCCATGGGAGAATAGCAGCCTGCATTGCTGCGAAAGGTGGATATACACTGTACTAGTGCCGACATTGTGCATGCTCTGTTGCCTGTGTCTATGTGCCTGTGGTTCTGTCAGTGTGATCATGTGATGTATCTGACCCCAGGAATGTGTCAATAAAGTTTCCCCTTCCTGGGACAATGAATTCACGGTGTTCTTATTTCAATTTCCAGGAGTGTACATTGACCAGCAACTAAAATTAGATCAACAAGTCAATATGCTACTTTGGCAAATAATTTTCAAATCAGGGTATGTCCTTTGAATATTGGAACAAGTGCTTGACAGTTTGTGTAAAAAAATAACATTCTTTGGCCACACAGGGTGGGCAAAATAAAATTGGCCCAGAAAATATTTATAAGGCTGATGTGGAGTTGGCTTTCGTTAATGAACAGGAGAAATGCCCATCACAGAAAATGCTGGAAGCTGTAATTTCACTGCATCAATCAGTTACTGTCAGATGTCTGCATATGCGCATCCCCCTCATGCTCAGTCGTGAGCACTTCACTGTGAGTGAGTGAGAGGAGCAGACGTGTTTAGTGACTAGTGAAATGCTACACAGAATTGTGCTCATAATAAATCAGTGTGTGTTCTTTGTTGAATGTTATATGATGCATAGTTGTGCAAAATATGTGCAGAACTGTTTGCACAAGAGATTAAGACTGATCTGTTTTGACAAAACCTCGAGGAAAGCCTGAAATGCAAAATTTAGCAGCAAAATGTTTTAAAATTGGCTCTGTAGCCAATAAAACCATAACTATTTGAAAAGAGTTCAAACACTACAAAAAACTGCTGGAGTGAAGCTCTGGACCAGTTTTATCAAATGTGTCAAATGGACTTCATTGTTTTCAGCTGCTTAAACCATTTTGTATTTTTGTTGTTTAACATGATTTATTTTCCAAACCATAATTGTCATACGATTCAGCCACTTACGTCCACCATGACCTTTTTTCTTTTTTTTTTAAGTTATCAGAGTCATATAAAACATCCACCTTTAAAAAATCTTATTAAATAGTGGTTGTTAAAGGTATTATACTCAAATTACTCGTACTTTAGTTGTTCCTCAGGACTAAGTATAATTTGTTTTAGTGAACATGATATAGAGTATCAGGGGCAGATGGTTAGGACCATATGTGTCAGAGCTTAAGATTAGGAACCATGATTTGCTAGACATTTCAACAGGTAAGCACACAACTCTGTTTGAGCATATGATGCAGCAAATCTGTCACAAAGTTCACAATTTCATACTTTTATGGAAAGCATGAGAAAACAAAACTATGACTTTTGTGCACCAAAACATTGTGAGAATAGACAAGGCATTGTGAGCTAGTGAGAACAAACCAGAACAACAACCAAGGGAGAAACCTAGATATAACAGTGAGATCAATACAGCATAAAATGAACTCAGCAAAACAATAGGGTCAATTGGCTGCAGGGTAGTTCCTTGGTGGTGGCTAGTACTGTGCTTAAATAGTAAGAGATGATGTCAATCTCCATATGGCTTCAGCATAAAGTGTTTTCACTGGGCATAGTGCTAGCAGGTTTAGCGTGTTCATTTCCATACCACCAACTGTGGGAGACACAAATGCTTGGAACATATGAGTCAAATGTTATGAAGTCAAATGTGTTGTAGAATATCTGTGGAAGTGGTATACAAGAACTTCTGAAACTGATTCATTATGTTTATAGATGCTAACAGTAGATAGTAGGCAAGCCTGACCAATTTTAAGCTGCAAGTCATGAGAGCTGGTGATAGGAAGCACCACTAATGCACTGTAGATGGCAAGATTTTCACACATGTATTTAGGTGCAACCTGATCGAGCCCCTGCTCACTTTCACATCTTGCCCATGAAGACCTGTGTCACGAGAATGAGATGGTCCTGATTCATGCCTGGCCAGTCTGTTCACCTGATCTAATGTAACTACATTATTCATTCTGGTGTAGTCTAGTGAAAAGGTTGTGTGTGTGTGTGTGTGTGTGTGTGTGTGTGTGTGTGTGTGTGTGTGTGTGTAGAATATGACCATTCAGACTGAAAAAAGAAAAATTCTTGCTGCCTATGATATTGTTTCAAGAACCATAGTTGTTGAATGGATGTGACAGAGTTTTGGGCAAAGATCTCATGCCTGAGTAGAAGCTGGGTGATTCTTCTTTGGACAAGTAATGTGAATTAAAAATTTAGTGCAAGTTTTACACACAGATAAAATTATTGTCAAAATATGTCATTTTGATAGTTAGTTAATTAATAGTATATCTGAATTTTCTTCATAACTTGCAACTCAGTCATTCCCTGACCAAGGTTTCCTACCTCAAACTGATACTTTTTCCTTTCTCAATCACCCACAGAAATCTGTATCATCACCATCTTACAAACAATCTCATGTGAGATATCATTTGAGTACTACTGTCAGACAAAATACTTGTTACAGAAGACTACAGAGGAAATTCATTCAGCATTTAAAACACATATTGTCTGTTTTGTCTGGTCATCTCAGGTGTTTTTAAGTCCAGCATTGTATGTCATTTAGTCATTTAGTATTCTTAAAAAGTATTTCCATGCCTCTCTTCTCTGTTCTGCAAGGATGAGCCTTTGTTCCAAAAGGTGATGGCTCATCTTTCCTTTGTGCATGACTATGGAGGCCTTGCTACATTTCATGCCAAAAAACAGACTTTTTTCGATAATTATGTGGTTTGAAGATGCACTTGATACTAATTATTTATCAAAAGATGAACTTACAGGTTTTTATTTTGAATAATAAGATGAAATTATACTTAGTTAAATAGTAAATTATGATATAAGCCATACCATTTCTCGATGGCCGTGCCTTCCTCATCCATTGAGTTAGCTCATGTACAAAGTCAAAAAAGAAATCAGTCTCAGGCACTGAGAAAACTTTATCCCAGACTTTCACAAAAAGACTGAAGCCTTCCCAGGATTGGAGTTTCAAGCGTTCTGCCACATTTCTACTGAAGTCTTCAGCACGAGTTGTTGAATCTACTTGGAAAGCCTAGAAAAGACGGTTTTCATCACTTAAAGCCAACAGCTTAGGTAAGCAAGCAAAACTAAAAATTAGTCACCTCCAGAAACCTTTATAGTGGCCACAGTCAATTAAGGAAGAGAGTTCACAATCTGCTTCAGTTATGCCATTACCAGCAGGGGCCACTCACTGATGAGATCCCACAGAGCTACCAAATAGCATGGATGGTGACTGCTATTCTACTTCTTGTTTATGTAATCTTTATCAGTGAGAAGTGATCAATACACTGCAGTCTATATGAGGTGACAAAAGTCATAGGATATCTCCTGATATCATGTCAGACCTCCTTTTGCATGGTGTAATGCAGCAACTTGATATGACATGGACTATCAAGTTGTTGGAAGTCGCTGCAGATATACTGAGCTGTGCTGCTATCTCTACAGCTGTCCATAACTGCAAATGTGGTGCTGGCAAAGGATTTTGACTCTCAATTATGTCTGATAAGTTTTCCACGGGATTCATGACAGGCAGTCTTGGTGGCCAAATTATTTGCTCAAATTGTCCAGAATATTCTTCAAACCAATCACAAACAATTATGGCCTACTGATATTCCACATTGTCATCTATAAAAATTCCTTTGTTGTTGGGAACTTGAAGTCAATGAATGGCTGCAAATGGTCTCCAACAGGTTATTTGGACAAGAGGTCCCAGTCCATTCCATGTAAACACAGCCCACAGCATTATGGAGCTTGCACAATGCCTTATTGACAACTTGTGTCGTTGGCTTCATGGGTTCTGCATCACGTTTGAACCCTGCCATCAGCTCTTATCAGCTGACATTGGAACTCATCTGATCAGGCCATGGTTTTCTAATCATCTAGGGTGCAAAAAATATGGCCATGAGCCCAGGAGACGTACTGCAGGCAATGTCGCACTGTTAGCGATGTCGTATGCTGCCATAACCCATTAATGCTAAATTTTGCCACACAGTCCTAACAGAGATGTTGATTGTCTGTCCCAAATTGATTTGGCAGTTATTTTACACAGTGTTGCTTGCCTACTAGCACTGACAACATTGCAAATGCCACTGCTCTCTGTCGTTAATTGAAGGCTATTGGCCACTCCACTGACCATGGTGAGAGGTAATGCCTGAAATCTGGTACTCTCAGCACACTCTTGACACTGTGGATCTAAGAATATTGAATTCCCTAACAATTTCCGAAATGAAACATTCCACGGATGTATCTCCAACTACCATTCTGCATTCAAAGTCTCTTAATTACCATTGTGCAGCGGTAATCATGACAGTAATCTTTTCACATAAATCACCTGAGTACAAACAACAGCTCCACTAATGCACTGTCCTTTTATACCCTGTGTACAGAATATTACCACCAATTGTATGTATTGCACATCACTACTGATGACTTTTGTCACCTCTGTGTATTATCTCTGCCTCATGGGGAGGTGTTTAGCAATGTTGGCAAATATGACAAAAGGAAAATAGTTTTATGATCAGAATGTATAGCTAATTACAGCCCATTTTGATGTTTTCTCTCATGTTAAGCACTATTTTGCATTTTTATGGCATATTTAACTTTGGAAAGCACAGAATTCAGACAAATCCATTATTATGTTTCCATAAAGGGTATTCAGTTTAAAAAAAGGAGATCACATTACGTTAAAAATATAGATATTTTCTAAAAATGTAACTCATTACATGTTATAAAATTATGGGACAGAATTAATGACCAGTACTTACATTCAGAAGGAAAAATATTTAGCACTGCCAGCAGACATATATAAAAGTGCTCAAAATTATCCTATATTTTGAAACTAGTTGCTTCCTCGGAGAGAAAACAGGGACAGGTTGGGGAAAGTTAAAAAGGAAGCAAAGGTCACTCAGACTCCAGGGTGGGAGGGTCCTACTTAATGTATGCACAAAGGGAACTAGCTGTTCTAGAAGCTACGATGATTTTATACAAATCTATTGGTAGCGCTAAAAATTTTGCCTACTGTAGAAAAGTTATGGCCACCAGTTGCATCTCATAATTATACAGCTTTAGCAACTGGATTTTCTTTTTGGCCTGTAGTTGATATGCAGAGTCGCAGATAGGCACAACAAAAAGACAGTCACAAAATAAGCTTTCAGTCAACAAGACCTTGGTCAAAAATAGATCTCACACACACACACACACACACACACACACACACACACACACACACACACACACACACGACCACAGCCTCTGGCAGTCAAAGCTGGACGACAAGCAGCAGCAGTGTGTGATGGGAGAGGGAACTGGGTGGGGGTAAAGAGGAGGCTGGAGTGGGTCCGGGGGAGGGGTGGGGGACAGGGAAGTACTCCTGGGGAGCGTGCAGGGATGAGGTGGAGAGAGGCTAGGGCCGCTAGGTGCAGTCAAGAGGTTAGACAGAGGGCAGTGGAAAGAGGGGGAGAGGGGGGGAGGAGGTAGTGGAAAAGGAGAGAAGTAAAGAGACTGTTTGCATTAGTAGAATAGAGGGCTGGGTAGTACAGGAATGGGAAAAGGGAAAGGACTAGATAGATGAGGACAATAATGAACGAAGGTTGAAGCCAGGGGGGTTATGAGAATGTAAGATATATTGCTATGTTCCTGAAACCCTCCTGGCCTCAACCTTCATTGGTCATTGTCCTCACCCATATAGCCCCTTCCCTTTTCCTGGTCCAGTACTACACAGTCCTCTATTCCACCAACGCACTCAGTCTTTTTACTTCTCTCCTTTTGAACAACACCCTCCCTCCCCCCCACCCCCACCCCCCCACCCATCCCTCACCCCTCTCCTCCGTCTAACCTCCCAACTGCACCTAGCTGCCCTACCCTCTCTCCACCTCATCCCTGTACGCTCCCCAGTAGCACTTCACCATCCCCCATCCTTACTATGCTACCCCTACCCCTCCCTTCCCCAGCCTCTTCCTTACCTCCACCCAGTTGCTTCTCCCATCATGCACTGCTGCTGCTGCTCATAGCCTGGCTTCAGCTGCAAGAGACTGTGGTCATGTGTGTGTGAGTTGCATTTGCACGAGTGTGTGTGTGTATGTCATCTATTTTTGACAAAGGCCTTGTTGGCTGAAAGCTCATTTTGTGACAGTCGTTTTGTTGTGCCTATCTGCGACTCAGCATCTCTGCTATATAGTGAGTAGCAACTATGCTTTTCATAATATTGTTACATTTGATCATGGATTTTCCATTGTTTGAATTTTATTTTTGATATCATTATATGTTACATAAGATAAGATGTGTAGCATTACACTTTTAATAACATTCTTTATCTTTACATATGAGGTTTCAATAAATGAACTTGTTGCATGGTATAAGTTTTCATTCAAAAATGGAAGTCAGCTTACCTCATCACTGTCATCAGGGAAATATACTTTATGAAATATTCTTGTGGTCTTGTGCTGTATTGCCTCAACCTCAACCTGATGAGGAGGATGCTTCCTCTGGCCATATCTCATTGTCCTCTGTAAGCGATTTATGCAAGTTTTGGCAATTGGATGGCTCCGTGTCATTAAAAATTGCATCAGATCCTGAAACATTAAGATTTAAATATATTATATAGATCTCCTATAATATTGGGCTGATGCATAAGTTTTTAGTGGTTTCCTTAAGTGTAATAAATACAACAGACACACATAACAGAGACTTAAGTCCTCAATAATATATTCTCCTTTGCTATTTACAACAGCCTGCCAATGCTGGGGGAACTTTTTGATTCTACAACTGTAGAGGTGAGGTGAAGAACTCAATGATCCATGTTTGGACCACATTTTCATCCAGAAAGGAAGTTCCTTAAAGATTGTTTGATAGAGAGTGGTAAAGGTGAAAATCTGAGGATGCAAGATCAGGCGAATAAGATGGCAGTGGAATGATCTCCCAACCCGGCTCCTGTGTAGTGTTTTTTTGTCGGTCTAGTAGGATGTGGGCAGGCATTATCTGGTCATTAGTCTTGGACTGTGTCTGCAAGACATCTCAGTTGTTGACAATATATATCAGTAGTGATGGGTACACCTCAGGGAAGCACTTTGTAGTACACCACACAATCGTTTTCCACCCGATGCATAACATTATCTTTTGTGGATGCATACAAGTCTTTAAATGGGGATTTGCAGCTTTGTTTGCGCTCAACCACTCCTTTTTTACCTTATGTTAGCATAAAGACACATTTCTCAACACCAGTAATGACACAGGATAGAAATGGTTGGTGTTGTTCATGAACCAATTGATAACAAGCAAGCAGAGATGCACATATGGCCACCCACTAATTTCTGTGATTTTGGCTAAGAGAATGCAGTTCCCATATGCCCAATTTGTGAATCTTCTCCATTGATAAAAACGTCAACGATGATCACAGTTCATCACATTTGCCAGTTCTCAAGTACACTGACTTGGATAACTGTGGATTAATGCGTTTAAACAATCTTCACCAAACCCCAAAGGTCTTCCTGAATGTGGAGAGTCACTAGCATCACAACAAACCTCTTTAAAACAAGAAAACCATTTTCTTGCCTTGCTATGTCCAGTGGCATTATCCCCATACAGGGTGCAAATGTTTCTGGGTGCCTCCATTACTGTCACCCCTCCACTGAACTCAAACAGAAGAATATGTATGAAATGTTCCAATTTCTCCACTTGGGATTCAAGTTTCTAACATCCACAGCTCCACTCGTTATCTCCAAAAAAACAAAATGATATTATTCAAACTCAAATAGCAGCAGTGAACTACAAATAAAAAATGACAATCAATAAATTAAACTGTAGCAACCAGAATACATACATTTGATGACTCAACTGAATTGATTTTTTTAATCATCTGATCAGTAGGCAACATTTGCAAATGACATATATGGTATGTGATAAACTTATTTTAATTATTGATTTAAAATCATAGGTATTCTGCAACTACTGCCAGAAGCATAGTCAATGGAACTCCACTCAAAACTAGTTTGTAGACAATCACATAAGAAAAGGCAACCACTCACCTATAGTGGACTGATGTGTGGAACATAGATATACTTAACAGAAAACAGGATTCACATTATCTTATGAGCCCTCACTCTTTTTCTAGTAAAAGTACACACAAACAACCAAATAGACACTCCCATGGCCACAACAAGGTTGATTATTGAGTATTGATAATAGTTGTATGGGCTGATGGAAGTGAGCAGGGGGTAGGGAAGGATTCAGGAGGCAAGGAGAGGGTAGCAGGTTAGAGGGAGACAAGTGTTTTCACAGATAACTCACTGGAATTAAAACAATGTGGAGTTCAGTCAACAGGGCGTACAAGATATATAGAGTGAGGGAGTATTCTGATTGCCCCAAAACCTATTCACAATAGGTCTACCTCTGACCTGATTAGTTGTACTTGACTATTGAGAGCTTTGGTCTTTCTGAAGTACATCTGCTTTACATATATTGAAATTGCATTATTGGGAGCTGTGAGTGTATGTAATTGTAATAAAGAAGCATAATAATTCATGGGAGAGGAGACATCTATTTGCATGCCTAATGGTCCTTGTTCTTGTGAGGTATGGCACATATAACTTCCTCTTGTTTGTTTAGTTCTGAATTAATGAAGTTCAAGACCTTTTTTAATTACATAGTCTGTCCTCAACATACTCAGCTTAAGAACTTGAGCAGTGTGGAATCTTCCTTCTAGAGAACTTTTATCAAAAATGTATCATTTCCAATGCATATTCTTTGTCCTTTCTTATTTGCACTTTCCACATTGGTGTTTACAACAGACCATTCAAATAAGTCATAACAGCATGGAATGGAAAAATATCACTTTTGTATTTCTTATTTCAAGAAGCCTTTTCTTAAGAGAGGAGCATGTCTATAGTTTTCTTTCTTGCAAAATCATTTGTTATTGAAAGAAAGCAAAATCATTGCTCTTCAACAGCAGAATTTTTTCTCTGTTTGGAGTCAAACAATTGAATTTTGCAGCTGGTTTGACTATATTCGTTATTTTATGGTTACTACCACCATGAAGTATTGTGGCTAAGTTTCCTCCTCAGCTGTCACTATATGAATTGATTTTACCTACACAGTTTTGCTATATATTGTTTATTGCCACTGTTTTTCTGCTGCAGCTGCTGGTGCATCAATAGTAAAATGTTTGCACCTGATTTTGATTTTTGTTCTTTTCTGGAGAAGATTTTTTGTCCAGCTTTGTTAACACAGCTCATTTCCTTTCTGCATTTTGGGCAATAACTGTTCACTGTACTATAACAGACCACAACTGAAAGCAATTCAAATGGATTGTCATGCACAAAATTTATACTGTTTACACAATTTAACACTTTCTGAATGTTGTTTTTGTTTGTCACAGTAGCCCACATATCTGCATGGTTCCTGTTTTCTTGCACAGATTTTGATGTGTTTTGCTGTAGCATGGCTCATTATTTTGTGCTAGAAGTTTGTTTATTTCCATTTGTTGCACACTGATTATTAATTGCAAAGTCAATAGCCATTCCATCAGTTTCCTAATTTCATCATTACATGTTAGATAGGTTTTCATTTTGCCACTAGTATCAATGCTTTTTCTTAGGGAAACATTGAACCTTTACACTTATCACCACTGTGCAAGCAGTCTCTTCTATGACACTCCACTTGTGTACGGAACAGGAAGATGGCCTACACTAACAATCTTTAATAAAAGATAGCTGCTGTGCTGGAGAGAGAATGTCTTGTCACCATAACCAATAGAATAATTTGTCATGTAAAATGATTTAGTCATTGTTGGAGTAATAGACTACCCTCAAGACCTAATTTGTGGCATAGGCATATTTAGCCATGGCCAGAAAATGAGTGCTACATGCCTGGGACACTTCATCTTTGAGATCATGCAGACAGAAGGCTTTTGACTTGCCACCAAGTCATCGATGAATCATAAATACTTTGAATAAACCTGTAGCTGCCATTGTCAACTGCCATATTCAGCAACATGTTGATAACAGTGGCCCAATGACTGTGGCAAATGGTAATAGTGAGCAGATGGGGTATAGTACAGAATATAAGCTGATGATTCAGTATTAGACAACAACAAATGGGTGAAAAGCTGCACAGTCCAGAATCACACCTTTGCTATGGCATCAAGAAGTAATTGCCCCACATGTGTAACTCTGCTCATAGAACATCAAATGGAGCAGAAACTAACATGGGTGAAGGAACACTGCCATTGGATTATCAAAGTACATAGAAAGGTCAACTGGACTGTTGAGTCTCACACGCATTGGTATTCACTGGCAGAAGACTGAGCACATCTAAAACCACATGAGACAAGCCTGCCAACAGGGCACCATTGAGGCATGTGGTGCAGGTATTCTCATTTGAAAGATGATTACATGGGATGAAATGGAGTGCCTGAAATGTCTGTCTTTATATCTCACCAGTGAACAATACATGTTCTTAATGTCCAGTCATGTGCATCCATTTGTTAGCCTACAGCATGTAACATTATGTGATTGCCTTATCACTTTAAATCATTCACTAATCGAGCAGTCACTCGGCAAACGCTAGTTATCAAATAATGTTGCGAGAATGTAAAAGGTGAATGACCTGTGACGTAACTTGTTTATTGTTGAAGCGCCGTCAGAGATGCAGTGAGTTATTGACTTTGAAAACCGCGGCATGAAAAACGGACAGAAGAAGAACACTTTTACACATTTTCTTTTTTTTATGTACGAGATATTCTCGATGAACAGTTACTCATTCTTCTCTTGTCTCTTGTAACTTGTGTCGGACGCGCATGTCTTGCCACCGTATTATTATCATTAAAAATAATATTATTTTAGTGTAAAGTAAAGTGCAATACTAAAATTGCAATACTGCATAGCAGTAAATTTATTGTGCGATGTGTATGTGAAAACGTCAAAGGAATTATTGTCATTACCAGAAGAGAAGTGCCAGTCAAAACGGCATCCATGTTAAATCTTTCATTGCAGTGTAAGTTCTTCTATTAATTGCCATAAATTCAGATTTAAATGGAATTGGTGTATGGACTATTTATTTAGTGTAGAATCTATGTCTCACTCCTTCATGAAGTCATTTTAATTTTCTTTATGTTTCTGCCAAATAGAGAGTTCACAGTCAGGAATTCTTTCATCGAAATCGGACGGAAGTTGTGTGCGGCGAAATATTTTCTCCGCGCCACATTCTACTGGTAAATGCATGAAAAACTACGGTCCCTTAGGAAATTCATGTTGAGCTATCGAAAAGTAATTATATTTTGAATAGGCATTTACTCTCCTCTGCAATGCAACTTCTGACTGATCAGACGATCCAACAAGAGGCAGCCGCACACGGTCGGCGTTTGCAAATATATTTCCACCGCTGCTTATAGCTATATGTTGCAGTACAAAAGAAACATATTGTTATAATTAGCGACTACGAATGGGGACGTTTATAACGTATGTTTATGTATACACATTACGTAAACACATCGTTATAAGCACCAAGCAGGCAACCTATACCTTAGCAAGATACTCCCTAGCTCCCAGACTGTATCATAATGGTTTGAGGAAAATCCATGTACATGAGGTTACTTGTGTGACCTCCTAAAGCTTCTTATCCTTTCCCATCAGCACATTTAGTATATCATTGAACTAGATGTATGCAACTTGGATCTAGTTCAAACCAGTCTTCTTGAATTCTGGGCAGTGGTTGAGTGATCATGGGTCAGGATGGCTCCCTAAGAGTTTCAGTGTTTCATGGAGTTCACAATATGATATGCCACCATAATCATGATAGTGAAAATGGATAATACCTGTTATTAGATAGGTATCTGTAGTTCAGTTGCTAATGAGTGAATGGTATAATAAAAAAGATACATAGCCATGAATATGATAGTGGAATGGGTTACAGAAATAACAGATCAGTACAGACAGAGCAATCAAATTTGCAGTTGATCTACTCCAAAGTTCAATGAAAGTTCTCTCAAATTCAAAAAATAGGCGCTCACAATTATTGATGTAAGTAAGAGTGGGTACCTGTACCTCCATAACACACAATTGAACTACATTCTAAAAGCTTTACTCATGATTGAGTCTATTTGACTGTTCTATTTCGTATTGATACAAACTGATACACCCAGGTGTTTGTATAAGTTGAATGATTTCAGCTGTGACTCATTGATGTTGTAGTCATAGGCTGCTACTTTTCTATATTTTGAGAGATGTGCGATTTTATACAGTTGCCAATATTTAGACCACTTCGAAATCTTGTCAACATCTGGATTTTTTTTTTTTTTTTTCCCCAGAGAGTACTTCAGTACAGATAACGGCATCATCTGCAGAACACCTGAGGTTACTATTAGTATTGTCTGCTGGATCATAAACATATAACATAAGTAGCAATGGCCCCACACAGTTACCTGGGGAACACCTAGAGTTTGTTCTACTGTTGTCAATGATCTCCATCCACAATAACATGCTGTGTCCTCCCTATAAGAAATCTTCAACCAGTTCACAAATTTTAATTGGTACTTTATATGATGGTACTTTAGGAAGATAGTGGAGCAGGAGGAGAATATTCCTGCCCTTCAGGTGGAACTAGATAAAGCAAAACAAGATCTGGAAATTTTGAGGGGCAGTAGGGAAAAGGTGGTGGAAAGTGACATCAGGTCATAGAAGAAATAGGAATAGGACTTTCTCAGACAGTTTTGCTGTCAGTGAGGAAAACACATTTGATCTGTTGTCACAGTTGGAAACTGATGAGCCACAAGTAGATTTATGAGAAGAGAGGACACAACAAACTTTCAAAAAGTCTTTAAAAATTAGGAAGTCAGGAAAAGTTGTGAAAAAGAAGAAAGTTTTGTTGTTAGCTAGTTCACATGGTAGAGGCATTGGCCAACTGTTACAGGATGAACCAGGGTCAAGTTACCAGGTCACAAGTTTTTTTAAGCCTAGTGCAAGTCTGGGTCAGGTGACAGAGGGTGTACATTCACTTTGCAAATACTTCACAAATGAAGACATTGTGGTAATAGTGGGTGGGGTGGGAAACAGCATACATAGGAACCCCAGTTATTCAGTTGAGAGTGACCTTGTAAAGGTAGCTTCAGCAATGTGACATATTGGTGCTGAGCTTGTGTCTGTTCTGAGGCACCATGACCAGCCTCAATTAAACTCTTCTGTTAATAGGGTTAATTTAGAGGTGGAACAGCTGCTTGGATCAGATATGGGGTGTCATATCCTCAACAGGAAAGGGAAGGGAAAACTGTCTGAGCTAATATCAAATAACTTACAGGGGACACTGTCACAAGTGGTAAATTACCAGTGGTTGTAAGTGACAGAACAGCAGTTTTTTAGGGTAGGGAGGGCAGAAACTAAAGATGTTCAGGACAGGCTGAAAATTACATTCACACTGATAAAACAGGCAGCCAGAAAGCAAATTTTAATGTACACAATTCATGCAGACAGCCTCTGATTGAAACTAGAGATGCTCAAAAATTGACAGGAAAATTAGGTTCATCCAGTTGTAATTCAGCCAGTGCACAAAATCAGTTATTCTTATTGCATCAGAATGTTTGAGGACTAAGTAGTAAGCTTAATGAGTTGCTTATTTGTGTTGAAGAATTAGATTTGAGCAAACCAGTTGATATAAACTGCGTCTCTGAACATCATGTGACCACTGGTATAGATATGTTAAATGTTGCAGGATTCAAGTTAGCTTGATACTTCTGTAGAGAAAATATGGAGAAAGGAGTAGTTGCCATATTTGTCTGAATGTGTTTTGATTTCAAGAATATTGATATTAATAACTTTTGTTCAGAGCAGAACTTAGAAGGTTGTGCAACAGAAGTAGTATTTCATGATAAGTCCTTTATAAAAGTAGGTATATGCAGGTCAACTTCATGAAATTTTAATCTCTTCATAAAAAATCTGGAAGCTCTGTTGTCCCATCTCACAGGAAAAAAAAATCTATTAAATATGATTACAGGAGGATAATAAATACATAAAAAACTGAGAAATTCAGGAAATTGCACAAAGACATAAACTAATTAGATGTTTACAATACTTCTGACTCAACTGGAAAATACAAAGCAATCATTAACAAAGTTACCTCCACTTTCAGAAATTGTTTTCTCCTAAAGGTAACTCAAATCACACAGAAGGCAAAAAATAATCCATGCGTTACACAAGAAGTTACATATCATATGTGACAAAAAGGAGACTGTATCTACAATCTAGGAACAGCTTTGATGTTAGCACTGTATTGCATTACAAATAATACTGCAAAATATTGAAGCAAGTACCCCAGAAATTGGAGCAGCTTTGCCATGAGAAAAAGATAATTACATCAGGCAACGAAATAAAAATTGTATGGGATATAGTGAAGACAGAGACAGGTGGGGCCAAAAAGGAAGAGGAACTGATAGCTCTAAAAATAAATGAGACTTTGGTAACAAGTGCATGTAGTGTTGCAAACCTCTCAAACATGTACTGGTGGGGCCAAAAAGGAAGAGGAACTGATAGCTCTAAAAATAAATGAGACATTGGTAACAAGTGCATGTAGTGTTGCAAACCTCTCAAACATGTACTGACAGCTTGGGGTTATCAGTCTCAGTGAACAATTCAATGGAGTATCTGAGACCAGTCATTAAAAATAACTGCAGTGAAATGGAAATGATGGTGACATCTCCCAAAGAAGTAGCATCCATCATAAAATGAAAGTATTATGATAACACATCCACAAAGTTAATCAAAGAGTGCTCATGTGAGTTGAGTTCTACATTAAGTTATTTGTGTAATCACTCTCTTATCAGCAGAACATTTCCAGACTGGCTTAAATAAGCTGAAGTAAAGCCTCTTTACAAGAAGGAGGATAAAGAGATCCATTAAACTATTGACCAAGTTCACTTTTGCTGGCTTTCTCAAAAATATTTGAAAAGGTTGTGTTCAAGCATCTCCTTAAGCATCTGACTGCAGATAATATATTGTCCATGTCACGGTTTGGATTTCTTAAGGGTTCTGATATAGAGAAAACTATTTACACTTACAGCAAGAATGTTCTTAACTCAATAAATAATAAATCAGAGGCTATTGGCATTTTCTGTGGCCTGTCAATAGCCTTTGACTGAGTGAACCACACCACTCTCTTAAGTAAATTAGAATATTATGGTGTCACCGGTAGTGCTGCAAAATGGATTGAGGCTTATCTACTTAACAGGAAACAAAGGATGTCATTGTGAAATACCTGTGCAGTAAGCAGTCAGTCTTCATCTGATTGGGAATTAATTACATATGGCATTCCTCAAGGTTCCATCTTGAGTCCATTGCTTTTTATTGTGTACATTAATGACCCCTCATCTGTTACATTGACAGATGCTAAATTTGTTTTGTTTGCAGATGATACAAACATTGCAATAAGTAGCAAGTCAAGTATAGATTTAGAAATAACTGGGAATCAAATTTTCACTGACATTAATAAAATGGTTTAAAGCTAATCCACTGTCACTAAACTTTGAAAAGACCCACTATATATAGTTCAGAATCCATAAGAGATTTCCTTCCAGCACATGTATAACATATGAAGGCATGCAGAATGAAGAGGTTGACAGTTTTAAATTTCTGTGATTCCAACTTGATAATAAATCCAGTTGGGAAGAGCATACCGCAGAATTGCTTAAGTGCCTAAATAAGTCTGTATTTGCAGTGAGAATGCTGTCAGATGTAGGAGATAAAATATATAAAAAATTGCATACTTTACTTACTTTCATTCTATTATGTCATACGAGATCATATTTTGGGGTAACTCATCAAACCAAGCAAAAGGTTTTAGTGTGTAATAAGAATCATTTGTGGCATGAATTCAAGAACACCATGTAGAAACTTTTTCAAGGATGTTTGTATTCTGCTTCCCAGTATATTTATTCCTTAATGAAATTTGTTGCAAGTAATATACCTCTTTTTCCAACCAATAGCTCAATAATAGTACCAATACTAAGAATAAGAACAATCTATATAAGGAGTTAAACTCACTTAACTTGGTCCATAAAGGGGTCCAATATTCAGGAACACATATTTTCAATAAATTGCCAGCAGCCATTAAAAACTTGGTTCCAGATAAAGCATGATTCAAACAGAGTTTGAAAGACTTTTTGATAGGCAACTCCTTCTATTCTATAGATGAATCTTTTAACAGAGACTGTTAGGCCAGTTTAAGTAAAAATGTCTGTTAGATTTCAGTTTTGGAAGCACTTTGTCACAACAGTTAAGCTTAGGTATTTTGTTAAAAAATGGCTCTGAGCACTATGAGACTTAACATCTGAGGTCATCAGTCCCCTAGAACTTAGAACTACTTAAACCTAACTAACCTAAGGACATCACACACATCCATGCCCGAGACAGGATTCGAACCTGCGACCATAGCAATCGCGCAGTTCCGGACTGAAGCGCCTAGAACCGCTCGGTCACCGTGGCTGGCAGGTATTTTGTATATTATAAATTTATTAATAGTGCATAACAATGTTTCATTCTGACAGTATATTAGCTGTTACAGTTTACTGTGTTGTATTCACCTATTTTGACAATCTCTTGAGAAATGATCAGAGTAGTAAGTATTATATTCAAATGTTTTATTTTTTTATGTTATACTTATTGACATGTTTCACACAGATAAGAATCATCTCATTTTTTGGGTCTATGGAACTAAAATATAATCTACTTTAATGTTTTGTAATAAGAGGTCTGTCTAAATAGGATCCAAACATTGATTTTTCCGTGCAAAATAGAGATGATAGCATGGCGCCATTGTACACAGTGAAGGAAGAGACCTTTATATGCGTGCATTAATTTTGTCCCAGCCTTCCAGCATGTCAGTCACTGCCTGACAGTTGCTGAATGAGGTGCTACACAACATGTTCATCAAATTACCAACTCTCTTAAAATGACTGAACATGTTGAGCGAAGATACTGCATCAAATTTTGTCAAAAGCTTGGTGATTCTCAAAGCAAAACAATTCGTAAGATTCAGCAGGTGTGTGGAGAAGATGCAATAGGTGTAACACAAATTAAGGAGTGGTTCAACTAGTTCAAAAACAGCTACACATCAGTGAAAAGTCACCAGTATTCTGGCAGGCCCCAAACTGCTCGGAGTGCGGCTGTTATTGAGAGGGTGCAAAATTTGGTGATAGCAGATCATCATTTGACCTTGTGGGAGATTGCTCAAGAGGTTGGAGTGAGTAAAGATTAGGAACATGCAATTTTGCATGATGATTTGAACATGCACTAAGTGGCTGCAAAATTTGTGCCCAAGTTGTTGTCACCAGAACAAAAAGACCTCCATTTCAACGTTGCACAGGACCTTCTGGACACCACCACCACTGATCCTGGGTTTCTGAACACCATGATAACTGGAGATGAGTCATGGATTTACAGGTATGACCCAGAAACAAAAACAAAAAAAAGTTTGTCATTGGAATGGAAGCATCACGAGTCTCCAAGGCTGAAGAAACTGCACCACATGCAAAACAAAATCAGGTTGATACTGACTGTTTTCTTTTATGTCCATGGAATTGTGCAACATGGATATGCACTGGAAGTACAAACAGTGACAAAGGAGTACTATCAAGATGTTCTCTGGTGACTTTGTGATGCAGTTTGGCACAAAAGACCAGACATGTGGACAGCAAAAAACTGGAAACTGCATCACAACAATGCCCCTGCACATTCATCCCACTTGGTCCAAAATTTCTTGGCCAAACACGGAATTACAGCCATTTGCCAACCTCTCTCCTCTCTAGACATGGCTCCTTGTGACTTCTGGTTGCTTCCAAAATTAAAGATCCCACTGAAAGCATCCCATTTTGATAGTAGAGAAGATATAATGCAGAACACAATGATGGAGCTGAACACCATTACAAAAGAAGATTTCCAGAGGTGTTTCCAGCAGTGGAAGGATCAGTGGGCTAAGTGTGTGCAATTACAAGGGGCCAACTTTGAAGTGTATTAAGGTCCCAACCCCATCAGTTATTAGAAATATTTTTTCTGGCCAAAGGTCGAATACTTTTTAGACAGGCCTCGTAAATGTTGGTATGGTACCAAGTCAAATGTTACTCAGAAGCCACGAAATATTGCATCTGTATGATAACCTTGTCCATGGCTTTCTTGATGTCATGTAAGAAAACTGCAAGTTGTGTTTTGCAGGTCAATTTTTCAGAACCCGTACTACTTGTTAGCGTGGTGGAGTTAATTTTATTCCACATACTTTATTAAAATGTTTGAGCTCAGAATGTGTTCTAGTATTCTACAAGAGATATATGTCAATAAGACTGGACAGCACTTTTGCTGACCACTTCTGCTACTCTTCTTGTTGATGGGTATTTCCTGGGCTTTTTTCAAACCACTGGACACAGTATTTTGTTCAATGGATCTAAGGTACATTGTATGTAAAATAAGAGGAAATTCGGTTGCAAATCCTGTATAAAATCTAATAGGCATTCCATTGGAACCTGAAGCTTTGGTCAATTTTAAAAATTTCATCTGTTTCTCAATGTCACTGACACTAATATCTAGATCACTCATGTGCCAATGTGTCCACTCACACATTAACTGTAATCAGTGGAAATCAGAGTTTTTTCCAACCAACATTGAATATTTTTGACATGCTATTTTGAAGGACAGCACCAAACAGATGAAGCACCAAGTATCAACAATTGATAACCTCCATAAACTGTGGAAGCTGAAGTAACTTCAATTGCCGCACATGGTGGACAGACTTCCGTTGACGGCCCATCACATAGTAAAGGTCACCTGGCAAGCTCCCATACTCTGACAGGTGGCCAATATTGTATACAGTAGTTGGCATGAGCACCTGCCTGCCAAGGAGTCTCATCTGCTCTGCATCTATTTTCTCCTCTGTCATCAGCTGACAGTAGGTGACAGAACTCTCCTCCTTAGCACCACCTTGGATGACTCTGAGGGCTTGATCACTCTATTCCTGTGGACTTGTACCCATATTGTCTTACATCCTAGCCACTGGGGAATTGCCATATGACATCCACACCATTTCACCTGTCCGTCCCCAGTAGCTGAGTGGTCAGCATGACATAATGTCAATCCTAAGGGCCCACGTTCGATTCCCAGTTGGGTTGGAGATTTTCTCCACTCGGGACTGGGTGTTGTGTTGTCCTAATCATCATCTGGGCATATAGTTTCAGTTGATGGCCTGCATGGCCACTGACAACAGTGCGAGTGATGCACAGTCAGTGAAAATTCACCATTGACACCAGTAATATCACTCTCCTATTATCAGAGCCAGTTGCACCCACAGTAGAGTGCCAATCTTCCATGACACCCACCCACAGCCGACACTGGCAGATGGTCCACCTGCAAGCATCACTCTTTCCTGGGGCTGGACATGATGGGGGTGCCTTAGCTTCAGGAACTGTTGGGCACTGTCACTATCGAGATGTGGCTGCCAGTTGTGCTGGGTCCTCCACTAACGTTAGACAGCAGCCGCGTGGACACTGGCCTCCTACAGGAGCACTCATCAGCCCTCCCCCAGTTTCACTGCACCTGCTCCACACCACTGACGGCATGATGTCACTGTTCCCATGCATGGCACCCTATTATCAAGGCCACTTCTGGCCATGTGCCTCACTGAGTCAGAGGCAGCTGTCCAGTGGCACAACAGCAATGCCTCATCAGTTGTCATCAAGCTGAACATCACCAACATACAGCTGCTGTTCCACCATTGCTGCTGGTGCTGCCCCCAGTGCCACTGCTGCCACCATTGCCACACCACAGCCTCCTCTGCTACACCATTCTGTCTATGGTGCCACTCCTGTCTTCTCACCCTCTTGCATTTTCCCACTGATGATGGTGGCACCAGCTCCCCAAAGGGGGGTAGAGATGTGGAGCCTTGTTCATAAATGCTGTGATCATCACAATTGCAATTTGATGCCACCGGGGAGAAATTGAAATGAGAGTGCCTCTTTCATTTGCTGCCAGTGCCACCACTGGTTGAGTGGGGATGGTGGCACACCAGCAGCACACCCCACTCTCTCCTATATTGTTACCGCTCCATTGAGGTTCTGTCTGCCAAGTATGACTGTCCCATAATTTATTATGGTGAACTTGCCGGCTATTGGACTTGGCCTGACTGTTTTTACCATTGTGCCTGACATGTGTGCATAAACTCTGGTGCTTAGTCACTGCAATTGTATTTTCTGTATACTTGTTATTTGCAATAAAACTATAGATACCACACTTTTTGGCAATGAGGTTGGTCATTTTCTATGTGTGTTCCATAAGAACAATGGATTCAGCATTGATTCAGTTGTTGTAGTAGCAGTTGCAGGTGCTACTTGAACAGCATCAACAGCAGCTAGACTTGCTTTCTAAGTTGGTTACTTCTGGGGCATTCTCATTTTCTCAGATGTGTGATTTTTCAGTGCTTATTAACATGAGCAAACAGTACTGTGCTGACTCTCTGATACAAGACATCATTGCCACACAGTCTCAGACACTATTATGTTATGTATTTGGATTAAAGAACATGGACATATTGCTAAATTTAGGTTAATGGCTGACTGTGCTTTGTTCACATCATTTTAAGAGTTAATGGCTGACTGTGCTTTGTTTACATCATTTTAAGAAATAAAACTCATTCATCTTGCCAAAAGCCAAGCAGCACTTTTTTTTTTTCTTTTGGTGCAACTCTGGGTTCTTAATACAGAGCCCTGCCTCTTGGATGCACACAAGATTAATAAGCTGTTGAAATACACTGTCACTCACCGTGTGTGCACCAGGTTTGCTTAGTACACTTGTCCAGAACAAAAGTGTTTCTGACTTGCTTAAAATTCCTAAGTCCATTATCAGTTTGATCTCGTTTATGTTATCTGAGTAATCACACAGTCAAAAATGGTTCAAATGGCTCTGAGCACTATGGGACTCAACTTCTAAGGTCATCAGTCCCCTAGGACTTAGAACTACTTAAACCTAACTAACTTAAGGACATCACACACATCCATGCCTGAGGCAGGATTCAAACCTGCGACCATAGTGGTTGTGCGGTTCCAGACTTTAGTGCCTAGAACCGCTTGCCCACTCCAGCTGGCCCATTGGAAAACATTCACCCCTGAGACATAGTCACTACCAAGGGGTTGGGGACTATGTGGCCCTATTCTACCTCTCCTAGTGCATCTCTTGCTGTTGAGCAACTGTTGTGTATACATTCTAGGTGTAGTTGTAAATAAAGTCATGATATGTTATGTATTTGGATTAAAGGATGTGGAAATATTGCTAAATTTAATTTAATGGTTGATTGTACTGTATGTACATGTATGTCTTAAGAAATGAAATGGAGTGATCTTGCCAAAAGCTGAGAAGCCTCTCTAGATGCTCAATAAATCATGTAAGCTGCTGCAACATGCTGTCACTCACTGCACATATGTTACGTTTGCTTAGTGATCAGTCAGCATAAGAACATTTCTGACTCTCATCAAATTTCTAAGTACATTTTCAGTTTATTCTTGTTTATTGGTGTCATAATTTCTATCAGTCAATAAACTAGTAAACATCTTCCCACCATATCATTCTATTCATCATGTTTATAGAGGCCTCCAACCACATGCAAACAGATGTATGTGTTGATACCGATTTTAGAATTGATACTGGCAATGTTATATATTAGCAGTTATTCTATGGTCCTACAGTCTGTCATGATATTAAATTTGGCTTTGCCGTAACAATAGAGGACTGTTTACAATGAATATTGCTACTTGCTGCATAGCTGATGGTAATTTTCACTTTCTGTATCTACAAGTAGATAATTGGATAATTTCTTGGAGTAGCTGAGCAGGTATGTTATTTGCATTTGAAGTTTAACGATTTCCATTTTCTTGTTTTATAATTAGCGGAAGGTTGTTGAAAACCTTTGCACTAAAGCACAGAAACTTTCTCAGAACCTTACACAAGGAGGCAAAATCTGTAAGAAAATTATTTTTATTTCTGATGTTATAGTTACATGAATCACAGTTCATATGGAACTGATTTTTATCTCGATAACATACACAATTTAAATGTAATTTTAATACAAAGTGGGGTATGAATTTCATTTTATCTGAACAAGCTTCTACAAGATATGTGTTTATATACTCTATTGACTTTAACTTCACTGATAATTCCATAAAACAATAGGTGGAAAATGTATAATAATTGAGCCAGCACCCTGATCATAAAGACAATACAGTGAGGCATTCTTCAAGCAAAATATACTATGAGAACCATTGTTGTTTTCCTATGTGTTGGCTCTATTTTAGCTTATTGTCCAGCTATACTCTTTTAATGTGTGGCTATCAGTGTCAATTTATAGAATGAGGAGATCCTTCTCACTTGTCTGAAATTATATGAGTCCCTGTCAGATTAATACATTAACTGAAACTTCCTGGCAGATTAAAACTATGTGCCAGACTGAGACTCGAACTCGGGACCTTTGCCTTTCGCAAGCAAGTGCTCTACTAATGGAGCTACCCAAGCACAACTCACGACCTGTCCTCACAGATTCAATTTTGCCAGTACCTCATCTCCTACATTCCAAACTTCACAGAAGCTCTTCTAGCAGAATTGAAGCTGTGAGGACGGGTCGTGAGTTGTGCTTGGGTAGCTCCATTGGTAGAGCACATGCCTGCGAAAGGCAAAGGTCCAGAGTTTGATCCTCGGTCCAACACACAGTTTTAATCTGCCAGGAAGTTTCATATCAGTGCACACTCCACTGCAGAGTGAAAATCTCATTCTGGAAGATATTAATTGTTTTTGCAATAACCAGTTGTAGGACTGTCTAGATATAATTTTCTAAGCCATCTGTAGGTCATTAATAAACAACAGTTCCAGAAACATTTGTGTCTGCTTTCATCTAGGTAACAATGACAAGTAGGTAACGTAGAGGTTCTCTGTGAGTTTTTAGTCAGCCAACAGGGGCAAGTATAATAATGAAGTGTTCAAACTACAACATACTATTGAATTCACTAATAAAGTGAGTTCCTGGGCTTAGAAACAAACAATTTCATGCAGTTATTTCCACCCCCTCTGATATTTGGCTGCAAAGGCATTGGAGATGCAATGTGACTATTGATAAACATAAGTTTTTTATAATCTGTCTCTATAAAAGTTATTTCTAATGATAGTGTATACTTCCCTATGTTATTTTCCCCATGACCCAAAGATAGCAGAGGCCACAATTTAAGTATTTCCAAAAGTAATTGTTATCAGACAGTTAACATTCAACACAGTGACACCCTATGGGATCTTAACTATACATATTTTTAAATGAATTTTGAACATGTAACATTCATCATATATTATACAAAAGCCTTATGAACACTGATGCTGATATATGAATCCTACCACAAACTACTACCTTTTTTATTGTGACTTTCTGCCTGATATCTGCCCATAAAATACAGAATAATTCTGGTGAGTCACTATGCTCAAATCACACAACAAGATTGAGATGATGAGAAGTAAGACAAAAATGCATCATAGTTCATATACTGGAAAAATATCTACACCTTATGAACTTACCTTAAGTAATATCTTGCTGCAACAGAACAAACCTGTTGCCAGCCACATGAGTTCCCAACCACGTTCTTCACTCAAGTGGTTTTTATTGTCAGTCAGCTGTCGCATTATCTGACAGTAAATTTCATCCTTCAGAATATCCTAAAAAGAAAATTAGATGCATCACATACTTAAAAATAAAATGCAGAAATTATGATTGTAATTAAACAGCTGAAATCTGCATCACATGTAGTACAATATTTTATGCATTTCATCCTCTATTCTGCATGATACTATCCTCTGTCTAATACTTTATTCCCCTTATCGTCATAAAAGGTGGGTCCCTCTCATTCTGTGATCTGAGTGACTTATCCTGCCTTGTTAATCTTCCCCAGTCTACCACTCTCTCCACTCTAAAGAATGAAATAATATTAGTTCCAAAATCTAGGACAGTGCATGTATATTGGTAGTATTGATATTTATCCTGAAAGTCAGTACTGGCCATAAGTTCTGTCTTATAACTGAATGCTATCCATGCATTGATAACTTCATGTTGTAAATTCCTAATATAATGTACAACGAAATTATCACACTACATTATAAATAAGATATCTCAAACTCCTCTTGCACAAGAGGAGTCATGTGTCTTTAAAGACTGGTTTGATGCCACCCTTCATCTCTTTCTTTTTTGTAGTAATCTCTTCATATCTATATATTTATTACCCTAACATAATATGAACTACTCAGTAATCTGTTTTAAATATTTTAATATTTTTGTGACACCACAGCATTTCATCTCCAACATTCTTTCAATGCTGATTTAACTTTTCATGGAAATCTTATCACACACCCGCTAACCTCTCAACTTCTTTTGGTAAGTGTATTCAAACATTTTCTCACCATGTTAAACCTCCCATTTACACTTAATATCCTTCTGTAACATGACATTTTAATTGCTTCCAGTTCCCTCTTTTCCATTTATCCCAAAATCCATATTTCCCTTTCACAGATTTGTGTGCCTCATGTAGACTTGCAAAACATTTTTCTCAATATTTGTTTCCAGTATGCCTTTTGTTGAAGAAACTTTCTTTGAATCTGTCAACCTGCTTCTGAAATCCCACTTAACTTGACCATCTTTTCACAGGGTGTCTATGACCTGGGACAACCGAGAGATCCAGAAGAAACCCGGGAGTTTTTTCATCTGGGAGAAAACCGGGAAAAACCCAGGATTTTTTTTTTAATTCCAGAAATTTTTCATTGTTTTTGTTCTCAGTTAAATTTTTGTAATTTTGACTGGTAAGAACCAATACTCTAACAAAGGATATTACTGTATCCTGCTACTGCAGAATAATACTGCAGCAATAAAACATGAACAAGAGAAAAAACTAAAATAAAACTTAAATTGCAAAGGAAATGCGCCATATACAGCAACAAAACACAGTGCTCAAACAAGTGTCTACCAGCAGCAAAACATGTCAAAGGCTTTAGGAAGACTATGCAATGCTTCGTAACAACAAATTGCCTCTGATGAGCATGACGTCACAACTGTTAACAATTCATATGACTTTGAAACGTGTCCCTGTCAGTTTTTGAACATTATTGAACACATCCTAAGCTGATTTCTGAATGAATCATAAGTTGATTTGTGAATGTGTGCATAGTGTATGTGATGTCTCTGTCAGTGGAATCCTCATCCATCCTGCAGACAAAAGGGGCTATACGAGCTGAGCAGACTACAGCCAAACGAAAGAAAGCCAACCACTGTCTGATTATGCGGTTGATTGGGTTTTCAAATGATGAGCATTGTTATGATTACCAGTGAAATCCATAGATTCAGACTGCCAGGGTGCGAATAAACAACTAACAAGAACAACAGGTAAGAAAGATTACGTATTATCTTCTCGGTGTATCCAAGAAAATGAAATTTTGACAGAAAATTTTTGGCCAGATCGCTATAATAGCAAGACCAGTTGTACAGTCTCCAGCTAGCAGCCGCTTTAAGGTCTATTCTGGAAGTAGCGTGGAAAACGCGTTGTACGAACATATAACAATGCCTAACTGGAGAATAATCGCGGGATAACTAAAATGGTGATTCTGGCAGAGTTAGTGAAGTTAACCGACAAATAAGCTTTGACATTGGCAGGAATAAATACAGAATTAGTGATGACATCATTGTTTGTTAGAACAAGGAAGGAGAAGAAATGGTGACATCACTTGAATTATGGAAGAATATGACAATTCCAAATTTATATAAAAATTACGCACTACTACTTTTCGATCTCATGCTCGAGAAACTGGAGCGTATGAATGAAGAGTAAAACTATTTCCTAATACAAAGCTTTTTGCTTGTAGTAGGCCTAATAGGCATTTGATATTGGTACTTCGTGAATTATATTCTGCCGTGTTATAAAAAAGTCCATTTCTGCCAAAACAGTCTCGTTTATTTGGTGTGTGTTACAATTGCTGCAGTAATATAAAGACCTATTTTGTTTTATCTTGCAGACAGTAACAAAATACAGATAATCAGGTCGAGAAACCACACCAGGCTTGGGCCTGTTTGTAGTTATAGCTTTTTCAGTATTATATGACGACATTTCTATTTTTCATGTAGCAAAACGTTTGACAAACTTTATAAGGTAACAGATCATTTTGCAGAATGGAAAGCATGTCATGTAAAGCTCAGCAAGATTAGAGAGAAAAAAATTCTTGGAGCTAAGGATTCAAGAAATGTGTACTGTCCTGCTTGTCTCTTCTCTTTACTGGTTTTATGTATCCTATACTTAATTTTATGTCACACAAAGCAGCAAGTTGTTAGCTAATAGGGAATAAAGAGTGCAAATCTTCTGAAGAGTTTTTGTAAAATAAGAAAAAAGAGAGGCAGGATGCAAACCGGCTGACTGGAAGCAGAAGAGGCACCATAGGACATTTTAATTTCTACTGTCCTGAATATGGGTATAAAATATACACATTTCAATTCCACAGACCAAAATACAGTGACGTGAGCGATAGAAGAATGCTGTGTGAAGAGGTGTGGCGCTGCACTTTGGCACACTTAAGATCAAATAACATGTCTTACAATTCCTCGGACACGTATGTTTTGTGTATCAGACCCTTCAGAAAGATGTGCACTACAAAATGAACATATTTTTGAAAAGTCAATTTTTTAAGTTTTAGACGTCTTATATCAAACGCTCAAGCGACACCACCAGTTCGGAAATATCGTAGATACGGGTCTGATGCACAGAGCAGTCTGAGTTATAATGGGGAAGTGGGTTGTCTCCATGTGACCTGTGTTTACATTTAGTGACTTTGCTGTTTCCTCTTTGTCTACTGCACTGACGTCAAATGAAAACAAAATTGATTTGTTTGGCCGGGAGCTATCATTCACATAATTACGAAAGGCTAAAATATGTTATTAGTTTCAGCTTTTATTTTATTTTCACATTTCTGACAGTCCAGCATTAATTGCCATGCAGAACAATGAAGCTATTTTTATTGGCTTGCTGAAGAAATTTTCTTTTATGAATCTTTTCGATGAGACAGGCAATATATTTGAAACAAAGGGTTTAATTGCAAACTATGAGCTAGTTTCAACTGTCCGGTGCATTTCAAGTGTACGTTTTCATCTTCTAGCATGTATGGCATTATGCCATAACAAAGAACCAGACATGAGATAACAAAGTACTGGTACCCAAGGAAATTTACATCCTGAAACCACATTGAAAAGCTTAATATCAGGTTGATGCCTACTTCACTGGGAATCTGGGACTCATTTAAAAATCAGATTTTTGATGACAAGCCATTTAGAAGAATTTATAGCCCAGAAGATCACACTTTTATGTCGTCGTTAAAAAAATTACTGGCACATTTGTGTGATATATCTTAAAATGTAATATGTGCATAAAAGACCAACATTATATGTGAAAGCTTATCTTCTCTTCAGCATATTGGCCTTAGAGACTAATATTACATGTGAAAGCTTATATATAAAACAGAAAGAAACTTCCACATGGGAAAAATATATTAAAAACAAAGATTCCAAGACTTACCAAGCGGGAAAGCGCCGGCAGACAGGCACATGAACAAAACACACAAACACACACACAGAATTACGAGCTTTCGCAACTGGCAGTTGCTTCGTCAGGAAAGAGGGAAGGAGAGGGAAAAATGAAAGGATGTGGGTTTTAAGGGAGAGGGTAAGGAGTCATTCCAATCCCGGGAGCGGAAAGACTTCCCTTAGGGGAAAAAAAGGACAGGTGTACACTCGCACACACACACACACATATCCATCCGCACATACACAGACACAAGCAGACATGTCATATATATATATATATATATATATATATATATATATATATATATATATATATATATATATATGTGTGTGTGTGTGTGTGTGTGTGTGTATGTGTGGAAGTACATGTGTGTGTGCGCGAGTGTACACCTGTCCTTTTTTCCCCCTAAGGGAAGTCTTTCTGCTCCCGGGATTGGAATGACTCCTTACCCTCTCCTTAAAACCCACATCCTTTCATCTTTCCTTTTCATTCCCTCTTTCCTGACGAAGCAGCCGCCGATTACGAAAGCTCGAAATTCTGTGTGTGTGTTTTATTCGTTGTGCCTATCTACCGGCGCTTTCCTGCTTGGTAAGTCTTGGAATCTTTGTTTTTAATATCAATTTAAACCATTAACTTTCCCTGTTCATGTGTTCTTCGCACTACTTAACAGTGATGTTACTATTGGCTGGCTACACCATGTGTCTGAAGCTCTGAATATCCACTGTCATCGGCTGGCAAGATCACATGACATGAGCTATGACTGGCTTACAAATACACATTGCAATCTCAATTTCAGTGCTTTGGAAAATAACATGCGGTGTTTGGTGGAATTCAAATTTATACTTTTGTAATACGAAAATAGGCAGCGTACATGTTACTGCTCATCAATCATCTTTCCAAAAGATATTTTTTCCCCTGAGTTTCGTTTTCTAAAGCGCTGGGAAATTCTATGCCCATGTACAAAACCATAACCATTCAAAGGATTGATAAGTTATACAGTTCTGAGAGAAAATATACAGTTCTGAGAAAAAATATACTGTCAGTTAACAGGGGAAAACTATGTTTCACCCGGGAGAAAGAGTATTTTTAACCAGGAAATCCAGGAGAAATCTGGGAATTTTTTTTCCTTGTCTGTGTATACGCCCTGTTTCAATAATGAGGATATGAAATCAATATTTTATACTGCAAAATTTTTCCAAACTATATTATATAAGAAAACATCATAAGATAGAAGATGGATTAACACAGACAGTTAAAACAGTTGTTAAATTAGCTTTGCAAAATGTAGCTCATCATCATCCTGCTGTTTTAAAAATGAGTATCATGAAGCCAATGCAGAAAACAGGAAGTAATGAAGTTGTCTTTAACTACAGACCAGTATCATTAACCCCCACCTTCCGTAAGATAGTTGAAAGTATTATCTTGTCCCGGCTTAGTACTCACAAAAAATGAACCACTTATAGATTTCTTTACATAAGGGCTAAATGTGACCACAGCAGTTACATAGTTCTTCCATGAATTTCCCTGTCTGTTGGACCAAAGGATGCAAACTGCATGTATAGCCTCATGCCTGGCAAGTAGTTTGACACAGTAAGCCTAGGTTACTTCTAAAGAAGCTTAAGTCATAATATGGAGACTTCATCCATGCATCTTACATCAACATACTTTTTGAACTGTAAGCAATGCACTAAATTGATTTACAAATTTATGAAAAAATTATAAAATTTCACTCCACCAGTGAAACATTAATACAAGATATAACTAATGGCTCAATCCTTGGTACCTTTCTCACATATATTAATGACACTGGACAACCCATTAACTCCCACATTATAAGCTATGCAAATTATGCCTCAGTCATATTCTATGGTACAAAATAGCTTTGTTAACAGAATTAACAAAATACTTTAATGATCAGGGCCTCAAGGTAAAGGTCACCAAGTCTCAGTTATTGGCTGTTATTACCATACCAATGTAAAGAACACACCTATCATCTCAGCAACAGAAACTGGCAGCTGCAAATTTCTAGGTGTGTACACTGATGAAGTCTGTGGTGGACAAACTACATTAACTTTGCATGTCAAAAAGTCTGTGGTGGTGTATATCTCATTAGACACCTTGTAAAGACAGTTCCCAGTCAAACTTTAAAAATATTTTACTATGGAATGGTTTACCCCTTTCTTAACTGAATTGCATTGCTATACAGCTAATATCCACTTAAAAAGATTGTTGCAATCACGGAAATGAGTAATAAGACTTATACATGAGATAGGCCATACAGAATCTGTCATGAGGTGTTTGTGCAGCACAAATGCTTAACAATATATTCTCTATACGTATTTAAATTACATACATTTTTTGTAAATAAACAAACTGAAGTTATCTAGTGCAGTGACATACTTGAGCACAACAACAGAACAAAGTATAATTATTTTCGGATAAGAACAAAATTCAAAATGACAGGCAGAAACCCATACATCAATGGTTTGTGCTATGTCTCAGCTACTCATCAATGAATTGTACACCCATGTCCCTGGGTGGCTCAGCTTTGGTCATCATCTGCCTTCACCAGCAACAGGGCCTCCAAGGCAGACACCAATCTGTTCTCACTGCACATGTCTGAAAAATATTCCAGATAGCAACCAAACAGGATGACAGGTTGTCCCCCAGAATCTTCAGCAGGTGCCACCTCTTATGTGCCAGGCACTGTGTGTGCATCCATGGACACAGCACTGCTATTGTGGACACCTCAGCATGGCATGTGCTTGCAAGTAGGTAGCACAGTATTCATGCACATGACCATGTTTATAACAGCACACAACCACATAGAACAAACGCGGGCCTCATAAGCTGGCGATGCAATTTATGCTTAGCTGTAATCAGAAGATAACTCTATTTACACCTCTACTGGCCCTTAGCTAACAAACAAACACAAATTTTTGGGTGTAATTGTTGGTGAGCAACTGTCATGGAAAGACGGATACAGACTATGTTTGCAAGGAAATCAGTACAAATGTATATCTACAGAAAAGGGTCTCAGCCTTCCTGGACTGTCATAGCTTGAGACAAATATACTTTAGAGTGATACATCCAGTTCTTCAGTATAGTACTGAGATATTGGATGGGGCTACAGACTCCAAAAAAGATAGTAAGAATGGTAGCCAAGGTAAACAGGAGAGAGTCCTGTACAGAAATCTCCAGAAAATATAAAAGACTAACCATCTGCACTGTGTACATACTACAGATAATAATGTTTGTGAAACAAAATCCAAAATATAATGTAACAAACAGTAATGTACATAGGAATTCTGCATGTATTAGTTTCTCCATGTGCTATGTAACTTTGTTTAATCAACGAAAAAGCTGCTCCAGTTGGTCTATAGAACTTTATTAAGTCCACTGTCACCTATTTTGTTAAGCCATACATATTATAGATGTATAGGTGCATGTGACTGGAGCCAAAAGAAAACAAAGAATAGATTATGTTTATGTACAGACAAACTATAACACTTACAGTTGTGAAGTAATATCCAAAAGATATAAGAACAAATCAGGGAGATTTTAAATCTTGCTTGTCTAATGAGGTCATGATAGTACTGTCATCTCAACATTGTGTAATTTATTACATTATAACTGTTCTTTGGGTTTAAAGAGATTTGTTTTTTGATTTATTCTAATTTTCATGTTGTATAAGTAAGAGACTAAAAATAGCTTTTTAATAAAGGCACAACAAAATTGCTGTGAATGGGCATCCAAGTCAAGTCCACATTTATATTCTTAGTGTGGAAAAGTTAAATGACAGGGAACATGACACATACAAGCTGTCTAAACATACAGCCTATGCTAAAATCAAAGCTATACCAGGAACCTCTGCAGTTCCCAGCAGTCCAACTTTTGAGCGCAAAGAATATACATCTGCATTTGACTTCAATTCCCCTTCCACTACAACTATGTAAACCTTTATAAAAAATATTTTTAGCCTCTTAGTTATACAACATGCAAATTCAAATATTTCAAAACATAAATCGCTATAAACCCAAAGAATAATTATAATGTAATGATCAAACAATGGAAAATCCAGGATGGAATGTAACAGTTATGAGAAGGAAAGTTGCTACTCATCATATAGCTGAGATGCTGAGTCGCAGAAAGCCACAACAAAAAACTCTCTCACAACTAAAGCTTTCAGTCAATAAGGCCTTCTCAACACTAGACTCTCTCTCTCTCTCTCTCTCTCTCTCTCTCTCTCTCTCTCTCTCTCTCTCTCTCTCCCTCATGCAAATGCAACTCACACACATGACTGCAGTCTCAGGTAACTGAAACCAGTTTCAGTTTCACTTTCAGTTGCCTGAGACTGCAGTCGTGTGTGTGTGTGTGTGTGTGTGTGTGTGTGTGTGTACAGAGGCATCATAGGAAGCCAATTTTTAGGGAGGCTCATGCATTGACGAGCATTTGACTGATATTTTCTATTTGTGGATACAAAGGCAAGAATAGGTATGATGAAATGTATAGTGCAATATCAGCTATTTTGGAAAAGGTGCTGCTTCCCAGAGACTTATTAGTTGCTGTATATTTACTGTAGCTTGCTTAATACACTGGCACTTGTTAAGCAACAGTAGTTATCTATATGCTGCAAGACTGTAATTATATTTAAAATAAAAATCATTGAAACTTGCTGGCTGATTAAAACTGTGTGCCAAACTGGAATTCAAACCTGAAGTGTTTGCCCACTTTTACTTCTGCTAGTACCTCACCTCCTGCCTTCGAACATCGCAAAAGTTCTCCTGGGAAATTTGCAGCACTAGAATCTAGTTAACTGGCTCTATGAGAGGTTGGATGGGAGAATGCTAAAAAAAGTCTACAAAGCTGAAAATTACAAAAGAAAATGATATAATATGTTAGCATAAAATCTGTTTTGCTACCAAATCAGAAGAAAGCATCCTTAAGAATAATTAGAGACACAGAAACTTAGCTAATGTATTCAATCTAAAAGTACACCGAAAAGCCAAAAAAAGCAGTACATCCACCTAATATAGTGTAGTGCCCCCCATGAATGTGAAGAACTGTACTGCATGACTTGGCGGGCACTTGACTAATGTCTGAAGTAGTTGCAAGGCATGCACAATAATATTCATGTCTGGGGAGTTTGGTGGCCAGCAGAAGTGTTTAAACTCAAAAGAGTATTCCTGGAGCCACTCTGTAGTAATTCTGGACATGTGGGGTGTCACATTGTCCTGCTAGAATTACCCAAGTCCATTGGAATGCACAATGGACATGAATGTGTGCAGGTGATCAGTCAGGATGCTTACATATGTCTCATCTGTCAGAGTTGTATCTAGACATACCAGGGGTCCCATATCACTCCAACTGCATCTGTCAGAGTTATATCTAGACATACTAGGGGTCCCATATCACTCCAACTGCACATGCCCCACACCATTACAGAGCCTGCTGACATGCACGGTCAATGGATTCATGAGGTTGTCTCCATACCCATACATGTCCATCTGCTCAATGCAATTTAAAATGGGACTTGTCTGACCAGGCAACATGTTTCCAGTCACGAACAGTCCAATGTCGGTACTGATGGGCCCAGGCAAGGCGTAAAGCTTCATGTTGTGCAGTCATCCGTGGTACGCGGGTGGGCCTTCTTCTCTGAAAGCGCATATTGATGATGTTTTGTTGAATGGTTCACACACTGACACTTGTTGATGGCCTAGCATTGAAATCAGCAGCAATTTGTGGGAGGGTTGCACTTCTATCACGTTGAATGACTCTTCAGTCATCATTGGTCCCATTCTTGCAGGATCTTTTTCCGGCCACAGCGATGTCAGAGATTTGATGTTATACCAAATTCCTGATATTCACAGTACACTTGTGAAATGGTCATATGGGAAAATCCCCACTTCATCACTACCTCAGAGGTGCTGTGTCGTATTGCTCATGTTGCAACTATGATACCACATTCAAACTTACTTAAATATTGATAACCTGCCATTATAGCAGCAGTAACCAATCTAACAACTGCGCCAGAAACTTGTTGTCTTATATGGGTGTCGCCAACTGCAGCACTGTATTCTGCCTGTTTAAATATCTCTGTACGTGAATATGCATGCCTATACCAGTTTCTTTGGCACTTCAGTGTAAAACAACACTTTATTATTGGTAAATATATTCATCTTTCACTCTCAAAGATATGTAGATTTCAATTATTCACAATGTAAAATAATGCAATCACATTCTGAAATTATCAGAACATTCTATATGATAATTTTTCCTGCTCATAGATAGCCCTTATTGATGCCACATCTGGCAAAAGTCTCTAGAGAGTATTGCTACAACAGATGTTCCTGAATGAAATCAAAGGCAACAAGCCACACATAGCTTATTGGTCCATCACACTGAGACACAGCAGCACAGAGGTGTTGCTTGCTACACCTCTCTCTCTCTCTCTCTCTCTCTCTCTCTCTCTCTCTCTCTCTCTCTCTCACACACACACACACACACACACACACACAGGTGGATGCATTTGGTGTTTGTAAGAGTGTCTAATTAAACCAAAGAAAGAGTGGAACATTGAAAATTAGTAATAACTTTCCACAGCTGGATTATGCACCATCAATCAGTTACAGGTGATGATTTCCTATCCTCATTTTTGTTAACGCTTTTGTAACTATTTTGATTACTTGTATAAAATGGAACATAATCATGAACAAGCAGAGAGACATTGTTTTCACGTTTGGAAGTTCAGCTGATAACAAAGCTACAGAAGGCTTCAATGTAGTCCAATTGAGAACTATTAGGTTGGTGCATAAGTTCATAGTGTTTTTGTTTTTGATGTTGACATTCCAGTTGCTATGGGTTTATTCTTCAATTGTCATTTTTTATTTATAGTTCGCCGTTGCTATTTTAGTTCATACATTGCCATTTTATCATTTGGAGATAGTGAGTGGAGCTGTGGACACTAGAAAATTGAGTGCCAAGGGAAGAAATTGGAATATTTCTGACATATTCTTCTGTTTTGACTTCAGTAGAAGGATGACAGTAGCAGAGGTAGCCAGAAACATTTGCACCATGTATGAGAATAATTCCATTGGACAGAAAAACAAGGAAATGGTTTTCTCGATTTGAGGATTGTTTTGACATTAGGAATTCTCTGTTCTGTGGCGCATCTACCATGGAACACCAGTGGCCAAATGTCTGGCCACAATATTCAAACACCCATGGCTCTGCAGAGTAAGGTGAGAAAGCCAGCAGGGAGGCCAGCAGAGGGCAATTCCAGAGGTTGCACTGACACCACAATCATTACATGCATCTAGAATCGGTATGCTCAGATTGGCACTATGTTCTGCTACTGCAGCCCAGCTCTACAGCCAATCAAAATGAAGTAATCCTCTGTGAAGCAAGGATTTAAGCTCCCACTGAAGCAGCAGACAGCAGTGATATCACTGCCAAAAACTGATAATCACCACCAGAGTCACCGCCACCACAGCCGTCATTGTCCAGTCCACCATTCACCTCCGCTCTTCTGGCCAAGACATCACACTAACTAGAAACTACCAGCTAGGCAGGTATTGACTAGTACATCATTTTGGGGATTGTAATGAGGAAGTTTAATTTGAAATCACTTGTACTCATAAAAGAATGGAGCATTCACGATAACTGGACAAGTAGCATTTCAGAACTTAACTTTTATTGTTTCCGCTATATAGGGTAACAAGTGACTTCATTCTTGGCAGTGGCAAGAACAGACTTTTATGCCCTCTAGTAATTACAGAAGAAGTGTTTATTTGCTGTTTAATCTGGAAGACTCTCCAAGTACATTTAGGTTGTTTGTTCAAATCAACAGAAATTTGTGAAGAAACAATTCATCAATTCAGTCGAGTGTGTGTGTCCTGTGGTGGACATAAAACTCTACATTTAGAAAGACCTTAGGGGTTTGAGGAAATCTTGTAAACACATTAATCCACAATGATCCAAGTCAGCATATGCAAGGACTGGCAAATAGGATGAACTGTGATCAGTCCACCATCATGCGAAATTTACATTCAATGGGGAAGATTCAAAAATTGGGTGGAGTGTATGGGTACTGCATGCTCTAAGCCAAAATCAAATCTGTGGGTGGCCTTATGTGCATCTCTCCTTGCTTGTCATCAATTGACTCGTGCGAAACACCGGCCATTCCTATCCTGTATCGTTACTGGTGACAATAAATGATGTCTACATCCTAGCAAAGGAAAAGAAAGAAATTGATGAGTCCAAACAAAGCAGCAACTCCCCATACAAAGACCTCTAGACTGATAACAAACACTATACAGGAGTTGAGTTTGGAAGTCATTCCAGACCCACCTTATTCATCTAATCTAGCACTCTTAGATTTGCACCTTCCCCACTCTCCATCAAAGAACCTTCAAGGATCTTCGTATCTTCCCTTCTGGATGAAAATCTGTTCCAAACATAACTCAATGAGTTCTTCACCTTAGAACCACATCATTTTTACTGTTGTGGAATTGAAAAGTTACCCAAGTGATTGTAGAGTATTGTAAATAGTAAAGAAGAATATATTATTGATCACTAAAGTCTCCATTATGTGTATCTGTTATTATATTAAACTTATGGAAAAATGCTATGAATTTATGCTCCAAGCAAGTACTTACTCAGAATGCAACCCAAGGGACAAATTAATAATAAAAGCACATCTCACACACCCACGAATGCCAACTCTGGCAGCTCAGGCCAGAATGCAACTATCAAGTGAGATAGAAGCACCAATCTGGAGGGATCAAGAAAGGGATAGCAGTGTGTATGGGTGGGGGGAGAGAGGAGAGCAGTCTGAGAATGTGTGCGGGGACTAGAATGCCAACAGGTACAGGGTCAGGAGGCCATGGGACAGAGAGATGGGGAAAATGGAGCAAAAAAGGAAAGGATTCGAGAAAGATTGACTGGTGCTTTGGCAGTGGGTGGTAAACAAAGAGGGTTGGAGATGAGAATGGGAAGGAGGTGATAGGACAGAGTGGGTGGAAACTGTGGCGTGGAGGGTCTGAGGACAGTATGTTACCATAGTTTGAGACTGGGATAATTACGAGAGCAGAGAATGTGTTTTAAGGATAACTCCCATCTGTGAATTTCAGAAAACCTGCTGGTGGAGGGGAGGATCCATATGGCTTGAGTAGTGAAGCAGCCATTAAAATCAACCATGTTATGCTCAGCTGAACATTGTGCCACAGGGTAGTCTATTTTGTTCCTGGCCAACATAAAAAGCTGTGTAATGTTTGCAAAAGAGCTGATAAGTGACATAGCTGCATTCACAGGTGGCCCAGCCCCTGGTGAGGTTGAATAAACCTATGACAGGCATGGGATAGGAAGCGCTGGGTGGGTGGATTTGGCAGGTCTTGCACCTGGATCTTCTGCAGGGAAATGATGCTTGTGGCAAGGGGGTTGGATTGGAAGTGATGTAGGGATGAATTGGGATGTTGTGGAGGTTATGTGGGTGACAGAACACTTCTTTAGGAGGGGTGCGAAGGATCTCTGGTAGCATGTCCCTCATTTCAGGACATGGTGATAGGTAATTAAAGCCCTGGCGAAGGATGTGATTCAGTTGTTCCAGTCTGGGGTGATGAAGGGGGCACTCCTTCATGGCTAATTCTTGGGGGTGGTGGGTGGATTGGGAGTGTGAGGGGAAATGGCGCAGGAGATCTTTTAGCAGACTAGATCTGAGGGGCTAATGCCTGTCTGTGAGACTCCCAGCATACTGGGCAAGGGAATTCTTGTCACTGAAGATATGTCATCCCTAGGTGTTCATGCAGTGTGGCAGAGATTTTTTGGTGTGAAAGGGGTGATAGCAGTGGAAATACTGGTAATGTTGCTGGGTTCAATGTGGGCAGAGGTTCAGATGGAGCTATTGGAGAGGAGAAGGTGAGTATCTAGGAACATGGCAGACTGGATTGAGGAGGTCCAGGTGAAGCAGGTAGGAGAGAAGAAGTTGTTGATGTTGGAAAGGAATAAAGATAGGGTGTCTTGACTCAGAATCCAGATCGTGAAGATAACATCAATGAACCTTAATTCTGGCTTTAAGCAGAGATTGGAGGTTGTATTGAACTTCTGGGATGAGATTACTCTAGCACAGGTTACAGGGAGAGGAGTCATGTAATTGGCAGAGGCCTTCTGCCAGGTAGTCACTGTAATTCATAACAACAGGAGTTGAACCTTTCTCTGCAGATAGGATGATTAGGTCAGGACTTATTTTGATATTGTGTATGGCTATTGTTTCTTCTGCTGAAAGGTTTGTGTTCTGAAGAAGACACCTGCAGAATGATGGCAAGGCTAATTTGTAGGTAAGGACTATCTGTTGATAGTAATACAGTTGACACTGATATGTTAGGACAGGTTTGGACCAAGTAAAAATATTGATTAGATACTGTATGTGTCACAAGGGAAGTGCATGTAAAACTCGACTACAGAAAAAGAAAATATCTTTTTGAGGTGGTGCATCAGAAAACTTTACTCTTTTATCTAAGTTAATTACAAGATGAGTTATATGACATTGAACTTGCAAAGGGCATTTTGGGACACACAGTACTTCAGGGGCTTCTGTGTACTTCCTATTACAACACATATTTTTGGAAGTTACGCTATCAATTCAAACATGTTTTTAAAAGTATTACACTATGATTTTATTTTTTCACAGCTATCCTTATTGTCCTTGGAAAGTGCTTCATGATCCTTTCTGTAATATTTAAGGAATATAAGATATAATTTCAAAATTTCAAACCTGTCAAAATTGATATTTGTCAAATTTAACATGACAGCTTAAAAATGTAAGGGCATGTTAGCTCATTAACACACATCACAATATAGAGACTTTATTGGCTGTCATTCTATCATTCTTTCTCATTCACGTACACACTCATGCATGAACAATAATGCAGACACCTAAATATACCCATCCACAGTGACAATCACTATTTAAGTAGTTGGTCAGGCCAAACAATGACTCATGTACAGACAGCATCATCACAGTGATTGGTTGGTGTGCTTTGTTGGTGGATGAATGGGAGCATGCGTAAAAGAGAGGAATCTCAAAAGCTCGTAAATTAGCTATACTGTAAAATCATCTCTATGAGCCACACATAAACATAATGCAGGTGAATGGATGAGTCATACTTGAAATCACATTGTGTTTGCTGTCACTCGCATGTCAGCACTGAAAGTTCTGACAACTGTTGGAAGTAGCCACTTGTTGTGCTAAGTTAATGAAGATGTGTGGTTTGTGTTTTGTATCAGTTTGGAAAAAGAAATGCTGTACCTATGTAAATAGTGCAATTTTTTATTTATATCTATGGAGAGTTACCTCTGAAATTGTAAAAACAGAAACTTAATCATCTTGTAAAGAAATGCTGCAAACTTTATCTTGGATGTAACGTTGGGAAATAAGGTAAAAGGATCAGATCACATGTGACTTTTGGTTTTCCCATGATTTGGAGGGAACCAATGAACAACACAAAGAACTTCTATTTTTATCAGAAAAAACACACAGAATCACAATGAAAACAAGGAAAACTGTAAAATATTTTAATTTATCATCTGCTATAAAGGTTGTATGTCACAGTGAAGAATTGCTGATACCAGTGTCTCGAGAGAATTTGACAGCGAGTGAAGATCAATACAATGTCAAACACACAGGAAACAACAAAGAAGATATGCAGGCCTGTCGAACATTTCAAGACTACTGTGAATCATATAAGTCATACTTTTTGTCTCAGAGGGATTTCAACAACTATTTGTGATTTAAATTTGTTGAAGCAAAAGTTTCAGCTTTTAGCTTAATGATTAAAAGGATGGAATCTTCTTCTTTGCAACACAAAAATGAGTGGTTATCATGACCACAAAGCTGTTTTTTTCTGAATATTTCTACAAAAAAGGTGGCATGACACTCCTCTTGTTGACCCCATAATTGTGTATCTACCTACACAGAACAATAAATTGGGCCTAGTTAAAAACCTTGTGAAAGCCATGGACAAACCTTCACATGAATTCATGTACTTGTGAGAGATGTTTCCAACAATTACTGAGGTGAAAGGAAAGGAGGACATTTTTGCAAGACAGAAAATTATAGAATTAATGCCTCATGAATATTTGCTTAATTTCTTGAGTGATGTTGAAAGAGTGGTGTGGCTATCTTTCACAAGCATCTGTGCAAACATTTTAGGCAACTGTAAAACAGAGAGCTATCACAAGATTGTACAAGAGCTACTGGGATAATACTAACATACGGTATGCAGCTTAAACCACATTTATTGAATAATCATCTGCAGTTTTCTTGGAAAATCTTAGTAGTGTGAGTGACGAACATGGAGAACAGTTCCACCAGGTCATTTCTCAAATGGGAAAGTGTTACAAAGGCAAATGAAGTACCTCAAGGTTGTCTCACTACTGCTTATGAAGTGATGTTCCTGAAGCAATTATAAAAGAAAACCACAAAATAAATGTTTCTAGATATGATTCTTCTTCAGTTTTTTAACTCTTATATTACTCATTTATTACATTCTTTAGTGTACCTACAGATTTTTTGCTATTTGCATTTGAAAGTGTTTTTGTGGGATCATGTTATTTTGCCAGATATATAGGATGCTACAAGAATTTGTAAAAACCATTATTACATGAAAATTGAGGCTGGTTCAGAAATTATGAAATAAGATCTGGATTCAGGGGCAATTTATCTTCCAGAATCAGTGTGTATCATTCTTAAAACTGATTTTTTAAAGAGTTTTATTGTGCAGTATACCACATTGATGGAATTTTACATCGGGAAACCCAGTGATAATACACAGAGTGACTAGCTAAATGACCAGAATGTGGAGTATTTAAAGATACATAAAAAATGAAATTTAACTATCATTTGATGTAATATACCTACATATTTCAATGCACAGCTAAATATTTTGTCTGTGAATTCACTTCCATTGTGGGGTCTTTTGCTTGGTTGATCACCCATGTATTTGAGAATATTTGTGAAAGCTATGCATGCAATATTGGACAGGTCACTGTTGTCAGCCACCTTCTTCAGCAATGCTAGCTTGATAGGCTCTCTGGTGTGGCGCCACAACTCCTCAATACCAACTCTGCGAGCTTCCTTAAGTGTTTGACCTCTTGGTGGTGCCACACTTTGACTTTCCCTGTGGAAAGATACTCTGTATTACAGTATTATACTTATTGTAACTAAGTCAGTTGTGATGGTGTTGATAAGGCGATTTTCTTTCAGAAGCCAAATAACAAACCCACAGATAAGAAAGGAAACTACTTAAAAAAGCAATCATATACTAATAATTATAATACCATAATTATTCAGCCACCAGAGTCTATTGAACTACTTTTCAATACATATTCAGTAATTGCTTCACTTACAGAAGTCAATGAAATAAATAAAAATGTAATTATTTAGTTAACAGGTTTCCAGCTTACAAGGTCATCATCATTTTCCACCAAACATATATTTACAAAGGAACATTGTTTATTTGGCCCACATTAATCCAACTTTCCAGTTATCTGGATTTATTTTTTTGTTCCCTTCTGCAATCAATGGACCAAGGCAAAGAACATCAAACATGTACACAGAAGATTTTATTTATTTATTTATTTATTTATTTGGTCCTGTTGATTACATATTATACATCTACACAGTCCTGCTACTTCAAACACTACCGAAGCTTGAAACAGAAGAAACTTACACTCTATTTCAGTAAATAAACGTGACTACACTACAGTAGCTATAGAGTTCAAGGGCAAAAGGTTTGCATATTTGTAGCACACATTAGAATTATTGAATTTAGTAGACTCTTTCCATATTATGTGGATTTTTGCTAATCTGGATCATGTCCAGTTTCACCTAATCTGGATAAACAAGGTTCTTGAATATAGATAAAAGTATGAGTTCTAGAACAACAATATCTAAGAAATAGAATTCAGCAATAAATACATAATTTAAAGAAACAGTTAGAAGATGAAATTGAAACAGAAGTAGAATTGGGAAAATAATGATGGAGATGGTCTGACAAATGTACTGCCATAAAAGGAAAGGATAAGGCCTTTCTCATCAGTAGTAACTATAAATATTTTAACGCCAACTGCAAGGATAGCTGTTCCTGAAGTGAAACTACAACAGAAAAGAAAACACAGAAATATTCTACCAACCACATGAGAGTAACAGGCATGGAAAATGACACAAGTCTATCAAATGGAATCAGTGCTCTCTTCATCCAGCAAAATAAAAGAAAGTTTGGTGGAAAATTGGTACAAATGTGACAGATTGGCCTAATAATATATTTCAAAATGCTATGCATAAAAATGTGAGTTTTCCAGGCCTCATACCTCAGGTTCTATTGGTGACAGAAAAGTGGATTTGAGTGTAATGAATAGCCGTTGGGCTAGGAACCATTTGTATACCCAACAGAAGGATCATCTTACTGTAGCTATCCTACAGTAGGCTTACAGGGTCAAAGTTTGAATATGATACACTTCCTCCAGCTTAGGCAAATAGAGGAAATCAGTTGGTTCTTTTTGCATGAAATGTGGTCTGTGGTGCCCCTTAAGAGGCCTATGGTTTAGTTTATGGGTGGTTTCTGAGAAAACCCAAAAAAGTGTTTTTCACCACTTTTTTGCCATCAGTACTGGATATCTAAATAAATAACAGCAGCAAAGTGCTCAAATTATAACATATTCTCCAGGTATCTACGTAGAAGTGCCATCTTCCCATTTTCAAAAATCTTGATCTGTTATCAAAAAACATCCCAAAAAAATGATTGTTGGGTACAAAAATCAAGCTGCAGATTCCAAGACAGCTATGTTTATTTTTATCATATATGTTCCTAAGATCCCAATCACAAGCTACTTCGAACATTTTCATGATACCTTTATCTGTTCCTGAGATACAGAGGCCCAGAGCTACCCTAGTTGTACACATAAAATCCAGTGTGAGGTGAAAACATAGTTTATAAATAGACATGGCACAGAGAAAGTGTCTCCATTATCATCAGAAGGGTTATGAGAACCCCATGTAGCAGAACTGAAGACCATGCAAAATTTTTGTGTATTTAAAATCTGGTCCGATGTGTAAAATTAGTTTTGTGTTGTGATTCTTAAGTTTCTCCCGGTGTATTTGATAATCAATATATCCACGGGTGTACTGCCAGTCTATAGTGTCCAACGGGCACAATATTTCGGCGATCAAGCATGTCGCCTTCATCAGGTGAACTGACGGACTGAGCTCCTGTGAACGTGCCGGCACAGAGATCCGTACGCTATGGCTGCTCAGGGAAAACTGGGTTCGGTCGCGGCGGCGGCCGATTTATATACCCTCCGCGCTACCGTAGTGTGGGGTGCGGATGGCAGAGGGAGCTCATGGGATTGAGAGGTGAGTTTCATGTAATGTGAATATGTTTGCAAGCCAAAATTTTTGGGAAAATTTTTAATGGTGCTGAGGATGGTAAAACGAGACAGCTGATGCCACAATTTTCAGTCAGAGTCTTATAAATAGGAGTATATTCCCCTTTTTTGTGCTCCAATTGGTGTATTTTTCCACTGACTATACTATTCATTAATTGTGTTGGAGTATCTATATAACTCAAACTATATAGATAAAATTTCCTTTTTCCTTCTCATCTAGGTGACTTTCCCAAAATCTACCCCTTTTCCGAGACCTTTCAATTCCTTTTCCTTCACCTTTCTTCCTTTCCCTTCAACTCTTCTGCCTGAAGCAGGAGCCACTGGCTCTGAAAGCTTGCCAATCACAACAGTCTTTTCTGTGTGTCTTCTGTCACTGCTTGGTGAGCAGATTTTTTTATCTATCCAATCAAATAACTTTATCAAACTATAAAGAGTTGCGTGTGCCCCTTCACTCATAATTTTCCATTGAATCAGTCATGAAGTGGAGCCAAAGATAACTAATGACTAAATAGTTGGTGGTCATACCATACAGCATAATATTCAGTAGCTGCATCAAAGTTGGTACATGACATTCCTCTGTCTGTCTTGGAACATAAATACCAATTTTATGACTTAAATAGAAAGCGGCCTGTCTTTCTTCCACAGAGATATGATGCAAAGGGTTGACAGCAGAAGCAACATGGTGATGTACAAGGCTATTACAAGGGTTTGATGGGCTGCTGAATATCACGGTGGGAGGGAGGGAATAATGAAGTAGGTACACTTCTCCTTTCAGAGCACCATTCACAAGGTGAACTGCCACTACCAAACAGTAGCCAAGAGTCAAGTGGAGCACTTTGATGAACATTGTGCCACTCAAATCAATGTGTTTTGACTGCTTCTCTACATTTATCATCTGGATCCCCCCCCCCCCCCCCCCCCCACTTCTTAACAACAGCTCCTTTAAATTGTGAAGTTGATTCTGCCCCATTAGCAATGATTGAAACTTGGCATTCAGGTTGCACAATGTAGGGAAGTTTAAAATTTGTCACTGTGTTGACCACCCATCTTACACCAGCAAAATGTGTGGTGTTCTCCGAATATAGGTGGTTTTGAAAGACCATGCCACAGTATGGGTCTACATTGACTCTGCAATCAGATTTGGAAGTGAAACAAGCAGCTCCATGTTTTCATGGGCTTACATGAAGCTGTTTGGTCTTTTTGACATATTGCACACAAATCAATTAAACAGTGCTGAAATCAGTAGATGAAAGCTGACGCACACCATACATGAGAAGTATCTGGAGAGATATGTGGGAGAGAACTGACTGACAGTTTCTGAAAAATGTTTTCCTTCATTTGCAGAAATCCAGGCAAAAGTAGAATCCAAATATTCTATCCAACTGATCAATTTCCTTGAAATTCTGAATATGGGCTTACACTTCATAATATTTCCACTTAACTATCATCTAGTATCATCAAGCAGTGTCATTTTAAGTATTTATGGCTAGATAAACACAATGATACATGCCAATCAACAAGGAATTAGATTTATATCTAGTATGAGATAAGAGTAAATCATTGTTTGGGAGCATCCTAGCCAACAGTTGTTATAGTTTGTTGTTGAAAACATCATCTCCAGAAGGCTTGGTATCATGGACCAAGAATCACAAATCACCACAATATTCACCCTTAAAACATTACAGCTTACTACAATGTTGCAGCTAGCCTGCAACTATGCTATTTGATTAAAAGTATTTGGATGCTTGTTAGTGAACATTAATATGGGGTGTGTCCATCCTTTGCCTTTCTTAAAACGACATCTTGAACTCTGCCGGGGACACTTTCAACAATGTGTCAGAATGCCTGTGGAGGAATCACAGCCCATTTCTCCTCAAAAGCTGAAATAACTGCATTTACATTAGGATTCTGTGTGTGTGTGTGTGTTGCATTCAGGTTGGGATTCTGTATGTGCATGCGTGTGTGTGTGTGTGTGTGTGTGTGTGTGTGTGTGTGTGTGTGTGTGTGTGTCTATGATTGTTACTCTCCATACTGCCCTCCAGTACTAAATTGGTGATCCCTTTATGCCTCAGAACATATCCTACCAACTGATCCCTTCTTCTAGTCAAGTTGTGCCACAAATGCCTCTTTTCCCCAATTCTATTCAGCACTTTCTCATTAGTTATGTGATCTATCTATGTAATCCTCAGCATTCTTCTGTAGCACCACATTTTGAAAGCTCTTATTCTCTTCTTGTCTAAACTATTTATCATCCATGTTTCACTTCCATACACGGCTACATTTCACACAAATACTTCCAGGAAAGACTTCCTGACACTTAAATCTATACTCTAAGTTAACAAATTTCTATTCTCCAGAAATGGTTTCCTTACCATAGCCAGTCTACATTTTATATCCTCTCTACTTTGATCATCATCAGTTATTTTGCTCCCGAAATAGCTAAACTCATCTACTACTTTATGTGTCTCATTTCCTAATCTAACTCCCTCAGCATCACCTGATTTAATTTGACAACATTCCATTATCCTTGTTTTGCTTTTGTTGATGTTCATCTTATATCATCCTTTCAAGACACTGTCCATTCTGTTCAACTGCTCTTCCAGGTCCTTTGCTGTCTCTGACAGAATTAGAATGTCATTGGCAAACCTCAAAGGTTTTATTTCTTCTCCATGAATTTTAATTCCTACTCCATATTTTTCTTTTGTTTCCTTTACTGCTTACTCAATATACAGATTGAATAATTGCCACAGTATAAAGCATAATTCATTATTCCAAATCATTTGTTTCCAGTCATCCACTGCCCAGCGTCATTGCTCTTTACACCACCAAAAGTATCAGTTAGGACTGACTACACAGGAATGTGTGGCTGATGATGAGCTGCTCAACCATTGTACCACATTCTTTTAAACTCCCTACATACAGTCACTGTGCTACTTGGACTTCCGGCAGCGTCCTTGCACTGATTTCAAGGTACTTTTTACAGTTACCCACCTCAATGGTCAATCATCCTGATCCATCATACATGAAGTCTGCTTTTTTTGGTACAGCTGTGGTAGTTCCTTTGCATTTGCAACTTCACAGTCACATCACCAAAAGTCAAATTAGATAGCTTTAGAAGGGCTGTGAAATGACCCTGATGCAGTTGTTACACAGGTGACAACAATGACTTGCCCATATTTGAAGTCATGGAGAAGGAGGAGGAGGAGGAGGAGATTAGTGTTTAACGTTCCATCAACAATGAGGTCATTCGAGACAGAGCACAAGCTCAGATTAGGGATGGATGGGGGAGGAACTTCGCTGTGCCATTTCAAAGGAATAAAGTCACTGAGCTTTTGTATTCTGTACTTATTACTTATCTAGTGACAACACAATACTCCCCATCTACTTCTATACTGGCAGGTCTGCCTCTTGTGACATCTACTGGTCAATTCCACATTACATAAGGATGTCCAGTTAAGCATGATCAAAAGTATGATCAATACTGTAGTTGTCCTACCATGCTTGATCTCATTTGGCCAAAGTGTCAGTAATGCAGCAACACATTCAACTGTCATACTGAAGGCAGCATTTTAAGGTGTACATTATATCCTTGGTGGAAGATATTTCATATAAAACTGAATGTGCTCTGCAAAATGTACCTGGAAATGTGTAGAGTGATTCAAACAGCCTAAAATGGATTAGTAGCACTAAACACACTAAAAACCCATAGAAATACTCGACATGAGGCATGGTCAGCTGTTACTAAATACAAGTAGGGGCACTTTTTACTAAAATCAGCCAAATGGCAATGAATTGTGCAAAACTGTTGTTAATCAACCAGTGAAAATTTAATCATTTCACATTATTGATTTCCTTCTAATCCTCCTCAACCTCATGCTCCTCCTCCTCCTCCTCCTCCTCCTCCTCCTCCTAAAATTTCCCTCCATATGGGGGTATTTTTCTGTGTCCATACATACATTTATTTGTTGATTTCAGGCAGTAAATTTATAAGTTATTTGTTATATTTCATCTAATTGTTACTTCAACAACTCAGTGTTCACAAATATCTCAGGAATTTTGCAATATAAACTACCTGACAAAAATAGTGAAGCATCCAGAAGGGGAGGAGGAAACATATGGAAACTTTACAGATTGAGAGAGTATGTGATGTTTTCGCAGTGATTATAATATTAAATTTACAAAGAACTTGGCAGTAAGAGCCTACTTAACAGTATGATGTCACACACAATCTAGCCTGGATGCATGCACTGATTCAGTTGGGGGTGTGTGTTACAAAACCATTATATTCTCTCTTGAGCCAAGCTGGCCCACAATTGTCATAAATGGCCCTTGATTTTCTAGATACTGGCACTGGGATGGAGTTGTCATCTGGCATCATCCCATGCATGTTCTATCAGCAACAGATCTATGGGTCTTATTGGCCATCATAATACAGACAGTTCATAGATGTATGTTTCATGTACAGATGAGTATTGCCTTGTTTGAAAAAGGCAACATGATACTGTCACATGAGGAGTAACACATGAGAACACAGGATGTCTGTCACATACTGCTGTACCAGCACACTTATCTCAATCACTATTTTGTGACCGTAAGTACTAACCCACAGCTCCTGACACCAGAATACCAGGAATAACACTGCTGTACCTCTCCAAAACATTGGAAGAATGGGAACTCTTCTAGGACAGTGCCATACTCATAAAAATGGCCATATGGGGTAGTGCAGAATGAGTGTACCTGCCCTCACATTTCCATGCAGTCCAATATCCAGTCACTGTTACATCCAAATGCTCCACAAGTCCTTCTATTGTGCAACTCAACCAGCTGGGCACATGGAGATCCACAGTAAGGCCCTTTCCAATCTCTGTCAGGTGCTGATAACACTGTCTCTCACGAATAGTGGCATCTCCATGCCCTTCCATATCCTACCAGGCCTGGTACAGACATTAGACACAAAAAACAACTAATCCACTCTGATGGCCATTCTACCTGTCACAGAGAATTGTAACTTCAATCAATTACATTCCCTCTGATGACGTGTATGTGTACGAAGTTACGTTGATGCCTGACCATTTCGTCAGGCATTGTGTAGACTAATATCTATGTTCACATATACAGCTTTTTCTCTATTTTGTTAGATTATATCTGTGATAGTGATGGAGCTACAAATAGTTCTTGTTTCTCACATTGTATATACAACATATTTATCATGAGACAATATACATTTAAATAAACTTACATAAATGACGGAAATAAAATGCACTGACATATCAGTAAATGTACACAGAATTTTTCTTTATGTATTAAACTTCTGGAAGACAAGTTGTTTTTCATTATTCCATATGCTTGGTTATGTAGTCTAGTGCAAAAAAATTGGTCACCATACCTGAAATGATCTTTTGCGAACTCTTTCAGCACATACATGCGCTGACGAGTAACTGTATTAATCCGAAACTGTTGCTCTTTCATTCGCAGAACGGGATCTTTCTCAAATATTGCCTGTTCTCATTAAAAAAAAATTAAAAAAAGGACTCTATGTTAGTAACAAAATATTTTCAAAACATGACATGCATATCAGTGACATTAAGGAACAATTCATATATAATTAATGTTAGTTGTAAACTTTGTTCATATTGTTAAAAACAGAATTGTTAGTAACATAGGAAACTGAAGTAGCTCAGAAAAGGTGAGGCTGACACTAAAGGGAATACCTAAGAGATGCTTTCACAGTTGTTATTAGTGAGTCTAGATGGTATATTACATGAAAACATAGATTTTGTCTTTTGAACAGCATACTGTAAGAGTAGAATAAAAGGAAAGGAATGTGTGGGAAAGTGTAATAGAAAATGAAGAATCAGTAAGAAGCAAGGTGATTGGAGACATTTCTAATATTTGGTTTAGGTCAGATATGCCTTTAGTTCCATGGATCCACAGTGAAGAGATCACCAATAATATGGAATATGTCATGAAATAACAAAGAAAAGTAAAGTTGTCATCAACATTGAGATTGGTTTGAACAGTACAGTGGTTTACTAGGCATTCTTCAACTGAAAGTTGTATATCAGTGTGTTCCCCAACTCTTGATCTATCTTACCCAGGCAATTATAGGGGGACCTGCAGCGTACGGTAATGTGGACTCTGAACCATTGCAATTTGACATTGTTGATTAACAAAAATGGTCAGAGATGAAAGTGGCAGATAAAAATCCCAGGACTGATAGGGGCTCAATGTTTGGATTTGTAGTCTGCTACTTTATCACTGAGGCACATAGCTATGCACGATACATATTTACAGAAGAAGGGGGTTATGATAATGTTACTTTGACAGATCACAAGTGAAATGGCCCACGTGGGTGTGAAATCAATAAAAAGTCTTAAGCAAATTTGTGTTCAAGAGGTGACAACAGTCTGTCAAAAAATATGTAAATGCACAACACACTAAAGCACATATATGATTCTTAGGCTATGGCCTGTGATATGTTTAACATACGGAAGTTTGCTTCAACAGGTATCGGTTTTTTTCATTTTAAGTTGTAGCATTCAGTTTGTCACAAAATTCAGATAAATTATTACAGATTTTGAAATAGGGAGTGCATAAATAAAATACTATGTGTGAAATCAAACATGGAAAAACCAGCATGGAATGTAACAATATGATGAAAAGGATAGTTGCTACTTATATTACAGTGGAGATGCTGAATTGCAGAAAGTCACAACAAAAAGACTGTCTGAAAGTTAGCTTTCAGCCAACAAAGCCTTTGTGAAAAATAGACAGATACAACCATCCCCCCCCCACACACACACACACACAGAGCCAGAGTCTGGCTCCAGCTGCCAAACTATCCTTTTCATTATATTGCTATATATGTGAATAATGTCTAATCAAAAAGAAAAAAAATACCATTAGTAAATTTGTAAATAAATATAGGATAGGAACATTACAAAATAACTATTTTATTTTACAAAATTAAGTTTCATAATTTTATATTAATTTAGCAAGTACACAAAAATCTTAAAATCAACAAAAACATGGAAAGGATAGATTGCTACTCACCATGTGCAGGAGACACTGTGTCAAAGACAGGTACAGTGAAAAAGACTGCTAAAACATTTAAGCTTTTGGAAGAAAGATTTTGAATGCTAAACATTCTAGCAGTCAGTAGGTGCTCTGTGTGGTCAGTAGTAATCTATCATTTTTTGTTCCATCTTGGACTTCCTGCTCTTTAAAAGTAATAAGTATTATTTTATATTTGCTATAATAAATGTTTGTGTTGTATTTTCTTTGAATTCTATTCACTTTCATTTGGTGTCATGAATTTTTGGCAAAGCTTGGCAAGCAGTGATTCAGGTGTTGTCAGTCATACCGGATGGTGAAGTATTCTAACATATGAACAGCCAGCACAATTGTGTGAAAAGTGAGTAAGATAGAAAAAAGTTAATTCAAATGTTTGAGTTGGGGCAAAAAAAAAAGAAATCCTGATCCACACAAAGTTCTCACAGCAAAAATTAACCTACAAATTTTCTGCAGATAATGGATGAACTATGTTCAATAATCAATAAGAGGATCCAAAGTGATTGAAGAACGAATGAATGACAAAACCACATGTAAGTAGCAGGTTGTTAGAGATCTATGTCCCACCACAGAACATGGGGGTTAGTTCTGTAAAGCAGAACAGGCAGTGATCTGTGGTAGATCAGATTGCAGAGTGCAGTGCTGGTGTAGGCACACATGTTTCAGAGCACACCATTCAGTGCAGATTGTTGAAAATGTTTTCCCATGCTGATACAACAACATTGTTAATTATGACTGCAATGGTCACAGGCTCAATGGAAATCTGTCTCCAGGTCCGATAAATCACATTTCTTCTTACACCAAGTGCCATGGTTGTGTCTGGATACAACATGACCCAGGTGAACGGCTGCTCAAAACATGTACTGTGCCAGGCTGGAGGGGGCTGTAATCTGGTATGAGGAAATTCCACCCAGGTTTCCATGGGATGTGTTGTAGTAATCAAAGGCCACATGACAGCTGTGGACTACACAATCATGTGTATGGATCCATACATGCTTGGTGACTTCCCCAAAGATGATGACTTCTTCCATCAGGATAACTATTTGTGCCACAGGACAGGAATCATGATACAGTGGTTTGAGAAGTGTGATAGTGTTGTCCACAAAATTTGATTCATTTGAACCCAGTGAATCAATAATGGGACATATGAGGTACCATCATGACACACACAAACTGCCGGTCCGTAATACAGGAACCGTGTGACCTCTTCATAGACATCTGGTGTCACATACCTCCAGAAATCTACCAAACACATCTCAAATCCTTGCAATGTGGAATCCCTGACATATTCCATTTCAAATGTGAACCAACACGCTTTTATACAAATACTGGTTCTACTAAGAAATTTGCCAATGGTGTTGGGAGAGTTGGCCACGAATAAATCCTTTGGGTTTGTTCCTCATAAACTGAACTTCATCGGGGGTTAAAGTTTTTATGATTGCTAGCAGTTTATTTAATACATTATTCTTATTTCTACTATTGATTTCATGAACTGAGCAGATCACAGAATGCATCAGTAGCCTGTAATTTATTGTCTATGGCATTAAGTACATTCCTACTGTAACTGTAAAAAGCTTTCTCAATACTGGAACACTTTAGAAATCCATATTGTGGTTTTTACAATCTATAAATGATTGTTAGATGACTAAAAAGGCACTTGTATAATGCCTTTCCTAAAATATTTGATAGCCTTGATCAAAGCTAAATTAGACAGATATTTGATGGTATTTCTTTGTCTTCTTCCTCACACACATGATTGACTTCAGCACATTTCAGCCAGTTGCAAAATGTTCCAATAATAAACATCTGGTTACTCTAGTAACTTAATACATTACAAAACTCAGAAGACCACTCTGAAATTAACTTTGAACTATGGAAAAGTTAATATGGAACAATGACAATGTTATGAAAGGAACAGATTATTTACCATATAGTGGAGATGCTGAGTTGCAGACAGGCACAACAAAAAGACTGCTAACCAAGTACACATTCAGCCAAAAGGCTTGTTTCTGAATGAGACAATATATACACACACAAATACAGCTCACACATTCATGACCACTGTCTCTGGCTTCTGAGGCTGGACTGCAACCAACAGCACATGATGGGAGAAGCAATCTTGGTGGTGGGGGTAAGGAGGAGGCTGGAACAGGCAGAGAGAGGGATAGTAGGGTAGGGAAAGGGAACAGTAAAGTGATGCTTTTGGGAGCATACAGGGATGAGGTGGGAGAGGGTAGGGTAGCTAGGTGCAATCATGTTGTTAGACAAAGGTTGGGGGAGGGTGGGAAAGGAGAGAAGTAAAAAGATGATGGGTGCATTTCTGGACTAGAAGGATGTATAGCTCTGGAGTGGGAACAGGGAAGGGTATAGGTGGGTGAAGGACAATGTCTAACAAAGGTTGAAGCCAAGAAGGTTATGGGAACATAGGTGATATTACAGGGAAGTTCCCACTTGCATAATTCAGAAACACTGGTGTTGGTAGGGAGGATCCAGATGGCACAGGCCATGAAGCACCCATTGAAAATAAGAATGTTGTGTTGGGCAGTGTGCTCAGCAATTTGATGGTCCAGCAGTTTCTTGGCCACAATTTGTCAGTGTCCATTTGTGCGGTCCGACAGCCTCTTGGTTGCCATGTAGAATGCAGCACAGTGGTTGCAGCTTAGCTTGTAGATCATATGGCTGGTTTCACAGGTAGCCATGCCTTTGATAGAATAGATTATGCTTGTGACCAAACTGGAGTAGATGATGGGAGGATATATGGGATCAGTCTTACATCTAGATCTATTACAGGAATATAAGCCATGAGGTAAAGGGTTGGGAACAGCAGTTCCATAGTAATGGATGAGGATATTGTGGAGGTTCAGTGGGTTGCGGAATGCCCCTGTGGGAGAAGTGGGAAAGATTGTAGGTAGGATATTCCTCATTTCAGGGCAAGATAAGAAATAGTCAAAACTCTGGCAGAGAATGTGATGGAGTTGCTCCAGTCCTGAAAGGTACTGAGTCACTAGGGGAGTGCTCCTCTGTTGCCAGATGGTGGGACTGTTGGAGATGGTGAATGACTGGAGAGACTCTCCGTGCCCTGAAATGAGGACTGTCGCACCCACAGTCTTACCCACCCCTCCAACAGTGGTACTCCATCACTCACTGAACTTTATTCTTATCCATCCCTACACAACCCCTGCTCCCAACCCCTTGCCTGATGGCTCATATCCCTGTAATAGATCTAGATGTAAGAACTGTCCCATGCACCCTCCCACCACCACCACTCACCCCAGCGCGATCACAGCATCACCTAACCCATCGAAGGCAGGGCTACCTGTGAAACTAGTAATGTGATCTGCAAGCTAAGCTGCAACCATTGTGCAGTATTCTACATGAGTATCACAACCAACAAGCTGTCTGTCCGTCTGAATGGCCACCGATACACTGTGACCTAGAAACAGCTGGACCATACATTTTCAATGACTGCTTCACAGCCTGTGGCATCTGGATCCTTCCTACCAACACCAGCTTTTTCTGAAATACGTAGGTGAGAACTCTCCCTGCAATATAACCTACATTCCTGTAACCCTCCTGGCCTCAATCTTCATTAGTCACTGCCCTTCACTCACCTAAACCCTTCTGTGTTCCCACTCCAGCATTACATATGCTTCTATTCCATCAATGACCCACAGTCTTTTTACTTTTCTCCTTTTCCACCCACCCCCCTTTCCCCCACCCTCTGTCTAACCTCCCTAACCTCCTGACTGCCTGCCTACAACTAACTGCCCTACCCTCTCCCCACTTCATCCCTGTACGACCCCACAAGCAGCACTTTACTGTCCCCCACCTCTACCAAGCTATCCCCCTTCCCCCCATCCCCATCCCAGCCTCCTCCATACTCCCACAACCCAGACTGCTTATCCCATCATGTGCTGTTGCTTGCAGTCTGGCCTTGGCATCTAGAGACAGTGGTCATGTGTGTGTGTGTGTGTGTGTGTGTGTGTGTGTGTGTGTGTGTGTGTGTGTGTGTGTGTGTGTGTTTGTGTGTGTGTGTTTTGTCTAATTCAGAATAATGCCTTTTGGCTGAAAGATTACTTGTTTAGCAGTCTTTTTGTTGTGCCTGTGTGTGACTCAACATCTGCACTATATAGTGAGTAGCAATCCACAACTACAATATTTGTTTTATTTTAAAGATTTAATGGTGGATATTACTCCTTCTGGTGAAGTGAGGATCATGTTCATGTTATTGAAGTCATTTGTAACAGCTGATCTGAGATATTTCATGGCAACAACTACTGAACCTGACATTTCATCTTTCCATTAACAGCTATGAAATACTTGTTAAAATGTTTTGCAACAATGCACATGGAACAGATGTTATGTAATTTATTGATTCTTGAGTATTGCTAAATCAGTCAAGGACTCTTACCAGCAGGATTAATTGTGGTGATAGAAAAAAGAAAAATTTTATTTTTTCATTTAACACGTTTGAGGATGTGTAGAGATGCTCATCCACAGCAAATAAGATGCTACAAGAGAGGTGTTGTGCATCATGAAAAGAATTGTTGCTCATATTTTGAGCATTTACTTTCCAAGAAGAATCTTCTCACATATATCACATACAGTGACCATGACTATAAAATCAGAGAATGATTATGAAAAGTCATTCGCTTTGTGCACCTTTTCTGAATGGAATGGAGGGAGTAAAAATAATGGAACATGAGGCACCCTCTGTCACAAACTGTAAACTGGCTCAATGAGCACAAGTTAAATGTTTACAATAAATGAATTCCATGTTACATATAGGAAGAATGTTTTATTCTCATCCTTTATCTTCTTGCCCATAATATGATTTTTTCCTCCTTTTTGTTTCCTGTTTGTTGTTTAAATTTATTTTTCCTTACTCTTTTATATTTTCCTCTTGTGCTTATTTGTGTCCAATATTCTCAGTTGCACAATTTAGTACAGTGAAGGAAGATGATGTGTAGCTATTTTGCAAATTACAGAGCTACATGTAAAAAACCTGGCACCAACACATTCCCAGATTTCATAAAATTTATACTTTGCTTGATTTTATTTCATCACACTCTTCTTGTTAAATACTCTAACTGCAGCTTTTCTAACAGCCACCATTCTCTTGGAAGTTAACTGCCATTTATCATATTGCACACCATTGACTCATAAAATTCCAATGGAAATCATTCACTGGCATCTTTTTCATTCTGGGTCTTTCTCATTATTTCCCTAATGCAATTTTTGTGTATTTCTTAGTGCAACTATTCACAGTGGTTAGCTCTTATCTCTGGTTAATTTGCCAGTTCATGCATTCATAATAAAATTACAGTACTGGGAGATTGTTGCAACACTCCTAGTTCTTTAAAAACGGAAACTGTCCACAGTCAGGCTATTGGAAGATGCTGCAGAAATTCAGAACTGTGTTATTGGTATTGCAATTGTCTAACTCAATCATAGTTAGGTTTCCATAGTTTTGTCTTATGTCTTTGCCATCAATGGGCAAAGATACATCAATATCAGTGACAGTGGATATCATAGGTTTAGCAGTTTCAACGTAAGTGTTGGTTATTATGCCACACAATGACTGGCCATGCAAGATGGATACCTATGGAACTATGACAATGGCAAAATAACAGGCCACAGAGCAGGCACAAGTCAGTTTCTCTTCTGGCACTGACCTTTAGTTGATTACCAGCTATGCTACGCCACCATCTTCTCACTATCACTGCCACTGGAACTCTGTTACAAAAGACCTACATTCCACTGAACTCTGCCAAATTTGTCATCTCACCTTACTGTACTGCCATGTGACTTTGACTCTGTCAGCAGTGTTTCACTGCAGAAGATAGACTCTGAACATTTCCTCAGGTTATTTGTACTGTCGTGGCCTACATTATGTAGAAATATCTGAAATTGTTCAAATTATTATCAAGAGTCACTCAATATTGTGACAAACACATAACTTCTGGAACTTTAAGTGTCTGTCCCTGCTACTTAACTTATTTTCTTGTGGATCTTGATTTTTTCCTGATTACAAGGATTTGGTGATTTAAGTTTTATTCATGTTTGATGGCTACTAAATACTGTAGCCATAAAAATGTTAATTTGTTTGCTGTAGGTTACAGCATTTCTGTAAATTACTTCAAGCCACTTATGGGATGGTCCCTTTGGAAAGGAAATGACTAATATCCCTATCTGTTCTAAAAAGCTTGTGCTCCATCTCTAATGACCATGTCATCCTTGGAACATTAAATCCTATCTTCCTTCCTTCCTTTCTTCTTTCCATAACACATGAACTTTAATTGTGAGACATCACACACCATTTAAAGGCTGAAATTAAAACTGCATTCAGTTTATTATAGGTTATCACTATCTTACAATTGGGTACAAATGTTTAAAAAAAGTGTGTATACTGATAATGCATAATACTCATTTGCCAGATAATGCTCTGTGATACAAAACCATACTCTTGGTGCCTGCTTCGTCATTACAGGCAACTTATATACTCCCCACAAGCTGTACCACAAACCTTCAAGGATGGTAACTTATTCTATGGCATAATCTTGACAAATTCTGGCCGCCTGGTCCTAATTGTTCCTTTTGTTGTCTACCTGTTTTTCTCTTCTTTGGCTCCCTCTCTCCTCATCCCTATCAAAGTGTCTGGCCATTCAGATTTCTGCTCTCACTGCAGGTGAGTCCCTCTCATTCTGTGGTCTGAGTGAAATGTCCTTCCTTTTAACCTTCTCCAAGCTACCACCCTCTTCTTTCCAATGAAGCAACTGTTAGTTCCTAAAGCTAGGTTCTGTGTCTTTTACTTTTATACATCTCTGTCAACAGTATTACACATTTCATTACTGAAGATATGCACTGACCAGCAATTTTGTCTCATAATTTATTAGTTTGCTTGACTGAATGTTTCTTTTGATAGTAAAAACCTGAACTCTCAGGCATTTGAATATAGACACTAACTATCCCATAAAAATCTACCCACAAAGTTTTATGGAGCAGTATTAATTGAGGAATCCAGAAATACACTATGGTATCTATATCCTTCTCCTATGGCAAGAAAAAAAAAATTATATTATTTACAGCATGCAAAAGACATTTAAGCCATCATTCTGCCTATCCTTCAAAAGCAAATTGAATGGTTGGTATCCCAATATGTGGTACAATTGGAAGTACCCTCTGTTACGTACTTCAAAGTGGTTTGTAGAGTATCATTGAAGATAACGATTTGTGGAATAATAAAAAATAACTGAAGTGAGTTAAGAGTTGCTTAACACTCACCACAATATTTGGTGCTGGCCTAACTACTGCAGGGAGCACATAAATCACTTCTGTTGGGAAATGACCCCTCTGTCCAGTCCTGGCATTGATTCCATTTCCCCATGAAGAGTTCATTATTTTATCACCATCAAACTCCTCTTCAAGAATCAAAAGATCTCCCCTCTTCAGTATTACGAAAGAAGATCCCGAATCTTCAACAACAGAAAAACATAGAAAATGAGACATGTAAGTTTTTATCACCAAGTTTTATTGGCTAACTTTAATTTTGAACAAATACAGACATCAAAAAATGTATTACTTTTGAATACACTGTGTTAGTATGCAGTGATAAATGTTATTACAAATATTTACTATCCAAAACAGTCTTGATCACAAATTATTTATTCCGGTGACCGCTTTCGACAACAACTGTGCTCATCTTCAGACCAATGAGTAAGAACCTCTTTCTGGTGGTAAATCACTACTTTACCACCAGAAGTTTGAAGGATTGACTTTCAGACAAAGGACATGTGCAGAGCGGCTACTCAAGCTTGGAAAAAAAATACTCAGGTGCAAGGAGAAAGATGGCATCAAGAAAATGCTGATAAATTAATAGTGAGTGGGATGAAGTTGTGGAGGGAAGTGGGAGCATCATACCACAATAATGACTTTTCTTTCCTCTCAGCTGAACTACATATCTGAAATAAGCAGCAGTTTAACCGCAGCTTTTGAACACCTAAAATTTATATGGATTCCTGAAACTAACTGGGGTTTCACTTAATTTTCCAGGTGAAATGTAATTCCCTGGGAATTACAGGTCTTCCAGAAAAATCGCCATCCAGCATGTACAAAGGCGGGGAATTGACTATGAAGAAACATTCAGCCCTGTCGCATGTTAAGAAACTATTTGAAATCTGTTGGCATGGCTGCTGCAGAGAAAATGAAGCTCGACCAATTTAACATCAAAATAAGGTTTCTAAATGGTGTACTGGTACTCAAAGAAGATGTTTATGTGGAACAACATGAAGGTTTTGAAAATGATACTGGACAAGTTAACTGAAGAAAAGCCTGAACAGTTTCAAACAGGCACAGCATTTCTGGAAGAAATGTTTCATAAAGAATGCCCACTTTAGAAACAGTGATGCTGATCTGTGCCTCTTCTTCAAGCAACAAGGACTCTTTACATGTTGCAATGTATGTTAATGGGTTTAGTTGTGAGCAGCAACAGAAAAGATATTGAAAAATTAATGAAAGCTGGAGTATCATACAACTAGAGGGGCACCCCACAATTTTTTACACATGAAGATACAGCAAAGACACATTGACAACAGTGAACGAAGAGGACTATTAAAGGAGATTCTGGAAAGATTTGGAATGGCTAAGTGTAATGGAATTTCTACTCAAATTGGGCATGAAGAAAGTAATGTCAAAGGTATTGCAAATTGGTGTGTTGTCTGGTGTATTCAACTACAATCTCACATCCAGCTATTGCTTTCACAGTGAACAAAGTAGCTAGAATCATGGAAGATCCTACACTTCAATACCAGAATCAAGTGAAACCAATTTTTAGGTGCTAGAAGCATACAAAGTATTATGGAATTATGTACAAGAACAAAGAAGGTTTATAGTTATGCCAGTTGCTGGTGACAAGGACATAAGATGTTCAATGACTGGTGTCATTGCAACTCTCAGCCAGAGAGCTGTATCACAGACCAGTCAGTTCAAAAGACAGTAGCAGCATCCACTAAGGACGCAGAAATAATATCAGCAAGTAAAGCAGCAAAGGAGTTGGTCGGGCTGAAAAGGTTGCTGTATGAACTGACCGGAACTTCGTAACAAGTAAAACAACCCACACTCTACATTGACAATACAAACGAGTGACGATGTCTACTAACCAGTTAGCTGATCTATTAAACAAGCCATCAGAAAAGATTTGACTCGAGATGCTGTATAAAAGAACCGGAATGCAGAAGTTTAAATCCATGTGAAATTCAGTACCCACTTTATAGTATTCTTTGGAGCAAATATTAACTCAAAATGAAAAATAGAAAGTGCTTTGTCATATTTGTGTAATGCATTTTTGTGCCTTCGTTATGAAAGTGCTGTGTAATCTTTTTGGACTGGTAGAGCTGAAACAGTTTAGTACCACATTGTTGTGAGTGTCTTTCTGAATGGTGTAGTTTGTCTAAATAATTTACAAAGACAATTTGTGCTTTTGTACCTTTTCATGATATAGGTAGCTCATACTAGTTTATCATATTGTTCACTTCTGACTTAAATGAGGTCAGCTACTGAGACAACTCTATGCTCTAAACTTGGATAACAATGTAACATTTTTGTTAAAAAACTTCAGTCATGTATTGCAAATGAAATAAAAATGAACTGTTTGGAAATATGTGTACATATTTTCTTTAAAATAAGTGAACGAAGTAAACTATAAATTCCAGTACAGCCTCAGACTTTATTTTTGTTTCAATCATAAAAAAAGGATAAAAACAAATTTATCTAACTAATTCAGCAGTGGAGTTTGTAAATCACAAAATTTTTATGAACACATAGCATCAAAAACTGATTGTGTATTTTTTATGTAAATGCATAGCTTATTAAATGTGAAAACAATTATTCACATATGTACATTCCTTCACAACATTCTCCTAAGCAAATATAGGTTTTTTTAGGCACCTTCTCCCCAGACATTTTTGAAGAAGGCATATGTCATCAGTGTTTATATTTTTATAATTTGACATTACAGTGACTGAAGTTAACTATTTTTCTTCACTTTACAATGTAATGCATGTCATTGGTATAACATTAAACCCCATCACACATGACAGTTGTGAAATATACTGATTATATCACAGTATCGTTGGATTCAAAATGAATTGTATGAAATCACACAAAAATTTATAAATATTCAGTAAACTAATTATTTTTTTCTATTTTCCTGCCAAATAATGGGGACATATTCTTACCTGGGATGTAGTCCTGTGTTGCGACAACGAACTTAGATCTCTTTTTCAAGCCATCAAGTAAAAAGTTGATAACTGATTCTAATTCTGCTGACAAAGGACTCTTAAATTCAAAGCTAAGTCCTTGAGTTGTTGTTAATGTAAAATTCTGTGGTATTCCATAAATTTTTCTGTAATTGATCAATTGCAGAAATCATGGCATTTTCAAATGACCATTTGCAACACTGAACTAAAAAACATCACAAGGAACACACTTCAAATAAGATTTACACCACTGAACTACAAAAATTCACAAGGAACACACTTCAAATAGAAATGCTTAATAACACACAAGACCCATGACAGTCACTATACAAAATTTTTTTGAGCTTTATAAAATATTACCCATTACTTTTTTTTGCTTTTTATTTTTCCTCAATACATATATATAGTTTTTGAGTGAGGAAAAGACTGTACCCTAACTCTCCACCTGTAGCAGGTTCTACAGACTGATACATGCATACTAAAAGTAATTAATATTGTGAAGTGGTGACTTCTATACATGTTTACTCTAATTCTAATAAGACACATTAAATTCCACACATCGTGAATTTAGCATGTTTCAAACTCACTTCTCACGCTCTGTGTGTGTGTGTGTGTGTGTGTGTGTGTGTGTGTGTGTGTTTATGGTGTCTGTTCTTTTGGACATTTCTGAAAGAACAGACATCACATACATATGTGCATCAGGGTTGAACTCTGATGCCACAGGTAATGAGGATAATGGCCAAGGGGCACTTCATCAGTAGTGTGTGGATAAGTTGAGATTTTGGGTCTGACTGGTGGCAGACTTGGGTAGTCCGTGCACTTGCGACAACCACATTGTCCAGATGGTGCAGTGGTCAGTGCATGAGCCCAGTAAGCAGGAGACCCAGATTCCAATCCCAGACTGGCATGAATTTTCAACTTTCCAGATTGATTTAACTCAATGCCCACTGGCAGCTAATGCATATGATTTCTTTGTGTCTTTTCTCACATTGTGACATCAACCTTGAGCCGGACCACCATTTTTTTATTACACAAGCAGGCACGCAGCACACTTTATACACATGTAAAGAATTACTGTCTCTAATTTAGCAAGGTAAAAATTGTACATGCAAAATCACAGTTTAATTCTAAATAATGGAAAATCCAGGAAGGAATAATTAAAATATTATCAAAAGCCTAGATTGCTATTCACCATATTGTGGAGATGCTGAGTTGCAAATAGGAACAACAAAAAGACTGTCAAATAAGTAACCGTTTCACCAGTATCTTTATGGCAGAAAATTTTACTTGGTCACTGACTGTAAACCTCTACAGTCTTTGTTTATCCCTTCTCAGTCAGTCCCAACTTGCACAGTGCAAAAGCTGCAACAGTGGACTATTCTTTTGCCAAATCACAAATATGACATTGTATATTGATCCACTTCTAAGCATGCTAATGCTCTCTGTTGGCCCAGAATCAATGTTTGAAGAGTTCTCTGCTTCTTGGTACTACATTGATCCTTTGCATAGCTTCCTACTTAATTACCAGAAAATTGATCTAGCCACAACAGCAGATCCTAATTTGCAGACTCTGTTGCATTACATCTGACTGTATTCAACCAGACAGATTTGTAACTCTGTAGTTCATCCATATTTTGCCATTGGCATGCTCTTGCAGCTCACCAAGGTGTCCTTAAGCTTCACACCAATAACAATCAGTCAAGTGTTGTGGTTCCCCAGGTCCTCCAGTCTGGTGTGCTTTGTTTGCTACACCTAGCTCACTAAGATGTCTTTCATACCAAGCAGCTGGCGCAATATCATTGCTCTTGGCATGGCCTGGATGTGCAAATTGAACAACTGACTGTCAGCTCTGTCTTAGCCATTCTCTGAATGGCCCAAACCTCAAGCACTTTGGCAATGTTTTCACTGGGATTTTGTGCGTCCTTACTGGAATACATGTTGGCTCATTGTCATTGATGCTTTCAGTAAATTTCTCTTCATGGTTCCTATGCACTCTACTACAAGCTCATTCCACAATCCAGGCCTCATTGTTGAACTTTAGCCTCAACAGATTTCCAGAAGTTACTGGGACTGACAATGAATCTTATTTTGTTGCTGCCAAGTTTAAACAGTTCTGTAAGGCATCCGGCATATCATGAGTGCATCATTCCATCTGCAATCTAACAGTGAAGCTGAGTGCTTTGTATGAACATTTAAATAACAGATGGACAAACACCTTGCCTCCCACACTTGGGATCAAGCTCTGTTGCTCTTCTTGTTGCATGGCTTCAGTTGCCAGAGACTGTGGTCATGTGCGTTTGAGTTGCATTTGCTCGAGTCTGTGTGTGTGTGTTTGTTGCATGGCTTCAGTTGCCAGAAACTGTGGTCATGTGTGTGTGAGTTGCATTTATTTTATGACAGTCTTTTTGTTGTGCTTATCTGCAACTCAACATCTTCGCTATATGGTGAGTAGCAACTATCCTTTTCATAAAACTAACAATCCATTCTTTTACAGATTGTATGGAGGATGGAAGTGCTGGTAGCAGGGCTTTTGTACAATGACAGTTGCTGAAACCACTCTGTAACCCCTCTCTCCTTACCGTTGTGTACAAAGGTGTACACAAAACTGACCATTTGCTACAAAATGTGCCACAATAATTTGTTCACTGTCAGCAAATTCCTTCAAAATAAACTAAATTATAAGGAAACTACATACCATTCATTCATATTTGGAATAGGACTTTATTTTATAAATGAATTTCATCTTGAAAACAAAAATTTAATTAATGTAACAAGCAGACTAAAATTTTACAATTTTCTTTCTAACATAATCCTGTCCTTATTATAAAATTTTATGAGTTGTGTCATTCTAGTTTTTTATTTATACACAGTGATTTTCCTCAATTGCGAAAAACTGGAGGAAATTATCCTGAGAGGACAACGTACAAAAAATAGCATATGCCATATTGTCAGAAATGTGTTCGAAAGATGGTACACCCCTTTAAGATGGAGAAAGAAGATCTTTGACAGTGAAACCACACAGGAAAATGCACCAGGCAAGTGGAAATATTCTGACTGTACTAATGTTTTAACTCCGCTTGTAAGAGGGCAGAGAGCTGGAGCATTGTTAGGTGGTAGTCACATTATACCTCCTACAACCAAAGGCACGTCTTTCAGCTTGGGAGGCAGGGTCACCCACAGAAAGTGCACATATGCCTTGCCTCTGAGGAGGTGTGCAAGGATGTTTGGTCCCATGAGGTGATCACCAATAATTTCCGCCAACTCACTGAGGCTGAACAGGTGCTGATGGTTCACATCCACCACACCATTGGGATTCTCTGCAACCCCCAGGTGGTTGTTGTGGAGATTGGTAATATTGTTCCTCCTAAACATGAACAGGAGACATGACAGAAATCCCAGCACTATGATGGTCTGTGTGGTTAGCCAGTGAAAACTGTTGCAGCAAAGACAAGTCTGTTAGTAATAATGCCTGCATGCACTGCAAGTGATATGGGTAGTGGCTGTTGATGCGGAGAATGTTCCACACAGTTAGGGCAGTCTGGCTTACCCCATGCTATTGGGCCACCTGTTTGGTACAGCTATCAGAGCCACCATCAAAGAACTTTTACCTCCTCCTTCAAGTGAGTGTACCTTCTGCTTCCATGTGACCTTTATTTTTCCTTATCCTGTCAGGGATCATTTCCTGCAGTTTGATCTCATTTACGAAAATCACTGATTAACAGAAAGGAGAAACTACAGAAAAAATCGAAAACAAAATAAATGAAGTGAAGTTCTTCTAACATTCACTTGAATAAAATTTTCTTCTGCTTCTTTTAACTGCGTTGCTTCTAGTTCTATGCTACTAATTTGGTGAGCCTAACCCTTTGTTGCCCAGTACACATGAAACAAATCTTTGTATCTTTGTATCAACAGAGTGAGCTTGTAGGTGACATATTTTCAACAACAAGGATGGGTTTATAATTTGTTTCACAATATTATGAAACATTACACAACTTCATCTTGCCACACCTTAACACAATTACCCTTAATACCTACCAGTGAGAGGTATTACTTGATATTATAGGTACTATTATGAGAAACAGTTTGCTTAAAATGAGTTACATTCAGTAACTTACTTGTGGGATGTCACACTACTGACTTCAGGATAGGACAGCTCGAGTATTACTTCTTCTTGATCATCAATAAAATATACACCTGTCCAATTCACTGCAATTATTATATTGTTTTTGTGGAGTTCTGATCCTGAAAATAAAATTGAATTTTATGTTATTGACTTAACAACCTTTAAAACAGATTATAACTGTTTAAAAGTAAATATGAGGGTTGCCTTTTAACTTCTTACAAATAAAAAGTAGATGGCGCAATTGAGATGTAAGATTAATATTACTTTAAAATTTGTCATTTATCATTTCCTGTTGTGGAGCAATGGCAGAACAGAAACTGAATGGGTAGTATGTTGACAGCCAGTGTTCAAAGAAACAATTTTGGGGAAACTGGACATTTCATGTCAAGATTTCAGATGGATAACTTTTTTAATGTTTTTGTAAAGGCCTAAATCAGCAACAATGCTTTGAATAATTTCATTCAAATTTTGGTAATCAATCACCTCCATAAATGACTGTTTACAATTAATTTGCAGAATTTATCACATCAGCCATGAATTACATGGAGTTTGAGCACAATTAGTCCTCATTCCAAACAACACTGAGGCTTTACACAATATGATTTAAGAAGATTGGTATGTGACTCACTTCGAGACAGAGGCATTCTTATGCATATCAAAGACTGCAGGATATTTAATTTTTCATGAATATTTTGCTGTGAAAAAGATCTGTTTCCAATGGATTCCAAACAGTTAAAAAGAATCTCAAAAACGAGTGCATGTAAACTAGTGCAAGGAAAAAAATTTGACTGGGGAAATGAAAAGTTTGTATATGAGGTCCTAATAAGAGAAAAATTTGGATATATTTATATAAGTTGGAAATGGGGCAGTACTCAACTGTTTTGGTTTATTAAGAAGAACCAAAATCGATAAAAGTGTTTCACTTGCCAAGCTCTCCCACGACGAGGGTTTCTTGTTTCTTTGGTTACAAAGGATGTGACGTAACCATTGATTTATAGGATCAAGGCGCAAATAATTATGAATCGTTCACAGCAGTTTGTTTTTCACATGTTGTCAATGACACACAGAAAAACACCTAAAAATAATATGTCATTTCTTATCATGAAAATGCCAACTGTCACACAGCACATCACAAACAATTGAACTGCAATAAACTTATCACTCTGCAGTGGAGTGTGTGCTGATAATGAAACTTCCTGCAAGACTAAAACTGTGTGCTGGATCAATGATCAAACTCAGGATTTTCGTCTTTCGTGGGCAAGTGCTCTACCAACTGAGCTACCCAAGCACGACACACAGCCTCTCCTCGCAGCTTTACTTCCACCAGTACCCTGTCTCCTACCTCCCCAACTTCACTCCTGGAAAAAAGGATATTTCAGTGACACAGCTTAGCCACAGCCCAGGAAATGTTCCCAGAATAAAATTTTCACTCTGTAACAGAGTGTGCACTGATATGAAACTTCCTGACAGATGGAAACTGTGCCAGACTGAGACTCAAACTCAGGGCCTTTGTCTTTTGTGGACAAGAGCTTGGGTAGTTCAGTCAGCCCATGAAAGGCAAAGGTCCCAAGTTCAAGACTCGGCCTGGCAGACAGTTTCCATTGAATATCTGGTGGAGACAACATTGAATTAATGCCTCATTGCCTGTATTCACCAGATTTATGACCTAAAGACGTTTTGTCATTTCCTTATGTCAAGCAAACAATGTGTGGATTGTGATTTTCATCAAAAACAAATATTTTATTCCACCACTGAGCATATTTACAGGCAATTGGTGTCATCACTGTTAAAGCAATAATAATAACAATAATAATAATATAAACTTCAACATGGCAAATTTTATTAACTACAGGATAATAATCCAATACATACAACACATATTTGTGCAAATGTCAGTAACAACAAGAAGTTTCCTAACAGATCAATTACAAGATAAATGAACTACATGGTTCAGTGAATGACAAATAAATAATCAAACAGATAATTAACAATAAGTACATGAAACAGTAATAAAATAGTTGCACAGAGTGGCATATGTATAGTTTGCAGTTAATTTATAGTTCATTCATATAAGGAAAGTAGGTCATCACATTTTCATGGAACTCTTGAGCAGAGTAAATTACTTCACTTTTTATCCACCACTGTGTATGCATTTTCAGGTAATTTGTTGAAGTAGACAGGACCAAAATATTTGTAACTTCTATGTGTCTTTGCAAGCCTAGCATATGGCATATTAATTATATGTCCACTTCTTATGTGATGGTCATGAACTGTTCTCCTTAAGTCAAATTTACTCAGATTCTCCTCAACGAAGACAAGGCAGTTGTAAATATACAGGCCAGGCACTATCGTTATATCTAGTTTCTTAAAATAATCCCAACATGATTCATATGGGCTAAGTCCTGCTATGCACCTTATGGCTTTCTTTTGCTATTTAAAGACTAATTTTGAGCCTAAAGAATTACCCCATAATAGTATTTCATAACTCAGATGCTAATGGAAAAATACAAAATATGCAAATAACAGAAGTTCTTTACTGACGCTGCTCCTCAGCTTGTACGGCATATATATGACATGTGCCAATTTGCCACATATCTTCCCTGTGTGGGTATCCAAGCCAGGCTTTTGATCTATATGAAATCCTAATAATTTTACTGTTGTGCTATCATGACTGGGAGCATTCAGACTAAATAAAATAGCTTCAGTTTTACTATCATTCTTCTGCAGTACATTTGCCTCAAACCAAGTAGTGCCCCTCCCCATTGCCACTGCCATGCTGTGTTGCACATTTTCAAGATTGCTATCACATGTGATGAGTGTTGTGTCATCAGCACATAGCACCACATCACATGATACCACTGCAGGTAAATCATTCATATAAATAATGAAAAGGAAAGGTCCAAGAACATATCCTTGAAGTACACCCTTTACAGCTGGGAGACATTCTGACATTTGATTATTTGCCTTAACTGTTTTCTATTGTCCAAGTATGGCTGCCTGCATTAGGCATAGAGCATTTTCTCTTACTCCATAGTGGTAGAACTTTTTTATGAGAATATTGTGGGAGACCATATCGAAAGCTTTCCTAAAGTCCAGATAATATTTTTATTTTCAAAACAATTGTATATTTTTGCTACCATATTCTCAACTGCTTTGACTGTAGAAAAGCCGGATCTGAAACCATACTGTGAGGAGGTGAGTATATCATTATGTTAAAAATATTGACTCATCTGTTTATGCATGCAGTATTCTAAGTTACATATTTTATAAGACAGTCTGAAAACAAATGAAAAGCCATATGGAGTATTGTGAAGACTGAAACGGGGAAGAGTTGTGAAAACCAGGACATTAGCCTCAAAAATTTTAAAAATGTCAATATTAATAAACAAGATTTGCCAAATTATATTAACAATTAGTTCATAAATGCAACAACTTCATGAAGCTTAAAATTTACAAACGAAGAAAAACCTGAATATCCAAAAACAGCTTGTAGGATGAGGGTAGAGTCAACAAATGAGGGTGAAGTGTTGAAAGTGATACAAAGCTTGAAACCGAAAATCTCGGCTGGCATAGATGAGGTGCCTGTGTCAATCATAACAAGAACAGCACCACAAATCACAAAGCCCTTTGCACACATAGCCAATTTATCATTCAGTGAAGGAGCTTTTCCAGAAAGGCTGAAAATTTCCAAAGTGAAGCCATTATTTAAAAACAGCGACAAGTATAAGGTAGAAAACTATTGCCCAATATCTCTCCTCCCAGCATTTTCAAAAATATTAGAAAAACTGATGAAGCACCTAATCAACGCATATCTAAATGACCATAATTTACTTAACAGAAATCAGCATGGCTTCCAAGCACGTAAAAAGACCGAAACATCAGTAATGTGCTACACTGAACAAATAATCAAAAATCTAGAAAAAGATTAGAGTGTGGTAGGAGTAAATTTAGACCTCTCCAAAGCTTTCGACACTGTGAACCAGGACATTCTTTTAGAAAAATTGGAAGTGTTGGGTATACATGGGATAGGAAAAAAATGGTTTGAATCATACCTAAAAACCAGAACACAGGTTGTAGGACTGACATCGACTTACTCCAACCACAAAATAAATTCAGTATCAGAGGCAAAAAATGTAGAAATAGGAGTACCACAAGGCAGCATCCTAGGGCCCATATTGTTTCTTGTCTATATAAATGATTTTCACACTTCAGATGATGCAGCCAAAGCAATAATATTTGCAGATGATACTAGTGTGATAATAAGTGCACCACAGCAATTGCTACCAACAACTGCTGATAAAGTACTAAATTACATCCACTCTTGGCTCAATGCAAACAGGTTGACATTGAATGTAAATAAAACAAATTATATGCAGTTTGGGAAAAGATGTCAAAATGTAAATCTCGATCTGGTGTGGGATGACAAAGCCTTAGACAGAGTGACATCCACAAAATTACTGGGGATTCTTGTGGATGAAAACTTAAATTTTAATGACCATGTAATAAAACTTGCACAGAAACTTAATTCAGCCTGTTTTGCTCTCAGAATTATTGCAAATTTTTGTACCTCAGAAGGTGCCAGAATGGCATATTTGGGCTATTTTCAATCTCTTGCCACATACAGAATAATACTTTGGGGTTCCACAACAGGGCACCTAAAACAAATTTTTTTGTTGCAGAATAGGGCCATCCGAATAATAACTCACAGTCAGCCACAGACATACTGCAAACCCATATTCAAAAAGCTTAAAATACTTACTATGCCATCATTATAAATATACAAATGTGTATTGTATGTCAGGACTCACATTGCAGATTTTCAGACAAATGCCGACTTTCATAACTACAATACCCGTAATAGCGCAGCACTCCATACACAGCGAACAAAAAGAATGAATACACAAAGGCATGTGAGCCATATCGGTGCAAAACTGTACAATGTACTGCCAGTCAACATCAGGCAGTTAGAAGATGATGACAAATTTAAAACAGAATTTAAAAGATTTCTAGTAGAACAATGTTTTTATTGTGTTAATGAATATGTAGGTCAATAAATTTTTTCTGATGATATTTATAAAGGCAACATGGAAAATACTCTATATGTACCTAATCATTCATTACATTTACATACTTAAAGGACAGCTGTTGTGTGATGTAAATATATACTTAAGCAGTGTTGTGTATATAAGGACTTGCCGTTTAGGGAGGACAAATCTAAAGTCTTATGAAAAACAGACTATGCATTTAAAATAACAAGCAGGGCTATATATAGGCTATATTACTTTCATTGTATTATTATTAACCTCATTGTATTATTTTGTTTTGTACTTTTTTACATATATATTGTTGTGTCCATTTCTTTGAAATGGCTTACATGTACCCTTGACAACATCCATACAATATTTATTGTCAAGAGATGGATAAATAAAATAAATAAATAATAAATTTAGTATGTACTGGTTTAACTACAGACCTTCATTAAAAATGTAGTTGATTATTTTATTCAGTGGCATTACAATTTGATTTCTGATATATTTAATAACATAATTTGAGAGACCATTGTAATCCTATGCTCTAGAATTACTGAGCTTAGCTATTGAGTCATATACCATCTTCTCAGTTACACAAGGCCAGTGAAAACTGTCTGTCTGCTTACTGTTCATTTCTGGCAGCAGTACCTCTGCCTTACTCATGTTCTCCATTATGCTGTTATCTGATTGAGGACTGACAAAATATGCATTTAGAATATCAGGTGTGATTGGTGTTTGGTATACTTTATCATTACAGTTAGTTTCTGTTTTAATAATTTCCCATGCAGCTTTGCATTTATTCCCTGAGTTCAGTATATATGTATCATTTGCTTTGCACTCAGCTGCCTTGATTTCAGACCTGTAAATCTTTTTCACTTTCATATGCATTTCTTTGTCAGCATTATTGTGCTTGGCCCTATCATGATAGAGTAGCATTATGATTATTATTCCTTTTAGATGTGGGGTATACCAGCTTTTTAGATTTTGTGGTTTGGTGTAACAATTTTCAGTTAACTATTCTAGAAACTTGTTGGTAGATTCATTTGCACCTGCGGTGGTTCTTATTTTATCCCATTTTATTGAAACCATTTACTTATCAACTTGTTTAGCATTGATTCGTTAATTTGTCTTATAATTGTTCTACAGTCTGTGGAAGTTTCAGTTGCTTGACTGTTAACAGTTTGTCTGAGCCACAGTCCCTCGTGATATGAAATACCTAGTTTGATTGTGTTGAATTCTCTTTTGTTTGGATGAAAATTACAAATTATGTTATCTAGAAGTGCTTCCTGTCTTGTGGGTTTGTCATTTATGCAATTGAAGGTAAGAGATCTTAATGAATTAAGCAAGTGATCAACCTTTCTATTCTTAAACATAATGTCTATATTGATATCACCAAATATTAGCATTCTGTAGTCTTTGTATTAGAGTAGCAAGAGGACCAGTTTCTCCATAAGTTCCACAAACAGGTCTTCATTGTGTTTTGAGGAGCAGTATACTGAAGCTATTATAATTTCCTGTTTGGCAACATTACAGCTGCAGCTTCAAATTTTGCTTCTATGCACAGTCCACTTACACCTATAACTTCATACATTAGGTTCACACTACTTTTAACATATACAGATACACCACCATGTTTAATATTTGTTCTATAGTAGCTGGTTGCCAATTCATATCCAAGTGGTACACTTAATTTTAATTCCTCATTGTTAAGCCATTGTGCCTTTATTGAAATGACAGTGGAGTTTAAGTTTTCCAGCGAATACTGAAGTTCATTAAGTTTGTTTTTAAGAGACCGCACATTACTATGTAAGCACATTACACTTGTACTTATCTTACTGTGGATTTCCTTTAGCCCTTCAGCAAAAAATCATTGAGATGGGATGGAAATGCTCCTTTCCTCTTTCTCAGTATACAACCATTTGATGAGTTTTCCAATGTTGATTGCTCCTTCAGATGGCATGGTAGTGAAGTTCTTGTCGCTAAGGGGCTGAGTGGCTCCTATTACTTCTGCCAGGGTTGATGTTGCATTTTCTGTTATTGGTGTTGATTCTTTTCTTGTTGCCTGTGTTTCTGACAATAATGATTCTGGGGATGCTGTTGCCGCTGGTGAATGTGTCTCTGCTGCTGTTGCCAACGGTTGTTGTAGTTCTGCTGTTGACTGGGATGATGATGACGTTGCTTGTTCCAACAATGCTGTTAATCGTGCATCTGTTTCCATTTGTGTTGATTCAGTGTTGTCTATCTCGTTTTTGGAGTGTGATGGTCCAGTTTTTCCATCTCCCTGGTTTTTTGATTCTATAGACGATTTTTCTACATCTGGCATGATTGTTACTGCTAGGTTTTTTCCCATGACTACAATCTGCATTTTGGTTGTTATTGCACACTTTAATTCTCTGCATAGTTTCTTTCTTTCTCTTTTGTTTATATGCAAACCTTACCATGTGAAATCTTTTCTTCTTAGGAATCTGTTTACATAAAGTACTATGGCATGACTGCATTGTTCACATGCTTTTACAATACTTGTTCAACTGATACATGTTATAATTTATCTGTACCCTGTCTTGCTGGTAAGGAGTTGTACACAGTATCACTCTTGTGTGTAATATACTCCTTATCAACTCTTCTACAGCATTTCTGAAATTATATGTCTTCTTCCGGTTTCTACGGGTCATTTGACCCAGCACAGACTATTAGAGTGTCTTCTTTTCCTAGGTGTTTGATTTTGCTATGAATGTCTCTAGTAACTTCATTAAACAACATGGCTGGTTTAACAAAGGATGTTACAGAGAGTGTTTCTTGTGATAATTCATTTAGCAGGCTTGCACAGTTTCTTCCATTTTCGTCAGTCAACATAAGACCTTTAGTTACTGGCATAGCTGTATTACTTTGATTCCTGGTTCCTTTCACTGCTAATTCCATTTCTGTTTGTGTAATATTTACTTTTACTGGGACTTGTGATGTAACACAATTATTGGAACATTCAGCAGTGTTGCTGTTTTGTTTTTCCTTCCAAAGCCTCATAGCTCTTAAGATATGCATTTTAGAGCTCCCTTTTCACTTTTGAATACACACAGTAATACATATGTGCAGTAGTGTATATATGAGGGCTAGTGAAATGAAAATGAGACACATGGTAAGAAAATAAATACATTGTTTATTATGAGGGTTATTCAGAAAGCAAGGAATGATCAGTCGCAAAATGGAAAATATCACATTACATCATTTTAGTTCTGAGCACACAGGGAGCACATAAAGATACCTAGAACAATAGTGTCTCCTGCCAAGTATGAGGGCCTGATGAGAAATTTCACCTGAAGCTATGCAGCCAACATTACATAACAGTCATGTGTTTTCTTCTTCAAGACAATTCTTAGCTGCATTTTGCAGGGGAAATGAAGATGTTCTCCATAGTTTTCAATTGAAAATGTTTGATTAACCACAATACAGCCCATAATTGTCTCCCTCTGTATTTCATCTCTGCTCACATGAAGACAACATTTTGGGACAGACATCAAGCTGTAGGCCAGCATAGAGAATTTGTAGAAAGCACTGGTGGCTGCCTTCTATACTGAGGGTATTGGAAAGTTGATACAATGCTATGACAAATGTCTAAGTCGGATCGGCAACTATGGAGATAAGAAGCTGGAAGTTGTAGCTAACTGTTTCAAATAAAACAGTTTTGATTTTGGTTGTGGTTTCTATTTCGTGAGATATCCTTCCTTACTTTCCGAATAGCCCTCATATTTCAAAAGTAATCACTACAACTGTTGATACATTTATCGCACTGTGAGACAACATGGTCAATGTCTCCTTGAAAAAATTTTTGCATTTGCCTGCAGAATCATGACTGTACCCAGGTACACACCTCTTCATCTAAACCAAACTGATGGCCATAAATGTCTTTTTTTAAATTTCCAAAACTATGGAAATTGCATGAGGACTGTACGGAAGAGGTGGAAGGGCTTCTGAGTGAAACTTATGCAGCATAGTCGAAACAACCTTGGCAACTTATGAGCTGCCCTTACATATCCTCCATTCAGTCCCAAGCTCTCTCCATGCAATTTCCATATTTTTGGAGCCCTAAGGAAAGATGTTCATGGCTACTGATTTCCTTCAAATGAAGAGGTGCACACCTTGATACATATATCCATGAAGGCATCAACCATCTTGTCTCACATTGTGATATGTGTGTCAACAGTTATGGTGATTACTTTTGAAATATTAAACAATTTACTTACTTTTTTCCATCTGTTTTGTTTTTATTTGACTGTCCCTTATATCAAACTTGTTTAATGTAACATTTGAATATGTATTATAACATTAATTTGTTTAATTCTGTTGTTCATTATTGTGATACCATTACATTTCTTTCTTTTAAATTAATACATTATTTCATAAAATATCATTGTTCATCTAGATTTTAATTATCCACTAATACTTCACATGTTGTATTTCTGACAGCTTTAGAGTAATTTGGACTATCAGTAATTCAGATTTTGACACATCTTGATTAGACAGAATCAGTGAGGTTCCACTGCACTTAAATCTAATGTGTTCTGTAACCATTTCCTTGTTTCTTTTTCGAATTCATGCTTTTTCAATGATGAACCCAAACATAACAACCACTGTCTACTATGAAATTGAATGCTGCCTGGTGCACTATGGAAACTTGACACCATAAGTAAGGTATATAAGCAGAGCAGAGATGGATGGGGAATCATCCTAGCAATAACATGGATTGCAAATGGGGAAATTGACTTATGTAATGTCCTTTGACAAAAGGCTGATTGTTATGACCCAGAAACTGGGAACGTGTATCTTAGAAATGGTGAAACTGGTCAGATGTTCTCGCACTACCATTGTGAATGTCTATGGGAAGTGATAAAAAGATGGTGGAATCACAAGTAGGCAACATGATGTTGGATGTGCATGCTTCATCCCAGAATAGTGAGATCCCAGGCTTGGTCATTGTGTAAAGCAGGATATGAGGCACTCTGTGGTAAATATGACAACTGAGTACAGTACTGATACAGGCACAACTGTTCCAGAACATATTGTTCAACACAGATTGTTGAACATGGATCTCTGCAGCAAATGACCCCTATATGTTCCCATATTGACCCAGCAGCATCATAAATTACAGTTGCTGTGGGGATGGAATCAATTGATATGCATCATCTGGTTAAATGAATCACAGTTCTTGTTATACGAGATTGATAATTGTGTCCAGATAAGTTGAACAGCTGCTTGAAACATGCACTGTACACAGATAGGCCAGTGAGCATGGTATTATGCTACAGCACAAATTCAGCTCCACTTTTATGGGATTAGTGGTAATAACTGAAGACACTTTGATAGCTATGAATTGTGTGAACATTATTGAGAACCACCAGCATCTTCCTCATCTTCATTGATGACAATGTCACCTTGAAGCAGGTTAACTCTCCATTTCACATGGCCATAATCATGTTATAGTGGTTTGAGGAGCATGATAGTGAACTCACATTGATTTTGGGGCCACCAAATTGGCTAGTATGGATCCCATAGAATACATATGGGACACTATTTGGTGCCTGCTTTGAGCCTTGAAACCACTGACCTGTAATTGAGGGGAACTGCTTGACATGAACATAGGCAATTGCTGCTCCATATCTATGGAAACCTTGCAAAAACTTGTGGAATTTATACCACACAGAATCACTGCCGTACTGTGTTGCAAAGTTGTACCAACACATTGTTAGGCAGGGGCTCAAGAAGTGGAAAACAGGATTCAGAGTAGTATAAGGAAGTAAATAATAATTTCATCTCCAGTGTTTGCTTTGAAAGTATATTCTGACTATATTTCCTGCAAATTCTCTTTGAATGTTCTGTTTCCCCCATTAACTGTGATTCATTAGTAAATTCATTATTTTAAGGAAACTGCCTGTTTTATTGTCTAGCCATCTGAGTCAGAGAAAACATTAATTATTACATGTAAATCATATGCAACTGTTGATCAAAGAACAAATTTATACACTCCTGCATGTGTTCAGACCAAGTCTTGGAACACATTTTCCACCCTAGTGTGGGTATTTTAAAACCATACCTTGGAACGTGATGAAAATCGCAATCTTCTTCATCTTCACCACTGTGAAACAAATCTCCTCTGCTGCAATCTCTTCACTTTCCATATTTTAGGAGGAGATAGTTGGACCAAAACAAGAAAATGTATGAAGGTGGGAGGGTGATCCAATCTGCATGGATACTGAGACAGTTATTGACGCCACTCGTGTTCCAGGATGTGCAGCGATAGAATAGTTGGGATTATCCACAGTTTGGCATTGGCACTTCCTGAGTTAGTTGCCATACCAATGCAGAACATTGCAAAGTAATTGGTACACAGCTCATATGTGATATAGGCACTTTCATTACATCTGACAAGTAATGCTTGAAGTGGGTTCAAGTAAAAGGTAGGAGATGTATGTCATGTAGCTGGATCATCCATTTGGGAATTATCTGTAGAGTACAAGATTGGGAAATGGAAGCACACACAGATAGACTGAAGTCTTGTATAGGCTGGATGGGCAATGGGAAATAAGGGTGGGTGAAGTAAAATATCTTAGTAAGATGAGATCTCCAGGTGGGAATATCATCAATGTAGGAAAAGACAGATTGATACTTATCATAAAGAAGACAATTTAAATTGCAGACAGGCACAATTAAAAGACAACTACATAAAGCTTTTAGCCATATCCTTCATCAGTAAAAGAGAGTCTGTTTTACTGATGAAGGCAGTGACCAAAAGCTTTATTTAAAAGTCTTTTAATTGTGCCATCTGCAACTTAACATGTCTTCTTCATGGCAAGCAGCAATCTGTCTTTTCCCACATTGTTAGTAAGATGAAAGTGATATATCCCCTAGCATGACTAGAGGTAGTTAAAGTCATGGTGAAGGATGTAGTAGGATCTTCTTATGGTTTACCTAGGGGAGTCCTAGTTGATGGATGATTACCAATTGTGGAATGTTTGTTGTGATTATGCAAAGGAATGTTGTGGGAGTGCTGCACAGGATTCCCTCTTCCAGTAAAAGCTCTGGTACAGTTGTCAACATATTTGAGAAAGTCTTCCTTTCTGTTATATATTCTGCAACTCACATGACAAGACTGTAAAGAAGAACTTAAAATGAGTGTCATCAAAGAGGTATATTTGCCATTACTGGGTTCGATGTGGGCTGATATTTTTTATGTATCTATCAGGGAAATGGAGAGCAACATTCAGGAATGTAGTTTGTTTACCTGAGTAGCTGTCAAAATTCCCATCTCTACCAATTGCCCAGACCATGGAGTTATCATCAATGGATCTGAACAGGATAGCAAATATTCCTGTAGCTAGGCTTTAACCAGATGGCACACTAAAGTGTCATGGATGTGCACATGGTGGCTGCACACATTTGGTTTTTAGGTTTGACCTTCAAAGTAGGACTTAATGACAGACCAAAATGTGGTTGGTCAAGTGAAGTACTAACAACATGGTGGGTTTGGTAGTAGTGAGAATAGTAGTCGTGATGGTGATGGTGGTGGTAGTAGTAATTTTATTCATCTGTAGATCACTTTTACAAGAATACCAGACATGACTTGGTATTACAATTTAAGAACAATAGAAATAACCTAATTCATATGTACAATCACTTGCATACTTACAGGTCTAGTTTGTCAAGGATGGGACAGGTAGTCAGCCTGGCCTTACAGTATGAATCACGCCAGCATATTACTGACATAATTTAGTGAAACTGTGGAAACAGTTGGTGGGAAACTCAAAGTTCCATGGAAGCAATACTTCAAAAATGGATGTCACCTGTGACACCCTTATAGCATATCAGTACATCAATGATATTGTAGACCCCATTTTTTGCCCTTCATGGCATCCTATGTTGGACGTACTTTCAGCAAGATAATGCCATCCTGTTCACCAAGAGAGTTTCTACTGCTTGTCTTTGGCCAGCAAGGCTGCCAAATCTCTCCCCAGTTAAGAACACTTGGAGTACTATGGGCAGGGCCCTGCAACGATCTCAGGCTTATGATGACGTAAGGCTCCACATGGTACTTAAAGTGCTCAAAGAAAATATGTCATGCAGTCTCTCTGCATGTGTTTTGAATTTTTGCCTACTGACATCCTTTATTAGCTCTCAGTTTGTGTAATGAGTAGGAAAATTCACTCATTTGTCTTTAATTAGTCTGCTGTTACTGTTTTAATATGTTTGATATAGTTTAAGTGAAATACACAAGCAAATTAAGAAAAATGCATGGGGCAAGTTAAAATTACATGTGTAACAAAGTGTGTGATCTCTGACATGAAACTGACAGCTAAGAGCCACAAAAAGAAATCTCTGAGATATTTCCAGGCAATATTTTCAATTACAGATTATTTGTCTATGACAGTAAAAATATGTTACATATAAATATATATGCAAGCATGCACCCCCACCCCCCCCCCCCCAATGTCCCCCCCCCCTCCCACCCACAAACAAACACACACACACACACACACACACACACACACACACACACACACACACACACACACACACACACACCTACTTTTGTACACACCTTTCTGCATCAGAACAGCTCGAAGCTGCACTGAGCAGAAGCACATTATGTTCAATATAAATCAAGAACAAACAAAAATTTATTGCAAATTTTAGTATTTTCTTACCACCAACTCTCTGTGCTTGAAAGAACTTTGAAAACAGGAGGGGCCATTTTATTTTTGCAAAGGTCACAACATCTTCTTTCACTTTACTCGCTGGAACTCTGTCTTTGACGTAGTAGCTCTGAAAATTAGAAGTTTATTTTAAAAAGTAGGCCTTGCTTTTAATTTCAAACAAAATATGTAAAACAGAGTGAGATTGAAATGAGCCTCAAGTTCCCTATGTAGCAAAAAATGAATTTCCATAGCACCATTACATACTGACACACACACCAATGAGTTGTTGTATTGAATCATATTATTTTTTGTTCTTTTCTTTTCTTATCTATGAGCTATATGTAAACTGATTGAGTTATAGACACCATCAAATGTAAATTAACAAGTTGTTTTGTGACAAGGATAATGTTTTGATACATCATTAAATATCTGTATGAAACAAAGTAATGTTATTAATTTATGCATCTTCTCCCGTTTGTTTCGGGAAGTGGTAGCGTACTGACATATGCTTGGATCCATCATACCAGCATTGTTAAAAATGTATATTTTAACCATTCATTAAAAGTATTATAAAAAGTTATTGGAAATGGAATATTTATTTGCTTGATTATGAGGTCAACTCCTATCTGTTCATTGTTTCACTTGCCACCAAGATCCTGTTCGGTGCAGACAAGAACACTTTATGCGGTATCTGCAGGAGCATTGCTACATCAACATTGTCACAATCAAGACTAAACAAAATGGAATTAATGTGAAGGTAATAACTCAGACATGCTAGGCATCTACTGAACTTGGTTCATTTACACTAAAAATATTGTGCATCAAGTGACAGATTGACAGTTTCAATGGTTGCAGTGATTATTTGGTAACGCACTCTACTTGAAGCAGCAGTATGTAAGGCAAATTATGTTTACTGACCTTGAACGTAATGATATTAAAGGTCTGTTGATGTTGGTATCAGTTAAAGTTCAACCAAGATTGTGCACATATTCATAAATTATCTTCAAAATTTTTTTAACTACTCTTGCCAATCAATTTTTCCAGTTATTCAAGCAATTATTAATCCAGTTCCACTTATACATCCCTGTTCATTGTAGACTATTTACTTTCAGCTATTTATATATTTATAATTAAATTATAATGTAAATTACATATCATACATGAAATGATAGACTAGAATATAAAATAAGTCAGATTTTTACACAATAAAATTACTATACTCTGAGAAAGTAGAAGTATATAACGTTAAAAATAGGAGGTTTATGTGGTTCCATTCTTGAGTACAATAACTTTCAACTTAACAAGAAGCAGAGTTATGTATAAGTATGCAGCAAAGAGGATAGAACATTAAATGATACTGAAACTTTAGATTGGGCAAGAATTAAGAATCAAGAATTTTATCACCGTAGATCATTTTACAATGATATTGGCTTTGTCATACAAGATGTACTAGTACATACAGAATAATAAAATAAACTTCTGTCAATACTTTATAGAATACATTTGAAGCATGGCAGTGTACCAAATTACAAGGATATCTTTTAAAAGTTAACGCAACAAGCTATCTTATAATCTAATATAATATGGTATTTTATTGTTTATAGTATAAACTTTGTAATTACACATGATTAACCATAGTACAAAATAATATGTTTAGCTACAGACAACTTTTAAATGCTTGTATTCTCCTCAGGCATCTCAAAGAATTCTTTAATGTCATAGAATGGATGATCTGACAGCCAGCTGTACCACTTAATTTTAAAACAATTTGTATCCATAGACTGAAAATGAACTGGCAGTTTATTGAACATTTTGAGTGGGTTAACTTTGTGGGAATTTCCTGTTCTCGCTAGTCTGTGGTACGGTATGTCTAAATTACCATTAGCCCTGGTGTTGTGTTCGTGTATTTCCCTTCTGGTAATAAATTCTGAAATATTATTTTTAATATAGAGTACAGACACATAGATGTATAAATTTATAATTGTAAGTATTCTGAGTCTGGAAAAAAAGAGGACAACAGTGCTCCCTATGACCTCTTTTACATATCATACATATGACTTTTTTTTGTAATTTCAATACGTTTTTGATGTGAGGGGAGTGCCCCCCCGCCCCCCCATATAATCAGACAATATGAAATATGTGACTGGAATAGCCCAAAGTATGTCACCCTGAGGTACTCCAAGCTCACTATCTCCCTTATTTTCAAGAGAAGGTATGCCACCCGAGATATTTTTTCACATGCATGATTGGCATGTTCCTCCCAATATAGTTTTGAGTCAATGTGAATACCTAAGAGTTTTACTGACTTATTGCCTACTCCATTTGATGTTCCCATTAAAAGTTGTTGTGTTTTGTCAGGGTTGCATAGGAGCTTATTGGCTGCAAACCAGTCCAGCGCCTTATCTAGTGCCGGCCGCGGTGGCCGTGCGGTTCTAGGCGCTCCAGTCCGGAGCTGCGCTGCTGCTACGGTCGCAGATTCAAATCCTGCCTCGGGCATGGGTGTGTGTGATGTCCTTAGGTTAGTTAGGCTTAAGTAGTTCTAAGTTCTAGGGGACTAATGACCACAGCAGTTGAGTCCCATAGTGCTCAGAGCCATTTGAACCTTATCTAGTGTTTCTTTTGTTAGGTTATTCAGATCTGAAATGTTCTGATGTGTGGTAAGTAGTGTTGTATCGTCAGCATAACACACAACAGGGTGAGCTATATTTTTAGGTAAATCATTAATAGCGACAATGAAGAAGAAGGGTTCAAGGGTAGACCCTTGTGGTACACCTGAGCTGATTTCCATGCTGGAAGAATTTAAATTTCTGACTGAAACGAATTGTTTTCGGTTACTTAAATAAGAATTTATCACAGATAAAGTGCTCCCTCTCACCCCATAAAACTCTAGTTTCCCCAGTAGTATGTCAACAGGAATGCAATTGAAAGTTTTGCTTAGGTCACATAATACCAGTGATACCATGTTATTATTTTCAAAAGCTGTTAAGGTTTGGTCAATGATTTCCAAGATGGCCACTGTTGTGTTCTTCCCCTTTCGAAAGCCAAACTGATTGTTACATAGGATATTGTGTTTTTCAAAGAAGTTGCTTATTTCTGTGTGTATCAGCGCCTAAAATACTTTTGAGAATATTGGAACAATGGAGACTAGTCTGTAGCTTTGGGGGAGATGTTTGTCTCCTTTTTTTAAAAACTGGGACAAGAGTGCATCCAGAAAAACTCCAAATTCTACACATTTATTAAAAATATAAGCTAATGGTTTGGCGATTGAGTGTATTGTCTTTTTAATTATGTTATTTGATAACCAATAACAGTCCATACTTTTAGAACCTGAAAATTTGGATACAGCTTTTATAACATCAGCAGGTGTGACAGTCCTCCATTGAAATACCAGGTTAACAGGCACTAGTGTTCCAACAAGGTTCATTGCAGATGAATTTGTTGCTTTGATACTGTTACTTATTTCTTTAACTGAGTTTAAAAAGTACTCATTTAATTCTTCAGAATCAAGCAGAGCTATTTCTGTGTGTTTCCATGTATTCTCTTGTTTTATTATTTGCCAGGCTGCCTTGCATTTATTGGGAGCTCTTTCTATATAGTTCTCCACTGCTTGCTTTTTTGCCTGAAGAAGTTTAGCTTTATAGTATTTTTTGCATTTCAGATATGACCTATGAATGTTCACACTCTGTTCTGCCCCTTGGTCAGAGGCTTGTTTATGCATCTGGTAAAGCATATGCAAGTTTCCTCTAATTTCTACTAGCTCTTGTGTGAACCAGTTCAAACTTTTCTTTTTCATTTCATTTGGATATCTAATTTTTTTAACTGGTGAGCAAGAATACCATAAATCTGTGTACTTTTTAAAGAAGTTACTAAAGCTAATTTCAGCTTCCTTTTTTTCCAGATTGACAATTATATATAAAGTCCCAACCTGCACTTCCTAATCTATCAACAAAAATATTTATGTACTCTTCCTTCTGTCTTCGTACCCCAACTACTTTAGATTCTTCAGTTTTAACTGGCTGCCTCTTACAGAGTGTAAGGAGTAGTGGTTCATGATCTGCAAGTCCACTTCCTGCAAGTCTAACTGTAAAATCCTCCCCATGGAAATTCACAATAATATTGTCTATACAGGCATTCTTATGTGTGGCACAGTTATTTGTACAATAGAGGTCTAATGATCTTAGCATATTCAAAAATGTCCTAGCAACTGGTCTCTGTGTGTTTACCATTTCTATGTTGAAATCACCACATAAAGCAATTCTCGTTTTACTCTTCAATATTTTTTTAATTATTAATTCACATTTTTCAACAAACAAATTTACATCACCTATATAGACTAACTACCACTATATTTTCATTCATTACTTTTACACAACTAAACTCCCCATCTAGTTCTGAGGAGTATGTAGATACATCAATTTCCAGAAATTTCCAATTTCCAGAAACATTATTCCTTCTTTGACAAAAATTCCCACCCCACCATTCTTTCTCTGTTTTCTACATATCATGTCTCCCACAACATACCCTTGGGGAATGAACATATTTACTTGTTTTTGTGTTAACCAGTGCTCACATACACATATGAGATCTACATGCTCAGTGTTAGATAAATGTTCTAATTCTAAAATTTTATTTCTGATACAACATATGTTAACTTGTAGAAAAGTAAGTAGTTTGTCTCTGTCGGTATTCCTCTGAGAGCAATTTGACTTTATATTTGAAGTTGTAGGTTCCATTAATGTCTTTAATCTTGATGCACTGTGATCATATGTGTTATGATAGTCACATACCTGTTCATCCACTTGATGACTCACTTTGTTAACTGCTTTTGTCTGTGAAACCACTGCTGATCCCACCAAAAATCCTGGTCCCTCGGTTGTGGTTTCTTTTTTCGGGTTGACTGCCGTACTCCACGTGTTGGTATTCGCATCCTTTGAGCTTGATTTGCTGTTCCTCTTATATGGTGCCTTCTTTCCTGACAACTCATTTGCTGCTTCTTCAAACTTTTGCACTGTCCTCTTGGGTAAGTTTATTGCTTGAGTAATTGTCCTCTCCACACAAACAGAGTTCACTTTTAAGGATTCTGTTGTTATTTGTGCTGGAGTTGTGTCAGTAACAATTCTCACTGATTCTCTATGTGAGACTACAGTATCCTTCCATTTAAGTTCTATTGTTGTTTTGTACACTTTCCTGTTTGTTTCCACTGATTCATAAATCCTTGTGGCAATTAGTTCTTTACCAGTTGCATTAAGGTGTTGTCCATGTGCTGTATGAAGCTCCTTGTTGCTAGGAGTATCAATAAAACAAGTGTTATGGAAGCCTTTCGCTACTTTTTAGCTTTCTGTTTTCAGATTGAATTTCTTGGTTTACACAAGAAAATTCAGGCAGGTCATGTCTATATGGTACACCAACTACAACCACCTTTGTATTTGTATTTTGTAATGCTGACAAGGCTTTATGTAGTGAACGAATTGCCAACTTGGTTTCATTCTTTACTACATCATTAGCCCCTGCCCAGATAACTGCAAAATCTTCACTTGTCAACTTATGTAGGTCATTGCATTTTTTTAGTATTACACTAGTGGGGGCACCTGGTATCACCTTCCCTTCAACATCACATTTATTTGAAGCTAAGTTTAAAATGTTTCTTGCGCAGTCTCTGCCATGGCTATCTGAGGCAACGAATATTTTGGGTCTCCTATTCACTGACTGACTCTCAGGAGCAAAGGTTTGCATTTTCATTGCTGCATCCATAGATTGATTTCCTTTTTGAACTGCGTTCTGTGTTGGGGTATGCACACTGTGTTGTGAATCGTGATTTATGTTGGGTGCATCAAATCTGTAGTTTTTGCACATTTCTATCTTGCCTGATTCTCACTTCTGTAGTTCGTTTGTTAGCAAACATATAATTGTTTTCGAGTAGTTAAGTTCATTTCTTACTATTCTGGGTTCATTCTGTAACTTTTCGCACACACATGTTTTTAACAGATTTGTTTTGATTTCGTCCATATCGTCACCATCAGTACGAAAACACTCACTGCATTTCCGGCTTTTCACTCTATTCGTTGAATTTACACACGAGTAATGGAATTTCCTGTTACACTTTACACAACACACGCCTTTTCAGAGGAATGCTTTGATAGGGTAACTGGAAGCTAACTACAAAGGAAACAGAGGAAATCCTGGTCCTGTCACAATTTTCAGTTGTAACTCCATACTGATATTGTCATGATGAAACAACAATAAGGGTCATCAATAAAGTACAACACTGAGAACTACAAGAACATTTATTACTGACACCAACATACAGCCTGAACAGAACTGATCTACTGTATGGAGAGTGGAGCTATTTACACAAATATCAAATACTCCCACATATACAAACATTACAAACATAAAATATTTTAAGGACCTTCCAGAAGTTACAAATACTAAATTATAAATAACTGCAAGTGATCAGGGTTGAGGTGATACCCACAGCATGACAGCCAGTGATGCTAACCACTGAAGATGGCAATATAGTGGCAATATGAAAGTAGTTTGCGTGACAAGTGTCTATCTGGTTTGACATAAATCACTTATTCTGTTTTATATTACAATTGAATACAGATATTCTTAGATGATAATGTCACTTCAGAACTTACAATTAACTAACAGCCACATTGTGTCAATGATACAGAAACTGTACAAATTAAAAATATTATGTTACACAAAATAAACATATCAATTAATTTTTATTTTCAGCCATTTGAAATTCATTGCTACATAAAGTCCTCTCACAGACCAGTCTGTGTACTAACATTTCTATTTCATCATCCTGTTCTCATTTTTTATTTTATGGAATCCAGCAAAGTACTTCCCTGATACATCAACCATGCATAGGCCTGGCTCCCTGCCCTATCTTCATTTCATTTTCATTACTGTCATAGTTATGTCTTCAATTCCAGTTTGTTTCTATCTCTTTCAGTAATTCTCATTACAAATCTCTTCATTGTGCACTGGGCAGCTCTCAGTTTGTGAGTAGTTTTCACATTTAGAGACAGTTTTCCACAGTCATCAGCTAAAACTGGTAATACTAATTGTAAACTTTATCTCTTAGGAACAATGAAAGCTTCATTTTGAAAACACTGTTCATTTACCAAACATGCTCCAGGCAATTTCTACTCTTATGTTTAGTACTTTACCTGTCCATTTAACTGTTGGCTCCAGCTGCTCTAAATATAAAAGATTGTCAACTTGATCTACAATTTCATTGTCAATCTACATTACTTTATTTTTAGTGTACTGACTGAACATTGAATTAGCCTTATTGTAATTAATTTTCAATCCTTCCTCCAAACTTTCTCTATTAAGTTCTTCCATTTGCCATTGAAGTTTGTCTGTTCTAGGGGCAAACACTACAACGACATGGCTAAAAAACAAGTGGATCAAATATACTCCACTAACATGTATTCCTGATTTGTTTTTTCTAGTTAAAGATCTGACAACTTTCTCCAGGGCTGTTGGTAACATAGGCATAGATCCACTCAACATCCCAACACACTGGTACTAAGCTGATAAGGGGCTTTAAATTTTAGCAAGTAAAAGAACAAGAGATAAGCAAAATGATTCTACAGCTAAAAAACAAACACTCAACTGTTGGTATTGTCTTTCCAGTACTGTAATTCCAAAACTGCACAAATGTTGTGATTAAAGCAACTACGCATCTCATCAATCATAACATCAAGGAAGGTATGTTTCCTAATGAACTGAAAACGGACATTGTCAGACACACACACAAAAAAAAAAAAAAAAAAAAAAAAAAAAAAAAAAAAAAAAAAAAAAAAAAAAAAAAAAAAGAGAAGAAGAAGAAGAAGAAGAAGAAGAAGAAGAAGAAGAAGAAGAAAGCATCAAACCACAGAAAAATGTCACTGACTCCTACATTTAGTACAATTTTTGAATCAGTGTCACTGGCACAGCTTAGTACCTTTTTCACTAAAATCAGTCTCTTCACAGAAACCAACATGGATTATGTAATGATCGCACCACACAACAGCTGTCACAGGACTTTTGCAATAAGTCTGTAGCTATCTAGATGATGGAAAGCATACTGTAGGCATATTTTTAGATCTCACAAAGGCTTTCAATCTGGTCAAACATGCACTTCTCTTGCAGAAGCTGAGGAAATACAATATCACACACATATCTTTTGAAATCCTATCTACTTGCTGCAATTTTGTCATATGATGACATGTTGGAGACCGTGGCTGTTGTTTGAAGACAAATGTTGATGGTGTTAGGACAGCAACCAGCTGGTACTGGGAGATGAAGAGACTTGTACAGGATAGAGTAGCATGGAGAGCTGAATCAAATCAGTCTCAGGACTGAAGACCACAACAACAACAACGTAAATACAGATATAAAATGACTTGTATTAAAGTTATGTTTCATGAATAACTTACACAGGTACTTCATCCTTCTTATACTCTTACACTTAACTGACATGTCCATTAATCAACAGTTTTAATTTTGCAGTCCAAAAAGTAATGAGACACTATTAGCAATTGCACTTGTCATAAGGAGGGTATAAGATGAACATCAACAAAAGCAAAACGAGGATAATGGAATGTAGTCAAATGAAGTCGGGTGATGTTGAGGGAATTAGATTAGGAAATGAGACACTTAAAGTAGTAAAGGAGTATTGCTATTTGGGGAGCAAAATAACTGATGATGGTTGAAGTAGAGAGGATATAAAATGTAGACTGGCAATGGCAAGGAAAGCGTTTCGGAAGAAGAAAAATTTGTTAACTTCAAGTATAGATTTAAGTGTCAGGAAGTCGTTTCTGAAAGTATTTGTATGGAGTGTAGCCATGTATGAAAGTGGAAGGTGGATGATAAATAGTTTAGACAAGAAGAGAATAGAAGCTTTCGAAATGTGGTGCTACAGAAGAAAGCTGAATATTAGATGGGTAGATCACATAACTAATGAGGAGGTATTGAATAGAACTGGGGAGAAGAGGAACTTGTGGCACAACTTGACTAGAAGAAGGGATCGGTTGGTAGGACATGTTCTGAGACATCAAGGGATCACCAATTTAGTACTGGAGGGTAAAAATCTTAGAGGGAGACCAAGAGATGAATACACTAAGCAGATTCAGAAGGATGTAGGCTGCAGTAGGTATTGGGAGATGAATAAGCTTGCACAGGATAGAGTAGCATGGAGAGCTGCATCAAACCAGTCTCAGGACTGAAGACCACAACAACAGCAGTTGTCATAAGAAGGATCATTACTCTTGGCAGTATAACTGAACATGCATCACTGTCTAAGTGATAGCCATCATTCCTTGAATTGTCATAATTAGTGAACACCAATATGAAAGGAATGAACTGCCATATCAGAAACCAGACAGGCACAGAAAAAACAACAATCCTATCCTGGGTCCACAAAGAATCACAGTGATAATAATGAGTAGAAAATTTCATGATCTATATCATCCTTTTATTCCTCATTTTCTGCTATTATGTCTGCACCTCTCCTCTCCTGTATTATTTCCCCATTCCTCCTTTCTCTCATACATCTTATTCCCTCCCATTTGATATGCTCCCTCCTCTCCCATGCAATTTCCCCATTTCCAACACCTTTCATAACAATTCACTGCAATTATATATTGTGTGTGTGTGTGTGTGTGTGTGTGTGTGTGTGTGTGTGTGTGTGTGTGTGTGTGTGTGTGTGTTGTGTGTGTGTGTGTGTGTGTGAGGGGAGGGGGGGGGGGGGGGGGGGGAATTAGCTGAAAACTACAAAAGGAGTAAAAATCTTCTTTAAGTCGGGGCTCCACAGTTTCAATAAAAGGCATTTTATATCTACCATCAAACAGCTCTTTGGTGGTCTGTATAAAAATGTCTGCCAAAAAGTGGTACAGTAGTTTGAAAGCTAGTAAAAGTATGACCTATTACAATGCATCTATGCAGCACACACCAATCAGCTACAGGTGTGTGGTTAACATCCCTGTTTTTTGTTTATTGTTTCCATCCTGAAATTTTCATTATTGTAATACAGTAATATACCTCACTTAAAAAAGTGCAGAACTAATATAAACACACAGAATCAAGCCTAGAACATACCTTCTGATAAGCATCCAAAACAAGCTTTCCCCAGCGAGGGAGTATATTATCAGGGTCAATCTTCCAAATGTGAGATGGTATGTAATTGGGTAACTGTGTGGACAGAATTTTTTCATCCATATTTGTTCCATACTCAATATAATACTGTTGAGCTGCCATCATTGCTATATCACTTTCCTGCAGAAAAGATAATTAAAATATTGAAGAAAATTATTAATATTAATCATAATGCAAATTTAATGTTTCCTTTCACAGAACCTTCAACTTTCCAGTTGAGGGTACAGTAGAGACAGAAGTCATTAGTTATTAAACTTATCATTCCTTCACTTCATCTATCTGTTTTTCTTTTTTTCTTTTTTTTAATGTAACAATTTATTGCCACATAAACAAGACTGAATATGTTTCCAATCTTGTTTATGTGCCAGTTAACTGGTCAACTATATGGCGAGTTTTTAGGCTTTCCATTATCATATTTACATTATTGAGAAAAAGTCGATAATTAAAACTAAAATATCAAAAACTTTCACTTTGCTTACAAATAATATCATCAATTATAAATCACAAACTGCAAAAAACCCAAGGTTCATCAACTACTGTACTGAACATGAATGTTAATTTTGTAATTGAAAAAAGTGAAATTTAACCTATATAGATGGTTTTAATTTGTGAAGATGTTATGGTTAATGTAATGGGCAAGTATCAATTAAAACTAAAAGTATTCAGTGCACAAAAAATTGGAGCACAGATGACATGTAGCATGCAGGTTCATCATTACATCTGTTTCACATACCTCTTAAAGGAACAACACAATTTAGTAATATTCTCACAATACAAATAAAGCCCCCTCCTTTTGCTTCAAAAATGTAACACATTCCAGTCACATTCATGTGACTACTGCCCTTGTTCACTGTCATGTCATGTGGCAGCAATAGCTTTGGAGGGTATGTAAAATGTGTTGGAAAACAGTGCAGTAATTGTCTAAAGTGGAAACAGAGCAATTTATATGACATCCAAAAGGGCATGATCATTGGCTTTTGGGCCAAGGTTGGAACAATTTCTAAAATGGCTAAGTTTATAAACTGTTCATGTGCTGCCACGGTTAAAGTATAACAATGAAAATAACCTGTTTCTCACTATATAATTTAATTCAATAGATAAAAATTCTACTCGCCTAGCAGTCACAGGAGACACACACATAAAAAAGGTTTTACTTATGAAAGCTTTAGGAGCCAGTGGCTCCTTCTTCCAGCAGAAGGGTTGAAGGGGAAGGAAGATGGGTGAAGGAACACGACTGGAGGGGTTTAAGAAAAGAGTGGAGTTCTGAAAAGTCACCCAGAACCCTAGGTCAGGGAAACTTACCAGATGAGATAAGAATGAAAATGGTTAAAGTATACTGTACATGAGAAAATGGTACTATTCAAAACCAGCACCATGTCAACTGTGATGTATCATGGGCCATACATGACAGGGGTGAACAATGGCTGTGGAGATGTGTACAGGCGAAGAGATGTGCAACTGTTGAGCAACTGACTACCCAAAAGAACCAAGGGGCTACCAACAATGTTTCCTCTATGACCATTCAGAAAATGTTGCTGTATGTGGGCCTCCACAGCAGGTGCTTGGTTCATGCAACCCATTACTGGCAATGATGGCTGGAATTTGCACAGCAATACTGTAAGTGGACTTGCACTGAGTTTCAACAGGTGGCTTTTTCAGATAAATCATGTTTCATGCTCCATTGGACTGAAAGCTAATACACTGTAACAATCATCAGAACAGTCTGGGCTTGAGGAGGGAATGTTATAGTCTGGGGAGTGATTTCTTGGCACACCCCAGGGGATCTTGTCATTCTCAAAGGTACAATGGATCAACACAAGTATGCATCTATCCTTGGGGGAGACATCCACTACTATACGCAGTTTGCTTCTCCTCAGCACAATGACATCTAATAGCAGGACAATGCACAGTGCCACACAGTTCACAGTGTATGTGAATGGTTTGAAGAGCACTAGGATTAGTTTACCATACACTCCTGGCCACCAAACGTCCCAGATTTAAACTCAACTGAGAATCTATAAGACCACCTCGATCAGGCAGTTTGTGTAATGGACCCAAAATCAAGAAACCTGGTGCAGCTGGTCACGGCACTGGAGTTGGCATGCCTGTTGGTACCTTTTACAACCTCACTGTCTCTTCCTACATGTACTGCAGTGGTCTGTGCTGCAAATGCTGATTGTTTTTTGACAGGTGGTCACAATAAGGTGACCAGATAGTGTATGATAAACATGGGTCTACACCTACATCTATACTCTGTAAATCACCATGGGATGTCTGGCAGAGGGTACATAGCAGTGTACCAATCATTAAGGTTTCTTCCTGACCCATTCATGTGTGTGAAGAATGTTTCAAGTCTCCATCCATGCAGTAATTATTCTAATCCTATCCTCACAATCTCTGTGTGAGCAATATGTAGGGGATTGTAGTGTATCCCTAGAGTAACCATTTTAAGCCTGGTTCTTGAAGATTTGTTATTAGACTTTCTCAGGATAGGTTACATCTTTTTTCAATAGTCTGTCAGTTCAGTTCCTTCAGTATATACGTGACACTCTCCCATGGATTAAACAATCCAGTGACCATTTGTGCTGCTCTTCTTTGTATATGTTCAATATCCTCTGTTAATACTATCTGGTATGGATTCCTCACACTTGAGCAAAATTCTAGGATGAGTCACATGAGTGATTTGTAAGCAATCTCTTTTGTAGACTGATTGCTCTTCCCCAATATTCTACCAATAAATCGAAGTCTGCCACCGGCTTTACCCACGACTGAACCTATGTGATCATTCGATTTCATATCCCTACAAAATGCTCCACCAGCTATTTGTATGAGTTGGCTGATTCCAATTATAGTCACTGGATACTACATTTTTTCATTTTGTGAAATGTAAAATTTTAGATTTCTGAACATTTAGAGCAAGTTAACAATCTCTGCACCATGTTGAAATTTTATTAATATTTGACTGAATTTTTATGCAGCTTCTCTTAGACAGTACTTCATTATAGATAACTGCATCATTTCAAAAAGCCTGATTTTACTATTAATACAGTCTGCAACATCACTGATGTGTAACATGAACAGCATGGGTCCCAACACACTTTTCTGGGGTGCACTTGAAGTTACTTCTACATCTGATGGTGACTCATCCAAGATAACATGCCGTGTCTTCACTACCAAAAAGATATCTGTCCAGTCACAAATTTCACTTGGTACCCTATACGATCATACTTTTGACAGTAAGCATAGGTGCGTTTCTGAGTCAAGTGCTTCTCATAAATAATCACTGCATCTACCTGGTTGCCTTGACCCAATGCTTCCAGTATGTCCTGTGAGAAAAATGGGAGTTGCGTTTCACATAATCGATGTTTTCAAAATCCTTGCTGGTTGGCATTGAGGAGGCCAATCTGTTCCAGATACCCCATTATGTTTGAGCTCAGAAATCATTCTAATGTTCTGCAGCAAATTGATTTCGAAGATACTGGACTATAGTTTTGTGGATCACTTCTACCACCCTCCTTGTAAACAGGTGTGACCTGTGCCTTTTTCCAAGAACTAGGCGTGTATCTTTGTTCGAGGGATCTAAAATAGATTATAGTTATAAGAGGGGTGAGCTCAGCTGCAAACTCAGTATAGAATCTGACAGGGATTCCATTGGGGCCTGGAGCTTTGTTCAATTTTAATGATTTCAGCATTTTAATGATTTCAGCTGTTTCTTACCACTGCTGACACTAATACCTATTTCATTCATCTTTTCAGTGGTACAAGGAAGAAATTGTGGCAATTCTCCTCAGTTTTCCTTTGTAAAGGAATATTTGGAAATGGAGTTAAGTATTTCAGCTTTTGCTTTGCTACTCTAACTTTCAATTCCTGTCTCACTCGCAAGGGACTGAACACTAACTTTCTTTGGGTTTTGTAGAATATCATTTGATAATATTCTACTATGGTAATCATTGAAGGCATCATGCATTGCTCTCTTGACAGCCAAATGCATTTCATTTAGCATCTCTCTATCTATAGCCCTACACTTTGTTTTACACTTATTATGCAGTAATTCCTGTTTATTTAGCAGTTTGGTTACAGTGACTGCATACCACAGAGGTTGACTCTCATTATGAACTGTTCTACTGGTGCATATCTATCCAGTGTGTGGTTGTGTAGTCAACTATTCTTACTTGAGTCTGAGTTCCTCTACTTGCTCCTGACCTGTGTTCAAAGTTTCAAATTCCTCATTAAGATATGACATTACTGATTTTTTTATCTAATTTACTGAACAAATATATCTTTCTGCTTGTTTTAGTTGTACTTTGTACTTTGGTAATCATTGTTGCCACAACCACATCATGGCCAATGGTACCAGTTTCGATGTGGTCATCCTCAGAGAGGTCAGGTCTATTTGTTGCAATTAGATCTGATGAATTTCCATCATGAATAGTATTCCTAACTACCTGTTCTAGGTAGTGTGCAAAGATGACATTTAGTGAAGTTTCACAGGATGTCTTACCAAACCCACCACTAAGAAAATTGTAATTTTCTCAATGAATTGTTGATGATCAAAGACTCCAACATTGATTAAAGTATGACTTGGGAACTTAGTGAACTGAGATTCCTCTGAAGTTTCAGTTACATCAGAAGATGAGTGTGGTGGTCAATAGAAGGATTCAATAATCATTTTATGCCCACCCCTGATACTACATCTTGCCCAAAAAATCTCACATGCAGCTCCAATTTTTATCTTTGTGGATTCACTTTTTTCCACTGCAACAAATACACTGCCACTATTTTCCCGTTTGCCTAACCTTTCAATAAATAATTAAATTTTACCCAAAAATCTCACTGCTATCAATTTTAGGTTTCAACCGTCATCAGAAGACCACTGTGATATTGCTATTTCATTTTTCAGTGGAAAATTATGAAGAGAATAAATTTCCAGCTACCATGCAGTAAAGCTTCTAGGTGCAGCTGCAGGTACATTGGTATAAACAAGAAAACTGTAAAATTATGAGAATGAATTGCGGACCAGTACTTTTTAACCTTCACCACCCTCTGCTCCTCTTCTCCCTATGGAAAGAACTAATATCTCTGAAAGCTATGAGCATTCCAATTAATTTCATGTGTCTATTGATAGTACTAAATATTTCAACTTGAGAAGATAATAATTGCCCATAATTGTGTTTTATAATTTTATAATATTTGTTCAAAATCTGATAACTTTCTCCCTTTGCTTAGCTGATCACTGTTCAACACTCCTGCTTTATATCATGCAGTGAGCTATCTTCATTTATCTTCTACCTTGCACTCTCTGCAATTTGATATGTAATTATTGACATAAAGATTACCTCAACAAACTGAAACTAAAGAAAGATAGCAAAACCTTTAATAGACCAAAGATGTTAAACATGAATGAAGTATGTATAGCAATAAACATTTCCCAATTATGTAAGTAAACAACAGGTCAATTGATGCAACTATTAGTAATTTATGAGCTCAATAAGTTCAATAAAAATGTCAGTGGTACAATATTTTACCTTGTCACACCTGTACTCCCCAAACATAGCACCACGGACCACCTGATGGTATATCAGATTTGTTGCAACACTATCATCAGCTGTATTGTGCCAGGGTGCAAATATTTCTTTGCGGAAATACAACCTCCATTGAGCATTTTTCTCTAGTACTCCCTTTTCTTTTGCATACTGTTCACACTGAGAAATGACATCCATCACATGTTCTTTGGTGCTTCCTATTGAAGTTACCTATGGACCAAAGGCAACAGAAAAATTAACAAATAATTATTTAAGGCAGTATTATAAAATTCAGACTCCTGAATGGAATGGATTCTATCATGAAATAAGCTGTGAATAGCATGAGAAACTGTTCCAACAATAACTGAGACAAAGTGTCACCCATCACTCAACTGAGACTTGATTACAGTTAGAGATAGGTTGTGTCTGACACAAGTCTCAAGTTGTGCAAGTGGAATGTAAATGGGCAACAGTCAAAAGATTTATTAAGTAAGTAACCTGTAACTAATTCAAGGACAGCAGCAGTAGTGCTTTTATGAAGGACAGCAGCAGTAGTGCTTTTATGAAGGACAGCAACAGTAGTGCTTTTATCGTGCTGGAAACCAGACTCATTGTTTGATAGGATATTAAGTGATTCAAAACAGTTGCTCAACTGATTCTATATAAGAGACTTAAAGATTTTTTTAAAGTTTGTAGTTTTGGGATAGATATCTTTCACCCATTCTGAAGAAATAACCTAATAAGAAAAGGGAACAGATCTCATGCAATATTCTGTGCATCTTTAAAAATAAAAATAATAAAGTTGATACAATAATCTTCTGCTTTACATTACAGTCTGTCACTTACCTTATCCATAACAGAAACAAAAACTGAGAAGCCAAATGTGTCAGTCAAACCAATATTTTGGCTCAGATTATCACACAGTTCTTCTGCTGTGGTTGCTGAATCTATTTCAACATTTTTATATGAGCCATCCATAAATGTGATTTGAACAATCATAGGCTTCTTTGCTTTGGTTGCCTATGAAAGAGAAAGGAATTTTACAATTAAAAAATTCTGAATCCTCAATTTTCTATTATAGACTAGGGGATTGAAAATAAATTAGTAACAGCATTACAAAGATCACCTCTGGTGACACACCAAATCACCTTACATGCTGATGATGGTATTAATGCATCATGGAGAAAAAAAGGAAGATGATGGAATCATTATAGATGAAGCACAAACTTGGAATTGGGACATAAATCACATGTGTCTCTTTCAAAGGAACCATGCTGAAATTTGCCTTAAGCAATTTAGAGGAATCACAGAAAACCTAAATATGAGTACCAGACTTGGATTTGAACAGAAGTCCTAAATATGAGTCCAATGTCTTACCAGTGCACCAACTTGCTAGGTAACAAATCATGATCTGGATTCTTCAAGACAAACAGAATGATTGACAGGCCATGCTTTTGATATGGTGCTCCACTGAAGAGTGTTAACAATGGCATGTGCACAAGCAACTGGTTCCCAGATATGTGAGTGGCTTACAGACATAGTCCTCAACAGTGAGTGTTCATTAGAGACAAGAGTATTGTTGGAATGTCCCAAAGGAAGTTTGATAGGACAACTTTTATTTTCTACATCCATAAATGATCTAACAGACAGGATGAGCAGAAATCTGTGGCTGTTGCTGATGATGCTTTGGTTTTCCAAACCAACAGTTCAGTTCATGGAATCAATACTAGAAATAGGAATAACTTTCAAAAAGATTTAAAGTCATTTACTTCGGTTCAGAAAGGTATCCACTATTCAGAAACACACATTTTCAATAACATGCCAGTAGCCATAAAAAGTTTAACTAACAATAGAGGCCAGTTTGAGAAGAGTCTAAAGGACTTACTGGTGGTAAACTCCTATCCACTGATGAATTTCTTAGCAGAACTGACTGATATTTGAGTGTTATTAATAATATCACAGAATGTGAATACTATGTACAGTCTGACTTCTGTACAAATTTTGTACAGTAATGCAATCATTGTAAATAAGTGATAAACAAAACTTTTTTCAATGATGCATGCCTATGACAGGCTATGCAACTAAGTGTGTCCCCCCCCCCATCTGCATGGGTAATCTCATTTGCAACTGAGATCTGTGGAAGCAACATTAGCATATCTGATCTTATTTTGAAAATACTTATTGTGTATTCTTGCTTTCTGACATAGTCCACATCCCAGAGGACTCCTCACTATGGATCAGTTGGAATGAAAAGTACATCTGATCTAATCTGTATGTGAATGTGTCATCACTGAGTGACTGTAGGAGGATACAAGGCGACTTTAATAAAAATATCTAGTTGGTGTGATGAATGGCAGCTTACTTTAAATGTAGAAAAACGCAAGTTAATGCAGATGAGTAGGAAAAACAATTATGTATTATTTGCATATGGAATTAGTAGTGTGCTGCTTAACTCAGTCATGCTGACTAAATATCTTGGTGTAGCACTGCAACGAATATTGAATGAAACAAAAACATGAGGATGGCTGCAGGAAATGTGAATGGTCTACTACACTTTATTGAGAGAATTTTGGAAAGGAAAACCATGTACAGAATGTTAGTGTAACCCATTCTTGAGTATTGCTCAGACAATCTACTATTGAAAATATTAAATTTGTATTTAGTTGAACCAATACACACATACGAAATTATCTGTATGCACCACACTAGCTTGTAATGAAAATAGATTATGTTAATAATAGAATTAATGTTGAATGATATTTTTTTAAAGAAATATGCTTATTTGGAAAGTCACCCAACAACTTGAGAATGATCTTGCTATACACACTCTTTACATAATGCTTTTTGGTGGCAATTCTAGATTGGCTTCCATGTTGTATGGCTGTTATCTTAAAGAGTGCATATTACCTGTACTGGGACAATGTCAAATTTACAGGAGGAAGAAAACCTATAAAATAAAAAACTGTATGGCCTTTGTCACTCCAGTTAAAGAACAGATGACTTGAACATGAACCCAAAAAAATATTTCGCAGATGTATTTTCACTTAGACTACTGTTCCAAAACTGCCAAGGACTGATGGAAACACAGCTGCAGATAAGTAGAAATAATATTCACTTCTCATAAAGTGGATGTTAATATAATAGTTAACTCTGATTATTATTTCAACTCAAGATATGAGAGGATATGTCACAAACCATGACACTGGAAATACTTGTCAGATTTGCAAAGTAATATTTTAATCATTATTCAGTACATAATCAATTTGACAAGGGTTTGAACCTAAGTAACAATAAAATCTTAAAGGCACCTATGTGCAAATTTTTAATTAGTATAAAGTAGACACTGAAAATAGACAGAGGCAACAGTCAAATTATGGACAATTTTGAACTTCATTAGTGTCCTGTAAAAAGAAAAGGAAGGACTGACACTACCTGACCTGTCATATTTTCTCCTACTGAAGTACTGGAGTAATAGGATGTTAAATTTTTGGACTGTGAAGTGTATCTTTAAAGTAAGTTGTCAGTATTTGCATCACTTTGAATTCTTATCAAGATGTGAAATCTTTGTGGATTTTTGGCAAATTTTTTTAGACTATGTGTCATGTGCAAAAGGGCTGAGGTTAGTATTAATATAATCTGACATGTCATTAATGTTCAATAATAACACCATGTGTTACAAACTCATTCCCCTGGGGCACATCTGGACTGACTTCTACATCACTGAATTTTCTCATTTTGCGAGTACTGAAGACACGATCTGTTTTACTTGCTACGAAATATTCAGCAGCCTAGATCACAAAACATATTTCTTTATTTAAGACAACCAGTTTTAATAGACTTTGCACTCATCTTCAAATCTTAAATTTGTTGTTGTTGTGAAACCTGTTCATTTTATGTTGAAACCTTAAGCCAAGTTGTGAAGTGGATAAAAATCAGCACATTACAAAAGTTTTGTGATAGCTTGTGTCTGTGTATGTATGGATGGATATGCGTGTGTGTGTGTGTGTGTGTGTGTGTGTGTGCGAGTATATACCTATCCTTTTTTCCCCCTAAGGTAAGTCTTTCCGCTCCCGGGATTGGAATGACTCCTTACGCTCTCCCTTAAAACCCACATCCTTTCATCTTTCCTTTTCCTTCCCTCTTTCCTGACGAAGCAGCCGCCGGTTGCGAAAGCTCGAAATTCTGTGTGTGTGTTTTATTCATTGTGCCTATCTACCGGCGCTTTCCCGCTTGGTAAGTCTTGGAATCTTTGTTTTTAATATATATAAAATACAGGGAAACATTCCACATGGGAAAAATATATCTAAAAACAAAGATTAAGTGACTTACCAAACAAAAGCACTGGCAGGTCGATAGACACACAAACATTTTTAACATTAAAGGTCTATGGATACAGTCATATGCTTTTTTAAATTCCACAAAGGTTATTATAAGAAGTTTATTTCGTTTCTTGTAATATGCTATATCTAATTTTAAAGAGATTATCTGTTCTGCACAGCTTCTCCAAGGTCTGAAGCCTCCTTGGTATTCACCTAATTCTTCCTCTAGTTGCTCTTTGATCCTTTTGTATAGGATTATGGAAAAAATCTTGTATGTGCAGTCTAAGAGAGAGATACCTCTGTAATTATCTGGGTTACTTTTATCTCCTTTTTTGTGGAGTGGGTGGATTATGGCTGTGGTCCAATGTTCGGGAAACTTTTCTGTATCCGTATTTTTGTTAGGGCTACATGTAAGGATGTTTGAACTGTATCACTGGCCTATTTCTAAATTTCAGCAAAAACTTGGTCTTCTCTGCGTGCCTCATAATTTTTCACCTCTCTGAGTGCTGTTTCCACCTCTTGGATTGTTGGGGGATTTATGAGATCAGACGGAGTCTAGATGTGTGTGTCTGTGTTAATTACTAAAAGTTCCTGGGATTCTTCAAAATTCAAAAGCTTACTAAATGCTTTTGCCATGATTTTGGCATTTTCCTTGTCATTATGTGCCATTTTTCTGTCTTCCCTTTTCAGCATAGGAGGGGCAAATTGTCTTTCAAACCTTTTGTAAATGTTTCTGGAATTGGTTTTATGGTGATTTTCTTCTATTGAGTCAATTAGATCTTCCTGTGATTGTCTCTTGGTTTGCCTGATAATTTATGTGAACTTTTTACTGATATTTTTGAGCTTGGTTGCATTTTCTTCTGTTTTGTATGTTTGAGATTTTATCCATGCTTGAGTCTTTCTTCATGAATTTTGTCACATTCTGAGTTACACCAGACATGTCTATTACATGGGTTCAATGGGGCTGAATTTTCTGATTGTTGCCGGATTATTTAACCAGTTCTTCTAAATTATCTTTCAGTTTTATATTTTGTGTGACTTCTCTATATTTATCATTTCTAATTAATTGATGGGGATTGAAGTTCGTCTTTCATTTATTGCATATGGATTTGTTTTTAGTGGTGTGAACTTAATTTTGATTTTGATAATGTAATGATCTGAACCTGTATCACCCCTCTTAATACTTTAACAGTGCAGATTTCTCTGTGGGAGAATTTGTCCATAAATACATGATCCAGCTGCCATTCTCCTTTTCTCCAATCAGGATGTTTCCAAGTTTTAAGTTTGTTTGACCTTCTTTTGAAGTATGTGGACTTTGAGATCAGTTTGTGTTCCCTACAGAGTTCAACAAGTCTTTAACCATTCTCATTTATTTGTTTATGTGGAGCACATTTCCCAGTGATATCCCGGTATTTCTTTTCTGTTCCAAGTTGGGTATTGAAGTCCCCTAACAGGATCTTGACATTGTTAATATTTATTTGGTTTATTGTTTGGTCATGGAGATCCCAAAATGTTTCCACTTCTTTTCTAGTCTTTGTTAGAAAATTCTTTTCATTAGTAGGGGCATGGGCATTAATGATGGTATAAATTTTGTTGGATGCTTTTAAACTTAAAGTTGCAATTCTAGGTGACATGGCTTGAAAATCGATAATTGAATCTATTATTTTCACATTGACTATAAATCCAGTTCCAAATTGGGGACATTCTTTATTAGCCCTTATTCCAGGTTTTCCATTGTAAATTGTGTAGCCTTGTGATTTGAATTGTTCTTGTGTAGCATTTCTCATTTCCTGAAGCCCTGCTACCAAAATTTTCTGTTTATCTAATTCATCAATCAAATTCTTTAGTTTTCCTGCTTTAAGTAGAGAATTAATATTATGAGTTGCAATGTAGTTGATCTGATCTTGTTTGATCCTGTTCCTATGAGATGGATTAATGATGGGCAAAGCTGCTTGTTACATCACAAAAATACAGTACACAATACTGCATCTGTTTGCATAAGCTGGACATATTTTAATCAGTGAAAATGTACTTTAAATGGCATTTAAGGTATAATCTTACTATAGGAGTCTACTGTGGTAGTCATGAAATCTTCATGCATTGCCCTTTTTGCAACTAAATGCATTTTCTTTAATATCTCTCTAGATATGTCACTATGTTTTGTTTCACAGGTATTATGGATTACTGGCTATTTCTAAAAAATTGTGTTTACAGAAACTGAACACCACAGAGATCCCCATCACGAACTGCTCTACTCAGTACACATTTATTCAGAGCTTAGTGAAACATTCTTCTAAATCTGAACTCAGTTCCTCTACATGCTCCTGCCCAGAGACAAATATTTTGAAATTCTCATTGAGTTATGAGGCTACTGCCTCATTATCTATTTTATAGAACATGTTTCAATTATTTAGTTTTCAGTTCATCCGATTATGTTGTTGTTGTAGTCTTCAGTCCTGAGACTGGTTTGATGCAGCTCTCCATGCTACTCTATCCTGTGCAAGCTTCTTCATCTCCCAGTACCTCCTGCAACCTACATCCTTCGGAATCTGCTTAGTGTATTCATCTCTTGGTCTCCCTCTACAATTTTTACCTTCCACGCTGCCCTCCAATACTAAATTGGTGATCCCTTGATGCCTCAGAACATGTCCTACCAACTGATCCCTTCTTCTGGTCAAGTTGTGCCACAAACTTCTCTTCTCCCCAATCCTATTCAATACTTCCTCATTAGTTATGTGATCTACCCATCTAATCTTCAGCATTCTTCTGTAGAACAACATTTCGAAAGCTTCTATTCTCTTCTTGTGCAAACTATTTATCGTCCATGTTTCACTTCCATACATGGCTACACTCCATACAAATACTTTCAGAAACGACCTCCTGACACTTAAATTTATACTCGATGTTACCAAATTTCTCTTCTTCAGAAACGCTTTCCTTGCCATTGCCAGACTACATTTTATATCCTCTCTACTTCGACCATCATCAGTTATTTTGCTCCCCAAATAGCAAAACTCCTTCACTACTTTAAGTGTCTCGTTTCCTAATCTAATTCCCTCAGCATCACTCGACTTAATTCGACTACATTCCATTATCCTCGTTTTGCTTTTGTTGATGTTCATCTTATATCCTCCTTTCAAGACACTGTACATTCTGTTCAACTGCTCTTCCAAGTCCTTTGCTGTCCCTGACAGAATTACAATGTCATCAGCGAACCTCAAAGTTTTTATTTCTTCTCCATGGATTTTAATACCTACTCCTCCATTGCTTGCTCAATACACAAATTGAGTAACATCAGGGAGAGACCTGTCTCACTCCCTTCCCAACCACTGCTTCCCTTTCATGTCCCTCGACTCTTATAACTGCCATCTGGTTTCTGTACAAATTGTAAATAGCCTTTTGCTCCCTGTATTTTACCCCTGCCACCTTCAGAATTTGAAAGAGAGTATTCCAGTCAACATTGTCAAAAGCTATCTCTACGTCTACAAATGCTAGAAACGTAGGTTTGCCCTTCCTTAATCTAGCTTCTAAGATAAGTCGTAGGGTCAGTATTGCCTCACGTGTTCCAACATTTCTACGGAATCCAAACTGATCTTCCCCGAGGTCGGATTCTACTAGTTTTTCCATTCGTCTGTAAAGAATTCGCGTTAGTATTTTGCAGCTGTGACTTATTAAACTGATGGTTCAGTAATTTTCACATCTGTCAACACCGGCTTTCTTTGGGATTGGAATTATTATATTCTTCTTGAAGTCTGAGGGTATTTCGCCTGTTTCATACATCTTGCTCACCAGATGGTAGAGTTTTGTCAGGACTGGCTCTCCCAAGGCCGTCAGTAGTTCCAATGGACTGTTGTCTACTCCCTGGGCCTTGTTTTGACCCAGGTCTTTCAGTGCTCTATCAAACTCTTCACGCAGTATCGTATCTCCCATTTCATCTTCACCTACACCCTCTTCCATTTCTATAATATTGTCCTCAAGTACAGCACCCTTGTATAGACCCCCTATATACTCCTTCCACCTTTCCATCAGATTATATAAAATTTAAATGACAAAATATTGTTAACTGGTAGTTTCTGTGATACATCAAAACTATTTGATTTCACAGTCCTTGGCATTTTTCTACACAATTTCAAATATCATGTTCTCGGTGATATTGCGTGTAACTGGTTTACATCCTATCTAACTAAAAGGATGCATGCTGTTTCATTCAGAAACTAGCAAAGTTTGCACAATGAAACAGCATCTTCAGAAAGGGAAATAATAACTACAAGTGTACAATTGAGGTTGACATTGGGTCAGTTCTTGTTATATACAAAGGAGCTTCATTAATATACCCAAGAAACAGAAAATTTTCTCTTTTCTGAATGTGCATGTGTTATGATCAGGTCTAATGCAGAATCTCAAACTATTTTAAATGTAAATAATATTTTCTTCAACGGTAATAACTGCAAAGGGACTGTCACTGAATTAAGATAAAACACAATATATCTAATACAGCACTGCACAAAGCCTGACAACACCATTAAAAATAATTTATGCAGGTGAATTACTGAATGAAGTAGAATATTTCTCTTAGGTGCTTATATTGATAAGACCCTGAAATGGAAGTTGCAGATTACAAATCTTCTTAAACATATAATCTTGGTAACTTTTTCTTTACAGTTGACTTACTTCTCCTGTTTTCACTCATTAATATCTTATGGCATTATATTCTGGAGTAACATGTCACTGATGAAAAAGTGTTTAATGTACAAAGTAAGAATAATATGTGGTGTCCACTCAAGAACCTCTGGTAAACAATTCATTAAACAGCTGGGCACACTGAGAACAGCTCACAGTGCACTTACTTCCTTATGAAAATCGTCAACAATTAATCACACTTTGAAAATAAGAGCAACATTCATAAACATAATAATAGAAGGAGAAATGGCTGAAGTTGTCCATCACTCAGCCTTACAATGGCATAGTAAGGAATGAGATATTCAGCCACAAAAACTTTTGCCCACCTACCTAGTGATGTAAAGAATTTAATAGATCATAAAATTAACTTCAAATACAAATTGAAATCTCCTTTTACTTCATAAAAGAACTATGGTCAGCATGTTGCTTCATCTTCTGCTGAGATGTACGATAATTGTAAAACTGACTTGTTTCATACCTTAGTCAAGGATTGCACTCATTAGTGCTTAAATATAACAATAACTAACTAACTTTCTACTTGTGTTTTGGTACCATATTTACTTTGGCAACCCCTGTTGTAACTGTGCCATGATCACTGATACCAATTTCAAGATGAACACAGTCAAAGGAATCAAACCTATGTTGTCATTAGAACCAACATATAGCCAACCATGAGTGGCTTCCAAACTATCTGTGCTAAGTAGTTTTCAAAGAATGCATTTAGTATCATTTCACATTATGTCTTTGTCATCCTCACCACTTACAAAGCTGTAATTAACCCAGTTAATTGTTGGATGATAACATTACCCCAATCATGACAGTATGAACATGTAAACCAGTAACTTTAAAAAAATGTGTTAATGAGTTAGGAATTTTCCATAAGGCTTTCTGTTACATCTGGCACAAGTCTGGTGATTGACAGTATGATACAACTATACGTATATTCCCACTGCTGAAACTGAGTCTTGTCCAAATGATATCACATGTAGCTCCAGTTTCTGTCTGTGTAGATTTGAGTTTCTTATCTACTGTGATCAATATACCACCTCCATTTTCCGATTACATACCATTTCAACACATACTTAGATCTATGAAAAAATGTCACTGCTGTCAATTTTGTGTTTCAGCCAGATTCTGTTGCAAGAGTTCAGTCAATATGTGTGGTTCTAATAAACTACATATCTTTCCTGTAGTAGCAGTCAACTTCCTGATGAGATGCAATCTTTTTAAATCTTGATTTGGTGCCAACATCTACTAGATCAGTATTCTAACAACTGCAAGTTGCAATTAGACTTTATTACATGTTGACAATATATAAGATAGGAGATTGGCATGGATCTTTATGTTAGACTGATGTCCAGTTCAGATTATGACATTCAACCAATTAAACAAAAAGCTAATATATATATTGACATTGTTGCTATACATTATGTTACAGTCATTGACTTAGAGCCATATATGGCACTTCAATCTCCTTGCTGCACTTGTGACGATGTCAAGTACAGCAATACAGCTCTCATCACGGCATGAAGTCCACAAGGAATATCTCATGCAAATAAACAGAACAACCACAACAGAATGCACTCTGTAATAAACCCTTATACATAATAAAAGTAGTTTTAACTCTTGAAATGATCTTTCTACTCAACTTTACCAAAACATACAACAATGTATGCTCGTTCATTTATATGACAAATTATAGTCTGATTAAAATTACTTGATAGTTGATGTCTGTCATTTACTGCTACAGTGTCACCACATTGGCTGCTATCAACTGCTAAGTTATGGTTGAGGCACAAACAGGGTTAGTCACTTGACAAATGCTGTTACGTGCAACACAGAACAATGTCGGAAGTGGTCACTGCAACGCATGTCAGAAATTCAAAATTCTCTGTTGACTGTTGATTTTAAGTGACTAATGACTGAACTACAGCAGACAATGGTTTTTATAGCCCGAAATTTAATCTCACGTCCTAAGCTAAACATAACCTCATAAATGTGCCATATATCCAAGAAAACGGCAGACAACAATCTACAACAGAACTAAAATCACAATCACTTTGTTCACGGTGACTAAAGCTAACCTCCACAAGCAAACTCGATAGAAAAATTTCAGTTTCAGCACTAAAAGCAAAATGTTATTTCTCACTATCATTGGTTACCTGAAACTATCGTCACACAAGGTATAAGAGCCGATGCATTACCAACCAATGAACAGTCTTCATTGGCACTTGCTTGCAGTATATAGGTGACTCAGGCAGATTCCAAATGAAAATAGAATGATAGGAAAGAAAGGGCAAATAAAATCAATAGAATTATGATAATGACTGACAAAGAATTTGAAATAAAAAAAATACATTTGATTCAATTATTTAAATAAAAATAATAACAAACTGTTCTGATTAGCTTTAGAATTACATAAAATGTGCTACATTTGGTGGGATTCAGATTAATGATCTTCTGCATGTTAGGTCAATGGGTATGATCCGAATGTGGTAATACTCTGTTATGCTGAATTTTTAACCTGCTCATTCTGTTTGTAACTGTTACAAGTGAAAACATCATGCTGAGGAAGTTCATTCACCAAGAGACAAAAATACAACCTGCCAACATAGCAATTATTCATAATTCAATTTTCTGACCTGACTATACACTTTTACAGTTGTGTATGGGGTGTAAGGCTCTGAAGTGTTTGAAATCAAAGCAATACTCACATTCTGTATCACTTACATTTTTCAAAACTGAGATATAATTACCAGTTATTGTTACCCTTATGGGTGTGCAATTCTCATATTATTGTAAAATTGTTATTTCTGTAATATCTTCTATATGTACCATGATGGTTCCAGTACAAATATGTAGCCTGCATAATGGTTTGATAACTAAGAATTTTCATACCCTTACATTTTTCATAACTTGTAGTATTTCTAAACTGAGATGTAATTTATAAATAGTTACATAATCAATTGATTGTCCTTTTTGTATATTTTTATTATTTTCTCTTCTTTATTTTTTAGCCATAAGCTATAGTGCAGCCGAGTTCTACTACAAAAAGCTATTTCATCCTGCTGTTAATAAATTATTCTACAAATGGTCTCTCACTAATTACACTGCTGACCCTCTACAGCATCATAATCCACAAAACCAATCACTAACATTAAATACACCCAAGTACTAAATGATTTATATAAATTTAAACTCAAACACTGTGTTAACAATATATACTAAGTAGGTAAAATGGCATATGGATAATCACCTGCATTTCAATCCAGCTGGGTGGCTGTGTGCGACTGCCATTGGCAACTGTCCTGTTGAGGCGCCGTTCACAATAGGGAGCATAGCCAGGAGGACCATCACGAATGAATGCCTTGAGATACATTGCGAAGTTTTCTGATGGTGGAAAGCAACCCACACAGAGAGACAGTAGCACCCATCCACGAGCATGTGATGCTTTTGTAGGATTGTTTGTAAGTTGCTTACAAATTTGACAGAAAATCTCATCCCTTTAAACATAAAATGTCAAATAGACATAATTCAACATACCAGTTTATTTTTAGCTACAGTCCCCTCCCCCACTCTAACTCTCTCTCTCTCTCTCTCTCTCTCTCTCTCTCTCTCTCTCTCTCTCTCACACACACACACACACACACACACACACACACACACACACATCTCTCAAGTTCTTTAAATTCATCCTCCCACTTAATAGCAAGAAACAAACAAACAGAGCATGTGTATGGCAGTCTAATTGAAATTGCTTGATAGTTAATATTTGAAACATGCATTGCAACACTGTCACAAAAATTGTCAGCTTCCCCTTGAGTGAGACTGTGACCTGCCAGTCTGTACATCTGCTGCCCACAGTGGATGTAAGTCAGGCCACTACAGCAAGCATAATGTGTACTGACATTCAAATTGTGCCCTGCAACTATGCAATTTGCCATGGCCAGCCCTACCACCAACCACTGTCACCAGGTCTGCCACATGCATACAGCACTACAACCAGTTCCTAGTTAGAATACAAGTAGCAACCACTGAGGGTCAAATTTTCATATGTTTTGGATTCTGTGGTTTCTCTGCCATTTGACTCTTCCATGGAGACATTATTCCAGTCACTTCTGGAACAGCAGCAGGCACAAACAGTCATGTTGGAACAGTTGTTGGCTGGACTGACCCGGGTTCAGCCAAGAGTTGGCCACCCTCCACTGCCCCCACCCCTATCGTGACATCACAGAAGACTAGGAAATTGTCAACACGGAGGTCTGTAAAGTTATTTTCTTATCATGGACACCACCTTGTGTGTATCACTTACCATGCCAGTCAGCTCCTCTGAAAGAAAAAAACATCACTTTCTTTAGACAATATGTGTTGTTTGCTGTCCTCCTATCACCACAAGAATATGCATGTGGTCACTGCATATGTTGAATTCTATGAATATCACAAACAGCTACAGCTGAGTTTCACAGACTCAGCTGTAAGTGTTGGTTTGTCATGGCTAAGTTTCAGGACACCATGGCTAGAGACACAATCATTAGTTTGGTCCCATATAAGGAGGTGCATCAATGTTTCCTTCGATTAAGGACCCTGCATTAGAAGAGGTTTCAAATATTGCACAGTTGTTTGAGGTCTCTGCACCAAAGGCCACCAATTTGAGGTTTGGAGTGATGTTGCCATTGTTGACACCATGCAGCCCTGGCACATGGAGCCTAGCACACTAGGGGAAGAGGAAGTAGCTACTGTAAAAACAAGCCAACCATGTTGATGTTGATAAACACATTGTTGGCAGCAGCAGGAACAGCAAAGGCCAGTTCCTTAATGCCTCTTTTGTTTTGTACAGCACAAGTGGATAACCTGCACCAAGCAGTGTGCATCTTGCCACAAATATAAAAAAAAGGTTGCAAACCAGTGGTACGTCAATCTCTACCATCAGTCCATACACTCATCTTCGGTCAGCAATGTTATTTTCAGGTACAAATAGAAACTGTTGCTATTGCCTATGCCTCAAAAAAGGCATGTGTTCTTTTATGGTGCAAAATTCATTCTTAATCAGTCCTCACCCCTCTGGCCTGGTCATGCCTACCTACCCCAGCACCTGGGACTTCATCAGCATCAAAGACAGATTTGGTTCCTGTAGCCAGTGCATGTGATTCCCACTGCACTGAGCAGGTGCTGCTGTCAGTGGGGATGGAAGCCGGTCTCCATCAAGAGCTTCTCCGCTCCAGCTCACTGTCATAGCTGCCCATGTCAGTGCCCCTTGTCATGGATTCTTATGTCCAGATAGCACCTGCCCTCCTGTCATGGGTTCTTTCTACTGGTCATCCCAGGGCCCACGGACAGAAGGGGTGCCTTCATCCCACTCACTTCCACCCGTATGCACCAGTCTGGGTGCATCAGGAACTCCTTGTGCCTTTGGCTGCCATCCTGGCATAACCATGGACACCATGGACATCTCTTTAGTTACAGCGTCACAGACGGCAATACCTGATGTCATCCCCCCCCTCGCCACAGCAAAAGAAAAGGAGTGTAGTAACTCACCAGTTACTGCACCTGCCGTCCACAGTGGATGTAAGTTGGGCCACTGAGGTAAGTGTATTGCACACTGACATTCATGCATCAGATCTGCAACTATCTGAGGTGGCTGCCAGGCGCAGCCCTGTCACCAGCCACCATTGCCAGGGCTGCTGTGTGCACACAGCACTACACCAGCAACAGTCTTGATAAACCATGCAAGCCCCTCAAGATCCTCAGCTGTTAATGTACTCGTGTGTAGTCCTTAGCACAGACTGCACACTAAACAGTGCAGTGCTGCAAAATGGCATCAAGAATGTGATACGCACTCGCTGATGGAAAGAGGCGGCAGTGCCACACCTCCAGGATGAGAGAGTTCAGTGCTCCCTCTCAACACTGACTTAACCAGCCACCCATCACTGGTCAGCCCCAGTTCGGTCACAGACTTTGACAGCATCAGTAGTGAATAGTAGGAAGATGATACTTAGCCTGCATTCTGCAAGTAGTAGTAGTAGTGAGTAAAATAACTACATGTAGGAGGCACAGGATGCTCATCAAGTCACCTCATAACAAGAAGTTACATTATGTTTCTTTTCTCTTTAGAAAAATTGTCGTATTAATTATGAAGTTAAATGTATAGATCATTTTGGATTCATGCTACAGGCCATCGCAACTTCTCTCAGTTCTTGTTTGTGTCAGTGCTGACTCTTACACTAGCCAACACACCACTCCATGACCCAATAAATGGTATCTCTTTTACAGGGAAGTGTTTCCTTGTGTTCCGGCTTAGAGCAGCACATTCAGCCAGGGAGTGGTTTGCCAACATGAAGGGAATGTGTTATAGTCTGCTGTGGCTGGCAACAATAAGCAGGTAACAGGTAGGGCTTGATAATGTATTATTCATGTATATATCACTACTAAAACATTGAAAATGAACTGACACTTTTTTGTGGCAACTTGACAATTCAAGACAATGCATAAATGATGCTGAGAGCTCTTATTGGAGGAACTGCATTCAAAGTCATAAAGAGTCAACTTTTAAAGTTATTTTAATTAGACCAGAGGCATTTTTCAGCAGTTGCTGAAATATACATTTTCTTTTTTACAAAAATAATTTTATATTGCACATTACAGGATGGATTTAAAATAAAGTTAATATGTTATAGACAGCATCATAAAAGTAGCAACAACTGTTACACATATTTCTTAATTGACAAGTCCTGTAACTGTTCCTCAAAATGTTGTAGGGCATTTGTTTATTGTCTGCATGTCTAGTGATAGATGCTCTGTTGTATTGTATGTATAAATTGTTGCTATTCTTATGAAGTTTTTAACTGTAGACAGTGCTTCTGAAGTCTAAATTGTTAGCTCTACTTTGATTAAAAAGGAAAGAGTTTAACACATGGGCACGATACTACTAACACCCTTAGTTCTATTTACAGTGGATGACGTGACTCTGTAATTGTAATGCTTGTAATTCTCCAGATGTCTGTCTTTCATCACACAAACACTGTTTTGTGCCATCTGGGGTAATTCTGCTAGAACCAGATGAGTCTTTATTTGGCAAAAAAGTTAAGCAATTAGATGCATATATTGTCTAAGATCAAACACACGATGCAAAATATATTTCATTGACAACAAATTAATAACTGTTCCAAGTTTATGTATACCTCATTCCCTTGTGTACACCAAGAACAATTGGCATAAATATGGTGCAAGACAGAATGTTCATTCTTACAGAGCTAGGAACAGGAACTCTTGGAATACTCCTTGGACTAGACTTATGAAAATACAAAAACAACTTTCTGCACAAAAGATGGTCTCTTTTGAAAAAATTACCATGTGGGTTGTGGCAGTTAAAAACTAATAAGTTGAGAAAGATTATAGAATGCTGGCTGAAAGATATTTTTCTACACTGTTGACGAATTTCTAAATAATGGTGTAAGTGACTTATTAATTTCATTCCAAGCAAAGTGTTGCTATCCTTATTATCTATTATTTTTATTATTTACAGTTTGTATAGAACAACTGCGTATAGATAGTGTAACTAAATTAAGTGTAGTGTATTTCAAAATGCATAACATATTTGTTGTTGTTGTTGTGATCTTCAGTCCTGAGACTGGTTTGATGCAGCTCTCCATGCTACTCTATCCTGTGCAAGCCTCTTCATCTCCCAGCACCCACTGCAACCTTCATCCTTCTGAATCTGTGTAGTGTAGTCATCTCTTGGTCTCCCTCTACAATTTTTACCCTCCATGCTAACCTCCAATACTAAATTGGTGATCCCTTGATGCCTCAGAACATGTCCTACCAACCGATCCCTTCTTCTGGTCAAGTTGTGCGACAAACTTCTCTTCTCCCCAATCCTATTCAATACTTCCTCATTAGTTATGTGATCTACCCATCTAATCTTCAGCATTCTTCTGTACCACCACATTTCAAAAGCTTCTATTCTCTTCATGTCCAAACTATTTATCGTCCATGTTTCACTTCCATACATGGCTACATTCCATACAAATACTTTCAGAAATGTCTTCCTGACACTTAAATCTATACTCGATGTTAACAAATTTCATTCTTCAGAAACGCTTTCCTTGCCATTGCCAGTCTACATTTTATATCCTCTCTACTTCGACCATCATCAGTTATTTTGCTCCCCAAATAGCAAAACTCCTTTACTACTTTAAGTGTCTCATTTCCTAATCTAATTCCCTCAACATCACCTGACTTAATTCGACTACATTCCATTATCCTCGTTTTGCTTTTGTTGATGTTCATCTTATATCCTCCTTTCAAGACACTATCTATTCCGTTCAACTGCTCTTCCAAGTCCTTTGCTTTCTCTGACAGAATTACAATATCATCGGCGAACCTCAATGTTTTTATTTCTTCTTCATGGATTTTAATACCTACTCTGAACTTTTCTTTTGTTTCCTTCACAGCTTGCTCAATATACAGATTGAATAACATCGGGGACAGGCTACAACCCTGGCTCACTCCCTTCCCAACGACTGCTGCCCTTTCATGTCCCTCGACTCTTATAACTGCCATCTGGTTTCTGTACAAATTGTAAATAGCCTTTCGCTCCCTGTATTTTACCCCTGCCACCTTCAGAATTTGAAAGAGAGTATTCCAGTCAACATTGTCAAAAACTTTCTCTAAGTCTACAAATGCTAGAAACGTAGGTTTGCCCTTCCTTAATCTAGCTTCTAAGATAAGTCGTAGGGTCAGTATTGCCTCACGTGTTCCAACATTTCTATGGAATCCAAACTGATCTTCCCCGAGGTTGGATTCTACTAGTTTTTCCATTTGTCTGTAAAGAATTCACGTTAGTATTTTGCAGCTGTGACTTATTAAACTGATAGTTCGGTAATTTTCACATCTGTCAACAACTGCTTTCTTTGGGATTGGAATTATTATATTCTTCTTGAAGTCTGAGGGTATTTCACCTGTCTCATACATCTTGCTCACCAGATGGTAGAGTTTTGTCAAGACTGGCTCTCCCAAGGCCATCAGTAGTTCCAATGGAATGTTGTCTACTCCGGGGGCCTTGTTTCGACCCAGGTCTTTCAATGCTCTGTCATACTCTTCACGCAGTATTGTATCTCCCATTTCATCTTCATCTACACCCTCTTCCATTTCCATAATATTGTCCTCAAGTACATCACCCTTGTATAGACCCTCTATATACTCCTTCCACCTTTCTGCTTTCCCTTCTTTGCTTAGAACTGGGTTTCCATCTGAGCTCTTGATGTTCATATAAGTGGTTCTCTTATCTCCAAAGGTCTCTTTAATTTTCCTGTAGGCAGTATCTATCTTACCCCTAGTGAGATAAGGCTCTACATCCTTACATTTGTCCTCTAGCCATCCCTGCTTAGCCATTTTGCACTTCCTGTCGATCTCATTTTTGAGGTATTTGTATTCCTTTTTGCCTGCTTCATTTACTGCATTTTTATATTTTCTCCTTTCATCAATTAAATTCAATATTTCTTCGGTTACCCAAGGATTTCTACTAGCCCTCGTCTTTTTACCTACTTGATCCTCTGCTGCCTTCACTACTTCATCCCTCAAAGCTACCCATTCTTCTTCTACTGTATTTCTTTCCCCCATTCCTGTCAAATGGTCCTTTGTGCTCTCCCTGAAACTCTGTACAACCTCTGGTTTTTTCAGTTTATCCAGATCCCATGTCCTTAAATTTCCACCTTTTTGCAGTTTCTTCAGTTTTAATCTACAGGTCATAACCAATAGATTGTGGTCAGAGTACACAGCTGCCCCTGGAAATGTCAATTTAAAACCTAGTTCCTAAATCTCTGTCTTACCATTATATAATCTATCTGAAACCTGTCAGTATCTCCAGGCTTCTTCCATGTATAACATATTTGTATATGTATGTAATTGCAGATGGTGTATTTTATGCAGCTTGAAAGCTGTTTTATGGGCTACTGAATAAATGGGTAAATGAAAAAGAAGAGTTACTGTGCAAACAGTTCTGTGTACTAAATGAGAATGAAATTTTGGTCTTCAGTCTGAAGATCGGTTTGATGCATCTGTCTATATTCTGGTCTCTCCTATGTAAGCACCTCCATCACTTTACAACTAATGCAACCTACATCCATTTGAGTCTATTTACTATAATCAAGCTTTGGTCTCCCTGTACTACCCACATTTCCCTCCATTAACAAAGTGATGATTCCTTATGTCTCAGAATGTATCTTATTAACTGATCTCTTCTTTTTGCCACAGTTTACCATAGGTTTCTTTTTCTCAAATTCGCTTCAGTATCTCTTCATTAGTTACCAGATCTATCCATCCTATATGTAAAATCACATTTCAAAAGCTTGTACTTTCTTCTTGTTTGCTCTGTTTATGACCCACATTTCACTTCTATACAATATCTTCAGAGCAGGAACTGCATAATGAAGTACTTCTTTTTTATTTTTTTTCCCCAGACCATTATTGGACCATAAAACTGTGCATTCCACAAATGCAATGATTAATCAGTTTGAAATGTTCCATTTAGGTAATTATTATTGTAATGGGGAATGCACAATGGAATATGTATTGTATGGCTTGAGTATGGTCTCAATTGTGTTGAAATTGATAATCAAAACAAAACAAACAAATAAAAAAAATGCAGCTGTGTATTACAAATTGCAGTTCCTAACATTTATGAATGCTGTCCAACATCACCTAAATAAAATACTTAAGTTTAACAAAATTCTCTTTTAGAGAACACTTTTCTTTCTATTGTCAGACTGCATTTTATAGCCTCTTCACTTCAGCCATTAGCACTTATTTTGCTGCCCAAATAACAAAACTCATCCACTGTTATTAGTGTCTCATTTCCTAATTTAATTCCCTCATTTTGCCTGATTAAATTAGACTACATTTCATTACCCTTGGTTTACTGTTGCTGATATTTATCTCTTAACCTCTTTTCAATAGACTAACAATTTCATTCACTTGATCTTCCAGGTTCTTTGTCATCTCTGGCAGAATTATAATGTCATCAGAAAACATAACTTTTTATTTCTCATTCCTAAACTTTAGTTCCATTTCCATTCCAAATTTCTTCTTGGGTTCCTAGACTGCTTGCTCAATAAACAGACTGAATAACATCAGGGATCCATATGTGCTATAAATGTACTTTTACCTTTCTTCAGTCCACTTTTTAATAAAAGTTGTATGGTCAGTATTGTCTCGTGTGTTCCTGCATCTGTAGTAGATGCTTTAAGCTACAGATCAGGGATAACTACATCGTTGTGGCTTAGCACAATGATATATATATATATATATATATATATATATATATATATATATATATATATATATATATTAAAACAAAGATTCCAAGACTTACCAAGCGGGAAAGCGCCGGTAGACAGGCACAATAAATAAAACACACAAACACACACACAGAATTTCTAGCTTTTGCAACCAACAGTTGCTTCTTCAGGAAAGATGGAAGGAGAGGGAAAGATGAAAGATGTGAGTTTTAAGGGAGAGGGTAAGGAGTCATTCCAATCCTGGATCCCGGGAGCGGAAAGACTTACCTTAGGGGGAAAAAAGGATAGGTATATACTCACGCGTGCGCGCACACACACACACACACACACACACACACACACACACACACACACACACACACACATCCATCCATACATATACAGACACAAGCAGACATATTTAAAGGCAAAGAGTTTGGGCAGAGATGTCAGTTGAGGCAGAAGTGCAAAGGCAAAGATGATGTTGAATGACAGGTGAGGCATGAGTGGCGGCAACTTGAAATTAGCGGAGATTGAGGCCTGGTGGATAACGAGAAGAGAGGATATATTGAAGGGCAAGTTCCCATCTCCGGACTTCGGATAGGTTGGTGTTGGTGGGAAGTATCCAGATAACCCGGACGGTGTAACACTGTGCCAAGATGTGCTGGCCGTGCACCAAGGCATGTTTAGCCACAGGGTGATCCTAATTACCAACAAACACTGTCTGCCTGTGTCCATTCATGTGAATGGACAGTTTGTTGCTGGTCATTCCCACATAGAAAGCGTTACAGTGTAGGCAGGTCAGTTGGTAAATCACGTGGGTGCTTTCACACGTGGCTCTGCCTTTGATCGTGTACACCTTCCGGGTTACAGGACTGGAGTAGGTGGTGGTGGGATGGTGCATAGGACAGGTTTTACACCGGGGGCGGTTACAAGGATAGGAGACAGAGGGTAGGGAAGATGGTCTGGGGATTTCATAAGGATGAACCAAGAGGTTACGAAGGTTAGGTGGACGGCGGAAAGACACTCTTGGTGGAGTGGGGAGGATTTCATGAAGGATGGATCTCATTTTGGGGCAGGATTTTAGGAAGTCATATCCCTGCTGGAGAGCCACATTCAGCTTCGGATCCAGTCCCGGAAAGTATCCTGTGGGGCACTTTTGGCGTTCTTCTGTGGGAGGTTCTGGGTTTGAGGGGATGAGGAAGTGGCTCTGGTTATTTGCTTCTGTACCAGGTCGGGAGGGTAGTTGCGGGATGCAAAAGCTGTTTTCAGGTTGTTGGTGTAATGGTTCAGGGGTTCAGGACTGGAGCAGATTCGTTTGCCACGAAGGCCTAGGCTGTAGGAAAGGGACCGTTTGATATGGAATGAGTGGCAGTTGTCATAATGGAGGTACTGTTGCTTTTTGGTGGGCTTGATGTGGACGGATGTGTGATGCTGACCATTGGACAGATGGAGGTCAACGTCAAGGAAAGTGGCATGAGATCTGGAGTAGGGCCAGCTGAATCTGATGGAACCAAAGGAGCTGAGGTTGGAGAGGAAATTCTGGAGTTCTTCTTCACTGTGAGTCCAGATCATGAAGATGTCATCAATAAATCTGTACCAAACTTTGAGTTGGCAGGCTTGGGTAACCAAGAAGGCTTCCTCTAAGTGACCCATAAATAGGTTGGCAAATGAGGGGGCCATCCTGGTACCCATGGCTGTTCCCTTTAATTGTTGGTATGTCTGGCCTTCAAAAGTGAAGAAGTTGTGGGTTAGGATGAATCTGGCTAAGGTGATGAGGAAAGAGGTTTTAGATAGTGTGGCATGTGATCGGCGTGAAAGGAAGTGCTCCATTGCAGCGAGGCCCTGGACGTGCGGGATATTTTTGTATAGGGAAGTGGCATCAATGGTTACAAGGATGGTTTCCGGGGGTAACAGACTGGGTAAGGATTCCAGGTGTTCGAGAAAGTGGTCAGTGCTTTTGATGAAGGATGGGAGACTGCATGTAATGGGTTGAAGGTGTTGATCTACGTAGGCAAAGATACTTTCTGTGGGGCCTTGGTAACCAGCTACAATGGGGCGGCCGGGATGTTTGGGTTTGTGAATTTTAGGAAGTAGGTAGAAGATAGGAGTGCGAGGTGTCGGTGGGGTCAGGAGTTTGATGGAGTCAGGTGAAAGGTTTTGTAGGGGGCCTAAGGTTCTGAGGATTCCTTGAAGCTCTGCCTCGACATCAGGAATGGGATTACCTTGGCAAACTTTGTATGTAGAGTTGTCTGAAAGCTGACGCAGTCCCTCAGCCACATACTCCCAATGATCAAGTACCACAGTCGTGGAACCCTTGTCAGCCGGAAGAATTATGATGGATCGGTCAGCTTTCAGATCACGGATAGCCTGGGCTTTGGCTGCGGTGATGTTGGGAGTAGGATTAAGGTTTTTCAAGAAAGATTGAGAGGCAAGGCTGGAAGTGAGAAATTCCTGGAAGGTTTGGAGAGGGTGATTTTGAGGAAGAGGAGGTGAGTCCCGCTGTGATGGAGGATGGAACTGTTCCAGGCAGGGTTCAATTTGGATAGTGTCTTGGGGAGTTGGATCATTAGGAGTGGGATCAGGATTATTTTTCTTCGTGGCAAAGTGATATTTCCAGCAGAGACTACGAGTGTAGGATAGTAAATCTTTGACAAGGGCAGTTTGGTTGAATCTGGGAGTGGGGCTGAAGGTGAGGCCTTTGGATAGGACAGAGGTTTCGGATTGGGATAGGTGTTTGGAGGAAAGGTTAACTACTGAATTGGGGTGTTGTGGTTCCAGATTGTGTTGACTAGAATTTTGAGGTGTTGGGGGGAGTGGAGCTGGAAGTGGGAGATTGAGTAGATAGGAGAGACTGGGTCTGTGTGCAATGAGAGGAGGTTGAGGTTTGTTGGAAAGGTTGTGGAGGGTGAGTGAGTTGCCGTTCCGGAGGTGGGAAACCAGGAGATTGGAGGTGAAGGTGGAGGTGGAGGTGGAGGTGGAGGTGGAGGTGGAGGTGGAGGGTGGCATGCTGTTCTAATTTGCGGTTGGCCTGTAGGAGGATGCTATGAACAGCCGGTGTGGATGTGGGAGAGGAAAGATTGAGGACTTTGATTTGGGATAGGAGTTGACGGGTGTGGTCATTGGCCGAGTCGATGTATAGGTGAAGGATTAGACGGGTGACATTTGGCATTACCCCCAAAGGCCTCACACTTAAAGTTCCCATCTCTCGCTGCAATCCTACTTTCCATCAGTCCTTATACCAGTTCCAAACTGCACAATCCATAGCCCTCACCCATCTAATCCTTCACATATACAGATGGATGGATATGTGTGTGTGTGTGTGTGTGTGTGTGTGTGTGTGTGTGTGTGTGCGAGTATATACCTATCCTTTTTCCCCCCTAAGGTAAGTCTTTCCGCTCCCGGGATTGGAATGACTCCTTACCCTCTCCCTTAAAACCCACATCCTTTCATCTTTCCTTTTCCTTCCCTCTTTCCTGGCGAAGCAACCGCCGGTTGCAAAAGCTCATAATTTTGTGTGTGTTATTTTATTGTGCCTGTCTACCGGCGCTTTCATATATATATGAAAGAAACTTCCACATGGGAAAAATATACACCAAGAGTGTCTTTCCGCCGTCCACCTAACCTTCATAACCTCTTGGTTCATCCCTATGAAATCCACAAACCACCTTCCCTACCCTCTGGCTCCTACCCTTGTAACTGCCCCCAGTGTAAAACCTGTCCCATGCACCCTCCCACCACCACCTACTCCAGTCCTGTAACCCGGAAGGCGTACACGATCAAAGGCAGAGCCACGTGTGAAAGCATCCACGTGATTTACCAACTGACCTGCCTACACTGTGACGCTTTCTATGTGGGAATGACCAGCAACAAACTGTCCATTCGCATGAATGGACACAGGCAGACAGTGTTTGTTGGTAATGAGGATCACTCTGTGGCTAAACATGCCTTGGTGCACGGCCAGCACATCTTGGCACAGTGTTACACCATCCGGGTTATCTGGATACTTCCCACCAACACCAACCTATCCGAAGTCCGGAGATGGGAACTTGCCCTTCAATATATCCTCTCTTCTCGTTATCCACCAGGCCTCAATCTCCGCTAATTTCAAGTTGCCGCCACTCATACCTCACCTGTCATTCAACATCATCTTTGCCTCTGCACTTCTGCCTCGACTGACATCTCTGCCCAAACTCTTTGCCTTGAAATATGTCTGCTTGTGTCTGTGTATGAGCGGATGGATATGTGTGTGTGTGTACGAGTGTACACCTGTCCTTTTTTCCCCCTAAGGGAAGTCTTTCCGCTCCCGGGATTGGAATGACTCCTTACCCTCTCCCTTAAAACCCACATCCTTTCGTCTTTCCCTCTCCTTCCCTCTTTCCTGAAGAAGCAACCATTGGTTGCGAAAGCTAGTAATTCTGTGTGTGTGTTTGTGTGTTTTTTTCATTGTGCCTGTCTCCGGCGCTTTCCTGCTTGGTAAGTCTTGGAATCTTTATATATATGTGTGTGTTTTTGCCAGATGAAGGAAAGCTAGAAGGTTAGCACATTTAGTCTTTTATGTGAAAAGTATATGTCACTTACCTTAGGTCAGGTCTTAAAATACCATGCCCAATAATGAAGTGCAGTTTTTCAAGATTAGTTGTGCGTCTTGATTCCAGCCAGTCACTGTAACCATCATCCAGGTATTCATCACTGAGTAGCCCTCGACGGACATGTGCAGCCAATTTGTTAGTATTTTTCAATGTCATGGATATCAGTTTCTTATGTTTATTTTCAGAATTATTTTTGCTCTTGAGATTCCCAGTATCAATATCCTACATGTACATGAACAAACCAGAGTAATATGAATACTAATTGTATAAATGGAAAATGTTTCGATAAATGAACTGATAAACAAAGTAGGTAACTGTGCTCTTTCAGTTAATTCTGACTATGAATGATACACAAAAATTTTAAATTGCAGTTTCTATTCCATCATAACACATTTATATCACACAATGAAGTGAGTGAGTAGTCTTTCTTTAAATTTTAAATCAAGTACCAACTCTATTTTGTATAAACTTCACATTTACACAGTTATTTCTTTTGGAATTCTTTTTGTTAGATTACTAACCTGATATATTGCTTGAGCTTTTTTGTACTCTTTGCTGTTGATAAAGTTCCTTGTAAGAGTAGTGGTCACTTTTGACATAACAGGTGTATTATCTACTTCTACATTACGTGGTTCAGGAAGATCCCCCATAAACCTCAAAATAGTAATCCAGAGGGCTTTTGCTGCCTGCAGCAAACACAGGAAACAAAATTAGACAAAACAGTAATTATTGGTGTTCACATAAATGGTATGTAATATGAGATTTTGCCAAATCTTAGCTGGCCTTCAAAAAATTTGACGTAGTGCACACTACTTTGCTAGATTTACTTGAATCCTTGATTATTACATATAGGTACTCCTTATTTTGGTTTCAGTCAGAATTTCACTTGTGATAAGGCACTGCAATACAATTTTCACAAATGGTTGTCTTCATAGAAATTGCTTCATATAGTGTCACTTTACATACAAGTACAGAGGTTACTGAAGTGTTTCTTGGTTCACACAAGACAAGATCAATGTTGGGGAATGTGAGCTATATGAAATAGTGAGAATAACATGTCAAAAAATGAAGAAACAATAATGAATTATAGAGAAAACTGTACATTTTGTAGCTAGAAATAAAGTTTTCAGTGAATGCCAATTAAAGATATTTCACTTGTGTATCTTGTTGTAACATATATATTAGGTATATTTAATTTGTTTGAGAAATGCTGGGTAAAACAAAATAAGTCACCTAAAATTCAAATGGACAACTGACACCAACTACCAGCACAACAGAGTGAATTAAAGCCAGTGTTGATCAAAATATTTCTATCAGGAGCTAAGTTTATGTTTTACTAAGCTGTTTTCTCACATGATGCTTCTCACAAGGTGCGCCTCAAGGCTCCATTTTGGGGCCAATCCTGTTCCTATTCCATGTTAATGACTTACCCATAAACATAAATTTCCCATCAGATTTGTTTGCAGATGATACTTCTGTTTTAATTGAAGATGACAATGCAGAATTAATTCCAAGCTCCATCTTATGCACACTGGATACCTTAGAAAACAGGTTCCAGTTAAATGGGTTGAAACTGAACATTGCAAAAACCCATATGGTACATTACAAAATCAAACAGTCAAAATGTGTGGAACTTAAAATACAACATACCAATCAACTTATGAAAGAAGTTGACATGGTCAAATTCCTGGGACTAAATGTGGGCAGGAACTTAAGATGGAATACACATATTGACTTCCTATCAAATAAACTAAGTGGTTTTGCTTTGCAATACTAATACTAGCACTACTTGAGTACACGGAAAATTGCTTATTGTAGTTATTTTGAATCTGTCATTAGGTATGGGATAATTTTCTGGGGAAGTCCAAGTTGTACATCTTGAATACTGAAACTGCAAAAGAGAATTGTCCAATACATGTGTACTGCACAGCAAACAGAGTCTTGTTGCCTGTTATTTGGGAAACTGCAAATCTTAACTGTTCCCTCCATACACATTTATGAAATTATAAGCTTCCTACACAGCAGACATAAATTATTTGAGAAGAATCATTTTAATCACTCATAAAATATAAGAAATGGTACCCACACATGCCAGTTGATATTATATTCATGGACTCCACAGTACATGGCTTTTACAATATATAAGAAGTTAATGGACAATAAGATATCTGAGATGAAGCCAGAAATTTTAAAAAAAGGCTATGACTCATTCTGTGGGAGAAATGCTATTATTCAATAGAAGAATTCACAGAGGACGAAATGATCATTTGACCAAGGGGTAATTAACTGTTAGATTTTACTGTATGTATACATAACAAAACTGTATTATTATTATGATGCTGTTTGTTAACATCAGCTGTTCTTTGTTTATGTGAAATTTTACCGCAATCTTGACCTGTCTCCTGTACCTGAATCAAATGATTTAGACTGTGTATGTTATGAGACAAATAAAGCATAATTCACAATTCAAAGCATTGCACGAGTAGGAAAGACATCTATGAAGAAATCTATGAAGTTTGGAAAAGTACAATGAGAGATACTTGGGTATTAAAGCACTCTATCAGGACAAGAGATATCCTAAGACCCTAATGATGGTCGCAACACTTTGCGGCGTGGATTCCACAAGGCACAAAAAAGTGTTGGAGAGTCATCCTGACCTGTGATCACTCAGTCATTGTCCACAACTCATGAAATGTGGTCAGGGTCACGCCCAAGGCATGCACATCACAAATGCTTGGATCCCAGATATGAACAGTAGGTTTGACATCAGGTGACCTGGGAGGCCAGAAAAGCATCCTAGTGTCTGTGGGATGTTCTTCACACTATTGACATAATTCGGAAATGATTAGATGAAGCTCTGACTTTCTGAGCATACAGCCTTCTGTGTAACACAAATAAAAAATGGATGAGTGTGATTTGTAGGTTCCTGAGCTGCCCACTGGTGAGAAGTAGTGGCAGACATTTCACCATATGGGAACAGCCCCAATGATAATACCTCCACCTTTGCCTGGATGAAGCCAAGCAGAATACATTGAGTAACATATTTTTTAACTGTAGCTGTGCCATCACGAGCACATATTAATATGTACCATGTATTATACTTGTTAATTTGTAACAAACACTCCTTATTACAGAATAAGGTTGGATACATAATTATCACTTGATAGTTCACAAAGCCAGTCTCTGCAGGGTTGTAGTAAAGTTACAGAAATATATCACATGAAAAATCCACAATTATGCATGTCCATCAGGATTCATGAAATCACAATCCAAAGAGTTGTCCATTGGAATCCTATAAGCAGCACAGTCAAGTATGCACAGAATCAGTGCGGTAGATACTAGAGTATAACACAATACAAAGTGAGTTCATGCTTGTAAGACAGCCGGCCTTATTTCCTGCATGACATCAGAGGCAAGGCCAATATCATTAGTTGTGGGTGTCTCTTACTAGCCACAATTTAAGTCTTTGTCGACATATACAGCAGAATATTGACCTTGTCTGAGGACAAAGATATAGTACTGTGAATAATCATGCTTTTTGAAAATCAAGCATCTAATACTGGTGTTCCTGCATCCATAGTAATCTTTATCCGTAGGTCGTGTAAAGAATTGACATAAATATGTGGTGTAGTGGCTTCTGTACCCAATAGCAGAGTGCTGGTTCTGGATGGAATAGGCTTAAGTCACTGTCCAGCACTGAACTGGTGAGTGACAAGCCAGACTGTGGCCTCTCTATCTGCTGTTTCAGCCCACAACATTGCTCACAGCATTTGATTCTGGCTGTGACAGTTTTCCCAGAAACAAGGTTCTTATGGTACACACTTGATATGGTTACACGTAAACTGTCCACTACCTGCAAAGCATCAAAGACTGAATATCCCAAGATCTGGCAACAATCATACACACTGACAGTGGATGTGCTGCCCATCTTGCAGCTAACTGCCACACTGACAAGTACACATTCAGATAATATCCTGTCATTTGACATGCTGAATTATTTCATTTGGCATGGCAGCAAGAACATTGTAACTCCAACACAACAGCTATTAATTCAGTTGCTCATGTGTAAACATTATACTGCAGATGGGAGCATTATTTCTTAAAGGACAAGGCAAAATGAATAATCTCTTTGAGGACAGCAAAGAATCTCTGATGAGGAAAACACTGTGTAAAAATATTAAGAGAGAGACAAAACGTTTCCTGATGAAACATTACATTGTACAAAGGCATATTCTACTAAAAAACCTATTGGAAATCTCCAAAAAGTTATGATAAAGAATAAACAGACACCCATGAGTATGAACATCATGAGTATAATCATAATTATGATCTTAAAGCATCAGTGCAATGAAATATAAAATACAAAAAATGTAAGAATGGACCAAGAGGCAAATAAGAATGGAATTCAGTATGAGTGAATGAGACAGATTCTTCATATAAAGGAAAAAGACAGATAAACACAGAGATCTCTACTATTTCTTGTACAGAAACTGTCAAACTCAGAGTAAAACACAAATAAAATGCTCATCTACAAACAAGGTTAATGTCACCATACAACAAGCAGAAAATTTCTCACTGAGACAGTAAAAGAGAGTGACTTTTCACAAGAAAATATAATTTTTTAAGTTAGACTATTTTTAAGCTAATGCATCTTGTCCAGTGAGTAATCTCCTATTCAAAGCTATGGTTGTGAAAGGTCTTTTAAGCAGGTGTCATAACCTCTTCATTCCTCTGAAAAACTTTCCTAGAAACGAAACAGTCAGACAGTGCCTACTCTGTTGAATGGGATGGAAGCAGGTACTAAGCCAACAATGATGACAGTTGTATGAATTTATATGCCAACTAGCTCTCCAGATGACGATGAGACTGAAGGAATGTGTGATGAGATAAAATAAATTATTTAGATAGTCAAGGGAAATGAACATTTAATTGAGATGGGTGACTGGAATTAAATAGTAGGAAAAGGAAGTGAAGGAAGAACAGAAAAAGAACACAGATTTGGGGGGAATGAATGAACGGGAAGCCAGCTGGTAGAACTTTGTGCCAAAGCATATTTTAATCATCACTCACACTTGGCTCAATAATCATGACAGAAGGCTGTGTATGTGGAAGAGACTGGCAACACTGGAAATGATAAGCCAGAGTTTTTGAAAAATCATTTCCAGGGCAGAAGTGGACTCTCACAATATTTTATTGGCTATAAACTGCAGATTAAAACTGAAGTAGTTGCAAAATGGTAGGGAATTAAGAAGATGGGACATGGGTAAGGAAAACAAACCAGAAGTTGCTGAGAGTTTCAGGGGACGCATTAAGCAATCTTGTACTGAAACAGGAGAAAGGAATACAATAGAAGACAAAGAGGTAGTTCTGAGAGATGGAGTAGAGAATCCAAGGAGACACTAAATTTATTTGACAAAGAGAGAAAATGTAAACAAAGTGGCAAATAAAGCATGTGACAGGGAAGTCAGACATCTAAAAAATGAGATTGACAGATAATTCAAAATGTCTGAAATGGAATGGTTAGAGGACAAATACTAGACTGTAGAACCATGAGCATCTAGGAAAATGAATGAAAAACAGGAGCTGAAGTATACCTCCTGCTTTCATGGCCACTCCTGTTTCAGACATAACATCTGTGCATCACTGGTTGCTGCTCCTTACTCCCACAGGTGCTCCTCTTTTGGAGACAGTTTATGCATCTCACCAGCACATCACATGTTTGGATTCAGTGTTGACAATGAACATTCTGTTTACAGGCTCAATCCTAGCAGGCACCACCAGAGACTGCTACTATCAGCCATAGGCAGGGAATGCAGTTACAATGGTGGTTCTGTTGTCAGGGACTATTTTGCATCCACTGGTCACATCTCTTCAAGAGCCCACAAATATCCTTCTGGTGCAGTACAATTAAACATGGAGCAACCTCCAGCAGCCAGTTGCAGCTGCAGCTCCCCTCCAGGCCACTCACGCTGGTTACTTATTGCATCCCATCTGTTGAAGCCTCAGTCCGCTCTGCACCACTGTGACCCCAGAGCTATGGTGTAGTTGTGCAACAGTGAAAACATCATGAACTATGTCATGAAATCATCATGAACCAGATCATGACAGATTCTTAGTTTTGCCACATTCATATTGATCAAGGACTATCATTTTGATTACTATTATTTATGTGGAACCTTACTTTTTTTCAGTGAGGCTTCAAAAAATGTTTTCGGTTGGTGCATAAGTTTGTAGCATTTTTCCATAAGTTTAATAAACACAGCAGGTAAACATAACAGAGACTTATGTCATCAATAAAATATTGTCCTTCACTATTTACAACAGTCTGCCAATGGTGGATAACTTTTGATTCCATGACTGTAAATATCATGTTGTTCTGAGGTGAAGAACTTATCAAGCCATGTTTGGAGTGCATTTTCATTTGGAAAGAAAGTTCCTTGAAGGTTGTTTAATAGAGAGTGGAAAGGTGAAAATCTGAGGGCACAAGATCAGGTGAATAAGGTGTGAATAGAATGGTTTCCCAAATTAACTTCTTTGTGATATTTTTCGTCAGTCTAGCAGAATGTGGGAGGGCGTTATCATGGCATAGCATCACTTCATGCAGCATTCATGGTCATTGTTATTGGACTGCATCTGCAAAACATCGCAGCTGTTGAGGCTACAGCAAGATGGCACCTGTTAATGTTGTTAGTGAAAACCATCACAGAAAAAATGCAATTACACTCCTGGAAATTGAAATAAGAACACCGTGAATTCATTGTCCCAGGAAGGGGAAACTTTATTGACATATTCCTGGGGTCAGATATATCACATGATCACACTGACAGAACCACAGGCACATAGACACAGGCAACAGAGCATGCACAATGTCGGCACTAGTACAGTGTATATCCACCTTTCGCAGCAATGCAGGCTGCTATTCTCCCATGGAGACGATCGTAGAGATGCTGGATGTAGTCCTGTGGAACGGCTTGCCATGCCATTTCCACCTGGCGCCTCAGTTGGACCAGCGTTCGTGCTGGACGTGCAGACCGCGTGAGACGACGCTTCATCCAGTCCGAAACATGCTCAATGGGGGACAGATCCGGAGATCTTGCTGGCCAGGGTAGTTGACTTGCACCTTCTAGAGCACGTTGGGTGGCACGGGATACATGCGGACGTGCATTGTCCTGTTGGAACAGCAAGTTCCCTTGCCGGTCTAGGAATGGTAGAACGATGGGTTCAATGACGGTTTGGATGTACCGTGCACTATTCAGTGTCCCCTCGACAATCAGCAGAGGTGTACGGCCAGTGTAGGAGATCGCTCCCCACACCATGATGCCGGGTGTTGGCCCTGTGTGCCTCGGTCGTATGCAGTCCTGATTGTGGCGCTCACCTGCACGGTGCCAAACACGCATACGACCATCAATGGCACCAAGGCAGAAGCGACTCTCATCGCTGAAGACGACACGTCTCCATTCGTCCCTCCATTCACGTCTGTCGCGACACCACTGGAGGCGGGCTGCACGATGTTGGGGCGTGAGCGGAAGACGGCCTAACGGTGTGCGGGACCGTAGCCCAGCTTCATGGAGACGGTTGCGAATGGTCCTCGCCGATACCCCAGGAGCAACAGTGTCCCTAATTTGCTGGGAAGTGGCGGTGCGGTCCCCTACGGCACTGTGTAGGATCCTACAGTCTTGGCGTGCATCCGTGCATCGCTGCGGTCCGGTCCCAGGTCGACGGGCACGTGCACCTTCCGCCGACCACTGGCAACAACATCGACGTACTGTGGAGACCTCACGCCCCACGTGTTGAGCAATTCGGCGGTATGTCCACCCGGCCTCCCACATGCCCACTATACGCCCTCGCTCAAAGTCCGTCAACTGCACATACGGTTCACGTCCACGCTGTCGCGGCATGCTACCAGTGTTAAAGACTGCGATGGAGCTCCATATGCCACGGCAAACTGGCTGACACTGACGGCGGCGGTGCACAAATGCTGCGCAGCTAGCGCCATTCGACGGCCAACACCGCGGTTCCTGGTGTGTCCGCTGTGCCGTGCGTGTGATCATTGCTTGTACAGCCCTCTTGCAGTGTCCGGAGCAAGTATGGTGGGTCTGACACACCGGTGTCAATGTGTTCTTTTTTCCATTTCCAGGAGTGTAAAAGTGATAATAGGTGTAAAGTGTCTGCTAAGAAAGTGATAAAAGGAGTTCAATGCAAAAGAGTGTTGACACTGGTTTCACAAGAAATGCTTGAAAGTGTGTATAGAATTTTTAACGAATGACTTTACTTGGACATGTTGCACTTGCGTCATGGAAATACATGAACAGGAAATCATAAACGCTGTCAGGGACAAAGATGAAATAATAAAAGTGCATCAGAGTGATATCGATGCTTTAAACAAGAGGTACATTGCTCTCAGTGAAAAATAAAGAGACTTAGAAAAGAGGATATGTGGAAAAGAATCGCATCCGAATGACTTCCACACTTCAAGTATCAAGTATGGAAACATGGCACCGAGCAAAAAACATCATCTCCTCGAGTATTGTGCAGGAGAAAATCAAAAGGGTAAGTAAAATAAAATAACTGTAACCAATAAATTCACTGCACTGGAGTTTGAAGAATGTTATGAAATACCATGTGAAAAGTGACTGTTTGGCACTCGATTGCTAATGAATAGAAGACATTCAGCATGAAAGTGCAGCAGTGTCTGCAGAAACATAAGGTGAAATTATTTTGGGAGAGCCATGCATTAAAAATGTCAAATCTAATGTCAGTGCACGCTGGGAACAGTATAAGTAGTTACAGTGGAGTAAAACCAGGAGCAAATTTCAACAAAGTTACTGCCGGTATAAACAGTGAATGCTCCAAACTCACAAAAAAGGACTGTGCAGTGCTGATCGAAGGTGCAAATGATGTAATCAAAAACATTGCCAACAGATTCATCAAGAAACTGGCACTAATACAATACTTACCTTTCACCAATGTTATTGTAGCCACTCTATCATTCAGATATGACCTGCTTTATTGGTCATGTGTCAATACAGAAATTAGGCAAACTAATGATAAACTGAGATATTTTTGTACTAAATTTACAAACTTAAAATCATTACATATTAGTGGCTACGAAAGGAACAGTTTCACTGGACATAGTATGCACCTGAATCAGCATGGCAAAAGGGAACTTATCACAAATACAAATAGACTCATCTTCAAACTGAAAAATAATTCTTTAAATGTCACTGAAATGCTCAACATAATATTCAACTGCTTCTAGCCATATACCCCAGTACTGGTTCTGGTGACAAAATAATATTGGGATACAGCTCTTTAATTTTTGAGATCCTACTGGGAGCCTTCAAAAAAAATTTTTCACATTTGATATTAAACTATCAACATTTTTGTGATTTATCCTTGTGCATTCAGCTAATCTATTAATTCTAGGCACCAAGTATGTTACATGATGCTGTAATTTACCGTCTAGTAAGGTCATCCGAAGACCAGTATCAGCTGCAAAGCGATTTAGAAAAGATTGCTGTATGGTGTGTCAGGTGGCAGTTGACGCTAAATAACGAAAAGTGTGAGATGATCCACATGAGTTCGAAAAGAAATCCGTTGGAATTCGATTACTCGATAAATAGTACAATTCTCAAGGCTGTCAATTCAACTAAGTACCTGGGTGTTAAAATTACGAACAACTTCAGTTGGAAGGACCACATAGATAATATTGTCGGGAAGGCGAGCCAAAGGTTGCGTTTCATTGGCAGGACACTTAGAAGATGCAACAAGTCCACTAAAGAGACAGCTTACACTACACTCGTTCGTCCTCTGTTAGAATATTGCTGCGCGGTGTGGGATCCTTACCAGGTGGGATTGACGGAGGACATCGAGAGGGTGCAAAGAAGGGCAGCTCGTTTTGTATTATCACGTTATAGGGGAGTGGCAGATATGATACACGAGTTGGGATGGAAGTCATTACAGCATAGACGTTTTTCGGCTCGGCGAGAGCTTTTTACGAAATTTCAGTCACCAACTTTCTCTTCCGAATGCGAAAATATTTTGTTGAGCCCAACCTACATAGGTAGGAATGATCATCAAAATAAAATAAGAGAAATCAGAGCTCAAACAGAAAGGTTTAGGTGTTCGTTTTTCCCGCTCGCTGTTCGGGAGTGGAATAGTAGAGAGATAGTATGATTGTGGTTCGATGAACCCTCTGCCAAGCACTTAAATGTGAATTGCAGAGTAGTCATGTAGATGTAGATGTAGATAGATGAATCATTTTAGGGCATAAAACATTCAGGTCTTCTGCAGTTTTAAGCATATAAGGAGAAGCATCGATAAATAACAAAAAAACTTATTTGTCTTTGATGTCATTAGGCCATAAAACAGTCATAGCATCATTAAAGGACTTTTATGATGTTTGGTGATTACAGTTAGAAAGTTCTTCACGTGCCAACACAAAGGATTTACTCGATTTATCTTCAGTCATCCAATTACTACCTTACCAATGAACCACCCTTGGGCGGCTGTAGTCTCATTGACTGTGACCCACATATGACCCTCCTAAATTACATCTCAATTCAACACCAAACAATCCTCATAAATGCAGTTGTCGTAGTTTTTTTCTCTGTGCAGATTCATCACAGATATGTTTTCATGAATGCTTCTCATGAAAGCTGCTAAACACTGGGTTACTTAATTTCCATAAAGGGATACCTGCACAAATCATAGCATAGCACAAATCTTTCAAGAAGTTAGAACTTTGGGAGCCACTGGCTGTTACATCAGAAAAAGAGTGTTGTTTGAATTCTTTCTTGCATTATTTACCTTATGTTTTGTGGTAGATATGTGTTGTGAGACTAGAAACCATTGATCAGTTGACACAGATTTTTCACAAGCATTACAAAACAGTAGTTTAGCTTCTGTACCCGAAACACTTGTTTGGAAAATCTTCAACATATTTTTGCAATTTAAATATAAAAATGTAGATGTGTAAATAACGCAATGACACATAGCAACAAACCTCACTATTATCAGCAGTGAATGACACAAATGTGAAGTTACGCTTGGCTTGTGCACTACTTGTGGAGTGTGTGTCAGATGTTGTGCATTGAACATAAGACTCCAGTACAACAAAGAGGAAATGTTTAAAGCTCCAGTGTTATTGTTGGCATCGCTGGCATGAACTGCCCACTTGATTGTAAGGCCTAACTGCTTTACATTTCATGTGAAAGACAATCAAATGACAAAACAGAAAACATCAGGGAGTAGAAAGCATGTAACATATCTATGATGAAGACAACATATAAAACTTAAGACAACATATAAAACTTCTTAGTGAGCCCTTACACCCTAGTTTCAACTGGTATACATTGAGGGTACCAACAAACAATGCCATAAAAAAAATTGCTTTAGCACCCTTAATTTAACATCCTATTCATTACTACAGACAAGTACCACATTTGATAATAGCACATTTATAAATGTGCTTTCATGAAAACTTGTAACTTTGGTGACACATTTTCACTACAAGAGATGACTGGCAGGGAAGGACACGTTGACCGCAGTGGACAACATGTCAAAAACTGCTCCTCTTCCCACCACTCCAAAAACATATTTTTAATATTTCATTCTCTAGGAGAATGTTTGCTTTCTTCCCTCTTCCCATAATCCCTCATAACCAACATTATAAAAGGCTTGCAGGCTATCTGAAAGGCTAGTCTGCCTCAGATGGTGCAATTGGTGTTTTTGGTTCATCCTTTTCTGAAGCCAGGAATCATGCGTTGGAGGGTCATTCAATGATTTTTTTTAATGCTGTTAAGCTTTAGAAAGATTGGTTCTATATAACATGGTGTTGAAAATAAGGATTTATGTAATTCTGATATAACAATATGGACCAAACTTTGAAATACAGAAACTGAACATTACACTTTCAAACTCCAAATGCCATGATTTATGTAAAAAATTACAAAAAGACTAAAAATTACTTAAAATGGAAATGTGTATTTACATATTAATCTGGGCCCTATTTATCACATAGGATCAGTACAGAAGATTAAAAGAAGAGCAGTATATTTTGTTATGTATTTGTGTAGTTAATGTGAGAGCATACTGGAAATGCTCTACCAACTTCAGTGGTTAATGTTACAATATGGACATCACACATCACAAAGAGGCACACTATCAAAGTATAGGTAACGTGTAATTTTCTTCCAGACGTATCTCACATACAGACAATGATGGTAGAATCAGAGAAAAAATTTAAGCTCCTGCAAAGGATCAACAGCAGTCATAAATGAAACTGGAGCAGGGATAGAAGGGAACAGGAGTGAACATTTGATATCATTATAAGAGACAGTATATCCTCTACCAAATGCTGTACTGCATCTTGTAGAATTATCATTTAAATGTTCTCCTACAGCTATAAAATCTTAATATTTGTAAACACTAAACAGGATTAGTCTTTCACTTACCAGTTCATCTGCCTCCACTGGAAGTTCCAGAAGTGAATGTTTTATGGGCCTCCTCGAATACTGATATGTTATGTTTCCTTGAAAATATGTAGCAGCAAATTTTCTGAAATTGTATTCAGACAAATCTTCTTTAGGACCCTCATCTGGCTGTAGTATGTCAACTTTCCCATCAATGTGTTTATCTGTAAGCTATTCACAAAAATTTAATAAACACTTAACAATCAGAAACATATGTTCAGCATATTAGTTAATATCCACACCACACTTTTGTCATACTTCATATAAGTATCATAAAGCTGCTATGTTTTCATTACTTATCTTCAGTGTACTATCTTCATCAAAGCATTAACATAAACAAAAAACGATTATTACCTCTTGGGTTTCTTGGTGGTCAAAGTCAAACAGCTCATCAACAATGCGACTGTATTCATTTGAGTCTTCATCAAATGCCTCAGGTTGAACTGCATGCCCATATTCTCTTGTTTGCATCTCTTCCACGAATTCTGATAGTCGTTTCTGTTGAAATACATTAAAGCAATCAATTTATGCTACAACAAATATTTAAAAAAATGAGGAACAAGATTTTTCTGATTAAGAGATTTAAAATTAATGTTAGGTGCTTACTGTTTTATAGCTCATTGTGTATGACACAGAAAACATGAAAGATGTTCTTAATGAAAGGAACTGCAGAGACTGAAATAGTCTCATTGATTATATATTTCAAAGTAAATTTTGACAATAGTAGGTATTTACTGTATATAACAGTAGTAGCAGACTGTGTAGCTCATATATTGTACATAACAGCTGCATATACTGATAACTTACATTTTAACAGACCTCTGTTCTCTTTTGTTATTCCATAAGGTAAGGCAATGTTTGCATACATATTTATCAAAGACATAAGTTACAATGTCTATTTCCTATCCAACAACAGTTTAAGTTCACAAAGTGATATTCAGTCATTTTATTTTATTTTATTCATTTATTTATTTATAACAGAAAAAGAAAGATGCCTTCATAGACCACAGATCTCCTACTGAAAATTCCACAATTTATCAGCTATTTTAGGTGACAGCATGACTCCTGTTTAGCTTTTAACAATTATTTTTCACAAGGAAATAAAATTTAACGTAGTTACACCTTCTGTTGAGTGTATTCATGATCAATATTATGGTACACACAAGATGAATATATTCATCCTCACACATAATTCTACTTGCAATATTCTGAGTATTGGTTAGTTCCTATTTCAATATTGAGTTACCAGAAACTATTACTGTAAGGACACCAACAACAGAAAATAAGTAAAATATGGTGACTTCTTGGTATCTATGGCCCCCACAGCTCGCAATTAATTTTAGCAAAAGTAACTGAATTTAGTTATTTTAGAGGATACATAAGAGTTCTTTTCCATTTCAAATTTTCACCAATACATACCAATAAATATATTACAGTTTCTGAAAAACATGTATATTTAAGAAAAAAGAACAAAAACAGTTACTAGCTTTCAAAAAACACCATACAGCATTTTCTCTTTTAACTCTTCTTCCTTTGACCTACAGTGATATGCTAATCATGTACAGACAGAAAAGTAGAAAATCCATATTAGAAGCACGTCTAAGACTTTTTGTTATTAATGTCTTTGACAATGGGTGCCACTTCTTCCTAAGTTACTTGAATTACTTATCAGAGGTTTCTGCACACCTTTCTTAAATGTGGGGTATATCAATCTGTTGATGCTCTCTTAAAACCAATAAAATAAGATTTATCTAATAGGAATCTCACAATCAAATGTCTTAGATAAATCACAGAAACTTTCATATCAAGTGTTTCATATCAACATTAGGACAGACCATGTCTTAGGACATTAGGGATTGCTGCCTGGAGTACTCTTGTTTACGTATACTGTTCGTGCTAACACTTTATTTGCAGCTTGCTTTCATATTTACACTCATTCAGTTAGTGATTCAGTATCCTCTTTTTATGAAACTATCAATCAAAGTTTGAATGTCAAATGATACATACTTTCATTTTACTAACCACGTATAAGGTGCATTAAAACAAAACGAGCCGGAGGCATAATTACAGAAACCTGTATGTTAGAAATATTGACCCTGACTGTTGAGACACTTTTCTGACTATGAGACAAGGCGGTGAATGGCTATCTCATAAAATTCCCTGTGCTGCAATGTTAACCAGTTCTGCACATACAGCTGGACGTCGTCTGAGGTGAAGGTTATGCTGACATTCTTTGACCAAGGTGGCACATTTCTGATTCCCTTCCTGCAGCTTGGGACAACAGTGAATGCCCAGACTAACTCACAAAACTTGACCACCCTTTGCCAAGTGATCAAATCAAAACAACCAGGCAGTCTCACCCATGGGGTCATTCCGTTCCACGATTATGCAAAGCCTCATATGGCCAACACAGTCATGGCACTCCTGCAGAAATTCAAATGGGAGGTTGTCAGCCACTTTCCATACAGTCCAGACCTCTCTTCCTGTGATTACATCATTTTTGGCCCCTTAAAAAGTCTCTGAGGGGCAGACAATTCACCTCAGACGACAACGTTCAGCTGTATGTGCGGAACTGGTTGACATCGCAGCCCCAGGAATTTTATGAGACAGCCTTTCACCACCTTGTGTCACAGTGGAACAAGTGTCTCAACAGCCAGGGTCAATACTTCTAACATAAAGGTACTGATTTCTGTAATAATGCCTCCAGCATATTTCTTTTTGAACACCCATTATATGCTAACAGGTTAAATTCTTCATTGCTAGATTAACAAATTGAGATCACAAAACTAAAGAAATAAGTGACATAAAAATGAAATAGTATAAGGAATATGTAAAGATTATTATATTGCAGTTGTGAAACATCATGTGCAGTTAGCAAAGCGCCCCAGATACTCTTTTAAAGAAAAGCAAATAATTGAACCTTCCTGGAAGAATAAAACTGCATGCTATTGAGCACACGGTGTTTATTTGGCAGGAAGTTTTTAAATAGCACACTTTCCTCTGCTGCACAAAAATTCATTCTGGGAGCAAACAATTATTTAGTGCAATGGTTCTGTCCACAAAAGCTCTTCAATGTGTGAGCTGGCACAATATAACATGAGAGAAAGAAAACCATCATGATTCATATAGTCACTCTGTAGTCCTGCCCTAATGACTATATAAAATCAATAGTTTCCTTGAAGCAGAACATCCTAGATATAGAAATACTCATAATTGCTAGAATTCCTTTGTTTGCTTATCAGGATTTCTAGTTTCAATTTACAGATGTCTGTGGCACCAGCAAAACTGAATATTTTTTCAAGGCTTCCTAGTTTGATACATACAAACACAAGGAAGTTTATAGCTGCTGACAGAGTCAGAACTCTCTCAGGAGTGATATATTTATATTTACACTATCTTTTTAAGCTGTATACCTAGAAATTCTTTGAGATAATGCTTATGATGCTATTATAACACAAAAGAATTTCTGGATCAATAAATATACTAAAACTTTCAACACAGAAGATGTGTAGAGAAATACTGATTGCACATATAGTGTATTAAGAGTCATTTCATATTTTTGTTTAATGGTTTGCTCTGTTTGGATATCTGTGGGAAAAACTTATGTGGTCAGTTAAACTGGCAAATAACCGTACCAATGTTACAGCTGTGCAATTTTAAATTTCAGACACTGGAATAAGCAGATGTAGCAACATAGATGAGAATGTATCATTGTTCATCTGAAAAATTTACAACTAAAATCTTAAATTTGTTTAGCTATTGTTATTCAAGAGCTTTGTGTGAGACTAAATTTTTGTTCCATTTCAGGTCTCATTCTGATGCTAACATATAAAGTGTAGTGCAGGTGAAGTTCATGGAGGTGGTACAAAACTGGTGAGTGGGAGAGGAGGGGTGTGATGTCAGGCAGAAACTTAGGTGCATTAGTAATTGTATACTGTAATAGGTGTGAAAAGCAGCATGCTGCCTTTTACTGTTAATTACCAGTTTGGTACTGAAATCTAAGGAAAGGTATACTAGTTACTAGCCCCCACCTACTTTTTGAAATTTGTACTTCACTGGCTTGTTTCTACAGATTACGTCTCAGGAATCTATGATATGAATAAATCTCTGTTAGCTGCATGGCAAGCAGCAGCATTCATTGTAAAACTGCATCACAAGCAATAATCTACTGTAAACAGAACTCTGGGTAAATATGCCAAACTAATCATGTAAATATTTAACATCAATAGAAGATAAACAGTAACTACTTAGTATAATTGAGGAGGTTGCAGAAAGCAGCAGCTTTCTTTCTAATTTACTTGATTGGGTGTAGATGGAAAAGGCATGAAGGGAATTAAAGAGGACAGCTCATTGTTAATACAGTGTACAGATAAAAATTTCTGTGATTTGCTTGTCTGTTGGCAATATATACCTAGACTCTTTCTACATCCCTTGTTCATGGGATCCGTGTAACATGCTGAATGAATTAATACAATAATCTAGTCAATAATGTACTTTTATGTGAGGAAAAGTTCCACCTCACCTGTATCTTGATAATGCCTTTATTGTCTCAAATGACTAGTTTTGGTGGCACATTACCACATCCTCAGGCCCTGCTACTGCCAAAAGAGTATTAGATTTCCTTAGTACTTTTATTGTGAAGTCCTTGTTACTAGCAGATGTTGGCTGGCTTTCCTCAGGAGTCTCTACTTGACACTGTGTTGTCTCCAATGCAATCAATGGATTGTGATCAAAATTGGGAATGAGTGTTTTAGAAGAAATTCAAGAAATCTACTATCTAGGAAGTACGGTTATACATGAAGATCAAAGCAAGGACCATATCAAAAACTTGGCAGATGAAGAATATTCTTTCAGTAAAAGAACTCGACCAGTGTCAGATACTGATGGGAAAAAAAGGAAAAATTTCCTGAAAGAGCATGTCTAGAGTACAGGATTGTACAGAAGTGAAATACTGATCACTGGTGATTCAGAAAGAAAGTGGAAGCATTTGGAAGTTGTGCTGTCATAGAATGCGAAAAATTATGTGGACGGATAAAGTACACAATGAAAAGTACAGAAGGGGCAGATCAGTGGGAAAACTGCTACAGAAACCACTATAGTTAACTTGGAGATGTAAGTTAAACTGTAACATTGTCTTTTTCTGTCAAAATAACATTTCCAGTGCCTTCATCTGACTTAAACTTGTATAATAAGAAACATAGTCAAACAAATGAAACTTCTTATTCATTGCTCAGCTGGTTACATCACTGGATGGTTTCAGTCTCCTAGACTTCTGTTCTGTTGTTCACATACTGATACTGAGAGTGGTGTTTGCCTCAGTTATGAGTACACTGTACAAAAGGGTAATAGACAGAGGATTGCATGACAAAAGGATTAAATAACTAATAAGACATTTATATGGTTTTTTTATTTGATAAAATGTGTTCCATGCATCAATGAATTTTTTTCAAGAAGTTCAACTAGTTGCAAGTACAAACTTAGAAAAATGCTATGGTGATGAACATTATATATAACTTAAATAGACGCTTTCAGCATCATGAATTGAAGTCTACATATAATACTTGGAAGTAAAATTTAAGTTACAATGATTTTAAGCCAAATCTTCTCCTTTTTTCTAAATATTTTTATTGAACTACAATAAAAAATACTGCTTCAATGTAGTGTTGATATTTATAGAGAAATAATACTCAGATCTTAGATCTAAATAAATCATACAAATGTATTATGCACTTGCATATTGTTTTATTTGCAACAAAATTTTAACTGGTGTGAATGAGTAAACAACATTTATATTATACTGACACTTATGAAAAAATGTCATAATTGTCTACACAATTGATAATAAAGCTGTTTACACAATCACAAACAAATGAATAACAAAACTTATCACAAACAGCACCATTAATGCTGAAAGGTGCCCTTGATTCTGATAAATTTGACAAATAACACAGACATATATATTGCATGAATAGTCATTTGAGTATAATGAGCAAAAATTTACACTTAAATATCCACATAAATCCAAAACACATAAGATAAGGATTAGACATGAAGTTCTTCAGTCAGCAAAACAGAAATAGAGTCCACCAACACACAACATGTAAATGTATTTTCAATGACCAAATAGCATCAAGCAAGATCATAAAAAATGTATCTCCATTTTGCTATGTAGTATGTAGTAGTATGCCACATTCTACAAAATGAAGTACATAATATTGTTTGATATGTCTGCTCCAAAACAGTCATACTCTAAGAACTAAAACCTTTCAAGGCAGAGACTCCATACATCTTTAAAAAGAACTTTTACCCAATACCTGAGCTGTAGTGCTTTACAAGTTGGTTTCTGTGTATAACATATTTTGTTTACAGCCAGCCTGTGGCACTCAAAGTGTCCTACAATTTATATACTCTTTACAGAGACAAATATAGACTAGTAGACATGCTACAATCAACTACTCACATGTATCTAGCAATATATGCTTTACCATAGCGGAACCTATAATACTGCAAATCATAGTTAAGATCATATCAAGAAAATACGAAAAGGCTAAATTTGAATCCATCCAATAATATAACAACAGTGGTTGAGAGGAAGAAAGATTTCTACCAAAAAAATAATAATTTTCTGGCAACTAAATACACTGACCAGTCAAAATATGATTTAAAACAGAAGAATAACATCAAAGGTAGTAAACTGTCTTTGGAGAAAGTTCATGTAAATAATATGTTAACATTGGGTATATCAATGTGCAAAGTATCATGGAAAGAAATCAATTAAACAAAGGAAGACACACAGAAATGACACAGGAGGAATGACAACAGAATCAACGAAATTTGGAAAAAATTTTACAACCAAGAGACAAACACAGAAAATGGGCATTTAGGGGAGACATCAGATCTCATGTTGCTGTCTAGGGTAAGATCCTAGAGGTGTTTTGGTAGCAAAATTTGAAATTTAATGCAGGACAAAAGCACAAAGTAAAGGTCCCAACACCACCATCTATCCATTCTTTGCTGGCCAAATGCTGGCAGTGAAAACGTCTTGCACCATCAGTGAACAAATGGGTTACTTTTGAGTCCAGCTGCACTTCAAAAGCATCTATTGATGACTTTGGCAGCAGAGATGCATAACAAACAAGTACTTAATAATACTTCAGTAATTTGATCATATTATAAGAATGGAAATTAAAAGATCTAGAAGAAAAAAGCACGCTTAATTTCATTCTTTAGAAATGCTGAAGAAAAGGAGAGGTTAAATACAATTCTCACTGTGAGCATCAGCTAATTCCATACTTAACAAAAACTATATTCATTCACTGCTAAAAACTTATTTACATATGAGGATGTAAAGATTAGTAAAAAAAAGAATGAATAAAGTTGTAGAGTACTCTCAATAAATAGCAAGAAGACTACTGCTCTGAATAAAAACAAAAAATAAGAGAAACTGTCAAACTAAAGGCTGTTCTCAAGAATATTTATATGTAATATTGTTAAAATTTCATTCTAAGACTTTTAGAGTATGATACAACTTTCTGAACCTTGGGAACGGGGCTTCTCACTGAAGTGCTGCAGTGACCAATTTGAAACAGAAAAGAGTTTTATTATGTGGATAAAAATAAGAATCTCTTTTCAAGTTCTAAAGGTAGATAAAAAATATTTATGCAGAAGAAATGTCTGGAGGAGAAAAAGAAAAGAAATTTGAAAAGATGTGTTGAAATAAATTAAAAAACTGAGGAGTAAAGGTAACAGTGTTGCTAGCAAATTTTTCAGTATTGTTTTTGTGCCTTTCAGTGAATCAGTGCCTCTACTATTCAGTGAGTTGTTATATTTACTCATTAAACTATTAACATTCACCCAGGAATTTCTATTACCATAACTTTAAAGGAATCCTGAGTCCAAAGAAATTTGCAAGATACAGATCTTTCTGTCAGCCTTTCAGTTTCTATACCTTAACTGCAAAATAATTCAATGTTCTGATAGTTATCGGATGCTACTGATGACAAATGTAAAAAGCTTCACTGTTAGTGCAATTGTGGCAATGGAAAAAATAAAAATACGATCACAGCAACTGATCAGGTTCTGAGCAAAATATTTATCTGCTGTGAATCACACAAGCTATCAGAATGTGGTATGGAAAATTCCTGGAGGGAAAGTGGCCACATACAGAGCTAAATAAAACACTTAACATCACAAAATAAAAACAGTACTATGCTTGTCATATATTTAGAATATCTCCAAGGGACATAAAACAAAATAGCTTGTTTAAGCTACATATAAAATATTTTCATACATCTGACAGATAACCCAAAGACATTCTTGCAATGTTCAGTGACTGCTAAGTATGAATGAGAGGAAACAGATATAACACTCCAAAAAGCATTGTTATGTAAGATAATCACAACTGCAGTGAAAACAAAAGTTGGCTGACATGACACATTTACTACACATATTTGGTTTGAGCCAGTAACTTCAAAGCACAGAAAACTGCAGCTAAGTACATATGGATGTACAAGCAGCTTACCACAAGTCATACTTACTGCTTCAATTAAGATTTATGAGAGGATCCCAACCTGCTAAATATTCTGTATATATTTCCTCACCACTAAAATATGAAGTTTGAGTAAGTTACTCAAAAATGCTAAGCCAATGAGTTGGTTGTGAAATCAGATTTTTAGGGTAGGAAAATGTATTTCAGTAACTGCCTAGACTGCTGTTACCTCCTGACTTTCATTCACCTCTCTCTTAGCCTTGTTCTCAAACTCAATTTTTCCTTTTAATCTTAAATTCTGGAGAAAGAAAGAAGGAATAGTGCAGGAGAACAATAGTCAGTAATCAACTGCCGTCAACCTAATAGGGACACTCTGTCATCAAAACAATAACGTGAGTATACTTCGTAAATTGAATTTTTTATGTTTACACATTATAAAAACTATTGTATGTCAAGAAGAAACAGTTACATAAAATAATTGTTGTACTTACTATGAAGAACTGTCACTAACTTAGTACAACTTGAATTACAATAAGAATGTGCAGTTTACATTCACAATTATAGATTTAAAAATGCTGTAAAGATTGAGAGAAGGTAAAATTACAAAACCATAGCTCATTATAAATGTTAGTTTATGGATATGTAACTACATAACTTGAGTAATAATTTAAATAAAATGCTTTTGGAATGGAAATCATAAATACAAAATAAATTCACTTCCACCAGGGAAAAAGATGTATGCCTAAAAGCAGGTAAATTGTAATAAACATATGCTTCAGGTAACTGTTCTGCAGCTCTAGAATAACAATAACATTATACACTGCAAATTATTGAAGAGTCTCATTATAAATTTATAAATATTATTTGACACGCACACGAGGTAACGAGTAACGTGTCCTAACATGTTTAATATGTGGTACCTTATAGTTCTGTTCAGCAATGGCCTTGTAATTCTTTGTACCTGAGTTCTTCAACTGCATTTCTTCTTTCTCTCTCAGAGTGTATAATTCTTGCTGTTTCTTCTTGAACAGCTACAAATGTAAGAAAAATAAACATTAAGATAAGTAAATAATCTTCCTACACTGGAAAATCTTATTATTTTTATGTGAAGTAATGGCAACATTAAACATAAAATTCTAAAGCTTCACAATACTATTTGGATGACTATAAAGGAAGGAACAAAGATTGGATTTTAATATTCCTTAAAAGTGAGGTCATTACAGATAAAGTGCAAGCTCAGATCAGAGAAGCTTGGAAAATGAAGTTGGCCACCACACTATTTTAAAGAATGCAATGTGGTATTCACTTTAAGTGGTTTAGGAAAATCACAGGAAACCTTAAGCTGGTCGACTGAATAGAGATTCTTGAATATGAGTCCACTGTCTCATCACTGTGCCAGCTAGCACATCAAGTAGAGGTATGTCATTACATGTCAATACCAAAAGTGATAATAGGATGAAAAATACCGGAATACCAACACAATGAAAAGAAAACAAATATTTATTGAATGATAAAACAGCAAAATGGCCAAAATAGATTAAAATTAAATACAGAAAGGAGAATGGTTTTAGGATCTAATCTGAAAATATTAATTACTAAAATACAACTTTGGAGTGGTAACAAGCTCAACAGATAAAATGAGGGACAAAATGAAATGGGTTTGTGTGAGTGTGTAATAACTCATCTAATGTAGTCATTGGACTCTGTGATTTCAAGCATCGACATGTGAATGTTTGAACACAAATGGAGAGTGGACTTCACATGTCAGTCACCAACAAGCATCTGGCAACATGAATTAAATGCAAATTAAGACAGCAAAAATTGTTGCAACACGGTTGTTTAGTCTCAATGGCTTTAAAAGTAGTTTTACTCCAAGGATGTCAACCAGTGACCTAAACAATAAATTCCGATGCACATACAGACATATAGAACAATATTATATATAAGCTGACACAATATTTGCAGGCATTTTTACCAGGGACTATAAATAAACTTTAGATAAAACTTCAGATAAATCCTTCATCTATTGTTATAAATGTGGCTGAAGAATATGAGTCTACACCAACATATTAACACAAAAACTGAGTCAGTAGCTTTAAAATAGATATGACCTGTTCAGCTACCAGCGTACGTTACTTGGAAATGGAACTGTTTCTCACATTCAGCAAGAATTCTTCCACTCTTAATGGAAAATGGTGTCCATGGAGACACTTTCAGAAGCTGACTGTGTAGCGATGTAATGCAAATGATTCAGAAGTCTGTAATCTGTGCCCCTACACTGAACAAAGACTGCCAAACAAACCAGGAGCTGCAATAAGAAATACTTCCATCAATTCCAAAACTATACAAATTAACTGTTTAGAACACTGGAGTGAAAGTATGACCAAAAACATTGTGAAAAGAAGCAAAATAAGTAGAGCTCATCTAGCTCCACCAAAGGCCAAGAACACTCCAAAGAATACAAAGGTAAACATTCCATTTCCAGATTGCTTCAATTACATCAAAACACTATCCTTGACAACCTGCTTTAACTGTAAATTCCATGACATATGATGCAGCACTTCAAGAACAGGCTACTGGAAATATTGAGCTAAAATAGGAAACATGTATGATGCCAACTCCAAAACTCTTGTCTGATGCACCAACAAAAGTTGGTAATATGGCACAATTACACATTTTAACTGTTCTACCATCATGTCTTGGTAGAATAACTTTATAATTAAAAATCTTTCTGGATCTGATTGCATGTGTAACACATCTCCAAGCTATTCTTCAATAGTCTTGCCTTATATTACACATGTTAACTGTCCGACCATCACTTCTTGGTAGAATAACTTCATAACTAAAATTTTTTTCTTAATCAGCTTCCATATGTAACACATCTCCATGCTATTCTTCAATACCCTTGTATTAATTTTATTTTACTGTGATTGTTAATTTAATTTAATCAGATATATAGTATAGGCACTGTTGTTTTAGGTTTAGTGTTAATATTTTTCTGGTTTGTTCCCTTAATATTTATTTAGTATTTAAAGTTTGACCATTTTAAGTACATTAACACTGCATTGTCAAAGATGACATCTATTTTGTGTTGATATCTCACTCTTGATGCATAGTGCCATAAAACTAAATGACAAGTGTACTAACAAACAATCAGAAATAGAAAATATTTTCAATAATCATTTTTTAAATGTTGTGGAGAAATAGGATCTAGATCTTCACTAGAAGAGGCAAGGCTTCTAATAGAAGAAGTCATACCTGTGCAGTTTGAAACAACTGTATTTCCACCAACCACTCCCTCTGAAATCAGTAAAATAATAAACTCACTGAAAAGTAAAAGCTCTTATGGAATTGATGGCATTTACAGCAAGATACTTAAAGCTTGTTCCCCTCAGGTAAGTATGATTCTCAGCCACGTATGTAATAGCTCTTTGGAGCACTGTGTTTTCCCCGACAGACTGAAATATACCATTGTAAAACCATTGCATAAAAAGGGGGATACGTCGGATGTCAACAATTATCACCCAATCTCTCTTCTGTCAGCTCTACCAAAAATTTTTGAAAAAGTAATGAATTCAAGAGTAGTCTCCCATATTTGTAAAAATAAAGTACTAACAAAATGTCAGTTTGGTTTTCAGAAAGACTTTTCAACAGAAAATGCTATATACGCTTTCTTTGATCAAATATTAAATGCTCTGAATAACCGGACATCACCCATTGGCATTTTTTGTGATCTCTCAAAGGCCTTTGATTGTGTAAATCATGGAATTCTTTTAGATAAGCTAAATCATTATGGTTTGAGGCGGGCAGTGCACAAATGGTTTAATTCATACTTAACTTGAAGAATGCGGAAAGTTGAAATAAGTGATTCATGTAATGTTAAAACAACAGCTGATTCCTCAAACTGGGGAGCTATCAAGTATGAGGTCCCACAGAGTTCAGTCTTAGGTCCTTTACTGTTCTTGATACACATTAATGACTTACCATTCCGCATTGATGAAGATGCAAAGTTAGTTCTTTTTGCTGATGATACAAGTATAGTAATAACATCCAAAAACCACGAACTAAGTGATGTAATTGTAAATGATGTTTTTCACAAAATTATTAAGTGGTTCTCAGCAAATGGACTCTCTTTAAATTTCGATAAAACACAGTATATACAGTTCCGTACAGTAAATGGCACAGCTCCAGTAATAAATATAGACTTTGAACAGAAGTCTGTAGCTAAGGTAGCATTTTCAAAATTTTTAGGTGTGGCCATTGATGAGAGGTTAAACTGGAAGCAACACATTGATGGTCTGCTGAAACGTCTGAGTTCAGCTACGTATGCTATTAGGGTTATTGCAAATTTTGGTGGCAAGAATATCAGTAAATTAGCTTACTATGCCTACTTTCATTCACTGCTTTCGTATGGCATCATATTCTGGGGTAATTCATCGTTGAGTAGAAAAGTATTCGTTGCTCAAAAACGTGTAATCAGAATAATTGCTGGAGTCCACCCACGGTCATCCTGCAGACATCTATTTACAGATCTAGGGATCCTCACAGTAACCTCACAGTATATATATTCACTTATGAAATTTGTTGTTAATAATCCTACCCAGTTCAAAACTATTAGCAGTGTGCATAGCTATAATACCAGGAGAAAGGATGATCTTCACTATGCAGGGTTAAATCTGACTTTGGGACAGAAAGGGGTAAATTATGTTGCCACAAAAGTCTTTGGTCACCTACCAAACAGCATCAAAATCCTGACAGATAGTCAACCAACATTTAAAAATAAATTAAAAGAATTTCTAGATGACAACTCCTTCTACTCACTGGCTGAATTTTTAGATATAAATTAAGGGAGAAGAAGGAAAAAACAAACTAGCTTAAACATTAGTGTCATGCAATATTTTGTGTAATGTAATATCTTGTACAGACATCTTTTATTAACCTGACACGTTCCACATCATTACGAAGTGTCATATTCATTATCTGTGGAACAAGTATTAATTTAATCTAATCTACTCTAGCAACTTTTTCAATGTTGTTCATGAATACTGTATCTTCATTGTGATGATAATTAAAGTTTGATGATGGCCTTGTAAGCCAAAAACTGGTTATCCCTGTAAATCAGTACTCTAGAACATACGCAGCACTGTACTTTTCATTTATAATCAGAATTCCACAATTTGTGATGGCTCGTTCATAAAAGAGAAAGAGACACTGAAGCTACCTACCACAGTATCTGTAAAACAGGCATCAGTGTCACAAAAACAAGAGGAAACAAAATACCAAACAAAGGACTATGTACAGCAGTTCTAGCGTATTACATGTCTTAATGAGTAGAACTTCCAAAGTCAATCATACCTACAATCGAGCGACTGAACATAACCCAAAAAGACATCAGTGTTGTTATAGACGTAGATGAAGTAAACGAGTGCTGCAGTTTAACACTTACATGAAATCTCAAATGAAGTGGAATAGAAATTAAACATGTTACTTAAGGTTTTAAAAAAATAAGTCAGGTGAAAGATATGTCAATGCATTCAACCTTTAGCAGCTAACTATGTTTACACACATCGTAAATGAGTAAGTGCAGTTGTAATGGATGTCTAGTATTTCACAATAAAATTAGTAAGGGGATTCAATCTCTTTAATTAGTTACCATATCTGCAATATACATACTAACTAGAAGCAAAAAATGTGTAGACAATTACCGTAGTTCATTTTCTACAAACATAACTTGGTAGAAGGTACTAGCTATTCTGTAATTTCCCGTAGTTGATTCAGTTATCTATAAATAAGTTTATTGTGAGACCAGTGCTTAAACATTCTCAAAATATGTGGGTGAATTTCTTAAGGGACCAAATTGCTGAGGTCATCAGTCACTAGACTTACACACTGTTTAAATTAACTTATGCTAAGAACAACACACACACACACACACATGCCTGAGGGAGGACTGAAACCTCCTGCAGGAAACATACTCAGCAATCTTGTTAAGGATTTGGGATGTTCACAACAGGCTCTAACAGTGAAAGTAACTAACTTAATAAAATTTAAAAAAGTAAATGTATTCAACTACATAATAATTAATCAAATGCAAAAAACTTAATTATTAAAAATACCTTGTAGTAATAGTGCTTGTTTGTATGATATAAAACTGCTTCATAATCATAGTTGGGAATAATGGAAGTATGCTTGAGTTTTTTTTACAATATACTGAGGAGCAATAGCTCAAGCACAAAAGAACTTTTCAGTGAATGTTTCTGTGAACTAGACTGTAAAATTATTTGTGGCTCTGAGGTCCCTATCAAATTGCATTCAATGTTGACATAAAGAAAACGACAACACATATAATGTATAGTCGCGACATTGTCAGAGAGTGCTGAACAATGTGAATTGGTGGACGCCTGAAGACATACAAATTATATTCCAAAGTGTTATTTACAAAACCAGAAGGACTCATTTTTAGTGATGAATACAGAAATAATCTGCAGCCTAGAGTCTTATACCCATACCGAATCATGAAGGCAAGATCATATTAATTATAGTGTATGCAGAGGTCAATATGTAATCATTCTTGTGCACACACCATCCATAACAACACACACAAATTATCAAACAGAAGTGAAACATTTGGATGATTTCCTTTACAACATGTTTTATAGTGTTCTGAGTATTATAAGTAAATTGCCTGAAACAAGATAAATAATAATAAGGCGTAAGTAAGCAAGCTTCCAGTAATGAGTAAATAAGCAGTAAAATAAGTATTATGTATGTATCTGCATGACCATATTGTTTTATTTTTATTAAATACTTAAGTTATATTTTAAAATATGGCCATATTTCAGTAATAGTGTTGTTTTTTTCACTTATATTGTGCATAATTATAAGAAGCAGCATTATAAAAAGTCACATAAAGCAACTGAACTGGCACATGTAATGTATACATGTGGGATTTAATCTACCCATGTTAAAACAAAAGATGTTTATAAGTCAACTTTGCTGCAGTCACTTCATGACAGTTTCTGTAGGCCTGACCAACAACCAGCAGCCTACCTGTATTGCTCACCACCACTAAGTTATGAGATGTTTGGACCTCCCAATAGCAGAGTGTACTGTCGGGTACAATATGTTCATTTTCAATGCCCGTTTCATAGTTGCTGCCATATGGATCCTCCCCACCCCCAGCCCCTTCTTCAAACACAATCTTACATGAATTATGCAACTGAAACGTGTTCCTTTAACATATTCTTGAATTTAGCAATCCATTGGGACTTAATCCATGCTCCCTCTATCCACCACCTATCACTGCCTCTTCTCCACTGTCTTCTGCAACCCCCCTTTGTCAACTTCATTTTGCTTTTCACATTAGCTGTATTTATATCCTAGACCCACTTTCCTGGACAGTATTGCAATGTATGCTAACACACAAAATGCAGTTATACTCTAAGTACTTGAATGAGCTGTCACTTCCCAAATAATCCCTCATTGAAGATGACCTATACCTACTACTCAATACTTCCATTATGAAGCTAGGTATGACTTTTCCTACATCCAAGCGCAATAACAGTCACAATGGGCAGCCAGTGTAGTATAAATGTCTTTCTGCTACTATAGTTACAAGAACTACTATGAGGTAAAAAAGGTATTGAGGGGAGATACCTATTAATCTATGAGAGTCCTAACGTATGATGAATGTAGCCACATTTATGGAAGTGAAAAGAGAAGCGAGACAATGTATATTAAGTTTTCATGTCTTCAATGCAATGAAGACAACCCCAGCAGCAATTAGAGGCACATGATGCAACCAAGTGCCAAATGTGGCTTAGATCAGAACACATAAAGATGAATTACAGTATATCAAAGAAACGGTTATACCTCATTTGAAAATAAGTGTCATTTTCTGAGCTATTGTGAATATCTATGTGGCAGCCTTCAATCAAATCAACTGCAAGTAAGTGGTTGACTTTCCTGATTTCCATTAGAAATAATGTGAAGAAAAGTGAAAATGCTAACAGTATTGCAAGGAAAGGTGCACAATAAGGTCATACCAAGCTCTAAGAAGATTACAATGGACCTTTGCAATCTATTGGTACACATTCATTAAGTCACCTTCTGCTAACATCCATTCTTACAAACAGTAATCAGTTTTTGCTTTCAATAACTCATTATGATATCATGACAGAAGAGTTATATAAAACCAGATAATAGAAAGTCAAACACAGATAATAACCCGTCATCTTCATACAACAAAAATAATCAACTTGTGGAATTTATATATTCATTTTTAATATTATAAAGGGCTCTAATAAATGAATGATATCTGCCAGTGCAACTCTAGCATCAATAGCTTACCTTGAACATATACATTTAAAACAGAAGTTCTTGGAAATTATACATACAGATGGGACAAATCCTACATAAATTTTGTAATCTTATTGAAGCCAAATAAATACTACTACAAAAACTAACTCTTACTTAAAATAATTATTTTAGATGCAAGAGAAATGTTAGTTACTTGCCTGAGATTTTTCCTTAAACATTTTGCGAGCAAGGTATCCTCGACATCTTGCCTGAAACAAATAAGAATTAATAAAACTGAAAACCATCTTTTGTACATATGAACCAAAGAATGAAAGTTGTTTGCATATTAGAGGATCAAATTCAGTTCTTCCATTTAGCTGTTATTGATGTATCTGCCAAAGACAGATCACTGTCTTGCTTCTCTCTCTCATTTCTGTTCTACATCTACAAGTATGTACAAAGGTTTGCAATCAGTCCATTGAAACTAAATGTTATGATATACTTCAAAAATTAACATGAGTGCCAAGTTCACTCCTCAGTGTAAGTCTTTATTTTCAGAACATTAAACATATACAAAATTGACAAAACTCAATGCATAAGTTGCAAGTAGATAAACAGCATGCATTATGAGTCCTGTCAACACATCAAAAGAAACTTGGAATTGCTTTACACTTGTCACACTAGCTAGAAGTTATCACAACAGATAATCTTGTTTAAGAGTGGATATCAGCAAAAATACAAGATAAAAGATGTCAGATACTAACAACGTGTAAAGTGCAGCTAATAGCATGTTTTCATTAGTGTACACTTGAGACTGTTGGTATGGATTCATAAACAACAGATAGCATCATTTTTATTATTAGAATGTACTGCATAGTATAAAGTCAAAGCACAAACATTCTTTTCCTCATATCCCCCACCATCCTCTTTAATATGCATTTCATTCTGTTAAGCTATGTTCATAACAGCCAAATCAGTCTCCTTGCCTACATTTTCATCCACATTTAAAATTCTGAATGAACTATAAAAACATACTTTATTTGCAGTAATCTGATATTTGTTTAATATCTCATATGTCAGGTGGATAAGTCCTTTGCAGGTTTGAATTTTGACAAATCACGCATAAAGGAGATCCACACTTTTTGTTGTAAATAGCCACATCAACTGCCAGTAAAAATCTTTTTGTCTGAAGGCTGCTTTATAAAGCAGAAAATTCTGATCATAATAATTTAATAAATCATGCCTGCTAAATGTTTGTCTCTATGCCTGAATTATTTTATTATTTTAGTGTTTAAATATGCAACCTATAAGAGTACCAAAATATAACAGTGAAAAGAAAAACTCTGGAATCTAAATCCCAACTATAATTGTTTCTTTCAATGCCTTTCCTGCAATTCATGTCTCCCCCGATTCAATATTTAGTGATTTAAGTATGGTACACACTTAATATTAGAGCAGCAACAGAGTTCAAAAGATACCTTTTAGTTCTTATTTCCACAATTTCAAAATCAATTTTAAACATCTTTCCATCAATCATTTTGGTTTTTCCTCATTTCTTCTATGTTTGACAATAGTGTTCTGCAGTTCCAGAATGTTTACAATTTCATGGAAATTTCATGAAATACACCTTGAACAATGGGAGGGGTCAACTGACCTCTGGCATAACACCTTTACAGAATATTAGTGTTCTCAGGACCACTAAGGTACTTTCATTCCATTTTATTTTGTACACTAATCATTGCTTCAAATAATTTTGACACTTTATTAGAAAATTTTCCAGGCTGGGTACTGTAAAGTAACTTTCCAGTCATATTTCATGCACTGTTCTTGTTGCTCACATCATCAGTGAGACAGGTGTTTTCAGTTATGTTGTGTCAGCATGGTCTTACTAGAGAAGAGATATTGCATATTCTGGAGAACTTAAATATTGAATCAGAAGGCAGCTTATCAGATTTGGATGGTGATTGTTTGCCACAGACAATTGACGATGAAGTGAGGAGGTGTACTACATCAGTAGATGACTCCCCATCTCAGTTCTTTCTGCAACTGTCCCAGCAGACAAATTGTGCAATGATGAAGATCATAGTTAGATATCTAACAGAATAGAAGGTTGATAACTTGGCATCACATAGACAAAGAGTTGCTTTGAACTCCTGACAGAAAAGTATGATACCCTGTATATGCCAAGTGGCTGACTCCATCAGTACTTATTGACTTCACTTATCAGATACCTGATCTTTGATGAGAAGTCATCCTAAACTCAAAACATTTTTGCTGACAAGTTCATTCTTATTTCTGAAATATGGAACAAGTTCATGCAAAACTGCCCACACTTTTACTGCCCTAGTGACAATATCACTGATGATGAACAGCTACTTCCAAGCAAAGTAAGGTGCAGCTTTACCCATTTTATGTCAAACAAACCTGGCAAATATTGGCCCAAATTTTGAACAGCGGCATTGCAATGCCTTCCCATAGCTGTGAAAGGAAAAAGTCCAACCAGACAAACGGCCATCAGGAGAGTATGTCATTCCTTGCCTCACAGAGTCATATTTAAACCAAGGAAGGAACATAACAGCAGATAACTTCTTAACATCCCTTTGGCTTACCACTAAACTTTAACAGAAGAAAACTTCATTAGTGGGTAGAATGAATACGATTGTTTGAAATCTCCCCAAATGTGTAAGGAGAATAATTCTGACTTACATTCCACCACCATCTGGAGGAAGACTGATAAGCCACATAGCATCCTGACAGTGCACCAAAGGAAGAAGAATAAGACCATCAGTAATGTCAGCACATTAAAACCTGAAGTAGCAGTGAGTGAAGAAGAAAGAAACCTGAACTATTACCTTTCATAATGTGACAAAGTATGGTGCAGTCATTGTAGATTAAATGATTCATTAATATTCAACTAATGTCACTCGCAGGAGATGAATGATGCATATCTTTTAAAAAATCCTAGACATGATTGAAATAAATGTGTGAATCATCTACAGTCATATACCCAAAAATAACCTGAAGGGATCCATTAGATGAACTCACAAATGGGGAACAACAAAGAATAAGACAGGAGCAAGAAAGTTAGGGGAAATAAAAAAGAAACAAAAAACAAAAAAACATTTGAAATTGTTTGTGCAAAGAAAAAAGACCAGTGACAAATGAGACAAATGCATAAATCTGTTTGCAGAAAAGTGTAAGAAAAATAACAATGTCCAGTTTAATTCCAGAGCTTCACAAAAAAAAGTGAAATAAATGAAGAAGTTAAGAACTTCGGAAGTACATCACATTTCTGGGTAGATGAATGGAAAATATATAGGTTTAACTCTAATCATGTTGTCGATTGTAAATGTATATCTCAATTAGGTGTCAAATGACCCCTTCCTTCCATTCTAGGGATGTCACATTTTCTATTGTTCTAGTGTTAATGAGGTAATAAAGTTAGTTTCATTGCCTTATGTTACCTTACACCAGCTGAAATGCTACATAATTTCCAAAAGTGAAATAAAATATCAAATACTAATAGTCACTGACCTGTAATCTAGTAATATGTGTGCTAACTAATTTGAACTGATGCCTTAGTTGTCTGGAACGAATTAGTGCCTGTAATCTCAGGTATCCCTGTCTTATAGTTCTGTAATGAATACGTGGTCCGCGTGCTCTCCAGTGCTTCTGGAATACAACTGCAGCCTTGCGTAATGCTAAGTACCTGGAATGAGGAAAACCACCATTTATTTAAGAAGAAAACAGAAAATAGTCCATTATTGTGAAAATAAACCAAAATAAAAATACAATACAGAAATACACTGCAGAAAAAAAATCACAGTACAAAAAGGTGTTGTGCAGCATAAATGAAACTTGATAAGTGTGTTTCTGTATCAGAAAAATTATGTCTATTCAAATTTTGCGCCAGTATGAGGATGAAAATTAGGTTTGTTTTAAATACATGCTGTAAAGGTCATGAGCATTAGTTATCTTTGAGATTGGATGTGGAGTTGATGTTAGCCAAGAATACCTTTAAGGTGACCAAGACGCAATTATCAACACCTCACTGAGTTTGAAGGAGGCATGTAATAAGACTACAAGAAGTTGAATGTTCCGTGTGTGACATTACAGAAGGACTTGGCAGGAAAGTAGTTACTGTACATAGTTCCTGGCAGCGGTGGTCAAGAGAATGTATGGTTGCAAGAAGTAAAGGCTGTAGATGGCCACGTGGCACTAGTGAGAGGGAATATCATTGTGTTTGGCGTGTGGCTCTGACACATTGAACTGTATCTGCAGCCATACTCTGAGAACAGTTGGCACAACAGTGACACAAATAACTGTTACAAATCAGTTATTTCAAGGACAGCTCCCTGCCAGATGGCCAATAGTGTGACTCCAAACCACCACCATTTGTAAGTTCATTGGTTTCAAGTGAGAGCTCGTTGGAAGGGAGGGTGGAGCTCTGTTGCATTTTCTGATCAAAGCTGGTTCTGCCCCGGTGCCAGGGATGGCCATGTGTTGGTTAGGAGGAGGCCAGTTGACGGCCTGCAACTAACTTGTTTGCATGCAAGACACACTGGACCTTCACCTGAAGTTAAGGTATGGGATGCAATTTTGTATGGCAGGAGCACTTTCATGGTTATCCCACACCCCTGACTGCAAAACTGTATGTCAATGTGGTGTTTTGAGCTGTTGTGCTGCCATTCACGAACAGCATTCCAGTGGGTGTTTTCCAACAGGATGATGTTCATGCCCATACTGCTTGTGTAATCCAACATGTTCTACAGAGTATCAAAATGTTGGCTTGGCCTTTTTGATCACCAGATCTATCTCCAATCAAGCACATATGGGACACCATCAGGCAAGAACTACTCTGGTGTCATCCACAAACAGCTTTAACTATCCATGTATTGACCAAGTGCCACAGGCATGGAAATCCGTCACACAAACTAACATCCAGCATCTTTAAAATACAATGCATGCACGTTTGCATCCTTGCATTCAACATTCTAACTGTTACACTGGTAATTAATGTGCTAGCATTTCACGTTTGCCATGGCTCATCTCACACTTATATTAACCTGTGATCGTGCAATTCTAATCACTTAAATGTGTTACCCAGGGAAATGATTCCCAAAATTCCATTACTCTACATTAATCATTGTTTGATGTTGCAATATTTTTCCCATCAGTGTATATTAATAAAGACTTTAAATTTGTACGAATGAAAAGTTTTTGATGGTGCTGAACAGGGTCATACAGTATTTTATGAAAGAATACACCACCATTAGACTGTATATTAACATATGCATGTGCTCGTCTTGTATTTACCTGCCTTGGGCTGATTTTACCAGGTATGATGTGCTTGCACATCAATGAGCTGTATTCCTAGAAGACATTAATTTCGTGCCACTTATGACAATGTTAAGCAAGTATGTTGAACCGTGTATTTGTCATCTTGCACAGTACACAGCAAAATGATGTTAACAATATAAGAACATTGCACTTGATAATGGAGTGAAACTGAAATCTAGACTGAACAGTAAAAATACAGTAATATGCAGACATATGGTGGTCTACTCTTCCAAAAAATTATAAGAATGATTTTATGGATTCAAAATGAATTATGGTTTCAGGATATTTCTCATTACTACTATTATATTAATACAGCAACAATAGAATGCATTCTCACAGAAAGAATATTTCACTCCGCAGTAGAGTGCAAACTGTTTTGACACTTTCTGGCAGAATAAAACTGTGTGCCACATTGGGACTCAAATCTGGAATATTTCCTTTCATGGACAACACTCTTACTGGATGTGAAATATGGGTGCAGCTCACAACCTGCCCTCAAAGCTGCATACATCAACAGACTAGTGCTTCTTTCTTCCAGCAACGTATGCAGATACCTTGTAGAAAGTTTGGAAGATAGGCAAAAGAGGTATTGGTGGAAGTAAAGCAGTGAGGGCAGGTGGTGTATCATATCTGGGTAGCTCAGCTGGTAGGAGTGTTGCCCACAATAGCCAGGGTTCAGGCTCAAGTCTTGGTCCAGCACATAGTTTTAATCTGCTTGGTAGTTTCAGAATGCAATCTGCTTATAAAAGATACTATTAATTTCAGTGATTAAGAAGTAAATTATAACAAGAAAATAACCTGGCAACAAAGTTCTGAAGAATGTATGATGTCTAATGTAAAATAAATGAGAAAGCATTGACACACTGAGTGCTTCAAAACCTCCGTATTACAACCAGGCAAGACAGAAGTTGTCATCTACATGGACAGAAACCAATATACATGTAGTACATTGCTCCCAAGATCTGTACTTTCGGGGTATCTAAGCATCAGCAAGTCAGCTGCACAATCAGTATCTGTCAGTGTTTTCTAGAGATGCTCATCACAGTCTGACAAATAGGCTCAAAGGATTCAACTAAGTCACCAAATAAAACACTTAGGATGACATGATGTGTTTGCCAAATGCTTACTTTTACTCAGATTTCACAGCCCAGCAGTGGATTAAGAACAGCGAAGAGTAGCTCATTAGCTGGAGTAAATCCCAGGTCAACCCAGGAAAACATTTGATGATAATCAGCAACAAGTCTGCTTAGTGGGAGAATACCTGAAGATCAGGGCAAACATCATGGGGAAATGACACAGTCTAACATACAGAATGTTTCGGCCCTATAGCACATTGTGGATCCAAATATGGATGGAAGGAGTCACAGATGACATGTACCAAGCTCTTCTGGGAAAGGACATCACAACAATTGAGAAATAGATCAAGTGGTGCCAGAGCATCAAGGAACGGAGAAAAAAATCTGATGAAATAAGTATGACTGACTCCCACATGTGACACCTATGGCAGTTATGGAAGACTACTAAAACCTCAGCTCTCTCATAAGCCAAGCAGTAGGGGAAAAGATACACTAGTACATGGCAGCCAGAACCATCAGACCAAGCAAGCAAGAGAGAGCAACCATGCTAATAAAAATTAACTGGCAAATAGGAAAATAATATGCTCTTTACTCCACAGCCAACATAAGTCCAATATTATTGGTTATGGTGTCTATATACCACAAATAAGATCAACTGCTAAAGATTGGAGGAATTTTAAAAAAGTGGATTGTCTACAATATGTTGTAAACTGGATGTGATTGTTGAACTAGTTCCTGTCCAAATTAAGAAATATGATAGTTTTACTAAAGCTGTCAAAGAAGCAAAAAATAAAAAATAAAAGAGTGAAATCCAGTGGCAACAGGATGATATGATCAGTATGGTGAGTTATATGAGGACCATCCAGTTACACAAAAAAAAAACAGCAGATGAACTTCTCCAAGTCTAAATTACTGCAGATGAGAGAAGTGACAAGAAGCTACAAAGAGTCACAATTTCATGCACTCAAGTCACAAATTTTGGCAACTAAAGAAGGATCTGGATGCATATTCTAAGCCTGAGTGATACCAATGCAACATTATTCCAAAGCCACAACACATGTTTTGCAAAACTCTGAAGCAGTTATGAACAAAAACCACAGTAGACTTGTGGGGACACAGTTATGATTCAAGTGCCCTCAGCTACTTCCCCATACAGAGATCTCATGCAAGTTCACAACTGATGAGCTGGAGGAAGCTTTGAAAAGTGTGGGTGTAAACAAAGTGGCTGGTTCCGATGAAGTGAATCCAGAGTTCAAAGAAAAATACAGGCCTGAAATCTAAGCAGTGGTTGTTACAGCCATATAACATGATTTTGATTATCTGAAAACGACCAACAAAATTTAAGGCTCCAAAAGTAATAACTGCCAAAAAACCTGACAAAATTGGAAATGAATCATCACATTAAAGATCTATATCACTAGTTAGTGTATTTTATAAACTGCTATAATGAAAGTTGCTAAATCAAACCCAGTCAATAAAAGACAAAGTAATTCCACTCCAACAATCTGATTTTCAAAAGAATCGCAGCAGCTGTGATCAGTTCAGTTATTGATTTTAGCAGCCTTTATCAAAGCAGGCTACCAGTACAAACTATGGACAGCAGTAGCATTTATTGATCTTATGGCCACATTTGATAGCTTATGGTGCCACAACCTGCTACTTAAATTTGCAGAGATCTTACCATGCAAAATATTGGTTAATCTAATGGACAGCATCCCTATCAACAGGTGATTCTAAGTATCCCTTGGAGTAAAATGAAGTAGATGGCAAAGGTTGAATGATAGGTTACTGCAGGCCTCTATGCTACCAACAATCCTTTTTAACCTTTATACCGGCAATATGTCCAACATAAATGTTAAAAAGATAGAATTTCATGATGATCTAGCACTAGCTTATCATATCAAACAGGAAACCTGATAGAGTATGAAAGAGTTTTTATGACAGATTTAAATACAATGGATAATTACTTTAAGAACTAGAGGTTGAAGCCAAATCCATCTCAAAAAGAGGTAAATTCTTACCATCATAAGAACTTTGGGGCAAATCACAAATGTTCCTCTGGAACATAACCCACACCTAAAAACTTGGGAGTCATTTTGGAGTGGACCCTTACTTTTAAGAACCACCAAAAAGATAGTAAAAAAAAGTGAACACAAGAACTGATATTATTAGAGAACTAGCTCGGTCAGGATGGGGTGCAAATGCAGATACTCTTTGTACTACTATGTTGGCACTGGTCCACTCTTCAACATAGTACTGTGCTCCAGCATGGAAAAAACATTGCACATGCAAGCAAAGTTGATGTTAAACTAAATCAAGCGATGAGAATAATTAGTGGCAATACTAAATCATCACTATTTCATAGCTGCCTGTATTATATAATACTACATCAGTATCAATTAGACAATCAGAGAGTTCCAAAAGTGTATTACTTATCAAAACCTACTTGTGTGTACCCAGCTGCAGAATATACCCACCAGCAGGCTTAAATCCAGGAAGCCACCATGGTCAACATGAGATGTGCCTCTTGTGTGTGATGTGTGCGAAGAATGGAAAGAGGTTTGGAAGCTATACCTACATCTACATGGAACATCTGCAAATCACATTTAAGTGCCTGGCAGAGGGTTCATCGAACCACCTTCACAATTTTCTATTATTCCAATCTCGTATAGTGCGCGGAAAGAATAAACACCTATATCAGAAGTTTCCTCCAGCAAATTCTCACTTTGTTACTGATCCTAATAAAAATGTGTGTTGATTTGGTCTTCTGAGGAAACTATGGACAGCTCTTATTCTGTACATGGCATGGAAGGTGTGGTATCTGTTCGCATGAATGGGGATTCAGGAATGTCCTGATGTGCAACTGTGGGATTGTTGTGCAGCACCTGACTGTAGAGCATTTAATATCAAAATTTCCTGGTAGAGTCTATGAACTGCAATGAATCACATTAAAATCTGTGGATTGGTTAAGGTACCTAGATATTCAGTCACAAAATTTTTATGTTTTGGTTCACTTACACACTGCTGGAAAATTAGTACATGTAGAAAGATGAGAACAATTTTGATCAGATAAGATTCTGATCAGATACATTCACAGAAGCACAACATGCACACACATGACCCCTCCCTCTGGCTGCTGGGGCTGAGCTGAGTATAACCTCTTTAGTCCTGCATCCATTATTTTTCATGAATACATAATGAATTTTTCCAACTTACTCATACTGTTCTTCAATATTTGATCATTAGTTGCCATTAGAGTGTAATTCAAGATGGCGGCACACATGGACTCACTGGTAGATCACACAGTAAATATCAGTAAATTACCATCAGTAAATTGTCTACTACGTGAAAAAAAAATGATAAAAGGTGTCAAAACATGTATAGTGACACACAAATGGTATCATTCATGTTGCTTCATGGTAGCAAATCTTAGTAAAAATTTGTGTGATTGTGGAACTGAGTCCAAAGGTCCTGAAGCTGCCTTAGAGATGTGTAATGCAAGACTTGAAATAAATGTGAGGGAAGAATTACAAAATGTCTTAACTAAAGCCAGACAATAAGCTGAAATGCTGAAAAGTTTGATTCAGTATGTGGACACTGGACATGAAAGACAAAATAGTTACATTATAACATCGTAATAGTATAGGTGGAGGTTTGAATGCAGATTCCCATTCTCAGACCATGATTCTGTATCATTAAATTACATAAGTAGGTTACGTGCTGATAAGTGTAACATTGATAAGTCTGTCCCAAAAATGGTAATCACTAGACCAGTCAAAAATGATAAAATTGGCAGGTTTTGTTAAGTCCCTTACTAATAAAGACTGGTGTGGCCAATGGTCTGGTGACACAAATTATAGTGTACTTAAAGATCTGTCAGCAAAACTAAAATTTGAAAGATTTTTCTGACTACATTCTGATAAAGAAATGCAAAATAATCGACAAAGGCCCCAAAGGCACGGGTATAAGCAAACAAAACCCATGGTATACTGCACAACTAACAAATCTGAAAAACCAAGTTGTGTTGTTGCACAGTATACATAAAAATCTGAAGACCAACCATGGCAGATCAGCCTATGTTCAATGTAGGAATAAGCACAAAAAGCCATTGTGGAAGCCAAAAGATTACATGACTTTAACAGTATTGAGAATTACACAAATAAATGCAAAGCTGCATGTAAACTAATAAATAGTGTTATTAAAGATGAAATAAATACAAAAATCCATGTATGACCTTAGAAATTCAATGAATTCTTTATTAAATCAGTACAAGAAGTAGGAAATGCAGTCACAAAACTTGTCATTAGCTCATTTGAGATTCTTTCAAAAAATGTCTGTAAACCACTAGTAAATACAAGTATGTTTAACCTTCTCTGAGGTCCCACCTAGTCTCGTCCTAAAAATAGTTAAACATTTGAAACCATCTGAGAGTGTAGACATATGTGACACTTCTTGTAACATTTCGAAAAAAGTATTATCCTTTAACGTACTGCAAAAATAAGTGTATATATGAGCGATAATTTCCTGATGAGCTAAAAGTGTCTAGGGGAGTTCCAATATTTTAAAAAAGGAGATATTGACTCACCTTCAAGCTACAGACCAATTTCCACAGTCCCAGCTCTCTCTAAAGTGTTTGAATGTGTAATATACCAACCGTTATATGTGTACTTTGAAAATGCATGAATAATTAGTGAATCATAGTATGGTTTTAGGAAAAACTTGTCAACTGTTGATGTTATAGACTCAGTAGTCAAACACAAACATCAAGTGTTTGAGGATAAAGGATTTGCTCAAATCACCTTTTGTGATCTAAATAAGGCTTTCAACAGTGTAGAGCATAAAATACTCCTAGAAAAAATGGAGTACTACAGCATTCAAGGTAACAGACCTAAACTATTAAAAATCATACCTACAAGATCGCAAGCAAGCTGTTAGTGCAGGTAAAGAAAAGTCCAGTATTGAACTAGTTAAAATAGGTGTGCCACAGGGATCTGTACCGGGGCCTTTTATGTTCCTGATAATGATTAATGATCTTCCATCATTCATTAAGCCCATGACAGTCCGCTGTCTGCTTCACATCTGCTGTGCAGCAAGCTACCTTAATTTAAGTATTAACTGTATTTTTCTTACTTGTCACTTCTTCTTCCATGTGTTTTTGCTTTTAGGAAGCTTTAATTGTTGAGTGCTATTAATAGTGTTCCATAGATTTCGTGTTTGTTTGGAATACAGTCAGAGAGAGTCCCTTTAGTCAGCCATAGTGCCTGTAGTGGCAGTGTCGTCCTAACCGCCATCTGCTTCATGTCTACTGTGCAGCGAGCTACCTTAATTTAAGTATTATCTGCATTTTTCTTACTTGTCACTTCTTCTTCCGTGTGTTTTTGCTTTTAGGAAGCTTTAATTGTTGAGTGATATTAATAGTGTTCCATAGATTTTGTGTTTGTTTTGAATACAGTCAGAGAGAGTCCCTTTAGTCAACCATAGTGCCAGTAGTGCTAGTGTTTGTTTTCAATACAGTCCAGAGACAGGTAGTGCTATTTTCATTGTTTTCTACAAAAAGTGGCTAGCAATCACAGTTTAGTCAATAATCAGCTGCCTTTAGTGAATTAGCTGTCTAGTTAAAAGTTGATTAACTCTCTTCAGTAAATTGATTCCTTAGGATAGATAGGATGTGTGACTGCTGTGTACGGACGCAGGAGGAGTTGGCCACTGTTCGCGAACAGCTGAACGTGTTGATGGCCACGGTCAGCCATCTTCAGGCTGCTACCTCGGAGTGTAGCGGCAGTGGGGAGTCTGGTGCGTCGCAAGGTACACCCCAGGTGTTACATGCTTCACCCACTGTCACTGCTGTCAAGACATCTTCGGGGGTACTGGGCGCAGTTGGGCCACCCTCTCCCCAAGGGGAGTGGCGGGTTCAGCGGCATTCACAGCGCATGAGGCGGAGGGTAAATATGGAGGCTGGCCGTGTGGCATCGCCCGCTCTGCCTGTGAGTGGACATGTGGCTGCTCCTTCAGCAAGGTCCAAGCAGGCACACGGGGGGAGGGGTTTATTAGTTATTGGGGGCTCCAACGTTAGGAGAGTGATGGAGCCCCTTAGGGAAATAGCAGAAAGGTCAGGGAAGAAGGCCAGTGTTCACTCTGTCTGCTTGCCGGGGGGTCTCATCCGAGATATGGAGGAGGCCCTACCGGCAGCAATAGACAGCACTGGGTGCACCCGACTGCAAATTGTTGCTCATGTCGGCTCCAATGACTCCTGCTGTCTGTGTTCAAAGGTCATCCTCAGTTTGTACAGGCGGTAGGCGGAATTAGTGAAGGCGGAAAGCCTTGCTCGCGGGGTGGAATCAGAGCTAACTATTTGTAGTATCGTTCCCAGAACCGATCACGGTCCTCTGGTTTGGAGCCAAGTGGAAGGCTTAAACCAGAGGCTCAGACGATTCTGTGGAGATCTGGGGTGCAAATTCCTCGACCTCCACTATCGAGTGGAGAAATGTAGGGTCCCCCTGAATAGGTCAAGCGTGCACTACACGCCGGAAGTGGCTACAAGGGTAGCGGAGTATGTGTGGAGTGCACATGGGAGTTTTTTAGGTTAGAGAATTCCCTCCATAGGCCCGACAAGACGCCTCCTGAGATGTGGCAAGGTAGGAGTGGGCAAAATGCAACAGGGAATAACAATATTAATGGCTAATAGTAAACTGCAGGAGCGTCTATAGAAAGGTCCCAGAACTGCTCTCATTAATAAACGGTCACAACGCCCATATATTACTAGGGACAGAAAGTTGGCTGAAACCAGACGTAAACAGTAATAAAATCCTAAACTCAGATTGGAATGTATACTGCAGAGACAGGCTGGACAGTGTTTAAAGCGATAAGAAGTGCAATAGTATCGAAGGAAATTGACGGAGATTCGAATTGTGAAATGATTTGGGTGAAGGTCACGGTTAAAGCAGGCTCAGACTGCACTGTAGTTCCTTCTCTAGATTGTCACAGAGATGACAAAATGGTAGATATCGAAATAGATGACAGAAGGATAGAGGAACAATTAAAATCGCTCAAAAGAGGAAAGGCCGCTGGACCTGATGGGATACCAGTTCAATTTTACACAGAGTATGCAAAAGAACTTGCCCCCCTTCTTGCAGCGGTGTGCCGTAGATCTCTAGAAGAGCGTAGCATTCCAAAGGATTGGCAAAGGGCACAGGTCATCCCCGTTTTCAAGAAGGGACATTGAACAGATGTGCATAACTGTAGACCTATAACTCTAATGTCGATCAGTTGTAGAATTTTGGAACACATATTATGTTGGAGTATAATGACTTTTCTGGAGACTAGAAATCTACTCTGTAGGAATCAGCATGGGTTTCGAAAAAGACGGTCGTGTGAAACCCATCTCATGCTATTCATCCACAAGACTCAGAGGCCCATACACACGGGTTTACAGGTAGATGCCGTGTTTCTTGACTTCCGCAAGGCGTTCGATACAGTTCACCACAGTCGTTTAATGAACAAAGTAAGAGCATATGGACTATCAGACCAATTGTGTGATTTGATTGAGGAGTTCCTAGATAACAGAATGTAGCATGTCATTCTCAATGGAGAGAAGTCTTCCGAAGTAAGAGTGATTTCAGGTGTGCCGCAGGGGAGTGTCATAGGACCGTTGCTATTCACAATATACATAAATGACCTGGTGGATGACATCGGAAGTTCACTGAGGCTTTCTGCGGATGATGCTGTGGTATATCAAGAGGTTGTAACAATGGAAAATTGTACTGAAATGCAGGAGGATCTGCAGCAAATTGACGCATGGTGCAGGGAATGGCAATTGAATCTCAATGTAGACAAGTGTAATGTGCTGCTTATACATAGAAAGATAGATACCTTATCATTTAGCTACAAAATAGCAGGTCAGCAACTGGAAAGGTTAATTCCATAAATTATCTGGGAGTACGCATTAGGAGTGATTTAAAATGGAATAATCATATAAAGTTGATTGTCAGTAAAGCAGTTGCCAGACTGAGATTCATTGGAAGAATCCTAAGGAAATGCAATCCGAAAACAAAGGAAATAGGTTGCAGTATGCTTGTTCGTCCACTGCTTGAATACTGCTCAGCAGTTGGGATCCGTGCCAGATAGGGTTGATAGAGGGGATAGAGAAGATCCAAAGGAGATCAGCGCGCTTTGTTACAGGGTCATTTAGTAATCACGAAAGCATTACGGAGATGATGGATAAACTCCAGTGGAGGAGAGATGCTCAGTAGCTTGGTACGGGCTTTTGTTAAAGTTTCGAGAACATACCTTCACCAAAGAGTCAAGCAGTATATTGCTCCCTCCTACGTATATCTCGCAAAGAGACCATGAGGATAAAATCAGAGAGATTAGAGCCCACACAGAAGCATACTGACAATCCTTCTTTCCACAAACAATACGAGACTGGAATAGAAGGGAGAACTGATAGAGATACTCAGGGTACCCTCCGCCACACACCGTCAGGTGGGTTGCGGAGTATGGTTGTAGATGTAGATGTATATGCAGATGATACAACTTTCCTTCAGTGTAGTAATTATTTCAGTAGCCTCAGAGCTTGTGTTGCAGAGACAATGGCTCAAGCATCCTATTGGTTTGAAGTAAATGGCTTCCTACTGAATGATAACAAAATGTAGCAGATTGTTTTTAGTCTAAAAGATAAGCCTCCATCAGATAATCCTAGTTGTGTTAAGATTAAAGATTACCTTGGGGTCAACATGTACAGTATGTTAGTTGTGAATTGTCTAGAGTGATGTATTTACTACAGTGACTTATGGACTGTGTACCTCAAAATTATGTTAGGGTATTGTATTTTGCGTTTTCCAAACGATCCTAACATACGGTATTATTTTATGGGGGAACTTGAGTTCAGTGTGTGACATCCTAATACTAGAAAAGAAAACCATTAGGATAATTACTGGTTCTCCATATAAAGCACACTGCAAACCTTTGCTCTGTGAACAAAAAATCATGACTGCAATAAATCTATATATTTACCATGTTTTACTCCACACAAAAAAGAAATTACTGGAAGCAAAACATAGAGAAAATATTCATTTCTACAACACGGGAAGGAGCAGATGCATTTATACTCCTTACCACAGATTGTTAAAGTCACTTAACAGCTATGAACTGATGGGGCACAAATGATTTAATAAGCTTCCACAATATGTATAAGAACTACCTGAACAAACACTCAAACAATAACTGTATGAATGACTAGTTGCTCACCCATTCTATGACATATGTGATTATTTAAAATGGAATATAATTTTATAGTGTTAATGACATGCTTCTTGTTTTCCTTTAATTAACAGTTATATTGTATTATATGCCTGACATTGTCTATTGCTGTAATGGCCGAATGACAATAAAATTACTATTACTATTATTATTATTATTATTATTATTATTATTATGCCATCTAGGGGATTGTAGATGTACTAATAAAAGTTTCAACTTTGTCCACCAGCAGACAGCACACTGGCGCTCATAGCCAGAAGGCTCAGTGTGGTGCAAATGTGTGAAACGAGCAGGCAGCCATGCCATAGAAATGCGCTCGTGCTTCCTACAGCCAACTAAACAAGCTTGAGAGGGATCAAATAGTGGCCTTCAGAGTGGCAGAAGTGACCTTTGAGAGAAGTGCCATACAAGTTGGACATTCTGTGTCAGTCGTCAAAGATTCTGATATCAGTGGTCACATGAACCTTCTCACATGTGTAGACAAGGTTCTGGACATTTGCCTTTAAATATGTCTGCTTGTGTCTGTGTATGTGCGGATGGATATGTGTGTGTGTGTGCGAGTGTACACCTGTCCTTTTTTTCCCCTAAGGGAAGTCTTTCCGCTCCCGGGATTGGAATGACTCCTTACCCTCTCCCTTAAAACCCACATCCTTTCATTTTTCCCTCTCCTTCCCTCTTTCCTGACGAAGCAACTGCCAGTTGCGAAAGCTCGTAATTCTCTGTGTGTGTTTGTGTGTTTTGTTCATGTGCCTGTCTGCCGGCGCTTTCCCGCTTGGTAAGTCTTGGAATCTTTGTTTTTAATATATTTTTCCCATGTGGAAGTTTCTTTCTGTTTTATTTACATCATCATTTTTATGTTATTAATATGACTAAGAATGCCATCTTTATAAGATCTTAAATTACAGTGTTATCTGATTAAACGAGGGCTTCCAATGAGTTATAAAATAAAGCTATGAAATATTCACAAAAATAATTTACTCGTACGATCACAATGTTAGGGTGAAACTGGAAATAAAAATTCTGAAATAGTAAAAAGTAGACTGGTTGAAAAATATTGCTAAATGTAAATACAGCAGAGTGACCTTTGTCACTTGCCAGACATCACAAACAAATTTGAGAATTATGTCCAAACTTTGGTATTCTGATATGAGCTCCAGAGATGGTGGTCATGTTTGTGTGAGGTGTGCTTGATTGTATAAATGTGTGTGTGTTTTCTTTTCAGAAAAAGACTTTGGTCAAAAGATAAATGTGTAAAAGAATGGCTGAGCTGTACCTCTCTTCAAAAGATGAAATTGCTGAATGAGGTATCCGCCCCCAGTAGCTGAGTGGTCAGCACGACAGAATGTCAATCCTAAGGGCCCGGGTTCAATTCCCGGTTGGGTTGGACATTTTCTCCGCTCAGAGAGTGGGTGTTGGGTTATCCTAATCATCATCATTTCATCCCCATTGATGCACAAGTCACCGATGTGGCATCAAATCGAAAGACTTGCACCAGGCGGACGGTCTACCCAACAGGAGGCCCCAGTCACATGACATAATAACTGAATGAAGTAGCATAATGATTAATTTAGTAGACTTCTATTCAAGAAGAGCTGAGTTCAATCAAATCTCTAACTATCCTCTTCTTCAGCAAATCCTTCTCTAACTTATCTCATGTTCTGACTCTGACAAGTTGTCACACTCCACTCTTCCTTTTTAATTACAAGAAAGCAATGCAGACATACAGTTACATAAGTATGACAAATATTCTCTTACTCATACATCTAGTTTATATAACGCTGCAATAAAATGCATATGTTATTATAGCTTACCGTACCATAGTAATAGATAATAACAACAGTTTAATCTCTTATACAGGGACAAACCAACATTTATAGGTGTTCTATCCAAAAGCAGTACCCCCTAGAAAATCGCCTGTAGCACAATACAACCAGATGGCCAGTGACCATCACACCACAGCTTGAGCAACAATAATAAATGCTGGATTGGTGGAACACATGTCTACTGCTGATATATATGAACTTGTTTACTGGCAGGCTTCCAAAAATCTCTGCACAACATCAAGGTGCCATTGTCATACCAAGTGGCACCACCATCACAGAACAATTTTTCTTTGTCAGTCACATGCTGCCTTACTGGATGGTGCCTGCCATATGTTTTTCAGACCACCCAGCCATCATCACGTTGAGGCACCAGTCTTGCTGACCACTGCCTTATTAGGACTGTGAGATACTTCCTATTACTATGAGGGAACTTAGACTCTATGAGAACTTCCTATTGATGGGGTGCAGTGTTAACCTTACAGTTGCATGTATCAAGTAGTCACTCTTAATTTCTTGTTGTGAAGCAGTGACTCTCACTTTGTTGTGTGGCAGGTTTCTATTTTAGCTGTTGTTCATATTTAATGTTTGGTTATATAATAAAAGCTTTGTTCTTTGCTAACCAGTGAAATGTCAAGTAAAGTGTGTTGTTCCCTTGCACTCATGGGCACAGAACTGGTGATGTCTGATGATAATACACATGTGACATTTTCACGTTGTGAGGTTACAAGGGATACTGTAATAGTATAACTAATTTGCTGGATGTGGTAATGTTTACTGTGGAAGAACAGCTGGGGTGTAGCAAGCACAAGTCAATATATCTATGGAGTCACTGTCTTGATAAAGAGAGGAGGCAGTGCATAACAGTTTCACATTGATTTACTTAGTTACATAATTGCATATGTCTCAGAGCATAACTTGGTACATATGTTAATAATGTAAGATGTGCTTGTCTTGCTGATCATTGGATTTGCTGGGTATCTGATCACTGAAATAGGAGTACTCCATAAACATAAGAGCTCTTCAAAATAGTTCAAAACTCAAATTTAAAGCATAGTAGCAGGGATAATATCTTGGACATTAAAGAACATGTTTATATAAAAATTAAGTTGCAAGGATGTTTGAGAACCTCTGCATAATAAGTTACTGTCTTTCATTGTGAAGGTACTTTTGAGTTTTCGATCTATGTAAAGCAAAATGAGTATTTCGTATGCCACACCTTTTATGCAAAGACGTGATTAAACAAAAGAAGAGGGGTGAAACTGCCAAAAAGTGGTTTGCCCTTAAATATGTAAATAATCTGATGATTGTCTACAAAATAATGTAAGGTATTTAGTTTTACATATTTTAATATTGTAACATAGTAAATGCATGATGCCATGTTTAGAAATAATATATTTGACTAATGTAGTGTCAGGTGACTGGACGCAGGACAGAGGATAGGGGACAAAGGTCTTTTGATCGTGGTCCGACGGTGTGGTAAGGTCGGTGTGGCTAAGTGCCGTCAACATAATATCACATGGCCATCAGTTTATGTTGTTAATGTGATTTAGTAAAATAAAAACGTTTTCATTCTAAGCTGTTGTTGGTGTAAAACATTTGTGAACAATCATGATTTAGACAAATACTTGAATTCAGCCACTGCTGTACTTAGGCTGGCTATTTACTCACTATAGGGTGTGAATGCAACTGTGCACAACCGAACCCCTTTTGCAGACGAGTCATGATAAAAGGTTGTGTACAAGCCTGAGTGAAGTTGCAACATTTTCTTTTTTAACTCAGACAGTACACTACTCTTGTTCATTGGTGACTGCTGTGGACCTGGCTTTCCTGCAATGCTGGCAGAACTGATTACACCTCCAGGAACAAGTGCTACATATATAGTGGGAGCAATGCTGTGAGCAAATTGTGGAATTCAAGCCCACACATGCCACACTGGTGACAGGTCAGGCATGTGGAGAGATGCTTTTTCCTCCACCGCCCCCACCATCATTCCCTGGTTCCAGTGGGTCTATGGACAGTGCCTCTGGCTCTCACACATCTAGCTCCTGCACCTCTGACTCCCTCAATACTGGCTCCTGCGCACCACTAGCAAAGCCTATCAGTCCCTTCCCAGTGTCACACTGGCCCACTGCATTCTGGTAGAGCTGTTCAGTGCTCTGAAAACATACTAATGGCCTCTCACCCATTGATGCTAGCCCCGTCGATGACCCACTGGTCCATCACCATCTGGCCAAGCCTGTCGGCTCCCTGCCACTGTGCCACTGATCTGTCACTAGCCAGTTGAAACCATTGGTTCCTGCCAACTACCCACCAGCCTGCCATATGTTGATGCCAGACCAGATGATGCTGGTTTCATTGGTGCCCAGCCGCATCGGCCTAGTTGTGTCCTGCATCACCAGGACCATCGGTATCATCATACTGATGGACTTCCCTCTGGCCTCATTTCTTCAGTTGTTGCCTTCAGCTTCCTGCAGTGCTCTTCGCCCTTCTCCCACACCACATCACAAAATCCCCTTCTTCCCCAGTTTACCCCAGATGTCGCACCTAGTGCACTCAAATCTAATCAGCTTAAGGCCCACCTATCTGCCTCCAGAATTTCTCATACATTTCTCAGTGGTCCTCCACCTTCTAACTGATCACTGCTGACATTTCCAAACTCTGTGTCAGTCCTTAGGTCGTGTGAATGGAATCACAGCACCCTACACTTTCCGCTCAATTCCATGCATAAGTTTGCCACTCACATAGCCCATCTACTGGAACTCACTTCAGCAGCTCAGTTTCAGCTAACTGCCTTCAGTCATCTGACAAGTGGCCACCATTGGTCAAGTCCTGTTCCCATGGGCCACCGATGTCCACAGGCAGTGTCATCCTTGTGGTCATGCTGGGCTCTTGCGACACCCACACCAGGCCCCTTCCATATCCCCACCTCTCCCTCCTCGTGCATCTGGTCTTGCTCCTACAGGGAGTGTAATATTGACTGGCATATCTCATATACATAAAATGTTTTCAAGGATATGGCTCTGCATGATGCAGACTTCCATCTGCCAATCTCTGCCTGGTGCCACTCCCTCATAGGCGCACTCTTGACTATCCCTGGACTCTGATCAAACTGGTCACCCATGGGATTCATCACTTTGTGCAAATAGCCACTACCATCCACCAGGACACCTTCCATGGCCCCTTTGACTGCTGGTAATAAATGCTGGGTCAGCAGAATACTCCTCATCCAATGCACAGTTATACAAGTATAATAAATTATTCTCCTCTGTACATTTAGTTCATATATAGCTGCAATAAAATATGCAGGTTATCATAATAGCTAATAATGACAGTCTAATCTCTTAAACAGAGACAAACCAACATTTATAGGTATTATATTCGTATGCAGTACTCCTTAGAAAATCAGTTGTACCACAATACAATCAGATGGCCAGTGACCATCTCACCACTACTCAACCAACGATAATAAACACTCGATTGGTGGAAGACCACAAGTCAAATGCTGATAAATATAAACATGTTTACTGGCAGGCTTATTGAAAGCTCAGCATGGCACCAAGACACCAACTTTCACCACCCCAAATATTTCTGTGATGGTGGCACACCATCACAGAAATATTTTCCTATGCTGGTCATGTGCCACCTGGAAACCAATGGAGTAGGCTTCCACTGAGTGTATATATAACCAGCTGAGCTCCAGTCCTTGATATTAGACATCTCCCCGAGCAGTCACGCGATTGGTGGATACAGACATACCACTGCTGACCGTAGCCTCGTAGGACTCTGCAGCATGCCTTCCAAGCTTTCCCCTTGTGGTTACCACTTGCTACTAAGCACTGCTTCATTGGATTCAACTTCTCTATATCCTCAACAAGCCCGTAAGATACAAGAGCTGCTATGGCATTATTCTATGCAGCCACTGCTTGGCACCAACCATGGCTTTGCTGGACGCTGCCTGCTGCATGTTCTTCAAGCTGCTCAGCCATCAGCATGTGCAGACACTGCTCATTGCTGACTGCTGCCTCATTGGAACTTGGCATTTATTGACACTGTGAGAAACTGCCTGTTCCTGTGACTGAACTAAGGCTCTGTGAGAATTTCCTATTGGTGAGATGAAGTGTTAACTTTGAAATTGTAGTTGTCAAACAGTGATCCATTTTCTTGTTATCAAGCAATGACTCATATTTTCTTGTGTAGACAGGTTTCCATTTACCTGCTGTTCATGTTCAATGTTCAATGACATAATAAAAGCATTGTTCATCACTACTGATAGAATGTCAATTAAAGTGAATTGGTCCCTTGCTGTCAAGGGCATGAAAATAGGATTTGTGTATTTAGACTTGTATTTGGACTACAATCTTTGGAATTTTGAAGGTAGCACAAATAAAACACAGGAAGCAAAAGAGTCAAAGGATATGAAAGGGAAGTCATAGTTGAGAAGGGGGTGAGACAGGGTTGTAATCTGTCACTGGGCAAGCAGTAAAGAAAAACCAAGTATAAATCTGGAAAGGGGATTAAAGTTCAGAGAGAAGAAATACGAAGTTTCATATTTGCTTATGACACTGTAATTATGTGAGAGACAGCAAATTTAAATGAATCAAACTGGAGCAAAAAGAAATTTATGTTACAAATTGAATAAATGATGTGAGCTGTTGATAGGACACATACTGGGGCAACAGAAAATAGTCAGTTTGGTAATGGAGGGAAGAGTGCAGGGATGAGATAAAAACTGTAAGAGAGGATTGTGTACAAATACAGTAAGCCAGTTAAAATGGATGTAGATCACAGCAGTTGTCCAGAGATGAAGAGGCTTTTACAGGATAGACTAGCATGCAGGCTGAATCCAACTCGTATTTGCACTGAAGACAATGAAAACAAAAACAACAACAATCATCTCCCAAGAACTCTGGTAATTTGCTCTCTAAGAAGCTAGAGAGGAAAGGAACAGAGGCTGTCTTATTTTACTTATTTTCATTCCAATTAGCAGCCAACTCCAGTCACTAAATGTTAACATGAATTTGTGGGTATTAGTCAATCTTATCAATTTGTAGTGTCTATTTTATATTGTACAACATTTGTAACTACTACTTATTTTGTCCAAGCACACTTAAGCAAGCTTCAAAGCCTTACCTTGGGAATTTCCTCAGGATATATGGGTTCAAAGGGGCATATCATCACCAAAAAAATGAAATAACTGCTAAGAACTTTCAAAGTCATGTAAATGTGGTTTTATTGATCCCAGTCATGTATAGTTGTCAGAATTATGTCCACACAATTAAGGGTATTCTGTGTAACTATGCTCAAGTAAAAGACCTATATCTGTTTACAGTGAGGTCAAAAGAGTTATGGGATACCTCCTAATACGTGTCAGACCTCCTTTTACCCAGCACAGTGCAGCAACTTCAGGTGGCATTGTCTCAACAAATTGTTGGAAGCCCCCTGCAGAAATATTGAGTCATGCTGCCTGTATCACTGTAATCAGAAAAGTGTTGCCGGAGCAGCAGTTTGTGCATGAACTACCTCTTGATTATGTCCCATAAATATTTGATGGGATTCATGTCATGCGATCTGGATGGACACTCATTTGCTGGAATTGTCCAGAATATTGTTCAAGCCAATCGCAAACAACTGTAGCCCAGTGAAATGGCAAATTGTCATCCATAAAAATTCCATCATTGTTTGTGAACATGAAGTCCATGAATGGTTGCAAATGGTGTCCTGGTGGTCAAACAGAGCCATTTCCAGTCAATGATTTGTCCAGTTGGACGAGAGGACCCAGTCCATTCCATGTAAACAGCCCATACTATTATGGAGCCACCACCAGCTTGCACAGCATATTGTTGACAATTTTGGTCCATGGCTTCATAATGTCTGTGCCACACTCAAACCATACCATCAGTTCTTACCAACTGAAACTGGGTCTCACCTGAGCAGGCCACAGTTTTCCAGTCATGTAGGGTCAGCTATGAGTCAAGGAGAGGCACTACAGGTGATGATGTGCTGTTAGCTAAGGCACTAAAATTGGCCGTCTGCCATCAGAGCCCATTAATTCCACCTTTCACCACACTGTCCTAATGGATACATTCGTCATATGTCCCACAAAGATTTCTGTAGTTATTTCACGCAGAGTTGCTTGTCTGTTAGCAATCACAACTCTACAGAAATGCCACTGACCTCAGTTGTTAATAGAAGACATTTGGCCACAATGTTGTCCGTGTTCAGAGGTAATGTCTGACATTTGGTGTTCTTGGCACACTCTTGACACTGTGTATCTTGGAATATTGAATTCCCTGACAGTTCCCAAAATCGAATGTCACTGTTTGCTCTGACCCATTTTGTGTTGAAAGTCTGTTTTAATTCCCAAAGTGCAGCCATAACCATGTCAGACACCTTTCACATGAATCACCTGAGTACAACTGACAGCACTGCCAATGCGCTGTCCTTTTATCTCTTGTGTACACCATACTACCACCATCTGTATATGTGAATATCACTATCTCATGACTTTTGTCACCTCAATGTATTTACTAGGTGAGTGTCGCATGCATATTTGTACTCATAATAGTTTTTTCCATTCCTTCTCCAAGGCATAACTATTAGTATTTCTTTCTTTTGTGCAATATGACTATGTTATATATGGTCACTGCTGTCTGTAGCTCCCGATGTATCATAAAATTTTTAAACTATTTTCATTGTCAAATGAATGATGACAAATCAGTCAAGTTCTGTATCTGTCTATCAAGTCTTTTGCGATGGAGTCCTATCATAAAAAGTTCTTGGTTTATTCAGATAAAATCCCAGTCTTTTGACAGTTGCCTCCATCACTGTCATTGGACACTAGTGCTGACTATCACAAAACTGCCGAGGCTACTACTTTTACAGGAGAGGTTATTGCTGTATCAGAAATCCATCAAAAAGAGAGCAGCAAACCCCCAGGTACCTCAGGCATACATGCAGTCTACATGGATGCTGCACACATTGGCATCACAAACTTTCCATGTTACACTCTCGACTGGACACCAGGCAGCAGTACCAGCACTGCCAGGGGTTGTCACTTCCGAGGAACCTATTCATGTCTGCACAACATGTGACAAAAAAACAGTATCATAACTATTCTCCTGACTTCAACTATAAAGGTTGGTGTATGCACTACACGAGCCAGTTCTTTCGGTTTCAAGAGTCTCTCCTGACCTCCGTGTGAGTGCTATTCATCGCATCATCTCAGGACACTCCTGAAGCCCATTGTAGGGATTAATGCTACTGTTCTCAGCTTTTATCATTGTTTCCTCTGTGGATCTAAACTGCATTAAAGATAGACTTTTCTGTGCCTGAGTTAGACCTAACCAGGCTGACATTCTCAGAAATCAGATTATTTGCCTGCAAGTGTATTTCCCTATCAAGCTCCTAGTGGTATTAGTACAAAGTAGAAACAGTTAGACAACTTTTAGATACCAGCTCTGTCATGCTTCTGTACCAGTACCAAGTAAGGTGCTGTATTTTGTGCCTTTTGTTCTTACAGTTGACACAGACATAGTTTTGTTTGACAATAAACTTGTTGAAACTTTATCACTTTTTTTCCCTGTGTCCCTGTGAGGGCAACATCACCAGTTTCAGGGTTACTGTCAGTCTGACTGTCATGAAATTAACGAGGCTCCCATTTTTATAGCCACTTTTTGTAAAAGTAGGAGTCTCGTCTGTTTTACAGCAGTCATACTTGGCCCCCGATGATGATGTTGATGAAGATTGGAGGCATTCATCAAAAGTTTGGGATTTTATCCACATTTGATGAGGCAAGTAAGTGAGTACTTTTTAAGCAAGTTCTGTATCTTATTTCCTTGGAAGGTATTTTAATGTATGAGGGACTGTCATAAAGTTTCAATTAAGGCAGTAAAAAAATAAAGTTAAATAATTAATTTTAACTACATATTTAATTTTTAGTTTGTTTGAAGTTTGGTTCACTGAAAGCCCCATACAACACTACTGTAGCATTATGCTGGATGTGGTGAAACAAAATAATTTTCTTTAGTCATCTACAGTGGACAGACACTGCTACAACATTTCTGCTGCTACTAAAAATGAAATTCTTAATCCCCATGCCCAATGCAGGGAGTAGGGGATGTTTGACATGAATTATCAAAGTGTGTGGCAGACGCTCTTGATGGAATGACTGTGAGGGTATCTACAGCATTCAGTTCAAGAAGCTATCCTAACAGGTATCTGAAGATGAGACAGCATTATCCTGAAATCAATTCCATGTACACAAGATAAACTTCAAAATAAAATAAAAAATACAGTTGTACAGAAACTGACTCTCACTGGAATAAATAAATAACTGCTGAAAATCCTATGGACATTCAGTAATTAGCCATAAAAATTACCACTCAATACTCCACTCTGTCAATGGCCTGCAATATTTTGTTTTGATTCACTAGCATGTGCTATAGTACTGTGGAGCAAGTTTATTGGTGGAATGCTGGGAAGTGAAATCAGTCTACAAAGAAGATTGCTTAGAAATCATGCATGTGACCAGTTCTAGAATATTCCTCAAGTATATAGGACCCATACTAAATAGGACAAACAGGGGATACTGAAAGTATACAGAGAAGGGCAGCACAAATTGTCATAGGGATGTTTGACCTGTGGGAGAGTGTCAAAGAGATACTGAAGGAACTGAACTGGAAGCCCTTGAAGATAAACATAAACTATCCCAAGAACTGATTTTAAATGATGACTCCAGGAATGTACTACTAATTGTAGAATAAGATTAGAATAATGACTGCAAGCACAGAGGCAATTCAACAATCATTCTGCCCATGTTCCATAAGTGAATGGAATGGGAAGAATCTCTAAAAACTGGTACAGTGAGACATACCATCTACCAAGCACTTTATGGTGGTTTGCAGAGTATAAATATAAATGTAAAAAAAAAAGTACTTCAGTGTGTACTGCCTGCAGACAACAAAAAATTAATTACATACCTTTATTTTTTGAGGCAATAATGAAAACTTACTTATTAGCCCTCGTACACTTTTGGTGAGAAGTACTACTAAAATCTTCACTGACAGTATACATGATGTCCGATTACAGTCTTGCTTTACTAATGTTTTTGGTTGACTTTTCTACGTTTTCGTCCCTTTCCTTACATAGTTCACATTTTTCAAATACATTCGTTAAAGATCTGTGTCACAAACACATAAATGGAAAATAAATGGTAAATATGTAAATTCACTCAAAAAATTATGGAAAAAGATATAAGGGAAAATATGATATGTAAGGGGGGAAAAATCATGTAGAATAATTTTCAGTAAAAACTTCATGTTTAAGTGTGGGGTAAAGTCAAATGTGATGTATCATGAGGTTAATGTTGTTCAATGTCACTTTCGTGTTTCTCTACCCTTCACTTCTTTTTCTTTCTGACTTTTCTATTCCTTTAGCTGCTGTTTAAAATTAATATGGTATCTCAACATACCAAGCTTTTAAATGTCTGTTATGTTCACCTCCATATTTCCTCAGGTAAGCAAAATTTTTACTTTCTTTTTTGAAATTTGCGATCACCTTATTCTGTAAAAGCTTTGCCCCTGAAGATGGATTTTTAGTCCTCAAGGCTAACAAAAGATCAAGAGGGTTTCCTGCAGATGATAGTGATAGTGTGATAGTGTGACCTACATTTCTGTATAAATTAAGTAGGTCCCCCCCCCCCCCCCTCCCCCCTGTTCAATGCAAAATTTTTTCAATGTAGCAGCCCTGAGTATTTTTCATTTTTTAATTGTGCTTCTCTGTTTAATATCCATCATTAAAGGAAAAATCATCTCTGAAGCGAATGATCAAATGTAATAGACAGTATCTTTCAGTGTATGAACTTGTATTCCCATGAATATGAGTCCACCAATGCAGACAGCAGAGCTTCTGAGGACTTTGTAAGGTGCAAAAGAAGTACTGGCAGATGGATGCTGTGAGATGGCCCATGATTTATGAAAGGTTAACCCTGCCAGCAACAGTATTGCCCACGAAAGGCAAGGGCCCAGGTTTGAGTCCTCATCCAATAATTAAGAAGTTGCACCCCAGGCAATTCCAGTCAACTAAGTTTAGTATCTGAGGGTGGTTCATGCCCCCACCTAGTCAGAATACTGATAGAGAGAACATGACAGAGAAACTCGGACCCCACAAGACAGCCCCACAGCTTGAGGCTACATGGGGTGCAGCTGCTGTGGTAAGCACGTGAGGTGGTGCCACCATCTAATAACTCTTTACCAACATACCACAGTCCAGCAGTCACCCAGATTCTTGCTAGTCTCTGAAGCATGATTATTGCACCATTAAATAGCGCAACATTTTGAGCTTGCCTGGTTACATTTTGAGATTTTGGTTTTCCCTTGAATATGTTTAGACAACTTGGTAACACCTTGGACTTCTGCCAGTTGTTTGTTCACCTTGTGATTGTTGTTTGTTCACCTTGTGATCTCCATTGTCATTCACCTGCAGACCTGACTTTTCATTCCACTGGTCGCCACACTGCCACCAGCAGGAGTTGTTATAAGCCATTTTTCTACATAAGCAGAGTAGGATAGGAAACTAAGAGTAACATGTATGTCCCAGTATCTGCATCTCAAGGATAACAACAAAATGCCATGTATAGCTCATCAACAAATTAAAGGCAATCAAGACACCAAAAACTGATTCAAGCAAGCAGTTCATTGAAACTTATGATGAGAAATGATTACATTTATTTACAAATACTGTGTGCTTTTCCCCTTCCATTTTCCATCTAACTCGCACACAAAAAGGGGAACCAGGAACTGATAAGTGCACTGTATACTCAGTCAGTTATAAGAATATATAAGATAAAAACAAATTGTAAAGGAATGGAAAATATACTTTATGGTAGTATTATGTAAAAGTGAATACCTTCTTCTCTGTACCCAGCCACGAACATTTCGTTGCAAGACCAGGATGCTATTTGCCAAAGCTTTCTCTCGTGCTTCTTCGAGAATACTATCATGAGCATCCTTAAGAAAAACTTTAGTGTGACCTAGCTGATAATCTTCTTTTGCAAGAACAGCAGCACATATCTTTCCTGAAGCTGCCTTGCAGTCAGTCTACAGGACAAAAATAGACTTGTCATTACTGAGACTAGTAAAAAGAAAACTTAAGAAATCTTGTGTGTGTGTGTGTGTGTGTGTGTGTGTGTGTGTGTGTGTCAATTTGCATAAATAAATATAAAATGTTATTATTATATCAGATTTTCAATTAAGATGTAAACAAAATCCAATCTGACAATATTATGAAAAGGATAGATTGCTACTCTCCATACAGAGGACATGTGTTGAGTCATAGATAATCACAAACAAACATACAAGCTTTCAGCCAAAAGGTCTTCTCCTAAAGTAGACAACACAGACACATTCACGCAAGCACAACTCAGCATAATCACTGAGCAAAACTCAACTCATATGTTTAGCAGTCTTTTTAGTTGTGCCTGTATGTGACTCAGCATCTCCTCTATATGCACAGTAGTAATCTATCCTTTTCATAATATTGTCATTATTCCATCCTGGATTTTCATTGCTCAAACATCTAATTTGAATTTATGGTAAAGATGCAGAATGACTTCTAATCTTTCATGCACATAACTCATCAAATATAGACTGCTCTGTTGGTACCATCAATATAAAGAATTTATAAGACTTGTAATATTTTTAATTAGTTAAGTTGTCATAAGTTCTGTCATACATTATCCTTTCAGTGACTTTGGCCAACCCTGTCAGGACTGACATAAGTCATTAACTTTATTATGTTAGGTTCCTAACAATTTCTATAATTCATTTAGCTTATGTAGTTAAAAACAGTCTTCCATGGTATAGCTTCTGGTTTTAAGAGCCACAGTTCCTTTCATATAGAGCTCTAACAATTACTAAGTTATTTATTATTATTATTATTATTATTATTATTTCAAAACAAGCTTAAACAACTAATAACAATATTCCACTATCAGAATTGTGATATCAATATTATCACACTTGTATGAGCTTTCATTGATAATTTTACACAGCTGAATTTGTCTTAGGTTTGCAGTCCCATCAATTTTTTGAAGAACATTTTCACCATGAATCGCATTATTTATTATGATTTTCACGATTGCAATTTTGACTTTTGAGTCATTTTCAAGTGGTTAAGGTGTCGAAAACACAACAGTTTATTAATGTTGACAACTGTTGTGTTTTCAGCATCTTAACCACATAAAAATGACTTGAAACTAAAAATATGTAATTTTGTTTCTAGATATTATTTCCTCAATTCACTGCTTTGCTGTTCCTTGAACAACTGAATTTTCCCTCTATAATTTTCACTACCTATTACCACTTCTCTCTGGCTGCCTTTCCTTTTATCTAGATATTGTTAATGTTTCGCACTAATAAATCTGGCATGCTCCAGTCCACTAACTGAAAGTGTTTCTTATACAATGTTTAATTATGTCTTGGCCTAATTTCTTGACAATTTTACCAACTTTTCATATGCTCTCTATCCATCTACCCCTATAGAAGAATATGCTGAAGCAAGTTGTGCTCTTTTTGGAGGTTTTGTTATGAGGTGCAGTACAAATGGTTCAAATGGCTCTGAGCACTATGGGACTTAACATCTGAGGTCATCAGTCCCCTAGACTTAGGACTACTTAAACCTAGCTAACCTAAGGACATCACACACATCCATGCCTGAGGCAGGATTCGAACATGTGACCATAGCAGTCGTGCGGTTCCAGACTGAAGCGCCTGGAACTGCTCGGCCACTCCAGTCAGCTGAGGTACAGTGCTCAATGAAATTTTCATCACCTAGGCTGGTTATGTTAGAAGGGAGATGGTGGCGAACATTTCCTAATCACCTGACTGTATTCTAATATCTCGTATTCAATTCCTAATTTCTCTGTATATCTGGAGGAAGTGACTGAATTTGACAGTATTTCTAGTGATTGAGCTATATTTCAGCACTGTATGTTACTTTTTTCCCTGTATGATACACAAGTCTATACTCAACACAACACATTACATTTATACACATAAAACTGATTCATTTAAGAAACATAATGAAGGAAAAAGTCTGTCTGGACAACAAAAGAAAAATTTTTTCGAATTAGAGAACTGAATAACCTCTCATTCCTTCTCAGCCAACAATGACAAATGATCCCTTATTTCTATAATATAACATGACATCAAATTTTTCACTTGAAACTGGAATTACAATAGCGAAATAAAAAGATACTGTCCACCAAAAAAAGTGAAGAACCCAGAACAAGAAGAGGAACTGAAATGAAGCTTACAGGTTGAGAGAGTATCTGATTCAGTGATTGCAATATCAAGTCAAATTTACATAGAACTTCAAGTATGACCTAATTTATCAGTATGAACTTGTGCCCTCTCTGGTCTGGATATGTGGATTGAATTGGTTGGGAAGGATGTCATAAAGCTGTTGTATGTTTCCTGGGCCATGGTGATCCACAATTGTTGTAACTGGTCCTTGATATCCTGGATTCTGTCACTGGGATAGATTTGATATCTGCACTGGTCACACACATGTTCAGTCTGAGACAGATTTGGAGATCTTGGTGACTAGAGGAATACCTCAACATCATGCAGGTAGTGAATAGAGACACATGGTATGTTTGGTTGAGCACTGTCCTGTCGACAACTGGCTCCATGGCACTATCATATGAGAGGTGAGATTTGAGGATGGAGGACATTTGTGACACACTGTTGTGCCATCAGACATCCTTCAATCACTACCAGCCACGACCTGAAGTCATACCCGATGACTCTCCACATCATGACACCAGGAGGAACAACACTGTAGCGAGCCGGAGTGGCCGAGCGGTTATAGGTGCTACAGTCTGTAACTGCATGACCGCTACGGTGGTTGCAGGTTCGAATCCTGCCTCGGGCATGGATGTGTGTGATGTCCTTAGGTTAGTTAGGTTTAAGTAGTTCTAGGTTCTAGGGCACTGATGACCACAGCAGTTAAGTCCCATAGTGCTCAGAGCCATTTGAACCATTTGAACATCACTGTACATCTCCAAAACACTGAAAGAATGGGACCTCTCCACAAGGCACTGCCACACTCGCCAAATGTGATCAACCTGAGTGGCATAGACTGAAATTCATTACTGAACAAAAAGCAACACCATTTACCAGAATCCATGCTTCCAGTCATGGTATCAGTCCAAAACCAGCCATTTGCGTTGTGGTGTTAATGGCAGCCTATGCGTGGGATGTTAATTCCCTAGTCTGGGTGCTGCTAGTCTTTGATCAATGGTGCAGGATGACACAGGCTATAGCAGGGAGTTCTTTACTTGGTCCCAAAATGCAGGCACAGATGTGAATGGGTCACAATGCGCTTGGTGAATAATACAGCAATTCCCCCTTGTGGTGGTCATATGTTGTCAACTGGAACCTTGGCGACAAATTTGCCTGCTCTCATATACTCACACTATCAAACATTTAGCCTCTGTCTCATCCAAATGCCCCACAAACATGGATACTGTACAATTTGATCGGCCAGCCAAACTGATACCCACAACGAGGCCATTCCAAACTCTGCCAGGTGATAATTACTCCCTAACACACAAATATGGAGCATCTTCATGTCCAGTTCAACCAAAATGATTGTACACCACAACCGTGATGTAATCCATGACAGAAAGATGGTCAGCATCAGTCATAATATCATCTGCCTTTTTTATTTAAATGCAGACATTTATAGGTCTTAAATGGCTACACAGGATAACTGAAATGGCCTGGGAGTCGGGACAGGTTCCATCAGACTGGACAAAAGCAGTAATCACACCAATCTTTAAACATGGAAACAGAAAAGATTGTAACAACTACAGAGGTATCTCTTTAATCAGCGTTGTGGGTAAAATCTTCTCAGGTATTGTTGAAAGGAAAGTGCAAGTATTAGTTGAGGACCAATTGGATGAAAATCAGTGCGGGTTTAGGCCTCTTAGAGGTTGTCAGGACCAGATCTTTAGCTTACGGCAAATAATGGAGAAGTGTTATGAGTGGAACAGGGAATTGTATCTATGCTTTATAGATCTAGAAAAGGCATATGACCGGGTTCCTAGGAGGAAGTTATTGTCTGTTCTACGAGATTATTGAATAGGAGGCAACATGTTGCAAGCAATTAAAGGTCTTTACGTGGATAGTCAGGCAGCAATTAGAGTTGACGGTAAATTGAGTTCATGGTTCAGAGCAGTTTCAGGGGTAAGACAAGGCTGCAACCTGTCTCCACTGTTGTTCATATTATTTATGGATCATATGTTGAAAACAATAGACTGGCTGGGGGAGATTAAGATATGTGAACACAAAATAAGCAGTCTTGCATATGCGGATGACTTAGTTGTGATGGCAGATTCGATTGAAAGTTTTCAAAGTAATATTTCAGAGCTAGATCAGAAATTTAAGGACTATGGTATGAAGATTAGCATCTCCAAAACGAAAGTAATGTCAGTGGGAAAGAAATATAAATGGATTGAGTGCCAAATAGGAGGAACAAAGTTAGAACACGTGTACGGTTTCAAGTACTTAGGATGCATATTCTCACAGGATGGCAACATAGTGAAAGAACTGGAAGCGAAGTGTAGCAAAGCTAATGCAGTGAGCACTCAGTGACGATCTACTCTCTTCTGCAAGAAGGAAGTCAGTACCAAGACTAAGTTATCTGTGCACCGTTCAATCTTTCGACCAACTTTGTTGTATGGGAGCAAAAGTTGAGTGGATTCAGGTTACCTTATCAACAAGGTTGAGGTTACGGATATGAAAGTAGCTAGGATAATTGCAGTTACTAGTAGATGGGAACAATGGCAGGAGGGTGTCCACAATGAGGAAAACTGGGAATGAACTCTATAGATGTAGCAGTCAGGGCGAACAGGCTTAGATGGTGGGGTCATGTTACACGCATGGGAGAAGCAAGGTTACCCAAGAGACTCATGGGTTTAGCAGTAGAGGGTAGGAGGAGTCAGGGCAGACCAAGGAGAAGGTACCTGGATTCGGTTAAGAATGATTTTGAAGTAATAGGTTTAACATCAGAAGAGGCACCAATGTTAGCACTGAATAGGGGATCGTGGAGGAAATTTATAAGGGGGCTATGCTCCAGACTGAACGCTGAAAGCCATAATCAGTCTTAAATGATGATGATGATGCAGACCTTTATTGAATGTAATGTGCTGGAAGGTTTCATGTCCTTCACAGTGATCACACATGATCTGATACTGTTTGTATCCCTTATGCCCCCTACCAGGCCTGGTAACAATGCAAAACATGAACAATACTAATGCACTCTTATGGCCATTCCACCTATCACAGAGAATTGCAGGTCTAATCATTTCATACCTGCCAATAGGGAGTATGAGTACAAAACTACATTGACACCTGATCATGTCTTCTATGTGCTTCATGTTTTTGGTAAGGCAGTGTAACTACAGCTAAAACAGAGCATGACATCATTACAAAAAATTGTAGAATTTTCTTATGATTGCCCATTTCCTTATATAAAATCAGTTTCAATTTTTCTATTACTCTTAAACACACACAGACTTCCAATGTTACTTTATAAAGTACTGCTATCCTTACAATGTAAATGACAAAAACATAATATTTTTTCTTAAATTTCTCTACCAAAGAAGATGAAGTAAATATTCCTGAGTTCAAATCAAGAACACCTGCCAATATGAGTAACTCAGAAATAGATATCCTCAGTGTAGTGAAGCAACTTAAATCATTTAATAAAGGCAAGGTGTCCAGTCCATATTGTATACCAGTCTGGTTCCTTTCAGAGTATGTTGTTACTTGGCAATCATGTACAATTGGTCACATGTTGAAAGATCTGTACCTAAGGGCTGGGAAGATGCACAAGTCATGCCAATAGCCAAGAAAAGAAATAGGAGTAATCCAATAAATTACAGACCCATGTCACTAATATCGATTTGCAGTAGAATTTTTGAGCATATACTGTATTCAGATATTACGGGTTATCTTGAATAGAGTGATTTATTGACAAATAGCCAACACAGATTCAGAAACTATTGTCCTTGTGAAACTCAACTTTTTCTATTGTCATAATTAATGAATGCTATCAACAGGGCAAGTAAATTGATTCCACATTTTTAGATTTCCAGAAGGCTTTTGACACAGTTTGGGGCATATTTTCCTTCTTTCCTGCTGTTGTTTATTTTCTAAGGTTTGTGGTAGGTTTTATATCAGCACTAGCAGAAAGTTGCACCCCTGGCCAATATATCAGGGCAATATTTTCCAAACCCAATACAGTGCTGGATGAAAGTAGTATTACCCTTATCTTCTCTTCTCAGAGTGGTCCGGATCCTTCTGTGCCACTTCATGGTGATCCTAACTGTGGTGAAGATCCCTGGAATGCTTCCGGAAGTTCTCTCTATTGTGCTACTAAATAAATAGCAACACCTCTCACAAACAGGGATATATTTTGTCCAACATTTTCATTATTACTTTTCGCAACACAACTAACAATTGCTATGGTAATACCACTCTCTTGCGTACATTCAAACGTCCATACAGGACCTGAGAGAAAAACCAGAAAAACAACTACCACTCTTCAATTGTTCATTATGTCCTTGTTGTTGTGTCATTAATTCCACGACTCTTGGCTTCAGGTGCTTGCTGCACCGTGGCACAATTACTCTCAGATGACCAGTGGTGGTAATACTGTTTTTACTGGTCCCCTTCTTGCTGGCTCCACCACCGCTCCAGATTCACTGCATACAAGAAAGGAAAACACATAGTTTCCCTTCCCCACTACATTTATCGTTCTTCAATTTACTCATGAGCATCTCTTGTCAACAGCTTTCCAATGGCATGTTGGGATGTCTACAAATATCCTCACATGTGACTTCTAATAAAATTGTGTACCTACAGAGTATTGTCTTAGTTATGGAACTGGATTCATGATTTCCTGTCACAAAGATGACAGTTCATAGTAATTGATGGAAAGTCATCCACTAAAACATGAGTAATGTCTGGCATTCCCCAAGGAAGTGTTATAGGTCCTCTGCTATTCCTGATTGACATAAACAATTTAGGGGACAATCTGAGCAGCCATCTTTGATTTATTTGCAGATGATGTTGCGATCTTCCATCTAATAAAGTCAGCATATGAACAAAACAAATTGAAACTGATTTAGAAAAGATATATGTATGGTGCAAAAAGTGGCAGTTGACTAAATAATGAAAACTGTGAAATCATCCACATGAGTTCTAAAAGGAATCCCTTAAATTTCAGTTGCAGGATAAAACACACAAATCTAAAGGCTTTAAATTCAACTAAATACTTTGGAATTGCAATTATGAATAACTGAAACTGGAACAGTCATGTAGATAATGTTGTGGTGAAAGCAAACAGCGATTTATTGGCAGCAGAATGCTTAGAAAAAATAGCAGATTTGCTAAAGAGACTGCTTACACTACACTTGTCTGCCCTTTTCTGGAGTATTTCTGTAAGGTGTGGCCCCTGCAACAGTTAGGACTGATGGAAGACATCAAGAAAGTTCAAATATGGACAGCTCCCTCTGTACCATCACAAAATGTAGGAGAGAGTACCACGGATTTGATACATGAACTGAGGTGGCAATCGTTAAAGCAAAGGCAATTTTCATTGTGGCAGGATCTTCTCATGAAATTTCAATCACCAACTTTGCCTCAGAGTGAGAAAGTATTGTCTTACCACCCACCTACATAGGGAGGAATCATAATAAAATAGAAATTAGAGCTTGAATGGAAAGATTTAAGTGTTTGTTTTTCCAACAAACTGTTCGTGAGTGGAACAGTAGAGAAATAGCTTGAAGGTGGTTCAATGAACCCCCTGCCATGCACTTAATTGTTAATTGCAGAATAATCAAGTACTTGCAGATATAGATTCAGTTTTTATATATCCAGGCAGCTTTGTTTTATATATATAAAAGTTGTCACTTTTATCTCCACAAAATCTTTTCCACAACTGTTTATGAGCATAAAGCTCATTATATAATTATAGTGTATATACTGTTACATGAACTTGTAAAAGAAATCAGGTAATCTTTTTCTATAGTTTACAGTACTTAACATTATGCATTTCTTTACAGCTCTAGAAGTGCATTCAGCACTGAAAAAAAAAGAAAAAAAAACCTAATACACTTGACAAATGCCCTTTTCTTATTTGATTTTAATCAATTACAAAGAAAACTGCAAATTCTTTAGCAGTATCCAGTTAGCATACTTCTTACCAGTAATGGTAAAGCTGTATATGACAACTTAATTTTAACTAATTCTTTCCCTTCATGGATTATGAGAAATGCTCACACAGGGAAATGGAGCCACACTTGAAAGGAAGAAAATGTTAATTCTTACACTGATCCTGATAGAAAGCACAATAATTTCACATCATTCTAAATAGAAGTGAAGTAAGATAAAGTAATAAAATCAGAAATGGAATAATACCTTATTTGATGGTGGGATTCCTGGAGCAATAAATCTGTATCTCTCAACAAATTCTTTGAATGTATGTCTTATGGGATACCCTGCACGTCTTATTCTTGCTGTTTCCATCATACCAGAGTATCGTAGCTGACGGACAACCAGCGTTCTGTCAAATAACTACAAGATAGGAAAAAAAATAAGATAATGATCTCGAGAATAATAATTTATGGAATTGTATTGGAATACAGATCAAATGTATCATTAGTACATAGCTCATGATAGTTTTGTGTGTTACAGTCATTGTAGAAAATTTGCATTTCAATTGAAAATGCTACTGCTATTAAGTGAAGTTAGTTTACTGAAACTGTAACTGCACAGTTTCACATGTTTCTGGTCTGCCTAATATGCAATATATGAGACTCACACACTTAATGAAACATCATATTCTGACAAATTTTAATCAAACAATTCTGTATCTGCTATAATTCTCCAGATAAATCTAAAATTTAATTCCAATGAGTAGCATAACTCAGCACCAAAGTTGATGCCCCAAACACATAAGTGTGTAATTAAGACTGTGGGGAAGAATACAGCAAATCAAAGAGCAATGACTTAGATCTTTAGGAGCTGACAGAAAATCAGCAGACAGGATATAACAGTAAAAGATGGTGAGTACCACAGTAAAGGACAATTGACTGTTCATCAGTTAGATTTGGGGACATAACAAGAGCAGAATGTTATTCATTTAACGCGATAGACAAATTAATGTTGTTACAAGGGTTTTCTTTTAAAACTGGCCACCTAGATTTTTTAATGTGATGTTGCAGTACTATTTCTACATCTCTTGTTATTGTTAAAATAACAGCATCTCAGATATCGGCAGAACAGTTTTGGTTACAGTGAACAATAACAGGATGGTAGTGTGAAAAAATGTAAATTTCATGTGAGGTTTTTTTTTTTAGATTTTCTGTGATTTTTGTAAAGTTTTAAATCAACAACAATTCTATGAATCACTTTGTTCAACTTCTGCTAATCAAACACTTTCAGGAAAAAAACTGTTTACAATTGCTTTGCAGACTTTCATCTGAGTTTTGATTAGTATCATGGTAGTCAACTGAAATCAGTTACACCTTGGTCTACTGAGCATTAATACTGTACACAACATGACTGAAGACAATTAACATGTGACCTACTGTAAAAAAGATGAATATTCTAGACTGCAGTATATCCAATTTTATGAACAAATGTCTTACTGCACACCATTTTAAGCAAACTATAGTTTTTCGCACATGACAGTGTTTATGACATCACATCTTCTAAACTGTGTGTCATACAATGACACAATTTTGCAGATGCATTCAATGGTATAAGTGCATACTGCCTGCAAAAATTGTTGCAAACAGAGTCAGTAGTAAAGCAGTAATAAATTAAAATGCCATGCCTGATGTAGCAGTTCTATGGCATTATCAATGAAAGTGTAGTAAGAGGAAAACTTTTTCTCTTTCGTAATTTTGTGGTGGGTTTTAGCAAGAAAAAGTTTCATAAATGTTAGCAATTATACATAAAGTTTATTGTAGCTCACTAAGTGTTCACATTCTCAAATACTGGCTCAGTATAGTCTACATATTTGCACATTGTAAGTTCTGCAGCCTCAAGTTCCTAACTAATTCCACTTACAGTGTTAAACCTTTAACATATGATTATACCTCTTAATGAGTAGATTATGACACCACTTTCAGTTTTTAAACTTGATCAATAATCATACGAAACACTGAAAATCAAATTTTGAAGCTGTTGCATAGGCAGCCTGCTCTGCAACTCAGACAGTGCACAATGAATGACGATCCACATACCATTTAGTAATATAGATACTTTTCTGCATTGTACACATTTCCATTGAAACAGTATTCACCTTAAGTTATCTAGGCAAATCACAGAAAACCTGAGTCAGGATGGCTGCATGGGGATTTGATCCAACTTCCTCCTGATCTCGGTCCACTATGCTAACCACCATTCTACCTCACTCAGTAATGATCTTATTAGCTATCTGATCTGAAGGAATGGCAGTGATGTATAAAGATAGCTTGAAATTGTCATGATTATTTTGCTGCAGTCTACCAGTCATCTACAATAACACTTCTATTCCAGAAGCTTATGCAGAGTTACAAGTTAAACATTAAGAACAATGACTATCACATTACATCCAAATACCTTTGCCTTCTTGAATTCATTTGGTTTCATGCAGCGGACAAACCATGGATGACAACAACTCAAAGTATGCATTAAAGCTTCCAGTGATTTTCTGAACTGCACTGATAATGTAAGATTCCTTTTCCTAGTGTCATCTGTAAGGTTGAAGTCTTCAGCAAACAACGTTTTCAGGAATTTGTTACTAGAAATATATACAACTTGCTTAAGATCAGCACTGAATGTATCACGATTCTTCTCAAGGAAACCTAAAAAAAAAAAAAAAAATGCCATATCACTATGAGAACTGCGTAAGCTAAATGCTGTGAACAGAATTTCTTTCTTTTCTTTTTTTAACATATTAACCACTATTTACAATTTAAGTATACACAGTTCAAACGAAATATAGTGCTTTCAATAAGAAAGGATCAAATGCTTACTTATTATAATATTAAATATAAGTTCAAACATACACAGAAGAGCCAAAGAAACTGGTATAGGCACGTATATCCAAATTCAGAGATATGTAAACAGGTAGAATACAGTGCTGTGGTCGGCAATGCCTATATAAGACAACAAGTGTCTGGCACAGTTGTTAGATCGATTATGCTGCTACAATGGCAGGTTATCAAAATTTAATTGAGTCTGAATGTATATTATTAGTTGGCCCACAAGTGATGTGACACAGCATCTCCGAGGTAGCGATGAAGTGGGGATTTTCCCAAACGACCATTTCACGAGTGTACAGTGACTATCAGGAATCTGGTAAAACATCAAATCTCTGACGTCACTGCAAGAATGGGAGAAAAGACAACTGAAGAGAATCATTCAACATGACAAAAGTGGAACCATTCTGGATATTGCTACAGATTTCAATGCTAAGTCATCAACAAGTGTCAGCATGACAACCATTTGTTGAAACATCACTGATATGGGTTTTCAGAGCCAAAGGCCCACTTCTGTACCTTTGATGACAATGGACTGTTGATGAGTGGAAACATGTTGCCTGGTCAGACGAGACTAACTTCAAATTGTATAGAGCAGATGGACGTGTACGGGTATGGAGACAACCTCATGAATCCATGGACCTTGCATGTCAGCAAGGGGACTGTTCAAGCTGGTGGAGGCTCTGTAATGGCGTAGAGCATGTGCAGTTGGAGTGATATGGGATTCCTGGTTCATCTAGATATGACTCTGACAGGTGACATGCACATAAGCATCCTGTCCGATTACCTGCAACCATTCATGTCCATTGTCCATCCGACAGACTTGGGCAATTCCAGCAGGACAATGTGACACCCCACACATCCAGAATTGCTATGGAGTGGCTCCAGGAGCACTCTTCTGAGTTTAAATACTTTCGTTGGCCACAAAACTCCCCAGACATGAAGACTATTGAGCAAATCTGGGATGCCTTGCAATGTACTGTTCGGAAGAGATCTCCACCCCTTGTACTCTTACAGATTTATGGACAGCCCTGCAAGATTCATGGTGTCAATTCCCTCCAGCACTACTTCAGTGCAAGTCCATGCCACATCATGTTGTGGCACTTCTGCATGCTTGTGGCAGCCCTACATGATATTAGGCAGGTGGACCAATTTCTTTGGCTCTTCAGTGTAATTAAGTATATTACAGTACAGCTGAACAAATAAACTGACCATAATGTACAAATATAGCTAACAATTGAAAATAACTGATATTGTGAGTGATATACAACAGCACCAAAATAACAAGAAAGAGGTACATGAGAAAATTAGGGTACACTAGTGTCACAAAACAGCTTAAATTGCAAAAATTAAACAAGGCTCCAGTGTCCAATGGGATTCCTGTCAGATACTGTACGGAATTTGCAGATGACTTGGCTCTCATTTTAACAATAGTGTACCACAGATCCCTCAAATAAAAAATTGTGCTCCATGGTTGGAAGAAAGCACAGATCAGACACATCTACAAGAAAGGTATCTGAGCTCAAACTTAATATTGTATAGAACAGAATGACCTCCTCGACAGCAATAAGCGAGGAGTCTAGTCATGCAAAACTGAACCCAGACATTTATGACATGACATCCTGAAAATGATGGATCAAGGCAATAAGGTGGATCCAGTATATTTTTTACTCCCAAAAAACACTAACAAAAGTGCAGTTATATAGAGATACAAATGAAATTTATAACTGGAATGAAAATTTCTTAGTAGAGAGGATGCATCATGTTATCTTCAATGGACAGCCACTAACGGATGCAGAAGTAAAGTCAGGCAAATCCTGTGCTAATGTCTTGGCATCCTTATTGTTTGTGTTGAATATCAAAGCCCTAACATTATGCAGATGATGTACTTATGTATAATAAATGTTGTAGGAAAGTTCTTGCAGAATGTAAATACTTTGGGATTAAAGGAGAGCACTTACCAAAAAGCAGAAGCATTGGGTTGTTGATAGGCACTTTCAAAAGAAAGAAAACTTGTTAACTTTCAGAGTTATCCTTTGATGAGCTAAAGCAAAAAACAAACACACACACACACACACACACACACACACACACACACACACACACACATGCGCGCGCGTATGCGCGCATGCCTATGCCCTTACACTGTGCTGGCTGGACTAACACTGTACTTCGACAGGTGGACTGGTTGTGGTGGGGGTGGAGTTAGGTAGCGTGGGTAAAGGGAGAGGGAGGAGAGAGGCAGGAAGAGGGATTGGAAGTGAGTGGCTAGTGGCTCACAGGGAGACAGCCAGCTTGCCAGCTAGGAATGTGGGAGGGAGGGATGGCTGTTGCATGGGCTAGACATGTGAAGCACAGATGTCTGAAATGGTGGGGAGCAGTGCACGCTGAAGGAGGTGTGGGAATGTGAACTGGGAGGGAGTGTCAGGATAGAGGAAGGGGAAACTGTCAGGTGAAGTTCACATGGGCAGTGGGTTACCTGAGATTGAAGTCGGGACAATTGCTGGAGCAGATAATGTGTTGTAAGGCTACATCCCATTTCTGTAGTTCAGAGAAGCTGGTGGTGGAAGCAAAGATCCAGATGTCCTAGTTTGTACAGCAGGCACTGAAATTGATAATGTTATGCTCAGATGCATATTGTGCCACTTTGTGGTCAACTTTATTCTTGGCAACAGTTTGGCAGTGGCCATTCATTCTGGTTGATAACTGGTTGGTAGTCATACTAACATACAAATCTGTGCACTGTTTGCAACAGAGTTGGTATATGTCACTGCTGCTTTCACAGGTAGCCCAACCTCTGATGGAGTAGGATAACCCTGTGACAGGGTTGGAATAAGAGGTGCTGGGTGTGTTGATAGGGCAGCTCTTGCACCTTGGTCCCTGTGGCATATGGATGGATTAGCATGTTGTGTAGGTAGGGTGGGAGATGGAATACCACTTTATAACAATGAAAACAATCAATTTTTGACAATATAATGTACTTAGGTAGGTAAAAAAAATCTGTTCAAAAAGCAGCAGCAGAAGAACATACAGGTTAGAAAAGGTTTTTTTCGGAAGGCTTGGGAATGATCTTGGGGTAGGATGTGCCTCATCTCATGGCAGGATGAGCCTTGGCAGTGAATTTGCCTCACTTGTTCCAGTCCAGCATGATAATGGGTGACAAGGAGAGTGCTACTTCGTATCTGATTCTCGAGGGTGGTGGGAGGATTGGGGATGTGTGAGAATGTGGCACAGGAAATCTGTTTGTGGACTAGGTTTGGATGGGGGAAAGGGGGGGGGGAATGTGTATCACCTGCCTATGAAGATCTTCATGAGGCCTTCAGCATATTGGACAAGGGATTTCTTGTCACAATAGACACATCACACACAGGAGGTTAGGCTTTATGGCAGGGATTTTTTGGTGTGGTAGGGATGGCAGTTGTTGAAATGACAGTACTGTTGATGGCTACAGGGTTTAATGAGATTGTGAAGGAACCTGTATGGGGTGTCACAGCCCTGTCCTCACACCCTCCAGTTCCTTAGTCTATGCAAGCTCAGTGTTTTCATTCTACCTTTAAGATTATTTGTTTCATCATCTAATACTACAAAATCATTCAGATTCACAATGCTGGTATTTACTTTTGTTAATGGGACCAAGCTGATTATGAAATGTATTTGTAGTTGCAAATATGAACCACCTCCAGCTGTATAATAGAATTACAACAATGAAAATTTGTGCCGGACTGTGCCTCAAACCTGGTTTCCCCTATTTACCTGAGCGGTCACCTTAACCACTTTGGCTATCCATGTACAAAGCAAGGCCAGACCCAAACTACCATACAGTGTCATCCATTAATTACATTGTCATCCCATAAATTAGAGCTGCTGTGAAAGACATGAAATGTATTTGCACTTGTGAATATAAGCCACCTCTAACTACAAAGCAGGAAATCCTGGATCAGGTCCGATTCAAGCACAAATCTTCATTGTCATCACTCCATAATACAGCTACAGATGGTTCATATTTGCATATTTGCAAATGTGAATACATTTCATGTCTTTCATAGGAGCTGTAGTCACCAAATTGCCTGTCCCTTTGGACATGCATGCATGTCTGAAGCAACATTGCACCTTTCTTCTTCACAGCAGGGCACTGAAATTTCACATTCATAAAGATGATTATATTTCCAGCTAAATTTCTGAAGACACTTTTGATGCATTGTTAAATCCATCAGTCCACATTTGCTATATTATTGTCCTGAAGTCTGTGTTAGTATGGTATGTTATTCTGAGATACTACTCACATAGGCTTATGTGCTTTTCATGGTTTAAACTCAATTCCGCACACGTTTAGTAAAACCTGACCTAGATGACTGGAGATGTGTATGTAATAATTTATAGCATCTGCTGACATTATGTTCTCTTATAGTGTTATCATATGAGCTACTGAACTGTTTATTCTGTTGTGCAAAAGACAGGATACAGTCAATGAATGCTTTCCTCCCTGGAAATCATGTAAATTGTTTGGATTCATCTCTCCAAATATGAAGACTGTTACAGTGTCATGTCCGGAGGTTAATTTCCATTTAACTCATCCAATGTATTGTATCTTCCTGGGGTATACAGCTAAGTACAATATATATGTATTTCAGGCTGCCATCTCTCCATGAGATTGCACATCAACAGCTCACATTGACATAACTCACTGAGCTGTTTACCTCCTAGCTTTGCACAACTCAGGCTGCTAATGCCATAACCTTACTCAGTGCCTCTGCTGAAGGGTATTTAGGCTGCTGCCCAACTACGCATACTATGGGCTTCACACTGATCGCATCTGTCGCCCAGTGATCAGAGTTGCTTTTGCCACTGCCCTGTGCACCTGTCATCAATGCTATGCTGAACTTGTATGAGCAGCTCCCAGGTGTGATGCTTCGCTGGGCTACCTCATGGTAGCTTCCACTGATCGAGTGCATGTCACACTCTCAACAGATGCTGATGCCCGATATCACCTCACTGGATCCTATGGCCAATGTTATTTGGTATCCTTCTCCTCCAACTCCTACTATGACATTATGGAATTTGTCTTTGGAGGCACATTCCATGAAACATCAAGAACTGACTTTCCTGTTCATAATTACGTAGTGCAGTCTTTCATATGCAGAAACCGTATTTTGAGTTCTATTTCTTAGTTCAATAAACAATTGTTATTCTTCCTTGCAAATTTCAATCATTGTTCATTGCACACCTTGGCAATGGAACTAAGCAGCCGTTTCAAGAAAACGTCCAATGCTCTGACCTAGGCATGTGAGGAAATACTGTACTAATTCAGCCACTATCCATATGAATTATGAGCAACTGTTATACACATGAGCTATGACTAGCATGCTGCTGACCAGGGCATTTGAATAAATATTATTTTGGGCTGACACTGGCACAGCTGATGAGGACTTCATAATTTCTTATGAACATTTGGCAGTAAATTCTTATGAAAGCCATCCGCATACTTACAACACCTCTGCTACAGGTTACATCTCACATATATTGAGGACATCATTTGGGTAACAATGTGCTGGAAAGTAAGTCAGAACTGTAATCAGTGAGGTTTATAACTGAAACAGCAACCAGCCACAAGCAAGGTTTAACAAGGTTTATTTGGATCAAACCACGGCCAGTTGAAACTTCTATGGTCAGAAATGTCGTCCTTAAAAAACTATTCTGGGGTATTATGCTGAGGTTGAATTAATTTCTTGGTGAAACCCAGTGTTTCATCCCATCTGCAGAGGACACCTTACAGAAGCTGCAAAAGTAGAATTTGCATAGTTATGCCAGTTACTAACCCACTGCTACAGTCAGCAGATGCTGCCCACATGTGATTTAATTAACACCAAGAAGAATTCCAGACAGTCCTATGTGGCATGGGTAGCAGCTGACTTGCAGAGGCTAGGATTAGATGTCACTTTGAGTGTAAAAAATGTAGCACATTCTATGCAGACCCTCTCATCTGTGATGTGGCGTGGCTAGCATGAGACAGGACAGTACAGATTAATGCACATTTCGATCCAACATTAGATGACGCAGCACAAATTGTAAAATCATAGGAGTGGATTGCTTCAGCACAGCATGTGATTTTGAACTATTGATAGGTGGTCAAAATTGATGAGTCACATCAGGGGAACAGCTCCCCATTGGGGCTATTCAAGCTTTAGTGAGCATGTTATTGAGTTGGTCAACTGAGTGTAACAACAGAGGCGTTGTTCTGTCATCTCGACACAGACCAGTTGCAGGTGGAGGCCACAGCGGACCACTTTTGGTCATGGTAGCATGAATTTTCCAATGAGTTCCCAGCAGGTGCACACATCCTCCTTCCTGTACTCGACTCACAATTGCAGGCATGGCAGTCTTGTCCATACTGTCGGTCACTACATGAGAGGAGACAATTTCCCTTTTCCTTTGCAACTTGTCAAGCCTGTCAAACACTAGGACATTTAGAGGCTGCCTGCAGAAAATGGCGGAGAGCAGAGCCATGGGACAATGTTCTAGTGCTCACAGTTACGTCCATAAACATGTCATCAGGCTTACAGCTGCATTCATATTATGGTAGACTTGGAGGTAGCTGACTCTTGCACAAAGTTTCGATTAGCCACAGAGGCCTCAGCCAATCTGGTCAATCTAGATACTTATCACTAGCTAAGATCCCCCCCCCCCCCCCCCCCCCAGCAATCTAGAGCCAACTAGTATCTAACAGTGGGTAACAGATTCCTTTGTGACCAAATACAAAAGTGTGGAATGCCAGCTCATGCTTTTGGTTGTAAATTCACAGTTGACAGAAAATATTTTCAGACTTAATGTTTTCACTATTTGTGAAACTGAAGTAGTTGATAAAATTAATCTTGTCTCCAAGGCCATGCCATTTCAGAACTTGGAGGCATTGCAGCAGTCATTCAACCTACTTTTTGGTAAGGCTCTGGGTACAGCCACCAATTTTGAGGTACATGTTAAAGTGAAACTGTCAGCAGTTCCAAAGTTCTGTCTAACCCAACCCATGCCGTATGCTATGCAAGTGAAGGTGGAACTTGACAGATGAGAAAATCTTGGGCTGGAGTCACAGGTCATGATCCAGAAACCCAATGGCAGTGTTTAACTTTGTGGCAGTTTTTAGCACACAATCAATACACAAAGCATCAACTATATGGATGACATTTGAGTAACTGGCTCCACCAGAAAAAAGCATTTGTAAAATCTGCAAGCAAATTAGACAATGAGCTGCACTGCATGCTTGAGAAAGGAAGTTTTTTGCTCCTTAAATGTATGAGGGTTTTGTGTAATTGGGATTTTTCTCTTAAAGTTCAGAAAACAAAGTTCTTAGTGCCAATATTGCCATATATTAATCATTGATCATGTCATTTGTTAATTTTATGCCTTACCATAGGTTTCAGATAGGACAAAGGCCTGGAGTTTTACATAGTATATGCTACGTTAGAGCTGATATTTTGTTTGTATTGTAATGTTGTTTGATGTACTCTTTGGCAAAATGCACTAGTTTGAGTTAACCAACAAATCTTTTCACATCACATCACGTATGCCATGGAACGCTGCACAGATGCTGAAGCAGCCTCTCAGAAAAGAAGAAATCGAGAATCAGCAAAGAAGAATGTTTACAAAAATTGTGTCCATGAAATGAGCTGATAGTTTGTTTGAGTTGGACTCATATACCCACAGTGAATGTAAACTTGATAAAGCTCAGACAATACATGCAAACTGTTATACTATTCAGCAAAAATTCATTGGAACTAGTTAGAAGAAAAAGAAATTAATTCAAATAATACAATGGAAAATAGTTCAAGAATAATTTTTCACAATTTTGCCGCCCAGAAGTCTCTCTCTCAAATGAAGTACTTAGGGCACATGTTAAGTAAGGACAACATATTTCCAATGGTAGAGCATGTTTCAGCAATCAACAAATTGCCAGTTGCTAAGGACATTTGGTAGTTGCTGTTGTTTTTATGGTAGGTAAATAACTTAATGAAATTGATTCTATGTGATGATCAACTCTGTCATCCGTCAAATGAGCTTTGAAAGAAAGGAGTAAAGTTCAAGTGGTTGGAGACATGTCAGTTGTAATTTAAAAATTAAAGCAACACCTCCACTGCATTCCCTATTTGGCAATGCTCACTTTCTGTAAACCTTTAAATCTGGCCACAGGTGTGTCACAGTTTAGCATTGGTGCCATTCTCTCTCATAAAAGTCCTGATGGCTCATAGTAGCCTACTGCATTTGCCTCAATGGCTTTGTCGGCACATGGCGAAACTACTCCCAGATCGAGAAGCAGCTACTCACCATCATATATGGTGTGAGAAAGTTCCATGTTTTGTTGTATGGTACTAAGTTCCACCTCCTTACAGAGCATAAGATGTTCATCTCTCTATTTGGTCCCTGGTAAAAGCTCCACACATAACAGCAAAGCATTTACAGCATTGGGGCTTATTTCTCAGTAGTTATTATTATGACATTCACTACCAGCCTACCTCCCAGCATGTGAATGCAGATGCTTTGTATCGGTTACCAGTGCATCCCTGAATGTGATTTTGACAAGTAGGATACAATTTGTTTTACACTATAACAGAATCTTCAGGGCACCCTCAATGAATTGCCAATGACAGCATGGGAAGTCACAGCAACCATGAGTGAAGATACACTCCTGTGCAGAACAATTACAGCAGTCTAGCAGGTATAGTCAGAACATTTTCATGTGCTGATAGGTTTAACATTGTAGAAAGTGTATTATTGCTAGCTACAGAAGATCAGAATTGCTGCAGTGTTGTCCCACTGTCTGTGCAACAATACATACTACAGATGTTACTTGCATCCCACTGGGGGATATTTCACATGAAAGCAATGGTCCAGCGACATGTCTATTGGCCAGCAATTGATTATGTCATTGAGCTTGACATGCATACCTGTTCAGCGTGTGCCCCATCACAAAAATTTTCTCCATGCCCATGCCAAAGCACCCATGTGAATGTGTTCATTTAGACTTTGCTCATCCCTTCTTACGGGGCTATGTAGCTGCTGGTGATAGACACCTTGTGTAATTTTCCACATGTTGCTCACACACTTCAATTCACACCCTAGCTGCCATTTTTGCTACTGAGGGAGCACAGCACTCCCTGGTCTCTGAAAATTGTTGCCATTTGGTATCTGAGGATTTTGTAATATTCTGCTACCAAAATGGATTCAGCACTTGACCACCACACCTTCCCATCTGCCATCAAATGCAGAGGTTGAGCAGTTGGTCAGTATATTCAAGTCTAACTTAAAACAGTCTCAGCAGTGCTTTAATAGGATGCCCTGTTGAAGTTTCTTGTGTTGTCTCACGCAACCCTAATCAAAAGGTGTACCGGAAGGTGTCATCACTGAGTGACTGTAGGAGGATAGAAGATGACTTGGACAGGATTTTTGATTGGTGAAAAGAATGGCAGCTAACTCTAAATATAGATAAACGTAAATTAATGGAGATGAATAGGAAAAAGAATCCTGCAATGTTTGAATACTCCATTAGTAGTATAGCACTTGAGACAGTCACATCGATTAAATATTTGGGAGTAACATTGCAGAGCAATATGAAGTGGGATAAGCATGTAATGGCAGTTGTGGGGAAGGCGGATAGTTGTCTTTGGTTCATTGATAGAATTTTGGGAAACTGTGGTTCATCCGTAAAGGAGACCGCTTATAAAACACTAGTACGACCTATTCTTGAGTACTGCTTGAGTGTTTGGGATACCTATCAGGTTGGATTGAGAGAGGACATAGAAACAATTCAGAGGCAGACTGCTAGATTTGTTACTGGTAGGTTTGAACATCATGCGAGTGTTACGGAAATGCTTCAGAAACTAGGGTGGGAGTCTCTAGGGGAAATGAGGTGTTCTTTTAGTGAATCGCTACTGAGGAAATTTAGAGAACCAGCATTTGAGGCCGACTGCGGTATAATTTTACTGTCTCCAGCTTATATTTCATGGAAAGACCAAAAAGGTAAGATAAGAGAGATTAGGGCTCATACACAGGCATAGAGGCAGTCATTTTCCCCTCGTTCTGTTTGGGAGTGGAACAGGGAGAGAAGATACTAGTTGTGGTATGAGGTACCCTCTGCCACACACTGTATGGTGGATTGCGGAATATGTATGTAGATGCAGATGTAGATGAAGTCTGGCAGAGGCACTACACAGTCATCAGCAAGGTGGTATGTTTGAGATGTCACATCCAGTGCCTTATGCAGTCTGTCCCATGGTATCAGCCATCTGGACACACAAATTTCTGCAGCCATCCAGCTGGCTGCAAGGAACTGTGATGGGAAATAAAGCACAACAACTTTATATTGTGACAGTGAGTCAGCAGCATCTGACACACCTTGTGAACGAATTACACCTATGTCAAACTGAGTACCGCAAGCTATGGCACACAGGGGGCTTAGCACAGGTGAGAGGGACCACTGAACCCTCATTCCCAGCACCCAGTGACACCCACAGCCACCCATGTTTAGCTCACATCACAATTGCACCCTTTTCAGAAGACACCCCTCACCCAGAAGAATTGCTTGCCAAGTGAGTATCTGATGGAACTAGAGCACCTCCTTTCATCTATGACTCAACCTGCAGACAGTATCAACCCTACTCATTGATTCTCTACCATTAGTCTCTGGTGGAAAATCAGCCTGTCACTGCCCCCAGCATTGCCCCTGATGTCCCAGTGTCCAAGCAGAGTGCTCTTAGGCAGAACTGCTGATGGAGATCTTTATAGATCAATAGGGACATGGAACACATGATCCATGATGAGGTAAATGCATACAAAAAACCAGTCCTCACCTCCACAGAGTTTCGCCCCTTGGTCAACAGCCCTTAAACTATGGGATGGTGTGTGCATGGTCTCCACAAGCCCATCCTTTACATAAATGTGATTTCTGGGGTGGGCATTGTTCCCAACTGCCTATAATTTGTAAATATGTTGTCCACCAACACTGAGGCCATCCTCAGAGCACTAACCAAGTTCTTGGATATAGAAGCCAATGGCAAACAATTGAGTCAGTGTTGTCAAGTCTTACTACTGTTATTCAAATGGTTCTACTATGATTGAAAAGCCAAACAACACTTTATGGTGACACCATTCCACCCAAAGTCAATGGCAAAGCTGAACTGGTGATCATGACCTGTAAGCAACTTATGTGGATGGTCACAGGTGAAATGAAACTTCCTGTCAGTTTATAACAATGTGCTAGAGGAAGGCTCAATACAAGAACCTTCCAAACAGCGTGCTAGAGGAAGCCTCAATACAAGGACCTTCCCTTTTGCAGAATATGCTCTTACCTGGTGAGATATCCAAGTACAACTCACAACTTGTCTTCACATCTTCAGTTTGTAAAGTAGGAGATAATTACTGGAAGAATTATCATTGTGAGGGCACATCATGAAACAGGTCAGAATAGCTCAGTTGGTAACACTATCACACATGAAAGACACAGTTCTTGAATCAAACCAAATCCCATATACAATTTTAAACAGCCACAAAGTTTCAAAAAGACACACTCCATTGCAGAATAAAGGTTCATTCTGGCATGAAAGAGATGCCCACAGATGCAGAGCTGGCACTAGTCTAGAGTACATAGGCAAGGGCAGTAACATATTTATGATTTTATCCAAGCTTTGTGACTGGTCACACAATATACATAGCCACTGCCACAGCTACTACTCTTTCCATTACAACCATCATTGCCACCTCTGCCTCTACTGCGTCTGTCACACCTGGAGTGGTCCCAACCACTGTATCCACTGGTAACATTGCTGACTCTGCCATCACCACTGCAACCACCTATGGTACTACTGCACTGACAGCTAGTTTCTTGGTGGCCAAACCAACACCAATGCAATATCTCCAATTGCTCACACTGACATGGCTCCTTCAGTTTCTACTGCAATCACCATTAGACTTCAGAAATATTAATACTGTCACCACCTGCTGTAGTGTAAATGACACAAAACTAATAGGTATCATCTGTACTCTTTAGCTAAAGATGGAAGTGACTTGGCGTCTCCATTGGACAGTTTTAACGCTGAGATCATACTAGAATCAATGATGACATTCTCGATTCAAAAAACACAGCTCACTACTGGCAGCACAACATTTATCAGTGATGGCCTGAGTCTGCGTGTGTTGCTACACTACCTCAGCTTGGGCATTAGTTTGTTGTTGACCAGTGCTTTTCAATAGATGTTATTTGAAATGCTACTTGTACAGCAGGTGATGTTTTTCTGATTTCCCAGGAACTTATCTTGGTACATTCTTAAGAGGGGCATTTGTGTTGTCTATGGGATAACATATTTGCTCTCAGATGACAAGATCTTCATAAATTGAGTACTGAACTCCAGGCCTTATTTAAATGGAAACTTTAATCCCTGTTTATTAGGTTTTATGACACTTTTATTTCAATATACATGTATTTCATGCAGATTTGGCAAGTCTTAGGTGTGATAGCCTATTAGCACCGTCAATGAGAGAGAAAAGGAACATCAGTGACATAGCCAATGAAGGCAACTAAGCAAATTAGCTGTTGCTGAGCACTTCTTCAAATGTAATCATGAAATGAAATATGATGAGACCAGTACCAAGGTGCAAAGTCTTTGGGATAGCATAATTAAGAAGTCTATCAAAATAGAGGCACTGAAAAACCTAGTAACATGGGGAGAAGTTTAAATTTACACAAGGTTTGGGGGTCTGGCACTCACTTTATTAAAATTTCACTGGCCTTTACAACCATCAGAGCTGGCAAATGCTGAAAGAATGTGTGATTCATGGAATATCAGAACATCAAAGGGTGTAGTGGGCACTGGGAGGCGAAACTAGCTATAAATGGTGCCACAAGATCATCAGGAGTTCACAGTCTGGTCCAAACAATGAGTACACACAACAGCAAAACTCACAGAACCTGAAGAATATGACTAGGTCAGATATTGAATTATTGTACATAAAATGGAAAAAAATTCAGGTGTACACCCAGAAGTACACCATCAACCAATTAATATTTTCATAGACTTTGTATGTTTTGCAAAATCAGCTACACAGTGAGATATTTATGTAATAGAAGCATTTTCACAAAAAATGGCACTTCACTCTCATGTGAGCATAAGTCTTCATCAGGTATACATGAACCAATCCCATTGTAGATGTCTAAGTTATGCTTTAAAACATCCAAAATTATTGACATACTAAACACAGGGAAAACCAGTAATGGCCTAGAAAGTTATTGCCCAACAGAACTCCTGAGTATATGTTATAAACTGCTCAAAACTATTACATACAGCAGAACATACAAACACATTGACACAGTTATGTCTCCTGAACAAGCTTGCTTTAGAGTTAACCTCTGCTGTTGCAAACAAGTCGTAGTGTACACTGTACACTGTACAGTGAATCAGAATTCCAGAACGTCCTGAAACCAGAATTTGTCTTTGTGGGACTTGACTGCTGCTTGCAGCATGGTGTGGCTACAGGAACTCAGGCTGAAACTAGAGCAAATTATTACTTGCTCAAAACTTACCAGATTTGGGAGAACAGAATAAAAAAAATCAGTACTTCAGAGTCACTGTATTATGAAAAAACTAATAAGTCATTCTCTAGCACAACTAGACTACAATAAGGATCCATATGAGTTTCTCTTCTAAATAACTTTTTATTTTTATTTTTTAACTGCAAACAGCACATTTTAACTATTAATCAACATACAGAGTATTAATAAGAGATACTATAAATGCATTATGTTAACAGAATGTGATAATCTACACTCACCATTAACATCATAATACACAGTCCCTGCAAAATGGTTCAAACCAAATACTTGCTCATGTTCTGAAATCGGTTTGAGAAAATATTTGTCACTGCCATGATTTCTGTGCACTTTATTTAACATGGTTTTATCAGTTCCCTGAAACAAACACAAAAGAAAAGTATGAAGCAAACAAGAAAAGAAAAAAAATTAAATTTTTTGATAATTTTAATGTATAAATAAATGGAGTGGCTTATTAAGGTGATTTCTTGGAGTCTTTCCACAGGATGAGAATCTATCAACATCTACTAGGATCAGTGAACATAAATGCATAACTGAACTAACTAAAACATTTTACATGGAGCAAAAAACCTTTGCACATCATATGAAAATTTCTCGAAGGAGTTCTGAACTAGTACAAGTGTTGCATCAACATTATGTATATTTAAGAGACTTTCATTTCAGTATGGAGATGGGTAATTTCATACACAACGAGCCATGTCTGAGATAGACATGCAGTCTAAATTTGACAATGTTTAATTATTTTGCTCATTTTGTGTGTCATGGTAATGAAAGTAAAGACGTGTGCAAAGGTAAAGAAATAGACGTCTTCGAATTTTACAAATGGGTCAGGGCCATACTAGCCTTGTCATATTAACATGCATTTCAACACAGCAGTATTTGAATTTTGCGAGCTACCAAACACTTTTTCCACTCTTTTAGGGATTTCTCTTTTAGCCAAATAGGCTTCAACAATGGGGGTAGGGCAGCATTTTAACAGTAATTTCTACATCAGCTTTTATGAATTCCAGTGCTATGTTGTCTAGACCTGGAGCTATTGTATTTTTGGACTTCTCAAAGCAAACTAATTTTGTACATTGTGGGACACAGCACCTTTATATCTTGATCATCTTTGCTTCCTCTGGAAGATTTCTCATGTGTTCCTCACAGTTGTCTACACAATTTAATAATTTGTTGAAATGCTTCTCCCACATTTGTCTGTTGTGCCTGTTGGGTTGTAATCATCATGCCATCCTTGCTCTTAACTGGTCCTTCATGTCTTAAGTTCTTCATTGACAGCCATTGGATTATATTGTACAGCCCCATAATATTCTCTTGTCCTGCAGCTACATCTGCATCTACATCTACATGACTACTCTGCAATTCACATTTAAGTGCTTGGCAGAGGGTTCATCGAACCACAATCATACTATCTCTCTACTATTCCACTCCCGAACAGCGAGCGGGAAAAACGAACACCTAAACCTTTCTGTTCGAGCTCTGATTTCTCTTATTTTATTTTGATGATCATTCCTACCTATGTAGGTTGGGCTCAACAAAATATTTTCGCATTCGGAAGAGAAAGTTGGTGACTGAAATTTCGTAAAAAGGTCTCGCCGCGCCGAAAAACGTCTATGCTGTAATGACTTCCATCCCAACTCGTGTATCATATCTGCCACTCCCCTATAACATGATAATACAAAACGAGCTGCCCTTTTCTGCACCCTTTCGATGTCCTCCGTCAATCCCACCTGTTAAAGATCCCACACCGCGCAGCAATATTCTAACAGAGGACAAACGAGTGTAGTGTAAGCTGTCTCTTTAGTGGACTTGTTGCATCTTCTAAGTGTCCTGCCAATGGAACACAACCTTTGGCTCGCCTTCCCGACAATATTATCTATGTGGTCCTTCCAACTGAAGTTGTTCGTAATTTTAACACCCAGGTACTTAGTTGAATTGACAGCCTTGAGAATTGTACTATTTATCGAGTAATCGAATTCCAATGGATTTCTTTTGGAACTCATGTGGATCATCTCACACTTTTCATTATTTAGCGTCAACTGCCACCTGACACACCACATAGCAATCTTTTCTAAATCGCTTTGCAACTGATACTGGTCTTCGGATGACCTTACTAGACGGTAAATTACAGCATCATCTGCGAACAGTCTAAGAGAACTACTCAGATTGTCACCCAGGTCATTTATATAGATCAGGAACAGTAGAGGTCCTGGGACGCTTCCCTGGGGAACACCTGATATCACTTCAGTTTTACTCGATGATTTGCCATCTATTACTACGAACTGCGACCTTCCTGACAGGAAATCACGAATCCAGTCGCACAACTGAGACGATACCCCATAGCTCCGCAGCTTGATTAGAAGTCGCTTATGAGGAACGGTGTCAAAAGCTTTCCGGAAATCTAGAAATACGGAATCAACTTGAGATCCCCTGTCGATAGCAGCCATTACTTCGTGCGAATAAAGAGCTAGCTGCATTGCACAAGAGCGATGTTTTCTGAAGCCATGCTGATTACCTGTCAATAGATCGTTCCCTTCGAGGTGATTCATAATGTTTGAATACAGTATATGCTCCAAAACCCTACTGCAAACCGACGTCAATTATATAGGTCTGTAGTTAAATGGATTACTCCTACTACCCTTCTTGAACACTGGTGCGACCTGCGCAATTTTCCAATCTGTAGGTACAGATCTATTCTGCTAACAATGCCTGCTCATCTGTCCATTTCCTTTTATCTCGCCTTTTCCCAGTCTTTTGTTTGCCTCAGCACACTCTTCATCTTCTGTGCTCTTATCTTACAAAGATGTAACTTTTGTTTCAGTTCTTTCCTACAGTTAATTTTATTTCAAGTGTTATTAGAGGTCCTTCTTTCTTGTGATATGCCTTAATTCCCAGGCTGTTCTCCCCAACATCTAGATAATTGTCTCTTTAAGTTTTTGGAGAAGAGGAATTCAGTGGGGAATCCACTAACCTCTGGAGGTTTTGAACTTCACAGACAACATAGTTTTATTAGCTCAAAGGCTGACAGATATGAAGATAAATTAAAATCTTTGAAAAAAGAAGCAGAGACTGCTGGCCTCAAGGTAGATATAGGTAAAAAAGGAAATGATAGTAACTTCTAGGAACATGGAAGTGCCTCTGTTTTTAAGGGAGCAACATGTAGAGAATGTCAACTCATTCTTGTTTGTGGGCAGGGTGTTGACAGAAGATGGTGGAGCTGGAGAAGACATGAAGAACCACTTAAATAAGGCAAATGCTTCCTTCACACAACTGTGTCCAGTATGCTGAAACAGAAGCATCACATGCAAAATAAAAATTAAAAGTTTTATACAAATGTGAAGGCTGCCCCCCTGTATCCCAGTGGAAGTTGGGAAGCAGACAAGAAGAAAACATCACAGTTACAGAGCTTTATTAAGAGGTGTCTACAGTGCATCATGAATATCTAGTATTCAGAAAAAAAGCAATGAGGAGCTCTGCAGGAAAACAAATCAGATACATACAGAAGACCAGATATGTGAGAGAGAGTTGAGATGCTAGGGTGCACACTGAGAAAGCCAAATGGTGCAATCAAGAAGAAGGCATTGGAATGGAATCCTCAGGGAACAAGGAAGAGAGGCAGACCCAGGGGTACATGGAAGAGGAGAGTAGTATGGTAAGTAAGGAGATTTGGCAAGACGTGGTCGAACCTGAGGGAAGTGGCCAAAGAGAAAGATTGATGATGAGTTCTTCTGGATGCCCTATGCCACCATGGGAGCTAAAGGAATTATATCAATATCTGATTTCGATTCAATACAATGCCTGTGGTAGATCAATAAATCACCACTATTACTATTACTATTGCTGCTGCTGCTACTACTACTTCTCCTTCTGATCTGTTTTTTTTTTTTTTTTTTAATTTAAGGTTGTCAGCTTAATAGCAATAACAATAGTACTATAAATCATTCTAGTGTAATGACAAGATAAGATACATTATTTTAAGATTATACACATGAAACGTGAAATTTCATCATAAGTAAATATTTTGAGTCTCTGACTTTTGGTGCCAGTTATTACTGAAGTGATTGGTATTTCTCCCTTGACATTGCAACAATCTAAGCTAGATACTCTCTACTCCAAATTGAATCTACCAATCCGCTAGTGTTTCTGGTACTCGTTTGGTCACCTTTGTGTGTTTCGTGGTTTCGTAAGAGAGCTTGGTTTATTAATATGCATTTCAGTAACTATTACTCCTTTGTAATTTTTTATATTGATAAGAATGTACAGTACGTTTTGAATCCAAGATTATGGAAACTTTGAAGAATTAGTCATACTGGTACATACAATGTTAATTTAAACACAGAAACATATAAAACCAGTTTCATAAATAATCTGTTCTGAGTCATGGTTTAGTTGACACAAGTGTTTTGACTGTAACTAATATGGAAATGGAACCTCGTGTCAACAACAAATATGCACAAATTATTTTCAAACAGAATAAACAACCAAGAAGAAGATGGGTTTTTTAATCTCAAAATCAAAACCTGGACAATTATTAACAGAATTGCACAGAAGATGTGTCCCCTAGACAATGCTGTCAAAGTTAAGTAATCATCAATTTTTCATATAGTCATTCTCTCACTCAAATATACTAATGCTGCAAAATCAGTGATGATTCACTTCAACTGCATGCTAACCTTCTTGTTTATGATAGCCATATTAATTTTGTGAGAGGTGACTATAACATGAGCAACAAACCACATTGCTGCAATCTGTCATGCATGCAGTGTGGCACAGCAGTCAGTGTCGTTGGATGATGTGCTACAGGTTGCCAGTTTAAACATTTACTTCTTATTTAGTATTTATCATTTCTGGAATGTTCTTGAAATATCTCATATTTGTAATGTTTGTATATTCTGGAATATTCAATGAATATATTAATACAAGCTTTCTAAAATATTCAATGTTAGTTTAAAAACCTGCACTCTCTATCCAGGAGGTCAGTTCTGTTCTGGCTGTGCACTGGTGTTCATAACAAACATGCATTAAGTGGTAAGTACTGTATTTCACTGATGGCCCTGCTTTCGGATTTTGACTTGAGTGTGGTTATGATATGACATTATTTGGTGGAGATGCCAGGTACTTGAAAACATTCATATCACCATGGCTCCAATTAGGCAATGTACAAGCTGTCTCCTACAGGGACAGGAACTGGAATGTAAGCAATATATCATTCTCGTGGTCTGTATATTCAACAATTTATTTCAAGCCACCAGTAGGTCAGCTTCCTATCAGGCATCCATCAGTGTTTTCTGAAGATGCTAGTCAGGAGCCAACAAAGGATTTTACTGAGTCACCAAATAAACAAATGGGATGACATTATGTGTTCCACAAATGGATGTTTTTACTTGGATGGCACAGCCAAGTAGTGGTTCAAGAACAAAAACAAACAGATCAATAGCTGGGATAAATTCAGTGCTGAAGTGAAGAAAACATTTGGCGACAACCAGCAGCAAGTCCACTTAGCGGAAGAACATCTGAAGAAAAGGACCCAGCATAATTGGGGAAAGATACAGACCTACAAACAGCAAGTTTTGGCCTTATACCACATATTAAATCCAAACATGATAGAAGCTGATGGAACATTACACCTGATGAAAGGAGTTCATAAGACATGAACAAAAGCTCTTCTGGAAAGGATTTTGCAACAACCTAGAAATTCACGAAGTGGTGCCAGCACATTGAGTAAACACAGCAGAAAAAGACTTGGATGCAAGGAGTATGACTGACTCTCAAATGAAATCCCTGTAGCAGTAGTGGAAGACTAGCACAGCCTCACATATCTTATGTCAGGTAGTGAGAAAAGAAATACAGAATTTTAAGGCAACTAGAACTGTCAGACTGGAGGAGTCATGAATGTTTACATGATATGTCAGGACATAATAGGGACTGATGACAAAAAGATGTATTGATCTTTAGTACCAGTCTCCACCATCAGCTGTCCACACCAGGAAGAATGGACTTGGCCAACTTGGACTTATGCCACAGCCATCAAATGACAACCAGCATTTGACCAACGCAAATACAACCAACTCCTACACCAAGCATAGCACCTCAAAGAAGAATAGTTATTTGGAGGACAGAGGATAACACGCTGGTGTGCTTCCACTGTGGATGCCCTGGACAATGTAAGCTACTGCAGAAAAATGAGGGAGAGTTTTTGACAATTAAGATGCTGCAAGACTTCAACCATGACAGCAGGTCTATTCATACCAGTCAAATGCAGACAATATTAGTCAACCTGTGGGCTGAAGCCCATTACCATACACTGTACGAGGTCACTCTCCAACACACCATACCCATTATCCATCCCCACACATAGAAATCAGCCACTTGACTAGCTGTCAACATCCAAGCAAGCCAATCATCTTTGGTAGTGAGGCCACCACAGATGTAAAATCTCCATGGACAACAGTCAGCAAGATGTCAGGAAATTTCATTTATGTCAAACTGACAAACAGAACAGGGAGTTTTGTGCTCATAGTTAGCAAACCAAACCTAGTACACACCCACCACGGTGCTCGGGGCCACAGCACAGTTGCAACAACTGAGGATGGGCTTATGAGAGCCCAAAACCAGTCACGATAATAAAAGAAATTTACAACTGAAGTGGTATTTTCAACCTCTAGCATCAGTCTTCAGTCAAGATCATCAGTAAAATTGTGAAGTTTTTCATTTATTACAAAAGGCTTCTTAGGGTTGCAAAATAAGTCTACAGGCCAGCAGTGCTCACAAGTATTGTAGGTGGTCAAAGCGAACCTTGGATCACTGACTGTCATGAGCAGCCGCAACGTATCCCAAAAGGAACATGTGCAGGAACAGCCAAAGCACTCCTGGAAGGGCAGCTTAGTGTTATCAGCGAAGAATTGTGCTCCAACGCCAAAACACAAGGAAGGAAGCTATCAAACTGCCAATAGAACTGAGGAACAATGTTGGTTGAGTGACATACCAAGCAGCCTATTGTAAAACACTGTAACAATGCTGGGAATCATCCACCACTTAGCCAGAATTCATACAGACTGTCGCCAACTAGGCAAGGGGTAGTCCAGGAGGCATTGTAAACCATGTTAGCAGTTATGGGTAGATTCAGTTTTAGTGCAGATTCAGAGAAGTGCTTAAAAGGAAATAGCTCACAATTCAAAATTCAAGGTGACCTACTGCACACCTAAAAAGAGTGCTTTGCAGTTGTTTGGTCCGTCAACAAGTTCTGACCATATTTATTTGGCAAAGCATTCACTGCAGTGATAGACTGCCATTTCCTATGCTGGCTGACAAGTCTGAAGGCTCTGCTGGATTGATTGGAAAGATGGGCACTGAGGTTTCAGGTGTATGATGTAACCATAGTATACAGAAACAGATGCAAACACAAGGATGCTGACTGTCTTTTAAGGAATCCTTTGGTTAAACACAGCAGCATGGATAAATCCCAGTCCCCACTGCATTAAATGCCATTGCTGTTGAACAGGCAGAAGATCCATCATTGCCAAAAACCATAAAATCCTTGAAGAATGAGGAACCAACCAAAGGAGGAATCCAAGTGATAAACAGAACATTGTATAAGAGGAACTATGATCCAATGGGGCAGAAATGGTTGCTCATCATCCTAGTTCATATGCAAGCAGCAATCCTGGAGCATTTTCATCAGACACAGGTACCACTGGCCAGGTCTCTACTGGCTCATGGAACACTATGTGTGCCACTGTAAGAAATGCCAGGGTTGGATGCACATGTTGCAGTTACCTCTGGAGCATCTGGTACTCAGTTTGCCTGCGGCAGTGACATTCTACTGAACTGGAACACACTCTTGGAGAGGTTTCTGAAGATGACAAATGAGAATTGATGGATCTGGACTGACTAGCTCACTCATTATGCTGTCGCTGAAGCTGTGCAGTCAGCCAAAGTTCCAGAAATTGGAAAGTTCCTGGCAGACAATGTCATTTTGATGCGCAGAGCACCCGATGTGATGATCTCCAACTGAGGAGAAGTTTCATAGTTGAGACTATTACCAGAGGTAATTTTAAGTTGCAATGCCACACACAGGATGACAACTGCATACCACCCACAGACAAATACTGTCACAGATTGCTTCAATAAGATGTTAGCAGACACACTCTTAAAATACACTGATGTCAAACAGGGAGACTGGAGAACAGCACTGCCATCATGACACTCACATACAAAACAGCAAAGCATAACATGACAGGATGCACAATATTCTCCCTGTTCCAAAGTTTCAGGGCTGAAACAACAATAGATACACTGTTCCTGTTTCAACTAGGCAACCCTCACGGTAATTACACGAAGCACCTCATCACTAGGACTGAACAAGCAAGGCAGCAGGTTCACATGCAGACACTGCACGCCCAGAAGATAGACAGTGAGTGCTATAATGCCAAGCACCAGTTAGTTACGTACAGCTCAAGAGACTTGGTATGGATTTTTATGCCTGTGAGAAAAGTGAGAGGTAGTAATGTGCTACTTTGGACCATGTCATATCCTCTGTTCTTTTTTGGACATAACATATGAGGCCAAGAATAATGATCCTTCATCAAGTAGACAAAAGTGCAGAAACGTCATCTGTGTCCTCTGTAAGAAGCCCTACTACAGTCCAGAGGCACAGATCAGTGACTGGAGGTTCATGGGAACTAAAGCAGCCCCATTAGACAATTGCAAAGCTTTGACAGAAGGGGCCAACTTTGTTGCTTATCATAGTGAAGAGGAAATACCAACATGAACAGCATGTAAGGATAGCCAGTGCCACCATACAGAGGACCATTGACAAGATCTTGATCCAGGTTGCTACAGTTTGCTTCAATGAGAACTTCTGAAACAGCAGGTCACTGTTTCTTCAAGAGAGGGAGCAATGACACAAGCTGTGCTGCATGCAGAGTGGCATAGTGGTTTACATCACTACACTCAGGGTGGGCTACAGCCCTGTCTCACAAACTTCTTAACTACTTTTTCTCCTTCATGTCCTTCAGCTATGGTAGTGCCACTCTGGTTTTTGTATAAGTTGTAAATAACCTTTTGCTGCTTGTATTTTATTCCTGTTACCACCAAACTTTCAAAGAGCATATTCCAGAGGACATTGTTACAAGCTTTCTCTAAATTTATAAATGCTGTAAACAAAGGTTTGCCTTTCTTTTGAAATAAGCATTAACACATTGGAGCTGATGGATGTACTAGATACGTTCACTGTGTTTCAACCATAAATTCCGACAGACGTATGTCATACCTTCTCCATGTCCGACTTATTTATTTGTAACTTAAGCACGTGTTTTACATTTGTAAGTGGTGTGACTAATTATTTTGCTTGTCATAAGTGCATTGTTGATGGCTAGCACACGCCAGTCTCTCATGAATGGTACCAGTGTTATGTGAACTTCATGGGTGCTTGGAATATCGTTGAAGGTTGTTTCGTTCTTTAGCGGCTGCCATGTTGTGCTATTGTGTGCATCCTTCCCACGTGTAAAAACATATAAATAGTGAATATGGCTACCAGATATCACTTGTCAAACTCAGAAATTTAAGAACTCTTGAACAATTGCTCAAAACTTGACGATCTTTAGAACGACATTGGCAATTTTTCAGAAGACAACAATGACTCATGTGAACTGGAGAGCAAAACCTGTACTGCTGATAGAAACCATGGTAGTGAGTATGAAGAAGCCAATGCACAAGTTTCTAATAGTCAGGTTTGTCATGTAGTTCAACAGCCTGCCCTTCATAATGAATGTTGTCATTTTGATGCAGTCCCTAAATTACCTGTGTTTGAAGAAAAGAGTGGAATTCAGGTTCCTATTGATACAATATCAACAGAACCAGACTGTTTGTTGCAATTTTTTGATCACAGTATGTTTTTAAAAGTAAAGTCAGAGACAAATATATATGCTAATGATATTATTTCTGAACAGTGCTGTCAGAAAAGGATCAAACTAAAATCTTTATGGAAGAAATGGAGACCAGTGAGGATACATGAAGTTTATCAAGTTTTTGCAATTGTTTTGCATATGTGTGTTGTAAAGAAACCTAAACTTGGTCTGAATATCCTGTGCTTACTTCATCATTTGCTTCTCAGCTAAAGTAATGAGACAGATTTTTTTCCATATTCAGGATGCTGCATGTAAACAATAATGCACTATGGATACCTCTACAAGAACCAGGCCATGACCCTCTGTATAAAATAACATTTGTTTGGGACTTTTTCACATAAAGATGCACAAAGTCTCTTATCCATCAAGAAATAGGACTGTGGATGAAGCAATATGTCCTTTTTAAGGAAGAATTGGATTCTATGTTTATATGAAATAAAAACCAGAGAAATATGGGATAAAACTGTGTGTTGTAAGTGATGCTCAAACAGCATACATGTGAAATACTGAAGTTTATACTGGAGGAAAAGGAAATGTTGGCAAAACTGTCAAATCCCTGCTGCTGAGGCTATGTTCCTTGTATTTGGGAAAAATACATGTGAAGTACTGCATCCTTGAAGAACTATGGGAAAGAAATACATTGGGAGTTGGAACTGTGATGAAGAACAGGACAGATCTGCCTAAAGACCTAATAAATTGATAACTAACGAAAGGAGAAATGATGTTTCGTTGTTAAGGGCAACTTTTCTGCTTGAAATGGAAAGACGAATGTCATGTACACATGTTGCCAACATAGCATAAGATGACTGCTTCACATATGAGTGTAAAATCCAGGTGTGGATATGTTGAGGTGGAAAAGCTACACGTTGTACTAGACTACAACTTGTCTAAAACAGGTGATCACAGAGGAAACCAGCTGATGAGTTACTATCCCTTCCAACGAAAGACTGGAAAATGGTGAACAAAGATTTTCTTCCATATTTTTTTGAGGGCAACAGTGAATGCCAACATTATTCACAATATCAAAATATCAAAAAAGTGTACATTAGCACATCTTTCTCTATAAATTAAAAAAGCAATTGGTTCAAAAAGGAGGAGCAGAACTAAATAAAGACATACATTCAGTATCTTGAGTTGCAACTGCAAACAGACTCACAACACGTCATTTTCCTGAGAAACTGCCACCAACAGAAAGAAACCAAACACAGCTAGAAGATGCAAGGTCTGTTGGGAAAAAGGGAAATCTCAGGAAAGGTAGGGAGGAGAGAGACCAAATACTACTGTAGGCCGTGTTACACAGGCCTTCATGTTCACAAGTGTTTTGAAAGATTTCATACCTGAGTAAAGTTCTCTAATTTGTAAAAATGAGAAAAAAAACATTTCACAATAAAAAAAACTTTACCTATAAGTGAAGCATTTAGCATTTCCTGCTTACAAGTGATTTTAAATCAATAGCCTACCATTCCATAAAAATTTTGTGCACTTCAGGGAAAATAAAAATGCTGAAAAACATTATCTTTAGAGTAATATCTACAAATCCCTGTATAATTTATTTGTGCTAAATGTATACATATTCATAAAGAGGAATAATGGAAGGTTAAGCTGATATACTGCCTAAAGAGGTAAGTGGATTAGTAAATGTACTAAAAAATTGTAAATTGTAGCAAATTTCAACAGGGTCCGAGTATTAACTGGATTGCCAACCTGTTAGGCTCCAATGTATTAAGGTTAGAATTGCCTTATTTGCTTCTGCATTTCTCCAGAACACAAAATGACCTTTCCTGTAGCTGACTTCCAACAGCTTTTCCATTCTTCTGTAAATAACAACATAGTAAGTTTTAATCCTTCCTCTCTCCATGTTTTTCTGACTACCACAAGTAGAATCTCACTCTATGACATGTGCCTCATTATTTACCATCAACCTGGCTTCAACTTACATTAATTCTGTTGCTGTTCTCTATGTCACTTGTAATAAGGGATTTGCAAGACCATATTGATGCCAAACATTTTGTCACATGGAATGCCTCAAAGAGGGTTGAGACAAACAAGAGAGAATTTTTGGCTCAACCAAAAAGTTTTTCATAAGACAATCCAGGTACTCCACACTGTTTTCCTCCAGACAGACTGGTCAGGAGAGGAGCTTAAGTACATGATGTATATTTTTTCCATTTTGTCAACTGTCTTTTAATCCAGTAGCTATGTTCATTTATTTGCTGTTTTCTGATGTTGTTCTGGACTCATTGCCTTTTCCTTCCTTGGATTCTGTGTCATGACAATTGGTTTCTTCTTTCTCTTTTCAACATTGTTGCCACTTCTGTCTCACTTACACTTTTAAGTACCCTGCTCTTATCTCAAACTCCTCTTTTTCCCTCTCTTCAGGTCTAAATTCTTAGGTTTTCAAATCTCATTTGTTGCTAAAATTTCACTGTTGACTCCAGTCCTGGTTTACATTGCTGCATCTCCACTAACCTGAGATACTATGTGACTTACATGCGTACTTTTTAACTGCCTTATAGCCTCTCATACTTAGGCCTTATATGACAGATTAAGGAAACCTGGTTCCAAACTTTATTATTTTGATAAAAAGCATTTTCCGCTGTCTTCATTTGATAAAAGAGTATTTGATGTTAATAAATTACTTGTAAATTAACAAACCATACAACACCAGTTGCTCTGTTTGACAAGATCCCTAAAAGTGTAGCTAACACCACACTTCAGTATCCTGTGTTTTCACTAGGTTTCTCAGAAAATGATTACCTTATTTTTTTACTAGTTTCTGGCAGAGACAAGTTTGAGAAATGAAGCAAAATTTTAACGAAGTTGTTCCACTGAAAGCATCTAATTTCAGTGAAAGTCTACAGCAAGGAATGACACCTGTTTCTATTAATTTAATTTTCTTTCCTTTGAAATACATTAACTTGAAGAATGAATTATATGCACAAAATGTGTCAATTTGCAGTACAATAAAAGGAAAATAAAAATGACCTCAAGTAACAAACATATCCTATAATATGCAGTCTGTAAAAATTAATTGTTGGTTGACATTTCCTCCAATCAGACCTCTCAATATCATGACCAAATTGTTTGTCCTTGCCAATCTTCCAGAACAATCAGTCAGTAAATATCCAATTGCTTGTCCAGCTTTCTTTCTTGATCTATTTGGAATTTTGGAACCCAATTCCTGAGCCCACCCCTTTTATTTTGCATTTCATCAGACATTGTAGCGTACACACAATGATGGTAACATAATGCATAGCACTAACCAAACATGACATATCTGTTACGAGATTTATGCGTATGCTTTAACTTTATATTTTTATCACTAAAGTTCTGCACTCAAACAAAATATATTACAAAAATATTGCAACTGCATTTCCCTCTGTGTATTTTAAGTTGTAATGTAAATAGCCTTACCTTTGGAAATTTAGATTCTTCATCAATGAGTGCCATAATATTGATAGGTTTCATTCCAATTAGATCCAAGATCTCCTGATTGTCCACAAATTCCATGTGTTTCCAGTTTATTCCTTCTTGTGTATATTCTTCCTGCTCTAATTTAAATATGTGTCGCACAAAGAACTGTTGCAAGTTTTCATTTGCATAATTGATGCACAGCTGTTCAAAGCTGTTGAAGGAGAATATAATAGTATAATTTAGCATATTACATTGTACAAATACTTGTAACTAATTATGTATAAAGTGCAGTCAAATGAAAATGGGACACATGGAAAATGTAAGTGAACTTTTACTGTTTCAAAAATAACCACCATAACTGTTAGTACATTTATTCCACTCTGAGACAAGACAGTAAGCACCTTCATTGAAAAACTTCTGCATTTGCCTACAGAGCAATGATTGTACCCAGATGTGCATCTCTTCACTTGAAGCAAATCGATGGCTATGATTTTTTTCTTCAGGGCCTCAAAAATATGGAAATCTCATGAGCAGAGATTGGGACTGTATGGAAGACATGTAAGGACTTTGCAGTGAAACTCCAACACCACATTTTAGTAAATTGTACTTTGTATTCAGACAAAAGGGCATCAGCTCATTTGTCACCCAATTTGACCTCTATTTCAAATTTTTAAAGGATTTGTGTGATGTTCGGCATGATTTTAGGATGAACTTTTTAATTTGTCACTAGAATGAGAGAGTTAAACTGTTTGCTACAGAAGAATGCTGAAAATTAAGTGAACTAATAAGGTAAGGAATGAGAAGGTTCTCTGCAGAATCAGTGAGGAAAGGAACATATGGAAAACACTGCCAACAAGAAAGGAAAGGATGATACGACATCTGTTAAGATATCAGGAAATAACCTTCATTGTACTAAAGAGAGCATTAGAGGATAAAAACAGTAGAGGAAGGCAAAGATTGAAATACAACTGGTGAGCATGTAGGTTGCAAGTGATACTCTGAGATGAAAAGGTAGGCACAGGAGAGGAATTCATGCCAGGCTACATCAGACCAGTCAGGATACTGATGATTCAAAAAAAACTGTAATGATCAGCCACCCACATTTTCCTGTGATTCTATTTACGATTTCCTCTTGTCTTATCGGTGTTTTAATTGCCAATTTTATAACATCTGACCATTTTTAACATGGTCTTATGTGGTGTGAGTTAATGTGATTGTGTGGGTGATTATGGGTGAGATTGGGAGAGGTTGCAAGTGAATTTATCTCAGACTGCTTTTTATTTCTTCTTTCGCATTTTCTACATTCTCACCATATTTGTTTCTACTCATTTTCATATAGGTGCTGATATCCTTGTCATTGAACGTTGAGTGCCCCTAACGTACAAAACACACACACACACACACACACACACACACACACACACACACACACACACACACACACAAACAGGCACAGGCACAGGCACAAAATAATACCTATGATAACTTATTTTGCCTAGTCATAACAGGCAGAATTAGTAGCACATTCACTGCTAGACTGGAGACCATGCTGGACATGCCCCAATTACATCTTTTGAGTAGAACAGAGGTGATCCAGGGGCAGAAAGGCTGAAAACTGCAAAAATATTGTAAATCTTTAGGATATCCAGAACTTCACACTAACATAGATAATGAAAGCAGTAAATATAGGAATGGTCAGATAACTGCTGGCTTACTACATAATAGCTCCCAGATACTCCAACAAACTATTTGTTGAACAATTGCAAGCAAGGAGCAATGGAATAATGAACCATGACACCATTCAAGGGACACAGCCTTGTTTGCCAATGAGCTGAAACTGGTGAAGGTGCTGGGGCCAGAGTATAAAGTGTACAAGGCAGCTTCCTCCCTAGGGAAGCTGGCTATGGCATTCCAGGTGGAGGTCTGCTAATAGAGTGTGTGCGGGGACAATCTACATAGGTGCTACAAGGATAGTAGCATCTACATTCATTCAGACAGCACAGCAGCTCTGAAATTTCTATCACCCCCTGCAACAAAATCAAAGTTCATTGCAGATTTACACAAATCCCTTGTGAGGCTCAGGGAAAGTATTAGGGCAAACCTGTTGTGGGTCTGTGATCTATCAGGTATGGCTGGCAAGCTGATAGGCTAGCCAGGACAGGGGCAATGACCCAACCTAACTGTCACTACAGCGATGACAAAATCTAAACTGTATAGCTGGATCAGGAGGCAGAACACAGAACTTTGGACTGAGGCCCAAAAACAAAAACATAGCAAGCTAGTGGCATCAAAAAACATGTTTAAAGAGAATTTCTGCAATCCTGGGCTTGAATAGGAGGCAGAGTAAAATTATGGTAAGTTCAACCACTGGCCACAGGAACTTCAAGAAACATCTAGCCATGATGGGTACACAGAAAAGTCCCTTCATGTAAACTATGTGGTGTAGGAGATGAAACCCCACTACATATAATCTTCCAGTGCAAAGCACTGAAGACCAAAAGACTCAACATATTTGTGTTGCTAATTCCTGAAGAGATTGTCTCTAGCAAAGATCTGGTGAAGGGAGACCTACAACTCTTTGCTGATACTGGCTGGCTTTACTTAAATGACAAGGACAGATACTACACAATGAACTTAGTGCAGGCTAAAACCATGTTTTGTTTGCTTTTCTAATTACATCAAATCAATGGTCAAACTGGATGCTTCTGGTAATTAGCTGTGCAAGCAGACTCTTACTAGAAGCATTTAGACACAAACAATGCCACATGTAATACAGTTGGATGAGGGTTAATGCATCAGTCATTCCCAGTTGCGAGTTCCACTTTGATTTTTATTGCTGTTCTGTATTACTTCCCTACTTTGTTGTTTGTTTGACACATTAGTTAAAGAATCCATTTCAATAGAAACTTTCCTTTTTCATATTCCACTGTTACTACTCTAACTTGATTTTTACATATATCACACATTATTCAGCTGTCTCTGTACTTTACCCTCATTTTCCATAAGATTTTGAATATTTTATTCCATTTGTATTTTGGCAGCTTTCTCTGGATTCAGTAACATCATTTTTGTACCCATATTTTACAACATTATTCCTCCAAATACTAAGAAGTAATCATCATCATCATCATCATCATTTAAGACTGATTATGCCTTCCAGTGTTCAGTCTGGAGCATAGCCCCCTTATAAAATTCCTCGACGATCCCCTATTCAGTGCTAACATTGATGCCTCTTCTGATGTTAAACCTATTACTTCAAAATCATTCTTAACCAAATCCAGGTACCTTCTCCTTGGTCTGCCCCAACTCCTCCTACCCTCTACTGCTGAACCCAAGAGTCTCTTGGGTAACCTTGCTTCTCCCATGCGTGTAACATGACCCCACCATCTAAGCCTGTTCGCCCTAACTGCTACATCTATAGAGTTCATTCCCAGTTTTTCTTTGATTTACTCATTGTGGACACCCTCCTGCCATTGTTCCCATCTACTAGTACCTGCAATCATCCTAGTCACTTTCATATCCGTAACCTCAACCTTGTTGATAAGGTAACCTAAGAAGTGGATATAATAATGATCATTCAGCATTTCTCATATTCATCACTGAGTAGAATCATGATAATGTTTATTTCTATAAATCTTATCATAAGTCTCCTGTTTCCCATGAAATTATAAATCACAAGGAAGAAAGATTCTTATCACTGGCCTACAATTGTTTGTTACCACCATGACTGTGGCTCCAAGACCTATCATGTACAATTATGCCTGCAGTGATGCACCAATATTTGAGCTGTACAACAGATGCCTCATAACTGTGTTTCCTCTTTCATACAATTTCTTTCAACTTCATCCTGTAATTTCAGTTCCCTATTTGCTAGTTCTGAATCAAAACCAACTAAGCCACTAAATCACTTAAACACTAAGAATGGCATCAGGAGTACTAAAAACTAATGGTAAAAGTATATGATCTTAATTTAATTTAGAATTGACTTAAAGAAAGGAACAGACTAGGCCACTTCATTGCAGAAGAGTTACTACGTTCCTTATGGGTGAGCAGTCATTGTGGCAACAGGTTGAATCCCCTGCACCTACAAGGATGTTTTCTTGCAGCTTTCGCAAACAACAATGAGGTGACGGTGACGGTGAAAATCGACTCTTTACTTTGAGTCTCTCAACATTGTGGGTACCACGAGGACCTAACTTGAACAGCTGCCACCAGCACCCTGAGTGACAGGTATGGCAGGCAACACATTTCAGGAAAACTCTGTGATAAGAGAGCCTGCACTACCTAGTCATGCCAGTGCTGTTTTTACCCTGACCATGGCGCATCAGCCTCCACTTGCTGAACTGTGGTTTTCTGTTGAATTTGCTCTATGAACTGGTTGTGATACTCTGTTGTTTGATCTTCAGCTATGGACACTGACTTTGAAGTGGTTTTAGGTATGCTCCCATGGAGCCTGTGTCTGTTCACTGTAATAAAGCAGTTGTATAAACACCAATTTTACTTACTCCACACACATTGTGATTAGATTTGAATGAGAAGTAGCAGTGTCAGTTTCATAAGCCATCTTTAACAACTGCCACGTAAGTGTGTTAACTTTAAGACCTTCCAATGAATGACTACTACAGAGGCTGATGCATCAGCTATTCAGCAGGACAAGATCCCATGCAGAATCTACAGCCAATGGGTTCTCATCTTTTTTCCTCATATCAAAGGGGAAAAAATGAAACATGGAACTCGAAGTTATGTATGAAATGTTTCTAAATGGTTAAACTGCATTAGCAGAAGTCTGGCCAAACAAATAATTATATTACAAGCGAGAGACTTTGATAGCTAATTAGTTAAAAATCCCACATATCTTACTAAGAAGAAAAATTTTGAGTGGTCAATTGTTCAAAACAAATGGAGTTGCTAGAAAAAGTATTATGGGGGTATTCTTCAAATGCAAAATATTGTTAAAGCCTAGACATATATTTAAGGGTTGGAACTTTAATAGCAGCAACAACTTATTTACAATTTATACAAAATAGATACTTGTTTCAAAGTTCTACTGTCCTTCAAAGTAGTCACCAGCACTGTGTATAAACCAGTACAAGTGATGTGAAAGTCCTTCCTACAACCATGAATAACCAAATTTTTGTTTCACTTTTTCATGCTATATCTAATGCACCTATACAAGCAATATGTAAAATGTATCTAAATGAGTCAGATTGTTACTTATGCAAAATTCCATTTAAATCTACAGTTCAGTTGGTTATATTTACCTACCTGATTCAGATGATACAATTAGTTTCACTAGAAGCTCAGTTTATTAAAAGTTATGGCTACTTGAAATTTCAACTATAGTAAGTAATGAGAAAACACTTTGAGCTAATAGACAGAATACAATGGGCTGTTAATATTCATTCAAAACTAGATAATACACTTTAAATTATTTGTAACTAATAATGTTCCAAGGTAAGTGATACTGAAAATTCAGAACCTCATATTTTTGATTGCCTTAATGCTTACAAGATACTTAACTTCAGCAATGTACTTTTCTTACTGTATTTTTTAAACAGGTGAAGCATCTTACTAATTAATTAAGACATTAACTAAAATTCTGAATAATTTGTAATTATAAAATATTGTTTTCAAGATGAAAGCCATACTTGTGAGTATGGGATTTATAAGTCGGTAGCTTAACAATGTTCCACATACTTTTATAATTTACTAACATTCAACATTTTTCTTAAACTAGGTAACAGTAAAATCTTATGATCCACACTAAATAGCAAAATCTAATCCATCTGATATTCAAAACATAAGTAGTTTCAGAAACAACTGTATTTAAATAGCCACCCCTCCTCCAAAATTGCCTGTCTGCAACTGACAAGCAACCACGTAACTTTATTGTGTCAGAAACCATCTTCAAATACAAAATGCATAACATGAATGCTGAATGATGCTGTAACAAGAAACTACAGATGCAATAGCTACAGTGACTTGTATAGGAAGCTTCACCTAATCAGACCAGTAGAAACAGGGTTAATTAGTGCCAATAGTTTTCACATTTTGCCACTCAACACTGTCACTGTGCTTGCATATTTAAGATGACGGTCCTTTTATTTGATCAAGAATATGTTTACTGCACAAAATATTGATATCAAGAACAGTAACAAAGTACAGTATATACTTTTCTCTTACCTGCATACAACAGAGAATTGTGAAACTTGAACTGACCATTGTGCACAAATATGTCACTAGTGAAAGAAAATGAGATGGATTTCTAACATTACATACTGTATGAGATTCATCACTGGAACTATCCTTTTTATCACTGACAGTTGTCAATCTGTTACAATGATCAAGAGAAGAAGTGTCAGCTACAGAGATCAACAAAGCAGGTAAAATGGATTAGCTACAAATTATGTTGATAGTTCAAGTGGAGTGGTCTATCGCCTGACAGAACTCTGCAACAGTTCTACAGCAAAAGTCATGAAGAGGTTTATTCAATTTAGGAATCAAGTTGAAGTCACAAGGGCTTAAGTCTGGAGAGTATAGTGAGAGGTACAGCATTTCACAACTTGTGGCATACACACCTGAACAATGTCCTTTAAAATTATGGGTGGGTCCTACAAGAAGAGTTGCTACTTCTTTCAATAAACTAGTCACAGCTGTGTTCCAAAAATGAACACCTCAAGTACCACACTACCCAGACTTAAGGTCTAGTGACTTCAGCTTGATTACTAAATTAAAGAAAGCACTCCACAGCATTCACTTCAGAAGTGTTGGAGAGATTCATCAGGCAACAGACTGCTCCAATCAAACTATCAACACAACTGGCAGTGCTACAGGTGTCCTATGACTTCTACATCACTGGCAATTGGTCATACACAATGCAGGTGATTTCTTTGAAGGAGTAAAACTTTGAAACATAAGTCTGTTTTGTATAAGTTGTAAATAAGTTGTACAGGTATGTGCATTAGATCTAACACTCCTATATAATTACATCAAATACAGATATTCTTACCTATTTGACTTAAAATTCTCAAAACCAAAAATATCAAGGACACCAATTGAATTTTTTGTCGGTATATCCTGTTTATTTACAGTGTTGTTGATTTTGTTCACAATATATGTGAAAAGACGACCATAAATTCCTTTAACAAAAGCATCTCTCACTTCAGTTGCTTGTGTTTCTGAAAGTGCAGATACCTGAAAAAAAGCAAAATATGTCAGTGATCATTAGACAACAATGCAAATTCACACTTTAAACGTTTCCCAATTAATCATTTAGAGTAGTAGAAACATTTAAGAAATATAAACTAGAAACAAATTCTGCTAAGCTATTTAAGTCTAATTCTGAATGAAACAAGAAGATTTAAATACACAGCCACTCACAAATGCTTTTGGAGTACCAGCATTATTGCCATTAGTGGTAAGACAGGTGATGATGAGGACGGTGGAATGTCAAGACAGGTGAAGGATGAATTGATACTAGGAGACATTATAGAACCATAAGAGTAAGGGAAAGTTGATACAGCAGATAGAATGAATCCAGATATAAGTAATGTCACATGTAATAGCTACTAGAGAAGGAGATGACAAAAACTGATTGTAGAGAAGGAAAAAGAATGTGGACAAGGATCAGATTAAATAAGAAGCATATAATAAATAAAAGAAACAGAACTGTTGCAAGAATTAACAAGCTTGCAAGGATGTGGGATGAAACAGGATGCTGCAAGTTGACAACATCCTTAGTGGGGAATTAAAAAAGGTGCAAAAATCCAGTTATGAGTGTAAGAAATTAGTGATCTTAATGGATTTTATTGCAAGAGATGACATTTATATAAGAAAGCACCTATCAGAGAATGGACAGTAGTACCAAAGGCTATCTGCAACCATATAGTTGCAGACAGGCACAATTAAAAGACACTTACATAAAGCTTTTGGGTACAGCCTTCATCAGTAGAAGACAGACACACACACCATTCATACACACAAGCAATCACATCTCGTGCACACATTCTGGTCCAGTGCAACTAATGAACAACTTGTTACACATGTTGATAGTTGCATTCTGGTCTGAGTTGGCAGTCATGTGAACATGAGGTGTGCTTACTCGCATGTATGTATGAATGGTATGTCTGTGTCTGTCTTTTATTGATGAAGGTTGTGGCCAAAGCTTTATGTAAGTATTTTTTACTTGTGCTTGTCAGTAACTTACCGTGTCTTTTTTTTACATTATTGGATTTATACCTTCCCTATCCCCTGGCAATTTCCTCACAAGTACATAGCTTGGCAAACAAAGGAATGTCTAAATTTCAGCCAAAGGAATGTCTAAATTTCAGGCATGATGAACAAACATAACACAGCTTTATCTGCAAGAGAGTTATAGACCTGCCAGCATATCTCAAACTACATTTGTACCAATTTAACTTTTTGCACCAACACTTCTCTTTGTGAAATTTTTCTGTTACTAGCGGAAACTTAACAACCACACTGTCTCTGACTCATAGTCAAATTAATGGAACCTTTTTGCTACTGTGTAAGAATCAGCTAGTAATTTACTGTTCCATATCCCATTCTGGTATCACTTGTGAGATATAATTGGAATTTCATTCCACTCGTTAATCAAGTATCACTGAATAATAGTGTTTTTCTATTCAAGGCAGCCCACTGAGATATCCAGGGATCTGCATTTCGGATCTCCGTACAAGTGAAAGAAACTTTGAATGCCACTAATGAATCATTTCTGTTACACATTCTGGAATTTAAGTTCTCTCTCAGCAAACATCCTGTCTCATCAGTTCTTGCGTATGCTAACAGTGCTGAATTGTTCAAGAATTTGGATCAGTTGATGGCACAAGAGCAGCAAAAAAGCACACTAGATTGAGCTGCCTTCCATATTACAACATTCCAACAGTGCAATATTTTAGTTAACATAACAGTGACCTTCATGCTGCTTGCTATTCTGATACTGTGTGTAACTATATGTTGCTGTTACACATCTTAGGCAGTAGAAAATGAACAGCCCCTCCCCTCCAGCTCATCTTGTGCCTTGTCCTTGTTTCAGCGCATTGTACTGAGAAGAAGTGCAAAGTTAATTACAACTTTTATTTTTCTACAGCATGAACGGTAATTTTTTAAACCCAACGACATTTCAAGATTTCATTTGTTAAATGAAAATACAATATTTTACAGGCCCCATTGAGGTTATTAAATTCACCCAAGGTAGTTCTTTCAAGAAGAGGGGAGGGGATGTACAGTGTGCATCCACACCCCAAACATGAGAAATTTTCATTACTTAAATTTTGTTGATATTTTTTTCCCCTCATCCATTGCCTTCCCACTGATGCGACAACAATCAACAGTTTCACACTGAAATAAGCAAAATCTTCTCTAGTGAAGCCACGTGACTAATCAAATCATGCCACATGGTTATATGACTTGTGACACTGAGAGCTCTTAGAGCCACAGAAGTAAAACAGCTCTGCTTCTGTTCCAGGTTGCTGCCAGAGCAGACACTAAATGGCTTAGTCTCCTTTATCTTTGCACTTCCCATCTCCTCCAAGGTGGGTTTGGGGCTACTGGAGCTAAATTCCCTAAACCCCTGGTAATCCTCATCATATAATCACCCGAGTAAATAAATTAATGCAACATCTTTTCCAAATATGAGTTCTGTGTGTTAATTACAAGCCCATATCACATTCATATCATGACTACAGCCCAAAATGGGTGTATAAGAACAAAAAACAACACCAAAATTGGCGGAAATATCACCAAAATGGGCAGGGCTGATTCAAGAACATTTTTCCACACAAGTGACTTATCATGTGGCATGCATCCTCCTCCTCACAATTCAGATATGTTAGGGTTAGCTACTAATTGTAATACACACTGTATACAAAACTTGCCACTTGGGCACAGTTTGGTGCCTCAAGCGGCCTACTCATTGTGATACATCCTTTATAGATATCTTATACTTCCAGCATTTCTGGTGACCCTCTCAGCTTGGCACCCCAAGCAGTGGCTTATATTGCTAGGGCCTTAAACAAGCCCTGGAAGTTGGTGTTAAAACAAAATGATTTTTTCCTGTCTTTATCTATGACTCATTGCCCAAATAACCTTCTACCTTAATTTGCATGTCCAATGACAGAATTCTATAATGTGTAGTTCCATATGGATATGACAGGCTGCATATGGTACTTCCTACAGCCAGAGATTCAAAATACTGCTTCAGCTGTAAATTTCTTTTATTATTACATGACCAGTTTTGGGCTCTTATAAGCCCATCTTCAGGTGTTGTAATTGCACTGTGGCCGCCGAGCACCACGGTGGATGTTTACTAGGCATGGTGTGCTACCTATGAGTGCTCGTCGGTAGCACACTGCACCTAGTACATGTCCACAGCGACGCTCGGGGGCCACAGCACAGTTACGGCACTTGAAGATGGGATTAGAAGAGCCCGAAACTGGTCATGTAACAATAAAAGAAATTTACAACTGAAGCAGTATTTTCAACCTCTGGTATAATGCTCAGGTGTGGGTGTTCTTCCAACAGGATTTCTTGTAGTTTCATACAGGGTAACTCAAAAAAATGTTAACAAACTGACATAGCACATCAAGCTTGCAACAGGGATCAGTAATCACATAGGAATGAAGAGATGCAAGGGCCATCCAGAGCTACTAAGTGGCATTGCAGTTATTTAGTAACATGTTACAACTGGATGCCTACTATAGGAGATGCTCAAAGTTTTGTCCATATGCATTGAGATACACTTGACATTGACGCTGCATTGAATGGTGCACCCTCTCAAAGGTACCTGGTGTATCTTGAAGACAGCCTGCTGTCACAACAGTGATGTCTACAAGAGCCTCCATGATGCAGTAGGTATTTCATTCACAAGGCACTTCCAGTACCCCCACAAGAAAAAATCGTTTGGGGACAGATCAGGTAATTGTGATGGCCAAGCGACTGGCCCACTGCAACCAATCCGGTGGCAGGGAAAGGTTGCCTGCAAATGCGTCCTCACCTGCTTGCTAAAATGCATGGGGGCTCCATCATGCTGAAATCAAATGTGACGATGAATAGGCATGGGAATATCATTCAGCACATCCGACAGAACCTCTCACAGGAATAAAAGGTACCTGTGACCATCAAATCGGTCCAGGAGAATGTATGGCCCAATTAAACAGCCACAAATGATGCTAGCCTACATGTTAAGGGTAAATTTGCGTTGTGAGGCATGATTACTTGTACTGTGAGGGTTCATATCCACCCATATTTGCAGGTTGTGAACATTCCTCACAACCTCGAGTGAAAATGCTATCTTATTGGTGGAGAGGACACTTGCTGTGAAGCTTTGGTCTCATGACAGCAGTGCCCTCTCATGGCATTTGCAACCCCCAGTTCCTATATGATGACTGATATGTTTTGTATGCCCAATGTGCCGTGTCAGTTTGTAAACATTCTTTTGAATCGTCCTGTAGATCTGAGTATCATCAAATACTGATAAAAATTGTCATTATAAAAATAAATGTGCAACTGAAATGGTGAAATAAAGGATACATGTTAAACTTCAACACAGTTGTGGAATCTCTCATGGTGAATACATCAGTAACAGTGAGAGAGCAATGGTTTTTGTACCCCATAGTGAGAAGACCTTCTTCCAGATGGAATAGCTGATCATCACCTGCAATTGATTTTTTGTTCTGTGGCACATCTATCTGCTATTACAATTCATAAATATTATAAAATGCCTGTATGTATGTATAAACCAATGGATCGATTCCAACTAAACTTGGTGCACATATCACTTACCATCTGGAAAGAAATACTGTGAGTGTAAGAACCACCAACCTCCAAAGGGCTAGGGGTGGAAGTGAAAAAGAAGTGTACCTTATGATGCACAAATAGCTACACTGTATTCATCCAGTGTTTGAGAATGAGAGCACTGGGTGGCTTGCAACCAACTTTCCATATAATTTCAGACCTTTAAGACACCTTTTTTCCTCACTGACTTTCCACAAAATGATGAAAGGAAAACAGTTTATCGTTTTCTACATTTTTGCTGTTCATGCAGTAAAACTGCTGCAACAGGCATGACCTTTAAATTTATTACTTTTTTACTGCTAACTCTATTTGCAACCATTTTGTGGAGAGTATTCACTTACAACACTGAATGTACTTGCAAAAATGTATCATCATATGACACATAGTCCTGGTGATATGACATGATTTTGCAGACAGTATACACTGGATGTTATACACTGGATGTATCTGCAAAACCATATAAATTTAACAACACATAGTCCAGGAGATATAACACTGTAAACATTGAGCTGCATGAAAACAAAACTGCAGAGCAGAATTCACTAGAGGTATAGGTGAAATACATCTACAAATATATGTGAAATATGTTAAACAGATGTGAGATGTACATGACAAGAGCATGTGAGGACAAATTCATGGGTAAAAAGCTCCTCCTAAATCCCCAGACAAATTTCAACCAAACTTAGTACACATATTACTTACTATCTGGAAAGAAAAACAGTGAGGGTAAAAACCAGCAATCACCTATTGATGCTGGGGTGATAATGTGGAGAGAAAAAGAAGGAGGAGGAAATAGTAAACCGAAAGGGGGAAAGAAGGAGGCAGAAACAGTTATGGGGGAGAAAGGGGAGGGGGAAATGGACAGAAAGAGAAGAGGAGGAGGTGGGCAGAGAGAAGGGAGAGGAGGAGATAGACATAGAGAGGAAAAAGGAGAGATGGATAGAGACAGAGGCAGGAAGGGATGGTCAGAGAGAAGTGGTAGGAGAAGATAGACAGAGGAGGAAGGAGGGGGGCAGAGGAGGGGAGGGGAGGTGCAGGTGGACAGAGATGGGAAGGAGGAGGAGAGGGACAAAACAGGGGGAGGAGGAAATGAACTAATAGAAGATTCAAATGAGCACATGCTCAGGCAATGCTGAATACTCAGCTACCACATTACAACTGATGAGATCCACTCTTCACCAACACATTTTTCCATTATTAGTTGGCTCTGGTGGTAGTGGTTTGACCAGATTGGAAGCTCTCTGTACACCCTTGATATTGTGGTGCCTGAAAAGCACTGTGCCTCCAAAACTTCAAAAATGGAGTTACCATGTACAGCGTATCCAGAATCCAGCCAAAGTGGAGTGATTTGTATAATGCCATTCCTGGTCAAGAGTGTCGCATTGATGACACCCCAATCAGTTGACCTGCCCCCTCCTCCTCTTCCCTTTCTGTCCATTTACCCCTCCCCTTCCTCCCCCGTAACTGTGTCTGTCTCCTCCTTTCCCCCTTTCTGTCTGCTATTTCCTCCTCCTCCCTTTTCTCTCCACATTATCACCCGATGCTGTATATACACTCCTGGAAATGGAAAAAGGAACACATTGACACCGGTGTGTCAGACGCACCATACTTGCTCCGGACACAGCGAGAGGGCTGTACAAGCAATGATCACACGCACGGCGCAGCGGACACACCAGGAACCGTGGTGTTGGCCGTCGAATGGCGCAAGCTGCGCAGCATTTGTGCACCGCCGCCGTCAGTGTCAGCCAGTTTACCGTGGCATACGGAGCTCCATCGCAGTCTTTAACATTGTTCCAACAGGACACTGCACGTCCTCATGTATCCCGTGCCACCCAACGTGCTCTAGAAGGTGTAAGTCAACTATCCTGGCCAGCAAGATCTCCGGATCTGTCCCCCATTGAGCATGTTTGGGACTGGATGAAGCGTCGTCTCATGTGGTCTGCACGTCCAGCACGAACGCTGGTCCAACTGAGGCGCCAGGTGGAAATGGCATGGCAAGCCGTTCCACAGGAGTACATCCAGCATCTCTACAATCGTCTCCATGGGAGAATAGCAGCCTGCATTGCTGCGAAAGGTGGATATACACTGTACTAGTGCCGACATTGTGCATGCTCTGTTGCCTGTGTCTATGTGCCTGTGGTTCTGTCAGTGTGATCATGTGATGTATCTGGCCCCAGGAATGTGTCAATAAAGTTTCCCCTTCCTGGGACAATGAATTCACAGTGTTCTTATTTCAATTTCCAGGAGTGTATGTCCAACTCAATTGTGCATGAAACTATATTTATAATAGTATTGGCATTATACACAGGATCAAAAAAGGCTGCAACATGCTGCCACTCACACACACCTCATGTTGGGTACAGATAATGTGTAAATGTTACAACATATTTTTTTAATTTCGGAGATGTGTGTTCACAATAACATTGTAAGAAAGACTAAGGTTTAGTTCACAAGTACTCTGCAAATGTGAAAGAAATATGGAGTTTTTCAAAGTTATATACAGATAAATAGAGAACAGGAAATACAAGCAAATTCACAGCTGACAGATCTGTATACACACCACTTTTTCTCCATGAGCAAATATTGTTTTATGAGTGAGTGCTTCTATAAGTGGTTCTATTGGTACACCAAGTATGTCAGCAATTTTCTTGGCATGTACCTTATCAGGTATCTCAGATGTATCAATGTTAGCTGCAAACAAGAAAACATAACTGTAATAGAATGCCTGAAAATTCAACAAGCGCATTCATCACATACAAATAACTACATTAATTTACTAATCTACAAATAAAAGAAGATAATGAAGTAACATGCATGCAGTTTCTTCTGACCTCATGATTAGAAGATATCTCAGTCTTTATATGCCAGACATCAATCACATACAAAATACGCATCTAATGAGCATACCTATACTGTGAACACAGCAACTATCACAGTGAGCTTCCACAGCAGCCAAATAAAAGACTTCCTGGCATCATTCTCTTCCTCAGTTGCTGTTATCCAACTCACTTCTACATACAGACTACACAATGCTTTGATTTCATACTGTGTGTATAATGCTGCAAATCCGGAACTTATGATTTCCATCACCACTTACTTATGTAGAACTTTCATTAGGAAATACTCATCTAGCTAAGCCATGCTTGGACTCTATTCCACTATTATGGAACAAGCCCATAATAGTTTCTATTGGTGGCTTGCATGGATATTTTGACAAGAACTATTACTGTTTGGTACAAGGACTAACTGACAATTTATGTTGATGTTACGGAAGTTATTTATGCACAATAAATGTTGTGGCCTGAAGTGAGAATCACAACAGTTAACTTATTTAGGTGATAAGCATTGAGTGAATAAGCAAAAGTATCAGAAAAAATCAATATTATGGTTTAGTCTGTGAGGTGTGCAGAGGGACATCAACAGGAAAAAACAATGTGGATAGTGTCATGGATCTAGGTTAGACATCTTCTCTGACAAACAAATTACATCCATTACTTGCCCTTAAAAGTGAGTCCCATGTATTCTATTTTCATCAGATTTATTGTAACAGGTTTAGAAGTACACATAAGATCTCCTATAGTGTGAAACATATGTCATCATCAGAGGGTGATACCATGTAATCATCAACTGCTATAAACATTTCATTCAGTATTTTGTATTTGACATTGTGCCCATTTCTCTATCAGAACACAATTGCCACAAATCGACAGACCAACAATAGTCAATATCATTTTGCTGGCCACAAAGTAGAATTCAACAGCAGGATCAGGGTGTGGTTACAACACATAGTAGATTCTCACCATATTCAAGGACTGGTCTACCATATAAATGAACTAGACAGTCATCTAGAGTGCCTTAATTTTGTGTTTGGACCAGGAGGGGGAAATCTGGATTTTTTTCTCCTCCACTTACATAGTTAACAGTTTTGCATCCAGACTAGCATGATGAAAAGTCTTTACTCTTGCGGCAACAAAACACCAGTCACATGCAGTTTTGTTCACCAGTGCCCTAAAAGCTGTTAGTGCCTTTTCATACGGCAGTAAACTTCTGTGGGTGCCAACTGCATTACTCACTTAAGGTGCCAAAATAACTATGGTAAACAGTGACTATATGCCTTGTGGCAATCAATTTTTTAACATTGTGCAATTACTGCTCTAAATTCTTATCAACAGTTTTTTCTGCCTCCTTCCTCTTCTGTTAGTAGTTGCCATCTGCCTCTGTTTTATGGAATCTGCCTATTTTTTCAAAATTCACTTGGAAAATTTTTCTATCTCATCCACTTTACTTTTTAATTAAAGTTAAGTTCTTACCACATTTTTCGCAGTAACTTTTTCCCAGGAGTTTCTTTACTTGTCTTCATCTAAATTAATTAATTGCTTTAGTATTTAGCTTTCATGTTTGAGATATTAACTGCCTGCCTCACCTTCTTACTGAACACTTTGTCAGAATGCAGCCAACCTCTGAACTGCTCTGTGGATTCATCTTTACCAACTGCCATCAGCTAATGAAATTTACTGTTCCTCCAGAAGTATTGCCATGAATAGCACTGGATGTGATAACTGCTCTCCTCCAGCCTATGGTGTAACCATACTTCAGTGGTGGTACAATGTTATTCATTGTTGTGTACAGCAAAACTGCAGAATGTTTGGCAACATGGAAGGTGTCTGTCCCCTCTGGCACCATGGGTAAACAAATCTCATCTCCTTGCTTCACTATCATTTTTTCACATTGCACAGAGATGCCTTCCAACATGCTACACATTAATACTTTTTCTTCAATGTTCCTTTATTTTGTGTTTTTGCTGATTAAGGGTTTGGGACAATATTACCTGCCATCCCGTGTCTGTAAATATCATATTTAGTTTCTCTCCCAGTATTCTATATATGAGTTAATTTTCTGAAAAAGTACATTTTTTTGTTTTTGAAAGGTTTTTTTCTGTCCTTGATTCAATGGTTTCTGTTTCAGCTTTAGTAAGCAGACTCTTCTTTTCTGTCTCAAAATCACACATATTTAAGTTTCTACAAGACACCTGCAGTAAATAATTAATCTTCTGTAGTTTCAATATTGATTTGGTTGTATTATTTACCAGGTTATTACTTCAAAGTATAGAGGAGAATTTTATAAACTGATACAAACCTATAACTCTGGCTTTGTACTTGATGTTTCCCAGGTGCAGAACCACAGCCAAAAGTTTTATAATTTCCCAGACTTCATTCTCATTAAAATTTAAGACTTTCATAGCTGCTCTGACTACAGCAAAATCTTTGGCATCATCACGGCCTTCACAAGTTAGCGTGCCTCCCTTGAAATAGTAAATAAACAACAAGAATTGGTCAAAGTCAAGTATAGATACTGTATATGAGTCCAAGTCATAAGCCAAAGTTTTCTAGCAGGTGCAAAGGATGAGTAGTGAATAATCTTATTTTTGCCATCCTGAAACTTTATACTATATAAATGCCTAAAACTTCACACACTACTATTGATCAGTATTCCAGACAGTATTTTTTAAGCATCTCCACTACACAAAAAGAGTATACAAGAAATGGAAGAAAGAACAAGAAAATCTAATGGATAAGTAGTGAGATGGATTGCCAATAAAAAAAGGTTTGCATAAATGTGAATAATAGTTCATCGAAAGAGTGATTCATTTTTTAAATCATGTTAGTCCTCAACAAGTAAGCAAACAAACTACAGCTGGTGATGATGTGTATACTACAACAGTAGAACTACACATTTGATGAAGAAATGAGAGTGATAAAAGATTCAACTATTAATAAAAGGTAACAAACACAGTACATGAAGTAACTGTTACTTTTTTCCCCTCTCCATCTTAAATGCATGGCAATTTAAGAGACTGTTATGGTGTAACACTCTTTTAAATTGCATCTGCTTAAAAGAGGAAAACACATACTCAAAAATAATCAACTACTGCAGAAGATACTATAAGAATGTATTACAAAGAAAACATGGAATATATAAACATCTGTGATACATCATTATAATGCAAGTTAAATAATATAGAAAGAGTACAATATGTAATTTTAGTAATAGGTCATTCAGATAAATAAAATAATATGACCCATACATTTTGCCACCTTCATAATTTGATGCATGTTTCTTACATTACCAGTAACTGTAACTTAATTTGCATTGTGTTTAACTCTTCACATAGTAATAAACCACAGACAGAAATTGTTCATAATAATCAGTCAGCAACAGAAACAGACATAAACACATGGCATAATCCTTGCTTTCAGAATCAGAGTTTCCTTCATATAGCCTAACAATTTCCTCGGGCATCGTGGCAATTGTCATTTCTAGCAACTCTTAAAAAGCAAAATGTTATGGAAATAAATATGGTCATAGAAAGTCTGCAGTGGAATATAAGTAATGGAAAAAGTAAAGGTGACAAGTCACCAAATAGTTGAGACACTGAGCACAAACAAAACTAAAGACATTGCTGAGCTACTCAAAAATGTCCTCCTGCAGAGTTAACTAGTGCGAATAAAACAATGGAAAGTTCAGGATGGAATACCAATAATATGAAAAGGATAGATTGCCACTACTTATATATGTATAGCATTCTCATTCATTGTGCTTGTCTGTGACTCAACAAATTCTCTAAGCCATGACTAGCAGTCTATCCTTTCCATACTGTTGTAACACAGAATATACATACACACAAGAATACCTGCATGGTTACATGGTCCTGGCCATGAGAGGTTGTATCAGATAGAGGGGGTGAAGGAAGAAACAATACAGGACGGTTGGGAGAAAGTTGAAGGGAAGGATGGTTGATGGGTAGGAAGATGACACTCACCATTGGATCCTCCATCCAGAAACTATCTTCTCTGAACATGTAGATGTGACCTGACTGACTGGTATATGTCAGTTCAGCAGCAACTTGGTCAGCAAGAATGTTGAAATGAAATGTTCATTGTAAAATGAATAAATAGCACCAATGCATGGAATGGGAAACACACCTAAAATATCACAGAACCAACTCAGGGGTGATCTACTCCTCCACATACTGCCTGTTAAATGCCTCATTGATCTGTTGGTTCATTAAGTAGATTACATCAATTAAAAAGAAGCAAAAATTACAATTCACAAAACCACATTACATGCCTTCTGTCAGCTACTGTCCAGCTTCTGGCCCACTGAAGATGTGCAGCTTGATAAAGTTCTGTGAGCAACAGTGTTTTGCAAAGTATTTGTCTTCAAATGTCCATTTCATGCAGTTTCCTTCAAAATGTTCAGTCATAAAATGATAGAAATGGACCTGCATTCACTAAAAGCAGCAGATCCTGTCAGGTTTGAAACTAATTGTCATTGGATGTGCATGAGGCTCATCTTCAATCTCTGTCAGTTAACATCATTTTAGCACCACTTTTCTTACACCGTGTTACATGGTTGTAAGAAGTACATCATTCCTTGCAGATGTGATAGTTACCACATATGTTATTTCTCAAGTGAACATACCTTTTTCTCAACACAATCTATCATACAGGGATGAATGGATGCATTATTAGAAGGGTTTTTTAACCAGCTTCTAACACTGTATACTGATTTTGTGCTAAAATTTACTATTTGTAGCAAATTTTAATATAAAAGAAACTTTCAACTATCAGCTGTTGTGTAGAAGGGCATCATGGATGCCCACCTTCATACCCATTATTTTATGAAACTAACTTTAACAGGAATAAGAGATTCCCTTTACATATTATCTTATTACAAATACCATTTTATTTGTTTTCAGGTACTTATTAACTGGATAATTTGCATACAGCACTGTCATAATAAGCATGATCACTGTGGTACTCCATTATATCTGCCTACCACAGAAGCTGACTTTTCTAAATGAATATACTTTGTGAAACAACAAACATACAGGTGAACATAAAGTCTGGGAACACTTCCAATTATTTACTGCACAAGAACCAAACAATGTACAAATATTATACATATATCATTTTGAAGAGAAACCCTGAAAGCTTGTTTTTATGTATACTGCCGCAGCATAGTTTGGTAATTTGCCGATACTCAGCGTTAGTCGCAAACATAGACAGTTCAGGTGTGGAGTGAGGTTTCTGTGTGTTGGGCATGTTGCAGCAATGGCTGGTGCCTCAAATGAAATTGGACTCTCCATTCATCTTTCAACGAGATGGGGCTCCACCCCATTTTCATACTGAAGTTGGTGGGTGCCTGAACGTGAAGCTGTGGTATCAATGGATTGGCTGTGCTACAGAAGGGACGGCTGTTTCATGAAATGGCCTCTCCAATCACCAGATCTCACTCCATGTGACTTTCTTCTGTGGGGACACATTAAAGATCTGGTGTATGTACCGTCCCTACTACGTGATGTAGCAGAGCTGCAGGAGAGAATACAGGAAGCGATTGCCACAATCGACGATGCCATGCTGGGATGAGACAGGTATGGCAAGAATTCGATTACCAAATTGACATCTGCTGGGTCACACATGGTTCGCATATCAAACGTTTGTAAAAAAAACTTTCAGGGTTTCTCTTCAAAATGACATATGTATGATATCTCTACAATGTTTGGTTCTTGTGCAGTAAATAATTTAAAGTGTTCCCAGACTTTATGTACACCCTATATTTGTCATAGTTGCCATAAATTGTGATTTACATGCTGCTACTATGGCCTAAAATGCTTACTATAACTGAAAACATATGTTGAGTTAAAGTTATACATTATGTGGCCCTCCTGGCAATCTCTGATCTCTGTCTATTGCTTGGGTCCCTCATCTACTTTGATAAAACAACAGATCTGATGCCTTCCTACAAAGTGTGGTCATAGTCAAGTCGCCATAACTCCTTTCTGCCGTTCTGTCACATCCCATCTCATTACACTGATTCCATACAACCAACTGGCACATACATGCCACTTCCCTGTCACAACTTATGCCAGCATTGGAGGGTAACATGACTGACTGGTACAATTGCTACAACGTCTACAGTGCTGCAAAATGACCAGGGAGTGACCAGTACCATGTCCAATGAGCTTATCTACACGAATAAGCTAATCATTGCCAAAATATTCTAAGCTGAAAGAAATTTCTCTCTTTTTTTAGAAAATTATTGACAACTGTTACTCACCCCTGTGAGGTAACGATAATCTGCAGGTCCTCTGAGGTCAAGGCTTATCTTCTCATCAATTGTCAAACCAGCAAGCATTTCATAAAATATATGGTAATTACGTTCACCATTATTTTGTGAAACAATACGAGACTTTTCCAAAAGATACTGCTCAATTGCAGCACCTTCAATGACACATTCTTGGCTGAAATTGATGTTGATATATTTTCCAAATCTGGATGAATTGTCATTGCGTATTGTCTTGGCATTTCCAAAAGCTGAAATGATGATAAATTTTAATACATTAAATTTGTTACTGTCTCTGAAATTGCATTCATACCTTTAATCACACACTTGTTGTTTTAACTTTAAGAAGACAGAAATCATGAAATAACAAATGTTTACAGCAAACCATTATAGCAAAGGTATGTTATTGTCTGCAAATTTATTAAATCAATACTTTTTGTATTTTCTTTCCCTCATAAACTGTAAATTATAGTACTTGCAAGTCATTCAATTCACATGAAAAACGATAAGTATTGTGTTCTTAATTTTGTACAAAGAAACTTAAGCTCTCCAGTTTGCAATCCTATGTACTATTTTTATTAATGAACACGTCAGTTGGACTTTTGGAGTGCCATGACTATAAATCAGTTGCAGTTTTGTTTTTTAGTTGCTATTATGAAAGTTATTGAAAGTCATTGTTCCTAGAGTGTATCCCATCAAACAAGGTCCACTATTTTCATGATTTGGTAAATTTATTTTATTTTAGCTTTGTGGCTGGATGCTACCACATTCATTAGTTAACCTATGGGAAGGAAATGCTGTAAATCATGTAATCTTTGTTCTATGTTATCATGTTTCAATTATTTGAATACAATATTTTCTGAGGCAGAAATAGCAATAGCCCAGCATTTGCCTAAACAAGAAACTTAGGCCAGCCGGTGCACTAAACATGTGATCATTAATCTGTCACGCAGATTCAATTCTGGTCTGCCTCACCTCTCTGTCTCACATGTTACTCTATACAAGCAGGCTGAAAGTTGTTCAAAAAGTAATGCCTTCTAATTTCTCTAACAGCTAATTAACAAGAAAACAAAATGAATTATCCATATTTGGTGTAACATTTTGGAAGTAACTTTTCACTTCTCAATATAATCTCCATTATTTTAAACTGTTTTAATCCATCTTTGAAGAAGGGTATGAGGGTATGCATCCCAGGTAGCAAAAATCAGTGCCTCTACTTTTCATACACTTGCCCAAAGAAAATCCAGTCACCATTTCTTCAATATCGTGAGCACAATGAGCTTTGTTAGTGGCCTGAACAGATGGTACTCTGATGGCACTATGTCTGGAATATATTGCGAAAGTGGTAAGGCCTCTCCCCATTTTTGCTATCCTGCAACAGACTACGCATCATGTGTGGACCTTTATTGTCATAGACAAGTCTAGGAGTATCTAACGATGATGTTATGAAACACACTTTCACCAATATTATAAAGACAGTTTGCATTATTGTATTAAGCACTCAGGGCTTGCTTTTATGCTTTACCAGAGACCATAATTAAAGATAAGGTGTAATCATTTGCAGTCACATTGGACAAGGCAGTGGAAGAAGTTCAATGTAGGCATAATATAAAAGTATACATTTGTTATGCTTACGTGAAAGTCACTTTCATGGAGGCTATGAAACAAAATGTAAGTGAATGAGCCTTCCATGCAGACACCAACCAGAAATACATATTTTACTTATTTACATAAACCTCACAAAAATGTTTACAAAAAGCACATGATGTGTATAGGTGTAGAACTTGATTGGGCACAACTACACACCATACTCTAATGGTGGCAGGAAACATATCCTGTAACAGGATAAGCCCCTCAAGCATTCATGTAATAAGCAATTACATTACATTAGTACTTGTTACATAGATCATGAATATGACATTTCGTAACATGTCAGTTTAATATAAGTTTTCATTACACATTTTTTTTTCATTCCGACTTCATCATTCATGTACCTGTGAACATTTTATGACTAAAATGTAAATCACTGTGATAATATCTTTCTTCCTCAAATGTATTTTTCTTATATTTCTTTTGTTTTGTACTGCTGCTTCTGACAGTGTCAAAGATTTGTTTTGTTCATTCCACAACATACTGAGATATGAAACAGCCTTTCATATCATCAAATACAAAAATGATTAAAGCATAATGGTTTACATTTCCTGTTAATTCTGGTGAACTGAAAGCACATAATTTGCAATCATTGTTTTTCACTCAATAATCTTGAAAACAATTTGTATGTTTACCTAGCTTCTTGAACATTCAGAGAGCTTGTAATGAGGAAAACACTAAGGAAATGTGTGTATAAAGTGGAATACACATAGCAAAGTAGGAGATGAGAAGATGTGCAAAAGTGAGAGGGACTGTATCAGAAAATGCAGCAGCCCACAGCATCATTTTGCCACATCTCTCAGTGGTGGGTACTTAGACATGTGGGCTGACATTTGGCATTGTTTTTAGTGTTAATGCACTTATAGTGATATTCGCTGTTTTACCTTTTTCTATGAGTGACATACAGAAAGACAAAACATATTTAATGAATGAGCAAGAGAGAGGATACCATATACATGAATTTTCCAAGGGGTAATTTTTCAGGGCAAGAAACAGTGCATCCATGTGGAGTTTTCTCCAATACTGGCAGCTGGAAGGAGAAATAACAGCTACAACAACAAGAGTGGAACATAGAAAGTCAGCAAATTGAAGACCCCATAAAAAATTCTCTGAGCCTTTCTGATCAGAACACATCATACACCATACATCTGTTTTGTAACATGCACACTCTGTACTAGCAATAGCTACAAAATCTTCTTTGAAAAGAAGAGTAATGTAAATGAAAAGCCATGGGTTACTACATGGATAAATATATCTTGTAAACAGAAAAGGGAAATGTATCTTATACCTAGGAGGAGTAATGATCCAGAAACAGTGAAACATTATAAAAACTACTGCACTGTATAAAGAAAAGTTATTAAAAATTCCAGAAGTATGTGCATTATTTCTGAGATTAGCACATCTGATAATAAAATCAAAACAATTTGGAATATCGTTAAAAGGGAACCAGGGTAACTGAGAGCACAGGAAGACTGTATTTCTATCAGACTCAATGAAAACTTTGTTAACAAGAAGTCAGAAGAAGAAAAATTTAATAATAATTTTGTAAGTGTTGTAGAGAAAATGGGATCCAGCTATTCATTAGAAAATGCAAGGCAATATATGGAGGAGGCAATACCTATGCAGTTTGTTAAAACTGAACTTCAACCCACCTCTCCTACTGAAACTAAGAAAATAATAAAGTCACTCAAAAGTAAAAGTTCACATGGAATTGATGGCATTTCCAACAGAGTACTAAAAGCTTGTTCCAAACAGAGACATAGGATTCTCAGCCACATATGTAGTAGCTCACTGAAATGGGGCATTTTTCCAGACAGACTGAAATATGCTATTGTTAAACCATTTCATAAAAAACGGGATAGGTCTGATGCTAACAACTACTGCCCAATCTCACTTCTGACAGCTTTATCCAAAATTCTTGAAAAAGTAACATGTTCAAGAGTGGCATCACAACATCACATGTTTGTAAAAATAAAGTACTAACAAAATGTCAATTTAGTTTTCAGAAAGGCTTTTCAACAGAAAATGCTATATATGCTTTAACTGACCAAATATTAAATGCTTTGAATAACCAAATATCACCCATTCGGATGTTTTGTGATCTCTCAAAGGCTTTTGATTATGTGAATCATGAAAATTTAAGTATTGTGGTATGAGTGGGACAGTGAACAAATGGTTTAATTCATATTTAACTTGAAGAATGTAGAAAGTTGAAATTAACAGTATAGATAGTCTGCAAAAATTAGCAGAGTCCTCTAATTGGGGAGGTATCTAGTATGGTGTCCCACAGGATTCAGTCTTGGGTCCCTTATTGTTCTTAATATACAGTATATTAATGACTTGCCACTCTATATTCATGAAGATGCAAAACTAGTTCTTTTTGCTGATGACACAAGTATAGTAATCACACCCAACAAACAAGAATCAGTTTGAGAAAACACAGTATATACAAGTCTGTATAGTAAATGGCATAACACCATTGATAAATATAGACTAGGTACAGAAGTCTGTTGTTAAGGCAGCATATTCAACGTTACTGGATGTGCGTACTGATGAGAAATTAAATTGGAAGAAACACATTGATGGTCTACTGAAACGGTTAGGTTCAGCTACTTATGCAATTAGGGTTATTGCAAATTTTGGTGATAAGCATATCAGTTAATTAGCCTACTATACCTATTTTCATTCATTACTTTCACATAGCATCATAATTTGGGGTAATTCATTCTTAAGAGAAAAAGTATTCATTGCACAAAAGCATGTAATCAGAATAATAGCTGGAGCCCACCCAAAATCACCTTACAGACATTTATTTAAGGAACTCAAGATATTCACAGTACCTTCGCAATACTTATATTCACCTATAAAATGTATTATTAATAACCCGTCTCAATGCAAAAATAACAGTGAAGTCCATAGCTATAACATCTACATCTACATCCATACTCCGCAAGCCACCTGACGGTGAGGAAAGGTTGATCTTCTCTATTCCGAGTTAAAGCTGGCTTTGGCAGAGAAAGGGGTGAATGATGCTGACACAAAAATCTTTGGTATTCACCAAATAGCATTAAATGTCTGACAAATAGCCAACCAACATTTAAAAACAAATTAAAAGAATTTCTGAATGACAACTCCTTCTACTAAATAAATGAATTTTCAGATATGAAATAGTAACTGTACCAAGTATTAATGTTGTATGTATGTAAAAAGATCACAGGTTCGAATTTAACATATATGACCTCCCAAAAGGAACAACCTCAGCATTTCTTGAAGCAATTTAAGGAAACCACAAAGAACTTAAACCTGGATAACTGGATGAGGATTTGAAGATTGCTCCTATTGAATACAAGTTCAGCACCTCAGTGTACCACCTCACTTTCTAGTATATAACGAAGCAGAAGATGATGCATTACACATATAACACTGCTTTTAATTATTGAAACTTCTTACAGAAGCATATTAAGTGAGATAACACAACACAACTGTGGAGCATAACTGCAAGAAAACACATTACAACATCTTCTTATGCAACAAACAGAAATACTTTGCATTAAAGCAATATTCTGCTACTGAAATCTCGATAAACAATTACTTATTTTTAATAAAGTGTATGAACATACAGAAATATACTGTTATACAAAAGTTATAAACAACTTTTTTTTCTAGAATCTGCTTACCTTCCAACACTGGGTTTGCTTCCAAGATTTGCTGTTCAATCCAGGAATGTTTGCCACTTATAGCAGCTAGATATTGAAGAATTAATTTTGTGCTCTCTGTCTTGCCAGCACCACTTTCACCACTACAAGGAAAATGAACAAGTGAGATAAATGTAGAGCCACAGGAATGTACAGAGCAAACGCAGGAAATCCTATTGTCTAAAAATGCTATAACTGAAAAATGAAACTTTTTTTTAACTCGTCACCTGAAATTTGGTTTTAGTGTGTTTATTTAGAGATAAAGACAACATATTTTGAGTTAACTAAACTATCTGAAATAATTAACAAAATATATTTCTGACAGTCAACTGTTACTTTTTAACCAATTAGTAATCTGGAAACAGAATCATGAGTAGTACTCTTCACACACACATATCTCAATGAGCTGCCAAACTATGGGCAAAACAATAACTGCAGCCAATGCTTACATTAGCTTCCTTCTGCACCTACCACAAGTAGTTTGATTTAACTTAAGTGAATAATCTTTGCCCTTAATCTGAGTTTCCACAAGCAATCAAAGCGATGTCACTCAAGTAGTGTCATCAAAGATGCTTGTGAAAACATCTAAATTCCAGTCACATGATGCAACTTTTTGTCACGCCACTAAAAGTTAAAGCTGTTATAACTTTTTGATGCCACTTGCCTTCCTCATTTAACGGACTGCCAAAAACCTGTTTACATATTTGTCATGTATCACAACAGACAGGTAAAATTATGATTCACTGAAAACAGATTGAGACTCAGTTTGAAGCAGTGTCTTTTGTAAAGTTACATGCACAACAAATTTTACTTTCAGTAAAGCTTTTGTCATTATACTTCTTTCAAATGTATTAGAACATTTTTAAAATAAAAGTGAGCTAATTTGTGTGAGTTACACACACACACATCCAATACAAGAAATTCATCATGAAAGGTTTTTTGGTTACAGTTAATTTGTTGTTACTGTGATTCTAAACATTATATAAAGACATGATTACTTCATGCTGCATCATAACATCCCATGAGTCACAACAACAAAATAATAGTGTGTATATTAACAGAAGCATGATATTCCATATCTATATTCTATTTACAAACTTGCTGTCAGTTACATTTGGTTTTATCATTCATCTTATGAGCATTCAATAACAAATCTGTGTACTGAATCCAAACAACATTCGTATAAACTAATTCATACACTTCTTGTTTGTATCTAAATTACTTTGTAGATAAAAATACATAATTGACTAATTAATAGCAGAGACTTAGTTTTCCAATAGCTCATTTCATTCCTAAAATGGAGAAAATGAAAAATCTGCATGTAATTAAACCTCTCATTCAGTACAATTAGCTAATTCAGATGATAATAATCTGGTTATAAAAGCCAGACTCTACATATTTAGTGTAAGTTTCTGTTATTAGTGGGCACTTACTGACAGAATGAATGAGTGAATTTCTAGTTTTTAACTTGCATAAATGATGACACTTGTAATTTGTATACTGAATCTTCATGTATGTCAGCATATTCAATACCCAGTTGTATTGCACATCATTCACTTTTGAACACTTATGTTTTCTATTCCTTTTTCTTAGATTGTAAAGCAGCATTACTGCTGTAGCCCAGGTGATAACATTCAGACAAATTTATGCAATTTCGGCTGATGCCTTATTGAAAAACATGTCACACGAGTCCACGGTATCAAACAGTTTGAGTCATCATGCTACTTTCTGTGGTCTTATTTTAGTGGCATATGGGAACTCAGCTTTACAAATGCTTTTCCTCATGTCTATCAAATGTCTCTTAAGCAGGATCATTAGTTTCTTGCTCCTTCAGCATCTTTTAAGAAAGCGAAAACATTTTTGTTGAATTTGTTGCACATGGCTGCTAATAGAAAAGTAAGAAGCAGTAAATCAAGGCAGTGCCAACAGGTGTATATATTCATGTCATGCAGTCCGGGTGACTAGAAAGGAGAATGTCATCACTTTATTCCTGATTTCAATGATTGTAGTATACTGTTTATAGAGCAAAAAACTACCAGTTGCTTTGTTAGTCACACATAATTGTTGCAGCATAAGACTCAGCAACCATTCATGGCATATGCAGGCCAACTACCTACATAATTCTGCAGTTTGCTGCTGCAATAAAGCTCATATAGCATTCTGCATTTTGGCATGAATGAATCACTACATGCTCTGGAACCAAGCAGAATTTCCATAGCCGACTGCATGATGGGATATAATCTCCTTTCATAACATCCCAAGCTGGATTGAGTATATACACTTCCAACTCAGCCACAGCAGTATTCCATTGCTGCTGTGCATTCAGACACTACAGTATAAACATACCTGTCGTCAGCTCAATATGTGGCCCATCAGTTACGGTGTCATCAACTGGGCAAAGCCACTTGTCTATGAGCCTTCAGCTAGCCCTGATGGTTCCAGGCTTTGAACTGGATTTGCAGAGATGACGCAACCTAGTCGTGCCATCTCCTCACATTCTATCTAGTCTCCGAGGATCCTGTTTTCAAGTCAGGGCATTTGCACATTTGAGGCAGCTGCCTTGGACTGTGTACATTTTATATTAATCCAGCCATAAAGTTCACAGTACCAAGAAGCTGACCCCAAACTTGTGTCAGCAAGGCCACCATTGTTGCCAGCTGCTGTTATGCTGCCTCTGCGTTCTGCTGCCTTAGCATATTAATCAACTGCCTGCTAGCCACAGCCAACTCCTGGACTGTTCTCACTGACCTCTTGTATGAAAGCATCACATAATAAAGAATGTTATTGTTGAGTAAGCATTCATGCCTCCCCACATGCCATGGCACTGGCGAGCTTATTCCTTAGGCCCCCTGCTCCCACAGGCACACACACAGGCACTTTGGAGGCAGATGTGACCATCCTGCAACATTGGTTTCACCAGCTGAAACAATGGTATCAGCATAATGATCAGAGCACAATGTGATAGCTACATTTGGTGTCACAAGAGCCAGTAGAGGGTATAAGGGATCAGTTCTCATCTAGTATGTCAGTATCCATCCTAGATGCTAGTACCAATGACCCAATCTTTCCCCTTTTGAGTAAGGCAAGAGAAAGTGTACTTAGAAAAGCTGTTGACAGCTGATAAGCTGGGATGTTGGTTGCAGGAACAGATTTTGCATTTGGCCAAATTATGTTATGTGGATAATGCAAAAAGGTACAGAATGTATCATGAGGAGCTAAGAAGTGCAAAAATAGTTGAAATTCTGAAAGCAAGCAAAGTACAGTAATAAAGGAGAAAAAATAATTCTAAGTATTATAGGGAATGGCTGAATAATGTGTCACAAAAACCAGGGAAGTCCATTGAAAACTTTGGAGACAGGACTCAAAAGGTGGATGTCAATACAGACAGTTTGACAGAAAACAATTATACTAACAATGCCCTTCTGGAAGAGGCACAACAGAGGGCTCTGGATACATTTCTGTGTCAAGAAAAGTATGGGCAGAGATCTCTAAGAACTCAGCTGAAGCCATAGTGACTGTAATGGCCTTAGAGAAGATAGATCTACTGACTAGGCTTTGGGATAGAAAATAAATTTTCACCACATGTGTTAAATGTTACAGGTGTGGATGAATGAGCCACATATGTAATGTATACCATGAACCACAGTGTATACATAGGGGCAAATAGGGGAACCAGGTGGGATTGCAGATGAAAGCCTAATAGGAGACATGATGCATGGACACAGGATGTTAAACAACTCTGTTAAACAACAATGGCAGCTCAGAGCAGCCACATGGCATTCCTGTCAATATAAACACAGCCAAAATGAGTGCACTGGCAGAATTTTGCTTACATAGCTTAATGTATGAAAGGCAGCACAAGATTTTATTGGACACAGGTAGGTGTCCTCAGGAGGTTTAAAAGAAAGTTAGACCCACTATGATGTAAGTTAAGTGGAATGGGTGGAAATGTGGTGCATTCCCTGGGCTCAGTAGTGTGGAGATTTTGGATTGAGGAAAAAAGTCACTGCACACATGGCCACAAATGGTCATTTTGCACAAATATGTATTGTAAGGTCAGGAAAACCACAGTTGATAAGTTTAGGGACTAATCTGATGGTAAATGTATTATGTGTATTGGTGCCACTACAGCAAACTGATGAATTGGATCAAATATAATGTTTCATATGCGGTAGTGTTCTACACATAAAGGAGTTGACTATATGCAGGTAGTGCCTGATGGGTGGGACAGATAATTTTAGAGTACAAACATGGAATTGTCCAAGAACTGATAGTTGCCAGTTTTAAGATTTTGGAGGGAGGTGATTTAGATAGAGCAAATTCAGACCTTAAACCTAAGCAGGCTGCTAGTTTAGCTGCATTACAGGAGAAGATAGTAGACATGGAAGGAGCAGAAATGATAGTAATGGAGCAGTTATTGTTAGAATATGAGAATCTGCTGAATCATCATGGGTCTTTGCCACCATTTCACCTGCAACCAGTAAGGGAATAATTTAGTAACCAACACTTACGAGATGTATTATCATGAAAGTGCCAATCCTTGGGGAGTCTTGTGTGACCATCATGAAGAAAAGTGTAGATAGAATGAAGGCATATTGTTTTTGTTGTGATTATTGGTACCTTAACAAGCATACAGTTACAGCTTCTTCTCCAGTTCCAAATCCACACATCAAAAAAAGTTTTGCATCACCATGGTTCTGAGAGTTCCGGGACCTGTACAGAAAATTGGAATGGAGATCAACATAAACTTCATTTCTGCCCTTTTCATTGCTCATGAAAACCACACAATGGATGTTGTACCACCGACAGCAAGACCTTCAGAGGTGGTGGTCCAGATTGCTGTACACACTGGTACCTCTAATACCCCATAGCACATCCTCTTTCATTGATGCATACCTGTATTCATTGTGGCACACTATCCACAAGTTCATCAAGGCACTGTTGGTCCTTAGTGTCCCACTCCTCAATGGCAATTTGGTGTAGATTCCTCTGAGTGGTTGGTGGGTCACATCATCCATAAACAGCCCTTTTCAATCTATCTCAGGCATGATCGATAGGGTTCATGTTTGGAGACCATGTTGGCCACTCTAGTCAAGTGATGTCATTATCCTGCAGGATGTCATTCACAAGATGTGCACAATGGGGGCGCGAATTGTCATCCATGAAGATGAATGCCTTGCCAGTCTGCTGCCAATATGGTCGCACTTTCAGTCAGAGGATGGCAGTCACATATTGTACAGCCATTACAGCTCCTTCCGTTACCACCAGAGGCATACGTCGGCCCCACATAATTCCACCCTAAAACAGCAGGGAACATCCACCTTGCTGCACTCACTGGACAGTGTGTCTAAGGCTTTCAGACTGACAGATTATCTGGTTGAAGGCATATGCGACACTCAACAGTGAGGAGAACATGATGCCAATCCCGAGCAGTCCATTCAGCATGTTGTTGGGCCCATCTGTACCATGCTACATGGTGGCATGGTTGCGAAGATGGAGCTCCCCATGGATGTCAGGAGTGAAGTTGCACATAATGCAGCCTATTGCACACAGTTTGAATCCTAACACGACGTCCTGTGGCTGCACAAAAGGCATTAGTCAACTTGGTGGTGTTGGTGTCAGGGTTCCCCCAAGCCATAATATGCAGGTAGTGGCTATCCACTGTAGTAGTAGCCCTTGGGCGGCCTGAGTGAGGCATGTCATTGACAGTTACTGTATCTCTGTATCTCCTCCATGTCCAAACAACATGGCTTTGGTTCACTCCAAGACACCTGGACATTTCCCTTGTTGAGAGCCCTTCCTGGCACAAAGTAACAAAGTGGATTCAATTGAACCATGGTATTGACCATCTAGGCATGGTTGAACTACAGATGACACGAGCTGTGTACCTCCTTTCTGGTGGAATGGCAGGAACTGATTGGCTGTCGGACCCCCTCCGTCTGTCTAATAGGCGCTGCTCATGCAAGGTTGTTTACATCTTTGGGCAGGTTTAGTGGCATCTCTGAACAGTGAAAGGGACTGTGTCTATGATACAATATCCACAGACAACATCTGTCTTCAAGAGTTCTGGAAACCGGGGTGTTGCAAAACGTTTTTTGATATGTCTATAATAGAAAAATTTGGATAATCTTGGGCATTGTAGATCTTTTCCTACCATGGTTCTGTGGAGCACTTATCGTCAGATAGAAATAACAGCGTAGCAACAGAGAATCACACAAAGACAGCATTTACAGTCCCATCAGGACATTATCAATATCAGCATATGCCAATTGGTTTAAAAAAATGCCCTGGTGGCATTTCAGTACCTCTTAGAAGCAGTTTTGGGGAACTGAAACCCAGGCAATTTATGGCATATTTAGATGATGTATCTGTCTTTGGGAAGAACATGGAAGAACATGTATTGTTGCTAAGGATAGTCTATAAGTGATTATGCATGACACACCTAACAGTCAGTATAGAAAGTGTCACTTTCCACTGGAAGAAGTACAGTATTTAGGACATGTACTTAGTCTCATTGGAGAGCCCAGGATAATAAAAGCTGTGCACATTGTTTTGGTACAATGTAGAGAAAAAGAGTTGCGGTCTTTCTTGGCTCTAGCAAATTATCATTGGAAGTATGTACTGAAATCACTCATCTATTGAAGAAAGGACCAAAGTTTCACTGGTCAGCAAAGCACAAAGATGTGCCCATTTGGTTGAACTAACTGTTAATAAAAGGACCAACTGGTGGAAGAAAAGTTGTGAGGGCAGGTTGTGAGTCATGCTTGGGTAGCTCAGTCAGCAGAGAACTTAACTGTGTTGGGCAAAGGTCCCAGGTTTGAGTCCTGGCTGCACACAGTTTTAATCCACCAGAAAGTTTCAGATCAGTGCACATGCCACTGCAGAGAGAAGATTCATTCTGAACTGACAATCATGGAAGGAAATTGGTACTGTAGTGTGACTTGAGCAATCAAGTTAAGACAGGATTTGGGTGGGGCACAGCATACAGTTTCTTATGCCTCACAATGAATGAGCAGAGTGGAAAATAACTGCCCTGTGGTGGAGAAAGAAATAATACATCTTATATATAGAATGATGTATTTCTGGTGTTATCTTTATGACAGAAAATTTAAAGGCATAATGGATCATGCATCACTGAAGCAGCTATTGGGTCTGAAAGATTGTTTGAGCCAGTTAACACACCGGGTGGTAAATCTCATTAATTTGATTTTTAAGCAATTCATTGATCTGGCAAATCACATGGAAATGCACATGGGCTGAGTCGGAAAGACTGTGCAATACAACAAGTATGTTTCACCATTGCGGAGTGGCAGAGGTGCAAGCTGCTTACAAAGATTGCAAGCTGTTTGTAATGCAACCTTGATTCTTTGTGCACAATGGTGTGTTACATAAACAAACAAAAGTTGGGCCTTATACTGCATTACCAGCTGCATTGCAAAATGAAGTTTTAAAGCAGGTGCATGATCATGTGTTAACAGGGCATAGAGGATGTAGAACAGCAGAACAATATGTAGAGAAACAATACTGATAGTGAACATGTAAGCAGGGTGTAGAACAGTATGTAAAGAACTGTGTACCCCCCCCCCCCCCCCTGCAAAAAAAAAAAAAAAAAAAAAAAAAAAAAAAAAAAAAAAAAAAAAAAAAAGAGAGAGAGAGAGAGAGAGAGAGAGAGAGAGAGAGAGAGAGAGAGAGAGAGAGAGAGAGAGAAGAAAAAAAGCTGAATAATTTAGTCATTAGTGTATTCTGATTTCTGAGACTACTGAAGGCCAGAGAACCACTGGATATAACTGGTTCAGAAATCTTAAGTGCTTTTGGGCAGGCACAACATAGAAATGATAGCATTCTGTATCAACAATATGTCACATTGGCATGAGCCATGGTTAGTAATTATCTGTTAAATTTTGGTATCTACTGCAGAGATGTTGATTATAGAACAAGCTATTAACTTCTTGTCACGGCTGATAAAGTAACTTTATCATTTATTATGAATTCCTAAATTAAGAGCATGCTTGTTAAACTTGCAAGCAAATGGCAGAATGGAACAGATTAACCAATGATATGGAAGTGCTGAGTCACTATTTCAGCAGTCATTATAATGATTGGGATATGCTGCTACATTACATAGTTGGTGCATACAAATCAAAAATTCATAAGAGTTGGAGTCTATCACTGTACAAGGTTAGTGTATGGATGGAAGCTGCCACACCCATTTAACATTATGAAAACCAGAGTGCAGAAATTTGTGAAAATCTTATAGACAGTATGGTGCCAAGTGCAAAAAGCAAATATGGAGGAATGACTGAGTCAATGGAATGTCCAAATTCCCTACATACTATGGAATGTAACACACACACACACACACACACACACACACACACACACACACACAAAACGGTGAGTAGCAACTATCCTTTTCATAATATTGTTTCATACATACATCATAGGCTAGTGAGTGACGCTGATGAGCCCCAACACCCTAAAGGAAAAAACTAAAAATTTTATGCTAGTTATCAAGGTCTAGCAGACCTTGCTGGGAAATACAAAATTATGATCTCCTTCATGAACAATAGTCATCCACATTGGGGGCACATTCAATCCTTTCAGATCTACCCGATAGCTTTACCACCATTATCAGTGTTGGTCAAAAAAAAAAAAAAAAAAGACAAGGAAGGGATAAAAAAAGTGGCATGAGAAAGTGAGCAAGACATTCATAGACAGTCTATGTGTACCTTGGTATATGATCAAGAGCTAGGTGACAGAAAAGAGAGAAGGTTAAAGATACTAACAAGAGACATAAATCCTGTGAAGTATGCCTGTATTCCATGAATTCAAACTTTAGGGAAATATGTACATATTAGAACAAAGGAGACTCTGATAATTGCATTGGATAAGAAGAGCGACATGCTGATGGCAGCAGAAGAGCTGTGCCAATGCCAGGGAACAGATTATGGGATGCCCCTCTATAGTAGTCCAAGCTGTCATTGGGACATGAGAAATGGAGCTATTTCTCAAGAGAACAGACTCAGGAAGATGTTCACTAGACATCCCTACAACCTACCTATATTTTCAGGAAGCAGGGCCCTCTGGAGTGCTCAGCAGATGGTTCAGTTGTAGCTACCCCAACCTACTACAAGCAAGAGAAATTGGGCAATCAGAGTTATCGAACAGTAGGATACTGCTAAACAGGAAATGAAGTGAATGATCATTCCAGCCCACAGTGACAATAAAAGGGACTACAGCTCTGAACCCAATTTGTCCTCCGCTGAATCTACCCAGTAACCCTTTCAAAATAGTGCCAGCAAAGAACCTAATTTACCTGAATAATGCCTTTAATTCCACCATATTTAGCCCCTTCGACAAACTCTTAGCAGGACAGAAGGGGCACATCAGTGCAGAAGAGTTGTTCCAGGATATTCAACAATACTGTAGCAGGTGAAATGAAATGAGCATATGGCATCGTTGGCCAGCAGGCCCCATTCGGGGAAGTTCAGCCGCCAAGTGCAAGTCTTATTTCATTCGATGCCACATTGGGAGATTTGCGTGTCAGTGACGGGGATGAAATGATGAAGAGGACAACACAACACCCAGTCTACGAGAGGAGAAAATCTCTAATACTGCTGGGAATCGAAACCAGGTCCACTTTCATGGGAGGCAAGCATGGAACCACCCAGCTAAGCAGGTGAACACTGCAGCAGGTACCAGAACTGACTCATGGTAATGGGAATTTGGTCCTCAGTAACTTTCTCAGTCATTATTGTCCCTTGTACAACCCATTTCTATGATTGGCAGAGAGCCATTAATCCACACAATCTCACAGTCCATGGTCGTCCCTTGTACAGCTTATGACTATCATTGCAGAGAGACATTAAACCAACCAGTCTCCCTTCCATTGCCTATCAGCCTGATGAATCAAGTGTACACTTTGAACAAAGTGATGAAATATCAGGGGTGTACCGGTCACAATAAACCGTATGATGGAGTGTTTCAGGAAGGAGAATAGAAAATTAGTAAAGTGTAAGTAATGGTGGAACAGAAATGCACCATATAAGCAGGGGAAAATAAATTTAGACACATTATTTTAGTAGTTCACAAGTTCAACAGCAGCCCACAACTCAGAGGACTGAATTCTCCAAGGGGAGAGGAAATGTGGCATCAGCCTCAGGCAGTCCATTGTAACCAGCCAAGGGGTGTGCAGGCCAGCAACCTACATAACTCCAAAGCTGGAGGCTGCAAAACACTGTTGTAGCATTCTGCAATGAAGCATTCCACCATGAGCAGTGGATTAGACTGCTGCATGCTGTAGCAGCAGTTCCCCAGCTAGCAATGTGACGAGATTCTGCTCTCACCATAAAACACCCAGCTGGAGTGAATATAAATACTCCCACAAATACTCTTCTCGGATTTGTCACCAGATCATATTGTGCAAATCCTACAATATTTCATTGACACAACTGCTTTACATCTTCGGGTGGTGGTAGATGCTTTTGTAACTGCTACAAGAAGCGACTGATGATAATCACATGACGGTATCAAAATTTATCAGACGATGAGTGGGCAATACAAGAGCACAGAAAGATGCTCAGAGTTGGCAGAAAGCAGCACTCACAGTACTCCCTGCCAGGAGCTGCAGAAAGGCCTTCCATGCATGTGCTGTGGACAAAGACTGTACTGTCGGACACTCCTGTGATTAAAAGCTGAATTAAACCTCAGCAATGCACTGCATCAAACCATGAATCAGAAGTTCTTCTGTTTTAATTTAATGGCAGCCAGTGTTGGATTCTAGGCAGCAGTGTATGCCATATGGATATGTATGGTCTCCTAAATAACACAGTCCCAGAAAGATGATGCTGAGGACAAAACTTCTGTCTTCCCATAAAACATGTGATGCCCTGTGTCAAAGAAATGCACCACTACAGCTGATTTATCAGGTTGCCCAAGGTGTGTATGACAATGGTGTTCAGCACAATGTTTGGAATGTCTGCCCAGTATAAGATTTACCACAATGGCTTGGGACCTTATAGACACAACATTTCCTATGGCCAAGATCATCTTTGACTGAACAAATAAATCGACAATTTTGCTGGTGGCGAAAAAACACACTTGATGTCATGTCTCTTGAGGATGCTTTCTATTCTTGATGACATGCCACCAGAATAGAGCAAGAATGCTGTTACAGTGAGTGCTTCTGCATCTTCATTTACATCCCTGCTCTGAATTTGTGTAGAATGGAATGCAATATTAGATTTTGAAACAACATATCAGAAATAAAAAATGGAAAACATGTATAGCTTACACAGACCGATTAACTCAGAGTTACATAAAGAACTCTACAAGCAGTACAAACATAAGTACTGCAAAGAAGTCAGGAGATTAAAATCAGGCAGAATCAGCCAACAGATATGAGGTTCAGATAACATTTCATAGACAAAATTAGAAACAATGAAGCACAAACTAAAATTCATAATGTACAATTAACTGTGAGTAATGAAGATATCTCTGATTCTCTTCTAGTCACCAATATTTGTATTAATTAAATCATAGATCCTGTCAAAAATGATGTCTCTATGAAACATGATATACAGCACTAATTTGAGTCCTGTATCAAACAGAACTGCAGTACACAACCCACAGTAAGGCCGGTATTACATCATTAAATTCCTTTGTCAAATATCTTTGTCAAAAATCTTAGTCAAAGATATTTGATGGTGTAATAGGAAACTTTGTCAAATGTCGTCCAATATTTGATCAAATCTAGGGCCTCGCTGTAGATTTGATCAAAGAAGTCACTTGTCTTCTGTTCACTGCAGTGTGACATGTTAGATGTTACCACATGCAGCGCTAGCATCGCTGCAGTGTTCTGTCGTCTGTAGTGTTTTTATAAACATTGCCGGTAAATACAATTGGTGTGTGCCAACAACTACAAAATTAATAGAGATGTAGGAAGCTGATGAGGTGCTTTACAATGTGAGGCACCCTGAATACAAAAACAGATTAAGAAGATTGGAGACCTGGCCTAACCTAACCTAACCCTCTCCTGTGGCAAGGAATCGGAGTGTTACAGTGAGCCTGTGTAATGCAGATGTAGCAGTTTACAAGTGAATATTGTGCTTTGTGATATGAGGATACACTTCACTGAGCACATACGGAAATGTGTGCTCATCCATTCTTAAGTAATTGATGTACGACTTGAAGTCCTCCACTATAAGCTCACGTAACAGGTTTTGTTGAATGCTTTTATTGTGTCATTGTAAAACCCATGGCTTCACCCAGGTATGTTTCCTTTTTTCCCCTGCTTCTCTTCCACATGTACACATAGTGCAACTGTGGCACATGCAACTGCTGCAGTTAACAACAAGTTGTTGTTGTCAGCCATCTTGAACTTTGACGAAAAATATGATGACAGAGTAATACCCCTTCTAGAGCTACGTCAAAGATCTTTGACAAATATATTTGATGGAATATTTGATCACATCTTTGATCAAATCTTTGACAAATAAATTTGATAGTGTAATACCGGCCTAAGCACATATGACATTCTTCACTTACTGATAACCTCAAAAACAAAAAATCTGCAGTATTGGATGAAATTTCTCCATATCTTTTGAATAAATGCAAAAATGCACTAATGAAACCACTAGTTCATCTAATAAACAGTGTTTTTGAAGATGGTGTGTTCCCTGATAAACTGAAACTTTCTGTAGTGAAACCAATATACAAAAAGGGGGAAACAAAGCATGTACAGAACTACAGACTAATTGCCCTAATCTCAACTTTCACCAAACTGACAGAGAAAATAATATTTTAAAAAAATCTTGGAATATTATAACAATGCTGACACATTAAGTGATTTCCAGCATGGTTTCAGAGGAGGTCCAAGTATCATGTCAGCAGCAGTATGATTTATCCATAATGTACTCGAAAAAATAAATGAAAAATCCCAAATAGCAGGAGTATTCCTGGACCTCTCAAGAGCTTTTGATAGAGTACATCATGACATGCTCTTATAAAAAATTGTGAAGAGTGGTGTCATTGGAAAACTCATGCAATTGCTAGAAACATATTTAAAGGATAGACAACAGTGCACAGAGATTATGTACTCTAATAGAGAAATACTGGAGAGGAGAAGGTCAAGTATAAGAACTACACATTTTAGTGTTTCTCAGGGCTCCATTTTAGGTCCAGTCCTATTCATATGCTATGTAAATGATGTGCCAAGTTGTCTTGACAATAAGTAATTCATCACTATGTATGCAGACAATACATGTTGTGTCTGGTTTGCAGACAATGAGCTCAGCCTAGTTGAAGAGATACATAAGTTGATTGAAAAGGCAAGAGCTCACTTTGAAAGAGAGAACCTAAAATTAAACATAGAAAACACTAACCAAGTGTTCCAAACAGACAAAATACTGCAGTTGATGAAATTCAACCAAAAACCTGTACATATTGTAAATTCTTGGGTTTATGCATAAATGAGCAACTTTCATGGAAGCAGCAAGCTGATTATGTCTGTAAAAAAATAACATGCAGTCTATTGGTATTAAGAAGATTATCTCCATATCTTAATTCTGAAACCCTAAGGACTGTATATTATGGACTAGTGTATTCTTTCTTGTCCTACGGATTAGCACTGTGGGATGGGACATGCCAAACTAACATGAAAAGAGTTTTCATACTGCAGAGCAAGCCTTGAGGATCATAGCAAAAGTAAAACCAGGAACTTCTTACAAACCCTATTCATTAAACACAATATTCTCACAGTTTACACCATGTATATACTAGAAACTATAATGTTAGCAAAAATAGACACAAAGATCACAAAAAGAAACATGGATATTTACAACTATGAAACAAGGCATATGGTTAACAGAAGATTAACTTTAACAGCTGACAACCATGCCTCCATCCTTGCTACCCTCCCTGTTTTCCTTTCCCTGTTGCTTCATAACCTGGGTTGTGAGTAACTAAATCCACTTTCCCTTCTTCCCTTTCTTTCCCCTCGCTCCTCCCTGATGAAGGAACATTTATTCCAAAAGCTAGGAACTTAAATTTTCGGTTGTTTTTTGTGTATCTATCAGCTGTACAGAGCTGAGGTAAGTACTGGCCAGCCCCTCTATCTCTTTGTTAATGTAATAAGAAACAAAGTAAACTAAAAAACTGTTATTGCAAAAACTTTATACTTAGTTGAAAATGCACATACATGTAAAATTACATGTTACAACCAATAAATTGAATTGAATTGAATTGATATGATATGTCTATGACAATAACCATTCTGTTGGAACACTGTTCTTAGATGATGCAGTTCACCAGATAGACTATCGGCATCTGAGACCACAAGTGCCTATGTACCAAAGAATATAAGACACTACTGCACTGTGCAGGATGATGACCGCTTGTGGCCAGCAAATACAATTCTGTGTGAGTTGGTTTGCAGTAGACACTATGGCCCAGTGTACCATCAGCTTTTCTTATAACCATAACATGCAGGAATGGTAAGATTCCACCTTTCTCCACTTCCATGGTGAACTGTATATTCATATGGAGTGAGTTAAAATGCTGGAGAGACATAGGTAATATCCCTATTCCATGGAGCCATACCACAAATGTATTGTCTACATGCCATCAGAAGCGGGGACATTGGACACTTGCCGACAGCAGTGCATTTTCCTCAAAGTCTTCCATAAAATACTGTGGGGTTTGCACTATATGATCCAGTGACAAACCTGAGAAGTGTATTTGCAAGAGCTCCATCAGGAAAACCTGAAAAGTCACATGTAATTACTCACATTTCAGATGGATGTAGCACTTCCATTGGTAGGCTGCATTCAGCCAGCACAGTCCCTGAGTCAATCATCCATCAAATGTGTGGCCTAGCAGCTACAAGCTGTCATCAACTGGTCTATGAGCTATCAGATGACCCTGAAGGATCTCCGAGAGTTCAAATCAGGGCATCTGCACACCACTGCCAGCTGCCTTGGGCCATGGGCAGTTTACACCTGCCCAGCCATCTAAGCGATCTACAATGTGGACCTCTCACCACACGTGTCTCAAAAAGGACATTGTCATCACCAGCCACTAATCTGCTGCACAGCATACCCACTCATTGATCATTAACTGCAGCTGGCTCCAAGACCACTGTCATTGAACTCCTATATGGAAACACTGAGTAATAAAGATGTGGTTGTTGAGAAAGGATTCTTGATTTCACACTTGCTTCAGTCCTGGAAGATCCCATCCCATAGCTCCCCACACATGCCATTTGGAGACAAGCATGGCCACCCTGCAAAAATGATGTCAGCAGAGCGGTCATGGGACAACTTGACCACAACACCCCAGTGTCCTACATCACAGGAATGGGGGTACCAAAGGTTTCCATTTCCTAGTGGTCCAACCAGTATAAGTCAAACAACAACTGATATGAACGAACTGAAAGAAGAAGAAGGAAAAGTAGGCTAGACAATTATCAAAACCATAAAAAATGAGTAGCATATTAGAATATCAAAGCAGAATATCCTCATCACAGGTAATGAGCGGAATCACTGTTGAGGATATATGTGCAGGCCAAAAACAGTGGCATACAAAGCCATTTAACCATCTACCTTTTACAAAGTATTTCCTCAGTCACAAAGAAACCAGTTTCTCTTATAAATTCTTCTACACTGAGTGACTCCTCTCCTCTAGACTCAGAAATATGTTCTTGAATCTTTCCATAGCTACACAAATTTCTCATACTTCATTACATAAAAGTGCAGTAGTTTACCTGATTACAATACATTGGTTTCGACCAAATTTTGCCATGTCCGTATAGCTACTGTCACCAATAGCAAATATATGGGGTGGCTTATCACCCACTTTCTGTCCCTTGTACTCCTTGACATAATCTCCTGTGTATATAGGTAGTGGCTGGTATGGGTTGACTGCCACAAGAATTGACCCAGTGTATGTCTGAAAAACAGAAAATTTCATCTGTTTCATAACAACATAGAAAATAAACAATCCATATGCATCACTCAATGAAGCACAAAAACTTGGAAAGCAAGAGGAATGTGGGAGTGAGGACAACACAAAAACAGAAAAGCCAGCTAAAAATTAATGTTGCTTTTTATTCTTTTCTGCAAATCACAGGGAATCTTTACTGAATGATTAAGAAGTACAGCATTCCCATGTTCTCATCCTTTAGCCTCTACTATGAGCCTTCATTGGTGGCAAGTTAGTGACAACACCTTGATCTGTTTATTCACATAAAAGCTAAAGGAAAATGTCAGCCTAAAAACTATGAGAAATCCTACTGGTATGGATATATTTAAACAAAATATGAATAAATACAGGGTGATTCAGAATGAGGAGGGAAACAACAAATGTCTCAGTTAATTAATAGAGCATTATAAAATCATAAACAGCCGACCAGTTGCAATGGATAAAGAAATTCCTTACCTAGGTTTTTACAAACATAAATTTGTCTTCTTCAGAAGGTAGCAATTTTTCATTAGTAAGGACTAATGTACCACACTGTTTTTACAATTGTCGGCATAGATCCATGTGTCAAAAATAAAATATAGCCCTAGAATTAGGGTTTGTCATGTAAATATAAAATAGCTCATGGATCTAGCAGAGCTCACAACCAACTATTTTATTTTTGACACATGGATCTATGCTGACAATTGTAAAAACGGCAATGGTACATTAGTCCTTACTAATGTAAAATTGCTACCTTCTGAAGAAGACAAATTTATCTTTGTCGAAACCTAGATAAGGAATTTCTTTATCCATTGCAACTGGTCGGCTGTTTACAACTTTATTACATGAAATCATTGCTGTTGTGCAACTATGTGTAAAATAGAGCATTAGTTAGAAATAAATTTCAAATTCCAGTACCCAGATAGCTTGACCATAAAAGAAAGACATAAGCAAAATTATCAACAACATTTTATACATCTGCAGACAAAGGCAGACTACGCCATACAAAGATGGAGTTCTAGGCACCAAATGTGACTCATATCACAGTTATTCCATGAACTGCATTATCCAGAGAGAAGATTAAGTCAAAAATGTACTTTGAACTCTCCTTAGTCAGCTGCACTGAGTCTATACTGAAATTACTTTGTCTTTTTAGTCCATAAACAGTCACAGCTCATTCTCAGTTTTTATATCATTCTTTCCTCTCCAGTTATTCTTTTTGCAAATTATGCAAAATTATTATATATTTTTATTCATTATCTGTTTTTCCTTATTCCATCACATCCTATTCTTAGATCTATTGCTAGTCATTTTTCTGTGCAACTTTCTTGTTTCTGTTTCCACTTATTAGTTCCCTTTTTTTCCACCTTGTTATTACAGATCACTTTAAGGTCCTACATCTGCTCCTCTGTGTGCCTCCATAATCTATCTGATTAGTTCATCCCTGCAGTCACTCTGATATTCTTTCTGAAATATGTCATCACATTTTGCTAATCTCCCACATGTTTCAAAGCTAAATGAGATAAAATATGTTGTTTTATTACAGAGGAAGGATTTACAGGTGCAGTAAGTTACACCAAAAAAGGTTCTTTTTTCTTGCGGATCACACACTGCTGAGCAGTATTCAAGCATTGGGCGAACAAGCGTACTGTAACCTACTTCCTTTGTTGTCTGATTGCATTTCCTTAGGATTCTTCCAATGAATCTCAGTCTGGCATCTGCTTTACTGACAATCAACTTTATATGATCATTCCATTTTAAATCACTCCTAATGCGTACTCCAGATAATTTATGGAATTAACTGCTTCCAGTTGCTGACCTGCTATTTTATAGCTAAATGATAAGGGACCTATCTTTCTATGTATTCGTATCACATTACACTTGTCTACATTGAGATTCAATTGCCATTCCGTGCACCATGCGTCAATTCGCTGCAGATCCTCCTGCATTTCAGTACAATTTTCCATTGTTGCAACCTCTCGATACACCACAGCATCATCTGCAAAAAGCCTCAGTGAACTTCGGATGTCATCCACAACTGAACTTTATCTGGCAGCAAGATGGTGCACAGCCTCACTGGCAGAATGCAGTATGCAACTGCTTAATCGACATTATACTCGACCACTAGATTGCCTGCAAGGAGCCATGTGACAGAGCTTGTTTCACATAGGCTCAATATTTGTCTGAACTGACACCATACGATTTTATCTTTTGGCTTCATAAGGGATCGAGTGTATGTGCCTCCATTAACAATTAATCTACCCAACTTAAGAAAAGGAACTGAAGCAGTTATTGTAACAATTACTCCTGACACACTGATCAATGTTTGAGAATAACTCACCTATCGAATGGATGTGTGTCATGTGACAACTGGTGCTCACATTCAACACTTGTATGAAGACCGAGTTTTTCTATCATTTCAAGTACTGTTTATAATTGTAATTTAAATGAAATAAATGCTACAAAGCCTTATAATCCCTGTATCCATTTTGACACATCTTGTATCATGATCATGAATTGCCTTGTTTCTGGAGGGAAAAAAAATATTGGTAACAGCAGGCAACATTACTGAATATATGTCCTGTGAAACAGTTGTCAAATTAGCAGAGCAATTGGAGTGGTCTCTGCCCTATGAATAACAACATAACTCAGGTACTACACTTCAGTATTCTTTAGATGTTCTTTTTGTAAGCCAAGTATCCATCCACATTCCCCCCAACCAAACAAAAAGAAAACAAGTAAATTATGTAACTGTCTAGTGTCCAGAAATCTACAGAATAAATTACTTTCTTCATCTAAATCGCTTATAGCTGTACTACTCCTTACTGCAAATTTAGTTGAATTAAGGTGTCTCATTATCTAGAACAAAGCTTTTGAATTCAGTTGTAAGATATTCATAATCCCATGGACAGAAAGCTGTCTACTTCTCGAGTTTGAGTACTTGGATGAGTACATTATAGTTACAGGTGCTGGACTCCTGTGAGAAGTACAGAACTGTATTTACTGAGTCTGTTCAACCTCTAATGAAAATCAGTTTGTTTTGAATCATTTCTTGGTATTTTCCAATATGTTTTTTTTTACAAGCACAAGAGTTATTTCTTCATAATATACCTGTATCATCTACAAAAAGGACAAATTTGAATCTTGTGTCAGTGCACATGGATTATCATTACAGAATTCAAATAAAATACTGGAAAAAATATTTTTATTCATTTGAAAACAATATCTGGTCTACTCCAATAATAACACAATGTTTATATTAGTTACATAATTACAGTAAATTACAGAATTCTGTTCAAAGCAGTAGAAGATAGCGGTCATGTGTGTGTGAGGTGTGCTTACTTGTGTGATTGCATGTGTTTGGGTTTTTCTTTTATGAAGAAGGCTTTGGCTGAAAGATCATGAGTAACAGTCTTTTTGTCATGTCTGTCTACAACTCATTATGTCATCTTTAGAGTAGCAATTTATACTTTTCATAGCATTGTTGATGTTCTAACCTCAACCTTCCATTGTTCAAATGTTATCTTAGGGTTTCATCTAGTTACATATATTTAGCTGTTGCTAGTGATTGCTAGAAGCCCTGATTGTTTTATTGTAGATCTTTCTGAACCTGCAAAAATTCTGATGTGGACTCCAGCACTAAGCACAGGTATACCAAAATTGTCTGTTATCCTTTAGGTACACTATGGATCTCAATATGTCATTGCATTTTCTTTTGATGCTCAGTCATTATATGCATTTTAATTATGATTTCACATCCAAAATTACATTATGATATCAGACTGCCAATAACCCATTGATACAGTCACAGTTCTGGCACATATACTGTGAATACGGATTTAGTTTATTGAAAGATGGTGTAGAACTGTCTCAAACGTTCTGCAGATGTTACGAGAAAAAGCATCTGCCTGACTGCTACTATCTTCTGTATTTTGGATCACGTGAACCAAAAAGTCGAGAAAAGTATTATCCTGCTGTCACATCTGGGTGATGTGTTCAACCAAAATGGAAAACAGGGAAGTTCAAGCATGTAATGCATTACAATATCTAACAGGAAATTAGCACAATGATATTTGTGTGTACCCTTGCACATCTTTCAGAAAATTATAGTGACTTTAACTCTCTTCAAATCAGTAAATGGCTAGAGTAGTGCATAAAACCAGAAAACTAGACACATGCTGCAGGAAGGTAATTGCAGTATATCTGTATGAAGTAGATATGGAACGACAAAGAGCTCAAGAGCTGTCTGATACATGGCACTGGAATGTTATCAGTCTTAATGGCACCAGTCTTATCATCGCTGACAACATTTCAGATGAAAACACTGTCAAAGAACTTTTAGATATTTCTGTCACTCAAAATGAACATTCATTACAAAACAGTATCTGCAAACAAAATTGGAACCCAGCACCAATAAACAGGTCATGCAATATACCTCCCTGTCCGGCCTGCCCTTAGAAATAATTTTCTTCACATTTCAACATCTCTGTTCTTCTACTCTTCATACTATTCATTCCCAAATGCGAAATTGGTTTTAATTCAACAGATCTGTTTCACAGAGTTTATTCCTCAGTGTCTCATCATTTTGTTTGTCGATAAGTTTGATGGTTCAAATAAATGGCTCTGAGCACTATGGGACTCAACGTCTGAGGTCATCAGTCCCCTAGAACTTAGAACTACTTAAACCTAACTAACCTAAGGAATCACACACATCCATGCCCGAGGCAGGATCCGAACCTGCGACCCTAGCGGTCGCGTGGCTCCAGACTGTAGCACCTAGAACCGCTTGGCCACTCCAGCTGGTGATATGTTTGAAGTGCACCAATTCTGATGCATTTCCCAGATAAATAGTAAAAATGTTGCTACATAAATCTAGCAATGGCTTTATTTTGTGAAAATCAGTGAAACAAGCCTTGCAGGATGACATATAAGTTACCCATTTATGCCATTTGGATGATCTGCGTGTCCCTAACCTACCCCAGTTATCCACCTGGGGAAAGGGGACCAACAGTTTAATGTAGAATCCAAGCTACATGTCATTTCTGGCAATTCCGCACATCATTGAAAGGTGAAGGGTAGGTTAAAATGCAGACTGAAAAATCCATGGTCCAACCAAGATTCGATCCTGCAGTTTCTCAGGTTACTAGTAGTCCACCAGACCCCACTTCCTTATGAACTATACAGTGTCTCTGTATCAAATTTCAGCAAATGTTGCTAAATGCCATTTTAGTAATGCTATCAATTCAAATTAACTCCTACCAGGCATGGTGTTCCATCAGTTGTAATAACTGCTAAATTGGTCAGAACTACATCAATGTTAGAATCCCAATAGTTCTGCGAACATGTCACTCCACCTATTTTGATCTGACAGTCCATTCATTCCAATCAACTCCTCACATATTTCTAACTCATGTGTTATTCCAAATGCAAATACTAACAACAGTTGTTACTTGAATTTTCTTCAATTGTGTCATTGATTCCAATGAAATCTTTTTAGCAATTAGCTTGAAACAATCTTTGATCAAAATCTCTATCTGTAAATGGCCAATAACTTCTTGCTGTAAGTCAATAAACTTTGAAATTTAATTCTGTTCATGAATCTTCAATGGCTTTCTGAACATCACTTGCTCATGTACCAGAACTTGTTTCAAGGATGAAATTTTCTGCTTATGTAGTTCTTCTGGTAACTGTAATATGTAGAATGCAGATTTTTTTTAGTGACTCCTTATGTTGTGTTCCTTAAGGATGGCTATAACACTTTTGCAAATAAGGTAAACAATATTATTCTGTGTTTGCACAATAAGTTTTTTTCCCATCTATTCTGAAAAAGCCACTTTTAGTCCTTTACTTAGATTTCCAATTTTGTTATACTTTATATAATCTATGATCATTTCATATCTTCTCTAGATAGTAATAATGAATCTTAGCAACAATGGCAAAGAGGAAAACAGAGTTTGGTACACAAAAAATAATACTGTACAAACTTTTTTTACTCTATTATTGACTGATAATCAGGTAGTAAAAGGTCACAGGTTCACAGCAATACATGAAGAAATTGTAACTTATCTATGTCACAAAAAGTTTAATACACTAATGAGCAGACTGATGGCAAACCAACCGATGACTGACAATTGTTGTACCCTGTGAAGTGCATGCCACTACCATCCCTCACGCACCCACTCACAAATCACAGAAGGGAACCCATCATGACTCAGTACCACTCAGGACTGGGCTCCAACAACCTCCCTTTATGCCCTAAAATGATAAATACCCTCCCCACTACCCTCCCCACTCCTCCCATAGCAGTACTACACTGGCCACCCAATCTATGCATTATGCGTAATGTGCAGCTGCAGCTGCAGCACTTCTAAAGCTAAATATTGACAAAGTTGTTTGTGCACTGTATTTAGTTATTAAGTTTAGTAGTTTTCATTGTTCATCAAAATATCAATAGTGTGTTTAGGTTTTGCCTCATGCAGTTGCAGCTGTAGCTGTTCTAAAGTTAAGTACTGACAAAGTTGTTTGTGCAATGTATATTTGGTCATTAAATTTGATAGTTTTCAATGGTGTTTCATGCTGTTTCTGGTGAAATAATGCTTTGATAAATTTACACCAACATGTTCTATAAAGTTGTTTGTGCATTGTAGTCACGTATTAAATTTAGTATGGTAGTTTTCAGCTGGTGTTTCTTGCTATTTCTAGTGAAATATTTCAGTAAATACTTTCCCTCACTGTGTTTAGTTTCATAGAGCATTCCAGTGGATGCTTGAGTTCTTGGTTTTAGACAAATTTTGTGAAGTTTTTGTGGTACTGGTATTAACAGTAGCTTTCTTAGTACACAGCTTATTTCAATCTCACTGTTGTTAGTTCTTTAAATTGCTCTGCTGTGGTAGTTGAACTTAGGTAATGTAGACAATTGTTTTTTTCAGCAATCATTAACATTTTACCATAGGTTAGAAGTGTGGGCTACATCGTAGGTTTGAGAGTAGTGGGTTACAGTGTGAGATTTGTTCAAAGTATTTTCAAATGGGGGGGGGGGGAGGGGGGGATGCAGTAAAGAAGCCGCTGGGCATTCTAGTGAGATCCTCTCCTGAAAATGCAGAATTTCTAGCAGAAATAAATTAAAAAAGAAATGCAGTGTAAGATCTGTGCCCTTCAGGTGCAGCTACAAAATGCAAAGGAGGAACTGGATAGGATGATGAGGGAGAAGAGTGCTGAGGGATGAGAACTGGCAGCTGGTAAGAAGGCTGCTAGGAAGGAGGAGACTGTCAGACAGTTGTCTTTATGTATCACCAATAGATCTGACCAACTGTCAGTGTTTAGTGGAAAGGAGCCTCTTGTAGCTGAGGTGTAGGACACGTGCAGCAGACCTCAGTAGTTAAGGAACCTAAAACAGTTGCAGCTTCTGATAGAAAGAAAAAAGTTCTGCACTTAGGTAGTTCACATGGCAGAGCTGTAGGACAGCAGTTGAAGGAAAAGTTGGGGAGTGACTACAAAGTCACCAGCATTGTGAAGCATAGTATGGGGTTGGTTCAGGTGACTGTTCACTTACGAGAGTTATCTAGGAATTTTATGAAAGTAGACAAGGCGGTGATTGTGGGTGGAGTTGGGAATAGTCTGGACAGAGACGGGGTATGATGTAGATGGTGACCTGGGAAAGATAGTACTCAAACTCGTGTCTTGAATGTGCACTTCATGCAACTGTTTCAGTGTCATGATCAGCCTTAGCTTAATATTGCTGTTAGGTGATTAATACAGGGCTTGAGAAGGCACTGATGGCACAGGGCATGGCTCACATTTGCAGTGATGCCAGTTAAGTCCGTCAATAGATTAGCTTCCACTGGGCATGACCTGTACCTCAATAGGATATGGAGGTGCAGTTGGTAAAGCTTATAGGTGACAGTGTAGAGGCTGGTGGTGGGATCACTCATGTGAAAATCCCTATAGTATTTGGTGTTAGAGCTGCATCTTTCTTAGATTGAATTCAGTTGATAGGTATCCCTGCTTAAAGGAAGTCTTTCTAACAAGGGAACTACCTTCAAAGAAGGTCAAATATCCAAATAGTGAAGGAATTAGCATATTTCATCAAAATATAAGAGGTATTAAAAGAAAGTCAGTGAACTGCTTTTTATAGATACTGACTCTGATGTTATTGATATATCAGAGCACCACTTAAATACTGTGACAATTTAGATGCTTCCTTTACCAGGATGGCTGTTTTTCAAGGAGTTCTTTGCAGAATGGGGGAGTGGCCATGTACATAAAAACAGTATTCCATTTGAGTCCATAGATGCATCAAAGAACTGCACTGAACAGATACGTGAATGTTGTGCATGGGTACTTGAATTTAGTGAAACTAAACTTTTAATGATAGTTATTTATACCTGCTCTAACTCTAACTTCAGGGCATTTTTGCTCATGTTATAGAGAGTTATTGGTTTGCTTTACAGGAAATAACAAAAATTAATTGTATGTTGTGACTTCAATATTAGTTTTATATGTGACTGTGCAAGAGAAAGGATGTTGGAAGATCTCCTAAATGAACATAATCTGATACAGACTGTAACTTTTCCAATTAGGGTGCAGAGGAACAGTACACAACTATAGACATTATTTTTATTAATTATTCATTACTAGATAGGTATTCTGTAAGTGAAAGGGTGAATGACCTTTCAGACCATGGAGCATAAATTTTAACAATAAAATGTTTTTGTACTAAAACAAATATTATATATAGTAACAAACTATAAAAAAGTGAATCCAATAGCAGTAGAGGGCTTTTAAAACCCCATTAAGGAACACGAGTGGCAGGATGTTTATATGGCTGATAAGATAGATGCATCAAACATAATACTTTTCTTAACACATTTCTCATGCTCTTTGAAAGTGACTTTCGATTAGAATGTTCAAAACAGGGTACTAGCAGTGAAAGCCAGCCTGGGTGGCTGACTAGTGTGGTAAGCATATCATGCAGAACAAAGTGGGAATTAGATTAAAATGTTACAAATAGTCACAATCAAGCTGCAGTTGATCATTACAAACAGTACTTTAAGGTCCTTTAAAAATGTTATTAGGAAGACAAAGAGTATGTGGTATACAAACAGAATAGGTAATTCACATGACAAAATTAAAACAATGAAGGAAGTGTCTGACCACCAGCACAGGGTTAAGGACATAAAATAAGTACATAGTAAAAATGTATCTGTCCCTGATACGTCAGTTACATATGTAGTATTTAACAATCACATCCTGAACATAGCTGGTGAATTAAATAAAAACTTAGTTTCTACAGGGAATCATGTAACTTTCTGGGAAAATGGCTTTCCAAGATTGATATCTGAAATACTGCTCCACGACAGAGACAAGATTGAGTCAATAATAAATCACTGAAAGCAAAGGACTCTCATGGATATAATGAAGTACCAATCAGAATACTAAAGAACTGTGTTGCTCGAGTTAACCAAGTAATTTAGTAATTTTTCCTTTAGCAATAGTCAGTTTCCTGAATGATTAGAGTACTCAGTAGTATAATCACTACACAAAAAGAGAGAAAGGGATAATGTAGACAATTTTAGACCTATTTCTATGCCATCAGTGTTTGCTTAAGTTACTAAAAAGTCTGTAAATGTAAGGGTAATTTATAATTTCATTTCAAATAATTTGCTGTAAAATGTACAATTTGGTTTTAGAAATGGTTTAACAACCAGACATGCTATATTCTCTTTTCTTTGTGAGGTACTGGATGGATTAACCAAAAGGTTTTGAATGCTAGGCGTCCTTTTTTTTAACTATAGCATTTGATTGTATTGATCACAAAATATTGTTCCAGAAGGTGGACCATCATGAAATATGGGCAATGCCTCACAATTGGTTCACCTCTTACACTTTAAGAACAGATGGCAAAAAGTCTTTCTCTACAGCACTGAGAATAACTAATGTGGGGTCCAAATGGGGCACAGTTATATGGGTGATGGGGGGGGGGGGGGGGGGCAGGGATAAGTGCTGGGGCCATTCCTGTGCCTTATTTATATGAATTATATGCCTCCTAGTATTACAGGTGATTCTAAAACATTTATGTTTGCTGATGACTCTATCTCGGTAATAAAGAATGTTGTGCACAATGTTGGCACGTTTTCAAATAGTGCAGTTCAAGATATAAGTTCATGGCTTGTAGAAAATAAACTAATGGTAAATCACAGTAAGACTCAGTGTTTACTGTTTTTAACACACAGTTCAACAAAACCTGACATTCTAATTGCACATAATGGGCATATGATTAGACAGACTGAGCAATTAAAATTTTAAGGTTTTCATATAGATAGTAAATTGTCATCAAAGGCCCATGTTGAGGATGTTATTCAAAGGCTTAATGCTGCCATTTTTACTATTAAAATAACATCTGAAGAAAGTGATAGTTCGAAACACAAAATAGTCTAGTTTGCCTCATTTACTTATGATACATGGTATTATATTTTGCAGTAACTCTTCCCATTCTCAAAGAGTATTTTTGGCACACAAATGGGGGATTTGAGCAATAAGTGGTGTAAGTTCACAAACCTCTTGTCAACCCCTGTTCATTATTCTTAGTATTCTGACATTGGCCTCTCAATATATATTTTCTTTAATGTCATTTCTTGTTAACAATATTAGCTTCCCCCCCCCCCTCCCCCCCCCCCTGCCCCTTCCACCCCCTGCTGTATCCATTTTCAACAAGCCACCACAAAAATTCAAAAATCTTAGCAGTGATGCATGCACTTTCAAATCAAAACTGACGAGTTTCCCCATGGGTCACTCCTTCCATTCTGTCAAGGAGTTCTTAGGAAAATTAAGCTAAATCCAGTGTTACATTGATGTTTGTGTTTATATAAACTTATCATTTGTCATCTTTTAGAATTCATAAACATTTTATTTTATCTATTATTACTTTTGTGTTGTAATTTCATGTATTGCCTCATTCCATGATCATAGAGATTTGTTCCTCAGTTTGTTAATGTGGAACTAGATGTGTAAAATTAAAAATAAAATCCTAGTTAAACCTTATTCTACCCCCACTCCCAAACCCACGCTCCAAGGCCCACATCCTTGCAAGACATAGAGGCAAGACCTGTCCCAAACATCCTCCCACTACCACCTATTCTAGTCCTGTCACATGAATCTTCATCCCGTCAAAGGCAGGGCCAACTCTGAATGTAATCATGCAATCAAACAACTTAATTCCAATAGTGTGCTGCATTTTACTTGGGCATGACCACTAATAAGGTGGTGGTTTGCATGAATGGCTACTGCCAAACTGTGGCCAAGAGATAGCTGGACCATCTACTTACTGAGCATGCCACCCAACACAATATATTTGACTTCCATGACTGCTTTGTAGCTTGTGGCATTAGTATTTGCCTCACCAACACTAACTTCTCTGAACTGTGCAGGTGGGAATTCTCCTTGCAACACATCTTTCATTCCCTTAACCCCTCTGGCCTCAGCCTTTGCTAGTTCCTGTTCTTCACCTGCTTAACCCCTTCCTGCTCCCACAACAGCCATGCATATGCTTCCTCTACTGTCAGTGCACCTGCACAGGTCCTTCTACTTCTCTCTTCTCCCCTTTGCCCCCACCCCTCCCTCCCCCAAGCACTACACCTTGCAGCCCACTATCCTGTCCCCAGGATGTACCTGCAAGCTCTTAGAGGCACCAATATCATCTTCCTCCACCTGTATCCTGCTAGCCCTTCTTAGTGCCTGGAGATTTCAGTGGCCAGGTATGTATGAATTAAGCTTGTGTGAATGTGTGCATGTTTTTGTTTTATCTAGTGTGATGTAGGACTTAGTCAAATGGCTTACAATACTTAGCAATCTTTCTTCAATGTGTCTGTTTCACACTCAGTGCCTCCTCTATGTGATGATTTATATTGTCAAATATTAGTGTAAGTGACATTCAGAAATAGCTGTAATCACTAAACTTAAACTAAACAAGGCTTGATGGAATACCTGTCAGAGTCTATACAAAATTTGCAACTGGGTTAGTCCTCCTTTTAACTATAACATAACACACATCCCTCAGACAGACAACTGTGCACAGTGGTTGAAAGAAAGCAAATCTATAACAAGGCTATCAGCAGTGATACAAAAAACTACCATCCAATATCACTGACATCCATCTCTTGTAGAATCTTTGAACATACTCTGAGATCAAACATAATGAGGTATCTTGAACAAAATTACCTCTACATCAACCATCATTGATTCTGAAAATACTGGTCATGTGAGATTCAGTTTGGGCTTTTTTTTTAATCATATCATGAAAGCCAAGTATTAGGAGAAGCAGGTAAATGTAGTACATTTTGACTTACTAAAAGTATTTGATTCAATACTAGACAAAAATTACTAAAGAACAAACGAAGTATCTGACTCCAATGAGGATTTTTTGGTAGGGAGGCTGCAGCATTTTATCTTTGATGAAAAGTCATCAACAGAAGTTGAAGTAAGTTCATGTGTTCCACAGTGAAGTGTATATTAAAAACAATCCTGGGAGGAGTGACTCCTTACCCTCTCCCTTAAAACCCACATCCTTTCGTCTTTCCCTCTCCTTCCCTCTTTCCTGAAGAAGCAACCGTCAGTTGTGAAAGCTAGAAATTCTGTGTGTATGTTTGTGTGTTTTATTTATTGTGCCTGTCTACCGGCGCTTTCCCGCTTGGTAAGTCTTGGAATCTTTGTTTTTAATATATTTTTCCCATGTGGAAGTTTCTTTCTATTTTATTTACACCACAGTGAAGTGTGTTAGAAGTCTTACTGCCCATGTCATCCATTAATGGTGTGCAGACAATATTAATAGTAACCTCATCTGTAATGAACAACAATCTGAAAAAAAACATACAGTCAAACCTTCATCATAATGCAAAGATTGGTAACTTACTTTAGATGTTCAGAAACTGTAAAACTCTGCACATCACAAAATGCAAAGTCATAGTATCCTACAACCACAATAATGTGGGGATTAATTATTTGCTTTCGGGTGCTCTGTTCAGTTCTTGTTTCCATGCTACCCACAACATTTTGATCGCCAATGCAGTCATCTTCTTGCCATCTCCTTCATGTTCTGTGAGTTTTGCTGTAATGCCTACTTGCTGCCTGGGCTGCAACCAGACTGTGAACTATTCTTGGTTTCATGTAGTTGTCTATAGACGAGCTCGATTCCTGAAGTCCACTATGTCCTTTGTTGCTCTTCTGTTTTTCAAAGCTTGCAGTGATATTCCAAGAAGCACAAATTCTCTAGGGGGTTTTCCAGCTCTGTTGGATTTGACATCCACCAAGATTTTAATAAATTTGATGCTGGACCCCAAGCTTTGTTTAAATTGAAACCTCTGTCTCTGTTTATTACGTTTTCTGACATCTTTATTTTGATAGACTCCTTAATTATGCTGCCTCAGAAATGTAAGACCTCACCAGCCATAACAGCCACCAGAGCTGGAGAACTGAAAGAATTTGCATTTCATGAAACATCAGTGTGAAGTCTAAAATACAGAAGAGCATCAAAGGGTAATGTGAGTGTCAAGAGTCAAATTCGGCTGAGACAACAATTCACAGTGCAGTTGGAGACCAGGCAGCACCTGATGACTGGGTAGATCATCAAAGTATTTTGCATGAAATGGAAACAAACACTCAGCAGAACACCCACAACACTATTAATCAATCACATCAAGAAAACCTTAGAGACGATAATTTGTTGGGATAAGAAATGAAATTGTCACTTTGGTTTCAGCATAGGTGAACCAGGTGGCAAACTTCATTTCATTAGCAGGATACTGGGGAAATTCAGTCAGTCTAAAAAGAAGACTTTTTACAAAACTATCACACATCCTGTCTTGGAATATTTCTCAAGTGTGTAGGAACCATGCCTAATATGGCTAAAAGGGGGTATACCTAAAAGGGTTCATACAAATTAGGGTAGCATGAGTGGTCAAGGTTTTAGGAGAGTATCACAGAAATGCTCAAAAATTTGAATTGGCAAATACTTGAAATTACATACAAACTATGGTAGGTAAGCATACTTACAAAGTTTCAAGAACCAGTACTAAATATAGTATTTTGGAATATACCACAGCCTCTATGTATCACTTCCATAGGATCATAAATACAAGGTCAGGCTAATTACAGTGAACACAGAAGCATTTCAATTGTTACTCTTCCTGCACTCCTTACACGAATGGAATGAGAAGAAACCATGATGTTGGGTTCAATGGAAAGTACCCTATTCCATCCACTTCACAGGGGTTTTGGAGAGCATAGGTGGCTCATAATCAATCTGCACAATCTCATTAATGAGATGAGAAGAAAACAATAAAATGACAGTAACAGTGAAATTGTAATTGTGACTGCTAAGTCATGCACAAATCTTCCGCACAGCAGAAAATAAAAGAAGAAAACCCACAATGACAGATTCTATATGCTACATTTCTTTCATATGTCAATGATATAATGATCTTAAGGCATATTTTTGAAGCTGGAATTTGAATTGCAGCAAATGGAGTCAAGAATTGATGAGAGTTGTAAGATATTCAATGAGAACCATGTAATTTATATTTAAGGAGAACAGTTACTCCTCTGAGAATTTAAAACTAGCCAAGGTCTATTTATCAAGGGCAGTACAAAAATTTCCACTCACACAAACATTTAAACTTGGTTTGTTCCCTATTTAATACCCAAAGAAACAAACAAGTTCTAAAAGACTGAAATTCAGAATTAAGTTTAAAATTAATTTGTTTACTTTTCAATGGTAACCATTTTATGAAAGTGCCTACATTTCATTATTTTTCATTCATGGATGTTATTACATAGTTTCTGTTTACCAGTTATCAAATTTAAGAATCTTTTTGCTATTACATTCCTTCCCAACACCCATAATTCTTTATTTTATTATAGAAAGACAGTTCATCTCTTAAGTAAGGAAAACACAGATAATTGAGCTATAAAATTAATATTAGGCATGTCAGCATAGCAAAGCTTATAATGTAGTGTATGAAAAATTTCATGTAAAATTAAACTAAATGACTAAGAATGAGATTTGTGCATCAGAGATGAGACAGGATCAGATGCAACCAAAATTTGTTCTTATGAACAAAATGAACTTGAAACAGTATTGTTAACTGTAGCATAATTTATTTTCAATTTCATGACTACCACTTTCATACATCCTTTCACAACTTGCTAAGCTTAACATGTACATAACAGTAGATACTTACATAAATAAGATTTTCATTATATCTGATGTGCAGATTCCTCAATATAGTGTGCTCATGTAAATCAACAAGTGTGATCATATCTTCTACACCTCGTACAGATGTTTCATGCATAGTCTTGATGATTTGGTCATTTGATACGACCATTTGCTGAAACACACAAATCAGCTTAATATTAGTTCACAACATACTAAATGAAAAATCCAGACATCTTGCACAGAACAGTTTTGCATATGAACAGTGAAATTTAATTATTTAAACATAATACTTACAAAATAAATTTTATCTACAGTCAATGTATTCATCCATTCTATAGCTACATACAATATGAAAATCAATGTATTTGTGTAAGACAGATGTCACATAAATCCCACAAATGACTAGTGAACTCCTATTTAGTTAACATTTCAAAAATTACTACAACAGTAAAAAAAATATTTGTAAACAACATAAGAATTTTATATCATGTTTTTTTAAAGTTACATAAGACATCAATCACAGCAAGAACTAATTTTTGCAAGAGTAGGGAAGACCGGATAAATAGAAGAGACAGACTAGACCCAACAAAGTGGAGCATGTTTTATCATGGGATCATTTAGTCAGCATGAGAGAACTGTAGAGATGCTCAACAAACTCTAGCGACAGAATTTACAAGGCAGGCTTTGTACATCATGGAAAGGTTTATTATTAAAATTCTGGAAGGTTACATTCTGGAAAGACTTGAGCAACATATTACTTCCTCCTATACGTATATCACAAAATACAACATTGCTGAAGTCTGAGAAATTAGAGCTAATATGGAGACTTACTGACAATCCTTCTTCCCATGCAATATTTTCAAATGGAAAATGCCACTTTCCTAGACGTTGACCTCCATCTGTCCAATGGCCAGCTTCACACATCCGTCCACATCAAACCCACCAACAAGCAACAGTACCTCCATTATGACAGCTGCCACCCATTCCATATCAAACGGTCCCTTCCCTACAGCCTAGGCCTTCGTGGCAAACGAATCTGCTCCAGTCCTGAATCCCTCGACCATTACACCAACAACCTGAAAACAGCTTTCGCATCCCGCAACTACCCTCCCAACCTGGTACAGAAGCAGATAACCAGAACCACTTCCTCATCCCCTCAAACCCAGAACCTCTCACAGAAGAACCCCAAAAGTGCCCCACTTGTGACAGAATACTTCCCGGGACTGGATCAGACCTTGAATGTGGCTCTCCAGCAGGGATACGACTTCCTAAAATCCTGCCCCGAAATGAGATCCATCCTTCATGAAATCCTCCCCACTCCACCAAGAGTGTCTTTCGCCGTCCACCTAACCTTCGTAACCTCTTGGTTCATCCCTATGAAATCCCCAAACCACCTTCCCTACCCTCTGGCTCCTACCCTTGCAACCGCCCCCAGTGTAAAACCTGTCCTATGCACCCTCCCACCACCACCTACTCCAGTCCTGTAACCCGGAAGGTGTACACGATCAAAGGGAGAGCCACGTGTGAAAGCACCCACGTGATTTACCAACTGACCTGCCTGCACTGTGACGCTTTCTATGTGGGAATGACCAGCAACAAACTGTCCATTCGCATAAATGGACACAGGCAGACAGTGTTTGTTGGTAATGAGGATCACCCTGTGGCTAAACATGCCTTGGTGCACGGCCAGCACATCTTGGCACAGTGTTACACCTTCCGAGTTATCTGGATACTTCCCACCAACACCAACCTATCCGAACTCCGAAGATGGGAACTCGCCCTTCAGTATATCCTCTCTTCTCGATATCCGCCAGGCCTCAACCTCCGCTAATTTCATGTTGCCGCCGCTCATACCTCACCTGTCTTTCAACAACTTCTTTGCCTCTGTACTTCCGCCTCGACTGACATCCTTACTCTTTGCCTAAATATGTCTGCTTGTGTCTGTGTATGTGCGGATGGATATGTGTGTGTGTGTGTGTGTGTGTGTGTGTGTGTGTGTGTGTGTGTGTGTGTGCGCGCGCGAGTGTACACCTGTCCTTTTTTTCCCCCTAAGGGAAGTCTTTCCGCTCCCGGGATTGGAATGACTCCTTACCCTCTCCCTTAAAACCCACATCCTTTCGTCTTTCCCTCTCCTTCCTGAAGAAGCAACCATCGGTTGCGAAAGCTAGTAATTCTGTGTGTGTGTTTGTGTGTTTTGTTCTTGTGCCTGTCTGCCGGCGTTTTCCCGCTTGGTAAGTCTTGGAATCTTTGTTTTTAATAGATTTAATAGAGAGGTATACGTGTGCTCCCTATTTTCAAAACCATGAAGTACTGATATTACAACTTCTTGAACTGTCTTAGTTGTTGACAGTCCACTTCAGAATGAGGATTGGGCCTTTTTAAGTAGGGTGTAACACTCAAAAAATCATTTAATTTGCCTTTCATTACAGTTTCAATTATTTTTGATATTATTGGTAGCATTGCTATAGGTCTGTAATCTTGGGGCGAATTTATGTCCACTTTTTTTGTATATAGTTAAGACAATTGTCAGTTTTGAGCAGTCCAGAAATGTTCCCTATTTATAAGATTATACATTGGAATGCATCCAGTATCTTTTCTTTTCTTTAGAAAAAACTGGAGAAACCATATATGTCTTCAGTTCTGGAGTTGCTCAGTGATCTGAGTGCACCCAGGACTGAGAAATGTAGTTATCATTGACTTTTTTCTTTGCGGAAATGATATCTGTTCTGTAAAGCTTTTTAAATTTGGTGTATAAATGTCTATACTTGTTATAATATTTTTTTAACAGAATTCTTAAATTATTCAATTAAGGTGTATACCAGTCAGTTACATTTGTCTTCTGTTTTTTCCTTGCATTTAATCCATTGTGTTGCTGATGACACAACCATTATGATTAACAAAACACCCAACTGCCATCTAGAGAACACTGTATTCAAAGAAGTTCTAGATTTGTTCACTTCAAATGGTTTGTCACTCAATGTTAATAGGACCCAATTCATTCAGTTTCAAACAGCAAATAAAAAAACAAGAACATATTGAAATAAAATATGGTGACAAAGAAATATTGAGAGATGAGTCTTCCAAATTCCGGGAATTACGCATAAACAACAATCTAAACTGGTCAGTTCATGTCAACGACCTATGTAAAAGACTAAATACAGTACCATTTGCCATTAGCTTCAATTTCACCTCTTTCTGACTTGAAAACAATTAAGGCCGCATACCTAGACTATTTCCAGTCACGTATGACATTTGTCATCATATTTTGGGGTAAACAGTTGTGAGCAAACAAAGTCTTTACTGCACAGAAAAGAGTAATCAGAATTATGGCTAGAGTACACCCAGGTGCTCTTCAAACAGCTCAGGATCCTCACCATGCCATCTCATTTCATTTTTCACTAATGTGCTTTGTGAACAATAACCATACAATATACAAAACAAACAGTGAATATCATGATCATGATACAAGAAGTAAATATGATCTTCAAAAAGATATAAAAAATCTCCCACTAATCCAAACCCTGATAATCCGAATGTTTGGCTAATTCAAACATGAAAAATGTTAGTTTGAGTATGAAAAATTCTGCAATAAACTGTTGTACTTACACGCTATTTTAATTTACACAGTACAGTAAATGTGTATTAGAAAAATTGGCAAGAAAACATTATGTTTAAACAATGCATAACAATGAAAGAAAAGCTGTCAAACTTACTAAAATACAGTGAACATTTTATCTCACTATTTAGATGACAAAAACTCAGTCATTGTTTCTTGGTGTAATGAAGACAGTCTGTTACATGATGCATAGTTGCATCATCGTCTCATAAACATCAAATCAGCAGGTGTAGCAGTTGGCTGTTGCTCCAAATAATGCAGTGTGAGGTCAAGGTCTTCTGCTGCGTCACTGTGTGACACCAGCTCTCCTTTGTCGCTTTCAGGCTGATTGTCACTTCTGCCACAATAGTCCACTTCTTCCTGGTCTTGAGTCACAGCAGCAACTAAATCAGCATCAGTAAGGTTCTCCATACATACCCCATCCACTGCCATCCACTCATCTACGTCTCCTCCACTAGCTTCTTTACATCCAGGGATTGTCTGTATCATTTGTAGTAGATTTTCCTATTCATTTTCAACTAGGTTGTCCTGAAATTCAAGATATGTCCACAGTTTTCTCCGCAATTTTCTCAGATTATTTTCTGAAATATTCTGGCATGCCTTAGTGGCCCAATAAACAACATCTTTCACATTGGTCTTTTTTATTTTGTCCACTAAAGGAATGCTATCGTCTTGGATCAGCCATTCTTAAACATTGTTTTTTGTAAATCAGTTTTAATGTTTGCAGTATGCCCTGGTAGAAGTGGTGTAACATTCAGCAGCAAAAACTTCACTACAATTTCTTCATCACATAATTCCTCAGTGCTGGGGTGAGATGGTGCGTTATCAGTCAAAAGGATTGCACAGGGAGATAAATTATTTTCCTTAGAAAACCGTCGAACAGAGGGAACAAACTGGCCGTGAAACCATTCTTTGAATAGCTTACCATCCATCTATGCTTTTTTCTGGTTGCCATAATATATGGGCAGGGACTTCATGTTGCAGTTTTTAAAAGCTCTGGGTCTAGCATATTTGCTGATCAGCATTAAAGGCAGCTTGTGATCACTAGCAGCATTGCTGCATGATAATAAAGTCACATGATCTTTGCACATTTTAAAACTAGGGGCATGGTCTTCTGCTTTTGATGCCAGGCTTTTTGTTGGCAATGCCCTAAAATTCAGGCCAGTCTTGTCAGCATAATAAATTTGTTGGGAAGAATACTTTATCTCTTTTATCATTTTTTCAAACTCACCCAAGTATTCCTTTGCTGCATCACAGTCTGAAGAAAGTTTCTCTCCAGTAATCATTAGCTGACAGATTCCATGATGTTTTTTGAATCTGTCCAACCAACCCATAGTCACACTAAAACACTCATCACCATTCATTAGCATGTTCAGGTAAACAGCCTTCTGCTGAACCAGTGCTCCACTCAAAGGAGTTCGCCTTTCTCTTTCCAGTGTAAACCGAGGAAAAGAGCTTCATCCACTTTATCATACTGGGACTGTTTCAATGTCTGCAGAATTTTGAGTGTTTTTCCCAAAGACATTGCACAGGACTGTTCAAGCTTCACTCAGTTCTTCTTCCAGTCACAAATGGTTGCTTTACCAACACCCAGTTCCATTGCCAGTTTAGATACATTCTCACCATTGTCTATCCACTTCAAAGCATTCAGTTTTTCTTTGAGAGTTACGTTGTATGTTTCCATTTACTCATGACGAAAATACGTACACCACTACACCTGAACAAATGCAATACGACTGATATGCATGCTAGCAATTGATAACTAACATCACCAAGCACTTTGTGAGCCAACTGGCAGTGCACTGACCTCAGACACTACAAAGGTCTCAACACTGCACAACAACAAGGGCAGGGAGTGAGAGTGAGCCATTGTTACCACACTTGTTCCCAATTGTTACCATGGTGTACCTACTTATCTGCTTGGTATACTTAATTCTAGAAACTCATCACTGTAATTCTGGCTAATCCATACAAATCAGTAATCCGAACAAGGTTCGGTCCCAATTAGTTCCGATTAATGGAACTCTACTGTACTTTGGTACCAGAAGTACTCTCTGACACACTCCTTGAGGTGTCTGGTGGCGTAATGATGCTGATGCAGATGAGGTACAGCACTGTGCAAAGATAGAGTGACACATTGCCTGCCATGTTAAGCAGTGTCATGTCTGCATACACTCCACTCTCACATGATGAATGTTTTATTAACAGACTAGGTTTTTAAAGCTAAGATTTTTCCAAATTGAGCTACTTGATTTAGTTTGTTGGTACTGAACTGCCTGTGAAAAAAAGAAGAAAGACAGGGTCTGACTCATTTGTATTCAGATTTATGGTGTTGAAAATACTTCTCATGATGTTAGCCCAAGATTGAAAGATTTTGTTTCAGGAGCACGATATTCATGTTTTTCCATGAACTTCAGAAATGTTAAGAAAATGCGTAAAATTTTCCTGGATGGTAAAGGTAGCTTTTACTTGCCAAGAAGTGGGTTATTTCTTTACATTATCCATGTGAATAACATAATTTGGGAATACAATGTAACGAACTTCAGAAAAGGATGAGAGATCATAAATAACAATGTCAGCAGTCACTGTATAATCTCTTTTGTTGTTATTAAACAAACATTATTTCATTAATTCTAAATAACTGACCATAAACAACTTAACAGTGGAAATTTGCTTCACAATATCAGTTTGGTTTCCAATGTATATCTGCTAGCCACTCCAGTCATTGTCTATATCCCTTGCACTTCTTGATCCCCTTCTCAGTACCTATCATTGGTTTGAGTTCATCATCCATTCTCTCTCTCTCTCTCTCTCTCTCTCTATCTGTCTCTATCTCTATCTATCTATCTATCTTGTGGTTCTTTGTGTGCTGAGTCACTTCTTCTACACTATTTGCTCTCTCTCTCTCTCTCTCTCTCTCTCTCTCTCTCTCTCTCTCTCTCCAGTTCCTGTTTAAGTGATTTCCATCTCAGCTACACAACTCTTAATATGCCCTTTCCTTATAAATTGGTTGCGAACTGTTTTCTCTGTTGCTTATAATTTTTGTGCTGTCTATTTTGTCTTCCTGCAGCAATTCATTGGAGATTTCCTTCTTATATTGTTTTAAAACACCTTCTCTGAGTTCTTGTCCTGGGTGATTTCTTCCATTTAATTTGCTTTTAGCATCATTCCTTTCAATGTTGTCCTTCACTCAACCAGAGGAAGGAACCTCTGGTTCTCAAAGCTTGTATATTTTGTGACTGTCTGTGTATAAAAATCTCTGCTACAACATAACTCATTAATTCATGGAGATATGTTCCATCTATGCAACTAATGTTTATTGCCGTATGTGTTTTGCTTTTTGTATCTTCATTGTCCTTAATGCAAGTTTCTTTTTATACATATAATAAACATATTATGTGGTAGATACAATATGTTACTATGTTACATTGTAACTACCACATAATAAATTTATAACATGTATAAAAAGAAACATATGTTACCCACCACAAATGTAATATAATAACATTTTGTAACCACCACATAATACATTTATTACATTTCTAAAAAGGAACATGTATTAAAGGCCACTGAAAACACTTCACAAATAAATGAAGTTAAATGCATAGGGCAATAAATGAACTGCCTTTCATTTAGTTGCATAGACGGAACATACCTCTATGAATTTTGAAGCAACTGAGGAATGATGGAAAACAGAAAAAATTATGATAAATGATTAAACCAATATTTTTATCAAAAGCAAAATTCACTTGAGAAACTATAAAACTGAGACACGCAACTTATGGCCAGTTACTAACTTCAAAAGGCTAAATTCTTATTGCTGTCAATAGACATACATAAAAAGCACAAAAAAATATTCTAGCTTACAGAACTGTTATTTCTTTCCTTGGAGGAGGGAGAGGTATAGGTTGGGTAATGTTAAAAAGTAAATGTTAAAATGATAGTGACTGACATCTTGTGAGGACAAGAAGAGCTGTGAAATAGATTCTAGGAGCAGTAGTTGAAATGTGAAGTTGAAACCAGTAGTAAACTATCACGATCATACCAGAAAAGCAACTTAATGCTTCAACGCAGAAAAATCAGTTAACTACCAACCACCCTTGTAAAGTATATAAAGGTACTAGTAGGTCATAGTGAGTGAACACTCAAACATGAACATAAAATGGATGAAAGTTCTTGGCAAATTTGCCACATCAAATATGAACTTCAGAACTTTTTATCCAAAGATTCTGTCACAAAATACTTTGTAGCCATCAACATAAAACAACCGAATCACTTTGTCAGCATGTTGAACTTACACTACAACATCATAAATGATATTGGATCACAATAAATCATTGTCAGTCAGTGACAGTGCTGAGTTCAGCAACAGGTACATAACAAAAACTGCTTAATTATGAAGCAACTGACCACTCAGCACAACAACAGTCAACACACAATGTGGCACAATGGATCCCCTGGTATATCTGGTGCTGAGGTAGGTTGAAGAACTCAGACAAACTTCTGTCATCTGGAGTGGTCCTCAAACTCACAAGATTTCAATATCATTTAACGTCTGTAGTTGGTCTTATTCAGAGACAATGTATATGCCCTCACCTTCCTTCGACATTTAAACTGATGTGCACATCCAATAATAAGAAAAACTATAGTTTAATGTGGACACCGAACCATAGTGCAATTTGGCATTCTTCATACTTCCAAATCATTGTCAGACATGTAAGAAGCAATAAATAACAGGAAAACATCCTAGAAATACTTGAAGATCATACCCCAAATCCTTAGACTAGGTGACATATAGTCACTCAATATCTCCCCCAACCTTCAAACCAATACTGAAGTCAATAAGATGCACAATGTGTTTAATTGCAACAAAATTATTACCGGCATGTATCATGAGCCTGGCAGGGAAAATTGTTACTGTATATAATTTCTGAGGAGACTATACATCACATCAAGCAGACACTCATACTTTAGTTATCAAACAGAGTAAATGTATGTAATTTTAATACAGTAATTTCAACATCAGTTTCACTCAAAAGCAGAATATTGTAGAAAATTATGAATGCAACCCCTCAAACAGTTGTAATAATGGAAGATAAAAATGGCAATGGAAAACCTAGAATGAAAGATAAATGTGTGTGTGAGAACCACTGTTCACTGAATAAAAATGGCATCATGCAGTGAACAGAAACATTGAAAAAGGTGTTCTTTTATAAAAAGTCCTTTGCCAGACAGATAATAAATGAAAAGCACAAATACAGTCAGTCTCTCAGCTAGCACTGCAGCCCAATTTAGAGAGTATCAGGGAATTGATGGTGCACCAGAGTACAGGGAGAGAGTGGCCTTGTATGTGTGAAGTATATGGGCTTCTTAGGGTTCTCCTGAAGAACTTTTCCTGAGGGTCAACAACTAATCAGTCTTTTCTATGGATCAACATCTCATCTGTTCAGAGTTTAGCAGTCTACCCTCATATACAATAACAAGGGGAATAGGTCCCACCCTGGTAGTGCAGTATTATGTTCATTATGTCAAAAATGGATTTATTTTTCAACTTGGTTACATTTTAAACCAATGCACTTCATCTTTTCTCCAGTTAGTAGATTCCACTGTAAGAGCGAAAGAACATGAAAGGGAGGCCGTAGCTGGGAAGGGAGTATTACGAGTCTACCCCCCTCATTACTCAAAAACTACATTGAGAAAGCAGTAAAGGAAATAAAAAAGAAAATTTAAAAAGGGAGTTAAAGTTCAGGGAGAAGAAATAAAAACTTACAGCTTGTCTCTGTTGGAGAAAGACAAGAAATTACTTGGAAGCTCATTTAAATGGAATGGATATTGTCTTGAAAAGAGATAATACTACAAATCTCAACAAAATCAAAACAAGGTTAAAGGAATTTAATCATATTAAATCAGGTGATACTGCAGAAATTAAATTAAAGATATATACATTAAAAGTAGACAAATTTTGTTATTTTGGCAGCAAAAGACTGATGGTTTCCAAAGCACAGAGGATATACAATGCAGACTGGTAACAGTGAGAGACATGCTTTCTAAAAAGGGAAATATTTTAACATTAATATAGATTTAAGTGTTAGAAAGATCTTTCTTCAACTATTTTTCTTGAGTACAGCCTTTGTAATGTTTGCTGGGGTCAATCACTATAGTGATTTTTGGAGTCAATGACTAAATTGATTACACTCCTTCTCCTATTTGGTGAACTATATTGATCCCCAAACATCTATTTATTATTATTGTGAATGAAGTTTCTTCTACTATTAATTTACAAGGTCAGTTTGTTGGAACTTGAACATTATTTATTCACATACATCAACTTTCTCACATACAAACACTTACAAACAAACATCTGTTGTTAATAAAATGTGCCAAAATGTAATTCAGTAAAATCGTGAAACAGAGTGGTGCTTAAGTTGTCCGTTTCACACTGAAGACTGAAGTGTACTGCCCTTTTGTTTGCTGAGCCTATTACGCAGCACTACTGGTGTCAACAATAATGTTACATTCATAATCTGCAAGGGTACTGTACCCTTATTCCCAGAACAGAGGTAAAACATGGGTAATAAACAGTGCAAGCAAGAAAATAATATAATTTTTTGAAATGTATTGCTACAGAAGAATGTTGACGATCATATGGACAGATAGGACAACTTATGAAGAGGTACTGAGGTGAACAGGGGGGAAAAATTTTTTTTGGCACAACTTAACAAGAAGAAAGGATCTCTCAACAGGATGCATCCTGGGGCACCAAGAAATAGTTAATTTAGTCATGGAGCGACAGGTGTGTATTGTAGAGGGAGACTAAGGCTTGACTACAGTAAGTATATTTAAACTGAACTGAAGAGTATGTAGATTGCAATAGTTATGCAGAGATTCCGATACTTGCAAAGGATAGACTGTCATTAGGATTTACACCAAACCAGTCTTTATACAGAACACACAACAACAACAGATTTCATCTTTTGTAAGGTCTGCAAAATGACTTTACCTATGGATGCCAATATCTCTTCACCAGATCACAATATTTACTTTGGATATGGGAGTAGACACAATTAAAACACAATATTCTACATACAAGGAACAGTAGACAAAGTGTGCCATACTACAGAAAAAAAATACCAAGAATTTATGCAAACTGAAAAACTATTTTTAAACATATTTGCTCTAATAAACAGCATCAGAAACACAGTTAAACAATTAGTCGGTAAATTATCTTCTTCTGTATTTCCAGCACCATGCTTAGTAGTCGCTTCTTCCCTCCTATGGAAGTTGGTTTCCAAATCAAGGCGATGTATTTAGCACCATTCCCAGTTTTAAATTTACCTTTGTTCTGTGAATTTGCTTGAGTATTACTTCATCATACACCAGCATCCAGTGATGAGATGTTCCTTCAATTTTCTTTTGAAGGTGTTTGGTTCCTTCATGTTCTTTATGTCAAGTGGCAGTTTGTTACAAAATAAGCTTCATGTTTCCCATGTCAGAAATTTGTCCATCTCTATTCCCAGAAAACTATTAAAGTCCACTTCTTCTGTTTCTGCATCTTCAATGCTTGGAACAAAATCCTTTGAGCTGACAGTTATGTTTGAAATTTTTTTTACATGTTTTTTTTTTGTTGTCCTATTGATCAATATGCTGTTTTCTCTAAAACATCTTTCTGCCACGTGCATGTTCTGTTTTTCTATACCAGTAAAGTTGTGCTGTCAGCATACAGAATCACCTTCCCATTACTGCACTGGATATATCATTTATGTACAAGATGAAGAGCAATGGTACTAGCACTGAACCCTAAGCTACTTCATATTTCATCTCTAATAAAACAAAGTGGACATTTTTTCAGTATTTCCAAATTTATGTTTTATTTTAGAACATTGCTACCTGCTGTCTACATATGTTTTTCTTTTTATAATATCCACAGCTTTCCCACTTATGCCAAGCAATGCAATTTCTCTGGAAAAATTCTATATCAGACACAATTAAAAGCTTTAGGAAGATCTAAGTATAAACTAGATACTTTCCTCTGATCATCCAGGGCACCGATAATGTTTGTCACATACTTCACCACAGCAGTCTTTATGTACCTCCCCTTTCTGAACCCATGGTGTGCTTTTTTAAGATGTTTTGTTTCTAAAGAAAGTTTTTCTATATAGCTGGTTTGTTATGTCAGTGGTGAAGTGCAGACCACAAATCCAAATGTATTGGGTTTGATCCCTAGTCAACCCTAGCTCTTTCACTTTTGGCAATGTTTGTTGATGTGAAAAAATATATGATGCACAGTGACTCACATACCATATTAAACTTTTACTGTGATCGATGGCAACTGGCTGACTTCATGCCACTCTGGAATGTTTGCGGTCTCTTCCAACATTAGCTACATAACAGTGTTGTATACTGTAACAATAAGCAGCATCAGGAATATAGCGTTCATCATGTGCACTGTTGTGCTTAGTGATTGTTAATGTTATTTACAAAAGTGAGTGAAGGGGTTGTACCTGTTCCTTGTAGAGTCTTGTCCTCAACTTTCATGTCACTTCTGCAACACATTAACCTGTTGCACATTAATTCCTTTTACAAGTTGCAAACTGGCTACTCTGGGAAAAGGAGGCAGAGCTTATCTCAGCAGTCAATGGGCTATGAGCTGATCCCACACTTCCACTCTCAGCAAACTCCACTCAGGGGCCAAGTAAAGGTATATGCTCTGTAGGTCCCCCTGTAACTGGCTATATAAGTCAGTTCAGAGACCAGAGACAGGTGACTACATACCACTTTCAAAAGGACCATGTCTAGTAAAGCTTTGATTGATGACTGCTTTACTTTATTTACTATAAAGTTTATTATTCTGTCTGTTCACAGTATTTCATAGATGGAATAGTTGTGATAATTCTGGGTCAATAATTTTCTGGATCTCCTTTATACTCTCCTTTAAATACTGTTATTGTCCTGCTCCTTCTAAAGCATTTTGGCAATACTCCTCCTTTCATTGTTAAATTTATCAACAATGTCAGAGACTTTGCAAGATATTTAAGACAATGTTTAAGAATTTCTGCCAATATGCCACCCATCGAAACTGTTGTATTTTTATTTTTTAGTGGTTCAAGTATTTTCCATTTTCAATTCATTTATTGAGAGAATGAATTTTTGGGTTTTATATAATCTCCCACCCATGCTCTTTGGGCCTTTCTATGCACCTAGTGCTTCCTGAGCTGCTGCTTCAATACTTTCTTCAATTTCTCCCAAGCCGGACCTACATAATCCTCTGCACTAGTCATTTCCGATATAAAATTTTGTAGATTCATTCCATAATGACTCTGTATTATATTTTTCTTCTTTTAAGGTTAGTTCTTTAGCAATCTTATTCCTTCCTATATGCAATCTGATTTTTGCCATCAATAGGCTGTGATCACTCCTTATGTTGGCAGTTTGAAGTCCTAACATCTAGCACTGATCAAGGATTTATATTGCTCTTTATGGTTGTAGAAGGTGTTATTTATTCTCAGTTCATTGCCTGAACATAAGCTAATTGTAATTTCACCATTATCATTTACAAATTTTTTATTAAATAGCTGTTTAAATTCAGAGATGGCACTATTTTCAGCTCAAGCATTAAAATCTCCCATTATGACAGCAAGTTCATTTCAAGATATCAGATTGATAACATCTTGTAACTGCTCACAGGAGGCCTCTCTTTTCATTCTACTGGGTGATCAAAAAGTCAGTATAAATTTGAAAACTTAATAAACCATGGAATAATGTAGATAGAGAGGTAAAAATTGACACACTTGCTTGGAATGACATGGGGTTTTATTAGAACCACCGCATATGACTAATCCCGTGAAAGATCTCTTGCATGCGTCGCTTGGTGATGATCGTGTGCTCAGCTGCCACTTTTGTCATGCTTGGCCTCCCAGGACCCCAGACTTCAATCCGTGTGATTATTGGCTTTGGGGTTACCTGAAGTCGCAAGTGTTTCATGATCGACCGACATCTCTAGGGATGCTGAAAGACAACGTCCAACGCCAATACCTCAATAACTCCGGGCATGCTTTACAGTGCTGTTCGCAACATTATTCCTCGACTACAGCTATTGTTGAGGAATGATGGTGAACGTATTGATCATTTCCTGTACAGAACATCATCTTTGCTTTGTCTTACTTTGTTATGCCAACTATTTCTATTCTGATCAGATGAAGCACCATCTGTCAGACATTTTTGAACTTTTGTATTTTTTTGGTTCAAATAAAACCCCATATCATTCCAAGCATTTGGGTCAATTTGTACCTCCCTATCTACATTATTCTGTGATTTATTCAGTTTTCAAGGGAAATAATGTTCAATTGGTGATGAGCCACTTTCTGTTTTAGTAAAGCTATTCTCTCAGAGATGAGTTCATTTCTTCCTTTTTTGTAATTTCCCTGGTGATCCATTTCTAATTTGATTTACCACTAATAGTTCTGCATACTTTAGGACAATCTATATATATGTGGTGCCTCAATATATCACAGAAAGATTCTCAGCTCTTTTCTACACTATCCGTATTTAAACATAATCAATTTTAGATAAATTTCTATCCTACTCAAATTATCATGTTTAGTTTGTCTAAATTCATTCACTATGTTGTCCTCATCTTTAATTCAGTTTCACAGTTCAATTGTTTGTCCAAAATGGTCAATAACAACAGTATTTACATTCTGAAGTGTTTGTCTGTCTGTAGACATATTTGACAAAAAGCGATCTGTTAATGTGCTTGGTGTCGCTGGAAATTTTGCTGGATTTTGTACATGAATTGTACATCTCCACAATATCATGAAAACTTCTTGTATAACCACTGTCTCTCTTTATATCTATATTTTACTCATGCTATTACTACAAAAGCATATCTCTCTGTGACTAAATGCAGTAGCAGCATTCCAGGGAAAAGCTTTCAGTGCTTGAGCTTGCTGATCTATATATTCCAACTACAAGGTTGCCACCTCCCACCCTCCCCACTTCCTGAACTTCATTTGTCAGGAAGTGTCAGTAACAGTAGGTCTTTTCTGAAAGAATTTGTATTGAGTGTAGACATACATGTAAGTGAAATATGGACAATAAATAGTTTAGACAAGAAGAGAATAGAACCTTTTGAAATGTGGTACTACAGAAGAATGCTGAAGGTTAGATGGGTAGATCACATTACTAATGAGGAGGTACTGAACAGAATTGAGAAGAAGAGGAATTTGTGGCACAACTTGACTAGAAGAAGTGATTGGTTGGTAGGACATGTTCTGAGGCATCAAAGGATCACCAGTTTAGTACTGGAGGGCTGTGTGGAGAGTAAAACTCATAGAGGTAGACCAAGAGATGAATACACTAATCAGATTCAAGGATGTAGGTTGCAGTAGTTACTTGGAGATGAAGAAGCTTGTACACGATAGAGTAGCATGGAGAGCTGCATCAAACCAGTCTCTGGACTGAAGACCACAACAACAATAAGACTGAAGTCTTACTTTTAGTGTTATCACTATGTTTCATAATACTTCCAGGAATCTGCAATACCAGAATCCAGATTCTCAATAAATAGTTCCATTTAGCTTTGATTTCTTGAGATTTCCTATCACCTGTAGTAAGTAAAGATTTGAGAAAATCTTGTTAGTCTGCTAATAACACACAATGCTTACACAAAATGATTTTTTTTTCTTTTTGTGTGTGTGTGTATGTGTGTGTGTGTGTGTGTGTGTGTGTGTGTGTATTGTATATGTGGATAAATATTTTGGAGGAAATGTTTGTCTTATCAGAGAAATGTTTAATTATACCCATGACCATCAGCCATGCATCATCTATGTAGACGAGATTGACACTTTGATAACTGTCTAACATTTATGAAATACTACATACAGTACTACACACACCTCCAATCCTGCCAACACACCTGCATAGTCTTTTTCCCTTCCCCCTTTCCACAAGACAGCCTCACAATGCTGCACCTGACAGCCCTTTCCTTCTTACATGCTCCCATAGGCAGCATTTGCATCTTACCCCACCATGCCTCTTCTGTATCCCCACTATCGACCCCAGCTATATTGCAGAGTTGCAGTCATACCTTAGCACCCAAAGACATACAGCAGTGGTCATGTGTGTCTGAGCTGTATTTGTATGAATGTGTATGACTTTTCTGATGAAGAATTTAGTCCAAAAGCTGAATATTTCCAACATTCTTTTTCCTTGTGCCTGTCTGTAGGTCAATGCCTCCTCTGTGGGGTGAATAGCAATTTATCCTTTCCATATTGTTATTTATGAAATACTGATAGATATATCTGTCACATACATTGAGTATTCAGCAGGCACACACACATGAGCATGCACTTGGACATGTGCACACACACATACAGTTTTACGTTCTTAGAAAGTTTTAGAAAATGCACACTCCAATGCACCATAAAATATTCATTCATGAAAAAACTTTCAATAGTAATGAAGCAGCACAGTGTGTAACCACATTACGCAGTACCCTCTGATCGAGCATGCTCACCAAGAAAAGAGTTATTCATGGGTGGGAATGAGGTAATCATAGGAAGAAGATTGTGAGAGGAGGAGAACTGAGTAAAAATGAATAAGCTCTTCTCGTCACATTCCTCTAATTTTTCATCTTAGCAGCAATATTCTAATCTTTGATACTGCAGTACTTGTGTTACTCTAATTATGATACAAAGTCACTTTGGACATGCATGCATGCATTCATGCATAAGGTAAATGGGAAATCTGGGTTCGAGTCCCGGTCTGGCACAAATTTTCATTGTCGTCATTCTGTTCTACAGCTGATGATAGTCCTTATTTGCAATTCCAGATTCATTTGATATTCTAATCTGTTTTCTAACATCACTGCAATCACATTAATTAATTGTAGGAATAATACCACCACACCTTGGTCTGACCCAGATTCAGCATTAACTTGCAATATACCTTGGACTGCTGTTCTAGGTGATGTAAGCATATTTTTATCTTACAACACCTACCTATTCATGTTGTGACAGTGCCACAACATTTAACACTGCCGCCACGACAATACGCGCAAATGGCGATAGAGGCGCTCTGCAAATTGGCTGAGCGCGGGAGCGCCACCTAGCTACGAACGGCGCCGGCCGCATGTCATGGCACGGCAGTCAAATACGAGAGACTGAGTTGTAATCATGTGATCAGCTATTGTTTCTAAGAGAGAGTGTTGAATATCCACGCAATTATTGGTGATTAAAGGTTATAACAATTCACAGCTCTTTTTCACTTCAGAATTAGTTCCCATTTTATTAAACTTCAAGAGTTCCATACTGTTGTTTATTTTATTGTGCTGTGTCATGTCATGTTAAGCATAGCTTTATTTCCCATATTTAGAGCACAACATCCAATGTTCAAGACTTTCAGGTTTTTAATTACTTTGTTGTGCTGTGTTATGTAAACACAGCTATATGTTCTAAGTGTAGTGCCCGATACCAAACACTTCTTCTTCTTCTTTTTCTGGTTCTTATCCATTCTGAATGTTGGCAACCATCTTGACAGTGCTCTCCATGTCACTTGCAGCTCTAAATAGCACTATAGATACCTAATGCTACATAAGACAAATGAGGCACCCTATGTATGTTCATGTTCTGTGGATCTCATCATGGAGGAGGACCTTCAGAAATGAGTAAAGGTACACATCAACACAAAGAAACAGCAGTTAGAAATTAATTATGTACACTATTTTAATAATTATCAGTCTTTAAATATCACTGAAGGGACAATGGTGAAGTAAAATACCATCTCAACATGAGAGCTGTTTGTTACAGTCAGGAAATCTGTGCAGTATGTTAACTAATGATGACACAACAGCAAGGCTCAAAAGACAAAATTAATTGAGTTGGGTGCTTAATGACATGAAACATGTACTACTTGGTGCTTATAATTTTTGTGGTGTGTGTGTGTGTGTGTGTGTGTGTGTGTGTGTGATGAAAAATAAGGTAATTATTAAAGTTAGACTTGCACAACAGATTCTCACGGAATAAACGTTTGTTGGTTAGAGTTTAATGTTTCAGGGAACTAAAAGGAAAGGTTAGTATCAGGCAAGTGATGATGCTGCAGCAATGCTGAAGTGGATGTTGTTCCACTGGCATGTAGCATGTACCTTCATAGGTCACCTGTTAACAATTTCAGTTTTTTCCATTAACTGAACATCCAACCCAACACAGGTCAGCTGTAGGGTGAAAATTTTTTATAACAATGTGAATGATAAAGTTGTGATCTCCATGACCTATGACAGACAACATTCAACTGTCATATCTATTATATCCTACATCACTGAAATATCTCGAATCTCCTACTCAGGAAATTAGCTTATAATTAGCTTCAGTTCATTAGGCAGCATACATCTGTGCTTTGCAGAGTACAGATGTAGATGTAGACTTCACAAAAAAAATTATGATGTGGAATGTGGAGACTGAATAAAAAAGATTGCTGATATATATAACACGCCCAATGAACAAAAAATTGCATGTGTAATTGGTTTTCTGCAGGTTTGTTAATATATATATATATATATATATATATATATATATATATATATATATATATATATATATATATATATATATATATATATATAAAATAAACTTGCAGCAGAAACATTAGCTTCTGCTATTGTAAAACAAGCAGAAACATTATAGGAGGAAAACGTAAGTTGTTCCTTACAATTACTGAAAAGCTCTGCCATATTCATTATATATGTATTGACATATTTCCTCTTGTAGATAAAAACTTGAGGAGGTAAATTATTTACATTGTTTGAATACTAGACATTTGCTTCAGACTATCTGCCTTTCTACTGACAGGTCATGGTGGAGCGATGAATATTATGATTACCATTGTACAGCCTTCAACACATAGAACATGAAGAAACATGACACTAATTACTTTATGTAGAGAAAGAAAGACTGTGTTTAGCATCCTGTTGACGGCAAGGTTATTAGATGGAGCACATGCTCAGATTGGATAAGGAAATCGTCAGAAAGAAGTTAACTACAAAGTGACAGGTTTTTCTTTGTTAGATGCTGAATCTTTACTGCCAATGAATTTCTGGTACTTTCTGGGAGGTGCCACAAACTAATTGTTACAAATTTCTCACCAAAAGTGGCCTGACTTTTATTTATTTATTCATATTTGTTACTATTCTGAAATTTTCTAAATCACCTGCTATAACAGTTGTGTTTTGTAACTACTTTACTTGAAACAAAACACTTACCTTTCCACTATCATCTTGAACCTTAACCTTGTTTCCTTCTGTCGATAGTACTTTAACACCAATGGGAACATCAAATTCTCCTTTCCCCTCAGGTCTAATCCATAAATGACTGGTCTGAAAAATTATCAACATATATTAGTTTACACACAATCCAAATAAGCATTACTCAAAATTTTATTGTGTATAAAAGAGAGATATTCCACATCTAGCATTCAAGATAATAGTGTTAACATGTCCCTTCAGTATGAAACCAACTGTGCTCCTAATTCAATCTAGGCCTGTGGTAAAATTTACAGATAATTTACTACATAACATAGCTTTATATGAATATTAGTGATATAGCTTACCGATACAGTAAAATTTGCCATGATGTAAAGTTTTCACAATAAACTTAAAATCAACATTAATGATACATTACAAATGATGTACTACATGTCATCCATAAGGAAATATCCTGACGCAAGTGATAACAGTGTAAGCATCTGATACTTTGTCTGTTAAATACATCTTATCTTCCCTAATGATAAAGTGAGATAACTTTATCTCCTGTCTATACTGCTCAGCCACTATCAAAGGTATGTGACATGGGACAGGCATCACAAATGTTTTTGATATGGTATGAACGCAATTTCCTCAGTGCAATATCCTATACACATGCATGTCTATTTTTTCAAACAATAGTTCCTAGCCTGGGATAAAATAAAATAATTAAATCAAAGAAAAAATCTGTTGAATAATATAATTGTATAATATAAAGCTAATAAATTACAAACAAATTTAATTAATACTTAATGCACGAAGACAAAAATCTCTCAGAGCAAAGTTCATTGTGACCCTAGTCTCAGTCTGGAGGTAACGCAAATATTTAAGCTCTTTTACTGTATCCTACCAATAAAAATGGAATGACACAATTATGTAGCAAAACCAAAATTTTACTTTGGTTTTTAGAATAGTCCTAAACATACCTAAATAATATATGCTTCACTGTCAAGCATATTCCATGGAAAGTAAAAATGGTAATTAAAGATCCTGTTATAAAAAGTACAAGAGTTTCTCAATAACACTGGAACAAAATTTATTATGCAACATCAATACATCACTGAAAGATACATCTGTCACACAACACCTTTTCCATAACTTCAGACCTACTGTCAAGATTAATTTTGCATTTTTAAACAAAGCTTTCAGAATAACTCACAACAAGTAGTATGTTTATGCTCTTTCTATCCAAGGTCATTAGTCAAAACATCATGTTCATGAAAGCAGAACATACAACAACTACAGCAAAAGCATGCAAGTGGATATATTCATATCTACAAGGTGAAGAACAACTAGTATAACTCACATAAGAATGGTGTACCACTAAATTCTATAACAAAGCAAATTTTCCTGCTTTTTGTAAGTGATCCACAAGCAATTAGTCCCTACTGTAAATACATTAAGCTTTCAGAAGATAAAACTTGCTAATAAAAAGACCTTAGGATAGAATCAGGAAATTTGTATCACATAATATTAATTTGCATTCTGGGAACAGGGTAGTAATTTTTATTTAAGTCAGTTATTTGAAAAGGTACAAAACAAATGCCCCTTAATCTGCACTACTGTATAAAGACAAGTTGTTTAACATTGTTATCAAATATTTTGAATACTTCTTGACCGATTTACTTTAAATTTCTACAGGGCACTCTACTGAAACAAAGGCTATATTTCTTTAAATATATATAATACTGGTATACATGTAAAAATGAATAATTGAAAATAATGAATTTTTGAAAATATGAATAAATAAATATATTAAAAACAAAGATTCCAAGACTTACCAAGCGGGAAAGTGCCGGCAGACAGGCACATGAACAAAACACACAAACACACACACACAGAATTACGAGCTTTCGCAACTGGCAGTTGCTTCGTCAGGAAAGAGGGAAGGAGAGGGAAAAATGAAAGGATGTGGGTTTTAAGGGAGAGGGTAAGGAGTCATTCCAATCCCGGGAGCGGAAAGACTTCCCTTAGGGGAAAAAAAGGACAGGTGTACACTCGCACACACACACACACACACACACACACATATCTATCCGCACATACACAGACACAAGCAGACATATCTGTCTGCCGGCGCTTTCCCACTTGGTAAGTCTTGGAATCTTTGTTTTTAATATATTTTTCCCATGTGGAAGTTTCTTTCTATTTTATTTACATCATGAATAAATAAATAAATATATAATATATAAAGGAGAAATGTTACCAAAAATATTGAAAAGTTCGTGATCGATTTACTTCCAATTTTATACAAAGTACTCCAATGAACATTTGGGTGGACATAGACTATACATTTTTGTTTATATACAAAATATATGTAACATATGAAAATACATGTAATATACTATGGGGAAACATTGTTACCAGAAACAACAAAAAATTATTGACCAATTAGACTCAGCTTTTTCACAGAATACTCTAAAGAACATTCAGATTTACATAGCATATATATTTTTTAATATGTAAAATAAGTAAATACATAAGTAATATATTAATGGAGAACGTCGCTAGGGAAAGGCTCAAAAAGTTGTTGACCAATTTACTTGATATTTTTACATGATACTGTATTGAACATGCGGACAGATATACACTATACATTTTTCACTATGCATTTTTAATCTGTATATGTGCAGATGGATATGTGTGTGTGTGCGAGTGTATACCTGTCCTTTATCTCCCTAAGGTAAGCCTTTCCACTTCCAGGATTGGAATGACTCCTTACCCTCTCTCTTAAAACCCACATCCTTTCGTCTTTGCCTCTCCTTCCCTCTTTCCTGATGAAACAACCTTGGGTTGCGAAAGCTTGAAATTTGTGTGTGTGTGTGTTTGTGTGTTTATTGTCTCTATCAAGAGAAAGAGAGAGTGAGGGGGAGAAACATTCCACATGAGAAAAATATATCTAAAAACAAAGATGTTGTAACTTTATAGAGACAATAAACACGCACACACACACACACACAAACACACACACACACACACACACACACACACACACACACACACACACACACACACACACACAATTTCAAGCTTTTATTTATATATATTTTTAAGCAGAAAAGTTGTTACCAAAAATAAAGAATAGTTTTACTTCCAATATTCCCATGTTACACTAATGAACATTCAGGCAGAAACAGACTATAAATTTTTATAACCTACATAAAATAGAAAGAAACTTCCACATGGGAAAAATGTGTCTGTGTATGTGCGGATGGATATGTGTGTGTGTGTGTGCAAGTGTACACCTGTCCTTTTTTTCCCCTAAGGGAAGTCTTTCCGCTCCCGGGATTGGAATGACTCCTTACCCTCTCCCTTAAAACCCACATCCTTTCGTCTTTCCCTCTCCTTCCTGAAGAAGCAACCATTGGTTGCGAAAGCTAGTAATTCTGTGTGTGTGTTTGTGTGTTTTGTTCGTGTGCCTGTCTGCCGGCGCTTTCACGCTTGGTAAGTCTTGGAATCTATATATAACCTACATAAAATATATATAACATATAAATATATAATATATAAAGGGGAAATTTTACCATATACATATAACATATAAATATACACTGGTGTCTAAAATTAAAGCAAACACAAATTTTGCAAGGTTGCATTAATTTTGCCAGAAAAAAGTGTAAACAGATAATAGCAAAGCAGAAATAACATAAAGAACACAGAAGAGAAATAACTGCAACATGCATAACAGAGACAAAAATGTTCTTCGTTTTTTCTAACTTCACAGATTTGCACACAAATTCCAACAACTGGAGAATGTGCTCAGCATGGGGTGTTACCACATCTGGCTGCGATACAGGCCTGCAACCGACGAGGCATGCTGTGAGTGATGTCGCCTTCTAATTTTGAGGCAATAATGCCCATTCTTCATGCAGAGTTGCTTGCAAGTCTTGGAGAGTGGTTGGTGGATGCTGACGTGATGCAACCTGTCTCCCTAGCACATCCTACACATGTTATATGGGATTAAAAATGGCTGAGCTAGCAGTCTGTACCATGCGCGTAGTATCTTCCATTTCCAAGAAAACATCAACCGCCTATGTTGTATGAGGTCGAGTATTATCATCCATCAATACAAAATCTGGGCCCACACCACCTTGCGAGGACCACACATAAGGTCCCAAGATCTTGTCAAAATACCTGACGACAGTTATACCTCGCCAGTTCACCCGTACAGTTTTGTGAAGAGGTGTTTGAGTGGTCAACATAATCCCTGCCCAAAATATTAAGAACCCTCCCCGATATTGGTCTCTTTCCGCAATGTATGGATTCCAAAACCATATTCCACATTCCTTCCAGATGCAAAATTGTTGAGAATCGTTCTCCAGAAAAAATCAGAACTCATCTGTGAAAAGAACATTGACACACTGTTCTCCTGCCCAGGTGGCATGTTGACGACTCCATTCTAGACGTTCCCTTCTGTGAAGACGCATCATAGGTACAAATACAGAAGGTCTCCAACAATGAAGGCTACCCTCCCAAAGCCTTCTGTACACTGCTTGCCTTGATACAGCATCTTCAGTGGATGCCGGGAGGTCAGATGCCAGTTGCCAGGCAGCACTAAGGCAGTACTGTCATGCCCTTTTGCCAAATAACGGTCCTCTCCTTTTGATATCAAATGTGGTCGACAATGCCCTGGTCTTCAGGATACTGTTTCCCTTTCTATGAATTGTCGCCACATCCAAGAAATAACAGAACGATTCACATTAAGCCTTCGGGCCACATCAGTTTGTAACTGTCTTGTTTCCATTCTTCTTATGGCCCTCCACTGTAGTGTTTGGTAGGCCATAGTACACTGTATGTTTCTGTATACACAGCAACTGTGGATATGGGACTACCCAGCAAATACTACCCTATCTGATTGCTGCCCTGGTGCCATCATTGATGTAGCTATCCATTGACTGGAATGCCCTCTTCAGTGAAGAACATGATTGTACGGACATCTGTTGACATTTTGTATTATTATATCATTAATTAGACACAACAAGGGAAGGTAACAGTTTGTTGCTTTAATTTTGGACACCAGTGTTGAAAGGACAATGCCTATTTTCTTTCCCATCCTGGACACCGTCTGAACTTGTGCTACTTCTCTAATGACCTCGATGTCACCAGAATATGAAAACCAGTTGTTCTTCTTTCCCATAGAGGGGAAACATTGAGAGGATGTTGGAGGGGGAGATGGGCAGCAAGGGGAGGAAGAGGAAACGAACAGAAAGAGTAGGGAGAACAGGATTAAGACATACATCTAATACCCATACATATTTAACAATAGCAAAGAATTATTGGATTTGCTAGTACGACCATACAATTATTCACCAGAATTGCTGAGAATCAAAGTGGTATCAATATGGAAGGAGGAGATGTGAGACAGATCCAACATACAAAATAAAATAGCAAGATTTGCTGTTAACAGCACACTTTCTTTTATTTCAAAAGCAATGTCAACATTAATTCAAGGGATTAAAAGAGAAAAACACTGTTTGTGGGAAGTGTACCTTTGTCTGTTATTCACAACAAATGATTAAAACAAACAATAAAGATAGAGTACAGTACAATACATATATGAAGACGAGTCACTGCTCACCATATAGATGTCACATTGAGCAACAAACAGTCAGATAGGAAGATATGATTATTAACTGAGCTTTCGTACAAAGTTGTTCTTTGGAATTAAGAATGACAGGACAGAAGCATCAGGAAGATTTTTTTTTTATTTATTTATTTACCTGTAGACAACTGTTGTGTTGTATAGGCATTGTCAGATGGTTATACAAATGATTATACATAAGGTCAGTAGTTACATAGTTATACAGATTGTGGTACAAATGATTACACTAAAGTTAACATATGGTATATGATTATACAAAAGGTCAGTATAGTTGTATGACATAAATTACAGTTTCTTTGATCACATTTATAATAATAGAGAATTATATTTCTTCATTATGTAGGAATTCACTTATGCTATAGAATGCTTTCTCTTTCAACCATGTCTCTACTACCATTTTAAATCTATTCTCATGCAATTCCCACATTCTATGTAATGTATTGTTATAAAATGTTTTGCCAGCATGTAAAAAATTATTTTGAATTTTACTCAAACGTGTCCAAGGAATGTCTAATAAGTTCCTATTTCTAGTTTCATATGAGTGCACATCTGACAAGCTTTCATACATGTGGGCATTCTCTTTGGCATGCATAAGTGCTTTAAGTATGTACAGACTGGGAACTGTAAGAATTTTTTGCTCAATGAAGTACTGTTTGCAAGAAGTTAAATTACTCACACCAAAAATACATCTAATGGCTTTCTTCTGCCAGAGGAAAACATCTTTTGCCCCAGCAGAGTTTCCCCAAAGAAGTATTCCATAATGCAGATGAGTATGAAAATAGGCATGGTATGCCATAAGTATGCACTCCTTACTGACACAATCCTTCAGTTTCCTAAGGAGATATAGACCTCTTGCAAACTTACTGCACAGCTTTTCTGTGTGGGTATTCCAGCACAATTTGGTATCAAGATAAATGGCTAGCAATTTTACTGAATGTCTGAGGTCATTAGGTCCATCATTAATACCTCTAAGGGAAAAGAGGATGTGTTCAGTTTTATTTTTATTTAATTACAGCCTTATTTTTATTTAATGGTGGCCTTATTTTTATTTAACGACAGTCTATTTTCATGGAACCAGTGGTGGTATTATGTAGGGAGGCATGTTAGAAAATACTATAGAAAAACACTGTAGACTCTGGACTGTACAATAGAGACAATGACAGAAAAAAAGGTACACTCAGATAGCATATCAGGAACAGTGTGAAATCAATATGGGATTAGGAGGGTGAAACTGAATCGAAATAGGAGTGAGGATCAAGATGATTTGCATGACTGTAACTAGCAGAGACTGAGCCAAGGAATAACAATATAAAATAAAAAACACTCAACTTATTACAAAAATTTTAACAATTACAAAAGTCAAGCTAAGAGAAATACAGAAGAGGAAAGAACTATGCAGACATACTGATAATATAGGAGGCATGTGCACGGCTGGAGTGGGAGCAGGGAAGAGGTTAAGCAGATGATGGGCAGAGACTAGCAAAGGTTGAGGACAGGGGTGTCATGGGAATGAATGATATGTTGCAAGCAGTTTTCAAACCATACAATTTAGAAAAGCTGGCATTGGTGAGAAAATCTAGATAGCACAGTCTATGAAGCAGTCATTGAAGTTAAACACATCACATTGGGTGACGTGTTCAACAACTGCATTACCCATCTGTCCCTTTGCTACAGTTTGGCAGTGACCATTCGTGTGGACAGACAGCTTGCTAGTAATCATGCCCACATAGTAGGCAACACAGAGGATGGAGCTAAGCTGGCAGATCTCATATTTCCAAAGCGTCTCACAGGGGCCTTCACAGACCAAAATTTACCCTTTCAACCTTGTTCAGAAACACATCTCCTATGCTTTGTCTCGCCAGACACCTACCATTCCCCCCCACAAACCCACTGTCTGGATCATGATCTCTATTAGGGTTTAAAGTACCTCTTTTTGTGCCCTGAAATAAGAAATATTCTCCCCACTATCCTCATCACCCATCCCACAGTGGTATTCCAACACCCACCCAACACAAACAATATCCTTGTCCATTTATATTCCACCAAGTTTTTAATCTCTTGCCCCATGGCTCATATCCCTGCAGTAGACCTAGATGCAAGACCATCCCATATATTCTCCCAGTACAACCTACTCCAGTTCTGTCACAGGCATCTCCTAGTCCATCAAAGGTAGGGCCACTAGTGAAAATTTTACTCCTCCATCTAACTCTAATTCACCACCAATGCCTCCCAACCATCCTCCATTAACTTTCCTGAATATACTAGCCTCAATACTTGCCTCAAGATCATTCCTCAAATCTCTAAACATGGAAAACAACCATATATTCGCAAAAGAACTACATCCAACACCCAAAAACTGATCCTGACTTACAATCCTACCTGCTGACAAAGCCTCCATCATTGTGGTCATGAACTGCAGTGTTAACCTGGCAGAAAGACTCTGTCACCTGTCAGATCCATCCACATACAAGTCCTCCACAGTGGCCTCACTCCATAAATCCTGCAGGCTCTCCAGCACTCCTCCAATCCCTAGGACCATCCCAGAATATCTTTCCTTAGTTTATCTCCCTTCTAACTCCTCCATTCCTACCTTATAAATGTTTCCTGTAGTACATAAATCCATCCACCCAGGACGTCCCCTTGTGGCACCCCACAGAGAGACACTTCGCTCTTGCAACCAGCACCTTCTGCCAATTACCCATAACCTAACTTCCTATATAAGAAGACAACAACTATACCCTCTACCAGCTCTCCATAATTCCTGTCCATTTCCCACCCAGCACCCTGCTCTTCACTGACAACGCCAGCCCTCTTTACGCTCACATCCGAAATGCCCATGGTCTTGCAACAACTGCTTCACAGCCTGTTCCATCTGGATTTTTCCCACCAACACCAGATTTTCTGAACGGCACATATGCAAATTCTCTTTACAACATATGCTTCATTCCTCTAACCTCCCCCCCTCCCCCCCAACCACAACCACAACTTTTTCTAGTCCTTGTCCTCCACACATCTACCCCCTATCCCACTTCCACTTCAGCCCCACACATGCCTTCCATTCTGGCAACACACCTGCACAGTCCTTTCCCTTTCTCTGCTCTCTCCTCTGTCGTTTGACATCCACCCCCCCCCCCCCCCCTTTTCCCAGTACAGCCCCCCCCTCAACAATGCACTTGGCAGCCCACTATCCTGTCCCCTACCATGTCCCTGCACCCTCCCACAAACAGCTCTTGCATCTTCACCCATCCCTACAGTGCTATCCCTCCCCTTACCCTTCCCACACCGTTTCTGTATCACTACCCATCCCAGTAAAGATCATTGCTTACTCCAGATGCAGTCACAGTCAGACCTTAGTGCCTGGGTATGACTGTGAATGTGTGTGTGTTTTGTTTTGTCTATGTCTGATAAAGAACTTAGTCAATTAACTAACAGTATCTAGCAGCTTTTTTTCAATGCACCTGTCTGCTGCTTAATGCCTGCTGTATATTGTGAGTAGTGATCTATATTGTTGTTACAGCACAACAGGCAGTCAACATCCTGTTGGGTAATGTAGTTCGGATTTCTGTTATATCTGTGAATAGCCAGATACCAGCATGCACGTCAGAAGAACAGGAGAGAAACAATGATGACGCAACGCAGGATGACCATGCCAGAGTCCAGAAACAAGGCTGGACCAAATGAAGCACCTAACACAAAAGAGGAAGTCAATGCCAACATATGCAACAACAAAGTGCAACAAACTTTTGACACAACACTGTCAGCAGGTCAAATGTGAACCACAATCCAAATCAAGAACAACAAGGAAAACCAGTACCAAAGCAAAGTCATTGACAAGTAGACAGTACTACAATGAATATAGTAACAAATGCTATCAGACAAAGTAAATGACTGACTGAGCAGTTAGGGTGTGGCAGTGTTTACACTATTTTCCATATGTAGGTGGGACTGTATGATAAAGTGCTTAATCATTGTAGTGGTTTTAATTTCTTTTGAGTTATTACCAACCTTAGTCCAGCATACAGTACAGCGTACACTGGCATTTTCGTCACTTTCCTGTGTGGTCTTCTAGTGTTGAGTTTTGTTTCGTGTGCAAGGAATATTGAACACTGAGTGTACGAGATGGGAAAGAATAGGAGGAGGGGGCTGGAGGGGAGGTGGTGTCTCTGGCATAGGAGACTTGGTCTTTCTTCAAAAGAACATCATGTTGGTAAAAAACAGCTTGTTACTACAGAGGTAGAGTCCATAAATTGGCAAGCAATATACATTGTACCTTTAACTCTGTCTATTCTGAGATTACCTGTTACTTGTTATGTAGACGTTTGCCTGTTCAAAACATCTCTTACCTGTTCATTGTAGCCCACAAAGAGACTCAATTTCTTAGACAAATTGCTATTTATGTTTCATTGGAGTCTGCTTGCTGGTGAGATTTTTCCTATCATTTTTTTACCTTGAGAGTTGGGAATATGAAATAGTCAGTTTCTCTCTCTGAAGCATACTTAAAATTTTGTAAGGAGAATGTTATCACAAGTTCACAATAAAAACCCCTACCTAATAATTTAGTCACAATAATGTAAGGAAAAGATAGATTGCCACTTAAAATAAAGATGACATGTTAAGTTGCAGACAGGCACAATTAAAAGACACTTATATATAAGTTTTCTGCCACAGTAAGTAGCACTCTATCTTTTTCTTGTGTTGATGACATATCAACCGGAAGTTGTCATTCTTCAATTTAGTTACAAGGATATAATAGAGGGAAACATTCCACGTGGGAAAAATATATCTAAAAAACAAAGTTGATGTGACTTACCAAACAAAAGTGCTGACAGGTCGATAGATGTACAAACAAACACAAACATACACACAAAATTCAAGCTTTCGCAACCAATGGTTGTTTCTTCAGGAAAGAGGGAAGGAGAGCGAAAGACGAAAGGATGTGAGTTTTAAGGGAGAGGGTAAGGAGTCATTTGAATCCCGGGAGTGGAAAGACTTACCTTAAGGGGAAAAAAGGACAGGTATACACTCGCACACACACACATATCCATCCGCACATACACAGACACAAATGTCTGCTTGTGTCTGTATATGTGCGGATGGATGTGTGTGTGTGTGTGTGTGTGTGTGTGCAAGTGTATACCTGTCCTTTCTTCCCCTTAAGGTAAGTCTTTCCGCTCCCGGGATTGGAATGACTCCTTACCCTCTCCCTTAAAACCCACATCCTTTCGTCTTTCCCTCTCCTTCCCTCTTTCCTGAAGAAGCAACCATTGGTTGCGAAAGCTTGAATTTTGTGTGTATGTTTGTGTTTGTTTGTGTATCTATCGACCTGCCAGCACTTTTGTTTGATAAGTCACATCAACTTTGTTTTTAGATATAGTTACAAGGATAGACGCATAACAAAACATGTAACATTTTCCTATTGACATCTAAAGCACAGAGGAAAATCAACTGAGAAACCAGTCATGATGTATAATTCACTCACTTAAAATGTAGAGTACACATTTGAATGGCTAAAGGATCACACATTGATGCATTCTCTCACCAGTAAAGGGACAGTTCCATGTTTGGTGGGGCATTAACATTGCTTCCTGTTGCTTCAGTGGCCAGGAGGAGAATTGTAGAAGACAGGTTGTAGCCTTAACTAGCTGTGACTTGTTATCCCTTACTTCTAGCCACTCTTACTCCCATGGGCACATAGACATAGTTTGACTGCTTAGCTAAAATAATACAAAATATTGATTTAAAAGTGTAATCTGGGTCAAGTTCTCTTTGTAATTCAGCAACTTTTAAATTACTCTCGGCCTCTTTAACAACCACAATGCTGACTGACTCCAACCTCAGTCTAAGACAGAATTTTTGTTTGTTTTTAATTGGTGTTGCTGTGCATACCATGCAAGCAGCACAATATTGCAGAACATCTGCTGAGAGAGAAAAGAAAAGGCTGTGTTGGGGAATAAACTCTGTTATATGTGCTTGTTACAGTCTCTTGAAAAACCCATTGTGATTTGATAAGCTGTAGTTTCTTGTGTAAATATAATGAAAATAGCTGTGGGAAACTCGTGTTTCAGTTTACTTACACAAAATTACTTGCTGATTACAATACCGTTCACAAGGGAAGCAACTAACATCTGATGAGTTGCAGAAACATGTTGAGAAGCATCCGATGTCACACCCGTGGAGGTGACCAGCAAAAGTTATCTTGATAGAAGCACACCCTTGTGATGCACATTGTGTGCTATTTGCCACATGTCACGTATCCAATCCATAGGCCACAATCTTGCTGGAAAGTGAAAGAAGGATGGGGAGCAAGTTCTAGATTACAGTAGTTGCAGTCTCTTTACTGTCATGTTTCTTCCTACTCTTCTTTCCATGTCCTAGATGTTCTCATTTAAGACCAGGGATATGGACAAATGTATTGAAGTCAGGGGAGCCACAGTATGAGATGGCAGTGATTGTGGTACGATCAATAAGTGTATGAATGGCATGTCATGATAAGCTGCTCCCAGACTAAATCTGTTCCTCTTTAGTCTCAACACAGAGGCTAAAACTTTACTCAAATGCCCTAACTAGTAACCTGATCCTGCCATAGTGGACAATATCAGTGGCTTTAATATCTGAATATCTTGCTGACCTACAACTGAGTCAGGACTGGGGTAAAGCCTTGTCAAACACAAGTGGACACTCTCTGTCTATTCCCCCTGCTGCAGCACTTTAAAAATGTTCTATGCACTTCCTGAAGACACTCAGAGCAGTGCTAGTTCAACTGATACACATCATATGTGCTTGACTAGCATTGACAACTTTCCCTAGCTGATTACCTACCATGACTACATTAGCAGGCAACATTGAGTTCAGTATGTCATCTGTTTTTGTATATGAAAGTAGAGGTGACACGTGAATTTAATGATACATGAATCAAATCTCAGCATTAACAGACCACTCACAATGGTGACAACAATGTCATTGTACACTGCATTGTATGCCGGGCTAAGGATGGTATTGATTTGAAACAAGTGAATATCAGTCCAAAGTTGTACACAGTCTCACAACTTCTTTCGATTCCACTACTCCCATCAGCCATTATGCCAAGCATCTTCTTAGAGTGCATGAATAGTATCTAAGCCTTCTGCCGTGATGATTCTCATGTGTGGAAACCACATTAGTTTGTAATCTAAGGGACACACACACACACACACACACACACACACACACACACACACACACACACTAAAACTAAAATACTTTCATTCATTCAGAGTTCAGATAATAATGTTTAAAATTAACTCTACTGTTTTCCTGAAAGAAAAATTAAAAACTATTGGTATCAGCCTACTTCTCTGACCTCTTAACCTTTTCACAGCTACTAGGGCTAAGTGCCCTACCTGCCTGACTGACTAACAGGGCTGAACGAATCATTGCTCCACTGGCAGGTGGGAAGCACAGTGCAACAACTGCTGCAGGCTACACCAACTGTAAGCTAATCCGACATCCCACAGTGCATAGAATCACTCTTCAATATTTGTGGTTGCTGATAGCCACAAAAGAGAACTTCAAAACTAATCCAAGCTTTCAGTTAATTTTATCTTCAGCTGGGAAAAAATTATATTAGGAGAATGATAAGACCTTTTTTATTTGTGACTGGAAAATTCTGTAAATTGAGATTAATGCTACCAACGTATGTGCCTATAACATAATAGAATGCCATTGATATTGGACAAATAGATTTCAAGTACATAGTTTTAAGGTGAACAGTTCCTAGAGAAGGTACCCAAAACTCAGAGCATCTTCTTTTCTGTGTAGCAGTGAGTGTTCCTTAGAAACTGTTTGTATCTGCTGCTCTGTCTGCCTTTTGCAATGCCTAGTACATCAGTTCTATAGGATAATTCATGCCCCGTCATATTGTATATATCTATCATATGTACTTCATAGACTAGGGAATCAAATTACATTTAAACTGCACTTATCTGCTACACTGTTCTCCTTTTGTAACACTGATTGGTCAATTCATTAGGATAAATCACGCCCTCCAGATTATATATGTTTGTGTCATTTGTCTTGTATACATTAGGAAATCAAAATATATCTATTAAATTGACTCGTAAGCAAAAAGAAACCAGGAGCACATGAAAGCTGTAGCACTTTCTGAAGAAGAGCAGGTAATGATAGAATTGGCATGAATTTTGAAATGCGGACAACAGCAAATTGCCATTCTATTTGTGCACATTTATCTGTTCCCACAGCCAGGCATAAACAAATGGCTTTAGCCATCAGGCCTTCCTACTCGGCCAGTGTAAATGAATGCCTGCGGCCATTTGGACATTCTACCTGCAGGGCGTACATGTATGCCTGTAGCCCTCTGGGAAAAGGGTTAATAATGAGCTTCAACTGACTGGTGGTGGTTACAAAGTTGTAGATGGAGAAGGAAATAGCAAAATCATCCACAAATAGTGAACACTGCACAGAAGTCCTCACCACAGACTTTATAGGATTAATCGCTACAGAAAATAATGTGACACTTAAAATGGAGCCATGTAAGACACCTGTCTATTGCTCATGACTGACAGAGAGGATGTGACCCATGTGTGAAACAGAAATAATATATAGACTGGAAGGGTGGTCTTGTGAAGTGGAGTTGACCTTGGAACCCCCACTTGCTGAGTTATTGTCAGGTGTAAGAGTCCAAGTTGTATCATACACTTTCCATTTTCAGTGTTGCCTGCCCACAATGGTATCAGAGTCAATAACCAAATTATATCTTCCAAATGTACATTGTAAGCATCTGCAAAGCTTCTTTGTCTCTAGGAACCTGGTTAATCCACCTAGTCTTCACTGTGCATCTAATAACCACAGCACTCCAATAACTACTTGGGTAGTATGGTCACTTGCTGGTTTCAGGAAAAAATGCGGAAATTGTCCTACCAGGAAGAGTATTTGGAGCTCTGAACAGAGCAGACTCTAGCTATAATATAGATAATGAGCCTTTGTACTCTTCTTCATTGTTAGAATCTCTTTGCAGTTATGCAAATTTTGATCCAGAGTGGCGATCACACAAGCATAATGTTCTGCCATTGGCGAAGCAATGTGTGTATTACTTCTGTGTAGGCTCCCATCTCGATGCAGCTGATATTTGAGATATATATAGCATGTTAGAAATCCTCTCAACACATTCAGGGCACAACACTGCCCAGATTCGCAGCTGATACTGCAGGTCATTGGTGGCCACACACTGCATTATATTTAGTATGGTATATAGTGCAGGACTGTACATTAACTTTTTTTTGCCACCCCGCCCCCCTCCCCCTCCTCCCTTAACTGTGTTCACACCATTGTGGATGAAACCATGTTCAGTATCCTGTTCAATGCCTTCAATTTTGTTTTTGCAACTTTACCTTCAACTGAGTGTTTATTGCTAATTGTTATGAAATTTTAATGTCACTCTACATCCATTATAAAGTTGACTGGTAATTTATATTTTTATATGAACAGTGAGATTTACATTATCAAATACACTCCTGGAAATGGAAAAAAGAACACATTGACACCAGTGTGTCAGACCCACCATACTTGCTACGGACACTGCGAGAGGGCTGTACAAGCAATGATCACACGCACGGCACCGCGGACACACCAGGAACCGCGGTGTTGGCCGTCGAATGGCGCTAGCTGCGCAGCATTTGTGCACCGTCGCCGTCAGTGTCAGCCAGTTTGCCGTGGCATACGGAGCTCCATCGCAGTCTTTAACACAGGTAGCATGCCGTGACAGCGTGGACGTGAACCGTATGTGCAGTTGACGGACTTTGAGCGAGGGCGTATAGTGGGCATGCGGGAGGCCGGGTGGACGTACTGCCGAATTGCTCAACACGTGGGGCGTGAGGTCTGCACAGTACATCGATGTTGTCGCCAGTGGTCGGTGGAAGGTGCACGTGCCCGTCGACCTGGGACCGGACAGCAGCAACGCATGGATGCACGCCAAGACCGTAGGATCCTACGCAGTGCCGTAGGGGACCGCACCGCCACTTCCCAGCAAATTAGGGACACTGTTGCTCCTGGGGTACCAGCGAGGACCATTCGCAACCGTCTCCATGAAGCTGGGCTACGGTCCCGCACACCGTTAGGCCGTCTTCCGCTCACGCCCCAACATCGTGCAGCCCACCTCCAGTGATGTCGCGACAGGCGTGAATTTGAGCGACGAATGGAGACGTGTCGTCTTCAGCGATGAGAGTCGCTTCTGCCTTGGCGCCAATGATGGTTGTAAGCGTGTTTGGCGCCGTGCAGGTGAGCGCCACAATCAGGACTGCATACGACCGAGGCACACAGGGCCAACACCCGGCATCATGGTGTGGGGAGCGATCTCCTACACTGGCCGTACACCTCTGGTGATCGTCGAGGGGACACTGAATAGTGCACGGTACATCCAGACCGTCATCGAACCCATCGTTCTACCATTCCTAGACCGGCAAGGGAACTTGCTGTTCCAACAGGACAATGCACGTCCGCATGTATCCCGTGACACCCAACGTGCTCTAGAAGGTGTAAGTCAACTACCCTGGCCAGCAAGATCTCCGGATCTGTCCCCCATTGAGCATGTTTGGGACTGGATGAAGCGTCGTCTCACGCGGTCTGCACGTCCAGCACGAATGCTGGTCCAACTGAGGCGCCAGGTGGAAATGGCATGGCAAGCCGTTCCACAGGACTACATCCAGCATCTCTACGATCGTCTCCATGGGAGAATAGCAGCCTGCATTGCTGCGAAAGGTGGATATACACTGTACTAGTGCCGACATTGTGCATGCTCTGTTGCCTGTGTCTATGTGCCTGTGGTTCTGTCAGTGTGATCATGTGATGTATCTGACCCCAGGAATGTGTCAATAAAGTTTCCCCTTCCTGGGACAATGAATTCACGGTGTTCTTTTTTCAATTTCCAGGAGTGTAATATGAGAAATGGTTTAGCTCAAATGGATCCCATACCACCAACAAGTGGGATTGCACAACATTGTGTCAGACAACTGGTTTCACTGAAGGAGAGTTACTGAGCATGTTGGAAGAATCTGCTTTTGAAGTTAGTGATCCAGCATTATTGGAGTTTTCTGATGAAGAAGATGCATTTGTAGACACAACTGATAGTGACAGCAGTGATGATGAGAATGACTACATTGGTGATGCTGATGGCAATTGACTGCAAGAAATCTACAGCAAGTAGAACTGTAAGAAGCCACAACTGTGACCAGGGCTAAACTGACAATAACCCACATTTACAGGCCACATTCATCTAAAGCATATGTTTCATCAACAAACTGTATGTGACTCACTGTATTAAAAACACACCAGCCAACAGTATACTAGAAGCTGGCAGGCACACTGTGTCAGATGAACACCTCCGCCTTGTCCAGCAGCAGCATTATGGCAGTGAGTGTATTAATTGATTCCCATACTTTGGCACAATTAATTTTTCAGTTATAACGTTGACTGCCATGATGCTGCCGGCAGACGCAACAGAGGTTCATGCCCAACACCGTGTGCCCACAGGTGGCCAACACCCCACTATATTTAGTACAGTCTCTAGTGTACTGTTGTGCATTAATTAATATTTCTTGATTGGGTTGATGCCAGCATACAGGAAATCAGTTAAATTTTCTTGTTCAACATTTTGAAGTTTGTTTCTTGCATCTTTGCACACCATTGAAAGATGTGCTGTATTAAATGGAGAGGAGTGTCTGGCCACCTATGGGCATACAGCATCTGACAGTGGCACCACAACTGTCAGTGAGTTAATAGAACTCATTGACTATGGCCAACAAGTTATCTTATCCTCCTTAATTATTTAACATGATTCTGTCCTCTTAACAGGTAAAGCTGAGAGGCTTTCAGCAGTTGATCTTCATTTGAAAATGTGCAGCATAACCTACCTGACTCTGACTGCCAGGCAGCAATTATCATTCTCCCTCTGTGCATTAACATCCCATATAAGGAAGAGTGGTTTGTCCACAGACTCAACTGGTGGAAGGTAGAGGGAGAGTTGTTTGTTTTAGGGTGCAAAACAACTAAGGTCATACATACATGTCAGGACGTTAAGACGAAAATGGAGTTAAAAGTGCCAACATGTTAAGCTCAATTGATAGGAGAAAAAGAGAGCTAAGAACAGGGACTTCCCTTGGAGAAAGGTCCAGAAAATGCGTTGCAGAGACAACGCAGGTTCTCAAATAAAGTTTAAATGTCCTTCGCCATATTGCTACAACAGATAAAAAGTAAAACACAAGTGACAGCACGTGCATCATTCAATAAAACAGCCACTAACTCAGGCAGCAAACATACATCATAACATAAGTGTTTTAAAAAAGTGCATACAGTCAGGAAATAGCAAACCTTCAAAGCTAGATGACAATGAGCACAAAGTGGCGTGGGATCACCAGTTAACAAATGGCAATGGCTAAAACGACAGTGCCCCTTACGCAATGTAGCTAAAATGATCTCCTACCAGTTAGAGGGCCAAGAGGAGCTCAGCCAAGCCGCTGGGAGATGCTTTAGTCCCAAGAACTTGTACCCATGAAGGTAAGAGTAGTGAAGATGCACAAGTGACACCACCTGCCGACAGAGAGCACCACAGAGATCATCAGAAGGAATGGAAAACTCACAGGCCAAGGTAGAAGGATTGCAGCCTTGGCAGCAGTGTCAGCAGCCTCACTTCCCTTCAGACCAATGTGACCACAAATGTCACAGTGGCTCTATCAACAATGAGCAAGTGGAACATTTCTTGGACCTGATGCACTAAGGGATGGACTGTGTACAGCACACAAAGGCTCTGAAGGGCACTGAGAGAATTGGAGCAGGTGACACAATTGAAAAGCCTGTGTTGCCAAATGTAATGTGTGGCCTGATACAGGGTGAAGATCTCTGCTGTAAATACTGAGCAGTGTTCCGGAAGCCGATACCAAAAATTGACGGTGCCACTGACAAAGGCACACCCAACACCATGGTCAGTCTGAGAGCTATCAGTGTACACAAAGGTACTATTGTTAAGAGCCATGCAAACAACAGAGCTAATCTGGAGTGGTTTCCTTAGGAAGCAAATGTTAACACGGGCCACCATATGAAGCCAAGTTGGTGAAAGGGTTCACATCCACTGGGAAAGTGGCAGGGAATGTGAAGTTAAGCTGCTGGAGCAACAGCCAAAAGCGAATTCCAGGAGATAACAGAGAAGAAGGACGTTCCCCATACTGGCAGTCAAATGAGTCATCGAAGAAGGAGGCGTAGGGTGGGTGGCTAGGCATGGCAGATGAACAGCATGAGTATCTGCTGAGTAGAACGTCATGCCAGTATGACAGCAACAGTTCAGCAGCTTCTGCATGGAGACTCTCAAGTGGGCTCGTGTAAAAAGAGCCAGTGGTCAAACGTATTCCATGATGGTGGATCGTATTTAGATGGCATAAGATGGATTGATGTGCAGTTACATAAACAAAACACCAACAGTCTAGTTTCGAATGAGCAAGGGGTCGGTACAAATGGAGGAGGGTGACCTGATCTGCTCCCCAGAAAGTACTTCTTAGGACATGTAGGACACTGAGGCACCACATACAACAGGTGGGCAGGTAAAACATGTGGGAGGGCCAAGAAAGCTCACTATCAAGCATGAGCCCAGGGAATCTGATAGTTTCAGCAAATGGAGGAGCAACAGGCCCAAAATGTAAAGACATTGGAAAATGCAAATTGCGCCACCAGAAATTCCCATAAACAGTTTTGTCAGTGGAAAAGGAAAAGCCGTTCTCAAAGCAAGTCCATGAAGAACTGCAACAGATTGCAAAATCATCGATGAAAGGGGAGCCAGAGATGCCCAGGTGTCCAGCAAGGCAGAACCCTCATGGACCTTGAAAACTCTGTCTTAAAATCCTGAAGCAAACAGGGCAGGCAGCCTCAGAAGACCTATGTGTAGACAGTACGGATGGTATCAGTCCTTCAATAGGTGTCGTAGGCTTTATCCATATTAGGAAACAGCCACAGTCTGGTATTTCTGCAGAAAACCATTGATGACGTGAGCTGACAATGTGACAAGATGGTCAACTGTAGTACGGCGCGCTCGATACCCACACTGTGCAGTGATAACTAAATTGCAAGACTTGAGCCACTATACCAGCCGGATATGAATCACACATTTCATCACCTTGCAAACATAGCTGGTGAGAGAAATGGAAGGAAGGTCTTTGTTCTTGCCAGGATTACGTATGGGCATGACAGCAGATTCACGCCAGCATCTGGGAATCACGCCATCTGCCCAGATGTGATTGTATATATGAAGGAGAAACTACTTGCCCGCAAGAGAAAAGTGCTGCAACATCTGAATGTCAACATTGTCTGGCCCTGTGGCGGAAGACTGAGATGAAATAAGAGCTTGATCTAGTTCCCGCATAGTAAAGGCGGCATTGTAGCATTCATGATTCTGAGAAGAGAAGGGTATCACCCAAGCCTCCTCCACTCATTCCCGATGGAGGTAGGCAGACCAATAGTGAGTAGAGCCCGAAATCCCCACAAAACAGTGCCCTAAGGTGTTGGCGATAGCAATAGGGTCTGCAATGACATCATCAGCTATGGTCAGATCTGGTAATTTGGTCCCAGGGATCCACCAGAGGTTAGCCCACATGACAGAAGAGGGAGTGGCACTGTTATAGAAGTAGTAAATTAAATCCAGTTAGCTTTTTCCCTGTCCTGAAGAATGCAACAACACTGCATACGCAATGAGTACAGTTTGACATTGTAAGGTGACAGTTAAAAACATGGAGATGGTGTCTTCACATGCGAATTGCATCATGGCACACCTGAGTCTACCAAGGGAATGGGTTACAGTGCAGTAAAGATGAAGTGCAGGGAATGAAACATTCTGCAGTGGTAATAAGGTTGATGTTTGTAACGTATTATGCCTGATCATCACAACTGGGGAATTATTGTTCAGCAGAGGTCGCTAGGGAAGAGTAAAGCCTCCAGTCAGCCTTAGAAAACTACCAGTTGGGTTTACACATAGGTGGAGTAGGAGTCAGCAAACGGATAGCACACGGGAAATAGTCGCTCGAGTACATGTCAGGGAGAATAGACAATGTGAGATGACAGACAAGCTAGGCAGTGCAGAATGAGAAATCAAAATGGGAATAGGTGTTCATGGAGTCTGAAAGGAATGTGAGTGCTCGTTTAAGAAAGATGAGTCTGAGTTGATTGAGAAGTTATGCCAAGAGAACACCTCTCGGACAGTTTCTGGAAGAGCCCCAAAGGGGATGGTTTGCATTAAAGTCACCAAGCAGCATAAAGGGATGAGGGAGTTGATCAATAAGCTGGAGGAAGTCTTCCCTGGTGAGACTGAATCACTGCGGGATGTAGACATTACAAAGAGAAAAGATGAAGGGAGGAAGGAAAATGTGAGTTGCAAAAGCTTGCAGCCAGGTGTTCAGTGAGATGGTTTGGCTATGAGTATCATCCTGAATGAGCAGCATGACTCCCCCATGAGACAGAATATCAGCCTCGAGCAGAAGATCAAAACGGACCGGAAGAAAATGTGAGGTCAAAGCAGTCACGAGAATGCATTTTGTTTCTTGGCGGCAGAAAACAAGTGGACACTGAGATTCCAAGAGCAGCCATAATTTCTCCTTGTTGGATCTAATGCCACGAACATTCCATTTGAGGAGAGTCATCATGGGTAAAGGGGAGGAGGGAAAAAATGAATAGTTGTCACCTCAACGGCTGCCGAGTGCCAGCCTTCGAAGACTACCTGCCACAGGGCACAGAGACTGGAAAATCTTGAATAATGAGATTTACAGACGCATCAGCAGTCTCACTGGGTTGGCCTACAGATTCCAGTGCAGGAAAATGGTTGGGGGTGTGCACCGCCAAAATGCTGGTTGCCTGGGTGTGGGTATCATGCGATGACAGCATGAAAGAGGATCTCCAAGTCAGTGAATGAAAAGATCAGTTGCCTTTGTTTGATTTCTTGGAGCCTTTGCAGGTGGCAGATGAAGACTCATATGTTTGTTGGCTGGAGGAACTTAAAAAGTCTTCACGGGAGTATTCCTTCGGTCCTTGCCAGCCTGCCAGTTGTGCAGCAGGTGATTTTTCTGCCAGACACGAAGATGTGGTGACTACCTGCACAGCTGGAGGAGGAGGAGGAGATGGGGTGCTTCCGTGACACTGGGCAATTTTACAACCATGATGCTGAATTTGAGGTCACAAGTCAGCATGGCTGTGTCCTTCATACACTGAGATTTAGCAAGAACAGCACTGTAAGTGCCACATGGTAAAACACAGAGTTTTTTAGCAGCCAATAACTTCCAAGCAGCAGGGTAAGACACTTTTTCCTTCACCTGGATGGCCCGCTCATTGAAATACAAAGGATAATCTTAGGATGAGGCTGATTTGTCTCCATTGCAACCGATACAGCAGGGAGGTGAAGACGAGCAATCGTCCTCATGAGCATCCCTACCCAAGTAACACATTGGCAGTGTTTTGACAGGACATTTGAGTGTGGTTGTAATGTTGACACTAGTAGCAGCGCATTGGGTTTGGTATGTACGGTTGAACTGTGATGACTTCATAGCCTGCTTTGATCTTTTATGGAAGTGTTACTCTATCAAACATGAGAAAAAGACTGCATACAGGCAATAAGGTTGAATCAACCTTTTTCATTACCCAATGGACTGTAGCAACGCTCTGATCAGAGAGAGGCAAGTTTCTATTTCTCCCTTAGTCAGACCCATCAAGCAGCCTAGTGTAAATAACACCATGTGAGGAATTCAGCATTCGATGGGCCTCAACATGAATGGGATAGGTGGAACAGCGAAGCTGCAAGCATTTGTTGGACTTGCGAATCACAATTCGTCTCCAAAACCAAAGCACCATTACACAAACGAGAGCAGGATTTTACAGGGCTGGGCTGCAACTGCCTCAACGCCTTTCTGAATTATAAATGGATTAACCACACCAAAGGCCTGAACTACTTCAGTACTTGAAACGATGAGGAACTGATGTGCAGCTGATAGTGCATTCCATTTACGCTTGGTAGACGTAGACTGAGATGGTGATTGACTCATTGTGAGAAAAATCCCCAACCATTGCCAGCATCTCTGATGGTGTGCTCCTTCCAACATGGGGGCACCTTCAGAGGGGGTCTCACCCAACGTAGGTGATTGTTCACAATTCAGGTCACATCTCCCGAACTCCTGACAGAGGGACCAATTGACCATAGGTAACTGCTCACACCTCAGGTCACATCTCCCGAACTCCTGGCAGAGGGACCAACTGGCAATTTGAAACGGTAACAGCTCAGGCACTCACCCCTCCCTGGGCCTGGCCTGCACCAGAGAGTATGTTTGAACCCTACACGTCGATCCAGGGCTGGGAATTACACATTACCCAGTGACCCATTATGCATCAGACGAGTGGCTGGCCTTCAGGAGTGTACAGGGAGTAAGAAAAAACAAAGAGAAACCTCAAATGTTGAAGGGGAGGAAGGATAGAGATGGAGAATGAAGAAAGAAAGAAGGTAAGAAAGAGAGAAACAACAGAGGAGGAACTGTTCTGATATCCGGCTACTGAAAATTCAGAACACATTCCCAAAAATATCTCAGACATGTTACCCTAGGGAGAGGAAAAAGAACAGCAGAAGGATAGACTAGCTGCATGGAAGGGGAAAGGTGCTGCAAAGGCTGGGGCCCCATGGTAGCCAAGCAGGAACTCACCCTAGTGTGTGAGCCCCTGGGGGAGGGGGGTCAGTATGAATACTGTCAGCTTTCTCTTGTTATATACTGGGATTACTATTACTTGCAAAACAGTGAGAGAGAAACAGTTAAGGCACACTGTTAATCATGATTTAGCTCTCTCACTAGTGTGGTCATCCTTGTAGAGGGTGAAGTCCCTTATCAAGCTGGCATCACAGAATTTGCAATGGGTCTCCTGCAGACACAAAGAGGTTTTACTTGCGTCGGGTCAACAAGGGTCCTGATCTTTTAATACTGTTTACATTTCACTGTGAAATTAGCACAATATTTCTGGTAAGGGTTACTTTGGTTTGCTACTTTACTTTCTGCCTAATTAATGCAACTGTGGTAACAGGGACAGGGTTTGATGAACTTTTCGGTGATCCCTGCAAGGTTATTCATAAGTAGCTCAGAGGTTTCAGAAGACAAATGTGAGGAAACTACAATACAAACAGAAAAAAAACACATATCAGTGGTTAATGCATCTCGTCAAATTTCCATTCATAATATGTTCCATGGTGTAGTTGCACTTGGGAGCAGGGGTGCCAGAACATGTAGACATATCATCCGCTCCATACTGTTGCATCAAATTTATTTCACACCTGCAGATAGGCATCCCTATGAACAGATTTGCAAAGTGGGCTGCTTTTGCATTTTCCTGGGCGATTCAGGACAATGACTTCAATGAACTGCATACACATTTGCCACGTAACAAATGTTGCCCATATTGAGCACCTGCAAAGTGAGTTAAATATTGGAGAGATGCTCTGTTCGGGGACATGTGTCTACTTTCTGTATGCCTTGTAGTTTTGGTGCAGTCACCTTCTGAAACCACAGAGGAACTGTATACCTCAATGCCACTAGTATCACTTGAGCTGACTCCATTGACACCAATATTCTGCTATCAGATGGCTGTTAACGAGATCTCTTTGGTATATGGCTCACTTTTTCAACAGTCTTAACTTCTTGTGAGGTAGATAAGAGTACTTCTAGAGAAGCATATACCATTCTTACCTCTTTGTGGTAATGAATGACTTTGCAAGCTATTTGATTTTACTGTAGTTGATGCCTACTTGGAGGAGTCTGCGACCTTGTCAATAAGTACCTTTGTGTGCATGTGTAGAGGGACACCACTTAACCCTCCAGCAGGTGCACCACTTTTTATAATATGACTGGTTTTGCAGTGTACCTTATACACATGAAAAGAATAGCTGCCTTTAATTTACTGAGATAAACACATATGACCAAAATTACAGTTTAATCTCAGTTTAATTAAACAATGATACAATAAACTTAGATTATATGAGCTTTACCACTATTTGATTAAACAATAATACAATAAACTTTCACTATACTAATATGTTACCGTGTACAAGTGTTAACACAATAACAACCCACTGAAAGCATTAAACAGCTTAGTTACATCAGATCCCGCCCAACTGCTTGTTCGACTGCTAATTCTCTCTTCGACAACTGTCTCATTGTGGGATTATGCCACTAGGTTGGAATTCGGTCATTTTCTTGCATGCACTGTAATTTTTTTTCTCACCTAACTCACTTTTTATTTTGTATTATTGCTGCTCATTTTAGTGTATGTTAGCTGAAGCAATAATGAATGAATAGGTACTGGCGTTCAATTGTAAAACAATAATGGAATGGTACAAGACAATGTTATTTGTGGTTGGTGCACTTTACACACAGGCGCACCCACTCAAGAGTTAATACTGATTTTGGAAGAATCTGTATTAACGAATTCACTTTGGATAACTATTTCCTGACTGCTGAAGTGACAGACCATCAGAAGTTAAGCTGTTGCGCTTTATACAAATTATTTGCATCTGTGTACAACAATCGGTAATTTCAGTTTGTTTCAGTTTAATCAATGATATAGAGTGGAGTACATGTTAATCAAACAACAATGCTCACCAGATAATTAATACAACACACTGGCAAGATATGCATTTAGCTTCAGGTTCATGTGTGGATTTACTGCATTTCCCCTAAGCTGCCAGTCAATTGCATGCCATGAAGGTGGGGTCAAAATGTTGGTATTCATAGCAGCTGATGGCATAAGAATGCACAGACACAATTCAACAAGAAATCCGACATATTTTGGTAGCATCTACAAAATTGGACGAAAGTAAGAAGGTAACCATATTTCCCAGTACCCCATTCACTAGTTTTGTTCTATTCCTGACACTCCTTGTTCCATCATTTATCTTTAAGTATATTAATGGTGACTGACATTAAAACATTGCCTTCACTGCCATTTAAAGGTCTTATATTTTTCATGTTGTATGACGATACCCTCCACAAATGTTTCCTACGGTATGTATGATGCCAGACATGCTGACACCATTTCAGTCAGTATAGAATCATTACGTTAATCCAGTCATAGCCCCTAATACCTGAGAAAGACTAAGACAACTGAAGACACTACTATTCTACTGATATGGGTAGTTAAGTCAATATTGTCATTCCCTGCTATACACAATGTTCTACCACCGAATCTCGTGGTGGCTGTCGAGATGTAGCATATTGTAGAGGAATGATTATGCCTATCAGCTCCCAACTGTGAATCTCTAGGTTTGTCAAATTCATTTAGTGCAATAAAACTGAATGACAAGTGCACTAACAAACAATCAGAAATTGAAAATATTTTGAATAATCATTTTTTAAATGTTGTGGAGAAAATAGGATCTAGATCTTCACTAGAAGAGGCAAGGCTATTAATAGAAGAGGCCATACCTGCGCAGTTTGAAACAACTGTAATTCCACCAACCTCTCCCTCTGAAATCAGTAAAATAATAAACTCACTGAAAAGTAAAAGCTCTTACGGAATTGATGGCATTTCCAGCAAAGTACTTAAAGCTTGTTCCCCACAGATAAGTAGGATTCTCAGCCACGTATGTAATAGCTCTTTGGAGCAGGGTGTTTTCCCTGATAGATTGAAATATGCCATTGTAAAACCATTGCATAAAAAGGGGGATACGTCGGATGTCAACAACTACCGCCCAATCTCTCTTCTGACAGCTCTATCAAAAATTTTTGAGAAAGTAATGTATTCAAGAGTAGCCTCCCATATTTGTAAAAATAAAGTACTAACAAAATGTCAGTTTGGTTTTCAGAAAGGCTTTTCAACAGAAAATGCTATATATGCTTTCACTGATCAAATATTAAATGCTCTGAATAACCGGACATCACCAATTGGTATTTTTTGTGATCTCTCAAAGGCCTTTGATTGTGTAAATCATGGAATTCTTTTAGATAAGCTAAATCATTATGGTTTGAGTGGGGCAGTGCACAAATGGTTTAATTCATACTTAACTGGAAGAATGCAGAAAGATGAAATAAGTGGTTCGTGTAATGTTAAAACAACAGCTGATTCCTCAAACTGGGGTGCTATCAAGCACGGGGTCCCACAGGGTTCGGTCTTAGGTCCTTTACTGTTCTTGATATACATTAATGACTTACCATTCCACATTGACGAAGATGCAAAGTTAGTTCTTTTTGCTGATGATACAAGTATAGTAATAACATCCAAAAACCAAGAACTAAGTGATGTAATTGTAAATGATGTTTTTCACAAAATTATTAAGTGGTTCTCAGCAAACGGACTCTCTTTAAATTTTGATAAAACACAGTATATACAGTTCCGTACAGTAAATGGCACAACTCCAGTAATAAATATAGAATTTGAACAGAAGTCTGTAGCTAAGGTAGAATTTTCAAAATTTTTATGTGCGTCCATTGATGAGAGGTTAAACTGGAAGCAACACATTGATGGTCTGCTGAAACGTCTGAGTTCAGCTACGTATGCTATTAGGGTTATTGCAAATTTTGGTGATAAGAATCTCAGTAAATTAGCTTACTATGCCTACTTTCATTCACTGCTTTCGTATGGCATCATATTCTGGGGTAATTCATCGTTGAGTAGAAAAGTATTCATTGCACAAAAACGTGTAATCAGAATAATTGCTGGAGCCCACCCACGGTCATCCTGCAGACATCTATTTAAGGATCTAGGGATCTTCACAGTAACCTCACAGTATATATATTCACTTATGAAATTTGTTGATAATAATCCAACCCAATTCAAAAGTAATAGCAGTGTGCATACCTATAACACCAGGAGAAAGGATGATCTTCACTATGCAGGGTTAAATCTGACTTTGGCACAGAAAGGGGTAAATTATGCTGCCACAAAAGTCTTTGGGCACCTACCAAACAGCATCAAAAGCCTGACAGATAGCCAACTAACATTTAAAAATAAATTAAAAGAATTTCTAGATGACAACTCCTTCTACTCATTGGCTGAATTTTTCGATATTTAAAAAAAAAAAAAAAAAAAAAAAAAAAAAAAAAAAAAAAAACTTAATCATTAGTGTCATGCAATATTTTGTGTAATGTAATTTCTTGTACAGACATCTTTTATTAACCTGACACGTTCCACATCATTACGAAGTGTCGTATTCATGATCTATGGAACAAGTATTAATCTAATCTAATCTAATCTAATCTAATCTAATAACTTACGATGACTGACCGAATCGTCTCACATGCTCACCAGTTGACACACAGACACACAGGGGGTCTCTCTCTCTCTCTCTCTCTCTCTCTCTCTCTGTGTGTGTGTGTGTGTGTGTGTGTGTGTGTGTGTGTGTGTGTGTGTGTGTGTGAAAAACACTTTCTGGAGCTTTTCAAATAATCAGGCTCACTGTCTTTTGCAGTTCATAATCTGCAGATATTAGAAGCAAAAATATCAATAACTTAACATAACTTGAACATTACGACAAGTTAAAATTGCTAACAAATATATATTAGAAAATTTTATTCAAGTAGAATATGCTGGGTTAAATAAGCTTTTAATAATAATGCTTTCACTGATTAATGAACGTCATAAAAACATCATGTGGTACTTATCCACTATCATCTTTAAGATAACTCTTTAATGAACTAATTAAAGCCGACCTCAACTCTAATGTTGGTTCCCATGGATTTCTTTTATTTACAAATTATGGCATATGTTGTTAATTTAAGTACTTCTAACATTTATGCACACTCATCTCTAAGAGTTTAGTATATAGTCTCTTATAGAAATTAAATACGTTTTATGTAACTCACTAAATGCCAAGTCTTTATATGTGGGGGGGAGGACGGGGGGGTTGAACAGCTCACAACTTTGTTGAAATGATTTTATAAGCGCTGAGGACCTACATCAGTATGGCTGGAAAGACATTTGAATCGCAATTCTCCTGATTAGCAGCCCAATGCCACTGCACCAGGAAAATGCGCTATGACGACTCACCTTATGACCTAGGATAATACTTAATTGAGGGTTTTTCTTTTTTAGAAAAAAAGAACAGTTAAATAAAAAAGCCAGTCAAGGAGTTAGCTCCCTGACAGACAACAAGTCCAGTATTTTTATGCCTGTCTCACCTCCACTGAGGCATACACACTATGGTACTGTATATTTTCAGATGCAGCAGTCAGAAGACGTGCTTTGCTGGCAGATGTAGAGTTACCAAAGTAGTAGCATAATATGTTTGGTTTTCAATGAGGACGTAGCATTGCAGCACATAATAATAATAATAATAATAATAATAATAGAAGGCTTTCCAAGCATAAATGCGGACTGGCCAATATATATATATACTTTCTAAAAACAATGATGATGTGACTTACCAAACAAAAGTGCTGCCAGGTCGATAGACACACAAACAAACACAAACATACACACAAAATTCAAGCTTTCGCAACCAATGGTTGCTTCTTCAGGAAAGAGGGAAGGAGAGGGAAAGACGAAAGGATGTGGGTTTTAAGGGAGAGGGTAAGGACTCATTCCAATCCCGGGAGCGGAAAGACTTACCTTAAGGGGAAAAAAGGACAGGTATACACTCGCGCGCACATACACAGACGTCTGCTTTTGTGTGTGTGTGTGTGTGTGTGTGTGTGTGTGTGTGTGTGTGTGTGTGTGTGTGTGTCCGCGAGAGAGAGAGAGAGAGAGAGAGAGAGAGAGAGAGAGAGAGAGAGAGAGAGAGAGAGAGAGTGTGTATACCTGTCCATTTTTCCCCTTAAGGTAAGTCTTTCCGCTCCCGGGATTGGAATGACTCCTTACCCTCTCCCTTAAAACCCACATCCTTTCGTCTTTCCCTCTCCTTCCCTCTTTCCTGACGAGGCAACCGTTGGTTGCGAAAGCTTGAATTTTGTGTGTATGTTTGTGTGTCTATCGACCTGCCAGCGCTTTTGTTTGGTAAGTGACATCATCTTTGTCTTTAGATATATTTTTCCCACGTGGAATCTTTCCCTCTATATATACTTTATAATTCATATGTTACAGTCTTTCTTCTTTTGTTTCTTCTCACCTTGAATGGAAATAATCTAACAGACAGCATCATACCAATAATTGCTATTTTATGAAATATCTTTAATGGTGTGGGGATAATGGACATATTTTACATCCAACAATTCATACTAATGCTTCTAATACTCAGACTTTCAAATTTGTATTATACATTTCCTGGATGAGATTGTTATCAAATACTTCAAAAAGTTTTCTCTCTCTTCCCTTACACTTTTATCATTCCTTGAAGTCTGAAGTTGATCGAATTCTTTATGCATGACTGTGAAGTCCAGTCATTTGGCATGTTGGGAACTACACACTATGCACTTCTGGTCCACTAATACAGGATCATCTGTTTTCTTCTACCATTAATTAATTTTTCTATCACTAAGTGATAACAAACCAAAATTGTTGTGAAACACCTTTCAACTTACAAAAAGTGTTATTAAGATAAGCACTGAGCTGACAAAAGTCATGGGACAGCGAAATTCGCATATACAGATGGTGGTAGTACCACATACACATGATATAAAAGGATAGTGGACTGGCAGAGCTGTCATTTGTACTCACTCAGGTGATCCATGTGAAAAGGTTTCAAATGTGATTAAGGCCACACGATAAGAATTAACAGACTTTGACTGCGGAATGGTGTTTGGGGACAGATGCATGGGACATTCCATTTTGGAGCTCTTAGGGAATTCAATGTTCCAAGACACACAGTGTCAAGAATGTGTCGAGAACACCAAATGTCAGGCATTACCTCTCACCACGGACAAGGCTGCGGCCAACGGCCTTCACTTAATGGCTGAGATCAGCTGAGTTTGTGTTGAATTGTCTGTGTTAACTGACAAGCAGAAATGTGTAAAATAATTGCAGATATCAGTATGGGATATACAATAAATGTATCTGGCTGTGTTTACACGGAATGGACTGGGTTCGCTGATCTAACTGAACTTATCATTGAACTGTGTGTGTGTGTGTGTGTGTGTGTGTGTGTGTGTGTGTGTCATCTATTTTTGACAATGGCCTTACTGGCTGAAAGCTTTATTTGTGAGAGTCTTTTTGTTGTGCCTATCTGTGATTCAGCATCTCCACTATATGGTGAGAGGCAACTTCCCTTTTCATTATATTGTTATATTCCATCCAGGTTTCCCACTGTTTGATTTTATTTTGATAATCATCATTATAAATCTATGACACTCAGGTCAAGAAGACGGAAAAAAAGAAACGTGTGAATACAGGATCATAAGAAGAAGGTCAAAAACGGAAAATGTTTTCACTGAATAAATACTGAAAGGGAAACAATTAGTAAATGAGAACAGCAATAGATAAAAGGTAATGCTTTTTAATAACAATGATAAAAATGTTAACTTATAGTGTAACAACAAAGTGCCAGAGACTGATGCAGTATAAAAGTGAATGACAAACTACATTATAGTTGTATGTTACTTAAGCCTCTAAAACTGTCCAAGTTTTGTCTAGTTTACAAACCAGATATTCTAGTCAACTGTGATGCACTATTAGCCACTTCCTTCTGCGATATCAACTCTTTATTTTCACTAGCAAGTTTCAGCAAGTTAAATAAAAAGGGGGCACTACGTTGTAATGCTAATATCACAGTTTTTCTTGTTCATTACAAAATATACCATAGTCCTAAAATGACTTAGTATCAGACCCTTTTTTTCAGAATTTTTTTTTTAATTTATTTGTTGTCCACTGCAGATTTATTACGGTATCCAAAATAACTGTCTGCACAACCAATAATGTCCACATATAAAGATGAGTTCTCTGGGCTGTTGCTCCACGTAATATCCAGTAACACAAAAAAAAACTGAACTTGAAAGGACATCAAAATTGCAACAAGAACAACTTACATTCCACTATAAACAAGGATTTCATATTTTTCACAAGTCTGTAAGAGGTAATCAAAGGTAAACTGAATAATAATCACAATTAAATCATCATTTATTACTTTCAAAATAATTTTTGAGTTCACCCAGTGCTTTACTTCTATGGGATATTTGATTTTTCACATCTTTTGGCAATTCAGCATATGTTTTTTCATATCCATCTGGCTGGAAACAGGGATCCCAGCCAAAGTCTCTTGGTCCCCTAGGGCTCACTATTGTACCAAATGTCTTCCCTCTAAAAAGAATGACATCGTCATTTTCACCTCCTGGTGAAAATGCAAATGTGCATACAGCATACGCAGTTTTATCTTCCCAACCAGCCAGGAGGCGGTGTAAACCTTCAGGTCCAAGTTTATCTAAAAACCATTTTATGTATGGTCCTAAAACATAAGAAAGTAGAAAAAATTAATAGACTGATGATAAATTTGTACTGAAAGTTGGTAAAACACGATATTTTCACAAAGGCACTGTTAAAATACTTAATCATGTGAGTAAATTATAAAAACAGTCTGGAATTTCTGATTTTCTTTATAAAAAAAAAAAATAACCATACCCACATGAGATTACAAGTCGGCCACAACACAAAATTTCTCTTCCTTGTTACTCAGTTTGATTTCCTTGCTACTCAGTTTATTGGTCATTGTAACGACTCCACAGAGCTCCTTCACTTTAGTTTGATGGTAAGGCCATTAGGTGGGATTCCATGAGCCAAGCAACAATGCAGGAAAGGTATGTGGGACTGGGCTCTGGCTAGGGGTAAGGAGACTTTTCTGTATTGAAGCAGATGGAAGGAGCAAGAATCCATGGTGCGGAAAAATGCGAAAAATTATGTTAATAATGTAGAATAACGTCCAAAAAATTTCGCAAAAATACACTCAAATACGAGTGAAAATATACAAAAAGGATGAAATGGATGCAAAAGGGGGGAACAAGATGAAATCTGAGGGAGTCGACAATAGCGAAACGCAAAAGCTCGCTAAAATTGGCAAGAAGTCACAAGGATCAAAGTAAAGAATAACTAATAAAATGGTTAGCATGTCTGAGGGTGGATACATGTGAAGAAGGAGGACGGCAGATGGACTGGATGGTGGAATTAGTGGGTGCGAACTGGGATAGAACAGAGAAAGTGTAGGGGGTGAAGAGGGGTTCGTAGGATGAGATACAATATCGTGTGGCACTGGAAAGGTGCAAGAGTAAACACGTAAAAATAAGTGAAATGACACAGGGTCAGTGATCAATTTGAAAGTATAGGATTAATTATATCACCGTGAGTAAGGTTGGACCTAAGATGCTGCACCAACAATCAATGTGGCTTTGTAGCCATCTGTTGTACGCAGCCGAGACAGATGACACAGTGTCGCTTGTAAGTATAGCATGCAGTACGGTTTGTAAGGCAAAAAGAGAAACACGGGAAAGATAAGAGAGAGGACAAACATTGAGTACAGTAATGCAAAAGTAAATAGTAACAAAAGAAAACAGCACTAGGTTAGATTTGAAGAAAAGCCATCAGGCAAAATTCAAACAATGGAAAATCCAGGATGGAATGAAACAATATCATGAAAAGAAAAGTTGCTGCTCACCATATGGGGGAGATACTGAGACACACACACACACACACACACACACACACACACACACACACACACACACACACACACACACACACAGATGCACTCATGCAAACGCAACTTTCACACACGACTGCAGGGTCAGGCAACAGAAACCACACTGCAAGCAGCAGCACCAGTGTGTAATGGGAGTGGCAACTGGATGGGGGAAAGGAGGAAGCTGGGGCAGAGAGAGGGGGGGGGGGGGGGATAGTATGGTTGGGATAGCAGATAGTGAAGATATGCAGGTTGGGTGGCAGGCAGGGGTGAAGTTGGGAGGGGGAAGTAGCGGCAAAGGAGAGAAGTACAGCCTAGCCATCCACAATGGTTGCATCTGTGGTGACGAGCAGTTCCTCTTAAAATGTACCAAGGGTCTGACTGAAACCTTCACTGAACATAATTATCCTCCCAACCTTGTACAAAAACAAATCTCCCGTTCCTTATCTTTCCAGTCTCCCACCACCTCCCAAGGACCCACCATCCAGCCGCAGAGGAGCATTCCCTTCGTAACTCAGTACCACCCAGGACTGGAGCAACTGAATTAGACATTTCAATTACCTCTTGCTGTGCCCCGAAATGAAAAAAGTCCTGCCCACTATCCTTCCCACAGTGGTATTCTGCCGTCCACCGATCCTACACAATATACTTGTCCATTCTTACACAACCCCTGCTCCTAATCCCTTACCTCATGGCTCATGGCTCATACCCCTGTATTAGGGACCCACATGCAAGACCTGTCCCATAAATCCCCCCCACCACTACCTACTCCAGTCTGGTCACTAACATCACCTATCCCATCGAAGGCAGGGCAAGCTGTGAAAGCAGTCATGTGATCTACAAGCTAATCTGCAACCACTGTGCTGCATTCCATGTACGCATGACAACCAGCAAGCTGTCTGTCCGCATGAATGGCCACTGACAAACTGTGGCCAAGAGAGAAGTTGACTACCCTGTTGCTGAATGCGCTCCCAAACATGATATCCTTCATTTCAATGACTGCTTCATAGCCTGTGCCATATGGATCCTTCCCACCAACACCAGATTTTCTGAATTGCACATGTGGGAACTTTCCCTGCAATAAAATCCTACATTTCTGTAACCCTCCTGGCCTTAACCTTCGTTAGTAGCTGCCCTCACCCATCCAGTGCCGTCTCTGCTCCCATTCCAGCACTATACAGCCGTCATTCCACCCCACCATACCCAGTCTTTTTTATTATTATTATTATTATTATTATTATTATTATTATTATTAGTTTGTATGATTCAGAAAAATTCAAGGTAGAAAAGATACTATTTGCATATGACTAAATCTGCAATTCAAGTCAGATAACTTTTGGATTCCTGTTGCCATTGACTGAATGATGAAATCAGCTTTTCAAACAATGCAAACTTATAGTTCTATCGTCACCCCATAGAAAATAGTTGGAAGGAGGCCTTGTGAGGGACCTTGGATTTTTAGGATTTTCTGCAGCTCAGTCTTGATGGAGGGAATGGGATCCTGGGTAACAGCTTTGTAGGTTGAGGTGTCGGAGAGTTGACGCAGTCCTTCTGTGGCAGCTGTTACCCAGGATCCCATTCCCTCCATCCAGACTGAGCTGCAGAAAATCCTAAAAATCCAAGGTCCCTCACAAGGCCTCACAATGGCTTCCATAGACTTACTCACTCCACCTGAGCCACGTACCCCTACCTTCTACCTATTACCCAAAATCCACAAAGAGAACCATCCTGGCCATCCCATTGTAGCAGGCTTCAAAGCCCCAACAGAATGTATCTCATCTCTGGTAGACCAACACCTCCAACCTATCACCCGCAGACTCCCATCCTACATCAAGGACACAAACCACTTCCTAGAACGCCTCAAATCCATTCCCACTCCTCTCCCACCTGAAACCTTTCTTGTCACCATAGATGCTACATCCCTTTACACAAACATCCCACACACCCATGGTCTCTCTGCCCTTGAGCACTACCTCTCCCAACGCCCACCCGAAGATCTTCCAAAAACCTCGTTCCTTATCACACTTACCAACTTCATCCTCACCCATAATTACGTCACTTTTGAAGGCCAGACCTACAAACAAATCAGGGGAACTGCCATGGGAACCAGGATGGCTCCGTCCTATGCCAACCTCTTCATGGGCCGCATGGAGGAGGCTTTCCTGAAGACCCAACAGCTGCTTCCCCTGGCCTGGTATAGGTTTATAGATGACATCTTTGTGGTCTGGACTCATGGTGAAGAAACACTCCTTAATTTCCTCCATAACCTCAACTCCTTTTCGAATCTCAATTTCACCTGGTCCTTCTCCAAAACCCAAGCCACCTTCCTGGATGTTGACCATCTTGTTGAAGCTCACATCCACACCTCTGTCCATATCAAACCCACAAACAAACAACAGTACCTTTACATTCACTTTGATAGCTGCCATCCATTCCACATCAAAGGCTCCCTTCCCTACAGCCTAGGTATTCGTGGCAAACACATCTGCTCCAGTGACGAATCCCTCAACAATTACACCAATAACCTGACCAGTGCTTTCCTCTCCCGCAACTATCCTGCAGACCTTGTCCTCAAACAGATCTCCCGAGCAATACATTCCTCCCCGTCCAACAACAATATTCCTACCCTCAGACCACACAGAAGCATCCCCCTTGTCACCCAATATTATCCTGGCCTCGAATACATCAATAAATTACTCCGCCAGGGATATGACTTTCTCAAGTCAACCCCTGAAATGAGATCATCCCTTGACAAAATTCTCCCCACATCACCCAGAGTTGCCTTCCGTCGTCCCCCTAACCTCCGTAACATCCTTGTTAAACCCTACAATATTCCCAGACTACCTTCTCTACCCAGCGGTTCCTACCCGTGTAACCGACCCCGCTGCAAAACCTGCCCCATGCATCCCCCACAACCACCTACTCCAGACCCGCTACTGGTAAAACATACACAATTCAAGGCAGGGCCACATGTGAAACTACACATGTCATTTATCAGCTGACATGCCTGCACTGCACAGCCTTTTACATTGATATGACAACAACTAAACTGGCTGAGCGCATGAACGGACACAGACGAACTGTCCGCCTAAGAGATGTCCAATACCCAGTAGCGGAGCATGCCCTCCAGCATAATTCTTGGGACCTAGGCACCTGTTGCACCGTATGTGCCATTTGGCTTCTCCCACCTAACACCAGTCCCTCTGAACTGCGGAGATGGGAACTTGCACTCCAGCACATCCTTTCATCCCACCATCCCCCTGGACTGAACCTACGTTAAACAACCTCACTCCCATTTACTTTTCAGTCTTCTCCTCTTTCCCTTTCCTCTTTAGCCATTCATGCATCTTTTCATCCTACATCTTTATACTATACACCTCTTTACTTCTGTATGCATCCTCTTTGGTTTGAAGCTGGCACAGTACCTACAGTAGAATATCTTTGGCTTCCCTCTGACAATCATGCCTCCATCCTTGCTACCTTCCCTGTTTTCCTTTCCCTGTTGCTTCATAACCTGGGTTGTGAGTAACTAAATCCACTTTCCCTTCTTCCCTTTCTTTCCCCTCTCTCCTCCCTGATGAAGGGACATTTATTCCGAAAGCTAGGAACTTAAATTTTCGATTGTTTTTTGTGTTTCTATCGGCTGTACTGAGCTGAAGTAAGTACTGGCTGCCCCTCTATCTCTTTGTTAGTATTTGTAGCATAAACCAGTTATTCTGTCAATAAAACTCAACATGTGACAACTAATTAATATTAGAAATTACAAAAAAAGTCTAGGCAAGTTTCAGTTTCGACAGAGGCACAAGTGTATTATCATTAAGAAACAAGGAGTGGTAAATAAATACAGATTTGTAACTCAGAGAGAAAACATATGAATCTTTGTTGTTGAAAAGTAACTAAAACTAGATGAATTATTGTCAACATTTTCACAATTTTCACTGATAAAATAACGATGTGCTGCTAGATCGCAACATACTTTACTATCGCAGAAATGTTCCCCAAAGTTCACCGTGTTAAATACAGTGTTAGTATAAATAGCTATAACAGTTTAATGAGACCAGTACTTAATTATTAAAATAAAATAATTCTTTCTACAGCTGATATCACTAGCTTAACTATGATACAAATTACCAGGATACTATAACAAAATGCAAAATGACTCTCGAGTCTCTCATTTAGTGGCTTGAACCAACAGGCTAACTACAATATGTATTCTGTATATACAAAATACTACTTTTTACATCAGAAAATAAGATCAGTTCATTAAAAATTAGTAGTTCCAGAGGAGTGGTCTGCTGCCCAACAGATTTCGGTAACAGTTCTGAAGCGAATGTCACAAAGTGTCTCTTTCAATTTATGACTGAAGCTGAAGTCACAAGGGCTTAAGTCTGGGGAGTGTCATGGGAGGTACAGCACTTCCCAGCCCAATCGATCAAACAAATCAGACACAACTTGTGCCATATGCAACTGAGCATTGTCCTGCAAAATGATGGGCGCGCTCTGCAGAAAATGCCTCTGCTTCTTTCTTTAAGCTGTTTACAGGCTGTGTTCCAAAAATGAACAGCTTTGAGAAAGAAGTGGCAACACTTTCTGCAGCACCCATCCATCATCTTGTAGGACAATGCACAGGTGCATATGGCTCAAGTTGTGACTAATTTGTTCACTTAGTGGGGCTGGGAAGTGAAGTACCACCCAACACATTCCCCTTATGACTTCAGCTTAATTCTTAAATTGAAGGAAGCACTTTATGGCATTCACTTTAGAACTGTTATGGATATTTGTCAGGCAATAGACCACCCCACTCATACTGTAAACTCAAATGATGCTAAAAAGTGTATGGTACGGCTTCCACATCGCTTGCTACAGGTTATACACAATGATGATGACTACTCTGCAGGACACTAAAACTGAGTTCCAACCCTCGTATATACTGGAGCAATATAATACAAATATTACACTTCTGCTATTAAAAGGAAAGTTGCTAATCACCATCTAGTAGAGATGGTGAGTCACAGATAGGCACAACAAAAAGACTCTCACAATGAAAGCTTTCGACTATTGACCTCACACACACACACACACACACACACACACACACACACACACACACAAAACTGCAGTCTCAGGCAACTGAAGCCACACTATGAGCAGCAGCACAAGTGCATGGTGGGAGTGGCAAATGGATGGGAGTGGGGAGAGTGGTGGACAGTGAAGTGCTGCAGGTTAGACGGAGGGCGGAGGAGAGGTGGAGAGAGGGGGAGGGGGGGAGGAAGTAGTGGAAAAGGAGATAAATAAAAGGACTGGTTGTGTGGTGGAATCTGGAATAGAACAGGGAAAAGGCTGAATGGACGAGGACACTGACTAACAAAGGTTGAGGCCAGGAGTGTTATGGGAATGTAGGGTGTATTGCAGGGAAAGTTCTCATACGGGTAATTCAGAAAAGCTGATGATGGTGGGAAGGATACATATGGAACACAGTGTGACACAGTGATTGAAGTGAACAATATTATGTTTGGCAGTGTGCTCAGCAATAGGGTGGTCCACTTGTTTCTTGGCCACAGTTTGTTGGTGGCCATTCATCCCTACATAGAATGCACCACAATGGTTGCAACTTAGCTTGTAGACCACATGACTGGTTTCACAGGTAGCCCTGCCTTTGATGGGATAGGTGATGTTAGTGACCAGACTTGAGTAGGTGGTGGAGGGAGGATGCATGAGACAGGTCTTGCATCTAGGTCTATTACAGGGGTCAGAGCCGTGAGGTGAGGGATTGGGAGCAGGGGTTGTGTTAAGGATGGACGAGTATATCGTGTAAGTTTGGTGGACGGCAGAATACCACTGCGGGATGGTTGGGAAGGATAGTAGGCAGCACATTTCTTATTTCAGGTTACGACGAGAGGTAACCAATCCTGGGTGGTACTGAGTTACGAGGGGAATGCTCCTCTGTGGCCGCAAGGTAGGATTTCAGGAGGTGGTGGGAGACTGGAAAGATAAGGCACAGGAGATTTGTTTTAGCACGAGGTTGGGAGGATAATTATGGTCAGTGAAGGCTTCAGTGAGATACTTGGTATATTTTGAGAGGGACTGTTCGTCACTGCAGATGTGACGACGACGGTTGGCTAGACTGTACAGAAGGGACTTCTTGGTGTGGAATGGCTGGCAGCTGTCGTCGAGGTGGAGGTATTGCTGGAGGTTAGTAGGCTTGATATGGACAGAGGTACAGATGTAACCATCTTTGAGGAGGGGATCAACATCTACAAAAGTGGCTTGTTGGGTTGAGTAGGACTAGGTGAAGCAAATGGGGGAGAAGTTGTGGAGGTTCTGGAGAAAGGTGGATACAGTGTCCTCACCTTCGATCCAGATCGAGGGTGAACAGAGAGAGCAGAACTGCACTGAGCCAAGCAGAAGGAAGTAAATGCCTCTGCCCAACAGTAACTACACAAGAATTGTTGAGGTACCAATACAGCCATAACTTTTTTGTGACAAAATGATTTTTTATGTTCTATCTAAGAGATTAGTTGGCAAAACTGATGTCCGGTAGCGGAGTGTGCATTGCCTCTATATGTAAGTTTATTGGCCCTTATTTCAATGGATCACTTTTTGCTTTTCAGCTACTGTTAAAAAAATTCATCTAATTCAGTAGAAAATGATTTGAATTTCACACCCTTCTCACTGCAATTGCTATCTGGCATTTCAATTCCTTATGCCTTGCCAAATTTATTTGTTTCATCCATTTGCTTGTTCGAAGCTGTCATCGTCTTGTTCTATGATTTTTTTACACAGTACATGGCTTTTACCTTTTTGATGACTTGATGAATAATTTTACATTACAGCTGATAGTGAATTTTTAAATCTAGGTTGGAGCTAGTCTTTTGCATTAAGTAAAATCCTCTCTTCCTAGCACAAGATATTTTGACAGATGTTAGCCACCCCTTTTTCCTCGGCTTCCACTGTATATGCATCTGCCCTGTTGTGAATGGAGTGTTGCTTTATAACATTTAAGAATATTTTTGGGGAAGAAGTTTCTTACCTAACGCGTGTCCTTGGTAGGCTATTACACATTTCTGGGACTTCCAGATGATGTTTTGTTATGCATAGCGCATCCACAGAAACATCTTTAGAGTTTTCAGTGTCCTGCACTGATATGAGAAGCTAGTTTTTCTTATTGAATGAGCTCATATTCTTATGGAAAACTTAAAATGTATTACGACTGTTAACCTTAGAACTGTCCAAGTTGTCATCTTTTGTGTCTCCATTTATTATTGCAACCATGTGTAAAATTTCATCTTCACGTAAAACATAGACTGATTGGCCTTGATCAATATGTAAAACTTTCCCCTCACATTTTATCTCTGGCTGCGGGAGACATCCTTGGAGGTGAAGTAGCAAACTACATTTATTTGGCAGCTTTGCATTGTGGGCACTTATTATAAAAAAGGACTAATTAAAATATTGAAAACCACATGGATTGGACAGTGTTCTGGTTACCGAGAAAGTTCTTGGAAATTAGTTGTGGTCATATCCTCTTAACCAAAACATTCAGATGTAGACTAATCCCATGTATGGTGCCACCATGCGAGAGGCAACAGAAATCACAAAAATGTGTGATCACCTCCATCTACTGAGCGACGCTAAAAGCTTTACATTAAAAGTTCAACGGAATGCTTCATCCAGGGCTTGTTATATCACTCAATGCATGAAAAAATCTTTGCATCTGTGTGAGAAGCATTCCCAGCAATGTACCTCATGTCATCCCCAATTGTGTAACTGAGGTTACTGTCCATTCTGTTCCGGGCACCCCCAATAAACACTACATGATCTTCCTTATCAAGATGCTTCTCCAGAGAACCTAATCACAGGTGATCTTCCTTACCAAGATGTTTTTCCAGAGAACCTAAATCACAGGTGAAATCACTGAGCCCATCACTTGGCATAAAAGTACTGATTACATAGTGTTACGTGGAAAAAGTGGGTTACAAAATTAACCGTAACAACATTAAGGGAAATGACCAAGAGTGTTGACATGATGATAAGCATTAGGACAGGTAAATGACCGAACCACGGACAAACTTTACAGATCAGGAAAGAGGTTCAAGAGATGCTAAATTTAGTTTAGATGGCCCTAACAGTTGCACTATTCTGGAGACAGTAGACAGAAGTGTGCAGACAATGCAAGTGGTTTGGGAACACTCAAGACAGAGAAAAATGTGCAAGATAATCTTAGCAGTCGTCAAAGGGTTAAAAGGACAAAGAATGTCCTCAGACCAGAATGCATGCTGATCTGAGCTGCTGGCTGGAGATGGCAGCCATGTGTGCGTGAGGTGTGTTTGCTTGTGTGAATGAACAGTGTGTCAAAGGCTGTGGCTGTGTGCAGCTTAACATTTCATGTTTACAGTAAGTAGCATTCTATCTTTTCCTATATTGTTGATATTCCAACCTGGAGTTTTCATCGTTTGACAACAAAATTAAGTAGGTCTATACATATAGTTTCACTAGTGAGTTTAAGAGTGATTCTAAAGTGGTACAAATTCTTTAATAACACAAGCGAATAATATTTGTAAATGTCAATGTCTCTAAAATCCTATCCTGAAAGAAAATGGAAGAAAAGGATCAATCAAGGCTTCCCTGAGCACTGTTTTTTTGACCATTTCAGAAATGTGAAAATTACAGCTAGCCTATTTCATGTTTATACAAAAGGCAGGTACCAGTAACTAATACAACTGATATCAGGAAACCTTGATATCACTAACAATGGTATTTACTGGATCACAAAGATGCAGTTTACAGTAACTTCAGCTTTCTATTACTGAATTATTTTATCTGTTCCATGTACCTTAATATTAGTACTACAAAACACATGCAGTTGAAAGGATAAATGAAGATATACAGGTTCCTCACAATTTGGCAGTTATTCAGGACCTGTCAACAAACATGCAAAGAATGTGGAGAAATTACAGTATGAAAAGAATTACCAGTAAAGGATAGAAATAACCCTCACTTATAGTGAATCTTGGGTGTCATAATTTTTTATGGGTAATGAAAGTGTTTTACAAACCAGGTAGTCCACCCAAAGCATTGAAACACAGACAAGTATCCTCGATCATTACTGGACCTTTCACAATTGCTGCTGCTGCCTTGCACTTGTTTATGCATATTTCATCTACTTCACCTTGATACTCAGGCAAATCAATTTTCTGACTTGCAAGCTGAAATAATCAGAAGGTAAAGTAAATTAAAATTATTGTTAAAAGTGACAATAGACGTACAGTAACAGCAGGAATACATTCTACAAATAAACTGCCTAACACAGTAGATGCGTTAGGTTACATCTTTATTTTCTGGTTATGCCATACATATTAACAGTGAATGTGGAACAAGCTATTGATCTATATACTGTATCTCAACAACTACTTAATTACCCTGAGGCGTGGTTGTTTAAGTTGTCCTCATACAAGTATGCATAAAGAGGTGCATTTTAAGTTATTGTGTTCAATGCTCACAACGCGATCAGGTTCTTTATACTGAATGCCGTAATGCAATATACACTGCGTATCGCTAATATACCTAATCTGAATACGAGAAAAAGCAGGTTATAATCGAGGAATCATACGACAGTACTGCAGCAGTAAAATACGAAGTCTTGAACGGCGGCATGTCAACAATAAGTGTAAAATTTCACAGCTCGGCAAACAATTTTTTTTAATGTCTGAATGAATTTTTATCAATCATTAAATTCGGATGCTAAAAAGTGTGGGAATTATTTTGGAGTCCAAAATGTCATGTGCGCTACTGAGTAGAAATCCCGATCATAAACCTCACCTGATTAACTCTACATGCACTAGCTCGGTACTGTATACCATAACCTAATAAGCAAAATAATAGATTCAACTTGCCTCGTACGGTAAACTTTTACCAAGAATTGCTACAACTTCCTCTAACTTCTTAGCGTTGCCGGTAACAAACACTAGTGAACGAGACATACTCTTGGACAACTGTCACCCAGTCTCGCGATCTGTAGGTTCTGTACTGCACAACAACCTATATATGCGTACCGGTAGGTACGAATATGCCGAGGTACAGATTTTAGTTTATTTGCTGAACTTAAAAATTGTTTAATCTCATTATGACCAAGAGACGAACTACTGTCGTTAGCTCAATGTGGAAATTTCGCTTTCTTTTAAAATGTGTACGTTTCACTTGCTTTCTGCTAGTGTTCACACATTTGTAATCGTTGTAGCGAGTACTTCTGTCATGGTAAAGTTGAGATTTGTGTGTCGGAAAGCATTTCTATAGTCTAACGCAAATAGTAATTCAGTAAAAAATATAATGTTGTTCGAATGTGAATAAAATAAATAAATAAATACACAAAAACGGAACATTTACCAATAATTGTTAAAAATACAGTTCGTAGCCGCGCAACAATTTATCAGTTTTCCCATTGCTTTCTACATGTACAGACCAAATGATCTTTATATAGGTGTCACTGAATAGACCTTAGTACTACAATAAGATTTGAGCCCAAGGGTTTGGTCTCAAGCCAGTCTGTGACGTGGGGAGAAGTTGATTCTCGAGGACCGCTGCAGCTACGTCGCTCGCCGTTTCTCCTCACGCGTTCTTCGAGTTCTTTCGTAGATTCATCTTGATTGGCGCCTGTGGTGATTCGTTGCCGTTTCTGCTCGCCGACCAAGAAGTCGTCGACGCCGTATGCAGAGATCAACGAATTCGGAGAATTGTCGTCACTTCGCTTGCCTTCGTCGCTCGCAGCTGGGACAACGAACAATACGGCACCAGTCTCATTACTATCATCTAACGAAATGCAGGAGTCAAATGCTGCCTCCGCTACCAGCAAACTGTTGTGTAGCCATCTCATTCACTATGAGTGCATCGACACTTCTTCTGAGCCGTTCTCACGTGGATGTAACTTGTTGTGTTGTAATTCATCCCAATCTTCTTCTCAGGACATCATTCATCATGATTTTGAAGCTCTTGATCATCCTCAGCATGCATGTACTCAACAGGGACACATCCCCCCACCCCCCTTCCATTTGCCACCTCCAAGAACAGGGAGCACTCCGGCCCAGTGCCCATGGTGCAGCCAAGTAACCCCTGCCCAAGAATAACAGGACCCGAAGTTGGTTGGAAATGCAACAGTGTTAGCAACAGCAACCTGGCAACCACCCAGCCTTGTAAAGCTGCTCCTATCCCTTCCACCTCCCATAGGAAATCCGCCAAGTAGTTGAAGGATATAGATACCCCCTACACCCAGAACTCCAGGAAGCATCAGAGGCAATTAAATGCCACTAAGTCTGAAACAACAGATGTCATGGCTCCCGATTACAAATGATATGCTTTGAGTATTGACAAAGTGTTGAAGATGGCTTTTCCCAAGTGCTCCTTGCCCCCACCTGATGACAGAGAAGATTATGTTGTCGACATGGAAGAATAACATGAGAGTATGGTCCCAAACCAGACCAGATTTGTGGGCATCCCAGTGAATGTCATCGAAGATCCTACTTCACTAAAACCACATTGTACACAACCAACACCTCATTTGCTGCTAATCATTGTCTATGACTCAGTCAAATGCATCAATGAATCACGGGCCATTTCATTGCCAAATTTACATGCCAATACAGGATAGAAAGCATCAAGAATGAATTCAAAAAGCCCACCAACTATCAACTTATGTTTAGACCTCTGCAGGCAAGGAAAATTCTGGATCATACTTAAGAGTTAGACCCAAAAAAGATATTGAAGATGGTCGTGCAACATATGCTGCCCAACACACCTAGCACTGAGGTCAAGGAGGCCCTTGAAGGTAAGGGTTACAATGAACAGTTTCTCATTACAATGCATTAGGATTAGCATTATCAGGAGAGAAACCTTGCTGAAGACAAGATGCCCCTTTTTGTGGTGTCTCTAGCCAGCAACAACCATCATTGAGGTCTACAACATTGCATCTCTTCTCCTCAGGAAAGTCACTATAGAAACGTATCACAATGAGTTGACAACACGCTGTGATGGGCAAGGATCATGGAACTGTGGCACACGGCATATTGCATCAAATGTGTCGGTGAACATCACACTTGCTTTACACAAAAATTCACGTCAACCACCAAAGTGTTGTAAGGGCAATCAGGCTCACCCACCTATCTACAGAAAATGTGAGACATGCCAGAAGCTTCTGGCAGCTTTGAAACCCAAGTCTAGGCAGGGTGCTGACATCTCTTTACAACCTGTTGTACCATCTCCCACACTGGCAAATTTTACAATACTCCAGAAGTCTCACACTTAGCAAGACATTCCTTTGGACCAGCAGCCAACCACAGTCATTCAACAGGGCAACCACCCCACTCAATCCTAACCTTCAGCTTCAGGCCTAGTCACTGTGTGGCCAGTGACTAATCCCACACTTCAAGCTACTCCTCCTGCTCCTCCTCGTCCCCCTCCTTTTCTGCTTCCCTTGTCCAGCTATCTCAACACATCATCAACCTGGTTGTGTTGCTACAACAACTCATTTTTGTCAAGCCATGCAACATGGTGGGAACAACCACACAGCAGACAAATACAGAACCAGATGCTCTGACAAGCTCATGACATTGTGTTGGCGTTTATCAATTATATCGATAGCCTATAATCATACAGGTGGAATCTACATTCTAGCCAAGCACGACATTCTGCATACCATTCAGCGAGTGTCTCCACACAATGTATAGAAGCCATGGTGATCGACATGCAGGTCCAACAGCAAACAGTCACTCTTGTCACATTCTACCACCCTACAGATCGCACCGATCCTCATACTGATTTGGAAATGCAACTCTCACACTTCACCTATCAAATACTCTGGCAGCCATCTCAACTCTAAGTTTGAACACTTAGGGCTGCCATTTGAGAAAGGAGACTTTTTACGTCGCACCAGATCAACCAATTGACTACCATAATACTGCTCTCATCAGCCCAATATACTGGATACCTTTATAGCCAAGAACATTCCATGGGACCATTACTCCATAGTATTTAACAGTCTGTGTTCTGATGACAAGTCTGTCGTTCTGGAACTCCTTGATGACAGGCCTCATCTGCACCTACTTCCACCCTCCACACTTGGAGACATATTTGGTCTGTTATCAAAATCTCATAGATTTGCTTGTTTGTCACCTGCTGCCCATCACCGAGTTTTCACATTCACTTTGTTGTGTGTTTGCATCGAACTATCCATTGATGTGGCAAGTGCTCATCTTTGGAAAAAGTATAATAAACAACTATTCTCGTCTTTCGAGCAGTATTAATCCATTATGCCATGGCGCAATTACAGAGACCATTGCTCATTACTGACACAAAACGAGTTATTTTTCTTGAATGCTTACCATTACTTCTGTGTTCTGCTGAATGTATAGCCAAGACAGTCCTCAAAGTTGCACCAAGGAGCGCAAGTGCGTCTGGGCATTTTTTGTTTGCCAGGGGCTGGAATGATGTACCTACTTTTTTATACTCCTTGGTGTGGACACCAGTGTTCCTTATGGAGGCATCATACATTGAAGTGCAAAAGTCATGGGACACCTCCTAATACTGTGTCAGACTTCCTTTTGCCCACTGTAGTGGAGCATCTCTCGGTGGTATGGCCTCAACAAGTTGTTGGAAGTTCCCTGCAGATATATTGAGCCATGCTGCCTCTACAGTCGTCCATAAATGCAAAAGTGCTGCCAGTGCAGGATTTTGTGCACGAATTACGACTCGATTATGCCCCATAAATACTCAGTGGGATTGATACCAGTCGATCAGGTTGTTCAAATCATTCCCTCGAATTCTCCAGAATGTTCTGACATGATGTATAGTCATCCATAAAAATTCCGTCGTTGTTTGGGAACCAAAAGTCCATGAATGGCTGTAAATAGTCTCCAAGTAGTCGAATATGAACATTTCCAGTCAATGGTGGTTTCAGTTGGACATGAAGACCAATTCCATTCCATGTAAACACTACCCACACCATTGTGGAACCACCAACAGCTTACATAGTGTCTTGTTGACAACTTGGGTCCATGTCTTCGTAGGGTCCGCATCACACTCGAACCATATCATCAGTTCTTACCAACTAAAATCGGGACTCATCTGACACCAGACCACAGTTTTCCAGTCATCTGGGGTCCAACAGATATGGCCACAATCCCAGTAAAGTAGCTGCTAACAGATACGTTTATTGTATGCCCAACATTGATACCTGTGTTGCTTTTCTGTTAGCACTGACAACTCTACATAATGCTGCTGCTCTTGGTAATTAAATAAGGCTCTCTGCCATGGCGCTGTCCATGGTGAGAAGCAATGCGTGAAATTTTGTACTCTCGGCACACTCTTGACACTGTAAATTTTGGAATACTGAATTTCCTAATGATTTCCGAAATAGAATGTCCCATGTGTCTAGTTCCAGCTACCATTCCATGTTCAGTGTCTGTTAATTCCCATTGTGTGGCCATAATCATGTTCAAAACCTTTTTGCTTGAATCATCTGAATACAAATGACAGCTCCACCAACGCTCTGCCATTTACACCTTGTCTATGCAATATTACTGCCATCTGTATATGAGCAGATCGCTAACCCATGACTTTTTCTACCTCAGTGTATTGGAGGGTAGAGCAGAGGGCACAGTGTAAAGTCGCTATGGAAGAAATAAGTAATTTACAGAAATTATTACCTTTCTGAAGCTAGTTTGAGCGAGAAATTATCTTTTTAAACTTAACAAAGTGTTGATTATACATAAGCTGTCATGAAAATTTGTTAACAAGAAGTCAGAAGTAGAAAACACTTTTCATAATCATGTTCACTGTTTTACCTTTTGCTATGAGTGACATACAGAAACACAAAACATATATAATGAATGAGCAAGGGAGAGGATTCCATACACATGAAATTTAATAATCATTTTGTAAGTGTTGTAGAGAAAACAGGAGCCAGCTATTCATTAGAAAATCCTAGTCAGTATATGCAATATTCAGTATCTATGCAATTTGATAACATTGAAATTCAGCCCACCTCTACTACTGAAATTAGGAAAATAATAAATTCACTAAAAAGTAAAAGTTCCAATGGAATTGATGGCATTTCCAACAGAGTACTTAAAGCTGTTCCCAACAAATCAGTAGGATTCTCAGCCACATATATAGTAGCTCACTGAAGCACATCATTTCTCCAGATAGACTAGAGAAGCACGGAATTTCTCCAGATAGATTGTTAAACCATTGTATAAAAAAGGGGATATATCTGATGCTAACAACTACTGCCCAATCTCACTTCTCACAGCTTTATCTAAAATGCTTGAAAAATTAATGTATTCAAGGGTAGTATCACATATTTGTAAAAATGAAGTAAGAACAAAATATCAATTTAGTTTTCAGAAAGGCTTTACAACTATGCTATATATCCTTTCACTGATCAAATATTTAATGAACTGAAAAACTGAACATTACCCATTGGGATATTTTGTGATCTCTCAAAGGCTTTTGGTTATGTGAATCATGAAAACTTAAGTATTGTGGTATGAGTGAGACAGTGCACAAATGGTTTAATTCATACTTAACTGGAAGAATGCAGAAGGTTGAAATTAACAGTACACATAGTCTGCTAAAGTTCCAATTGGGTAGGAATAAAGAATGGTGTCCCACAGGGTTCAGTCTTGTGTCCTTCATTGTTCTTAATATATATTAACGACTTGCCACCCTATATTCATGAAGAAGCAAAGCTAATTCTTCTTGCTGATGATACAAGTACAGTAATCACACCCAAGAAGCAAGAGTCAGCTGAGGAAATTGTAAATAATGTGTTTCAGAAAATTATTAAGTGGGGTCTCTGCAAATGCACTCTCACTAAATTGTGAGAAAATACAATTTATACAATTCTGTACAGTTAATGGCATAACATCATTGATAAAAATAGACTATGAACGGAAGTCTGTTGCTATTGCAGAATACTCAAAATTTCTGGGTGTGTTCACTGATGAGAAATTGAATTGAAAGAAACACATTGTTGATCTGCTGAAACGGTTAGGTTCACCTACTTATGCTATTTGGGTTATTGGGAATTTTGGTGATAAATATGTCAGTAAAAGATCCTACTATGTCTATTTTCATTCACTGCTTTCATATGGCATCATTATTTTGGAGCAATTTGTCATTAAGAGAGAAAGTATTCATTGCACAAAGGCGTGTAATCTGAATAATAGCTGGAGCCCACCGAAGATCACCTTGCTGACATTTATTTAAGGAACTCAGGATATTCACAGTACTTTCGAAATACATACATTCACTAATGAAATTTGTCATTAATAACCCAAGTCAAAAATAACAGCGAAGTGAATAGCTACAACACTAGGAGAAAGGATGATATTCACTATTCTGGATAAAATCTCACTTTGGTTCAGAAAGGGATAAATTCTGCTGCCCCAAAAATGTTTGGTCATTTGCCAAATAGTATTAAAAGTATGACAGATAGCCAACCAATATTTAAAAACAAATTAAAAGAATTTCTGAATGACAACTCCTTCTACTCAATAGATGAATTCTTAGATTTGAAGTAGTAACTGTAAAAAAATGAATTAATTAATTTGTGTAGAGAAAATTTATGTTAAAGTGACACATTCCACATCATTACGAAATGTCGTATTCATGATCTATGGAACAAGGATTAATGTATGTATGTATGTATCATTCAGTTACTTTGAGAAGAATGATACACATTCAAATAGGTTATGGTACCTGGTAGACATAAAAACTTCACAACAAAATGTGAGGCACCACTACCACAAACATGTCATGGCTATCAGGTCTGCTAATGAACAGTTACACTTGTTGTGCATGTTACTGGTGCTATCTTTATGTAGAGAAATTTGTGTAGATACATAAATATGAACATAGCTCCAGTTGCAAACAATTAGGGTCGATAATATTTAAAAAATAGAGTAAACTTAGTATTTATGACATTTTAATTTTAACATATCATATATATGTTTAATTATTACAATAAACATGTCAAATGGAAGCCATGTACTGTAACATGTGAAAATCGATAGTCGCTGATTACATGCCAATTTATGCCTTGCCATGTGCCTAAAGTATGTATAATGCTACCTGGTGAGGCAAACTGACCAAGACGATCACTACAAATACCATTTCACCGCTAACCCCCTCCCCCCCCCCCACACACACACACTCTTTTATTATTAATAACATTGTGCTAAATTGAGGGGAAGGCAGGGAATGATAACATAATATTTTTAACCTAACATAGAACATTATGTTCTCCAGATATTTTGTGGAGAACAGACAGTTGTTAACGAAAAGGCCTGTTTTTCCCATCAATGCAGGACACAATTTTCTGGTTGTGTCTTTAGTCAAAAAAATCATATACATTGCAATGAGAATGAATCATCCATCCAGATTTCACTGCTTTGACCAAACTAATATTTCAAACGACAGAACGATAAGGATTATCCAAAGCCTCATAATGAAGAAAATTCCAGACAAAGTCAAATTTTTATTTCACTTAGCATTTTTAAGTAAAAAACTGTACTTTTAAATTTACAATTCGATCAAGTTAATAATGGTGCTTGTTTGCACTTATAAGAAATAGCAATGAAACTGCAATTCGTTATCTAAAATGGTGGCTTAGCTATGGAAGCTGTAAATGATTATTCTGGGCGTATACTGCAACCACCTATATATCACTCACATAGGGATCATGAGGATAAGATTAGAATAATTACTGCATGCACCAGGCATTCAAACAATTATTCTTCCCCCATTCAATGTGTGAATGGAACAGAAAGAAACCCGAATAACTGGTACAATGGGATGTACCCTCTACCATGAACCTCACAGTGGTCCACAGAGTACAGATATAGATGTAATTTAACCACTCCATCAATGCTGCTACATTGGTTGCGACATTTTAAACTTAATGTAGCATTTTTGATAAATGTTAGTACATGAACTGATGACAGCCATCTTCTCTCTCATCTTCTTCATATATGAAGGGAGAAGAATATTTCATATAGGCCTACCATTTAATAACATAGAAGTTAAAATTACTAAAACATTTGTAGCAAGCGGATTTTATTAATGATAAAAGTTACATTTACATAAAACCTCTCTCGCAATTTCAGTCTCTTTTTTGTAACTTATAATTTGCTATAGTATCTTCAATTGTACTGCCTGTTTCCTGTTACAGATGACATTTCTTACTCAAACACTTCAGTGGTTGAAAATATGAATAAGAAATTTCATAATTTAACAACTAACAATGTTCAAATAAATACAGAGGTTGAAGTAGCCTAGGCAAATTCCATCTTTGTTTGGGAACATAAAGCCTATACTGTCACCAACACATATACATATCAACAGATCTAAAGTGTTAAAGCTGAATTTTTTTCAATGACAATTTTGCAACTGGCATTCACTAAGCTATGAAACCTAGATTGTATTTCACAGTATTGCCATTGACAAAGTTGCACTTGTAGCTATAACATTGGCATAACACACTCAATTAATGTGTCAGGTATGACACCTGCTGTCTTCAAATGTCTTCTTTATATTTCACTGGTTGCATTACAAAGTACCAAAATGTATAAATTCATGTTGTCAATAGATGACAAGCCACGACAGTACTGATAACCAACAGAATCTGAAAATACAAAGTTGTAAACAGGATTGCTTTATATAAATTTCTGATCCTCCACAATTTAATTCAGGACCCAATGTCTGCACCATTATTTTGGTGCCCTCATAAACCAACAACATCTGGTAGTAACAGATCACATATTAGTTGCTTACATTCAACAAACTAAAATAAACAGCTGTGTTGTGTCAGAAAGATAGATACATGAGAACTGGACACGGTTGATGAATTTCCTCACCTTCATTTGTGTCTGCTTCGGTTACTATCCTTGCTTTTGAATATTACCATTTATTAGAGCCTAGTTGTGATTGATTTGAGATGTTAAATTTCATAAGACTTTCACATCATTTTAACAGTCTTCTTACACAAGGTCCCTTCAGAAAACACATTGTATCTCAGCTGTAATTTGCTTAACTGGTTAGTCAATGTACCTCACATGGCCTGGAAAGTTTAGTTTGTTTCCATTTGTCTCTCCCACATTTCTCGAAACATTTTGTTGTCCAATATTTGTCTATACTAAATCTGAATAACCTGATCGAGTTGCTGCTAAATTTTTTGGCGTCCAATACCCCATTTCGTAATTGTCTCTCCACAATCTTATTTTTGGCGACGAATACTATATGAATATAGTCTGCTACAGCCACATGAAATACCTAAAATGGCTGCAATCTCAAAGGATTATGGTCACATGACAACACCTATCTTATACAGACCCTGACACAATTTGCCGCCATCCTGCCTTCTATAGATCCAAGCTAGAACTATTAATGTAAGAGCATATAGTCTGTTAATAAAAACAGACATAATATAATGAAGACCAGTTCACGCTGGATGACAATGGAATTCCATAGATCAGATTAGGATCTTACCATCAAATGACACTGTGTTCGCACTATAGACAGAACGTCAACATAACATCACCTCATTTAGTTCAGTACCAAACAGCAAAAGTGAGGTTATGAGATACCACATATCCTAAAAAAAAATCAGAATACGCAGAACTAAATAGACGGTGGTGTGAATAAGCCATCCCTTGTATTAATAAAGGAACTGGTAATGATATTCGATGTTAGAAGTGTCCAAAGTAAAATTCATAATGGATGGTCTTCACAGAGATTTATGGTAAATTTTCCAAACTCCTGCGAGGTGAAATAATAGAAAACTATTCAAACATTTGAAATCATTGTTTTTTACATATTTTTCTTTCTGGGGAACAAATAACATAGCTAAACATTTTTCTACATCTATTATGTTCACATTTTCACTGCTAAAAATGTTTTAATCTAAACTGTTCAATGTATTTACGTTTATTATTTATACACAGTGTCTTTTTTGTCTAAATGTTGTGAAACCTAAATAGTTTTTCACTTTCAAACAGTTGGCCTAAGTCCTCATGCTATCTTCACAATGTATCATGAAGACTAAGCTAACAATAAAGTAAATCATAAATGACTGCAACAAGAACAGGTTAACTTGCAAAGTGTATGATGTTAATTGCTTCACTTCTTATAGAGAACTTTTATTACATATAACATAACACAGCGAGAAATTAAAAGAGAATCAGCAAGTTCAGTTCAAAGAAATTTTTATATTGCTATAAGAAAAACATTGCAACAATCCCAGAGATTGTTCTAAGTAAATATTTGGAAACTGCTGTCATTTAATTACAAGCTATTGCGAATGTATGTATTGGAGGGGGAGATTAGAGTTTAACTTCCTATCAACAGCGAGGTCATTAGAGATGGAGCAGAAGCTCGTATTATGGAAGGCTGGGGAAGGAAATCGGGCATGCCGTTTTCAAAGGAACTATCCAGGTTTTTGCCTCAAGCGATTTAGGGAAATCATGGAAACCTAAATCAGGATAGGCGGATGAGAATTTGAACCATCGTCCTCCCAAATAGAAGTCCAGTGTACTAAAACTGCACCACTGTGGTCATTGTATGTGTTTGGAGCAATACCAAGATATGTGTAATAGAGACACCAAAAGTATCTCAGGTACTGTACTGTAGATAATGACACCTTCTCCCGGAAGCACAGTATATATTACTGTTCTTCCACTTGACTGAGTGTGGCTGTAAGTGGTACATCTAGGGCCCTTGTACTGGAGTGGCAGGAAACATGGAGAACTTAGTATATTACATCTGCCCCTCAAGTGTGAGATGCTGTCTCCCACTAAAACTGATACTTTGTCTGTGGGACAAACTTCACCTCTTGAGAAGCCTGCTGTCACTCATGCTGCGAAAATCAAATGTAAAAGGAAACTGTTAATCATTAGTGGTTTGAATGTATGGCTCATAATGGTATACCTGTGGGAAGAGGGAGAAAAGTATGGGAAACATTGTTTTGTGCATTCCGTGTCTACACCAGGTGCAAGATGTTGAAGAGGATATTCCAGCAGCTATTGGGATACACAATGTATCAGGCTGTAGAATGGGTGCCTGTTGGAACGAATGCTGTCTCTCATCTGTCCGTGAGGTCATACTTGGATCATTGCAGTGATCAACAGGAAGGTTGAGAGGACCAGCCTTGCTAATGTAGATGTAAAATAGCTCATAGTCTACAACACTGTCGCTGCAACTAGTCATGTTCTCCTCATTCTTAGTTGAGTTGAAGAACTGAAACAGAAACTTCAAAGGTTCTACAACAAGTTAGGCTGTAACCTATAAAATGAGTACTAGATTGTAACTGGTTCTGCCTAACGACCATCTGACTCATCTCAGAACGTAAGCTAAAATTTTCGAGAAAATCTAAGCTCACTACCATACATATTTCGAAACGTCCCCTTAGAAAAATTATAAACGACTGTGCTTAAACTGACACACAATAATTTTGAACTCAGTAACAGCTTCAATGTCGTCTTTGCAACGTCCCGCCAAACTAATATGTCGTAAATGTTCAGGCAATTTGATTAAGCAAATGCGGATGAGTTCTGAGGGGCTGTATGGGTTTGAAAGATACTGATTCTTATGTAACATGTCTTCGAGATATTAGACAAGACTGGAAAATTCAGATTGTTCGAAATCTTTCTTCATTATGATGCTATGTTTTACTCGGTCTTGTGTAGCTAGAGACCAATATGCTGAGAGGAAGGCATGTTAAAATTCTCCTTCGCTGTGACAATCGTGAATGACGAATCGCATTCTTACAGTTGGTTCGTTCTCTAAGCAGTCACACATAAATTCTAACCTGTGCTCCAATGACCAGTTGGGAGGAAAACAATGAGAGAATTGATGGAGCCATGCTTGTGGATGAATGTCGTTGCCAGAATTCTTAAGTGTTTTGAATTTACGTGTAGTAATGAACAGCTTAAAGTCAAAACCATCATGTCAGCGAGTCGCATATCGGTCGTTGTTACTTCGTGTCGGCGGTTCCATCTCAAAATTCGGTGTACCTTGCCAATTTCTTTCATAATTTCCGAAGTGCCCTGTATTATTATTTTGTCGTTGTTCCGTATTTCTAAGTCCCTTTTCCTGTGTTGGCGCGCGAGTCTCCTCTGAAATATGTAATTATTGTATTATTTGTGCCAACTGATCTTGTACTTCCCAGATTTCTCTTTTGTGTTAGGTATTAATTTGATTCTGATTTTGTTTGAATTTCCTCATTTGTTTGTATTCTTCTGTGTCATTGAAGTCTAATGGTCTTGTGTCATTCAGACCATCATCTACCTTTGTAGATAAGTTAGTGAACTGATCCAAAAGTTCGGTTACTTTCTCTGATAGTCAATTGATTTCCTCAGTGTGTTCTTCTGAACAAGTTTCAGAGTGTCCGTTTGTGTTGAAATGGTATCTACTGTGTCCTTTAAATTTTCCTGAGTTTTTGCAAGTTGCTTAGCCGAATCAGTAGATGCGGCTGAGTCAATTTTAGCTTGCAATGTGTCGTGATTTTCACGAACAATAGTTTGCAGTTCTTTTATGGCTGCTTCGTGATTCTGTAATGGATTTTCATGACGCGAAAAAATAGGTTGAAATGCTCACAAATTTGTGTTTTTACGTCATTACAGACTTTTTTCACATTTAGATTCGATTTTAAGTAACTCAGCAGTTAAACCTTCACGTGTTTGTTCAAGCGTGGCATCTAACTTTTGAAGCTGTTTCTGTGACTGTTTTTGATTTTGTTCCATTGCGTCTAACCTTTGATGATTTTGTTCCATTGTGTCTAACTTTTGCTGTGTTTGTCTCTGATTTTGTTCCATTGTGTCTAACTTTTGAAGCTTTTGTCCCATATGTTGCATTAATTGTAATAACAATGCACTGGTGTCTGAAACATGTTCCTCAGTGCTATTCGGCAGTGCATTTGAACCGGCAATATTCGCATTTTGAAAAGCAGAAAATGTGTCTTGACTTATTTGAGGAAACGGTGAGGACGCAAAACCTGAATTTGCAAGATTGTGTCCTGTCATTTCGTAATCCTGAGGCCAGCTGTTGCCGACCGATCGATCGATAATGTTTCCCTGTTCACTATTTGTTTCACTGTCTACGCCATAATTTGCCGCCAGTTCCCTATGCACAATTACCAAATTACTACTTTGAATGTCTCTTAATTCATTACACAGTGGTGCTGATAAGCTACGCTCGTCGTCACTATTATTTCTCAGTTTACTTTGGAGCCAAGTGTTACGTTTTTCACACGCCATTATTGTGACAATATTCCACACGATAACACAGAAAAGCACAATTTGAAGAGCAAAATAAGAAAACACATTAACATAGCACTGAAAATTATATCTAGTGAATTGCAAGAGGAGCTACGAAATGCTTGGTGCAAATCTACATGCATGCCACAACTGTTTTACTGTACAACAATGAAAAACTACAAGTACAAAGAAAATTCTCTCTATAATTACGCGCTGGCAGTAAACAAATGCTACACTAATTACACAAACTACAAGAAAAAATCAGAAGATTCCAGTGAGGTATCCTCGGCTAAAGGCCCATCCACACGCTATGAACTGTCTGCGCAAATGTCTGCGCGCATCATATCTGCGCAGACAGATCGTTGCGTGTGGCCAGAAGATTTGCCCCAAACTGAGGTGTGTGCAAACCTGGAAGTTGGAGTTGGAGGTTTGAGCGAAACCTCTCAAATCTGTGGGTTCAAACCTCATCTGCGCAGACAAGTTGTAGCGTGTGGACAGGAGATCGCCGCTAATCTGGCGCGAAACAGCTGTTTGCTCATTCTAATGTTTGTATTTGTGCGTACAGGGCATTAAAATGGGTGATACTCGTCAGTGTTCTCGAGAGTTTGTTAGTGAATTCATTGAAACATATAGAAACCACCCACGTTTGTGGAAGATTAAAAGTAAAGAATATAGTGACCGAGACAAAAAGACAGCTCTAATTGAAAAATTGCGGGCAGTTGACACCTCAGCAAACAGAGAAACAGTAGTAAAAAAAAAAATTCGTTGCGAACTGTTTACCGAAAAGGGTTATCCAAAGTTCAGAAGTCTAGAAGATCTGGTGTAGGAGCAGATCAAGTATACCAGCCAACATTATGGTATTTTGATTTGCTTGGCTTTCTTAAGGTTCGCCCTGAAAATCTCGCAGTAAATTTACGTGAGAAAACTGCTTTCGCTTTAGCAGCCACTGTCTACACCATTTTGACCGTTTTCTCTGTTTCCTGCGGTTGGTCTGAATGTTTTTTGCAACACAAGTTGCGAACACAGACCACAACAGAACTTCCTCCATTTATATTTCAAAATAACTGAATTAAATTTTTGACGTTTACGGGGAACACAGTCGCTTGCCACTGATACTTCTTTTCTACACCGACAGATGGTGGGCGAGTAGTAGATTGGGGTTTGTGTCGTGTGAATACACAACATTTGCAACGATCTTTTGCATGTATAGACATGTGCGCCGATGTCTGCGCAGACAGATCGTTGTGTGTGGAATGGGCTTAAGGGTCGACATATGAAACATTCCCTTAGAAAAATTATAAATGGCTGTACTTAAATTGACACACAATATTTTCAGCGCAACGCAATCTCACTTTCAAAAATCCCTACAAAAGAATGGCCCTGACTAACAATAACCTATACCTTTCATGAATCACTTACCTCACAAAAATCTTCGTTACTACTACAAAACAGCAAGCGCCACTACTGCCAGCTAAATAAAAGATTCTAACTACTGAAGGGACTAACTACTGATGGGCAAAGTTAGCAAACGAAAGATTTTGATAGAGAACAAACAATGTATTAACCTTAATAGTGTTCAGTTCATGACATCCAGTCTTACAAATTTACTCTCTCTGATGGACACACGTCCAGATCATCCGCTCTCAAAACTCCCCCATCTCTCTCCCCACATCCACCACTGCTGGCAGCTCACCTCCAACTGCGCAACGCTACGTGCTGTTATCAACCGACTGCCCAATACTACAACAGCAAATTCCAACAATACAAACCAGCCACAGACTGCACACAGCACAGTCAGTGATTTTCATGTAGAGCACTACATGGCGTTACCAACATAAAACCTAAATAGCCTACTTACAATTTCCAAATGATACTGGCAGTAATGCAGGAAATTTTAATCATCCAGTGACTGGCTGGGATAACAACAGTACTGGACATGAAAAGACATCCTGCAAAACTATATTAAAAGGCTTGTCTAAAAACTGTCTATAAGAGATTATTCAGAAGTCCACTCACGATGGAAAAGTATTAGATCTAGTGGCAACAAATAGGCCTACCTCTTTGAGAATGTCCAGGTTGTAACTGGTATCAGTGATCATGAGGCATTTGTAGCAACTGTTATTACCAAGGTACTAAGTGCAACTTAAACAAGTTCAAAGACGTACATCTTCAGTAAACAAAATAACGAGATATTTCAAGAAGGAGATTGAAATATTTAACTCTGGGCAGAAGCACGTAGAAGAACTGTGGCTGAAATTTAGAGGAAAAATGATCTCATACTGAATACATATGAGCCTGTAGAGCAGCCTGTGATGGGAAGAACCCTCCAACGTGCACTGTCTCTGTAAATAAACCTCTAAAAATAGAGTAACTTCTCCACAACATAAGTAAAACAAACTAAAGGGGTATAGGCAGAGACATGCTAAAGAAAACACGTTTCGCTGTCAAAAGAGCAAAGCATGAAGCCTTCAATGATCCCATCACATGATATTGTAGATAGATTTATCACAAAAGCAAAATAAATCCTCATCCAATGAAAAGGCTATTACCTGTAGCAAATCTAGTGTCCATATATTCCTAGATGAAATAGAAAAGTAAACTGTGGGTAGTGTAGCAAAAGCAGAAAGCCTGAAACATCTTTTCAAATATTGTTTTACAAAGGAAAACCCAGGAATGCTGTCCCATTTTAATTCTTCCACATATGTATACAGGTGTGATTTAGATATTTGTGTCATTGATATTGAGAAACATCCGAAATTGCTAAAATTAGACAAAAAGTCTGACAGAGACAGAGCCCCTTGCAAGTGTTCAGACATTGATGCCAATAGAGTTCCTTCGTATCAAATCCTGCTCTTACTCATCTTTACTGTATGGAGTCCACAAGTGTGTAGGGGTGGTCACATGGAGGTATAATACGAGGAGACTGTGCTACAGTCTTAAGGTGTATGTTACTATTTAGCTGGCACCAGCATGCTAGTTTGCCCAAAACATTGACAGACGATTGATTCTTGTTCTTGATTTATATGATATGTATGCACATTTGTTTCACGTAGAGTATTTTATAGTGCTTTTGTGAATAATACAGCACCAGGAAGCTATTTTCTAATGATTTTCTGGTCTTAAGTGCCTATTTGATCCAGCAACACGACGCATTTCGCCTCGTTAGTGTAACTTTATTTTTGTCGTACATTTGGAATAACCAAGAAGAGCACTACATGACGTAATCCAACATTTTCGGTAACACAGACAGACGAAATTGATGATCGGTCAATGTCCTCTTTCTGAAAACCATGAGAACATATTTTGATATGTTTGATTGGTTCTCAATATTGTTTTCTATAGAGTGTTCACAGAAGAAAGATTTTCGAGTTGGAGTGATAGGAAATCTAAAATCAAATGACAGAAATAAAACATTACAGTGAAAGTAACCAGCACAACTAATATACAGTATTTGAAAAACAGTATCACTTGAACGAGGCTACTTATGAATGAAATGTGATTCCTTTACACTTTAGACCATGATCAGAAGGACTAGTACACCTGCAAATGATGCAAGATGTCATTATTTATCAAAACACTTCTACTAGAAGCTAATGTTTGGCCACTGCGACATGGCAGACATCAGCTTCCTGTGTGCAGTGTCGTGACAATTCCCCTTTTTATACCTTCGTGGATGTCCTGTAGCCCAAGTATAGGAACTCCTTTGGCGCCGGCCAATTTGGCTTGTGGCAGTTGGTCTGAGGGAGTCGGTAGAATGAGTTGGAGACTAGAAAAGTGTGTACAGTCACGCATCACAATGCAGAACGTAGGCACGAACATCAGTGATTTTTGATTCGCCTCAATTTTGAATGATGTGACACAAAATACAATATTTCATGGCGAACTGAGTGTATCGGAAATGCAGTGACTAACAACAGTGAAATTGTGGAAACGTGTGACTGCTTAAGTGCTGCAAATGAACTTCAGACGCTTTCTACGAACTTGAAGAGTGATAAATACAGTGTCTAGTACAAACTGTTCCGATTTTAGAACCTTTCCTATCATTATTTTATGTTTTTCTGACTTAGTTATGTGGAGTAGCGACAATAGGGGTCTGATAGGTCATCTGTCCCTTAAGCCGGGTTCACAATGCATCTAATGTGGTGGCACAACTTGTGGCTTTCTGTAGGGTATGTGAGCTAGCATTCACACAGGACGCCAAAACTTCTACATAGTTGCACAACTGTCCCTTAAGCTGGGTCAACTGAAATCATATGAGCGGATATGAATATTATAATGTCGGTTATGGATTTTTAGTGCTGTAACAATATTTAAATACAAGAAACACAAACCCAAATGTTGCATCCAAAAACAGATTTCGCACAGGGACAAATCAGAGGGCCACAAACACTTTTATAATGGAAATAGCATTCCAAGACGAAAATGCTGTCTGCAGTGGCAAACTAACCAACAGCTCATATGTAATAATCAAAAATGGCTCTGAGCACTATGGGACTTAACATCTGAGGTCATCGGTCCCCCAGAACTTAGAACTTAAACCTAACTAACCTAAGGACATCACACACATCCATGCCCGAGGCAGGATTCGAACCTGCGACTGTAGCGGTCGCGTGGTTCCAGACTGTAGCGCCTAGAACCGCTCGACCACTGTGGCCGGCATGTAATTATCATCTGCAGACACAGTCCTCCCACAAAATTTTAGAATCTTGTAGTATACGTTGATGTAGGCATTTCAAATAACTAATTTTCATTTTAACAGCCATCACATCACATTTAGAGTTATTTTTTGTGCATATAGTCCCCAATATATATAATGTTTGCTCACAGAAATCGCGAAGTTTATGTTTCGCTCTTTTGTTACATATATTAAGTTTATTTATTTACTTATCCAAAATTTTTTTCTATTGTGGGATACATCATTAGTTTGCAGATAACCCCCCCCCCGAAACACACACACACACACACACACACACACACACACACACACACACACACTGTTACCACAGAAAACCAAACATAAGTTGCTGTTTTAGTAGTTCCAGAAAATGCAAAAATATACCTGCCGACCATTGTTTTCACTTTTTCCAGAAATAAGGTAAAAACACACTAAAATTGAATGGAGTACAGCTGAAGTCACTCTGTGATAACTGCAACAGAATGCTCTTGTTTCGAAATACTGCCACCAGGGAACAGTGGTGGTAGGAAAGAGACTCAATAAAGTACTGCTAAACCGAACTTTTTGTAGCATGATAAAAGTTGCGTCTCTTAAGTTGTGCTACTAAAAACTGGGATATCACACATGCAACTCCATTCAACTGCAGTATGCCATTAGCTGTGGCGATACTTTTGTTGCATGTGTGAGCCCAGCTTTAGTGACACAGTTAGGAACTTTACTGTTGTGATACATGTACCAATTGGAAAAGAGCTACCCACAAATACTGCCTGGATAAAAGACCCTATGGCAAACAATACGTCAGCAAAGTAATGGAGTACTGCAGAACCAATATTAGCTTACTACTGGCGAGGAGTTTTACCCTACTAGATGCTGCACGTAATTTGAGAGTGATTCACTTCCTCTTTTAACCATAATAGACACAGGTATCTCAAGAAAATTTTTGTCTAGTACTTGGAAAAATGTATAAGTCACACCTGTCACAAGAAGTGTAACAGAACTCATACAAAAATTACCATCTAGTATCTTTGACACTCATCTGCTGAAAAAAACTTTGAATGTGTTCTGAGTTCAGACATAATTAGGTATAGCAAACAGAATTAGCTCCTCAGTGCCTTATAGGCTGGACTCAAATAACATTGGTCCTATGAAACCGAACTTACAACTTCACAAATGACATTTAGCTATGGGAGAAGACAGCCAGGGAGATGCAATATTTCTAGACTTCTGAAATGGAAAAATATCTTTGAGATATTTAATTTGAGTATCCATTCTGACATGCACCACATAGCGTGCAAAGACTGAATAACTGTTGTGTTTTGGCGCCAAGTGAAGTACAGGGAACAAGATGTCCGAATCTGGGATATATAGTGATTAATTGCTAGTAAAGTAGTGGGCTATGATTTGGAGAACAAAGTGTGTGTGTGTGTGTGTGTGTGTGTGTGTGTGTGTGTGTGTGTGTGTGTGTACTGGAGCAGAAGCAATCTAACTGCCTGTTTCCAAGACAGGGACGTGGCTTCAGGATGAATTAGAAACTGTGATTGGATGGTAAAATAATGAGCTGTGATTCGGAGAACAAAACATGTGAAGCTTGGCTTAGAAGCTCTCTCTGACTGATCCATTCCCAAGAAAGAGACTTGGCTTAGGGAAGGATTGGAGAGAGAAGGGGGAGGGGAATGAGAGGAGATCTCTCAGGCACTTGTCCTTTCTGGGACTAGCTGTGTGGATTTGTGGAAAAGAGTACATTTCTCTTCCACTGAAGGTCATAGCAATACTTTGATTATGTGCTTCGGAAACTGAGAAACTGTGATTTCCAGCAAGATACTTTTAACTGTAATGCAATTTCTGCACTGTCAAGGTTCGCAAAAACATTTCATTAACTGACAACTTGTAACACAGGTTTGAGCTATTTCTAAACAAACGATTTCAGTGATAATTTCTGAAAATGAGAAATACTTAAGGTGGTTCTTAGGTGTTATGTGACGGTAAAATTACGTTCAATAAGTCCTTTGCATTCTATTTTATAAAGGTGTTTTCGCACAACTTTACTTAAAACTATTACACATGAATTAACATCCACAGAGTCAACAAATTTGGATGCCAGAATCCACTAGAACTGAGCGCGTGTTTACCGAATTTGTATTTTTTGCTTACTCAGTGGCCTTCATTTAAATTTGTAGTAGTTTGTTGAGGAGCACCATCAGTCCCATCTTTTCTTTTGTCCATAAATCAAAATCCTCAGTTTTTGTGTTATTAAGTCGGTATAGCTTGAATTTTCTTTCAGGTTTTTTCACATGCACTCATCATAAATTTGTAGACACCTTCTCCTCCGTTTTCCTACTCGAGGTTCATCTTATTCTTACTGGTAATATGACTGGAGACCTTTTATCTCATTTCTAATTGTCATCGAGCCATAGTTGGCGCTCAGGCCATCGCATCTGAAAGTTTTAATCAAATAATTTTTAGAAGCGGTGTTTCATATGACTTCTCTCTGTTTGTGATCTACGAATTTCAGTGGCTGTACTATAGGGTCAACAGACATCATTCTACACAAAGAACCTTAAGGTATAAACTCAACTCGCTACACAACAAAATGCTCATTTGATCCAAACTGCCTGTCATCTGTTTAACAGAATTACAGATTGTCTGAAAGCAGTACAACGTGATGAACTTTTAAAAGACCCATTAGAATCAGATCATCTACCAATTTTGCTGACAGTCAACAAAAATGTGATAACGCAAAAAGGCTAACCATGATACACATGGAATATTTAAAAAGCTCATTGGGAAATGTACATTATCTCAAAACATCTCATTTCAAAATAAATATCTCGAAAACTTAGATCAACAGACAAGTACGACAAAAGATATGTTTATTATGAAATCTGTAAAAATTTTATGAACAAGATTTCAAATACGTCGAGAAACCGCTAACAGATGGCGCCAAACATTGCGCAACTCGTACAGTATCAGAGTGCATAAATAAACTCGTCCTCTGCAAGCAGCCTGTGAAATCGCATCACAATCTTTTCGAAATATCCATCACTCACAGAACAGAATAGATGCAAACGGATCATGCAATTTGCAATCTCATTCTGTGATATCTCAATGGAAATAATTTCAGATGCCATACAAATGGCCGATTCAAGCTCGTCCAGCATAGTAGGATGGTTCCGGTAGACAATGTCTTAAAATGTGCACCTTAAAAAATTGCTTATTCACGACTCCATTCAGGTGGAAGTGTGAACTACATGCAGGAATATCCAAATCCTTCATTATCAATCATTGTGAGAATATGGTTTGCAAAATCAGCCCTTTGTCACACAACTCGCATAGGAGTGGTCTGGCGGCTTTGGATTTTTTAACAGAATTGTGTCAGTATTTTCTGCAAGCCAGAACGTTTCAGACCAGTCTATACTGCAGTTCTTGAGATGGATTATTTTCAAGAGTAATTACAATTTGCATGGGGCCAACACTTCCCGCTAGGTCGTTCATCGTGCTGCTTGTCCATTGGAATTTATCGAAGAGCTTGCGAACATTTTTCGCATCTTCTCTTTTTGGAACTTAAATCGTGTTTGAAAGCTACACCTTGTTGCCCTAGGACTGTGTTCTTGCCTTTGGTATTCCAGTACTAGAAGAATACGTTGTTCAATGTAATTCACCATTTCAACATCTTCCTTCAGTACGCTAACCTTCTTTAACATTTCAATGATGGAACTGCGGTGCACCAATTATAGGCACTATGTATTACGATTACAGCGCCGTCTGTTAGCAGCGTTTCGAATTATTTCGAAACTTATGTTTAAAAGTGTTACAGCTTTCACAATAAATATACCATTTGTTGCATTCGTCTATCGATCTTAGTTTTCGAGATATTTAATTTTGAAATCAGTGAGTCATTTGCTGGACGCTTTGTACCTTATAAAATACCAATTTCTGGCTCTCAAATCACTTTCTAAGACAAACATTTCGATACAAGGGATGCTACTGATTCTTCCCTGAGGACATATATCATATACTACTCATTAACATGATATATGATTAATTTAGCTCAAATATGTTTATAATACAATATGGGTGAAGGAAGAATGGAGTCCTAATAGGACAACTCAAATTATAGTACCAGTCACAAAACACAATGTCATTTCTCTCTATGAAAATTCATGTAGCATCATAATCTTTCATCCAAAAAACATTTGATCACATGATTAAAAATGCATTGTAATGGAAGCTTGAACCGAGAAAATAACTCCCAAAATTACAATTTTGTTTTCACAAGGGAAAGGGAACAGTACACAAATTCTTCATTTTATCAACTGAAATCCAAACGATTTATAAGAAGAAGAAAATCCTCTCAATTTTGTTTGCAGATATTTCTGAAGCTTATGAAAATGTATTAATATCATTTCTACTTCAAATATTATTATGTATAGATATTTCTTCCAGTTTTGCGGCAGCAATCAAATCTTTTTAAATTAAAGTAAAATCTTCCTTTGGTACAGTAATAAACTACATGATCCAAGAACTATACGAAAAGGCTCACCCCAAGGGGCTGTTTTAAGACCTTTGCTTTGTGTAGTCTGCATCTCATATCTGAAAACTATTTTTTCTCCATCAAGAAGCTGCATAAATATTCAGTCAGTTCTTGATAAGAATTCAAAGTGGTGCAAAAATTGGAAACTTGCTTTAAATGTTCAGAAATGTAAAACAGTGCACTTCACAAAACGAAAAGACGTATTATCCTACAACATGTTGGAATTGGCCAACTCATACAAATACCTGGGCTTAACACCTCGTAGGGATATGAAACTGAATGATCACATAGGCTCAATCACGGGTAAAGGAGGTGGTAGACTTCGGTTTATTGGTAGGACACTGAGGAAGTGTAATCAATCTACAAAGCAGATTACTCATGGAACCAGTTATAGAATATTGCTCAAGTGTGTTGGACCTGTACCAAATAGGACTAACAGAGAATATTGAATGGATAGAGAGAAGGGCAGCATGAATGGTCACAGCTTTGTTTGTTCTGTGAGAGAGTGTCACAGATATACTACAGAAACTTAACTGGAAGACTCTTGAAAATAAACGTTAACTATCACAAGAAAGTCTACTAACGAAGTTTCAAGAACTAGCTGTACTTGATGACTCTAGGGAGCGAGAGGTTAAAATTAGAATAATTACAGCATGCACAGAAGCATTCAAATAATCATTCTTTCTGCACATAATATGTGAGCTGAAGGAGAAGAACCTCTAGCAAATGATACAACAGGATGTACCCTCTGCCATGCATCTCATGGTGGTTTGCAAAGTATACATCGTAGAGCGCAGATGTAAAATGAGCATGTCATAAATCTAAATTCAAATCAATTTCCTAGAAGGCCTTTATTGTTATTAGCAGAGATTCAGTGTCATGGCAACAGAAGTGTTTTGAGTATTGCTTTTCAATTCCTATTCAGCTGCAAATTTACCACTATTATGACTCATTGTTGTAACTTGACAAGGCACTCTTCCTTTACTTGGAACAAGGCTGTTATGAACTGAACTTTCGAGTTTCATTTAAGGAAATAGTTCCCAGTCCGGAGGCAATTAACCCCTGTATGGATTATGGGAAAAGGGATTAGGAAATGACAAGATAAATATTATTTAAAACATTAAATTAGTTTTTAAGATTATTCTGGAATATAGTATTGGATAAAGCAGAGGTTTTGGCTCTCCGAATAATCACTGTAGCTACTGAAGAAAAAATTTAACAATAAGATTTTTATAATAATACATAGATATAAAAAATAAAAACGTTCTTATATGCACTCCGTCTTCAGGCCACGAGTGGCCTACCGGGACCATCCGAAAGCCGTGTCATCCTCGGTGGAGGATGCAGGTAGGAGGGATGTGGAATCATCACACCGCTCTTCCGGTCATAAGATGGTATTCTTTACCAAAATCGCTACTATTCGATCAATTAGCACCTCAATTGGCATCATGAGGCTGAGTACACGCTGAAAAATGGCAGCCTGGATGGTCACCCATCCAAGTGCTGACCACGCCCGACAGCGCTTAATTTCGGTGATCTCACGGAAACCGGTGTATCCACTGTGGCAAGGCCGTTGCCCATTCTTATATACCTCTTCAATGCTGCTGTGAACGTTGGTGTTTCCCTCCATTATTACTGGTGTGCCTTGCAGGTCTTCACAATCGTCCAAACATTTATTACAATGAACTTTCAGGGGCTAATAAATAAATCTTCAAACATATTTTGAACCTGTCTTTAATATATTTTCACACACAACCTTTACATAATACATTCATTATGTTAATAAAATTTGGCATGCGTACATGTTTGCATCTAGTCTCATTCAGGTCTCAACACAGACAGACAGCTACTAATCAATTAGTGCACACTGAGTCTCTCATTAATAAGCATCGCTATCCTCGCTGTCTTTTTATTGTTGTCACAGATGTTATCGTTATATAGAAGTCAGGAGGCGCGTCTTTTGATCAACTTAAAAATTACGCCACATCGTTCAGATAACACAAAATAAGTACTGAAATTGTTTGCATGTGGTCAGATAGTACTAAATTAGCGAACAAAATCGAGACTGTTGCAACTGAAGATAGCAATCTCGATCAAAACTTTCTAATCATGTCAGCGTGGTAGAGCGAAACGTCAGTACATTAGTTGGTGATCTCGAAAATTTTTGTTAGTTGGAATACAGATTTAACTGGGACCAATAACGACCTTAATATGAAGTTTGCTAGTGTGAACACGCAGGTTTGCCAAAAGTGTCAGACATTCAAAAGGAACAAAAAGAGGGTAGTAGAGGTGCAAGAAGCCTTGCAAAATGAGCACAAATATCTGACCGAATTGGTCACGACTCAGCAAAGAAATATAGCCGAATTTGTATCAACTTGCGGAGAATTGCCGGAGGATGTCGATAAACTCACGCAAGATGTTGATCTTTTCAAGCTGAGTGACACATTTCTAACATAAGATTGTGAAGGGATTAAGTGGGATGTAAAGAAATTAAACGAAAGAGCCGAAGTAGGAATACTCGACAGCCATATCACGCTCACAGAAAAGTGTATCCATCAGCACAGGACTCTTGTGGAGGTTGTAGAGAAAATGATTAGTGAGTGTGAAAGAAAAACGCTTGCTAACATTGACAATGACATGAAAATGATGGAAGCTAATATTCATTTTGAGCTAATAAGCGAAAAGGATACTTCAAATGGCCCATCTGTCGCTACAAACCAGAACCAGTCAGCTATAGGAAATAATCACGCGAACTCGGATTCAAAACGATCAGAGTGTGATACAGGCGAACCGGAACAATTTGCTAATAATTACGCGAATGTCTCAGCGCTGTCAAACACCGCCACGCCCTCAACGAAAAGGCGCAGAACGAAATCGCAGGCGGATGAAATAGCACAAGGAATATCGTCAGCCCTTATTGATCAAGGTTTGCTCAAACGCAGACCATTTCCGATCTTTTCGAATGAATCGAAAAAGTGGTATTTGTGCGAGCATTTAGGAGCATACCTCTCAAATCGGGAATAATAGAAACGTCAGGAAACAGCACTTTTATATCTACAAGTGGTACGAAGGCTGGAAATATCTCCAAAAGAAAGTATAACGAAGTGAGGTTCTCACAATGTTCCTATATGACTATCACAGCTCTTATCACGATATTCCTGTAACATACGTCGACTATTCCAGCAAAGGAAAATGATGTGGGCAGTTTTCTCCTACATCGCACCTGGCAGAAAAGTGGGAAGGGTATCTTAAACTGTATGCAGATGGCTCAAAAATGGGGACGGAAAATCATGTCGGATGTGCTTTCTTCTGTCCAGAACCTGCAGAAGAAAGGATGTTTCAACTACCGGGTGATGCTTCCATATTTCTTGCTGAAACTTTCGCTATTATAGAGGCAATCAAATATGCAAGGCAGTAATAATCACTGACTCTCAAAGCGATCTGAAATCCATTGAATTGGGACAAAATAACTAGTAAATACACCCTCGACATACTTGATCATTATCACAAAGCTAAGAATATTGGCCAAATTATAGAATTTGTATGGGTCAAATCACATTCCGGCATTCTATACAATGACAAAGCAGATCAACTAGCGAGAGATGCGATTAACAGTGGAAGACCTATGGACATCAAACTCCCATACACAGAATACCTCCTAAAAGTGAAACAACAAGCGATTCTCTCATGGTAGGAAGAAAGGAATGAAAGCCAACAAACAACAGGTAAAAACTATGCATGTATACAGACTTTCATACCAAGACAGACATGGTTTGCGAACTTCAAACATTCAAGGAAAATTATAACGTCCATTGTGAGAATGCGTCTCAATCATGGATCTTTCTGTGCCCACTTACATAGAATCGGCGTATCGGAAATACCCTACTCTCAATGTGAAGAGGAAACAATTGGTGATGTAAATCACATCTTAGTTCAGTGTAGACGCTATGAGAAAGGCAGAGTTAACTTTTTAAAGGAGCTCTTAAGACTTAGTCACTGCCAGCCGCTTTGCACGATCCCAAATTTCTGAGACACAACCAGGAGTACATACGATGCCATATCCTGGTTTCTTGCGAAAGAAGACATAAAAATCTAAAATGAATTGAACTTAACTAAAGAACTTAATTAACAAATAAATTTTAGTAGTCAACTTTGTTTTGCAATCTGGTTACAATAATTTTGTTGTATGCCCAAAGCAGTATGTATGACAAAGAAAAGATTTACCTTGTTATGTGTGTCAGTAAATTTATTTGTGATGGCTAAAAAGTATGCTAGAAGCCAATTAAAAAAAAAGGTAATTAATGTCTGTGGAGAGACAGCTGAAGGTCACTAACTCGTAGTCATGGAGGTATGCTCGTAGTCATCCATTTGTTTACATATATCTTTGGAAGCGTACGAGTGTTTGTGTGGAAAGCTAGTTGATTGTCAATTGTACAGAAAAAAAAAAAAAATGGCTAAAGGAAATGTTGGGGCAGTAGTGACAGATCCTGCAAGAGAAAAAGCACTACATGACTACAGAAAGAAATTGCTTGAGCACAAAGAAGTGGAAGGTCGTCTAAAGGAAAGTAAGTAAGGTTAAAGGATACTGCTGATTCACCGACCCTTACTTACCTACCACGATGTTGAACGGTATCAAACCATATTATTAACAAAGTTTTTATTTAATTTTACAGTGCGAGAACAGCTGAAGGAACTGACTAAGCAATATGACAAGTCAGAAAACGACTTGAAAGCATTACAGAGTGTTGGACAGGTAGGCAAATGACTATTTTGTATTGCATTTTGTCGTAGTTATCGTTATTTTAGCACTAAATGCAATCTGCGTATTAATATTGCTGTGTCTTAGTGTAGTGTATAGTCAAAGAAAGACAGCACAGAACTAGGCTACTACTCAACATAAAATATTGACACTGACGAAACTTTATTTGTATCCTATCATATCTGTTATTTCAAGAAAAGTAAAGTACTCGCCATAATATTTCACAGTTCGCAATGTGTTGTCGTATCTATTTCGAATGTACAGTAGCCATGAAAGGGGTAGTTTAATCATGTTGTGTCATAAGGCCATGTGTGATAAAGGTGTATCAGCTGTGTCTGATCTATTAGTACTGAAAATTAGAAATGTTTCTACATACACAGGAACTTGTGTTAACCTCGAAATGACTTCATTTCTTCCTGGGGTTCATACATCAAATTTCTGATGTATCCCATCAGTCTACCTGCTACCATACCAAGTCCTTTCAACAATTTTGTGGTGATTCCTCACCTTGGAGTTTTATATACATGGAATGCTATGTAACTCAAAAACCATATTTCTCAATACATGAAGCTTCTTTGGACATATCTAACATTTTAGTCTTTAATTTCACCACATCATTGTGAGCAACATCCTTTCAGATGACTTGGAACAGAGAAGTGGTTTCCATCAAGGTACTGTTTGAATTGTGATGCTGTTCTTAATATCTGTTAATAGTATAATGTCCACATAGACTGAACAGATGCGAATAAGCCTTAGTGTATGAGAATTCTCTCTGGTGTAAACAGTAGGTGAAACAAAGTGCATTAAGTCATGCTTGGGTTGCAGTCAATAGTGTTTGCACATGTTCCACTTGTTGTCAGTCCTTTGGCAAACCACTAAAGAGAGTTCATAGCTTCTCTGTGCCAGGGCAAGCAATACAGAAATCTTTCTTATGCTAACTTGTCTACTTTGGTTTAATGTGAGTTGCAAGGGCAGTGGATTGGTCTGAAGAGAATTTAATGTTGCTAATCGAAGAATATAAACATCACAGATGCTTTTGAAATCCAAGAGATCTAAAGCACAAATGCCAATGGGAAGAAATAGTGGTAGGAAATTGCTAAAGCATTCGAAAGGTCCAACTAGGGTCTTGAGAATGGTTATAAATTCATTAAAAGCTTACATCAGGTGGGAGCAGAATGAGTAAACACAAGCTATGTATTTATCTTTATTAGAAAGGAAAAGCACAACAAATTTTCTTGAATAATAATAATAATAATAATAAGTGCAAGTATGTTTTTATTATACTTATTAAGGTTAAAAAATACACAAAAGACCTGAAAATTTCAATGTTTACAGGGAAATACAGAAGCGTCCGATCCCGCACATCTGCTTTGACCCATGACGTCACAAATATGGTGTAAACGACCATAAACCACGATTCCAATATGGCGCATATAAAGTCATTACGTACACATTATGAGGACTAAAATACATCGAAAAACAAACATGCACACGTTCCACAAAAGCCTAATGACACCAACGGGACAAGCGTGGGAAATACGGGTTTTTTGGGTGGGGACAAACTAAATATAAACAAATTTTGACACCCACCCCCATACAAAACCACGCAAAACGACGAAAATAACCAACATCACAAAAATCCCCAGATACCACTAAACACAATATCATCTGGAATCTGACGCTTCCGTTAACCTATATAGCTCAACAGCAGCTCCCGATCCCATAAATTAGGACCTAACACTTCCCTTGACCTATATAGGTCAAAAACATCTCCCAATTCCAAAACCAACATTCACAGCCACACTTTGGGATCGAACACTTCCCTTGACCTGTTATCCTTACATCATCTCCGCATACAGCCGTCCCTGGTCTGAGACGGCGGAACTTTAAGAAAGCCTCATTTCTTCACAGCATACTGAACATTTGACGACTTCATCCAAAAATCCGAATAGTTGAAGAAATTTTATTATAGACAACACACTGTCCCCCCATCATAGCCGACAACCGAAAACTGTTGACCCTGTCAGTCATATCCATACCTACCAAAGACATAAAAAAGGCAATTTACCAAAATTCACACACGACGCCACACTCGCGAACTAAACCAAAAAACATCACCTAACACACCGCCAGAGAGCACCACCGATCGCATCACAACGACACCTACAAACACGCCACTCTCATAAACTAAATTCCGCGCCGTCGTGGCGTCACACACCGCAACAGCCTTACGTCACTGGTCAAAGCCGACCAGTGGGATCGGACGCTTTGGTCAACCCGTTTACAGTTAGCTGCATTTACATGGCTGGCGAATAATTGTTAGCCTTTTTGACGATAAACAAAAGTGGTTTACCTGGTATCACGCTATCTTCCCGACTTACAAATTTTAAAGCAGGTTTTATCAAGTAGCTTGTATGACTGATCATTTGTATATTTTATTGATATTGTCTTCCTTATATGTATTCTATTAAAACCCTCGAAATGCATTGCGTGTCACTATAGACATTCGGACACAGCAGCTTTTGAAATGTGAAACAATTACTACTGATAATGTAAGTGTCTCCAGTTGCTAATAACCAGAGTGTACACTGATCAGCCAGTACATTATGACCACCGACCTACTATCGATATAAATCCATCCAGGCAATAGCAGCAGCATCTGGTGAAGAGTAACTGCTGGTCAGACAGAATGGTGCTTGTAATATCAGTGAGTGTGTAGAGCGTGTGTAAAAGGGGGAAGGTGCACTGTATATCTGAGTTTGAGTGAGGTCAGGTTGTGATGGCCTAGAGGCTCAACATGTGCATTTCGGAAACTGCATGACTTGGTGGGTATTCGAGTAGTTCTGTGGTGAGTGTCTTCAATACGTAGTGAAACCACGTCCAGACATCGTAGGGTTGGGCATCCACACCTAATTGCAGATGTTGGACATTGTAGGCTGGGCAGACAGGTAAAATAGAACAGGTGGCAAACAGTGGTGGAACTAACATCAGACTTTAATGGTGGGCAGAGTACCGAACAACCTCAGTGATGGGGCTCTACTGCTGACGCCCCACGCATGTGCCACCATTATCACGACATCAATTATGACTGAAAGAGGCGCATGACCATTGGCTCTGGACGTTACCACAGTGGCAGAGCATAGCATAGTCTGGTGAATCCCAATACCTTCTTCATCATGCCATTGAGCGGGTGTAAATCTGTCCAGGGGAATAGCTCCTTGACACCTTCACTACGGGACAGAGGCAAGCTGGCAGCAGCTCCATTACACTGTGGGGAACATTCACTTGGTCATCCATGGATCCAGTAGAGCTCGTGCAAGGCACCATGATGGCCAAGGAATATCGTACTCTGGTTGCAGACCATGTACACCTCCCTCATGACAATCGTGTTTCCTGGCTGCAGTGTCATTTTTCATCAAGATAATATCAGTCACAAGGCCTGGGGTGGGCTATAGTTGTTAAAGGAACACAGTGATGAGTTCCAGCTGATGTTCTGGCCCCCCAACTCGCCAGATCTGAACTGAATCGAACACATCTGGGATGTGATTGAATGTGGCATCAGAGCCCATCGTCTGCCTCCCCAAAATTTACAGGAATTAGATGACTTGTGTGTGCAGCTCTGATGCCAACTCCCTCCAATGACCCACCTAGGCCTAATTGCTTCTGTGCCGAACTGCGTTTTTGCTGTTATCAATGCCAATAGTGCACGTATCGGCTATTACATAGGTGGTTATAATGTTCTGGCTGGTCGTAAATTTTAGCCTATCTTTAGTTTATACTGGTCATTGGTAATTTATGTTCTCCTTTTAAATTTGCTCCTCCATATGTAATGAGAAGCCAAGGAAAAATGTCAGTTGACATTTGTGCATAATTTTGGAGTACCACTGAAGAAAGCTAAAGGTGCAATGAAGTGTTAAGTGAATTACCTGCATGCATTTCACACATACAGACAAATACAGAGACCTTAACAAAAACTGTGTTCACTGTGAAAAATAATCCTGTCTCAGTATCCATAATGGCTATAACAGAATAATGTTGTACCCTGTGTGCAGTTATTAGCACCAAAGAACACTATCACAACGTTCATTGGCTTTGCTTGTGATCTTGCTCCAGTGTAAATTTCCAACCGATTATGTCTGCACAGCTTAGGAGTTTGCTAGCTGTTTTACCTGAAGACACTTGCTGTAGTCCACCCTAAAAGAATTGGACTGGCAATAGGGAATTTCAGAACTAGCTCCATTTCTATCTCTGTGTGGATACCATTAGCAAATGAATTAGCAAATGAAATTTACAGTACTGTGCAGTCCTTGGTATATATTATCATTGCTTTCTTCCAAAAATGGATTTAGTTAATACTGGTGTTTCCTAGACCGAGGTTGGCTTAGCCTCTTAGAAACCCAGAATTATTTTAGATCGGACTTTTTTTTAGTAAGGAAACCAATCAGTGGAGTTTCTAAGTGATCATTGTAAGATATTTCAGAAAACCACTGAGTTTAGTGTAGTATACAGTGATGAATCCAGGCAAAGGGTCACACTTGACAGGTCTGAATTTCTTCATAAAGTGCCCTCAGAAACTGCCCACCAGAAAACATCCACAGGACATAGCCCAAAACTAAATGTAGCCCTGAGAGTACTGGAGGCATGATTTGGAGAGTATTGAGTAGCTTCTGAGGGAGATATTGTAATTCGTGCTGTTCTGCCATGAGATATATTGCTGCTGCATCAGTTTCTCATTAGGATTTTGGGAGGAATAATGACTGTAAATGACAGCAAGCTGGTGAAATCAACAATCTAACTATGTTTTCGATTTTTGCACAAAGGTACAAGAAAAAAGTTCTACTGATCCATTACACTAAATACTCCACCTCACCTCCCACAATGGCATTCAAAAGTCCTTTGTGGTTATAACGTGTAACAGCAAGGGGCACCAAGCCATTGCAGCAATTCCTGTGTGTAGCAGTTTTATTCCCTGTCTATTTCTTTCCCTTTGACCGTATACCTTCAACAGATGCCCCATTCAGTGGCAAGTCAGTCATTTCTCCATTCTTTGCTCTCTGTATCCCCACCCCCCAGTCACCTTTGTACACACAACCATACTGCACCAATCAGTTTCCTGCAGTGTAATCACCCTCTATACGTGTTCCATAGGTCATGAATACAACACTTCGTAATGATGTGTATCACTTTTTGGCTGAAGTAATTTTTGTCCTCATATGTGTTTGGCCCCCCATTTTCAAAATTTTCCCCATAGTGTGGATCGACTGGAGAACAGCACCTTAAATAGTGTCTACTGCCTACAAGGGCAATGACCCTGTGCACACAATAACTATCAAAATTCATGTATATTTGTAAAAGCCAACGAGGTAGCAAATCTGACGTGGTGGATTTGTTATGTGGCCTGTAGCAGCAGACGACAGGCTTTGTAGACAGGAAACCAGCTCCACGACACTCTCACTGGTCACTTCTGCTGGGGGGAGACCATAGACAACCACACTTTCTGCATGCTAGGCCTGCCCATCCATCGCTCAACCAGTCCCTTATTCCACTAAAATGAGGCAACATTCCAAGCTGTGCTCTTGGCAGCTTGCCAAAGTAACTTTGTGGCCCACATTGTCATTCACCCCATTTTGCCTGGGTATGTGTGAACCACAACTCTTATCCCGTGCTCGTAACAGTTGTCCTGTCATGGTCTGTTTAACTAGAGGAGTGTTACCGCATTTTTTCCACACCACCTTCCTTAGCTGCGTCTTCTTGAGGCAGTTGTGTTGACTAAAAGAGTACAAAGCCTTATGCCAGATGCCCAGTTCATCCCCCCCCCCTTCCCGGTTTCAGCAATTGGAATAGTGTGTGCAGTGTAGTGCTAATAGTGCAGTGCAATGCATGCCATTACTGTCCTATCCCCAGCCGTTTTGGCACTCCTTTGCCACCAAGTGCGTCATTTAAGTGGTTTTTCCCACAATGCCAAACAAAGTCCACAAGCCACAGATTGTCCGTCTGGTCCAGACCTTCCTCAATTAAGAGGTATTAGCATGTTTCGTATGTTACTGTAGTCATTAACATTTTTGGTTAGTATGTTAGAACCAGTTTGTGCTGCTTCTCCAGTGTGTCCATTCATGTAGTGCCATTTTCTTAACTAACACACCATGTAGGCATGTATGCCACTTACGTGTATAGAAGGAAACATAATTCGTTCTCTGAGCCTTTCATTAGAGCCTACGATGACACATTTCTGATGCCTGAGCAGCTAGTTCCCACATGTGCCAGGGAATAGAAGCCCATCTTCCTGGGACATCAATGCTCCCGGCAACACCTGTTGCGTGTGATGACCTTTGCTGCATCTGGGTGCCTTTCATGGGAAGAGCACATGAAACATATCACACTGAACCAGCATAATAGCCATTCTGGTTCAGCCACCTCGACAAACAACTCTTAGACATTTCAACATGGATAACAAATCTACTGCTTTGTGTGCCCTGGCTACCTCATGGGAAGGGGGACCAGCCAGACAACTGGGAGCGGAACAATTTATCCTATACCTAGTGTGCACCAGAACAGATGAGGATACTTTTATGGTGATAAAACTGTTATTTTTTGTGGAAAATATAGACAAAAACTTTGGAGAACTTGACATATTGAGAAAAGTGCATGGTGAGTCATTAGTAATTAAGGCCTCTTCTGCTGCACAGTCTAAAGCTCTTCAGGCTTGTGAGTGACTCTGTGTCTCACATAAAACTTTGAATTTGGTGTAAGGAGATAACTTCCACAGAGGCCGCATGCTCAAGACAGACAATGAACTAAAAGCCAATCTCAAATGGCAAGGTGTACATTTTGTCTGACACTACAAGAACGTTCCAAGGGTAACCACACAGATACAGACGCTTTCATCTTAACCTTTGAAGGAAATGCACTCCCATAAAGTGTTGTGTTGTACAGGAGATGGACCTTGTGGAGTTATGTAAAAAATGGAAAAATGTTGGTGTCACGGAAGTGCAGAACACTCCAGAATTACCAGGAAACATCCTTGCTGGCCGTATCTGTCTTAAGGTTCCCCTGTTTGTTCTGTTTGTTCCTAACCGAATTTGATGCTTCAAGTGTCAAAGATTTGGCCATACTACTATAGGATGTAATGGAAAGGCTACACGTAGAAACTGTGGAGGCTCAGCTCACGAATCAGGCAATTCTTGTACACTTCCTCTGAACTGTATAAAATGCTCTGGGAGTCACCCCAAAAAGATGCTGCCAAAAAAACTCAGACCACAGATTAAAGTATGAGCACATGCACTTGTCAGTGTACTTGAGGGGGAAACACTACACTTGACCCAGAAATCATTTGGAAGCCGTCAGTGGTGGCCTCATAACACAAGCCACATACTGCTGCTCACCATCAGAAGTGTAATAAGCCATCCCCTAAACCCAAGCAACCAACTTCTTCCATAAGTAAGGAAAAACATCCTTCAAGAAGTAGTTCAAAGTCAAAGAAAGTGGCAGTTAAACCTTCGGATTGCTGAGCTCTCTCCCTCTCAGATGGGGACTTTACTCTTGGGTACATGGATTTCTAATTGGAGGAACCAGAGAGCCCTGACCTCCCTGGTAAATCATCACTCTTTAAAGAGAAAGAAACGATTGATAATCAGTAATCACTGGCTCCCACAGGGACTTCCGTATTGCAGTGGAATTTAAATGGGTACTGATCACATTTGGAAGAATTACAGCTCCTCGTCCAGGAGAAACCGTTCAGCATCTGCTTAAAGGAAACTCATTTTAAAGTCCCTGACACACCTACATTAAGGTGTTACCACCCTTATAGGTAGCAAGGTATTACTGGGGACAGGGCTAAATGTGGAGTGGCTGTTTTCATTGATGACTGATGTCCCTCTTACTGTGGCCATACAAGCAGTTGCCATGCAATTTGTAGCACCTCACAGTGTGTTCTTTATATATTCCGCCTCATGATACATTGGCTGCACAAGCACTGGCAGAACTCTTCTGGGCACTCTCATGCCCATTCCTCCTTGTGGGGGACTTCAATCCACACAACACACTGTGGGGCTTATCTATCACATTCTCCACGGGTTGAATTAGCGAGCGACTTGTCCATTCTGAGAATATCTGCATTTTTAACTCAGGTCAGATGATGCACTTCTCTACAGCTATAGGGTCTTTTTCAGTCATGGACCTTTGTTTCTGCACCCCAGCAATTGCCAACTCAGTTTATTAGGAAGTGGCTACATATTTACATTCTAGTGACTACTTCCCAGTGTGGATTTGTCTGCCGACTCAGATAGTGGTCAACAGGAGATCACAAAGCTGGATGATCCAAAGGGCAAATTGGTTGCTGTGCTGTCGACAGGCTGTTTTTGAACAAAAGGATTGTGCACAGGAGATGGTGACAGACATCACATGTGAGATCCAACGAGCTGCCGCAGAGTCCATCCTCCAATCTAGCAACCTCCTCAGTTGATGACCTGTACCTTGGTCAAATGATGACTGCGGATTGGCAATCAGAGCTAGACGAATAGCTCTATGGAACTTCAAATACTATCCAGCTACAGAAAACTTTCATGCCTTCAGATCTGCGGGAGCACATGCAAGGCGAGTAATAAAAGAATGGAAGAGGGATTCCGGGAAGGAATTCAAGACTTCCATTAATGAGTCTACTTCCACTTTGCAAATTTGGGAATAAATAAGGTTGATTTAAGGAAAGAGCAGTACCTGTCCCCTTATGGCCTTGTCGAGAAATAGGGTCCTGATGGATGTGTCTAAAGACATGGCTCACATTTTAACAGAACACTTTTTTTACAGTCACTGCATCGTCCAGACAAATTCCTGCCTTTCAGGCGTTATCTAGGGCCGTAGAGATGGCAAAGCTCCATTTCTTCTCACATAATGAGGAAGTCTACAACCTTCCATTCTCTGTGTGGGAACTGGAATCGGTTCTGTCTGTGGCCAGAGACATTGCTCCAGGACCTGATGAGATTCTTATGCCATGCTTCATCATCTCTGCCCTGAACTGAAAGGACAGTTCCTCTCTTGTTTTTATCAGATCTGATTTGATGGACATTACCCCACAACTTGGAAGGAGGCAATATTGATTCCATTCTGGAAACCAGGCAAGGACTGTAGTACACCTGACAGTTACCAGAGTGTAAGGCTTACCAGTTGCGTGGGTAAGACTCTTGAATGCATTGTCAGCTGCCACCTTGTCTGGGTTCTCGAACCCCGATGTCACTTGAGCCTCTCCCAGTGTAGTTTCAGGAGCTATCATTCCACCCTCGACAGCTTAATTCTACTGGAGTCTGCCTTGCACTGAAACCATTTCGTTTGCATGTTTTTTACCTTGAAAAAGCTTACGACACTACGTGAAGGTACATCCTTTGCCAACTTCATGAATTGGGATTACCATCTGCTGCTTCTTATCCAATCCTTCCTCGATGACTGGCATTTTTGCTATCACATTGGTGATGTCTTGTGTGACTGTTATGTTCAAGAGAATGAGGTCCACCATGGCAGTGTACTCAGTGTTTCATTTGCTACTGTTATCAGTGGCATTTCCTCCACTGTCAGGAGCCCTGTCAAATGCTCTTTGATTGTGGATGTCTTTGCAATCTTGTACTCTTCCTCTGATTGTATAATGATGAGGCAGCTACAGCTGACCATTAGGAGGCTGGAAACCTGGATCAGGACAACTGGTTTTCAGCTCTCACTAACACCCCCCATCTCTCTCTCTCTCTCTCTCTCTCTCTCTCTCTCTCTCTCTCTCTCTCTCTCTCTCTCACACACACACACACACACACACACACACACAATAAAAATACTAGGACAACACAACACCCAGCCCCTGAGCGGAAAAAAATCTCCGGCCCAGCCAGGAATTGAACCCGGGCCCTTAGGATTGACATTCTGTCGCGCTGACCACTCAGCTACCGGGGGCGGACTATAGTGCTAATAACATATGTGATAAATGTAATGCTTTTCTCAACACATTTCTCACATTTTTCCATTAGAATGTTTAAAGCAAGGTACTAACACTAACTGGCAACCCTTATGCCTGACTAGCGAGATCATGTAGAACAGAAAGTGAATTGTATCAAAACATTAAAAATAGCTACAATCAAGCTGCTGTAGACCTTTACAAAAAGGACTGTAAGTCGCTGAAAATGTTGAAGTTGAAAAGCATGTGGTATGCAAATAGAATAGTTAATTATCAAGATAAAATTAATACCATGTGGTCAATTGTGAAGGAACTATCTGGCCAACAGTGCAAGGTTGAGGACATAGTCAGTACATAGTAAAAAAGTTTTTGTTACTGACATGTCAAATATAAGCACAATATTTAAGTCAGTTTCTGAATACAGAAATTGACTAAAATAAAAACTTGGTCTCTACAGTGAATCATTTAACTTTAATAGAAAATTGCTTCACAAGACTGCTACTTGAAATATACTTCAGTGATACAAGAGGGTAACTGAGCCAGTAATTAAATCGCTGAAGTCTAAGGACTCTCATGAATAAGATGGGGTATCTAGCACAATTCTAAGGCACTGTGCTACACGCATATATGCTAACTCAGTAATTTGCAACATTTGTAATTTTTCCATCTGAAACGGTCAGTTTCACTTCTATGCCACTGTTGCTTGTCATTGCAAACCATCTGGTGATGATGCACTTTGCCCAAGCATTGGTGTATATAAACCACACCCCACCATACCCATGTCCCCCATCTCCACAAAAAGTGAACAGGTTGGTGTCACTCGTAACACTTGAAATTGTGTAACAACATTTTTCTGAGTGTGAGCCCCCACCCATTCATCTGCTACCAGCACATTTACAATGTGCTGAAACACAGCTCTGGTTCGTGATTGAATATATAATCAAATGTTACACCATCTACATGTAAAATGCGAGCATTGCTTCCATGCTATTTTCAACACTGGCTGGAGGGTGAGTCCCCTTCCTAGCAGAGGTAAAGTACAGTTACCCCGGTTTTGAAAGAAGAGAAACCCCTCAAGAAGGGGATGGCTGCAGATCAATCTGTATTAATGACCTTTGCATGTTAAGCTAATCACTGTGGTGGGTTCCTGAAATAAAAGACCTCTTGTCTAACTCACAGTGTTGATTTCAGGAGAGATGGCCTACTAGTGATCACCTACTTCACTAGGAGCTTGCTATCACAACGGCTTTTATCCATTGCCAACATCTCATCACTGTCTTCTTTTACATGTGTAAAACCTGTGACATCTCATGGTGCCACCATTTCTCACCACCTTACATGATTGGGGTTTCTGTGGCGCACTCCAGATTTACATCCAAAATTTTCTGTTTCGGCAATCCTTCTGATACCAAACCAGTTATGCCTACAGTGATTCCCACACACAGGAAAATGGAATCCCACTAGGGTCTCTTCAAGTGTCACCATCTTCTTAGTAGTGGTCAGTGTACTCCATAGGCAATCTATAGTCTCATCGTCCTTATACTTGATGATTTTGGTATCTATTATAGTTCTTTCAACATGAAGAGCCACTGAACGATAACTACAGGATGCTGTAATAAAAGCAGAATATGTACACGCAGCTTCAGATTTACCGCTATTGAAACTTCTGTCATGAATTATTGCTGACAAGAACTGCTCATCCGCACCCAGATCTCTACTTAAAAATGAGCGCTTCATGTGGTCAACACACATTGCTTCTTAGGACCCAAATTTGATGACAGGTTAACTTGGCTATCCCCAGACGGCTTAATTGGACATGCCATTTAAAACATAATGTTCTGAGATGATGTCTCAGTACCACTTCCTGCGGTGTGGACCATTCCACCACTTCGCTACTCTCCAAAGCCAGGCCTGTGGATCAGCAGGACCATTGGCACTGCAACTCCTCGACTGGATTCACCATTGAGGGATCAGGTATAAACCTGGTGTCTTTTGTGTGAGCCCTTTGGACAGTCTCCTGGTAGTCAGGGATTTCTCCTGTATGAATTGGATACCACTAATTATTCCTCAACTATGCCATATGTGTTCGAAGCCAACCAGAATATCCAAATCAATACCTTCTGTTTCCTGGCAGGCAAGCAAAACTTCCAAAACAATCTTGGTCTGGAATCACAGTATTGGTCCCATCAGTTTTGACTTTTGCTTACCTGCTTTCACTGTGTTACTCATAACACACCAATGATACATGTCTAACCCACAAATTAACATGATCTTTCTCTCCACCCATAGGATGTGATCATAATCCTCAGTTTTCCACTGATTGTTCCTCTCAGTACTTAGTGGATAGTTGAACGTAGGGCAGGCTACACCTCTGTGTATAATGGCACCAGTGAACAACACACTCTGCCAGTTAGATGCAGTGTCTTTCTGGTGGAATTGTTGCCATTCGTCCATGCTCTGCACTACATCTGATACCAGTTACATAAGTCTTTCCTAAACTACAGTGACTGTGAGCAGACTACAGTCCCCTGTTTTTCCTGGCCTCCATTGGTAACACAAATACATGCTCTCCTTTTAGACTGGATCCTGAGGAATGAACTTGCAGATGTAGCTCACCAAGTAAACTATCAGGAAGAATGCTCTGGAAATAAAGATACCAATACCAGTCACACAAACACATACCAGTGACTCTTAGCAATATAGAATAGTGAACTGTGTCATGCCCATGACTAGAACCAATAAGTTATGGACAACGAAGATATCTACAACTGTGTGATAGTTTTCTCTTCAACCGTCTTTTCATTACTCCACATCCTCTGCTGCCTCTGTCTTGGTCGTACCATTCTGACTCTCAGATATATTCCGCAGCAAGCCGGCTGAGTCACCACCCAAAATCGTAGCTGATAATGTCTAGGCAGCGAATCAGATTTTAAATTTCATCAGAGTGGATTGTATACTTTTATTCATTGTTGTGGCTCTGTTGCCTGCTAGATTGCCATCACCTGCTGCAGCATTTTTAGCCCTGAGGGACTTCTAACTGGTTCAAACAGTGATGTCCCAACTCCAGTTAATATTATCCTGACAAGAAGTCACCATGGATGGGACTGACTTTTGAAACAATCTGTATTGTGATCTGTGGTCCTAAGTATCATGTCCTCCAGTCATTCATCAAAGTTGATCCTCATTTCCCCTCACTGTTCGTTCAGCATATGAGAGGATACCCAAAAAAACCAGAATAATATTGCCATGGGCGGAGCTTGTGTAGTACTTCTGCCGCTAGCTGTGTGTAGCGCAACTCGTAGCCAGATCAGTACCACATGTGTTGTAGACATGGCTTGTTCTGTTCATCTGCAGTGATTGTTTTTACTAGTACTGTTTTGTTCTTGTTTTGTCTTTTATGATGGCAAGTTTAAGTGAACATTTTGCAGCTGTGAAATTTTGTTTTCTACTTGGTAAAAATTCTGCTAAAACTGTTTTAATGTTAAAAACAGTTCATCAAGATGTCACCATTGGAAATACTCAAGTGTACGAGTGGTTTGCTCAATTTAAAAATGGCAATGTGTTGAGTGATGATGAACCTTGTTCTGGACATCCATCAACTACCCGAATCGATGAAAATGTTGAAAAAATTCGAGAGCTTGTGGTCACATACCACTGACAACTGAGCAATTGTCAAAGATTAGTGATGATTGTCAAAAATGACCCAATTGTGGTGGACAGTTGACTGGTTCTACAACCATGACAACACACCTGAACTCACAGCCGTCTCTGTTAGACAATTTTTGGCTACAAATGGCATGGTCCTGCTGCCCCACTCACCTTTTTTGGCTGACCTAGCTCCGTGTGACTTTTTCTTATTTCCATGCATGAAAGAGGACAGATTTGACAACATTGAAGAAGTCATGAAAAGTGAGGAGCTGTTAGCCGTTTCTAAAGATGACTACAAAAAATGTTTTGAACAGTGGAAGTACCAGTGGGACAAATATGTTAGTTGTAATGGAGAGTAGTTTGAAAGGGATAGCATTGTTTTGTAAACAGTTTGAAAATATAGCTTTTAAAAAAGTTTTTTTACTCATATGTATTTGTTTCAGAATAAAATTCTGTCATCAGGTGCAAATATATTTTCATTTCACATATTAAAAATGTATTTTCCACTGATGACTGAATTTTTATCTGAAATATGTATGTAGAACTAACAGTGAGGGGAAACGAGGTCCCACTTTGATGAATGGCTCAAGGACTTAGTCATGTGCCCAATCTAGGTAGCATTGGAACAGGGAGATCCCAGTTGGCAATAAGTTGCCCCATGCCACATTTTTTAGCTAGTGGCCCTCAGCTACTCACAGTAAGGGATTTGTGGCCTGCAATACGAGCAAGTATCTAGACCCTTAAAATTAATAAATTATGCAGAACAGCGGTGAAACATAATGGTTAAGATACATTTGTGTGACATAGGAGGTTGCTGGTTCAAATTCAATCAAGTGATCTGAAAATTTTTATTTTAAATTCTTTATCAGAATCACTTTTAACATTATTTTTATTCCAATAATTGGTTTAAATGTAATTTTTTTTTATTGGTGTTCCTTTGTCGTATGATTTTAATCACTGTATTAACTTTCCATTTGCTCTCATTTTTTTCTTCAAGACATTTTTTTCATTTGTAATGTTTATCTATTATTTTAATTATTTTTGTGTGTTGAAGTCAATTTAATTTCTTCCATTTTATCATCTTATATTTTCACACATGTTCCTGCATTCATTATTTCTATTCCTCATTTTGCTTGAATTTTGTTTTATTTGTAATCTCTGCTTTCGTTTAAATCTTCATCTGTATTATTTTACCTATAGTGCAACAAGAATTTATGTTTTAAGTGTTTCTATGACCATTCCTCACTATAAAAATGTATTCTTGTTTTGAAAAACAAGTTTTTAACACAATTGTACAACTAATATAAATAGATTATTTCGTCTTTTGTTTTTTAATGGATAAATCAGTGTTTACAAACTTATAAATATTACAAAAGATAATTAACTAAATAACAATAGTTATAGCACATGGACAAATATCAAAATCAAAAAAAGAATGACGAGAAGGAAAAATGATGACCAGCTCGTGGGTGTGGTACTGGGAACCCTAACCTAAATCACTGAATAAATGGTTTCAAAGAGGGAGTCCCACGTCTTCAGACCTCTCCTTGTGAGTTTTAGTTTCTTCTTAATAATGTATTAGTTCTTCTCTTATTAAATAGCTGACTACTACATCTATGTAGATACTCAGCAAGCTACTGTACGGTGCCCCTCCCCCCCCCCCCCCTTTGCGGGTTCGGGGGTAAGAATAGGCCCGCGGTATTCCTGCCTTTCGTAAGAGGCGACTAAAAGGAGTCTCAAACGTTTTGGCCTTATGTGATGCTCCACTGTCGGGTTTCACCTCCATATCTCAAAATTTTTCCGAAGAGCGAGCTGATTGGGGAAGGGCACCTTACTTGGTGCATTGTGTCCATCTTGCATTGGGAACTTTCGCCAGCTTATTCAACGTTGCATTGCAGTCCTGCCTGCTCTCCATCTCTTGGGCATGGATACGTTCCTGCGTGCACTTTCCGCCATGCAATATGCAGTGCCACTTTCTGCACTGACGGCGACCATGGACTACATGTCGCCTAAAATCCAACACGGTAGCCAGTGCGTTATGGTAGGGCCGCCATGTACCCTGTTGGTTGTAGCCCCCTGACAAGACAGGGATCGCTCTATTGATGCCTGCGCCGTTAACTCCTCGTGTATGCCAAGGAGTAGATGCCCATCTCCCTGGGGCATCAGGACTCCCGGCAAAGGCCATCCTGCCAGGTGGCCTTTGTTGTGGCTGGGTAGTGCCTGTGGGGAGGGCCCTTGGTGGGAGTAGGTGGCATGAGGGTGGATGACACGCAATGGAGCGTGGCACATCTTCTCTTGCTGGTGGCCAGCCACCAGCAGTCTCGAAGCGTTCAAAAGCTCACTTTAAGGCTAATGTGTATGACCCCAAATTGTTCCACTCTGGTCACACCATGGGAGGAACTAAAGGCTATGAATGATAGCGAAAGGTATTCACCATGGTGTCTCGTCTGTACCAGAGCTGATGGGGAATCCTTTGTGTCCGTGAAGCCTCAGTTCTTTGTAGAACATTTAGAGGACAAGTTCGGGGAGGTGGAGGGCTTGTCCAAAATGTGGTCAGGGTCAGTCTTAATAAAAACAGAGCATCCTCTGCCCAGTCACAAGCCTTGCTCGCTTGTACGAAGCTGTGGGGTGTTTCTGTTACTATCACTCCGCATAAAAGCTTAAATATGGTTCAGGGCATTATTTTCCACAGAGATCTTTTACAGTCTGATGATGAGCTGCACACCAACTTAAAGAGACGAGGTGTCCATTTCGTCCGGTGCGTCCACCGTGGTCCGAGGGATCACAAAGTAGCCACCAGTGCCTTCATCTTGGCCTTCGAGAGTGACACATTACCTGATAAGGTCAAGGTGATGGTGTACCGTTGTGATGTCAATCCATATATCCCTCCCCCAATGCAGCGCTTCAAGTGTTGAAAGTTCGGCCATATGTCTTCCCTCTTTGCTTCCAGCCTCATATGTCGCGATTGTGGTCAACCATCCCATCCTGATACTCCATGTGCCCCACCTCCCATCTGTGTCAACTGCGGAGAGCACCATACCCCTTGCTCGCCGGACTGTCAGATTCTGCAGAAGGAAAGGCAAATAATGGAAATAAAGACCCTGGACCAACTGACCTACACAGAGGCTAAGCAGAAATTTGACCGGCTTCATCCCATGCACATGATGTCTTCTTATGCTGCCACTGTCACTCCTGCTACAGTTACATCAGCTGCAACACTTCCAGTCAGCTCTCAGAGTCGAAGGACCACACCTGCCCCCTTGATGGTGGGGGGCACTTCACTCCCTGTTGCTCCTGCGCCATCTACTTCAGGAGCAACACCCCCCCCCCCCCCCCAACCATCGGGGACATCAGTTCCCCCTTCCCAGCTGGAGAAGCGTAAGACTTCTTCGGCTCCTCTCGCCAAGAAGGGCTCCCTTGGGGGCCTCCCTAGGCAAGTTCAGACCAGCAGAAACGCAGATACCCGCAAGTGGCTGAAACAACCACCAGTCACTGGTCATAAGGCCTCACGGTCATCGTCCGTCCCTGCGACTGACCCAGGGAAGCCCACCCAGCCTGAACCACCGAAGGCACAGCGAGAGAAGCACAAAAAGAAAAAGGTTCCCAAGAATCCTGACATTGCGGTGGCACCCGTTCCACCACTTCCTACAAGCTCCGCGTCTGAGGAAGAGGTTGAGATTCTGGCGTCTGCTGAAGACCTGGATCCTGCTGGTCCCTCAGACGCCATGGATGTCACTTGCGTGGGTACTGAATCGGTGGCAGCGAGTGAACAAGCGGAATAAACTGCCTTCCCAGTCTCTACACGCCTTTCTCAGCCATGGACAATATCATCCTCCAATGGAACTGCAGCGGTTTCTTCCACCATCTAGCTGAGCTCCGACAGCTTATCAGCCTTCACCCTTTCTTCTGCATTGCTCTTCAGGAAAGTTGGTTTCCAACAATGTGAAACCCCGCCCTCCGTGACTATCGGGGTTGTTATGAGAACCGGGCAGCTTATGAAAGGGTATCTGGTGGCGTCTGCATCTATGTCCTTCACCCTCTTTACCGCGAGTCTTTCCCTCTACAAACACCTTTAGAGGCTGTCACTGTTCGGGTGTGGACGCCACAGGTTGTTACTGTCTGCAGTCTCTATCTTCCACCGGATGATGATGTCCCGCAGCATGTCCTGGCGGCGCTGATAGCCCAGTTGCTGCCACTTTTTCTGTTACTGGGTGAATTAAGTGCCCATAACCATCTGTGGTGTGGGTCAGTGGCAACAGGTTGAGGCACCACCGTTGAGAACGTATTGGCACAGCTTGACCTCTCCCTTTTAAACGATGGTGCCTTCACACATTTCAGTGTGGCACATGGCATGTACTCAGACATCAACCTTTTGCTCTGCAGCCCTAGCCTCTTACCGTATGTTCAATGGAGTGTGCATGACGGCCTTTGTGGTAGTGACCCCTTTCCGATCTTTCTGTCAGTCTTCTGGGTGCCCTTGCAGGTGGGCTATGAATAAGGCTGACTGGGACTTGTTCTCCTCCACTGCTGCTATTGAACCTGTTTCTCATGAAGCCATTGATGCGGTGGTTCACTCAGTCACCACTGGCACCATAACTGCCACAGAATCTGCAATTCCCAGTTCTTCTGGGTCCCCTTGGCGGAGGACTGTGCCTTCGTGGTCACCAGTGATCGTCGAGGTGATTAAGATCTCAGGCAGGTGTTCCAGCGTCACAAGTGGCATCAATTTAGAAAACCTCGTCGCCTTTAAATGGCTCTGTGCGTGGGCCCTCCGCATCATTCGTCAACACAAGCAGGAGTACTGGGAACAGTATGTTTCCACCATTGGCCTCCATGTCTCTCCATCATAGGTTTGGGCAAAGATCAGATGCCTATATGGCTATCGGACCCCTGCCGGCATCCCTGCACTCTCACTGAATGGGGTAATTTGTGCTGACTCCGACATAATTGCCAACCGCTTAGCAGACCATTTTGCTCTCAGTTCCGCCTCTGAGAATTTCCCACTGAGCGGTTGGAATGTTTGAGCCTTTCATATCACACGCGCCATCCTGAATCCTACAGTGTCCCATTCAGTGAGTGGGCATTTCACAGTGCCCTAGCCACTTGCCCTGAAATGGCTCCTGGGCCAGATCCCATCCACTGTCAGATGCTGAAACACCTCTCAGTGGACCTGTACAACCATATTTGGGTCGGGGGAGTATTGTTATCCCCATTTTGAAACCTGGAAAGAACCCTTTGGAGGTGGACAGCTACTGCCCCATTAGCCTCACCAACATTCTGTGCAAGTTGCTCGAACGCATGGTGAGCCGGCAGTTGAGTTGGGTACTCGAGTCTTGGGGCCTTCTAGCTCCGTCTCAGGGTGGGTTCCCCTCTGCGAACACCCCCGTGGTGTGTGCCCCGCCCTTACCTTCGGCTCAAATTGGCACAGGGCCCGAAGGACTCAGTCCCTCTGGAGGCCTTCCGCCGCCGTTTTTATTCCATCCTAGCCACCTATCAGGGCTCTGGTGTGTTATACACTGACGGTTCGATGGTTGCTGGTTGTGTTGTTTATGCTCTAACTCTAGGGGAACCATTACGAACAAGGATCGTATCAGGCAACGTCAGAAGTGGCATCCATTTAGAAAACCTCTGAGTGTAGTACCAGGGCTAGGTTTCAGAATGAAATTTCACTCTTCAGCGGAGAGTGCACTAATATGAAAATATGAAACTTTGTGGTAGATTAAAACTGCTTGCCTTTTGCAGCAAGTGCTCTACTGTCTGAGTTATGCAAACACAACTCACAATCCATCCTCACACTTTTATTTCATCCATCACGTCATCCCCTACCTTCCAAACGTCACAAAAGGTAGGAGATGAGGTACTGACTGAAGTAAAGTTATGAGGACAGGTCGTGAGTTTTGTTTGGGTAGCTCAGCTCGTAGAGCACTTACCCGTGAAAGGCAAAGGTCCTGAGTTGGAGTCATGGTCCGGTATGCACTTGTAATCTGACAGAAAATTTCAGGTCTAGGTTTGTTTGAAAGATTTTTTTTTTCCAGTGAAGTGCTGAACTCACTGAATATGAGATCTTGTTTGTGTTAACAGGCTAATAACAGTGTACGATGGAGTCCAAAATAAATATTGGTTCCATTTTAACACATATCATTGCGATAAATGAATTATGCTTTGTCATTGGTTCAACCATTTACAGTTTTCAGTAGATTGCTGTACCCAATTCTAATTTTGAACTGAGCCTGTTTCTGCAAACATATGCTTCATGTTTAATATAATGTCCTCCATAAGAAATCATATCACAAGGTAAAGTATTTTGGTGCATGTACCATCAGCGTGCATCAACAAAATATTTGGGGAAGGAGAGAGGTGTGTGTGTGTGTGTGTGTGTGTGTGTGTGTGTGTGTGTGTGTGTGTGTAAAAGGGGGGGGGGGGAGAGAGAGAGAGAGAGAGAGAGAGACTACTGCTGCTGAAAAGCCTTTCATCATCAGTTGCAGTAGCATTTTGCTTCAAATACTATTAATAATAAAAATTTCATTTGCAGATTGTTGGTGAAGTTCTTAAGCAGCTAACCGAGGAAAAATGTAAGTTTGTATGTTCATGTTGCATTCAACCACTTTGATTTAATTATACACTCCTGGAAATGGAAAAAAGAACACATTGACACCAGTGTGTCAGACCCACCATACTTGCTCCGGACACTGCAAGAGGGCTGTACAAGCAATGATCACACGCACGGCACAGCGGACACACCAGGAACCGCGGTGTTGGCCGTCGAATGGCACTAGCTGCGCAGCATTTGTGCACCGCCGCCGTCAGTGTCAGCCAGTTTGCCGTGGCATACGGAGCTCCATCGCAGCATGCCGCGACAGCGTGGACGTGAACCGTATGTGCAGTTGACGGACTTTGAGCGAGGGCGTATAGTGGGCATGCGGGAGGCCGGGTGGACGTACTGCCAAATTGCTCAACACGTGGGGCGTGAGGTCTCCACAGTACATCGATGTTGTCGCCAGTGGTCGGCGGAAGGTGCACGTGCCAGTCGACCTGGGACCGGACCGCAGCGACGCACGGATGCACGCCAAGACTGTAGGATCCTACGCAGTGCCGTAGGGGACCGCACCGCCACTTCCCAGCAAATTAGGGACACTGTTGCTCCTGGGGTATCGGCGAGGACCATTCGCAACCTTCTCCATGAAGCTGGGCTACGATCCCACACACCGTTAGGCCGTCTTCCGCTCACGCCCCAACATCGTGCAGCCCGCCTCCAGTGGTGTCGCGACAGGCGTGAATGGAGGGACGAATGGAGACGTGTCGTCTTCAGCGATGAGAGTCGCTTCTGCCTTGGTGCCAATGATGGTCATATGCGTGTTTGGCGCCGTGCAGGTGAGCGCCACAATCAGGACTGCATACGACCGAGGCACACAGGCCCAACACCCGGCATCATGGTGTGGGGAGCGATCTCCTACACTGTCTGTACACCTCTGGTGATCGTTGAGGGGACACTGAATAGTGCACGGTACATCCAAAGAGTCATCGAACCCATCGTTCTACCATTCCTAGACCGGCAAGGGAACTTGCTGTTCCAACAAGACAATGCACGTCTGCATGTACCCCGTGCCACCCAACGTGCTCTAGAAGGTGTAAGTCAACTACCCTGGCCAGCAAGATCTCCGGATCTGTCCCCCATTGAGCATGTTTGGGACTGGATGAAGCGTCGTCTCACGCGGTCTGCACGTCCAGCAGGAACGCTGGTCCAACTGAGGCGCCAGGTGGAAATGGCATGGCAAGCCGTTCCACAGGACTACATCCAGCATCTCTACGATCGTCTCCATGGGAGAATAGCAGCCTGCATTGCTGCGAAAGGTGGATGTACACTGTACTAGTGCCGACATTGTGCATGGTCTGTTGCCTGTGTCTATGTGCCTGTGGTTCTGTCAGTGTGATCATGTGATGTATCTGACCCCAGGAATGTATCAATAAAGTTTCCCCTTCCTGGGACAATGAATTCACAGTGTTCTTATTTCAATTTCCAGGAGTGTATTTTCATTGGTTCTCTGAGGAGCACATCTGTTGTGACCCTGTGCAAATAAGCTTTTTGTTTCTAAAATAATACTTCCTTTAAATGTCATTGGCAAGAAATGTAATTTTAGTTCGATATTAATGCCAGTAACAATAAAAGAAGGGAAGGATCAAAGATGGACAGCACATATAGGCGTGCTGTAAAAGGAAAGAAAATATGTAAAGTTAAGGGGGTGAAAATGAGATAGGGCATGCTATAATGGGACAAGAACTTGGCAGTGCGCTAAGAGACCTAAATTGAAAGTAGGCTTCGGGAGTAGACGACATTCTCTCAGAATTGTTTAGATCTTTGGAGAAACCAGTACTGTTCCACATAGTGCATTGATTAAATGAGATGGGCAAAATACCCTCTGACTTTTAAAAAAATAAAATAATTCAAATACACTGAGGTTGCAAAAGTCATGGGATATCACCCTAGCGCACTGCCTCTATAACTGTCCACAATTGCAAAAGTGTTGCAGTGCAGGAATTTGTGCACAAACTGACCTCTTGATTATGCCCCATAAATGGTTGATGAGATTCATCTTGGGTGATCTGAGTGCCCAAATCATTCACTCGAATTGTCCTGAATGTTCTTCAGACCAGTCGCAAACAGTTGTGGTCTGGTGACATGGTGCATTGTCACCCATAAAAATTCCATCGTTGTTTGTGAGAATGAAGTCCACGAATGGCTGGCTGCAAATGATCTCTGAGTAACCAAACACAGCCATTTCCAGTAAATTCTAGTCCAGTCCATTCAATGTAAACACAGCCCTCATAATTATGGAGCCACCACCAGCTTGCACAGTGCCTTGTTGACAACTTGCGTCCATGGCTTTGGGGGTCCATGCCACACTTCAACAGTACGATCGACTCTTACTAACTGAATTCAGGACTCACGTGACCAGGCCACAGTTTTCCAGTAATCTAGGGTCGAACCGAGGATCATGAGCCCAGGAGAGGAGCTGAAGGTGATGTACTATTTGGAAAGGCATTCAAATTGGTTGTCTGCTGCCATATCCCGTTAACACTAAATTTTGCCACACAGTCATAATGACTATGTTCATTGCATGTCCCACATTGATTTCTGCAGGTATTTCACATGATGTTGCTTGTCTGTTAGCACCGACAACGTAATGCAAATGCCGCTGCTCTCCATCATTAAGTGAAGGCCGCCAGCTACTGCATGGTCTGTGGTGAGATGATGATGATTTTGTTGTTGTTGTGGTCTTCAATCCAGAGACTAGTTTGATTCAGCTCTCCATGCTACTCTATCCTGTGCAAACTTCATCTCCCAGTACCTACTGCAACCTACATCCTTCTGAATCTGCTTAGTGTATTCATCTCTTGGTCTCCCTCTACAATTTTTACCCTCCATGCTGCCCTCAAATACTAAATTTGTGATCCCTTGATGCCTCAGAATATGCCCTACCAACCGATCCCTTCCTCTATTCAAGTTGTGCCACAAGCTCCTCTTCTCCCCAATTCTATTCAATGCTTCCTAATTAGTTATGTGATCTACCCATCGAATCTTCAGCATTCTTCTGTAGCACCACATTTCGAAAGCTTCAGATTCTCTTCTTGTCTAAACTATTTATAATCCGTGTTTCACTTCGATACATGGCTACACTCCATACAAATACTTTCAGAAACGACTTCCTGACACCTAAATCTATACTCGATGTTAACAAATTTCTCTTCTTCAGAAACGCTTTCCTTGTCATTGCCAGTCTACATTTTATATCCCCTCTACTTTGACCATCATCAGTTATTTTGCTCCCCAGATAGCAAAACTCCTTTACTACTTTAAGTGTCTCATTTCCTAATCTAATTCCCTCAGCATCGCCCGATTTAATCTGACTACATTCCATTATCCTCGTTTTGCTTTTGTTGATGTTCATCTTATATCATCCTTTCAAGACACTGTCTATTCTGTTCAGCTGCTCTTCCAGGTACTTTGCTGTCTCTGACAGAATTACAATGTCATCAGCGAACCTCAAAGTTTTATTTCTTCTCCGTGGATTTTAATACCTACTCTGAATTTTTCTTTTGTTTCCTTTACTCTTGCGCAATATACAGATTGAAGAACATTGGGGATAGGCTACAACCCTATCTCACTCCCTTCCCAACCACTGCTTCCCTTTTATGTCCATCGACTCTTATAACTGCCATGTGGTTTCTGTACAAATTGTAAATAGTCGTGCGCTCCCTGTATTTTACCCCTGCCACCTTCAGAATTTGAAAGAGAGTATTTCAGTCAACATTGTCAAAAGCGTTCTCTAAGTCTACAAATGCTAGAAAAGTAGGTTTGCCTTTCCTTACTCTATCTTCTAAGATAAGTCATAGGGTCAGTATTGCCCCATGTGTTCCAACATTTCGATGGAATCCAAATTGATCTTCCCCAAGGTTGGCTTCTACCAGTTTTTCCATTCATCTGTAAAGAATTTGTGTTAGTATTTTGCTGCTGTACCTTATTAAACTGATAGTTTGTGTGCCTTATTAAACTGATAGTTTGGTAATTTTCACATCTGTCAACACCTGTTTTCTTTGGGATTGGAATAATTATATTCTTCTTGAAGTCTGAGGGTATTTCGGCTGTCTCATACATCTTGCTCACTAGATGGCTGAGTTTTGTTAGGCCCAGCCCTCCCAAGGATGTCAGTACTACTAATGGAATGTTGTCTACTCCCGTGGCCTTGTTTTGACTTAGGTTTTTCATTGCTCTGTCAAATTCTTCATGCAGTATTTTACCTCCTGTTTCATCTTCATCTACATTCTCTTCCGTTTCCATAATATTGTCCTCAAATATATTGCCCTTGTATAGACCCTCTATATGCTCCTTCCACCTTTCTGCCTTCCCTTCTTTACTTAGAACTGGGTTTACATATGAGCTCTTGATATTCATGCAAATGGTTCTCCTTTCTCCAAAAGTCTCTTTAATTTTCCTGTAGGCAGTATCTGTCTTACCCCTAGTGATATTACTGATATGTGCATCTACATCCTTACAATTGTCCTCTAGCCATCCCTGCTTAGCCATTTTGCACTTCCTGTTGATCTCATTTTTGAGACGTTTTTATTCCTTTTTGCCTGCTCCATTTACTGCATTTTTGTATTTTCTCCTTTCATCAATTAATTTCAGTATATCTTCTGTTACCCAAGAATTTAAATTAGCCCTTGTCTTTTTAACGTTCTTTCAGTTTATTCAGGCCCCATCTCCTCAAATTCCCATCTTTTTGCAGTTTCTTCAGTTTAAATCTACAGTTTATAACCAATAGATTGTGGTCAGAGTCCACATATGTCCCTGGAAATGTCGTGAAATTTAGAACCTCATTCCTGAATCTCTGTCTTACCAGGACATCATCTATCTGAGAACTTCCAGTATCACCAGGCTTCTTCCATATGTACAACCTTCTTTCATGGTTCTTGAACCAAGTGTTAGCTATGATTAAGTTACACTCTGTGCAAAATTCCACCAGGTGGCTTCCTCTTTCGTTCCTTACTCCCATTCCATATTCACCTACTACATTTCCTTCTCTTCCTTTTCGTGCTATCGAGTTCGTCACCCATGGCTGTTAAATTTTCATCTCCCTTCACTATCTGAATAATTTCTTTTATCTCATCATACATTTCATCAATCTCTTCGCCATCTGCAAAGCAAGTTGACATATAAACTTGTACTACTGTGGTAGGTGTGGGATTCGTATCTCTTTTGGCTACAATAATGTACTCACTATGCTGTTTGTAGTAGCTTACCTGCATTCCTATTTTGTTATTCATTATCAAGCCTACTCCCACATTACCCCTATTTGATTTTGTATTTACAACCCTGTATTCACCTGACCAGAAGTCTTGTTCCTCCTGCCACTGAACTTCACTAATTCCCACTATATCCAACATTAACCTATCCATTTCCCTTTTTTAAATTTTCTAACCTACCTGTCTGATTAAGGGATCTGACATTCCATATCCATAGAATGCCAGTTTTCTTTCTCCTGATAACAACGTCCTGAGTAGTGTCGTCCCCCCCCCCCCCTCCCCCCACACCGCACGATTCGAATGGGGGGACTATTTTACATTTTACCTCTGGAATATTTACTCAAGAGTACGCCATCATCATTTAACCATACAGTAAAGCTGCATGCCCTTGGGAAAAAATTACAGCTGTAATTTCCCCTTGCTTCCAGCAGTTCATAGTACCAGTACAGCAAGGCCGTTTTGGTTAGTGTTACAAGGCCATATCAGTCAATCATCCAGACTGTTGCCCCTGCAACTACTGAAGGAACCACATGTTTGTCTGACCTCTCAACAGATACCCCTCCATTGTGGTTGCACCTGCGGTTCAGCTATCTGTATCGCTGAGGCATGCAAGCCTCCCCACCAACGGCAAGGTTCATGGTTCGTGGGGGGGGGGGGGGGGGGGAGGTGAGAGATAATGCCTGTAATTTGGTGATCTCTGTATACTTAGACTGTGAATCTCAGAAGATTGGTTTCCCTAATGATTTCCAAAATGGAATGTCCTATTCGTCTAGCTCCATTTATCATTCCACAATCAGTCAGTTAATTCCCATCGTGCAGTCATAATATGTTGGAAATCTTCTCACATGAATCAGCCGAGTACAAATGACAGCTCCGCTAATGCACTGCCCTTTTATACCCTGCATATGCGATACTACTGCCATCTGTAAATGTGCGTATCACTATCCCATGACTTCTCTCATTTCAGTGTGTTAAAGAATACAGATGTTAGCATAACTGAGTCATCATTTATCAGAGTCATGTATACAGAACACTAAAACATATTATCTACAGAGGAATGGAAAGATTGGTAAAAGCTGGCCTGTGGGACGGTCAGTTTGGGCTCCAGAGTAATGAAGGAATATGGAAGGCAATTCTGACCAGATGACTACATTTATGGCATTTGTAGATCTAGAAAAAGCTTTTGAAAATGTTGACTGGAATGTAAACTTTCTATTTCTGAGATAATAGGGATGAAAGAGTTGGAGGAAATGGCTATGTGAAACTTAAAAGGAAACTGGACAGCAGTTATAAGAGTTGAACATGAAAGGGGAGCTGTAGTTGAGAAGACTCAATCAAGATTGAGCCACTTCCTTGCATTATTCAGTCAGTAATGGACATCAGGGAGAAATTTTGAAAGGGAATTAAATTTCAGGGGAAGAATTAAAAACTTTGAGATTTGTGGACGACATTTTGATTCTGGCAATGATAGAAAAGGACTCAAAATGAGTAGTTTCCTGAAGCGGGTTACAGGAAGAACATCAATAAAATGAAACAAGGGTAAGGGACAGTAGTTGCATTAAATCCAGCAACACTCAGTGAGTCACTAAAAGTGATAGACGAATTTTCTATGTGGTCAGGAAAGCAACTGATCGTGATATAAGTAAAGAATATATAGAAGTCAGATTGGCAATAGCAAGAAAAACTTTTCTGAACTAGAAATTTAACATTGAATATAATTAAAATGTTAGGAAGTCTTTTCTGAAAGTATGTGTCGGGAGTGTAGGTTTGTGTGGAAGTGGTATGTAGATGCTGAACAATACAGAGAGTAGAAGCTTTTGAAATATAGCGCTATAGAAGAATGAAGAAGACAACTAATGAAGAGAGCTGAATCAAAGGTTTGTGACACATCTTGACTAAGCGGAGAATTTGATTGGTAGGACACATCCTTGGGCATCAAAGGATAGTTAATATCATAGTGGAGGAAACTGTGAGAGTTAAAATAATTGGAGACTATAGGTTAGACTGAAGTAATATTTCAAATGGATGTAGGTTACAGCAACTAAACAGAGATAAAGAGACTTGGTAAAGGTAGAATAGCATGAAGAGCTGCATCAAACCAGTCTTTGGGCTGAAGACCACAACAACAATATTAATGCCTTTGACTGTTGTTGGTGATTCACTCTTGATTAGTTGCAGTTGTTGCCTCCCCACCACTCCCCAAGTTCTATTTTTCCTCGTCCACTGTCTTATCTCACTTTAAAAGTAGTACATTGTAGCTGTATTTTAGTTGTAGTTTTTGCTTTTATCAGAATCAACCAAAAGTCACTTCAACATTACAATAAATGTAGGAAAGCTGTTGCTACACTTGAGTTTAGTGTTGTCTTTAGTAACCATCTGAAATACATGAAAAATGTACTACTTTATTTACGTATACAGAACTAGATTTAGGAAGTCTTTGATATTTGTTTGTTTCATTGTGCTCAAGCAGTTTCTTTTAACAGTTATAGTGAAAGCAACAAATGGCCCTCGATATGTAGTGGGCTGCAGAAGGCAGCTGGACAAAGCTCGTCTAAAGTCAGGTACGCGAGTAGCACTGGACATGACAACACTTACAATTATGCGTTACTTGCCCAGAGAAGTTGATCCATTAGTGTACAACATGTCACATGAAGATCCAGGAGAAGTTACATATTCTGCAATTGGTGGTCTCAGTGAGCAAATAAGAGAACTAAGAGAGGTATGGCTAATAAATACCAATATATTAATCGTAAAGTAGAGGCAGATTTAGAATTAAAACATTATTGTAAATGAAACAATTACTAATAAACTTACAAGCTATATTTTTTCATGTATATCACATTGAAAGTTGACCGACAGTGCTTCAATTGTCTATTTGATGTAGCAATATTCTGAGTAGTAACTTAAACATAATGTTCCCTTAGCTGTCAAATAACTATACCTGATAACTGAATTGTAAAGAACACAATCATTTCTCATTTCATATACATGAACAATAGAATTGTGTGCATGTAGAGTGTTATAAAGATTTATTTTATGCCATTAAGTAGTTAATATCTATTTTTGTGGCACAATATATATTTCTGGTTTTGATTTTATACCCTCTTGGGGGATACAATTGTTAAACAATTTGCGTTGGAGCTCTCCTTCCCCACAAATCTCTGGCTCTGATAGACAACCACTTTCAGAACTAAAATGATACACTGAATTAAACACAAGCTTCTTTACTGTCTTAACATTTATACACTCCTGGAAATGGAAAAAAGAACACATTGACACCGGTGTGTCAGACCCACCATACTTGCTCCGGACACTGCGACAGGGCTGTACAAGCAATGATCACACGCACGGCACAGCGGACACACCAGGAACCGCGGTGTTGGCCATCGAATAGCGCTAGCTGCGCAGCATTTGTGCACCGCCGCCGTCAGTGTCAGCCAGTTTGCCATGGCATACGGAGCTCCATCGCAGTCTTTAACACTGGTAGCATGCCGCGACAGCGTGGACGTGTACCGTATGTGCAGTTGACGGACTTTGAGCGAGGGCGTATAGTGGGCATGCGGGACGCCGGGTGGACATACCGCCGAATTGCTCAACACGTGGGGCGTGAGGTCTCCACCGTACATCGATGTTGTCGCCAGTGGTCGGCGGAAGGTGCACGTGCCCGTCGACCTGGGACCGGACCGCAGCGACGCACAGATGCACGCCAAGACCGTAGGATCCTACGCAGTGCCGTAGGGGACCGCACCGCCACTTCCCAGCAAATTAGGGACACTGTTGCTCCTGGGGTATCGGCAAGGACCATTCGCAATCGTCTCCATGAAGCTCGACTACGGTCCCGCACACCGTTAGGCCGTCTTCCGCTCACGCCCCAACATCGTGCAGCCCGCCTCCAGCGGTGTCGCGACAGGCGTGAATGGAGGGACGAATGGAGACGTGTCGTCTTCAGCGATGAGAGTCGCTTCTGCCTTGGTGCCAATGATGGTCGTATGCGTGTTTGGCGCCGTGCAGGTGAGCGCCACAATCAGGACTGCATACGACCGAGGCACACAGGGCCAACACCCGGCATCATGGTGTGGGGAGCGATCTCCTACACTGGCCGTACATCTCTGGTGATCGTCGAGGGGACACTGAATAGTGCACGGTACATCCAAACCGTCATCGAACACATCGTTCTACCAAACCTAGACCGGCAAGGGAACTTGCTGTTCCAACAGGACAATGCACGTCCGCATGTATCCCGTGCCACCCAACGTGCTCTAGAAGGTGTAAGTCAACTAACCTGGCCAGCAAGTTCTCCGGATCTGTCCCCCCACTGAGCATGTTTGGGAATGGATGAAGCGTCGTCTCATGCGGTCTGCACGTCCAGCACAAACGCTGGTCCAACTGAGGCGCCTGGTGGAAATGGCATGGCAAGCCGTTCCACAGGACTACATCCAGCATCTCTACGATCGTCTCTATGGGAGAATACCAGCCTGCATTGCTGCGAAAGGTGGATATACACTGTACTAGTGCCGACATTGTGCATGCTCTGTTGCCTGTGTCTATGTGCCTGTGGTTCTGTCAGTGTGATCATGTGATGTATCTGACCCCAGGAATGTGTCAATAAAGTTTCCCCTTCCTGGGACAATGAATTCACGGTGTTCTTATTTCAATTTCCAGGAGTGTATCATGAATGCATTTGTAAGGCCCATGACAGGACCTTTCAGTATTGTTTGCCTATCTTCTTGTTGTGAATTTGATGATTAGAGATTGTCTCACTGCAGAAAATTGTAAAGCTGTTTCTCCTTTGACATTGCACAAATGTGGAACAAACAGATGTAATCGGCTAAAATTACTCACCAATGAAAAGGCAATTGGATCTGACAAATTACCTTAACAATTCTATTTGTAAATTTCATGGGAGAAGTGACTTCTTTTTAGCAATAGTTTATTGTAAGTCTTGGAGCAGTGAAGCATTCCGATTGATTGGAGTAAAGTGGAGGTCATTTCTGCTTACTAGAATAATAGTCAGAAAGATTTGTATAAGTATAGGTCTCTGTATTGCTGACATCAATGTGTTCTATAATTATGGAATATGAATTGTAATTCTGTGTTGCAAGCTTTTTGCAGATAGAAAAACTCCTCTGCAGGAATCAAAATGGATTCAGCAGAAAGCATCTCCCTCTGTTTATCTGAGAGATTTAGAATATTGTAGGTAATGACTTGTAGACTGATGGCTGTCAGCAGAAGAAGAAAATAAAATAGCCTCAGGGATATGGAGAGGGAGATGGTGGGGTGGTGGGAGAGGGAGACAGGTCAGGAAGAGAATGAGGGTATGCTGGAAGGTCAGATAGCATCCTCTGGGCAAACCACCTAACCTAACCAAAAGGAATAGTTTCAGGAAACCTTTACCTAGTTTTACAAGGGGCGTTAAGGTCAGTAGTTCATGCCAGGCCACACTTCACTACAGAGTGAAAAAATCTCTGTGGTTACACTACTTATTATGCAGTGTCATTCCCCAGTTTACAAAACATTGCTTTTTTGTGCTTTTTTTAATCAGGTAAATAACTTCAACTTGAAGTCCATTTCATTATGGGAACCTGGATAATATAAGTGCCAGATACATGTTATAATAATCATAACTTTTCAGAAATTGTTTAGATACAGAAATGATTATATTACAAACTAGAGGTAAATACAAGGAATTCTTATATGTTGTTATAAGACACACTTGATAATTATTTCTCACTTTTATGACATTTGTGATCTGTTCATCTATATTTATATTTACATCTGCATGGATATTCTGCAAATCACACTTAAGTGCCTGGTAGATGGTCTATAAAACCATCTTTACAATAATTCTCTAATATTCCACTCTCAAGCAACACGCGGAAAAAACAAGCACCTATATCTTTCCGTGTGAGCTCTGATTTCGCTTATTGTATTTTGATGATCATTTCTCCTAATGAAGTTCGGTGTCAATAAAATATTTTGGCATTCAGAGGATAAAGTTGGTGATTGAAATTTTGTGAGAAGATTCTGCTGCAGTGAAAACCGCCTTTGTTATAATGGTGTCCATTCCAAATCCTGTATCATGGCCATGACACTATCTCCCCTATTTTGCAATAAGACAAAACATGCTGCTGTTCTTTGCACTATGTACATTTGCATATGTGTTCTCATTGCAGGTAATTGAACTACCACTGTTAAATCCAGAGCTGTTCCAGAGAGTTGGCATCACCCCACCTAAAGGTTGTCTTCTTTATGGACCTCCAGGCACAGGAAAAACTCTTCTTGCACGTGCAGTAGCAAGTCAGTTAGATGCCAATTTTTTGAAGGTAGGTCATTTCACTAACCTGGCAGTGATGCTGAAAATACTGGAATAGAATATATTCAGTGGAATGAGTGTAAGGGAACTCCTCATTCTAGAGAGAAAGCAATTTGTATTAGTGTAAATAAATACCGAGATGATCAAAATATCCACGGGTGTACTGCCGGTCTATAGTGTCCAACGGGCACAATATTTCGGCGATCAAACATGTCGCCACCATCAGGTGAACTGATGGACTGAGCTCCTGTGAATGTGCCAGCACGGAGATCCGTACGCTATGGCTGCTCAGGGGGAACTGGGTTCGGTCGTGGCGGCGGCCGATTTAAATACCCTCCGCCCGCAGCGCGCTCCCTCCGCCGTCCGCGCCCCGCGCCACGGTAGCGCGGTGGAACAGATTGCGACGGCGTCTGAGATGACGTCGGTGTGATGGCTCTGTCCGCCGTGGTCGTCACAACTATGCGTTTGCTCGATTCACTCTTGATTAACCCAATCGCTGGTTCCCAAGCCTTGCTAAGATTATAGCCACAGTCTTGGTTTATGAGGTCGTCATTGGTGCGAATTTCGATGGCCTCTCTAACAACGCTGTCCCAGTATCTCGACGTCTGTACCAGAATCCTCGTGCGGTCATTCTCCATAGCGTGATTTTCCAACAAACAATGTTCAGCGACCGCCGACTTGCTCGGATACATCAGTCGAGTGTGCCTCTGGTGTTCACGGCATCGATCCTCGACGGTACGCATCGTCTGACCAATATACGACTTGCCACATTGACACGGAATCTGGTACACGCCGGCTTTCCTCAAACCGAGGTCATCTTTGGCGCTCCCCACCAGTGCACGAGTTTTATCCGGAGGACAAAACACAGTTCCTACCCGGTGTTTCTTCGGAATGCGGGCGATATTTTGATTATCAAATACGCCGGGATAAACTCAAGAATCACAAATACCGAGATGATTATTTTTAATGGCTGTGTGGTTTTTATCTAATTATCATCAAATGTGAAAATTACCGAACAATCAGTTTAATAAGCCACAGCTGCAAAATATTAACACGAATTCTTTACAGATGAATGGAAGAACTAGCAGAAGCCGACCTTGGGGAAGATCAGTTTTAATTCCGTTGAAATACTGGAACAAGTGACGCAATACTGACCTTACGACTTATCTTAGAAGAAAGATTAAGGAAAGGCAAACCTACTTTTCTAGCATTTGTAGACTTAGAGAACGCTTTTGACAATGTTGACTGAAATACTCTTTCAAATTCTGAAGGTGGCAGGGATAAAATACAGGGAGCGAACGGCTATTTCCAATTTGTACAGAAACCACATGGCAGTTATAAGAGTCGATGGACATAAAAGGGAAGCAGTGGTTGGGAAGGGAGTGAGATAGGGTTGTAGCCTATCCCCAATGTTCTTCAATCTGTATATTGCGCAAGAGTAAAGGAAACAAAAGAAAAATTCAGAGTAGGTATTAAAATCCATGGAGAAGAAATGAAAACTTTGAGGTTCGCCGATGACATTGTAATTCTGTCAGAGACAGCCAAGTACCTGGAAGAGCAGCTGAACAGAATTGACAGTGTCTTGAAAGGAGGATATAAGATGAACATCAACAAAAGCAAAACGAGGATAATGAAATGTAGTCGAATTAAGTTGGGTGATGCTGAGGGAACTAGATTAGGAAATGAGACACTTAAAGTAGTAAAGGAGTTTTGCTATCTGGGCAGCAAAATAACTGATGATGGTCAAAGTAGAGGGGATATAAAATGTAGACTGGCAATGGCAAGGAAAGCGTTTCTGAAGAAGAGAAATTTCTTAACATTGAGTATAGATTTAAGTGTCAGGAAGTCATTTCTGGAAGTATTTGTATGGAGTGTAGCCATGTATGGAAGTGAAACATGGACGATAAATAGTTTGGACAAGAAGAGAATACAGCTTTCGAAATGTGGTGCTACAGAAGAATGCTGAAGATTTGATGGGTAGATCACATAACTAATGAGGAAGTATTGAATAGGATTGGGGAGAAGAGAAGTTTGTGGCACAACTTGACCAGAAGAAGGGATCGGTAGGTAGGACATGTTCTGAGGCATCAAGGGATCACCAATTTAGTATTGGAGGGCAACAACGAGGGTAAAAATCGTAGAGGGAGACCAAGAGATGAATACACTGAGCAGATTCAAGATGATGTAGGTTGCAGTAGGTACTGGGAGATGAAGAGCCTTGCATTAGATAGAGTATCATGGAGAGCTGCATCAAACCAGTCTCAGGACTGAAGACAACAACAACATCAAATTTAATTGGTTCTGTAGCTAATTAAGGCATTTTCAATAAAATGCTAATAGTTCTGCAAAGGGAAGCAGCATTTGTCACCTTCATAAATGTAGCAAAGTAAGACAGTGGAAGGGAAAGGGAGTGACTTAGAGAGAGAATGGACAGCAAATATGCATTACCTCCTGTGTCAGGGTCAAAATAAATCAAAATGCAATAAATAATTTCAAAGCACACTATCCAAGTATACGGAATGTAGTACATAGATGTACCATTGGAGGTTGATGAGAGAAAAATTTTATTGAGCTCCAATGGTATTTAAGGAGAATGAAGTGGGATAATGGACACCTAGCCAGTCGTGAATGTACTGTTTCAGAAAATAATGAATAATAATGTTTATTCACATTATCTGTGTGCCTTTCACTACACTGAGATACAGAATGTCACAAAATAGTTATTAGCTGGGAGGTTGCCTTGAACACAGTAGTGCTCTATTTGCTGCTGTTTTATAGGTTTTGGGTGGGAATTGGCAAAATGTTGGGAGTATTAATCTGTTATGAAATTAGGTGAGTGAAGTAGTTGTTATCATAATGACATAGAATGTGAATAATTCACTACTTGGTATGTAGGGGTCTGATTTGTTGGCATACAAAGGAAACACATAGGTTCTCAGTATCTAATTTGACTGCTAATAACACTTACTGCTTAAATTAATTGGCAAATTTTTTTGTTTCTAGGTTGTCTCTAGTGCTATTGTGGATAAATATATTGGAGAAAGTGCTCGTCTGATTAGAGAAATGTTTAATTATGCTCGTGATCATCAGCCATGTATCATCTTTATGGATGAAATTGATGCTATTGGTAACTATCTAACGTTTGTGAAATACTAGAGGATATAGCTATCAACATATTTAAATAATTAACCTATCATAGACAACTGAAACAGCTATACATAAAAATAAAATAATTTTGAATATAAAAATTTTGGGTAAATAGTAACATATTTCATTCAGGTGGTAGAAGGTTCTCAGAAGGAACATCAGCAGATAGAGAAATCCAAAGAACTTTGATGGAGCTTCTTAACCAGATGGATGGCTTTGATTCCCTGGGTCAGGTATGTTTATGTTAAAGTAACTGCATCCTTTACAGTTAATAAGACTCTTAAGCATTAAGATAAGCTAAAAAGTAATTTTACTCTTTAAATACATGTCATATTTGTGGGATATGGATAATTGTAAAAGGTACACTAGGTGACTGACAGTTGAAGTATGTTAATAGAAAGTGTACTATGTTCATTTTGGCGACTGAAGCTCAATGGCTGTTATCAAAAGATCCAAATTTTGCTTTATCTCTGTAGATGATACACTGAGGAATAAGGAAAATAGAAGGATACAAGAATAAAACATAGTTCTAGTCTTTGGATGAAAAGGCTTTCAGTGAAATATTTGAACTTGAACAGATAGTTCCTAGGAAAATGGGTTGTAATTAAATTTTGACAAGATTTGGTACATACAGTGCAGTAGTTCTCTACAAGCTATAAAATTAGTATATTCAAACAGTGAGGTGAAAGATGGAGATAGTGTGAAGTTCTTTGGACTACAGATAGATCACAACCATAATTGGAAAACCCACATGCTAGGATTTGTGAAGTGTCTAAGCTCAGCTACACTTTCAGCATTTGCAGTTAATGCTATAGATGATATAAAATGAAGAAACTATTGTAGTTAGCATATTTCATTGACCAATGAGTTTTGGAATCGTTTTTTGGGAAACTCCACTTATAGGACTAATAAAGGGTCTTTCATTAATCCTACAACTGCTGTGGTTGAGTTAATTGCTCATACGCTGCCATTCCACATGTGCTGAGAACTTGTTTAAAACTGACCCCCCTAGGTTTTTGTGAAGCCCCATTGACATGTTTACACGTCCTATTCTGCCGACCTCTCACTGCTACAGATAAGTTATTTCTGTATCTCGGTGAATAAAAACATTTTGAGTATTTTATCAAACATCACATGTGCCTCTTTGCCTGCTATCATTTGCATCAAACCTTGGTTGATATCCTGAACAGTTTATGAAATATGACGACAGTTAAGACAATGATTCGTGATGCACTGGGATGGAAATGGGCGCCTTGCATGTGTCCGTTCATCAGATATAAAAATCAGTAACTCAGGACTGAAGTGAGATATCATTCTGCTCTAAATTTCAAGTAAATTTTGAATGCATTACCTACATTTCATAAACTGCAATGTATGAGCTGAAATCTGTGATGCGCAAAGTTTACGTTATTACCTCTGCAGTGCAGCGCAGCAATATATCATATAACGAAAAGAAATTCAATCCTTTATTGAGGGAAGGTGTTAGATTGTAAGATGTGCAAAAATCGATTTTTTTTTTCACCTAATTGTTTTCTTAAAATCGGAAAATAAGTATCTCATAGTGGCCACATTATCGTTTCTCATTACAGGTATCAGCATTTTGCAAGTAGTACAGCCATAACAAAGTTGCACTTGGTGCAGAATGCAGAGAGCATGTCTGTAGCAGTGAAAGAAGTGAAAGGATTAAGCATGATACTCCGCTGCAGAGTGAAAATCTCATTCAAGAATGATACATTTTCAAATTTGAAAAAAGCAATAAACCACACAATGCATAAAAGTGAATGGTACTTTATTTGGAGCTTAGACATTGCAGTTATGTTGTGAACAAAATATCATTTGGAAATGTCCACCATAGCTTTGAACATGACACACGCAATGTCTCCAATTGTTAGTCACTCTGTCCAACTCTGTTGAATGTCCACCTCCAAATGTTCTAAAGTTCATGGCTTGTCAGGATAGACCTGGACTTTGCTGCTACCCCAAAGAAAAAAAATCCATGGATGTTAAATTACATGACTGGGCAGTCAATGCACAGATCTACGCTTGAGATGATTCGGTTGCCAAACTTTTCTCTCAGCAAATTGAGCATAACATCAGCTGTGTGGCAAGCTGTGCCATGTTGCTGGAACCACATGTTTTCAATACCTGCAGTCTCAGTGTCTGGCCACAGAAACTCACATAACATGGATCTGTAGCTGTTGCCATTGTCAGTGGAGTTGGGTAGTGCCTGAAATTTGGTATTCAGAGTACACTCTTGATCCTGTGGATCACAGAATATTTAAGTTCTTATTGATTTACGAAATGTAATTACCCTTGTGTCTAGGTCCAACGACTGTTATGCATTCAAAGTCTGTTAATTCCCATTGTGCAGCCATAATCACATTGGAAACCTTTTCATGTGACTCACTTGAGTCCAAATGACAGTTCTGCCAATGCACTGCTCTTTTATACCTTGTGTACACCATACTACCATCTTGTATGTATATGTGTATCACTAGCCCCTGACTTGTGTCACCTCAGTGTATGTGCTTAATTGCCTCTGTAAATACTATAATTATCTCAAAATTGTCTTCACAGTTCTTAAGGGACCAGCATATGGTGGGTCATAGTGTATTCCTAAACTTGTCACTTAATTATGCTGGTTTCAGAAACTTCATAAGTCTGTAGATGTCTATGGATAATAGGTGTTTACCTTCAAGTGTCTGCCATTTTGAGTTTCCAGCATTTCCATTAGTCCAACAAACCTGTGAATGTTTCTGCAGCAGTTCTTTGAATACATTCAACATTGCCTATTAATAGTATTTGACATGGCTGCTACACATTTAAGCAGCATTCTAAGATAGCTTGCAGAGTGTATTGAAAGCAATCTCCTTTACAGATGTATAGCATTTTGCCAGTAAGCTACCAGTGAAGTTGGGTATGTCATCAGCCTTTCTCACAGTTGAGCCTACATGCTAATTTCATGCCATATATCTACAATTTGCTACACCCAGGCACTTGTATTAGTTAAATGATTACAATTGTCTCATTGATAATGTAACCGTAGGATACAGCATTTCTGTATTTTCTGAAGTGCACAATTTTACATTTCAGAACATGTAAAACATTTCATGATTGCACCATTTTTAAATCTTATCAAGATCTGACTGACTGTTTGTGCATTTTTTCAGAAATTAATTAGACAACTATGCCATATGCTAAAAGTCTGAAGTTACTGTTATATTGTCTGCCATATCATTGAAATATAATATGAACAGTGATGGTCCCAACGCAGATTACAGGGGAATACATGACATTAATTATACACCTGTCATCTAAGGTAACAGGCTGCGTTCATAAAAAAATCCTCAGTCCTTGATGAGCATATTTTAATTAATAACAGTATAGTAGAGTCAAATCCTTTCAAAAGTTAAGAAACACCACAGCAACCTGGCTGCCTTGATCCATGACTTTCAGGATGTAATGTTTGAAAAGCACGAATTGAGTTTCACATGAACAGTATTTTCAGAATCCATGCTTGTTGGCATCGAGGAGATCATTCTGTTTGAGACACCTCATTACATTTGATTTCAGAATACATTGTAAGACTTTTCAGCAGATGGATATTGGTGTCATAGGAGGGTAGTATTGAGGACCACTTCTGCTACCCTTCTTGTAGCTGGGTGTGATTTACAATTTCTTCCAACAACTAGTATTTTATTTGATTAATTGACAGTTAAAATTAGGCTAACTCACCTACAAATTCTGTATAACATCTGATATGGATTCCATGAGGCCCCTGGAGCTTTGTTCAGTTTTAGCAGTTTTATCTGTTTTGCAACACCATTGGCAGTAATATCTGTATTACTCATCTTTGCACTGGTGCAAGAATTGAACTGGAGCAGTTCTTGTGAAAATACCATTATTGCTTTTGCTTTGTTATCTCCAGTCTCAGTTTGTGTATCACACAAGAGTATTTGGACACATTAACATTGGTGCCACTGACAGCCTTTTTTTGAGAGTTATAGTGATAAAGATTCTGCTATAGGACTAAAAGTTTAAAGTTCCTCATTGAGGTAGACATTGCTGCACCTTTATCCAGTGTACTAAAGATCGAAATCTTTTTACAGTGTTTTAAGTTCCCCTCTGTATTTTGGTTCAGTATAGACGTCCTCAGAGAGGTCAAATCTATTTGTTATCGTTAGATCTAATGTACAGGGTGTTTCATCACAGTGGTTACAGACTTTCAGGAGAGATTGAGTGCACCTAGATGGTGGAAAATTACATAGCAATAGATGGTTGGAAACACTTTCTTGGCGCGGTAGTGATGACATGAATCACTAGGAAGGAAGGATACAAGCAGGGTAAGAAAACAAGTTTATTATGTAAGAACAAAAGCAGACAACAATAACTATCAAAGAAGGTGTTCAAAATTACGACCCTGAACCGTGATGCAGGCCTCATATTTCTGGTGCAAGAAATATCTGATCGCCTGGAAAATGCTGAGCATGCCCCAGACTTTCCCAGCAGTTGCCATGTTGCATGCAACAAGTTCCTCAGCACTGCAAATGGAGGTTTCATACACTAGTGTCTTGACATATCCCCAGAGGAAGTAGTTAAGGCAAGTGGGGTCTGGCGGTTTTGGTGGCCAGTACACTGGAGCATCCTAGCCGATCCAATGTTGTTGATACATTGCATTCGGATGATGACACACATCAAGACTGTGGTATGTGGGCGACCATCATGCTGTAATCATATCGCAGAATGCATTGCAGCAGGTATGTGTGCATTGTCCAATAGCTGAAGCAATACTTGCTGAAGAAAGATGAGATAGGTTCCATGTGACAACTGCTTTGCACGAAGTACAGCCCAACTAGATGGTCAATATAATACTGGTCCATACAGTAACTGAAAATTGTCTGTGGACTGCACAATTCTTGTTGCGTCATATGCACATGGGTATTGTGCAAATTTGACATCCCCCCCCCCCCCCCCCTCCACTTGCGTCACCTCATCAGTGAAATAAATGGTGGCTGGAAAAGGAGATCTGTTGTATGCATCTTTAAATACCGCGTGCAATTGCCACTTGTGGAGCAAAATGGTTCTCATCCAGTAGCTGCAGATGCAGGGTCTGTTAAGCTACAATAATTGCAAGTGCTCTTTAATAACTGCATTAATTAACCTTGAAGAGACGAGTTTCTCTTATAACAAAAGAAAAGCCTGGAATTAAATTTCCTGACTTCGTGAACTTAGTTGGAACTTTGATTCTCGAACTTTCATTGTTTTAGAGGCTGTGGTCTCTAACAAGCTCAAAAATTGGGGAAATTTACGATGAATGCACCTGAGACAACATACTGCTATTGAAGGAGGAGAATGTAGTATGGTATAACAGTTCCAGTCATTGCAAAACACTATAACACCACAGCAGTTGCCTTCAAGAGATTTGTTTGTGTTGCACTTCCGTAGAACAAACCGAGTTAACAAGCAAAAAAAGGTGGATATATTGTATTGATTACATAAATAGCTACACTTCAATTAAGGGGAAATGATTTTCAAACCAGACATTGCTGCTGAATTTTGTAGAATACACAACTGTAACTCACAGTAGTAGATTTACTATGTAATATGTTATGCACAACACTCTAAAAACCCAAAAAATATGTAGAAATACACCTTCATTTGAAAAGATGTACTTTAAAAGTAACGGGAAGGATTGTCTGCAGCATACTAATGCCAAAATTGTTTAAAGCATAAATGTAGATTACAACTAATGCTGCAGTACAAAACATGTAAGTAGATTTTAGTATTAAAAAATATGCAATTTATCATGACACTTTGATTCAGTCAACTTACATAACTCATTCAAATTTAATCTAAAATGTTGGAATCTAGACCATCTATAAATGACACTTCCACATTTCATCACTATGTTGCAACATCTGCCAAAGACCTCTTAGTGCAATTTGAGAAATACAACTAACATAATTTAAAGGGTTGTGGTGTATGACAGTCTTATCAAAGTGGCAGAAAAGTTCAGGGATAATGTTGCACACTCAGATGAAATTGTATTACAGGAAGTACACTCATTTCAGAGTGGAAGTTGTGTAGAAAGCACCACTACAGATTTTTCTAGCATTTCTTCTTGACTACAAATAATTTAATGGTTAAAGATAGCTTTGGACAAATCCACACACACACACACACACACACACACACACACACACACACACACACACACACACACACACTTCTGTGCAACTACATTATCCCTGCAAATTGTTATTTGCATGATACTAGAACTTTTCATTGCCATATTTAAAGCTTACTATTGTTCCAATAGTAGAAGATCTGAGATTGAATAACAAGTGTATAAATTAGGTTACTGTTCACTACATACAGGAGGCCTTAAGTGGCAGGTAGTCACAGTTAGTTCGATAATGTCCAGAAGACTAACTTTAAATGTGCCTTTCTGCCACTCAAAACACATATGTGGTGAGTAGCAATCTACCCAATTTACAATATGTACTGATATTCCACTTGCCTGACAATTATTTTCTCTGGTTACTTTTACACCGTTCGAACATGTATTGTTTTTCTACATTTTCTAATGTGCTTAAACATTTAAAACACTTGTTGACTGTAACAGTGTTGACTGTAATTTTTGGGGCGTAACTACTAGCCTTACTTTACTTCAGTTTTTCAGTAATATATTGGTTTGTTATATACATAATATTGCATACATTTTATTTTTTTAAAAATTATTTGTATTACTTATACGCATCACACGTCAGTATTTCTGTATTTATAGTGAAGGCTTTTCCTTGTCACTAAAGAATTTTCACATGTAGTCAACATAGCAGAACTGTGTTTACTTAAACATAACAGTTTTAAGTCATGCCAAAGAGCATATCTCATCTATTAGTTCAGTTTTTGTGAACTTCCATAAGTGTACCACCTATATCCATTTAAGTATAAGAGTAGTTTAAGATGCAGAACTAAGAATACTTCTTTTAAATATAACACTAAAGTAATGCTTGTCAATTTTTGTTACAGGTGAAAATAATTATGGCCACCAACCGTCCAGATACTCTCGACCCTGCCCTGCTAAGACCAGGCCGCCTTGACAGAAAGATTGAGATTCCTCTTCCTAATGAACAGGCACGCCTTGAAATTCTTAAGATACATGCTGGACCAATTGCAAAACATGGTGAAATTGGTCAGTGTTTCTTAGCTGTATTATATATCACCTAGTTTATTCCATATGGTTGTCTACATAAGGATGTCATTCATGTGCACATTACTTCCTTACTAGTTGTCTGTATATTCTGTGAATTTTTGCACATTCATTTATTTTGAACCCATCTTGTTCAAGGGGAAAGACAAGGATTCTATGAAAATCACCTTGGCTGTGGGCTATTCAAACAAATTTTACTATTCCGCATATACGAATGGCTCATGCTTATTAAAGGCCATGTTCTGTGCAAATATGAGTCACAAAGCAACTTAAATATACAGAGGACATTCAGTAATGGCTTTGTCATTTCTTGTTGAAGAGTTCATTTGGTTTGTCATCAGTTAGTTTTGGTAATAATACACTGGGTTTATATCAATGTTGAATCAGACATATTGATTACAGTAATAAAACTCCCTTAAGTAACTCTAGATATTTCTATATCACAATCTGATCGTGTTGGTGATGAGTGTTCATGCAGATCGTTATGCATGACCCATATTAGAGCTATTGCTGTCTTTCATTGTGTAGTATTTTATGCAGGCCCATTACATTATGAATTTATTTTGTGTTTCTGTGCACACAAAATTAGATGATGTTAGTTGACTTGTTTACATGTAAATCATGCCAACATAATTTTGATGTCTCCCTTCTGGCCTTACACTACTGTTTTAATAACAAAACAGGCACTCTGGACGGAACATTGCTGTAATAAGTCACAAAGTTTATCTTATGTTACAAATATAGTACTAAGAGATTTTGTAAAATTTGTTGAGTCCAGTATATTTTTGTTGTGAAGTATCCGGATTTTTGTATTGGTTGATAACATTTTCCAGAGCAGATATACAGTCAAATACTTCAATGTAACCGATGTATGGCAAAATGATCAGTGTGCTGCACATCACTTGGAGTCAGTTGTGACATGGATTTCAGTCTTCAACTTCTAATTTTGATAGGGCATTGTATTGACACTACGTATTCAAAGATTCATGAAGAAATTTTTCTTCCAAGTGAACATGCCAGAGACTTAATAATAGAAGCCCTACTTTGCATAAAGATCAAGAAGCTGTTACTTTATCTGTAGTAGTGAACTCTTGCCTCCATTTTGCAAGTCATAAAAGCTTGCATTTATATTACAACAAGAATACTTCTACTATACACTCTTGAAGGTACTAAGGCTTTCTATAAGTCCATGCATTGTTAGATTTTTCAAGCTTGTTCCTTATGATATAAAATAATGTTGCTATAATTCTACTTTCAAGAGTGTGCATGCGTAGTATTCTATATGGTGGGTAAAATAAAACTGACCTGGAAAATATTTGTAAAAGGATATCACAGGGTTGTCCCTTGTTAATGAACATCACAGCAGATGCTGGAAATGGTCACTGTCGCCATTGATGCAGTGGCGTGTGCTCAATTTATCAATCTGCGAGACATATGCAGCAGCTCTGCCTGAGGGATAGCAGCAGTTGCATTTCAAATGTTTTGATGTAGCTCTTCAGTGTGTGAGGATTATTTTAGTATGTCTGATGGTTCAGTTTGCCACACAAGTAAAAATCTCAGGGCCATGTAGTTCTCTTCACCTTGTACACTCGCGACGAGGTTGTCAAGGATGGGTGTGCTTCTGCTCCATCTTGCTGAAAATATCTGCACTATCATTCATCTTCTGTAAACTGATACCCATGTAGAGTAAACTGATTCTGAACATACCAGTTAGCATTCCCCCCTGCGGGTTCGAGGGTAAGAATAGGCACGTGGTATTCCTGCCTGTCGTAAGAGGCGACTAAAAGGAGTCTCAAACGTTTCGGCCTTATGTGATGGTCCCTTCTCGGGTTTGACCTCCATCTTTCTAAATTCTTCCGAAGAGTGAGCCAATTGGGGAAGGGCGCCTTACATGGTGCACTGTATCCATCTTGCATTGAGACTTTTAGCCGGCTTTCTCGTCGTTGCAATGGTGTCTCGCTCGTTTTCCATCTCTTGGGCGAGGATACGTACCTGGGTGTGATTACCACACTGCACTGTGCAGTGTTGCTTTTAGCTGTGACGACGACCTTGGACATTTTTTGCACCTAAGATCCAGCATGGTAGCCAGTCCGTTGTGGTGGGGTGCCATGTACCCTGTTGGTTGTAGCCCACTGACAACACAGGGATCATTCTATTGATGCCTGCACCGTTTACTTCCCATGTATGCCAAGGAGTAGATGCCCATCTCCCTGGGGCATCAGAACTCCCGGCAATGGCCATCCTGTCAGGTGGCCCTTGCTGTGGCTGGGTGGCACCCATGGGGAGGGCCCTTGGTCGTAGTAGGTGGCGTCAGGGTGCATGACACGTAATGAAGTGTGGCACATCATCTCTTGCTGGTGGCCAACCACCAGCAGTCTCTAAGCGTTTGAGGGCTCATTTTAAAGCTAACGTTTATGACCCCAAATTATTCCTATCCTTGGCCACACCATGGGAGGAACGAAAGGAAATGAATTACAGTGACATGTATTTGCCCAGGTATCTCGTCTGTACCAGAGCTGATGGGGAATCCTTTGTATCCGTGAAGCGTCAGATCTTTGTAGAGCATTCAGAGGAAAAGTTTTGGGAGGTGGAGGGCTTGTCCAAAATGCGTTCTGGGTCAGTTTTGATAAAAAAACACCATCTTCCACCCAGTCCCGCAGGTTACTTGCTTGTGACAAGTTGGGGTATGTTAACGTTACCATCACACCACAAAAGAGTTTAAATATGGTCCAGGGTGTTATTTTACATAGGGACCTACTTTTGCAGTCTGATGACGAGCTGCGCACCAACTTACAGTGTAGAGGTGTTCATTTCGTCCGGCGCGTTCATCGGGCTCCGAGGGACAATCAGGCTGCTACCGGTGCCTTCATCTTGGCCTTAGAGGGTGATACATTACCGGAGAAGGTCAAGGTGATGGTCTGCCGTTGTGACGTCAAGCCCTATATCCCTCCCTCAATGTGGTGCATATGTGCTGGAAGTTCTGCCATATGTCTTCCCTCTGTACTTCCAGCCTCACATGTCGAGATTGCGGACGCCCATCTCATCCCGATACTCCATGTGCCCCGCCTCCCATCTGTGTCAACTGTGGAGAGCCTCATTAACCTTGCTCGCCAGAGTGCAGTATCTTACAGAAAGAACGCAAAATCATGGAATATAAGACCCTGAACCGTCTAACTTACACTGAGGCTAAGCGGAAATTTTACTGAGGCTTAGCGGAAATTTTACCGGCTTCATCCCGTGCGCATGATGTCATCTTATGCCTCCACTGTCACTCCAGCTCCAGCTCCTTTAGCTGCACCACATACAGTCAGCTCTCAGAGTCAGAGGACCTCACCTGCCCCCTTGACGATGGACGCCACTTCTCTCGCTCTTACTCCCATACCACCTACCTCAGGAGCAGCACCCACTCAGCCAACAGGGACACCAGTCCCCCACTTCTAAGCCGGAGAAGCGTAAGTCTTCTTTTGCTTCTGTCGCTCACAAGGGATCCCTTGGGTAACCCCCTTACCAGGTTCCTACCAGCGGCACAGCAGACACCAACCAGTGACTGAAGAAGCCACAGGTAGCTGCTCATCAAGCTTCGCGATCATCTTCGGTCCCAGAGATTGACTCCAATAAGCACTCTCAACAACGGCAACCAAAGGAACAGCGAGACAAAATGAAATTGAAGACCTGTAAGACCAAGGCACCCGCAGTGGCACTTACTCCACCGCTACCTACAAGCTCTGCGACTGAGGACGAGGTGGAGATTCTTACGTCTGCTGAGGACCTCGATCTCGCCGGTCCCTCAGACGCAATGGATAGCACTTGCACAGGTGTTCCATCGGAGGCAGCAGATGACCCAGTGGCGTAATCTTCCTTCCCAGTCCCTTCATACCTTTCCCAGCCATGGACAATATTATCCTTCAGTGGAACTGCAGCTGTTTCTTCCACCATCTAGCTGAGCTCTGACAACTTATCAGCCTTCACCCTTTCTTCAGCTTTGCTCTTCAGGAAACTAGGTTTCCAGCAATGCAAACCCCTGCCCTCCTTGGCTGTCGGGGTTATTATAAGAACCGGGCAGTTATGAAAGGGTGTCTGGCGGCGTCTGCATCTATGTCCTTCACTCTCTTCATAGCGAGTCTGTCCCTCTACATACAGCTTTAGAGGCTGTCGCTGTTCGGGTGTGGACGCCACAGGCCGTTACCGTCTGCAGTCTTTACCTTCCACTGGATGGTGATGTCGTGCAGCATGTCCTGGCTGCACTGATAGCCCAATGGCCACCACCTTTCTTGTTACTGGGCGACTTCAACGCCCATAACCCTCTGTGGGGTGGGTCAGTGGCAACAGGTCGAGGTGCCATCATTGAGAATGTATTGGCGCAGCTAGTTCTCTCCCTTCTAGACGATGGTGCCTTCACACATTCCAGTGTGGCACATGGCACACACTCCGCCATTTACCTTTTGATCTGCAGCTCTAGTCTCTTACCTTCTGTCCAATGGAGTGTGCACGACGACCTGTGTGGTAGTGACCACTTTCCGATCTTTCTGTCACTGCCACTGCGTCACTATTCTGGGCGCCCTTGCAGATGGTCTATGAATAAAGCTGACTGGGACTTGTTCTCCTCCACTGCCGCTATTGAGCCTCTCTCTCATGACGACAGTGATGCGGTGGTTCACTCGGTCACCACCGGCATCGTTACGACCGCAGAATCTGCCATTCCCCGTTCTTCTGGGTCCCCTCGGTGGAGGACTGTGCCTTGGTGTTCGCCTGACATTGCTTAAGCGATTAAAGATCGCTGGCGGGCACTCCAGCATCACAAGTGGCATCCCTCCATAACACACCTCATTGCCTTCAAACGGCTGCGTGCGCGGGCCTGACGCCTTATCTGCCAACGCAAGCAGAAGTGCTGGGAGCAGTATGTGGCCTCCATGTGTATCCATCGCAGGTCTGGGCCAAGATACGACACCTCTATGGCTATCCGACCCCTGTCAGCATCCCTGCGCTCTCACTGAATGGAGCAGTTTGTACTGACTCCGATGTAATTGCAAACCACTTGGCAGAGCATTTTGCTCTTAGTTCCGCTACTGCGAACTATCCAGTGGCCTTCCGCTCCATTAAAGAGCGGATTGAACGTAGCTCCCACCATCCTGAATCCTACAATGTTCCATTCAGTAAGTGGGAATTTCATAGTGCCCTAGCCGCTTGCCCTGATACAGCTCCTGGGCCAGATCACATCCACTGTCAGATGCTGAAACACCTTTCAGTGGAATGCCAGGACAGCTCCTCAACCTTTACAACCGTCTCTGGGTCGAGGGTGAGTTTCTGTCGCAATGGCGGGAAAGCATTGTTATCCCCACTTTGAAACCTGGCAAGAACCGTTTGGAGGTGGACAGTTACTGCCCCATTAGCCTCACCAACGTTCTTTGCAAGTTGCTAGAACAGATGGTGAGCCGGCGGTTGGGTTGGATCCGCGAGTCACGGGGCCTCCTAGCTCCATCTCAGGGTGGGTTCCGTAAAGGCCGCTCTGCCGCCAACAATCTGGTGAGCCTGGAATCCGCAATCCGTGCGGCCTTTGCCCGCCGTCAGCACCTGGTCGCTGTCTTTTTCAACATGCAGAAGGCGTACAACACAACAAGGAGTCATCACATTATTTCTACACTTTATGATTGAGGTCTTCAGGGCCCTCTGCCGATCTTTAACCGAAATTTTCTGTCGTATTGTACCTTCCGCTTGCAAGTTGCGGTCTCCCATAGTTCCTCCTGAGTCCAGGAGAACGGGATACCACAGGGATCTTTCCTCAGTGTCTGCTTGTTTTTAATTGCAATAAACAGGCTTGCTGCAGCAGTGGGAAATTCTGTCTCCGCTTCCCTGTGTGCTGACGACTTCCGCTTCTACTATAGCTCCATTGGCATTGTAGCTGCTGAACGTCAGCTGCAGGGCGCTATCCACAAGGCGCAGTCTTGGGCTGTAGAGCATGGTTTCCAGTATTTGGCTGCCAAGACCTGCGTTATGCATTTCTGCCGGTGCCGAACAGTCCACCCTGAGCCGCAGCTTTATCTTGTTGGCAAACTTCTTGCTGTGGTGGAGACACATAGGTTTTTGGGAGTTGTTTTTGATGCTCAGTTGACTTGGCTACCTCATATTCAGCAGCTTAAAGAGACGTGTTGGCGGAATCTTAATGCTCTGCGATGCTTGAGCCACACCTGCTGGGGCACCGACCAACCTACCCTCTTACGGCTCTACCAAGTGTTAATCCAGTTTATGGCTCAGCATCCCCATCTGCGTTGCGGGTGCTGGACCCAATATTACACAGCGGTATACGACTTGCCACTGGTACCTTCCGGACCAGCCCTGTGGACAGCATACTTGTGGAGGCAGGTGTCCCTCCACTGCGGTTGCGGCGCCAACATTTACTGGCTGCTTATGCTGCCCATGATTTTAGCTTTCCCGTACATCCAAATTATCGTCTTTTGTTCCCGCAATCGGTTGTCCATCTGCCAGAACGTCGGCCCCGGACAGGTTGTACGATCGCGGTCTGCGTCAAAGAGCTTCTCTCCTGGCTTGTGGTTTTCCCTGTTCCACCTCTTTTCTGGGTCCCTTTGCGTACACCCACATGGTGTGTTCCTCGCCCTTGCCTTCGGCTCGACTTGGCATAGGGCCCGAAGGACTCAGTCCCTCTGGAGGCCTTCTGCCGCCACTTTTATTCCATGCTAGCCACGTATCAGGGCTTTGGCATTGTATACACTGACGGTTCGATGGTTGCTGGTCGGGTCGGTTATGCTCCAACTCTAGGGGACCACTGCGAACAACGATCCTTGCCGGCTGGCTGCAGTGTTTTTACTGCTGAGCTGGTCGCCATCTTTCGTGCCCTAGAATATATCCGATCCTGCTCAGGTGAGTCCTTCATTATCTGTAGCGATTCCCTGAGCTGTTTGCGAGCTATCGACCAGTGTTTCCCTCGTTCTCGTCTGGTGATGGCTATCCAGGAGTCCCTGCATACTCTTGCCCATTGCGGCCGCTCTGTGGTCTTTGTGTGGACGCCCAGTCATGTCGGTATCCCGGGCAATGAACATGTTGACCTCCTGGCCAAACAGGCCACCAGTGAACCAAACCTGGACATTGGCCTTCCGGAGACTGATTTGCGAGCAGTATTACGCCGCAAAGTTTTCGCGCTATGGGACGCTGAATGGCATTGTCTGACCACCCCTAGCAAACTCCGTGCCATCAAGGACACGACGACTCTGGGGCAGCTTTGACAGTGACCCACATTTTGTTGGCCTGCCCCCTTTTATCTTTGGTCAGGCAGACATTTGCGCTGCCTGATACGCTCCCTGCCCTTTTACATGATGACACTGCCATGACAGGCTCAGTTTTGCATTTTATTCGGGCAGGGGGCTTTTATCATTTGCTCTAAGTGTCTATTTTTATTTAGTTTTGTGTCTGGCTGCTGGCCTACAGTTTTAGCTTGAGTTTTTAATGTGTTTCTTGGTGGTTGGCTTTTCCTCTTTTTCTCTATGGTCAGCCAACCACCATTACACTCTGTCAGGGTGTATACCACCCGGGACATCCGGGAAAAACCTGGGAACTTTTTCGTCCGGGAGAAAACCGGGAAAAACCCGAGAATTTTTTAGAATTTCGGGAATTTTTCATTGTTTTAGTTACCAGTTAAATTTTTTGGGATTTTGACTGGTAAGAACCAATACTCTAGCAAAAGATATTACTGTATCCCACTTTTGCAGAATAATACTGTAGCAACAAAACATGAAAGAGAGAAAAAAAAGAACGAAAATAAGACTTAAGTCGCAAAGGAAATGTGCCATATACAACAAAACACTGTGCTTATACAAGTGTGTGACAACCAAAGTTTGTCAAAGGCTTTAGGAAGAATATGCAATGCTTCCTAACAACAAATTTCCTCCAATGAGCATGATGTGACAGCTGTTTACATTAGATTCATTTTAGCAGTTGCGGGTGGGCTCTTGTGCGTGCGCAGTTGAGTCGCATGTGAATAGTACCTTCTCCCGCTTCTGGCTACAGATGTGTGGCTTGGCGCCACTATCTAAATTGCTCTGGTTCAGAAATCATAGATCCGGGGCTGATGCACAGAGCAGTCTGAGTTGTAGTGGGGAGGTGGGTAGTTTCCACGTGACCTGTGTTTACGTTTAGTGATTTTGCTGTTTCCTCTTCGGTTATTGCTCCCACATGAAATGAAACCAAAAAGGATTTATGTGGCCGGGAGCTACCAAATGAGTTAAAATACGTTCGCATAATTACGGAAGGCTAAAATATGTTGTTAGTTTCAGGTTTTATTTCCACGTTTCTGACAGTCGAGCGAGCATTAATCGCCTTACAGAACAATTAAGTTATTTTTGTCTGTTTGCTGAAGAGATTTGGCTTTTATTAATCTTTGGCGCTGAGTCATTCAATTTATTTGAAACAAAGTGTTTAATTTCACACTGTTGGCTAGTTTCAACTGTTCGCTGCGTTTCAAGTGCACGATTTCCATCTTCTAGCTCATATGGGATTATGCCATAATAATGAACCTAACATGAGATACTAGAGTACTGATACTTAAGAAAATTTACATCCGAATCTGGACATACGATTTTGCACTTTAAGCCGAATTATGCATTTTAGTATGGTTCACAAAATTCCGATGCTCTTGAAGTATCCTCTGATGTCTTGTTTCTTTTATGACATAATGTAAGATCTTTTAATGTTTTACACGTACTAACATGTGGGCTTCCTGCGTCATCGTAGCTGCACAGGCGCAGTGACGCCTGTTATCTGGCGCTCTCTGGCAACTGCTGAAACGAACCAATTTCTAGCAGGTCACGGGAAAATATTGCAAATGGTGGTTTGAAAAGTATTACTTTCAAAATAAATTTCCTATTACACAAGATGAACTATGTGCGAGAATGTACGATGAAATTCTTAGATCACAGAGCGTTTGACTCTAATTCAAAAATCAACTCTTTGAGGACGACCATCTAGAAGAATTTTGAGCCCAGAAGATGAGACATTTACGTCGTTATTAAAAATTTTACTGCCACATTTGTGTGATGTTTCTTAAAGTGTAACACGCGCAAAAAGATCAGCATTACATGTGGAAGCTTAGCTTCTCTTGCAGCTGATCAATTTTCGAGACGAATATTATTTGTGAAAGCTTTGTTTTTCGTGTAGCAACACTATGTCTATTAATTTCCACCATTAACTTTTCTTTTTTGTGTGTTCACGCTACTGAAGAGTGATCTTGCTATTCCTTGATGACATCACGTGCCCTATGCTGTCATCAGCTGGCGAGATCACGTGAAATGAGCTATGACTGGCTTATAAAAGTGCTTCGCAATCTCGATTTCATTGCTTTGGAAAGTAACATGCAGTGTTCGGTGGAATTCGAATTTATACCTCTGTAACACGAAAAACGCAGCATACATGTTGCCGCACATCAAAGATCTAAACGTTCTAAGGACTGATAAGTTGTACAGTGCCGAGGAAAAGTATACTGTCACTCAACACGGTAAAAGTTTAATTTCAACCGGGAGAAAGTGTATTTTCAAATGAGAAATCTGGGATTTTTTTTGCCTTGTTCATGTATACACCTTGTCTGTGTGGTTTTAATTTGTTTTGTCGAAGTTTCTCTAGTTCTGTGTCTGTCATCTATTGTGTTGAACGTTTTTTATTCTCTGAGTGTGTTTTTAGTATTTGGAAAAAGGGACTGATGACCATAGCAGTCTGGTCCCTTTAATCCCACAAACCAACCAACCAGTTAGCATTAACGGTATGGTGAAAGAATCATGTTGCACTGCAAAGCAACAGCTCTTCCTAATAGTGATGGGCATTTTCTGTTGCATAATGGCACATGTTCTGGGAGTTCACATACCATGATAGGCTGAACCAGGCCTCATCTCAAGATATGAAAAACTGAGGAATCAGAAGTACTGATTCCACTTCACCCAGAAACTGTAGACAGAGCTCAAGACAGAAAAGATCGTCTGGACGCTTTTGACTTGTGCGCGACATTAAATTTCTAAGTATGCAGATGCAGGTTGTTTTTTGATAATTGTTCAGTTAAGAATCTTTTAATTCCCACTTGCACAGATAACCTGTGTTGAGATTTCATCAGACTTTGTTCCTGGCTTCCCTTCACGTGGGCTGTTTTCTGGTGTTTGAAGTCTTTTTGGACAGTTGGAGTTTTATTAATTGCAGAGCTTGTTTCACACCATAGTGCTTATACGTTTTGCATTGCAGACCTTTTTTTTTTTTTGTAGGTCTTGACAAAATATTTCTAGTCTTAAACTATTGTATAAATAGTTCCACACACAGTTTCCACAAATTGTGCATAACTCCTGACAGTTAACACGAACTGGTTTATCATGAGCACCATTTTGTGTAGCATTCAGCTGATCACTAAACATGTTTGCTACTCTCACTCAGTTGTATGCGATTATGCATTGTGAGAAATTCAAACATAACTTGCAACAATAATTGTATGTTGCTATGGCATTGGAGATTGCAGCATTAGAGAGTAGATGATATCCATTAAAATCTGCCCCCAGCAATCCATTCTCATGACAGTTTACCTGTTTTTCAGTTTCAAATTCAGCACTCCGGAGCTTCTACACTAGGTGTCATGGTTGATCAGTGAAATCAAAACATTCCATTTCATTGTTTCTCATTTATTACTGTCACATTGCTGAAACAACATGGACCTGTACCCGCACCTCCTTCCCCCTTCCCCAAGAAACCGTAAGCAGACGCTTCAGAAACACTGAAATGTTTGATTTAAGGATCTTGATCTAATGCTGTCATTAATTACATGGCAAATAGCAGTACCAGTTGTCAATTGTAGTATGATTATCTGATAAACAGTGTGTTTTACACTGGCCTTCACTGTACGTCCCACTTATAAGGAAGAAATAGATAAAGTATTTTAAAATATCTCACCACATAAGAAAAACTATTAATACTAAAATTTTTATGTTCTAGATTATGAAGCAGTGGTGAAGTTATCTGATGGTTTCAATGGAGCAGATCTGCGGAATGTATGTACAGAAGCTGGTCTTTTTGCTATCAGAGCTGAACGAGAATATGTTATACAGGAGGACTTCATGAAAGCTGTGAGGAAAGTAGCAGATAACAAAAAGCTGGAATCAAAGTTGGACTACAAGCCTGTGTGATTTTATTATTCAATACCATTATTCTGCTTACTGTGTGTTAGCATTGTTTTCTTCGATTTTGTGTTCAAATACAATGAAAAAGTAAAACTTTTAACCACACACCTTGTGATTAATCTCCCATGTTGTTCCTTTAGGTGATTTTATCGTTTGCTTTTTTTTTTTTACAGTACAGATGTTTCACATTTAATAAATTATCATTTTTTATTCAATTCAAATAATATTTGTCATTATTCTGTTTTATACACATCAAAGTAACACAGTACATGATACCTATATAAGAACCAACTGATACATAACTCAATTAATTATATAAGTTGAAATAAAACTTAGACAATACTCTGCACAATTTACTCCAATTAGGTAAAAAGTTCTTTCTTGGTTAATTTTTGCAACACTTCAGAGGCCTTGTTATTTAGTGGTATTGTCATTACTTTACTGTCTTTGTACATCCAGGTAGAAGTAGAAAAAAGTGTAATGATGGCTGTGCATAAATTCCGAATACTGCAAAATGCAAAGAGAACAAAGTCATAGCTGACATTATGATATTACTGTCAAAATTAGTCCCTCGGGAATGCCAAAAAATGTTTTAAATAAGGAACAATTGTTTACTGATAAACAAAGTAAGATCCTACAGAATATCAGACCAGCTGTGTGGCTGGATTGAAGATTTTTTAGCAAACAGAACACAGCATGTTGTTATCAATGGATAGACATCTACAGACATTAAAGCAACCTCTGGCGTGCCACAGGGGAGTGTTATGGGACTGTTGCTTTTCACAATATATATAAATGACCTAGTAGATAGTGTCGGAAGTTCCATGCAGCTTTCCGCGGATGATGCTGTAGTATACAGAGAAGATGCAGCATTAGAAAATTGTAGCAAAATGATCTGCAGTGGATAGGCAATTGGTGCAGGGAGTGGCAACTGACCCTTAACATAGACAAATGTAATGTATTGCGAATACATAGAAAGAAGGATCCTTTATTGTATGATTATATGATAGCGGAACAAACACTGGTAGTAGTTACTTCTGGAAAATATCTGGGAGTATGTGTGTGGAACGATTTGAAGTGAAATGATCATATAAAATTAATTGTTGGTAAGGCGGGTACCAAGTTGAGATTCATTGGGAGAGTCCTTAGAAAATGTAGTCCATCAACAAAGGAGGTGGCTTACAAAACACTCGTTCGACCTCTACTTGAGTATTGCTCATCAGTGTGGGATCCGTACCAGATCGGGTTGACGGAGAAGATAGAGAAGATCCAAAGAAGAGCGGCGCATTTCGTCACAGGGTTATTTGGTAACCGTGATAGCGTGTCGGAGATGTTTAGCAAACTCAAGTGGCAGACTCTGCAAGAGAGGCGCTCTGCATTGCGGTGTAGCTTGCTCGCCAGGTTTCGAGAGGGTGCGTTTCTGGATGAGGTATCGAATATATTGCTTCCCCCTACTTATACCTGCTGAGGAGATCACAAATGCAAAATTAGAGAGATTCGAGTGCGCACGGAGGCTTTCAGACAGTCGTTCTTCCCGCGAACCGTACGCGACTGGAACAGAAAAGGGAGGTAATGACAGTGGCACGTAAAGTGCCCTCCGCCACACACCGTTGGGTGGCTTGCGGAGTATAAATGTAGATGTTTATCATCTCTTTTTTTATGCTCAAAGATATTTAGAGCTGTGTCGAAGGAAAATTCTGTTGAGAAAACCAATTAATTATGAGAGTTACTGGCCAGTGCTTGTGCACTGGAGGCAAAAGTTTAGTAATGCCAATCAGCATACAAAAGTGATTACATTATCCTGTTTTTTTCAACTATAAATTCCTTCTTTGAGGAGGAAAAGGGGATAATGCAGGGCAAATTAAAAGGCATGCTACTCAAATCACAGGTTGAGAAGAAGCAGAACAAGGGTAGTGTGCGTATCGGCAGTATTAAACATTATACTTCCTGAAGGTAAATCCTGGCCAGCAATCCTGTCTCATACTTAATACCTAGTGCTGTGTTGTTCTCACTATATTTAAACTCTTTCCACCTTCTTTGACCCTTAATATTCACAAATTTTATTTTTTGTTAATACGGTTATCTTCAAAATTAAATAAATAATTATTAGTAATATTTGTGGCAGATAATGCATTTCATGTTACAAGCTGTTGATGCAGTACCCACTGGAACATGACAGACACCAAATGAAAAAACTTAAAAAAGGTTGGGATCGTAGGAAGTACCCAGGTTATCTAGAATACGTCTTTTTAAGCTATAACTTGTCCATATTGATATGTACAGTGCAACCGTGCATAATGAGCATAACTCATTACAGAATTTTACTCGTGAAATAAAACATTCGTTAACCAAAAAATTTTACCCCATATAAATTAATGTAAAATATGATAATGCGTTCCATACAAAAAAATACTAAAATCTTTCTTATTCATGTCATTTATTCAAAGAAAATTATATGCATGATTCATAACTAATTCTTTTTTACTAGGAAGCTATCTAATCATTTGTTTCTGCCAATGCTTCAACACTTAGCAAAAATGCAATGCAGCATTATCGTCAAATTTGTAGCCTGCTAAGCCACTGTGTTGTTGGAATGATTTTTTTCATTGTGTGATGAAAGCGATTTACACACTTTCAGCATTTCTCTTATTGTGCCAGATTGCTGCTTTGCTGTTACTGCCGTCTCCTCTTCCACCTCATTTTTTTCTGAAGAACTCCTCTCCATAACTTCCTGCTGTGAAACACACTGCAACTCCATAAGCTCTTCATATCTTGGCTGTGATCTTCCACAATCTCATTGTTATCCCCTTCTAGTCCCATGCTCTAGGCCAAAGACACAATCTTGTTGACTACAGGCTCCACAGGTACTGACTCAAATGCCTCAGAGTCACACATGACAACACACTCCGGCCAAAGCTTGTTACAAGCAGAAGGGATAGTTCTCTCGGTAATCCCTTCCAACACCTTGTCGATCATCTTGATGCAGGCAACAATTTGGAAGTCATATTTTCAGAACTCTGTGAGTGAGATGGGTAGCTTCAGTCAACTCATAGCAATGTTCTAAGAGTGCTTGAGTGTGAAATAATCTTTCGGTCCATAGGAAGGAGTAATGGAGTTGTGTTGGGAAGCAGATAAATCCTCAGAATCTACGGGCATCTTGAAGTTGCTGACGACGTTCTCTGCTGCCTTTGTGTCGGAGCTGGCTGCTTCATCGCGCCTCATAATGCTGTGGATGCCAGTTCTTCTCTTAAACTTCTTGAACCACCCACAGCTTTCCTTAAATGCTTCTGCCCCTGATGATCCTTGCAGCTTATTAACGAGGTCGGCAAAAATCATTCTTGACATCTCACAAATGATGTTCCCATTAATAGTGTCACCTTGCAATTGCTTTTCATTTATCCATATAAGGAGCAAGCTTTCGACACTGTCCGGAATTCGAAACCATTGTTTAGACACTCTTGTCACTCCCTTTAAAGCGTCTATCTCCTTAATCTTGTTCTTGTTCTTGAGAATAGTGCAACTAGTTGATGCAGACCGATTGTACGTGCATGCTAAATCAGCAGTGCTTACACAACATCCACGTTTTTCAGTGATTTTGTGTTTAATTTCTAATGTCATTTTCTTTCATTATGGTAGTCTTTATGCGGCTTTATCTACAGTGACATTTCTACAAAGGTTATTAAAATTTGCATACAAAAAACACTTTGTGATCACAAGCTGCACTAAGATGGCAGCAGAAAGAGCACTAAATCCAAACTGCTGTGTGTACTAAAGACACTATTCATATGCTGCTGCCAACAATGAAAGGTGTTCATATTGTTGAATGTTTCCTCTGCTGCACACAAACGGCTGGTGACGTCACGCCATGCGAAACATCACTCGTTAAGAGTGTCATTTTCTTAAGGTTTGTTTTGCTTGATTTGCAGATTACATGTTATGGGCTTATTAACCAAGATTCCACTACAGTTCAAATTTTCATTATGTTAAGATCTTCTTTGCTTTTTGATATTAATGATAGTGTTCAAACGAGATACACAGATGACACTTCCATTCAGCTGTCTTTATTGTGCATAAAAAAATTGGAAAACTGATTTTTTATTTGAATACATAAGAAAAAAGATTCATTTTCTTAAATTATTCATTGACGCACCATCCTTGCTCATCCACTACTTACGTGTGCCTGTGCCCATCTGGCTCATCAAATGTAGATATCTTGTTTACAGTTATTAGTTCAAACTGCCGCTGTAGTTACTGTGCTGACATCGCTTAAATGCCAGGATGCCAGGAATGAAATCTGTCCTGGAACTTTTGGGGTGGACAGTGCATATAGTGGTGTAGGTTATGCTCCCAGGTATCATCCCCTGCAGCCATTCACGGGGTTTGGCCCTCTTTGTGAGTAATTGACACCCCCCCCCCCCCAAAAAAAAAAAAAAAAAAAAAAAAAAAAACAGAATTTCTTGTGAGATACTAGAGCCTTAAATGTAGTGTCAAGTTACAGAGTGGTACAATAGTGTAGGGATTAAGTTATTTGGTTGGTATGCTGAAGTTGACTTGATCCTGTCATCCCACCTTCTCAATCTTTATTGAAGTGATTGTATCCATTAGTGTTATTGAATTCTTTGTTTGAAACACAATAACTTATTTCTAACTCATCTCACATCAGTTTGATCATCATATTAAGTTATTTGCTTGTTCTCATTTTTTTTATTTTTGTCTATGTGATTTTAATTAATTTTAATTATCTCTTGTAATATTTAAAGGTTTAATATTGATACAACAGTTTAAAAAAAGATGAAATAATCTAGTTGTATTGCTTGTGCAATGGTGTCAAAAATTTAGTTTTCATTACGAGATGTAAGTTTTGTTGGGTGGTAATCATTGTACAAATGTTTGAACATAAATTGTTGTTTCACCCTGGACAAAATAACACAGACAAAGATTTTAATGAAAGAGTGCAGATGTAATGGTGGACAGAAATATGAAATGATTAAAAGAAATTGAAATGAAATAAATACATAAAAATAATTAAAACATCTTTGTCAGTGATTTTAACTTGAAAAATGAGGGAAATAGAAAAGTAAATATGGTGAGTTACAGCAAAGTTTTAGAAATGGAAAAATGAAATGTTTAATTGAAATATAACTTTGATATATAATATAATATAATTTTGATAAGATGAGACTCAAACCCATAACCTGTAACTTAAGAGTCAAGTAACTTTAGTACTGTTATGCTGCAATGCTGTTCTGCAGTTTAAGGCTACTTTAAAGGCTGTAGTAGATGGCAAAAAAATTCTGAAATTATTTTTTGTCAGTTACTCACAAATGACAACTACTGTGAATGGCTACAGAGTGCCTGACACCAGGTATCCTACCCTTCCATCGTATATGTGGTTTGAAAAGTTGATGCCATCCTAAGGGATCACCCCTTATAAGTCTTCAGCTAATTGTGCAAATGTGCACGCGCATGCCCCCCCCCCCCCCCCCCCCCCCTCACACACACAGCACAGTTATCCAAGCTTTCTAAAATGTATTTCCTTCCTCAGAGAGAAAAAAGGAAATGGTAGAAAAAGAGGAGCGGATCACTCACAGGGGAAGCCCCCCCCTCGCACCCCCCACAGATTTAGTGGTAAGATGGTCATTCGAAAACTGAACACAGATCAAGCATGAAAACAGGAAGAAGGTGCACTTGACTGTGGAAAAATAAAATAGAAATGGTGAATGCTCCAAGCTCAACAAATGAAACATCGAGTAGAGTACAAGTGCTGTGATGTTGTGGTTAAGTGGTCATGGTGTGGGACTGCAAAGGGCGAGCCAGGTTGTAAACCCCCTCATGCTATTTATTTATTTTTTTCCACAATTTTATGATATGTCCAACCGGTCATTGAAATGTCTCTTCTTTCTGTAGTCTTGGCAGTTGTCATGCTATATGTTGGTTATAGAATATGTCTTGTGGTAAGAATACATTACCACCACAAGTAAATGTGATGAATATTGAGAACAGGTGAGATACAATGCAGGCATGTCACAGAAAAGAAAGAAACATATAAACCGATGTGAACTATGTTACAACAATGGAACTGAAGAGCCAAAAGTTCCAAAACAGAATACAACTTCAAAAATGTTAAAAATATATGTTTTGACAGTACACAGAGAAACTGTGTGATTGTGAAACTGTTGCATTTATTTGATGCAGCTTATGTGACGAACTATTGTTTTCATCATTTCCTTGGGAGTGATCACATCCACATTCATACGAACACCTAAATCGGGCAAGGAGGCACATCTCACTCACTCACATACAAATTAGATCCTTTCATATGACACACATACTGTCACTAATGCCGTGTATGGCACACCAGACATGTTTTCCGGCAGAGGATTCGGTTGACTTGTAACCTTGTCATCAAATGTTTGCATTTCCCTTACAGAAGCCACTTCCTTTTGACTGTTAATAGAGTAGTTGTGTAGAATCAGCTTTCATTACAGGTCCCTTCCTTATGCCTTGCTGTTTCAAATGGATGTTACACCACAATGCAGACAAAGACTTTACTCAATATCGCACCGTTCACTGTTTCCATTATTATTATTATTATTATTATTATTATTTCCCCCACAGTTTAGTACACCTTCTTCCTGTTTTTATGCTTGATCTGTGTTAAGTTTTTTGATGGGCTGTCCACTGGGGCCTCTTACCACTAAATCTGAGGGAGGTGTGATGGGGAGTTTCCCTTGAAAGCGACCCACCTTTAGTGAGGATAGGAGAGAATCTCAAACTAAGGTCATAATGACTTGCCTCTCATTTTGAAGCTACCCCTGTTTTCTCCCTGCTCATGGAGCTAACAGTTCCAAAAGCTAGGATAGCTTTACTACTTTTATAAATGCACATTGTTAGTACTTTAAATTTAGCTTTTTTAAGGTAAATGCTGGACTGCCTTTCAATCTCCCTGCAATTTTTCAGTGTTCTTGACTGAAGTTTCTTCTAAATACAATGTACTGGAAACATAATTTGTGAGGGGGAAAACTCAAAACTTCTGCAACAAGTGATCACCACTGTAAAAAGGTTGGTGAAAAAGCATTCCAATGGTGTCCATGCAGTAGGTAAGCTTCACTTACAAAAAAAGAACTGCGGGAGGAAATTTTGGTAATTTCCCACTTTCCTCCCACCTTATTTGTTTAAATCCTTTGTTTCCTAATAACGCAATTTTGGTAATAATTCTGCTGAGTGTATGTCACGAGCATCACATAGCTTTCGACATGCAGATTTTTTGAGTGCTGTGATGCATCTCGTGTAGAAAATGGTTAGCCAAAAACTATCCTCTGTCACCATCTGCATATGTGAATATGCAGAACCGTTTTGGATTATGTGAAGGCAGGGAATAGTAGGGTAAATGCCACGCCGCAACTTGCTGATGCAAATCCACGTGATCTCTCCTAATTGTCATCAAGCAAGGGGAAAACAAGCATGTACTTTTTGCAATTGTTAAAATATGGACATAACACAGTAAACAAGTGAGAATAACTTAAAATAATAAAAAACATTAGCTGTAGTCCATGAATGAAGTTTTTTGTAGCACACACAGAAAGTCACCATACAAAGACAGCAAAATCCATAGGTTATAAGAAATTATGGCAGCACTCTCTAGTTGTAGCTGTATCAACTGTAGCAAGGTCTCTTTTCACCATGAAGAGTATAGACCATTTTAAAAGTTAGGATTTTGTATCGGAAAACGCTGCTCTTCGCTTCGACAACCACATCATTATATGAAACTGGCATTGCTTCATGCATTTACCAAGTAAGGAGAAGGAATTTTACACACAAGTTTGTTTCTGAAGTAAAACAGAAAAGGTGCATGAATCATTTAAGTACAAAACAGGCCAAAATTGACTGGGTATTTCACATGAAGGATAAATGCTGTGTCCTGCTTTGTGTGGGGACCAATATCACAAAGGCAGCCTGTACATGGATATGTTTGTGAAGATCACTCAAAAAGAAATAAGAAGTACACACTATTTAAAAAAAATACAACTTTTGTTCTACACCTTTTCTGTTCAGCAATCATAAAAACATTCTTCCCAGTTATATTTAAATTTAATTTAACCTGTTTCTGCAAGCTGCAATCTCATAGCACTCCATTAATCTGACTGCTGCACTTGATGATTTTCTAAAGCAATGTGCTGTTAATACAGTTCCAGTGTTGTGAGAAAGAGTGAGTGTCAAGTACTCGCAAGAGACTGAAGAATGTGTATGGTGATGATGACATTGCAGATTTTTCCATTACTCAACAAACAAATTATATGGTGAAAGTGGGCATGCCAATATTCAGAATCTCCAACACAGCAAGCAGTGCACAGACTTCTGAAAATGGCCGGCATATTCTCAATCTGATTTCGGCTGACAAATGTGTAACAGTGAGCAAGCTATTAATCTGAGTGGGTGTAGGAGTGTGTGCAGAATACTGAGACTTTTTTAAGTTGAAAAGGTTTTGCACCAGGCGGATCTCAAGTATCCTGACAGAAGCAAACATGAATGGCAGTTTGCACTGAACTTTTGGAACAGTATGAGAATTCTGGAGGTGACTTCAGGCCAGAATTGCGATAGGTGATGAAACATGGTTCCACCACTTTGAATCAGAGATGAAAAGTGCAAGTAATAGAAGACATCCTGCCAACTTGCTGAAGAAGAGGAAGAAGAAGAAATTCAAAGATGCTCCTTCAGCTTGCGCCTATGACAAAATCACCACTGATACCACAAAGCTTGGTTGGACAATGTCGGAAAACCCATCCTATAGCACTGACCTGGCATCGTGTGATTACCACCTTTTCGGTAAACTCATGAAATCACTTTGCGGAATGAGATTTGAAGATGACCCGTGTGAAGGCTAACTGAAAACATGCATATCCTGACTACTTCTGTACAATTATACAGGCCTTTGATTCCTGGATGTGTAAGGTAGTTGAAACGGGCAAAGATAATGGAGAAAAATGACATTCTGTCACCCAAAAGTATATCAACAAACCATAAAAATGTCAATGGTATTGAAAATAAATGTAATGTTAAAAAAAATAAATTGTCCATTTCTTTTAGCGTGAACCCCCATTCATTGGACATTGCAGGTGGCTTTGCTAGACATCAATACCGCACGTGGTTACAGCCTGTGCTTGAGGGAGAGGTTGATCCTGAAATGCTCTTTTTTCCAATGAAACATGGATTTGTTAATCAGGGTCCATGACCTCTCAAAACAATCAATGTTGAAGTTCTGAAAATCCTCGTTAGTTATATCAAGTGTAGCTGCATGATGTCAAAACAGGAATGTGATCAGCAGTTGATGCAACAGGAATTATAAGACCATAGTATCTGACAGATATGTGAACAATACACTGTAATCTTTTTTTCAGAGAACTAACAAGTAAAGACAAGACTTAAAAATTATTTCAAGCATGATAATGCAAAAGCAGACACCCTCAATGTTCCTGTGACAGTATTGAGATGCTTTTGATAATACGAACTATCCTTTTAATACTGTCGTAGACCAAAAAAGCATTTTAGGATTAACTTCTCCATCATGCACAGACTGCAACAGACAGGTGTGGTACTGATGTTGAGCACAGCATCTGAATGTCAATGCCCAACAGTCTACTTCGTAAGATTAACAGTGTTTGGTACATTTTATTATTGACAATGTAAAGTATTTTACCTCTTGATGGGTTTATGCTATTTAATGCCATAGGTTTAATGTCACAAGGTAAACTGTTTTAAATTATGTAACATGTCAATACTTGATGATGTACAGAGGATTGAAACTGGTTATGATAAATAATTATTTATTAGCAGCTCTTCATGAAGGAACTATTATGATTCTTTTAATTGTTTTATAAAGTTTCAGTGTGCACAGCTATGTGAGCAGATGTTATTGATACACTAAATGGTGCAACAATTTTTTCAGATTTCTTTCCAATGATGTTCTAAACTTGTTTAATTTATGCCAAACCAAACCCAACATTCCACCTGCTAAGTCCAAGGCACAGCAAGACTATGCAGCAATCGCAACCTGCCTCCCCATTATTGCTTCCCACATAATGCCCCACGTGATCCATATGTGAAACATTTTTGTGTTGTTCTCCATATACATGCCTCTTCCATTTTGGTTACAACTAGTTCACCTAATATCACAGATTATTGCCTCCCTCTAAAGGATTCTATGACAGTGACCTTTAGAAAGGCAAGAAAACCTTGGAGAGCCTTTGATGCTTATAGCATATCCCATGACATGCTGAAGAAGAAAATTTATGAACCCCTAAGCACAGTACATATTAAATATTCATTTTCTAATGATTTTGCAGGCATTATCAGGTTCAGTACCCATCTCAATGATAGGTGACACAAGCAAGCACCAATCTGCAGGCTAATGTCCACAATTCCAGGATTTGGTTGGGTAAATGTTGTGTGTAATGCAAAATTAATTCTGGAGTTACTTTTAACATGATAACCTCTTTCAGGGGAACAGCATTAGTTTTAAGAAATATTAAAATGTGTGTGAATTCCTAAGGGACCAAACTGCTGAGGTCATCGTTCTCTAGACTTCAACTAACTTACTCTAAGAACAACACACACACCCATGCCCCAGGGAGGACTCGAACCTCTGGTAGGCGGGGGAGTGCAATCCACCACATGGCACACCAAACTGTGCGGCTTGTTTTAAGACTGCACTACAATACTAGATTTTAAAACGAAGGAACTTCCTTTTCATTGACAAGGGTACATGGCACTAACAGTTGTCGTGTTAATAAGATATTAGATAGTACCTGGTAAAAATAATGAACACCCACAGACTTACACTTAAGAGGGCTCCGAACAAACTTAATTATGTGTATAGATAGTTCATCCATATGTTTTGATGATTGAGTTTTCAAAATTCAAAATATGACACAGATGGATGTATCTTTTGGCTACAGTAACTTAGAAGCTTAAATTTCTAATACTTCCTAGGAACCGCAGAGAGAGAGAGAGAGAGAGAGAGAGAGAGAGAGAGAGAGATACACCCTTTTTTTATATTCAAAAAAATGGAGCAAATTAATTGGGCTGTGTTCACTTGGCATGAACACATGAAGTATAAGCAGTAAACTGATACTTTAATGTTCATTTGGTCTATTAGTTTCTTGGAGCTGCTTATCACTTTTAAGCATATGTCTGGACTCATTCCACATACTTCAATGTTTTTACTGATAACAGAATGAAAGCTACCAAATGTAATTAAAAAAAGGAGAAATCTTCGAGGGAAAGGTCAATCGCAGTGAAGTGTAAAAATATGTTGTGGGTCCCTGTTAGTTCAAATTCCTGTTCACAATTTGTGCTATGAACTATTGTATATACTCTATTGATGAGTAAAATCATGTCATCTTAAAGCTGTGGTGAAGATATTAGAGTCAACTGAAAGCTGGGATACCACCCGTTGACTTTGACTTGTGATGTTACCTGCATTGTTTTGTGCGACATCATTAAGGAACTCCCTGTTTGAAATGGACCGTTTCTGCAGAGGGCATGTTGGAGTAACAGGTGGCATACTCTAGTGTGGACATTTATGATTCAAAGCTGTTTGTGAGTGATGTTAGCGCTGTTTTTCGGGAGTTTGTTTTTGTTCCCCAGTCAGTGAGTTTTGTCAATGTCATCAGTATTGACTATTGACTTGTTTTCTGTCTTGAAATTATTAGTTCATCTTGTTGTTAATGGTTTGGATTTTTTTTTGCACGCCCTTGCCAAGACCTGTTCATCGCCTGACTTTGGATGGTAAATGTGTTCTTATGTATTTCTCATCTTTATTGCAAGAAGTATAGTTTGTTTCTTTACATTCGCAATTTTCTTTGTGATGTGGGTATTGAAAAGTATGTCGAAGTAGTTTTTCATGGTTTTGTGGTTGCTGTTGATAACTGAAGTTCATATAAGTTGCGATCAAAATGTTACCATTTGAGGGCATTACAGCATACGGTATATGCAGTGTCATGCAACTCTGATGTGGGTATATAAGCAGCAACATGTAAGCAAAGGATTAGTGTAGCATTTGTATCTTTCAGACCTGGGTGCGGTAAATGCAGAAATGTGAACTACGGCAGTATTATTAACAAATGCATCCAACAGGAGTTGTGGTGTTACATTTTTTTCTTAGCTGCTGAAGAACAAGAACTGGCAGACACACACCAGAGAATGAAGAATATTTGTGGGGCAGTATGTTTGTCGAAAGCCGTCATTGTGGAATGTTGTGCCAAGGGGTGCTGCTGCTTCATAATCCAGGTTCCCATATCGTAAATGCTGTAACACAGAGGTTACGCCTACTCATGTGGGAGACACTCGAGCACCTGCCCTATAGTCCTGAACCCTCCCCATGTGATTATCACACCGAACGCCATGAAGGGTCAGTTCCTGTCACATGAGGATGTGCAGTAGGCAGTTACAGACTTCTTCACACAGCAGGACAATGTGTTTTACCAATCGGGTAATTTCAATTTCGTGCATCAGTGGGATAATTGGCTCAATGCTCATGGCTATTTGGCCTGATCGGCATACCGATTCTGGACTATAAGGCCTTCGAACAAAAACTTTTTGATCACCCCTTATACGTAGTAGTTTATACTGGTGGGCATCATGGAGTGGTTTGTAGTAATTTTGGTCTCTTTAGGTTCTGATAATAGATAGTTCTGCTAGTTCTGAATTCTTGGTATCATGGGCTTTGTTCGAGCTATACAGGTAAATCAAAATTGGTGGCACCAGGTTTTTGAGTTGTGCGTGAGATCCTGCTATCACTGTCTTGAGCTATACAGGTCAAACAACACTTGCGGTACTGGCTTTTCAAGCTATATGCAGCACCTGGTATCACTGTCTCAATTTGAGCAAACCCATATAGGTCAAGTGAAATTTGCAGGTTTTGAACTTGTGTGTGGGTCCTGGTATCACTGTTTTAATTGGAGTCAATATGTCAAGTGAAATGTACCAATGGTGTATTTTTTTTGCATATTTTGACTGTGTTGATTGTTGAGGACTTTGTGCATGTCATTTTTAGGTGTGTGTGTGTGTGTGTGTGTGTGTGTGTGTGTGTGTGTGTGTGTGTGTGTGTGTGTGTGTTTTTCCTCCCCCCCCCCCCCTCCCCCTCCTAGAAAGGTGTCGCGCAGTTGTTAATGTTGTACATAGTTGTCCCCAAACAACACCCTTTAGTTCCTGCAGTTGTCATGTTAATTTCATCCACTGTTGAAGTTAAATATTTCGCATATTATTGATGTTAATTGCATATTGATGGCATCACAGTTCAAAACCAATTGGTGGTATCCAAACTTGTGGTAACCCCCCATATTGTACAGTTGATGTAAATATTTAGCGAACAAAATAATGTTCACATTGTGGAGCAAGACTGTGTTCTATTCAATGAGGTCGAGTCAGCTCTGATGAATAAAATAAAACACAAAAGATGTTATGTAGCCATAGTAACATTAGTGTAGTTAGCGATGTAGCTTCAGTCTGCACCAACTAAACTGACTGATGCAAGCTTTGTTCATTATGGAATGATGTGGTGGTGTGCGACAGCCTGGCTACGAGCTGACAAAGCAGTATTGAACACTTTTTAACATTCACAGTACTTTCACCCAAGCAAGAAAACAGTATTTCTTTGCAAAACTGAGGAATGTGATAATAGTACCTGGTAATAGCATAGGCCTACTACATTTTGTTCCACAGCCATAGGAGTTCGTCTACTTGGGCTGCTCAGTTAAAAGCAGCTGTTACTTCAAATAACAGCCATGGTGACCATTACACTAACCTGAAAATGGACATGTGCAAATACAGATACCCTAATGGGAGTTTCCAATCTACACGTCTTCAACCATCTCACATGAAACTGAACAAAGTACTGTAAGGTAGTGGCTCTCAAAACAAGGATTTTATGCACAGGACAATATACAGTTACTGGCAAAGAGAATGAAAAATAGTTTCCTCACTGATGAACTGCAAACATTTATTGCACTGATTACTACCAGCAAAGTAGTTTGAAAAACAAATGCTGAGACCCAAGGCAGTGTAAAATATATTTGGCTGGCGATTATTTTTCCAGTGCCATGGCAAGCTGGAATACTTGAACTGCAATTCTAGGAGGAGATTTCTGCATTATTTGCAATTCATATTTAACACAGACTTGTAATGGTAGAGTCTTATCTTAAATGTTATTGCAACAACTGTCTGCCAGAGCTTGCATAAAGCACTTACAAGATAACATCATAAAAATAAGGGAGAAGAATGTTTTCAATAACACATTCAGCACAAATACAACAGGCAAGTATTTAATCAATAGCATCTTACTGTTTAATTAAGTTTCACAATAACATTTCACAAAGTGTGACCCCTTCACATTTACCTGCATACATTTTAAAATCAACTGAGAAAGCTATAACAATTTATCTGCTAGCCTTTGTCGCTTTCTTTCCTTGTATTCTTGCAGGTCATCAAATCTCCGTTTATGCATGACTGGTTCAACCATTGGTGGTGGTACACTTTTAAACAAATCCCACTTACTGTTAAAATAATTTGAAAGAAACTCCGATTTACAATCAACAGAGTGTCCATTTGGCAAAAATTCTGATGTTTTGTCATTATACATGTACACAGAAACAGGGCGTCTTTCGACAGAAGCAAGGCACCACAACTCTCGATTTTCAGTTAACAAAATATCCCAGGGTTCAACATCAAGAACCAATACATTAAGCAATACTGAATGCACTGCAGTTATATTACCTGAAATACTATATAAAATACAACCACTGAATGTAGCAAGTGTCACAGCTAGTATATTAACACCTTTACTACTCTCCTTGGCTGAAAAAAGTCTTACTGCTAATGGCTCCTTGGAACCACAATTATCATCAGATTCACCATTACTTTCTCGGCAGGATTTCATTTTTACATCACTATCACAATGTATAATGCCTATCTGCTTTCCTTCTAAGTAATCCCAAAATCTGACTGACCCATCTCCTGAACCTGAAATCAGGATGTTCCCGTCACCCGGAAAAAATTCTATCCTGGATACAAATTCCTCATGTCCCAAACAGTAGGACTGAATGTTATATGCATTTGGGAATCTCGATACTCTTATCTTTTCATCTCTGTCACACGTAACTATAAAATTTTCACACGAAGATATAATCACATCTAATAACATTGAGAGATGTCCCAGTAATAATTGGCCGTTTTCTGTGTTGTTCTGTACAGAAAACAAATACGCGTCTCCTGTTTTGTCTGCAACCACAATACCTTGAGAAGTTGGCGTAAATTTTACACTACTTGCTGCTCGGTTCAGTATTCTTACTGACGATAAAGTCCACGACACAGTTTGCCACTGGTACAGTCTTTTGTCATTTGTGCAGGCAGCAAACCAAGTACCACAATCTGAAAGCGATGCGCAAGTGATGCGCCTTACTTTGGTCTCTTCTTCATTTTCATGGCTCTCGTGAGACACATGTTGAACACTTTCATTTAATTCTGCAACGTCAATAGTTTTAACTTCATCACAATTTTTAGACGTCAGTACTGTAGAATCAACTGTTACAACCGTGCATGTTTGGTTCATATGCAACGAGGGCGACATTATCCTTACGATTCAGATTCTTGAATGGCGTAAAATTACCTCATTTTCAGAACTTAATAATTTTATATTAGCAACACAACCCTTAACAGAATTAAAAAGTTCAAATGTAACAAGTTATGCACTTCACAATCTTGCTCTGTTTACCATTCTTACACACGTGACTACGTAAACAACCGCACCAAAGTTGTTAGTTGAGATTGGTGATAAACGTAATATCGAACGGTATTGTGAAAATATTTACGTATAACGTCATACGTACATGGATAGTAATTTTGATTAATTAGGGCACTATATATTATTTGATATAATAATATCAAGATCGTGGGAAGCAATTACTGTTCACATTTTTTTATTTCAGATTCACGCAAATGTGTACTGTCATTATTTTCTTTTCTGCACCTGCTACGGTCATTAATAGGAATGTACGTATACAAAAACGTGATAATCGTTTTCTGGATTGTAATTGACTGCTTACTTTACTATTGATTCTCCCTCTAACTGAGTGCTTTTAGAGTCTTTTAAAAATTATGTTTTATTATCACTAAAGAAAAGTAATACTGCATAGTAAAATATTTACTCTTCTATAATTTGGCAGTATCGGAAGTCAGCAAGGTGCTTCTGAAAAAAGACAAACCAAGAGTATTATAGCTTTCCCCAAAACTTCTTTGAAATTAAGTCGATTTTGTACATTTGTGTTCAAGAGACATGTTTGTGTAACGCGTAAGTACTTCTTTGTGTTTAAGTGAAGAAGTTGTACGGAATAGCGACGTTTCTGAAAGTAAGACAGCGGTGTGTCGGTAGTGAATGATTTTACGTTATCTTCTCATTGTTCTGCTGGTTGGATACCGGGGAAATTAACCAATCAAACAGAAGAAAGGAATTTAAGGCAAAATGGACCTGGCAGGACAGACGCGAAGAAGGGCGTGATAAATGTGTTTTCAGATGGCGTGTGGTTAAAGAGCTATAGAGTCGCCAATTCGTTTTCTGGGGAAAAGCAGCTGTTTTCTTGTTTCAAACGACTCGCAGATGTTTTGATGCCGTGAATTCTTCTGGAGTATTTATAAAGCCGATCAGATATGAGGTAAGTTAAAAAAACCTCATTAGTGACAGTTATGATAAGGACAGTATTTCATTGTGAAAGTGATCAGCAGTTAGCATCGCTTACAAGTAGTATATTTATATGTACTAGGAAGGATTGAACCTTACTGTTAGTGTTTTTGGTGAGGTAGATTGTGTCGGCTTGTGTCAGTTCATACTGTGTTACAGGAATGTAAACTTTTAATTCTGACATGTCTTGCCGCGTCTCATCGCTCTTCTACATTACAGGCTTATACTGCGTGTTGTAATACAGCACAAAAATGTGACAAGAATGTATAGAGCTGTAGCGGGGCTAATGTGCATAGTGACATCGTTGTACGTTTGCAAGCTTGTGCTTGTAATTGATTTGTAATTTACAATGTTGATTCACATGGCAGGTCTTCATAGTTTGAGTTCCAAATTCACTATTAAATTGGTATTTCGTAATTTTATCTAAAACTTCGCACAAACCGATTCGTGTCATTGGATATGCTACGTATTATTTAGTGAATGGGACGAAAAAGCAGCATGAACTTGCAATACACAATACTTGTATTTATGTTCGAGTTGCAGAAATGAAATAGTTTTTCACCGATCTCTCTTCCGTTTCTGACTTTTTTTCCTGTATTACGTACGTATTTTCGTATGATCATGATTGCGGAACGTAAGAGATCAGGTGTATACTTAATGTACTGGCGACACTTTAAATGATTACACATATTTTAAAGTATTGCAAGTTAATTTTATCACAACATCAGATTCCAGCCAGAGTAACTCATCCTGCATTGTACTGTTAGACAGTAAAAGCATTATAATATATTTTACCAATCACATAAGGTTTTTTTTTTTGTATATAATGGTGGTGAGGAGATTTCTAGAACTGTGAAGTAATAAATGTTGTTCCAAGTTGTACTATTCATTGAAATTTTCAGTTATCCAGATAAGTTATCTTAAATGTACAACAGATACATTTGATTTTGGGACATGTTATTTCCAACCGTAAAAGTTTTACAGAAAAACTTCTGTGCAGTTAACATATTGAAAGATATGTGGTGTGACATTGAAGCTTTGAATTATGACATTGCATGTACTGGGTTGTATTTTGTCACCCATGAAAGGGAATGAGAGGGAAAAGCCCAGATATGGGTTCTGTGTGGCTTAGAAATCTGTTATGTACATAAAATACATTGCAATACACATTTGCTTTAGCTGTATGGAAAAAGTACTCTGCTTACAGTGCTGTTAGGTGTCACAGAATTCATGTAATGTCAGTGAGTGACTTGTATGAACTGTTGTGATTTGTGTCTTATAATTTATCTTTACAGTTGTCACCAGTGGCCATTTCAAGGTTTAACAAGCTTCCTTTCACTTCACTTAAATTGGATATATAATATAAACTGTCTGTATTAAACTATTGCATTCTATCAAGGATTTAGAGGAAACACATTTCGTTCAACAAAGAGGATCTTTTAAGGATTGGGGGGAAGCCACACACATACACATATTGCTGTGAGTGACCAAGCAATGGAAAATCCAGAGATAAATAACAGCAATATTATGAAAAGTATAGATTTTAGATTGCTACACACTACATAGAGAAGATGTTGAATGACAGACAGGCACAACAAAAAGACTGCTAAACAAGTAAGCTTTCAGCCAAAAGCCTTTTTCTGAATTTGTTGTATGTTGTCTAATTCAGGAGGTCTTTTTGGCCAAAAGCTTACTTGTTTGGCAGTGTTATTTCTTGTGAGTGTCTGTGACTCAACATCTCTGCCATATGGTGAATAGCAATCTATGCTTTAAATAATACTGTAAGGAAACAGAAATATTACCCTTATGTAGTGTTACAGTTCATTAGTTATGAGAGCAGTACAGCATTTAATCAGTGGTAATGGAAAGTACCAGCTTAACACGTATTGTTTCTGTAACACACTATTTATATATTTTTTGCTTTATTTGCAATTTTTGCCATTAACTGTGGCACTTGATCCATGTAGTCATAATTATGGTCAAAACAAGCTCTTTTAATGAATCAGATTTCCCTGATAAACTACAGTATTTCCCTAATCGGTGGTCATTTCACTGATGAAGTATTTGTAATATGTTGGTCCAATGCATGAGAGAATTCTCTCTGTCTAGTAGACCTATTTACAGTGAAAATTACCATGTCCAAGAGAACAATCTGAAGTCTCTCTGCCTTATTGCTTGCAATAAATCTGCTTTCAGAGTTGATCTTATGTGGTGCCTACTTTGTAGTGTTTTGCTGTTTATTGCCAGTCACATACTTACACTTTTTGTTGAACATTATCTCGCCTTAGGCCAAAAGGCAAATAAGTGAAAAAGAAACAAAATTGTCTGTCTGTTGGAACTAAAGCACTTGCATCATCTCTTAAACTTTTGTTATTGCGGGAAATATGATAAGTTTGGGAGTATAATGTTTTTGTCTGAATAGTTGACACAAACTGTGAGGAAAGGCTTGTGTACATAGGGAGCCAGTAGTTTGCTCCTAGAATTTTAAAGAGCTGCTCTACAGCGCCTACTCAGAGTAATGATAAACTGACGAAAATTACTTGAGAATGCCTCTGAAAATGGCACCACACGCATTAACAGCTGCACTGTCACCAACCGCCATGTATGCCCCTGATCCTGCGCCTATTCTCGTAATTGTCTTTTTTTTGCTAAGAGAGATGGCTATCTCATAAACGACAGTATCGTCTCCGAATTCTTAGAGCCATCGACATTACTGACTTGCTAATTTGTGTATACAGGAACAGCACTCGAATTTGTTAAATTTTCGTGAGGCACGCCCAATGGTACCTTTGCATTCTGCAGTGTGTCTTTGTACAGGACAAAATGAGTTTAAACCGACAGAAAGTCTCAATCCAGTAATACATTGTTTCATAATTCTCCTTTGTTTTAGTTCGCTACTAGTGGAAAACAATAGAGCGATCCTTCTTTCAAATCTTAGGTAATTGCATAGTAGAGGTATAAGTCTAAACAAACAAACAATCACCGCTTTGTTTCTTCATTTTCATATGAAGTGGATAACAGAAAAGAGTGCTCGCATACTGCAGTACTTGCAGCTGACAAATTTTTTGAACATTAAGTTTGTACGCATGTGAACTGTTGCTATATTCCTCACGAATATCGTATTGTTGGTACTTATCTCTACGCAGTACGCCGTCTTTCGTTTGAATCATGTTACATCGCTGTGGTAGTCATTAAGTATGTTCTAAAGGTCATCGAATCACGAAAATATCAATTGCTGATTATGGTGACGATGATATACACTATGGCGTTCTTCCACACAAATTATGGATGACAATGTTATTCACTAACGGCTGATATGTTGTGTAGGTACGAAGTAGGAGTCAACGTATGAATCACGCCCTAGGATTTAGCGATGTGCTGGAAAGTGACAGGTTAGATAATGCTATAAATGAAAACTTTTTTTAATAATTGTTGCAGCAGTTCAGATGCGACTAGCTTGCGGTTCTTCTTTGCTCCCACATGCTTAATGATGTTGCACGCACATTGGAATAGATAATTCATGTATATTCTTAGCTACTGCCTTTTTACTATCTAAATTGTTGTTATGAGCACGTTTTTATACTTCAGGATTATTGATTTATATTTTCGTTGGATCCGGTAAAATGTGTTGTTGAAGTCAGCCTCTTACAAGGATACTGTGTAAGTTGTATTAGAATATCACTTGCGAACTGAATTCGGCATTCGGATTATGAATGGTGCGTACAATGATCTGCAACTATGCATTATATTATGTATTCTAGTTCTTGTATAGTACTGTATTACTTCTTGTATAGTAATGTATAAATAATAATTGTATAGTATGTGTTACACAGCACCATTTAATGTTCCTTTTAATTAGGTGCTAAACAGTTTCTTAGGGGAAAAAACTACTTTTGTAATGCACTGCCCTCTGTCACGTAGATTCTATTTTATTTGCGAAAGTACTGATGGGTTGCTTAGTGGACATCTTTTTTCCCTTTTTACTCTTACACTGCACCTGTTTTTTCAAGCAATAAGTTGTATGTATTTTATTCACTATGGGCGTATAATTGCGAAAGCATTGAACGGGCAGTAAAAATGCAGCGTTTATAATTTTCATCGAGTTATGACTTGACTGGTCGTTGAATGGATGCATACAATTTATGAATTATTTTTAAGATTTTTTAAAATGTAACACACTTAAGTTCCATAAGCGATGTTGGGTAGCATTCATGCACTGTTTCCTGGACACTAAAAGCAACTACATGGACCCTATATTTTTGAAGCCACCATATGCTTAGATAGACTGTAAAACATTCGGAAGTTAATTCATTCAGAACAAAAACTAGCAGTGTGAATTTGAGCATAATTACCTTGACACATTATCGTAAAATGGACTTTTGCTGTTGAAATTACCTCAGTCATCATCAATTTTTTGCGTGGATAGCCGGCCGTTGTGGTCGAGCGGTTCTAGGCGCTTCAGTCAGGAGCCGCGCGACCGCTACGATTGCAGGTTCGAATCCTGCCTCGGGCATGGATGTGTGTGATGTCCTTAGGTTAGGTAGATTTAAGCAGTTCTAAATTCTAGGGGACTGATGACCTCAGATGTTAAGTCCCATAGTGCTCAGCCATAAAATTGCAGGCTTGCTTGTAACTGGCAATCAGGCATCGAGTTTTTTTGGTAGCATGGTGAGCAGCGATTCATAAGGTCCACATTGTATCGTTGATTCAAACTCATCGCGCCATATCATCTTTGGTGATCGTCAGAAGGTTGTAAATTACCAGTCTTTATACCGATTTTCGTTTTGTGTGACTTGGGTTGCAGTCTTTCTGGCAGTGGTTTTAATTTCCGGACGATAGCACTCACGGAGGATTGGTTTTTCTATATATTATTTTTCGCTAGTTCAATAAATCTATTGTGCCTCCTAGCATGGTGCAAGCCTTTCGATTTGACGCCGTTGGATGGATCGCTTGTCAGTTACGACGCTTATTTGATCATATGAGCGAGTGGTGCTCGTTCGAGATCTTACTACTTGATTTGTCACGAATTATATATAACGCTACCCCCCATCGCTTGCCCCCCTTTCTTCACCAAATATTGTGTTCGGCAGTTCGATTATATTTCTTGTCGCAAGCTGTAAGTGAGCCTCAAAATAAACACGCACCAGTAGTTGTAAATAAGCAGTAAAGAGGTCACCAATTTTGTCTTGGCAACGTCAGTTGACACTGAACAGATAACATTTCACCTATCACCACACACACACACACACACACACACACACACACACACACACACACACACACACACACACACACACACATACACAGTTCATTGCAACCACAAAAAAGAGTAGCAGCACCGAAATCATTTTAACCACTCAATATGTAAGTTCAGAACCATTGGATCCAAATGGAAATGAGGGCCATTCAGATTGAGGTTTTCTGTGGGATTAAGGCAAAAGATTTATTTACTATCAAAAACAGTCTTGATCACGATTTATTTATCAAGGTGACCGGTTTCGACCACTACTGTGGTCGTCTTTAAACCATTGAGTAGGAACCTCTTTCTGTTTGAGTGATTCTCCAACTACCACTAGCACTACTCAATGGTCTGAAGATGACCACAGTAGTCGTCGAAACCGGTCACCTTGATAAATAAATCGTGATCAAGACTGTTTTTGATAGCAAATATTTGTAAGACATTGGTCACGCCTTTCCCGTAATGTATTAAAAAGTAAGGCAAAAAAGGAAAGGATCTGGTCGAATTTGCTCATTATCGTTAAATGATCACGTTGTCGACGGGATGAAACGCAGTTTTTTGTGTTTTAATATGTATTCAGAAACAGGTTTTCATTATTTTTATAACTGTTTGTTTAAAACTAATTTTAAAGCTGTCAGGAAAGCTGTTGGTGTTAACGGCACGCTAATACGCCGGTGTTAGAGTCTACATATTTGTAGGGCAGAACATCACGGACCAGAGTTTCGCCTTTCACACGCAAGTTCTCTAGCTACACTTAAGAAACTGTGCCGTGATCTACTAGAATTCCAAATTACTGGTGTTACGCAAAAATTCTGTTGCGCCATTTGTGATAGAAGTCTTTGCAGCTCCAACTTTTGTCATCTGACTTTACGGCCTGTTGAACATCTATACGCCTCCCGTTGTGAAAATTCTGCTAATATAGTTCTTACCATATTAACCGAGAAGTTACGATCCAGTAAAAACTTTATTACTGTTGTGGAGTGCGCGCTACTTGTTTTCTATTACTGACCATTTGCTTCCCCTTTCAGTGATTTTCATCAGGCTGATGCATTTTTTTTAATGACACTATACAAAATTTGTTATATCTAGGTTTAAAATCCACGAAAGTCAAAGAACGAGTAAAATCAATGAGTGAATTTTTTTCTTGTTGTTCGCGGCATAAATCCACAAGTACAGAGCGAGTTTTAAATTTGTGCCACTTTCACGTTTGTGAGCACGCCTAGCGTCTATACAGTGACGTGCAACGTGAACAACCATTCATTCTGTTTATGCTTCCATAAATGATAGGCACACAGTTGTTAACCATGAACGTGCAGCACACTTGCGTCTGTATGTAGACTGCATGTTCATCTTTGTGAACACGCGGTTTGTGTAAGCCTTTCTGATTGCCAAATAACGTGATATCGTCATTAACCTCCTCGAGGAATATCTTGGCTGACAGTGCCTTCTTCGTTAGAGCATAAATAATATGAAGTGTTGAGGTACCGAGCTGAAATTTTCTTTTTACTGCGGACATCGAAAACTACTAATGCGATCTGTTTGTCATGCAGTGTTCACAGATCGACTCCGACAGTGTCACTGGCTGTAATACCTGTATGTTTACTGTCGCGAAGTCACCTATATCTGACAGCACATGCGTCATCTACTCGGTTAGAACTCTCTCGTCGCAGATGGCAGATGTTTTGATTATCAGACACCATCCACGGCCCACAGTGTGTATTTGTAAGTAGCTGGTACACAAACGTTTTTTGTCAACCCCATTCAAAGCAGGCAGATGTTCTAGCGTTTATTTTTGCTCCGCTCATCTGCCAGTTGTTTACGTCGACAATGACTGCCGATTTGCAAACGAGTCCCAAGTTGTGTTATCCCAGAAGTCGCGTCCGTCACGAAGTCCAGTTGAAATATTTTTATTCTTAGATAAACGGTTGTGGACACTTGTTTTCTGTACGTGTTGCGTGCTTTGCATCGTTTCGTGTAATGTTAAACATTTCTTAGATACGGATTACACTGTAAAAGATCTTTGTCAAATATATTTTATGCAATTTATGGCGTGGTCCTAGCAGTTATAAACGTTTTGTCGGTTTTTTACTGTCTAATGAGGGCCTTACCATGTTAAAACTATTCCCTGTGTACGAAATTAATGAATAACACTCGGAACTGCTCCCGTTTCAGCTCCATGACTTTTATTTACTTGTAATCTGTATTGGTGTTCCATTTTATCCGAAAAGCCAATAATGTTACTGTCCTTGGTGTAAAGTCTGAAACCTCAAACTTACTAGTTGATCCATCTAGAACTGTTTCACTTCAGTACTTAGTTGGTTGCCGAATTGAGTCACTTATGAACACAATTATAATATCGGTTAACTAACCTTTCGAGTTAAGCAAGAAATATCCTTACCGATACTGTCGCGTAATTCGAAGGATTTAGTCAACCATGCGTTTGCTAAGGGAAATACGGGGAACTTCAAAACATAACTTATATCTGTTGTCCCACGCTAAGACAATTTCGTAACAAGAGTGACATTGTCAGAAAAAACTACTTGTTCTGGGTTTCCTGCAGTTGTGTTACTGGTAACACAGGTGCATCACCGTGTGGGAGCGAAATTTTACGACCACTGGACATGTACCCCACAGTTGAAGTATGTGAGATAGTAAAATTCTTGTGCGCAAAACGTCTGAATTGCATACACATATGTACTTTGAAATTCTGGGGTTATATGGACCAGATATAGTGTCACGTCCAGCCGCAGTGATATGGTGTCAACAGTTCTATCAATGCCGCACAGACGTGAGTTGCTGCTGATCGGACAGGAAGAAAAACGACAACGTCCCCGGGATCGAGGAAATGATTCGCAATTTTTCGACGTTCTAAAAGTTGTTCTCGAGTGGTTCTGTTAGAACGTTCCGACCGTTTTTTGCAGACTTTGCAGACATTGTTGAAAAATGTCGGATATCTGTGTTACTTTGTAATGTAGTACACGATTCAATAAAAGTTACTTGGGCTGCCATAATAACGTGTAACTTACTTTGAAAAAATTCTAATGATATTTTAAGATATAATAATAAAATAACAGATTGAACTAGGGAACATATTCTGCCACCATTCTATTCAATGTAATAGTGATTCTCGCTGTTGCGACTGGGCGATTTATTTGATACACAGTGAATACGCCTTCTAATTTACGTTAATGTACTTCCAGACCTCCACTAAAGTTTTTAGTAATTAATTACCGCTCAGTTTTGCATTCGGATGTCTAATATTCGTTTTTTAATGAACGATCTTACTCTGGTGGACTCCTTTTTCGTTGTGCTATTTTCAGCTTGCAAGTTATCATTGGCCGTCTAAGCGCTCTTCAACAATATTATTTGTCCATTTTAATTTCAGTAGGCGAAAAATACTAGGTGTTATTTCATTGTATCCGCAGTGGACAAACTTTCTTCAGACAACTTTTCTGTTTTGAAAACTGCCTGACAGAGGGCGATAATTTTTCTTTATAACACACGAATACACGTTTCGAAAACTGACACGCACTGACTGAAATTTTATGACTTGCATCTGCTCATATATTTCACTCAACACACTTCGGAATTGCGAAATCACACTCACACAATAGGTTTTCAATAGCTGATAGTAGCACTACTTCTTCCCCGTTGCTAAAAGCAGTTATCTTTAATTGTTCCCGCAGCGTTTTTATTTTTAACTCCGCACTGATTTACGCTTTAAAGAATACAATTCTTCTGACTTCTCTCATCCACTTAATCAGACAGTTATGTCTTTCAGTTCCACTATTCTATTATTTCCGAAGTCCACACCAAAACAGAAGATACCAATGTCACTGCTCTCCATTTTAACACACATTTTCGGCTCTCCCACTAACCTCTCGCACACCAACTCTCTCTCTCTCTCTCTCTCTCTCTCTCTCTCTCTCTCTCTCTCTCTCTCCCTCCACGTTGTTCATCCCAGACATTAGAAGAATTAATTTTATTTTGATGTAAACGCGCAACCGTTTTTGAAATATGCGTGGGCTGTCAGGTTACATCTTATTTTCGAAACATTCGGATAATGTGGACGGAGTGACTTATTGTGCAGAGAAGAAGCAGAATTATTAGACCGAGCATTAGGTCTCTGAGGAGTTTATAGATACTGCGATAAGGAATAGCACAGTAGGCAGTTCGATTGAAGAGGAATGACATCTCTAAAAAGGGCAACCACATAGTTTGGAAAGAAAACACAGATACAAAGGAGATAATTGCGAAGAAACCAGGGGAAAAAAAAGTTTCAGTTAACCGATGAAAGAATGAAGTACAAAACTATCCTGGGAAAATCAGGAATATAGAAATAAGTCAGTTAGCAATGGAATAAATACGAAGTGCAGGGAAGGTAAGTCGAAATGTCTGCGTGAAAAATGTGAAGCAATCTAAAAAGAAGTGATTGTCGGAGGGTCTGATTCGGCGTATACATAAGTCAAAACAATCTTCTGTGAAATTCAAAGCAAGGTTGGCAACATTAAGAGTGAATTTGGAATTCGAATGTTGAATGTAAATGCGAGAGCGGATAGATGGAAAGAGTACATTGAAGGCTTCAGTGAGGGGGAAGACTTGTCAGATGACATGATAGAACAAGAAACAGAAGTCGATAGAGAAGAGATAGATCATCCAGTATTAGAATCAGAATTTAAAAGAGCTTTGGAAGACTTAAGATCGAATCAGCCAGGAAGGTTCGATAAAATTTCGTCAGAATTTCTAAAATCATTGGGGAATTGGCGATAGAATGACTTATTTATGTTGATGTGTAGAACTTATGAGTCTGGCGATATACCATCTAACTTCCAGAATAATACCATCCATACAACTCCGGAAGTTGCAAGAACCGATTAAGTGCGAGAATTATCGCACAATCACCTTAATGCAGCCAAATTTCTGACAAGAATATATACAGAAGAATAGGAAAGAAAATTGGAGATCTGTTGGATGACGATCATTTTGAATTTAGGAAAGGTAAAGGCACCAGAGCGGCAAGGATTTGTCGGCTTGGAAAAAGCGTTCGATAATGTGAAATGGTGTTCGAAATTCCGAGAAAAATAGGGGTAAGCTATACGGGGAGACGGGTAATATACGATATGTACCAGAGCCAGAGCGGAACAATAATAGGGGAAGATCAAGAACAACGTGGTCGGATTAGAAATAGTGTAACATAGAAATGTAGCCTTTCGTCCCTACTGTTCAACCTATACATCGAAGAAGGAATGACTGAAATAAAAAAAAAAAAAAAAAATTGGTTCAATAGTGGGGTTAAACTTAAAGGTGAGAGGATATCATTGATGAGATTCGTTTGTGACATTGCCATTCCTAGCGAAAGTGAAGTATTACGGGACCAGCTGAAGGGAATGAACAGCTTAATGAGCACAAAATATGGATTGAGAGTAAACGGAAGAAAGATAAAAGTAAAAGCAGCAGAAATGAGATCAGCGAGAAACTCAACATCGGGATTGGTGATCACGAAGTAGACTAGGTTAAATAATTTTGCTACCTACGCAGCAAAATAAATCAAGATGGACGGAGCAAGAGGACGTAGAAAGCAGGCTAGCACTGACAAAATGATCAAGAGATGTCTATTAGTATCAAACATAGGCCTTAATCTGAGGAAGAAATATTTGAGAATGTGTGTTTGGAGTGAAATATCAACTGTGGGAAAACTGGAAAGGAAGAGAATCGGAGCACTTGAGATGTGATGCTAGAGTAGAATGTTGAAAATTAGGTGGACTGATAAGTTAAGGAATTGGGATGTTCTTTGGAGAATCGGTGGGGAAAGCAATACGTGGAAAACATTGACAGGAAGGGACAGTGTGGTTGGTACATCTGTTAAGACCTCAGGGAATAACTATCGTTATACTGGAGGCTAAAAACTGTAGAGGAAGGCAGAGATTTGAATACATCTAGCAAATAATTAAGGTTGTAGATTGCAAGTGCTACTCATTGTTTATATTCATCTGTATAACTGTTTTTACAACCGGAAGCGCCTGTAGGACAATAGTTTGTAGCAAAATCAAAAAGAAGACACCACAGTTTTATCGTTTTCAGGTTACTTAAGGATCCTGGGAGTTGTGAAGTGCTACATTGCAGAACTTTATTCAAGATTTCTTGTAACCTATAGATATTTACTGCGTTTTCTTTTAAGAACAAAAAATTGCTATTTATCTACCGAACAACGTGAAGTTTTCTTGACTCCATATCCAGTTAAATTACTGATCGTTGCACGTAAGAAACTTGTCTGGTATGCAATACCTGCGTTATTTATCTTACCAAGTAACCCAGCAAAACTGTAGTCGACGCAAAATTCACACAGTCGTGATAATAAATCAGCCGAAATATAATTCCTTCCCAACACAGAAGAAGAAAATTCTAAAATTGTTGCTACATCTAGACACAAACGGCACATATATTCAACGCATTCATTTCAAAATTAACTACATTCACAAAAATACTCAAGTATTAGAAAGTAGAGTGAATTGTAAGAAAGTGCGGATAATGAGAGTCCATGCCAAACGGCCGCATGTCACAAAAGTGCGCTCATAATGAGAACAGACAACAGGGGCATATGCTTCTCGTACATGAAATGTGTTTATATCTTCTTGCTTTCAGCGGAGTAAGCTGCAATTATACAGGTATTCGAAAATATTTCTTCACGAGTTAGTTGGAACTTAACGCCATTAAGTCAGTGAGACTCGGCTATTTTTACATTTATTTAACGGTCATTCACGCATCTTGATGTTTTACTAATGCTTGGAATGCAAAAATATAATTATTTCGTTAACTGAGCAGAAAAAAATTATTAAAACCAACATTAATCTTGCGGCTGCTTTCTCACCGCCTGGGGCGCTAGTGTTGTCAGACGGTAACAATTTTCCCAGCAGTGAGGGTAGCGATTGTATGTGTTAGACTGTATCATTAACATTTATATTTATATTTTAGATTGATTACAAACTTATCGATTATTCATACATAGAATTATGTGAACTTCGTTACAGCCTACACAGAGTGAGTTCTTTGCAGCATGGGCATCCGTAAGATGTAAAAATAAAGTTTGTCAGTTAATAGTAACCAAAAAAGAAAAATCTACTGGGCAGCTAAAACTGGGAACTTCCGTAAGGTCTTACAGTGAAACTTACGGCGAAAAGCGTCAGTCAAGTAGCTGGTCTAGATTGCAGTGAGGTCAGGTTTCACTTGCTTTGAGACATTACAGGCCAGTGTCGTGGCAACTGCGTTGATCCAGCAATCTTGGTATTAACATTTAGTCCTGTTGCGAAAAGTTTCATTGTAAAGAGTGAAAAACATCCAGCCACTGCCCTACTAATTTCAGAACTTATTGAGTGCTCTAAAAGTTTTTTTTTTTCAGTTGTTAGACACAACTATACGTAACCATCTCTCGGAAGATTTAAATAGTGTTGCCGTTACGCCCAATGAAATGGGGTTATATGAAAGGTAAATGGTATTTTGCATAGCGAAGTTGCTGCTCATTGGTGTCACTGTTGCAATCTTCAGTCCGAAGATTAGTTTGGTGCAGTTTTCCATCCTGCTCTATCCTCTGCAAACCTCTTCGTCACCGAATTAACTACTCCAACTTACATCATTTTGAATTTGATTATTGTATTAATCTCTTGGTGTCCCTTTGCAAGTTTTACCCCCCCCCCCCCCTCCCCCCCACACACACACACACAGTTCCGTGTGGTGACCCCTTGATGTCTCTGAATGTGCCCTGTCAACCGATCCCTTTCTCTTGTCGGGTTCTGTGTCAGAAATTTCTTTCCACCTCATTAGTTACATGGTCTACACATCTAATAATCAGTATTCTTCTGTAGCACCACGTTTCTGTTCTTGTCTAAAGTGCATATTGTCCATGTTTCACCACCATATAAGGCTACATCCCATACCAATATTTTCATGAAAGACTTCCCAGCACTCAAATCTGTATTGAATGTTAACAAGTTTTTCTTTAGAAACACTTTTCTTTCCATTGACAGTCTACATTTTATATCTCTACTTCTGCCATCATCAGTTATTTTGCTGCCCAAATAACAAACATCATCTACTACTATATGTGTCTTGTTTCCTAATCTAATTCCCTAAGCATCACTTGATCTGATCAGACTACATTACGTTTTCTAGTTCTACTTTTATTGATGTTCATATTATATCCTCCTTCCAAGACACTGTCCATTCCATTCAACTGCTCTTCGAAGTCCTTTGCTGTCTGACAGAATTATAATGTCATTGGCAAACATCAAAGTTTTTATTTTTTTCTCTGTGAACTTGAATTACAACTTCAGATTTTCTTTAGTTTCGTTTTCTGCTTGCTCAATGCGCAGCTTGAATAACGTTGGGGACATGCTACAACTGTCTCATTCCCTTCTCAATCACTGCTTCCTTTTTAATGCTCTTCAACTCTTATAACTGTCATCTGGTTTCTGTACAGGTTGTGAATATCCCTTCGCTCCCTGATTTAATAGCATTTCAGAGTGAAAAAGATCTAACTAATATGTTGGCAGGCTGAAAAATTAGTTTAAAAAAGCACAAAGAGTGATAGTGAATACATGTTGACGTCGAACGAAGACAATCCCCAGAAAACTAGGAAACTTGAACATGGCTACAGTGAATCAGAAGATGAGATCTAATGTCTTAAGTGGTCAGTTAAGGAGTTGTGTGGTTGGAGTAGTAGGTGGTTGCCGACAGAGAAGGAAATAGAGTTCTACACTGACAATGGAAGCAAAGAGACTCCGCTGGACCAGTAGGCACAAAACGTGAACACACTTGACGAGCAGGCAAAACTATCTACAATCTGTAAATAGGTATGAAAAATTAGGCCGTAAAATATAATCTTATGACCGAGACTTTAATTATGTATTTACGTTACAAAAATCTCTTTAAAGTTTTATGCAAACTTTTTCTGCTATTAATTTTTATTTATTTATTTTTTTCAAATTTAGTAGTCGGGGTTGCAACATCTAGGTATGCTTCAGCGACGAATACATTTCTACAGTGAAGAAACAAGGGAACCAGTATATCCATTGAAGGTTATGAGAAACATTCGCAGTGGAGTATGCACAGCATTCTCAGAAGTAACTTTGTTCCGTACTGGTGTGTAGCTTCAACTCATTGCAGGACTGTGGATGCGCATTGCTAAGGAACAGTCGAGCAAGATCCATATACACAAGAAGGTTCGAAACCATTGTAAAGGCAGAGGTGCCTAAAGAGCATCAGAAAGAAATGCAGCTGAAAGTATCAAACCACTGAGAACATGAGGGAACTGGTCAAACAGAAAAAAAATTGCTGTACCAAACAATAGTCGTAACTAAACTGCATAAACTTTGTCGTCGTGTTGGCTTGGTGTTGGTGGGGAGGGGGGGGGGGGGGGCACGTCAAGTAATATGTTTTGACGCTGACGTTAGAGGGTGGGACGCTGGTATAGACTGCCTAGTTCTAAAGATAACCCATTTTTAGAGTGCCTTTTCCGATTTTGTGTTATTAAAATCTCATATTTTTTATTTTGTTTTCGTGACAGTTTTCAAAGATTCCCGAAGGACTTGGACGTTTTTCATATGAGTATTTTGTTTTCGATAACCTTTGGTACATAGAAAGAAAACTAAAAGGCATTGAATAAGGTAAAGAGGTTCTATGTATTGTGTTCTAAATATGGTTATATCCATATATTTTCCTGGGCACTTTAATGTCGACGTTTCGCGACGGTTGGATGACATTTGTTTCACTTCTCAGTAGTGTGGGAAATTTTGTCTGCTAAACCTTTGTCAAAAACATCCGTTATGAAATTTGACTTGGCCAACTGTGCTAGTTCCGTAATTCTGGCAATATACTCCCCTTTTAGTGTCGCCGATAGTGTTCATAACCTCAGTTTCACAGTTCGGTATTAGTGTTACGTTCTCGTTCCGATTCGTGTGAACACACCTTCATTTCACAATAACACTACCTCCCGTTCTGCTGTAGTTTCTTGTGAACCGACTTTAAATTTGTCAGTTTCTTATAAAGTACTTAATGCTTTAATACATCCTCTTGTACGTGTATTTGTAATCTATCTTTTGCATAAAAAATATTTGCAGTAAATTGAATACATTAGCACTACAGCAAACAGCTCTGACTTGCCTAATTGCCTACTGCCTAGATTTCACATCTTGAACGGTTTCTGAAATACTTGTCGTGTCGGCTTTATGTGGGACACCCTGCCTATCTCGAAAGAAACCAGCCGTGGCTTGTATGAGAGGCTGCAGTGGTCTCCACCGATTGCACTCAAGAGAGCATGTGTGTGCTGCTTACGCAAGATACCATAGTCGGTCCTGCAGGCTAACATTCGCCGGTGCAGCCCTGTTTCGTGTACAAGTGCCAGTCGCGTTCGGTCAGTCGGCTGGCCTGCCCAGAATGGTATTTCCGTTGCTGCGGTCCTTCCGCTGCCTATTATGATGGTACGGGCGCTTCCTGTCACGCCCGCTTTGCGGCCCCATCTGTGTGCGTACCAGTGGCGTGCACATAGGATAACACTGCCAAGGCTGAATGCCCCAATTTCTGTAATTTATATCATTTCGTATCTCATTCGTTATTGGGGAGGTGGACGGGTCTAGAGAGAGAATTTTTTTTTGCTAGGGTCGTTGTAACAGCGTGAAAGGTAGTTAAGATTTTTGATCGGTAGCGTAGAGTAGAATATTAATTTCTCAACTGATGGCAAGGGTCATTAAGTTAGGTGCATGCTCGAGCAGGAAACAGTATAGATAGAATGCAGCGCAATGCCATATTGTGAAGTGGTACTGTAAGTAGGCAAACGTACAAAGAGGGGCGACAGACAGTGGTAGAATGAAACCGACGACATGTTTCATAATGATCAGAAGCAAAAATGTGACTAACTTTTACGATCACCTACTCCCAGCGCAGCCGTGTTGTAACGATCTCTGCGAAAATGTATCAATGCGCGCGCGAAAGTGGGATAAGCCGATAAAGAGTCAGGGTAATACTGAAGGCAGCAGAGTGCAAAATGTAGCCTTAGTAATACTGCAGCCGCTAAATAATGAGAAAAAGGATCGAAGCATTCGCTGCTGTGGTGGGTTTGAAAGCGTAGTTCACGACTGAAGAATTTGCAAGAAAAGTTGCCTAGCGTGACAAAGTATGATTCAAACTGAACAGTGCTCTAAACCGTAACAATTATATCTGTTGAGCATTTATTTGTAACTACGCGTTCACGTGGACAAGGAAGTGAATTGACCGGCGGTGATGCATGGCCCTGCTGTATCAACGCAGTGTTTGATCAGCCCATCCTCCTTTGAGTATAACTCACTACTCTTCAAACATAGATTTTCCGTATCGTTTCAGAACTGTTTGGAGGTAAGTGGTTCACGCTCCATCTCCCACCATGTGGTTGTATGCCCTTAATTGAATGAGGCACTGCCTGAAAGATGGATAAGTCGAAGTAGTGCTGTTAAGTACGCACCACTCATCATGCATAAAAACCTCTGCCTTCACTCCTGTGTGTGGTGGCCGTGAAAGATGTAGATTGTTGGCTCAGGACAACTACTCACTACTAGAGCATCCAATCGTCATGTGCTATTATCACGCTGTGTGTATTGATAGCCGTAGTTAGCTTAGCAGGTCGGCGGCATGACACCGCCTAGTCGATGACGGCGGTCGCTTCTAGGTCCCAACCTCTTAATTATAACGCGAGAACTAGACCTAAATTTCTTTTCGCACCACCGATTTATATAGTGTCATGTAGAAGAGAGAAACAATATAAACGTGAGCAGGCGATCTACTCTAGTGACTTACTCGTCCTTATATCGATTGGGATACACTTCTAGCTGTTTCGACGTTATCATTTTCGCGTATTTGTAACAGATCAGGTTTTAACATGTTTGAGCCTAAAACAAGTATCATGTTGGATAGATCTGGTCATTCTCGTGTCTCGTCCTGGTTGAGCGGATTTACGTGTAACTTTCTTTAAAAATGTGTGGCTATAAAAAATAGTCTTATGCGCAAAGACCGGTTTTCAGTTCAACATATTCTCAGTTGTTGAATAGCAAAGGCATAATAATAATAAAGCCTGTGTATTCTCCACAGGTCCGCGTGACAACATCTGTCAGGAATGCAAGAAATGAAAATCTTTTTAAAGTGCGTTTTTAATCTGGCATTATATTACTTTTTCCTCACACTGAACTTAATTTTAATGTCTAACGTGATTTAATTAATGTTTTATTGTAAATGTGTTCTCACTTTGATCCAGAGACACATCCACTACAGGTATCGACGTTATTTCATTTATATTCTTCGTTGCGTCGTTCTAATTTGCGCCAATGGGACATCGTTTTAAACATTCATTTATTATGAAAATACTCATGGCACTGTGCCGAGGTATACAACAATCTTCTTTGGGAGTTCAGTAACTCTTTGTAGCTAGTAGTATGTTAATTGAGTTTTTGTTGCGCAGTACTCTTTACATTTAGTTGTATAATTTCGATAGCAATTTTAAATAATATTATACAAATATGTCAGGGATTGCTTTCTCGTTCTGTTTACTATGTTTCCCTTGGGTCCGTTTCCAGCAGTACAATATTCTTCTCGTCCTGCTGCCTACCTCTCCTTTCACGCATATGTAGCATACCCTTCGATCACTGACAGCTCTTTCCTTCAGTTTTTCGATGTGCTATAGTACCATTCCTATCGCAGTGGTCGTAAAATATCCCACGAGTTTCTCGTTCATCCTTGGATATGCTTCCTGAAGAATTTTGGGGAGAGATCAGAGGCGATTTTGCTGGTCAAGGTAGGATTTGACAAGCACGAAAACACATAGTAGAAACTCTCGCCGTGTGCGGGCGGTCATTATCTTGCTAAATTGTAAACCCAATATGGCTTACCATGAATGGAAACAAAACGGGGCGTAGAATATCGTCGACGTACCGCTGTGCGGCAAGGGTGCCGCAGGTGACAACCAAAGTGGTCGTGCTATGAAAAGAAACCACAGCCTAGAGCATCACTGCTGGTTGTAAGAAAATAAATTCTTTACCGTCCTTATGATCTTATTTATTCTGTACGGACCAGTTTCGGCGCTTCAATGTGCTATGTTCAGGCCTTAGTTGATGCTGAAGGGGTTATCACGATTCATATATACGTTGCATCAGTGGCCAATATAACTGGTTTACGTAGACTATTTGCAACTTTGGTTGGTTGGAGTGCTGATTAGCAGTTGCAGATAGTCTGGGTAAACCAGTTATGTTTGCCAATGATGCTGTGTATATATGGATCGTGATAACCCCTTCAGCATCAACTACGGCCGGAAGTTGGCGTATTGAATAAGATCATAAGGACCGCTGTAGTAGTTTCATTTTCTTACAGTAGTGAACTCTCCAAGACCTCCAGTCAAAGGATGGGCATACAAAAAATCACGGTTGGTTGTCGGGCCATATGGCGGGCCAAAGACATGACCAGAGACGCTCTGGACATTGGTGGGATACCAACCTGACTGTTGCCCGCCATACGGACCGAAAGCCAGGAGTGATGGTCTGGGGTGCCGTGTCTTTCCATAGCAGGACCCCCTTGGTTGTCAACCGCGGCACCCTTACAGCACAGCCGTACCTCGATGATATTCTATGCCCTTCTTGGCAATACATCCTGGGCTTAAATTTTATCAAGCTAATGCCTGCCTGCGCAAGGCGAGAGCTTCTACCCCTTGCTTCGTCCTTGCCAAACCATGCTTTTGCCAGCAAGGTCGCCTGATCTCTCCCCAATTGAGAAATTTTTGGAACAATATGGGCAGGGCCCTCCAACCATCTAACGCGCCAATGGCGCGATATCTCTCGGGAGGACATCCAACAACTCTGTCAATCAATGCTAAGCCGAACAACTGCTTGCCTAAGTGCAAGATGTGGTCCAACGCCTTATCTACTTGCTTAATTTATGCAGTTCTTTGTCTTGAATAAATCATCCAACTCTTTTCTGGAATTGTAATGATTTGTCTGTCTTTATACACTACTGGCCATTAAAAGTGCTACACCACGAAGATGGCGTGCTACAGACGCGAATTTTAACCTACAGGAAGAAGATGCTGTGTTATGCAAATGATTAGCTTTTCAGAGCATTCACATAAGGTTGGCGCCGGTGGCGAAATCTACAACGTGCTAACATGAGGAAAGTTTCCAACCGATTTCTCATACACAAACAGCAGTTGACCGGCGTTGCCCGGTGAAACGTTGTTGTGATGCCTCGTATAAGGAGGATAAATGCGTACCATCACGTTTCCGACTTTGATAAAGGTCGAATTGTAGCCTATCGCGATTGCGGTTTATCGTATCGCGACATTGCTGCTCGGATTGGTCGAGATCCAATGACTGTTAGCAGAATATGGAATCGGTGGACTCACGAAGGTAATACGGAACGCCATGCTGGATCCCAACGGCTTCGTATCACTAGCAGTCGAGATGACAGGCATCTTATCCGCATGGCTGTAATGAATCGTGCAGCCACGTCTCGATCCCTGAGTCAACAGATGGGGACGTTTGCAAGACGACAACCAGCCGCACGAACAGTTCGACGACGTTTGGAGCAGCATGGACTGTCAGCTCGGAGACCATGGCTGCGGTTACCCTTGATGCTGCATCACAGACAAGAGCGCCTCGATGGCGTACTCAACGACGAATCTGGGTGCACGAATGGCAGAACGTCACTTTTTCTGATGAATCAAGGTTCTGTTTACAGCATCATGATGGTCGCAACCGTGTTTGGCGAAATCACGGTGAACGCACATTGGAACCGTGTATTCGTCATCGCCATTCTGGCGTATCACCCAGTGTGATGGTATGGGGTGCCATTGGTTACACGTCTCGGTCATCTCTTGTTCGCATTGACGGCACTTTGAATAGTGGACGTTACATTTCAGATATGTTACGACCCGTGGCTCTACCCTTCATTCGATCCCTGCGAAACCCTACATTTCAGCAGTATAATGCACGACCGCATGTTGCAGGTCCTGTACGGGCCTTTCTGGATACAGAAAATGTTCGACTGCTGCCCTGGCCAGCACATTCTCCAGATCTCTCACCAATTGAAAATGTCTGGTCAATGGTGATCGAGCAACTGGCTCGTCACAATACGCCAGTCACTACTTTTGATGAACTATAGTATCGTGTTGATCCCTGTACACGCCATCCAAGCTCTGTTTGATTCAATGCCCAGGCGTATCAAGGTCGTTATTACGGCCAGAGGTGGTTGTTCTGGGTACTTATTTCTCAGGATCTATGCACCTAAATTGCGTGAAAATGTAATCACATGTCAGTTCTAGTACAATATATTTGCCCAATGAATACCCATTTATCATCTGCATTTCTTCTTGTTGTAGCAATTTTAATGGCCAGTAGTGTATTTACGTCAGATCGTCATTGCATTGGGATAATTCCTTCGTGCTGCATCGATTCTTTTTTTTTTTACAGTTCAGACTAAAAATATAGGCAACCAATAAAATAAATAAGAGGAATTTTAAAAACTTTGATGCCCAATTCCATCAATCTCAGTTGCTATCCTGTTGGATGCGTGACACCGTTTGCGCCATCTTGCTGCAGTCAGTGCTTTAAGAGCCTCACTATCTATGCGGTTTAGTTTTCACCAGAGGACATAAGGAAGATTGAAATCGGGAAGTTTGACAATCGTTGGGTTTTCGGCCACTTCGATTTCCAGACAGTCACGAAGTTGAAAGCACTGACTATAATGATAAACTTATGGCGTTTCCCTAGGTTTTTTGACACGTTTTCAATCGGCTTATAGATCCTTGGTGCTTCATACTTTGTGTAGGGAGAGATGGATTCTTCTACATTCCTGTCCAACTGAGCGAGATCTTGCGGTGTTCACGAATGAGTGACCTTACATTGCTCAGAACCTGGAGCTACTTAACAGATATAAGCAGGAACTTACTAGATAAGTACACTGAAAAAAATGCTCACCGACTGGAGACTTTAGACTAATATTGTGTAAGACCGCCTGCAGCCTTGATAATGGTATCAATTTGCCGAAGAAGAGAACCCACAAGTTTCTTCAGGTGCGCCTCATTCAACCGAAGCCGCTTATGATTGCATACCGTAGAACTACCAGATTGCTACGTTTGATTCACTGTTTCATGTAGTCCCAGAAAATTCCTGTAGCATTAAGATAGGATGATGTAGCGTGACAGTCGAGGTGCGATCGTGTGCCTGAGAGTTTGCCATACCAGGTACGTATTTCTGCAGCCCTTTGATTACGGATGTTGTCGTCTTGGAATACGAGTGTGACCACAGCATAGATCTGCATCGACATGACTACTCTGCAATATACAATTAAATGCCTAGAAGAGGTTTTATTTAATGGCTTTCACACTATGGCTCTACCGTTCCACGCTCAAACAGCGCACAGGAAAAACGAACACTTAATTCTTGCCGTGCGAACTCTGATTTGTCGTATTTTTTACGATTATTTTTCCCTTTGGAAATAGGCGTCAACAAAATATTATAGCATTCGGTGGTAGAAAGTCGGAGATTAAAATTTCTTTAGAACATCTCGCATATGGATGAAAGGGCATTACTTAGCCACCGAAAATGTCGAAATAAATATCGTTGTTCATGTTAATGAGAATGAGAGGCCGCAAGTCACGGTACATAAAACACCTTCATAAAGTCACAAATCACGTTCGGCTGAACTACACCCACCGCATACCGCGGGCTAAGCGCCTCATAGGGTCGTCAGTGCCGTCGATGACTTGCATCGTTTGAAAAGGGGTAAAATAGCGAGTCGTCTGCCCACGATTTACATGCCTCCAGTCATCCACTACCTAGTACAAGACAGCTAGAGAAAATCCGTGACAGCTGTCAGCGCTGCTGCCAGTTTCTACTCTGAAGCGTAAACGGCTGCAGGCGAAAATGTAGTTGACAATATAAGTGTTATTGTAGAAATGTACACAAAATCGCGTTACCTGGGTGGTTGAGGTCGATGTGCAAAGCAGCCGGGTTAAGTCCACAGCAGCTGTCACTGACCACCTCTCACCGACCATACTGCTGTTCCTGTTATTTGGCCCATTGAGGCGTGCAGCTTAGTGCCGCTGGAAGCAATTGCCAAGCAGGTGTGACTCAAATTTTTTCAGGTGGGCGCGTGGCTTGTCGAAGCTGAACTTAAAGTAGAACAGACGAGCCGTATTGCTGAACAGTGTCCAAAGGGGGCGGGGGGGTCTGTATGAACGTTTCCTCACGGGGTTGATTCAAGTTGATAGGGTGTGTAGGGCAGGACTTAAACATCTGCAAAAGGGAAGATGCAACTTTCAAACCGACTCTGAACATTTTAGGCTTGCTTATATATTGTGTATGATCGCTAGAATTCAGGGAGCCTATAAGTGAGCGTGAACGCGGTTAGTTTCGTAAGCGCAAAGTCCCTGGATTGTAACTGGCTACATTTTTTCTTTTTTTTTTCACATTACGCTGGCAACGAGCAATATTAAAGTAACCCTTCCCACATGTCCACAGGTAGCCTTGCTACGTTAATTTCCACAGCAGGCGAAGAACCTTAGAAAATGACTACAGAATTGTGCTTACATCGTCGAACAGGATATGGAGATATTTTCTAGAGAAGATTGCATAAAAATTCAGCCTGCGCAGACCCCCCCCCCCCTCTCCCCCCGAGTCGTCTGTACCAGTATCCGGTGCTCAGTTCCCCCTGAGCAGCCATAGCGTACGGATCTCCGTACCGGCACGTTCACAGTGGCTCAGTCCGTCAGTTCACCTGATGATGGCGACATGTTGATCGCCGAAATATTGTGCCCGTTGGACACTGTAGACCGGCAGTACATCCGTGGATGTTTTGATTAGCTTGAAGGTGGGTCGATGGGCCCTCTACCACTCAGTGAATTGTGCATTGCAGAGTAATCGTGTAGATGTAAATCTTCCGGATCAACGTAATACGTAGAGGCCGCGGTTCGTTGCGGGTCGCAGTCGGCGAGTGAGACGCGCTTGTGAGTGGGGCGCGTTGGGCCCTGGGGAAGCTGAAGCTCGTGAAGTGAGGGCGAGGGTGGCAGGGGGAGGTGCGACCGCGCGTGCCAGCTGTGGGCTGGCGGCTGACTCAGCCCGGCCCGCGAGGTTCGGCTCACCAGGAAGTGCGCTGCGTGGGGCGCGCTGCCTGCTATTCCTGCCGCCGCCGCCCCCCTGCCCTACGCTACCCCACCCTGCGCCGCTGCCGCTGCCCTCCTGTCGCGGCGCTCCAGCCCCTGCTCCCGTATTTCTGCAAACCTAGAGGGCCGTCTGCATCTACAGCAGCCCTCTCCATATTTCTTACCTGCTCAGAACCTGATATATCGCCAGCTCCGGACCTCCACAACTAGCAGCAGAGTGATGTTTCTCTTGGCTGTTGCACGCCACGCTATAGTAAGCCAAACATTGTACCAATTTTAACCCTAGGAGAACCAAGTTATTGTAGGTTACATGGAGCACTAACCAAGAACAAAATTTGGCAATGTTACAATGGGCTAAAAATCTTGTCATATGTGCAGGTGTACATGAATTCAGGGAACACTTTCAATTATTTATTGCACAAGAACCAAATATTATACATATATCATACATATGTTATGCCGCGTGGTGTAACGCGCAGCAGTCGTGGACTGTGCGGCTGGTCCCGGCGGAGGTTTGAGTCCTCCCTTGGGCATGGGTGTGTGTGATTGTCCTTAGGATAATTTTGGTTAAGTAGTGTGTAAGCTTAGGGACTGATGACCTTAGCAGTTAAGTCCCATAAGATCTCACACCCATTTGAACATATGTCAATTAGAAAAGAAACCCTGATAGTTTTTTATGTATACTGTCCACAGCGTACTTTGGTAATTTGCCGATAGTCAGCGCTAGTCGCAAACATGACCAGTTCGGGTGCAGAGCGAGCTGTTTCATGAAATGGCCTCCCCGATCACCAGATCTCACTCCATGTGACTTTTTCTGTGGGGACACATTAACCCTCTATTGCACAAGAACAGTAAAACTAACAATTTTCCAATAACCACTTTGTAATTATACTTTATAGTGCCCATGAATGAAAAATAAATAATGATAAACTTTCTAGTATACATATATTTTGGAAAATATCACTCTGTATGTTCAAATATACACTGCGCGAATACGGATGTATTAGTTTGTATAAGGTACTACATTTTTGGAGAACAGAGTTCAAAATTTATGATACATTAACAAATTAAGACTTTAAAGGAAATTTTATTTAAAAAACGAAAATAAAAACATTGTAAAAGTTGGGTATACATCAGTTAGCAAAATGTCACTACTATGCAGTTACATATTTCCAGAATTTATACATTGTGAAAATTGTAGAAACAATTTCTATCTGGTACAAAACACAAATAGGTGTCACATTTGGTACACATTACTTTTGTTATTTTCTGACATTTATTCTATTTACATCTGGCAGATTTTTCACAGAAGCTAAGCCAGTGATCGATTGTGTCCTTCCTGATGCCAGCATTTGCTGTATTTGGCTGCCTTCTCTTTTTGGTGCCACTGCCTGGTGAGCTATCCAGCGATTGTCTCTTGGGTGGTTTTCCTGACCAGCATAAGGATTCAGCAATATCAAGCTTGAAATCAAACAAAGCCATCTGGGTTTTCTCTTCAATACTATTTTCATGACAGGCTCTCTTGTAAAGTAGCCAAGCAACAACACAACTCATTTCCAGTAAATGGAAGAACAGTCTCATGTAATATTTCTTTGACCTGATTTTTGTTCTGTACAGAGCTAATAATGAGTCAGTAGTGTCAACACCTCCCATAAACTTGTTGTACTCCTTCACAATCTTTGGGCATTTTATTTGCATGTGTTGCTCTCTCTCTCTCTCTCTCTCTCTCTCTCTTTTTTTTTTTTCTTTTTCTTTTTTTTCCATGGCGTGCAACCTGGTTTTCTGAGTGTGTACCTGAAAATGTGCCCAGAAGGCTGACACACCTGTTGTCTTGCCATTTCACAAGAATCAGGTCATATCTGATGGCATCTTATTGTTTTTCACTGTATTCAACTGTACTGTTCCCAGACTGTGAATACTATATTTTACCGGCTCAACTTGAAGCTCTGGACTGCAAAACCCGTTATCATAAAACAGTTTATGATTTTTGTACTTTGGTATTCTTTCAGCCAATCGAAGCACTACATTTCCACTGGCGTTTATATTAGGAAGATGACTGGGTTGATTGACGGGTCCAGAATAGACTTCAAAATCATAAATAATACCACTGGCACCTGTTATGCAATATATTTGGTAGCCCCACTTCTTTGGTTTCTTGAGATTATACTGTTTCAAGGTACTGTGACCTTTGAATGGCACAATTTGTTCGTCCACTGCAAGGTGTTCTTCAATTGGTATTTTTGATAATTTTTTTCGCAGCATCTCGCTTACCATTCTAACCTTGAACAGTCTGTCAGGTGCAGAATGTTGCTGAATATGGTCAGCAAAATGTAAATATCTCTTTATTTGTTCCCATCTGCGTAGCGTCATTACATCAGACACTTGTTTCACACCACATTTCTTGTTCCAGTATCTTCTGTTCCCAGGCATAGCAATCAGCGACATGTAGAATGCAATACCAATAAATTGTTCAATTTCAGTAGAGGTAACACTGAAAGTGTTGGCCACATCACACTGCTTCGAATACAGATTTGTTTGTTGACATATGTAGTCAATGATACTTGAGTCAAAAATCTTTTTGAAGTATGTTAGTGGTGAAAATACTTCTGTAGATGGTGGAATTTCTCCAGTCCAAACAGGAGAAGGAAATACAGATTTTACCGTGTTCCTTTTCCAAATAAGGTTCAATTTCGGCACATTACAACGAGATGGAGATTGTGGCTGAGGAAGATTATCACCAACTTCAGGTTCAACCATCTGCTCTGTGTTTGGAACACAAGGCGATACCACTTCATCTGGCTCATCACAGTTTTCTTCGCTGCTGCTACTGTCACCTGATTTTGAGCCTGAAAAGTAGAGTGTGAATTACTTGTCATCAAAAAGTGAACAAGAGATGGTGCTGGGAAACTATATAAAGCTGACTAGGCTATAATGCTGGTCTAAGTCACAGTCACAATTTTTAGATAAAAAGCATGGAACACATTTGGGACATCAACAATTGATATATTGTCACGAGAAAAAGAACACACATGAAAAGAACTGTAAAGAGTTGTATGTTAGAGCAAGTAAATGTTGCCACTGTATCAAAAATCCCATCAACTTCTCATATTGATGTAACTGTTTACATGATTTTTTTTATGAAAATTGCTAGTCAATTTCTAACTCACCTGTAAGCCGTTCAGGAACGTAGGTTTTATCCAGATCACTGTCAGAACAGTCCTCGTCACTGCTTTCTGGAGGAATGTAGCTTCTCCCTTGTCTTTTTCTGTAAAATAAACGGGTATCCATGTTTCCTTCACGTATTGTCCTCTTTTACCTTTACTGCACACTGTTCATTCAGATACACACACACACAAAAGTTTGAATAAAAAGCAAAGAAACAATTATTTCGAAAGAAACAATACGTTTATAGGTTTTGTGGATTCTTCCAATAGAAACACCGCGAAAGAAAAGCTCAAAAGACACGTCACTCACGAATAAATAAATTCCAACAATCGCACGCCCGGAGACCCACAGCCTTCTAGACATACCAACAGTTCTGCGAACTTTTACTCAACTGCCGTAAGCAGATGCTGTCATCTGCCGTGAGACACGAAAAACACATATGTATATCTGCGTATACACTGCACGTCAGTGGCACAGTTACATTACATGAGCCAGTACAGAGTTCTGAAAATATGTATATTTAAATATACACAGTGCAATAGAGGGTTAAAGACCTGGTGTATTTACCGCCTCTACCACATGATGTAGCACAGCTCCGGGAGAGAAAACGGGATGCGACTGCCACAGTCGACGATGGCATGCTGGGACGGGTATGGCAAGAATTCGATTACCGCATTGACGTCTGCCGGGTCACTTATCGTTCGCATATCGAATGTCTGTTAAAGAAAAAAAAAACAGAATTTCTCTTCAAAATACAATATATATGACATCTGTACAATGTTTAGTTCTTGTGCAATAAATAATTTCCAAGTGTTGTCGGTATTTGTGTACACCCTGTATTTATGTGATTGTTTTTCCAATGTGAGATAAGTTTAAAAGTGCCCAGTAACATTATGACTAAAACCGTAATGTGTGGAGCATATAGGATATCCAAAAATGTGTTAATTTAATATACCATTTTTCTCTGTTCAAAGGTATAACAAGAGTGGTCAAAACATAGATAAGGAAAGTTTGTATATTAGAAGCATTAAGTCTGTACTTGAATAACCAGGCTGTCCAAAATTTCTGTCCAATCTTTGATCTAATAACTGAGCAATACATTTATGCCCTTGACGGAAAGTTTCAAAAAACAGTAATAAACACACTTTCACAAATGTAGGTTACAGTATGTTGTAAACTTCCATGAAACAATCGTCAATTGTAGAAAATTGTCTGTTACCCATCCGAGGTAGAGCGCTTCAGTTCACTATATATGAAGTTCATAGATTGTAACGAAATTCGTGAAATTACTCATGTTCTGCAGTTTTATCGTTAATTCATTTGAAAACAAACATCAGTAAAAGGTGCTATCGTGCAAGTTATTGTAATACGAGGGGCGTTCAATGAGTAATGCAACAAACTTTTTTCTGAAAGCAGGTTGGTTTTATTCATGATTCCAATGCATTACAAAAGTCGTATCTTTCAATATAATCTCCGTTCACGGCGACGGCCTGACGGGGACCTTACCGTGAGGGCCTGGATGCCCGCATGGTACCACTCTGCTGGTCGACGTCGCAGCCTACGCCTTGCTGTTACTCCCCATCACCCACGCACTGCTTCCTGCGGTGTGGGAACTGGACCAAACAGATGGGAGTCGGAAGATGCGAGATCTGGCTTCTAGGGTGGATAAGGAATAAAAATACATGAAGTTTTGTTAGCTCCTCTCGTCTGCGCAAAGTTGTGTGAGGCCTTGCATTGTCATGAAAAACGAGAAACACTTTTTCGTTTTTGTAGCGACAAAAGCGCTGAAGTTCATTCTCCAATGTCCTGAGGATGTGTGCGGCCGGCCGACACGTGGGAGATCGGACAGGTCTGCGCGACCTTGTTGTCATGATGGCAGACGCTTCGCCCAACGACTCACCGTGCTTTTGTCTCCGTAGAAATTCTGCAAGCGCCTTTGAATATCTGCAATGCTTTGTTTTTCGCCAAAAGAAACTCCATGACAGCTCTCTGCTTGGAACCCACGTACGTTATAGACGGCATTTTCAAGACTACGAATAGCACCATCACCAGCTACTAGAACTATAGGCTTTGAAACGGGAATATTCCACGATGTTCCATAGCAAATTCCGCATTCGTTTCAACCGAAGTTGGCTGGGGGGGAAAAGTACATTATTTATTGAACACCCCTCGTATACGTTCTGAACCAGAAAATTATATGAAATGTATTAAATATCTCTAAATATTCCCTTACTTCACAAATACCAAAAACATACAAATACATATGTAACATACACTGATCAGCCAGAACACTGTACTACCGACCTACTGTCGCTATAAGTGCGTCTAGGAGATAGCTGCGTCACCTGACGAGGAATGACAGTCAGAAACGCACGGTGAATGTGCTGTCAGTGTGTAGGCTGCGGTCTATCTGAGCTTGACCAAGGACAGATTGTGATGACCCAGAGTCTCGGTACGAGCATTTCGGAAACTATGCGACTTGTCGGGTGTTCGAGGAGTGCTCCGGTAACTGTCTTCAACACGTGGCGAACCCAACGTGAAACCACGTCCAGACCTCTTGGGGTTGGGCGACCACCCCTCATTACAGATGTCGGACGTCGTAGGCTGAGCAAACTGACAAAACAGGACACGCGGCGACCTGTGACGGAACTTTAATGCTGGGCAGAATACAAATGTGTCTGAACGCACCGAACACTTCTAACAATGGACCTCCGCAGCCGCCGACCTACGTCCGTGCCAATGTTGACACCATGAAATCGCCAACTACGACTTAAATAGGCACGTGACCATCGGCACTGGATGTTGGTGCAGTGGGAGACCGTTGAGTGGTCTGATAAATCCTGATCCCTTCATCATGGCGATGGGAGAGCACGAATCCGTAGTCTTCCAGGGGATCAACTCCTTGACGCCTGTACTGCGAGTCGGAGACAAGTCGGCAGCGACTCCGTTATGCCCTGGGGAACTTTCACGTGGGTATCCGTGCGTCCAGTGGAGCTCGTGCAAGGCACCATGACGGCCAAGGAGTATCGTACACTGGTTGCGCACTACGTACATCATGACGATCATGTTTCCCGACGGCAGTGGCATTTTTCAACAGTATAACACCATGTCACAAAGACAGGAGTGTGACGGAGTGGTTCGAGGAACACAGTGAGGAGTTCCTATTGATGTGCTGCCCACCCTTCACCACCCAACTGGCCAGATGTGAATTCGATCGCACACATCGCTGTGATTGAACGTGACGTCAGAGCCCAAAGGGTGCACCCCCCCCCCCCCCCCGGAATTTACAGAAATTAGGTGACTAGGGTGTGTAGATGTGGTGCCAACACCCTCCAGCTACCTACCAACGCCTCATTGCTTCCAGGCCACAACGCGTCGCCGCTTTTTTCCGTGCGAAAGGTGAACAGACCAGCTGTCAGGCAGGTGATCATAATGTTCTGGCTGATCAGTGTAGATACTGCGATAAAGAATACCTCAGCAGGCAGTTCAGTTGATGAGGAATGGCGATCTTTTTAGAAAAGGCAGTCGCAGAAGTCGGAGAGGAAAAACATAGGTCCTAGGACAGTAACTGCGAAGAAACTATGTGTACCAGAAATATGTCAGCTGATCGACGAGAGAAGGAAGTACAAAGATGTTTAGAGGAATACGGAAAAAAAGTCAAGCAGTGTACATTTGCGTAGAAATCATGCCTGTACATGTAATGGTCAGTTTTCTTGTCATGCAATAATTTTGTATGGCTTGTAATGATTTTTACATCCTTCACTTCAGTCGATTTTACACTAGATTAATTTTATTCAGCGTAGCTGCTTCATCTTTAACGTACGTCTGTTTCATGGTTCCAAAATTGGTTGGTAAGTTATAGCATGATTGCGGAATTTTATTCCGGGTAAGTAGAGTAGCTGACACCTGACACGAGTTATCCAACTGTTTTGTCGACGCGTTATAGGCGCCTCTCACTGTGTAACGGCACTTACAGTACTTCACGGTATTCAATTCATGAACCACGCTCTAAAAGGCAGTCGAAGAGGGGACAATACTGTCTTGAAGTACATTATAAAATAATCAACTCAGTAAAATAAGAAATACAGTTGCAAGGAAATTAGCTATAAGTAGAATAAATAAATAACAGATGATATGCTTGTGTGTATAAGGTTATTTAAGGAAACATTAATGGAATTTGTATCTTCTGCGACAGGAAAGTGTTACTGCATTATTATCAAGCCCGTGTCGCAGTTTTCTCGCCTGCGACTTTTGTACCGGCTTATTTGCTACCTAATATAATGTATATATTCCATCCTGTATCAGTTTCCTATTGTCCATATTTCTAAACTGGTTTGGCTCGAAGTACAGTGAGCAAAACTTTACGTTGTTGTGCAGTGATATCTACTTGTGTACCAACGCTTTCTTGCTCCTTTAAAAATAGTTCATCTTCACTAAATGAATGTAGGTTACAGGAAAATCGTTGAAAAAAGTGTCCTATAACGTGGCTTTTTAATAGCTCTCAGAATCCACAGTGAACCTAAGAATGACAAATACTATGTCTTCTTTTGATTACTATTTGCAACTTAATTGCGATACTGTTCGCATTCACCGTATATTGTATTCAACAGAGGCACTTTGTTGCGGTGCTGTCGTAGTGCATAACAAAAACAAGCTGGAGCCTCGCGACAGTATTTAGCCACTACGGACCAAGGGGAGGACTGACGCTATGCCTCCCTTCAGAGAAAGAGGGTCATCGGTTTGTAAAGGTTCTGGCGTGGCACAGGAAGGAGTCACACTTTCGACAGTACACATATTGTTCAGCGTATCCTTCCAAACAGCCGATAATACTTTCCAGTTACACTACAACCCTGAACTAAGTACTCCACCAATAGAACACACTTTTTGTCCCAGGAAACTGAATCGATTAGTTTTGGCCGATTTCTGGGTGCAAAACATGTGGTGGTCCATGCTGACGTCATCCATTGTCTGTCCCTTAGTTTCGGGATCGTAGATGTGGAGCCATATACCAATCTGTCACTGATCTATCCTAAAAGTCCTTTGGGCCCAAATAGTTCGGGATGTTTCAACGCCTGCCTTGCTCTGTTCAGGAAAGGAACAGTTTCCTGCTTTGCCTGTTTTTCATATCCACTTTATTTCGATAAAATAACTTCTCTGTTTGGAAGACGTTTTTAAGCAACTCCTTACATATCGGAACAACACGATCGGAATTCAAAGTACAAAGCAACTACTGGTTATAGACAACATAATAAAAAGAGCACGCGCGATGTTTAACACATTAAAAACAAAAATGTGTCAGTCACAGTCATGCAATTTCATGGGCGGTGCATGATTGGCCTGTTCTGCAATAAAATAACAGTTAAAATCATGTAAATACGGAGAGGAACTGAATTCGGCAATAGTTGAAAACATCGTTATTGGATACGAAGTCTGGTAACCCGTTTTATTACAATAAATATTCAATTATTGCCGACCCACCATTTTTACATATACTTAAATGTGTAATTTCTATTTAGGTTTATTATAAATCAACCCAACCACGCTCCACCCATAAAAACCAGGATAGTGCAGTCACTGGTGTGGCCTTGAGTCGCAAGTCGAACAGGCAGTGGTTGTCTCACCCATCCCGCCACAACTTTTACTTTCGTTAACAACCACAGAAGGACACCTCTCCAACCCAGATTGCATACAGCTTGAAGCGTAGACGTTTGCATCCTTCTATATTAGTTTCTGCAGCTGAAAATTATTACATGAGAGACCTCGAGTGTCCATAATAGAGTTACATTTTGTCAAAACCTGTTCAGCATGTGAACTGATCATATTGAAATCCGTCCTTGATATTTAGAAGCAATCGTAGATACGCTAAAACTGCTGTGAAGTCCAGTTTTGTCGATGTTTAGCATTGGACATGGGTCTCCTCACCACACGCTTATGGCCTGGGAAATTGGTGTACCGTGGTTAGGATTGTCGGATGCCACGCAATAGTCCTTATAGTCTGTCAGAATTTATCGTTATACATACGTCATGTGAAGTCTGTTTCCTTCCTTATCGTAGGTAAACTGAAGATTGAGAGTCTATTAATAATAGTAACACATCTACGATTTTTGCAACCCTCGAACAGAAAAAGAAAAAGATGTACGAATACATAAAATTTATAGTTCTGTCCTCTCAGTTAAGTTCATTACAGATAGTAGATACCCACTATAAAATAGTAACATTAGCATGTTCGTTGATTAAGAAACAAAGTTGTTTTCGATAGTTAACTTTTTACCCCAGTGTTTTTGACTTTTACTTTGTACAAAGATGTACTTAGTTTGCTCCCCTACTTCCCTTCCTCAGCCTTTACTGACCAGCAGGTAACGTTCAGATGCATGCGAATACTTTATATATTCAAATTTGTAGCAGTTTTCGACAATGGCTGGTAACACGAGAGAGAAAACATAGCAGTTTGAAGGTACAACACTACTGGAAGGTTCTAGAACCCAGAACCATTGCCTTTTTCAGCTGAAAGGAGAAAAGCGAAGAATGGCGAAAAGTAGAGAATCATATGAGAATGACTTAACGACTTGCGGCCAACATCAAACCAAATAGCACAGAAAAGATTGTCTCGTCATTTCTTGTTTAAAGAATGTGCTGTTTCTTTTTATTTTTTTTACGGGAACTAAAAATTACCTTTTGTCACGTAAAAACTGGAGTGTAATTTTTTTAAAAACTAAGTTTTGTTATGTGCCCAAGTAGTGGGGGTATTGGCTAAATATTTAAATTGTTCCAGGGTAAACGAACCAGAAATGACGGGAACTTCAGAACTAGATAGAACTCTACACGTCACACGCTGTTACTTTCAATCACAATGACCATTAATCAGCAGATAGTATCGTGAGGACACAGTGCAGGCAACAGAGGACGAATAACTTTACTTAGTAAATTCTGAAAATGACGAATGCAAAGGAGAAACACAATGCTACAGAATTTTGTCCTTGACTGAAATGTTATGGTCCTGATTCGGTACGATCTATTGTACTTTCAGCTTTCAATGCGTTTCGTAACTTTTGCTATCAAAATGTTAAAATATCCTGAGCGTTTTTGGGTCACAAGAGTCTCATTATTTAAGCAAAACATCGATTTTCTGTCGCCTCTCTCAACTTGGCGTCCCCAGTGGCTGCTTCAGTCGCTAGGGCCTCAAACCGGCCCTGGTAATAGTACACGTTTGTGCCCCAACAATCTCTCACTCTGATGACGTTTCGAAGGTATTGTTTGGATTTACAAGAACCGTTAAGCAGAAGTAATTCACACAAAATTATAATACAGGGTGATGTTGGAAATGAGTCATGAATAGGGAAGTTAAGGTGTCGATTCCGGGGGCGAAAGAGAAGTAAGCAAGTCGAAGTTAAATACGAAATGCTGAAGCTCACAACTCTTGTATTTTAAATCTTTGGAGAAGTTGGAAGAGGAAGATAAGGTAGATGGTAATTGGCTGATAAAATATATGTCTGTCTTGTTGTTGTTGTTGTTGTTGTTGTTGTCATCAGTCCTGAGACTGGTTTGATGCAGCTCTCCATGCTACTCTATCCTGTGCAAGCTGCTTCATCTCCCAGTACCTACTGCAACCTACATCCTTCTGAATCTGCTTAGTGTACTCATCTCTCGGTCTCCCTCTACGATTTTTACCCTCCACGCTGCCCTCCAATGCTAAATTTGTGATCCCTTGATGCCTCAAAACATGTCCTACCAACCGATCCCTTCTTCTAGTCAAGTTGTGCCACAAACTTCTCTTCTCCCCAATCCTATTCAATACCTCCTCATTAGTTACGTGATCTATCCACCTTATCTTCAGTATTCTTCTGTAGCACCACATTTCGAAAGCTTCTATTCTCTTCTTGTCCAAACTAGTTATCGTCCATGTTTCACTTCCATACATGGCTACACTCCAAACAAATACTTTCAGAAACGACTTCCTGATACATAAATCTATATTCGATGTTAACAAATTTCTCTTCTTGAGAAACGCTTTCCTTGCCATTGCCAGTCTACATTTTATATCCTCTCTACTTCGACCATCATCAGTTATTTTACTTCCTAAATAGCAAAACTCCTTTACTACTTTAAGTGTCTCATTTCCTAATCTAATTCCCTCAGCATCACCCGATTTAATTTGACTACATTCCATTATCCTCGTTTTGCTTTTGTTAATGTTCATCTTATATCCTCCTTTCAAGACACTGTCCATTCCGTTCAACTGCTCTTCCAAGTCCTTTGCCGTCTCTGACAGAATTACAATGTCATCGGCGAACCTCAAAGTTTTTACTTCGTTTCCATGGACTTTAATACCTACTCCAAATTTTTCTTTTGTTTCCTTTACTGCTTGCTCAATATACAGATTGAATAACATCGGGGAGAGGCTACAACCCTGTCTCACTCCTTTCCCCACCACTGCTTCCCTTTCATGCCCCTCGACTTTTATGACTGCCACCTGGTTTCTGTACAAATTGTAAATAGCCTTTCGCTCCCTGTATTTTACCCCTGCCACCTTTAGAATTTGAAAAAGAGTATTCCAGTCAACATTGTCAAAAGCTTTCTCTAAGTCTACAAATGCTAGAAACGTAGGTTTGCCTTTTCTTAATCTTTCTTCTAAGATAAGTCGTAAGGTCAGTATTGCCTCACGTGTTCCAACATTTCGACGGAATCCAAACTGATCCTCCCCGAGGTCTGCATCTACCAGTTTTTCCATTCGTCTGTAAAGAATTCGCGTTAGTATTTTGCAGCCGTGGCTTATTAAACTGACAGTTCGGTAATTTTCACAACTGTCAGCACCTGCTTTCTTTGAGATTGGAATTATTATATTCTTCTTGAAGTCTGAGGGTATTTCGCCTGTCTCATACATCTTGCTCACCAGCTGGTAGAGTTTTCCAATAAGCGCGACGATATTTCATACAATAGAAATGAGAGTGCCTTTGTCGTATTCGTTCTTGATAGTGAGTTTCCTGCGACGTCGGATGGGTGCTTGGGGGTATGGGGAACTGCACACAACATTCCCACGAGCTCAGAATGTAATAGCAGACGGATGATGATGTTAGGATTGGTGTCAGAGTACTATAAACAGTGACTCGTTGTGCTCTACACATGTCAGGCTGCAGATGGCAGTACGGCATTGCATACCGAGACAATATTTCTCAAGAGCGAGAAGTTGGATGCCGAGTCAATGGAAAAAGCTTTCCCGATTAAAAAAATATATATTAATGTGGAAATTACTACAAAAGTTTATAAGAACCTTTATGGCGATTTTAATTATGTTCAGCTCGTTTGTAAGGGCCGGTCAGAATATGTAAATGTGACGTTCGTAGCTAATGTCAAGTAGGAACATCAAAATCTTAATCGCGGAAGTCTGATAGAAAACGCGTGTAATTCGCAGCAACTACAGTGAACATCGGAAGTGGATTTAATTTGAACAAATTCCGCAATTCGCGCTCGGAAATCGAGCGACATAATGCACAGATAAATCAGGTAACATGTACAGATGTAAAAGAATGTCTACTTTCGAAGTCGTTCCCATTAGTTTCATGCATAACGCTGCGAAAGAGTGCGCTACTGCTGCCTCTTGGGTGCAGAAAGTCCATTTCTTTTGGCGTCCACTTTATGTACGTGACTTAGAATCTTAGTTTGTAGTGACCACGCGATGGCGGGCGGCGTGCAGACCATGGTTCTACGAATATTTTTATTTTGATTAAGCTCAACCGTTGCTGATATTTTAGAAAACGTTACTGTTAATTGAATGTAAATACATAAAACCGAAACCTGTCACTTTTTGGACAGTTATTTTGTTATTTCATGAACCGGTTTTCGAGCCTTTTTAGATTCATCTTGAGAAGGTTTTCTGGAAGTTACATCACTGTCTGTAGCATAATGCTAGGTGCTGGCTTGCGACATTATGGGCGGCTTTTTCTGTTAGTGTCCATCTTTCTGCTTCCATATTCATGGCCACTTGGTACATTACACACCTTTATCCAGTGTGTATTCATTTACACTGTGATAGCGAAAGTTTTTTTCGATTGTTGGCCAATACTTTTTATTTTTGTGTTTTAAGAAATTTCTAATGCACGTTTGGAGCACAGCATTGTATGGTAATGAAACGTGGGCTATGGGAGCATCGGAACAGAAGAGACGCGAAGCATTTGAGATGCGGTGCTACAGACGAATGTTGAAAATTACGTAGACTGATACGGAATGAGGGGGTTCTGCGCAGAATCGGAAAGTACTATATGGAAATCACTGACAAAAAAAGGACAGGATGATAGGACATCTGTTAAGACGTCAGGGAATAACTTCCTTGGTACTAGAGGGAGTGGTAGATGGTAAAAACAGGAGAGGAAGACAGAGATTGGAATACATCCAGCAAATGATTGACGACGCACCTTGCAAATGCTACTCTGAGATGAAGAGGTTGGTACAAGAGAGGAATGCTTGGCGGGCCACACTCGTGATCTCTAACAGACGATAAAGACCCTTGATGTTACATAGTTGTAAATAACGTAAGAGATGTATTAATAATATTATTAGATTCATATTTAGAGTCTAAGAGATTGGGAGTACTGTACGTGTCAAAGGCAAAACGAGGAGTCACGGGACGTCGGTTGTCCACTGCGGTGACACAAGTCATGGGATACCTTCTAAAATAGTGTCGGACCTGCTTTTGTTCGGCCTAGTGCTCAATTCGACGTAACTTGGACTCAACAAGTCGTTGGGAGTTCCTTGCAGAAATATTGAGCCATGTTGCCTCTATAGCTGTGCATACTTGCGAATGGGTTGCCGGTGTAGGATGTTGTTCACGAATTGACCTCTCGGTTACGTCCCGCAAATGTTCGATGGAATTCATGTCTGTCGATCTGGGTGGCTAGATCATTTGCTCGAATTGTACCGAACGTTTTTCCAGCCAATTTGCGAACAATTATGGAGCGGTGATATGCGGCATTGTCATCCATACAAATTCCATCGTTCTTTGGGATCACGAAGTCCATGAATTGGTGCAAATGGTCTCCAAGTAACCGGACATAACCATTTCCAGTCAGTAGTCGTTCAGTAGGACCAGAGGACCCATTTCTTGTAAACACAGCCCACAGCATTATGGAGTTATTACCAGCTACGACAGTGAATTGTTGACTACTCGTGAGATCTGCGCTATCACCTCCTACCAACTGAAATCTGGAATTATCTGACCAGGTCACGGTCTTCCAGTGGTCTACTGCCCAAGCGATCTGGTCACGACACCAGAAGGAGTGCTGCAAGCGATGTCATGCTGTTAGCAAATGTGCTGGCGTCTGTTTTCTGATGCCATAGCCCATTAAAGCCAAATGTCTCTGGACGGATACGTCCTCGTACGTCCCACATTGATTTCTGCTGTTACTTCCAGCAGTGTTGTTTGCCTGTTAGCAGTGACAACTCTACGCAAATACCGCTGCTCTCGGTCGTTAAGTGAAGGCCGCCGGCCACTGCGTTGTCCGTGGCGAGACGTAATACCGGAAGCGTGGTATTCTCGTGACACTCTTAACAATATGGATCTCGGAATATTGATTTCCCAATTTCCGAGATGAAATGTTCCATGCGTCTAGCTCCACCTACCATCCCGCGTTCAAAGCTGTGCGGCCGTAATAACGTGTGACACCTTTTCACAAGAATCACCTGAGTATAAATGACAGCTCCTATAATAGCTTGTATACGAGGTACTACTGCCATCTGTAGATGTACATATCGCTATCCCATGACTTTTTGTCACCACAGTGTATAACACGCATTGTATGAAAGAGCTAGGGGTAAATTCGTAGCATTCCAGTATGGTGACTGAGAGGCAGATAGTATGAATGTATTGTCAATAATTGTAACTTGCGTGATTGTGTATGGCATCTAAACGGAAAAATTTTTGTCGTTTGTGTGTACCTTATTGTAGAGCGCTTGCCCACGAAAGGCAAAGGTCCCGAGTTCGAGTCTCGGTCGGGCACACAGTTTTAATCTGCCAGGAAGTTTTATATATGAAAGTTTTGTACAATAGAAATTGAATTACTGTAAAATACGGATTTAAAAAATTGGGTGTCATTCTACAAATCCGAAGAAGTTTAGGTATTTAACCCTCGTAGGTCCTATCGTATTTCTTCACTTTCAGCTCTCCCAGTGATTGGTATACGTAAAAATATGCGAAGTTGCGTCATGCTTCCCAGTCCACATTAAACTGTGCGTTCCCTGTATGTAGCGGCTAAGACATTTCATAGGTCGGAAGAAGACAAACAAATACCACTTCAGTAGCACCTTTTGTAGCAAACCACTGTGACAGTCACGTCAACATTCGAGTTTCTAATAATTTTAGTCAAGATAATTGTATTACCGCTGTAGCAGAGGGAACCGGATTTCCCTCAACTTGATAACTGTTTTCTTTTTGCACACAACAGACTTGTAGAAGCTGTATATGTAACGTGCTTCTTGAAACACCAAACAGTTCGCGTCTACCGTGGTTAGGAAGCACCCACCGTACAAATACCAGCAATTTGCCCATGTTCGAATTCATTTAGCTCCGACGTAATGCACTTACAACTACACAAAATACTATTGACTACGACTGACACAATGTATGGAGGACACTGCACAGGTGATTCACGGTCAAATACAACAGTGCAACTTCAGGCCTGTCTAGCGTCTGCATTTATGTTCAAGCGTGCATTTCTCGAGATGTTTCTATGTTTTTGTTCAACTCCTGTACTTCATGTCCGTTAGGCATTTTCTGTGACAGAAAGAAAGAACGTATGAATGTGACAGCTTCGGCAGAAGCAATAAAACCTGAAAAGAAAGCAAAAAAAGTTTACAACTGGAGGGGTGAGTAGATTCCCGCGTTTATTGCTGCTCTGCTACCCAAACAGTGTGATTGTCATGGCATAGAAGTCGAGGCAGTTTCAGATGCCAAACGTAGAAAAGATAAGAACAGAGCTGTGAATTTGCAATAATCTGGGAAACGAATGATTACAGTGCTTACAAGGAAACGAAATAACACTTTGATAAGTGAATACAGTCTGTAAGTTATAAACGATGGAGATACATTATGGATCGTAAGGAAACTTCGGGCTCCTAAATACAGTGAACAGAATTGTAGCTTTTCAGAAATGGCCATGAAAGATATGTGAGATACTTTATGAAAGGGTAGCATTGAAGAAAGGAAACAATATAGGGTAGATATTACGGTATTTCAAATGAAAACTGGGTTATTGGGAAATTTGTATTTGTGCGGAGCGCACTGCACTTAGCTTTTGAACTGTTACGATCCACCGTACAAGATCGCTGTCGATTAAAAGCCTTTGCGATAACATTCAGAATTAGGTGCAACTGTCCATTAAAATTTGCCATCGGTTCATCATCCTTTTTATTGAAATGACTTTCCTTCAATTAGCAGTTAATGTTATCACACTGCTCAGGTTCTCTTGGCTGCTAAAATGAACTTGTAGTCGTAGTTTTAAGCCAATTTTTACGTGTTTTCAGTTTCCGAGCTGTGACGTTAACACATGACAACTCTTCCCTTGTCTCAAGCGACAAGTCAGGCTCTTAGAACTAGAATTATCGTTCTGCGGATTACGTTTATGGTCGACAGTTGGTTTAATTCCATTGCACGTCAAATTTTACTGTAGGCTGATAGTCCTTTCGATATGTATAGCATATATTTGCCGTAGGATGCTTGGCAAACACCGTGATGAAATGTAAATATATTAAAACACTCTGCCGTGACGTTGATGTGGGTACGCTGATCATGCTTCTGTATCTATATTGTCAGTAACGTCACAGAGTAAATTCTAATTTTGTTCTGAAACTTTTTTTTTCTTTTGTGTTCAACTATCATTCACGTGGAGGCATTTGTATAGTTCGATGTCTCAGTTGTGTTGGACACGAATACCAAAGGGGACATTATAAACGCATTCTCATACCTATGACAGGAGGAATTCGTACTGGCTACACGTGCCTGAATAGCCGAATGTGTTAACGTGCTGCTTCCGGGCCAGGGAGACGAGCCCGAAAACTGGGCCGGCATACAAGTTCCCTCAGACAGTTGTAACGCAAACATTTAGAACACATCCCACACTTGCTCATAGGATTACCTCGTGGACGCAGACAGGTGGGGTACATTGATTCCATCCTTGTGGTTAAGAGGCTGATGACCATGGGAATTTTATCCCTTCAACTCTTAATCAACAGCAGCGAATTGGTTACATCCTCTTTACAAGGCATTAATAAGAGACTGTTTTGATAAGTCCGGTTAAAAAAGCAAGGAAACAATGCTCGACATTGCTTTCTTTGATGGATAGACACTTAGTCCAGCGATCCTCGAGCGGGACGGCAACTACAACTTAATCATTTGATGAAAATTTCTTCCCAGCAAGCCAAAGGATTATGTTAGGGAGCAGGAAGAAGTCACTTGGGGCCAAGTAGGGTGAATAGGGTGGTTGAAGAACAAATTCAAAGCCCAATTCATCCACTTTCGCCGTTGTTACCGCTGATGTGTAGCTTGGCGCATTTCCTGATGAAAGAGCACACTATTGCGTGCCAACGTTGATCGTAAGATAGATATTTCTGTCCACCAAAACGATGATGTTATGACGATACGGGGAAACACGTAATGCATCCACGAACGCTCAACTATAACTCCTAACCAGTTTTGTGACGAGCATGGAAGTCTGTTGCAAAGCGTGCATTGCCGTCTGTGCTGATCTCACGCGCTATTAAGAAACGTTTCCTGTCTTTTGGAACCTCCCTGGGACCATTATAAATCGCGGTTATTGCAGTGTAATTATTATCTTTGAATAAAATTTTGATTTCGTTTGTCTCATTGCCTATTTCTTTCAGTTACCTTATGTACCTATACTTTAGCAGTTCTTTATGTGTGTGGTGCAAGTTTCATCGACCTATATTACTTAGCAGTGACACAGCACGCGAAAGCTACTTTCGTCTTTAAGTTTCATACACAAGTGTATATAATAGCGACAAATAATGTTGCGCCTGGAACCTACAACTGCTCTAGAGTGTGGCCAGTAATATCCTGAGTAGATTGCTTGTTTCTGAAACCGTATTCAGCTTAATTGAAACTTTCTCTTAATTGAAACTTTCTCTTCGGTGAACATGAAGCCTCGTATTCAGCACTTCGTCAGAAATTTTGCCGGACACTTGTAGTAGTCAGATGGGGTATAAGATTTTGTCTGGATGGCACTCTTATTGTCTCCCTTTTGCACGATTATGACCTCCGCTGATTTCAAAGTGCTTGGAAATTACCGTTGGGCAGGGAACTCATCGAACAGCCCATATACAGAGGGAACAGGACTGGCTAATACTTAAATACGCTGATGGCCTGCAGTACCGTTTTGTCTTCAACTGTTCGCTGGAGCGTCAGCGCCCTCTGATAGCTGGTGTCTACTTACCTGACCTCTTTCAAAAGTGCTCTCAGTAATTAACGAGATTCTATAATCGCACAATTAAGAAATGATTCTTGTGATATTGCTCTTTTCTTCCTTAGGCTGTTAGTGTGGGTATCATATTATCAGCGATACAGTATTTTTCATTTGTTTTGTTTAACTGATAAAAACAGGTCAAATCCTGATTAATTGAAATCAACTTTTATTCATATTATAAAGCTTAATTCATATGCATTTCGTTGTGTGTTTGTTATTCCAGTTTGTATCTAATACATCAAGCGTGAACACTAGCTTCCCAAGGACGTGGAGAATTCTAATATCTTCACGGCATGCTTATGTGTTTCTATACTTAAATTATGGTGTTTGGTTATGAGCCCGTGTGGGCGTCTCTTTCTTTTCCACTGAATAAACTAGATCACAATGATAACTCTTTCGTAGTGCTCATATGTTGACTTTCAATAATACTCGTAGGAATAAAACTTTTTATTTATGTTTGGCCTCCATTCATCATTCAGCTAGCTTCTAATTCCATACATCTGCTGCTCTCACCCCCCCCCCCCCCCCCCACACACACACACACACTCACACACACGACATGTGTACTCTAGAATCTTGAATTATAGTAAAACAGAAAGTGCAACGTTGTATTCTTTCCCCAGTGGCAAATGTATTTTTAGAGCTCGCACAAAATAACTTGGCCGTTGGGCAGGAACGCGTTACCTAAATATTGTGTGATGAACAGGTTGTCAGGTGACGGATATGTGGATATGTGGTTTCCATTTTTATATTTTATACTGTCAGTGTCGTCGTAAGTGGCGTTGTCCACAACGGTACATTTTAATCCTTTTTCGGTTTATGAGACTTCCTTCTGGCCGCACATGGTCAAAGTTGGTTCGCTTTGGTTGATCCTTTTTTTATGTAACTACTTCTTTTTCGTTAATGTAGTGAGAAACCACTGACTTTGAACGTCTGTACTTGTTGATTTTTTTTCTGACGTAACCTGTTAAAACGATCGTTTGCAAACTCGCTAGCTGCAACTTACAACTAATACGAAGTACACTTTTTTACGCAAGCTTCAGCTGTCGAACTGCACCTCGCCCTCGCCCACCGCGCGTTCACAGCAGTCCTCCCCCCCCCCCTTCCCCCCTCCCCAATTACGAGTTTTGTCACCCATACCCGCTGTCTGTGATAGGTACTGGCGAAGCTATTTTGCGCGCACTCGGTATTACCACAGGATCAGTTGCTAACAGTGTCTAAACACTGCAGTCGAGTGATAGCTCTCACAGCAGCAGCAGCAGCAACAGCAGCTCAGCGTACTGTGAGTTGCCACAGCTTCTCATAAAAAGCAACTTGATTTACTTGTTGTTCAGCTTCAACTCTTATATTTCGTGCTTGTTCGTGTATTAATCAGGAACGCTTTATTAACTGTGCAGTGCATAGAACCGCTGTTAGCATCGCGTCAAGCATTTGTTTCGTGTTTCAAGAGCCACTTGTAGTTGTCATATCCCCCAGTCGACTGATAGCTCTCATTGCTGCAGCAGCAGCTCCTCATCAGAGTACTGTCAGTTGACACAGCTTCTCATAAAAAGTGACTTTACATTTAGTCAGTGTTCTTTAGCTTTAACTTCTGTATCTCATGTGTGTCTATATATTTATCAGACCATGCAGTGTAGATAGGAACTGTGATTGCGGTGTTCAGGTGGGAACCGAATTGGTGACCCTTAACTCACAACTCCAAGAGGTATTGGCTTCAGTCACGCAGCTCGAGGCAGTTGCCAGTGGGCATCACAGTGGAGAGCCGGTCGGGGCGATCCGAGGGATGTTCAGCGCGACCCACGTGTCTCTTGATCGGACCACTAATGTGGCCGCCTAGCGTCCTGCCCGCACTGACGTTGATACCTCACCCATCGTCGAGTAGGAGGTCATTCCAAGCTATGGCCGGTAGCGAAAGACTTTCCGACGGGCTTCTGTTTGTACGACGAACTGGTATCGGGCGCCATATGTAGCTGACGTAATCACTGAGCCAGATGAAGTCGCTCGCCCTGTTCTAGAGGAACCCTGTCGGCGTGCAATGTTTGGGCATTCTCAAATTTCCATTTATGGAATTGGAGCTTTCAGGTGCCATGATGAGCACAGGTTGCAGCCAACTGCATGTGATGGCTCATGTTAGTTCTAACGATGTGTGTCGCTTTGGACTAAAAGAGATTGTCTGGTTTTGGGCGGCTAGTTGAAGTAATAAAGATGGCCAGTCTTGCTTGCGAGATGAAGACGGAGCTCAACATCTGCAGCATCAGGAGCTCAACATCTGTAGCATCGTCGATAGAACCAACTGTGGTTCTTTGGTACGGAGCCTAGTTGAGGGTCTGAATCAGAGGCTCCGACAGTTGTGGGACCATGTAGGTTGCAGATTCTTCTACTTGGTGCCTTAGGGTGGTTAGTTTCCAGGTTCCGCTATATACTCTATGTGATCAAAAGTATCTGGACACATGGTTGAAAATGACTTAAAAGTTCGTGGCACCCTCGATCAGTAATACTGGAATTCAGTGTGGTAGATCCACGCTTAACCTTGATCACAGCTTTCACTCTCGCAGGCATACGTTGAATCAGGTGTTGGAATGTTTCTTGGGCAATGGCAGCCCATTCTTCACAGACTGCTGCACTGAGGAGAGGTATCGATGTCGGTCGATGAGGCCTAGCACGAAGTCGACGTTCCAAAACATCCCAAAGATGCTGTATAGGATGGAGGTCAGGACTCGGTGCAGGCCAGTCCATTACAGAGATGTTATTGTCGTGTAACCATTCCGCCAAAGGCCGTGCATTATGAACAGATGCTCGAACGTGTTGAAAGATGCAATCGCCATCCCCGAATTGCTCTTCAGCAGTCGGAAGCAAGAAGATGCTTAAAACATCAATGAAGGCCTGTGCTGTTGTAGTGCCATGCAGAACAACTCGAGGTGTAAGTCACCTCCACGAAAAATACGACCACACCATAACACCACCACCTCCCAATTTTACTGTTGGCACTACACACGCTGACAGATGACGTTCACCGGGCATTCGCCATACCCACAGCCTGCTATCGGATCGCCACGTTGTGTACCGTGATTCGTCACTCCACACGACGTTTTTCCACTGTTCAATCGTCCAATGTTTATGCTCTTAAACCAAACGAGGCGTCGTTTGGTATTTACCGGCGTGATGTGTTTCTTATGAGCAGCCGCTCGACCATGAAATCAAAGTTTCCTCACTCCCACCCACGTGTCATAGTAGTTGCCGTGGATTCTGATGCAGTTTAGAATTCCTGTGTGACGGTCTGGGTAAATGTCTGCCTATTACACATTACAACCCTCTTCAACTGTCGGCGGTCTCTGTCAGTCAGCAGACGAGGACGTGCTGTTCACTTCATGTTTCCACTTCACTATCACATCGGAAACAGTGGACCTAGGAATGTGTAAGAGTGTGAAAATCTTGAGTACAGACGTATGACACAAGTGACACCTAATCACCTGACCACGTTCGTAGTCCGTGAGTTCCGCGGAGCTCCTCTCTCACGATGCCTTAATTACTACTGAGGTAGTTGATATGGAGTACCTGCCAGTAGGTGGCAGCACAATGCACTTAATGTCAAAAACTTATGTTTTTGGAGGTGTCTGCATAGTGTAGGTGAAAAGTCCACTAGACTCAGCAAGCGACTACACGGGTAGCGGGGACTATGTGGAGAGGACTGGGCTGTTTTTAGGTTAGAGGGTCTAGGGAAAGTGCAGGACGAACACAGGAAGAGCGTAGACATAGGAACAATCAGTACTGTTGTTGTAAACTGTCGCAGCTTTGTTGGAAACAGCCAGAACTCCAAGCGCTAAAGGAAAGCACTGAATCTCAAGTAGTTATTATGTACGGAAAACTGGCTAAAAAGCTAAATTAAGTTCAGCCGAAATTTTTACGAACGATGTAACCATGTTCAGAAAGGATAGATTTAGTACAGTTGGTGGTTGTGTGTTTATTGCTGCCAGAAATAGTTGACCTTGTAGTGAAATTGAAGTAAATAGTTCTTTTGAGTTGGTATGGGTAGAGGATGTACTGTGCAGTCAGAATAAATTAATAACAATTAGTTCCTTTTGCCGATCCCCCTTCCCCGTCTTAGATGATACGGTTGTTGAACAGTTTAAAGTATCAAATAGGTACCCCACTCACACGCTTATAGTTGGTGGCGATTTCAATCTACTCTCGAAACGTTGGCGAAAATACATGTTTAATGTCGGTGGTGTGCATTAAACGTCGTCCGAAAGCGTACTGGATCCCTTATCAGAAAATTATTTCGAACGACTAAGTGAGGTGTTCACTCGAAGTGTGTATGGTTGCGGAAACACGGTTGATCACTCAGCAACAAATAATCCTGACCAGATAGAGAGCACCATGACAGGTATAGGGACAAGGTTGTAGATTAACTGAATTCCGTAACATCCATACCAATCAAAAATAAATGCAGCATACATCTTTCATTCCTTTCAATCTGACTGTATAAGCGTAGACCAGATGTAGTTGAAATTCAAGGAAATAGTATCTACGGCAGTTGAGAGATATATACCAAATAAATTAATAAGATATGGTACTGATCCCATATGGTACACAAAACAAGTCAGAACACTATCGCAGAAGCAACGACAAACGCGAGCCAAATTTTAAAGAACGCAAAATCGCCAAGATTGACGAAGTTTTACAGAAGCTCTAAATTAAACGCAAATTTCAGTGCGAGATGATTTTGTTTCCACAACGAAAATCGGTCTCGAAATGTGGCTAAAACCTGAAGACGTTCTGATCGTATGTAAATTATACAAGTAGCAAGACGCAGTCAATACTTTCAATGCACGAAAACAGTGGTGGTGATATTGATGACAGTGCCACTAAGGCAGAGTTACTAAAAACGGTTTTCCGAAAATCTCTCACAGAAGACCTCAAAGTAAATATTCCAGAATTCGAATCAAGAACAACTGTCAACATGAGTTACTTAGAAGTAGATATCCTCGATGTAACGAAGTAGGTTAAAATACTTAAAGAAATCCAAGGCTTGCGGTTCAGATTGTATACCAGTGAGATTCATGTCTGAATACGCTAATACAGTAGCCCCATACTTATCAATCACTGCAACCGCTCGCTCGTAGAAAGATCCGTACCCAAAGACTGGAAAGTTGCACAAGTCACACCAGTACCATAGAAAGGAAATAGAAATAATCCGCTGAATTACAGACCCATATAACTAACGTCGATTTGCAGTAGTGTTTTCGAACATACACTGTGTTCAAACTTTGTGTCACTTCGAAGAAAACGAATTATTGACAAACAGCCAACACGAGTTCAGAAAATGTTCTTGTGAAACACAATTAGCTCTTTATTCTCACGAAGTAATGACTGCCACCGACAAGGGACGTCAAATTGATTCCATATTTTTAGGTTTCCAGAAGGCTTTTGACACCATTCCTCACAAGCGACATGTAATCAAATTGCGTGCCTGTAGAGTTGTGTAACTGGATTCAGGATTTCCTGTCAGAAAGGTCACAGTTCGTAATAATTGACGGGAAGTCATCGAGTAAAACAGAAATAATATCTGGCATTCCCCAATGAAGTGTTATAAGTCCTCTATTGTTCCTGATCTACATAAAAGATTTAAGAGGCAAAGTTAGCAGCCCTCTTAGATTTTTTTGCAGATGATGCTGTCATTTACCGTCATGTAAAGTCATCAATGATCAAAATGATTTAGACGAGCTATCTGTATAGTACAGAAAGTTGCAGTTGTCTCTAAATCATGAAAGGTGTGAAGTCACCCACACGAACACTAAAAAGAATCCGCTAAATTTCACATGCAAATGTGAAATGCTGGCCAAAAACCGATGTAACCGCCAGAACGTTGAATGCAAGCATGTAAACGTGCCGGATGTCAGCTTGTGGGCTAGAGTTCCACGTCTGTTGCTCTTGGTCGGTCAGTAAAAGCACGGTTAAGGGTGTTTGTGGTTGACGCTGGAGTTGTCGCCTGATCTCTCCCATATGTGCTCGATTGGAGACAAATTTTGTGATCCAGGCAACATAGTGACAGTCTGTAGAACATGTTGGGCTTCAACGGCGGTTGTTTTCCCGTTGGAATAAAACGCTATAATGATGTTCCTGAATGGCAGTGCAACAGTAGAATCACGAGACTGACTCACAGGTTGGCAATCAGAGTGCGTGGGATAATGACGAGAGTGCTGTCATACGAAATCACAGCCAGAACGTAGCTCCAGGTGTAGGTCGAGTGCGTAGCACGCCGACAGATTGGTTGCAGATATTCAACTGGCCTCTTGTTAACTGACACACGGGTATTAGTGTCACCGAGGCAAAACAGGGTTTCATGAGAGAACACAACAGACCTTAATCCTGCCATCCAGTGAACTCTCGGTTCACACCACTGAAGTCGCTAAAGGCGGTGGCTTGGGGTCAGTGGAATGCACGCTACAGTGTGTTTGGCACGGGAGCTATCCTTGAAGTAACCGATTTGTAACACTTCGTTATGTCAATGTGGTGCCAACTGCTGCTCAGATCGCTGCTGCAGATGCAGTACGATGCGCCAGAGGCATACTCCGAACACGGCAGTATTCCCTCACGGTAGGGCCACTTGGCCGTTCGGAGCCCGGTGTTCTTGAAATCGTACATTCTCGTGGTCACCACTGAAGGAAATCATCTACAGTAGCTACATTCCTGCCAAGTCTCTCTGCAGTATTGAGAAGGATCATCCAACTTCTCATAGGCGTATTTCAAGCCCTCGTACAAAGTCAGTGCGGTGTTAATAGCGTCTTTGTCTCTCTTGAGGCTTTCTTGAGTAACATCAACTCACCACGTCCAATCTCAAAGGTTCCTAACGCTCACGACAGTTACAACGTATATTTCAAGCAAGCCTGATTCGCATCCTCATAGTGGCTCTACTACCGACATCTTCTGCGGCTGGCGTGAAATTTGAGTACGAGGGTGGTTTGAAAAGTTCTCGGAACGAAATAAAAAAATGTACTTACATCACTGAAACTTAATTTTTCAAAGTAGTCTCCTTGTGGATTAATGCACTCGGTCCACGATGTTCCATTGCCTTGATCCCATCTTGAAAATTGCTTCCCTCCTGGCCTGCAAAATAGTTGTCAGCTCCGGCTATCAATTCTTCGTTTGAAGTGAATCTTCGTCCACCAAGAAATATTTTCAATTTAGGGAAGAGATGGAAATTTGACGGATCCATATCAGTTGAACAGCTCATATCTTAGTTCGTGTAATTTTGCCATGGCGACGGCACATGTGTGCAGGCGCGCATTGCCTTGATGGAAGATGCCTTTCTTCCTTGCTAAACTTGGCCTTTTTTCGCGTATCTTTTGTTGCAATTTATCCAGGAGGTTAGCATAGTATTCTCGAGTAATTGTTTGTCCAGTGGAGAGATAATCTACAAACAGAATCCCCTTCGCATCCCAGAACACAGACCCACGACCTTTTTCGGCGAAGGAATTGACTTAGCTTTCTTTGGTGGCGGAGAATCAGCATGTTTCCACTGCTTTGAGTGGTGTTTGTCACTGGTGAATAGTAGTGCACCCGACTTTCATCTGTGGTTACAAACCGGCGCAAAACATATTGTTCGTTTCCCCTAAAACGGGCAAAACGTTCCAATATGTCCGTTCTCATGCTTTTTTGATCCAGCGTCAAGAGTCACGGCACCATCTTGCAGATAATTTTTTCATTTCTAATTCGTCCGTTAATATGTGATATACGCTTTTAGATGATATCTCGCAAGCGTGAGTAATTTCACGCACGTTCATTCGGCGATCCTCCATGACCCGTTTGTGCACTTCTGCAATGTTTTCTGGAGTGGTGACACATTTTGGTCGACCACTGCGTGGATCATCATCTAAGCTTTCCTGACCAAATTTAAATTCATCTATCCACTTGGCAACAGTTGAATATGAAGGAGCAGAGTCCCCCAGTGTATTCTGGAAATCGGTATAGATGTCCTTTGCATTCATACCTTTCTTTACGAAGTACTTAATCACTGCTCGAATCTCGATTTTGCCCATCTTCGCAAATCAATACGCGGGAACAACAACGGAGCCACGTCACCTCCACAGCTCTCCTCGAAGAGCATTTAAGTGGCACATGTTCGCAGGTAACAGTCCAGTGAATACCACGTGAACAACTCGTTGCGCTAGCGCTGATCTGTCGTGGTGATTCCGAGAACTTTTAAAATCATCCTTGTAACTATTATCTTTGAGATGTAGACACACGCCTACCAACTTTTCGTTCATGTCGCACTACTTCTCCTTCGTATTGCCTTTTTTCCGTCAGCACATTTCATCATGGATTTGGATGCTTACAATTTTTGTACAAAATACCTAAGACAGAAACGAAGAATTAGCCTAGCATTTGTGTGAATAATCCCTGAGACTTTTGTAAAATCCTCCCCCTGGCTAGCTTGTGTAGCATACTCGCCAGGCGTGTGGATTCGATCCGTGTCTGACTCATCTCCCTGCGTGGAAAGCTGACGCTCGGAGAGTGCTTTACGCCGTAGGGACAGGTCATCCAGTTCCTCATGCTGCTGGGATATAAGTACATAGTTCCACTGAAAGCTTGTACGCAGCAGTAAATTCAGTTTTTTACTTTTGCGTCAGATGTTACTTTTGCGTCATTATTATTATTATTATTATTATTATTATTATTATTATTATTATTATTATTCGCGTTGTCTAGTTTCCGATTTTTGTTGTTCTAGTGATAGACATTAATGCGATCGAGGCTTTCAAAATAGTAAAATGTGAAGTTTGCTCCGTTATCTCTCATTAATACATTAATAATTATATTCAGGAACTATTAGATATGCCTATATTCTCTGAAATTCTGTAAACTGCACCAACGCAGATTACTGGAACGAGCTAAAACCAGACTCTCCGTGTCTAATAATTTCCTGGCACAAATATTTTCATACTGTTACCAGTTTGCAGTCCAAATAGGCACGGTGCAAAATGCAGTTTCTTTCGTTTATGCGGACAGTTAGCGCCAGAGAATAAACTCATGTTGGAGGGACTCTACAGCGGGAAAAGATTTCTACTCGATCATCCTGGCAGGCGTAAGAAAGCGACCTTGAATGCTGGCGCGACAAGTGGTCAGAACCTGTTAGCTTCTGAAAGCAGCCGTGCCCGTAATTTCTTATGAGGCCTAGCATGGGCATGGTGTAACGGGGTTTTATATTTCTGTCAAAACTTTTGTACATAATTTAGCGCCGAGCTAAAATTTCCGTACGTTGTGATATGAGTATCATAGAGAGACCATTGACGACACAGTATCTTACTAGTGCTTATTGATTAAATTGTATGCACGCTACTGCAGGTCGTAATGTTTTAGCATTCGTTTCACTGAAGCCGTCCTGATGTTATTAGTTTAACATTTCTGTAACTTTAACTGAATTGCCTGTCAGTGCTTGACAGAACACGACGACAAAAAAGTTAAACATTCTGTCGATGTTTCGCAGCTATTACGCACTTAATATTTTTTTTAAATTACTTATAATCCATGTAAAAATTTGTCACCGAACTACCTTTAATTGTTGTTTATAATCGGAAATACGAATCATTTAGAGATCTCAGTTTCCACTTGTAAATCACCTATGTTCAGTCAAAGTTCTTTGTTTTGTCACGAGTGAGTATCTGCATTTTATATTTTGTCATAGTTCCAAACACAATAATCTCGACAATACAGGGTTTTATCGAGTATAGTATTGTCACAGAAACATAAAAGAAATTCAGTCGTGTATGGCGGCGATATAAAAATGTAGTGCACACGAAACAGTTACTACAGTGCCTTTAGTGTAAAGTTTGTAAAAGTATGGCCAAACTTAAGATGCAGATATTTGCCTTGAAAAAAGTACACATTACGTAGAAATAATACCGTATATTAATGCCAACTTTTATACGAAAAGAATATGCAGTTGATTTCGTAAAATCTCGTGAACTTCTTTGGGTATCAACTTTGACAGTATTTACGGTATTAGAGATGATGCGGTGCAAAAGCAACGAATGAGTAGCAAGGCAGTATTTTTTTTATTATTTACGAAATTTGGTAGCACCTGATGACAGGAAGAGGAAAATTATGATTCTGGGTAGGAATCAATAATAATAGGTTTTAACGTCCCGTCGACGAGGTCATTAACGAGAACTCATTCAGATTGGACGACATTGAGATGGAAAACAGACACCGCCTTTTTCAAGGAACTATAACTGCTTTCATCTAAATGATTTAACGAAGAAAGAAAGAAAGGAAAAGAACCTAAAATATTAACGACTGAGCCGAGCTTTGAATTCTACTGCTCCCGCGTGCGAATCCAGTTACTTAACCTCCGCGGCACCTCAGTCAGCATTCGCCTAAATTACAGACAGATACAACTGAGATGAACAAAACTGTCAATAACGTGTTCATTGAGATGTCAGAAATAAAACCGCAGCCAATTAAGTCGGATCAACTTTCTCACGGCGAGAAGGTATGCGTTTTCTGCGTAAGTTCTTGTAAGCCGAGTACCTGGGTGTTACGAGTACTCAGTGCCACTGTTAGAATGGTTGGTTACAGTGACGTATTGCAGCGAGCAAATCGACCGACATTTTCGGAGTGCCAGAACAGGGGGAGGGAGCGAGGGGACAGCCAGCGATCGGTCTTTGGTAGATGAGCCGTGGGGAAGCCCACGAGCGACGCACTGCTCGCTGGGGTGACGGTAAGCGCCAACCTGAGCTGAAGAGTGTTAAGTACGTCTGTGTGGTAAGAACATGCTCACGACGACTAATATTGACTCACTTGTTCTCGCTCCCACCCTCCCTCCTTCTGTTTCTCGCTCTCCGCATTTATCTTCCCTTGTCAGCACATCTGGGCTTTCGAGTTAGTGCATTTGTCTTAACGAGGACACAAGGCTTCGTCGGATGCAACAGCTGTTTCACGATGTTACGCTAAAGGACACCATCTACCCTGACTAAACGACGTGATACGTCGGGCGTATTCGTGTGGTGTGCATTAACCCCCTCACGCCCCATCTCTCTCTCTCTCTCTCTCTCTCTCTCTCTCTATCTATCTATCTATCTATCTATCTATTTCTTTCTCTACGCTTGCGACAGTCTTTAATGTTGCCGTTGATATTATTTAAAGTACCTTTGGTATCTCGTGTCAACCAAGTGCAGTTCCTATCTGACGGTTTTCCATGACTCTACCAAAATGTGCATGGTCCTCTGGGTTGTCGAGCAGGATTTAATTAACTACAGGTCGGAAAATCCCTGTTGTTTTTTACTCACTCTTGGTGCAGAACTTATTTGCGATTCTCACAGACATTAACGGTTGCTGAGTTTGCCCATATTGTAGTCACACATTGCTTGTACCACAATGGCAAAATATCTAAGAAGTAGTGTAGTGCGAGTAAGTGCTGTAATTTTCAGATAGATGCACTCGTATTCTTGCCGAGACCCACGAGAAAGATTTTACGCGGCGCGTGCTTTACGAACGTAGTTAGATCAGCTCAGTAGACGGAACTGCGTTTCTAAACCCGTTACTAATACCTGGGTATTTTCGAACAAGTGAGACTTGCATCTTCTACTGGAATCCACCATTTTGGAATCTTAAAGATTTCCTTTATCGAAAGCCCATGGACCTATTCCTAAATTTTTGCGGCTGTACTAGGTACAATAAAACTACAGCCGTGCCAAAATGATAATCGTTTGCATGAGACACCGCATCTTGTACGAAATGAAGACTGTTAAGCAGAAGAGAATGAATGCTGAATGCTGTAAACAAGCCTGTAGACATTTATGTCGAGCACAGATCTTAAATTATAGCTTAGTGCAAAGATGTGTGTTTTGAAGTAGTAGTACTATTCAGTAAGACTCCATAGTAGCGAATTCCAGTAGAAGATGCAATTCTAGTTTGCGTGTAAATACCCAATTACGAATAAATAGGTTTATAAACGTAGTTCGCCTGCTGAGCGAGCGCACTCAACCTTACCTTTGTGACGTACGCGCGCGATGGACGCCGCGTCGCGAAGTTCGTCGATCTTTGTATACACTCCTGGAAATTGAAATAAGAACACCGTGAATTCATTGTCCCAGGAAGGGGAAACTTTATTGACACATTCCTGGGGTCAGATACATCACATGATCACACTGACAGATCCACAGGCACATAGACACAGGCAACGGAGCATGCACAATGTCGGCACTAGTACAGTGTATATCCACCTTTCGCAGCAATGCAGGCTGCTATTCTCCCATGGAGACGATCGTAGAGATGCTGGATGTAGTCCTGTGGAATGGCTTGCCATGCCATTTCCACCTGGCGCCTCAGTTGGACCAGCGTTCGTGCTGGACGTGCAGAGCGCGTGAGACGACGCTTCATCCAGTCCCAAACATGCTCAATGGGGGACAGATCCGGAGATCTTGCTGGCCAGGGTAGTTGACTTACACCTTCTAGAGCACGTTGGGTGGCACGGGGTACATGCGGACGTGCATTGTCCTGTTGGAACAGCAAGTTCCCTTGCCGGTCTAGGAATGGTAGAACGATGGGTTCGATGACTCTTTGGATGTACCGTGCACTATTCAGTGTCCCGTCAACGATCACCAGAGGTGTACGGCCAGTGTAGGAGATCGCTCCCCACACCATGATGCCGGATGTTGCCCCTGTGTGCCTCGGTCGTATGCAGTCCTGATTGTGGCGCTCACCTGCACGGCGCCAAACACGCATACGACCATCATTGGCACCAAGGCAGAAGCGACTCTCATCGCTGAAGACGACACGTCTCCATTCGTCCCTCCATTCACGCCTGTCGCGACACCACTGGAGGCGGGCTGCACGATGTTGGGGCGTGAGCGGAAGACGGCCTAACGGTGTGCGGGACCGTAGCCCAGCTTCATGGAGACGGTAGCGAATGGTCCTCGCCGATACCCCAGGAGCAACAGTGTCCCTAATTTGCTGGGAAGTGGCGGTGCGGTCCCCTACGGCACTGCGTAGGATCCTACGGTCTTGGCGTGCATCCGTGCGTCGCTGCAGTCCGGTCCCAGGTCGACGGGCACGTGCACCTTCCGCCGACCACTGGCGACAACATCGATGTACTGTGGAGACCTCACGCCCCACGTGTTGAGCAATTCGGCGGTACGTCCACCCGGCCTCCCGCATGCCCACTATACGCCCTCGCTCAAAGTCCGTCAACTGCACATACGGTTCACGTCCACGCTGTCGCGGCATGCTACCACTGTTAAAGACTACGATGGAGCTCCGTATGCCACGGCAAACTGGCTGACACTGACGGCGGCGGTGCACAAATGCTGCGCAGCTAGCGCCATTCGACGGCCAACACCGCGGTTCCTGGTGTGTCCGCTGTGCCGTGCGTCTGATCATTGCTTGTACAGCCCTCTCGCAGTGTCCGGAGCAAGTATGGTGGGTCTGACACACCGGTGTCAATGTGTTCTTTTTTCCATTTCCAGGAGTGTAGTTGCATTGAGACGAAGTGTGTTCTAAAAAATGGCTCTGAGCACTATGGGACTCAACTGCTGATTTCATAAGTCCCCTAGAACTTAGAACTACTTAAACCTAACTAACCTAAGAACAACACACACATCCATGCCCGAGGCAGGATTCGAACCTGCGACCGTAGCGGTCGCGCGGTTCCAGACTGTAGCGCCAGAACCGCTTCCACCAGCGGCCGGCCTGTGTGTTCTAACATCGAATGAAAGCAACAATGTATTTGTTCTGAAATTGTAATTTACCAGACCTCTTAAAGTGATAAGCAACCTGAATATCCGATTAAACACCGCCTTATTTCGCTGATCGTCGTTCTGTTGGTGGTGTGCCTTTCCGTTTTCCATCGTGAGGATACTTGTCTTTACTTTCAACCTTACGTGGGAACCGAGCCACCTAGGCATTTTTCGCATATGCGCCGCATTACCAGACACAAAACTCATGGCAGGCGCAAAAATGAGAAATAGACTGATATTATCACTGATTGCTGGGGAAAATGGCCTGTTGGAATGACCATGTTAGTGTCCGCCTCAGTAGCCGAGTGGTCAGCGCTACAGGCCTACATGCGGGGGACCGGTGTTCGATTCCCGGCACTGCCAGGGATTTTCCTTCGCTCCAACGTCAACAACGGCCGGGAATGCGGCGTGCTGGCATACTTAGCAGTCACATACAACCGCTCACTCGTAGAAAGGTCCGTACACAAGGACTGGAAAGTTGTACAAGTCGCACCTATACCGTAGAAGGGAAATAAAAGTAATCCCCGTAATTACAGACCTATATAACTCGATTTGCAGTAGTATTTTCAAACAAATATTGTGCTCGAACATTATAAATCACATCGAAGGAAACAAATTATTGACAAACAACCAACACGGATTCAGAAAAAGTAGTTTCAGAGGTCACTTTATTACTAAACAAAAGAGACAGGGTTAATTAAGTCACAGTCCCATCGAGTTGCGTTAGGATTTTTAAATACTGTGTTTGAACATTATGAATTACCACCAAGACAACGAACTATTGACAAATAGCCAAAAAGGGATGGAAATATCATTGTAGCTTTTTATTGTCATGAAATAATTAGTGCTACCGACAGGGAACGTCAGATTAATTCCATATTTTTATATTTCAAGAAGGCTTTTGAAACCATTCCTCACAACCAATTTCTTATCAAATCGCGTGCTTACGGAATACCGTCTGACTGGATTCGTGATTTCTTGTCAGAAAGATCACAGTTTGTAATAACTGACGGGAAGTCATGTCGAGCATTCCCCAAGTAAGCGTTTTGGTCGTCGGTCGGCTGTTCCTGAAGATGTAGGAGACAGCACTCTCACATTGTCTCCTGATGTTGCTGTCATTTACCGTCTTGTGAAGCCATCGGATGATCAAAGCCAATTACCAAATGAATTAGACACGATATCTGTTTGGTGCAAAAAGTGGCAATTGGCTCTAAATAACGAAAAGTGCGAAGTCATTCACATGAGTAATAAAAGGAATCCGCTAAATTTCGGTTACACGATAAACCACACAAATCTAAAGGCTGTAAGCTCAACTAAATACTTAACGATTGCAATTACGAATAAATGAAATTGGAACGATCATAGATAATGTTGTGTGGGGGGGGGGGGGGGGGGGCAAAGCGAACCAGAGACTACGATGTATTGGCAGAAAATTTAGAAAATGCAACAGGTCTCCTAAAGTGACTGCCTACACTACGCTTTTCCGCCCTCTTCTGGGGTATTACTGTGCGGTGTGGCATCCGCATCGGGTATGATTGACGGAGGACACCAAAAAAGTTGAGAGGACGGCAGCTCGTCTTGCATTATTGCGAAATAAGGAAGAGAGTGCCATGTACATTCTATGCGGATTGGAGTGGCAGTCATTAAAACAAAGGCGTTTTTCGTTGCGTTAGGGTCTTCTCATGAAATGTTAATCACTACATTTCTGCTCTGAATGCGAAAATATTTTATTGGCGCCCACCTACACTGTGATAAATCATCGTGATAATGAAATAAGAAAAATCAGAGCTCTCACGGGAAGATTTAAGTGTTCGTTTTTCCCGCGCGCTGTTAGAGTGTGGAACGGCAGAAAAATAGCTTGAAGGCAGTTCGATGAACCCCCTACCAGTCACTTAATTGTGAATTGTAGAATAATCACGCAGATGTAGATGCCTTCTCTCTATGATCGTGTATTGTTTTATGGATAATGGACGTATTGAACTGTTATATCCGACAAATTAAAAATTGAGGAATTTTGTCATGATTGGGGAATAGACCAATATCTTAGCTTGACGATCAATTCCGTCCAATGCCTCATGGTATTCAAGGATGCATTTAGGCGTTATTATTTTTATAAACTGTTTGTATATTTATTCAACCATAACTACAGTTTCGTGTTTTGTTGATATGCCACGCTTGTCTTCATTTCAGAGCCAACATATTATTACAACTTCCCCATGAACATTCTCATTTCTTTAAAGTTTATTTTTGTATAGTTTGGCATATTTATTTGTGTTTTCGTGGTGCAATTTTAAAAATACGTTAGGCGAGTATTACCTGTTGTCAACAAAAACAAAGTATACTTCTTGTTCAGTATGGATTGTGACAAGTCCATGACAGCATTCTCAGATGCACTGTTATATCGATCGGTTTTGTCCTGGCCAGTATATATTTTGGAACCGTAACAATTACCGGCACTTATCTCACATAGTTTATAGCTTTTATTCCACATCTCGCTCTTTTCTATGCATTGAATTGTTTATAAGCTAATAGTCCTTTAAGGTTTCGTCTGTACTGAAATTTTCAATGTTTCCCTGAGATATTTAAGTCTCTTCATTATCTACGATAATAATCGGAACAGAAGAAATGAATTAAAATTTGTGCTGCAGCCGGGACTCGATCCTCTGTCTTCTTGTCCGCAGCTCGTGGTCGTGCGGTAGCGTTCTCGCTTCCCGCGCCCGGGTTCCCGAGTTCGATTCCCGGCGAGGTTTTCTCTGCCTCGTGATGACTGGGTGTTGTGTGATGTCCTTAGGTTAGTTAGGTTTAAGTAGTTCTAAGTTCTAGGGGACTGATGACTATAGATGTTAAGTCCCATAGTTCTCAAAGCCATTTTGTGTCTTCTTCCTGGTTAGTCAGCTAATGAAGAGTCTTAAATGTCTCAGGGAAACATTTAATTATAAGATCTCCTATGGTACCGGACTTTTCCCGTTACGTCCAACGCTGGGGTGCTATTCCAATGTCGGAGAGCCCTGACGACAGTAGTGACAATGTAAGGGAAAATAAGCAGAAGATATGAATTGAAGTTTGTGTTGGGGAGGCATTCAACTTGGCAAGTTCGACCAGTAATGTTGACCATTTTACTGCGGTGCTGTAATGGTTAGCATTTCTGCCTAGGAAGCAAGAAGACACGGTTCCGAGTCCCGGCTGTAGCACAAATTTTAGTTCTTCTGCTTTCATCATTATCGTTTCTTTAAGTTTGTCTTCCCTAATGTCTTTGTCTTACGAAGCCGGCAAGTACTGTCTGAGTTTCATTATTGCAAAAGTGAAGAATCATGTAATTTGTTTAAAGCTTTTTAAAACAATATTTTTTTAAAAAATATTGGTCTTTTAGACCAATTCATGTGGATAGTTAGTATTCTGACTTGAGCCATCAAAAAGCACAGTGCAATAATATGCCTTCGTTGTTTATTATCTGACGTGCGCAGAGATGTATTGTTGTAACAAGTATTTCCCACAATTTGTCATCAAACATATTAGAAAATCGCTCTAATAATGATAGGTATTCCCTTAAATGATTTGAAATAGATGCTTTTCTGTCATTGGTTTTAGAATATTTGCTAAAGTTGGTGTATTTTTCGCTTCCCACCAAATGCATGATAAACATTATTTAGATATTGCATTTTGCTCTTCACTATCGTTATCTAAAATTTAACGTTTTGCCCGCATTCCTTTTCTGCAGTCACGTCGCTATCACTGTATTCTTTATCACTACTTCCACGGAACCCCCTCCCCCCCCGCCTGTTGACGTTATGTAAGGCTTAATTAATCTTTTTCTTCAATAACGAAGGTATAAAATCACTAGCATGCTTGCTTTGTAACAAAGATTTAACGAATTATGACCAGTTCTCGCGGCGTGATGGTAAGAACTAAGCTCAGAATGTAACGGACAAGTGTTTGTCTCATGGGTTAGGCTCGCGGTGTTTATACTTGGCTCGACTTTCGTTCCTGCACATGTGACTCGTGATGTTTACGTTTGCCCAGCACTTGACTTCTAGAGTCTGACGAGATATTCATGTTTGGTCCAAAATTATCACGAGGCAGTCTTGTCAAAGTACGGCAAGCGGTATTGCGGTTGACCGCTATCTGTCTACGAGCAGTTATGAGTCACCACCATGGGGAGCCAGCGGTTGTACAATGCATTTGGATTAGTGCTCGGTTTCATGCCGCATTCAGTTCGTGGGTGTAGCGAACGAAGAATGATGGTACTTTACAGTGCATGCTTGGGACGCACCATAATCGGCCTTACATTATTCTGTCCACCCCTGATGATCTCATCGCCGATGACATTAAACAGTAATCTTTCTTTCTTCAACCTTGCTCATTGAAATTGTTGGGTATCACAGGACTGTAACGGAAAATCTTTCACACAACGGTATAGAATTTTATCTTAACGTGAAAGATTTTTGTGCTCAAATGTCAAGCTATTTCGGGATTATCTTGGGCAATATTTTCTGCTCTGTAATTCCTCGGATTAAGACTTCGTATGCGATGAAAAATATTTGTATTTATCTCGCTGCTGATAACTGTGAGTTGATAGGTTGCACTCACTGGAAATTTCGCTACACACTCTCATACATTTTTGACGTTGAATGTCTCGAAGGTGCATATTCAGCGGTTTCCGGTAATTCCTAAGAAACTTTCATTATACATAACAGCACTGTATTATCATTTCATCTTTCAAAGAGATTCTCTGGTTTCTTTCTTTCTAAGACTTTGCAAAGAATTTTGCCCTACTTAGTCATTGAAAATTGTCTCGATAATACTGCGAATTCTTACATTTAGAATGCAGTCGTAGGGGCAAATAGCGATGACAAGAATTACTTATTTATATATTTATTACTGTCTAAAAATCTTGTCTGTGCTTGTATAATAGGTATAAGTAGGTGCACATATATAAAACGCACACATTTACACGTAAAAAATAAATGAAATACAATAATTTTTGTGCTTTGAATTACATTAGGAAAGGTTTATTCAGGTGCTTGGGTGAATAAAATATACTGCGTCTTTTCATCTCCTGTGAAAAGAATTTTCAGTTGTCTCACTCGTGAGCATGCAACAGACAATTGGCATGTGAAAAAATGGGTTTTCCACATTTTATCCTCACACTTGAAGCGAATGACCTTGTCCTCTTTTGGTAGTCATTGAGAAAGCAAGGCGAACGGGGGGACTGCAGTCGTTAGAAATCAAATGGCATGTAGATTCTCTTTTTCACTTGTCATTCAAAATTGCCGCTTCGATGGCGTCTGCCATAAGCTTTTTGACAGGAAGCCTGGTTCCATTGCAAGATCGTGATGGATTAATGTCGCATAAAAGAAATATTGGTGTGCCGACTTTTATTGGTAATCTGTGCGGTAGCATGGAAACGAGGCAGCTGACGCTGTTGCAAGCCTGAGTTCTCGTACCTCGGCCGGCTGGTTCTACATTCCGTCCAATGATCTCTTTGTTGCCGTCTGTCAGAAGGTAGTGTCACTTTGGCATCACCACTGGCCCTCCCTTCATGGGACGAAGTTCCGGGGAATTAAGCCCCTCTCATCGGCTTGGGCGACCTTCTGTCGGCCCTCTCGCCGCGAGATCATTTTACCTAGTTTGCGTATTGGGCACTGCCCTTTTAGCCATCGCCATTTGTTAAATGGTGCTCCCCCAACACTGTTGTCTTTAACTTATGACGGTCCGTCATTTCCTGACCGAATGCCTTTTTTTTTTAAACCACTTACGTTCTCATTTACACTATTGGCCATTAAAATTGCTACACCAAGAAGAAATGCAGATGATAGACGGGTATTCATTGGACAAATATATTATACTAGAACGGACATATGATTAAATTTTCACGCAATTAGGGTGCATAGATCCTGAGAAATCAATACCCAGAACAACCACCTCTGGCCGTAATAATGGCCTTGATACCCCTGGGCATTGAGTCAAACAGAGCTTGGATGGCGTGTACAGGTGCATCTACATTCATACTCCGCAAGCCACCCAACGGTGTGTGGCGGAGGGGGAGGTACACAGTTCATTAAGAGTAGTGACTGGCATATTGTGACGAGCCAGTTGCTCGGCCACCATTGAGCAGACGTTTTCAGCTGGTGAGAGATCTGGAGAATGTGCTGGCCAGGGCAGCAGTCGAACATTTTCTGTATCCAGAAAGGCCCATACAGGACCTGCAACAGGCGGTCGTGCAGTATCCTGCTGAAATGTAGATTTTCGCAGGGATCGAATGAAGGGTAGAGCCACGTGTCGTAACACATCTGAAATGTAACGTCCTCTGTTCAAAGTGCCGTCAATGCGAACAAGAGGTGACCGAGACGTGTAACCAATGGCACCCCATATCATCGCGCTTGGTGATGCCACTTCGGCAGCGGTTCTTGCACGCCCTGGAGAACGAGTAAGTTCCCATCTCATCGTGTTCCAGTGATGACAGATCTGGTGATCTTAATGGCCAGGGCAGTAGCGTGCATCACGAAGCGCACGTTGCTGCGGTGCTGTCGTACGTGGACGTACATTGCCTACTAAAATAGCACATCATCTTCGTGTCGAAGAAACGCCATTAGCACGGGGATTTTACCCCGCAGGAACACCAAATGTGATCGCGATTTGTACCGGATGCCGCCCCCCTCCCCACACACACACGCATGTAGTCGCAATATCTGATGACGCAAGGACTAAAGTGACTCTATTATGAGAACAAATTTGAGTTGATAGCAAACTAACAAGCAACGTTCTTCCTACACCAATGGGCGTATCACTGATTTTTGAGCTCGCCTCTACCATTGGCACCCCATTCGTGGCTGTGTCCTATGCCCATTTTTGATGTGCAACAAAAAATTGTTTATTTGCTTCGACAAATGCACTCAGGTCATCAAAATTGAATTGTTTGTTCTCTCAATAAATATGTATAATAATGTTCATACGCAGAACGCTTTGCTCCAACTGTGCCAAGTTGAACAAGTGTTTCGTTGTTGATGGTTAGTGGATGCCTCATTTATATCCGCCCTTCACTGAAAATGATGTCCGAAAATGAAATGATGTTGCTGTTGCTAACTTTTCGAATACGGGGCAAAATTTCTTCGCTCAGGTACTCCCTGAATTTTTCCCACCGATTTTTAGGGTTGGATGGCGAACATATGGTCAAAATGATAGAGAATTATGTTCGTATTGGTCGCGGATGACTGCTGACAGAAGCGTCCATCAATGTAATTTCCCAATTTGCCATTTCGTATAAATGGAATTTTGGCAAGTTTCTCTTATGTCTGGGATTCTTCGCCGCCGATCATTCTCAAATTTGCAAATGGTGTTCGACCTTTTGACATTAATTAGCAGCATTCCTAACCAGTAGACAAATTTCTGAGAAAGTACGTTTGGAGCACACCATTGTATGGTAGTGAAACATGAAATAGAAGAGAATCGAAGCATTTGAGATACGGTGTTGCAGATGGTTGTTGAAAATTAGGTAGACTGATAAGGTAAAGAATGAGGAAATTCTGTGCAAAATCGGAGAGAAAATGAGTATTTGGAAAACACTGACAGGTGAATGGACAGCATGATAGGACATCTGTCAAAACATGGGGGAATGACTTCCTTGGTACTAAGAGGGAGCTGCAGTGGGTAAGAACTGTAAAGGAAGACAGAAAATGGAATAATCCAGAAAATAATTGAGGACGTACGTTGCAAGTGTTACTCTGAGATGAAGAGCTTGGCACAGGAGAGGAATTCGTGGCGGGCAGCATCAGACGAGTCAGAAGACTGCTGACTCAGAAAAATTCGGCATTATTTGGTTGCACTTTATAAATATTGCTCAATGCGTCCGGCGAACACACATTATTTAACTCGCCTGCCTTGCTTAAGTCTGTGGAATTTTTTCTATGTGGCATTCCTTGTAGTTCCTAGTTCCGCGTATGATAATGTTGTAGCACATACACCTCCGCACAGCGCAAAAGATAAATAAATAAAAATAAAAAAAAATTAAATAAAATACTGTCAATGTTTGTGTGTGCTGGGGCAGTAGCAACATTTCGTGCAACCTCTTCCGTGATATAGAATCTTTGTCCACTTTCAGATTGAACACTGAAGTGAACAGCGTTGAGATGCCGACTGTGACTTTGCAAACTCTAAATGCGCCACCCCGCCTCATTACTGCTGACACATCGACCTGTCTGCATTCGAATAGCTTCATTCGTTCGCGCACCTGGATGATCAATTTTGAATACTGCCATATCGCTGTCGTTGTTGATTTGATGGAATTGCATTACTTCATGTTGTTAAGCTCTTTAAGTGTTTTTGATAACAGGCGAGTAAGGCACAATCCATTTGTTGTCGATTCCAGTATCGGAATTTCTTATTCTGATTATAGCTGTGCGACCTCTGTCATCTGATTTACGGTGTATGTATGGAGGATAGCCGTTACCACCGGTGCGAGCTTCATGAATGAATTCTCTGGGATACTTTTTCGTGCATTTGTTGTCTGTCACGCATGGTGATTGTACGTTCATAGCACCGCATGGTCCGTACCATGTATTTTCGGTGGTAATATCGAACGGCAGTCGACCTCCTTCAAGATCTGGCATTTCTGCACAAATGACATCAGCTTAAGCTGAGTGTAATTTCGTTACGCGCTATATTTGAATATAGGCATGAGGAGGGCTTCTCTTGGTCTTTCGATGGAAACATCCAGCATCGAGTTTCAGCGCAAATGAAGTAGACACTCCGCGCGGTGACTGCCGGGAGTTCCTGTAAATGGAAAATTCCTTTACGGTTGCTCTCATGAGTTACCGCGATGAGTGTCAACTTTGCGTGTATATCTCGTCCCATTTTGGGTTGCATGTGAATGTGATGGAAAAAGTCAGCATGCCTTGTGCACATTCGTTTATTTGCCGCGGACTGCCTGTAAACGTTGTTCGAAGTATGACCATTTTGCCACTGTCGCTGATTCTTCCCTCTTTCACAGTCGCATGTCGCAAATGAGAGTTCTCCTCTGAGCGCAACGATTTTAGATTTAATGGAATGAGACGTCATGTCGGTTTTCGCATAATGTCTACCACGTATTGGTGAAACAGTTTGACATTCCAGAATATAATTTGTTCCATTGTGAGAAATCGTTATGCTGTTCGAATAACACTTGGTAGCTGATACTTTTTTTGTTGCAAGAGGAAATAAAATTAAACAAGCGATAAGGTAAATGTAATTCGGATTTACGGATGCGTGAAGGGTGATCATTTTTTTTTTTTTTTTTTAAATGATAGAATGCGTGGATAACTGCCGTTTGGCAGCACATTTCTGATATTTCATTGTTGAATTTGTATCCACAGCAGTGCCCACACACCTGTCTTCGCTTGGTGCATTGTACAACAATGTCGGTTAAGATTAAAGCCTGCATCCAAGATCCAAATGCACGGTTCGGGAGATGGAGTATCTCGTAAACCTTCTGTTTTACGTGCTTCATTGCATGCTTGTCGTTCCTCTCTTGTTTGAGAAGCTCGTAATCGCCTTTTGTTTCGTGCTCCGCTGATAGAGCAGTCAGTTGATGTCGCGTTTAGAAAGCGTGATTATTTTGACGGAGAACGCAATAACCACGGCAAGCAAAGTAGCAAGTAATTTAGGATTTAACAGTGTTTAAACAAACAGCCTCATTTAACCACCTTAAAACACAATGTTTTTACAATTTAAACTAATTAATGGCTGTCAGCGGTTCGGGCCCCAGTGACAAAATTAATTTTTTTTATCTGTTATTATAGGTTGTGTCTCTTGAGCTAACTGCAATGTAATTAAAAAGAATTACACTAGACGCGTTTTGCTTTTATTTGCAAAGCATCTTCTGTTGTATTCTGTAAATTGGATACACACTTTTGTACATTTATTTGATTCTTTTAGGTTAAAAACAGCCTTTTCTTTATGAAGTTGGTCTGCAAGCTACTTACAGTGTTTCTTTACAGTCAGCACTTCCCCTCTCGCTAGCAGTGGTTGGTATCGACAGGTTTCATTTCACATCTGCAGTTTTTGGCAGCACTCACAACGTGAACGACAATAAACGAATAGGCATAAACACTTTTCGAGTGCTGAATAAAAAACAGTTAAGAAAGTCAATTATAAATAGTGCGCAGAAAATAACGCAAAATGCCACAAAACTGCAGATGTGAAATGAAACCTGTTATTGCCCACCCTGGAGAAAATGATATTTTATTTCGCGAGTAGATCCACGTTTTCAGCAATATTGTAGTAACTGCAGGTGTGCAGTGTCTTTTTATCCTCTGTGGTTTGACCACTCCCTGAAACGAATGTGACACAGAGTACAGTAGCCATGTAAGTGTAGCGCGTTCCTGGGAAAGGCCGAATGTTTCATCGCATTTTCTCGGGAGACGTTTTAAGTGTGGTTTATTTTAAAGATAAACTAGATATTCGCACTGAGCAATACATGAAATTAAGACTGTCAGTTAGTTCAAACGATAAGTTCTCTTCTCCTGGACATACGTATTTTTTATTTGCCCTTTTTTAGTTTTTGGGCACTGCGGAAAATGTAACGAGATTGAATGTACGGTTCCGCGGCAGCTGCTGGGCACACCGCGGTGCGTTATCTGTTGCAGGAATTCCATTGTGGGCTTATCTTGCAGACTCGCCGTGGCGCACCTTTCATTACACAGCGGCGTAGCCGGCGTCGCTCCATACCTGTCGGCCTTGCGTGCTGGTTTATTTGTAAAACACCAACTCTCTGCTTGTTGCCAATTAAGGAGTAAATGAAAATCACCGTGTACAGTAAGAAACGATTATTTGTGTGATCTGATACCGTATAAACAAGCCGCATGGAATGAAAACAACGAAATCTAACAAATTTCTTGTTTGTAGAGGAAGTCAATTTCTTTTAAGAAGAAGGGAAGAGGAAGAAGAAGCAGCTAGTGTAAAAGCAGGACGAAATTCGCAGTGAACAATAATCTAGCCACGACTTATCTACGATTTAAAGGAACAGCGGCAGATGTAAATGTTATTTTTTTTCTTTAACGTAAAACCGTTTTGAAGTTTAAATACTCTGTTTATAAGCACGAAGGGTTTCATAGGATTTTAGCTCCACCATCAAGTGCAGTAAAATCAGGTCATGCGCCCTCCACATGAACCTTCTGTCTGTCACTATATGGCGCTAACGCAGTTCCGTCTTTACACGCCGCCTGTTACACATCCAGTGCTCGCGCCGGCGGTGGTAAGTGCAGTCTCTTGCCGTCTGTCTTTGCAGTGCGTTGCTTTCTGCTAATTGAATTGTTTAAGCACGACACGATATTCAGTTTCATGCTAAGGCTTAAAATAGTTTTATATGGGATTTTTTGGGGGAATGAACCACAATTTAAGGTTCAATAATTGGGGCTTTAACCAGTGTGTTTCAATCCTTTTTATGTAAATGAGGGATCGGTGCTGCTCAACTGTACATATAGGGTGTACATAAAGTCCGGGAACACTTTCAATTATTTATTGCACAAGAACTAAGCTTTGTACGTATGTCATACATATTGCATTTAGAAGAGAAATTCTGCAAATTGTTTTTTTTTACAAACATTCGATATGAGATCCGTGAGTGACCCGGCAGACGTCAATACAGTGATCGAATTCTTGCCATACCAGTCCCAGCACGGCATCGTCGTCGTTAAGCTTCTGCACTAGCTCCAATTTGAATGGTTCCATAGACTCATTTTGTAGCAGGACACTGTCATTGGACACATTTAGAGTTCACGGGATGCACGACGCACCTATTTCTTTGGACTCCTTATGAATGTCTCTCGTAGGCACTCCACATGCACTTCACTCAAACTGGGACGTCCGTTTCTCTTTGCTGGCCACAACCAATCCGTCGTAACGAATTTGTTGTGCCCGTGGTAAATGGCTATCCTTGTTGGTGGCTTCTTGCCGTACTTTGTTCTAAACATCCGGTGAACAGCTGTAGCACACTTGTTTTGGTCGAACTCCTACACACAGAAAGTTCCTTCCGCAGCTAAACTCTCCACCTTTGCGACTGGGCGCTACTATCGGCAAATTACCAAACTAGGCTGTGGCAGTATACACGAAAAAAACTTTCAGAGTTACTCTTCAAAATGACATACGTATGTTATCTGTACAATGTTTGGTTCTTCTGTAGTAAATAATTGAAAGTGTTCACGGACTTAAAGTACACTCTGTAATCGTAGATGCTGATATGTGGTCTGTTTTTGGTCGCTTTTTCGGTGTAATAGGACTCGCTAGCTCATCATATACTGGTTCTCATGGCACCACAAGAACATTTGTTTTATGCTATTTTATAATTGACGTCCTCTACTTAGCGAAAATTGAAGACTATGAACGCTAGGTTAACACATTCTCTTTTGTGGTCAGAAAAGACTTGATTTTATTGCACCTGATGATGCAGCTAAATGCTGCAAAACAACAGCTGAAGCGGTTTTATCTTCCGAATGATATTATCAGATTATGGCTGCCCCAGACTACAAAGTTTTCTTTGCAATATTGTTTTTATTCGATGCTTAGATTGACTATTTTTTATTGTAACATTTCATGAAAGAAGTTCCCAGCCTTAATAATGCTCTAACCAAGTTATTAAACAGACTAGATATTAGTGGAAGGAATTATTTTGAACATTTCAAATGACTCAGTGATTACAGTGCTGAAATGTCTAGCCACAATCCCTCTGTACCACTGTCAGCCACACTATGTGCAGCAGCATTCCGTCTTCAGGCCACAAGTGGCCCATCGGGACCATCCGACCGCCTTGTCTTCCTCGGCTGAGGATGCGGATAGGAGGGGCGTGTGGTCAGCACACCGCTCTCCCGGTCGTTATGATTGTTTTCTTCGACCGGAGCCGCTACTATTCGGTCAAGTAGCACCTCAATTGGCATCACGAGGCTGAGTGCGCCCCGAAAAATGGCAACTGCGGCCGGGATGGTCTCCCATCCTAGAGTCGGCCACGCCCGACAGCGCTTAACTTCGGTGATCTGACGGGTACCGGTATATCCACTGCGGCAAGGCCGTTGTCCCCTTGTAACTTATATATGCAATAAAGCAAAGAACAGTAAATGGTCGGGCACTTTCTTCAGAATATCGAGAAAAATTCCACGGCTTCAAATACGCCACAGGTCAAAAACATGGTTCAAATGGCTCTAAGCACTATGGGACTTAACATCTGAGGTCACCAGTCCGCTAGACGTAGAACTACTTAAACCTAACTAACCTAAGGACATCACACACATCCATGCCCGAGGCAGGATTCGATCCTGCGACCGTAGCAGCAGAAGCAGCAGCAGAGTTTTGGACTGAAGCGCCTAGAACCGCTCGTCCACAGCGGCCGGTACCACAGGTTAGTCGAGGCTATATATCACTGGCATCAATCAGCATTTAAGCTTAGAAGTTCAGTAGTTTTGGATCATCAGCGACTACTACAAAATTATCTCTATCGTTAGCCGCCTGAAGCGATCGTTGTGCTAGATATTCCCAAAATATAACTTTCCTAAGTTCATCATTAGGCGTAAATTTTGCAATGAAGAATGATCTGTACCCATATTTTTAAGTCGTGCCCGAATTTTTTATGTCATTTATGAAACTTGCTTCGTGTGGAGTGGTGGCTGAGTGATTAACTGTTAATTTACAAATTTAGAAGCTACGTGATTATATTCGTTGTCGGCCCAGGCAACATACATGGTGTGTGTTCAGAGAGATTTAGGGGGCTGTGAGCGCAATTAAAAGTAGACTTACCTGAACGAGAGATATATCTCATAACATAAATAACAGCTTTCTTGCTGGTCTCTAAAGTTTCATAACTCTCTTGGAGGTTATGAATCTCGCATTCACTTGGAAATTTCGTCGTCCATCGGATATATTTAATTTTCCTGGATGTTCACGAAAAACAGCGAATTATGTCTGAGCTGAGCTGAGCTGAGCTGAGCGAACTATTCGCCACAAACCAGTTGCTTACTTGCACAGCGTCTGACGTTTGTTTGCTAACGGTAGCGAAAACGCGCTTAAAATTGATAATTTTTGTCCTGATACATGTTTTGCCTATTCTCCGTATATTTTAGTCGCGGAATTTTTATTTCACACTCTTCATGGTCGTGCCTCATAATTGCTTTAGGCAAGTGGCGATAAACCATGTCATTTAAGTTCTAAGTGAGCAGTACTCAAGGTGTGGCGCGTTTAGTGAATATGTATAGTACTTTGACAGTAATGTACTTAAATCATAACCAGGCATGTGTGTATTATTTGAATCGCGTAGAAATTTTTGTATTGGAATAGTTCTTAAATGCAATGATTTAATCAGAAGAAGTAACTATCTTTTTTGATTTGGACTGGTAAAATTGTATGTGACTCACATAATCAAGCATTTAGTCATGCTCTTACTGCTTGGGCGCTACCAGTGCACAAATCAAACTGTGACAGAAGCACACAGTAATGTTCTTTATCGACTACGAGGTTTACTGACCTTAACAAAGAGCTTCTCAGTCAACAGGCAGGTCGTTAGTCAATGAGTCACAGAGACAACTAAGCGGCTGAGAAAGCTTTTGTGCCGCCAACGAGTAGTAGATGTAAATAAGACCTTTTTTCCTTCGTGTTTCGTTGTAAAATAGTTCTTCTTTTAGGCAGTTACGAATAGAAAAGCATGAGTGTTAAGAGAGGGGGACAGCTTGTGAGCGAGTGTCGTAGGGACCTGTTAAGAAATTCTGACGCTACAGGTGGGTCCTTCGTGACTTAGCCACGTTTCTGCGCCGTCGTCTTTCTTTACTGGCTAGGACCTCGGCAATTCTACCCGCGTGTATTAAGCGGGCCATTTGCTAGAAGGTTGTGTAGGCGCGTAAGACGCAGACGATCCGATTAGCATGAATATATTTGCTGCGTATCGTAACGTTTAGCTCAACGGATCCACAAACAAGAACAACAATTTCTATTCATAAAAATTGCGTCAAGATGTGGCTGAAGATTTTATTACACCCACCACGAATGAAAATGGAAAGTTCTCAGCTTTGTTAGAAAGGCGCTATTTCTGAGGTATAAAATAAACTATTTTGACGTACTCTCCCTTTAGGACAGTGCTTGACGACGCGAGGTGGTTTCAACCGGGAAATTAGATTCTGGAAAGTTTGCAAAATACCATTCTATTGCAACGATAAACCTCGATATTGAATTCGAAATGTTTTCCAGATGGAAATTTCGTCGGATGTGAGAACGCCCATTTCTTGAACATGCAATGGCTTTTCGATGATGCCGTAAATTGGGAACATTGTGTACGTAACGAAGTAAACGATTAATTATTGAAAACGGGAAGGAAGGCTAGAATATGACGCTTTATCCACAGCGAGGTGATTAAAGATCTCAAGAAAGAAAATCGGCCATATCTTTACAGAGAAACCATCTCAGCTTTTGCCTTCATCGTTTAGAGAAACCACGGAAAAACCTAAATATAGATGGCATGAGAGGACCCCTTCTCCCTTCTCCTCCTGAATCCAGTGACTTAAGTTGTCGGCACAAGCCACGAGATGGTTAACGTGATTTCGCGCTCTTCATCTAAAGGTGTCGGCTCTATTTGGCTCGCGAACCATGCAGTTTGATCACGAAAATGGATGTGTGTAGAATTCCTTCGTTAGCTCTGTTAAAAGGCACATCTCCTTTCTTGACCTGTTACAAAGTCACGTCGTTCTGTATGTGGTATATATAAAAATATCAATGTCTGTGAACAAAAATGAAACATGTCCACTCAGGAAGGACATCAGCTTATAAAAGTTCACCAAATCGAATAAACTCACTCTTCACAGAGCGTACTGTTATGTACATAAAATAAATTATTACAGAAATTATTTCTATTAATTTTAAAGGAAACTCCTATAACCTTTTAGCAGACGGGGAAATAAATTGGGCACAACTGGACCTGAATCCTCTTCTGTTCCATTCTTGTTTCCGGATCGGGGCGTCTCAACCAATTACGCTGCACTGAACATCTTCCTTTATCATTATTATATTTTATATTAGAAACTTCTAACGGCTTTAATCACAGAAATGTTATTGACATTTAGTTACAACAAATCCTAGCAAGAACGTCACTTTTTAGCGAATTTTCAGTGCCTTAAAATAACTTAGTCTCTCAACCCGCGCATTATAACGTGAATTAAACTAAATTTGAAAATTGTTTAACCACTAGTATGACGCTTCCCTTTATTTTACTACATACCAGTAACGATTCGTGCCTGAGACATTCAATGTCCTGGTGCTTAGAAACTCCATATATTCAGAGGGTGTAACGCACAACATAAAACCAACCGAATATGGGCTTCTCAACACGCCAAATACAGTATGGCGCCTTGATTTCTGCTTGTGAAGCAGGGGGCGTTCTTGCTTTCTTTTGTTTCTGTTTTACGTGGCACGTTGCCAAAACATCGGAGAATTTGTTTTGAGTTTCACGTGACGAAATGGCTCCTAAACGAAAAATAGCAGGAAGTGACGTCACAAAACTCGTAGAACGCCATGTCAGCGTTAACTAATTTGTCCCGTGTGCTGGATGAGGCCTATAACAATTGCGCCACCTCACACTGTTCTTCCTTGAAGATTTGCCTTATGATTCAAATATGTGGCAGCTGCAACCGTTGCCAGCATGTAGCTGCTTCGTGCTCAACTCCCCAGACTCCAGCAACTTTTTCGTTTCCGAACTAGGAAGACGACCTTGACATCATGAGTCATTTACGAGCGGTCATAAAAAAAACCTCGTTATAGGAAAAGCGATCTCTTGGCAGATTCAGTGGAAGAATCCTGAAGAGTATTCCTCATCAGGATTTGTAGAGGAAATTGGCGAAGATCCAAAGAAGAGCGACGCTTATCGATATGGGTTCCTTTAGTGAGTGCGAGAGCTTCACCATGATGTCCGTCAAAATCCAGATGCAAGATCTATAAGAGAGGCTTTGTACACCTCGAGAAAATACGCTGTTAAAATACCGAGTTCGTAATTATCAAGCCGGCCGGGGTGGCCGAGCGGTTCTAGGCGCTAGTCAGGAACCGCGCGACCGCTACGATCGCAGGTTCGAAACCTGCCTCGGACATGGATGTGTGTGATGTCCTTAGGTTAGTTAGGTTTAAGTAGTTCTAAGTTCTAGCGAACTTCAGCTAAATTTGGTTCAGTTTTATTACGTGTTAGATTTTGTATTATTCGTTTAAATAACGACCTGAGTGACAAACTCAGCGTGCGCTTAGAATGCTACTGGTATTAAGAGACACGTAGCAAAATCTTATGGAATTTCTCCAGTTTCAGACATTTGCGTGATCAGTTTAAAAATATAGTATGTGTCATCACCCAATCATTTGTCCAGTCACTTCATGACACCGTGTGTATTGAGCTTTATGTACGTTGCAACCTTGTAATTTACCTGCGCAGGTGTTTCATTTTTTTTTAATCCCTCTCTTCAAAATTAACTTCTCAACTTATGCTTACTATTTAGTAACGCTAGCCTTGTTTTACTTTGTACTCTCACATTCACTGTTTTTTTTTTTTGTAATTTTCGAAAATGAAATATTCTAGATTTAAATAATTGCGTGTAAAAAAATAATTATCACAAACGAATATTTAAAAACCCTTTCACTGTATGGTGCAATTTGTCGTTTCGAGTCGTGAAAGTTAATAATTTGTGGTTACGTCTTCCAGAATATTTTATTTTCAAGATATGAGAGTGAACGTTCACTGTGGGAATTATATCTAGTCTTCGCCATTAACTGTGCAACGCCTTAAAACTGGGGGTTTCACTGATCAGTTGCAAACTAATATTGTGCCATGCGCAGAATATCGTGTGACTGCGCTAGCTCCAGTCCGAGGATGTAGATGATCGCCTCACAAAAAGAAGAAATTTTACAGGTAGTAATACTGTCCACTGGACCAAGTAAATAATGTAACCTTCTGAAAAGAATTTACGTGTGGACCCAGAGTTCACGGTAATTCTCGGGGAAACCATTATATCAAAGCCTTCGTTTCGTCGTTTTTGTTTTTCAGATGCAAATAAAATTGACCAATATTCCTGAATGTATTCGTGAAAAATAATTAGTAAATAACAATTAAATCTTCACTCTGGGAGAAATTGTGAATAGTTGTGAAATAAACTGGCAGAATCTTACGGAAATTTACCCGAAAGTTTCGTAGATAATATTGAAGGCTGATAGTTGGCGCTGAGGATTCAAGTAATGTGGCTAAAACAGTAAGACGTACCGGTTGGTAATAACTAAAGAGCAGCTACTCACAGAGGTCCAGTATAGGCTGTAATTACGGCAAGGCAGCGAAACGTGGTGGATATGCTAATGCGTTAACGCGGAACCGGTTTACGCTGGATAAAAATTGTGCCATTCTTGTGCAATAGGCACTGTGAATGCAGTAAAGTAGTATAGAAATATTTCCATGCGTAACGGACCAGGTACGGGACGTGGGCATAAAGGTCAAACAAGTGAGAAAGTCATTATGTTGCTTTTAATGTTAACCGCCGTTTTTACAATTTGTTCAATATGAGCAACGAAGATGTCGATGAGATGGTGCATCCGTAAAATGACGTTATCAGCAGTTCCCGTAGCAGTTCCGGTGGAATCTTAGCATCACGTAGAGACCGAAAATGTTCCTAGTAACACTTTATATATCCCCAGAGCTACAGGACCAAGAGTCATATGAATTCAGATCAGGTGATCTTGCAGGCCTTGTATCTGAAAAACCTCTGGAGATTAAACATTCATGGAAGGTTGCTTTAAGCAGATATTTTTTACCGGGCGAGCGACATGAGCTGTCGTCCCATATTCTATGAAAACAATGGTTTCCACACAGCTGCGCTCCCCAAAGAAATTACATACTGCACAAGGAGGAATCGATAAAGTGCAGATATCACTTTTACACCTGATAGGCGCTCTGGTTATATTCTCTTCAAACAAGAACGGACCGAGAATAAAGGTGCCTGGGAATACACACCACTCAGTCACACATGGCGAGTGCAGTGGCCCGTCGTGTACAACAAGCAGTTTAACAGTACCCCTAATACTGCAGTTGGGTGTATTCACGGCACCCTGCAGTGTAAATTGTGCTTCGTCACTCCATAGAATATTGCGGGACCACGTGTCATCAGCTTCGATCCGTGTTAGAAACCAAGGAGCAAATTCAGAACGTTGCTGCGAATCGTGAAGTTTCAGTTCCTGTACCGTCTGGATCTTGTACCAGTACGTAGCGTAAAACAGACAGCAAAACTCACCGTACGGTTGACCGTGGGCGGACACTTCTCTTGACACTGCACGAGCACTAGTCCTACCCGGGCACGTGCTCCATGGTCGGTTACAGCAACAAAAAAGTAATCGGAAACTTCCACGGGGATGGGACACCTTCCTCTTCCAGGTGCCACACAACACTCGTCCGCGTTTCGGAATTTAAACCATTTAATGACATCCGAGCTTTCAGTCGGCGATACTCTCTCAATGCAGCACTGTAACTGCTGCCGTTCACATCAAACAATTTCACTGACAGCGCACGGTGTCTTTTCTCTCTAAAGCCACACTGCTCACTAACGCTGTGCCTTGTCAAATGACAGCCTTCATGTAATACAGTCATACAGTATACAGCGCCAGTTTTGCACCTCGTGGCTAAAATTGGAAGTATTTTTTTTCAATTGTAGATCGGTTTCTCATTAACGCATTAGAATTTCTATCAAGTTTGGCTGCCATACGGTAATTACAGCCCACACTGGACCTCCGTGAGTAGCTGCACTTTAATTATAACCACCCGATAGTTAATCCATCCACTGAACTAATAATATTTTGCTTGCTGTGTGGCACAACCATTTTAACAAAGCTCATTTCTCTAAAAAGCTTGGTCATTGATAGTTGTCCAGAATTATGGTGCGTTGTGGGTAGTATTTTCATAAATCAAATATTTTTTCCTTAGTGTGGTTTTCCTAAGGTTTTTAATGTCTTAGGCCTTGTGCCCTAACACGGACACGTAACTCAAGGTGCACAGGAAGAGTGAAGACCCTGGAGAAGAAAATATTTGCTGAGCGCCTCGTCGTGCTTTGGTCGCGTCCATCGCACGGCGCTGTGTCAACGGGTCGGTTTGCAAAACGCCAGCGGCATGCCACTGCGGTTTTTGTCCGCTCGTGACAAAACAAGCACACCCAGCTGAAGGCGATCCGAGCCCTAAATAGTGCCGCCGAGGGCCTCATCCCACTCTACGCGCAGCTGCTGCTGGAGAACTTCCCGTGTACGGCTCGCTCGGAATTCCATCGCGAACGCACGTCCCTGATATTTATTACGATCTCGTTACCAGAAGAGGCGGTACCTACTCTGCGGCAGAGACTTGAACTGAAGAACTACGTGGGAGGGTTTCGGCCGTGTCCGGCTAAGTGGCTGGCAGACTAAAAATCCAAAGATCAAGGGTGCAATCCTCAGGTCGTGCAAGGATTTCTGTTTTTCACTTCTGCGTTTTTCACCCCTGGCAAAGAGTTGTAAATGCCCAAAAATGTCGAGTTGCGCCCGTGGTAGGATTCCTTGTTGAAGTGTAGGTTCCCAATCTCATGTGCTGCTAGCGCACATAGTTCAGAGATGTCTGCGTTTAATTTGTCTTTATTGATCAATTCTTCATGAGCGAATATAGTGTGCTTTACACTGACGTGACAAAACTCATAGGATACCTCCTTTTGCCCGACGTAGTATATAGCAACTCGACCTGACATCGACTCAACATATCGCTGGAAGTCCCCTGCAGAAATATTAAGCCATACTATCTCTATAGCCATCCATAATTTAGACAGAGCTGCCAGTGCAAGGTTTTGTACGTGAACTGACCTCTCGATGATGTCCCATAAATTTTCAATGGGATTCATGTCGGGCAATATGGGTGTCCAGAATGTCCTTCAGACCAGTTCGCGAACAATTGTGGCCCGGGGACTTGGAGCATCATCATCCATAAAAATTCCATCGTTGTTTGGGAACATCACTTCCATGAATGGCTGTAAATGGTCTCCAAGTAGCCGAACATAATCATTTCCACAAAGCCTCCAAAATTACGAACAAACCAGCAAGATTCAACACAACTCAGTACAAATTACCTGTTAAGACGATAAGGACCTACCACATTGCGATATTTGAATCCATCGCACGCTTCGCCGCAAGTGCGTGGGCTCGCAGCCTGAACATATAGACTAACAAGACAAGTTGCAAGACGAGGTCAACGTAGTGTACTCCTGAGAATGAGCGGAGCTTTCAACACCATATCACTAGAGGCACTTTGCGTTGTGATGGGGACCTGTCCTATAGACATAACAATACAATATAAATCTGCACTTTACTGGCTTAAGATGGACAGGCTTGATAAGGTCACCCATATTACAGGAACCAACATTATGAACAAAACACTAATGAAACAATGGCGGATTCAAACATGGCAGAGAGTGGGACGCATCCGATAAGGGTCGCCGACTACTCTCTTTCTTTCCTGATGTACGCGAAAGATTACAACTGAAACACGTCGACCCGAGCCGGGGGATGGTCCATTTCCTGACAGGCCACGGGCCGTAATCTGTACATTTAAACCGCATGGGACTAACTAACGATGAAACATGCGTTTTGCGGAGAAACTGGGATACCAGAACATGGCACACTGCTATGCAACACGCTTGCGTAAGTGAGACCTATACAGAACGACAGTGAGATCACCAGGATAATACGTAATCCCGATGATTGGAACACAATAAATAGCGTAGCCGATATTGTATCGAACCCACCACATGAAGAATACAAGCGGCAAAACCCATGTAGAAGGAAGCGTAGACAAGCACAAACAACACAACAAACCATGTGGGAAGACACAAGCACGACCACAGGTTCAGAAACTGAGGAAGAAACCAACACAGTAAGTGAACATGCCTCAGAAGGGATCAACACGTAAGGAACGCAAACCAACAACGCATGACACTGTATGCCACAACACAGATACAAACAACACACCAGGCAGTAACAATCATAAAACAAACAAAAACCGGCACTACATACTGAGATTCTAATAATAACTTATCGTCGCTTGGGAGGAGAAGGCTCGAAGAACTTGTATCCAGAGGCCCCTACTTCCCAACGACATATTGCAGTGTTTAAGGTATACTGCATGAAAGCAGTAATGTATTGTTCGCCTTATTATGTGTAGATAGTGTATTCTCTTCTCTATTTAAAGGTACAATGAATTAATTTTCTACATCAAATGTATTTTCTATATGAAGTACGTTTAAAACGAAAAATATAATGTATTAAGTTATTTAAGGAACTACATTCTTTTTCTACTAACAAATTTACAAACATAAGTGTATTTCTCATGTAAAGCTAAAATTCATGTATTCCATGTATCAAATGCTCAGTCAGTATTTAATCTGTATAATACCAGGTGTATGAATCTTAAGGTATCACATAGAATATACCGCAACTACCAAGAATAGGACAAACAGCTGCCCTGACTTGGCAGCACTCCCAATACACACAAACACAGTTAATATACATAGGCACAAACCATTTCAGATGAGAATAGCACGAGGTTCCGCCGAGACTTTCTCACCTGAAATAGGTAGAAATAGGCCATTACCAACAAACACGCTACGTAGGCTATATTACACATCCAGATACAGTACATACTGCAAATTGTTTTCACCACACTTTTTTCTTTTACATTTGCGTGTATAAATTATATTCTCATTAGCTAGGCAGAAAAAAATTGTATAGAACCATTTTAACAACTATTAAGCACTCAAATCGCTGTACCTTAGAGAAATTTTTATATTATGTTCTTTATATTATTTTTAAAAAATGCATTAACAACTGCATACCAATAAGTTTTTGCTGTTGGATTCAGAAGCATTCGACCCACCTTACATTTCAAGGCGGTGGGTTACGCTATAGTATTAATGAAATAAATAAAAAATGAATAAATCATTTCCACTCAATGATCGGTTTCATCTAACGCAAACACAGACCAGACCATTATGGGGCCACCATTACCTATCACACTACCTTGTTGACAACTGGGGTTCATGGCTTAGTGGGGTCTGCGCCACACTCGAACCCTATCAACAATTCTTACCAACTCATCTGACCAGGTCACGAGTTTCCAGTCGTCTGCGGCTCAACCGATAGGATCACGTGCCCAGGAGAGATGCTGCAGAAATGCCATACTGTTAGTAAAGGCATTCACGTCGATCGTTTGCTGCCATAGTCCAATAATGCCAAATTTCGCGCATTGTCCTTACGGATACTTTCGTCGCACTTCCCGCATTGATTTCTGCGGTTATTGCACACGGTATCGCTTCTCTGTTAGCATTGACAACTCGACGCCAACGCCGCTGCTCTCAGTCGGTAACAGAAGGCCGACGTCCACTACAATGTCCGTGGTGAGAGGTAATGCCTAACATTTGGTATTCTCGGCACACTGTGGACCTCGGAATATTGAATTCCCTAATAGTTTCAGAAATAAATATTCCATTTTTCGTTCCAAGACTGTTAATTCCCGTCGTGCGGTCACAATCAAATAGTAAACATTTTCATATGAATCACCTGACTACAAATGACAGTTCCACAATGCAGTGCCCTTATACCTTGTGTACGCGATAATACCAGTTTTTCTATAGGCATGTATCGCTGTCCCATGACTTTTGTCACTTCAGTGTAATTCAGAGCTGTTTGCCTGTTATTTGTCTTTATTCTATTTTCATGACCTAATATAGTGTTGTATTATATGTGTCATAGTGATTTCGAAATATTGAATACTGGATGAAATTTTTAACGTGCTTGTCGTAATGACTGAGGTACAATATATTCGCTACGTTATTATATGTAAGAAGGCCTATGTAGCAGCCTCCGTAAGCTTGTTCTAAGGTAGGAGGAAGACAAGAGCATACGAGGTGTGATCGAAAAGTAACAGGAATTTTGGTTTTTCGAAGTACACTTATCTCCTCTTCAAAGAAATCACCTCAGATACTATACAGCTGCGCGAGCGCTTTTTCCAATCTTGGAAGCTCATCTGGAACTCACTTTTCGTTATTGTGTTCAGCTCTTTCAGTGACTGTTTTTATCTCCTCATTGGTGGCAAAACGACGTCCTTTCGCGGTTCTCCTCAGCCTCGAGAATAGTAAGAGTGGCAGAGGGCCGAGTTCGACGAATACGGTGGCTGAGGCACTTTTTGCCCGTTTTACGTCACCTGTTTATTATTTATTATAACCTCCTTAGAAGATGTGAATTCTTGTCGATTTCATTCAGCCGTTGCTGAGCTATATCCGAGCGATATCGTTTTTAGTCGAAATTCAACAATTTCGGAACAAACTTTGCTGCTACGGATTTCATACGCAAGAATCCCCAAGAATTTGCTTGGCATAAGCCAAAGTATATGGCGACATCATCGGTTCAAATGGTTCTGAGCACAATGGGACTTAACTGCTGAGGTCATCAGTCCCCAAGAACTTAGAACTACTTGAACCTAACCAACCTGAGGACATCACACACATCCATGCCCGAGGCAGGATTCGAACCTGCGACCGTAGCGGTCGCGTGCTTCCAGACTGTAGCTCCTAGAACCGCATGTCCACTCCGAACGGCCGACATCATCAGGGACATATCTGTTGGTGATTCGGCAATTTTCTTTATTTCTTGCACATTGTCGCCATCAACTGATGTTCTAAGGCGCCAGGGCGGTCTTCATCCTCAACGTCCACTCTACCCTCTTTGAAACGCTTACAGCAGTAGTAAACTCTTGTCGTACTCGTAGTAGATTCGCCAAGAGCCACAGTCAACATTTCGAATGCGGTGCTGCTCTTTATTTCATTTTTCAAGAAAAATTTAATTCCAGTTCTTTCATCCATCTTTTTCGTAAGTAAAAATTCGCCGAGCACTCGAAAACACGTACAACATTTCGACTATCATCAAGAAACTAAATTTTCAGAGCAGCTGAAAATGCAAAAATTCATCAAGAATATACGAGGGTTGAAACTTAAATAGTGGCGACTATTTATTCACAACTGATACAAAAGTGTTACACGTTTCCACCTGTTACTATCCTTCAAAGTAGTCACCAACGTTGTGTAGAACCCATTGCCAGCGATGTGGAAGGCGTAGTATACCGTTAGCAGAGGCTGTTCTGTTGATGGTGCGAATGGAGCGGTCTAAAGTTATGGTGATTCTCGTGTACGACTGTGATGGTGTTATCCTAACGCATTAAGTTCGGCGGCTGATGACCTCAGATGTTAAGCCCATAGTGCTTATTTTGAGCATTACGTTCCTCCACGGCAGACCGTCAATACACAGTATTACTGTTTTTGGAGCATCATCTGCGGCCAGCTTTGCGAAAGAAGCTGCGACACTTCCTGCGCAACCCACCCATCATTTTGACGACAATGCGCGGGCACATACAGCGCAAACTCTGGCTGCTCTGTTCGGTCGATGGGACTGGGAAGTACTGTACCATCCACCGTACTCCCCGGATTTAAGTCATTGTGACTTTGATTTGATTCCGAATATGAAGGAACCACTTCGTGGCATTCTCTTCAGAACTGTTCCAGACATTCGACAGGCAGTAGATCACTCCATTCGCACCATCAACAGAACAGGCTCTGCTAACGGTGTACTACACCTTCCACATCGCTGGCAATGGGTTCTACACAACGTTGGTGACTACTCTGAAGGACAGTAACAGGTGCAAACATGCAACTTATTTGTATCGGTTGTGAATAAATAGTTGCCACTATATAAGTTCCAACCCTCGTATGTACCAACAAGATAAAAAAATTGAAAATCGGATGTACGAAGCTGGCGAAATTAAAAAATTGGAGTTACTTTTTGAACACACCCCTTTCCCCGGCATGACCATTCCCAGTAAAGGCACGGTGTTGGTCTGACCAACGTAAGGATTGACTACATCTGTACATTTTCCAAGAAACAATCCCGGCATTTGGCGTAAACTATTTTAGGGAAACTATAAAAACCTAAATCTGGATGACGTACGTGTACTTGAACTGGTAAAAGTGGATGTATTTTTAGGGTTACCACTTATGAGCTTAAGACAGAGGCATACAGGGCAGTAAACCAGGGGAAGTTAGTGTTGAAAAGCAGCGTAACCCGCCAATACTCGAGGGTAACAAAGAAGATGGGGTTTAACGGCTCGTCGACATCGAGATCTCTAGAGACGGAACACAAGCTCAGATTGTGCGAAGGATTGTGAAGGAAATCGGTCGTGCCATTTCAAAGGAACTATCGCGGTGTTTGTCTGAAACGATTTAGGGGAATCACGGAAAACCTAAATCTGGATGGCCGGACGCTGGTTTGAACCGTAGTCCTCCCGAATGCGAGTCCAGTCTGCTAACTACGGCGCCACGTCGCTCGGTGGCTATGTTCGAAGAGACTCCATTGTCCGATGGTGTACGTATACAACGGTCTTCACCATAATTTACAGTAGACTCCTTGAGCAAATAGATGTTCCCAGTGATTGGAAAGGAGCACAGGTCATCCATCTGCAGAAAAGGAAGTTGAACTGATCGTTAGAACTACCGTCCTATGTCACATTAATTTTTAGGTCGTATTCTACGTTGGTACGTGACCTTCCTAGAACAAAATATCCTCCTTCGAAATTCCAAGTGTCTATCAGAGCGAGATTGGAGGTCGAGGATTAGACTACCAACCCGCCGCTCCGTGTTCGATTCTTGCTCGTGGCTTTTTTTTCATTCGATATTTTTTCCGATATACCTGATAATATTCTGATAATCGGATTACATTTCTTTGCCATTTTTTGAAGTAAAACGTCGGTAGGTATGATTAATAATCAAATAAGTATATATTATAATGTATTCTTTTCATCGTGATACACAGTTCAAGTATACCTAAAGTATATTATAGCGTAATCCTAACGGATCATCTACTCGTGAGCGTTTTCGCAATGAATAGGATTACACATATGATAGAAACAGGCAAAACATAAATATTTCTCGCACCATGCGAACACACGAATGAAATTTACCGGATTGACATGTTTTCCGGTACATTGTTGATGGAAAACCATCTGGTTCAATCTGTTCAAAACATATCTATCAGATATCAGTTTCTGTGGGTACCAAGCTTATAAAAGCATATCTTGAAAGACAGGCGTGAAGTACTGGTTATGGGCCTATGCATGAATTTTGGTAACATCCGCCCTCTTTTTCAATTCACTGCTCTGCCATGATGTCACATGGTTTTGAAGTCGTGCGATGAAATTTCTTACCTGTCGGAAAAAGTAAATATCACACAGTTGACAAGGAAAAGTACATTTCGGTAGTATCACTTCCACGTTGCAGGTCGGTTGAGCATCATCAGTGAAAGTCCTATGTAGCGTGTCATGAATCACGATGAAATTTTTTTTTACAGGTTGTTTGCAGATGATGCTGTCATTTACCGTCATGTAAAGTCATCAGATGATCAAGACGAACTGCAAAATGATTTAGGCAAGATATTTGTGGGGTGGAAAAACTGGCAGATTAACTCTAAATCATGAACACTAAAAAGAATCCGCTTAATTTCAGTTACACGATAAATCACACTTATCTAAATACTTAGGGATTACAATAACTTAAATTGGAACGATCACGTAGATAATGTTGTTGGGAAAGAAAACCAAAGTCTGCGATTTATTCGCAGAACACTTAGAAAACGTAACAAGTGTACCAAAGAGACTACTTGCACTACGGTTGTCCGTCCTCTTCTGGACTATTGATGTGCGGTGTAAGATCCGTATCAGATAGGATTGACGGAGGACATCGAAAATGTTCGGACAGGCCCGCCAAGATAGCCGAGAGTGCTAACGCGCTGCCTCCTGGACTCGGGTAGGTGCGCCGGCCCAGGATCGAATCGGCCCGGCGGATTAATGACGACGGTCGGTGTGCCGGCCAGTCTGGATGTGGTTTTTAGGCGGTTTTCCACATCCTTCAAGGTGAGTACCGGGCTGGTCCCGCCTCAGTTACACGACTAGCAGACATTTGAAACACATTCACACTATTTCACAATTGGCACTAGACGCAGGCAGCTGGGGTACACTAATTCCGGCCCCGGAGATATGGGGTGGCGGCAGGAAGGGCATCCCGCCTCACTTTAAAATTAACCATGCTACATACGCACTTAACCCTTCCGACCCTGCGTACTATGCGGGATAAGGCAGTAGCAAAAGAAGAAGATAGAAAATGTTCAGAGAAGGGCAGCTCGTTTCGTATCATCACGAAATGAGGAAGAGTGCCACGGTTATGATACACGAAGTGAACTGGCAGTCATTAAAACAAAGGCGTTTTTTGCTGCGGCAGGACCTTCTCATGAAATTTCAGTCACCAAAATTTCGCCTGAGAGTGTGAAAGTATTTAGTTGACGACGACCTACATTGGGATGAAATGATCATCATAATAAAATTAGAAAAATCAGACCTCGCAAGGAAAGGTTGAAGTGTTCGTTTTCTCGCGCACTGTTCGGGAGTAGAACGGTAGAAAAGTAGCTTAAAAATGGTTCGATGAAACTTCTGCCAGGCATTTGATTCTGAATTGCTGAGTGATAGTGTACGTACAGATGTAAAAAATAACTGTCGGTAGTCTACATACACGTATTTGATTATTAATCACATCTCCCAGTGAAAGAAAGGTTTTCCACATTATCAGAATATCATCAGATACACCGAAAGAAGTCGAATGGAAAAAACACAATCAAGAATCGAACACGGCCAAGTTTGAAAGGTAAGGGGTGAGGTACTGGTGGAAGTAAAGCTGTGAGGGCCGGCCGGTGTGACCGTGCGGTTCTAGGCACTTGAGTCTGGAACCGCGTGACCGCTACGGTCGCAGGTTCGAATCCTGCCTCGGGCATGGATGTGTGTGATGTCCTTAGGTTAGTTAGGTTTAAGTAGTTCTAACATCTAGGGGATTGATGACCTTAGAAGTTAAGTCCCATAGTGCTCAGAGCCAAACCTGTGAGGACGGACGGGCAGCTCAGTCGGTAGTTACATAGAATAATCGGGTATCCAAGATACAGCATGAAACCACATAAACGCTTATAGTTAGGACATTATTATCTTTGGACCCCACATTATTTTAATAAAAATGTTAGTTTTCAGACGAACTTTCGATGTGTAGCGTTGAAAAAACAATTTCCGTTATCCTCTTTGACCTCTGTTTTTATCAATAATTAGAGTTTCTAGCAAATAGCCAAAACCCAAGTCTCTTTATATTCAATATAGAGGGCCGTTGCAAAATTTGATAAAAATCGGCGACCCAAATGTCAGACCTTCCCCTTGTTAACACGAAACACAACCATGTGTAGGCATCGCTTCACCGCTCAAGAGTTTTCTGATGAGGCAGCCTCCTTGTGCACATTAGTGTCGACCGCTTTCATTAAGAGGTATAATCTTACGTTAAAGTTGTAACACAGTAAGTCAAGTATTATAGTTACGAATTGTTTGTGTCTTGAGGCAGTGTAACTTAAGGCATGCAAGATACCCAGACTAAATTCATCCAGTATTGAGGATGTGAGCAGTTAGCGACTTAAAACAACCTTTACACAAAATTTCAGACCACTTCTAAAGTTCTTCTCGCTGAAAGTCCCCACAAAATAAAGAAAGGAAAAAATTGTCGCTTGCTACATTTTCGAGGGATGTCGTTTTAATTTATTAATTCTTTGCTACTAACTCTAGTCATAACACGTTTTGCAAACTGTATCCACTGATACCACAGTATTTACCAGCATAGTTATATCATTGTACGACACACAGTTCAGGAGATATGAGATTATAAACGTTGAGATGCTTGAAGAACTAGCCTTTATTAAAACAGAGTTCTATTCTTTGAGGACTCGGGGGTCGTGGAGTTCATCTAGAACTGATGGTGACTAATAAGGAGGTATATCATTCATTTTCAACAATTAAGAAATGGACAGTTGAATTCTGCTTCTTTTGAAGGTGGCCTATTCGAAGGATGTCTTAAACCCTTACTGCATGATTTTGTTTTATTTTTCTGAAAAAAATGTTACATGTTATGTTCGATGTTCTGATTTCATAAAAAATGCTTTAAAAAATCTAAATCTTATGTAGGGGCGGTTATTTTAGAATTAAGGGTTTGTGCCATATATGGGACAGCATGCAGTAACGACTAATACCATGTGATACTAGTTTTGGGATTGATGATGCACAATGTGGAAAATACACAATAAGATATGTACATGAATTAGCAGAACTGTATTTATGTAAAACAATTACACTTTCTATTCATTACAATACACATATTTTGAGAAAATAACACACACTGTTTCCATTTTCCTCTATTCATTATGAAACTTGATGAAGCAATTTCTCTCCTTATTCAAGCACAATGTTGTACTGCACTTCATACACGCTATATAGAATTTTCCCTTGCATTCTGGGTACTTGCAACGACCACGGTTTTCCAGCCAGATTGGCATGTGATGTATCCCATCCAGTCGCACCTGCCGCTGTGGAAAATCTGCTGTAGGGCCTCTCTTCTTTTTGCAGTCAAGCTGTTTTTGTATTTCATTGTTTGGCCTACCACGTTTCTTGGATAAGGATTTCCCAGTTCTACAGAGGGCCTCTGCAACTGCGACCTTGAAATCAACAAGGGGCATGTAGTCAGTATTTCTTCTTCTCCATAACAGCCAGCTGTTCACACAAGCCAAGTCAACTAGATGAAAGAATATCTTCAAGTACCATTTCTTTGATCTGATTTGAATTCTATAATATCCTAGCATAGAATCTAATAGATCGACACCCCCCATGTAGTCATTGTAGATCATCACAGTGTGTGGACAAGGTACCATTTTGCATTCTTTTTCCTCCCTGAAAAGCCTCTTGATCTCGCCTTCTGGTTTGCATCCAACGTAAGTTGACAAAGTGTTGACTACTTATTATAAAACCAGGAGACTACTGACAGTTGCACACCGTCTGCTGTTGCTATCTTTTCCTCCATGCTGCCTTGACCATTCTTCTTCGTTGCTGCCTCCTTAGGTAAAATGCAACCAACTCGATTGGACTGGACTGCATTTGTGCCATATCCGTCACAGACCTATTTTTCAGTGTTATATGTATTCTAATGAACAAATATATAAACTTACCTCTTTATAACTGTCCACAGATGTCCTTTTTCCTCTGCAAATAATATAAACACTGAAATCAATCGTTTACTGTACCTGATTGCAACTGTTAGTGTGACTAAACTTGGATGTAAACAGCTAGCAACACAAAGCAAAGATTCATAACACGTAATTCCTTATTCTCCCAACAGATGGCATACACTACTTGCACAGCTGCTCTCGACTGTGTGCCATATGTGTGCCAACATGCAGTTTGGAAATATATTCTCAGATTTGAGATTGACAAAGAGAAAAGTGGTAGGTGCCATATCTGGCACATTATGCGGTAAGGGGTTAAAAGCGGCATAACGGATAACAACATCGAGTACTGAAGATGTACGAAATAGCTAATAACATAGGCATTTATTTTACATTAAACAATAATTACTACGAAAAGTTTGTGCCACACGTGTGCTACATTTGTTGAATGTAGTCCTAAAGTAGACACAAAAACAAAAATCGAAACAGTATCAGGGCCGTTGTGAAACGAATCGAACTGGGTTTGTGTGCCAGTTTGTTACGATTAATGCGATGCAGGTCCACCACTTCCTAACAAACAAATTTGTAGTCAAAACAGTGGTTGGGAACCGGTGGTTTTGTGCCAGATATTCTTAAGTCAGTTTAACATTACGGAATTGGTAAAGGCAGTGTTTTCTGGATTGGAAGTAAATATTCTTTTTGATTGTCGTTTTAAAGCTTAGAGTAGAGAATTGTATTTTGCAGCAGCTGGTTAAAAAAATCCTTTGGTGAACCATTAGCCTGCAAAAGGAAGTCATATTTTTTTACGGAAATGCTCTGTCTACAAATGCGCCTGAGCAATTGGAAAACTGATGAATTTGAGTTTGTATTGTTGGAATATCCCTCAGATTTTGTGTCCTGTGACTACCACTTACATCCAAAAATTTATGGATTGAAGATTAGTGCAGTTTAATGAAGATCGAATGGCTGCCGTTGACTGGTATTTTGCAGACTTTCCAAAGTCGTTCTTGAGAGAGAGACTTTCCTAATCAGACGAACGTTTTATAAAACTCTGACGTAAAAGTTTTACATCTAAAAATAAGTGCGTTTTTCACTTGAAAAGTAAAAAAAAATAAACCTGTTTTCTGCAACCACAATGAACTTCTTACATTGCTTGCTGATAATCAGTTGCAGCGGTTATAGGAAACTGCCTTACTGTTAAGTTAGACATTGCATTTACTTCTCTTACCATTGAGGCAAACTTTCTGATTTCAGTGCAGTAAGAAGTTTCCATACAGCCGTATAATTGCTCTGTTATTCCGGAAGCGTTTTTTTTTTTTTTTTTTTTTTCCAAGGAATAATGCGAAACTTTCGCGGTGCCAAATCGGGCACACATTCGAAGTAGTCATTACCGTCCTCCTTCTGGACGCAAAGTTCATTTTACTGCCTAGTGCAGAAGTTGGTTGTCCAGTTATATAATGATTATATCATATGGATGTTTGTGGAACAGATACACCTAGAAAGAAAGTGTCTAAACTTGTTTTCGTTATTGAGCATCAGTGGCAGGCCTCCATAGCTTCTCTGAAATAGGTTCAGCTGTTGGACGTAACGGCAGGCACTTTGTAATAGTGGGGACTGACGACTACTCTGAATCGCACATCACTCAGCCATCCCTGCTATACGTCAGACACGACGATCCAAATCTCAGACAGTTATGGCACATCCAGGTCCTTGTAGGTGTGGAGTAGGCCGGTAAGCTGTGGCAGTAGGAGGAGTGAGAGGAAACAAGTAGGTGGTGGCAGTCGCCGGGTGATCCCGAGTGCCCCCGGCATTAATTGCAGAGCGGCGGTCCGGTCGTTGTCCCGCGTAGCTGGCCTTGCTCTCCTAGCGGCTGCGGCTGCGACTGGCGGCCCTGCTGCAACCACTGCCTGTTCGTGTGGCCGGCTGGAGCTTCACAGTAGCCATGTGGAACGAGGAATGTTCTATGAACGTCGATGTTTACAAAATACCGATATATTAGTATCGATACTATAATCTTTGAAACCGTGCAACATCAATACTAAGGGAAAACATCGGCCTCCGATGCTGACCCCCCCTCCTCCTCCTCCTCCTCCCCCCTAAAAAAAGCCGGATTTGTTCTCACTGCCGGTAATGTATTCTTCATTTAAACAAATATTTTTCTGAACATTCCTCATAATAACGCGAGTGCATCACGTAATCGACATGTAAACGTCGTCTTTGACGAGGACGGAGACTAATGTTTTCAAACAAATTGAGAGAGGACATAAGCTGTTATTATTAATGCCTTTAATTGTGCATTCTGTTCATATGTCGTGAAGGCAAGTAGTGTAGGCAACACATTTATTCGCTACTGGGAAACGAGATATCAAATGTGTAGCACAAGAAAAGAATAAGTTTCGAAGTGCAACAGACACAGTCCTACCATTGTCAACAAAATCCATTAGAAGTCTGGAATCACAAAATCGGTACTATAAGTGGCGTTCAAATGAAATCAGGTCACTAGTTGTAAAGTAACGGTAACGATTTTACTAACTCAGAAATGTACTTATACGCAGTACACAACATACCCAAAAATAGTCGCCAAAACTGTTGGCACATTTATCCCATTGCAACAATAGCCGGTTGAATCCATCCGTGAAGAAGCTAGTCGGCTGCTGTCGGATCCAAGCCTGGACCCAGTAGCACACTACGTCGTCTGTGGCGAATAGCTTGTTCCAGAGGTCCAAACACTTGAAAGTCACACGGTGAAAGGTCGGGACTGTACGGTGGATTTTCCAGCGTTTCCCACCGAAACTGCCGCAGTGTCCAGGACGAGCATCGTCTTCCAGTGACTCGCGTCCCTCAAGGAATCTTTTGTGGCGTTCCACAACAGTTGAACGACTCAGACTGTACTCACCGTACACAGCCTTCATCCGTCGATACGTTTCAACTCCTTCCGCCGCCAAAAAAATCGAATAACTCCTCGTTGTTCCTGCTTACTCGCCTGCATGTTCGGTAGTGGCCGGTAACTTGTGTGACCACCTCTTCGGCGTGAAACCACACTGGCGCTGTGCAACAGCAAACGGTGCTCTCTATCTCTTGGCTCTATGGTGCCACCTTACTTGTAAGGCAAAGTTAGACGCACTGGCCAGGTTTCATTTGAATGAACCTCATACCTTATCCAAGGTACAAAAAATTTTCCAAAAATATCTGTGCTTTATAGCACATTCTGTGCCGTATAGGATACCCTGTACTACAGTAGTGTTTTGTGGTAAGAGTGTACCACTTGCCTATCAACTTGTGGCTGCCTACAAGTCAGGGACAAGAAACTGCTTTCCAACCCCCTGACATTTAGGCGCTGCCAAGCGTGGCAGGTGGGAGTTTTAGTGGCCTGCCTTATCGAACTAAAACTCGGGCAGCCCAAATGTCATGTTCAAAAAACGTTATTCCAACCTGCAGCATGTACTCTGTGCTGCACAACACGTGTGTTGTTGGATTAGTATTGGCCTGCTTTATGGACCTCTTTTTGCAGTGGCTGCATATGCAGATGGGCATGGCTGGAGGAAGATTGAGATGGATAGAGGAGGGAACAGATAAGGAGAGAGAGCACGAGGAGATAAATAAGGAGAGAGGGGGACACATGGGGATGGGGAGATGGAGGGGGATGAGATGGATCGAAAGATGGGAGGGGACAGAAGATGGGATAAGAGGGAATAGGTGACATGGACAAAGGAGAGTGAAGGATATGGGCAGGGAGGCTGTGTGATGAAGATCAAGAGAGGGGGAGGAAGTGGTGTGTGCATTATGTGTGACATACATGTACGCGGCAATACCGCAGGAAAAGGCTAGTTGATAAATCAGCATGGGCTGGTGCAAAATCCATTATCCACTTATGGAATGCATATATCTAGATTGGTGCTACATATGTCGATATGGAGTGTGTGTAGGGTTTTTGAGATGTCAGGCATGTAGGCAGCAATCACAGCTAACATCATGTGATCGCAGCGAATGCCACATCTATACTGGCTAGGCAGCATAACATTGCTACGCGATGCCAGTGTCAATGATGTATCTTGATATTTCAGACAGGCCAATAAGTACGTGTGGACGAAGTTGGCGTTAGGCTGCAGAGCATTACTGGGAAACCACAATATATGCACATTAAATATTTCTGGACCCGTTGAAGCAATAAATACTCTGATAGTAGGCTAAGAACAACGATTTTGCCCTCTGGTCATTAATCACAACTATACTGCGCAACAGAACTTAAGTTTCACTTTTTCGAAACCCCATAATTGCATCCCGTTGGGTAGCATAAGTATCAAATTTGCCTCAAAGGTGTCTACAACCTTCCTCTGTAAGGGTGCAAAATTCTCCGGCTCGGCGACGCTTCCTACAGCAAGGTGTCGACACATGCGAGAAAAAGGCCACAGCTCGAAAGTTCCTGTGAGCTGTAAAGTGATTTAATGGTGTCACGTTGGCACCAAATTTCACTAAATTTTGTCCCACACCATCGTGAACGTGTCACGCGAGTATTAGGTTGTTGCAGCCCTTTTACCCACATTTCAACCCTTCCTTTGACGTCTCTACGATGAGGGAAGAAACGCGACACCCAGGGTTGAAATCCCACGATTTTCTTACGGGTGGCCGAGGAAAACAGTTCGCAGTGCAGTGAGCAACAGAAAGATGTCCTTGACATCCTTTTAACATTGCTGACGCCGTCTGAAGTTTCAACCCGTCTCTAAGGACAGTGTGGGGCTACTTGTCTGTTAAACGCTTTGAAGTGCAGCACTACTCAATATTTGCTCTCTTCTACAGGTTGGAACCACTAGCGACCGTTCAAAACCGTTCGATGAAATATGAACGAGATCCGAAGCATCAAAACTTTTTTCACCCCTCCTGTTTTCCGCCGTGCTGTGGCGTGATCTTGCGAGAGAGCGACATAAACATTGCGCGAATAACACGGCAAAGTATCCCTCTAAGACCTCTCAGTTCGGCAACACCCTCTGTGCAACCCACCGTGCTCGCCCCACTTTAAATCGCTCCTTTCGTATGCTCCTAGATACTCGATGGATGTGACTGGTTCCACTAATTGTTCTGCAATCGTATAATGTACATTAATGGGTCTTTTCGCCTATTGATGTGCAGTACATTATACACTCCTGGAAATGGAAAAAATAATACATTGACACCGGTGTGTCAGACCCACCATACTTGCTCCGGACACTGCGAGAGGGCTGTACAAGCAATGATCACACGCACGGCACAGCGGACACACCAGGAACCGCGGTGTTGGCCGTCGAATGGCGCTAGCTGCGCAGCATTTCTGCACCGCCGCCGTCAGTGTCAGCCAGTTTGCCGTGGTATACGGAGCTCCATCGCAGTCTTTAACACTGGTAGCATGCCGCGACAGCGTGGACGTGAACCGTATGTGCAGCTGACGGACTTTGAGCGAGGGCGTATAGTGGGCATGCGGGAGGCCGGGTGGACGTACCGCCGAATTGCTCAACACGTGGGGCGTGAGGTCTCCACAGTACATCGATGTTGTCGCCAGTGGTCGGCGGAAGGTGCACGTGCCCGTCGACCTGGGACCGGACTGCAGCGACGCACGGATGCACGCCAAGACCGTAGGATCCTACGCAGTGCCGTAGGGGACCGCACCGCCACGTCCCAGCAAATTAGGGACACTGTTGCTCCTGGGGTATCGGCGAGGACCATTCGCAACCGTCTCCATGAAGCTGGGCTACGGTCCCGCACACTGTTAGGCCGTCTTCCGCTCACGCCCCAACATCGTGCAGCCCGCCTCCAGTGGTGTCGCGACAGGCGTGAATGGAGGGACGAATGGAGACGTGTAGTCTTCAGCGATGAGAGTCGCTTCTGCCTTGGTGCCAATGATGGTCGTATGCGTGTTTGGCGCCGTGCATGTGCGCGCCACAATCAGGACTGCATACGACCGAGGCACACAGGGGCAACACGCGGCATCATGGTGTGGGGAGCGATCTCCTACACTGGCCGTACACCTCTGGTGATCGTCGAGGGGACACTGAATAGTGCACGGTACATCCAAACCGTCATCGAACCCATCGTTCTACCATTTCTAGACCGGCAAGGGAAATTGCTGTTCCAACAGGACAATGCACGTCCGCATGTATCCCCTGCCGCCCAACGTGCTCTAGAAAGGTGTAAGTCAACTACCCTGGCCAGCAAGATCTCCGAATCTGTCCACCATTGAGCATGTTTGGGACTGGATGAAGCGTCGTCTCACGCGGTCTGCACGTCCAGCACGAACGCTGGTCAATGAATTCGAAAGTAAAGTTATATGTACTGACTTGGCAGAAAATCCTAAGAAATTTTGGTCCTATGTCAAAGCGGTAGGTGGATCAAAACAAAATGTCCAGACACTCTGTGGCCAAAATGGTACTGAAACAGAGGATGACAGACTAAAGGCCGAAATACTAAATGTCTTCTTCCAAAGCTTTCACAAAGGAAGACTGCACTGTAGTTCCTTCTCTAGATTGTCGCACAGTTGACAAAATGGTAGATATCGAAATAGACGACAGAGGGATAGAGAAACAATTTAAATCTCTCAAAAGAGGAAAGGCCGCTGGTCCTGATGGGATACCAGTTCGATTTTACACAGAGTACGCGAAGGAACTTGCCCCCCTTCTTGCAGCGGTGTACCGTAGGTCTCCAGAAGAGCGAAGCATTCCAAAGGATTGGAAAAGGGCACAGGTCATCCCCGTTCTCAAGAAGGGACGTCGAACAGATGTGCAGAACTATAGACCTATATCTCTAACGTCGATCAGTTGTAGAATTTTGGAACACGTATTATGTTCGAGTATAATGTCTTTTCTGGAGACTAGAAATCTACTCTGTAGGAATCAGCATGGGTTTCGAAAAAAGACGATCGTGTGAAACCCAGCTCGAGGTATTCGTCCACGAGACTCAGAGGGCCTTAGACACGGGTTCACAGGTAGATGCCGTGTTTCTTAACTTCCGCAAGGCGTTTGACACAGTTCCCCACAGTCGTTTAATGAACAAAGTAAGAGCATACGGACTATCAGATCAATTGTGTGATTGGATTGAGGAGTTCCTAGATAACAGAACGCAGCACGTCATTCTCAATGGAGAGAAGTCTTCCGAAGTAAGAGTGATTTCAGGGGTGCCGCAGGGGAGTGTCATAGGACCGTTGCTATTCACAATATACATAAATGACCTGGTGGACGACATCGGAAGTTCACTGAGGCTTTTTGCAGATGATGCTGTGGTGTATCGAGAGGTTGCAACAATGAAAAATTGTACTGAAATGCAGGAGGATCTGCAGCGAATTGACGCATGGTGCACGGAATGGCAATTGAATCTCAATGTACACAAGTGTAATGTGATGCGAATACATAGAAAAATAGGTCCCTTATCATTTAGCTACAAAATAGCAGGTCAGCAACTGGAAGCAGTTAATTCCATAAATTATCTGGGAGTACGCATTAGGAGTGATTTAAAATGGAATGATCATATAAAGTTGATCGTCGGTAAAGCAGATGCCAGACTTGAGATTCATTGGAAGAATCCTAAGGAAATGCAATCCGACAACAAAGGAAGTAGGTTACAGTACGCTTGTTCGCCCACTGCTTGAATACTGCTCAGCAGTGTGGGATCCGCACCAGATAGGATTGATAGAAGAGATAGAGAAGATCCAATGGAGAGCAGCGCGCTTCGTTACAGGATCATTTAGTAATTGCGAAAGCGTTACGGAGATGATAGATAAACTCCAGTGGAAGACTCTGCAGGAGAGACGCTCAGTAGCTCGGTACGGGCTTTTGTTGAAGTTTCGAGAACATACCTTCACCGAAGAGTCAAGCAGTATATTGCTCCCTCCTACGTATATCTCTCGAAGAGACCATGAGGCTAAAATCAGAGAGATTAGAGCCCACACAGAAGCATACCGACAATCCTTCTTTCCACGTACAATACGAGACTGGAATAGAAAGGAGAACCGATAGAGGTACTCAGGGTACCCTCCGCCACACACCGTCAGGTGGCTTGCGGAGTACGGATGTAGATGTAGATGAGGCGCCAGGTGGAAATGGCATGGCAAGCCGTTCCACAGGACTACATCCAGCATCTCTAGGATCGTCTCCATGGGAGAATAGCAGCCTGCATTGCTGCGAAAGGTGGATATACACTGTACTAGTGCCGACATTGTGCATGGTCTGTTGCCTGTGTCTATGTGCCTGTGGTTCTGTCAGTGTGATCATGTGATGTATCTGACCCCAGGAATGTGTCAATAAAGTTTCCCCTTCCTGGGACAATGAATTCACGGTGTTCTTATTTCAATTTCCAGGAGTGTATTTTGTTTATGTTGGGAGCCAATTATCAATCCTTGGGCCAAGTGTCGTTCTCTGTTAGGTATGCCTGCATGTCGCTTCAGTTTTATAACGGTGTGACTTACCTGTGAACAACAGCATCATCAGCAAAAAAACTGCCCGGAATATCTGACGTTATCCCTTAGGTCATTTGTATACATTGTGAAAAGTGATGGACCCGAACACTTCTTTATAAACTCCGTCCGGAGAGACCTCGGAATGGCACCGACCGACCGCCAGTCCACCCTCTGACGATAGGCTCTCCCGGCCGTTGTCAGTTTTACATGACTGGAGCCGCTACTTCGCAGTCAAGTAGTTCCCTGATTGGCATTTCGAAGACCGTGTGCATCCAGCTTTCCAAGAGCGCTTGGCAGATCAGGACGGTCACCCATCCAATCGCTAGCCACGTCCGACAGCGCTTAACTTCGGTGATCTAACGGGAACCGGTGTTACCACCACGGAAGGCCGTTGGCTAGTCGAGCATAAAACAGATTCCAAAATTCTGCAACGGAAGGATAGCAGAGATATAGGCCTATAGTTTGGTGCGTCCTCGAAAACCTTCTTTCAAAATGGAAAGAAACTGTTTTTTGAAAATGGAAATAAACTGTCACTAGCAGCGTTTCACTCTTCCAGTTACAGTGCTAGAAAAGGAGCAAGTTCTTTCACATACTCTAGAATCGTACAGATATCCCATTGGTTCCAGTGTTTCTTCCTCTGTTTATCGATTCCATTGCTTTTCTGACCGTGGTCCCTTATTTCTGTTGACGTTAGTGCGACGATTTCAGTGCGGACTCACATTACTTCCCACAGGAATTCTCAGTGGAGCGTATTCTCTGTCTCTGTTATCTTCCTTTTCGATGTCATTATGGTCACATAGTGCTGACTGCATGACTTAGATCCGTTTACTATTTAACAGAAGACCAGAAGTTCTTAGGATTTTCTGTGAAGTTGGTCGATAGAATTCCATTTTCGGATTCACCGAACACTACGCGCATAGCTTTCGTTTCGCCAGTCTTGTTTCGATCGTTTTTGTTTGTCTGCGAGGTGCAGTGAAGCTCTCTGTGCTTTTGTACCAGCTTTCTAACACGGATATCGAACCACGGCGAGTCTACTCTACATCTACATCTACATCCATACTCCGCAAGCCACCTGACGGTGTGTGGCGGAGGGTACCCTGAGTACCTCTATCGGTTCTCCCTTCTATTCCAGTCTCGTATTGTACGTGGAAAGAAGGATTGTCGGTATGCTACTGTGTGGGCTCTAATCTCTCTGATTTTATCCTCATAGTCTCTTCGCGAGATATACGTAAGAGGGAGCAATATACTGCTTGACTCTTCAGTGAAGGTATGTTCTCGAAACTTTAACAAAAGCCCGTACCGAGCTACTTGAGCGTCTCTCCTGCAGAGTCTTCCACTGAAGTTTATCTATCATCTCCGTAACGCTTTCGCAATTACTAAATGATCCTGTAACGAAGCGCGCTGCTCTCCGTTGGATCTTCTGTATCTCTTCTATCAATCCTATCTGGTGCGGATCCCACACTGCTGAGCAGTATTCAAGCAGTGGGCGAACAAGCGTACTGTAACCTACTTCCTTTGTTGTCGGATTGCATTTCCTTAGGATTCTTCCAATGAATCTCAAGTCTGGCATCTGCTTTACCGACGATCAACTTTATATGATCATTCCATTTTAAATCACTCCTAATGCGTACTCCCAGATAATTTATGGAATTAACTGCTTCCAGTTGCTGGCCTGCTATTTTGTAGCTAAATGATAAGGGACCTATTTTTCTATGTATTCGCATCACATTACACTTGTGTACACTGAGATTCAATTGCCATTCCGTGCACCATGCGTCAATTCGCTGCAGATCCTCCTGCATTTCAGTACAATTTTTCATTGTTGCAACCTCTCGATACACCACAGCATCATCTGCAAAAAGCCTCAGTGAACTTCCGATGTCGTCCACCAGGTCATTTATGTATATTGTGAATAGCAACGGTCCTATGACACTCCCCTGCGGCACACCTGAAATCACTCTTACTTCAGAAGACTTCTCTCCATTGAGAATGACGTGCTGCGTTCTGTTATCTAGGAACTCCTCAATCCAATCACACAATTGGTCTGATAGTCCATATGCTCTTACTTTGTTCATTAAACGACTGTGGGGAATTGTCAAACGCCTTGCGGAAGTCAAGAAACGCGGCATCTACCTGTGAACCCGTGTCTAAGGCCCTCTGAGTCTCGTGGACGAATAGCGCGAGCTGGGTTTCACACGACCGTCTTTTTCGAAACCCATGCTGTTTCCTACAGAGTAGATTTCTAGTCTCCAGAAAAGACATTATACTCGAACATAATACGTGTTCCAAAATTCTACAACTGATCGACGTTAGAGATATAGGTCTATAGTTCTGCACATCTGTTCGACGTCCCTTCTTGAGAACGGGGATGACCTGTGCCCTTTTCCAATCCTTTGGAACGCTTCGCTCTTCTAGAGACCTACGGTACACCGCTGCAAGAAGGGGGGCAAGTTCCTTCGCGTACTCTGTGTAAAATCGAACTGGTATCCCATCAGGACCAGCGGCCTTTCCTCTTTTGAGAGATTTAAATTGTTTCTCTATCCCTCTGTCGTCTATTTCGATATCTACCATTTTGTCAACTGTGCGACAATCTAGAGAAGGAACTACAGTGCAGTCTTCCTTTGTGAAAGCTTTGGAAGAAGACATTTAGTATTTCGGCCTTTAGTTTGTCATCCTCTGTTTCAGTACCATTTTGGTCACAGAGTGTCTGGACATTTTGTTTTGATCCACCTACCGCTTTGACATAGGACCAAAATTTCTTAGGATTTTCTGCCAAGTCAGTAAATAGAACTTTACTTTCGGATTCATTGAAAGCCTCTCGCATAGCCCTCCTCACACTACATTTCGTTTCGCGTAATTTTTGTTTGTCTTAAAGGCTTTGGCTATGTTTATGTTTGCTGTGAAGTTCCCTTTGCTTCCGCAGAAGTTTTCTAACTCGGTAGTTGTACCACGGTGGCTCTTTCCCGTCTCTTACGATCTTGCTTGGCACATACTCATCTAACGCATATTGTACGATGGTTTTGAACTTTATCCACTGATCCTCAACACTATCTGTACTTGAGACAAAACTTTTGTGTTGAGCCGTCAGGTACTCTGTAATCTGCATTTTGTCACTTTTGCTAAACAGAAAAATCTTCCTACCTTTTTTAATATTTCTATTTACGGCTGAAATCATCGATGCAGTAACCGCTTTATGATCGCTGATTCCCTGTTCTTCCCCATCCTTCACAGCTTTGCTCGGCACGTACCTGTTTGAGGAGTATTTGAATCTATGTTCCCTCGTACAAGTTCAAAACTTTCAACGAGATGTTCTTCCATCACGGGAATGACACCACTGCAGAGATATGGATGCGAGAGGCTACGTCTCAGTGAACCAAAATTGAACGAAGGTAGGTCTGGAAAATTTGCTGTGACTAATAGTGCTACCACAAGCAAATCGCCGATTATGGAAAGTACATATCAGACGTTGTTTCTCGCCTATATTTTTTTCTGTAAAATGTGAGAAATTGTGCCCTGTCATTCATTTTTCTAAAACACCTGATCCATCATGCCACATCACATATTAATAAAGGAAAAAAAAACTTTCTTCTCAGTGGCCAACGGGGAGTGTTCTGCGGTTATCGATCGTTATTAAATGTGTTAGAGATTTACTTCCATGTAAATGATGGGGCTTCATCGGTAATTATATTCACTGAAGTACGTCACAATTTGTATTTAACCGAAGTTAGAATTCATGTTGTGCGGCACTGTGTTCAATGCGAAATCTTATATGAAATTGGTGGTGTATTAGGTAAGCTGTACACGTGTTTGTGAAACATCACAAAGTGCAAAAAATCGATGTGTGCTAGTTACAGGGCTACACTGAACGTCAGTAATATGTTGCTGCTCTGCCGCATTTCCTTGGACTCATTTAGATGGAATATGCGCCGGAGATCCTGTTGCTTTCGTACAAAGCGTAGTTATAGAGGTATCGATCATGAAAGCGGCGACGATATTCATCAAAAGCAGCAAGGGCTCTTAGAAGTCATAAGCAAACACCGTGTCAGCAAATAAAGTTATTTTTTTTTTCCACAGCAAACTCGCATTAGACCACTGAACAGCGAATTGGGAATTTCGGAGCAAGTAGAATTGGGGAGGAGGGGGGGGGGGGGGGGGGGAATAAAAAAGACGCCGCTGCCGAAAACTGTCAATGAAATGTGTTTTGTATTGGAAGATTTCAGCGTACGTGGTCATTATTCACCTCTCATGACGCACTTTATAGACTTTTTTAACAACAGATATCTTGTTTTGCACACTGGCACCTCGTTGTTGTGAAAAATGTTTACAAAATATTCGATACATAACTTGAACAACTCCTATAGAGATTCAACAGTCTAGGTAAACTAGACGATTCAGACGCTCAGTTGGTCGTTGATAAAGCTGCACATTACCGATGCGACCAGCAGCTTAGATAAGGACAATTCAAACACCACATACAAAACCTTCGTACCCGAGCGCACGAATTATCTACTTCCAGGTCTCTTTGTGACTTATACTGCTCCAAAACCCAGATGCTCAAATTTTAAGCATATTCTGTTACATTAGTTTTCACTCATGCGAGGTGATATAGTTGAAACACTGCCGAAAGCGTGATCTCCAAAGCTAACGTGATGGGCGTATTAAATTTTCTTTTGTAAAACACTCTCGATTTCTTATTTCTTTCGTTTTCTATTTATTTTTCTTGGTGACATGCCGCACAAGCAAAGTTCCTAAGTTCTTCTCGAGATCCGTAGCGTTACGTTTCGTATATTGCTCAAGTGTAAGCTATCGATCTGCGGGTGACTTAACGCAAGATAAATTCGCTCGGCAATTATTTTCTGGCTTACCGAGTTATTTGAAGTTCAGTTGAACTGCTGCTTAGCTTGCATTCCACGTGTGAGTAAAGTGACCGAAGTATAACGCGTTGTTTGCTCGTGTAAATATCCGTTGCGGCGGTGCAATAAGATGCTTTGTTTATAAGGTTCGATCGAGCGCGAAATGTAAACCACAGTGAAAATCAAGAATGTTTTATTTGCAACATTTAGTTAAACCTTCCATGTGCATAGTCGCCGCACATACTTACTTAGACATTTGTGATGGGCATTGTACCAACTTTCTAATACAATCATCATAGTAGGCAGCCGTGTGTGGTTTGCGCCAATTCTCTGCACTGGCCTGAAGCTTCTTGTCAATGCAAAATGCTCCCCTCATAACGAGCGGTTCATGTAGCAAAGAGAAGGAAATTAGAGCGAGCTAAGTCTAGGTTGTAGGGTGTGTGATCAAATACTTCCCATCGAAAACGTTGCAGAAGCGTCTTTGCTGCAGCTTCAGTGTGCGGCCGAGCATTATCACGGAGGAGGACAGTTCCTGATGAGAGCGTTACTATCCGCATGTTCAGATTTGCCTTTCATAGACGATTTTCTCGAATCGCCTGATCCATTCGCGCCGGCCGGAATGACCGAGCAGTTCTAGGCGTTTCAGTCTGGAACCGCGCGATCGCTACGGTCGCAGGTTCGAATCCTGCCCCGGGCATGGATGTGTGTGATGTCCTTAGGTTAGTTAGGTTTAAGTAGTTCTAAGTTCTAGGGGACTGATGACCTCAGTCCCATACTGCTCAGAGCCATTTGAACCATTTTTTGATCTATTCGCGGAGCAATATCATCGGTCGATATTGGCTTCCTGCCCTGACCGCCTGTATCATGAACGTCTGTATGCCCTGCACCGTTGCCGCATTTTGCCGTCGCGCTTGACAGTTACGTTATGTGGACTGCATGAAACGAGGTGAAATCCCGCAGCCCGAAGAAATCAAATGACTGTTCGCACTTGGCGGCAACTCTGTTGTTGGAGATACCTTCACGTGCTCACTGTGCGCGCTGAACTGAAAGGTGTGACGCAACGCGATCGACGGGAGTACTAGAGGAACCGCACAACACATCTGCGCAATGTTACGTCGGATTTTCACTGTAGTAGTTTTAATTTCGCTACAGATCAGACCTTGAGGGAAAGAAATGCAAGTTGGATTTTTTGAGCAAGTCATTTTTTTTAATTTTATTAAAAGTGTCGGCGCATTTGTAACATACGGAATCTTTATTATTATTGTTGTTGTCTTCAGTCCAGAGACTGATTTGATCGAGCTCTCCATGCTACTCTATCCTGTGCAAGCTTCATCTCCCAGTGCTTACTGCAAACTACATCCTTCTGAATCTGCTTAGTGTATTCATCTCTTGCTCTCCCTCTACGATTTTTATCCTCCATGCTGCCCTCCCATACTAAATTGGTGATGCCTTCATGCCTCAGAACATGTCCTACTAACCGATCCCTTCTTCTAGTCAAGTTGTCCAACAAATTTCTCTTCTCCCCAATTCTATTCAATACCTCCTCATTTGTTATGTGATCTACCCATCCAATCTTCAGCATTCTTCTGTAGCACCACATTTCAAAAGCTTCTATTGTCTTCTTGTCCAAACTATTTATCTTCCATGTTTCACTTCCATACATAGCTACACTCCATATAAATACTTCCAGTATCAAATTAGTCTCGCTGAAGTGAAGGATTACGGTACCGTGGAAAGGCAGGGGACCGTGAAGCACATTTATCCGTTTTTGATTTTGTCTAGGAAGCTTCCCTGGAAGCTCCTGAGGTGCAGATGGGTTCATCCCTAAATGATTTTGAGGTAGTTCTTTGGGCTTCGGGCGGAGTACAACTTTCCTCGTCTGTTCTCATTTCCTTTGAGACAGAGACACCCATCTATTTCCAGTGCCGTAGAGGAAGCACAATTGCCTTGGGTACCACGGACTGGCTCCCACGGAGTGCATCCTTTATTGGGGCAAACAGATGGAAGTTGGAAACTGCGGGATCGGGGCTGCAGGGTGGATAAGGAAGAACATTACAGTGATATTTTCTGAGCTCGTCTCGAGAGCGGAGACTTGTGTGAGCCCTTGCGTTGTCATGGGGAAGTAAAGTTCGTTTGCATTTTTGTGGCGACGAACACACTGGAGTCGTTTCTAGAGTTTCCTGAGAGTAACAAAACACACTTCCGAGTTGATCGTAGCTCTGTGAGGACGGACATGAAACTGAAAGAATCCCATAAGACCGTCGCCGTGACTTAACCGGCTGAGGCTGCGGCTTTGAACTTTTACTCTGGAGGAGAGATGGTGTGGCGACACTCCTTGGATTGCTGTTCTTTCCTGTTCATAGTCATGAATCCATATTTCACCGCCTGTGACGATGTTCGACAATAAAATCGTCCCGATCAGCCTGCCAACGCGCAAGCAATTAAGCGCGCATGGTCCATCGACGCTCTTTATGGTATTGTGTTAGGCGGCGAGGAACACAGCGGGCGCACACCTCTGAGTACCCCAAATGGTGGACAAATGTGTCAGCACTACCAACGGGGACGTCCGGTTGAGCAACGGGATGATTGATTGTGATCTGTCGACCACTTCGAATGAGTGTGCCTGCACGTTCCAACAATGCAGGACTCGCAGCTGTGAGCGGCCGGCCGGCACGCGGGAGAAGGGACAGATTTGCTCGAGGCGCCCCTAGGCTCATCGTGCTTTTGTTCGCTGTAAGGACTTTGAAGATATTCTGCAAACGCCTGTGTATATCTGTGATCCTCTGGTTTTTCTGTCGAAACAAACTGTATGACATCTCTTTGCTTGGAACGCACCTTCGTTATTGGCGGCATTTTGAAGGCTACATATAGCGCCGCCATTTCTTGAAACTATAGGGGTTGAAACGGGATAATTCCACAATATCCCACAACAAATTTCTCATTTCTTCAACTGAAACTCCGAGAAAAAAGAAGTGTTGCATTACTTATTGAACGCCCCTCGTATTTTTCGATCTTGTCTTGTAAAAAATTTAATCAAAATCGATCTCGGTGGCAGTGTACTATAAATGATTTTGCACTCAGTAAGAAGGCAAGAACATCCGAAACTCCAGCGCAACCTAAGAAAAGTGAAATGTTATGTTCTGAACATTGGAAGTAACAAATACAGACCTATTTGAAGGTGGCCACGATAATTTTATCGTGTGAAGTAAGTGCACAAATTCGAAGCATCAGTCTCAGTTGTTTTTGTATAGTGTCTGAACACGTTTAGCAGTACTACTTGACGACGTCAATAGTGTACCGATTATTTGACATATCCTTCCTCGTCGTAGGGAATTTTAACCTGACAGTGATTGGCTATCAGTAATAGACCAGTATTATCGGTCGCAATTTTATGGTTCTTTTTGTTCACAGTTTTTTTTCCCTTGAGTATTTCGCAGTATATGTATTATCCAATGTATCTCCTCTGATTTAGTGATTTTAAGATAATTCTTATACATCTGAAAGCAGAATTGAAATGGCACCAGGACAGCACTCGCCATCGATAAAAGCAGTGCTTCTTGGACTATCGAAGGCTTAAGAGGTGTCACGTAGAACAGTAATAACTTAGTCTTCTTAACCGTGTAATTTGCGTATTGTGCTTGATTGAAAAGCTTTTAAGTGAATAAATGCTAGAGTATATAGCAGAAACTACTGGGCAGCGCAGGCAGTGAAGCGCTGATACGTTGTTAAACAGGGACTGCCCACATCGCAGTTTCTGCCCTTGGTCATTACTTCAAGAAATGCAAGTTGTGCCTGTATGCAGGATACACTCCACACCTAAGGAAGCGTGCATAGTAATCATTAGAATCAAAGGATAAACTGTTCCCTATCATACCGTGAGTGGTTCATAATGAATCTGAAAGCTGGCGTCACGTATCGATGCATCTATTGATTTAAGGCATTTAGTATGCTTCTGCATACCTAAACGTTACAGCATGAGAAGTAGAGACAAAATGTGTTTATCGCTCTGACTCAGCTAAGCATAGTCAAACGTACCTTCAATGACAGATATGGATACGTAATTTCTTGCTGCTTTAGCAGTTTGCCTAAGTTCATCAATCATTGTGACAGGAGATTGGTGGCGTGACGGCGATCGTGGACGACCGAGTAAACAGTGTCTATCCTCTCGGGCGCTAGTCTAGTGCAGCCACAGAGATCTTCATTGTCGTTAAGTGAGGGCCATAGTGGAACGGCGTCTGGCTAGGTCTGTTCACTTCACTACAAGAAAGATAGTGCAACGTCCCAGTAAAGTGATATGTGTCGGCGGGCCACAAATAATCGAATGAACTCACATTCAGTTAAGTGAATGGCCTCCCATTCTGGTGACAGGGTTTCAGATTCTCGTCCGATCATAATTTGTTGGGTTCTGCACCCATTCTCCAAATCACTGCCCGCAAATTTCGCCAGGATGGTTTCTTTGTAATGTACACCGTCGAGTGGCTCCATAGTTTATTGCACAAGATCTTGCACAGGAGCCTTCCAAGAAAGCTTATCTGACCTCATTCTTACTGAAAAGAAATGAAGTGTGAAGGTGGGGTTGTCGTTTAAGTTCCGTTATTGTCCCTTCGCCGAAATGTAGGGCACGGACGACAGACAGGAAAGGGCGTGGACCGCGGAGCTGTTGCATGCGGAGGCGGCAGGGCGCATCCCGTGGGAGTCGGGTCACTGGCCGCGACGCTCGGCGCCGCCGTCTCGCCGGCGCGCCGTCCCAGTACTGCGGACATACTGATGGTGGAATCTCTCCTCGCGCCAGTGGCCGTATATTTATACTATCTGATCAAAAGTATCCGGACACTCTTACCTAATGTGTAATTGACCACTGGATGTCACTAGATGCTGACCCATCTTATAAAAGTAGCCGGGGCGAAGTATTGTTCTCAGTAGAGAAGCAATAACAGGGTCGGTCAGGAGAGGTCAGCGACTTCGAACGTCGACGAGTCATCCATGAGGGACATTTCAACCCATCCAAAGCTGCCAAAGTTAACTGTCGGTATGTGTATAAGTGAAAACGCGAAGGAACAACCGCAACTTAAACCGACACTAGGTAGATCCCATATGTTCCTGGACACAGGCTGTCGAGCATTGCAGACGGTGGCTGTTAAAAATCGCATGAAATCAGCGGAAGAAATTAGTCTTGAAATCCTGAGTGTCACCTGCCGTACAGGTAGCACAGTGACCGTGCGTCGGGGTTAAAAAAAAAAAAAAAATGGGGTACAGTGGTCGAGCAGCTCCTTATAAGCCGCAGAGTTTTGTAGTCAGCAGTAAGTGGCGACGCTTCAGGTGGTGTAAAGAGCGATCCTACTGGACGTGGATGACAGGAAAGTGTGATTAGCAGTAGTGAATCACGCTATACCCTGTGACGGTCTTATGAAAGGGTTTGAGTTTAGTGAATGTCTGGAGAACGTTATCTACCATCATGCACAGTGCCAACAGTGAAGTGCGGAGAGAGTGGTGTGTCGGTATAACGATGTTTTTCATGGTTAAGGTGTGATCCCCTTACTGCGCTTAAGGAAATGTCAAATGTTGAAGTACACTACTGGCCATTAAAATTGCTACACCAAGAAGAAATGCAGATGATAAACGGGTATTCATTGGACAAATACATTATACTAGAACTGACATGTGATTTCATTTTCACGCAGTTTGGGTGCATAGATCCTGAGAAATCAGTACCCACAACAACTACCTCTGGCCGTAATAACGGCCTTGATACACCTGGGCATTGAGTCAAATGGAGCTCGGATGGCGTGTACAGGACAGCTGTCCATGCAGCTTCAACACGATACCACAGTTCATCAAGAGTAGTGACTGGCGTATTGTGACGAACCAGTTGCTCGGCCACCATTGACCAGATGTTTCCATTTGGTGAGAGATCTGGAGAATCTGCTGGCCATTTTCTGTATCCAGAAAGGCCCGTGCAGGACCTGCAACATGCGGTCGTGCGTTATCGTGCTGAAATGTAGGGTTTCGCAGGGATTGAATGAAGGACAGAGCCACGGATCGTAACACATCTGAAATGTAACGTCCACTATTCAAAGTGCCGTCAATGCGAACAAGATGTGACCGAGACGTGTAACCAATTGCACCCCCACCCCATACCATCACGCCGGGTGATACGGCATTATGGCGATGACGAATACACGCTTCCAACGTGCGTTCACCGCGATGTCGCCAGACACGAATGCGACCATCATGATGCTGTAAACAGAACCTGGTATCATCCGAAAAAATGACGTTTTGCCATTCGTGCACCCAGGTTCGTCGTTGAGTACAGCATCGCAGGCGCTCTTGTCTGTGATACAGCGTCAGGGGTAACCGCAGCCATGCCCTCCGAGCTGATAGTCCATGCTGCTGCAAACGTCGTCGAACTGTTTGTGTAGATGGTTGTTGTCTTGCAAACGTCCCCATCTGTTGACTCAGGGATCGAGACGTGGCTGCACGATCCGTTACAGCCATGCGGATAAGATGCGTGTCAAATCGACTGCTAGTGATACGAGGCCGTTGGGATCAAGCACGGCGTTCCGTATTACCCTCCTGAACTCACCGATTCCATATTCTGCTAACAGTCATTGGATCTCGACCAATACGAGCAGCAATGTTGCGATACGACAAACCGCAATCGCGATCGGCTACAATTCGACCTTTATCAAAGTCGGAAACGTGATGGTACGCATTTATCCTCCTTACACGAGGCATCACAACAATGTTTCACCAGGCAACGCCGGTCAACTGCTGTTTGTGTATGAGAAATCGGCTGGAAACGTTCCTCATGTCAGCACGTTGTAGGTGTCTCCACCGGCGCCAACCTTGCGTGAATGCTGTGAAAAGCTAATCATTGCGTATCACAGCATCTTCTTCCTGTCGGTTAAATTTCGCGTCTGTAGCAAGTCGTCTTCGTGGTGAGGCAATTTTAATGGTCGGTAGTGTATATGCGTACAGTAGAGGAAGAATTCGGAGACGATGACTGACTGTAATAGCATGACAGGGCACCCCGTCATAAAGCAGCATCTGTGTGACAGTGATTTGTGGACAGTAACGTTTCTGAAATGGACTGACTTGAACCCAATATAACAGGCCTGGGATGAAATAGGACGTTGACTTCGCTGGAGGCCCCAGAGCCCGACACCGCTTTTTTTGTATTTTTTTCGGCCCTTGTAGAAGAATGGATTGCCATTGGTTCGCAGACAATGACATCTGTGTAAGTCTGCAGGTATTAGTGGCCGTTGTCATTGATCGTAAAATCTTCTAGCATGTTAGGCCACGTCAGTTACACTTCAGTTTCTAGTAAACGATCGACGTTTTGATCCCTTTGCTGTAATTTGCTTATGGTGTTCACGGTTGGTTGAACACTGCTGCATTTTACCTTCGTTCACATACCCCATTGAAAGTGAAAGTGTCCCCAGCAGAGTTCAAGGGTGAGCATATCTCATATTCTCTAATAGGTGTCCAGAAACTTTTTATTAGTTAAGATACTACACACACAAGAAACAAGTTTTGCATCACCTCGTTTCCGAGAGTTCCAGAACTTCTACAGAAAATTGGAATTGAGATCAACATAAACATAATTTCCGCCCTTTTTATTGCTCATGAAAACTACACACTGCCTGTTGTACCGCCATACAGTGAGACCTTCAGAGGTAGTGGTCCAGATTGCTATACACACCGGTACCTCTAATACCCATAGCACGTCCTCTTGCGTTGGTGCATGCCTGTATTCGTTGTGGCACACTATCCACAAGTTCATCAAGGCACTGTTGGTCCGGACTGTTCCACTGCCTCAGAGTGGCTGGTGGATCACGTCGTTCATAAAGAGTCCTTTTCAATCCATCCTAGGCGATGTCGTTATTCTGAAGGAAGTCATTCACAGGATGCCCACAATGGGGGCGCGAATTGTCGTCCATGAAGACGACTGGCTCGCCAGTATGCTGCCGATATGGTTGCACTATCGGTCGGAGGATGGTATTCACGTATCGCACAGCCGTTGCGGCCCCTTCCATGACCACCAAGCGGCGCACGTCGGCCCCACATAATGCCCCCGCCTAGCTGCACCCGCTGGACAGTTTGTCTAAGACGTTCAGCTTTACTGGGTTTCCTCCAAACACGTCTCCGACGATTGTCTGGTTGAAGGCATATGCGACACTCATCGGTGAAGAGAACATGATGCCAATCCTGAGCGGTCCATTCGGCATGTTGTTGAGCCCCCTGTACCACGCTGCTTGGTGTCGTGGTTGCAAAGCTGGACCTCGCCGTGGACGTCGGGAGTGAAGTTGCCCATCATGCACTCTATTGCGCACAGTTTGATTCGTAACACGACGTCCTGTGGCTGCACGAAAAGCATTATTCAACATGGTGTCGTTGCTGTCAGGATTCCTCCGATCCATAATCTGTAGGCAGTAGTCATCTACTGCAGTAGTAGCCCTTGGGCGGCCTGAGCGAGGCATGTCATCGACAGTTCCTGTCTCTGTATCTCCTCCATGTCCGAACAACATCGCTTTGGTTCACTCAGAGACGCCTGGACACTTCTCTGGTTGAGAGCCCTTCCTGGCACAAAGTAACAATGCGGACGCCATCGAACCGCGATATTGACCGTCTAGGCATGGTTGAACTACAGACAACAGGAGCTGTGTACTTCCTTCCTGGTGGAATGACTGGAACTGATCGGCTGTCGGACTCCCTCCGTCTAATAGGCGCTGCTCATGCATGGTTGTTTACATCTTTGGGCGGATGTAGTGGCATCGCTGAACAGTCAAAGGGACTGTGTCTGTGATACAATATCCACAGTCAACGTCTATCTTCAGGAGTTCTGGGAACCAGGGTGATGCAAAACTTTTTTTGGTGTGTGTATATGTCGGCGAGTGACTGGCTTCTTCTGTCAGCGGCAAGAACTTATACCAAATATCAAAGCTTAGGGGAGGAGGTGGAGGACTCATTAATTTTTTAAAAGCGGGGGTGGAGGAGGAAACGAAACACAATTTCGTATAAAATAAAAGCCACAACTATCGGAAACTTATGTTTATTAATCAGTGTATCTACCAATGATATATCGAGCGACGTATGGACACCACGGACAACGTACGCTCTTCGGTTATCTGTAAGAAGGGTGACGTCACGGAGACTCTCTCTCTCTCTCTCTCTCTCTCTCTCTCTCTCTCTCTCTCTCTCTCTCTCTCTCTCTCTCTCACACACACACACACACACACACACACACACACACACACACACACACACACACTTTTTTTTTTATAGATCATCAGTTTTCTGACTTATTTTGCACTTCATCTCAGAGTAGCACTTGCAACCTACGTCCTCAGTTACTTGCTGGGTGTATTCTAATATCTGTCTTCCTTTATAGCTTTTTGCTCTCTATAGCTCCCTCCAGCACCAAAGAAGTCATTCCCTGATGTCTTAACAGATGTCCTATCATCCTGTCCCTTCTTCTTGTCAGTGTTTTCCACACATTGCTTTCCTCTCAGATTCTGCCCAAAACCTCGTCACTCCATAACTCATCAGGCCACCTATTTTTCCTTCATTCGTCCGTAGCGCCACGTCTCAAATGCTTCGATTATTTTCTGCTCCAGTTTTCCCACAGTCGATGATTCACTACCATGCAATGCTGTCCTCCAAAAGTACATTCTCAGAAATTTCTTCGTCAAATTAAGACCTATGTTTCATACTAGTACACTTCTCTTGGGCACATATGTCCTTTCTGTCAGTATTAGTCTACTTTTTATGTTGTCCTCGCTCCGTTCGTCAAGTATTACTTTGCTGCCTAGGCAGCAGAATTCCTTAACTTCGAGTACTTTATGATCCCCAATTCTGATAAGTTTCTCGCTGTTCTCACTTCTGCTACTTGTCATTACTTTCGTCTTTCTTAGATTTACTCCCAATCCATATTCTGTACTCATTAGACTGTTCATTCCATTCAACACATTATGTAACTCTTATTCAATGTCACTGAGGGTAGCAATGTCATCAGCGAATCTTAACATTGAGATCCTTTCACCTTGAATTTTAATCCCACTCTTAAACCTTTCTGGTTTCTTTTTCCGACATTGCTTCTTCGTGTATAGATTGAACAACAGGGGCAAAAGACTACATCCTTGAAGCTTCCTGGCAGATTAAAACTGTGTGCCGGATCGAGACTCGAACTCGAGACCTTTGCCTTCCGCGGGCAAGTGCTCTACCAACTGAGCTACCCAAGCACGACTCACGCCCCGTCCTCACAGCTTTAATTCTGCCAGTACCTCGTCTCCTATCTTCCAAACTTCGCAGAAGCTCTCCTGAATTCCTTGCACTCCTGGAAGAAAAGATATTGCGAAGACATGGCGTAGCCACAGCCTAGGGGATGTTTCCACAATGAGATTTCCACACTGCAGCGGAGTGTGCGCTGATATGAAACTACCTGGAAGATTAAAACTGTGCCCTCATAGAGGCCCTCAGTTTAGTCTTTCCACCTACCCGCTCTCTCTTTTGCATTCAGCAGTTGAATTCCCATTACGCTCTTAATCTTTCCACCCTTGTTTTTAATTTCACTGAAGGCTGATTTGTCTTTTATATATGCGGAGTCAGTCCTTCCTACAATCATTTCCTTTTCAAATTCTTCGCATTTTCCATGTGTCGATGTCTCCTTAGTTTCCTTGCACATCCAATTTATTTCATCCCTATGTGATTTGTCTTCCCGTATTCCTGATTTTTCTGAACAGATTACCTTCTTCTACCTACGTTTTTCCTCTCCGACTTCTGTGACTAGAGATCTCCATTCGTCTTCAACTGAACTGCCTGTTGAGCTATTCCTTATCGCAGTATCTACACTGATCAGTCAGAACATTATGACAAGCTACCCAATAGCCGTTATGTCCACCTTTGGCACTGATAACAACGGCGACGCGTCGTGGTATGGAAGCAGTTAGGCCTTGGTAGGGAGTTGGCACCACATATGTCACCTAACTCCGGGAAGGGGGCGTGGCAATGAGCTCTGGCTCCACGCTCAATCACATGCTAGATGTGTACGATCGGGTTCAGGTGTGGCTACTTGGGAGGGTGGTAGAACATCAATTGGAACTTGCCTCTGTGTTCCTCGAACCACTCCATCACACTCCAGATCTTGCGACTAAGCCCATTATCTTGTCGAAAAGTGCACTACCGTCGGGAAACATGCTCGTCATGAAGGGGTGTGTGTGGTCTGCAACCAGTGTACGATACTTCTTGGGCGTCATGATGTCTTGAAGAGTTTCATTGGACCCATGGATGCCCACATGAATGTTGCCCAGAACGTAAGGTAGCCGCCGCCAGCTTGTCTCCGTTCTGCCTACAGGTGTCAAGGAACTGTTCCCCTGGAAGACAACGGATTCGCTCTCTCCCATCGGCATGATGAAGAAGGTATCAGGATTCATCAGACCTTACAACATTCTGCCGTTGTGACAACGTCCAGTGCCGTTGGTCACGTGTCCATTTCTGTGGTATTTGGCGATGTCGTGGTTTGAAAATTGGCACTTACGTAGATCGTCGGCTGCAGAGGCCTATCGTTAGAAGTGTTCGGTACACTGAGTTCACACACACTTGTACTCTGCCCGGCACTAGAATCTGATGTTACCATGTCACAGTTCGCCGCCTGTCCTGTTTTACCAATCTGCTCAGTACGACGCCCGATATCTGTATTGAGGATGGCAGCCCAGACCCTCCACGTCTGCACGTGGTGTCAACTTGGTCTTGCTGTGTGTTGAAACACACTCACAACAGCACTCCTCGAACACTCGACTAGTCTTGCAGTTTCCGAAATGCTCGTGCCGAGCCTCTGGGCCATCACAATCTGCCCTAGGTCAAACTCAGATAGATCACACGCCTTCCCTATTCTACACATGGACAGCACGCTCACCGCGCGCGTGTCTGACTAGCTGTCATTCCTCGCCAGTAACGCTGTTATCTTGACGACGTGTTTGTAATTATTGTAGGTCGGTGTTCATAATGTTCTTTCCCAAGTATACCACCACCTCTTGTGGTTAATGAACAGAATTTTCGCTATTGCCACGTGAAATTAATTGCAGAACTCAATTAGTCTTTCTCTTTTGTCATTCGTACTACCAATTCCATACTCCCATTTTTGTGCTTCTTCTCCCATAACCGCATACCAATCCCCCATGACTGTTAGATTTTCATCTCTTTATGTACTTAATTGCCCGATCAGTATCTTCATATACTTTGTCTCTTATCTTCTGCTATCGACGTCGGCCTGTATACCTGAACTGTTTTCGATTCTGAAGAGAACTGCCCCATCACTGAACTGTTTGCAGTATCTCAGTCTCTGTCCTACGACCCTATTCATAAAGAATCCTACTACCGTTATGCAGTGCTGTTGACATTATTCTATAATCGCCTGACCAGAAAAACCTTTCTTCATTTATTTCTCTTCTCTGACCCCCCAATACATTATATCTAGATTGAACCTTTGCATTTACCTTTATCAAATTTTTCTAGCTATCCTACAATGTTCAAGCTTAAGACCTTCCATGCCCCGACTGGTAGAACATTATCCTTTCGTTGGTTATTCTATCTTTTTCTCTTGGTCGCCTTCCACTTGGCAGTCCCCTCTGGGAGAGCCGAATGGGGAACTAGATCGGAATCTTTGGCAAATGGAGAAGCCATCTTGACACTTTCTCACGTGCAGGCCATATTTCCTGTAGATACAAGTTGTGTGTCTTTAATCCAGTAGTTTCCATTGTCTTCTGCGTCGTCATGCCGTTGTCGTTGCTGATTATTCGAACTTTTAGGGGCAGTTTCCCACCACAATGGTAAGGGAGTGTCCTGAACATCTGTCCGCTCCTCCGCTACAAGGCCGTTGGCAGAATGAGAGTGACTTCATATTCCGGAAGTCTTGGGCCGTCATTAATGATGAGTTTTGTTCAAAATTTAAGCAGTAGCTAGGTTTTAACTCAGGACTGGGGACGTTTTGATTACTAATAAAAGATGCTACCATAGGCCACAGGTTACCACGACCGGCAGTAAGAAACAAAAATGTGACGGTTCTGTCCAGATTACCGCCTGTAGGAAACAGTACACCGAACTCGGTCTCGTCTTATAAGATGAAGTGCTACCCTACCTCTTCTTTCTCCAGTGAGGCCATTTGGCCATTTGCAGCCCCGCATAGCTACTCAGCCAAGGGAATCGACGACTATGGGCCTAAAACTACACTCCTGGAAATGGAAAAAAGAACACATTGACACCGGTGTGTCAGACCCACCATACTTGCTCCGGACACTGCGAGAGGGCTGTACAAGCAATGATCACACGCACGGCACAGCGGACACACCAGGAACCGCGGTGTTGGCCGTCGAATGGCGCTAGCTGCGCAGCATTTGTGCACCGCCGCCGTCAGTGTCAGCCAGTTTGCCGTGGTATACGGAGCTCCATCGCAGTCTTTAACACTGGTAGCGTGCCGCGACAGCGTGGACGTGAACCGTATGTGCAGCTGACGGACTTTGAGCGAGGGCGTATAGTGGGCATGCGGGAGGCCGGGTGGACGTACCGCCGAATTGCTCAACACGTGGGGCGTGAGGTCTCCACAGTACATCGATGTTGTCGCCAGTTGTCGCCAGTGGTCGGCGGAAGGTGCACGTGCCCGTCGACCTGGGACCGGACTGCAGCGACGCACGGATGCACGCCAAGACCGTAGGATCCTACGCAGTGCCGTAGGGGACCGCACCGCCACTTCCCAGCAAATTAGGGACACTGTTGCTCCTGGGGTATCGGCGAGGACCATTCGCAACCGTCTCCATGAAGCTGGGCTACGGTCCCGCACACTGTTAGTCCGTCTTCCGCTCACGCCCCAACATCGTGCAGCCCGCCTCCAGTGGTGTCGCGACAGGCGTGAATGGAGGGACGAATGGAGACGTGTCGTCTTCAGCGATGAGAGTCGCTTCTGCCTTGGTGCCAATGATGGTCGTATGCGTGTTTGGCGCCGTGCAGGTGAGCGCCACAATCAGGACTGCATACGACCGAGGCACACAGGGCCAACACTCGGCATCATGGTGTAGGGAGCGATCTCCTACACTGGCCGTACACCTCTGGTGATCGTCGAGGGGACACTGAATAGTGCACGGTACATCCAAACCGTCATCGAACCCATCGTTCTACCATTCCTAGACCGGCAAGGGAACTTGCTGTTCCAACAGGACAATGCATGTCCGCATGTATCCCCTGCCACCCAACGTGCTATAGAAGGTGTAAGTCAACTACCCTGGCCAGCAAGATCTCCGGATCTGGCCCCCATTGAACATGTTTGGGACTGGATGAAGCGTCGTCTCACGCGGTCTGCACGTCCAGCACGAACGCTGGTCCAACTGAGGCGCCAGGTGGAAATGGCATGGCAAGCCCTTCCACAGGACTACATCCAGCATCTCTACGATCGTCTCCATGGGAGAATAGCAGCCTGCATTGCTGCGAAAGGTGGATATACACTGTACTAGTGCCGACATTGTGCATGGTCTGTTGCCTGTGGTTCTGCCAGTGTGATCATGTGATGTATCTGACCCCAGGAATGTGTCAATAAAGTTTCCCCTTCCTGGGACAATGAATTCACGGTGTTCTTATTTCAATTTCCAGGAGTGTATAATTCATCTGCCGAAAGAAGTTCTGCTGTTTTGAGCTTCGTTGTGCTATAGGAAATGTGTGAATGACCACAATTGATACTACTATAAAAATTTCAGCAAGGACATACAGTGGACATGCAGGAGTCTCCATGGTCTTTCCGAAGAACTGTCCCGATTCGTTGTCTTTGTAGTGCCACCTGTCTACCATTGTTAGTGCTGATGGCCTAAGGAAAGTGCTCACATTTGTTACTGACCGCAGAGGCCTGTACTCCCCACGCAAACCATGTTTTTAGAACTCTGAAGAAAGATATCCGTGGCCGTCGAGTTGCTTTGGACGAAGAGGTGTACGTTTGGCTACAATTTTGGTTCCTTCGGCAACCGCATTTTTCCGTAAAGGCATTGTTCGCCTTGTCTCACAGTGGGATAAATGTAGTACCAGTTATGGCTGTTACTTTTGAAATAATAAACAGTTTGCTTGCTTTTTACGTCTGTCCCGTTTTCGTTTGCCTGCCACTTGTAACCTGACTCTCGGTGCGGTGGGTGATGACCGAGCGAGGTGGCGCAGTGGTTAGCACACTGGACTCGCATTCGGGAGGACGACGGTTCAATCCCGTCTCCGGCCATCCTGATTTAGGTTTTCCGTGATTTCCCTAAATCATTTCAGGCAAATGCCGGGATGGTTCCTTTGAAAGAGCACTGCCGATTTCCTTCCCCATCCTTCCCTAACCCGAGCTTGCGCTCCGTCTCTAATGACCTCGTTGTCGACGGGACTTTAAACAACACTAACCTAACCTAACCGGTGGGTGATTGGAGCGATCATTTACGGTCATCAGTTGTTGGTAGTGCGACCCGAGCATGGAGCACAGTCTAAGGGCACAGGAACGGTTGCCATTGCAGACACTCTCCTGTTAACCACCCAAAGCAATCTGCAGAAATGTCTCCTCCCCCCCCCCCCCACACACACACACATATATATATATATATATATATATATAGTACAGTATGCCCACTGAGCATGTGAGGGACGTAGTGGAACAGCGTCTGGTGCGGTCTGTTCACTTTAGTACGAGAAAGATAGCGCAATGCCGTCGTAAGGTGATATTTACTGGCGAGTCACAAATAGAATAGAAACTATTTAGTCACAGTGTCAGCGAATGTCATTGGGATGTTCCAGCGTTTCAGTTTACTACTATGTGCTCGCTTCTAAACAGCAGAAGGAATTCAAAGTTTGTAACGAAGTCATCACGAACAACAAGAGCGCAGAGAAAGTGCTCCTGGAATGAGCAATCCAATAAATCGCTCACAGAGATCATTCGGGGCTCAGGTCGGCAGAGACATACCACATGTGCTGCTGCTTTTCTGATGGCCAATACTATACTTTCGTTAGCTGTGCTTCAGAAACTTGGCCCATCATCTCTCTCTCTCTCTCTCTCTCTCTCTCTCTCTCTCTCTCTCTCTCTCTCTCTCTCTCTCCCCACTCTCCTCCCCCGCCCTCCATTAGCAAAATGACTCTCCCTTTACGCCTCTGAAGGTACTCAGATTTGCTACCCTCCTTTAGAATTTGAGTGTTCAGCTTATAACATCTGCAATAATCTCATTTCAAAACACACCGTTTTGTAGTGTATTTACTGGCAATAGCAAAAACGTTCAGCCTTTGAAACACGCTGACTGTGCGACGCTAGACGACGCAGACGCCACACTGCACCACGCCATCCTATTGTCTTACGTAGTTAACCCATACACACAATTGGCTTTATCACGGAATGAGTAGAAATATATAGAAATTCAGTGGAATTAAGCACCTGTTTTATAGAATATTTAATTCCGTATTTAGGGACACGCACTTTTTACATAAATTACAGAAAATACCAAAGCCGCAGTGATATGATGCAGAATAAACAGTTGACATTAATGTTGAATATGTTATTACTACAATAGTATTGCATAAAAATACTTCTTGAAACCTGTGCTCCTGCTATCCCCTTGCGTTATCTGTGCATAGCAGAACAACTTGGTTGAAAGCCGTCGAGACATCGATTGCTCTTCGGTATGGGACGGAGAGAGTTTTTTTTTTCCTTCCCGAGACTGTGGCAACAATTTCCAACCACAGGACGGTATGCAGGAGGTCAGCCAAGGGCTGTGACACACTCCATTGAGTAATGTGTGCCATTTGCTCTCTAAGGAAGAGGCCCTTTCTGTAGCCCTGGAAGGGTGACACATTGTAGTCCTGTGTACATATAGATTCATGAAAGTAATACGCAGGCAAAACTAGCATTGACGTGTGTAATGCGCAGTGGTCGACAAGGAAGGATCGTTTGCATTGGAAACGTCGATATGTACAGTGGGCTGCAGATCAGTAGAGGTCCAACATTTTCGCAGATGACTGCTTGTTTACCCTGAAACGTATTTTTTAGAAACCCGTTACCTTTCATCGAACAGAAATGAAAGGACGGGGCACTCTGATAACGGAAAAGTGTACAGGTTGTTTACAGACCGCCAGCTCTCATCCTCGTCTTGGTGTTACAGTATTAGAGATGGCGAACATAGTTATGTAAGCCTTTAGTACGTGTTGATTTTGTCCTACAAGACGACAGCGCTTTATCACTTTCCGGCGGATATTTTCAGCAGCAAACAATGCAGCCCAGGGACTGCCCGTTCTCCCGAATCGAACCCCCCATGGAACATAAGCTGAATGCTCTCTGGAAGCGTGTTGCTACTCAGTGCGTCGCCAGATCCTTGCTGCGCCGAGATAGATTTTCAAGTTTGACCTTCGATAAGAGCCTTTACATACAATTAACAGCTTCCGTATTAATGTTACTTAACGCCGTATCTGACATATTCATGGATTTTTCTTTTTTTTTTCTTCAAATATATCAAACATGGTCTAAGTTCTAAAATAACCTAGTACTCTACTAGGAGCCCATACGTCTAGCCGCACGGTCTGACGCGCTGCTACCCGAGCGGGAAGGCGTGAAGGTCCCCGGCACGAATCCGCCCAGCGGAGTAGTGTCGAGGTCGGGTGTGCCGGCCAGCCTGTGGATGGTTTTTAGGCGGTTTACCACCTGACTAGGCGAATGCGGGCTGGTTCCCCTTATTCCGTCTCAGCTACACTATGTCGGCGATTGCTGCTCAAACACTATCTCCACGTGCATTTACACCATAATTACTCTACCACACTTGGGGTTAAACTCGTCTGACATGAGACGTTCCGGTAGGAGGAGGAGAAGGTGGAGGGGGGGGGGGGGGGGGGGACCGAACCGTACAATAACCCTGGGTTCGGCGTGGGGCGGCGATGAGGAGAGTGGATTGCTGTGGCCTGTTGTGGGGTTGTGAACGACTGAGGTCTACGGCGGGGCGAAGCCTCTCCGTTTCTTGGTCCCAGGTTCAATACACGATACACCCTCATAATAGGAACGGTCCTGTTAGAGGTGGTTGTACTAAAAATTTTTGTTTCTAAATAAACCTTTTTTTTTAGAAATGAGTAATTTTTATTAGTAAAATTAGCATTGATTTGATATATTGCGTTATTACAAAAAATGGGAAAGCGATCAGTGCTATTTTACTAACAAAATTGACAGAAACGAGCTACAAACACATGGCATAAGACTTGCTGAGACAACAAGGCCCCTGTTTCCGTGCGTCATGGCTTGAGGTACGTGGGTGTATGTCTAGTGTGCAAGACTTGGGGAGAGAGAGAGAGAGAGAGAGAGATTGATTTTAGTTTTCCGTGGTTTCCTTCCACGTTCTTGCCTAATCAGAGCTCGTCCTGCATCTCTAATGGCCTCATTGTCGACGGGATGTTACAGTCCGATCTTTTCCGCTTGCTTTGACGCACAGCTTAATTCTCACAGAGTGATAACTAAAACGAACTAAAAACTCAACAAGAACAAAAGTGGAAAGCAGCTTATCTCCTGCCTGCGTCTCAATAATATGCGGAACTGAAGGCTACAGCTTTCAGAATGAAATCCTCACTCTGCAGCGGAGTGTGCACTGATTTGAAACTTCGTGGCGGATTAAAACTGTGTGCAGGCCCGAGACACGAACTCGGGACCTTTGCCTTTCGAGGGCAAGTGCTCTACCAACTGAGCTACTTCTAAACTTCACAGACGTTTTCCTGCGAAACTTGCAGGACTAGGATCACTGGAAGAAAGGATATTGCGGAGACATGGCTTAGTCACAGTCTGGGGGATGTTTCCAGAACGAAATTGTGAGAACGGGTCGTGAGTCGTGCTTGGGTAGCTCAGTTGGTAGAGCACTTGCCCGCGAAAGGCAAAGGTTCCGAATTCGAATCTCGGTCCGGCACACAGTTCTAATCTGAAGCAAGTTTCGGCTACAGCTTTCCTCACTTGGCTGTGAATTGTATCTACTGGTTTCATTCCCCGTTTTTGTCAAGAGCAAGCAATGTGCTCAGTTTCTAACCCCAAAACAATAAAATAAAGCTTGTGCTGAAGCAAGTTCCTTGAGTTCGGAAAAGCGCACACTTGGGTGTTGACTTTGAAACCAGGCGAAATGTAATGCCAGTGTCGTTATCGTACAATATTGTTTTATGTCGAAATTATTTTATTGTTATGGTTAATTAGTAGTTACGGTTATCACCATTATTTGAGATGTCACTGGAATGCAAATTGTATGATGTTTGAGGATAAATTCCAGTCTCCAGCCGGGTGACATCACTGAAATACCGCGACGTTTCGAAGGGTGTCATACTCATCATCCTCTTAACTTGTCGATTCTTTACCTGTGCGTTTAAGCTAAAGAAATCTGGATGTGGCTCTTTTGGATCACGCTGCAAGAATTTGTAACTATCTACCTTGCTAATAACGTCTGAAGTAAGAAGTTCTTGCATCGGAAGCAAAAGTGTCATTTTCACAAACGATAGTTGTACATCGTGTGCCACTGATAAGCACATATAGTACAATATCGAAGTAGAAGACAGTCGTGATTTTCTAAAAATTAACAAACAGAAACTTTAACAAAGAATGTAGAAAAAAATCATTGACTACGTTGCTTCCTTGCAGATCCATAACGTTATTTCTTCTTCCTTTTCAGCCTCACTGAGTCAGCCAGCGTGGTTTGCCTGGAACTTTCCTCTTGACGTAGAGACGTAAACTATTTGAGATACTGTTATCTCTTCCGAGAGGCTTTACTCATCGATAAAAGGAAGTTGAGCAATACTCGATGATACAAGGATTTAATTTTCTTTGTTGATTTGTCAGACGTAAGTTGTGACAGGTGTGGGCGTGAACGTTATCTGCTTATTTGTATGTCAGTGCAATGTTTACCGAGAAACTACAAGGTGGGAATGCCAGACGTACTTAGCGTTCGTTGGCACCATGTGAAGTGGCTTTGTAAAGGTATAGTTACAGCTCTGAAACACACTTCCGCTGATCACGTCCTTTCCTACATAGAGTGGTGATGAGGTGGCGGTGGATAAACTAAAATTACTATTTGTGAGGACTGTAATGCAATTCCTGCGCAGAGAAAGTGCTCCTGGAATGAGCAATCCAATAAATCGCTCACAGAGATCATTCGGGGCTCAGGTCGGCAGAGACATACCACATGTGCTGCTGCTTTTCTGATGGCCAATACTATACTTTCGTTAGCTGTGCTTCAGAAACTTGGCCCATCATCTCTCTCTCTCTCTCTCTCTCTCTCTCTCTCTCTCTCTCTCTCTCTCTCTCTCTCTCTCCCCACTCTCCTCCCCCGCCCTCCATTAGCAAAATGACTCTCCCTTTACGCCTCTGAAGGTACTCAGATTTGCTACCCTCCTTTAGAATTTGAGTGTTCAGCTTATAACATCTGCAATAATCTCATTTCAAAACACACCGTTTTGTAGTGTATTTACTGGCAATAGCAAAAACGTTCAGCCTTTGAAACACGCTGACTGTGCGACGCTAGACGACGCAGACGCCACACTGCACCACGCCATCCTATTGTCTTACGTAGTTAACCCATACACACAATTGGCTTTATCACGGAATGAGTAGAAATATATAGAAATTCAGTGGAATTAAGCACCTGTTTTATAGAATATTTAATTCCGTATTTAGGGACACGCACTTTTTACATAAATTACAGAAAATACCAAAGCCGCAGTGATATGATACAGAATAAACAGTTGACATTAATGTTGAATATGTTATTACTACAATAGTATTGCATAAAAATTTAGATTTTCCAACGTAATCCAAAACCCCGTGATTCTTAAACAAGCCATGGCCTATGTTGTTTGCTGTTCTGCCCGATTTTAGCTAGCACTCTGTGAGAATTAACCTGTGCGTCAACGGGAACGAAGAAGATCAAGACTGTAACATCCCGTCGACAATGAGGTCATTAGCGATGAAGGACAACTCTACACGTAAATAGGACGATATGTTGTACCTGGCAGCACAATGCACCTAATATGAAAAACATATGTTTTGGGGGGGGGGGGAGGGGGGGGGGGTGTATCCGGATACTTTTGATCGCATAGTGTAAGTTGAAACCTCATCTAACCAAACGTACGATCTGCCATTTGTCAACGGCTGCTTCGCTCAAACGTTCGATGTTGTTAGGCCACCGGGAGCAGGCATTACTTGCTTACGAGAGTATTTCAAAAATAAAGTTACACATTGTTATGGAAGACATTACACAATTTTTCTTCATAGTCACCAAGTCTCTGTAAACAACAGTTGGAACGTTCTACCAATCGTTCAGTTCCTCGGCGATGAAATCCGCTCTTTGGCTCCAAAACCAATCGAGAACCGCTGTCTGAACGTCCTTGTCATCGGAAGATCTGCAATTCTGCGAATTGGTTCCTCAATTCCATGGATGTTGTCATCTGTGGCAAGAAAGTCCATCGACATCGACCAAACAGCTTCATCGACGTCTGTGCGACATTGGTAAAATTGTTGGCACTATTTCACTACGACAGGGCGCGACATTGCATTTGGCCCCTATGCCCCCAGAATTTCATGGTGAATCCGTGTACAATTTAGACTCTTGTTCTCAACAATCGTTCCGTCCCGCGTACTTCCACTATGGACAACGTTTCCCGTTTCTGCGCCATTTCAGTCGCACGCTGTAATGCACCTGTTCAACCGTACCAGAGCCAAACTGCGTCTGCTGGAAACCCGCAACATCTACCCTCTCCTGACAGTGCACAACTCTTGTTGCGCAATGGTGTTAGCGAAGAACGATATGTACAACTTTTTGAAATTCACTCGTATTATTATGTATTTTGTTGTTGTTCTAGCACGAATTGGACACTGACAAACTAAAGCATCGAAATTCCATTGTGCAATAGCTGCCGTAAACAGTAAGGTATAGATTTAGTTCAGCTTTAAATTCTTTTGGAAGGTTATACAATTTGTAATTCACTTATAACAGATGTATGTTTCATTTATCCGACCTGATAGCCGAGCGCGTTAATGCATCGCTTTCGGGATTCGGGGATAGCTTTTTTAGACGGTTTTCCACGTCCAACTAGGTTACCGCGCTGTTACTCAGATACACGCTACACAAACATCGAGAAGTTGCTCTCACATCTGAACACGAGATTTCTCCTTGTAGACGCAGACAGATGGGAATTCTGTCGGGGAGTGAGGGCAGTCAATAATATTTCCATAACCTCCACGGGATGAGTCAGAAGGAAAGGTACATGCTGTTAGGAGTGATAATATTCGTGATTCTGAACAAAACAACTTCAAATGAGTGTATGCCTTTACTCAATGGTATCCTATATACAGCTGTTTGAAAATAATGGGCGTCAGTCGCATGTCCACCTTCAGCATTCACATGTGCATACAATCAAAGCGACAGAAGCTTACGTAGTATTGTCTTTACTGACCATTTAAATGCGCGCTCCACACAGTACCTCACTGAAACCTCTGACATTCGATTGGTCGCCGTGGGGTCATTTCTTGGCCACCCAGGTCACCCCATTAGATTACTGTTAGTCGGGTTAGCTTAAGAGCGAAGTCTACAAGAGAAGAATGGACACAAAGGAGGAACCTCTCGCTCGTATTTTACATGCATGGCTCAAGTAAATGACCACACGAATGAGCTCAGACCAGCATCACAGCACCTCCCTACAAGAGCTGCAAAATGCAATTCTTTTGTTCAGAATCAGTAATGCTGTCACACCTCAAAGCATGTACGAGGGATGTGTCGTAAATAATCCACTGGCTGGTATTAGCGTAGTTGGTAGCTTGAGGAAGAAGTGCCCCCCGCCCTTTTTTTTCCGCCGAGTACTCTGACATAAAATTGGCGAGAGTTAGAAATGGGCACTGCAGGGGTCTCAGGTGCTGTAACTGTTGAAGACCAGAGGTTGTACGTCAAGATTGAAACCTTACGCGGCAAAAACCCGACGTAAATCCGCAGTGCGTTAAGTGAAGTTTGTGGTGAGTTTACAGTGGAACGCCGTACAGTTTCACGATGGGTTAATCGTTTTCTTTGTGATCGTATGAGAGCGTAGACAATAATCCAAGACCCGGAAGACGAGAAACTTCAGCAGATGAGCGAAGTTTGAAACTCGTGACAGATACTCTTGAAGGTCGTATTGCGAGTTGTAAGGAATCTGAAGCCACGGGAATTCTCCCAACATCAGTATTCGGTATTCTGACAAATGATTTGCAAAAGAGAGAAATTTCTGTGAGATGGGTCCCACACTGACTGCTGAAGAGAAGCAGAAACGCCTGAACATTGAAACCTTTGTCAAACGACGAATCGGCCGCGAAGGTCAAGGATTCTTGTGTCGGATTGTCGCTATTGAGGAAACGTGAATTAGAGACTTTGAACCAGAGTTGAAATCACAGTCAAATGAACGGAGAGTTTCAGATTCTTCACGTCGAAAAAAATTTCGCCGAGCTCAGTCAAAACTGAAGCAAATGACGATTTTTGCTTATGATCACCAAGGAATCATTATGACAGGTAGAGCTCCATGTGGAACAATTGCCACAGCAGTGTATCATCGTAACTTCAGGCAAAACCTGCACAGAAAAATGCACAAAACCCGACCTCAGTTGCTCGAGGTTGGCCAATCATTCTCCACAACAATGCTCGCCCGCATATCGGTAATGTTGCAGCCCAAAAACTGCGAATAAGGATGGGAAGTGTTGCCTCATCCTGTGTGCAGCCCGGACATGAGTTCGCTAGACTTCGACTTGCTCCCGAAATTGAATAAAACCTTGACGAGGACTTTTCTGTAAGAGCTATCACCGTTAACCCGAACCATTCGACAGATGAGCAGAAGTGATGTCCTGGATGGAATAATAGAGCTTAAACTGGAAAAGGCAAGGAAGAGGAAGCAGAAGGAGAATGGTATATTTAATTTGTTGTGTGCGATATTTCATGTCAAACGTAGATTAGATTCGAAATTATGAAATTTGCTGGATTTGTTAATCTGCGTGGAAAAAACTGCAGGAAGAAATTTTTGCGAACGGGAGGCGCGGGCGCATTGGCAGATCTGCCGCGTTTCGCGCGATCGCTTCGGTTTGGTTGTGTGTGGAATGGTGCATCTCCACCCGAGTTTCAAACTTTCCTAATCATTTCTTTTATTCTAAAAGCCGCTCACCTAGCCTAAAGAGCGGTGGTAGCACTTCCTTTAGTTTTCATACGGTCGGGAACGTGGCGCTGAAGTGAAGTGCAAGATTCTGGATGTGTAGTGGTGGACCACGGCTCGGACCAGCGGCGGCAGGTGGGGCGTCGGCGCTGGGCGCGGGCTGCCATCTGGGCGGCGCGGCTGATCGATAGCAAGGCAGCGCGAGCGGGCGCGCCCGCGCCGACACCGCCAGGCGCAACCCACTGCCGCCGGCCGGCCGAGGAACTGGCTCAAAACCTCACGCCTTCCCACTCACGTTGTGTTTAAAACAACCGCTTTACACTGAGATGACAAAAGTCACGGGACAGTGACATGCACATACACAGATGACGGTCTCAGGTATAAAACGATAGTGCACGGTGGAGCTGTCATTTGCACTCAGGTGATCCTTGTGAAACGATTTCCGACGCGACTATCGCCGCACAACGGGAATTAAGACTTCGAACACAGAATGGTAGTCAGAGCTCACGCATGCGACATTCCATTTCGTAAATCATTTGGAAGTTCAGTATCCTGAGGTCCACAGGGTAAAAAGTGGGCCGACAATACCAAATTTCAGGCATTAGGTCTCACCACGGACAACGCAGTGGCCAATAGCCTTCACTTAACGACCGAGAGCATCGGCGTGAGCGTCAGTGCTAACAGACGAGCAACACTTCGTTAAATGACCGCAGAAATCAGTGTGGGACATAGGCCGAACGTAGCCGTTAGGACGATGCAGCGAAATTTGGCGTTAATGGGCTATGGTAGCAGAAGATAGACGCGAGTTCCTTTCGCTAACACCACGGCATGGGCTGCAGCGCCTTTGCTGGGCTCGTGACACTATCAATTGGACACTAGATGACTGCAAAACTGTGGTGTGGTCAGATGAGTTCGCTTCACTTGGTAAGAGCTGATGCACTTAAGAAATGTGATGCAGATCCCACCCAAGCCATGGATCTAAGTTGTCAACAAGCCACTGTGCTTGCTGGTGATGGCTCCATAACGGTGTGAGCTGTGTTTAGATGGAATGGTCCGGGTCCTCAGGTCCAACTGAACAGATCATTGACTCGAAATGTTTATGGTCGGCTACTTGCAAGCCATTTGCCGCCATTCGTGGACTTCGTGTTCCAAAACGTGCCACCAGGCCACAGTTTTACACAATTGGTTTAAAGAACATCCTGGACAGTTGAAACAAATGATTTGGCCACCCGGGTGGCCCAACATGAACCACATCTAATATTTACGGGACACAATCCAGAGTTTAGTTCGTGCACAAAGTCCTGCACCAGTAACACTTCCACAATTGCAGACAGCTATAGAGGCAGCGTGGCTCAATGTTTCTGCAGGGGACTTACATGCCACGATGAGATACTGCACTACGCCGGGCAAAAGGTGGTTTAATACTACCTTAGGAGGTATCGCATGACTTTTTTTCACCTTTGAGGTCGATCGATTTGTCCAACATTTACTATGACTGGTCATACAGTTTTAATTACCACCTCCAAAAAATCGACCTCTGATTGTGTTTCTGAATGGTGGAGACCGTATCGGAGACCATGGTTGTAGAAGTCGGCATTTCGGCTCTTCAGTACAGCTTGTACTTCGAGAACCAACTCGCTGTCATTCTGGAAATGCTTCCCAGACAGTGTTGAGTAGAGGAGGAAGTCGCTAGTTGACATGTTGGGAGAAATTGGGGGAGGGGTGGGACAAGGGAAAATTTAAAAGCACTAAGCAGCAGCAGCTTGTATGACTGCCCCATGCAGAATGAGCTGGATCGTTCTGGAACAAAAACACCCTCTTGGACAGTTTCCCACAATGCCTCATCTTGACATCCGTAACCCCGTCAGAGGTTTTCGGTAGTGTGCTCCTGCGTCGTTTTCTCCTGTAACGAGCATACTCTGTTAGCACCACACCACAAGTGGGCTCAAACACCCGCCATTACCTTATCACTGTGCGGTTGGTCCCGGCAGAGGTTCAAGTCCTCCCTCGGGCATGGGTGTGCGTGTTTGTCCTTTAGGTTAATTTAGGTTAAGTAGTGGGTAAGCTTAGGGACTGATGACCTTAGCAGTTAAGCCCCATGAGATTTCACACACATTTTAACGTACACATCACCTTGTCAGATCTCAAATTACATACTCACATGTAGAAGTGATTGACGAAGAAGTTAACACAAAACATTTACTTAACTTGTATTCCTCTAAGTGAACGAAGGTTCATTACAAATAATGCAGCAAGAAACAGATTTCATCCATTTCAATGTCAACATCAAAGAGGCTCCTTAAAGTAAGCATGGAAGATGGAATCGGAGCTGTGACTGGGCCGTGTCTGCACAGGGCCACTTGTCATCCTGTACTGTGGTAGCAGAGGATGCTCGTAGTGAAGAGCCACTGGAGAAGTGGCCCAGCTGGCACACACCATTTGGTCTGCCAGACCTGGCATGACCACTGTCGGCATCTAGCAGAAACTTGCAATTCTGTTACCAACTATAGAATGTCTGTGGCTTGGTATCAATACATAACACAGTCAGTGGCATTATTCCTCTTCAAATTGAGCGGATTACCACACGATACCAGTGCGTACAGCAACCGGAGACAGTAGCCATGCATGTGTGAATTGTGTGTGTGTGTGTGTGTGTGTGTGTGTGTGTGTGTGTGTGTGTGTGTGTGTTTTTTCTATTTTGAAGGACTTCTTTGCTGGAAGCGTAAATATTTAGCCGGCTTTTCATTGTGCTTCCTCTGTGTGGTGAGTAGCAATCTGTTCTTTTCATAATACTCTCTAAAACAAAAAACAAAGCACCACAAGGAATTAAGAGAGTGGGATGGAAATAGGCAGATGTGACATACATGTACATAGAGACAAATGATAAAAATTTCAGAATTATTGGGTGTTTTCTTCAAGAGAGAGAGAACTTCACAAATTGAGCAAGTCAATAACGTGTTGGTTCACCTCTGGCCCCTGTGGAAGCAATTATTCAGTTTAGCATTGATTGATCAAGTTGTTTTATGCACACCTGTAGAATATCTTGCCAAATTCTGTCCAATTGGTGCATTATAGCATCAGAACCCAGTGCTTGTTGGGGGTGGGGCCCTGCCCATAATGCTTCAAACATTCTCAATTGGGGAGAGATCTGACGACCTTGGTGGCTAAGGTACGGTTTGGCAAGCATGAAGACAAACAATAGAAACTGCCGCTGTTTGCAGGTGGACATTGTCATGGTGAAACGTAAGCTCAAGATGAGGCAAGGAAGGGCAGCAAAATGGCACTTAAGAGTATTCGCTGTGTACCACTGTGCTGTGAGGATGGCCCCTAGACCATACCTCCAGGTTGTTGCACCATATGCCGAGTGACTGTCAGGTCGGTATCCCACCCCTGTCGGGGATGTCTCCAGAAACATCTTCGCTGGTCACTGGGGCTCAGTTCTAAGCAGAACTCATCACTGCAGACAGTTCTGTTCCAGTCAATGAGATTCCAATACTACTTCAAACGGGCTTTTTAGTATACAGAGGTCAATGGTTGTCCTCACCAGGGATGCTGTGAGCTCAGCCCCCTTGCTGTGAGCCACCTATTAATGGTCCTTGTGCTCACAGAAGCACCAGTTGCATGTTGGATCAATGATAATGATGTATCCAGGACTCTTGAGTGCTTCTCTCAAGTTTTCTCAGTCCTCATATTCTGTCGTCTCTCTAGGTCAACCGCTTCCAATCCTGCCAACGTCATCCAATTGTGGCATCACTCCTATTCAAATGTCAAGTGATTCGCTGATGACTCCAACTGCCTACTTTGAGCCCAACTTCATGTTCTCTATCAGGTGTTGACATCTGCGTATATTGCTCATCTGCCTGTCTGTGAGGCTATCCAGCTGAATACACGGAGTGAAATTCGCAAAAATGTCTTTATATCAACATGTACACTGTTAACTATCCTCACCAGCTGTGCGGTGAAATTGCGTTACAGTATCACACATTTATTCATCAGCTGTCAAAGTTAACAGTTTTGCATTTTCTGTTGATACCTGTATGAATATCAATTTGTGACCAGCTTGATAACTCCTTTATAATGTGCTTTATTATTCCAGTCTCGGATCACAAATGAATTCTTTAGACGATGACCAGTTTCAGTCTGTAATGACGATCTGAAGATCTTTTTTACACCATGTCCTAAAGTAATACGGCCATAATGGCATCGTCAAAACATATAAATGTAATCAGCATAGCATCTTCACAGATTTAAAATATGGTGTAGAATAGGCCACATCATCCACATAGTGATTATTGCCAACTAGCTACTCAAATGTGTTGTAATGTGTTTTTTTTCTTAGTGTGTGTTATTCCATCCTGGACTTTCCATTGTTAGATCATCAGTTTTCTTTTCTCCTTCTGTATATTGTTCTTGTTGGTAACTTGGATGCATGAGATGTTGACCTGATTTTGCAACAGTTTCCACATTTATCTCCCTTTGAAATCTTTGGGATTGTAGGGGTGTTAGTCTTGTAAAAGTTCAGTGATATGTCTCCAGTTGCAAAGATCTACACACCAACTAGAATAATCACTTGGTTGCCAATTTCTTCAATAACTTTAGATTTTACAAAGTAATGTTATCCAGCCCTTCTGACATGTTTGATCGTAAGTCTTCCAAGACACTGTTGAAATCTAACTAATATGGGGTCACCTATATCTTACAAGTTGACGTCAATTTTTTCTTCCATCTTCTCAGCAAGCAGTTCCTTGTGGCCCTCAATGTTTCAGATTATCCATCTCTCCTCTGCTTATAAGTGGGGGTATTTGACTTGATTTTTTAATGCCGACGCCTTTGCGTATAATTTCACATTAGTTCCGCTGCTAAAGAAATAGGTTTGTGATTTCATGACACAGCTCCGGGTACAGTTGCTACTAGTCATTGTCCTGTACATGTTCTGTTTCTGATACTGATTTGATACAAGTTCAGTTGGCGAAGAGATTTGTTTGTTTGTTTGTTTTGCCCCCCCCCCCCCCCTCTCTCTCTTTCTCTCTCTCTAGGAGGGAGTGCAACTTTGTACTCACTCTCACGGGGAACTCAAGTAGTATGTAAAGCTGGATGATCAGAGAGCGATTTGGACTTTCAAACTCCCGAATGAGAGTGCAGTGTTTTACCTCGCTCAATATCGACCTAGGAGGCTATCATGCAGCTGCATATGAACATCATTTGTGAAATGGAGGAGAGTACCACCTTGTAAAATGGGAGTTTACCATGTTATTCCTCAGAACAAATACTGGTCTCTCACTATTTAAAAGTATTTACAGGTATCTTTCACCTCTCATTGTGTGAGAATGAAATGACCAACATTGGTAAATGGTGTAATCCAGCATCATACATATCTTCCAAAGTGATCATCAGAGATATAGTCGATATGGATATAAATGTGTTGTAACAAAACTGCCATTTGAAGCACATCATCTAACAGTTCCGGTCACTTCTAAATGCCATCCCTCAGCCAGTGTTGGGGACAAGTGTTGGATTTGCGTTTTATATATATAAATTAATAGACCGATTCTGCAAGACCCCAGTAACTTATGCGGGAGCCTGCTATCACGCTGTTAGTAGCAGCATTGACCACCCTTCTTCTTGCATGAGAACATAAATTGTTGTAAGCAGCTAGTGGACAATTTTTAACAGAACGGACATTATGTATCGGAGTTGCACAACGATCTTGAGTATCTTTCACACTTCTGCACTGTTAGTTGACTGGTAGAAAGAAAAAAAACACATGAAAAGGAAATCTGTGGATATGTTGTCTATGAATGTAATGACTACAAACCAAGATGATGTAACTTACCAAACGAAAGCGTTGGCACGTTGATTCAAACACATACACACACAAAATTCAAGCTTTCACAACACACACACACACACACACACACACACACACACACACACACACACACACACACAAGCAGACATTGCCGGGATGGTTCCTTTGAAAGGGCACAGCTGATTTTCTACCCCATCCTTGACACAGATAGCTTGTGCTCCATCTGTAATGATCTATCTGTCGACAGGACGTTAAACCCAACCTCTTCCTTCCTTTTAGTGTTCGAGAGGATGGTGGTTCAAATCCATTTCTCTGTGATTTTTCCTTCCCCATCCTTCCTAAATCCGAATTTATTTTCAGTTTCTAATGACTTTGGCCTTGTGATTAATTTTTTTTTTACTCTGCTGGATAGCTGCATATGTTAGCATGCTGCTTCCGGGATTTGGAAGGCATAGAGGCCACAGGTCGAATCCGCCAGGCAGATAAACTGTGAGGGCCGGTGTGCCAGGCAGCCTGGATATGGTCTTTCATTTGTTTCTGACTAGGTGAGTACCAGGCCAATGCCCACGTTTTGTCTGTGTTCCATGTTTCGCAAACACTTCCAAAACCGTTCACATACTTTCAAGTGGCATAACACTAGGTGCAGACAGAGGGATTACATATTCCATTCTGGAGGAGAAGGGGAGCGTGGGCAGGGAGGGCATCTGGGCACCCTCTACCACAAACTTTCATTATCCAATTCAGATCAACGTGCCAACCATATGAAGATACGGGATAAGGCCAGGAAAAAGAAAGGTGACTATACTGCAGATTATTTGACTTTTGGCTAATGCAAGTAGCCCAGATTGTCAATGGCTAATGGACTATATTACCCCTCAGTTTCCATCTTTAAACTAATTGTGATTGTGATATTTTGGCAGCTATTGTATGGATGTGTAAGTGGGTTGTTGACCGTCATGGCTCTACATTTAGTTTATATGAAATGACAGAGCTTCGGCATTCTTTGTCATGATAACAGCGTTAAAAGGGAGGAAGCCAGAAAATTAACAATAATGATGCCAATAGAATTAGTGTGCTAATGAAGTCTAGTTACTGTGATAGCTCACTAGACTTATTAAAGCCTAAATTCTAGGACCAACCATGTAATGAACCTTAAATCTTCTGCATTGTAATCTAACACTTAACCACACAACCACCAAACCAAAATCATTATAAAGTAATGGATGTTGTTAATAAAAAAAAGACTGATCGCTGTGCATTTATCAAGTGCCAGATGAACATGTTTGGACAGTGATTGATTGTTACGAGTGTGTGGTCAGGTAAATGGTGGAAAAATCTGCAATTATGAGAGCTGGTAATTGCTGGAAAATAATTTTTTCAGGTGATTCAGAGTTTAACACAGTATAAAAGTGTAAATGCTGCAATGTGTTGAAGAAAAAATATGTATGACAAAAGGTTTTACATTTGTTGTTTTCTTCTACAAAATCCCTCTTAAACTGAAACAGCTTTTAGAGACCAGGTTCATTAAAAGGTCACCATCTAGTTCGGACATCCTTGCAGGTTAAGCATTCCATTGTAATGGGGATAAAATTACAACATTCTGACAATAATAGCAAGAACATGTCTTTATTTAGCATGTGTTCGGATTGGATTAACTTTGAAACGGAGAATTCTGTATTCATAATACACAACTTTAGGGGGGACATTGATGAAAGACACACGCACTATTTCAAAAGTGCACCAAATCCACAGTTTTGGAGATATGATAATGAAATTTTTACCAAGCTTTACATGAAAGTAACACATTTACTTATAAAATTCTGTGATTATTATGTATTCAACTTTTTTGAATGAAATTTGAAGTTTTTTGCAATATTCCAAGCACTTTGCCCCATATCTCAGCTTGCAGTCATAATTTCAAAATTTGCTCTTGAGACAACGTTTATTAGGTTTACAGAAATATGTGCACAAAATTTCTTAATTATAGCATTCGTCGACTCTGAGGTAAAGGTACATAAACATTAAAAAACAAACTTCTCAGGAAACACAGTTTAAAGTTCTACCTAACTCTTTTCCTTATGTCACTTCTTCGGAAGTCACCATATTTGTACTCAGGGTCGTCTTTCCCTTCAAGGCTTCTCTTCTGGTTTCTTGTTGTCTGTCCCCTTTCCTTTACCAGGTCTTCAACGGACTTTTCAGCTGCAGAGACGTGCTGTAAATTTATTTTTATCAGAATGTCTTTAGTAAAATTTTCGATCTTGAAGCCCATTCTTTCTAATACCTTCATCCTCCCCATGTCCCCATCATTAAATACAAAAGCTGCACCATAAGTTGCAATTCTGACAACTGTATCAGATGCAAATGTGTGTTTATGGCATCGTTTCCATATGCATGAATTTAGAGACTCATTTGGATTTTGGGTTTTGCCATGAACACACTTTTTGAGAAGTGCAGGATCAGCCAGAAACCTGTAAGAGAGCTTGACAATATCCAGGATATAATTTGGAAGCCTCTCCTTGTGAATGTAGGGGTTGCTATCCCTCTGAGCTTGTAGATATTTACACCAGCTAATGTGGCACAGATTATGAATGGGATGTTCATCTGTTGACAACATGTAGAAATATGTAGCCCATACTGCACTTTTCATGTCATTTACACTGGATAGGTACTATCTGATAGCTTTGCCATAATACACTTGAAGAGAGTCTATCATCTTCTTTTGAGTCTTTTGTGTCCACCAATCCCCTTTCCATCTTTCAACTTTTTGCCCTTAATGTCACTGACAAGTTTCTTCAATCTTGAGCCCATTCTCTTCTGGAAGTGACCTATACATTCATTTCTCAATTGAGAGTTCTCCATGAGGTTTGCTCTCATTCACAGACTTGAATGCACTGGAGTCACCATCCCCAAGATATTTCACATATCTGACACTACATCCCTTGACAGATTTCTTAAAAATAATTTGCATACCAGCTCCTTCCAGTCCACCACTAGAACCAGAAAATGTTTTGCTGCAGTTATGTCCTTTTACATCTTCTTCACATTCTCCACTAAGTACACAGTTATGGCAGAATTTGCTCATAACTTGAACATCTAGTACCTTCCCTGTGTCAATACTTATGACACTTGACACGCCATATAAAGACGTATACCCTCTTTTCATGAATGTACCATCACATGACACAACAAGATCTACTCTAACATGACCAGAATCGTTCTCATCTAACGGTCTCATCTGCAATAGCTTCTACTGTAGCTGCTATCATACTGTCCTCACACAAGTCAGAAATTATGTTTTCCAGTACACAGTTTTTTTGTGTAAGTCTCAGATGTAGCGCTAGCATATTCATTATTCTACACAATAAATTTCCCTTTTCTCTCCCAACTCCAGTGCACCTGATCCATAGGTAAACTTCATATTAGCTTCATAGTACCAGTTTTACATTTAGAAGTTTTGAATGAGCTATCAGCATTGCATTTTTTGCACACAATATGAAGATTGGCCGCCAAGCCTACTCCTTTACTATCATGTATAATCTGAATGTTATCACTACCACACGTCTTCCAAACACCGAGATTCATTACTGTAGTATGCACCATTCTCCTCACCAGTTTTTCGGTTGGAGCTGCTAGGAGACGAGTTCACATTTTCAGCTGATATTCTTACTTTGGACATGGCCTCGTTGCTGGTTTGTCGTTGTTTCTCACGTTTTCCATTCACTAACTTATGCTTCATCATAAACGATGCAGGTAGTTGGTTATTGTTTATAAAATACGGAACAGAGTCAAATGTGATCTATAAAACCAAAGATTATGTATCATGGCCTTCTAGTTGTATCCCACTCATGTTTCGTTGAAAGTAATACACAGAATCATTGTTCACTGAGCTGGTATTGAAGAGCCGCTTCAAAACGTGGACGTGGCAGGAAGGCCACATCACACTTTTAATTAATTTTCAGGCACTTTGGATGTGATTTCAACATTGAAACTTTGGGAACTTATTGTCCATGAGTTATACTAACAAATAAAAAATAAATCGAAAATTGACATTTTTGGTCAATTTCATGAACGTCCCACCTTAAGAGACATTCCATTGGATTTAGTTTCTATTTCTGACCCTTTGTATTTTTATTGTGCAAATTATCTGAAATATTATTCATAATTTAAGTTTTGCTTAAAGTATTTAACAACTATATCCACTGGGCAATAGCTCATTTCCCATAAATATTGTAGTTTACATTATTGTGGACAGTATTTTTGGCAAAATATGTAGCACTGTCTTCCTACATATAATACTGTACTTCACTAATAGAAAAAAGGTCATGAGAGAGTAGGCTGGAACATATCTTGTAGGACCATAGTAACTATGTGATTTGCTGTGTAAATGCAACAGTTCAACTTGTTTGAAGGTCAGGTCTTGCTTTCTAAAGGAAGGTATATTTTAGCACACCAGTTTAATAACTGGTAATACATTTCCTTTGAATAGTTAAGTTTAAAACATCAAGGTTTCTCAGCACTGTAATTACTTAATCTTATTCAAAAATATGTTTTTTACACATTTTCAATACAAATGATACAAGAAAATGGCTTCTTTCTTGCATATACTTCTCTTAAAAATTCAAATTCACAGATTCATCTAACTGGCAAAATTAAAAAGGTAAATAAGAGAACCGTACTGTCACCAAATATAACAGCAGGCATAACTGGAAGCAGATATGAAGGGGCATGTGGTCAGCACACTTCATCTAGTCAGTGTCAATTTATGATTCTGGTACTACTACTTGGTTTGCCTCACAATGGCTTGAGTGCAGTTGCTTGCCAACAATGCTCAGTGAGTCCGGACAATCATCTGTCCAAGTGCTAGCCAACCCCGTCAGCACTTAACTTCAGTGATTTGATAGGAACTGATGTTACCATTGCAGCAAGGCCGTTGGCTGCTTCCATTATCACTTTGTTTCTACTGCTTAGAAAAATGCTAAATACGAACAATTGCATGTTGATGTAAATTACATCATTTCCATGAATTTGTGTACACTGCATAGATGATGGGTGGTGGGAGTGGATGGAACATGAGGGAGTACTTGGCCCTCCCCCCGTGTGAAATCTGGATTACAGAGTTTTCATACATTACAATTCTAAAAGTGGATAACAAATAACGACCAGTTCTCTTGAATGTAATAACTTTTTGTGTTGTGTATAAAATTTAGTTCCTGCAGTGTCACACTTCTCGAAAGTGACTAACTCGTCTACATCAAAAACAGCAGCAAAATTTTTCTGGATACACGTGGATCTCTTTAGGTTGACAGGTGGAAACATTGCTATAATAACTTTATACTACTGCCAGTACAATGGAATAAGCAGAAATATCAGATGATGGTAGTATAACCTTCTCTCAAATTGCAGCAGACACTAAATGCATTGTATGAAGCTGTAATGCATATTCAGGTTTCCCATTGAAGTTTCATCACATGATGATATAGTGATACTCATTGTGTCTGGTTTTGTATTCAGTTCTAGTGTGTTGCCCGTCAAATGTTGGTGAACTGTAAGAATAGGCATTTGTCTGGGTCTGCCATGTTTATCAGTGCTCTTTTCATTTTATAATGATTGAACCATATGTGGCTGTCTTCGTATACAGCTAAAATACTGCTGGAATCATTGTTGTCATATCTGTAAAAATATGAGTATCAAGCAAATTCAGCCAGCACTTTTTTCCTTTTGGTAAAAGTAACTATTTGTTACCAGTTCAGCTTCTCCTAGTCTTTGTAGTGCATAACAGACAGTGATAGTGTGGTATAGTTGGTAATACTTTGTATTTTGATAAATTTTAGTTACTGTAATATACTCAGATGTTGGTTGGGGTGGGTGCAGAGGGAATTTCAGTGGAATAAGGAAAACCTTCATGTAGCCCTAATAATTGTTGTTGTGGCTTGATGAAAAGGTTAAGGTAATTCTTCACAATTCTATTTTGCATCAGTAAAATGTAAACTCTTTTTTTGTCTCCATTAGAAGATGCTATCCTGTTGCGTAACCTTCAGATTTGAGACTTAAACAGTGATTCTGTTGAATTGTGTGCTTTAAATCTAATAGGTTCTTTCACTTCCAGTACTATAGCTGACTTTCTATTTAAGCTGTTATCTGTTCTCAGTTCCACGTGTCGTTCTGCAGACCAGATTCAGGTTACCTCTCAGGCGCAGGAAGTGCGAAAAAGGTAGCTACTGGGCTGGCTTGCTTCATATTCTATTAGATTTGTGGCATGTTTCTTTCATAAACTGTTTTACTTTATAAATATCTTGCATCTGTGTCTTTACTGTAACAGTGTTGGGTAGTGCAGCAGTAAACCTATCTCCATTAAATTTTGGCACCCTTGGGTTTCATGTAAATTCTTTTCCTCGTTTAATTTCGACTAGGATAGGAATGCAGCACAACAAATAAAATTTTAATTTTTGGAGCCTTTGTGTGCTTACAAGTGATAGAAAATGCAAGCATAATTTTTTCTATATAAACATTGACATTGTAATTTCAGAATCATATTATCCAGGTATCCAAAATCTCATATCTTTTGTTTCAATCATTGAAAAGTACTGTATAAAATGTAGTTATTTGAATTAGTAAAAAAATATTTTTTTCACCATATAATTGGGCTTCAGTTATGCTCCTGTTCACTTGAATGCTTTATCTAGTGAATGATGTAGTGTGCATGATATCACTGTAATATCTAGCCATCTTCTTCCTACTTCTAATGGACGCTAACAAATAGGGTAATAGCAGAGAATTAATTCCATTTATTTCCTCCTCCTAACTCTTCTTACCCAATGTATATAAACAAGAGAAGTTGTGGAAACAGTGAGTACAGTTATTCACTCTTGATCCTTCTGTTTTGGATTCTATCAAAGAATGCCGAATGCTGAATAGACCACGAGGACAGAACTAGCACTAAGTTACGGTGGGATTTGAATTGCAGTTAAAATAACAAATGTTGAAAGATTATCACATGTATCCCCATGGTCACTAAATCAGTGCTGTCTGAGCCATAAGAAAACAGTATTCATATGGCTTAGGTACTGGACATACGTAACCAACGTAATTTCTTGCCTACATTGTTGTAAGTACTGTTCTACGTAGTTGCTTTGCCTTGTCATGTGACAGAAAATCAATTATGGTAAATATAGAGAACGTGCTTGTCGGTGAGGTTACTCACATGCATCACTTTCGCTTTATACAAGGTGTTCATAAATGAATATCGGGGTTTTAACACTTTATAATATTTATTATATTAAACTTGCAGCTATAAATGATATGTCAAATGAAGGAGCAACTCAAACAGTTTTACCAAGAACCTTATAAATGTTCAATGTGAGCACCATGTGTTACACGGCACACGTCAAGTCCATAGCTGAGTTCTTTCCAATGTTGATAAGTCCGTCTTCAGTGATTGTAGCAACAGTTGCTTCAAACCAGTTTCTTAATTCAGGGAGGTCTACTGGTAGCAGAGGCACATACACACGATCCTTGATGAAGCCCCAAAGGAAAAAATCGCATGGCTTTATGTCAGGTGAATGTGGAGGCCATGCAAAGCAAGCCCTGTGATTGGGCGCCTTGCAGCCTATCCAGCACTTGAGTTGCTCTTTCATTTGACATGTCATTTATAACTGTAAGTTTAATGTATGAGCTGCAGCAGTATTTGTTTAACAGTCACTTGGAAACTCTTAGTGCATTCCAGTTATGGCAGTAATGCGGAATAGTGTTTGGGACTTTCTTTCCCAGCATACAACATGTAATCTCAATGGGTAGGCATTTCGCAAAGTTGTGAATTTTAAATTTGCTTCCATTATTCTAAAAGCATAGTGTGTAGTCGTTTCCAAATGTTTGCATGACTTTTGTCAGTTACCAATGATAATGATGCAAGCCCAAACTGGGTAAAACAGCCAAAGACTGTTACACCACTTTCACCCAATTTCACTGTCAGTACAACACACAATGGTGAATGTAAATTGCCAGGCATCCACCAACGTCACATCTCATTCGAGTGACACACCATATAACCTTCCTTTTACTAAATCATCAGCTCCTACTTCTCACATTAGGACTGTTATTGTTACCAGCAATGTAAGCAGTTTTGGCCATTCTTGTGATCAGTGACTTCTGGGCAGCAGAACAGCTTTAAAAACAAGTCCTGTTGCCCCTTTAAGGATTTTTTTTGTCAAATATTTATGTACGTCAGTTGCTTCATGTAGTTTGATTAAGAGTTTTGACAGTCCGTATCAGGTAATTTTAAAGCCTTCTCCAATATTGATTGGGGTAGTGCTTCTCTGACATTTCCACTCCCAAGTAACATCACTAATGCTTCTTTGACACAGTCACTTCTTGTCTGTAGTAATTTAATTTTTAGTGCAGGCTTCAATCCACTAAGCTGACAATGAATTTCTCTCTGTATGCACTGTGCAATGACAACATGGTGACCTGGTGTCTGTAAAATATAATAATCAAACTTCATTAGGAAAACGATAAAGATTGCTACTCACCACATAGAGGGGTCATTATGTTGCAGACAGGCTCAATAAAAATGATTGCTAAAATATTTGTTTTCTACTTTGGAAGGAGTCTGTCTGAAAACTCAAACACACATTTACACAAACACAACTCGCAGACATATGGCCACTGTCTCTTGGCACTGAGGCTCAAATCCCTTAATACTAATCTCTCACGGAATGTTTAGATCGTATACAATATTTATTACCCATTTCATTCAGAGATAGGGGAAGACAGAAATTGACATACACTCAGCAAACAATTGAGGACATAAGATGCAAGTACTACTGTGAGATGAAGAGGTTGGCACTGTAGAGGAATTCATGGCTGACCATATCAAACCAATCAGAAGGTAATGACTCAGAAAAAATTCAAAAGTGCCCAGTCCATGTATGTGCTGCACTTTTCATGCACAACAAAGACCTGACTTCATTATTTACTACTGAATATCTAATAATGCTTTATGAATATCTAAATAAATTGTTGTATATCTTCACACAGCTTTCTTGCTTTTTTAAGCAATCTGATTGACAGGATTGTTTTAGTTCATAGAGAATCCTAGATAGCCATGCCCTGTTAAATTTATTTGTTGTTCTATGTACAGGATTGTAATATAGGCATCTAGCACAGGTATCAGTGATCAATATTGACCATGGGCCACTCAGTCTGAAAAGCAAGTGAAGATAAATATGAACAGGGCCCCTCAGGTTTCTCAAATTGACATAATGTTGCAAATCTTCTCAAATGAATTTTGGAATGGACTGTTAAGGAAGTACAACAGATTGCTTCTTCTGTCCATCCGAAATTGATATAATACTTTGTGATGTTGATGGTGATTTAACATTATACCACACTATGGAGTCAGTCACTTCTCAGCAATAGTAACACGAATGATGTTAGAATTCTTTGATTAACACAGGTTTGTACTGCTAAATATTATGAAGAATAAATCTTCAGGTGTAAATCATTACATGTCTTTGTGGTAGAAGAGAGATGAGACCATACTTATATCACAGTTATTTCACAGAGTTTCAAGTGTAGGGGTTTATGCTCACACATTGTTGTTGTTGATCTTCAGGCTTTTCTTCTTTACACTGGACAGTAACTGCCTCTAGTATGCAAAGATTGTGTCTTAACTTTTGTTGCTTGCCATCTCTTTATCTCGCCAGGAAGAGGATATGTCCAAACCTCCGGCTCTTTATCATCAGAGTTCACACAGCAGAAAACAGAGCAGACGACTTGCTGTCAAATTCTCATACCCACAACAGTTCTCCAGTGTTACTCGTGCACTGTTCACAGATTAAAATTGGATGTTTATTTGTTTGCTTTCAAATGTCTGTAATAGAGATAGTATTCTTAGTTAACAGTTTAGTGGTGGTTAGTGTGAAGTAATGTGCTGTGTGTGATTTCTATCCATACTGCACACGCAATCTACAGACATGAGCAGTCAAAGTAATAGTGAGTGGGAAGACTATTGGGCATGGCAAGTTTTATAGTATTTTGAGTTTATATTTTAGTATCTTAAATAATTGTATCTTATTGTGGTTGACTGCATGTTTACCATTGGCAGTAAATCTTAAAATGTTGCTTGTAGCATGCTTAATCTGTCTTCTCTGTTAAATCTGTCTTATCTATTTGTAGAAATTTTTTGTAAGCTGCTTAGCTTTTAATATAAAGATTATTAGTTACATGAATTGTTGTTGAAGTGCTTGGTCATATTGTTTCATTTCCCATTTTAAATTGTGTGAGGTTTGCTGTTACTTTTCACTCAAATATGGTCTAAAATTTTCCTTGTTATATGACTACTTCATCTCACATTATTATTGATTTGTGGTCCTTGAGGATGAATGAAATTAGTTAATGTAGTCACCAACTGGTACCTTTTCACGTGGATAAGAAGATTTTGAACTTTATTTCATATACACACACAAAATTATAATGGTGTGGTTCCTTCTTTTCTCCTCTCATAATTATCATCATCATCATCATCATCATCATCTATTACCTTGCCTGTTTAAGAAATTGTATTAGATGTTTAACAACAGGGAAAAAATAAATGTGTGTTAATAGCATTGTTATGTTCAATTAGATAAATTTAAGGATCTCTTATTGTTTTCAGCATTTAGTGTGCGACAGAGCAATTACACATGTGGATGTTGGCAATGGCTTTTGCTTTTGTTTCAGTGAACTCAGCATAGCATCAGCACGGGCATCGGTTATGGTGTATGATGACATCAATAAAAAATGGATTCCAAGTGGAACATCATCTGGTTTGTCAAAGGTTCAAATTTACCAGCATCAAGTGAACAACACATTTAGAGTAGTTGGTCGCAAACTACAAGATCATGAGGTATATGTTCATAATATTTGTAATGTCAATAAAAGATTAAGGTGTGTTTTTTAATTTTTCCTGTTCTGGTTGCTGATATCTTAACGAAAAGTTCAGTGACATCATCCTCACTTTACAATATCTTAGCGACAATCCATTTACATATTTGCAAATAATAGAACACAGCAATCAGTCGTCCTCTTTTTTATTTATTTTATATTCCCAGTTGTGTTTTACCAGTATAGTAACTGCTTGTCATCATCTTGTGAGCTACCAAACATAATATTCTTGCCACTGTACGTTTTGTGGTACATTATACTTCTGTTTCGTCTCGTACAGTAATTTGTAATGTCTGCATCTATTTCTGTGTTATGGAAAAAATTTCTTTCATGACTCTTTTTAATTTAGCTGTCCCTGTTTCTTTATATAATTTTATGAGTATGCTTGTTGTTGACTTAGATACCATTGATGTATTAAACCCTTAATCTTCTTTTCTACCCATTCTTATTAACAGATAACTTCACCTTTAGCACTGTTAGTTTCCTTTTTCTCCCTGTGGCTTAGACAGCAGATCAACTATTATTTCTGTACATCATTAGTAAAACTGCTTCATTTTATGGTCTTCAATTTCTATCTTTTCTGGTTTCTTGCAAAAGACTGAGTAGATCGAATGCAGTTGTCATCCCAGCTCTGTGTTGTACGACTTAGTAGTTTTGTGATGCAAAGGCCTGAGTGTTGATCATGAGCATTTGGAGAAATTAGTCCAAGAGGGGGGGCGGGGTCAAGATTCTAAAAGTGTGAGTGTGTGTGTGTGTGTGTGTGTGTGTGTGTGTGTGTATGTGTGTGTGTGAGCGAGCACACTCATGTCTTTAAAACAAAATTGCGGTGCCTTGCAGTCCTCACTTTCCGCTTATCTATTGACACTGATATCCTTCTTTACGTCCCAGAATAAAAAGGGCCTTGGTTGTGAAATTATTTAATATCAGTGATGCAATTCACCCTTTTGGGTGATATCAGATTGTGTAAAAGTAGTTGGATACTTAACCCATGCGTCATAAAGCCATATAAAATGGAAAATGGACTCAACAGTAACTGGATATGTTGGTTGCATCCGTTCTTCCATTTTATGTGACTCTATGATAGATGGGTTACATATCCAGCTACCTTTACACTATCTGATGATGTCCCAAAGGGCTGAAATGCATCATTGATAGTGAATAATTTCGCAACCAAGACTGTTTTTATACTGGAATAACTTGAAACTGGCTGCTGTAGCACCCTACCATGATGAAATAGAATCATTTTTCCCTTCTTTTTAGTAACATTTACTTTGTAATTTAAAATCTATAAAGACTTGAATCCTGATTTTGATGACACTCAAAAGTTTGATGACTCTCAAACGATTCTTTACTCAGTTATTCTGTTTTGGTTTGAGCTCAGTATCTGTCTGAGTAAATAACTTCCATATTACTTATTTTCTTTTGTGTTACAGCAAAATCTGCATCATGTTGAAGGAATTTGAACTCCGTTTCATTAACCCACTCCCATCCTTCCCCATTGATCGTGTATGGCCATAGCCTCATTATTGTGAAATTCTTATTCTGATCCAGACTTGAATCGCTATAAACTGATACATACAACATAATAGATCTGTGAGAAGTGGCACCCTCCCACAGTGACCAACAGCAATTTTCATATGCCTCAAGAAGCAAAATAAACTATGTAATAATGTCTTGGCACACAGTACTGATCATTATAGTTTCAGTGAAAATATGGCCCACTATTTGATGCTGCAGTATGGCATGGCACAGCATCCTCCAATTTTCTGACAATGGGGGGTGTTTTCCTGAAAGATGTGTGGGCTTTCGGTTACCAAATTCTTGTATTTTGACTTTTCACATATCCACTAAGGTGAACTCCTACCTCGCCAGTGAAGAAAACATATCAAGTACTGTGATTCCATAGACGTCAACAAATGACCAAAACTATATAGCCCACAGTATGCTAGATGGTTTTCTTTATCTTCAACTTTAATTTCTGCTTAGCTTTTTCACAACTACATTATGAAATCTGAGGTTGGACAGATAATCTCCTGAATATTTTGGAAGGTGAATACAGTATCATATCAGTCACCTTTGCCAGTTTGTTGTCTGCCAAGATAATTGGTTGACTGCTGCTTGTCTTGTCTTCAATTGTTGAGTATACTGGAAATTGATGATGTTCATTATTGTTAAATTGTTCAGCACTGTGGCATCTGGATATTTCCACTGAGGTGTGTTTACAACCTGTGCATATGCTTTATTGGCAAAATACTGTTCAACAGTGAATATTTGTTGTTCATGGGAAAAGTGCACAGGTCACGCATGCATTTTGGGCATATATAGATGTGATTTGTAGACGTCATGGAAAGCAGTCTTTGCAGAGATCACTTGTCCAGATGTGAAAATAAATTCCTTTCTGCTGCTGAGCAAAACTTTATTCATCAGTTAGTTCCATTAATAAACATTCCCTTTTCTCTTCTTGGCTTTATTTCCACTATTATCATCACTAGTTACATTAGCTCAAACACTTGGTTGAACGGCTATACTGCAGTCATTACCAAAACAACAAACGTCGCTTTTTAGTACTGCAACAGTGTGGCTTCATACTCTGCTTATGGCTGGGTCGTCGTCCTATTCAAGTAAGGAAACACTGGAAACAAGTGCTTCAAAATAAAGTTTGACATGGAATTTAGCAGAGAAAAATATTAATATTATGATCTGTATCCTGATCATGAATAGTCAGGGTATATGCGGTATGCTATTTTTTATCATTGTTTGAGATTAGCCCTTATTCCATGGAGCCACACAATTGCTTAACTCTCAAATGGACTACTATTGTCTTGTGTAAGGCACTCATTTTGGATTTTCTATTCATTAATAAATTGTCTAGTCATTTACCCCTCTCACATACTATGTGTAAATGCTTAACTTAACAAATAAAGTGTATTGTATCTTTTTTGTTTCTATAGGTTGTTATTAACTGTGCCATTCTGAAAGGTCTGAAGTACAATCAAGCAACTGCAACATTCCATCAATGGAGGGACAATAAACAAGTGTATGGACTGAACTTCAGCAGTAAAGAAGATGCTGATTCATTTGCAAGAGCTATGGCTCATGCCCTAGATGTAAGTCACTACATAAGTAAATGATATCATTGTTTACCTTGCTGATACATATTAATTATGCTACACACTTAATTATATTCATAACAAGAAAATCAGAGATAAACAATTAAAATAAATCCAGTTAATTTTGCTTAAAATCGAAGCTCAGTGAGTATGGACAAGTAAAACCACCAATAACCTTTTTTTCCTGGCAAAATTCACATGGAGTTAGTTATGGGGAACAGATGAGTGCTCTTCTGTTCCCTGTATGGGGAGCTGATATCATTGATCTGAGCCTCAGGACTATGATAGAATTTCATGTGAAGGGTATGAACTACATCTCTAGGCTTTTGTCTTGTCAATACATATCAACTCCCACCTCGACTTCGATGGCAGTGTCTGACAAGGGTTGTAGGATTTGATTTTGATCACAATAACGCTTTAATCATTGTTCTAATTGCTAGACCTAACACAGTATAAATCCATACTATGTTGCCTAGGTCTGAGCTTATGGAAGAGTGTCTGGCATTTCATGTTCATGCTCCTTATCCTAGATGTCCAAAACCCATATGCATGCCAGCTGTATTGCTTCTTCAGTTCTGGTAACAAATATGTTTGGTGTAGCCATTCTCAGTATTGTCAGGTTGAAATGTAAGCAAAGTATTCATTGTTTTTTCAACAGTGGATCAGGAAAAAGGCATAAAACCTGTTGTATCTTGATTTGCTGTGTTGTATACAAATAGCATTACATGCAGTAATGTCCCAGTCTTCCTGTCAGACAGCAGTGTTTATCAAGAACAGATCTGCTAATGTCTTATTAAAATGTTCGGTGAGGTCATTTGTCTGCTGGTGGTAGGCAGTTTTCTTCATGCAAACAGTTCTGCATCGTGAAAGTACTTAAGACACCGGTCTTGTCTTGAAAACTTTGCATGATCAGAGATTATTACACATGATGCTTCACACTTACAAATTATGTCTTTTACAGGAAACATGCTTATTTTTGAAACTTTGGCACTTGTATAGTTCCGGTGACTGCATAAGGAGTGAGATAGTGCCTCCGGAGGGATGGTCCTCAGTGTTTGGTATATGATATAGTGTTTCACATTGGATTGTGTGTTCTTCCTTGTCTCCGATCCATGCTCTAATGTACCCAAAATTGATGAAAAATGGCCAACAATCACTGACTGTTCCTTGGTAGAACTTGGAAGTAAAGGAAGCTGTGTAATAAATTCCTCCAGGGAGCTGTTTAATGGCAGTGTAGCGTGGTTCTTCACTGATGGCACTGAGGTGATTTTCCAGGGCTGTTTGTATTTGGCTTCCTTCTCAAGAAGGTGACAGCTGTTTTGGAGACAAGGCACTGATGATGATGTCAGAGCTAAAAATGTCATATAGAAGCCAGTCTTGGGGTACCAGTTATAACAACATAACTAAACAGTGGAAAATCCAAGGTAGAATAAGGACAGTATTAGGCAAAAGGTTAGATTGCTACTCAGCATAAAGTGGACAGATTGCTGATGGGCACAACAAAAATACTGCCAAACAAGTAAGTTTTCAGCCAGAAAGGCCTTCAATGGAATTCGACACACACACACACACACACACACACACACACACACACACACACTTTCATGCAAATGCAACTCACACACTCAAGTACTTCATACTAAAAATGCATTTAAAGATCACGCATAAAAGTGCATGTGGAGTTATTGCCTATGGCAGCAGACAATGCTCCTGTTCATACATACATACATACATACATACATAGAATGTTTTGCTAAATTACAATATTCCATAAATAAGTAAATCCCAGAAAATTCTAGAAATGAAAAATGATTGCAGATGGCTGAAATCAAACTTCTGACCCACACATTGCCAGCTAGTAACTGCAGTAACTACATCATAGCAGGCAACATACAACACATAGCAATGAAATATGGAGGGCCTAAGTAAAAGCCTATGTCAGATGAATATCAATTTTGATGACTTTGTTTTTAGTTTACTCTATTTTGTGGACAAAACTTAGGTTTTAAATATTAGGTTTCAGCCTGCTCTGTTTGGTAAATTGTTTCTTGTTTCATTGATAACATAGTTCTGACAAATAAATAAATATATATATATATATAATGGAGCATCTTCTACTTCAATAGTAAAGATTTTCTTGTGTAATGATTTTCCAGATCCTAGGTAACGCTCTGTCTAGGTCTCTAGGACAGCCTCCTTCTGTCTCAAGCACACAACCAATCTACCAAGTCTCCAGTAATGGGCAATATGAGGAAGACATGGGATACAGGTAGGACTGTTTCATTTGTGCGTCTTATCTTGGTTTGTCTTTTGATGTGTTAGGTTAAAGTGCAATCTTTTATAATGCAGTCACTTCACTTGAGTTCTGTTAAGCAATATGTATTTTGTTTCTTGTTGACCAAAAGGATTGATTTTGGCACATTGTTCAGTGTGATACAGATTTGTAGAATTTTCTAGTCAGAATAAAAATTGTTGCAAAAATATATGCTCCAGGTTCAATCATTGCCCATTTATGTATATTTCACATGCTGTATATGTCTCATACAGAAATTATAACAACAACAATTAATTGAGGAAAGCACTGGATTTCTCATTTTTGCTGAAAAGAAATTTTTGTTCAGTACCTAAATGTTGTTGATGCTCTATTCTTACTGTGTGATATTTCAAACTGGAAACTAAATACAGGCCTTTTTTGTCTGTTGTGTATTTACTGTGTCATCCAACTGTGCAACAGGTCCCAGAAACTGCTACAGTTTTGCACAAATTCAGTTTTAATAGGAGTACCTTAAAACACTGCAGAACAAACCAGCCTGAAAGGTGGCAGCACATTGTACCTGCAAAAATCAGTTAACTGATTGATAACATGACATGTACACAATTTCCTGTAAAGAGAAAAAATAGTGCTTAAATTTCTTCACATTTGCTCATTAATTGAAGAGCTTAACCCACATTTTTAATACCAACAGAGGGGGTCATATAGGAGAATAATGTGATCAAGTATACTTTATATTTTCTATGAAAAATCCTTGCTGCTTTTTTTCTGTTCAGCCCTCTTACAGGTAATTAAAACTATAATATACGTTGCAGGTGAAGTTCATTTGTAGCTGACACAGTAAAGTAGATACCCATGTTTCTTGGAAAAACTATAAACCATCCTCAACTTGAAACTGAAAGAAGTAGAGATAATCATTTTTGAGTACTCACAGTTCACAAATTGGTATTCTTGATGGTTCCTAAATACAGTCATGGGCCACGTGGAAACAGGAAAAGATGTGTGGGTCAGTTCATGTTATTCACCTTCAGTTAACATTCAAGTTGTGATAGAGTGTGCCATTGTGATTTACTAGTGTATCAGTAATTGGGAATGATTTTCTCCTGGCAATAACAGTTCTACAGCTATACTTATTACTTTTTTATTTTTCTGTTTGTTACTAGTTTTGGGTTGCAGCCATGATACCATGTTCCTATATAAAAATAGTACACGAAGAGGGAGTCTCAGATAATTTTTTTTTTATTGTATTAAAATGTCATAATATTACTCTTAATTTATGTAATACATCATAGGACATTAATCCCTACAAAACCTAAAATATATGTTCGTTAATTTATTACTTTGACTTCTATCCTTATTGTAGATAAAGTTGACTCTCCATGTGTCTCCAGGAAAACATAATTAAATTCCACCTAAAATACCAGGTGTAGAAGAATGAACTGGAATTTGCTTGCAATAATTAAACATCTGTTGGTGGAAACTGATAAATAATATTTTATTCTAAATAACTTTCACTGATATTTATACATTTGTCCCCCCTCTCTGGCAGGTTATGAATGCTACGTCAAAAAAAGCAGTTCTTCTTTTGAAGCGAATGAGTCAGTGAGCCATTTTCGTATATTTTCATACGAATTGAAGCATTGTTCACTGAGAGAATGTCCCAGTGATGGAAATAGGTGATAAACGGATGGAACTAAGTCTGGAGAAAAGCTGCATGACATAGTATTTCCCAGCTGAACGCTTTGATGTTTCCCAGACCCGTAATGCTGTGTGTCATGGGGTGTTATCGTGGAGCAATATGACTTTGTGTTGCCTTTTTCTGTATTCAGGTCGTTTTTCATGTAATGTTTGATTTAAATGAATCACTTGCTATTGTTAACGATCGGTGTTATGGTTTCATCATGTTTTAGCAACTCATAATAGATGACACCCTTATGATCCTACCAAACACAGATCATGTCGTCTTTCCAAAGTGATTTGGTCTTGCAGTAGATGTTGATGATTTGCCCGGATTCACCAATGATTTACGATGCTTTGGATCTCAAAATACATCCATTTTCCATCACTTGTCACCATTCAATGGAGAAGCAACTTTCTTTTGTATCTGGCGAGCAGCATTTCACAAGTGATCTTTTGATTTGCTTGCTGTCTTTATTCAGTTCATGTAGAACCCATTTTCCCACTTTCTGCACCTTTCCCATAACTTTCAACTGAAGAGAAATGGCTTTCTGCATCACATTCAATTGTTCCACAAATTCCTGTTTGAGTTTGAGTATCATCTTCTCCAACAAGGCCGGCAATTCGTTGTCTTTGAAGTTTCTCAGTGGTTTCCCGTGCTTGTCATTTCTCACATCAAAATAACTACTTTTAAATTTTTTGAATCACTCAAACCACTGTTTTTCCCAAGAGCATGCTCACTGAAAGCTTCGACAAGTATTCGATGCAATGCTGCAGCAGTTTTCTTCAAATGATAACAGAAAACCAATGCTGTCTGCAAATAGTAGTTTGTAGGCACAAAACTAGACATGTTTACAGGTTTGAAACAGATGCCAATATATGGAAGTTGGTTTACTGTGTGTTGACATTCATCATCAGCTGTTACAGGAAGCAGATGGAGGCACAGCAGACACAGTCTCACTGGCCCTACACTGATGGCTAGCATCTTCTATAAAGAAATTCTGGTTTCATACTTCTACACCTGGTATAGTTTAAGTTCCAGATAGCTACATAATCCGGCAAGCATAGTAATAAAATAGGAATGGTGAACTGCCAATAAGGATTAATAATAGTAGTAAAATTGACAAGAAGGAATAATGACAACACACCATATAGTCTAAATATAAAAAAAGTATAATCAGCATACATTGTTCAGAGCAAAGCTTCTTTCATAGATGTCCATTTGGCACAAATACAAAATTGTAGAGAGCATCTTAATCCAAGCTAAACATCAAATATTCAACAGCATATTATGGAAATAAGAGTGGTTAGTACATTTAGAGGTGTAACATCTTGTTGTACTTTGTACCAAGAATGTAAGTATTTCAATGCTTGGCAGTGTTACATCACAGAAACATCGCAAAGATGTATTAGCAAATATGTAAGTCATTGGATAACGCAGAGTTAGAAAATTTTCAAATGCACGTTAACGTAAATGGGATCCAGATGTTGACATGAGTAGATGACAGATGCTGGGCATCACCAAATAATTCTCTCTCTCTCTCTCTCTCTCTCTCTCTCTCTCTCTCTCTCTCTCTCTCTCTGTCTGTGTGTGTGTGTGTGTGTGTGTGTGTGTGTGTGTGTGTGTGTGTGTAGTGTAATCTAATTAAAAATTCTAAAACTTGTATGAAAATTGCTGTATATAAGAAGATAGATATGAGTCACACACTAGTTTGAGAGGTGCAGACAGCTTTGTAACTGATGAAGAAATCAGATTGTAATTGTGTTATATTAGTAGAATTCAACAGATATAATGCTACCATAGAAGAAAAATAAAATCTTTGGCATGATTGTATGAACTGTCCAATGAAGCAATTGGGAGATACTGTGCCAAAACAGAAAACAAGTCACATAAAACTCCGAGGACACAACTTACGTACACCCAAGTTGAAATTGCTCATACTGTCAACATGCTACTTGGCAGCATCACTAGCTAACAGCCAGGCAAAGATTACATAGGTTATGTCATATACTGACTAAAGAATATCAGATTGTCCTGTGTTGAAATCAACTGACTGTTGCAGACGAAGCTAATTGTGACAGCTCACATATCCAGATTGTGAATAGTAAAATAACAAGTAATACAAAACGAGAAAGAGAGCTCTGATATGTGTGTAAGTACTACAATAAAATTAAAATATCAAGACTATATTAAAAGATGGAGATGATGGAAGAGAAAGCGTCACAGTAAGCCACATTCTGAAGAGGAAGTAAGCTGTGAACAAAAACGTAGAGATTTGGCAAAGAGCAGGCGCTTACACCATCAGGGTATAGGAACTCAAGACAGATCATGCAGGATACGTATGGTACATTGTGAATGGTTCCAATAATTTATTGCCAATAAATGGAACTATGAACACGTCCTGGTTCACAGGCAATTTTTGTGCTTATATTAGTTTGCACAACATGCATAGGTGCGCATTTGTCAAACCAAATCTTCACAATGAAGAACTGCACAAATATCAGTTGGAAATTTCTTCACTAACAAAAATTCACCTAATAATGCAAATCCTTGAATTATCGCATGTTCACCCACATCTTTCAAAGAACTGTGCCGTACTCCTGAAGGAAGAAAATTGAATACTATTTACTAGTGTGAGTGTTACTTTGTTGATGTCTGTCATGTGAAGAACATGCAGCTCTGTTTCTTTGTAAAATGTTGATCAAAATCAACCAACTAAATAGGCTTCCTAGTACCTGTAACCTTTAATTATCAGGACGTTTCGTGGATGAGTGCTGGACTCCGAGCATCACCACACATCGACACAGCTCCTCTGGAAGCAACAGTTTGCCAATTCACACACACACACACACACACACACACACACACACACACACACACACACACACACACACACACACACACAGAGAGAGAGAGAGAGAGAGAGAGAGAGAGAGAGAGAGAAGCTGCAAGCTGCACTTTTAGCAAAGTACAGTTTTAAATTCTCTCTCTCTCTCTCTCTCTCTCTCTCTCTGTGTGTGTGTGTGTGTGTGTGTGTGTGTGTGTGTGTGTGTGTGTGTGTGTGTGTGTGTGGCAAATGTACATTATTCACACAAGCCAATGCACTCCCAAGACTCTAATGTCTAGCCAGCTAGCCAGATAATGTTTCTGTAACACCTCCATTTGATGAGCTGCAGTGGTTTGATGACTGAAATTCAAATTAGTGACTGGTTGCATAATGTACCCACATAAGTCATGATTATTATTACTTAAATATCTCATTACAATTTTCATGTCATATAACACCTATTACATTACTCTTGAAGTGTGTGATAGTGAGGGGATTAAAAAAAGTTACTTGTGACTAGCTATTCATGTACCAAGGTTTTCGTGTTCTTCATTAGATTAGAAAAACTTTCCGTCCACGGCTCATATTGCTGGCCTTGTTACAGTAAAAATTTCTAGTTGCAAAGACTGGAGAGTAGGGTGTATGTTGAAGGAATTCAAATTCCGTACGCATCATGGCAGCATTAGATGAATGGGCAGTATAACAGCACAGCCCAAAAGCAACTGAATGAAGATCTCCATCTGCTGATAGCAGTATGATGACATTAAATGTTCTGTCATACTCATGTAGTCTTCAGCCATTACTGATCTTTCATCCCCTTGTTTGAATACAAAAGTTTGAGAGTCTTAATGACAAGCTAAGGCGTTACTGCCCACTCACTTTTCTGACTAGTGCTGGTACACTTAAGTTCCATCTCCTATGACGATAGTTAATAGGAATTCAGTACTTTCAACCTATAAATAACGCAAAAGTTCCTAATAGCAATCATAATCTTGATTTTCCTTTCTGTTGTATACTCAGTCAACATGGTTCCCAAATCACAACACTTTGAAGGACTTCGGGCCTTGTGGGCAATATGATGTACCAAACTCACTATATCATACATTTATGTCTGTACGTGGATGACAAACTGCTAATTTTCTTTGAATATACATTCCACTGCCGCTCAGTATGTCTAATCATGTTCTGAAGTAACCGACGTATAGGTAAAGTAATTTTTTTAAATTTACGACACCACTTAAAAACTTATTGTAGCCATACTGCAGGCCCATTCTGTGGCTGACTTGCTGTGTTTTACATTTTAAGAACACAGAAAGAGTTCACCAGATCATAACACCCCTTTTAGTGCATAATATCTATGTAGTCGTCATTTTTGCAGAGCCTCTGCGTCTTTATATGGTGTCCCTGCACATTTTTGCTGTCTGTCACCTTAGTTTTTCTGTTCATGAGCATTACTACTGTCAACTTTAGTAATTCTTAACACACATTCTTTATCTTCACTTTCAACATTTTCCTTTTGTCCACCTCCATAAGCAGTGTTCAGCTTTCCTAGGTCCTTTTTATTATACTTATGGTATGAATGGGTTGTAAGTGTGTGGTTTCATATTTCTTATCAAATTTGGTAAACCAGCTTAATATCTGTATGTTCTTAGTGCACTGTATTATAAAAGGATTGTTGGGTTGAGATTTGAGCCAGGTACTACATAGTATTCAAAAATAAAACACACAGTACAGAAGCTGCATATAACTGACTCTACTGTTTTTATTCCACACCCTTTCTGCTCCACCTCTCACAATGGAGTATAATTGGTTTATAATTTTGCACACACATCTTAATGGATTTAAAGTACAGTAGCAATAATTATAACAAAGTAAATTAAAAGTGGTTATATTTAAGTGGGGCATATGTAACAAGATGATGTTACATACATGCTTCACACACTACTTATTAAAATGTAAAATTTAAAATATCTCTCTCTCTCTCTCTCTCTCTCTCTCTCTCTCTCTCTCTCTCTCTCTCTCTCTCTCTCTGTGTGTGTGTGTGTGTGTGTGTGTGTGTGTGTGTGTGTGTGTCAAAGAATATATTATGTATGTTGAAATGAAATGATGATTAGTTACTAAAATGTGTTCACTAAAAAAAGGTGGTTTTTATGCTACACATCTGCAATAAGAGAAACTAATGGGTTTGCAGTGCTCCACCATTCCTATCCCTTGATCCTCCTCCTCCTCCTCTTCCACCTCCTCCTCCTCCTCCTCCTCCTCCCCCCCCCCCCCCCCCTCGTACTCTTATCATTGTTCTCAGCTCTCCTACCAATATGCTTTCCTTTCTGTGTAGTATATCTAATCCTCCCCCTATACTTCCTTGCCAACTCCTCCATTGCTTGTACCTCACTACATCTCCCACATCCAACCTACCCCATCCCACCACTCTCCTATTCTCAAACTCATCTACTACCAACCTACCTCTCCTAAGCTCTGTCTCGCTTCCCTCCGGATCTCCTCACATCCTGCTTCCTACCCTTGGTCTCTCCCCCCACCACCATCACCGACCATCTCCTCTCTCTCTGTTTCCTATACTGTTTGTCATTTTGTGCGTGCATGTGAGAGGACAAGCTGTATAAGTTCTTATAAATTTATTGTATGAAGTAATTATGATACTGTGTATGCTGCAAACAAATATTTACAGCAACACTGCCAAGAATATTGTGAAGATAAAAAATTGGAATGGTATTATTGCAGTAAGACGCTATGCCTTCCTCGAGTGTCCCTTCATCAACAGATGCCATGCAGTGTTGCAATAGCATCACGAATCCCAAGTCCTGGCGGGGGGACCAGTTCGAGGTATGAGCTTAATGCTCAAGGTATAATTGGGTACATTGGACATAATAGCTAACAAAATGGTGTGGGCATACGTTTACAATAGATACTTTAGTATTAAATTATAGCTGGCAATGGTTGGTGGTATTTAAACTAACCACATTTGAGATTTCTGCGTATCACTAATATCAGCAGTAACAAAATGCTTTCCAACAAGAATTTTGCATTGCCCATCGTCACACAATATTTTCTGGTAGTGACCTGAGCAGTCAGTATTTTCATTATCCAAGGTGTTCCTGCTCAATAGTAGCTGCACCCATGTGTTAATGACTGAATAAAAGAGAGAGTACTTCCATTCCCTGAAACTGGGATTAGTGGGACCAACCCGACATTGCAGCGGAAGATATTGAAACTTCAGCTTTTGCACCCTGTTCTAAAAACATGGCCCCTGGTTGCGAGTGTCTGATTACTTCTCACATTTTCTCTCGCTTTCTTACTTCTATAATTTTCTTAATTGTCTTTTCGTTTCAATTCTTGCTGTAAGATCATATTCGGTGTCGTCGTATTTATTTTTGTTCGTGTCAGTTAAGCTCTGCTTTATTTGTATGTAGGAGCTCATCTTTTCTTAATATAGCCATTAGCATCTAGTTTGATATTTGTTGGTATATGTCCAAATGATATTTTAAGACAGATCCTGATGATTTAAGTAACATTAAACACACAGTTGATTTTTGAATTCAGTTTTCTTCCTACACAGTTGAAAGAGAAAGGAGGAAAAATCAAGTTACATAAAATGTTCACATATTTTCTTAGGAAGAGTTAACATCAAAGATATTCCAAAGATAACAAATTTGAACATAAATTGCCTAGGGTAAGGTTACGATCTGTAATGCATTTTTCCCCACACTTAACCTTTTGATTTAATATTTTATTTGCATTTTTTATTAAATAATCACTCTAGACAGCAGAAGAGTAAATCTAGAATTCTAGAAGCTCTATTTAACTTCCTCATGTTTTCCAGCAAGGTCACCATGTGATGTTGTATTAGTGTGTATTGTTTAGATTTATGAATTATTTGATCTTCCAGTTATTTGGATATATTAATGTCATTTATATAAATGTTATATAAAAATATCAGACATTTTTACTCTAAATTTGCAACAGTTTGAATGAACTCCAGCAGGAATTCATAAAGTGCAGCTATAATACGAGAAGTTACACCTCTCCCTTTCAGTTGCCTATGTCTTGATGCCAGGAAACCACTACTTGCTAGATATTTAAATAGATGAGTCCCACGAGGACAGTCAGTACACTTTGTTAAAAAAAATGCTCAGTTACAAAATATCCTGTCTCCTAAAAACACACACACACACACACACACACACACACACACACACACACACACACACACACAGTTTGAGCCTTACTGTAAGGCAGGAAAGGACACAATGTAACAAGTCATCTCCTGCAGTTTAAAGGGAGAGTGATATAAATTCTTCAATTATGTGTTAATGTTTGTTAAACTAGATAGTTTAGTGTCACAGAATACAGAAAAGAGGTGCAGTGAAACTTATCACATTGGAAGTCAAACATTCCATCAGGATGATTAGTTGGTTGTTTTGAATTTAAGGGACTAAACAACGAGGTCATCAGTGCCATATAGTATTCTTCCCAAGTCTGTACCTGAAGCACCATACTGCTGCCAGACATTAAAGGCAACCCTAAAAAAAAGTAAGTGCGTGCGTGTGTGTGTGTGTGTGTGTGTGTGTGTGTGTGTGTGTGTGTGTGTGTGTGTCTCCACTATACTTTCCAGAAGTTCACTAATGATGATGCCAATAAAACAATTTGTATTTTTGATTAGTCTCAAGAAGTTACGAATAAAATTTTCTGAAGCAGTCTCTTAAAAAAAAGGGAGAGGTTGTCTTTTTATTCAGGGTCATCTTTACATAGGTAGATACTGCAGGTGACAAAATGTCTGTATGTGTGAAGCAATATTTTTTTTCCTTCTTCTCTCCTGAAAAATGGAGCTTCTAAAATTATTTTTTCCTGGCAAATGTGGATTAATGGAAGCTATAGAAGAGGCATAATATGTTGATGGACATTCTGTTATGGAAACAATTGCCAAAACTGTGCATATCTGTAGGCTGTGAGCTGCTGCTCACTTTCCACTTCAAATTCACTCTCTCACACAAATCTGCAGATGGGTATATTTTAGAGTGGTGTACTTAAAGCAGATAGAGTGATAAGCCAGTAGCACGAAAGCTAGTGAAATACCTTGAGCATTTAGTGTGTCTCTGTGTGTCAAGCTTTTAGTGTATGCCTGTGTGTCGCATATCAATCAGAAACTTAAGGTGCTGATTTAAATTCCACATTTCCATGCTGCGGCTTGCAACATGGGAATAATGTAAAGTGAAATGGATTATAAAACACAAATGTAAATGTGTGGCAGAACTTGAAACAGCTGTGCAAATTTCTTAATTTGTATACACCAGTTTCGAGACACTCTAAATTTGATCAAGCTATATATGAACCACGCATGGCACATGACTTTTGTTTTATACCAGTTATGAGGATAATGTATATGCATATGTTATTCACTTGAATATAAACAAAATTCAAAACTGGCCAGTAGTGCCCCAGAGATCAAATGAATGATAATTTTTGGTTATGGGCATCAAGGAATCATAATATCAGACCAACATTCATGTGGAACACGTCTTACAGCAACTTATCATCATGACTTGATATTTAATCTTTACAGGAAAAGCTTTCATAACTCAAAATTTAATGTTTATTTTCTATGGCAACATAACTTGTAACAAACTGAAAATGTCTTGACCAGTAAGCCGTGCCAATATTTTTGTGAAGTCTGATTTCGTACTTTCTTCAATCTTGTTAAAATGCGACCAGGCTTCAACTTATTCCCAAAGAGGAAATAGCAAATACCTGCACTTTGTTTTCCTTCTCTGGAAGAGTTTTGTGCTGCTTTCCCTTATACCAAAACACCATCAGCAAACAGCCACAGAATGCTACTCACCCTGTCCAACAGATCATTCATGTGTACATGTTGAATCACCTAGAACTTGTAATTTGTAATATATTTTGAGTAGATTTCCCCACCATGTTATAGTTCTGGGTGGAGATTTTAATTTGCCAGATATAGACTGGGAGACTCAAAAGTTCATAACGGATGCCAGGTGCAAAGAATCCAGTGAAATTTTTTAAAGTGCTTTATCTGAAAACTACCTTGAGCAGTTAAACTGAGAACTGACTCATGGCGATAACATATTAGACCTTCTGGTGACAAACAGACCCGAACTATTTGAATGAGTTAATGCAGAACAGGGAATCAGTGATCATAAAGCGGTTACTGCATTGATGATTTCAGCTGTAAATAGAAATATTAAAAAAGGTAGGAAGATTTTTCTGTTTAGCAAAAGTGACAAAATGCAGATTACAGAGTACCTGACGGCTCAACAGAAAAGTTTTGTCTCAAGTACAGATAGTGTTGAGGATCAGTGGATAAAGTTCAAAACCATCGTACAATATGTGTTAGATGAGTATGTGCCAAGCAAGATCGTAACAGATGGTAAAGAGCCACCGTGGTACAACAACCGAGTTAGAAAACTGCTGCGGAAGCAAAGGGAACTTCACAGCAAACATAAACATAGCCAAAGCCTTGCAGACAAACAAAAATTAAGCGAAATGTAGTGTGAGGAGGGCTATGCGAGAGGCGTTCAATGAATTCGAAGGTAAAGTTCTATGTACTGACTTGGTAGAAAATCCTAAGAAATTTTGGTCCTATGTCAAAGCGGTAGGTGGATCAAAACAAAATGTCCACACACTCTGTGACCAAAATGGTACTGAAACAGAGGATGACAGACTAAAGGCCGAAATACTAAATGTCTTCTTCCAAAGCTGTTGCACAAAGGAAGACTGCACTGTAGTTCCTTCTCTAGATTGTCGCACAGATGACAAAATGGTAGATATCGAAATAGATGACAGAGGGATAGAGAAACAATTAAAATCGCTCAAAAGAGGAAAGGCCGCTGGTCCTGATGGGATAACAGTTCGATTTTACACAGAGTACGGGAAAGAACTTGCCCCCCTTCTTGCAGTAGTGTACCGTAGGCCTCTAGAAGAGCGAAGCGTTGGAAAAGGGCACAGGTCATCCCCGTTTTCAAGAAGGGACGTCGAACAGATGTGCAGAACTATAGACCTATATCTCTAATGTCGATCAGTTGTAGAATTTTGGAACACGTATTATGTTCGAGTATAATGTCTTTTCTGGAGACTAGAAATCTACTCTGTAGGAATCAGCATGGGTTTCGAAAAAGACGGTCGTGTGAAACCCAGCTCGCGCTATTCGTCCACAAGACTCAGAGGGCCTTAGACACGGGTTCACAGGTAGTTGCCGTGTTTCTTGACTTCCGCAAGGCGTTTGACACAGTTCCCCACAGTCGTTTAATGAACAAAGTAAGAGCATACGGACTATCAGATCAATTGTGTGAATGGATTGAGGAGTTCCTAGATAACAGAACGCAGCATGTCATTCTCAATGGAGAGAAGTCTTCTGAAGTAAGAGTGATTTCAGGTGTGTCGCAGGGGAGTGTCATAGGACCGTTGCTATTCACAATATACATAAATGACCTGGTGGATGACATCAGAAGTTCACTGAGGCTTTTTGCAGATGATGTTGTGGTGTATCGAGAGGTTGCAACAATGAAAAATTGTACTGAAATGCAGGAGGATCTGCAGCGAATTGACGCATGGTGCAGGGAATGGCAATTGAATCTCAATGTAGACAAGTGTAATGTGCTGCAAATACATAGAAAGATAGATCCTTTATCATTTAGCTACAAAATAGCAGGTCAGCAACTGGAAGCAGTTAATTCCATAAATTATCTGGGAGTAGGAATTAGGAGTGATTTAAAATGGAATGACCATATAAAGTTGATCGTCGGTAAAGCAGATGCCAGATTGAGATTCATTGGGAGAATCCTAAGGAAATGCAATCCGAAAACAAAGGAAATAGGTTACAGTACGCTTGTTCGGCCATTGCTTGAATACTGCTCAACAGTGTGGGATCCGTACCCAATAGGGTTGATAGAAGAGAGAGAGAAAATCCAACGGAGAGCAGTGCGCTTCGTTATGGAGATGATAGATAAACTCCAGTGGAAGACTCTGCAGGAGAGACGCTCAGTAGCTCGGTACGGGCCTTTGTTAAAGTTTCGAGAACATACCTACACTAGAGAGTCAAGCAGTATATTGCTCCCTCTTACGTATATCTCGCGAAGAGACCATGAGGATAAAATCAGAGAGATTAGAGCCCACACAGAAGCATATCGACAATCCTTCTTTCCATGAACAATACGAGACTGGAATAGAAGGGAGAACCGATAGAGGTACTCAGGGTACCCTCCGCCACACACTGTCAGGCGGCTTGCGGAGTATGGATGTAGATGTAGATGTACCGCAAATATTGTGGAAATGAAAGTGTTCGAGATGAGTGGTTTTCGCAGTGCGAAGGGTAGTCAGAGACTTGTTAGCCAGTAAACAGAATGTAACAATACCTCTAAAGTGTATTATTTGTGTAAACATATACTTTTTGAAAGGGAACAAGGCCTTTTGATATTAACAAAGTAAAAGTATGGTAAATTATGTCAGTGGTGTTTGTTGCAAGATTCTAGTGCGAGTTGTTTACAAAAAACATATTCTGAAAAGTGCACACACTGACACTTGTACAATACACACCAAAGAACAACACAAGTGCATACATTAGTTATGTGGATTCTGGCCAGTAACAAGACAACTGCTTGTCACAGGATGTCTTCAAAATGACCACTGGCAGTGAAAATACACGCTTCCAGCTGATATGGAATGACTGATCCACACTTGTTTCAATGGAGATGTCTGAGCAGGTTACAGTAATACGTTGTTGAATGTCATTGGCTTTAGTTGGTATGTCCTTGTAGACAGTGTCTTTCAGCTTTCCCCACAGGAAAAAATCTACAGGTGTCAAATCTGGGGAACAGTCCAGCCAAAGTAAAGGTCCTCAGTGTCCAATCCTAAGATTTGGAAACAATTAGTGAAGACATGCTGTAGTACTTCGCACAGTATGGGCTGTACAGCCATCATGTCTGTATCACTGTCTCCTCCTAGTCTGCTAAGAAATGTCTTCTAGAACCCATGGAAGAAGGTGGCTCTCTTAGGAGGCTACGATACTTCTGCACTTTCGGTGTTCCATCTATGAAGCCTGGGCCTATGAGCTGATGGTTCACTATCCTGCATCACACGTTTACACATAATGGACGCTGACGTTTCACCTGACGTATCCAACAGGGATTGTCAGCTGACCAATAGTACATGTTTTGGTGGTTTACCTGGCCACGATTGGTAAATGTGGCTTCGTCGTTAAAGAAGATACATGATACTCTGGAGTATCTTGCCTTAATGCCCATATACAGAAGTTACCAAGATTCTCATAATCGTTCCCTGCAGCTCTTGATGGAGAGAGATCTAATTGCAAAGGAACCAATGTTGATGGAGAATGCATCGAAAACTTGCCTGACTCATACCACTTCCTCGTTGTTGAAGATAATAACTGCTGAGGCATCTGTTGGAATATCTTGCCACATGCACCATACTTCATTCTTCCTACACTCTCCATACACTAGTAGCATGTTGGTCTCTCTCTCGCGCGCGCGCACACACACACACACACACACACACACACACACACACACACACACACACACACACAGTGACTAGGAAGCTGCAATGCTCTCAAGTATTATTACAATCTGTTTGTTGGCTAACAATATGAGCCCCTGACTACCAACTCAATCTGTCAAAAGCCACACTTCGTTACCACTTTCCATTTCCGAAATGTTTGTGGTGCAACTTTTATGTGATTCACCCTGTGTAAAGAAGAGCAGTCCTATCACACTTCCTTCGGGCACTTCTGACAATATCCTTGTCTCTGATGAACACTTGCCATTGAGGATGATGTACTGTGTTCTATTACTTAAGAAGTCTTCGAGCCACACACATATCTTTTTCGTATCATTTACTGATATGTCTGCAGTGGGGCACCATGTCAAATGCTTCCCATAAATCTAGGAATCTGTGCTGATTTGTGGATAGAAACTTTCCCTTCTCAAGAAAATTTATTGTATTTGAACGGAGAAAATGTTGATGAATTCTGCAGCAAACCAGTGTTATTGGTATTGGTCTATAAATTTATGTGTCCACACTTTTATTTTTCTTATGTACAGAAATTAACAGCACTTTTTTCCACTCACATCGGACTTCGTGCAATGTGAGAGATTCACAATAAATGCAAGCTAAATAAGGTGCCAACGCCATAGAGGACAGAGTTGTTGTTATAGTCTTCAGTCCAGAGGCTGGTTTGATACAGCTCTCCATGCTGCTCTGTCCTGTGCAAGGCTCTTCATCTTTGAGTAGCTACTGCAGCCTACATCCTTCTGAATCTGCTTTGTGTATTCATCTCTTGGTCTCCCTCTACAATTTTTACCCTCCACACTTCCCTCCAATACTAAATAGGTGATCCCTTGATGCCTCAGAACATGTCCTACCAACTTAGCCCTTCCTCTAGTCAAGTTGGGCCACAAATTCCTCTTCTCCCATACTCTATACAATACCTTCTCATGAGTTAAGTGGTCTACCAATCTAATCTTCAGCATTATTCTGTAGCACCACATTTCGAAAGCTTCTATAAGCTTCTTGTCTAAATTATCATCCATGATTCACTTCCGTACATGGCTACACTGCATACAAATGCTTTCAGAAAATACTTCCTGACACTTGACTCTGTATTCAATGTTAACTAATTTCTCTTCTTCAGAAACACTTTTCTTGCCATAGCCAGTCTACATTTTATATCCTACCGAATTCTACAGTCATCATTATTTTGCTTCCCAAATAGAGAAACTCATCTATTGCTTTAAGTGTCTCATTTCATAATCTAATCTCCCTCAGCATCACCTGATTTAATTTCACTACAGTCCATTATCTTGATTTTGCTTTTGTTGATGTTCATGTTACATCCTTCTTTCAAAGCACTGTCCATTCCGTTCAGCTGCTCCTCCAAGTCCTTTGCTGTCTCTGACAGAATTGCAATGTCATCGGCGAACCTCAAAGTTTTTATTTCTTCTCTATGGATTTTGATTCCCACTCAAAATTCTTCTTTTGTTCCCTTTACTGCTTGCTCAGTATACAGATTGAATATCACTGGGAATAGGCTACAACTCTGCCTCACTGCTTTCCTTTCATGCCCCTCGACTCTTATAACTGCCATCTGGTTTCTATAGAAATTGTAAATAGCCTTTCACTCCCTGTGTTTTACCCATGCCACCTTCAGATTTGAAAGAGAGTATTCCAGTCAACGTTGTCATAAGCTTTCTCTAAGTGTACAAATACTAGAAATATGGGTTTGCCTTTTCTTAACCTATCTTCTAAGATATGTTATAGGATCGGTATTGCCTCACGTGTTCCAACATTTCTACGGAATCTAAACTGATCTTCCCCGAGATCGGCTTCCACGGTTTTTCCATTCGTCTGTAAAGTATTCATGTTAGTATTGTGCAGCCGTGACTTACTAAACTGATAGTTCGGTAATTTTCACATCTCTCCACACCTGCTTTCTTTAGGATTGGAATTATTATATTCTTCATGAAGACTGAGGGTATTTCGCCTGTCTCATACAATTTATTCACCATATGCTAGAGTTTTGTCAGGACTGGCTCTCCCAAGGCTGTCAGTAGTTCTAATGGAATGTTGTCTACTCCTGGGGTCTTGTTTCGACTCAGGTCTTTCAGTGCTCTGTCAATAATCTTCACACAGTATCATATCTCCCATTTCATCTTCATCTACATCCTCTTCCATTTCCATGATGTTATCCTCAAGTACATCACCCTTGTATAGATAGACTCTCTATATACTCCTTCCACCGATCTGCTTTCCCTTCTTGGCTTAGAACTGGATTTCCATCTGAGCTCTTGATATTCATGCAAGTGGTTCTTTTTTCTCCAAAGGTCTCTCTTTTTTTCTATTTTCCTGTAGGCAGTATCTATCTTACCCTTAGTGAGATATATGTGTGTATCCTTACATTTGTCCTCTAGCCATCCATGCTTAGCCATTTTGCACTACCTGTCACCTCTTCTTCTTCTTCTTCTTCTTCTTCTTCTTCTTCTTTTTTTTTACGATTGTATTCCTGTTTGCATGCTTCATTCACTGCATTTTTATATTTCCTCCTTTCATCAATTAAATTCAATATTTCTTCTGTTACCCTTGGATTTCTACTAGCCCTTGTCTTTTTATGTACTTGTTCTTCTGCTGCCTTCACTATTTCATCTCTCAAACCTACGCATTCTTTTTGTGCTATATCTCTTTTACTGGTTTTTGTCAGTCGTTCCCTAAAGCTCTCTCTGAAACTCTCTATAACCTCAAGTTCTTTCAGTTTATCCAGAACCCATTTTCTGAAATTCCTACCTTTTTGCAGTTTCCTTAGTTGTAATCTACAGTTCATACCCAATAAATCATGGTCAGAGTCCACATCTCCCACTGGAAATGTCTTGCAGTTTAAAATGTGGTCCCTAAATATCTGTCTTACCGTTACATCATCTATCTGAAACCTTCCAGTGTCTCCAGGTCTCTTTCACGTGTACAACCTTCTTTCATGATCCTTAAACCAAGTGTTAACTATGATTAAGGAATGCTCTGTACAAAATTGTAGCATGCGGCTTCCTCTTTCGTTTATTGCCCCCAGTCCATATTCACCTACTAGTCATCCTCTTCTTTTCCTTACAATCGAATTCCAGTCCCCCATGACTATTAAATTTTTGTCTCCCTTAACTATCTGAATAATTTCTTTTATCGCATCATACATTTCTTCAATCACATCAACATTTGCAGAGCTAGTTGGCATATAAACTTGTACTACTGTGGTAGGTGTGGGCTTCATATTTATCTTGCCTACAGTAATGCATTCACTATGTTGTTTGTAGTAGTTTACCTGCACTCCCGTTTCCATTCATTATTACACCTACTCCTGTATTACCCCTATTTGATTTTGTATTTGTAACCCTGTATTCACCTGACCACAGGTCTCGTTCCTCTTGCCACTGAACTTCGCTAATTCCCATTATATCTAACTTTAACCTATCCATTTCCTTTTTTAAATTTTCCAACCTACCTGCCCAATTAAGGGATCTGACATTCCACACTCCGATCTGTAGGATGCCAGTTTTGTTTCTGCTGACATCCTTCTAAGTAGTCCCCACCTGGAGATCCGAACGTAGGACTATTTTATCTCTGGAATGTTTTACCCAAGAGGGCGCTATCATCATTGAACCTTATGGTAAAGCTGCATATCCTTAGGAGAAAGAACGGCTGTAGTTTCCCCTTGCTTTCAGCCGTTCACAGTACCAGCACAGCAGAGCTATTTTTGTTGATGTTTTGAGGCCAGATCAGTCAGTCATCCAGACTGTTGCCCCTGTAACTATTGAAAAGGCTGCTGCCCCCCTCTTCAGGAACCACACATTTGTCTGGCCTCTCAACAGATACCCCCCCCCCCCCTCCCCCCGAATTGTGGTTGCACCTATGGTACAGCTGTCACTGAGGCACGCAAGCGTCCACACCAATGGCAAGGTCCATGGTCCATGGTGGGGAGAGGATAGAGTACTCTCTGTAAAACCAAATCAGGATTCTATCTGGACCTAGCGACTTGTTTGTTTTCAACTCTTTCAGTTTATTTTTGAACTTAGAGTGCAATTGCCGTTGGGAATATTTGCAAAAGATGTTATTTTGAGATGTCATGCAATGTCTCAAAATAAATCTTTTGCAAATATGCCCAACAGCAACTGCACATGAGATCGTATGTTTTTCTTGTATTACTCATTTGTATGAGCTTTCTTAAGCTTATTTTATCTGATGATGATTACTCAAAATTTGTCAAAATAAAGTTTTTAGCGATCAAGATGTTTCCATGGAATTAGTTCCATGGAATTAGCTCGTGGCAGACGTCATCAGTTGGGTGGAAGTAAATGATGTCCATTGATAGTTTTAAGTATGATGCTAACAACTACTTACCTGCTCTTTCTATCATAAATACTCTCCTAGCTTTCTCAGTGGATTTATTAACTTCACCAAAACTCAGACCCATGTATTCCATCTCATGAATAAATAAGTAGCTGAAACCCTTCAAATCATCTGGGAGGAATTTCTTTTGTACGTGGTCTGACTCCAAAATATTTGCCAGTGACTCTGGACAGTATGCTTACTTATAAGAACACTGTTTATTAAACATGAAACAAAAAGTGTCCGTCAGGAATAACGTAGTGCACAAACTGACAGGTACCGCATGGGAGAGCTCACCCAAGCATCATGAAAACTAACAACCTAGCGCTGTGTTACTCATATATAAACCCCCGTGGCATAACCCTTCCTGAAATTAGGTGTGAGGCAGCTGCTAAAGAGATTCTTGTGAACTGCTAGAGCTCTTACAGGAAAATCACAGCAAGCAAGGGCCTCGAAAGTGGTGAGGAAATGTCAACATTTGGAGAACTGGATGGTTTCAAAGAAAGAGCTTCCTCCTGGTCATTCAGAGAAGTGGACAAGATGGAAAGCACTCAACAGACTATGTTCCAGTACCTAAAGATACAAGAGCAACATATAAAAGTAGGGCCTTTCTGTGGACTCAGTTTTTTGTAGTTGTGGTGCTATGCAGTCTCTCAACCTTCTGCTGCAATGTTAATCTTCATCCACATGCACAATGAGAGATCTGATGAGGGTGACACCAAATGCACACAATATGGCCAATTTCTATTTGACCATTGTTTAAACTGATGTCAGTGATCGATTTTCTTTAGTTGATTATGTACTTTGGACTTCTTACATTATAATAAATAAAATCATGATCATTAATATATGTCGCTGTATGACACCATCAGTAAGGTCAGGCCTGTTTGTAACTACAAATGTGAAATACTTCCATTCTGTGTGGGAATTTTTTGAGCAATTATTGTGAATCGAACCTGTTACCTCCCCATCAACTGTCAATAAATCTATCTACCAGACCAGGGAGACGGTGCATATCGTCCTTAAATATATGATGGAAAAAGTCAGGTATCTTAATATTGGATTTCCAAATTTTTGCTTAGCAGCTTGTCTCGAGAAGGACCTTCCCTTTCTTCTCTTTATTCCCAGTGATTTCCAAGTAGCTCTATCACTGTCCTCAACTGACTTAAAAGTTGGTTATGACACTAGGAAATCATCTCTGAATTTCTGCAGTATCTTCCTACACACTACTCCTGATAGTAATTCCCCAAAACTCTCCAATAAAATATTTCATTCAGTCAACTCGCTCCTTCCAGATGTTTGGTAAATTATCTTGATACATGTGAGAATCTATGTGTGTACATGTGTGCAAATACATTTAAGTGCAAGACATATTTCAATATTTATTAGTGTGGCCAATGGATTTGTAGAGATGGCTTGCTTTTGTATTATATTTGAAGAGCTCTCTATATCTCTCTCTCTCTCTCTCTCTCTCTCTCTCTCTCTCTCTCTCTCTCTCTCTCTCTCTCTCACACACACACACACACACACACACACACACACACTTACTCTCTTTCTTTCACTTTAAATTAATTGGGATAATCACTGGAGAACTAAGCTACACTGGAGTTGCTAGTTGCCTGAGACAAGTCTTAAGAAGGTATCTGAGTGTGTACCTTTCAGTATCTTACATAATTTCATTTTGTTAATGAATTTGAATGAAAGTTTAATGTCACTGTTTACTATCACCAAACCCATACCTTTATTTTTATTTTTTTATAACCTTTCATCGGAAGCTGCTGGTAGCGGTTAGCACCACTCCATGACCAGTAATAATTGAATTACTTCCCTAAAGTCTGACCACGTAGGTTAATTATTATTTGACCTCTCTGTAGCTAATAGTACCACTGATGTGATAATTGGTAGGTTCAGGCCACGTTAGCTCATAGCCTGACCTAGCTATTTAAGCATGTAAGACAGAAGTGCTGAACAGTTGCTCTGTTGACTAGCAGTAGTTGGGTGTGTGTGGCTTCTAAATCTTCTAAATGATTTGTCACATCAGGATACCTGTGCAGTTAAGTATTATGTATAAAATTAAAGTTCCTTTGACATCTTCATAGTGCAATTTTTATAGCCTGGCTTTATTGAAATTTAATGTTTGTGAATAAATTTTGTTGTTTTGACATTTATGAAGTAAATATGTATATATTTAGGTTCCACATTTTCATTTTTCTTTTGTAGACCTCTATGTATGGAGGACTGAAATGCCTTAAAAATAATCAATTAAACACCATGCCATTCAAGAACCATTCTCTTGTCAGGAAATGTAATAATGAAAATTCAGATTGTACATAATAAACAGAAATGAGGAAAGGCAACTATTCACAAGTAACTAATTGATGCATGGTGCATAAAGGTCCCAATATTTTTTTCTTATTTTACATGTCTCTTAATAAAAAGATGCAAATATATTTTTAAAAATATGCACCAAGAGGCATTGTGAGTAAAATGGAAAAAAAAAATCTGTTATACTTGGGGGAATTCTGTTGCATTTTGGTGCGTGTGTTTTGAGGAAGTCAGACACACATAAAAAAAGAGTGAAAATATATGTAAGATATACCATCTGTGTGTATGTTTCAACTCTACGTGTAACTTTAAATTTCAGAAGTTTGTAAAATTTATTAATGAAAATTGAAATGTAGAAAATTTGTGTTCATAAAAGGGTTTCTTCTGTCATAATTTGTGAATGTATACACTTTTTCATTAACAGAATAAGAGACATTTTGCTTTGATGAAGTTTGTATGCAAATGAGTCTTTGTTATTGATCTTTTAATGATTTCAACAAGAAATACACATGGTCCATGTTCATGATAATTATGGTCTTTGCAAATGTTTGACAAGAACAGAATCTTATAAGTATTTGATGCTGATGTGGAGTCCTGGTTTACTGAATTGAACAATGATAAGTTTGCAAGCCACATTGAACAAAAAAATATATTGTCACAGTTTTGTTACGTTGTCATTAGCTGAGATAAAAGTCGCCAAGAATGAGTTTTGGTCATTTGAAGTCTAAAAATACAAGTGCTCAAAGATATGACCAGTAAAACTCCTTAGAACGACAGCTACAGAGAACAAACAATACAATAAGTAGCACTCAGTATTAGCCAACATGGCACAAAATCACATTTGTAGCACATAAACGAGTGCAGTCTGTTGCCGGTGGCATGACTCCTTTAGTCTTTGCTGAAGCCATATGACTCATTTCTGGCAGGCTGGTCATGTCATCACAGTCGTGGTAGTGGTCTGTGAAGTTCAAGTGCACCTGGGATCTCATATGGTTTGTTTAAATCTTCCTCAGAGTGAGACCAGAATTTAATATGCAGTAACTGTAATTTCAGATAAAGTAACTGGCACTTGCTTCAAGAAATTATCTGCATATCACAAGATCTGAAGGGAAACTATAGAACTCTGTTAAAGCATTGTACCTGCTTAACAGAACAGTTAACATAGGCATTGAAAAAGGACAAGAAAAAAATTTGTGATAAGAAATGTAAGTAACAGTAGGGTTTGTTTGTCAAGAGTTGAAATCTCTTTCCCATTTCACATGATGGTGTTACTCTACTTACTTCAATTGCAGTTGTAGTATCCTTGCCTCATTTGGGCAGTCTCCTCTCTCTCTCTCTCTCTCTCTCTCTCTCTCTCTCTCTCTCTCTCTCTCTCTCTCTCTAAATAGATCAAGTTTTTAGCTTTCGGATCATTAGTATTTTACATATATAGACCAAAGGTAAACATGTAAAAAATTCATAAAGGGATTGTTGAAGGAAAAGTCCATTTGTGCTGTGAATCAGGAAGAGGTATATATATGCTACAGATAATGATCAAAAAGCAATGATGAGCTATAATCCATTGTTTGTGAAGAAGATTTCAACAATTACTGTGAAAGGATTAGGAAGTTAGGAAGGTTTTTACTTAAGATTTAGAAGATATGTGTAATAAGCACAGAAATTCATTTTTGAAACCTATTGCCTTTTGTTCTGTTACTGATATATATTCATGAGCAGTGATGATAATGACAGCCAGATAAAATTTTCTTGACAGGACAATGACAAGGGAAGATGTAGCAATCATTCAAGAAAGAAGAATGTCAACGCAACAGCCACAACAAGAACAGCAACAACAACGACAACAGCGTAAGTGTTACTAATTCTTTATTTTTGTTTGGAATGGCATTGCAGATGATTATTTTGAGTACCTCAGAGCATGACACCACTGGCTGTTCAGATTGCATCTGTCACAATCAGTTTCACAGTCAGTGTAATAATAGAAGACCTTAAATCACATGTCTTGCTCTGCCATTTTAAAATAGCCATTGTGACTTCTTCATTTGTATGTTTCATCCTTCTTTATGGAATTGAAAATATATAGCCTGTTTACTTGTACAAATGTTGCCTCTGGTGTGCCACTCAGAACTATTATTGCATTATTTTTCTATTTTTTTGTGTACATACATGATGCGCACAGAATAGCACATCTGGGCCATATATGGAGCTGGAGTGTTGATAGTGCTTCTTCATGAGAGAGAGAAAGAGAGAGAGAGAGAGAGAGAGAGAGAGTGGTGGTACATTGGTAAGACACTGGACTTGCATTTGGGAGGACAGTGGCTCAAATACTGATCTAGCCATCCAGGATGATTTTTGTGAAATAAACACGGCCAAATTCTTTACCCGGCCTTAGTATTTATTCCTTTTCCAGTGATCTTGTGTGTTAAACGCTAATCATTCTTCCATTCTGCACAAGAGAAGTGAACAAAGTTACACATATGCAGACAAAACTACATTTTATTGAATGGGCATGAAAGGTCATTAGCAAAATTGTTCATTTTATGAGGGTAAGGTAGTTGATCTGGTAATGATAAACTGTTTAGTGTAGGTCGAAATGGTCCATGTTTTTTAACAGTCCCCTTTTTGGTCAGAGTACTTTGTCCAACCTTTTCCTGTGAGCAGTTTCCATGGCTGAAACTGAGTTGTTTGATGTTTGGGAAATAACCACCCTTGGATTTCATAAGCTTGTCATCAGACTCAGATCTTGTTTTGGCCACAAAATTCTTTAGTTTGGGTAGGTAGACATCAGAAAATGCCAAATCTGTTGAATAGGGTGGGTTTAGATGAAACTGTACTCTGCAGTGAGACATTTTTAAAACTTCTTGACAGAATAAATTTGTTTACTGAACTGGGACTTGGATCTTTATCCTTGCCTTTGCGGGTTTTGCTTTTTCCAGCTGAGCCATCTAGGGACGACTCACAACCCACATTCACGGAGTTAGTTCTGCCAGTACCCCTCAGTTTTCTTTTTGCCCATGTACTATTTGGCGGTGGGCTATATGTTACTTTAGATACACTTTACTTGTGAAGGATTTGCATAAATGTTTTATTTTAGAAAACAGTTTATAAACTGTTGTGTTTTGACCTTCTGGAGATTTGGATGTAGTGCAATGGAACAATTGTCTTGTGCATAACATATGTTGAGAGATATTCCCGAATTCATTTACAGTATGTCAGTCATAAAAATATTTATATTGGATTAATATTTTGACCTGTTGATGATAATGTTGTACACAAGCTCAAGATTGGAGAAGAAAATTGGCCACCTACTTTCAAAGGAATAATCATGATATTTGCTTTAAGTGAAACAGGGAAATCACAGAAAACATAAAGCTAAATGAAAAACTGGGCATTTGAACCAACTATCTCCTGAACATGAGCCCAGTGTCTTAAGACTGCACAAGTTCGCTAATTTGAAAGTACAGCATCTACTCAGAAACAACAACATTGTTTTACGAAGGCCTTATTGTAGATAAAATTCAATGTATCTTTCCGTACTGCTACATTAATGCAACTGAATTTCATGTAAATTGTCTGAGGTGCTTTACACAACTCACATGAAATTCACATTTAAAGAGGACCACCTGCTAGTTTTGCTTATACGTTTTCCCAACAAAGTTGAACACGTGTAAGACAACAGACACATGAATCACTTAAGTGCATATCTGCAGAAACCATTTAAATAAAAATTTCATATTATTTTGTTTTGATAACTTTCTTGATAGTTTCTGATGTTGTGCATTCTTTTTATGATATCTGCAGCACAGTGCAAAATGTGCAGTATTTGAAGTTTTACTTTAATGAGTTTTTTTCTGCAGAAACTGCAAATATTAAGCACCAGTGAGTAATTAAGCCATAGGCCTCTTCCAGCTGGTTGACTGCTGTCTGTAAGGCGATATAAGGAGTGATCTATGATCGTGGGACATGTGGTGAGCATGTCACCAATCCCTCCAATCATTATTGCCAGTAGATGAACCCTGAGGATGCTGCTGCTTCTTTATTTGGCCTCATGAGGCCTAATGGACATTTTTCCAGATCTCTCTACTTCAGGAGAAATCTGAGGATGTACCGAGAATCAGACGTGGGTTCTTCTGCACCGAAGCCAGCGACACTAACCATTTGGCTATGCAGGAGTTAAAGTAGTAAGATCCGAACAAAAAGATGAAAACAACTGCAGTTTAATTTTGTGGAGCACTGTAGTGTGTTACCAGTCCCTGATGATTTTACCCATTATTTATGAATATCTTTAAAAATGACATTATGTAATACTGTAAGCTGCAAGTAAAGATATTCTTTAATATTTTAATGCTTTTGGAAGAAGCTTGTGGTGTTGCATGATGATATTTCTGAAGCTCATCAAAGCTGTTGAACACAACAGACATTAAATACACTCCTGGAAATGGAAAAAAGAACACATTGACACCGGTGTGTCAGACCCACCATACTTGCTCCGGGCACTGCGAGAGGGCTGTACAAGCAATGATCACACGCACGGCACAGCGGACACACCAGGAACCGCGGTGTTGGCCGTCGAATGGCGCTAGCTGCGCAGCATTTGTGCACCGCCGCCGTCAGTATCAGCCAGTTTGCCGTGGCATACGGAGCTCCATCGCAGTCTTTAACACTGGTAACATGCCGCGACAGCGTGGACGTGAACCGTATGTGCAGTTGACGGACTTTGAGCGAGGGCGTATAGTGGGCATGTGGGAGGCCGGGTGGACGTACCGCCGAATTGCTCAACACGTGGGGCGTGAGGTCTCCACAGTACATCGATGTTGTCGCCAGTGGTCGGTGGAAGGTGCACGTGCCCGTCGACCTGCGACCGGACAGCAGCGACACATGGATGCACGCCAAGACCATAGGATCCTACGCAGTGCCGTAGGGGACCGCACCGCCACTTCCCAGCAAATTAGGGACACTGTTGCTCCTGGGGTATTGGCGAGGACCATTCGCAACCGTCTCCATGAAGCTGGGCTATGGTCCCACACCGTTAGGCCGTCTTCCGCTCACGCCCCAACATCGTGCAGCCCGCCTCCAGTGGTGTCGCGACAGGCGTGAATGGAGGGACGAATGGAGACGTGTCGTCTACAGCGATGAGAGTCGCTTCTGCCTTGGTGCCAATGATGGTCGTATGCATGTTTGGCGCCGTGCAGGTGTGCGCCACAATCAGGACTGCATACGACCGAGGCACACATTGCCAACACCCGGCATCATGGTGTGGGGAGCGATCTCCTACACTGGCCGTACACCTCTGGTGATCGTCGAGGGGACACTGAATAGTGCACGGTACATCCAAACCGTCATTGAACCCATCGTTCTACCATTCCTAGACCGGCAAGGGAACTTGCCGTTCCAACAGGACAATGCACGTCCGCGTGTATCCTGTGCCACCCAACGTGCTCTAGAAGGTGTAAGTCAACTTCCCTGGCCAGCAAGACCTCCGGATCTGTCCCCCATTGAGCATGCTTGGGACTGGATGAAGCGTCGTCTCACGCGGTCTGCACGTTCAGCACGAACGCTGGTCCAACTGAGGTGCCAGGTGGAAATGGCATGGCAAGCCGTTCCACAGGACTACATCCAGCATCTCTATGATCGTCTCCATGGGAGAATAGCAGCCTGCATTGCTGCGAAAGGTGGATATACACTGTACTAGTGCCGACGTTGTGCATGCTCTGTTCCCTGTGTCTATGTGCCTGTGGTTCTGTCAGTGTGATCATGTGATGTATCTGACCCCAGGAATGTGTCAATAAAGTTTCCCCTTCCTGGGACAATGAATTCACGGTGTTCTTATTTCAATTTCCAGGAGTGTATTTTGGATATATGAATATGTTCATTATGGTTTTCACAAACTGTTTCATATATCAGTGTAACACACCTAAAATTAGAAAAAATACTTTCTTTATAATGGGTATGTAACACCAGATGCAGGCACGTTTTGTAGTCTCAGTGCAGCCTTTTGGGTTTCCATAATATAATTTATATAATGATATGATCTAATGTGGACATAAAATATTTAGAGGAAGTTTACTTATTCCATTAGAAATATTTATTGTAAATTAATTATGTTGTCTTTAATATTGTACTATTCACACGTTTTCAACCTCAACAGTTGTCGGTGGCGGTTCTTCACCGGGAAGCTCTTCACCCAGTAGCACTGGTGGGCCGCCTCCTTGTCAACCACCACAGCCCCCACATCCTCCTGGGTCTGGTCTTCCTCCGGGTCACCATAGGGCATCATCTGCGCCGCCAGCTCCTCAGCCCCAACCACCTCAGGTGGCTCTCCAACAGCAGACGCCTCCCGGTGGTGCTCCACCAATTACGACTGTTGGTGGCCCACCTGCACCTCCCCCGGCACCACCTGCTCCCCCCGCACCACCGTGTCCTCCATGGCTGGGTGGTGGTTTACCTTCCTCAAATGTGCCGCCAGCTCCTCCTGCACCTAGTGCGGCACCACCTCCACCACCACCACCTCCAGCTCCGAATGTCACACGATCTTCTAGCAATGATGGGCAAGAACAGGGATCATCTCTTGCTGCCCAGCTTCAAAGTGCTAAGCTACGCCGTTCGAGCAAGGTAATTTATCATCTTGAAAGATTAGCTGAAGCTTATTGTTCATTTTAAGTCTGTTTTTCATTTATGTGATGCTCTGTAGGGAAGGAAAAACTGCTGCATTTCATTAAGTTGCCCAACTTTCATTTTTATATCTCGAGTGCTGAAATCTGTATTTTTCTCATAGGAACAACTTCATAGTTAGTGCTCCTACCAGAGGTATTAATATTTAAAATAAGATTTACAGTATCAAATGACTTAATTTGTAATGTGTTTCTGCTTGGTGCTTTCTTCAGACTATGTACCCAAAGACAGACAGCACCTATTTTCACCTTCTCCCTTTGCCAATAGTGACAGAACAGTAACCTACATACAGTCCTCTCAGTTATGTACCCTATTCAGGCACATTTAGGAATCTATCTTCCTACTCTACAAAAGAAAGGTTTTTTTGTCGACAAAGGAATGACCTTATCTATTTAGACAGCTGAACAACCCCTTAATCTCTGTCACATCACACACACACACACACACACACACACACATCTCCCTCCCCCCCCCCCCCGCCCCCCCCCCCTCCCCCTGTGCTGTCACCTCTGAGCCCTTGATCAGTGTCTGGATATGATTGATAACTTTTGAACAGAAAAAAGTTTAATTTCTGTTCATCTACATCAGTTCTGAAGTGCTTCATTAATAACTTTCGGATTGTCGGTTGCATTTAGAGATGAGTACAGGCACTGTCACAAAATGTGTTAAGGACATTAAGTTGATGCACACCTTAACAGAGACACACACTACGATAGCATTCTAATTGAATGAATGTTTTCAGTTTTTGTCAAAGCTGAGAAATACTTTGCAACATTTCTGAATCTGTGGTGGACCCAAGGGTTGGCAATAACATACTAAAACCTTTAGATTTTTGTGGGTATTACTCAATTTGCTCCTGTTTTGTAGCATATTTCATTAATAAGTATAAACTGCTAAAATAAAGTCATTGTGTTTGGAACAGACTATATGTTCATGGAGTAACACAATCTTTATTTGGGGTGGTGCCTACAAACTCATACGACTTGGACTTGATTCACTTTTCAATTTCTAGTTGTTTTGTTCTCCTTTGATGGAACTCTCAAAGAGGAGTTCTCTTATATCTTAACACAAAAACCCCAAACAAAAACAGTATACACACATATTTCTTGAAGTTTCTCTGGCAAATCGAATATTCCTTCATATTTTAGCCATACATCTGGGATATTACTTATTCTTGTTCAAATATTTCAGCTGACAACCTTACAGCCATTCCCAAGCTGAATCGCAAGATTTTTAAATAACTTAACACAATACTGTGAATAAAAGCTGTGAGTATCAGAGAGAATACTGTTGATATTAAGTATGTCAGGTGTAAGTCAAATTTTATATGTCGAAGAGAAAAACAAAGTACCAGTATGAAATGAGCCTTGAGATACAAATGTCTATAGGGAACATTTGTTGTGAAGGAGCCTTAATTTTTTTTTTTTTTTTTTTAGGTTGGTATGACATCTGTCAAAGATACTTAGTATACATCAAGTCATGGAACAAACATTATCATATGTTTTCATCGTGTTATCAATGTCGAATTTTGTACCAGAAAGTGATGATTTGCGGATAGCATTAATTTCTTGTTTTCATTTGAAAAAAAAGTGCTGCAGAGTCGCACGGAATGCTTGTCGAGGCATATGGTGGTCGTGCTCTGTCAGAAGCAACATGCAAAAGATGGTTTCAACAGTTAAGAAATAATGATTTTGATGTAAGAAATGAAGAATGTGGAGGACCACCAAAAAGTTCGAAGAAGCCGAATTGCAAGCATTATTGGATGAAGACGATACTTTGCATCAGAAGAAAATGGCAGCAATGGTAAATGTTGCTCAACAAACAATTTCTGACCGTTTGAAAGCTATGGGAAATATCCAAAAGTGTGGAAAATGGGTGGCACATGAATTGAAAGAAAGACAGTTGGATAACTGAAAAACCATTTGTCAAATTTTGCTTCAAAGACATAAAAGAAAATCAATTTTGCATCGAATTGTTACTGGCAATGAAAAATGGATATATTTTAAGAATCCTAAATGGAAAAAATCATGGGTTAATCCGGGACAACCATCAACATCAACTGCAAAACCAGATCGATTCGGCAAGAAGACAATGCTCTGTGTTTGGTGGGATCAGAAAGGTGTGGTGTATCATGTGCTTCTAAAACCCAGTGAAACTGTGAATACTAATCGCTACAGACAACAAATGATCAATTTGAACTATGCATTTATCGAAAAAAGACCAGAATAGGTCAGAAGACATGGCAAAGTGATTTTTTTACATGACAATGCACCTGCACACAAAGCAAAACTGGTTCAGGATACAATCAAAACACTTGGCTGGGAGCTGCTACCCCACCCACCGTATTCACCCGACTTGGGCCCTTCCGACTACCATTTGTTTTCATCAATGGGACACGCATTGGCTGAGGAACACTTTGATTCCTACGAAGAAGTCGAAAATTGGGTGTGTGATTGGTTTGCTTCAAAAGACAAACATTTCTATTCCCGTGGTGTCCACAAATTGCCAGAAAGGTGGTCAACATGTATAGAAAGCAATGGTCAGTACTTTCAATAAAATGTTTTTACTTTTCAATTCAAAATTAGTGTTTCATTCTCTCAACAAAAAAAAAAAAATTCGTTTCATACCGGTACACCTGGTATACATTCCAAATTACAAAACGTAGCAGAGTCATGAAACCTGCAGTGCTTATGAAGTATGTGGTTGATTATTATGCAAGGCATATGTTGGAATGCCAGGCAGTGAGGACTTGGAATAATATTTCCACTGAGAGCGCAAACATGAAATGAGGGGTTTCCATAGTTTTTCGAGCTGGGCACCTCATCTCTTTGGATCAAGTTGTTTGCCAATTGTATATCCACAGCTTCCTTGACCAGTGAATCCAAATAGGATTAGGCTCTGTCCAGTATCTTACTTGCTTATGATCCGTGGAATGGATGCAGATTTATTGGGCTCTAAGAGATGGGTGTATTGCTGGTGTTCAAAGCAACATTCTTTTGCAGTGTGTATTGTTTGACAGATGTAAATTTTACTACACTCTCAACGAATTACATCTGTACCCAGCCTTCCTAAAAGCAGCTCATCTTTCACAGATCCCAGAAAACCTGCCATCTTGGCCAGGGGATGGAAGATAACATCCACTTTACGCTTCTTTATTATTCACGCACTTTACAAGAACATTTCCCACATATGATAGAAAGGCCATACACTTCTCTCTTCTTAATTAAACAGCCAACAGGTTGTACAAAAATATTAGGTACATTGACCTAGGTTTCAATACCTACTGGAGGTGTCTTCCTCAGAATGAACACTAAATAATAATACAAAGAAAATCAGGTACAATAAAAACACATTAAACAAGATGACAATTTCCATGATGCACAGTGTTTACTTACATGCAATTACATTGCTAAAAAGCAATAGTCAGAATTTTCAGCAGCTATGCTGAATTCAAAGGTAAAACAAAATGTTGCTCAAAACTCTGACTATTGCTTTTTAGCAATGTAATTTTACGAAAGTAACATTTGTGTGCCATGAAAATTATGCTCTTGGTTAATGTGTCTTTTGTCATACCTAATTTTCTATGTATTATTTTATAGTATTTAGCAGCTGTTCATTATGAGGAAGACACCCCTAATAGGTGTTGAAACCTAGATCAATGTACCTAACATTTTTGGGCAACAGGTTGGCTGTTCAATCAAGAAGAGAGAAGTGTATAGCCTTTCTATCATATGTGGGAAATGTTTTTGTAAAGTGTGTGAATAATAAAGAAGCATAAAGTGGATGTGATCTTCCTTCCACTGGCCAAGATAGCAACTTTTCTGGGACCTGTGAAAGATGAGCTGCTTTTACAGAAGGCTGATATATATGAAATTCCTTGAGTGTGTGGTAAAAGGTACATAAGACAAACAATACACACTGTACAAGATCAATGCACTGAACACCAGCCATACACCCACTTTCTACAGCCCAGTAAGTCTGCAGTGGCTGAAAGTCTTACTTCCACTCATCCTATTGGGATACAATGGTCAAGGAAGCTGTGGAAACACAATTTGCAGACAAACTTCTCAACTGACATGAGCTTTTTCAGCCCAACAAATCATGGAAATTCCTCAGTTCATGTCTGAGCTCTCAAAGGAAATGTTCTAAGTCTTTGCTGCCTGGCATTCCAACATATGCTATCCATAATAATCAGTAACATACTTCATGAGCACTATATTTTTGCTAGCTCTGTGCTCATTTTGTTTTACTCTTAGACATGTAAAGTTTTTTCTACAGTTGATGCTCACTACCTACAGTCTTTATCTCCAATGCTTGCACATTTACTCTGCAGTATTGTGTGAAGTGATTTACAAATTGTGCAACTCAGCTTGAGAATGGCTATAAGGTTGTTAGGCAAAACATTGAACCATAATTAATAATATCCCAAATACATTCCTGGAAGATGATAGAATCATATACACACAGTCCACGCCAAGTAACAAGTCCAAGCTGTCAAATTCATAGGCACTTATGTTGACTGTTCCAATACTGGCTGGTTAAAGGCAGTATAACTTCCTAAGTATATATGTGTCGGCAAACAGATATTGCAAATTTTTGGTACCTATTAAATTTTGAGCATAATGTGTACAAATAAAGTTTGTTGATTCATGAATGTTAACATCAATTCAACATTATCCGTAACAGATCCCTTGTCATAACCTATGCGTATATAGTGAAAAAAACTGTGACAGAGACCTGTCCCATTTACAAGAGGTACTCGAATTCCTCACTCCCCACATCCTTTGAAACTCATTGAAATCAGAGGGATATATATTGCCATTCCAGTCTTGAGATGTCTAGTTAGCAAGAAACATTAATTTATTGCCTGACACAGATTTGTTATAGGTAGAGGCACTAACGTCCTCCTTAAGTTGCTTAAAAGAGGGCAGCCCTGGCATGGTTTGTCAGCAGTGATCAAACTTTGTTTTTACAGAATAGTTTTTCTTGGCAGAGTAAAAGATCAGAGTCGTTTACTTCTTTTAACAGCAATCAGCTGAAAACAGTGGATCAAGTACAAGTAGCAGTGGTAGCAGTAACTATGGAACTATTGGGCGCAGTGGCATGGCCAGCATGACTAGTATGATGGATGAGATGGCAAAGACACTGGCTCGCCGCAGGAAAGCTGTTGAGAAGAAAGAGCCTGCAGAAGCACAGGTACATTGAGATACATAATGTAAACGAGATCTCTCTCGTAATAAAGTGTGGAATATCGTAGCAGAAATAATAATAATAATAATAATAATAATAATAATAATAATCATTGGGGACATGTGTTAATAGTGCAACTTCTTTTATATTTGTATGTTATATTGTTTCTAGTGACAATAAGAGGTAATGGGAATGATTTTTATTTCACCTACCTCATTTAATTATTGTGTGTAAGTTGAATAGCAATTTTCCACAGGATTGAAGTGATAGCACAACTAGCATCCAACATTTCTTGTGTGCATACTGCCATGCTATTGGTGTAATAGAGTAAAAACAATAATAATAAAAAACTTTTCTTGCCAGTTTGGTGGATACTGTGACATAGAAACTAGTTCTGACTGTGTTATGGGAATAACTGATAGAATTTTCAGTTGAGTAGGTACGGTTTGAACTTCAGATAGGAAGCAGGGGCTTGTGGAGAGAAAGGAAATAAATAGCAGGCATAAAATTCACCTAATGAGTAGAGAATTGTTGATTGAACTTTTTATCCTCATGCTGTGCAAGGCACATGCTTATTTTCTTACAATATCACTAGTTGTCTTTGAAAAGGTGTGTGTGTGTGTGTGTGTGTGTGTGTGTGTGTGTGTGTGTGTGTGTGTGTGTGTGTCTTTGTAGTATAGATCCTGGCTATATACATACAAAAATATTTTCAGGATAGTGATGCTAGTCAGGACAAAAAGTCATGGGACAAAAGTGGTGGCAATGGAAAGTTTGCCAATGGTTCTGGGTCAGAATCACCAAAGCCTTCTAGAAAACGTTTTGGATCCTCTTCAGAAGAACAAGGAATGAAAGTTAATGGTGTACAAGAAGGCACAGGCACTGGCTGTACTGACCTAGAGAGCTTGAAACAAGAAATACTCAGAGAAATGAAAAAGGAAATGAACAAAATGAAGCAAGATATAATAGATGGTAAGACCAGCATTCCACATATATGGAGATTAGCTCTCTCTCTCTCTCTCTCTCTCTCTCTCTCTCTCTCTCTCTCTCTCTCCCCCCCCCCCCTCTTCTCTTCTCTTTTCTCCCCCCCCCTCCACCCCAAATGCAAATGGTTAACACATGTTGATGTAATTGATTTTAATTGCTAAAGTTAACAGTATGTATAAAAACATAAAGCTGTTACTTTTTTAATGTTTCAGCTTTGAGACAGGAGCTTAACAGAAGATAATGGCCGCCACTTAAAAAGTCTCCAAGTTCCTAAGCCAGGTCGTTTGGTGCTCCCTTCTCTTCCACACCCTTTGTCGATTTGGCTTTTTGCGGCCTATGTCGCAGAGTTAATCACTGCTTTTTGGTATGTGGCCAACATATGTTGGAGGAAGAGGCAGTTGTATCATTTCTCTACAGGCTCAGTGCTGTTCCCCCATACTCCAGCCATATAAATTCCAAGTGATTAGTAGTATATGTGAAAGTGGAAAATATTTAATGGTGATAATATTCAGCCTGCTGCAGTATGAGAAACAATTTCAGTCAAACTTGCGTACTATTTACTTTCCATATTTTTTACATAAAGTATTTGTTTACATTTCAGTACTGATATTTATTTTTAATGTGAATAAATGTATTGTAACATTCACTGTGTGTTTTTGTTGTATCGTGGATTTTCTGCTTCAATGGGAACATGTGTCTGATATTTACTCTTTTTTGTAGACTGTTGAAATCTCATTGCAAATAAATGTTGTGGGATGTGGCACGTATGTTCATACTTCAAAAAAGAAAAAAATAGAATTGTTTCTTAAAAAAACAAAAAAAGAGCAACTGACATAATTAAATGCTTGCAGGACCTTGCAGGGTTATATCAGGTTTGTCCATTGCCACTCAACCTAGATTAAGGCAGTGGTCAGCATTGCACAGATTGGTTTCATTGTAGCAAATATTATATATTAATGTTGCCATGCTCCTCTCTCTGTCTGTAACTGTGTGTGTGTGTGTGTGTGTGTGTGTGTGTGTGTGTGTGTGTGAGCACTGTTGATGAAAGCAGAGGGGAGGATTGGTGTATTTCATCCAGTATTCATTATTTTTTATGTAACTGCCCCAAAAGACTTGTGAAGATGCGTATCTTTCACACCTACAAAACAGCACAAGCTTGTTTTCTGAAATTTGTACAGTAGTATTACAGAATATTCAATGATCTCACTATGTTTTATGTGAGTTGACTGTTGGCTGAGTACATATAGCCTTGATTGTGAAATAAGTATCACCAAAAAAATTTTGCGCATACTCAACAGTAGCTTCCTCTTGATACTGTCTGTTAAGACATATAAATAAATATATATATATATATATATATATATATGATCATCAGTGTTTATAAGTAAATATGTTTGCTGGATAAATGTGTAAAGGATAATTTACTGAAAAGATAATGTAAAATTTCGAATTTTACTGTGTGAGTGTGTAAAAGATATAATTATGGATTTACAGCCATTTTTACATTCACTATTAGGCAACCATACTGCAGCTGGATCATTTCTGTTGATAAATACCTCTGCATATTCATTATATCGTACAAACAAAAATCCTACATCTGGAGCAGTTTCAGGCCTTTAATTTATTCCTTGCAGGTTCCAAGGAACTACTCAGAAGATATGAGAGAAAATGGCTGTAGCTTTGTTTGTAATGTATAGGTGTGTGTAAATGTGCTGTATTAATTGTCCAAGATGACAAACGGGCTCTTGCAGTTTAAGTTGATGCGGTTTTTATTGCAATTTATTCATAGTGCAGTCAGTGTATATGTGTGAGTGTGTGTATATAATATAATATGGTTTTGACAGGCAGCAATCAGGCGCATGGATTTATTTGCATTTATTTAACAGTGTTTACATTTAGGTACATAAGTGTATTATATAAACAGCAGCATTATTTAAAACTAAAGGACATTCCGGAGAGAGCAGTCATTCCTTAGTGATGTCCAGAGTCATAGGAATTTGTATTGACATGGAACTGAAAACATTTGAAAATAAAGTTTTTGAAGTGATCAGTTATTACATTTAGACTAATCATGAAATTTATTTATTTTATATAGCATTGTAACTGATTATAATATGCTCAAGAATTTACTGTGGTACATGCCTTGTGAAATTATTACAAACCTATTTGATACCAATCCCGATTTTTCAGTTAAGGTCTGATTGTTTTACTTTTGTATAACAACATACTGTAGTTTGTAAACACGTGTAGCATATAATTTCTATGAATATTGTTTGAATTATAAAAACCCAAACTGTTTCGTTTCAGTATTATTAAAAATAAAAAACCACACAAGACAGACAAAATTAAGAAGTACCACTAGCTACAAAAAATTGCCACCGAATGACTGTGCTTCCAGCAGGTGTCTCCTGTGGTAAGTCTTGGTGGTTGTCAGCACACAAATTTTTGTATGATATATATTTTTTAATTTCTGTGAGTCAGTAACATTTCTCAGAGGATAAAGTGATTTGTGTTATGTCACCCTGTGATTTGAGAATGAATGTTTCTTTAAGCACAAAGGAAGTTGTAGAAAATCATTTTTGATATCTCTTCTATATTTGTAAAAAATAATGTTTTAATTGAAACATCTAAGACATTTAGAAATTGTTTTTAATATTATTTGTTAATATATTTATTTTACTTTTTTTGTTAATACCTGTAATTTATGCCAAATATATTTTGACTGTGTGAAATATTCTTGGACTGTATATTTGTAGCAGTGTTCTTTGTTTATATGCAAACTTTATTAAATAAAGTCAGATCAGTAGACAAATGTACAAGATTATTTCATCTACCCAGCAGACTTTTTCATGTGGGGCTGATGCAGTCTTAGATTGCTTACCCTCAGTTATTGTTCTTTAGCAAGATTGAAGGAATCGGTGTTGGCTTCTTCTTCTCCTCCTCCTCCTCCTCCTCCTCTTCTTCTTCTTCTTCTTCTTCTTCTTCTTCTTCTTCTCTCTCTCTCTCTCTCTCTCTCTCTCTCTCTCTCTCTCTCTCTCTCTCTTTTTCCAGCTCACTGCTATTTTTATTTCAGGAATAAAAATCAATGTTCATTGATCTGCCCTCTGCTTCCTCAGTATCTGGAAATATTATTAGATGCCTACAGAAATGTTGGAAGACTTTCCCAATTGTCAACAGAGGTTATACCACATTCTGTTTCTTTTTGTGCTAACAGACAATTTGAAGAATTTAGGAGAATTGTTGTAAACACTATTAACATATCCCACTGAAGAATCGAAATAAATCAAGTCTTTCTGGTTATTATCTGAATGCTCATTATGATCTGAGGTACAAGACCAGTGTTGTGGCACAGACTCAGTTTTCAGTGACTGAGAGTCTGTCAAAATAAGGGTGTTGTAGAGGCTAATGCAGGCTGATCCATCTCTGCCCCTTGGGGCATGGGTGCCTGCAAACATTTGCAGAGCAGTAACCAGGCAGACACAGATGGCAGGCTTTTCAGTGCAGTCAGACGCACACAGCCCCACTCACTGATGTCACAAAACACTTAAGTTACTTAATTATGACCCTTCAAGGGAAGGGTCTACTAATTACAGACTTGCAGGATGAAATTAATGCATTCATGGACAAGCTGATTCTGTTTGAAGGGCATTTTGGTGCAGGAAACATAACTCTTTTTTTTAAAAAAAAGTGCCTTTCAACTCCACAATCATCTCCAGGCACCTATTTCGTGGTTTATCAACAAAACACTGTGCAACTTCAACAGAGTTTTGAGACTAGTCAAAACTTGCGTAGCCTACACAGGATGGCAACTTGTCTGAAAACTTTGGAATTCACAAAGAAATTAAACTTGTTGGAAACATTTGGGTATTCTGAAATTCTGAGAGACCAGGGAGAACTGAAATGCTTGTTGACAGAAAGAATTGTGATAAATAACTTTTTTCACAAATCACTCTGTGACTCTGCTTTGAAAACAGTCAGTTATGGAGGCACTTAAGGAAAGGTGAAGTGAAGCGCATTGCATGTTGTCATGTCTTGTTTGTTGTCTGATTGTGGCTGCTTCTGGTGCACTTGCCGATCTGGGAAATTTTGTTATTGTCCACGAGTTCTTGGCCTCAAAGTCCATTTCCCAGGGCATGATTGTATGTTTGTGGTTGCAATTGAATGTGATGTATGACTGAAGATCGGAAAGTAAAGCGCAATAATTTTGTTACCAAAAAGTTTAATAGGTAACAAAACAAAAAAGTTACACATGAACTTAGATCTGTTACCTATTTTTCTACATAGTCACAAAATGAAAGTCCTAAGGTACAAGGTCCAGACTGTGTGGTGGATGACAGAGCATCTCCCACTCAAATTTTGCAATTTTCCCATGAACAGGAGCAGCAACATGAGGGCAAACATTGTCGTGAAGAAGTTTGGCACTTTCAGTGTTAATGCTGAGACATTTGTCACAAAGGGCACAACGCAACGTAACACCAAAGTTTTAATGTAGGCTGCAGCATTCACAGAGGTCCGGCATTCAGCATAGTTCCCCAAAACACCCCACGCATATCGCAGAGCACACTGTCACATGTGCTTTCCTAGCAGATTGAATCACATAGAATTTTTGTCTTTCTGGGGTATCAGCATATCTCCATTCCATAGAGGCCTGCTTGCTTTCAGGCAAATAGGTATACACCCATGACTCACCACCAGTGATGAGTCCTTTAAGAAAGTCATGCCCTTTAGTGGCATAAGACGTTAAGTGATCCAAGCTTGTCATTATTCGACTGCCCTTGTGGTTGTCTTATTAGGTTCATAGACACCCAGCATGTCCTAGAGTCCTAACTTCACAAAATTTCACCACGTCATGAACATTATTGTACACTGCACCTTAGGAAATTTTAAATTACTGTGATGATTTTCACAGCTGGCCATTCAAATTTGCTGCCTCAATATATCCAACATTCTCCAGGGTTGCAGCTGTTACTGGTCGCCGGGTGTGTGGCGAATCGCTAAGGTTCACGTGGCCCTCTTAGACGAATGCACACCACTTGGTGACATTGTTTCAGTCCATAAAGTGATCCCCATACATGCCACATGTGTCCCTGTAAATTTCACTTGGTTTACGCCCTTTGGCCCACAAATATCGAATTACTCTTCACAAGTGTATGACAGTAATGTGAGCTTCATTTTTGTTTCATAGTTAAGGCTTCTCTTGCTAGAGCTACACGTGAAAACAAAATGCCTTCTGCAGCACTAACTTCAAACTATAGCATCACAAAATTTTGACATTTCACCTGCAATAACAGAGGAGACCCCCCACCCATGAACCTTAACATAGGTGCAACCACAATGACAGGGTATTTGTTGAGAGGCCAGACAAACATGTAGTTCCTGAAGAGGGGCAGCAGCCTTTTCAGTAGTTGCAGGGGCAACAGTCTGGATGATTGACTGATCTGGCCTTGTAACACTAAACAAAATGGCATTTCTGTGCTGGTAAATAGAAAATCAAATAGGGGTAATGCAGAAGTAGGCTCGATAATGAATAGGAAAATAGGATTGCGGGTAAGGAGCTTGTTGACTGGAATACTCTTTTTCAAATTCTGAAGATGGCAGGGGTAAAATACAGGGAGCGAAAGGCTATTTACAATTTGTACAAAAACCATATGGCAGTTATAAGAGTCAAGGAGCCTGAACGGGAAGCGGTGGTTGGGAAGGGAGTAAGACAGGGTTGTAGGCTGCCCCTGATGTTATTCAATCTGTATATTGAGCAAGCATTAAAGGAAACAAAAGAAAAATTTGGAGTAGGAATTAAGTTCCACGGAGAAGAAATGAAAACTTTGAGGTTCACCGATGACATTGTAATTCTGTCAGAGACAGCAAAGGACTTGGAAGAGCAGTTGAACGGAATGGACAGTGTCTTGAAAGGAGGATATAAAATGAACATCAACAAAAGCAAAACAAGGATAATGGAATGTAGTCAAGTTAACTCGAGTGATGCTGAGGGAATTAGATTGTGAAATAAGGCACTTAAAGTAGTAATTGAGTTTTGCTATTTGGGGAGCAAAACAACTAATGATGGTCGAAGTAGAGAGGATATAAAATGTATACTGGCAATGAGAAGGAAAGCATTCCTGAAGAAGAGAAATTTGTTAACATAGAGTACAGATTTACGTCAGGAAGTCATTTCTGAAAGTATTTGTATGGAGTGTAGCCATGTATGGAAGTGGAACATGGACGATAAATAGTTTAGACAAGAAGAGAATAGAAGCTTTTGAAATGTGGTGCTACAGAACAATGCTGAAGATTAGATGGGTAGATCACATAACTATTGACGAGGTATTGAACAGAATTAGGGGGAAGAGAAATTTGTGGCACAGCTTGATTAGAAGAAGGGATCGGTTGGTAGGACATGTTCTGAGGCATGAAGGGATCACCAATTTAATATCAGAGGACTATGTGGAGGGTAAAAATTGTAGATGGAGACCACGAGATGAATACACTAAACAGATTCAGAAGGATGTAGGTTGCAGTAGGTACTGGGAAATGAAGAAGCTTGCACAGGATAGAGTAGCATGCAGAGTTGCATCAAACCAGTCTCCGGACTGAAGACCAACAACAACAACAACCAGAGGAGGACAAAATTATTGTGCATTACTTTCTGAACCTGCCTCATATATATGATAATTTGTTGTGCAAATGTGAATTCATCTTTTGCTCAGATGTGAAAGTGGAGTTTTCAATTTTGTAACAAATATAAATGTTTGAGCACAAATTTTGTCTATCAGCAGTAAGATTCAGGCTTCATTTTGTTATTATCAGGCAATGACTATAATGTGAAGAGCACACAGTTCACAGTGTGGTGATTCGCTGTTATCCCACAATGAGCCAGGATGATAATGGGTGACAGCATAAAAACTAGTAAAGTAAAACCTACTCTCACATACAATGAAAGTTAGTTAATGGGAATTTGAAAATTGGGCCTGAAGAAATTTGGAATTCTCAGGGATATCTCTTGATGAAATAGTGTTTCCAACTTGCTAGAAAGTGAATTAAAACAATTTACCACTTTTTTTCAGTTGCACCAGCTGTTGTACCTTTGGGAATGCAGTTATAAGGAGCTGGTTAACATTATTGCACTTTGCTCAATGACAGATATATCAGCATAAATTTGTTATGATCAGCTGTTGTACCTTTGGGAATGCAGTTATAAGGAGCTGGTTTACAAAATTGCACTTTGCTCAATGACAGATATATCAGCATAAATTTGTTATGATAGTAACATGACATACAAATAGGAATCTTGCTCAACGTAGATAGAAATGTGGTTGACATAATGGCTGTATTTTTGTCAACACCTTGTTTCGACAACTTTTTTTTCCTTAAAAAGAGGTTCTGCCTTCATAATAAAACACTAAAGAGCATTCTGCATCTTGCAGCAATATTTTATTCTGAATAAACATAACCTGTTTCACAAACATAGTAAAATGTTAGTATTTTATACTTTGCTTGAATTTTTCTGTTGCATACCTCATGTTAATTTGCATTTGCTTAGTCAATGGTAACTCAACAGCTAGTATTGCTATGTGCAAAGTGTTAACTATCAATGCACAGTCCATTTGTTCACCCTTGCCCACAGGTGCCCAGCTGCCTTGTTGCTCATTAGCTGTTTGTCCAGGTTTACATTTAAAAAAAGAATCTAGTGCCCATATTCCTAAGATCTCACCAAGTGCCTTCTCAGTCAGCTTAGAGAATATACATTTCCTGAAACGATTGACACAGATGCCACAAAATAAATGCACTTCAAACGGCTGCAGCCAGTAGCAGGAGATTAAACTTTGGTATAGATAGCATTGTATCATCAAAATACCTCAGTTCAAGAAGTGACAAAGCAAGGTAGCACAGTGGTTAAGGCATTGTGATTAACATTCAAAAGTAGTGGTATTGAAATATCATTCTGGTCGTACAGATTTTGTTATGTGCTTTTTCCTAAATTGATTAAAGTTAATGTTGGAATGATTCCATTGAAAAAGACATTGTTTATAATCTTCCCCATTCCTCTCCAGTTGGAGCATGTGCTTTGTTCGTAATGAGCTTGTCAAGAGGATGTTAAACCCTTCCTTCTGTCCTTTCCCAGGCAGTGAGACCTTTTGCTCAAACTGTCTGATAGATATCCCTATCTCAGTCATCTAAATATCTTATAGAATAACGTAATCATCACCTCAGTTTAACACCCAGAAATATATTATCAATCACATTGAGGAAACTTTTAAGTTATCACAGTGCATTAACTTAGTGTGTGCTTACAATGTTGGACTAATGATGTTTTTAGCAAAAATACGTATTAACTGAATTTGTCATCTAATAGTTGAATTGAAGGAAGGTAGATAGGTCCTCAGTATCCTGGTACCCTGGTGGCAATTCACAGAACTTATTCAAGATATTTACCCTGCAGATGATTAATTTTATTATAATATTGGATTCCTTTACAAGCAGAAAATATTGACACTAGGTTGGCAGGCTTCTTATAAATAGGTATATACCGTGTGGACAACATGATAGCACCTCAGTACATTAGATCATCAGATGATGATGTCTCAGTTTGATGTCGAAATGTTGTACCACGTTGACTTGAACTTACAGTGTAATACCAAATAATTTTGCCTTTGAGATGTGTGCAAGGAAAGATCCCCATCTCACATGGTGCTTTATCAGAGTCAAAATGTACTGCTGGATCTCTAAAACAAATATCCTGTGCTGTAAGTGAGCTATGTGCAAGATGTGCCAGGTCATGGACTTCGTTGCAGAGATTGACTCCACCTCTACCTCATCACCTTTCGTCACGTGCAGTTTCTCTATTCTAGACAGTTTTAGAAGCACCTCTTCCCTCATATAGCTCTCTTAGCTGCATTACCATTTTTTTATTTGACACTGTGTTTCATAATGACTATTTTTTAGTAATACCTAAATGCTCTTATTGAACATAACTTACTAACACCTTGGATTTACTGGGACAACCACAATGGATTTTGCCTGTTATAGTGACTGAATTTCTAATGTGTCCAGTTATTTTATAATATAAGATATTATGAAGAAACTTTTAAAGATGTACTATACTTTTTTGGATGCCATTTTGGCACAAAAAACGAAAATTTGGTGTCAGTACTCGTCACATGTACCTTGTTTATGGTACACAAAACAGTTTTTACTTCACAGAAATATTCTTCATATTGTGTAACCATTACATAATAGAGTTGAAAGTGAATGAGAAGGCAAAGACAAATTTGTAATGCAAAAAAATGTTAAACATTGTCTACTAATTAGTGAGCATAAAAATACTTTTTTATATGGAAACAAAAACAGCTAAACCTGTATATGGGCTTTTACCAGTTCCAGCGAAATGATGTAAACTATGAGCAAGACACATCAGAAGAACAATCTAAAAGGGAAAAACTTCTACAAAATTTCAATAATAGAGGGAGTAGATCAGTGAGAAGTAACAATACAATATCTTAACATCTCTCACTTCGTCCCAAGAAAGCTAATAAATTATTGAAAAGATTTTGCTTAAGTAAAATGACCGAGCGAGGTGGCGCAGTAGCTAGCACACAGGACTCGCATTCGGTAGGACGACGACTCAATCACGCATCCGGCCACCCTGATTTAGGTTTTCCGTGATTTCCTAAATCGCTCAAGCAAATGCCGGGATGGTTCCTTTGACAGGACATGGCCGACTTCCTTCCCCGTCCTTGCCTAATCCGATGGGACCGATGACCTCGCTGTCTAGTCTTCCCCAAACAACCCAACCCCTTAAGTAAAATGATTTACTTAGTTAAGTATTTTTATATTAACTTGCAGTAGTGTGTAGGTGTGTGGTACACCCCTTATGACTAATTTCTATAATTAGTTACTAGATGACATGTTACACCGCTTTGTGGTTCTAGGCAGCTGCTACGAGATGTCTGTAGAGTGCTAAAATTGTGTTTTGGTAACATTAATTGAGAATAAGACTTTCTGAGATGCTACTGGAACAAGTTTGAGTATGCTAGTGCTTGTAAAAGCCCAACACACCACTATCATCCGATAAGAAGAAAAAGTTCAGGTAGCTACTTCATTTCATTTTTTTGCATATTTTGTGTGTGTGTGTGTGTGTGTGTGTGTGTGTGTGTGTGTGTGTTTTATGGGCCAGAAGGGGCAAAATGCAAGCATTGATTGATCAAGTACTTGATTAAGTGTCAACTGATTCCAATGATGGAGATGAAGAGGTGTTATTATTGTCAGTGATCACAACACATCATCAGACCAGGAAGGAGAAAAAAATGATACAAGATGAAGCCAGTGATAGTTTTTACATCGGAAAAGAAGGAATGACTAAATGGAGAAAAGAATTTTCACGGCTATTGTTAGAAAACAGTTGCATATTATTACCCATCTTCAAGGCGACATTAGTAATGCCAAACAAACTACACCATTAAAGTGTTGCGATGTTTTCATATTTTCTGATAATATTGAAGAAATTGTTATGTTTACAAATAAGCTCATCAGGAGTCGGAGAGAAAGATGTACTCACAAGAGAACACACAAGAACCTATAACGGAACACAAAATGAGGGCAGTATGCCCCTGCATTTAGCAGCAACCCACAAAGCAAACAGATTGAATTCGGAATGGCTTTGGACGTCTCATGGAACTGGGATAAAGTTTTTTTTGGGCTAATGTGTCCCTCCAAAGATTCAGATCTCTTGCAGTTTTTATGACCAAGATACTTCAGCAGCCAGGAAGAAACCGGAAATGTTGGTTCCAGTTGAAAATTTTCTATACCAGTCACAAATATTGTGACTGGTATATGACCAGTAATTAATAAATAATATCCCACTTTATTATTGCTACTGTATACTAATAATATACAATAATATTAATCCATGGTAATAATAATTTACAGTTGATAAAACCACTAATTTAAAATATTCAAATTACGTAAAAAAAACTAGGTTAAGAAAAAGAGAATTCACGTAAATTACTTATTAATGAGTAAAATGGAAACTGGTGATGAAAATGATGGATAAGAGTGAAATATACATTTTGAAATGATTGTCCTGGGTGCAATAGTGTATGTTAAAAATCAATAAGTAAAATCAATTTCCTGTGGAATCAAAATTATTAAACTTGGTTGTAATAAACATTTTATGGAGGTTGTTTTAATGTAGTGTTCACTTTTAAAAGGATTGAAAACAATATGCATTTTGTTTATAAAGCTAGGATCTAATTCTTAAAAATAAGTGTTGGAGTTGTTATTTATGACTATCTCTGTTACTCAGCAGTCTGTGTATACAACAGCCATATAGAAGGCTTCTGTTTGATCAACCATACTGTTGACGATATTTCAGAGACTGGATCATTGGGACAGGGTCCATGCAGCTTAATGAGGACAGTTCAGCGAGATAAGTAGCTGCTCTATTTTTGAAAGCTGACAGTAGTGACCAGAACAGTTGTGACAACACAGTCATCCAATACTCCCATTCAGCAGCCAGTATGTTGTTACATGATCAAATTGGAGCATAAAAACTGTCTTCAGCTGATATCGCTTGTCCATAGTTAGTGTTGTGTTATACAGTTTTTCCCTCAATAGCAATTAACAGCTATCAAAGGTTTTCATCTGATATACCTGTAAAGTTTTGGAACCAGGCTAAGTAGGGCTAGAGATACAATTCAGTGATAAGTATATTATAACCATACTTGTGTGAAAATCAGACTATCACACTTTTTGCGTATCATCTGCTGCTTTGTTTACTTCATCATCAGCAGCACATTCACCATACAAAATAAGAGTTGCCACAAGTTCTGGAAATCAAGGAAATCAACGAATTTCAAATGTGACAAGGAAATATCAGGGAAATTTGGAAAAAACACTGTAAAAATCTCGTTTTTCTCTCAGTGGATGAAATGGTATGTTTACTGAGATGTCATGCAGCGTCGATGACAGGGAACAGTTGAGAATGTGCACCACTTTCCTGCTCCCTCATTCTTACTGCTCCTCCACCTCCTACCACTCGCCTCAGCTTGCAGTCTGTCCTGCCACCACTTCTTGTTGCTAGCCTAGCAGTTGCTGATGAGAGATGGGGAGGCATGAGGAGTGGTTTGTTTGGATCTGATTCTCAGAGATTGTTGACGCAGTGGCGGTCATATGTGCATGAGTTGTGCCTGAATGATCGTGTGAATGTGTGTGCATTGTCATTTTCTGACAAAGGCTGTGGCCGAAAATTTAGTTGTGAGAGTGTGATTGTCTTTTCTACATGCCTGTTTGCAGCTCAGCGATCATCTTTATGGTGAGTTGCTACCTATTCTCATTAGTATTGATTCTCAGAGTACTTGCACAAGTTATCTGTTACAGGCATTGTCACCACAGTCTCATTTCATCAACATGTCATCTGTGACACATGAATGGTTGGCTACACAAGTGGATTTCCGCGAAGAGCCAAAACGGCAGGCCATTTCTGCGGGTGTCCCTAATGGATCGGGCCTGCCAATCTGAAGCCCATCATTTCTCACTAATGAGCAGGCCCTGCCCATCAGATCTAGTTCACGAATCTGCCCACAGGCCAGGTCTGTTTGTGTGTGGCATAATGCGGCAGATTTTCATGGATTATCCATGGATCCAGGACCGATGTGCTCCTTGGCAGGCAACAGGCCACGGGTGATGGATTTCAGAAACTGCAACTTTCTCACCACAAGTACATTGTACAGTGCGGCGTTTTATAGACATTTTATTTATAGTAGTACATTTGGCCACTTCGGATGTAGTTTATATATTAGAAAATGTGGGTTATAAGAAGAAGAAATTTGGGGCAGACGCTGGTGGTTTGTATGCTATGTACTCATATATTTCTCAAATCACACAATACTTGCAAAAATAATAGACATAACACAATGGGTAATAACCGAAAATAAATGAACACAGTAAAACCAACATTTCATTGGCGGTCACCTACAGTGTTGGTTTACACAACTCTTCACTGCCTTATACTCTTCTTTCAAGAGTCCTTTCTTTCTGAGGTTATTTCTGAAATCATTGAAGGTATTTTCAATCTGTCTTGCAACTCCAAGGAACTGCTTATTTTTGTCACCAGATGCATTTCGTTTTATTGAAGCAATATAACAGTAGTGGTCTCAATGAAACACACACATCATTTTGCTTCCAACTTCCAACTAAAAACAGTTCATTACAAAAGATGTTGATGTTAGTACTTAAGATTTTTGCTCATTCTGGAGGGAGATACAGAAGTTCTTACTCTTTTTTTGTCAACTTATGCGTCTACTTACCCTTGTAATCTTAAAATCTGTCAGGGAAAAATACTACAACTTGTCTGAAAATGAGGGAAGTATCAGGAAATTTCACGTGGGGAAACTTGTGGTAACCCTGAAACCGATCCTAGTAAGATATCACAGTTTTTGCATTGTGTTCATTGAAACCCATATGCTGGTTACTAGAGCACCAAAGAGACATAACAATTGCAGTGTTTGCTTGCTTTGGTGCTTGTTCACTCCTTTTCTCTTTTGTTCCCTCCAGTGCAAACACTTGTTTGTAGGTACAAGTGAATAGTAATGAACAAACTGTTCTGTGAATATGTTCATTCATTTGTGTTCACTTCGATTTAGTCAGATGTAAACAGAGCTTAACAGAAACTAGACTTTATAGTGTGCTTTGAGATATATTGATGTAAGTATGTACGCAAAGACATATAAGGAGTAACACGAATTTCTTTATAAAATAATAATTTGAGATATCTGGCTTGCAGTCCATTATACTTTTTTTCATCACTCTTAAGAGCCATGTTTGCATGTGAGGAAAATCAGTACTTCTTTGGTAACAAAGCATCATAAAAGTGCAGAGAAACACCCATGGACTGGATGCTGAGAGGGGTGAACATGAAAATTCTGTGTGATTAAGCAAGTTTTTGCTGCTGGTGTAGTACGTTGTACTGATACTGTGCCTGCTGAATACAATAACTAGGGGGAGCCCATGGCTAAAGATAATAGTGTGATATTTGGCTTCCATTGTATTGGGTGGTGGGAATGCAACTGTCACATGCTTTGCAGTTATGAATAAATTTGACTCTGACTGCAAGGATGGTTATTAACTTCTTTATTGCAGAATTAAGTTTGGGACTACCACTCCCATCTTCAAATACACCTTATGTGGTTAGATGTATATATTATTATAAGGTGCAACTGAAGATAGAATAAGTAGTCCTAAAGTCGATGTGCAATAAATAGATTAAAAAAACATACTTGCAGCCAGAGGACAATTTATTTATGATTGCAAAGCATTATTTTGAAGTTAGAGATCAACTACATTTAGGTTTTGATTTTTCTTGTTAATTAGATCATACTACATTAACACCTATAAAAATTGCAATATAGAATACCTCAAATGAATCAGAATTCGATTGTGTGTAAAAGAGTGTACCAGCAATAAGTGTTTAATGCAGAGGTAACATGAAATTAAGCAGCAATACACTGATGTGACACACCGAGCGAGGTGGCGCAGTGGTTAGACACTGGACTCGCATTCGGTAGAACGACGGTTCAATCCCGCGTCCGGCCATCCTGATTTAGGTTTTCCGTGATTTCCCTAAATCGCTCCAGGCAAATGCCGGGATGGTTCCTTTCAAAGGGCACGGCCAACGTCCTTCCCTAATCAGATGAGACTGATGACCTCCCTGTCTGGTCTCCTTCCCCAAAACAACCCAACTGATGTGACAAAAGTCATGGGACAGCAATAGGCATGTGTACAGAGGGTGATAATATTGTGCAGACAAGGCATAAAAGCGCAGTGCATTGGCGGAGATGTCATTTGTACTAAGGTGGTTCATGTGGAAAGGTTTCTGGCATGATTACGGCCACGTAACAGGAATTAACAGACTTTAAATGTGGAGCAGAAGTTGGAGCTGGATGCTTGGGGCATTCCATTTCGGAGATTGTGAGGGCAGTGCAGTAAACTTTGTTTTTAATGGGCTATGGCAGCAAACAACAGACACAAGTGCCTTTGCTAACAGCACAACATTGCCTACAGCTTCTCTCCTGTGCTCGTGACCATATCAGTGGACCCTAGATGACTGGAAAACTGAGGCCTGGTCTCATGAGTCCCACTTTTACTTGGTTTAAGAGGTGATGGTAGGGTTAAAGTGTTTGCAGACCCCATGAAGCCATGCACCCAAGTTGTCAACAAGGCACAGAGCAAGCGGGCAGTGGTGGCACCACGATGGTGTGGGCTGTGTTTTTAGATACAAAAAACTGGGTCCTCTGGTCCAACTGAACCAATCATTGACTGGATATGGTTATGTTCGGCTACTTGGAGAACATCTGAAGCTATTCAAGGTCTTAATATACCCAGACAATAACGGAATTTTTATGGACAATAATGTGCTGTTTCACTGTACCACAATTGTTATCGATTAGTTAGAACAACATTCTGGACAATTCGAGCAAATGATTTGGCCACCCAGATCGCGCGGCATGGATCTCATCGAACATTTATGGGACTTAATTGAGAGGTCAGTTCATGCACTAAATCCTGCATTGGCAACCCATTCACAAGTATGCACAGCTAGAGAGGCAGCATGGCTCAGTACCTCTGCAGGGTCTTCCAACAACTTGAAGAATCCATGCCACATTGAGCTGCTGTGCTACTCTGTGCAATAGGAGGTCTGACATGATATCAGGAGCTATCCCACGACTTATGTCACCTCAGTGTATCATTCATAAGCGTAAAAATGTGACAAAATTAGTTTTTGTTGAGTGTGTTCTATGGCTTTGATAAATCATAGAAATGACATAATGTAATACATGAAGCTCCTGATAATTTATTTTTAATTGTATGGCCAGTTTCTGTCAGAAATCATTTTCTGCTGCCTGTTGTATAACAAAATGGGCACATGGCAATTTTCATGCAAAGGACATCTGAAAATTATAGAAAAATACAAGGAGTACTTAAGTTAATAGCAAGTTTTACTTATATAGATATTGTAAAACAAATCTCAAAATATAATATTTGTAAATAATATTTTTTTTATTATTATGCAGACATAGATGCATGGAATGTCAAAGACAAAACTATCCAGAGAATATATAAAATAAAACAACAAAGAATTGCCATTATGACTAGCATTATTTTTGTAATAAAATATCACAGATTTTATTATTATTTATAAATATTATATTTTGAGATTTATTTTATGATATATATTATAAAGCAGCTTCACATGTTACAAAATGTAATTTGTATGGTAAAAAGGTGCATCATTAGTATGTGAGTGTATCTGAACTGGGCTGATCCCAGGAAATGAATTTATCATATTGTGACATTTAGCGTTTACAGGAAATTGTGCTGTTACAGTAGCTGTGCAAATGTGGAACCAGTGGTAGTAGAATCGTACATAGCAAAGAGTGTGTACTGGATCATGCAATATGGCCTCTGCCTGTTCATGTGGCCACAGTGGATCATATAGCTCCGCTCAGTGTATGCTTAGTGTGAGAGCTTTTCATCACCTTTGGAACAATTCCATCGACACCATCTGCTGTCATCCAAACAGTCAATAGCATGCCATCATGCTAGTTTCCACAATTCCCTTAGGCATAAATGCATTTTGAATTAGTATTCTTTCAACCTGCAGCCTACAGTCATGGAACATGCCTGCACAACACTGCTGTAGGCACTGTGTGCTTCGGCCTGTATTGTCAAACAGCGTAGTGGAGCAATGCAAAGGGTAATGATTATGGGCACCACATGATGCACCGTGTGCTCTACATTCAAAATAATATGAACAGCAGCTCCTATATCATAGATAGTATGGAGACCCAAGTACTGCTGCTCTTTCAGGCTATTCTACAGACCAATATCTCTGCAGGTAAATTACCAATCTTAGTGGCAACAAATTTTGCATGACTTCTTTGATTAAAAAAAAAAGTGGTGGCACTGCTTCCTTATTCTGCATATTTGCCTGACACTGTGCTCATCAAAAATATCCAGAATATGGTCAGTTGGACACTTATTCATCATTGTTTTCCGTAGCCACTGGAGATAAAGTGAACATGCATACGAACTGTGTAAATGGAGATATGGATCTCTTTTGATTCCATTGCATTGCAGAGGTCCTGGCTGCAGTGTGTGTTCACTTCACACAATACTGAGCTCTAAGCCAGATGCCATGCACAGTGTTGTAATCCTAATAATGTAGACATTGTTATTAATATTATTTCATAAACTCTGGATCCTAGACCTAACAGGATCTTACTGCATTCTATATTATAGGACTCATTTTATGCTAGAATATAATGAATTTTTTGGATTTGGTAAATCTGTGAAAAAACTATTGTGAGTTCTGCACTCTATAACCATGCAAAGCAAACAAAAAGTAGTTACGAGCTATCAGCCCATGTAACACACTAGATTGTGGAATCCTGTTAAATAGAGTATCTGTATACATATTGGCTTCAAAGAGATACTTCATCATAAGTGAAAGTTAAGATTATCTGAAGTCATTATTCACACTATGATGTGCATAATGCTGGCAGTTATCAAAGATCTGTCCCAGATGATGCTGCATATGAAGATAAATGGCAAACAATAACTTGGTATGAATATCTGTTGCTGATTCCTCATGTAAAAAGAATGTATTGTAATTAGGTACAGGACGCTCTTTGAGGTAATTTACCAGTCAGTCACGATTCAAATAGTTGAGTGTACTTTCTCAAGATGGAACTACCACATAAATGTAGGGGTCAAGATATCTATAATAGAATAGGATGTGTAAGAATAATTATTGAAAGATTTAACTCATCTTAAGAATCTATTACTTACAAAACTTGAGCAACCTAATTTTAATGTTGTTCATGTGTACAGAAGTGCAGACAGAATAGGACTGGGCCTAATTATACTGTTACACTAAGTACCATCACCCACACGCAATAAGGTAGCATGTGGTATAAAAGTGTATGTGAATCAAACCACACATTCAGTATATTGCTTTCCCTTATTGTTTGACATTTAGAATGGAAATGCATTAAATAAATGTAAATAATAATGTGCTTGGGCAATAATGGTGCATGAGAAAAACAAATATTCATCTATTTAAATCTGATCTGTATACAGCCCTCAAAAGGCTATAAAGGCGAATAAGATCTTTCCACAAACACATAACTTGAAAATAAATAAGGAAAGAGCAGCCTTGGCATTGTTAAAATTAATAATTTTCAAATAACTGTTTTCACTGAACCATTATCCTCAGTCATACACTATGCTACAAACAGTGGAACACAATATTTGGAGATGCTTTTCTTAGCAGTAAGTGCCACCGAAGTTACTTGATACTTAATTAAATACAAAGATATTTATAATTGTTGCACTTTCCCTTATGTAACTAAGCAATAAAGGGGGGAATAGGAACAACACGTCAACATGAAATATCCACTTTATGACATAAAACTGACAGTCTTGGTTTTGATAGGAGGTTTATCAATGTACCTGCTTGCTGATTTTCAGTTGAAATATGCTGAATGTCTGACGGTTCTCCTATCACTTTCTCCCAAATAAAAAAATTGCCTTGTTAACACATTTTGTGCAATGAAATATTTCAGGATCCTGTGTGTCTCTCTATTTCTTTATCATCAACCTTAAGAATTGGAACTTCTATCAGCTTTCTCATACCTCCAAAATGTCTATACAGATAAATTATTTCCTTTGCAACATTTGTTGCAACTGCTAATGCTGCTTCAGTAGTAGACATGACAGTCATTGCCTGTCTTTGGCTACGCCAGGAAACAGCTCCGCCTGCAGGTGTAATAAGGAGACTAGATACCAACCGATCACCTTTGTTGCACCCCCTAAAGTCCATGTCACTATTAATCTAATATGCCACTGCACAAATCTGGACAATAGATTCTACATATGTCACATGAACCTACTACATATTGAAATACTCTTATAGTCTCAATACATCTTCTGTTGTCAAGTCAAGTGTTCTAGACAGGAAGCTCACACTATAAGCCAAATCTTATCTCGTTCCAAGCATCAGGTACATCACTGTTCCAACTGCTTTTCAGTAAGGAAAATTACACCTCTCTCCAACCTTTGCTTTTGCTTGTAATGCATGTGGTTTCTTTGCAGTAGTTGTCGAGGCAGTTTTGTGCTCTTGAAAAACTGAAACACTTCAGAATCTTCCTTGCATTAGCCTATTGATTCATCTCAACTGCACAATCGTCAAAGCATATCTCAAGTCCAAAAAAGTACAATGCTGGTTTCACAGTGAACTTAAATTCAGTTTTCAGCTATTCAATGAACTTTCTGGAATAAAGCTGATCACTCACCATAACTAACCCATCATCTAGGTTACATAAAAAATAACTAACAGTCTCTTCTTTGGTTTATAAGCACAGATCTGCTTCATTCATCTCGAAACTTGCTGAGGAGAGAAATGCTCCAAAAGGTTTACTCCAACATCTTTGTGCTTGCTTAAATATATACAGACTTAAAACTTCACCTTAATTTACAAACTCTCTCTGTCCTCACCATGTCGTCCTAGCTGCTGCATATATGGGGTGTTCGACTATTAGAGGTACAAATGAAAAAGGTGAGCGAAAGACAATGAAATAAGAAAATAATTTTAATAAGCATAGGCCATAAACAAATGGTTATGAATGAGTATGTGAACACCTTATAACCGACTTCCTGAGGATATGCACTTGAGGATAAACACATTATTACAAGTGTTCTACAAGGGAACCATTATTGTGAAGGCGGGCTTTACCACATACTCTTTGATGGCCTACACATTCAAAAATCCCAGGCTTGTTCCGAATGCATTGACAGCCATCCACAATGCATTCCTGGTGTTCATTGACACTATCAACAGCAATGGAATAAACTGCTGCTTTTAACTGTCCCCCCCCCCCCCCCTGCCCACACACACACACACACACACACACACACACACACACACACACACACACACACACACACACACAAATCCATTGGCTTCAAGTCAGAGGACCCATGAGGCCATGGTGTTTGCAAGCCATGACCAATACACTTGTTGTCAAAACTCTTTACCAGTATTTAAGTATCCTGAAAAATGTTAAAAGCAAATGAGGGTAGTTTATCAGTCTGTAATTTACACCTCACTTGCTGTGCTTGGAAATAAACCTAGTCTTATACAGTAATAGTGTTGCAACATTGGCATGATTGCCTTTGATTGTAAGTTTATGTTTATGTGCTTGTTTATTTCCTACACTAGCCCCTTTCAGTTGTAACTATAACAGTCAAACACACTGTTTAGTACTAATTGTAGTCCCTGGAACAACAAAGCTGTAGAAATATCAGACTGTATTAAATGCATCTTCTCAGCTGCAGCAACATTTAACATTTCAGTAATTGGACTGAAAGTTTCACTGTAGTCTACACCATAGTATTTTTAAACCTCTTGATGACAAATCTTGTTATAGATTTCTCAAAACTTCCATTTAGATTAGTCTTTACATAAAAAACTGTCTTGCACTGTATGGTTCCTTCTCCTTTTGGTAGAACAATTAATTGTAGTGACTTCATTTCATTTTCCCTAACTTGCTTCCAGCAAACAGTTTGTGTACTAATGACAACTTCTTCATATGACTCTGGCTCTCTTTCAATGAGCATTACAAATTCATTTAGCCATGAAGACTTAATGTTAAACATTTTCGCAGTAGTCAATGAGTCGGGATAAACAGGTCTTCTTTTGTGTTAACAGCACTGGCATGTTCAATTCATCACTCTTCTTTGTCTGAGTATCTCTTCCTTAACATCTTGTGCTGTGTACTTTCCCTGGTTATTTTCTTTAACTCTTTGCAATGGTTATTTGCCCTGTTCTTCATTACTTCCCATGTCAGAAGCTTTCATGAACTTGTGACTGTACTTGTGAAGAGTTCAGGCCAATTCTGTCTTGGGTTCACTCACTGCCAACCTTGGTGGTCAAACAATACTGTGTACAGTAACTCATTGTTGAATGCTGTGTATAATTTTGCTGTGCTCTCTGCGTAGTTCAAGGTAGAATGAATGACAGAGCAGGTCCTGCCTAACATGGACATTTCGGTTGTTTCTCAGAAAAGCAGCTCATTACAAGCAGTAAAGGTAATTGTTCAATATGAAGTGTGAAGTGCACATGAGATAGTGTACTGCGTGAGTCAGGTGGACCCTTACGTCTCCACACCAGTCAGGTGTGGATCCGATGTGAAGGGGTGGGTATAGTCATGTCTCCTCCCCCCCTTACCCCCCCCCCCCCCACACCCACACACACACAAAATGTTAGTAGAAGCATTTATGTTTTTCCATATACCAGTTTTCAAGAATCACAGGTTCCTTTAGGAGAATATCGTAATATTAAAATTTGAGTCTCAAATATGGCAAAGAATTCTGTAACTTAACCCTTTCTTCGGCTGTGGAGGAGATAATTGCCAGTAATTTTATTTCTTTACCGTGTTTAGGAGAATTTGTCACACCACTTCTGTACACTCCTGGCATCTAGTGGTAAGGCCACTGCAGCGTTTGTTAGCTTTTCAGGCTGTGGAAAATACAGATTCCACCAAACAAAGGTGTTTAAAATGTTCATGGGAAGTATGCTTAGCATCAAAGTAGTTTCTCTAAGGGGCTTGGGAGTTTCTGTTTGTCTTGTGATCACTACTGTTCTCGGAACACATTTTGTTTTGCAGTATTCATTCTTGTGACTTGTATCTGTTCACGTCTTTATTGTGTGACACACAGTTTCTAGGATTCATTCACATTGTAGTACGTAAATTTTAATATCGTAACAAATATCATCATTTATTGTTCATTACCTTTTGTAGTGAAAATGTTGAAGAAGCAAGACTACCCAAAGAAATGCATCCCAGAAGAAGCATTGGAATTGCTATTTTCACTACTTAGTGATCCTTAGGTTTCTGAAACAAAGTAATGTAGTTACAGAAGATGAATTCATTTCAGATATTGTGTAGGACTGTGATGCATGTTTAGTTCCATAGCCTGATATCAACAGTAGTGTAAAACATTTCCTGTGCTATGGACATTGAGGTTTCTAGTGGTGGTACCATAAGTAAATAAAAGAGGAATGGCCAGATAACACAGCTATTTTCGACTTTCTTGACAGTGATATACTAGGAGATGTGTTCTACAAAAGCTTGAGATGAGAACACAAAATACACATGCTGCTTCTGCAGAGTACCCGTTTGTACCAAACTGTGCTTCTCCTAGTTTCATGAAAAAAAAAAAAAACTGTGATAATAATTTGAACATTTGTTTGGGAAAGAAATCTGACATGTTTATAGGCACCAAATTGTTAACACCAAATATAAATCACTTGTAAATATGAAATGTAAATATATTGAAATAAAGTTATAACACAAGTTCTGTTTCTTATTCTTTACATGTAATGCTGAGACACATCATCTCACAAAAGGAGAGTGGTAAATCCATTTACCACCATAGTTTTAACAGCTCTTAAAGATGCTGTAATGATATATACACCGTCATCATTTTTGGTCCTAAATCACAAAAATAAAATTATAAAAACATAAATATAGTCAATTCATCACAATTCTAATAACATACCATAAAAATGATTTGTTGAGTTTCTACAAAAAATGCACCGCAAAGGGTTAAGAGCTATGTTTAACACAGGGTAGGTTTCAGTGGCTTGTGTGAATGTCTGCCAACATGGATGAGCTTGCGGCCTGACCATTAACTTTTCAGCTAGGTAAAGGTGCCATTTCACAGGCTAACTTGCTGCCAACAACAAATCGGACACGGTTTGCGAGTCCAAAGATAGAATTCGGAAACTGCAGAAAACTGAGTAAGGGAAGACAGAAATGAAAAACCCCTCCACTAAGGAAAAAAACAAAAGAAAAACTGGCTTCCCAAACATAGGAGGAAATTATTAAGAATATGGACATTCCACTCATTTAATCACAGTCTGCACTGTTCACGATCATAGTGCTTAGTGAAATACTGACAACTGTAAGTGCACACTTTGATTTTATATATTTAAATTAAGACTTTTAAGTTGTGGAAGTGTGTGGTTATTAGTTCTTAAACTAACTATGGTGACACTTGTGCTTCTCAAATTCTCAGACATATGCTTTTCATTACCTACCTTTTTTAGATAGCAATATCTATGCTAGAGCAATGCACTTTGGCTGATGTAAACATATTATTATTAGTATATTAAAAAGTTTTAGATTTTTTTACTGTTGTCTCAATTAAAATAACTCACATTTGCAGCGTGTTAAAATTAGGAATGACAGTGAGTTACATTTGGTGGTGTGGGATGAGGGGAGGTGACAGACAGAGTAACATACTAGTGACTCCTGCCCCGAACCAAATTGTGGAACTGCACCTGACTCCAGCTTTCTCCCCACTTGAAACATGTTTCCTCTGCATCACGTAACAAACACTTTGTCCACAAAATCAAGGAACAGTTTATAGAGTGGACATGCCCTGCCTTAAACAATTCAGTTATGGCTACTTTTAAAGTAAAATTTGCTTTATTTCTTTTGTATACATTAATACTTCCATTAATAGTACATTCTCAATGAAATTCCAAACAGAACCTTTCAATCAAATGTAACATAACTATCACTTATAGTCACTTTTATTAGAATATCACCATTTATTTAAAAATGACAAATCAATTTCTGAGCTTTAATTTTGACTCTCACATATAACTATTAATTGTAATGCTCTTGTAAACCTATGAATTGCCATAATTTGATAGGATTCAGCAAGACAACATTTCTTGGAAATCGTCTGTCATGACAAAGGTAAATCAAATTGAACGGTATACACACACAAAAAAAACACAGATAGCTACATAAATTATTGAAAAAAGCTTCTGGAAAAAAATGATGCAACAAGAAGAAAATAAGTTTCTGGTTTTATGTTACCACTGTCTGTATGTAATGTCAAAATCTGCAGATTGTGTAAACGTAGTATGCTGACCAATTTAAAGAAGAAATGATAACCAATATTCTGGTGTGGTCTAAACTGAATCATAAATACCAGCCAACATGAATTTCTTAATCGTGACTCATACTGATTACCGCACCAAAATGTTCACTTATGTTCCTTCCTAACAACAGTTGTCAAATTATATTCAGATCTTCACAAACTAGCAAAAGAGAAATATTCAGTACGAGTCACTGGCTGTGACCACAGACTTAAGAAATGATTGACAAATGACATAAACAACATGACTATGATGTGATATCAGAGCTACATATCAGGCTGTGACCCATCCATATTACATTAGTTTCACGGTCTAGGCTTTGCCAACTCTTAACCAAATTGTCAAATTCCAAGTTAACCTAGACCTCGGGCTGAGCTACAGACTGATCTGTCACCACAACCAGATTATTTCGCTTTCACATTCCAACAACAAAACTGAGAATATATGCTCCCAGAATGTGACCCCCCAAGAGCGATTAATATTCCACCGCTGGTCATAGCCGAAAACTCATATTGAATATTCCTCTCGACCACAAAATTTTACAACAGTAGGAAAAAAAAAGCTAACTCCCATTTAAAGCACGTGTAAGTGAATTATTCAATGCCGTTTAATATGTTCGTCATAGCAGTTTATTGCAAGCAGTCATACATGACAAAATAACGAAAAAAGGTCACATGCTTGTTAAATAAATATCTATTGCAAACTAGACATAGTTTAGGCGTTATAATTTAAAATTATTCCTGTAATTTGTTTTAATTAAAGTATCCGACAGTGTTGCTGGCTGCTTCTGATCCTCCCTCGCTCTCAGTTAACTCCACAATGAGCGGACGATTGGGGCGCACTGACATATAACATTCATCGTCATCTGATACTTCCAGTGTGTCACTCGAAGATCTAATCTCGAAATCTTCACCATTACAAGTAAGAGTCTCGTTAGTGATATTTACAGAACACTCATTTGCCACTTCTAACATTTCACGGTGAGGTACATGCACTGCTCGACTTTCAGGCCTTTCCGTATTTATTATTTCCTTTTCGCTACGATGTGCGCATTTTGTTTCGATTATTTCCTTGCTCACGCTGCTCAACTTTGATGCCTCATGAGTGTTTGCCTGCGAACTTTTTTCTTCTTGGTCACAGTCTGAGCTGTGACTGTCACCAACACAATTCATATTGTTGTCTTCAGATGCGCAACTGACGGCTTCCGACTGTTCCGTAAATAATCCATCCGATTTCGTTTCGTCCTTTACGTCTGAATAATTCTGAAGCTGACTTTCTCTCAGCCTGGTTAAGCCCAAAGTACTCTGGCGTAATTTCTCGTATTCTTCTGCTTCATATTTCTCTCTAACTCGTCTTTCCGCTTCAGGTCCTTGTTTATGCCATGCTTCTGCACATAACCGGTCTTTTTCAAAAATTGGTCGGTCATCTAAATACTGCAAATTTTTACAGCTCACAGTTACAATCTTTCTATATGGTGATATCATCTTCACCACAGGATTTCCGGTCAAAGTTAATACTCGCAAATTTTCCATTTCATAAAAAACATTCATAGCTTCCTTATCATCAATTTGATTAAAAGAAATATCCAGGACGGAGAGTTTCTTACACATCCTTAAAATTTCAATATCTACACTCGTCTGCAATTTGTTGTGGCTTACATTCAGAGTATTAAGAGACGTTAAGTGTTCTAAATTCTCTAGTTTTGATATACAATTATGACTCAACACTAATGTATCTAAATGAAATAAAACATCCAAATTTTCAATCTTCTTTATCAAATTATGATGCAAATACAAACATCTGAGTTCCTTCTGGTTATCCAGGTTTTCTATTTTACGTATGCCGTTGCACTCTAACCACAAACACTTTAAACCTGTGTATTCTTCGAGATTTTCAATTTTGCTGAACCCTTTATAATGTAGATACAACACGTCGTTGAGGTACGGCGTTGAATATAAATCGAGTTTCTTGCATAGATCACGAAGAAATTTTTTCGTGATTCTGCCGAACTTGTCTCCTTCGCCTCCGTGTGCATCAATATTTGTTGCTGCAGCTGCGTCCGTCATATTTCGTGCTTGGTATTCATCCACTGGCAACACTTCTCTCTTGGACTGCTCAGAGCGCACTGTTGACAACGCGCGACGTGTTACCATACCAACAGACAAAAGCGTTCACAATCCTAAAGGCTGCACTTAAAAACTCGTAACTTGGAAACTCTGTTGTGTGCATTCTATCCAGATTATATAAAAAAAGAGTCCTGCAAATGTGTCACAATTTCTCCGAATGCATCAGTATCGAAATGAAAGAAAACCAAAAGTGCTGCAACATTGATTATGCAGCTGAAAACTCTTAGAAAAGTATGGAAAAACGACGCTTCCAAGTTCTCAAAGACGTATCCAGAGTTTCATCACCCGTCATTTACCAGGACATGTACTTCCGTGAGAACATGCATTAACGACAGAGAGAGCAATTCTGTTCGAGAGAGTCTTATCTGTCCATGCGTGCCGACTACGTGGATGCATCGGGGCTCATGCACCCACAAACAAAATAAAATAAATATTCTTCACTTGCCATTATAAAAAAGTAACGAACTATTAAAACACTGAGATGGAAGTTCAAATTTCTGACTTCTAAAACATACTGCAGACTCCTCCTAAATAATGCAGTTCACTGAAGTGTAGACACACTTAGTACTAGTATACTGTCCAAATAACGCATAGCGTAGCCTACAGACCGGCTCGCAAAATAATGCAACACACGCACAAACAACGTGCACCGACACAGCCTGCCGCCCCCTGTCCGTTGGACCGCACTGGAGGCTACGGCACATGCTCCCAGAAGTCGGGATGCCCATGAAGTGATGCACAGATCACTTTCGGGTCCCGCACACCTGAAGCAGTGACATGCTTTTCATACTTGGTACCTGAGAAATTCCTTCAGAAGGGAGCAAAGGCCTATTAACAGAGCGCAGATGTTCCAAGGTGGGCTGCGCTAGCGTGTGTTCGCCACTGCTGGTGTGAACCCTCCCTCTACCTGCAATCCGGCGAAGAGCTAATTGCCGAGCAACGCTGCAGAAATCTGTTCCAGAATAGCACAAGCTGCTTTCTCCCTAATGATTCCAACGGACCATGTGTGACATGTGGCTGACGCATCACTGCGCATAGCTACATATCGCAAGTGCATCTAGCAATGTTCTCAATGTTATACTGAAGCCATATGACTATCTAAACTAATAACCAAGTCGAACTCTAGTAAATTGCATAGTGTACCAGAAATACTTAACGTCCACTTTTGTAGGAGTTTTCGTGATGTCTCAGCTTGTATGCACGGAAATTCTTGCCCTAACAGAACCTATTTACGAAAATAGCCCAGAATAACATCGAATGCAGTCTGCCTAGCTGTCTTAACGTGGCACCCCATCTATCACATATTACCGCTCCTGCTTTCAACATACACATACGTTCTCACCGCTATGTAGAGACTCCCATATAACTGCGCAAACGACGTCTTGTGAATGAATGGGGCATTATGATTGGCTCTTCTCGAATTTACCCACCGAATTACTGTTGCCGTCAGTGTGGAAGCACTGCCTTTTCTTTTTCTTTCTGCAGACGAGACTTTCAGCAGCAAAAAACTATTTTACAATGATCGCCATATTGCAGCGACAACTAAACCTCGCAATGTGCCCTACATATCGTCAAATAAGGAAAGACTCTTACTCAATTACACTGCCCTCCCACTTACAGCATAAAACCGATCTCCAACCCAGCAATATATCACCATGTACCATGTCAATGTAGTAAAGATACAGTTCGCATCCTATGCAGTTACAAAAATCGCCCCTTTTTCATCATTTGTACATATACCACGAAGAAAGACAGCACCGTAGATATACTCGCGGCACTAGATTGTTCCCTTCGAGGTCGGGGGTCATCCTCTCCCAACGTGTGACCAGAGCACCCTCAATGGGCCGAAGTAACTCTAAGAACTGTTTTACAAATTCAGGCTCGTTCCCCCTCAACACAAATGCGTTACTGTTTCTGGTCCAGACCTGTTCCCCGGACTGCTTTTTTCTACATCCATCTCCGGACTCGGGGACTACAAGAACAAATATATTTTCACATGGTTCGCATGTTGCCTCCCCCCATGAACCATGGACCTTGCCGTTGGTGGGGAGGCTTGCGTGCCTCAGCGATACAGATGGCCGTACCGTAGGTGCAACCACAACGGAGGGGTATCTGTTGAGAGGCCAGACAAACGTGTGGTTCCTGAAGAGGGGCAGCAGCCTTTTCAGTAGTTGCAGGGGCAACAGTCTGGATGATTGACTGATCTGGCCTTGCAACATTAACCAAAACGGCCTTGCTGTGCTGGTACTGCGAACGGCTGAAACCAAGGGGAAACTACAGCCGTAATTTTTCCCGAGGACATGCAGCTTTACTGTAGCATGGAGAGCTGCATCAATCCAGTCTCAGGACTGAAGACAACTACTACAACATGGTTCGCATGCAGCAGTATCCTACCAAATCACTCACACAACATAATTCCGAACATGCAGACTGTGAATGATTTCTCAACAAATCCGTGGACAACATAGGTGGAGCCTGCTATAGACCACAGAGTAACTAGAAACTTATCCCATCTGTGAATACCTTTACGTGAGAAGTGCCAGCCATTCGCGACACATGTATATACACAGACATACAGACAACAGAGCAAACGGTCTCCAAATGTGGAGATGACTGGACACAATCGAGTTTAGTGTTATACTACACCTCCTGATTGGTGCATTTGGCCTAGGTGTTGGCAGCTGTGCTACATTTACAAGCAATTTTAGACCACAGAAGGAGAGGTTATGTCATGATCGCGTGGATATGACTGACATAGAAAGTCGATAGAATTGCGAAAAATGACGTGCGAATAGCTATAAATTTACTGAATGTACAACAAAATGCGGGGAACTTGAGGAAATACTTGTGTATCTTCTGGTTTGCACAGAACAATTTGTACGTGGCGACGATTATATGGCAGCAAGAATAATCTGAGAAAATGTCGACATGGAAGTGAACGGAAACAGGGAAGCAGTCTATTTTTTCTCTATCAAGACAGCATTATACTGTTATGTCTATTGAGATTTCACTGATACACGCGAGTTGACTACTGTATTTGACGCTTTTCAGGAAGACCAACAAACATCTGCCGCAAAACTTACATGCATTTGTGTTAAAGGATAATGGAGAGTGGATGGGATGATCAATTGAGTTGGAGCTAAGTGAAGTACGATTTAATGGTAGATTGATGATGCATTCTAGAGAGGTGTGAAGTTGTTGCAGGTCAATTTTTCCACTGTTCTGTCAGGATGCATCAGTCGCATAACATAGCATGCGTTTACTGATATACAGCCACGTGTTCTGTATGTGGTTTAAAGCACTGTCTACTTGCGATCGTTAACGATAAACCTGTATCAGAGGACTTCCATGTCATGTGTAATGAAAAGTCGCACATTCCTCTAAACAAACTATGATATATGTGATGTACTCCATCCCTCTGTCGCATCTTGGGTGTAAAATAAAGACTTCAGCTTCATAACTAAGTTAGTGCTAGGTGCTTGTGAGGTGCTGCAATCCCCATGTATTCATTTGCCTGACAAATGTGCAGTAATGGAGTGACTCGTAATTTTCACGTGTCAGACGCTACCGCTATGCGTTTACCTGTTGCCTCGTAAGAGGTATTCGCCATTACTAACGATCATTTTACATAGGGCTGATGCAGGCATAGTATAATTTCCGAACCGTGATCAGATGTGAACAGTGGGCGCTATACATCTCCGGAATGCTATATTGTACTGTATCCCCCAGAGCCAACATTTTTAGGAAGTAGTTTTTTCATTTTGCAGTTCGATAACAAAGTTTATCGTAGAGAAACCAGGAAGAAAGATGTATGTCCTGCGCTTGAAATACATTTCTTACATTGGAATATTAAAAGCGCTACATTCCATACGACTGATAGATCGGAAATGCTGGCGATCTAGCATTATAGCCCGTTTTAAGTGTGGACCATCGTAGCCTTAGAGTGCGTGTGTTTAAGTTCTCTCTTATCAGTATCTTCCAGGTACCGATTCTTAACTCTAGAACAATACTTTAGAGTTGACAGCTAGATTGATTTACATATAAATGCGTCGAAACCCATCTACCAGGAGCTCCATCACGCATAAAAATCATGAATTTCTTGTTCTTCTTAACCGTCTGCTATTACATCACAACACTTTGAAATCTGTTACTATACATCACTAAGGAGTGCTAACCTCCATGACATGGGTGCATCTCGAGAAATCTTGTGCACCTGGATGGGTGGGGACTCGAAAAGCTCCATTCATTCACGAGACGTGGAGTGCAGTGGTCTACTTCTGGTCGGTTGCAGATTAATTCGGTAACGGTGCTGCAGGGCAAGTTGGTCAATGACAGTGTGATGAGGGTCTTTCACTCTCTAATTTTACCCTAAGACAGCGAGAATGTTCTATGACTCGCATACGCAGAGAGATAGATCTTAAACTAAACACTATGCTCGAGGTGTTAAAAATGTGTAGAGTGCTGTCTCATATACTTTGATGATTTATGTGTTCGAGAATTGGCACTGAATGGACATACTGCACAATCATCTATTCATATTCGAAATGATACTCGCAAAATGGAAAAGGGGTGGTTTAGCTATGATATGGAAATTGGGTATCATGCTGTCACACCATTGGTCGGTGTTGAAATTACTGTAAAATTGCTAAAACTGTTCACACTATCAGTTGCAATATGTATTATTAGAGTACATCGATGGTGTCTTTTCCATCCCCTCCATGCACTGGCACACTGTTGGTTACCACATAATGATTGACTGATACCGCTAATTTGAGTTGGAGAAAGAGTTTTGGTGGATGGACAGCACATTCTGGAGTGGATAGCACTGAAACAGTGATCGCGTACATGACTGCAATATGATGAATCAGTGGAAATGGAACGTAGAGTCATCATCTGTTCTGTGACTACGACAGATGAGTTTAAATGTAGAGCTCCTGAATCACTTCCGGACTGTATTTTTGAAACTCTCCACAACGCCACAAAAACTCCCACAATTCGCTTATGTTGTAACTCTCTTGTATTAAAAATCGTCCAGTGTCTGTGGCATGTTTTGGTATCGGCAGTAACAATATGATTTACACTGTGTGACGTGGATCAGAACACCTTAATGTCAGTTTAGAACCTGATATAGACCTCGAAGTCTTGGCAGAAAAACAAAATGAGTGAACAAAGCATGTTACAGCAGAAAAAAATAGTGTTTCAAACAATGAGACAGGGCCACAGGGAGTGTCTCTTGCGATTTGTGCTATAGTCCATGGGTTGCGATCATCCTCCTACAGTACAGGTGATGAAACTTTAACCTGGCCTCGGGAGTGGCTCAATACCTGTATATTTAACAGGATCGTCCCACACCAGCAGAAGCAGCAGTTTGAAGTGTAAAGTCAGTGAGCTGACCGTCTGCACTTGCGATTCTCGTGAGAAGCGGGTTTCGGGCTCTGTTTCTGAACAACACTTAAGGTGGACTTTGTCTCAGTTATACCTGTGATTCACTATAATGAACTTTGGTACAAATTGGCACTTAGAATTTACCGTCGTGCGTCAGTCTGATTGTAATTAGGTGCATGTTAGTCTGCGGTATATTCCTCTTTAATTATTAGAAGTGAACATAGTGAATGTTTTGCAGCAATTTCTTAGTTTATTAAATTTTATATAGCCAGCTTAGATGCCATGTATTGGGGCCTCGAGTCACTTTTGAGCACTTACTGAGATAGTTGGTTTCACCAGTCTTTAATTTTGTGTGAAAATTTTAAGGACAATAAAGTTTTATTAGTGAAAATTGAAATATTGTAGTTGCTGTATTACGGTATATTGTTAATTTTTTCTTGTTGACCGTCTAACTACAACTGAATGAAACACGATTTTCGTGCCATTTTCGCCTGGAAATAACATCCGACAGTCGGCAACACATAGCATCAAAACAAGTTTTCAGTTCCTAGTGCTGTGAAATGTGGAAAACAAAAACCCAAATGGCAGTTATAAGCAGAAGAACAGTGCCAAAAACGGAACTAAAGCATAACATGTAGAAAATAATCCACGAAAGCCTTAAGAATTTTAAAATACTGTATATACATTGTCTCAAAACGTAAACCCATTGCATTATCTAGTACTGGCGATTTATCTGTGTTGCAAAATTGCTCTTGTGTTCTTGAAGGCTGTGTTTGCCAAATATTTGAATGTGTATGATTTTGTTTGATGTGCTTGTCAAACAGAGCGTGTGTTTGCTAGAAATTTTGATTGACGGAAAACTTGATAAAATAGCAGACGTTGCTTGTGTCGATGTTTGACACACGTTTAATGAAAAATTCCTTTGTTACAGTTTACCTCCCTGCATTGCGAATTTCCACAACTATGAAAAATCATTAACGATATAAAGAAAATAGCACTGTCAATTACCAAAATGGTTGCAGTGTAACATCTTTCCTAGCCATTTATTACGCAAGAAGAGGTTAAGATGAAAAATCAATATTTTACGCATGTCATACAAGCGAAAGTGCAATGAAATTTTAAAAAAGATCGTGGGTCTCCGGTTCTACCAGGACGATATGGGCTATATGTTCCTACAGCGTGACATATTTCAATGAACTGTCATTAGTGGACCAAGTAGAAAACACTAAATTTTACCCATACTTGTGTCTTCTTTTCCAGTGTCAGGGTGAATTCACTCCAAACAAGTTATTAAAAGTTGCACTGTCCATCCGCAGAAAGTTCGTGTAATCCTCATGTTATAACATTTGCTGTAACAGGTTTTCATGTCTACATTTTAAGGCATTCCCCGCACCAACGTCTTGTTTTCCCCCTTCTTCTTCTTCTTCAGACACAGTACCAAAGGCACTGTTATAAGTGCTTTATGTCCATTTGTAGTCATTCCCACTGTCAAATATCAAAATACAGCATACACGAAAAGCATTTGCTTAAAAGGTATTGCTAAACTGACAAACTTTGTTGGTACATGTATGGATTTGTTTGACACATCCGTGACAAAATAAGAGCGAATATGACAAACAAGTTTTCTCTTTTATGGAGCCTTAACAAGCTATTAAAAGTTTCATTGTCCATTCGAAGGAAATTGACTTAGTAATCGGTTTCTGAGAGTATTATTTCCTTTAGCAGATTTAATGGCTAAATCTCTCTCTCATTTTAAGCCATTCGCTGTACCAGCGCCTTGTTTTCTTTCTCTTCTTGAAATATAGCGCGATAGTCAATGCTAGAAATGCCTTGTCTGCATTTGTGGCTACTCTCACTACTGTCAAAGTACTCAAGGACATGAACAGCGTCTGCTTGAAAGTGAGGTCAAACTTATTAACTTTGTTAGTACGTGTACGGGGTTGTTTGACAAATTCATGGCTACATAGGGGCGAATTTGGGAAATACAGTTTGCTCGTTTAAAGGAGCCTTGCATCCGGGAGATAACACTAATTTCAGTAACCACATATAAAGGGCCCTCAAACGAAACCACAGTCTAACGTACAATAGTAATGTAATAGTCACGACACCGTATGTTTTTTGTTATTCACTGCGATAGTAGGGCGTCAAGTGGCCATGCAGCGACGCTTCTAAATGCACGAGTGCGAATACTATCGCTTATATTGATTTTTAACGTAGTTTATACAACAGAAAGCGTATGTAGTGCATTAGAAATCGACAATAACTAAAAAGTTCCAACGCCTTTGTCATTGCTTAGTTTCCTAAGGACCTTGAGACATATGAAACAGCACTTTATAGGGCAAGGAAGGAAGGCCACACAGCAGTCAGTCGCAATCTCATTATTTTTTATTATTATTGCAAATCTAGTATTTGGCCATAAATAGCCATCTTCAGTGCATTTGAATTAAAATCTGACAGAGTCTCCATATGTTCTTAAAGGTGTATAGGCAGAAGGAAACGGGCGGTTGCAAATGGAATTGCTAGTGATTGCTGTGTATATCTTCTTCCTTTATAGCCTACCGTCGCTGAGCACAACGGTTCCTTATGGAATCAAAGTTAAGGACAGTTTATTTTCGATTCTGTTGTAACATTCAGATATTTACTGAAGAATGTCGTTCTTCTTTAATAACAAAAAATGCTAGGGAACAACAGAAGACTTGACATTTTGCATAAAGACGTCGTATATCTCTCTAACAATGTGAGGTTTTGTTCGCTACATTTTCAAATGGTTCAAATGGCTCAGAGCACTATGCGATTTAACTTCTGAGGTCATCACTCGCTTAGAACTTGGAACTAATTAAACCTAACTAACCTAAGGACATCACACACATTCATGCCCGAGGAAGGATTCGAACCACTGCATACTGCAGCGCCTAAATCCGCACGGCCACTGCGGCCGGCCGCTACATTTTCATCCAAATCAGTTAGTGGCTGCGTGTGGAACGTAGGAAACGTGTACAGAATGTAATGCCTACCTTATTTAAGATGTACAATAGGTCACCACACCTGTAGCTGAAGGGAAAGCCACACAGACGTGATAATATAACGTGAAACGAAATAGAACTGTTTCCTAACACAGTACAAACCAGTTCCACAATAGGTGCTACATCTGAGCCGAACTGGCAAGAAACTTCAACATAGTCGCATTTGAGGCAAAAGATATTGCATTTACAAAAATATTCATGTATTAGAAAGTCGAGTGAAGTTGTGAAAATAGGCGAATCATTAAACTCAATAAAAATTTTTATTTGTCAAGGGAAGTCCATATCATAATGAGAACAATCACGAACAGAAATATATTCTTCTCAAGCTAGAAATATGTGTTTATATGCCCTTATTTTCAGTGGAGTAGGCTGCAGTTATGAAGATATTTGAATGTAGTTGTTCATGTCGTTGAAGCAGTGGGATTTGGCTGTTTTTCATTTCTTTCACGATAATTTATGTGTCTAGGTAATTTATTAATGCATGAAACGCAAAATGTAACAACTGTTTCGTTAATTAACCCTAGCACCACTAAGGGAGGGGAGGGGGGAATTGCCCACAGTATTTGTTTTATTTGTGTAATATACATATTTGTTGAAGTGAAGAAGCGAGAATTTACGTGTTTGTAGAAAAATATCCTGAGTATGTGCTATCATGGTTTTATAATTTTTGTGAATTATTTCAATCTGCCTATTATATTTAAGTGCGGGCACATAGGTACCTGTTCAAGGAACTCCGTATTCTGACCACTGCTTCCTAGTATATTTATTACTTAATGAAATTTGTTGCAAGTATTTCCAACCAATACTCAATACATAATATCAATATTAGAAATAAGAACAGCAGTCTACATAAAGACCTAAAATGACTTACCTTGGCCCAAAAAGGGATCCAATATTCAGGAACACACATTTTCAATAAACTGCCAGCAAGTCAGCAACCATTAAAAACTTGGTTTCAGATTTTCACCTGTCCCCGTTGGTATATATCAACGTCTGTTAGCAGATGAAGGTATTGATATAATTCTAATTTCGTTCTAGACGGCTGCAGATCATCAATGGTGTCTGTTCTTTCGGACATGTCCGAAAGAACAGACACCATATCCATATAAGTATAACATCCTATCTCGTTCTACATAGAAACAAAAACTTCCGAGATGACTGCAATATGCATCTTTAAATTAGATTACTGTTGGCGGTGCCCACATCGTGAGTATTACGGAAATGTGAAGAAGATGTGATGAGTGAAACAACTCTACAGGGTGTTCCATGTTTGGCTTGAACAGCAGTATGTCTCCTCCATCATGACATTATTGAAAGGCGTAACACAAAATATGTAAATAGCACATGATGACTACTTACAGGCGACAGGAGCAGCAATATGCTTTTGATATCCAATGCAGGTGGCTCGCACGCCATGTGCGCTTGCACACTCATGCACCAAGAAATTTTTAATTTCACCACGAAATTCTTTGAAGCTATAAAATTAGTAGATGTTTCTTATTTTCAGAATTTAGCTTTGCAGCTCACATGTGATGAGGCTAAGGTTTCTGGCATGCAGCAATGAAACTGAACATTTGAAGATTCCCTGAATGAGCTAGTACTGACTTGTTTGCAAAAGCACACATGCATTTTTGCCGAGTTGGAAGTATGAAATGCTTAGAGTTAGCAAAAGTACCTACTTGCTGACTAAACCAAACAATAGGTAAAAGCGAGCAGCCACAAGCAACAGTAAGTCAATGATGCATACTGCAGGAGGCAGACATCTTACTCAGGGTATGAAAACTTTTCTTGTGCTTTGGAAGGAAGATATTTTCTTTTTTTTAAAGCGTGAGATTGCTCATTGCTTTGTTTTCTTTTTCAGAAAAATAAGCATCGTCCTCTTTGATTGGCAACGATTCCACACCACAGAAAATCAGTTTGATCTGAATGAACTTGCTTTTGAGATGTTGGGTGGTGCTCACTATAGTGTAATTGCATCTGTCGATTTTATTCTGCATTGCACAGTGCTGTACTATGAGCCATATTCTTCGATAAAATCGTTAATGGAAAATTTCAGCTTCGTTGGTGTGTCTTTCTGGTGTGTCGTTGGAAATCTGACTGAATGATTTACTCTCAGTTATACTATTGGAATGGCATGTCTTCATGAAGGGTTTGTAGAAAGTGAAATCAATAAATGACTTGTTTTTGGCAGAATATGACGAACAAAATATAGACTCAAGGGTTGCCCCTCATTTCCTGCATTCCAGTCAAAACAAATGTTGTCTAACACAAAACAGGGAGTGATAATTTATATGTGAAGTAGTTGTTTCAGCAGGGTTGCAATTGTCACTTGTAAGATATTCCATTAGACATCAAGGAGCTGAGAGGATCTTGTTGTTGAACAAAGGAAGAAATGTTGTGTTTTATAATAATTTTATATGTAGAATACTTGTTTTGTTTTCCCTCTCCTTCTTTAATTTTTTTATTGTTAATGCCTCGTTCCAGTAAGGTCTTGTTCTTGTGTAATCAGCATGTAAGATGAAGAAGTGAACGGTAATTGATGTGTACTCCAAGTATGCATAAGTTGTTGCTCCAGAAATAGTAGAACTGGTATTGAGACTAAAAATGTATCTAGAAAGGTATACATTAAACTTAGTAATAGGACTCATTCACTTGCAAAAAGAGTTCGATAAGGATCATTTCTAGTAGCTGATGCAAAATCACTACTCATCGATTTACGCTTTGAAAGGTCCAGTTGTAGAGCGACTCAATACAACTTTTAAGAGCAAAGATGTAAAAACGTTTGACAGTGCAAGATTCTTTCAGATGCCCTAATGGAAAAAAATTGGTATACATGGAAAGAGGACGTCGATTTAGGTCCGATGACGGCATGGGCCACCTGGGGGATAGTTAAAGTACTGATAATGGTTTCAGCGCTGTCTGCCAATAGACAGCATAGTGACATAGCTACCAAAGCGCCATTTTTGTCTACCGTTAACAGGGAATGCTCACAGCTAGAAGACTCATAGCGGTGCAAATATGTTAAACAAGCAGGCAACCATGCCATGGAGAGACACTCGTACTTCCTGCAGCCAGCTGAGTGAGGCTGAAAGGGTTCAAATTGTGGCCTTCCGAGTGGCGAGTTGCTCATTTCAGATAACTCCTACACAAGGGCTACGCGGTTGGATGTGCTGCGTCAGTTGTGCAACGGTGCTGGTATCAGTGGTCACGTGAACGTTCTCACGCCTGTACATGAGGTTCTGGACGTGTACGCAACACAGGCGTCCCCAGGATCGTCGTACTGTAAGGGCCCAATACCAGATCATACAACTACCACAGAACAGACAAGAGGGCTTGTAAGCTGAGATGAGTCAATACAAACTGTTGCAAACCGGTTATTAGCAGTGAGACTATGGGCGCATACACACATCTAGCCCAACTGCCACACATGAGATAGCATAGACGTGCATGGCTCGACTGGTGCTGTCAGAGGATGTACTGGTACTTCCTGATCTTGAGTGATCAAAGTAGATTCCGTGTGCATGCAGATATGATGGTCACTTGCAAGTCGGCATAGGCCTGGTGAGCGCTGTCTCACAGACCACATTCGTTCAAGATACACTGGCCCCACCATGGGCCTTGTAGTCTGGGATTGTCATAAGCTACAACTCTCGTTGACCTTTGATGTTTCTGAAGGGGACGCTAAACACTACTTGGTATATGCAGAATGTTACTGCACCTGTTCTTTTGCTATTCTTGGAGCAGAAAGATGACGCATTGTTCCAACAAGCTAATGCTCGCCTACAAACTGCCTGTGAAACTCAACATGCTCTGCTAGCCCTGCTGTACAGAGCCGAGTGGAGGGTCTGAATCAGAGGCTGAAACGGTTCTGCGACCTTGTGGGCTGCAGATTCCTCGACATGCGCCATAGGGTAGTGGGGTTTCGGGTTCCGCTGGATAGGTCAGGAGTCCACTACACGCAGCAAGCGGCTACACCGGTAGCAGGGGTTGTGTGGCGTGGGCTGGGCGGTTTTTTATGTTAGATGGCCTCGGGCAAGTACAGAAAGGGCAACAGCCTCAAAGGGTGCGGGGCAAAGTCAGGACCAAGCAGCAATCGGTATTGTAATTGTAAACTGTCGAAGCTGCATTGGTAAAGTACCGAAACTTCAAGCGCTGGTAGAAAGCACCGAAGCTGAAATCGTTATAGGTACAGAAAGCTGACTGAAGCCAGAGATAAATTCTGCCGAAATTTTTACAAAGGCACAGACGGTGTTTAGGAAGGATAGACTGCATTCAACCGGTGGTGGAGTGTTCGTCGCTGTTAGTAGTAGTTTATCCTGCAGTGAAGTAGAAGTGGATAGTTCCTGTGAATTATTATGGGTGGAGGCTACACTCAACAACCGAACTAGGTTAATAATTAGCTCCTTTTACCGACCTCCCGAATCAGCAGCATTAGTGGCAGAACAACTGAGAGAAAATTTGGAATACATTTCACCTAAATTTTCTCAGCCTGTTATAGTCTTAGGTAGGATTTCAATTTGCCAGATATAGACTGGGACACTCAGATGTTTAGGATGGGTGGTAGGGACAGAGCATCGAGTGACATTATACTGAGTGCACTATGCGAAAATCACCTCGAGCAATTAAACAGAGAACCGACTCGTGGAGATAACATCTTGGACCTACTGATAACAAACAGACCCGAACTTTTCGACTCTGTATGTGCAGAACAGGGAATCAGTGATCATAAGGCAGTTGCAGCATCCCTGAACATGGAAGTTAATAGGAATATAAAAAAAGGGAGGAAGGTTTATCTGGTTAGCAAGAGTAATAGAAGGCAGATTTCAGACTACCTAACAGATACAAACGAAAATTTCTGTTACGACACTGATAATATTGAGTGCTTATGGAAAAAGTCCAAGGCAATCTTAAGATGGGTTTTAGACAGGTACGTGCCGAGTAAAACTGTGAGGGACGGGAAAAACCCACAGTGGTACAACAACAAAGTTAGGAAACTACTGCGAAAGCAAAGAGAGCTTCACTCCAAGTTTAAACGCAGCCAAAACCTCTCAGACAAACAGAACCTAAACGATGTCAAAGTTAGCGTAAGGAGGGCTATGCTTGAAGCGCTCAGTGAATTTGAGAGTAAAATTCTATGTACCGACTTCACAGAAAATCCTAGGAAGTTCTGGTCTTATGTTAGATCAGTAAGTGGCTCGAAACAGCATATCCAGACACTCCGGGATGATGATGGCATTGAAACAGGGGATGAAACGCGTAAAGCTGAAATACTAAACACCTTTTTCCAAAGCTGTTTCACAGAGGAAGACCACACTGCAGTTCCTTCTCTAAATCCTCGCACAAATGAAAAAATGGCTGACATCGAAATAAGTGTCCAAGGAACAGTAAAGCAAATGGAATCACTCAACAGAGGAAAGTCCACTGGACCTGACGGGATACCAATTCGATTCCACACAGAGTACGCGAAAGAACTTGCCCCCCTACTAACAGCCGTGTACCGCAAGTCTCTAGAGGAACGGTAGGTTCCAAATGATTGGAAAAGAGCACAGGTAGTCCCAGTCTTCGAGAAGGGTCGTCGAGCAGATGAGCAAAAGTATAGGCTTATATCTCTGACGTTGATCTGTTGTAGAATTTTAGAACATGTTTTTGCTCAAGTATCATGTCGTTTTTGGAAACCCGGAATCTACTCTGTAGGAATCAGCATGGGTTCCGGACACAGCGATCGTGTGAGACCCAACTCGCTTTATTTGTTCATGAGACCCAGAAAATATTAGATACAGGCTCCCAGGTAGGTGCTATTTTCCTTGACTTCCGGAAGTCGTTCGATACAGTTCCGCTTTGTCGCCTGATAAACAAAGTAAGAGCCTACGGAATATCAGACCAGCTGTGTGGCTGCATTGATGAGTTTTTAGCAAACAGAACACAGTATGTTGTTATCAATGGAGAGACGTCTACAGACGTTAAAGTAACCTCTGGCGTGCCACAGGGGAGTGTTATGGGACCATTGCTTTTCACAATATATATAAATGACCTAATAGATAGTGTCGGAAGTTCCATGCGGTTTTTCGCGGATGATGCAGTAGTATACAGAGAAGTTGCAGTATTAGAAAATTGTAGAGAAATGCAGGGAGATCTGCAGCGGATAGGCACTTGGTGCAGGGAGTGGCAACTGACCCTTAACATAGACAAATGTAATGTGTTGCGTATACATAGAAAGAAGGATCCTTATTTGTATGATTATATGATAACGGAACAAGCACTGGTAGCAGTTACTTCTGTAAAATATCTGGGAGTATGCGTGCGGAACGGTTTGAAGTGGAATGATCATATAAAATTAATTGTTGATAAGGCGGGTACCAGGTTGAGGTTCATTGGGAGAGTCCTTAGAAAATGTAGTCCATCAACAAAGGAGGTGTCTTACAAAACACTCGTTCGACCTGTACTTGAGTATTGCTCATCAGTGTGGCATCCGCACCAGATCGGGTTGACGGAGGAGATAGAGAAGATACAAAGAAAAGCGGCGCGTTTCCTCACAGGGTTATTTGGTAACCGTGATAGCGTTACGGAAATGTTTAGCAAACTCAAGTGGCAGACTCTGCAAGAGAGGCGCTCTGCATCGCGGTGTAGCTTGCTCGCCAGGTTTCGAGAGGGTGCGTTTCTGAATGAGGTATCGAATATATTGCTTCCCCTTACTTATACCTCCCGAGGAGATCACGAATGTAAAATGAGAGAGATTAGAGCAAGCACGGAGGCTTTCAGACAGTCGTTCTTCCCGCGAACCATACGCGACTGGAACAGGAAAGGGAGGTAATGACAGTGGCACGTAAAGTGCCCTCCGCCACACACCGTTGGGTGGCTTGCGGAGTATAAATGTAGATGTAGAACAACTTCCCTGGCCAGGACTTGTCTGCCATAGAACAGTGTGGGATATGATGGAACCAACAACTTTTTCAGAACTACATGAACATGTCAAGCAGGCGTAGCAGAACTCATCCCAGGACAGTGTTCGCCATCTGTATGGTCGACTGGATGTCAGAGTCAGTGCCTACATTGCTATCTATGGAGGCTACACCATGTACTAATATGGGTGTTTCAGCACAGGTCGTTACCTGGTTCCTCAGAACTGCTGGTGCAACTGATTCGTAAATGTAATCTTTTCATGTACTCCATATGCACTGTTACAACAATAAATCTGGAGTAAATTGAAGACCGCTAAAAGGGTGTACCAATTTTTTTCTGGCTGTGTAGATTAACATTGCACAAGATGTAGTGAGACAGTAAAATCAGACAAATCATAGAACTTATTAATATGAAACTTGTTAATGTGATAGGCAGTAGGGGGTAATGCCAATTACACTACTTACCATTAAAATTGCTATACCACGAAGATGACGTGCTGCAGACGCGAAATTTAACCGACAGGAAGAAGATGCTGTGATATGCAAATGATTAGCTTTTCAGAGCATTCACACAAGGTTGGCGCCGATGGCGGCACCTACAACGTGCTGACGCGAGGAAAGTTTCCAACCGATTTCTCATACACAAACAGCAGTTGACCGGCGCTGCCTGCTGAAACGTTGTTGTGATGCCTCATGTAAGGAGGAGAAATACGTACCATCACGTTTCCGACTTTGATAAAGGTCGGATTGTAGCCTATCGTGATTGCGGTTTATCGTATCGCGACATTGCTGTTCGCGTTGGTCGAGATCCAATGACTGTTAGTAGAATATGGAATCGGTGGGTTCAGGAGGGTAATACGGAACGCCGTGCTGGATCCCAACGGCCTCGTATCACTAGCAACCGAGATTACAGGCATCCTATCCGCATCGCTGTAACGGATCGTCCAGCCACGTCTCGATCCCTGAGTCAACAGATGGGGACGTTTGCAAGACAACAACCATCTGCACGAACAGTTCGACGACGTTTGCAGCAGCATGGCTGCGGTTACCCTTGACGCTGCATCATACACAGGAACGCCTGCTACGGTGTACTCAAAACGAACCTGGGTGCACGAATGAAAAAACGTCACTTTTTTTTGGATGAATCCAGGTTCTGTTTACAGGATCGTGATGGTAACATCCGTGTTTGACGACATCGCGCTGAACGCACATTGGAAGCGTGTATTCGTCATCGCCATAATGCCGTATCACCCGGCGTGAAGGTATGGGGTGGGGTGCAATTGGTTACACGTCTCGGTCACTTCTTGTTCGCATTGACGGCACTTTGAACAGTGGACGTTACATTTCAGATGTATTACGAACCCTGGCTCTACCCTTCATTCGATCCCTGCGAAACCCTACATTTCAGCAGGACAATGCACGACCGCATGGTGCAGGTGCTGCACGGGCCTTTCTGGATACAGAAAATGTTCGACTGCTGCCCTGGCTATCACACTCTCCAGATCTCTCACCAGCTGAAAACGTCTGTTCAATGGTGGCCGAGCAACTGGCTCGTCACAATATGTCAGTCGCCACTCTTGATGATCTGTGGTATCATGTTGAAGCTGCATGGGCAGCTGTACCTGTACATGCCATCCAGGCTCTGTTTGACTCAATGCCCAGGCGTATCAAGGCCGTTATTACGGCCAGAGGTGGTTGTTCTGGGTATTGATTTCTCAGGATCTTTGCACCCAAATTGCGTGAAAATATAATCACGTGTTAGTTCTAGTATAATATATTTGACCAAGGAATACCCGTTTATCATCTGCATTTCTTCTTGGTGTAGCAATTTTAATTGCCAGTAGTGTACCATCAAGCATTCAGTATGTTATTTCTATCAAAGTGTCATGTAATCTCCAGTTATGAGAGAGCATAAGTTCTCCTTATCAGTAGAGTATGACAAACTTTTCTACTCCAAGATGAAGTTTACTTACCCAAGCATGGACTCACCACGATGTTTGGTTGACTCTGAAAATTAGTCGAAACTGTGAAAGGTCTCTGTTGGATTCCTTTCATGTTAATTTCTTAAATCTGTTGTCATTTACCGCATACATTCCACTTCTAAATTTACTGTGGTGTTTCTGACTCCATCGGAGGGGAGACTGAGCAGTGGAATGTGTTACTTTTACACATAAACAAGAATGATCTGTCACACTACTACACTTTAAAACACAGTTTATATGTAATTCATGTCACACAGTCTCATATGGAACGTACATCTGCTTTCTTTTATATAGTGTATATGTTAAGATACTGTCATCCCCCTTCACTTCTGTGTGAAAGGATGAATGAGCAAATAAATTTCTAGTTACATGCTTGATGGCAGCACACAAGCCTGTCTGCTAGAGAACAGTAGGACCAACGTCAGAACAGGTAGCTACGCTTTCTAAAAGCAAAGAGGTTTCTATTCTTAGTTTGGTCTTGTCCGTCCCTTGTCATGTTGGTATAGGAAGCTGCCTCTCTGGTCACTTCCGTTTGTATCTGTGAAGCACCCTCGGTAGGGGCCCACGGCAGTCTGTCCACGGCGAGTGTCTGAAGTGGTAAGATCTCCAGCTAGGCGCGTCTCTGCTAAGTCCGTAGGACAATGGATTTCTTAAGTTCAGCCTAACTGAAAATTTATTCACCTTTATTTCAGGTTTAGATCTAAAATATCTAAGGTTATCTTAAATTGCAATGCAGTGTAATTCGAGTGTGAAGTTCAGAATATCTTCCGGTAGTTGCTTTGTCAGTACTTTGTGAGTAAAGTGGAATCACGTGTTGATCAGTAACTCTAACTAAGATCATCAATCTTAAATGCGAATGTGTGTGAGATTATAAAGTCTTGTCTTGACAATATTTTTCAGTATACCAACTTTTCTTTTTGTTCAACCCACGTGCGGTGTACTTTGTGAGACCAGTACCACGTGCTTATACAATTGTTTGACCCATCAGGTTAATAGTAAGACGATATTAACCAGTTCAAGGTTTTTCTTTTGTAAATTGCGTTTCGATGTAATTTATTTTGATTATCAAAATTATTGTGGAGTTACACTCTTTGTGTAAACCAAGTTGACCACGTGAAGCATGTGGTGTAATCATCAAGTTATCCCTCAGCTATACTTTTCGGGAAGATTTCACAGAGAGTTAGTATGAATTCAGTATACCAGTGTGTGGTAATTTCATGACGGACAGGATTTCGCTACGAACGTAACTTCTTTGGGTGAAAATTGAATCGGTTGGTTGTGGTTAATTTCCTATTGCATATGTTTCAACGCTCTTAGTGTGTTATTTTATGAATGCAGTGTTGTGTGCAGTCTCCCAATCTTGGCTCCATATTTGATGTGTTCCGTAAGATAAGAAACTAACATTTTCACAATCCTAAATAAGGCACAAATTTAGTTATGAATCAATTTTAATATGCTGAAATTTTAACAGAACTATGATCAAAGTTATAATAAATGTCCAAATATAAACTGATTTATTTCTTTTAATTTAAATTCTCTTTTTATTCACTCCTGGAAATGGAAAAAAGAACACATTGACACCGGTGTGTCAGACCCACTATACTTGCTCCGGACACTGCGAGAGGGTTGTACAAGCAATGATCACACGCACGGCACAGCGGACGCACCAGGAACCGCGGTGTTGGCCGTCGAATGGCGCTAGCTGCGCAGCATTTGTGCACCGCCGCCGTCAGTGTCAGCCAGTTTGCCGTGGCATACGGAGCTCCATCGCAGTCTTTAACACTGGTAGCTTGCCGCGACAGTGTGGACGTGAACCGTATGTGCAGTTGACGGACTTTGAGCGAGGGCGTATAGTGGGCATGCGGGAGGCCGGGTGGACGTACCGCCGAATTGCTCAACACGTGGGGCGTGAGGTCTCCACAGTACATCGATGTTGTCGCCAGTGATCGGCGGAAGGTGCACGTGCCCGTCGACCTGGGACCGGACCGCAGCGACGCATGGATGCACGCCAAGACCGTAGGATCCTGCGCAGTGCCGTAGGGGACCGCACCGCCACTTCCCAGCAAATTAGGGACACTGTTGATCCTGGGGTATCGGCGAGGACCATTCGCAACCGTCTCCATGAAGCTGGGCTACGGTCCCGCACACCGTTAGGCCGTCTTCCGCTCACGCCCCAACATCGTGCAGCCCGCCTCCAGTGGTGTCGCGACAGGCGTGAATGGAGGGACGAATGGAGACGTGTCGTCTTCAGCGATGAGAATCGCTTCTGCCTTGGTGCCAATGATAGTCGTATGCGTGTTTGGCGCCGTGCAGGTGAGCGCCACAATCAGGACTGCATACGACTGAGGCACACAGGGCCAACACCCGGCATCATGGTGTGGGGAGCGATCTCCTAAACTGGCCGTACACCTCTGGTGATCGTCGAGGGGACACTGAATAGTGCACGGTACATCCAAACCGTCATCGAACCCATCGTTCTACCATTCCTAGACCGGCAAGGGAACTTGCTGTTCCAACAGGACAATGCACGTCCGCATGTATCCCGTGCCACCCAACGTGCTCTAGAAGGTGTAAGTCAACTACCCTGGCCAGCAAGATCTCCGGATCTATCCCCCATTGAGCATGTTTGGGACTGGATGAAGCGTCGTCTCACGCCGTCTGCACGTCCAGCACGAACGCTAGTCCAACTGAGGCGCCAGGTGGAAATGGCATGGCAAGCCGTTCCACAGGACTACATCCAGCATCTCTACGATCGTCTCCATGGGAGAATAGCAGCCTGCATTGCTGCGAAAGGTGGATATACACTGTACTAGTGCCGACATTGTGCATGGTCTGTTGCCTGTGTCTATGTGCCTGTGGTTCTGTCAGTGTGATCATGTGATGTATCTGACCCCAGGAATGTGTCAATAAAGTTTCCCCTTCCTGGGACAATGAATTCACGGTGTTCTTATTTCAATTTCCAGGAGTGTATATATATCAATGGCTGTCGTAAGATGACTATTAAAAGATTATAATTAACGTTAGTCTGTTTTGGAATTTGGTAAACTAGACTGGATACCTGGTCAAACAGTTGCTCAGTAATGCAAGGTTAAAGCTTTTAACCCGCTTTTATTGTCTTGAATATCAGCACTGCTTTCAGAACAACTTAATGCATCAACATTACAATTGGATAGTTTGAAAGTGTAGCTACTGTACAATATCAAAAAGTTGTCATCATGTTTGTAGCTTTAATTGTCTCTATTTCCAATAAAGTGCTAATAATTCTGTGAAATATTGCTTAAAATAATATAAAAAGTCTTTGGCTCCGAGGTGGCTACTTATACATCTCAAACATAAATCTGAAAAAAATGATAAAATTAATTTCGATACCATAAGCTGTTGGCTCGTCTACAGGCAGCAGCCTCTGCATCACGTATCTCATATCACCTAACTCCTGCAGCTGCTGACTTGACATGGCTGTGCAGATATGTGCTTTATCTAATGCTAAGATGAAGTAGTCATCTAGTCAACATTTTCTCTGCCTTGCTCAATCAGCCAAAAGACTTGTGCATAATAATGTTACGTAGAAGAAGATGTAATTAGATGAATGACGAACACTGACTTCACTTAACGAAGGTGTTCTCAGCACTTGCCCATACAGGAGCGCGGAGCGAACTGCCTCGAGTCAGAACACATACAGTAAATATACAGTTACAGAACATTCCAGTACAACGATTCTTGCCATTTATGGGTACTTCTAGAATGTACACGAACCGAATACAGAAATTAGAAGTTTACAATTGAGCTGAGTTTTGAACTGACGGCCCTCCATGCAACAGTTTAGTAACATAACCATTACACCACGGTGCTACTAGGCTTCTACTGCGACATCGCCCCCTTCTTAAGCGAACAGCATCTCGGTGTTACGTCGTCCTAGTCCGGGAACGAGTCATCGGTCCTGCATACTCCGGCTCCCGATGATTGATGCTCGCCCTGGCGGTGATCTTCTTACAACTTCTTTTGCCGCTACGCTTTTCGTCACCTTTCCGCTTGGCGCCTGTCGCTGGAGCTTCCAATTTACCCTGGGTGGCAGGATCCTTGTAGAGCTTCATTCGAAGGACCGTATCTCTGATCTTTCGTCGTCTTGCGTCGGGGTTGAAATCTTCAGCTTTATAAGTAACATCACACAACTGTCTTACAACCTTATAAGGTCCAAAGAAGCGCCTGAGGACCTTCTCAGAGAGACCAACCTTGCGAACAGGAATGGAAGATCCAGACGAGGTTACCAGGCTAGTAGACAACAGGGCGGTGGCTCGCGTCATACCTTCGGCGATCGTTTTCTTGAGCCTGCAGCGTGCGGAGTATAGCTCTGGTTAACACGTGGCCGATGTAGTCGTCGTCTACGTCATCAAGATGTAACGGAAACACAGTGACCATCGTTGTAGTCGCCTCACGCCCATGTACCAGAAAAAAGGGCGTAAATCCTGTTTTGTCTTGTTTGGCGATGTTGTCGGCAAACGTAACGAAAGGTAGCGCCTCATTCCAGTTGCTGCTCAACATTGACGAACATTGATAGCATGTCGGCCAAGGTCTTATTAAGGCGTTCAGTAAGCACATTAGTCTGCTGATGGTAGGCAGTCGTCATATGATGAGTAATGTTCCACCGACGGTTTATCTCTGTCACAAGATTCGATTGTAAAACTTTCCCTCGATCCGTAATTAACGACCTTGGGGCACCGTGTTTTAATACAATGTCTTCCACGATGAATTTGGCTACCTCGAATGCTTCGGCTGTTTTCACGGCTTTAGTAATGGCATAGGGTGTCAGATAATCAGTGAAAACAATAATCCATCTATTGCCATTAACAGACGTTGGAAGTCGTCCGAGGAGGTCAATCCCAACATGCTGGAAAGGCGTTTCGGCTGGTGGAATTGGTATGAGTGGGCCAGGTGGTTTATGAGGAACTGCCTTTCTCCTCTGGCACTCTCGACAGTGCGACACATAGTGACGGACAATCCTAAATAAACCTGGCCATAGAAATCTGCTGCGGATTCTATCGTAGGTCTTAATAAATCCTAAATGTTCGGCCTCAGGTGTGTCATGGAATTTCTGTAGAACATCTAAGCACATGCGTTTAGGAATCACTGGTAACCACCTCTTTCGAAACGGATCAGTTTTTCTTGCAAAACAATCCATTAACTATCTTAAATTGTCCTTTAACATCCTCTGACCGATTTAAGACAAGCATAATTTGAGATATCTTGGCGTCCTTCTTCTGCTCAGCAGAGAGATCCTGGAATGCAGCGAGACAGTCACTTTCTTCATCAAAGTCTTGATGCTCTACCACAATGTTTCTTGAGAGACACTCGCATCTTAGTGTTTTCTTTCACTTTTGTACACTGTGGTAATGTCATAATCTTGAAGACGTAGTGCTCACCTGGCGAGTCATCCTGCTGGATCCTTAAGACCTGTCAGCCAACAAGGTGAATGATGATAAGTAACAACTGTGAATGGCCTTCCATAGAGATACTGTCGAAATTTGCACATGGCCCAGATCACAGCAAGACATTCTGTTTCTGTAGTTGAGTAGTTTCCCTCGGATTTTGTAAATGTCCTAGAAGCATAGGCTATAACCTTCTCTTTTCCATCCGAAATTTGCACCAGAACAGCACCGATCCCATACCCACTGGCATCTTGGTGTAGTTCTGTAAATCCTCTCTCATCATACAGACCAAGTACAGGGTCAGTCGGCAGAGCTTTTCGCAGCACATCGAAAGAATCTTGTTGAGCACCACCCCAGATAAATTTAGCATCAGCTTTTAACAATTCTTGGAGTGGCCTGGTTTCGATACAAAAGTCTTTGATAAAACGACGGTAAGAATAACATAATCCGAGGAAGCTTCTCACATCTCTAATACTTTTAGGAATAGGAAATTCCGTTAGAAATCTCACCTTTTCTGGGTCTGGCCGCACACCTTCGTTTGACACAAGGTGTCCTGTCCAAGTGTTTTGATTTCTTTTGCTGCAAAGAGACACTTTCTTGGATTAAGTTTCAGTCCGCCTTGTTGGAGACACTTAAGAACGGCTCTCAGTCTTTTTATACGTTCAGCAAATGTCTCAGAGAACACTATAATGTCATCTAAATAACAAAGACACATCGTCCACTTCAGGTGACGTAGAAGATTATCTATCATCCGTTCAAAAGTTGCTGGTGCATTACACAAACCAAACGACATTACCTTAAACCCATACAGCGTCTCAGGGGTGATGAATTCAGGTTTCTCACGATCAGACTCATCTACTTCGATTAGACAGTATCCCGAGTACATGTCCATGGTTGAGGAAAACTTAGCCCCCTTCAGACAATCTAGTGTATCGTCAATTAGTGGCAGAGCGCTAACGTCCTGTTTAGTTATCTTATTAAGCTTTCTGTAATCAACACAAAAGCGCCAACTACCACCCTTCTTCCTGACGAGAACCACCGGTGACGGCCATGGGTTCTGCGAAGGCTGAATGATGTCATTCTTCGTCATTTTCTCTACCTCGTCGCGAATTATTCGACGTTCCACTGCTGACACACGGTATGCTCACTGGCTTATTGGTTGATGATCTTCAGTGCTAATCCGGTGCTTCACCGTCGATTTGTCTACTTTGCTCTTCAACAGTGTATTGAAGCATTCAGAGAACTCTTGAAAAATGGCAAGTAGCTTCTTCTGTTGTTCATTAGTGAGATCTGGTGATAGTCGAGCTAGAAGATCTTGCCTCGTAGTGGTAGCGCTAATTTCGCCCACAGACTCGGCATGGGAGGTTTCTATGACGCTCAGCTGTTCTTCAATTTACGGCTCAGTGTTTGCTATGCGCATGCGTCTTGGAAGGATCTGCGGTTCTCAGCGACGGTTAACTATCCACAATTCACCGAATCCGTTCGTAAACGAGACGACAGAGGCTGGGATGACCAAGTTATTCTTCAGTGGTATGCGTCTCATACATTCCACTACAAGATCCATGGGTTGATGCATGGCATGATACATGTCAGTTATCTTTTTAGCGCTAACTGCAGGAATGATCACTTCATCCAGCACACATAGTCTCCACACACACTCGGATGCGCATCTTCCTGTCCACTGTATCTCGTCTAGCATAATCTTCGAGCGACCACAATCTATAATTGCCTGAGAAGCTTTCAAAAAGTCCCATCCGAGAATGAGACATGACTACACTCTTGTAAGACGATGAATTCGAAGGGCTGAGGAATGACACATCGAATGACATCTTCCGGTAGGTTTTACCTATTTCCCATTAGCCACCTTCAGCAGAGATGTATTGTTGTCGACGAATAAGGTTTTCTGCAACTGGCGACGGTACTTCTCCGAATGTTATGCTCCGTAGTCCACAAGAGCTTGAGCTGGTAGGCCAACCATGAGAATATCGACGTAGTTTCTTATCATTTTTATAGTGATTGACGGCGGAGGATTTTTCTCTTCGGCAGCCTCGCCTCCAAGGAAGGTCGCACCCTTTAGTTTTCCAGGTTGCGGTGGCTGGGTTTTAGGCTGGAGCTTCTAAACGGCGATGGAGACCTTGATCGGCGTGTTGGGGAGCGTCCTCTCCAGCGGCTAGCTTTCGGCGATGGTGACCTACGTCGTTCTGGACCACATCTTCTTGTTCATCTTCGTCATCCCGGGGTTGGCGTCGGCTAAGATCCGTCTGCTGTCTTCTGGCGCGGATGTCATCAAATATTCACCACCTTTCTCGACAATAGTGCACCACATGTCCCGGTCGTCCGCAGTGGAAACATGCTGGTTGGTTATCCTGGGTCCTCCACACGTCAGTCTTCCTTGGTGCCAAAACAGGTTCCTCACGCGGTATTGTAGGAACGTAACTCCGCCTGGTTCTCAACTCTTTCACCGTTTTAAAGGGAAATGAAGGACGAGAGATTGGGTTCAATGTCTGTTCCACTTCTTCCCTTATGATCTCTTGAAGCGCCTCAGTTTTTTGCTCGCCGTGCGATCCAAGTGCCTTCTGAACTTCCTCTCTCACTGTCTGACGGAGAGCACTTGTGAAATCAGTTTCTTCCTGCATCACAGACATCGACTCGATGTTTGGAAGCCGTTCAAACTTCTTGCGTGTAATTCTTTTTTGATGTGTTGTTTCACTATAAAATGACACCATTTTATGAACTCGTCTGCTGTCGAAACCTCCTTCAGGAGTAGGGCTTGATACGTGTCCTTAGCAACACCCTTCATGAGATGTGCAACGTTATCTTCCTCCTTCATTCTAGGATCCACTATTTTACACAGCTGCAAGACGTCTTGAGTGTAGGACGCTGTAGTTTCTCCTGGACCCTGTGCTCTACACATTAATTTATCTTCAGCCTTGCACTTCTGTCGTTGTGTGTCACCGAAATACTCGCACAGTTCCGCCTGTAATACTTTGCAGCTTGTGAATTTCTCCACGTTGTTCTCATACCACTGCTTGGAAGTGCCCTCCAAGTAGAAAAATACGTTAGCCAAACACACGGTGTCATCCCATTTGTTAGATTTGGCTGTACGCTCATACACCTTCAGCCACTTGTTTGGATCTTGGCCATCGTCACCAGAGAACCCGAAAGGATATCTCATATGGTGGCACACAGTTGCTGTCATCGTAACGTCTTCTTCTTCTTCTTCTTCTGTCTCCGGTAGATTGCGATCTGTTGAATATGGTTCGAACTTGGGTTTCTCGCCACGTAAACGGCGGCTCTGTCGTGGCTTGATAGGAGCCACTGTGTCGTCGCTCCATCACAAGTTCCAATACCCAGCGCCTCCACCAGAATAATGTCACATAGAAGAAGGTGTAATTAGATGAATGACGAACACTAACTTCACTTAACGAAGGTTTATTCAGCACTTGCACATGCAACAGCGCGGAGCGAACTGCCTCCGGCCAGAACACATACAGTATATGTGCAGCTACAGAACATTCATGTACAATGATTCTTGCCATTTGTGGTTACTTCTAGAATGTACTCGAACCGAATATAGAAATGAAAACTGTATAGCCCATGTGAGTTTTGGACTTACAGCCCTCCATGCAACAATTTAGCATCATAACCAGTACACCGCAGTGCTACACAGTTTTTGATAAATAATTCAGGTCGTTCTGATATTTTTTAGCACAGCACCAATTTACACTACTCATGTGAAACTTACATAACTTTTTGACATGGAAATAGTGTAGTATAGTCAATTTCTTTACGTATTTTGATAAATAATTCAGGTCGTCTGGTTACTTATGTGTATGGCGCAAAAAAATTCACATCATTTGGATACTTTTGAACATGGTTTCTACACACTGGCTGCCAGTTTGGTTTTAATGGCTGGTAAAATAATGTGCTGTCATTATCTGCTTAATTTTATGGAATACTAAAATTTTTAAGCATTCCACCGTTAACGTGATGGATTTTTAAATTTCCATCCACCACGATCTTGTATTTTTAAACTTCCTGCCAAGGGCCTCATGGAATTTGATGTCATTGCCTATAGGCAACCCACAAATGTTGGCAGAAATACCCACACTGGGTCCTGAAGCCATAACTTCTAGATCTGAACCCACGACCGAGTACTATTACTCCTTTAGAAAAGTGTTTTGCTATTTTCTTTTCATGTTAATGGATTTCGTTTTGCTTAAATATTTCTGATCTTGCTATCATCGTTGTTTGGTGAAATTGCGGTTATCTCTGTCACGACTTTTGTTATCTTCATAAATTAATTGAACATGTTATTTGAATATCCCTAGTGAAGGCCTAATTTGCTTTTCATTGTACAATTTTGAGTTGATGCCAAACAAATATATAAAAATCGAAACCTCTATAGGCAAAAAAATCTCAACAGAGTAAGTGAATAGCAGCTGTACCAGCTGTGTTAAATGTTAAGAGTAAGATCTTATCTGCTGAGTGGCTCAAAATCATAAAAAAGTTTGATCGGATGTAATATCAGTCAGATAAACCATGTTGACTACAAGGGCACCGAAGTGAAAGATGATAAAATAAGGCCTAAATACTAAATTTTATCATTCGAAACATTCAGTAGAAAATCACAACATATTTCATACTTTTTCCACATATATTTGCGATACTTATGAGATAGTGAAATAAATGAGAACCTGATGCAGTGTCATACAAATTCTACACAGAGTATGTAGACGAACTATACCCTGCTGTTGCATCAGTTGACTGTAGGTCAGTGAGACTATGGAGGATGCCACATGAGTGAGAAAGCGCCGTAGTATTCCAGTCTGCAAGAAGTATCACAGTACTGATATATGTAACTGCAGACCTATGTAACGAACATCGGTTCTGTACTGAAATATGGAAAATATGAGGGTCATTCTAACAGTAAACAGTCCTAGTTTGTCGCGATATTTTTATTCTAGATAATGAAAGAAATCTGGTATTACATATGAGGGTTCCCCAGAAAGTAATGCACTTCATTTTTTTCAACAATTCTGTATTGAACATAATGAGAACTACACACACCAAAGAATGGTGTTTTATCTACACACTCTATTTTTTCATGTAATCTCCATTCTGTTCTATGGCCTTTCTACAGTGACAGACAAGGGCGTGCACGCCCTGTCAGTACCAATCCTTGCCCTGGTGGCGGAGCTAGTGCTTCACTGTGTCAACCACCTCATCATCGTCCTCAAAATGCCATCGACGAATGGTATCCTTTAAGAGCCCATACAAATGGAAGTCCGAGGGGGCTAGGTCAGGGCTGTAGGGTGGATGGGGTAAAAATGTTCAACCCCGTTTTGCTATGTGTTCAGCAGTCTTCAGTCTTGTGTGGGGCCGAGTGTTATCCTATTGCAGCAAAACATCTCCTGTGTTGCCATGTCACAGCGCTTGTTGAGTTTTATTAATATGTTGATATATGCTTCTAGGTTACTGGTACCATCTCTTGGCATCACATCGATGAGAATCACACCTTCACAGTCCCAGAACAGGGTGATCATGACCTTACCGGCGGAAGCAGTTGCTTTGAATTTTTTCTTCTGCGGCGAGTAGGAATGGTGACATTCCATCGACTGTGGTTTTGTTTCAGCCTCAAAATGGTGAAAACTCAGCTTTCATCGCCTGTCACAATCCGGGAAAAGAAGGCTTCCACCTCAGCTTCAGAACGTTGCAACAAATGAAGACAAATGTTTTTTCTGTGTAATTTGTAATCCACCGTTAGACACTGCGGAACCCATCGTGCACACACTTTTGAATGCCGAAGATTGCAGATAATTGCATCCACACTTCCTTTGCTGATTGACAGATCCAGCGTTCGATTCCCGGCTGGGTCAGGGATTTTCTCTGCCTCGTGATGACTGGGTGTGTAATGTCCTTAGGTTAGTTAGGTTTACGTAGTTCTAAGTTTTAGGAGACTAATGACCATAGATGTTAAGTCCTATAGTGCTCAGAGCGATTTGAACCATTTTTTTGACAGATCCAGCGCCAACTGCCGAGTCGTAATGCGTCTGTCTTCGCGAATGACAGCAGCTCGCTGCAACATGTCAGGTGTGACAGCCGTTTATGGTCTCCCCGGCCGCTGCAAATAGTGAAGCTCCACCAAACCGCCATCTGATGACCTCACCCTCTGTGCCCAGCGGCTGACTGCACGTCAATCGACAGCAGATGGTCCATAGACTATGCGAAAGCGTTTGTGAATATTCCCCACAGTTTCTTTCTCTACAGTGAGAAATTCAATGACGGCACATTGCTTGTAATATACATCACCTACAGACGCCATTTTCAAACTGTCCTGCAGCTAGATTATCTATAGGAAGTGGCAGAAGCTCAGGAGACTTCAGATAATATATACATGAAGTTTCGCATTCGTAGCAATATTTTCGGCTGAGAAAAAAAAAAGAAAAAAAGAAAATGGGGTGGATTACTTTCTGGGCAACCCTCGTATTTTGATATCTTAGCTATTTTTCTACATAGCCACTATTCTCATTTAAACATTCGTCAGAGCTCTTTACAACCTTTCCTATGCCTGTGTACTGAGTTTCTGCTAAGTTGATGAACCAGTTACTAACGTCATCTTGTTTCAAAACTTCATCAATTGGAGAAGAAGACTGAATTACTCTTTGCCGACTCCAGTCAAACAGTTGTATGTTCAAAAACTGACCACTTAAATTTCCAAAGCACATCCTTCGTCAACTCAGCAGAATGCGGTTGAGCATTCTCGTAAAGGAGCACAGCACCGCTGGACAACAATCCACGCCGTTTCTTTTGGACGATGCACCGCAGTCAGTAAAGGGTGTCACAGAAGACTGCTGCATTTATGGACTCTCCTCTAGGCGCGAAGTCGACGGGGAGGACGTCTTCTCGATCCCAAAGCTCTATGGTATAATGTTTTGTTACTCAGAATTTGTTTGACTTCTTTTGGTTTTGTTGGAGATCGCGAATGATACCATTCCAATGAGTGGCACTTTGTTTCCCGACTTTTATGAGAAACACAGGTTTCGTAAGCAGTAACACTGTGTTTCAGAAACTACTAGTTATTATTATTCTATTGACTGAGAAAAGTCAGTGCTGCTCCTATTCGTTGTTTTTTTATGTTTCGAGAAACTCACTAGACACACACTTTTCTATAGCTCAAATCACCAATAACAAGTTCATGAAGAACTGATTTCAGGAAAGTTTGAGCTAACTCCATCAATAGATGAACTGCCCTGTTGAAATTTTTTCGCAGACGGCTTTTTGTTATGAATTCGTTTGTTCGCCGTCAAATATGACGCAACATTTTCGAACTGAAGCTTCATTCTTCACAATTCCGTAAACATTGTTTGACTGTCTGTAAGTTTTGGGAGGGTGGACTTCTTTTTGCATTCAGAAATCGCATTTCACTACAGCCCTACACTTGGCGGGATCACTAACACTCTCGCAAATGTTAAAATCACACAAATACTGTAAATAAGAAACGACTATTCCTGCTCGCTGTTTGCGTCGCAGCGATTAGGATGGTTTACGACAAGGTGGTTGGGGAAGGAGGAGAACTGCACAGCAGGTCAGATCAAAACATTATTTTCTTTGTAGAATGATCTACGTATACCAACTTCGCGTATGAAGATTTTTATGGAGACTTCACGACTCCTATGTAGGAATCAACATGGCTTTAGTGAATACTGTTCATGTGTAAACCATAATGCTTCCATTATTCTTAAAATCCAGAAGACGGTCGATTGTGCGGATTTGGTTGACGCAGTTTTTATTGACTTCTAGACAGCCTTCGATGCAGTTCCGCTCCGTCGCATTGCAAACAAAATAGCTGCATACGGAATATTCAAACAAATATGCAATTGGACAGAGGACTCCCTTGCGAACAGACCTCAGCATAACGTTCTTAACGAAAATTATCGTCAGAGTAAAGATAGCATCTCATGTAACTTAAAGTAGTGTCATAGGACAGCTGCTTTTATGACATACACTCCTGGAAATGTAAAAAGGAACACATTGACACCGGTGTGTCAGACCCACCATACTTGCTCCGGACACTGCGAGAGGGCTGTACAAGCAATGATCACACGCACGGCACAGCGGACACACCAGGAACCGCGGTGTTGGCCGTCGAATGGCGCTAGCTGCGCAGCATTTGTGCACCGCCGCCGTCAGTGTCAGCCAGTTTGCCGTGGCATACGGAGCTCCATCGCAGTCTTTAACACTGGTAGCATGCCGCGACAGCGTGGACGTGAACCGTATGTGCAGTTGACGGACTTTGAGCGAGGGCGTATAGTGGGCATGCGGGAGGCCGGGTGGACGTACCGCCGAATTGCTCAACACGTGGGGCGTGAGGTCTCCACAGTACATCGATGTTGTCGCCAGTGGTCGGCGGAAGGTGCACGTGCCCGTCGACCTGGGACCGGACTGCAGCGACGCACGGATGCACGCCAAGACCGTAGGATCCTACGCAGTGCCGTAGGGGACCGCACCGCCACTTCCCAGCAAATTAGGGACACTGTTGCTCCTGGGGTATCGGCGAGGACCATTCGCAACCGTCTCCATGAAGCTGGGCTACGGTCCCGCACACTGTTAGGCCGTCTTCCGCTCACGCCCCAACATCGTGCAGCCCGCCTCCAGTGGTGTCGCGACAGGCGTGAATGGAGGGACGAATGCAGACGTGTCGTCTACAGCGATGAGAGTCGCTTCTGCCTTGGTGCCAATGATGGTCGTATGCGTGTTTGGCGCCGTGCAGGTGAGCGCCACAATCAGGACTGCATACGACCGAGGCACACAGGGCCAACACCCAGCATCATGGTGTGGGGAGCGATCTCCTAAACTGGCCGTACACCTCTGGTGATCGTCGAGGGGACACTGAATAGTGCACGGTACATTCAAACCGTCATAGAACCCATCGTTCTACCATTCCTAGACGGGCAAGGGAACTTGCTGTTCCAACAGGACAATGCACGTCCGCATGTATCCCGTGCCACACAACGTGCTCTAGAAGGTGTAAGTCAAATACCCTGGCCAGCAAGATCTCCGGATCTGTCCCCCCAATGAGCTTGTTTGGGACTGGATGAAGCGTCGTCTCACGCCGTCTGCACGTCCAGCACGAACGCTGGTCCAACTGAGGCGCCAGGTGGAAATGGCATGGCAAGCCATTCCACAGGACTACATCCAGCATCTCTACGATCGTCTCCATGGGAGAATAACAGCCTGTATTGCTGCGAAAGGTGGATACACTGTACTAGTGCCGACATTGTGCATGGTCTGTTGCCTATGTCTATGTGCCTGTGGTTCTGTCAATGTGATCATGTGATGTATCTGACCCCAGGAATGTGTTAATAAAGTTTCCTCTTCCTGGGACAATGACTTCACGGTGTTCTTATTTCAATTTCCAGGAGTGTATTTGAAAGATTAGGCAGATAGTCTGTTGCACACTGTGATTTTTCGCAGGTGATGCAGTTGAGAATAATGAAGTTGCCACGAAATGTAGTGACGATTTGCATTTATCCCAGAATGTAAATAAATGTTATGCAACACGCGTAAATAGACGAAAGGATTCTGTAACGTTTGACTACATATCAACATTAACTCTCTGGTATCAGTCACAACCTTCAAGAACCTAAGAATTTCTGTCCAGAGATACTTAAGGTTGAAAGACAACACATTAAACTGAGGAGGAGGACACATATTCGGAACTTAGTTTTGACAGCATAATCCTAAGGAAATGTAGTTCATGTGCAAAAGAGATCCGTTACAAAAACATTCTTCGATCAATTCTTAGGTATTTTTCGTCGATCTAGGGCTCTTGCCAGGTTTAATTTATGGAAGACATAGAAATATACAAACGAAAACTGTAAATTCGTCTCTAGTTTATTTAGTTACAGCGAGAGTGTCACAGAAATCCTCAACAAACTATAGTAGGCGATGTTACAACAAATACTTGTGTGTCACAGAGAGCCTTACCTACAAAATTCCAAGGATATTATTTTCAAAATGAGTCAGAATCATGTTGTTTCCTCCAAGATCTCGCCCAATGACCGTTACACAAAATTAGAGAAACCTTGGCTCATATTGGAGGGTAGCATCAGTATTTCTTCCTCTGTACATTTTGTTAATGGAAAAGGAAGGAGGGAAAAAATACTGACAGACGTTGTGTCCTCCACCACACATCATGGGGAGGTACGCTGAATACAGATCTAGATGTATTCATTTATATATGATGAGTCTGTTAAAAGTGTGGGGATGCTGTAGTATTTTCAGTCTTTCCTCCTGGCTTATTAAGGTGGACATGAGTATTCAAAATGTTCCCTTTGCATTTTTCATTACAATATATTGGCATAGGAACATGAAGTAATTTTGTATATGTAGCTCAATGTGGGACACTATGCCCATAATATTCTTCCTCCTTTATGACAAAGTCTGTATGTTGTGAAGGCTCGGCATGATGTATAAATAACAACAGTTATAATTTTTACAACTTGCTTCCATACCGTATTCTGAAAATACTGACTCTAAAGAAAAGACACTGTAACTCGTTTTTTAAGAAAATATGCAGCAAAATATAGTTACTCCATTTTAAAATCGAGTATACTATTATTATTATGTACTGTGAACATGAGTGAAGTAAGGCAATTCATTAATTTTAGGCAGTGGGTTGCCTAATGAAGGTTGTGATCCTTCTGTACCACCAAAAACTTTCTACTTCTACATACATACATACATACAGACATACATTAGTACTTGTTCCATAGGTTATGAATACATTTTGTAATGATGTGGAACATGTCGCTTTAACAGAATAATTAATTAATAATTTTTTACAGTTACTACTACATATCTAAAAATTCATCTATTGAATAGGAGATGTCATTCAGAAATTCTTTTTATTTGATTTTAAATGTTAGTCAGCTATCTGTCAGACTTTCAGTGCTATTTGGCAAATGATCAGAGATTTTTGTGGCAGCATAATTCACCCCTTTCTGTGCCAAAGTCATATTTAACCCAGAATAGTGAAGATCAGCCTTTCTTCTAGTGTTATAGCTATGGACTTCGCTGTTCTTTTTGAATTGAGGTGGGTTATTAACAAATTTCATAGGTGAATTTATGTATTGCGAAGGTACTGTGAATATCTTGAGTTCCTTAAATAAATGTCTGAAAGGTGATCTTGGGTGGGATCCAGCTACTATTCTGATTACATACTTTTATACAATGAATACTTTCTCTCTTAATGAGAAATTGTCCCAAAATATGATGCCATATGAAAGCAGTGAATGAAAACAGGAATAGTAGGCTAATTTACTGATATGTTTATCTCAAAAATATGCAATGTTTTAAAACTAATAACATAAGTAGCTGAACCTAACCGTTTCCACATATCATAGATATGTTTCTACTAATTCTGTTTCTCATCAATGCACACACCAAGAAATTTTGACTATTCTGCCTTAGTAACATACTTCTGTTCATAGTCTACATTTATCAATAGTGTTATGCCATTTAGTGTACAGAATTGTATAATCTGTGTTTTCTCAAAATTTAGTGAGAGTCCATTTGCAGAGAACCACTTAACAGTTTTCTGGAAGGAATTATTTACAATTTCCTCAGCTGATTCTAGTTTGTTCAGTGTGATTACTATATTTGTATTATCATCAAAAAGAACTAGCTTTGCATCTTCATGAGTATAGAGTGGCCAGTCGTTAATATATATTAAGAACAATAAGGTACCCAAGACTGAACCCTGATTGATACCTCCCCAGTTACAGGACCTTGCTAATTTTTGCAGACTATGTGTACTGACAATTTCAACGTACTGTTGGAAAGGGCAAACTCTTGAGTTTTACATGGTCCCTGCTATGTAGAAGCAGTGTGACCCACTTCAGTACTAGTAAAAATGGTGCTGGGACAATAGAAAGCGTTTGTGCACTATATTTTTTGTAGTGAGGGTCAGTAATAACTGTTCTGTGTGACTTGCATACTAGGTATTGTGTGGATCCTCCCACAGTACACAGCATTAGACAGTTGCATGAACCATTCTGAGAAACAGGGCGTTTGTTTAAAGGCAAATCGCTGGGACATCCCAGATTGTCTGACAGATGTCAAACACATCTGACATAGTTGCACAAGGAGTTTGCAGAAATCCATTCACCATACAGCTCAACATCTCAAATCTACTCACTGTGCAACTTATCAGCTCAACATGCCCCTGATGTCGGTCTGGCGTGTATTGCATCGACGTTTCCACATGAAACCATACATAATTCAGCTACTACATATTCTTTGTGAAGGTGACAAACAGCAACCTCTGGAGTTCTGTAATTTCACTCTTTCAGAATGGAGGATGTCAGTTTTCTTCCATGCTTAATGTTTAGTAATGAGGCAAAATTCCACTTAAGTGGAAAGGTGAACCTCCATAATGTGAGAATATGAGGTACTGAACAACCACAAGTTGAACAACATTAGAAGGAGTCTCCAAAATTTAATGCGTTTGTGCAGTTTCACAGGAAAGGTGTATGGTCCATTTTTCTTTGCTGAGAACAATGTTACAGGAAGCACATGTCTCGATGTGCTTGAGAACTTTCTTTTCCCTCAGATGGAGACCGATTCAAATGACTACATTTATCAACAGGATGGGGCACCACCACACTGTTGACTGGAAGTGTGAGAATTTTGAAATCAAAGGATTACTGGACTATGGATTGGTCAGACTGGACCAAATGATTCAACCTTACATTACTGGTATCCAAGGTCACTGGACCTGACTGTATGAGATTATTTCTTGAGTGTGTCTGTAAAAGACTCTGTTTATGTGACTCCATTACCAACAACGATGAATGAGTTAACATCACATAACAGCAGCTGTGGAAGCTGTAACTCAAGACATGCTCGCTGCAGTGTGGAAACAATCTGAATACCATGCTGACATATGCCATGCATCTTATGGGAGGCATATTGAATACCTATGAAAAGGTATGAAAAAAACTTTTAGGTTTCCCATTCATAAAAAAAACAAAATTTATTGTATATGTTTCTTAATTTCAGAAATATAAACGTCCAAATCAGATGATTCTTTGTGATACACACTGCATCTAGAGCTTTTCAGTGTCCTCATTCAAGGCATGTATGATGAAATGGAAAAGAAAAGACATCACTTCATTTGAGCACCTTTTCGCAATACATTCAGGATAAATATAAAAAACGATTTGCCCTTTACAAATTCATGGAATTAGAATAAGGGCATCGGAGGTTTCCATTTAAAGTAAACATCTGTGGTGGGAATATATCTTTTTTTGCAGAGTCTATACTCTTAGCTATTTTCTTTTTGTTTTTTTTGCCTATATTTTGGCACTCTTTTTAAAATTGTAAAACACATGAGCCTTTGTCTAATGAGGACTGCTCATGATGTTAATCAGGTCATTATGTGTCTTATGTTCCTCCATTGTTGAAGGTTTCATTTTCGCTGTGAATGCATCACTTTCAGCACAAGTGTCTGCACGAGAATATCCAAATATCGAATTTTGTGTAGAAAATCATTCAGTATGTGCCATGAGGTACAGACATGCTAGGATAAATTTCATTGAAAAGATAGAACATTTTCTTTATATTTAGATTTTCAGGCAAGTATGTTTTTTCAAGTCTCTGAGGCTGTAGTGATTCTGTCAAACCCTCAAACTTATTACTTGATTCTGAGTCATGGTTGTCGTTGTCTTATACTGTTGCCGCTGTTTTGTGGAATGCTTATCTGTTTTAACTACAGGTGCACATCTCTTTTCTGCAAATAGTAAAACTTATTTTTGATGGCATTACACAAAACGATTTTGCACAACCCTCACTGTCTTGAAATACATCCACTTTTTGCCAGATGTGAACTCTGTAAATGAAGCCAGCACTGTGAAAATTTTCGTCTATGGCCTTCTATTTGTCACAGACCTAACTTTAATTAACCTTGCCAAATGTGAATTCTGTTCATCAGGTGATTTTACGTCATTGAACTGATGTAATATGTATTTCATATCATGTTCACTCATGATGTGGTAGCAGCCAAATCGCTTACAACTGCAAGGGGCCCACGTTCAAGTCTTGCAAGGCTTAGTTTCATATTAAAGTCTGACATCCTTCCAGTCTACTTACTTTTTTTTCTATTCATTGTATACGCTGACACATACATCTGCACTTGAAGCTATAGCTGTTAATGCCACTTGCTTCAGACAACTCATAGTATGACCAAGGCATAGGGATTGAAACAAACAACTCATCAGTACACTGAGCAGAGAGAACACATTAGACTTAAATGGGTATATATCTATTTATCTTGACATATGATATACTGTTATCAGTAAATCAGAAATTACTACCATTGGGAATATTTTTTGAGTTGGCAAAATCTTTTTGATAGTGTGGTCCATAATATTCTAATGGAGAAGTTAAAATATTACAGAATATTGGGTTCATAGTTTGTATCTTTTCTTATTGACAGAAAGCAATGTGTATAAGTTCCATGTCAGTCACATAACAACAGGCATTCAGAATTTGAAATACTCAGACAAGGTGTATCACAAGATGTGATTAAGTGTCCTCTGTTGTGTCTGATAAACAAAAATGACCTTCCACTTGCAGTTTCAGAAGATACAAAATTTAATTTTTGCCAGTGATACAAGATTTAGCAGTAAAAATAGTATTCGGTCCCTTACTGAATAAGCAGCTAATAAAATATTCAAGTACAACAACAGATGGTCCAAAGCAAATGCAGTATTATTCAATTTTGATAATACTTGATATAAACAGTTCAGTACTCTTCACAGAACTCTACAAGCTTTGAAAATACGTTTCTCAAACAATATAATACAAGGAGTAGAAAGGGTTTTTGGACCTGCAGAAATATCACAACCTTAAATGGAAAACCTTCTGCATAGAATTAATAAAGTAGCTTGAATCAGATCTGTTCAAAGTACAGGTGATTACTGCTACAGGCGATTTTAAAATAAATTAAGTAGTTTATTTTGTATATTTCCCCTCACTATGACTTAATGAATTTTGTCTAGGAAAATTCAGTTTACAGGTATCATGTTTTCAGAATACAGGCGTGTGCTATAAGAATTGTATTTGGTGTTAAATCGAGAACACTTTGTAGAGGTATCTTCAGAAAACTTGGTACCTTGACAAATACTACACTATGCATATATTCGTTAATATCTTTAGACATTATCAATATTTTTCTCGTAACAAAAAATAGTGAAGAGCACTAAGAACAAAAACAACCTCTAAAAAGACCAACAAGAAGTTAACGGTAGTGCAAGTAGGCAACAGGTACACCTGCTTAGGTACACATGCTTTCAACAACTGCGGTGGCATGGTGTAATGTTAAGCTCTCTCTATACAGATTAAGCGTTTTCGTGGACTTACTTGTTGAAGAGTGCTGGTTCTGCTTTCTTGCAGCGCCGATGTCTTCTGATAGCACCAGACGCTTCTCTGATGATTTCACTACTAGGAAGGGGAAACTTTCACTCTCTCGCTCCCTCCTCTCTCTCTCTCTCTCTCTCTCTCTCTCTCTCTCTCTCTCTCTCTTCTTATTTAAAAAATACGCTACTCTTGGAATATCATTCAATGCACCAGAACATATTTATTTCCACTTTATACAAAAAAACAACTAAACTTTATGACGTAAGCCCACACATTATCGGGCACCCAGAATCAGTTAATTACACATTTTTAACACAATTAATACATAAGCTTTTAGCGTGGCTGACTATCCACGTCCAGTCCACAGCAGGCCACGTATCTTGTGGGCCGTATTTGATTATTCTTGGCATGTCGCGCTGAACATTTGCCAGGGCTGACGAATTAGCTCCATTCCAGATTCGCCTGCACAAACAATAAATGGGTGCAGTATCCCATGCTCATCCTTACGCCCTGTTTTAAAAGAATGCGTGTTCGAAATGGCTGGAACACAAGTGTCTCCAGACTTTCGTAAAATTCTGGGGGCACTACACAACTACCAGGAAACATGAAATGTCATGCAGATAATTTTATGGAGTTTAAAACTGAATTAAAGTATTTTCTATTTGGCAATTCTTTCTACTCCATTGAGGTGTATCTTCAATGAAATTCCTTGGTTAATGTACTATTAAAATGAGCACTATAAAACAGTCATGTAATGCCATTTTACTGTATTGCACTTAAAGTTAATTTAATGTATATTCTAAATTTCTGCACACATTCCAGAGACCAGTCTTTGTGAGATCTCTGGAATATGAATAATGTAATGTAATTAACGAAAATTAACCGACAATGAAGCCATAATAACCAGAGCTGACAAAGTAAATGCCTTAATTATAGTGACAGAACACAACACACCACAAAACCTTTCAGTTCTTCACTGAAAATGACGTTGCAGAGATCCATAAAGATTCCACAAAACTTTTCAGACAAAACATGAACCACAGCTCAAAAACACGTTGTCTTATTCACTGATAGTAAGAAGAACAAAGTCACTATTGGAAGCCCACTAGCATCATGGATAAGAGTCCAAAATATAATTCAGAAGTCGACTGTCCAATCAGACCAACTGTCAACTCAAGAAACAACCTCAGCTATAAAATCACCCAAAAGCTTAACTGGATAATAACTAAGAGTTATACATATATAAAAAGCTCCACTACATTATCTTTTCACTTTTTTTGGGGGAATAGAGAAATATAGCTAGCAACAGATGCTGTAATGAATGCTCACCAATACATTTTGTGAAGCAGTTTTTAAAAACACCTAATTTTCTGAAGACATTGGTGATGGATGTATTAAAATTAACAGCAGATATTGTTATTATTATTATTATTACTGTAATACAGATTTTTATCTTTATGCACTAATACTAAGAGCAGTGCATAATCAGCTGCATTTATATGAAAATATATTATGTGTCTCAATGGTCACAAAATAAAACAAAGGGAAGCTCTACTGTTATGGCTTCTTGTAATTTAAGAAGTTGGTTGCATTACCAGGACCTTTTATCAGAAAGTAGACACAGTTATTGGTCTTTGGGAAATAATGGATACTATATACAAGCAATTACCTTTACATAATCACTGCTTTGAGAAAGATGGGAGATGGTCATCTGATGAGAAATATAGCACTTACTAACTTGAAGATATAACTTGATCAGAATAACATAGTGATTGACATCTGAGTGTGGAAGGGGACAATGTTGTTGGTTCCTGTTTGTCTGCATATTTAATATGGCTGCAGCAGCAACACCTGTGCATTTCCTTTCTGGGTGCATTCACGCATCCAGTATTGTGTCTGCTTAGCTGGACTGTAGTGGTCTTACCACTTTTATGTGCACTTTCGTAACTAGTTTAGGACATTATGTCATATATAGGCACCACTGGAAAGAGAAATAACGCAAACAATCAAACCGAATCGCCATTGTTACATTACTAACTGCAAGTTTTGTCTGCAACTGACTGTGGCAACTGGCACTTGAGATACAATAACGATATTACCACACTGAATAGAATACAAGTCTTGACTTAGCTTATCCTCTGATTGTTTTTTGCTATGGTAGCTGTCCTGTAAACATGTAGCTGTCAATCACATTTTTATTCTGATCCAGGTCAAGTTTTGAACGCCTGACTGCTACCCTATGCAACGTTCTATTGGATTAGTTATTTACTGACCTTATGACCATGGCATATAAACATTCAACAAACTGTGTAAGAATATATAATGTAACAGTAATCAGAATTAGTACACAATTCACATCTCTTATCAGCAGAAGGTTCGCACTGAACTCCCAATTTAGCTTCAATGTTATTGGTCGCCATTGGCACTTAAGTATACATGTTTCATGGGTGAGATCAATTACAGCTTCTCTGTCCCATAAAAACTCAAGACCCAGTAATACTGGTATTGACAAGTTTTCCATTAATAGAAATGTGAATAAAACGTTTGACAAGTTTTCCATTAATAGGAATGTGCATAAAATGCTATAATTTCCAAAGGAAACTTCAACCTGTGTCTGGTGCTTTATAATCTGTGTCTTTTTTCCCAGTGTTCCTGTAACCTTACAATTCGCAACAGGCAAAATCGGCAGTCTTTTTGTTTGCATTACCTCCTTGAAGAATTGTGTATCCATTATTGACACACTCGCACCTGTGTCGAGGAGAATATTAGTTGCTACACCATTGATGGTTCCAGTTCTCTTTTTCTTGCCTATCAGGGACAACAGATTGTTGATAGAGTTCATCTGTGATCCTCTTACCATCCTGATAGCGAATCGTATTTATTTTCTGTTTTATTGACCTATTGCCTTCATTCTTGGTCTCGGTTGCCTGGCAAAGGCCTAAGGGACCAAGATTAATTTGTTGGCTTCTGTATATTATGCTTTGGTTCTGAGGGTACTTCCACTATTTTCACATTTTGTGAGTCTACAGTCGGAGGTGGCCTACTTCGGTCCCACCATTGTGGATACTGATTATTTGTCATGGGTACAGTCTGTATATAATTTATTGGCTGACCTGGGTTCATAGAATTTTGTTGCAGCTGCAAATGACTTGCCCCTGGTAGTTGCCAATACTCATTGTCACCTCATATGTTTCTAGGTTTATCCTTGTACGGACTGTCTGATCTACTGTCATTTCGTCTTTTAGGATTACTATTGTTGTTATTATTATCAGAATTTTTGTTATTATACTGCCTCTGTTTACCATTCGGATGCTGGTAGTCATTGGACTTCTGGTAATTATTGTTGTAATTGAAATAGTCCGAATTTTGGTTGTAGGAATGTCTACTATTATTATATTTCCCATTATTATAACACTTGTTTTTACTTTTCTTGGGACTACCTTCGCCCCTATTTCGACTGTTTCCATCCCTTGGAACATTAACATGAACATCTGTTCCTACTTTTTTTTACATCTGTGTGTGGATGGACACCATTGCTTAATCAGTGTCGGACGGCTCTCACTCCACAGTTGACAAACACTTGCACAGCAAGCTCAGTGATGAAATAAAGAACTACACAAACATTAATATTTTGTTATGGTACACTGTACCTGTAAGAAATCCCAATACCTAATAATTAAATAAATAAATGTGCATTGGCGGCCCCACGTTGGGCGCCAGTGTGGCCGAATTGGTTTATAGTATTTCGTAACTTTAATTACGTATAAATGATATTTCAGGTAGATCAAAAAAATATATAAAAGCTGTTACCTACTGTCAGTGTAACAATTCATTTGATCTCAAACATGATTATCCTGGCTAATATTTGTCACTCTGCTAATGAAATCTCCACTTGACATTGTGTAGGAAGGTTGTTTGTAAAGTCGTTTGAGTGGCACTAAATTGCATATCATTTACCAGATTTTACACAACTGTTACTTAAGATGGAAGCACTTTTCTCTAGGAAAAAGAACATTTAGCCACAAAATACTACCCACACGCGATACTGGCATATATCTCGTATTAAAATATTTCATGTAAATTGTCCGAAATAATTAGGCTTCATATGACAGCAAATAAGAAATTGATATTATGTAATGTGTTGTGAGCACTATTTTTAAGGATTCAATCTGAGTTGAAGTCTGTCTTTTAAAGTAAACGACTGGGGCACATTTATTTCCATTCATTTATATCTAACCACATTTATGTTTGTTAAAATTCTCGATTGAAAACTGTCATGGGGATATTTTTGCTAAGATGGCAGCAGACAGACGATAGTCAATTTGTCTATTGTTATTCTTGATTCCTTCTATATGAAGTTAATGTATTCAGATAAAAGTCTTTAATCCTTTTGTACTCTATTCTTTAGCATTTAAAATTATTCTTAATGAAAAATGTTTCATATATTTTATAGAAGCTACTAGTAAAGTCCACTGTAAGTTACTAGCGCTAATGTCTGCACTGCTAACTATGGAGCTTAAAATTAACACTTAAAATATTAATTAGATTGGATTACAATTGAAATAAATACAATTACATGTCTAGACAATAGCGACTCTATTTTTCAAGTAATAATTAACCATATAGTTGCAGGTTGCCTCCTTATATACCATAAAAGTCTGACATCCAAACAGTTCATCGGTTAGCACAGGAAGAACGAGTGAACCACAATTATCACCGATAACGAAAAAAATTATAATTGTCCTTGTCTATGAATGTAGGTCTCTGATAATAGTTTTGTTTCACTCAGAAATTAAATTATTACAGAAATATTTATCGTCATTTTTACGCGATAGAGTCTTTTTTGTACATAGTATCGATAATATTCGTTGAAGTTTTTACACTTAGTTCATTTTAACATCTTATGGCTAGAACACAAGTGTCATGGATATTACACACAACATTGTTTTTTCGTGTATTCAAAGATGTACCACAGTTTATGGCACTGCTACGGTGGTAGTAAAATTGTATACAGTGCATCAAATTTTTGTAGTTACATCATAGGAGTGTACCCAATTTAACTACTGTGAAAACTTAATTACCGAAAGAAACTGGAATTCTTATCAGCTTTTTAAATTCAAGTGAGAGTTTGTTCATGATTATGCACAAACCCATAAACGTTTTGGCTTCTGTACGATAATGCTTCGTAGGAGATCACATTTTCCATTACAAAACTATCTGTATAATGAAGAAGGTTTCTTGGGTCTCCAGCCGGGTGGTACCCATCTTCTTCATCAGAAGATGGGTAGTATGACACTTCCCGAAACGTCGCGAGATATCAACGCTACCACCTGGCTGGAGACCCAAGAAACCTTCATCAATAGTTTACACCAGGAAAGCCTACAGTCACATGTATCTTTGTAATACTTATTGTAATAGTCTCAGTTGTAATTTATCTTTCATTGTAACCACTTTCAGTCACTTAATGGTTATCTGCGAATCTAACAGCAAAATAAAACATTTATATATATATATATATATATATATATATATATATATATATATATATATATATATATATTAGGTATATTATGTAGACTAAAATGACTTAAAATACTTATATATTTAAATTGTACCTGATTAATCATGAGTTGTGAAAAGACAATATTCTTATGAAAGAACATGGATATTAGCTGTAAAAATAATAGGGCAGCACTATAACAGAACTGTGAAAAATTTAAGTGGTATCTTGTCACAAGTTTGTTACATACATTTGACAGCTCCTGAAAATTTTTCATGTTTGTCAACTCCTGATTAATCAGGTGTATTTTACGAATATTAAAAATTTTCAGTGTATGTTGTCCACTTTATCAGGTGCAAATTTCAGAATTATAATATTAAATAACTTCAGTTTATGTTATCTACTTAAATAGATGTTTCTACTCAAATAGGTGTTTCTTATTTGTTTTACGTGTAAAGGTGATCATGAGGTGATTCAAAATAGTTTTCATTCGAGATAAATTACACCTAAGACTTACGAACTAATTTTTTTAAATATGTTTTCACAGTTGCGGTATCTTGCATGACATTATCTCAGCCATTATTAAGAAAAGTAGTCTTCTAAATGTAGTCATCTTATCAATATAATATCTCTGAACTATTACAATACAATAGTCATAAATGTTACTGGAATAATCAACTGGAGTATATAGACAAGTATAAGCATTATATTTCTTTAAGTCTTATTTGTTTATTTTTGTTCTTATGTCGTTGAGAACCATATCGATACCATAGACTGAATTGTCTCGATATAGCTCGAAATCGCATATTGGAGTTTGGATACGTCTTTGTTTTTCATTCGACGCCATATTTCGTATAGGATGATTTGTTTTGTATAATTTCAACGTTGTAACAGATTCGTTTGTGTTTAGGTTTGAAGAAGAGGGAAAAAGTATTCTTGCGGTGAGTGTATTATTGTTTCATGTTATTTATATGTTGGTTGTAATTTCGAAAAGCATCCTTTAAGAGAAAAACACGGATGTGGTCAAGTGGTGGATATTGTATCTGTCGTTGTATATGCTGTCGTTCGGTGCTGCTGTCTCACAAAAACAATTTTGTGTTCATTCTACGTGTTATCGTTTCGTTAAAAACACTGGTCGTTTCTGTATCGATAATTTGCATCCATTTGAATGATATTGTTTGGTCCTTACACGATACATTTTTTGGTGTTGTGTGTCAACAGAAGTGCCCCAATTTTGAAAACCTGTGTCCTCGTGATTGGTGAATATTACTCATGAATGGCTTTTCCTATATGAGTACGAAAGTTTGCTCATTGCTTGTAGACTTCTGATGCACATTGAAGTAATTGACGAAATTTTTGTTTATGTTTTGAGGCACAGATCTAATGTGATTTGCTTGAAGCTGGCTTATCAGTAGTATTCATAAAACAGTTAAACACGAAACAGCTCCGCTGAGACGACAAACATGTGAAAAATTTCCAAATTCTCTGCAATAATGTTTACTCCCTTGTTTTCTAACCCACTTTTGTTTGGGGGAATTTTGTAGGGCTATGTAATGACTGTTTGTCATTTATCGTTAAATGTAATACGTTAAATGTGAGTTTACGATTGATAAGTATTTGTAAATAGAGGAGTCTCATACCACATTCGACTGCTTAGAAATTTTTACAGCCGATTCATGTCAGCAGGTGTGTACATACCACATTGCACACCAATAAACGTAACTTTTACTGCTTATGATTTGTGTTAATTGTGGCAATAGTGTGCTTAGGCATCTTTGAAAGTTTCGTTACATACTGATACAGATGCATTTTTATGGTGGTAGCCTGTTTGGTGCTAGAAAGAAACAAATGCTACTATCTTGAATTCGATGCACTTGATTAGAAGCTGCTTTTGTTTTGATATAGGATATTGTTTTTGTTTCCATGTGTTTCAACCCAGCAGTTGCTTTCAACATGTAATGTTTTCTGTTGCTCCATTGGTATAAATTTGAGTTACTTATGTGCCCTCAAAACTCAAGTTTGGAAGTCACGCTCATTATTTTGTGAAACAGAGAGAATGTCATAACTGTGTGGGGTTGTTTATTGTTGCTATAGTTTGTGACTGCCATTCATATGTAAGCAAATTTGGGATGAAAGGACCAAACAGTGAGGTCATCTGCCCCATTGGTATAGGGAAGGATGGGGAAGGAAGTTGGATGTGCCCTTTCAAGGAAACCATCCTGACATTTGCCTGTTCCTACCCACTGTGCCACCTGACTCGGTACTGTGATTTTTCATCACTCTTATAGTAAAGTCTCAAGAAATGCCTTAAGAGTTAATAGTTGTGCTATATCTTCAATTTTTATAGTTGAGATCATTCTCTCTCTCTCTCTCTCTCTCTCTCTCTCTCTCTCTCTCTCTCTCTCTCTCTCTCTCTCTCTCTCTCTCTCTCACACACACACACACACACGCACGCACACACGCACATTTACTTCGCAGTTTTGTGAACATTACATTTTACTTGTAGAGGTAGGTCTATCAGTGTTGTTGCCAATATTTGCACGCTTTTCGACAGAAAATTCTCTCTTTGGGCTTACTGTTGAAAACAGGAAGAGGAGAGTGCAATATTTTTCCTGTTGTGTTGGGAAAGAATTGCAATAGTGTCATCGCCAAAATCCTACCATTAGTAGGTTGTAAGAATGTCACTAACTTTTGCCATTAATAATCTCAAAAAATGTGTTTTGTAAGGCAAGTTTTTGTGGAAACTCTAGGTAAACCTGCATTTTGATGTCAAGGAGTTTTTCTAATTGTTGTTCAGTTTCTTCATTGTACTTGATCTGATGTTGATGTTGACAAACAGTACTGTTTGGTGAATTGTAAGGTGTGGTCTAAGTTACTTCCTTTGTATAAAATTCAATGCCTGTCAATGACAGTGCAGATTGAATCAGTCTGGCATTTGCATGTACTATTGTAGGTCATTTTATTTTAGACTGCGCCGAGCTGTGATAATACACTATCTTGACTACAGTGTTTGTTTGTGATGAAGGTCCACAGAAATATGTAATCTGTGCATATTAGTGTCTGTTTGCTTATCTTTAAAGTATGTTGTTAGCCTCCACACCTAACACTGGTTTTCTGAACATTTTACTAGAATCACAGCAGTTCGCGGAAGTTTGCTTACTTATGAATGATTGCATCCCTCAGAAATGATTGGTTAAGTCATGCTGAAACACAGTGGTCCACTACACTTCTTTGTGGCATAGTCCTCAGTTTGAATTTTTGGTTGCCATCCAGAACTGTGTGCATACTGACAAGGGAAACTCCCAATCACAACCCCCTCAGATTTAGTGGTATGATGTGCTAGTGGATAGCCTGTCAAAAACTGAACACTGATCATGCATGAAAACAGGAAGAAGATGCATGGAACAGGGAAAAAAGAAGTTAAATAGAAGTAGTGAATGATCCAAGCTCAAGATGTGCATCGAGTGAATTTGAATAGCCATGTTGTGGTGATTATGTGGTCATGGTTTTGGACTCCGTGATGGGAGATCTGTGTTCAAATCTCCCTCATTTACCATATTTATTTATTCACTTCACAAAACTATGAACTGTCTGTCTGGTCATTGACGTATCTGTTCAGTGTATTCAAATTTGTCTATGTCATGGTTTAACATCTGCTTGCAACAGTGAGATGTAAGGAGGGGACCTACAGGCATACATACCTCCAATTTATTCTAGGCAAGTACAGCATGTTATGACTCTAGCATTCCTTTTTGGAAGTTTTGACTCTTGAATTCCTTTGTTGTAGTTTACTCCTGTGCATTGTTTCCATTTCTGTGAGAGGTCTTTGAGGCATCTCGCCTTCTCTCACTATTCATCACATTTACTGGAGATGGTGATATATTCAGTGCACTCCTCATATTATATAACCAGTGTATAATATAACAGTCGCCAAAACCTGCAGAAGGAGAACAGACATGTCGGTGACCGGCTGGAAAATTCATAATTTTGTGGGGGAAACACAGAGAGAGAGAGAGAGAGAGAGAGAGACAGAGGAGATTTGTGCATGGATCTCCCGCTTTGGGGTCCAACGCTGTGACCACCCAACCGTGACACTGTGGTTCTTTTAATTTGCTCGATGTTGCACATCGCAAGCTTGGACTGTTCACTGTTTCTATTTTGCTTCTTTTTCTCACAGTTCAGTACACCTTCTTCCTGTTTTCTGCTTGGTCTGTGTTCAGTTTTTGAAGGGCTATTCACTGGACCATTTTACCACTAAATCTGTGAAAGGTACAATGGGTAATTTCCCTTGCGAGGTCTGTCTGTTAGATGCTCACTCAAGTCAGCTAGGGCGGAAAATGGAACAGAGGAGAGAAAAATGTCCAGGCATTCAAGTTGTTGTGGAAACTACAGATAAATATATTGGGGTGGTTGATTGGTGATTTGATCTCTGCTCTTTCCAGATATATTTGTTGTCTTAGCCACTGTTGACGCATGAAATTCGTGCAAAATTATTATAAATGTGTAATTGGAGAATAATCTTCACCATTTGATTAAGCATTTTGAACATTGTGGCCACTAACATGTCGGCTCTTAGGTTATCTTCGTGTCTATGAAGATCAATGTGGTTTAAAATGTCGCAAACATTTTGTTCTTGTTGAAAAATTATGAGAATTATTTGTTGTAATGTTAAATATGTCATGCAACTGACTCAATGGAATGTAACAGAAATAACACAACATGACACCAAAATAACAGTAATAACAAGGATAAGAGGTCACAAGAGGTTAACTGTTATGTGTTGTTGAGCAAGATATCGAGTTCGACATAGGTTTTCTTCTCAATTAGATGATGATGATGTGTAGTTGATTTATCATAATATGCTCCAGAATGAATTAAAGATTATTTTTTCTATTTGTAATTTAGTATTGAGTATTGACTAATTGTGGGGACATATTGCAGTAACATTTTTGCAGATAATGTCATAAAATTGGTATAAATTTGTTTACATATATTATTATTTACAAGAATTTCTCTTCCTGGAGCAGTTAAAAAAATTCAATATCACACCCAGAAAATTACTGGCCAGATAGTCATATGTGAATTGGTCCAGAAAGGACAGAGTGAATGCAGTGCACATAGGTATTCATTGTATTTTTTGCCGGTCTACTGAAAAATGTGAGTTATCCAATGTTTTTCGTATTATGTTAAGTAGATGACATATGGGATGCTTTTGTTTTTATGTTTTAGTTGTAGATAAGGGTTTTACATTTTGTTTACAATGTGTCGCTAATGTGGGTGGTGGCTTAGTGTGTGTTGTTTACAAGACCGATATAGGTTTAGTGGAGATGATGCATTGAGGGAATGAAGTTGAGAGTTGTGTTGTGTACTAGACATACATAGGGTTTCATTTTGTTTTATGATGATGCGGTTATGGTTGAGCTAGGCTAGTTTGATAGGTGATAGGTTTTGAGTTGGCAAAGTCAATGAAATATGTTATTAGAAACTGTCTTTTTTGTTAAATGAAGTTTGCAGTATCGGACTATTCTGTATCATAGCCTGAGGCATAGGTTAGACTGGAAGATTACTGTGTGATTTTGAGTTGGCGTATCCAGCGAATGTATGATTACAGACCTCTTTTGTATAATCATTGCATGTTTAATATGAACATTTTATGCACTCATCAAAACCAATATTTTCTGTCTGTGGTCTGATTTTTCAAGTTATTAATGTGTTCGAAAATATTGATAACATGGACATTATAGGCCCAAAACCCTGAGTCCCGTTCAGCTCTTCTTAGTTTGTTGAATTTTATTTTTCTGTTGTTTTCTTGGTACTAGTAATTTTAACCACTGATCATTTATTTTTGTGTTAATGACCACATCTGTCTATTGTTGCAGCATCATGCTAACTAACCCCTGCTCTCCCCCCATAAAATGTCACTGATCTGTGTAAGTGGTTCTGGTTATATGCTTTCACAACATATCAGTGTCGGTTGAAACAGCGTAGTTTGTCTTATTTGGCGAAGGCAAATTCCAGACTGTGTTTATTGGTTGATTTGTGAGGCAAAGTTTCTTTACATTAGTAGTCACTTACAGGAGACAATTGTAGCCTGTCTTTGCATATTTTTCATTGTCAGCTTAATTACTCATGTCCAGCATGCTGGCTGGATGGATGGCTTACTAAAATTCAATGAAATTACAAAACCATCAAAGTTGCACAGAAATTTGTTTTTATTTACGTAGTGGCCAACTTTTGACTTCAGTCCATTATCAAGCCAACCATGCAAGCCTTACCCTAACACTGTAATGTGTACTCTGGCTGCATTGTTTTTATGAGTGTCTAAGTGCAAGGTAATATTTGAATGCAATAGTCTAGGGCCGTGTGCGCCAAAAACCAAACACACCACTGGACTGTCATGTGGAAATTGTAACTTACACTTAGCTACTCATACAAGTAACGTGGCTAGTGTAGGACTTATGTAGATGGCTTAGTAATAAACTGAAGTTTAAAACTGGCCAAAATTTAAACAATAGACTGTGCAACTTTTTGTTGGTTTTGTAATCTCATTGTCTGCTTAATTATCTGTTTCTGCTTGAATGTGTAGTACAAAGAAGCATGCCTGCTGCAGTTTAAATCTTCCGACAGATATACAAGGAGGACCAATGTATGGGTGTGGTTTTCAAGTGGTTTACCTCTTCCAGCTAGTTGAACATCAATCTACTACCTACATCCCGTTACACTACATTTTGAAAATGTTGACACAATTTCACATTGGGATAATATTAGATGCAAGCAGATGGCATACAAAGTATCCGTGCCAAGGAGGGAAGGGTTGGCGAAAGGACACACATTTGATCACCATTTGTCACTAACATTGCCCAATCCAGATTAACATGACGAGCCTGTAATGACATGGGATAAGACCAGAGAAAAGAAGTAGTGAGGGAAATAAAGTGCAAAGAGGACTTGTGCAGTTTTGACGAATTTATTTGCTTAACCTGAGTTTCAGAGATTAAACAAACTAGAAGGATTTCATAAATGATCCAAAGGAACTGCCTTCAGAGATGCTTCCAATGACTATTTTACTCCCGTGTTGTTATAGAACAATGATAAAATTAGCGTACCCACTGAGGGACATATCAAACCACATTTCCTGTATGGTGTGCATAAATGGAATTCGAAAGTTACTAGGTGACAACATTTTCAGGTATATCTCACCACACTGGTAACAGTTGTATGTGGATTATCAGAGTTTTTTCTATGTATAGATTTTAAGAGAGTAAAGGGATCTGCAGGTGACTGGAGTGAAGGGAACATTCTTATACTGAAAGGAATGGAAATGAAATACATTGAATAAGAGATAAATTTTCTCTGTGTTTCCTATTTAATGAATATAGACATTATTTTTTTTTTTACTCAATTGGCAATTCAGAAATTTTTCAGTTTCAAACAAAACTGGATTACAGATGTCACACTGAATAACAGGAACCAAATTGTGGGACCCAAGTATACTGCCTTAACAGTACACTAGCTGATTTGTGTTCATGTGAGGAGGACAGATTATGTATGTATGCTTAAATGGACTTTAATTGCATGTTAAAGCTTGTGGTGGGTCAAAGGAGGAGTCCGATCTCACCCGTCGGCTTTGATCCGCGACGTAAGGGTGTTGTGGTGTGTGACATCATGACGGAGTAGGGGTTAGTTTATGCGTGTGTTGTGTTTGTAGATGTTGTCTTGTTGCAGTTAGTGGTGTCCTCTGGTGGTATGTGTATGGTCTGCATATTACGTGGTGTATGGGATTCATTTGGGTGTTGGCACTTGAAGTGTGCATTTGTTGGTAGTGACTGTTATAGAAGAATGGAAATTGGTTTCAGTGAGTTAAGAATTAAGTTTCCGTTGTGTTTTTGTTATTGCGGTGTAATTTGATGTTATTCGTTTGCTGTTTGCTGTGCAGTAAGTCGTTTAATTAAATTTGTGACTTCTTTTGTGAGGTATGGATATGACTTCTAAGTTTAATAGCGTGAGGGCTGACATGTTCACCATCATTAACTTTCTGCAACTTTTCGGGCTTGTGATGGAGATTGTGAAAAGCGGTGTATGCAAGCAGAATATGCAAGTTGGGTGTTTATTTTGGTTGTGTTTTTCTTTGTGTGTGTGTGTGTGTGTGTGTGTGTGTGTGTGTGTGTGTGTGTGTGTGTGAGAGAGAGAGAGAGAGAGAGAGAGAGGTATTGGGGTACCTGCCCTAGTGTATAGTGCTCGGAAGTTTTTTGTGGTAAGTAGTCGTTTTTATGGATCTACTGTTTGCGCATTATGATGATCAGTGGGGTTTTTAAGTGTTGTCGGCTCGATGTTATTTACTGCATGTGTTGGTAGTTGATGTTTTGGTATTGGCACTTGTGCTTGATGTGTGTATCTTAGGGGAAGTACTCAATTTCAATTTTTTTGGTATCGCTAGTCGTATTTGAGCTATATAGGTCATGGAAAGTGACCGATTCAAATTTGTCCTCGTAGCTATGTGTGTTTTGCTACCGGCCTATATAGGTCAAGGGAAGTGTTTGATTCTACTGTGTCGTCGTCACTATGTGTGTTTTGGTATTGTGGGCTGCTGTTGACCTGTATAGGTCAAGGGAAGTGTCCGTTTCCAATGTGTCATCGTAATTGTGTGTGTTTTGGTATCATGAGCTGCTGTTGACATATATAGCTCTGGTAAGTGTCCGTTTTTGTTGTTTTAGGTGTTGCTTTTATGGTATTGACAGTTGTGGTGTGATTATAATTTTTGGAATAGTTGGTTTCTATTTTGTGGTATCGACAATTGCGGTTGAGCTATGTAGGTGAAGGAAGTGACCAATTCCTGTTGATATTGTTAGTGTAGCAGAATTTGGGAATTTTGTGGTGTTTTTATGTCGTCATTTTGTGTGGTTTGTGATTGTGGTGTGTCTGTGTGTATAATTAGTTTGTCCCCACCCAAAAAACCCCAATTTCCAGCTCTAGTCCCATTAGTTTGATTATATTTTTGGAGGGAGATGTATTTGTTGGTTTTATATGTATTTTTGTGTTTCAATCTTGTTTAGCTATTCATTACTATAAAACAATAGAATGATATACATGTTTTGGCTCCTCTTGTGTGATACATTCTTCCATAATGGCTCTATTGATAATTTATTTGTAGGTTTCACTGAAGAAGAAACTCCTTCCCACTTGCAAATGATGGTTATAGCTTTTTTTTTATTTTATTTATGTTAGGTAGTTCAATTCTAGGCTTCTTCTGATGTCTGTGTAGATGTTAGTAGTTTCTGTGTTGATTATTTACAGATGTTAGAGATAACATAGAGAGTTGGAACACTTGATTTGGGACATAAAAAAAAATGCAGGAGTACTCTTATTTACAATGAAGAAAAGAAAATCGGATTGGTGCACTAGTTTTAGTACAGGTGAGGGTACCTCAGGTGTTTTTGAGGTTTGCTGTATGCTGGTGGCTTTTTATTATTATTTATTTATTTATTTATTTTTTTTTTTTTTACAGGCTGCTGTGCTTAATCTTGCTATAAAAGGTCAATACAATGCTTATATATTTCAGCTTGTGGTTTTGGTTTCAGATGTGTCATTTCTGGTGCAGCATCTGCAACCCGAGCTAAAAAACAGTTGCTCGACGAATTATCTCTTGAAATTATCATGGTTGGACTGATTTGTAAAACATACAACCAAGTAGGTATAAAATTTGGTGTTGTGTGAAAATATTTGTTTGCAACTAAGGTTTCTTAGGAATTAAGTTGTCCTGTCAACTAGAAAGTGTAAATTGAATCGGCTTATAACAGTGTCTTCATTAATTTTTTACAGTGGCTTTCTTTTGGGTATAAATGTTACAGTTAATGCCTTAACAATAAGGAAGTATTTGTTGTGCACAGTAATATGCAGCTATTTTCCAGTCTTGAACTGAGTCTTTACACTGTGTCAAGTTTCATCAAAATTGGTCAGCTCACTGGTAGTGAGCAAGCAGTTTACTACTAGTGCATTACTGTGCTCCACTGGAAGTTGTAATCTCACTGTTTTGAACTTTTGAAGAAACAAGGTACTCAGCTAGGTGTAGCTTATTTTGTGTTTTGTTGTGATTTTGTTCATAACATTTGCTACTAATGTAAAGATTGGTTGTTGATTGCTTTTCTACTGCCAGTGATTGATATTTATGAAACTTGGCGCAATGTAAGGACACACTATAAGGTCTAAAGACCATTGCGTGCTTACACAATATACCAAGTTGTTGATAGAAAGATAGATAGATAGATAGAGAGAGAGAGAGAGAGAGAGAGAGAGAGAGAGAGAGAGAGAGAGAGAGCATGGGCGCACACACTGCTGAGAAAGCAGTGATGACTGACGTGTTGTTGAACTGCTTGTATTTGACAACCACTATTTACCTGTGAGTAATTGTCTGTTGTCACTTTTTGTATGTAAACTTTAATAATTTGTGTGTTGTTGGTCTTATTTTGAACTACAGTGGTAAATGTCAGTGTTTGCTGGTCTGGAGCTGAGATGTGTCTGGAAGTAATGAAGGTCAGTACAAGATGTTTGTTGTATAGTTAGGGAAGGGAGTGAATGATCTACGTATTACCACTTGATTCTAAGTGTGACCAATAAAATTGCAAATTTATGCCCAAGTACTTTTCCAACCTTCAATGACCCATTGAGGGGCCATCAGTAGTGTGAGAGGGAATGATGTACTAGTTATTTCTTGAAGTTCACAGTGAAGCTTTCAATCGTCATGAAGCAATGAGGGATTGTCTGCAGAGTGTGTGTGTGTGTGTGTGTGTGTGTGTGTGTGTGTGTGTGTGTGTAATTGCTTTCCATATTAATGAGGGATAGTTCATACTCTACTTGTATTTTATCACAACAATTATCGTATTTGATCACAACAGTTACTGATACAACATACCTTATCAATGCTGCACTTCACATGTGGGATAAACAGTCAGGTTTCTGTTGGTAGATATGCAAGATGATGACAGATCTTTCTGGCTACTCACTGAAATTTAATGAAGGTCTCTCACTTCACCAAAGCAAATCTGCTGTTTGCCAAGGAAAATGTTCCTCTTAAAATTTTGGAAGTGTAAGTTCCAATTCCTACAAGACCTTGGCGTGTGACCTGTCCCATTCTTGTTAAACACATGTATGTATTTATATGACTGTGTACATGACATATTTTCTCTTGTATGAAATTGACAGAGCTTTTATCCGTGTGAAAGTGAACCATGGATGAATAAAATTACTCTACTACATTAACATGGGGCAAGAGATGTAGCACTTTCTCCATGTACATCTCACGATATTAGAGAAATATTAGACTTCCATGAGAACAGGACATAAGAAGAGGAGGAGTGGGTATGCAGTGATGATAAATAGTAAACATACTGTCTGCCACGAAATGTGGAGTACAGATGTAGATGTTGGAGGGTGAATAACTGAGTGAAGGGGCAGAAAATTAACAGCTTATGAAGAGCTAAGATGACAAGCTGCAGTAGAAAATGGTTGATAACGAAAATCATTGCAATGGTGAAACCAGATATTAGCCAACAGGTACTCAGATTTGTTGAAATGGAGGCATTCATGAAAATCACTTTAGAATTTGTTACAAACAGTGGTTTACTTCAGTGCTGCAAGTTGGATACTGTAGATTGTAGTTGTTAATGGGATATGCATCAATCCATTACCTGCGGCCAAAGATTAAATTTAGTGAAAGCATAAAAATAACTGTTGGACAATATTGAATTCTGAGATACTTAATTGTCTGTGTGCTGTACTGATTTATGACATGACTCCCTAAGAATTAGTTCACCTAACCCAAAGATAGTGATCAGAAAAATGACATGGCTGCCCAACTTTATTCAAGGGGGAAGTGGGAAATCAGATCAGTGGTTCAGCACTTTGAGCTGGTAAAGATAGGAAACTGTGCAGGTCTTCAGAGCAAAAACTGATAGTGTATATCTCACTGGCTGCGAAGACAGTCTACAATGAATATAAGCTACGAATGATATTGTATCACTGTAAATAATTTAACAGAAGCAAAATCTCATTTACAATAATCTATGTGAGAAAGTAATTGAATAGAGACATTTACTTTCCAGTTGCAAAAATATAAATTCATGTTGTAGAATTCCATGCCCTAGCTGTAAAGAAGGTAGACTTTTTTGTGGCCTGTTTACATTCCAAACATATTTTGTTGAGTTGCCACATGAAATAATCATCGTATTTGCTGTGCTAAGCCCTTTGCATGGCTGTTCAATGGTTTATAATTTTACTATCTTTGGCTAGCATAAAATGAAAATTCCACTAAAATCACTGCAGCAATTTCCATAAAGGAAAAACAAGAAAAAATGAAATTATGGGAGACAGTTGGTAAAATCTGTTACTGCAGTAACATTATCTGTGGCTGTGCCTTTGCTCTTAACAAGGTCAGGTAGTTTTTAGTTAAACTCTGAGAATCTGTTTCATAGCTTTTGTTATGTTACTGCAGCAAATAGTTATTTTGTTAGTTATGGGTTTAGTATTTATAACCTCTGGGTAGTAGAAGTAGCTCATACCTATTTCATCCTGTGCAGAATGCGACCTTTACATAATACTGCTCCTCTGTCTTCAGCTTCATCCCAGCAGGTGTTGACATTTCTCAGGTCATCTTTCAATGTTTGTTTCAAATTTTTCCATGGCCAGCCTTGTTTTAAGTTCTCTTGAAGTGATATCCAATGTATGATTGGCTTTCAGCCATTTTTAAGATGTATCTAGTAAGTGTTCAGAAAGAGATGTGATTTGTCACCTTACTAGCTCATCATTCCTTATATGTCCGGACAAAGAATACCAGGGACATTCCCAAGGCAACGTTGCTCAAAAACATTATCTATTTGATCATTTTGGCTATGAATTTCCATGTTTCGCAGGTGTATAAAGTTATTGGGATGAAGATTTTATTCAAGAGTTTAATTTTCATAGAAGTGCTTATGGCTTTGGTTGCCCAATTAGGGTGCATGAACTGAGATACAATTGATGCCATTCCTCTTCTACAACTGACGTCCTCCTTGGTTTCTACATCAGACGACATGATGCTGCCTAGGTAAGTGAATTGTTCGACACCCTCTGTAGTACACCCATGAATGGTTGCAGGAAACAAGCATGTAAAACAAAAATCTTTTAAGATGTACCTTCATGTTTAAAATAGATCCATTATTTATGGAAGATTTTGGTTCCAAAAAAAGCCATCACTTTCTTGTATACAGTCAGTTAATACCAAAGAACAGTAGACAAGACCTGAAACACACTACTGTACTATATGCTAAAGCACAGTGTAAGTATAGTGGAGTGTATTTCCTTTTTTCAATCAAATGATTTTTTTATTAGGTGAAATACACTGTGTGTGGCAGTAAAAAAATAAAGGACAACTGGGATTACCCTAAATGCAATTGGTGTCAGTTACTTAAAATAAAACAGCTTGATTGGCAGCTATGATCTATTATTTTTAGTGTCATAATAATGAAATAAAACTGTCAGGGGTGATGTTGCACATCCCCTGTTTATCTGTTCTGTGTATCAGAATTTGGCAAGTGAAGGCCATACTTTTTCAAGGAGAAAGGTGTGTCAGTAATTATGACCTTTGATTATTGTTAAATGCTCAGTAAGTTTCTCCATTGACAACTGTGTTTTGAGATATCTTTTGTGAGGAAATATAATTTTTTATTGCGTGATTTCCCCATTTGCTCAATGAATATTATTCAGCTTTTGTAACAATGTCATATTCAAACACGTAAAGCTATGATGTTACACAGTGTCAGTTCTGCAATTTATCAAAGTTGCCGAAATCTACAACAACTACCGAACTTTTGGTTTATTGTGCACTTTGTGTACTGTTTGGCCAGTTTCTGTTATGATAAAGAATCTGCCAGATCCAATAAGTCCTTGACGCTCATCTGAGTAGGCATGTACTGTTTTTAACAGCACAGAACACACTGGGCAGCCTCCTAGTAGCATGTAAGTACACCATTGTCAAGCAAAAATCATCTAGAGTGCCTCATGAAATAGGTTATGGTTTGTTCCGGAACATAGAGGGTACCAGATTTTTACGTGGATTTTGTACCTGTATATAAGACACAGCACTGATTTTTGAGTTGAGAGAGAAGAGGGAACTCAGTCTACAGAAAGAAAGGTCACCTTACCTGTTTACAAAGATTGGTCATAATATGGTCCCTCTTATAACATTTTTAAAAAACTTCACTATTTGTATATTTTTCATCGCTGTCAGTATTTGTGTCATTTTCCTTTCAAAACATGTTTTTCTCACTATCATATAGGGCATTGCGCATGCACCATTTCTTTATGCCTTTGATGGTAGAATATGGTGATATTGTGTACCATGAAGGGAGAATCTAATCACACTTAGGGTAACTGATGCCATTTTTATTTTGCCAAATCGAATGATTGAATGATTTCCATTGTAAGCCAATAAGATTAGTGTTTTGGGAATTGTGTTGAAGTTGCTTGTTTGTGACATGACCAAGCACCTACAGTTTTGAAGTCATGCATCCTGATAAAACTGTTATATCACAACTTGCAAATATCTGAGGTCAGTCTGTTGCAGCTTGGAGGGCAGCGTGGTGTTCTCTGCCTCAGAAGATACTATTGGAAAATGTTCAGTAGTATCTGTACCACTCACAAATGGCCCCACTTCTCAGAGCCTAAGATAAATAGGGTTACGCTGATAGAGGCAGGTAGTTCAAATTGCCGTTGGTTGTGAGTATGACAGCACATATAGGACAGATTATTGATGATGACTTTGCTTCTTTGTACAACTTAACAAAATGGATACTCTAGATCGGTTATGGACTCTGGCTGTGGACTTGACGTGAGTCATTGATGTTGCAAGTCCAATCAGTATTAGTTAAGTACCGTAATTGTCATTGACAGAGTTTTGTGTGTGTGAGAATTTTTCCAGTGAAGTTGTAATTGTCAAAATACAAAAATAATAGTTAAGTCTGTGTGCATGCAGAAACTTTATTTAGTACATCAGATGTGCAGCGACATGTAAAGGAATTCAGCACTTTCCCTTAAGAAAAATTTTACGCTTCAGAATAATGTGTGTGTGTGTGTGTGGGGGGGGGGGGGGGGGGGGTTAGCTTTCATACTGATCCCATGGTAATTTTGTGTTCTTCAATTCTAGTTGTCCCTGTTGCGATACTTTTTTATTCATTTTTAGTCTACTGTTGTTGCTTCGTATATCCAAAGTCTCATTGCTATTGCCGATTCATGGAGAGGCCAAGAGTGCAGCTGCTGCCGCTGCATTTGGATTATGTGCCTCTGGCAGCTGGCAGATTCGTCAGTGAAATCTTCTGGTGTATGTATGTGTGAGGATCCTGTATCTTCCAACATTAGAATCGTTGTTATATTTTGTGATTTTTTTTTTTGTAAGTTTATTGATTAACGTTACGACAGAGTATGTAGTTTGTTACTGCAGCTACCATTGGTAACCATGTCCAGCATTTAAGAGAAATCTTTGCCTGTTGTCAGTGCTTTCTGAAATTGTGACTGTTGCTTCTTGTGCAAGCTTGACACACAGCATTACCAAGTGGACAGTTGCAGTAGGAAGTCAGCATTGGTTTGCCACTCTCTCTAATGCATTCCGGCTCATTAACTGTCCTGTACTCGTATGGTCTACAGGTTTCAGTGTGAAATGATTGACATTGTATTGTGTCATACAGGACATTGCTAAAACTGAGTGTATTGAACTGTTTTGAAACAAAGAACAACTTGGGTAATAAATTGTACAGTCAGTGGTCTATTAGTAATAGCTACCAATTGAACTTTTTGTTATCATCTCCCTAAAAATACCAGTACAAGAAAGTGGATAGGGTGTAATAGAAAGGTATGACCGTACTCTAAGGCATCATTCCTCACACGTAGAGGAAGAAAATATGTTACATGTACATAGGTCCATAAATGCTTTATTTCCATGCTAGAGCTCATTTTCTGCTTTTCGTAATCACTTTAACCAAGGGAAACATGAAGGAAAATAACATATCGCTGCAGTATGAAACACTTTGCTAACTGATATGGTCAAAATGCCCTCTGTTAGAAGGGATACATGCATCAATCCGGTGTCACATTGAATCCCTGATGCACTGGTGTATCCTGGAAGAGTTGCACATTGTTTCACAGTGCTTTACAATACAGGCATGAAGGCTCTCTAAATTTTATACCGGGATTCTGTACACAAAGAGCTTTCAAAAGCCCCCCAAGAAATAAAGGTTTTGTCAGTTTAGTGCTGGAGAACATGGAGGTCAAGCAATTGATCCGCTTCTTACTCAAAAAATGATAATTGCTTCAAACATCCTCCTGCAGGGGCACTGTCGTCTTTCTGGAAATCTCTCCCGATTACAAACATTGAATATCATGGCCGTTACCATCTGCTAATCTATACAGCCATTAGACATTTGCCAACTCCGCATTTGAATACACTTTCATTTCCTTGTTATGTAAACCAAGCCCATGGTGAACACTGAACAGCTGATGCCACATGCTTGATGCTAGAACAGCAATGGAGATAGTCACATGTTGACACATGCAATGAAGTGAGTCACATATCAACGTTACCTTCATTACATTGGAACAACAAACACGGATGATTAAGTTACAACTGACCATATAATCTAACAAAACATAACCATGAAGATATTTTGAATGTTTCATGTGAGGAAACACTTCTTGTAATCCTGGTATACTCCTTTGCTGTGTATTTCCCACAATTAGTGGGATTATGAAACAAAGTAGAAAATGAGCACTAACATGGAAAAAGCATTCCTGGACCTACATATAACAGTTTCTATTCCTCAATGTGTGATTAATATTTCCTGAAAGTTTGGCCATATCTTATTGTTATGCCCTGCATAATTGGGTCATTGAGGAGTTGAGGGGGGGGACGCAGCATCTTTCAATGTAGCACACCAGCAAGTCATGTTATATGTGCTAGGGAAATATTTAATGAGATAGAGGGGCCACTTGTATGTATAAACATGTGACACCAACTGATACTTCCATGGAATCCTGCCTGTGTTAGATATCCCATGTTTCCTTTTACCTTGTACAAAGAAATGAATATCTTCAAGGTCAGGCTTTTCCCAGCCTTTGGTCATCTGTAGGACTTTTTTTTGCTGAAGCAGCAGTTTACCATTCATTCTCCATTGTGATCTAACAATGCACATTAAATTCATCCAAACTATACTTTGTCCTGACTCTTATTGGATATACTCTTCACATAACAAACAACATAGTGTTTGAGATTTGCATCAGAATTGCACTGAAATCTGAAGGTTAGTGATAATTTTCTTTGGATGGCAGTGATGCTGCTTTATTTGCAACTAAGGAGCAAGCACTGCAGTTGAAATTTGTATTGTGCGAAAACCCCAATTATTTTATGGCTGAGATTTGGGGGAAAGGTACAGGTCATATTCAGCTCAGTTTGGCATTTAGATGATGAATAGGTTGTTTCTGGAGCTGGTGCTTGACAAACACATTAGATTTGTGTAAAAAGGTTGATATGCACAACTTTTTGAGGCAAGGTTTTCTCATTATTTTCCTCATATACTTACATAATGATTTTTCAGCTACTGCTATGGAACATACTCATGATGATAATGCCATGCATTATGGGTAGAACATAAACTATGAAGGCATGAAATCCACCCACAATAAAACTTCTATAGCTACAGATTGTAATTTCCATTTTGAAAAAGGATAAAAAATCTCAATTCCAAGGAGTTCCAAGTGATTTTACTTACTTTGGGACAGCTGCTACTTGATAGTGAATATCCTGCTGCCCATGTGTTTAACAGATATTTAGATAGAAGACACTATTCTGACAACCATCCACATTAATAGGAAGCTTGATTCATTTCATCTGGTAGTTAATTTCCATGATCCAAACAGGATGTTCATATGTCCACTATAGTTGAAATTACAGATGTTATTGGGCAAAAAAGTTGAAATACACAAGCTACCTGTTGTGCAGTTTTATCTCGAACAGTGTATGATGAATTCCCTGCTGATATCGGTTGACCTGTCATGCTTCATTTCCTGTGTTCACATTCTTGGTGAGATATGCATTGTTATTTCTAGTTGTGTCAACATTATTTATTTTTATTAAATGATGAAAGGTGAATGATATTGTGTGTGTGTGTGTGTGTGTGTGTGTGTGTGTTTGTGTGTGTGTGTGTGTGTGTGTGTGTGTGTGTGTGTGTGAATTAGAATGAATAATGAAGGAATTTGTGGAGCATCACAAGTGCTCCCACAACTCCTTCTCAGCAAATAAAGCTAACTATCAACAGTGAGTGTACAGCCTTGTTACAAAACATGCATTACTCTTCTCCATTTTGGCAGTTACTTGACCTGCACACCATGGCCCCATTTAAAATCAAGCAAGTTCAGATGTATTCACTATACTTACTGTTCGTAAATCACTTCATTTCTGTACTCCTTACTTCTGAATTGGCAGAAATTGAACGACTTCAGGCTGTTAATGCTTTGTGTCTAACCACTCTAATAATAATAATAATAATAATAATAATAATAATAATAAAATAATAATAATAACTACTCTGTGTACAGCACTATAGCAGCCCTCCTGTGATTACTGCTGTTTAGTTCTATCAATTAATTCATTTATGTGCTCAAAGTGAATAATGAAGCAATTTCTGAACTACTGCAGGTACTATCTACAACTTGGAGAAGACATTTTCTTGAAATATTTAACATTTGTTAATATATGTCTCACTTTTATCATAAGCATTGTGCGGGACAAAGCACAATGTGTGTGTGTTGTGGTTGGACTAAGTGGGTGACCTGAAACATCCTCTGGATTAATGCTACTAATTGAGCAAAAGTAATTATTGATAACTCACATAAACAGTATTGGAGTCTTACAAAATCCTGATAATCTTTTGAAAATAATTTTGTTTTGTGACTGAAATAGAATCGAATCATTAGGTTTTCACACCTCAGAAAATTTTATTTTACCCCTCAGGGGGTAAGTACTGCAGGTTGGGAACCACTGTTCTAGGCCTTGGGAATTTTGTGTCACTTTAATTAATGAGTCAAGAATCAAGAAATAAATTAATATTTATCGGTAAGAGTAATGGAATTTATCCACATCAAGTAAGATCAAATTGTGTGCTTTGTCAAAAACTATTCCACCTAAACCATGATTCTGTGGCTAAAAGTTCTCAAGGAAATTAATAGCAAGAGTGACTCGGATGTGTATCAATCATGGGTACGTCCATCTCATCTTAATCAAATGCAGTGTTATCCCGGTCTTCTCTATGCCAACTTCTTATGTGTATGCAGCACCTGCCGAAAGAGTGGAACACCCAGAAGCGATGGAGGAAATGAAGTGAAACTTCATGGGGTTGAGGGAGTACGTGTTGTTATTGTAGTGTACAATACCGAGTCAAATTTACGAAGGATGTGGCAGCTCACTTATGATGTTGCTTCCCCTTAGGTCTGGGAGCATACACTGATTTCTTTGGGAATGTTGTCATAAAGTTGTTGTATCTCCTCATGAGGCGAGCTGTCCCACAACTCTAGCAATTGTTCCTTGATATTTCAAGGTACTGGCACTGGGACACGTTGACGTGTCAGCTGGTCCCCACAAGTTCTATCAGAGACAGGTCTGGAGATCTTGCTCCATGGAAGTACCTCATCATCACACAGAAGGTTCACAGAGACACAAGTTCCATGTGTAGAAGAGCATTGTCCTGTTGTAAAATTGCACCACAATACTGTTTTCTGAGAGTTAATGTGAAGATGATGGATGTCCATGAAGTACCTTTGTGATGTCAGAGTTCTGTCAATTACAATCAGCCGTGACCTGAAGTCATACTCAGTAGCTAACCACACTATGATGCTAGGAGTAACACTGCTGTGCCTCTCCTAAACATTGGAATGATAACACTTCTCTCCAGTTGCTGCCACACTCGGCAATGATGATCATGTGGATTAATATGGAATCACTATTCAGCACTGAATACAATGCAGTGCCATGCAGCACCAGTTTGCAATTCAGGTATGGCACCATTGCAGACACATCTGTTTATGTTGTGTTAACAATGGCCTACGCATAGGACGGCAGTTCCCTAGGCCGACTGGACTGCTGCTAGTATTTGCCAGTGGTACGGAATGACACAATGTTGCAGGGAGTCCATTACTTGTTCTTGGATTGTAGGTGCAGCTGTGAAGAGGTTAGTGTTTCTAGTGCACACTATAGGGATCCTACCTTGTGGTGGTCAGACAATGTGATTTAACAGAACCTTAGCAATGAATATGCCTGCCCTTACATTCCCATGCAGTTCAACTGGACCACTGTCACACCCGAATGTCCCACAAATCTAGATGCTGCATATTTCGAGCAGCTGGCTCAGTGCTGACCCACAGTGGGGTGTAATTACAGAAACCACTAACAGTGTGTTATATAAGTATTGACCCTGGCACTTGTCTCACTGTGACACAAGGTGGTGAATGGCTGTCTCATATAATTCCCGGGACTGTGATGTTAACCATTTCCGCACGTACAGCTAGACGTTTTCCTCAGAGGTGAATTGTTTGTCCCTCAGAGCCTTTGTAAGGGGACCAAAAATAGCGTAATCACAGGGAGAGAGGTTTGGACTGTATGGAGGGCGGCCGAGAACCTCCCATTTGAATTTCTACAGGAGAGCTGTGACTGTGTTGACCGTGTGAGGCTTTGCACTGTTGTGGAGCAGAATGACCCCACACGTGAGATTGCCTGGTCATTTTCATTTGATCGCTTGGCGAAGGGTGGTCAAGATTTGCGAGTAATGCTGGGCATTCACTGTTGTCCCGTGCTACAGGAAGTGAATCAGAAGGGGGTAATCTCTGTCAAAGAAGAATGTCAGCATAACCTTTCCTGCACTTGTGTGGATGGTCTTGGCTTTTTTGGTGGTGGTAACCCTGGATGCTTCCATTGGAGACTTTGTCGTTTTGATTCTGGTTCGAAATGACACCATGACTCATCTGCAGCCACCACTTGTGCCAGGAACACGTTCCCTTCTCGAGCATAGTGCTCCAGATGAGCAAGACAATGGGCCATTCGACATGCTTGCTGGTGTGGTTGAAGACTGGGGCACCGATTGGTCTTGCACTTCGCACGTGTGCAGTCGTTCCTTCATGATGGTGTAAACACTTCCAATGCTCAATCCGAACACGGCAGCTATGGCTTTCACTGTCACTTGGTCCTGGGTAATGAGTGCATCCGCCAGCTGGACGATGTCGTCGGTAATGCAGTGTGGTGCTGCAGACTGTGGGTCATCGGCGAACGACAGCCGTCCTTCCCTGAAGCGCGTGTACCATGCCTTGACTCTTGGAAGGGACATGCAGTGTTCGCCGTACACTTGTGACATTTCGTCGATGAATATCCATTCCACCTACTCCTTATGCTGTCAGAAATAAACACCACCTCTTTGCTCTTCATTTGACGCCTCCATGTCACTGTTCACAATATGACTGGCAACATTGGACGATTGATGCATGCTGCTGCTAGCTCTGTATAGTCACGTGACATGCATGCGTGCCCTCTAACGATGGGCTGTAAACTTCTACATTCTGGTCGGAACCACACCTTGTTACACTCGCCACGATATTACTGTCCTGTCACCAGTTTGCGCATTCCAGACTCCAGCTCATTTCTTTTTGAATGTCCCTTATAGTAAACTCTTCTACTATACTTCTTTGGAAAGGTTTCCCTGACTGAGTAGGAGAATGATTAAGGACAGAGGAGGATTTACATTACTTTAGTTATATTTCATTTATCCATGGAGAGGTATCTCTGGAATGGGGATATATATTTTATCCAAATACAGTTTGATTTACATTTTGATAGGTCATTGTGTTACAGTGCTAATGTCAGTTTAAAATAATGCAAGACATTAATTTTAAATGTTTCTGTTGATATACCTTTCAATGGAGTGTGGAGAATTGTACAGTAGAAAGTTCTTTAATTCAGTCTTAAACTCCACCACATTATTGTTGGCAGTGCAGAAGAATGCCTATGAGGTTGAGAGCAGAGGAACCAATCTTTCCTTTTTTCCGTATGTCCGGCAGCTGTCAGTAGTGTGCATTATTGGCCATCTGAACATTATTGTCGTGCTAGTAAGATTTCATTTTCTGTTTTGTTGTATTATGTTTTGTTGTTACCTAATTATGCTCTCCTGTATTCTTTTGTTTGAATATTTCAGTGGTTGCTTGCGCATTACTAGTGCTGTAAACCACTTTACAGCAGCTGTAGATACTATGGCAAGACAAATTAAGAATTTGACTGATTTTATTCCTGATGCATCACTACACTGAAAAGGTGTGATTATTTGTTGCTCAGGTCGTTGTATGGGAAGTTTTTGCTTTGTTTTGGACCAACCATTCGTTTGTTTTTCTTATGTTAGCACAAAACCACCACTACTCGTCACCAGTAACGATACTGATATTGTTCACAAGTCAGTTGACAAAAAGCAAGCAGAGATGTACATATGAACACATGCTGATTTTTGTGATTTTGGCTTGGAGCATGCGGTACCGAAATGCCTGATTGTTTAACCTTTCCCATTTCATGCAAATGTCGCACAATGGTGCATCACAGTTTACTCCATTTGCCAGTTTTCGAGCACACTGATGTGGGTCATTGTGGATTAATGTGTTTAAACAACCTAAATCAAACCTGAAACATCTTCCTGAGCGTGGAAAGTCACTAATGTAAAAATGATCCTTCATAAATTGACAGAACCGTATTCTTGCCATGTCCACTGGTATTATCCCCATACAATTTACAAATGTTTCTAGCTGCCTCTGCTGTTGTCACCCCTCCATTGAACTCAAGCAGAAGAATATGTAGGAAATGTTCACATTTCTCCACTTGGCACTCCATTTTCTAGTGTCCACAGCTCCAGTCAAGATCTCCAAATGATAATATGACAATATGAAAGCTCAAATAGCAGCAGTCAACTATAGGAATTGGTAAATAAATCCATAAATCTGTAGCAATCTGAAAAAAAAGAAACTGTGAGCTTATGCGCCAACCTAATATGATTTATTATTCCCATTATGTTCCATCAAGTCATTTACAATGTGATTTGAAGTTGGGAACTGATATTCTGTTATACCACTATTCTGTGCTAACTTACTTAACACTGCATTTGATTTTATCCAGCTCCCATGTATACCTCTTCATCCTCAGTTCTCTTAATTTATTTGTTTCATAGCAGTATTTCTTTTCACTGTGATACCATTTTTCTAAATTAATTTGAAGAGTGTGGTCATTGTAATTACAAGAGAGAATCAAGAAGTTTCTGTTCAAAGGCCGTACTGTCCAGAATTAGTATGCCAGTAGGGTAAAATCACTGAGCATTGAGGCAATCGTCACAACAACACACTGGTTGAAAATACCTGTATTGTAAAACACCACGTCCTGCTGCACGAAGAAGGCCATAACGGCATGCTGCAAATCCTCATCGGACAGGAATCATAAACCCTTCAAGGCTGTTTTTTAAGTCATTGAAGCAGGATTATCGCACGGGGAGAGATTGGGACTGTAGGGAGGGTGCTCAAGTATCTCCCACCTGATTTGGTGTAACGTCTGTGCTATGACATTTGCAGAGTATGGAAGTGTGTCATCATGAAGCAGCAGCACCCCTTGGTACACCATTCCACAACAGTGGTTTTTGACAGGCATGCTGCCCTAAACACATTTTTTGTTCTCCTATGGATTGTTAGCAGTATTTGGTCTTCGACAGTCAAGAAAAGAATAATAGCATGCAGTCCTGTTTAAACACTTTCGGTAATAACATCGCCATAGTTCACATTTCCACATTTACTGCAGCACTTCAGAAACACAAGAATGCCACACCAACTCCTTGCCTATATGTCGGTGCTTATATACCCGCATTGAAGTGAAGCTACATTGTGTATACACTGCAGCAACACCCTCAAACAGAAACTTTTTGATCACTTATTGTATCTCTTGAAACAATTGTAGAATTGATTTTAGTCTTTGCGGTTAGAAAGACACAAACATTAAATGCTTAGCTACAGAAAATAACTTGTTTGGAAACGGAACATTGCTCTTTGCGTGAAAATAGGGAAGGACACGTGATCACTGAGTGCAAAACTGGAGTGTGGGTATAGGGTTAATTATTTTCATATTCAGTAGATTCATGATTTTTACTGAAATGAATCAGCAGTATTTTTATGAGTAAAACACGAGTTAATTCTGTTAACACATAAATCTAATAGTTTTCATAAGAAATCATTTTTATTCCTGTATGTGCCTCCGTCTCCCTGAGGGATAGGTGAGTAGGTTTAAGGGGTGAAAGTTTTTGTTGTTAGTTATAGTTTACATGTCAATTCTAGTGCAGTTATTATCATAATAATAATAATAATAATAATAATAATAATAAATTCATAATTTCTTGTACCTGCAGGATGTGGCCAGCCCAAATACAAACACAGCAGCTCCAGCAGTTGCAAACACAGAACCAGCTTCATCAGAAGCAGGTACAAAAGCAGCAACTGCAGCAGCAGCTGCCACAACCTACTTCTTTGCTGCAGCAGCAACAACAACTGCAGCAGCAACAACAACAACAGGAGGACCAGCAACAGCAGACTGGTCCTCGTACCCTTGGGATGACCTCTGCCATCAGCCTTGCCATGCCCAAACCCATTGACATTCAGAGAACTCTAGAACTGCAAGAAGTCCTTAAACCGTATAATGTATTTGAAACTGACGAAGAGCTCAATCATCGGTATGTTTACTGAGTGCCAGTGTTTGACTTTAGGTTTTTTGCAATGAAATGTTGGCCACATATTTACTAAGTTAAATATTTTTTCGTATTGCTGTTATGAACTGCATTTAAGAGATTCTAGCTTAACAAACCTTTGAAACAGAATAATTTTAGCAATCAAATTGTGACATTGGGTGTTATTGGAGATGTCACAGTGCATTCCTTTGTATAAAATAAGTCATCACACACAATAGTAGATTCTTTCACTTAGTATTTCAGAGTTGGGCATATGCAGAGTGTGTCTTATGACAAATTTTGATTCTCAGATTTTGTGTTTTATTTTATCTCAGTTCAGTAAAACCCCTTCTTAACGAATCTCCGGGTACCTAAATAGTTTTTTTCCTTAGATGGCAGTTTTCTTAAATGGATGGTTTTGCCAGTGTACATGAAAGGAGTGACCCAGAATCATAATTCAAACATATTAAGATGATGTAACAGCTATTTATTTATAAAATTACCAATATTATTTGCTAAAAATTTAAATGCAGTAAATATATAATTATTTCAGTTTTCACAGAACACCACATTTTATTCATTTATTTAATATTATTTTAATCAAGAAGTCTCGTCATATTCTTCCAGCATGAAAGAAGGTGTTGCTCCAGCTGGTTGATATAAGTTAGAGTTGATACATCTACATTAAAAGAGAAAATTTCTGACAGTATCAATTACTTGCACTGCGGCAGTGAAACGTGATGCAATGCCCTCCTCCTCCTCCTCCTCCTCCTCCTCCTCCTCCTCCATCATCATCGCTGTCACCACCAGCTCCTACCTGTGTTTCTTCATAAGAATTTAATTTGCATCAATCTTCAGTGTGAAAGTCACAACAAACAGTGTCCCAGAAGGGTGCACTTTCAGAAATAACAGTTTTGATACTCCATTCTTCTTCAAAGACAATGTTTTCTTCAATTGATGTACCGTAGTGAAACAATTTAACACAGACTATTGTGTTACAGAATTCCAGGCTGCAATAAACATATCTGGCGTCCATCTTGGCATCAAAACACACAAAATTTTTTAAACATTTCTGACATCTGTGGGGACTGCTGTTGTACTCATAAGTATGAAGAAGTGTTTTCATGTTTTGGAAACACTTGGGAATTAATGGGGGAGGAAACTTCTCACTTCAATCTCTATTTACATGCAGTAGCATTGCCGTCTTTTCTTTACATATTTTTATCTCCGTGGCATTTTTCTCCCTTAACCCTTTCGCTGCTACAGATGTACTCTTTGCATTCTGTGCTGAGGTGGCTTTTGTTATGATTGTACTGCTCATCAAATGTGGTACCTGTGCTGAGAGATGACATTCTGACATGTTGTTGTTGTTGTTGTTGTTGTTGTGGTGGTGGTGGTGGTGGTGGTGGTGGTGGTGGTCTTGATGCAGCTCTCCATTCTAATCTATCCTGTGCAGGATTTTTCATCTCCAAGTAACCACTGCAACCTACAGCCTTTGAATCTGCTTAGTGTATTCATCTCTTGGCCTCCTACAATTTTTACCCTCCACATTTCCCTCCATTACTAAATTGGAGATTCCTCGATGCCCCACAACATGTCCTACCAACTGATCCCTTCTTCTAGTCAAGTTGTGCCGCAAATTCCTCTTTTCCCCAATTCTGTTCATCACCTCCTCATTAGTTACGTGATCTATGCATCTAATTTTCAGCACTCTTCTGTAGCACCACATTTTGAAAGCTTCTATTCTTGTCTAAACTATTTATCGTCCACGTTTCACTTCCATACATGGCAACACTCCATACAAATACTTTCAGAAAGGACTTCCTGAGACTTAAATCTATACTCAGTGTTAACAAATTTCTGTTCTTCAGAAACACTACAAATGCTAGAAACGTAGGTAAGCTTTAGTGTATCTTCTAAGATGAGTCATAGGGTCAGTATGGACAGATATGAAGTGCTCATGATCTGATTTTTCAAAAAATATTTTCACATCTTACAGGCTGATATCTTCACTTGACGAAGAAGTGAATTTCATTTCATTATCCTTTCATACTTACTGTGCTGCTTCAGGAAAACACTACATGAAACTTTAAAGAGTCTGCAGAGGTAAAAATACGTCACATGAACCTAGGTTGATTTTAGCTCAGACATTTCAGTGAGTGAAACGTAGATAAGATATCAAAATTTTATTTAAAATTGAGGACCTCATTTCATTCTCAAGTTATTGGGTGTTATATAAGCATGTCATTCACACATGATGTGCCCTTTTACATTGTTGCACACTGCGAATCATGGCCATAACAATCTTTGTATCTTATAAATGGATCAAGATGTCAAAAAGAAGAGGTTTTTTTTATTATTTTATTTTATATAAATGATAGCGTGCAATAAGGCACATAAGCTGTATGATAAATACTCAAAACTTTTTTGTTCACCATGATATGGAAGTAACTCTTCCGCACCAGTGAGAGGTCAGCAGCTCAGAATACATTCAGCTGTGTCATGCCTATACACGTCCACAACACCTTGGAAATGGTGTAGCAGGATGTGTACACATGCCCACAGCAGCAATAAAGGTTAACGGAATATGATTTTGCGAGAAGTAAACTATAGAAGATGTCAGTGTCTTCAAGGTTAAAAATGTATGTGGACTCATAATCCCATATTTAATCATGTCAGTGTAATCTGTGTCCAATAGTTTACACTTTCTATAACTGGAGCCTCACTTTTTTATAACTCATCAGTCCTTTATTGATTTGATGATGTCTGCCACAGATTCCTCTCCTGTGATAACCTCTTCATTCCAGAGTAGCACTTGCACTCTGCATCCTCAATTATTTGTTGGATGTATTCCAGTATCTGTCTTCCCCTACAGTTTTTACCCTTTACAGCTTCCTGTAGTACCATTGAGGTTATTCCCTGATGCCTTAACAGTGCTGTATCACCCTATACTGCTTTCTTGCAGTGTCTTTCCTTTCTGTGCTAATTCTGTGAAGAACCTCCTCATTCCTTACCTTACCAGTCCACTTAATTTTTCACTGAGCGAGGTGGTGCAGTAATTAGCATATTGGACTCGCATTCGAGAGGGTGACAGTTCAAACCCATGTCTGGCCATCCAAATTTAGGTTTTCCGTGATTTCTCTAAATCACTCAAAGCAAATGCCGGGATGGTTCCTTTGATAGGCCATGGCCACTTTCCTTACCCATCCTTGACACAATCCGAGCTTGTACTCCGTCTGTAGTGATCCTGGTGTCAGTGGGACAATAAACGCAATATTCATTCCTTACAGTTAATTTTCAACTTTCTTCTGTAGCACTATGACTTGGACACTTTGATTGCCTTGTCACAGATTTCCCTCTGTCCAAGATTCACTACCGTTACAATGCTGGCTCCAAATGTACATTCGCAGAAATTTCTTCTTCAAGGCATCTGTTTGGTACCAGCAGCATTCTAGTGACTTCATAGTCACTTTTTATGTTCTCCTTGCTCCTTCCATCCTGGATTATTTTGCTTCCAAGGTAGCAGAATTCCTTAACTTAATGTACTTTCTGATTATAAATTTTGATGTTAAGCTTATCGCTTTTCTCATTTCTGCGACTTCTCATTACTTTTGTCTTTTTTCAGTTTATTGCCAGTCTGTGTTTTGAAATCACTCATTCCATTCCACAGATCCTGTAATTTTTCTTTACTTTAACTGAGAAAAACCATGCCATCAGCAGATCTTGTCATTGATATCCTTTCACCCTGAATTTTAATCCCACACTTGAACCTTACTTTTATTTCTGTAATTGTTTCTTTGATATATAAACTGCTTAGTTGGGAGTGAAAGACTGCATCCGTGTCTCACATCCTTTTTATTTTGAACCCTATGTTCTTGATCTCCCAGTCTTATTGTTCCCTCTTGGTTCTTATATGTATGAGGGGTGATCAAAGGATAATAGGAATTTTTTTTTAAACAGTGTTTTATTTATTCATCATCAATATCAGCTTTGTCCCCTTCAAAATAGTCCCCCTCAAGTCTAATATACTTGTGCCAGCACATTCTGTAATCTTGGGAGCACTTCTGGAGCTCACTTTTGGTTTGGTATTCAGTTCCTTCAGATTCTGTTTTTATGTCATTTATGGTGTTAAAATGACATCCTTTCACGATTCTCTTCAGCCGCGGGAATAGGAAGAAGTTGCAGGGGGCCACATCCGGCATATACGGTGGCTGAAGCAATGTAACAGTTTTGTTGTTTACCGAATGACCATGAACAAGCATTGAGGTGTGAGCATGGCATTATTGTGATGCAGTTTCCCCGAGTGGTTGTGCCACAGTTCTCGTCATTTTCTTTGTGTTGCTTCACACAAATAACTTCCAGGCAGTATTCCTTATTGACTATATGGCCATAAGGCAGGAACTCACCATGCACTATCCCTTTACAATAAAAGAAAACAATGAGAAGAACCTTCACATGCTGTCAGAGTTGTCAATTTGTTTGGTGTGGCTCTTCAGGGAGTTTCCACTGGGACGATTGGGGCTTGGTTTTGATGTCATACCCATATACCCATGTTTCGTCACCTGTTATAAACTTCTTTAGAAGTTTCGGATTGCTGTCGATTTCATTCATCAATTCTTGAGCGACATGTTGTTGGTTGAAATTCAACAATTTCGGAACAAACTTTGCTGCTACATGTTTCATGCACAGATGTGCAGGAAAAATTGTTTGGTGTGAGCCAGAGGATATGCCGGCATCAACAACCACCCCTTTGATGGATGATTTGGCTATTTTCCAGAACCATTTCCCTTATTTCTTCCACATTGTCGTCAGTAATTGACTTGCTAGGGTGTCTGTGGCAGTCGTCTTCAGCATTTTCTCGATTCTGTTCGAAATGTTTATACCACTCGTAAACTCTTGTCTTACTCCTAGCAGATTTGCCAAAAGCTACAGTCAACATTTCAAATGCAGCACTGCACATTATTCCATATTTTTGGGAAAATTTAATGCAGGTTGTTTGAATCATCGTTTTCGAGTACAAATTCTACAAGCACTCGAAAGTATGTAAAACCTTTTCAGCTGTCAACAATAAACTAAATATTCAAAACACCTGAAAATGCAAACACACCACAGTAAGGTGCCTACCAAAAAGATAAAAATAAAAATTTGAAAATCAGATGTATAATGCCCCAAAATTTAAAAAAAATCTTTTTGTATTTTATCACACCATAAACCAGCTTTCCCTGTAGCTTACTTGTATTTTTCTTAGAGTTTAATACATTGTGCACCATTTTACATTGTCAGACACTTTTTCTAGTCAACATATCCAATGAACGTGTCTTGATTTTTCTTCAGTCTTTCTTCCATTATCGAGTGCATCATCAGAACTGTTACTCTGGTGCTTTACCTTTCCAAAATCCAAACTAATAGTCATCTAACACAAGCTAAAATTTTGTTTTGGATCTTCTATATATTATTCTTATCAGCAGCTTGGATGCATGAACCGTTAAGCTGATCGGCAATAGTTCTCGCACTTATGTACCCCAGATATATTCAGAATTGTGTGGATGATATTTTTCCGTAAGTCCAATGGTATATCGCCAGTCGTAGGTTCTACACACCAACTTGAATGGTCATTTGGTTACCACTTCCCTCCATTCCGTTGGAATGTTATCGATCCCTTCTGGCTTATTTCGTGTCAAGTCTTCCAGCACTCTGTTAAATTCTACCTCTACTACTGAATCCCCTATGTCTTCCATATCAACTCTTAATTTCTTCTTCTATCATGTCGCTGAACAAGTTCTCCTCCTCATAGAGGCCTTCAGTGCACTCTTTCCATCTATCCACTTTCTCCTTGACATTTAACACTTTGAGGACTGGCAGCTTACACACACTCTTGGTCCAGAGGATTGGCCATTTTTAGTGTTTTTTGAAATGTCGCTGGCCTGTTTCTATATAAGAGATCTTGAAACAGAAAACTTATTATGAAAGAACAGTCTTTAGGGTTTATTTTAATTATATTGCTTGATGACAAAATCAATAGTAATAAACATAAAATGTATGATTTTGGTTTCACAAAAAATGCATTTTTTAGTTTTGTGTAAATTAGCCGGTAATTAGCTTCAGTGTGGATGATTTTGAAGCATTTTGGCATGCAGAGTGGTCCCTTCCCTACAGCCTAGGCCTTCGTGGCAAATGAATCTGCTTCAGTCCTGAATCCCTGGACCATTACACCAACAACCTGAAAACAGCTTTCGAATCCAGCAACTACCCTCTCGACCTGCTACAGAAGCAAATAACCAGAGCCACTTCCTCATCCCTTCAAACCCAGAACCTCTCACACAAGAACCCCAAAAGTGCCCCACGTGTGACAGGATACTTCCTGGGACTGGATCAGACTCTGAATGTGGCTCTCCAGCAGGGATACGACTTCCTAAAATCCTGCCCCGAAATGAGATCCATCCTTCATGAAATCCTCCCCACTCCACCAAGAATGTCTTTCCGCCGTCCACCTAACCTTCGTAACCTCTTGGTTCATCCCTATGAAATCCCCAAACCACCTTCCCTACCCTCTGGCTCCTACCCTTGTAACTGCCCCCAGTGTAAAACCTGTCCCATGAACCCTCCCACCACCATCTACTCCAGTCCTGTAACCCGGAAGGTGTACATGATCAAAGGCAGAGCCACGTGTGAAAGCACCCACGTGATTTACCAACTGACCTGCCTACACTGTGACGCTTTCTATGTGGGAATGACCAGCAACAAACTGTCCATTCGCCCGAATGGACACAGGCAGACAGTGTTTGTTGGTAATGAGGATTACCCTGTGGCTAAACATGCCTTGGTGCACGGTCAGCACATCTTGGCACAGTGTTACACCATCCGGGTTTCTGGATACTTCCCACTAACACCAACCTATCCGAACTCCGGAGATGGGAACTTGCCCTTCAATATATCCTCTCTTCTCGTTATCCACCAGGCCTCAATCTCTGCTAATTTCAAGTTGCTGCCACTCATACCTCACCTGTCATTCAACATCATCTTTGCCTCTGCACTTCCGCCTCTACTGACATCTCTGCCCAAACTCTTTGCCTTTTAATATGTCTGCTTGTGTCTGTATATGTATGGATGGATGTGTGTTCGTGCGTGCGCGCGCGCTCGAGTTCGAGTGCGATTGTATACCTATCCTTTTTTCCATCCTTTTTTCCCCCTAAGGTAACTCTTTCCGCTCCCGGATTGGAATGACTCCTTACCCTCTCCCTTAAAACCTACATCCGCCGGTTGCGAAAGCTCGAAATTTTGTGTGTGTGTTTTTTTTATTGTGCCTATCTACCGGCACTTTCCCGCTTGGTAAGTCTTGTAATCTTTGTTTTTAATATATTATAGTGTAAATAATTTGATTTACAGAGTTCCAGTGTCATTATTTTGCGTATAAACACTTTAGCAAATGAGAAATGTAATTTTAGTTTTTTTCTAAATTATTAAGTATTTTCTTACATTCCCTGCAGTTTTTAAATATATTTTTCTTTTATTGTCTGTCTTTTTTTGTGGGTATAAAAATTAATGGTTTTACGGTAGTTGTATGGTGTTACCCGTGTGTCGATTGTAACCTCAGAAAGGACTGAATTGCTTTGTGGAATTTTATATTGTACTTAATAGTGGTATCTGATAGTACATACTGTGTGACAAACAGTAATCTAATTGTCTTATGAACAGACAAACTGATCACTCATCTGTGTTGTGGCTTATTGCTAGCCAAAGCCTGAGTAGTTTTGGATGTACGCTTCTTCACATGCTATCATTGAACCAAGGAACAGCTTGAATAATTTTTCTGTTGATTTTTCGGTTGATAACTATGCCAGCTGCTGTAGTTGCCAATTTTATTTTCCTCAGATTCAACAACAGCATTTTTTTTTTAATCCAGTGATGGAGGAGGGTGTTTTCAGTATGCTATAATGGCATATTTTCATTCACTGAAGTATTTCACTGTATTTTAATTTTTTGTTCCACATTGTTCAACCCATGCATTAAAAGTCTGTGTCACCAATAATAAAAACTGCTATACAGAATACCGGAACAGTGAAAATGATTCTGTTATCAATACTGTGTAAACTGTTGAGTGATTTATATATAAAGAGATTTTGATGCTAGGACATATATTGAAAGTTTGCCATATGCTGTGAAGGCAGTTTGGTTGGTGGCTTATAGTTAAATGATATCCAAGAAATTTCTTGCAGTAAGTTTCATGAGAATCTTAAAGTAGTGTGAACTGCAAGTGACTGTTTTTGTTTTGATGATCACCTATATGCATGGAAAATTTTGTTTAACATTGATTAGTAGCACTGACCGATTAGTAGCACTGACCTCGCGACAGTACTCCAGTGTTTTGAGAACATGCATAAAAAGATGTAAATTGTAGAGCTCTCTGTTTATAACATTGCACTGTTCATGTCAACAGGGTTCATGGAATGCTTAATACACAACTGCTTTCAGACAGTAAATAAATAATTGTGCAAATTTTTATCTTTTGCCAACAAATCTGTGCTTCAGACAGGTCCATATTTAAAAAAAAGTAATGATGTTTTTGGAATATATATTCTTGCACTTACATCCATCTAGAAACAGTGTCTTACGTAGAAGTTCTGCATTTACCAGAATAAAATTTTGGAGAGTATTTACGAGTGTAACAGTAAAAGTTCAGAGATGACTTGTGATATATTCGTTTTGTTTGTGCTGTCACTTTTTCTATGTTATTCCAGGTATCACATTGCTCTGTTATACACGATATCTCTTAGTGTTGCCACTGATTTCTGTGTTTTTATTTTCTAGGATGGAAATTCTTAGTAAACTTAATTCTCTTGTGAAGGAATGGATTTGTGAGGCTAGTGTGAAAAGGAATATGCCTCTGAATGTAGCAGAGCAAGTGGGCGGTAAAATATATACATTCGGATCGTATAGACTAGGTGTACATCACAAAGGAGCTGATATTGATGCTCTTTGTGTAGCACCAAGACACATCGAACGTTCCGATTATTTCACTTCATTTTTTGAACTCTTAAAGCAACAAAAGGAAGTCACAGATCTCAGAGTAAGTATAGAACAAAGTTGTTTTCATTGTTGCAGGGATATATATATATATATATAAATAGAAAGAAACTTCCACATGGGAAAAATATATTAAAAACAGAGAGTCCAAGACTTACCAAGCGGGAAAGCGCCGGCAGACAGGCACTTGAACAAAACACACAAACACACACACAGAATTACGAGCTTTCGCAACTGGCAGTTGCTTCGTCAGGAAAGAGGGAAGGAGAGGGAAAAATGAAAGGATGTGGGTTTTAAGGCAGAGGGTAAGGAGTCATTCCAATCCCGGGAGCGGAAAGACTTCCCTTAGGGGAAAAAAAGGACAGGTGTACACTCGCGCGCACACACACACACACATATCCATCCGCACATACACAGACACAAGCAGCTTGTGTCTGTGTATGTGCGGATGGATATGTGTGTGTGTGTGTGTGCGAGTGTACACCTGTCCTTTTTTTCCCCTAAGGGAAGTCTTTCCGCTCCCGGGATTGGAATGACTCCTTACCCTCTGCCTTAAAACCCACATCCTTTCATTTTTCCCTCTCCTTCCCTCTTTCCTGACGAAGCAACTGCCAGTTGCGAAAGCTCGTAATTCTGTGTGTGTGTTTGTGTGTTTTGTTCAAGTGCCTGTCTGCCGGCGCTTTCCCGCTTGGTAAGTCTTGGAATCTTTGTTTTTAATATATATATATATATATATATATATATATATATATATATATATATATATATATATATATATATATATGCAATGTGTATGTATATGTTATATAGCTGCAGCTCTTCTTCTTTGGTATTATCAGTCACTACTTCATGCAGAGTACACCTCTTTTCACCTCGCACACAGTGTGCTGGCAACTGTTCTGTGGACATACTGAACTAGAACCATGATTTGCAAAACGTTGTTATTGTTTCCCAGTTTTTGTAATGTAGAGTAACAAGGTATAATCGATAGAGGGAAGGGATCTAAAAGACTGGAAGTAAAATAAAGAGGTAAAAGTATAGAAACCAGTAACATATTATATACAGGCTACTACTCAGCAGCTCTAGTTACAATGTTGCTTCTGCCCATGAAACTGACAGCACAGTGAGCTGAAAGTAAAGATGAAGAAGTAGGACAATGCTAGGGAGATTCAAGTGACCTTGCTGCAATGAACACCAAGGAGTTATGGAAAATATCCAGAGGCTACACAAGTAAAACAAGGGGAATACAAGGTAGAATGGGGAGCTATGTCTGAGCATACTAGGGAAAACAAAGGAAGGGAGAGCCATAGAAAAGGTGGTCAAAAGTGCTAAATAAGAGACATTGGATACCATTAAAAAAAATTTCAGTCATGAGTCACGAGACTGTGTGCAAATGGGGATAATTGTTTTAAGATAGACACGTGTAAAATACGGCAGTATGTAAGGGAACATTAATTCCAAGTTTTCTAGATTGCAAATATAGACTATTTCAAGGGATTCATGCAAATATGAGGATAGTGTGGCAGGAGTAAGTAAGGGGTAGGACGTTGGGACCGGAAAATATAGCCTCTTATTTGGAAAATGTTGTTTCTATATCATTGGACGGACACGGACACGGACACACACACACACACACACACACACACACACACACACACACACACATATTAAATAGGTTGTCACACTATAAGAGTGAAGATAGACAAAGCCTTTGTTCTTTGAAATTGACTACTTAAAAAAAAGAATTGCAGATTGGGAACTTTCGATGAGAATGTTTGGTTTTGCAAGAATTTCAAGAGCTTTTTTTCTGAAATGACTTTGTTTTCTTCGTTTGGCTGTATTTATTCTATTGAAAAGAGTAGCATTTTTCTGCAAGAGAATTGACTGTGTCTCTGATTTAAGGTGTTTCTGGAAATTATTTGCTTTTTCTGCCCAATTTCACAATTACTAAATCTGCAGAATATTAAGTTAGGCTTTTTGTTGGCATTTATTTCTGTGCAATCCATGCTTGACATTGCCACAGGTAGAACTGACAAGGCACTTAGTAACTAAAGTTGGCGAAAGAATTTCAGCTCTGTTGAAGAACATCATGTCGGATTTTGTTTCTCAGGTGCTAAAGTGTAGAGTGCAGACACTGTTCTCCTATAGTGGCAAACAGCTGTGACCATAAACAAACAAGAATTTTGACAACTAGAGGGGAAGGGAGCAATGCAGGGAAACAACCTACACCCATATTCTGTGAAAGCTGTACTGACATAGGTATAACTGATCTCTTTTGGTGTGGTGGACCAGGATTAGTCGCTTCATTCATTTCAAAATAATAAAAGAAAACAATGAGCAAAGCTCAACAAAAAGCATTTGGAAACAGCGACTGTGCAATTGCTTGTTGAGGTTGGCAGAATATTGTTCATGACATAGCATAGGCCGAACCTATAGTGGTATGTGACCCTACCATGGATCAAAACTTCAGCCACCTAATTTGTCATGCTAAAGTATCTGTATTATACCAACTTTTGAACTTAAGTAACAAACTAAAATATGTCTTTCTTTGTTATAAAATGCTAGATCCCACAGCTGAGTACTATGTTGCATTTTGCGGCTTCCGTCTTAAATAAACCATTCAACCACCCACAATTGCCATGGCACCATACCATCAGGCACATTGATAAGTTGTTTATGTACTTTTTATTACACAGACAGGTTCTGACTCACATTACCTTTCCAAATTGGACTTGGCTAGATGATGTACAATTCCAGTAACTGAAAATTGACTGCATATTTATATGTAGAAAATATAGTTGTTTTCAACTATCTCTGATAACATGCTTCAGCTGGATTCAATTTACTACAAATAGTATATATTAGGTATTTTTGCATATTGAGACAGAATTTACAACTACTTCATGTTGAATAAAAATGCACCAAGATTTTTCCGGTTGCTAGTAAGGAGCATATATGGATACAGGGAGGGGGTGGGGAGTTGGAGCAGCATGGCACCTTACCACAACTACCTCTTTTGTTACAACTACCACCATCACCACTCTTGCTGGCCCTCTCACAGATGTGTTTCGTACCATCCTAAGTTTCCATTTGGCAGTCCCCAGTGGCTTTTTTAATTGCCTTAAACTGTAAATCCCAGCCACACAGTTCCGAAAAATCCAAAAGCTGTTTAGCGTTGTTGTAATTTATATAGGGGGTTGAAAATGAATTCAGGTCAAATCATAGTGCTAGAACAATTATTTTATTATTGAAATTGGAACAAAATGAATATTAGAGAGAGAACTTGTGCCAAATGCCATTTAGAACAGTGAAAAGTAAATATAAATCTTAATATTCCTGAAGACTTTATGTTTTGGTCTACTTAATGTGAGTACAGCTTTGAACATTATGAGAGGGGACAAAAATATTTACAGAATTGTCATCTTCGTATTAGCTTCATGGCAGATAACAATATTCACTGTAAAGCAAATTGACAAGTTAGTAGTAATGTGCTGTAGATAGGACTGCTTGTTTGCAGGTGTGGGTAATTATTTTTGTTGAGAAATACCATTATATAGTAAACAACAAACAGCAGATAAATGGTTTTCTGGTATAAATGAGGAGTAAACACCTTTTTCAAAGTAGCCACTTTCTTTCTAATTTAATTGATTATATGTAGCGGTTAAAAGCATGAATAACAATAAACAGTATAGTGATTGCTTGTGTGTACAATTTCTTGTTCTTTTCTTAATGTATACCTTAATTCATTCCACATTCGTATAGGTTCTTGTTGAGATCTATGGAACGTGATGAATGAATAAATCTAATGCAGTCACTGTCTGGATCAGAGTTCCATCTATCATTAAAGTGGTATGCACATAAGAAGAAGGGTGGTAGGGCAATGTGCAGTGACAAAGAAGTGGTGTACTGTTTGATGCTTCAAGCAGTAGTCAGTCAGCTGTGTCTGTCTGCAGTGCACGCCTTAGGGTGTGAGTAGAACATTTAGCATTGATTTTCATGCCATTTTAGGTACGGTAAGCTTACTTACCCACTACAGTGCTCATTGTGGGTGACATAAAGCAAACATGATAAGTTTTACATCAAGAAGCAACAGATATAGCTTTCCAAGTGCATAAATATCACTAGGGAGAGTTACGAAAAGAAACAGTGACTTTGTATGGCGCCTATCTCTGCGTTACCAGTTATCAGGGCGAGCAATGGCTGTAGCATGAGGTGTGGGGAAGACACAAAGAGCACACTGGTGACACCACAAAGTATTCTGTGTTTCTCTCTCTGCTCAGAAAATATCACGCAGCTGCCTTCTAACTTGTGCACCAATATAGTGTTTGTTATTTTTTTCCTGGAGCTATTGCGAACTTGAAAGTGCAAGTACATACTCTATCATTTTTTCTATTCACTGATGCATCAGTCAGTGCATGTTAAAGTTTGAGATCTCATCACATTTAAAATAAAAAAGTTTGTACAAATGTTTAATGTCAAGCTGCTTGCTTATTTGTTCCCTCTGTCTCCTTCACAGGCTGTTGAAGAAGCATTTGTTCCTGTTATAAAAATGAATTTTGATGGTATAGAAATAGATATGTTATTTGCAAGACTGGCTTTAAAAGAAATTCCTGATACAATGGTAAGCCTTACTGATAGCTTAATAACTACTGTTGATGTTGATATTAATCTATGACTTCATCTTGTAAGGGATCAGGTGTATGAAATAAGTAAACATTACTGGTTTTTTGTTCATTTTGTCCATGTCAGTAACTAATTTATTATTTATGACATTGTATACAATGATTATTGCATCTGTATTACAATATTATTATTATTACTATATTTTAGAAATTGGCGAAAAACTTCAAGTGACACGTATACAAAGATTTCAGCTGTTGCAAGATTTTTCTATATTTTTAAAATAGGGATGTGTTATTTTAATTAAAACATTTATGTTCAGCAAGACCGGCAGGTAATTTTGTAGCAATAAACCAGCATCTAACCTAAATTCAGTAATCTTCTGACTTATTTTTGGTCATATGTGCCAGTGTATTTTGATGCCCACAAAAACAAAATTCTCACACAGCTAGCTTCGAAACCAAGACCTTACATACGTGGTCTGACATCATACACAATTGGCTGTCTCAGCAATGCAGAAAAAAAGGTGCAATTTTAATGTGTGGTAAGCAAAATAGTCCCTTCTGTTTTTCAAGTATGATGTGTTCTGTACTAAGATCCACAGGGTGAATGGCTTTAGTGTGACAGTGCTGGCATATTAAACTACTGTATGACCTTGTTTTTATGTTCCTGGAATTAATGTCTTTCTGCTGTTTATGGCAATTTTTATAGCTCCCATCAAATTTCTTATGTTCACAATGTTAATTTGCATCTAATTTTACGCTTACATACTTCTAATTTTCTCACAATTTATGCCGTATGGGACAATGTTCATGGAGAAAAAACTGATGTGGTATAAAATTACACTGGCATAACTTCGGCCTTCAAGTAGTGTTAAGAATTGTTACATGGGTAAGTTTCTTGACAGTAGGGTACTCTACTCAACAGATCTGAATTGGGGAAAAATCAGAACAATTTGTGCTTTATATCTTGCCGCTGCCAAGCTCTCCTCGGCATTTTGGCTGACGGAAGTAGCTAGGTTTGTTCCAATTAAGGTATCATGATCAGTCACAACCATTTTCAAACTGTTTCCGCTACACATGCACAAATTCGTGGTCATCACGACACCTCAAATGCATATTTCGTGTGTTTCATTGTGAAGCACAGTACCTTATAACCTCAAAAGGATTACTACAGCTCAAGAAACACGGAACAACACATATGCAAACATAGCACAAAATACTTATGTAAATGTTTGAACTTTATAATGAGAATAAATTCTTGAAACGTGTTAAGCCAAGCATGAAAAAACAGATAATTGGTGCCATGTTTCATTATTTTAATAATGAAAGACACAGTTGCTGGCTTTCCAGGAAACATAGATGTCAAATGTTACTATTTACCATACAGTTATCAGTTCCATTTACACCTGTGGCTAAACAAAGTACAAAGTCCAGATAACCTTTATTTCATAATAAACAAGTCCCTGATAAGTATTATGATCCCTGTTATGTACACATATGATACATAAACTACCCATATGCAACTTTACTGCTTAAAAAGTTATTTCCTATGTTTTATATTTTCTTGCATTTTACACTATTTTTTAAAGATCCTTGAAGAGTGTGAAATTGAGGTTTCTCTGTATAAAAGGGCCCAGAATAAATAAGATATTATATGTGAATGAGATTGGATTCTTTGAAAAACACAAAATACATTCAATTTTTATTTTAAAAAATCAAGTGCACGAATTTTAATAGCCTATGGTTTATTTAGACAAAATGTGGATTCATACAGATTATATTGTGGGTAAATACTGGCAAAATGATAGAGTCCGAGGAGTATTGTCAAACAAAAGTGCCTTCTGTGTGTAATTACCATATTGCATGGGGGTTTGGTGTTCAGATGTGTAGTGTGTGACAGTGCTCCACCTGTGAGAGCACTGCAGTGTATGCTGTTACTAAGTCCCTTTCCTGTTTTCATTTCTTAAGCACAATGGTGCTTGCCAGCCGTGCCAGATCATCAGTTAGCTTTGTTGGGTAATGAAGACAACATTTCCAGGGTTTATCTTGCATTCCGTTTTACATTTTATTGTTTAAAATAGTGAAGTAGTGTCTTGTTTTCTGTTGTGATTAATAAAAGAGAACGTTTCTAGTTGTACTGCATCTGTGTGTGTTAGTATTTTAAGTTATAGTTTGTTTCAGTATTCAGTATTAATTTAGTATTATCAGAGTGTCACTAAATGTTTTAGACTGTGCCAGTGGGAACTGTTGGCATCTGTAAGAATACGTGGTGCATAAAAAAAATAATATTTTTATTATGTGATTGAATATGAATTATTTGATTTGGTATCCTATCTCATTTTGTTATCATTAGGATAATTCATTCAAAGTTTTGTTGTAATTTAAAGTGAGCATTTTTATTCACAACTATACCCCATTTGAAAATAGCCTTTTCAGTAAAAGCTTTTTACCATTTTCTTATGAGATGTAAGTATCAAAGGTAACATATTTTTTCCTTAGTTTTACATTAAACTAGTATGTTTTGAAGAAGTGGGCTCTGTCCAGCATACATCTTAGATTTAGATTTAACCCATTGACCATTCTGGTTTCTTAGTCCCTAAGAGCTCTGTGTGTGTATCAAGGACCATTTTGAGTATCTGGGAGTGACCTATGCACTGAGCTTATGAAGGAACATTCCTAAGCAGTCACTATGTGGTATACTTTTATTACAGTGACCCAGATTTTTTTGTTTGTGTGTGACTTCTGTGATCAGTATAGAAGTCAAAAACTGAAACTTCAGCAGTTTTGGTGGTCTGCATAGTGGTCTGCTTCCGAAGAAATGCTAATTGCTCTGTGCAGTAGCTTGTGCATTATGTATGTATATGTTATAAAGAATCATAAATTATAAAAGTTAACTGGACAAACATAGTACTATCAATTGTTTGCCTTAGTAAAACACAGGTCTCTTGTTTTTAATATTATGATAAGGAAAGTTGCCACTCACCATATAGCGGAGATGCTGAGTCGCATACAGGCACAACAAAAAGACTCTCGCAATTGTTTTGTTATTTAAAGAAGATTCTGCGAATGTAGAGCTTCAGTGAAATTAAGAAGGTGTTCTTTGTTGGTAGGGGACCATTATTAAGTTGGTTTGATGAGATCGGGGAGGGGAGGGGGTTAGAGCGTGACAACAGTGTTTAACTAAATACAATAACACCCTTTAAAAGAAAGGCATTGCGGAGAGTCATACCCTCAAACTTTCGAGAGCTAACTTTCCAAGAAGCATTACTTCCTCTAATTTACGTTACTGCATAATGATCATGAGAATAAAATTGGAGAAATGTGGGTTTCTACAAATGGTTACTGACAATCATTATTTGAGCTTTTGTTTGTTAATGTTACAAGAAGGGAGAAAAATAATTATATGATACATTATGTACTGTCCTCCAAATAGTAGTGTATTCCAAAGTATGTGTATAGGGTAAATACAGACTGAGCAGTTGACCAATTAGGCACTAACAGAAGTGCAGTTACGTTTGTTTGAATGTGAATAGTGTATGGTAAAATTAATATCTGACTTTTAATTTACCAAACTACAATAATTCACAGTGGCTGACACACTTTAAATCTTGCAGTTTAAGAGGCCTTTAAGCCTTCCAGTTTAGATGCTAATTACTATGTTCACCCATCTGCAAAGTAGATGTGTTGGATGTGTATATTATATGTTTGTGTATTTATAATTCTTTCTGTGTAAATCTGTGTCAATTGTTACAGGACTTGAGAGATGACTGTCTTTTAAAAAATCTTGATCAAAAATGTGTGAGAAGTTTGAATGGCTGCCGAGTGACTGATGAAATCCTTAGGTTGGTTCCAAATATTGAGAGCTTCCGTTTGGCCCTTCGAACAATAAAACTTTGGGCGAAAAGTGAGTAATGATAAAATGTTGTCTTTTAAAGCCATAACTTTCAAGGGAAATATAACTTTTTCAGTACTTTAAGAACATACCTCATGAATTTATAAAAAAACTGTTTCTTTTCTGTACTGAGTATTTTTGTAGATGTAGTGCTGTTTAGTAACTGAACATCTTTACATACAAAAGCAGTGTAAGGGTGAAAGTGGCAGAAAACAGCAGATGGAGCATGGACTGACAATAATCTTGGGAAGAAGGCAGAAATGATATAGGGGTGGCATAAAGGTATGGAGTATGAAGCAAAGGAGCAAGTGTGCCCCACTACCGCCACACACGGTTATGCACATGTGCCCCCCCCCCCCCCCCCCCTTTTTACACACACACACACACACACACACACGCACACACACACAGATATATATATATATATATATATATATATATATATATATATATATATGAAGTCTTGGGAATATCCCCCAACAGTTGAAGTTGTAACAAAATCTTAAGAGAATTTCAAATCGCTTAAGTGATTATACATATGGCATAAACAGTAAGTTACTCGAACATATTTCAGAATGAGAGACATTGTTATCTCTATAAGGTAAGAATAAGGGGAAACCGCACTGGTAGAAGTGCTGTCAGCAAAAAAGTAGACAAATTGAAAATGATTTGCTACAAAAGATCATATTGTTTTAATGGCTTCATTTGTGGCCCAATGTGACTGTTCAACTCCCCCATCCCAGCAGAATCATGCTTAAGTGATAGGGGTAAAAATGTGCTCCCAAAATGGATGTTTTTGCAATTTTTAATGTCATGTCTCGTGAAGGGCTCAGTTATCGTAAATGTTGTTCTGAATTTTGCATTTCTTGGACTACCTGTTCCCAGACTTGGTGCTCATCAAAGTTGGACAAATTTTCTTATTTATGAAAAAAAATTCATTTTAACTTCTGCTTTTTGGTAATGTCATCTAAAGTAACCCATCTATCAATAAAGTGGTCTCGAGAAAAGTTATAGAGGAATAAGTTCTGCATCCTGTGAGACCAAAAGTGAATGTTTCGGACCACCCGTTTCTGTACAACTCCACCTTACATTTGGACCATTTCTCAGCCTCTATGAAAACTGTTTAAAGTGAAGTTCTGCAATAATTGTTATTTACACTATATTAAATGTAGTAATATGGTACTCGTTTGTACTAGTCTTGTACTTGGTAAGTATAGTGGTACAATAAAATATTAAAAGTGTAACATATATAAAAAGATAATATTAAGAAATGGTTTCATGTAGAATATGATGAGGTCCACTAACGCGAAAATGGAGGCAGGATAAGAAACACAGTTCCTGAAATCGATTAGTGAGGATTATATTTCATGATAACAAAAATTGTGGTTAAAGGTATGAAGATGAAATAAGGAAAAAATAGGTAGATTCACAGATTTCACAGGTGTCAATCCCTTGCTTGTCTTTGGATCAGACGGCTCCCCGGAGACTGTAATTTTTGATTGGGAATTCGTTGCTCCCACCACTCAGATTCTCAAAGGCTGTAATTTTTGTCACCCCATAGGTGCATTCCAGATCTTTGTCAGCATCTGGTTTTTCAGTTTCATCTGGTTGGGGGAAATTAGTGCAAGAGTTCCCTTTCCATTTGGCACAAATCAAAGAGCAGTTAATCCCAGCCTTCTGGCACCCACAACCATCTCACACCACTTGTCACATTTGCAGAAAATTGTGGAGAGAAGAGTTTGCCGAGCTGTTTTCTTGAAAGTAGTAACGCGGTCAAGACCAGACTTCGAAGCCTGCCAAGCCCAGAGGAGCAGATCCACCTGGTGCCGTAACTGCATTTGTAGTTTTAGGTAAAAACTCAAGCAATATTGCTGGGCTGTGTTAGATGTTAGTGGTATGGAAGTCAGGTTGAATTTGAATTTCACAAGGGCTTTGGAAAAGAGGTTGAATCGCAATTCACCTAAAGTATCTGGTGTCCTATCTTCGTGGTGTGTTGTTAAGTCATATACCAGCTTTGGCAGTAGCCTCTGCTTGAATGGCATGCTCGAAGAAATGTTTGATATCTTCTAGAAGAAACTTATTTTCGACAGACAGCTTGACCATCTTCTTGTCCTGCTTGAAGAGTTCTAAATTTGTGTCGCAGCCATTTGTGGCACGGAGAAATAAGAGTGGCCTTCTGACGTTTGCCAGTTTGAAGCTGTTGGGGCCAAATACTTTTGATGGTGTCATTACTCTTCCAGGTTTTGGGAAATATATAATTGCTGATGTGGCTAGGCATTGAGCATGAAAAGAACATCAGCATCTTCACCAACTACTTCTCACACTACAGTGATACCTCAAGGGCCATGGCAACAATCAGGTGATCTGTGCCTCCAATAGCTTGCTGTACTGAGCAGCCTTTTCCTTTGCGCCTCTCAGTAAGCAAGCTAATGAGACACACCTTATTTCTGTCACTGTAAAGGAATAGGGCCCGAGTTATGGTCACCAACATTAACCCTTTAAAGATGATCTCAGAAGTATTGTTTGGTTTGCTTCAGCAGAGGCGCTCAGCATATTTGGTGTACAAGTCTTCTGGGTAGCCATCGAACACCACGTGTGTTGCACTTGGGCTATAGTGTCTTTTTAGGCAGTCAGCATATTTCGTTAGGATTAGTTGGAATGTTTCACCATTCTTTCACACAACCCAGCAGGGAAGAAATCTACCATAAACGACAAAAGTTGCTCCTTCCAGGTTGACCTGATTCACTGGTGTGAACAAGTCTTATAACACTTTGAGAGTCTTCCTCATTCCAACTGCATCAAACAGAGAGAGAGGGTAGGTACCAGCACATAACAAAATAATTCTTTAAGCAACAATAAAAAAAAATCCCTACTCTTACTCGCAACCTACACAATCAATGTGAGTTGGTCCAAATTTAAGGTGGAGCTGTACGGAAATGAGTGGTCAAAAAGATTCGCTCTTGTTCTCATAGAATGAAAAATTCATTTCTCTATAACTTTTTTATTGACCACTTTATTGATAGATGAGTTGTTTTTGGTGATATTACCAAAAAGCAGAAGTTAAAACAAAATAGGTGATATTACCAAAAAGCAGAAGTTAAAACAAAATAGGTGATATTACCAAAAAGCAGAAGTTAAAACAAAAATATGTAAAATTTATCCAACTCTGATGAGCACTAGTATGGGAACGATTGGTCCAAAAAATGTGTTCTGGTCACATTCAATGCGAAATTTAATGCCTTACATCTTTTAATAGGACCATGTTTTCTCTACTGTGAGTCCTTCACTAGATACAAGTATAAAACCACAACAATACCCCCCTTTTGGGGGTACATTTTTATCCCCCACCACTTAAGCACAACTCTGCAGAGAGGGGGTGCTTAGGAGCATCATTGTGGGCCACAAATGAAGCCATTAAAACAATAAAACCTTTCACATCAGCTATTTCTGATTTGCTACTCATCATATAGTGGAGATGCTCAGTCACAGATAGGCACAATAAAAAGACTGTCACAAAATAAGCTTTCAGTCAAAGCCTTCTTTAGCAAAGAAAACACACACACACACACACACACACACACACACACACACACACACATCCAAGCAAGCACATCCCATACACATATGGCCACTACCACTGGCAGCTCTGACAGGAATTACGAGAGAAAGGAAACTCGGACTCACCGTGACAAGGTGTCTTAGACTGCGCGGCTGCCCCATGTGGCACGTCACTCCTTTGTCGACCTCAAAACTCTACACACAATGCTTAACTATGTCCACTGCTTCAGTAGCATATGATATTGTAGGAACAGGCAAAGGCTCTGACTCTTGTCTTCACTTTCTTCTTGTTTCTCTGCCATTTGCTCCAGCAACACTTCTTCAATTGTTGCAGATTGACAGACATTTACACCTTTTTCATGTTCAACATAGTCATCAAAATTAAAGTAGTAGGTGTTTTCATCTTGCTCCATTATTTCCTGCCACTGTTCAGCTGCAATTCCTTCTTTTTCTTGTGAGAAGTACTCTCTGAAGAAAGCTAACTCTCTTGAAGCAGTTTGAAATTGTGATATCTTGCATGAAATGCAAGGAACTTCTTCAAAAATGTGTAATGTCCAAGATCATTACCATTTTCATTCCATTATGAAGACCGGACAGCCGTTTTATAATGCATTGGTTGGGGGGGGTGAGGGTGGTTTGTGCAGTTGGGAGGAAAAACGCTACATTTATATCACGTAGATACACTGTATCTTGGGGACGCACAGCACAGTGGTCAATAAACGGGATGATTTTCCTATTTCTAACAGCTAACCTTGCATCATAGTGAGGCAAGAATTGTTCAGATGTAGTTGTTGTTACCCAAGCTTTCACATTAGACATATATTTACTTGGAAATGTCAACACATTTTTATAGCATCATGGACTCTGCCTTTTCAGTTATCCATGGCACCAATTTTTCTGTTCCTCTTTCTTTACAACATAATAAAACAGTTAGCCTCCCTTTACTAAATTTTCTGGTGAGGCGTTTCTGTGGTGTGCTATGGTGTGCTGTGCTGAACTCAAAAATTTGATCTGGGTCCACATCTGCCTTCAGTACTCTGCAAGCCATCTGATGTACTGTGGCAGAGGGTACTGCTGGTACTACTGACTGACCAGTGTTCCACTCGTGAATGGCATGTGGGAAGAATGATTGTTGGTAAGCCTTGGCTCTAATTTCTCAAATTTTCTCATCGTGGTCATTTTGCAAAATGTGTGTGAGAGGAAGTAATATGTTGACTGACACTCTTGAGATTTCAAGTGTGAACCTCTCCATTATGCACAATGCCTGTCTTGTAATGTCTGCTTCTGGAATTTTTTGAGCATCTCTGAAGAACACTGACCAAATGGTCCCATAACAAAACATCCCACTCTTCATTGGATCTTCTCTATCTCGTCTACTAATCCTACCTGGCAAGGGCCCCAGATTGATGAACAATATTCAAGAATCAGTTGAACATGTGCATTTTAGGCCACTTTCCTATCTGTGTAATGTGGTTATTCCTCTTACGGCCACTCTGGGTAGTTGCTCCTAGTATTTTACAGTAGGTACATTTTTATCAATTTGTCATCAGTAGTTTAGTTGTACAGCAGCAGATTTATTTTCCTTTGTATGCACAACATATTACATTTATTTACATTCTGGGTCAACTGCCAAAACCTGCACCTTTCATCGATCCTCTGTAGGATCCTACAAATCGATTTTGTATTGTAGTGTCACTGCTTTCTTACATTCAACCTCACCATCTGCAAACAGTCACAAATAGCTTCTTATGCTTTCTACTGTATATTTTACATACATTGTAAATAATAACGGTTCTATCACACGTCTTTGAGTTTCTCCGGAAATTACCTTAACATCTGTTGGTTTTTGTTCCATTAAGAGCAAAGTGTTGAGTTATGTCTGCAAGGAAGTCCAATTGCAAATCTGGTCCAATGCTTGGTTAGCTCATATTTTTTTCACTAAACAGCAAGGCGGATGGTGTGAAATGTCTTCCTGAAGTGAAGGAATGCAGCGTCTCCTGAGCGCCATTGTCTACAGTACTATTGATCTCGTGGAGGAACAGAGGGAGCTGAGTTTTGCGAGATCTATGTTTGCTGTATCCATGTTGATTTTTATAGAGGCAATTTCCATTCTCCAAAAAAGTCATAATTTGGTTCTTGAGCATAAAACACGTTCCATAATTCTACTATAGTTTTGACATCAGTGATATAGGCCTAAAGCACCTGATGAGATTCGAACCCACAGCCTTCTGAATGTAAGGACTGTGCCTTAACCATTACGCTAAGTCAGGCAGAATGTGAAAAAATAAGCCAATTTTATCTGTATTAAAAACATCATTTTTACTATACCTTTTTACGATTGATTGCAGAGTATTTTTCCACGATTTAACAATGTCAGTGTTCACGCTTCCAGCCTCACCTCAAACACATTTGTACAATAAACTATGACAGTCTTTGAACTTTTCAATCTAACCATTGGAGGCTTTCAAATATGTGAGTCCCAACTTTTGTGCCAAATATATTGCTTTAGTATGAACCACAGTACCATTAGTTGGAATATTCAAAGCAGGGACAACACGGAAATGATTGACATACTAACAAGATTCCACTGTAATGTCTGACCTAGTTGGGTACATAATTTATAAATTGAGAACAGTAAGAGAGGTATCAGACTTTAAGCTGTACTGGTTGCGAATTATGCTTTTGACTGAAAAATGTTCTGTTTGTCAAGAAGGCTACAATCTTAGTACATACGTGTACCTTAAATTCCCTAAGTGCCCTTCCCTTTCAGTCTCCAAATAAGATGTGATATGGAAGCACAAAACAAGTTCCAAGTTCTAAAATCCTTCTATAAATTGATGCCATTGACATAGGTCTCCAGTTCAGAGTATTTGATCTGTGAAATTCCTTAAAGCCTGAAATTTTTTGCGCATTTTCCAATCGTGTGAGATGCTCCTTCGTTTCTGCGAGCTAATGTCAAAAGATTGTTGTGAGAAGGAGAGCAAATTTTCTTGTATATTTTATATAAACTGCTAAAAAAAGTTTTGCGACAACTACATAATTGTGAAAGTGTGTGGGGTTAAATGATTGGGAGCAGAGAATGAAAAAATAAGCCCTATGAAACCAACAAAGTAACTTTACTCCGAAGTAAATATAAATGAAGACGAGAACAAAGGCAGTCTGTGAAAAAGTGCACATTGACGAAATCAAAATCTACTTCTGGGTAACATGTAGTAATATATTGCTCACCCTGTGAATTGTGTTTTTTTTTGGATATTCCACACCATATTGCCCACAAAGTGGCTGAGACATTGGTGCTCAGGCCTTCTGAGTCTGATCACTCCAGTGTGAGGAGGATTCTTGCAGTGCACTAATAGTTTCAATTGTTTCCAAGCATACTCACTTGAATTCATGTAAGCAGATATTGCTAGCCTTTGCATTCAGTTTACTCATGCCTCCTGAAGGAAGGTGTGATGGGGTGTACTCATGCATTCTAATGCTTGAAAGACGATACCATAGTTCATATGTTTATTGTAGGGCTAAACAGTGGATACCTAACTTAAATTAATATTAAATAAATTCTGTTTTTTTAAATAATAAAACATGTTAAAAGCAACAGAACATTGCTAATTCTGTAGGTGCTATGTAATCCTTCTGAAATAGTATTTTATGATTCATGTAAGTTGTTCACATTTTGAATGTTGAAACTAATTAAATTCTTCAGCCCATATTTTGCTCTCGTAAACTGAGAATCTATAACAGCTAATGATAATGACAGGGTAATGTGTTTCACAGACGACCTATTGTTCTGGCTAATTTTAAAATTGTGCTAAATATCAATTATAATGTGGAAATCAGTTAAATGGCCCATTTTCCAAAAAATAGTGGCCATTCAACCAATGCTGGAGAAAAAATAATCAGATTTTACATGTATTACTGCAACCCAAGTCCATCAGGCGAATTAATATTAATTAAATATTAATCATGATTTTAAACCAGAATGAAAAGTACTCCCGTCATTGCATAAAAAAGTGACTATGTCCTGGACAAGGTTAGGGATGTAAAAAAGGGACTCACTTTTTGACTTAACTGACAACTTCAGAGATATTCAAATCAACACATTTTTTTGGCTTTTGAACCATGTTGCTAATGCAACAACATGTATAGCTTTCACAAAACAACAACATGACCATTAATTAGATATAATTGTCTACCATTTTACAAAAGCCTTGGAACAAGTGGCACACAAAATAACTCCCAGGTATATTTTTTATGCACTTTAAATTCAAATTAAGCTAGATTTTTGAAAGCGAGTTTTTAACTTTATTTAAGAATGCATATTTAATTTATTTGATTAACTTTAAAACAGATAAACATGTTTTTTTTGCCCCTAATATCCTAATGAAGCAACTTTTTTTCAAATGGTTAAACTAAGTTCCAATAAACCGATGGACCCATTTTGAACAATCAGTCTTGCTCCAAGTCCGGAGTTGATTAAGGGTGGCTGTTTTTGTATGTAAAATCTGAACAAGGGTGGCTGTTTTTGCACATAAAATCCTAATGGCACACATACAAATGCTACCATTAACTGAGTGTTAATTTCAGCCCAAAAATATTTTATGTAAGGAGTCAATTGATTCACCCAATCTGCCCGAGTGCCAGCTCCAGTTGTCATTCAAACATTGCTTAATATTTTGTAACATGTCTACAGTAAGACAACTGTTCAAATGGCTATACAAGTGGCCACTTTTCGAGGCTGAACCAAAAAAAAATAAATTTACCCCACGTTTTTAGCTCAAATAGGAACTGAGCTCGAAGACACCCCCCCCCCCCCTCCCCCTCCCCCATCTTCGATTCTGCCGCGACCTTTCCATAACAAATTCATTAAATCTGTTCTTCATTGTAATGATACTCCATAACTTCGGGAATATTGTATGGCTGACTTGCAAAATCTAAGACAAGTTTTGACATAGACACAAAATTTCCTTAAAGTTGAGTCATTTTGCACACTATTATAAACTAGTTTTAAATTTTGTAGAAATTCCATTTTTTTTTCATTTTGCTTATGTGACAGAATGATTTGTGGAGGGAGATGACTAAATTCTTGTTGCTGCTACGTTAATGTACAAAGAACAGTTTTTTTTTGTGTGAAAACTAATGTAAATGACAATAGTGCCCTCTATCAGGCAGCCTAATTATGCTGTAAAGCACATATTATACTTCGTTTTTGTGATGGCACTTCCCTAAAACTGATGTGAAGAGGGCTTTCTATAAATAGATTTTTGAGACACCCACCGACAGGCAGTTAAGGGTGAGTTAACATTGAGATAGGTCATGTGAACAACAATACATGTATTTTTGTAATTGCATAGCAAAGTTACGTAGGCATCACTGGAAAAGCATTGCCGATGGCTGATGATGCTGTTACTGTGTTTGTCAACTGTGTATTCATAATGAATGTAATTATGTAGTAACCAGGTGATACACAAAACCAATCAAGTTAACACAAATACGGCTTTATTCATAAACCTCTCAACAGTAACTGAAATAGCCCCTCATGAATCCACATGTAATGTGAGCAATACAACTAAGAATGCAAAGGGAGTCAGTCATCACTGCTCTGTGCATATATATGTGCAAGTTGACAGCACAGCGGAGACCATGCTGTGTGCTCACCTACCACAAGCAGCGTCCAGCAGCTGGCCCACACTGATGCAGTTGGCAGCCATTTAAAGCACTTGTACCCCTCCCCACACCAAATGCGCGCGTGCACGCACACACACACACACACACACACACACACACACACACACACACACACACGTACTACTAGCAGGATGTAGCAAATTAATATGAAGTCATATTTTGACTTATTGCTTGGTATATTGAATACAGTGTTGGTACAAGTGAGCCCTGGGACAAAACTCCTGAAACGGACTGCGGCCATTGTAGTGAAGAATATTCTGAAGTCATGGTAGTTGTTCATTTTTCGTATTGTGTGGTCCAGAAAATTTAGCTTGTTGTTTGTTTGTTTCTGTTTCTAACGAGTATCACCATTCACAATCTGTTGAACCACCCGGTGGTACACAAGCAAGCAAGCTTCAGATTCATGCTCCACAGACTCAACAGAACACTAGTAAGCAAATAGAGTTACACTCAGGAGCTACACACAATAAAATCTGATCATGGGTGACTGTTTTTGCACGTTAAATCCTAATGACACATCTACAAATGGTGCCATTAGCTGAGTGTTAACTTCAGCCCAAGAATATTTTTTGTAAGGAATCAATTGATTCACCCAATCTGCCCGAGTGCCAGCTCCACATAATAGAGAAAGTAAGCCAACAAATTTCTAAACAGAAAAGGAACCAATGCACAACACAAACACAAAATCTTACAAAACACAGACCAAGTCAAAGACCACATGCAAGAGACAACAGTGGCAACAATGCACACACAAAACAAAATGGCACACACTCACCTACAATAACAAAATTGTCCACAGAGTAGACAAAATATTAAAGAAACAGGACTTCAAATAGGATACGAGGACAGACAACATAACACAGAAAAAACTCAGAACATAAAAGACACCCACAGATAAATTCAGTAGATCAGAAATATATGAAATCACATGCAGCACTGCCAATTAGTACACATAGGACAAAAGGAACTTCACACAAAAGCCAACACAAACAGCTAAAGGAGCTTACACACACACACACACACACACACACACACACACACACACACACAGTGAAAGAGTAAACAAAATTCAGATTTGGCAACAAACTATTTTGGGAACAAATGGACACCAACGGTGTTAGGAAACACAACAACATAGTACTCACTGCATTTTGTGAAGCGAAACTGCATTTATAAAAAAACGAAATCATGTGTGTCCTGTGCCCTCAGACCGCATAAGAAGAAAGCTCAGTCACAAAAATATGTGAATAATAACAAACATATACACAAAACATTTTGCCACCCCAAAATAATGTTTTTTTAAAAATCGAGGGATTTGTTAACTTGCCTATGAAATCTACAGTTACATCGTTTGCAGATGACAAGCTATCAGTGCAGGACATCATACAGATGGTCTTGCAAAATCATATACAGGGAGAACCTATATCCTATAATTTAACTGCAAACGTGGAAAGAAAGACAAGAGCTGCAAACCCAAAAGATGAATTTCATTTAGGGCAATTTAAAATGTAACTGGTATGTCAGTGCCAGTGATGCTTTCAGTTTTTTTTCAATTCCTTAGCCATTTATTTGTTTATCTGTAATTTTCGCTTCTGAGCAATGATCAAAGGTAGGAGCTCTGTTACGATGAACTTGGAGAATAAACCACATGGTACCTATATTTCTAGCTCAGTGTAATAAAGGAGAGGACCATCTTGAAAACAGTTTGTTGCGCATGTATGGTTGTTTATCGTGGAGAGGATTATTTCTAGAGAATCACTAACGTTCATATTGCCTTTAAAATCATTGAAATGTACAACGTATGAGCTTAACACTGAAAATATGCAGATTTCATTAATCTCTTAAGTTCACTGCAGTTATAAGAAACAGGCAGCAATTAAACATTGCTGTGACTGCTTAGGTCATGCAGCTTTGGAAAACAGAGAAAGAAAAATGTTAATAATAACTACTCAGTGTTTTGCATTAAGGTCCTTAATACAGAGCCTTTATGGTCACCAAATTGTACAGGATGTTCTAAAAAGCATGACCTGATTTTGGACAGTAATAATTATGAAACATGGGATATGTCAGCAAGGAAATGTACCGTATTTACTCGAATCTAAGCCGCACCTCAAAAATGAGACTCGATATATATATTTAAAAAAAAATCCCGAATCTAAGCCGCATGTGAAATTTGAGACTCGAAATTCAAGGGGAGAGAAAAGTTTTAGGCCGCACCTCCAAATCGAAACAAAGTTGGTCCATTGTAATACGAGACACAATTTAGGTCGAATGAATGACGATGCAGCTACAGTAGTTTGGTTCGTAAGCTTAGCAGTTAAGCTTTACCAGGTAGCCATTACTATGCGTCAGGTGCTCCGTCCCTATTTATACGGATACCCTTCCTTTCTCACTTGCTTCGTCTGGTTTGAATCGATTGCTTATTTTGCTTTGATTTGATAACTGCAGTTTTCTTTGTTATAGGTGTTTACGTCACTCTCAGCTGAAAATGCATTACTGTACTGTGTCATGCATTGTTTGTCCCATTCTGATAGTGCATGTTTACGGCCTGTCGCAGCTCACGGCATGACTTGCTTTTGTGCACGCTACCGCCGCTTACAATAAAAAAGGGGGCGGGGAGAATAGTCTCATTAGCGAAACAATGGCAAGAGACTGCTATTTGTTATTACTTGCACTGCTGCTTTCTTTGATAATGATTAATAAGAACCAAATAATAGACTGCGTATGATAGAACATGTTCTGAACGAGAGTTAGGCGAAAATTATTCTCCGTTTGAAAGTCTTTGCGGCCGCTTCTTTAGTATATCAAATTCTGCACAGAAATTAGAGTTATCTTAGATTTAAAATCTAGTCAATTGCCGTGCTTCATTTCTGACTGTATCACTATTAGGCATAAGAATAATACGAATATAAACATGACACGATTGTATATTCTTCCGCATTTGCTGTTGTCTCACCCTAGTTTCATAGTTTATTAGGCAGACAGGATTTAAATGAGATAGCAGCAAACACGAAATAATACATGGCAAAATGTTTACATTCATATTCTTTCTTATGGTGAAGAGAATACTGCATGTGATTCACATTTCGTCGGGTTCCTATTAGCAACCATCTCTTCTCACAGCTAGGAAAAAATTCAGAACGTAGAGTTGGCCATATTGACAAACATCCCACACAGTCTTGCCTGTCGGATTTTCGTAGTACATTAAAATTGTGCTACATTCGAAGATGAGCAATACGGTATTTGTATTTACTTCGTTGGATAATGTATGAAAATTCAGTGTTCGAAACTCAGGGAGGAGAAAAAAAGCTCGTCTTCCACCTCTTTTTTTTAAATTTATTTACTGACGCAGAGGTTTTGGTGCCAGTATTTATCTTTGTGCCTGCAAAGCGTGCCTGTGTAGCGCTACGTATATTCGACGGCAGAAGTTAGTTGCGGAGGCACCTACCAACATTTTTCAGAACTTCCGCTTGCTTTGCACTCGATTCTAAGCCGCAGCCAGTTTTTTGGATTACAAAAACCAAAAAAAAGTGTGGCTTAGATTCGAGTAAATACGGTATGTCATTCGATTAAGTGTGGCCTAGAGTTTCAGAAAATCACCATTAGATGTCAGTCAGTGTGCCTTCTCAGTTTGCAATCAGTCAGGAGTAAGATGGTGTTCACTCAAGAAAAAGGCATTTTGTATGCTGCAGTTTGCAAAGAGTGAGTCTCTGATTTCAGTCCAGTGAGCTTTTCATCAGAGTTTTGGCGTAGATCTGCCTGCACCCGAAAGCATTCATTGTTGTATCGCCAATTTGAAGACACAGGGTGATTATGCAAAAGTTAGAGCCCAGATCGACTTCACAAAGGAAAACACAGTGACTTTAGTGAGCTATCTTGAAATGTTGCAGAATTGGCTTTTTCTACAACTTCAGAACTCCATCGATTTCATTTTTTCAACAGGATGGAGCTCCACCACACTGGCACAACGGTGTATGTCATTTTCTCAATAACATTCTGCCTCAACACTGAATAGTGCGCACAGGACCCAGAGACATTGCCCTCCATTCTTTGTCTCCAAGATTGCCAGACATGACCCCATCTGATTTTTTTATTGTGGGGATGTGAAGAAAAATGTGTTCATCTCCCCTCCCCTTTACCTCGTGGCGTAGAAGTGGTGAAGAACAGATTAACAACTGCCGTAACTGATGTGTAAAACCAAATACAGTGTGTCAAGTTTATAACGAATTTAGCTATCATTTGGATGTTGTTCATGCTGATACTGCCACCAGCATTTGTAATAGCATAGCCAAAACGTTAAAAATATTTTTGAGTATTTTGCAGTCTATTCCAAGATTGTAATACGTTTTTGTCAGTAAATATAGAAGTTTGAAATCGGGCCATTGTTTTCGAAACATCCTGTAAATCACAACTGTCAGTTTTTTCCATTAATGAAATGCTTTGGATGATATGCACCATCTGACTTGCGAAAACTGAAAATTGTCTGGTAACCTCATAAATTCATATGAAATTGTTCATTTAAATTTAAACAATTAAATTACCTATGTGTCTTTTTTCCATAATGTTGCCTCTGACATTCATTCATTAAAAAAACGGTTTTGTTTCTTCATTTGTTTTTATAGTATTTATGTGTTTTGCATGTATTTTTGCTACCCGCTTCTAATGTGACGAAAAGTTGTGAATGTTTTATCATGTTAACACTGATGCATTAAGACATGTTACTACCTGCTGGGAGCAATTTCGTTAGAACACAATTGCGGTGTGTGTGTGTGTGTGTGTGTGTGTGTGTGTGTGTGTGTGTGTGTGTGTGTGTGTGTGTGTTCACTGTCTTTACAGTTTCTTATTTGGGTTATGAATGTGCTTACGAACTCAGAGCTGTTAATATTTGCTGTGTTTCATGCTGCCAGAACAAATTGTTTCTGTTATAAATGTTTTAGTTGCTTGGTCTGATGAAACTTTTTCTGTAATTTCTTGTATGCAGGATGAAAAAAGTCTGAATTAAGTTGAAACTTTGAAACTTTGTTAAGTACTAATTATTTTGTGGACTGCATACTTCTCAAAAAATGTTTTGATATTGTTATTTTTTAGTCATACAAGACACTAGTTTTGTACCAGTATTTAGGGAAGCTGTTATTTGTACCATATTTGTCTAATATGTTTATTTACTGCATAAATGCATTGCCATGTATTGCAATTGGTTGTGAAATGACTATTCATGTAATTGCTTGTATCCAGAGCATGGGATTTACAGCAATGCACTGGGATATCTTGGAGGTGTCTCATGGGCAATGTTAGTTGCACGAACTTGCCAGCTGTATCCAAATGCCGTCGCTGCGACCTTGGTGCACAAGTTCTTCCTAGTTTTTTCTCAGTGGAAGTGGCCCCAACCTGTCTTGCTGAAACCACCGGACACTGTTAACTTGGGATTCCCTGTGTGGGATCCAAGGGTAAGCTAAAGATTCGATATAAGATTATTGTACAAAAAAAAAAAAATTAGTTTATGGTTTGTTGTACAGTTGTCTTGAAAATGTATTTCATGCTGCTGTCTACCTTTGTAGATTCTAGAATAGTAAATTTGAAATTCTCACTTTAAGCTGATGTGACGTAAAAATGAGGAGATATACTTTGAATGGAAAGAAAATTTAAGCCTTATTAGTGGGAACATATTGTTATTTCTTTAAAGAGAGGGAAAGTAGAATTGGATTGAGGAGGACATTTAGTTGAAAAGACTGACGATAACTGGGCAAATAATTGAGAAAAATGTGTGTGAAGTAATTATATTGTTAAGCGCTTTTCTACATTTCTTCTATACCATTTTATTGTGCAGTGAGTGTACTAATATTCCTTAGTATTGGATATATTTCTGGTTGATGACTTGTTGTCATCTCCATAATTCTGATTGTACCTTATTACACACACAAATTTCCACAGCATGAACTGCCATCGTTAGACTTAGCAATAAAAATTTACTATCAAAAGGAAATTCATTTAGTCTTAAAGTCATTAAGTTTTCTGCTAGTTTTGACTTTTGCTATGTTTTCCCATATCTTTTGCTAATCTCATTGTTTTGTGTGCCTTACAAAATGTTCATTTGCCTTTTTCTCCTGCCAGCGAGCTGCTCATTTTCACTGCATGCATTGGCAAGTTTAACACAGCGGTGTTGCTATTTTGATTTCACTCCTTATATAGTAACATCCCCCATTACATTGCATTTCAGATACTACTACTTTAGGGTTTTCTTTGCTTTTGAAATTTTGTCTTCATGTTGTCCAATTCTCAGGATATATACTTTCAGAAACATCTATTTGGTCAGTGTTTAGAAACCAGCAGATATCTGTTAATTACTCTTCTGGCCATGTGACAAAGATAAGTGACGTTGTGCAAACTTATGTATTTTATCTTATTATATCTCTTACGTTTATGTATATTTCATGTACCTTATCTTTTCAGATAAATGCTGCAGATAGATATCATTTGATGCCTATTATCACCCCAGCATATCCACAACAAAATTCTACTTTCAATGTATCTATATCGACCAGAACAATAATGCAAGAAGAATTTAAACAGGGCCTAGCAATAACGGAAGACATAATGGTTGGAAAATGCACTTGGAACAAATTATTCGAGCCTCCTAATTTTTTCTCTAAATACAAGTAAGAATATTATACATACAGATTATATATTTATTGAAATATTTCTATTCCAGTAATGCACTGATAGTGGAAGTTTAAACTCATTGTGTGTTTAAGATTTTGGGAATACATCTGATCAAAATATTATTTTACTAGAGAAGTTAAGTCTTTCTTTTTTTTTGGGCTTGTAGAAATAATCTTACTGCTTTTATAGAGTACACTGATTAGGCAAATTTACAAATGACAAAATATTCATGGAGAAAAGAACTAAAGTAAATGGACATTGGTTGTCAAATAATGTTTACAAATGTTATGTGGTTAAGCTTCTTGACACCTGGGCCATCTACTCAGCAGATCTGAACTGGTAAATGGATAAAAGTCAAAACAATTCATGCTTTATCTCCTACCACTGCCACGTGCCACTTGGCATGGTGGCTGACTTCGTTTCTTTGAATAAAGGTATTATGACGAAACACAACTGTCAAAAATTTCTGTACTGCGCATGCGCATCTTCAAGATTGTTGCAGTTATTTGTAAACTGCTTGTGTGTGTGTGTGTGTGTGTGTGTGTGTGTGTGTGTGTGTGTGTGTGTGTGTGTGTGCACGCGCGCGCGCCCGTGTACACCTGTCCTTTTTTTCCCCCTAAGGTAAGTCTCTCCGCTCCTGGGATTGGAATGACTCCTTACCCTCTCCCTTAAAACCCACATCCTTTCGTCTTTCCCTCTTCTTCCCTCTTTCCAGAAGAAGTAACCTTTGGTTGCGAAAGCTAGAATTTTGTGTGTATATATCATTAACTTAACCAGCTTCATCCTGACCCACAACTTCTTCACTTTTGAAGGCCAGACATACCAACAATTAAAGGGAACAGCCATGGATACCAGGATGCCCCCCTCGTACGCCAACCTATTCATGGGTCACTTAGAGGAAGCCTTCTTGGTTACCCAGCCCTGCCAACCCAAAGTTTGGTACAGATTTATTGATGACATCTTCATGATCTGGACTCACAGTGAAGAAGAACTCCAGAATTTCCTCTCCAACCTCAACTTTGGTTCCATCAGATTCACCTGGTCCTACTCCAAACCCCATGCCACTTTCCTTGACGTTGACCTCCATCTGTCCAATGGCCAGCTTCACTCGTCCGTTCACATCAAACCCACCAACAAGCAACAGTACCTCCATTATGACAGCTGCCACCCATTCCACATCAAACGGTCCCTTCCCTACAGCCTAGGTCTTTGTGGCAAACGAATCTGCTCTAGTCAGGAATCCCTGAACCATTACACCAACAACCTGAAAACAGCTTTCGCATCCCGCAACTACCCTCCCGACCTGGTAGAGAAGCAAATAACCAGAGCCACTTCCTCATCCCCTCAAACCCAGAACCTCCCACAGAAGAACCCCAAAAGTGCCCCACTTGTGACAGGATACTTCCTGGGACTGGATCAGACTCTGAATGTGGCTCTCCAGCAGGGATACGACTTCCTAAAATCCTGCCCTGAAATGAGGTCCATCCTTCACGAAATCCTCCCCACTCCACCTAGAGTGTCTTTCCGCCGTCCACCTAACCTTCGTAACCTCTTGGTTCATCCCTATGAAATCCCCAAACCACCTTCCATACCCTCTGGCTCCTACCCTTGTAACTGCCCCCAGTGTAAAATCTGTCCCATGCACCCTCCCACCACCACCTACTCCAGTCCTGTAACCCGGAAGGTGTACACGATCAAAGGCAGAGCCACGTGTGAAAGCACCCACGTGATTTATCAACTGACCTGCCTACACTGTGAAGCTTTCTATGTGGGAATGACCAGCAACAAACTATCCATTCGCATGAATGGACACAGGCAGACAGTGTTTGTTGGTAATGAGGATCACCCTGTGGCTAAATATGCCTTGGTGCATGGCCAGCACATCTTGGCACAGTGTTACACCGTCCGGGTTATCTGGATACTTTCCACTAACACCAACCTGTCAGAACTCCGGAGATGGGAACTTGCCCTTCAGTATATCCTCTCTTCTCGTTATCCGATAGGCCTCAACCTCCGCTAATTGCAAGTTGCCGCCACTCATACCTCACCTGCCTTTCAATAACATCTTTGCCTGTGTACTTCCGCCTCGACTGACATCTCTGCCCAAACTCTTTGCCTTCTTTCTCCTTAAGGTAAGTCTTTCCGCTCCCGGGATTGGAATGACTCCTTACCCTCTCCCTTAAAACACACATCCTTTCGTCTTTCCCTCTCCTTCCCTCTTTCCTGAAGAAGCAACCATTGGTTGCGAAAGCTAGAATTTTGTGTGTATGTTTGTGTTTGTGTGTCTATCGACCTGCCAGTGGTGAAGTGAAGAAGTTGTGAGTCAGGATGAAGCTGGAAAGGTGATCCTCAAAATCACCCTCTCCAAAGACTTACTTACCTTAGGGGGGGAAAAGGACAGGTATACACTCGTGCGCACACAGCCACTTCCATCCGCACATACACATACACAAGCAGACATATATATGAATCTAAGTTGCACTTTTTTTCCTGTTTTTGTAATCCAAAAAGCCGCCTGGGGCTTAGAATTGAGTGCAAAGCAAGCGGAAGTTGTGAAAAATGTTCCGTCACAACTAACTTCTGCCGCTACACAGGCATGCTTTGTAAGCACAAAGGTGGATTGCATGATGTGCTTTGACATCTGATGCCACATACCTCCAGGAACCTATTAAGGAGTTGTTGAAACTGTGCTGGATAGAATCCTTGTTGTATTATATTTCAGAAGTTGACTAGCACACATTGAGGCAAGTTATAATATTTTGGCTCATTAGTGTATAAGGGCTGGTGTATACTTTTACCTGTGTGGCGAGCCATGTAATTCGGTAATCGTTTTGTGATTCAGTACATTTAAAGAATTACCTGTTAAAATAGTGAATGTACGCCTTTGTGCCACAATAAAACACTGTGCTGGATCAGCACTTGAAACAAAATATTTTCCTGCTCAGATCTACAAGGATTACAAAATGGCTACTGTCAGTTTTTAAATTCAGATGACAAACGTAAACAATAGAAAGTGTCTCACATGAGCTATCGTATCAGGCATTGTATAAGCTGGCTAAATGCTTCTGATATTTGTCTGAATTTTGATCTTAAGCACAGTTTTAAAGTCAGTTAACTTGAAGGCATAATGACAGATTTTATTTCAAAAGCAATATTTTTTGAAAGAAATACTGAACTTCTTATTTCTTCCAGTAAATAATGAGTGTATGTATAGTTGAAGAGTCCGAAAGAGTTCGAATCTGCAGTTTTAATTGTACTCTTCACAATTTTAATGATCTGTAAGTGACAGCCCAATAAATTGATGGAAAAATCTGGGATAGAAGCGTATGTGCAGCAAGATAGTGCTCGTAGAACTGTGTGTTGACATGATACTCCCAAAAAGGCAGAAGTTGAATGTGAGGAACATTTTATGTGGTTATTTGCACTATAAAAAAAAGGCATTCCTTAACTTTTAAATGTAACAGACAGAAAAATGTAACTTCATTAACTCCAAAGACCATACATACCACAGAACATAAACCTGGCAGTCAGTGAATATTTATTTATGCTCTGTAATTTCATACAACTGTGAGAGCTTACAGTAATTTAGATTTGAATATCGTAAGATCCCCACCAGAAAACAAACCTATTTTACTATGATAATACAAGTGTTTTTTGTACATTGTTCCTTTAGTGAAAATGTCAGCCACCATATCACACCCTTTGATGAACGTAAACTTGATTCATGTCCTCGTAACATTTTCCCTGAGAAAGTGGAGATGCATAAGAAGCTTGATCAAAAAAGCACTTTTTTCAATCTCAGAAACACTTCTGGAACACACTTTTTGTTATGGCGTTCAGCTTCTTCAGCGATTATGTTTTTATCTCAACATTGGTGCCAAAACAATGTCCTTCCATGGCTCTTTTCAACCTCGGGAATAGGAAAGAGTTGCAGCAGGCCAAAACGACCAATAAAGTGGCTGAAGTGACATAGATGTTTTGTTTTTTGCAAAAAAATCATGAACAAACATTTAAATGTAAGTGGGAGCATTATTGTGATGCGTCTTCCATGAGCGGTTTTGTCACAATTCTGGTAGTTTTCTTTGTATTGCTTCATGCAAACAGTGCGTAACTTCCAGATAGTATACCTTACTGACCGTATGATGATGAGGCACTATTCCATTGTAAGCGAAGAAAACAGTGAGCACAACATTAACATGCGACTGAACTTGTTAAATTTTTTGATGTTGACTCTTCAGGCAGTTTCTGTTGGGACAATTGGGCCATAGTTTTGAAGTCACAACCATTTTTTGTCATCTGTTGTAACCTCCTTTAGAAGTTTTGGATCATTGATTATTTCATTCAGCAGTTCCTGAACAATGGCTACCTGACATCGTTTTTGGTCAAAATCCAACAATTTCAGAAGAAAGTTTTCTGATGCATGTTTCATGCCCAAAACATCCGAAAAAAATGCTTGGCACGAGGCAAAGAGGATATGCTGACATGTAGACAGACATTAGGAACAAGTGTATCAACAAGATAAATTGGGTATATAAAGTTTGCGAAATTAAAGTCACTATGCCCAGAAAGTCTATTAACACAGTTTCAAGAACCGGCTTTGAATTATTAATCTAGGGCTGTTCTACAACCCGCTATTATCGCTCACATAGGGACTGTGGGGATACAATTAGAATAAGTACTGCATTCACAGAGACATGCAAACGATCATTCTGCCCATGCTCCATATGTGAATGGAATAGGAAGAACCCTAATAACTGGTACAATGGGAGTATACCCTCTGCCATCCACCTCACAGTGATTTGCTGAGTGAAGATGTGGATGTAGATGTGTAAGTTTTGTCCTCAGATGATAGCATCTTATTATGTTTTGATAATCACAGTATATGACTAGTGCATTATTATGCTTTGATAATCATGGCATATGACTAGTGCATCATTTTCTCTTTGACCAAGTTCATATTGTACCTGTTCAAGCCATAGAATTTCCTGAGCCTATAGTTCGCTGTTTTCATGAATTCCGTGCAGTAGTGGCTGTCTGGAACCAAAAAATTTATCCAGTACAGGACGTCTATGATCGTTGGCTCAGTCTGCATCACAATATTGTTATTTCTGTGCAGCCTTCTTTAGTGAAACATAGTTCCAGACTTTCGGTTTCCTTAATATACCTGAGAACTTTTTTCACACCAAGTCAGTGTCCATTCTATGGATCATTGCGGTATTGACTTGACTTGTCACAGCATGCAAAATATCTGGTCTTTTTCGAGTCACAGCATGCGAAATATCTGGTCTTGTTACTTGTGTAATACAGTATATTACACAAGTCTGTAGAGTATATGTGTCTTCTTTCAGTAGAATTTTTATCAGATTTTGCATTCACTTCAATATGAGTTCAATCAGGTGTGTAGTCATAACATAAAAAAAAAATCAATACTTCTTTGGTATACTTCTTTTGATCTAGGTCAGTCACACATGTTCACTATTGGTACTAATGTTCATACCAATATATTGATCCACTTCACCAATATCTTCTGTGCAAAATTTGTTGATTGATTTTGGGAAGGGAACCAAACAGGCAAAATTTGTTTTTTTGTTTGTTTTTGATTTCTAATTTGCTTCTCTGATGGCTAGCAAAAATTACTATACCGTCTACCCATACTGAAAGTAATAGTGTTATTGATATGTCAGCAGAAACCTTTTTTAGTCCTATTTCAAAAATATATTATTTCACCTGAGATTCTATTGTAGGTTAACCCACTTCAAAGCATACTGAGACTTATGTAACAGACATAATTGGGCACCTTCTGAGTATATCTCTGGTTGTAACACACAAACTTCGATGTCAGTGTTTGCTGCAGAATGCACTACATATGTTCGATCCACATCTAAGTTGTACTTATCAGTGAAAAATAATAGGTAACGAACAGAAATAGACCTTACAACTGGTGATTAGACTTCATCACAATAAGCATCTTTTCTTTGAAAACATTCTTTAACCGTTAATCTTGTCGTACACTACATTACTTTTTTGTCCCAGGTGTCTTTGTTTCAAATACCCACTTAAGAAGTAAAACTTTTTTTTTCTTTTGGACGCTGCACCAATGACCAAATTTTATTTTTTGTCAAGGAGGCACATTCTTTATCCAACACTTTCTTCCACTGATCACCATAAGTAGGCAATAAAGCTTATGTCATACTCTTCTTTCTGTAAGTACTCATACATTTTACCATGAAAAAACCAGAAGATATCCTTTGGTAGACTCACAATACCCGAAAAATGGGAGCTTTAACTTTTGAATTCCATTTTGGCATTTTTCCTTATGAATTATGTAGTAACTTCTGAGCTAAAAATTTTTGTATATGATAAACTGGTTTTCGTGCCTGACCATACCTCCAAAGGTGTCTGTCCACAAACTCTCACCTTTGAAACAGTGTAATAATTTATTTACACCATTAAAATTTAAACTTCCCATGCATTAATGCCATGGCATAACAGAATTCAAATTATGAGGGCACGTTAAATTGACATTAACTTCTCTTTGTGCTGTCAGTAAATACAAATTTATCAATGTCACTGAACGTGCAAACGTTTCCTCCCTGTTATATATTGCAATCATCACACCTAAAATTTATTTGGCAACTGTTTTTGACCATAGTACTAAGTGACAAAAGATTAACAGCAAGTTTTGGTACATACAGTACCCTTCTTAATCTGAATTCTTCTGTTTTTGCCACCATCTGCTATCAAATTGAAACTTGCCATATTTTCTAGAGGTAGTGATGATGTGCTGCCAACAATTATGGTAGATATTGGTGAGCTTCAAACATCATACTTCCAGTCATATCGATATGTCCTCTGTGTTGAGACACCTGAGTCCACAAATCATACGTCTGGATTATTGAATGTGAGGAAGCTGTAAAACATGCAATGAAGGCTTTATGAGCTTCTGAATTACATGTATTTTTCTGCATATTGTGGCACTGTCTGGCTAAGTGATCATATTAATCGCATTTGTAGTACCTTGGCCTCATACTGACTTTTTATGTGTTTTATTTGTGTTCTCTTTGAACACGCCTCTTTTGTCTGTGAAGGATCGTGTACTCACTGGGTCTGCTACTTTTGTAAAAGCTATGTTTTTAAAAGGTCTGTACTGACTTTTATTCATGAGTTTCCAATTACAATTATGATTGGTTTGTATGTCTTATGCAAACCAGCCAATATTGGTGTTCCAAGCTACTTGTAACTCACAGAAATTTAAAGATCGTAAGTTATGAGCCCCCCCCCATGAACCCCCACGAACCATGGACCATGGGGAGGCTTGCTTGCCTCAGTGATACAGATGGCTGTACCGTAGGTGCAACCACAATGGAGGAATATCTGTTGAGAGGCCAGACAACCATGTGATTCCTGAAGACTGGCAGCAGCCTTTTCAGTAGTTGCAGGGGCAACAGTCTGGATGATTGACTGATCTGGCCTTGTAACACAAACCAAAACGGCCTTGCTGATATTTCGGAGGTAAAATAGTCCCCCATTCGGATCTCTGGATGGGGGACTGCTCAAGAGGATGTCGTTACCAGGAGAAAGAAACCTGGCATTCTACAGATCAGAGCGTGGAATGTCAGATCCCTTAATCGAGCAGGTAGGTTAGAAAATTTAAAAAGGGAAATGGATAGGCTACAGATAGATATATTGGGAATTAGTGAAGTTCGGTGGCAGGAGGGACAAGACTTTTGGTCAGGTGAATATAGGGTTATAAATACAAAATCAAATAGGGGTAATGCAGGAGTAGATTTAATAATGACTTTTAAAAAAAAAGGTAAGACTGCGGGTGAGCTACTACAAACAGCATAGTGGACACATTATTGTGGCCAAGATAGACACGAAGCCCATGACTGCACAGTAGTACAAGTTTATATGCCAACTAGCTCTGCAGATGATAAGGAAATTGAAGAAATGTATGATGAGATAAAAGAAATGATTCAGGTAGTGAAGGGTGACAAAAATTTAATAATCATGTGTGACTGGAATTCGAGAGTAGGAAAAGGGAGGGAAGCAAAAAATAGTAGGTGAATATGAATTGGGGGTAAGAAATGAAAGAGGAAGCCGTCTGGTAGAATTTTGCACAGAGCATAATTTAATCATAGCTAACACTTGGTTCAAGAATCATAAAAGAAGGTTGTATACATGGAAGAATCCTGGAGTTATTAGAATGTTTCAGATAGATTATATAATGGTAAGACAGGGATTTAGGAACCAGGTTTTAAATTGTAAGACATTTCCAGGGGCAGATGTGGACTCTGACCACAATCTATTGGTTATGAACTGCAGATTACAACTGAAGAAACTGCAAAAAAGGTGGGAATTTAAGGAGATGGGACCTAGATAAACTGACTAAACCAGAGGTTGTACAGTGTTTCAGGGAGAGCATAAAGGAACAATTGACAGGAATGGGGGACAGAAATACAGTAGAAGAAGAATGGGTAGCTCTGAGGGATGAAGTAGTGAAGGCAGCAGAGGATCAAGTAGGTAAAAGGACAAGGACTAGTAGAAATCATTGGATAACAGAAGAAATATTGAATTTAATTGATGAAAGAAGAAAAATTAAAAATAGTAAATGAAGCAGGCAAAAAGGAATACAAACGTCTCAAAAATGAGATCAACAGGAAGTGCAAAATGGCTAAGCAGGGATGGCTAGAGGACAAATGTAAGGATGTAGAGGCTGATCTCACTAGGGGTAAGATAGATACTACCTACAGGAAAATTAAAGAGGCCTTTGGAGAAAAGAGAGCCACTTGTATGAATATCAAGAGCTCAGATGGAAACCCAGTTCTAAGCAAAGAAGGGAAAGCAGAAAGGTGGAAGGAGTATATAGAGGGACTATACAAGGGCGATGTGCTTGAGGACAATATTATGCAAATAAAAGAGGATGTAGGTGAAGATGAAATGGGAGATATGATATTACGTGAAGAGTTTGACAGAGCACTGAAAGACCTGAGTCGAAACAAGGCCCTGGGAGTAGACAACATTCCATTAGAACTACTGACGGCCTTGGGAGAGCCAGTCCTAACAAAACTAAGGCAAAATACCCCCAGACTTCAATAAGAATATAATAATTCCAATCCCAAAGAAAGCAGATGTTGTCAGATGTGAATATTACCGAACTATCAGTTTAATAAGTCATAGGTGCAAAATACTAACATTAATTCATTACAGACAAATGGAAAAACTGGTAGAAGCCAACCTCGGGGAAGATCAGTTTGGATTCCGTAGAAATGTTGGAACACGTGAGGCAATACTGACCCTACGACTTAAATTAGAAGCTAGATTAAGAAAAGGCAAACCTACGTTTGTAGCATTTGTAGACTTAGAGAAAGCTTTTGACAGTGTTGACTGGAATACTCTCATTCAAATTCTAAACGTGGCAGAGGTAAAATACAGAGAGCGAAAGGCTATTTACAGTTTGTAGAGAAACCAGATGGCAGTTATAAGAGTCGAGGGGTATGAAAGGGAAGCAGTGGTTGGGAAGGGAGTAAGACAGGGTTGTAGCCTATCTCCGATTTTATTCAATCTGTATATAAAGAGCAAGCGGTAAAGGAAACAAAAGAAAAATTCGGAGTAGGTATTAAAATCCATGGAGAAGAAATTAAAACTTCGAGGTTCGTCAAAGACATTGTAATTCTGTCAGAGAAAGCAAAGGACTTGGAAGAGCAGTTGAATGGAATGGACAGTGTCTTGAAAGGAGGATATAAGATGAACATTAACAAAAGCAAAACGACGATAATGGAATGTAGTCAAATTAAGTTGGGTGATGTTGAGGGAATTAGATAAGGAAATAAGACACTTAAAGTAGTAAAGGAGTTTTGCTATTTGGGGAGCAAAATAACTGATGATGGTCGAAGTAGAGAGGATATAAAATGTAGACTGGCAATGGCAAGGAAAGCGTTTCTGAAGAGAAATTTGTTAACATCGAGTATAGATTTAGGTGTCAGGAAGTCATTTCTGAAAGTATTTTTATGGAGTGTAGCCATGTATGGAAGTGAAACATGGCCTATAAATAGTTTGGACAAGAAGAGAATAGAAACTTTCGAAATGTGGTGGTACAGAAGAATGCTGAAGATTAGAGGGGTAGATCACATTACTAATGAGGAAGTATTGAATAGGATTGGGGAGAAGAGGAGTTTGTGGCACAACTTGACCAGAAGAAGGGATCAGTTGGTAGGACATGTTCTGAGGCATCAAGGGATCACCAATTTAGCATTGGAGGGAAGCGTGGAGGGTAAAAATCGTAGAGGGAGACCAAGAGATGAATACACTAAGCAGATTCAGTAGGTTGCAGTAGGTACTGGGAGATGAAAAAGCTTGCACAGGATAGAGTAGCATGGAGAGCTGCATCAAACCAGTCTCAGGACTGAAGACCACAACAACAACAACATGCCCTATGTAATGAAGTGCTAGAAATAAATGAACCCAACATCAGAAATACCTACAAAAGAAGGCACTTAAGCATAGAAAATTTGGCCTGTTTTGGTCATATGCTGAATGAGAAACTGCTCAGTACAGCACACTATTTCATACTAAGAAAATTGGCTTAACTTTCTATAGAAAAAAGAATTCCACTCAGAATATTCCTTAACAAAATTATAAACTAGATTACCACAGAAATAAAATTTCGCAATGAACTAAAATGCAATAAAAATTCTGATTTTTTACTAGCTATGTTGAATGCTTTAATACTTAGAAAACTATTTTAAAAAATTGCAACAGAGGATTAAATGAAAAATGAAAATTCCATCCTGAAACATTGCCAGGACTCAAAGGTGGTGTGACTTATTAAATCTGAGCTAGATATTACTGTTAGTAGCGGAGAAGTTCCCAAAATTTAAGTTGCGAAACAAAACTATTGTAAGTAATACTTGAATACCGGAACAGTTCATTCAATTTATTAAAACAGTTTCTGAATCATTATTTGATGTGTTTGGTTACTCTGGCAAAGTACAGTTTCATTGTTTAGACCTTCAAGAAAAATAATATTTAGCCAAGTTTAAGCAAATTGTGTCAAAAGGTAAAGGAAAACCAATACTATGCTGAAAAAATAGGAAAAGGGGGGGGGGGGGTGATGTATAGAGTACCTGCTACAGGAGTAAAAGCAGTTTCTAAAGAAATAACATGCCCTCTTAGATGTAAGATGTTTCCTCGATATTGAGAAAAATGTGCAGAGATGAAACCACTATATTAAAGAAGGTTCAAAAAAGGACTTGAGACCATAATTACCATTGGATCTCCATTATTCCTATATTATTAAGTGTTCCGAAAAGTTGCTTAACAGATATAATAGTTCAGTGTCATTGTAACAAAAAACAAAAAAAAATCAATGTTGCTTTCAGAAAAACGAAACAAGTATACAAATAATAAATGATTTTGTGAAGAACATTAGCTACTGGTACTCTTGTATAAAACAAAAATGTCCAAGGAATTTTCTGCAACCCTACAAAGGTATTCAGTAGCCTGAACCATACTCATATGTTCCATAAATTAGAAACACAAGAGCTGAGAATGCTTTGGGGTGGTTCATGTAATATCTGTCTAACTGAAAACAAAGATTCAGTGTAGCATCAAACAACAACAATAATTCAGTGTTATCCACTTACATCATAAACTCTCTAAATACTAAACTTTGAGAAAAACCAAATAATGCTGTTTAGGACTTAACAGGAAGACTACATAGCAGTTGGATTTGTGTAATTATGGCATGTGAAATTCAGACCTCAGATATCAATTTCCCAAAGCAGTTCTATACAACTCTCAAAAATTCTCAAGAAAATTGAGTTTGAGACTTTTGGAGTGTCTTTAATCCATTAAAGTGAGTATAATTTTTTAATGGGCTATGTGGTTCTATTGTAAAATGCTTGGCTGTCACATGGGTGTTCCCAGTTCAGTTCCCAGCCAACTCATGTTCTTAAACAAGTGTGTGTGTTGTACAAGAAATTTTGTTAAGTGTAAAATGCAGAAAGATATGGAAAAGATTGGTGATTAGTGTCTCATTTCAGTCATTTTAATGTGTTCTCTCTCCCCCCCCCCCCCCCCCAAATTAGTATATCTATGTCATTTAAATCTACTATTCATAAAATATATACTAATTTTTGTGTATGTAATTACTATTTTAATGGAAATTGCATTTGAGTTGAGGGGAAAACAGTGAATGCAGGCGTTTGTACTGTGTGTGCGATGCCATGAAAATGATTGTTTTCTATGTTTTTACAATGCTTATCACTCTAGTCAGTGTGAGACCATATATGTGATATAAACATATAATCACAGTCCATATAAACAGTATTTAATTTTTCATTTTTCCCCCCAAAAAATTAATTTGTAATATCTTTTTAATTTAATAAGTCTTCATTAACAGTCTTAAAAATCATTAATTAAGAATTTGTTTGGTATGAGAGGATATTTTTATTATGTTTGAATAATAACTGGGAGAAGAGTAGTATGTGTTTGGGATGTTATTGATCTTTTCTCTCATGTTAGGGATGGTAGGAAGTGAGACACAGATCTATTTACAACATCAGTTAATGTAAAGGAACATGTTGATTGTGTTGCTTCTATGAGTGACTTGAGAAATACAGATCCTTTAGTAAGCAAGCTAACATAGAACCATACAATCAAAGTTTGTGAGAATGATAATTCTATGTAGCAAGGTGAATGTTGCATCAGAGCCCAATGTTTCCTCTAAAAATCGGTGCATAATTTGCATGAGAAGTTAATTTTAGGCCTTTTGGAGCTTTCATGCATGTTCTACCTTTTGTTATAACAGCGTGCAAGTAAGAGGGTGGATGCTTTATGTGTTCTGTGCAGACAAAGACTGAGCATACTTCATTGCCGGGGTACACTCTGTCTTTGTCCTACACCCCTTATGCTCCATCTTTTACATACCATGTTTACTGGTAGTGCTGGGGTAAGTGCCACATTGAGCCACTTTTTCTGTCTCTTGACTGTCCGTAGAAGGAATTATATTCTCAGGAAATTTTTGCTGTCATTTGTCGATATAATACTTGATGTGTTTGCTTTACACAATCACTAATCAACCCTGCAGCCGCCAGATACCTTTACCACATCCAAACTAACTTGAACTCGATGCTAAATGTTCAGTGCGTACCCCGAAATGGACACTATAGTCAGGTGCTCCACATCATCTCACCTGGATCTGGAGGACAGTTTGGCAGAGTATAGGAACAGTTAAGCTTCTTCCACATTTATTTTCCATTTGGCTTCTACGTATGTCAGGTTTCATCAAAATTGACATGGTGTAGACCAGATTTATAAAATTTGGTTTATTCTTCTTGTATCGTTCTTTTTGTATTACAGTATTAAGCTCATTATTTATAAGAGCAACGGATTCTCCCTTGATGGGAAGGTACCGATATATAAACAAACCTGCATACAGCCGTGGGCACCTACATAGCACCCTCCTATGCAAACCTTTTGTGGGCCATCTAGAGGAAACCTTCCTAGCCTCCCAAAACCTCTTGTCTGATTTAAGTTCATTGGTGGTCTCTTCATTACCTGGACTTAGGATCAAAAGGCACCCCATCCTCATTCATCCACAGCCTCAACACTTTCTCTTCCATCTGCTTCATCTGGTCCTCCTCAACTGTGTTACATTCTTGGACGTTAATGTTCACTTCTGTGATGGCTCTGTCCTTACCACTGTCTGTGTTAAACTCACTAACTGCTTGCAGTACCTGTCATTTTTTCTCCACCAAGAAATCACTTCTATACAGCCTAGTTTACAGACAAGCTCTACCCCCCTCCCTCTCCAAACCTAGTCCACAAACAGATTTCCCAAATTCTGTCCTGGCACACTCCTAATACTCCCATCATCTCCAAGAATAATCTACAAAAGAGTGCCACCTCGTCACCCAACATACCCTTGTACTGGAAAAACTGAACCATATCATCCTTCGCTAGGGCTTTCATTATCTATCATCATGCCCAGAAGTGACACATCCCACAGAAGGTCCTCCCTACCCCCCTGAAGTGATATTCAGTCACCCACCCAACTTACACATCATCTCCACCCAACATATACCACATTTACCACTTTCTGGTCTATTCTTATGCTACTCCCACTCCCAACCCCTTGCCACAGGGATCATAACGATATGGAAGGCCCAGATACGAGACCTCGCCAATCCACTGATCCAGCAATTCCTAAAAGAGTCCTGTCACAGGTTTGTTATGCGCCCCATTGGAGGCAGGGCTACCTGTGAAAGTAGCCATGTTCTGTATCAACTCTGCTGCAGTCACTACACAGCATTTTTGTTGGTATATCAACCAACCAGCTGTCCACCAGAATGAATGACCACCGCCAAGTTATGGACAAGAAATAGTTGACCACCCAGTACCACAACAGTCAGCTGAGTACAACATGCTTGATTTCAATGACTGCGTCACCAGTCAGTCCTTATCGATCCCTCCCTCTTCCACCACTACCTTTTCCAAACTACACAGATGGCAGTTATAATTGTAAAACGTTCTTCAGTTCCATAAGCCTCCTGGCTCGAATCTCTGTTAACCCACTGTCCCCACACCACTCACCAAACATGATCCCTTTTGTCATTTCACCCACCTCCTGATACACGTCACCTTTATCATGTGCTGCACTCCACTGGCACCTATGCATCACATGCCTAGTCCATGCACCTACCATTCCAACCCCCACATTCCTAGCCAGCAAACCTGCTGCCTACATCCTAGCCACTAGCTACATGCCCCCATTCTCTCTTCATGTCTCCCACCTCTTTGTCCCACTGCCCACTCCACCAGACATAACCTCCACCTCCATCTGCCAAGATGCAGTCCCAACATTGGGATATAAGTGTGTGTGTGTGTGTGTGTGTGTGTGTGTGTGTGTGTGTGTGTGTGCGCGCGCGCGCGCGCGCACTCGACAAAGAATTTATTCTGGAAGCTAGTAAGTTTCCTTTCTCTTTTGTCTATACCTTTTGACGACTGAACACTTCTGCTATTTGGTGGAGTGATTTTAACTCTTAAAATCGTATATAAGAATTTGTAACATGACACATCCTGATGTATAGCTCTGCCCAAGAAAATATGTTCATGCTAAAACACTGATGCTTTCAGGAACTGCATGAGGTGCACTGTGTTAAGGTCTGTTTTGTCATTGCATTTGGTTTTAGATCAGCAGCAAAATACAGACTGTAATATACTTGCTATTCCATATTTAATACCTTGAGTAGACGTACACTAAGATGACAAAAGTCATGAGATACCTCCTAATATTCATTTGGACCTCCATTTTCCTAGGGTAGTGCAACATTTCGATGTGGCATGGACTTGACAAATCGTTGGAAATCTTTTGCAGAAATATTGTCCCGTGCTGCCTATATAGCCATCCACAATTTCACTATTGTTGCCAGTGCAGGATTTTGTACATGAACTGACCTCCAGATAATGTCCCATAAATATTTGTTGGGGTTCAGGTGGAGCAATCTGAATGGCCAATTCCTTTGCTCGAGTTTTCCAGGATGCTCTTCAAACCAGTTGTTAACAATTACGGCCCGTTTACATTTTGCATTGTCATCTATGAAAATTCCATCGTTGTTTGGGAACATTAAGTCCATGAATGCCTGCAAATGGCCTCAGTCCATGAATGCCTGCAAATGGTCTCCACATAGTCGAACATAACCATTGCCAGTCAAATCTAACCATTTCCATGAAATGTATTTGTAGTTGCGAATATTAATAACCATCAGCTGTATAATGTAATGACAACAACGAAAATTTGTGCCGGACTGGGACTGCAACTCGGATTTCCCAGTTACTTATGCGCACTATAGAAATGCTGTAGAAAAAAAAAATTATTACCTTATACCTGACTCCTTTGGAAAAACTTCGGCAATATAGTCTGGTAGTACTAGGGAGTAAACCAGTTATGTTTTTAGGTTTATATAACTTTCTTTGAGGAAAGCGATCTTTGTTGTCATACAATTATTTAAAAACCATCTTTATCACAACCAATGTTAATTTCTGACAGGTTTCGTCATTTAAGGTTTTTGAAAGATACTGTATTCCTTCTTTTCACATAATTTCAGTGTTCTTTGTGTTTGAATAATATTGTTTGATCATCATTTATATGGGATAATGAAAGCAAATAATGAGACATGGTTTTCAGGTCAGTCTTCACCATTCAGTAATCCAAAATACTTCTGATCAAGAAAAGCTGTATGTCACATGTTCAAATCCACACTTTTTAAATACAGGCTGTACAAATATAGCCGAGATGCTGAGTCGCAGATAGGCACAACAAGAAGACTGTCACAAATAAAGCTTTTGACCATTAAAGCCTTCGTCAACAGTAGATGATGATGCGCGCACGCGTGCGCGCGCGGGCGCGCTCACACACACACACACACACACACACACACACAACTGCAGTCTCAGGCAGTTGGTTTCAGTTGCCTGAGTAATTACAATTTGGAATTTGAATGTATCTCTCAGAGGTTTCATTGACATCTTTTTGTATGCAAGTGTGCCAACATTTTTTCACCTGCTCATTCAGTTTATATTTCTTACTATTTATTTTGAAGATTCCTAAAAGGACAGGTTGCCTCAACATAACACGTGATTAATGAGCTGGAAGAGCATTTCCTGCAAAGTGAAACATGATGCAACAAAATTTGATGCAGCAGGGTATTCCTAAGTTCATATTGAGGCCCCAAGTGTGATTGTAAAGATTTTGTTAGGTTCACCCTTGAGAGTGAAGAAATTAAAGGAAATTTCCGTTTTCTCGTAGTGACTTTATTCTAATTGTATGTGTTGCTGCTTCCTCATGAACCACTTACATGGGCATTCCATAATTCGCAACCTTCTAAAGGAATGGTAGCACATTATGTAGGCAAAGCGGATTATTTGTGTGAACAATGTCCGAATATTATTTTCCTTTTGAGATAACAAGGAATTAATAGTGGCCAGTTCTTGATTGTTAGACAGATGTGAAAGAAATACTTGTTTTAGGTATCTTTTAGGACAAGTACCTTCATAATAGTAAGATTCATATTGTTAAATTCCTTGAATATTTTCATCTAGCTTAAATATAGAAACATAAAATTCCAGACAAGGATGCTGGGAGTTTCATAAGTATGTAAACAGTCTATTAATCACATAACATATGAATCTGGGTGGGGGTGGGGGGGACATGTTGTTGCAAGAAGGCAAGTTCAGTAATTAAGTTATTGACCCCCTTTTTTATGTGTATTATCTGCAGCACTGTTCTTTCACGTGGTGAGTAGTACTCTGTCGTCAAACCTGTTCCTATATTTTTAAAATTTTGTTTCATGTTACTACACATTGTGTGACTGATTATCTATAAATATGAAATGGTGTGTACCGTATTTACTCAAATCTAAGCCACACCTGAAAAATGAGACTCGAAATCAAGGAAAAAAAAATTCCCGAATCTGAGCCGCACCTGAAATTTGAGACTCGAAATTCAAGGGGAGAGAGAAGTTTTAGGCCGACCTCCAAATCGAAACAAAGTTGGTCCATTGTAATATGAGACACAATTTAGGTCGAATGAATGACGATACAGCTACAGTAGTTTGGTTTGAGTCGTAAGCTTAGCAGTTAAGCTTTACCAGGTAGCCATTGCTACGCATCAGGCGCTCCATCCGCATTTATACGGGTACCCTTCCTTTTTCTTGTGCTTCGTGTGGTTTGACTTGATTGCTTATTTTTCTTTGATCTGATAAGTGCCGTTCTCTTTGTTATATGTGTTTACGACACTCTAAGCTGAAAATACATTACTGTACTGTGTTACGCATTGTTTGTTGCATTCTGATAATGAGTGTTTACGGCCTGTCGCGGCTCGCGGCATGGCTTGCTTTTGTGCACGCTACCGCGCTTACAATTAATAAAAAAAGAGAGCAATCGTCTCATTAGCGAAACAATGGCAAGAGACAGTTATTTGTTGTTACTTACACTGCTGCTTTCTTTGATAATGATCAACAAGAACCAAATAATAAACTGCGTATGATAGATAGTGTTCTGAACGAGAGTTTGGCGAACATTTTTCTCCATTTGAAAATCTTTGCAGACGCCTCCTTAGTACATTACATTCTGCACATAAATTAGTGTCATCTTATATTTAAAAATCTAGTCAATTGCCGTGCTTCATTTCTGACTGTATCACTATTAGGCATAAGAATAATACGAATATAAACATGACATGACATGTGTATTGTTCCGCGTTTGCTGTTGTCTCAACTAGTTTCGTAGTTTATTAGGCAGACAGGATTTAAATAAGATAGCAGCAAACACGAAACAATACATGGCAAAATGTTTATATTCGTATTATTCTTTTGGTGAATAGAATACTGCATGTGATTCACAATTCATAAAAGTTCCTATTAACAACTGCGTCTTCACAGGTAGGAAAAAATTCAGAAAATAAGAGTTGGCCATATTGACAAACATCCCAAACAGTCTTGCCAATCGTATTTTCATAGTACATTGAAATCTGCTACATTCGAAGATGAACAATACAGAATTCATATTTACTTCGTTGTATAATGTATGAAAATGCAGTGGTCGAAACTCGGGGCGGAGAAAAAAAGCTAGTCTTCCGCCTTTTTTTAAATTTATTTACTGACGCAGAGTTTTTATCTTTGTGGCTGCAATGCTTGCCTGTGTAGCGCTACATATATTTGACGGCCAAAGGTAGTTGTGGCGGCCCCTACCAACATTTTTCAGAATCTCCGCTCACTTTGCACTCGATTCGAAGCCACAGGCGGTTTTTTGTATTACAAAAACCGGAAAAAGAGTGCAGCTTAGATTCGAGGAAATACGGTATGTTATTTCAGTCAATGTGCATGATAAAATATCTTTTTATGTACTGCTTGTGGTAGTATTTTGCCATTGTTTACTTGCTTGTTCATAATTTCAAGTTATAGATTCTGACTGTTTCTTGCATCGTTTCACACACACACTTGATTTCTGCTGCAGTTTTCTCAATTAAGTTTGTGTATTTTTGGCACACATTCTGTTTTTTCATAGGTAATCGAGCATTTTTTTTAGTCAGTTATAGCTTAGTGTATTCTGGGATTTTGTTTTCATATGTGAGTAGTTTTTGTTAATACCATGAATATTCTTCTGTAACGTCTGGTTATCTTTTGTGACTTGATGTAATGTTAGTATTCATGTTCGTGATTAGTATAGGATTTGTGGAAAGAAGTTGCTTCTTATTTTCCCATGTTGTATGGTTATCAGGAATCTGTTTATTGTGTATGAAATGTAATAGCCCTATAACTTGTATAAATGTGTTTGTTAACACACTGACCTAATCATCCTTAATGACTGAACTTCAAAGAGAATTCCAAACATCAGTTCACTACACATTTTGTGTCTGCAAAAAGTTGAAGTGTTCATGAAGCAAATCAGTTAGTGATCCGTTGTAAGCAAACTATGGATCTTAGTAGTGCCCTGATTTTAACTTTATGGTCAAGTATATTATATTTACAGCATCAGTACTTTTGCTCCATTGAGGAAAATTTTAATGCATAAAGTGTATTACTTAATAACTTCTGTAATTGAATACATATGCTCATTCTCGTTATCTTCTTCTGCTGTAGCAAAGAGAATCAAAAATTTATATTTTATACAGGGTGTTTTAGTAAGTTTGTGCAAAAATGTAATGGGACATACAGAATGCACCACTAAACAATTTGAGGTAGGGAACCTGGAGTTGGAGAAGCCACCTTAAGGAGATAATTGGAATAAAATCACATTACTGTTTTCTTTTTTATTGACATTAGTTACAGTTAACTGCAAATACTATCGTTGACACAATGAATCTACCATTTGTACTGTATCTCACAAAATGTGCAGAAACTGACAGCCATCACTCTCAGTGCAAGCATGACGTCAGTGAACAAGATTCTGATGCACCCAGACAAATACCAAGGGTGTTTTTCAAATCGCATCACATCACAGGCAGCTACAATTCTGGCAACTAATTCCTTCTTGATATCCATGGAATATGACCTCCACTTCCAATCCAGCGACCAGGAAATACACCATTAAGATGGTTGTGGACATCCACATTGAAGTGAGGTGGTGCACTGACTTGGTGTATCCATATCCTCTCACGAACAGCCAAGGGTATGTTCTCCAACAACTCAGGAAGAACTCATTCCACGAATCTCAAGTACAGGCGGCTATTCAGACAGCCAGGTAGATGATATGGCCGAATGATATTGTCGCCTACAGTGCCAGCTCAGATATTCACAGCAAAGCATACTTGATGGTGTGACTCTATTGCAGTCGGAAGGTTTTCCTCATCTCACACATGGCTATTCCTGCTGTTGGAAATACCATCATGATCAAGTGCGGCCTTGTCAGTAAACAGCATGATTTGGATGAGATCTGGTCAGTCATTCCTTTGTTGGAGCAACCACTGACTCAATGCAACCCTTGGTGCAAAGTCAGCCACAAGCATTGCATGGACCCATTGTAGATGATATGGGTGTAATTGTTGTTTATGGAGTACTTGCCATATGCTAGTGTGTGCAGCGCCCATTTCACATGCAATATGATGAATTCTCTGCTGCAACACGTTCCAGCACCTGCTTTTCACAGTTGGGTGTGTGAGTGGTTCTTAAGTTGCCCGGTCTCCCATTTTATCTTTACAATGAACCAACATCCCACATTCATTGATCAAGAGAAATAAAAAAAATCATCATCATGGATTATGCCTGTTAGGAAATCGTTCCCTGTACAGCCTTTCTTTCAGCAGTGAGAGCATTGCAACATACTTCCACGTACACAAGGCGTATGTCTTTCATTGTGGATCCGAGGGTTAGAATAGGCTCAAGGTATTCCTGCCTGTCATAAGAGGCGACTAAAAGGAGCCTCACACGTTTCAGCCTTTATGAGATGGTCCCCTGTAGGGTTTGACCTCCATTTTTCAAAATTTTCCCAAAGAGTGAGCCAATTGGGGAAGGGCACCTTACATGGTGCATAGAGTCCATCATGCGATGAGACCTCTCACATTCTTTGTCAATGTGGATCTGCACTTCGCTCATACTCCAGCTATCCTCTGTGCATTATCGCTTTCTGCGTTGTTGACGAAAATTGACTTTTTAGCTTATTTGCGCCTGATATCCAGCACGGTAGCCAGTCCATTGTGGTGAGGCCGCTATGTACCCTTTTGGTTGTAGCCCCCTGACCACACAGGGATCACTAAGCTGATGCCTGCACCGTTAACTCCCCAAGGAGTAGATGCCTGTCACCCTAGGGCATCAGGACCCCCGGCAATGGCCATCCTGCCAGGTGGCCTTTGCTGCACCTGGGTGGCGCCCATGGCAAGGCCCCCAGGTCAGAGTGGGTGGCATCAGGGCGGATGACATGCCATGAAGCATAGTACGTCATCTCTTGCTGATGGTCCAGCACTAGCAGTCTCTAAGCGATCAAGCTCTAACTTCAATGCTAATAAGAAATAAGACCCCAAATCACCCCCTCCTCTCCCCTGGCCACACCATTAGAGGAGCACCAGGCCAAGGGTGGCAGCGAAGCTGATTCAACCCGGTATCTCACAAGTATAAGAGTTGATGGGGAGTCTTTCTTGTCAGTGAAACCTAAGTTTTTTGTGGAGCATTTAAAGCACAAGTTTTTGGAGGTGGAGGGCTTGTCCAAAATGCGGTCAGGGTCAGTCTTGATCAAAACAGCATCCTCTGCCCAGTCACAGGCACAAACTCGCCTGTGACAAGCTGGGGGATGTTTCTGTTTCCATCACACCTCATAAGAGCTTAAATATGGTCCAGGGTATCATATATCGCAGGGACTTTGTTTTGCAGTCAGATGATGAGCTGCACGCCAATTTAGAGCGGCGAGGTGTCCCATTTCGTCCAGCGCGTCCACTGGGTTCTGAGGAATAATCAGGTTGCCACCGGTGCCCTCATCTTCGCCTTCGTGGGTGACTCATTACCTGAGGGTGACTCATTACCCAAGAAGATCAAGATGATATTCTACTGCTGTGACAAAGCCGTATATCCCTCCCTCCATGCAGTGCTTTAAGTGCTGGAAGTTTGGCTGTATGTCTTCATGCTGTACTTCCAGCGTCAACTTTCGGGATTGTGGATGTACTTTACATCAAAATACTCCCTGTGCCCTACCTCCCATCTGTGTCAAATGCAGAGAACAACATTCACCTTGCTCGCCAGACTGCAGGATTTTCCAGAAAGAAAGAAAAATAATGCAATACAAGACCGTGCACCAACTGATCTACACTGAGGTTAAGAGATAATATGAGAGCCTACATCTTGTGCATATGACGTCAACCTATGCCGCCACTACGACAACGGATCTACCATCTTCCGTTCCACCGCATACAGTTGGCTCTCAGAGCCGTCAGCCTTTACCTGCCCTCTTGATGGTGGGGAACACTTCCTCCCTGTTGCTCTTGCACCACCTACTTCAGGAGCAACACCCCTCCAATCATCGGGTACAGTCCCCACTTCTCAGCCAGAGAAGTGTAGGTCTTATGCCACAGGGTTTTTCGGCTTTGGGAGATGGAATGGTGTAACTGTAAGCACAACAAACTGTGTGTCATTAAGGAAACTATGAATGTATGGAACTCTTCCATGCGGTCCTCTTGCAGGAAATCAGTTGTCTTCTGCTGGCTCCACCTTGGCTATATGTGGCTAACGCGTGGATACCTCCTCCGTCACGGGGGGGGACACCTGTGTCGCTGTGGCTCACAAATGACGATCATCCATTTCTTGCTGGACTGCCCACTTTTGGCCACTCTTTGGCGGACTTTTAATTTTCCCAGCACCCTACCTTCAGTGCTGGGCAACAATGTCTTAACAGCAGCTTTAGTTTTATGTTTTATTTCTGAGGGTGGGTTTTATTATTTGATTTAAGTTGTAGCTCATGTCCTTTGTCCCTCTGTGTCCACCACCCTAGTGCTTTTAGGGTGGAGGTTTTAATGTGTTGCAGAGTGGCTGGCTTCTCCTTTTTATTCTCATGCTCAGCCAGCCCTGGTAGTCTGCTCTCTTGTATTGGTTTCTTCTACATGTTCAGTGAGTTCTGCGAAACTAAACCGGTACTGCTCCGTCCTGTTGTACTGTACATCTCTGACTATCACTGAGTAATGAATGGATCTGTCATTGATTCATAGCACATTCTGTCATGGGACAAGGTAAACACGACGCAACAGAGCCATCATATGGACAACTAAAGTAAACAAAACCTGCACTGTGACTTCCTGGTAATCAAGCTTGTCCTCTTTGTTTCCTAGTAGCAAATGAAGAGTAAACACCACAGTACATATCAACTTTTACACATGTTGGTTTAAATATGCTGGAAAACAGTAATGCTAGGCGAAGCGATAGACAAGTTTACTTCCATATCTCCTTAAGTTGGTGTCTCTGACCCCAGGTTCCCTACATCAAATTGTCAGTGGAGCATTCTCTATGTGCTCTTACACTTTTGGATGCTCTTACGGAAACACCCTGCATGTATAACTTCTTAATTTAGTATTGTAATTTAAATTTGTGTGCATAGAAATATGGAATAGAATAAACAATAAATGTTTTATATACTATCATCTTACCTTTATCTGTACGTATCCACTACCTAATATATAAGCGATCTTGTCGGACATCAGATGCAGAAGCTGCTTATGACAAAAAAAATACAGTCTGCGAGATAACTATGTGACTTGCAGAATACATTTCACAAAATATTAATAAAGTTAGGCTTTAATATTCGATTTTGTATATCTACATATACTCTAGGAACACAAGTCTCAATCAAGACAAAGACTGTAATGTTTTAAATGTATATTGACTTTATTGTCCAAATTGTTTGTTATTGTTAATGTGAGAACTATTTTTTTCAACTATGTTAATTGTTAAAAAATAGCCCCCCCTCTCTTCCCCCCCCCCCCCCCCTCTCTCTCTCTCTCTCTCTCTCTCTCTCTCTCTCTCTCTCTCTCTCTCTCTCTCTCTCTCTCTCTGTGTGTGTGTGTGTGTGTGTGTGTGTGTGTGTGTGTGTGTGTGTGTGTGTGTGTGTGTGCGCGCGCGCGCGTGTGTGTGAATTTAGACTGTGTTGTCTTCCGAGTGTAGTCGACATAAATTTAATCTAACTTTTACTTAATTCATAGGCATTTCATAGTTCTTCTGGCAAGTTCAGCTTCAGCAGAGGATCAGTTAGAGTGGTGTGGACTAGTTGAATCTAAAGTGAGGCACCTTATAGGCAATTTGGAACGCAATCAGCATATAACATTAGCACATGTGAATCCAGAGTGCTTCCCTCCTCTTGATGCTGAACCCGGTGTATTCTGTTCCATGTGGTTCATTGGACTTGTTTTTGCCAAAACAGAGAATTTGAATGTTGATCTCACATACGACATTCAGTCATTCACTAATTCCGGTAAGTTCACCAATGCTATAAGTCTTCCAAACAGCTTTATCATTTTCATTGTATTTAAACATTGGCTTTGTGTGAATTTAGCATTATCATTTGTATTTATGTCTGTGAAATGCTAGGCATATCTTTTTCCATGTACATATAGAGATTACCTCAATTTGAACTAGGTAGAATTCCCTTAAAAACAAAAATACAAAATGATGATGATAACAGTAATTCACTGTACATCCGTTCTCCTAAAAAAAGAGAAGACTCTTGTTGCTTATGTTCAGGAGTTAGTAAATAATGACAATATTAAGTGTCCGTTGTGGCTGAATAGGTAAACGTTTTGAGTGTGCTATATATGTTAGTGTGTTCTGTAAAACAGAGAAGTAATTTAATGGCCGTTACAAGTACTTAGTTAATTAACAAAGTCTCTAATTTTAAGGGATGATTCACATTATTGCTGAAGTAACAACTCTGAAAGTCTTGGGCCATTCTTCATTCTTCTGGGTTTAAATATTTAAAATTCTTTTAATTGTATTAGGACATGATTGAAGTGGTCAGTAATTATTTGAACAAATGTTGTGTATATGCACATAGAGTATAGTAAATATCTACCTCCAATCATTCCTTTTAGTCTTCATACATTCTAATGTGAGTGCAGTTTCAGGTTTTGTCTTATCCATTTTCCTGGACACTGTCTGGTGGGGGAAAAAAAAAGTGTGTGGAAAACACATTAATTCCTCATAGTATTATTTATTTGTACACAACAAAAATGCATGCAACACTGTACATTACCTAGCTTTTTGTTTGTGTTTTTATTGTTAGTTCTGTTTGTCAATATATTTTCATGTTTATAATTTCTTCTGCAGCCATTTGCACTCCTTTTGATATGTTAATGTTAGAGCACAATTTTTCATGTGTATTTCTAGTTCCACTTTCAAATACCTTCTTGAGAATTGGGGCCTTTTTTTACTGTAGCTACAAGAAACACGATCTTTTACTACTGAAAGTAAGTTTGATTTTTTTATGTGTATTAAATTCAGAATTTCTATATTATTACTTTCAGGAATGAGTAGTTGCATTTCATCAGATCATTTTTGATATGCTAGGTGAAGATTCTGCATCTGAATTTCCTGTCATTTGAAAGTTTTGATCTTTTTGTTGACCATTACTTACGATAATTATATCCTTGTTATGAGAAGAGAAGTTGCTACTCACAATATAGTGGAGATGCTGAGCTGCAGATAGGCGCAACAAAAAGACGCGCGCACGCCCACACACACACACACACACACACACACACACACACACACACACACACACACACACACAAAACTCACCACAGTTGCCCGGGACTGCAGTCGTGTGTGAGTTGTGTTTTTGTGTGTGAGCTTATGTGTGTGTATTCTTGACGAAGGCCAATGGCCGAAAGCTTTAACTGTGAGAGTCTTTTTGTTGTGCCTACCTGCGACTCAGCATATCCGCTATATGGTGAGTAGCAGCTTTCCTTCTAATGTCGTTACATTCCATCCTGGATTTTCCATTGTTTAATTATACCCTTAGTGTATTAGGTATTAAACAGTACCTCTTCTAGTGTAACCCATTCTTGAGTACTGCTCAAGTGTTTGGGATTCCCACCATGTAGGATTAAAAGAAGAAAATGAAGCAATTCAGAGGCTTGCTGCTAAATTTGTTACTGGTAGGTTTGATTAACAAGCAAATATTAAGGAAATCATCCTTCAATTCAAATGGGAATCCCTCACGCCATTTGCAAGTGGAACAAGGAAAGGAATGACTAGTCATGGTACAACGTACCATTTTGAATTTTCTGCGCTGTACATTTAGTCTCTGTGAATGTTCCTGTTAAAGAAAGAGGTTGCATTCAGTTCAACAGTATGGTTGCTGATCCATTACCAGTAATAAAATTAATATTGGCAACTGGTACTCTACAGACAAACAGTTCAGAAACAAGTTGCTGTTGCATCTGAGAATCAGTATCACTATTGACATAGTTGTCAGCCGTATTCATTTTTGGCGCAGTTTTGAAAGAGTTGTGTCAAAGTGACAAAATTATACTTGTATAAAAAAAATCCTTCTGTTCCAATTTTCGATGCATTTCAAATACTTGACAACATCAAATATTATACAGAAAGTTAGTTTAAGTATATTTATGAGAGCTTCTTTGGGTGATTACGAGATGGTGTTTTCTACATGGCGGGACACCTGATTCAGTATCACTTTCTTTAGTTAAGAACGTATCGTCGACATTGTACTCCTCATATACATTGTCTGCACAGTCAAATGTATATGACACCACACATCACACTGACTCATCTGGCAGAAACACTAATATTTTATCAGCCACTTCTCTCTCACTCTGCAAGATTCCTTGGATTCCTTTCTGAGGAAATGTTGTTATCGCCTGTAGTGCAATGTTTGCTTTGTTTATCATTGCCATTGCTATGCTTTGTATAAACACCACTAGCACTGTTGTGAATTGCTCGTTGACTAAACAGCTCAACTACACTCCGTAGCCTCATGCTGTGCTAACCATTGGGTACCTCCAGTCCTGTACCCTGATGCCATTAGCAGCTAATATTGTGGTTGCATGGTAGAAATTGTGCAGGGCATCGAATGCATAAACATCACTACCTTTTGTGACCTTGCACTCAAGGGGTTCCTTGTTAGTATACAGATGATACAGTAGCAGAAGAGCAATCAGTTAGCATGGAAACTATGAATTGATAACCCTATCTTTTAGTATGGAAACTACAAATAGAATTACTGTTTTGCTTGTGATTAGCAGTATGCATAATTCCAGTAAAATTGCTGAGCTATCTTCTGTTTGGTAGCTTACTTTGTTTGTTAACTGTACTTGGTTGAATTTGAAATGACTAAAAATTTCAGTTTCTTCAAGAATATTAATTGTAAAACAAAGGAAAAGTTTAAATGAGCAACAGAACGAAGTGGGGAAAAAAATGCCGCATTTATTCAGTAAATATACAGTTGTGGTATACTCAAAGGAGAAGATTGTTGTTTGTGACTCTTTTGTCATATTCTGTAATTGCCCTCTTCATTGCATATAACTGCTTTTTCTTCTATTAGTGCTTGTATACCAGTCCTATCCATACTTTATCAGATGCCAAGAGAACTGGTTGTAGAGTTCTGAAAGCTGAAGTTTAAATGTCTCTTTCTGTCATTTGTGGGTCTGTCAGCACGGAAAAAGTAATTTCCATTTAAGCAGCTAAGATTGCCACTGCTGTCCCGTCTCTCTCAATCCAGAAGTTCACAGCTTTGGATGTCCTTTGGACTTGTAATTTCTTTATAGTGTAAGTTAATATAACAACTTCAGCATTTTGTAAACTAAATTTTAGAGCAGTAGTAGTAGAAACAAACAGAAATAAGGAAAAATAGCATGATAGACACTGTAAACCTAACTCAGTATTCAGAATAGGAAAAAATACCATAAAGATTCACATTAATGTAATTTTATATGTAATGGTCCATTTTTGTCACCAAGAATGTGGATTGGAATGAATGAATAAAAAAAAATAAATAAATAAATCTCATTTATTTTTGTGTGTAATTCATTATTCCTCTTGAAACTGTTAGTTAGCTACGTTCAGATGTGTTCGACAATTTGACAGTGTTCAGTAAACAAGAATCATCTGTTAAAACTGGGAACCGGTGGAGGAGATTAGCCATTACACATCTTCTGGAAATACAATTGCAAGAACTGAAGATACAAGTGCTCAGAGTAGAAAATAATATTCCTAACTCCCCTAGAAGAATTTAATACATACTATATAAACAAGAAAATAGAGCATGGATAGACGAAATGGAAACAACATATCAACTAAATGAAGGAAGAATAAAAAAGTAATCAATTATAAATCAGTAGGAGAAAGAAAAGTAGGATGACCAAGGAGCAGATGACTTCACTGTTGAGGGAACAGGCTGTAGGCTTACTCCGTGAGTTGAAGAAGAAGAAAGAGAGTAAATGGAAGGTGGGGCAGAACAGATTACGGAGACCCTAAGTTGAGAACAGCTCAGCAGCTGTGGGGGACGAGGGTGGGAGGCAAAAACAAAGGAGAATGACTTCAGAGAGAGTAGGAGGTTAAAGATAATACATCAGTTTCCCAGTTTTAGTTCATATGTGATGGGAGCTGCTGAGTGAGAAGTTAAGATGGATGGATAATATGAGAAAAAGAAAGTGTAACCTCAAAGAAACAAAGCAGTTACGGGTAAAAAGAAGAGAGGGGGAGAGATGAATTTAAAGGTGAGAAAGAGAGTAGGGCGTGGTGAGAGAGAGAGAGAGAGAGAGAGAGAGAGAGAGAGAGAGAGAGAGAGAGAGTAAGGGGGGGGGGGGAGGGGGGTTGGATGAAAACAAGTAAGTAACTGAAAGGAAATTCTAAGATATAAGAACATGGAATCTATGCTAACAACAGGTTAGTTCGAGTGCTAGGTGTGAGGATCCAGTACACCATTCTTCGCAAGTGGACACCAGATACCCAAGGTAATAGTTATTCTTCATATAAGAACATAGCTCAGTGATATTATTGGCTGCAAGTTTCGTGGTTTTTTGACATGTCAGTTGTTTTAGTAAACTCAAATTTTCAACAGATTTCTCTGTCATCATTGTTGGGAGTTGACTGTCTAGACTGTGACGTATCTTCGTATGTAAATGGCTAAATTGTATCATCGAGATGCTACAAAGTCACGGTGCTCTCGTATACTACCAGAGATTATGTCTACATTTATGATGAAGGAACATGGATAACCCTGATTATTTCTCTGTAGCCTTTCTACATCAGTCGTCTGTTTCCGTGGCCACTAAGGACCCTACTGCAGTGGGGTGACGCAGCCAGTCTGCTGCCAGAGATGCCAGGCACAATTCGTGGAAGTCTGTGCAGCTGCCACACCTGGTATCAACTTGAGTGTGGCAGCTCTGCCAACAGAACTGCCACCTCGAGGTTCTGTTGCCAGGGCTGCTAGCTTGGTAGTGCTGCCAGTTGAACACACGGCAGCTTAGGTTCATTCCCAACCAGGGCACCATTAGAGCCACCTCACACTACTTGTCATTCACTAAGACATATAAGGGGCAGTCAAATGAAAGTGAATACCCACCACAAGGAGACCATGGAATGGTTACATTCAAAAGTAATCACCACACGCATAAAAACAGTTGTCCCACTGGGAGAGAAGATGGTTGATTCCTGTGTCGTAGAACGTCATTGGCTGCTGACAGATCAGCAACCGAACCCACTCTTGCACTTCCTTGTCTGACTGAAAGCAACTTCCATGTCTGTCTCTCTTCATGTAACCAAAGACGTGAAAATCACGCGGTGACAGTCCTTAGCTGTGGGTAGGATGTTTCAGTGTTTCCTAGCAAAAGTTCTGAAGTGTACCCTTTGTTCGATTGCCAGTGGGAGGCCGGACGTTATCGTGCAACAGTATGATAATGTCCAACAGTATTTTGGGGATTTTTACTTTACAGCGTGTTGCATTTTCTGCAAAAGTGTCTTAATAGTGCAGTGCATTGATTGTGGTTCTACACTTGAGGAAATTTATGCGCAGAGGGACCCTGCTGTCGAAGGAGGTTGTCGTGACCCTACTGGAACTTGTGTGAACAGCTCTGGATTTCTTTGACGGTGGTGGGGGAGGGGGGGGGGGGGCGATGCATGATGTTTCCTTTGTTGGCTTTACCATTCGCACTCGGGCTGTCAGACGGTATCATCCTGTTGCATGATAATGCCTACCCCACACTGTCAATCAGACAGAGTCTATGCTTCAGTGACTTGGTTAACAAACCCTGTGGCAGCACTCCATACAGCCCAGATCTGTCACTGTCTGATTTTCACATCTTTGCTAACCTGAAGAAAGACGTGCATGGATGTTGGTTTTAGTTGGATGAAAAGTGCAACGGTGTGTGCTGTTGTGGATCTGTCCTCAGCTGACTGTGTTCTGTGAAACAGGAATTAATCACCTCATTTCCCAGTGGGATAAATATCATAACACATGATGTGGTGATTACTTTTAAATGGAACCATTCCGTGGCTCTATTAAGGCTGGCTTTCGTTTTTCATTTGACTGCCACTCACAGTTTTCTTCAACTTTCACGTGTGCTGTGGATGGCATTGATGCCAAATATTTTATCTGTGATATTCAGAACAGACCATCAATTTGAGATACTTCATTTCGGTACTATTCAAACTGCGCACTGAAAAAAGTGTGTTGAAACAAAATCTGGAAAGGTTTGGAAGCAAGTTCGGAAGACATAAAAGAATTGGGTGTTTCAAAAACACTTTATTTGATTTTACTTCATTTTAGTGAACATAAGTATTTTGCAACATAAGGGTATCATGTTTAACAAAACACTTAGCAAAAATCTCTCTCTCTCTCTCTCTCTCTCTCTCTCTCTCTCTCACTCACTCACTCACTCACTACAATCACAGATCACTCTCCTCTGCCTTAATACCTAATGCATTCATTACTCTCTCTCTCTCTCTCTCTCTCTCTCTCTCTCTCTCTCTCTCTCTCACTCACTAACTGTAATCACAGATCACTCTCCTGTGCCTTAATACCTAATGCATTCATTATTAGTTACAGAAGAAGAGGAAGATTTCAGGAGTTCTTTTGCTTATGAAATGCAGCGCAGGGAATCTGTAAGCCAAGATCAGGTGCATTCTTAAAGAAGAGTGAATATATGTATTTCAGTCAGGTGGTGTGTTTCCAGGTTGTTGCTGGCATAAGGAAACAAGAACAAATCAAAGCTGCACTCAGAGATGAAAAAACTGTCTTACCTCATGAGACCTCAATATGACGATGATGACCTTTTAATTAAGGTGCTTAATGCAAGTATGCAGTTGAGAGTTAAGAGTGTGGCAATGAGAAGAGGACAAAGACAAGATGTTGTTACTGTCTCTGTTGAACTCACTTCAAAGTATTCCCAAAGAAAAGAAAATGACCACTAAAATTAGAATCATGAGTGTCACAAGTGAAGCGCAGATTGTAGAATATGTACCTCTACATCACGGAAACATTAAAACTACTTATAACAATGTGCTTTAACCTGTTCCTGTTCTTCTACTCCAGTCACAAAACTTTACACCATAGACAAAGCACATTACTAACTGGGATATGGAGGATTTCCTCAAAATGTTGTACCTTTTCGAAATAGCGTCCCTATGTCTTGTGCTGCAGTGAATGTCATTAACGGGTCTGATACATCAGATGCAAGAGAATTATTTTAAGAAATAAGACTTGTAAACAAATGAGACATATCACATAATTTTTGTCTCAATTATTGTGGTATAGAATTTGAGTTTATTAAGAAGCACTTCTGAAATAAGAACTGAAAACATCACTTCTGTGTATACAATAACAGTTACAACTAAAAGTGTCGAAATCTCTGCAAGTGACAAATAATTGGCTTCTTATTAAACCTTAATTTAAGAAAATCTTTTTTTTTCCAGCTAGAACGCTTTTCTTAAATTAGTGTTCTTTTTTTTAGTTCATATTGGCAGATCTCAGATAACGTACAGACATTTTCATGGCACTGAAAAATGTATCACAGTAATTTGCTAAATCATTGTATAGTGTGCGAAGTAATTTCTTTGTCAGTCAGTAGTGAAGGATTGTACCAAAAACTACTGTTTCTGCATTCTCTTTTTATTTGGATATCACACACAAAGTAGAGCTACTAGTTCTTCTGTGTGTATTTTGATACTGAGCGTATATTGAAAGAATTTCCCTGGTATCTAAAGCTGGTGGACTGGAGATCTGCTAGCAGATGTGCCATGATGTCCCAGTGCAGTAAGACCCTAAGAGTACACCTGCTACCCCAGTGAAAGTAATTGTTGCACATTCAGATCAGAATGGCTACTTTGATGACAGAATTACAGTAGGTAGGTGCAAGGCATAAGATTTTTGCTTCATCAAACATAATCATATGTTTCTTTATGAGGCCACGTACACCAACAAGAAATTTTTCAAAATTGTCTGATTTAATGTGGCTTTGATGTGCTGTGCTGCATTCTGGAATGAAACAGAAATTGTGTTGGATACATCAAGAAACAGAAACATTTGTCAAAATTCTTTTATATATATTCATGCATTTTGCCAGATTTATGGTCATCATTCTAGGACAAAAAGCCATGCAGCACATACATTTTAGTTACTGAACAAAATGAATAGTTCCATATATCACTCTACCTTTGATGGATGATTTGCCAGTAGTGGTGCTGGAATTAGTAGTTCAAATGCTCCAGATGACAGGTTGTACAATAGCAAAGGTAGTGAAGTTGAGAATCTTGGTATTTAAGGATGATTGTCTGGGATTATACAAGGGCAAATCAGAAGGTGTATGCTTCTATTTTTTATTAACCAAAATGAGGTGTACATACAGGTAACTACAGATATAAGTTTCATTTTATGTACCTTAAGTGGCCTACATATCTGTTTTGGACAGTTGGTTGGACGGACTTGGTTAGATGTTTTCGGGCCGTGTGTTGCTGTGTCAGCTGACATGTTTTTTGTCGGGTCCGTGTCAGGTGGTTGCACTACCTGACCACACCGGACCGTCTGTAGTGCTCTTCATTTGCACTTTGGACGTCACCACAAGAAGGTCATGTGTATGTGCATCACAATGGTGACTGTCGCTATTTAGCGATGAGTCATTGTGGAGTTCTTAGAATTCTATAAGACTTCAAATGCTTGTATTGCAACAAGGATACCAGAAAACGGGCACTAGAAATCCTTGCAGAGAAACGAAGAACATTTGCAAGTATATGAAACCCAGATGAACAAACAGGTAAAGTTACATGCAGGGAATGACATGCTACAGATAACATAAGAAAACAGGAAAATTTGACATGGCACAGTCATTGCTTTAAGCTGGATGGGGGGAAGGGACAGTAGATGAGATATATGGGTGGTGGTTGGCCTATAACTATGAGAACTGAATTGTGTTCATTGGTGCATTGCAGAAAAATTAATATTTGGTGTTATTTTACTGTCATCGATCATGAATTGAAGTGATATCATTCCATGCCCTCATGATTGGATTTCATCAACATCATCAAGCAAGTGCAGATTCAGTTATTCCAGCAGTACATCCAGTTCAACAGTTCCCCCAGTTATTTCAAAAATACTGTTCTGTTGCTCAACATGAAGCAGAAGAACAAAAACCTGAAAAGAGTGCTTGCTTTGTATATGAGTTCCTTGTATTTAAGAATATTGGTAAACTATAAATACGTGACCACTGTCTCTGGCCACAGCTGATTAGTGAAGCAATTGTTCACTTGCCTGTCATCGTGTCATCCAACTGCTTAGGCACCGACCAATATGAAACCTTCCAGTACCTGAAGCACATGTGAACGATGTCATAAACACTCCCTTATGAAATGCCAAGCTCATTTTCATACAACTTTTCATGGCATTTTGCGCACCCTCAACACCAGCACCTCGCGTTTCTCAAAGCGATGCACTTTTCCCCAAACATGGGTTCATTTCATGTTTATTTTGATGGACATTCATCTCTTGCTCCATAGAAAATGAATCGCGCTTCATTGTTCGTATACGTGGGTGCGAGCTTCAGCAGACGACAACAGTGGAGCTAGTGGTAGATAAGGCCAGGCCAGTCCAAGAAAGGTCCATTGCTGGGAAGGGATATGGTGATTTCATATTTACAGCCATAGTTTGGGTAAAAAATAATACGGGCAAAGACTTTGATTCACTCTAGTAATACTGTTTGACAAGCTTTGTGGCAACAGAAGCAAGCTTCATCCCATAATCTCAAATAATTTGTTTTATGGTAGCAGCATTCACTTTTAGTAACAGTGTATGCATAGTAATTCATGCACTTTAGTTAAATTTTTAATGGCAACTAAAGCATTAAGTCTTGATAAAAATGTGTAATCACAGTGTAATAATTTTTATGTAGTTTTTATACTTAATTTGTTTGCAGACGTTTCTTGTAATCTTCATTACCATTTACTGGCTTGTGTTGGGAATAGACATATTAGACCTTGTGTAAGTTGTATTGCACCTCAAATTGTAATGTTTCAGTGTTAAAACATTTTGTGCCCATATTTTGAACTTGTGTTTTGATGTGCATTTGGGATCTAATTTCAGTTCACAGACAAGCAGCACAGATAAAGATGTTGAAGGATGGGATGAAAATAGAAGCACGCCATGTAAAAAGGTAAGTGATTATTTGTACAGTACAACCTCGTATTGTGGAAATAAAACTTAATAGTTTCCTTATGCTGTGGGATTGCAGCCAAAGAAGTGTAAATAATGGGTGATGGGAAGTGGGAAATGTATGGAAAGGAAGATCAGAACTTCATTGCAGAAAAGAAATTTCAGTAACACAGGGAAGTATTGGAGCATAATAATGACATATTACAGAGTGTTTTACAAATATATTTTAAGTCACATAAGATTTTAAAAAAATACAAATATGTTCTACAATTATTGGAATTAATTATAAGCAGATGGAATGTACATGTAAAAGGAAATGTGTTCTATGTGCTTAACTGCTTAGAAATTTCTATGCTGAGTTTAACTGTGACAAGTTCAGGTTGAAGAGAGGAGGAGGGGGAGGGAGGGGGTACTTTCTTTAACCCTCCTGCAGGTGTGCTGCTTTTTATAACATAAGTGGGCATGTGGTGTACTTTGTACACTTATAAAGAATAGCTGTCTTTGTTACAAAAGTATACATGTATGAACAAAATCACAGTGATAAAATAAACTTTAATTGTATCACTCTGATGCTGCATAAAAGTGTTAGCCCACAGGAATAATACACTCGACATAGTAAAGAGTGCAGTTGTATTAGATCATAGCCAACCACTTATTCAATTGCCAATTATCTAGTAGACAGCTGCCTCATTGTGGCATTGTGCCACTAACTTGGAATCAGGGTCCTTTTTATTGCGTAGATTGTACATTTTTTCTCGCCTAGGTCGCTGTTTATTGTATATTACGGCTGCTCACTTGTATGCATAACAGCACAACTTAGCAGTGTGTTAGCTGAAGCAATAATAAAGGAAAAGGCATGGGCTCACAATTTTAAAGCAGTAATGGATAAGTATAAGGCAGTGTTATTTGTGGTTGGCACACTTCTTGCAGAGGCTTGCCCGCTCTAGGGCTAAGGTTTATATGTGCTATTGTAATTCTGACAGAGACTGCAGTTCAATGGAATGATTAGTGTCCTGGACCTAGGTTTTATGATTAATATCTACAAAAGTAAAACACGGGTAATAGAGTGTAGCTGAATAATGTCAGGTGATGATGCAGAATTAGATTGGGAAAGGAGACTAAAGATAGTAGATGAGTTTTGCTATTTAGGTGGCAAACTAGCAGTGAAGCCTCAAGTAGAGAGGATATAAGTTGTAGACTTACATTAGCAAGAAAACTGCATACGAAACAGATACGTTTTTAAATATATAATAATAGAAATTTAATTATTAGGTGTTTTCTGAAAATATTTGTCTGTAACATTATCCGTTGTGGATAGATTGGGGAGAAAAAACTTTTTTTTGTACAACTTGACTAAGAGAAGAGATCAGTTAACACAACACATCCTGAGGAATCAAAGAATAGTTGAAATGCTAATGGAGGTAAATGTGTGGGTTGGGGTGTAAAAATTGTAAAGGGAGACTAAAGTTTGACTAGAGTAAGGAAAAAGTGGTGGCTTGAGAGGGCAAGTGTAAAGGTAATACTTTTATATTTCATATATGCTTCCTTCATTGTTGGCCTTGTCATAACCTCAACTGTCACAAGTCAGAAGCCTTTGGCCTTCAGGTTTCAGACCAAATCCAGATAACTGTGCCATCAGACAATGTTGCTTGGCACTTGTATGATGTTATACCCGAAGTCAGTAGATTGGACACCGCAATAACAATTTTACACCCAGAATTGGACTATGCCATATTTTAAACAATTTATCATGGCTGAAAAAACTAATCTTACAAAAATATTGTAATGAAACAGCAGCTTCTCCATATCAATGTTTTTTCATATGATTTAGAAGGTATGTTAAAACAAAATACATTATTAATACTCATCTATTAAGCTACAAAGCTATTCAGATTTTGATTAAGTGACTTTAAGCATTCTTTAGCATTGCTTGTATATTTAAACTTCAGTACAAAGATAAAAACACACATCATATGCTTCCTGCGTGTGATACCAACAAATATGCACCACAGGCAGTGTACACTTGGTGGCTGTTCTTTCCTGTATTGACAAATTTGAAGGGGTGGGGAGATGACAAGAAAATTATTGGAGAGAGGGAATGGCATTGACGGCTTTGGAGAGGTGAAGGAATTTTATTAACATTTTATGCAATTTATTGTTGTTTAACTGTCCTGTTCTGAAGTCACACTATCCCAGGACTCATTTGAAGCAATGAAAAATACGTTCAATCAACTTTTTCTGATGCCTTCCATCATCCCCCCTCCCCCCCACCTTCACCCCCCCCCCCCCCCCCCTGTGTGACACTACACACATTTAATGCAGTTTTCTACCATGACACATCAATGGATTCCTCAAGTAACGTCTTTAATTCTGAGTGCGCAATTTCTAGATGGGACCTTTCTTATCACTAGGGGGCCAAACATTTTCTGTCATGTTGTATTGGTAATGGTATTGGGCAGCCTATAAGCTCATGATCCATTTCCATTGCTAATCTATCAAGTTCAAATTCCTTGTAAAAGTGCTTGTGATGCCCAGTTTCCTCCATCATCTCTGCTTTCATATAGAAGGTCGAAATCGATTTCTTTTCCAGGCAGTGTGCAATAGGTTCCCAGTAGTGGGATCGACTTATTGAAACCATGTATGTGGTCATGTAGCTTAAGGTCCAAGGCCTTACAACTTGCAACCATCCTCCGTGGTGGGCCCTCATTTGTTACTGATCGATGAAAAAGATTTAAGTAATTGATATGATACTTTGAAACTTTAAATAAATAAATTACAACTTACAAAATGCTTGCATAGCGCAATGGTTATAGCACTAGCTTCATGTGCAAGAGGTTATGGGTTCGTATCTGTTCAGGTGTTTCGAAATTTTTTATTATTAAATCTTTATCAAAATGATTTTGAACATTATTTTATTCAATTAATTGGTTTAAATGTAATTTTGTATTTGTATTTCTTCGTCACATCATTTCAATCACCATGTTAAGTTTTTCAATTGCTGTTATTTTTAATTTTTATATATATATATATATATATATATATATATATATATATATATATATATATATATATATATATATATATATTTTCCAGTTGGAAGCTTTGTGCATGTGAAGTTAATTATTTAATTTTTTATTTATCTGTCATAATATTTAAACGTATGAAAATACCAATGTATCAGTTAAAAAAAATGAAAACCAAAAATCTATCTTATGTGCAATGGGGCCAAAAATGCGACTTTCGTTACAAGGTGTACATTTTCCTGTATGGTAATCATTACACAAACATTTAAAACATAAGTTCTTACTGCATAATAGACAAAATAACACAGATGAAGATTTAAACCAAGGAAAGGATTGCAAGTAAAGCGAAATTCAAGCAGAATGAGGAATATAAATAATAAATGCAATAAAATGGATGAATATATAGGATGATGAGACAGAAGAAATTACATTGATGTTAATACATGGCATTCATTAAAATCGCATGCACAAAGATTCAAAGTGGAGAAAGAAGCATTTGAAAAAACTTAATACCACGAATAAAGTGCTTTGACAGGGGAATAGAAAATTTAAAAAAAATTGATTTAAACAGTTAACTGAATATAAATAATGATCAAAGCTATTTCGATAAAGTATAAAAATAAAAAATTTCTAAGTAGCTAATGAGATGCAAATTTACAAACTCTTGCATATGAGACCAGTACTATAACCATTACACTATGCAAGCATTTCGTAATTGGTTACACATTCAGAGGTGTAGAGCATAACGCAAAATTCCCCAAAAAAATTTTCTCAATTACTTGCAAATGAGGGCCTACCAGGGTGAATCGTTGCATGGTATAATACCTGGGAGCTTAACCTACATTACCATATAGATTACTGGAAAAAAATGGATCCCTCTGTTGGGGACCTTTCCTTCAGTATCTGCGTTAGAAACTTTCTCCTATTTTCTTGAATGATAACAGTTATTAACCATAACTATGAAACAACCCTAGATTAAACTGTATAATACATCTAAATATTGCTGTTTAAATAAATTACTGTTTATCACTTTGTGTTAATCATTGGATTCGTAGGATGTCAATATTACCTTTGAACTTTTTATGAAGCCATATTCAGATGATACTGCATGGCAGTAAATATGTCTGTTTCCTTTGCCAGTCAGTACTTTCAAACCACTGTTACACATTGAATCCTGCAATATGTGCTTCCTGGCATTCTTTTGATTGAGCCAGGCATCATAGAGATAAATAGGGCAAGAATTATTTAATTTTCTGATCTTCTGGATTTTTCTCCAAAAAGTTGACCTAGTTGCTACAATATCAGACTTTTCTATCAGAATGTGTGTTTCATCACTGCATTTTCTGTATTGGAACCCTAAAGATTTAAGAATCCTTTCACTCAAATGGTGGCCCCTGTGAAAACAATCTCATCATGTAAAATATCTTTACCTTTTGCCTTGTAAGATACTCACCACAGCCATAAAATTCCAATTCAGTATGATGAATGATGCCTTTCTAGAAACCAGCCAAGTCAGTGATGTTTCTTCTTCCAGTAATGTCTTTCCATGGAGATTGAAATTCCATTTTTTAGCCACTGGTTTTCATTTTCTGTGCTTCTACAAATGTTCTCTGTATAGTTTGTAGTGAAACACAATACACCTTTGCTGTTGCAGTCTGCGGTGCTGATATGATTTCATGTCTCCTGGATTGCTTTTTGGGTCATGGGTGAATTCATATACCTTGTATGTGATTCCCTCTGTTGTGCTCTGTGTGTCTTGATACTTATGCCTCTTAACTCGGCAACAAAAATAGCAGCATCACGCATAGAAAATCAGTCTTCACAAACATACAATTCCATATGAAGATGTGTCAGTTGTATGAATGAAGTGCAATATTGCCACATAAACCCTGTGAATAATAGGTATTCAAATTTAGGGTTTAAAGTAATTCCTCAGTAGATTAAGTCAATGCCTTCTATTACCCTTTATTCTCTTTAGTTTTTACTGTAGACATTGAAGCATTTAATTATGGAAGCTCAAAATTTGGCTGTTATGGATATGAGCCCTCAAAAGTAGAAATAAAGAAACAGATGCAAAAGACTGTTGCTTGGCATATAATGAAGTAAAAGAGTTCAAAGCTAAATATGTGAAGAACTCGTGAACAAGCTGTAGTGTAATGAAAACAAGAAATACATAAAAATACAGAACTGAAAGAAAGGGTACTAGGAAAGCTTTGCAGTATAGCTTCGTTTATTTTGTCTAGAGAATTTTCCTACTCTGAAAGAATCTTGCTATCTTTCAAAATCTGTAATAACACTATTTCTTTCAAGTGGCTTTTGGTAAAATCAGTAGTGCTTCAACAGTTTGTTCATATATGGAAATAAGGTAAACGAAAGGCACGAATGTCAGGGCTGTAAGGAGGATCTTTAAGGACTGTGATACCTCTGCAGCTAACCAGTAAACACTAAAGTTTTAACTGAAATAGTGGGTCATTATCACAATGAAAGAATTAACTGTCAAGCCCTAAACTTCAGAAGATGCTTGTAAATATTCTTGTAACATAAAATTATCATTGTTTCACCAGCAGCTGCCATCAAAGTCAGGCAAGAGACAGTTCAGAATTTCAAGTATGATGAAGAAAGAGCCCATCATTGTTTCCTTATAAACCACATACAAATATTTGTGCAAAAATACATTAAATAGAGGGAATGTAAGTGAATTTGGGTACCACTTCACAGGGAAGTACACCGAAGCTCCAAAGAAACTGGCATAGGCATGCATATTCAAATTCAGAGATAAGTAAACAGGCAGAGTACAGTGCTTGGGGCAGCAACCCCTATACAAGACGCAGTTATTAGGTCAATTACTGTTGCTACAATGACAGCTTATCAAGATCTGAGTGAGTTTGAATGTAGTCTTAAAATCAGCGCACAAACAATGGGACAGAGCATCTTCAAGGTAGTGATGAAGTGGGGATTTTCCCGTACGACCATTTCACAGATGAATTGTGAATGTCGGGAATCTGATAAAACATCAAATCTCCGACATCGGTGGGGCCGGAAAAAGATCCTGCAAGAACAGGACCAACAGTGATAGAAGCGCAACCCTTCTGCAAATTGCTACAAATTTCAATGCTGGTCCACCAGGAAGTGTTAGTATGCGAACCATTCAATGAAACATCATTGATATTGGCTTTCGGAGCCAAAGGCCCACTCATATGCCGTAGATGGCTGCATGACACAAAGCTTTACACCTCGCCTGGGCCCATCAACACTGACTGTTGATGACTGGAAACATGTTGCCTGGTCAGATGAGCGGATGGACATGTGTGGGTATGGAGACAACTTCATGGATCCTGCATGTCAGCAGGGGACTGTTCAAGCTGGTGGAGGCTCTGTAATAGTGTGGGGCATGCGCAGTTGGAGTGATATGGGACCCCTGATACGTCTAGATACAACTCTGACAGGTGACATATATGTAAGCATCCTATCTGATCAACTGTATCCATTCATATCCATTGTACATTCCAGTGGACTTGGGCAGTTCCAGCAGGACAATGCAGCACTCCACATGTCCAGAATTGCTACAGTGGCTCCAGGGAACACTCATCTGACCACTTCTGCTGACCACCAAACTCCCCAGACATGAACATTATTGAGCACATTTGGGATGCCTTTCAACGTGCCGTTTGGATGAGATCTCCACCCCCTCCCTCTCCCATACTTTAACGGATTTATGGACAGCCCTGCAGGATTCATGCTGTCAGTTCCCTTCAGCACTACTCCAGACGTAAGTCAAGTTCATGCCATGTTGTGTTGCGGCACTTCTGCATGCTCGCGGGGGCCGTACACAATATTAGGCAGGTGTACCAGTTTCTTTGGCTTTTCAGTGTGTACGAGACATTGTATCCTGTGATGAAGAGCAATGTTCAAAAATTTTGGAAGTTACTCACATAGATTTTGCACTAAAAGATGAGTTATTTAGAATTTTTTGATTATTTGTGTGCACCACAAGACTTAATGTCCCATATGCTGCTCTATCCATTTGATCTAGTTTTGTGAAGTTGTACGAGTTAATAGACTAGTGTGACCCAATTTCTCTTGTGTCTTCTTATGAGACACACACATTTATCTCGCACCCCAGGATTCCCTTTAGCAGCAATGTCTGCTTCAGTGATCCTTGAAGAAATGTGAGCCAACAGGAATTATTGTTGGCTGAAGATTCCTCTGTGGCATCATAAGATGGTAGAGTAATGTGAGAACTCTCTTCTAAATAATGGAAACATTTCTACAGTGTAGTTATTCAGACTCTCTACGCAATAAAAAAATTACTATGAGACATACTTGAATGTATTTTCTACTCCTAAAATCATAAACCAGTTTTGTCCAAGAAATAGACTAGTTGTAAGAATTGTATTAAAGGAGTGTCACACAAAAACCAAAAACTTAATTTAGAAGTGATCTTCAATGGATGGTTAATGTACATGATTCAGAAAATGTTAAAATTGCTTTCGATGTTATAAACACAGGAGAAACTTACTAAAAATTCTTCTGACAAGTAACAGCTTGGTTGCTACGTCACAAGTTCAATCTTTAGTAAGGCTCATTTGAAAATGTGGTGTTAACAGTCATGAGAGGAAACACATTAGCTGCTAATGACTCACCATGTGTATAAGGAGGGTGACAGGAAGTGAGTGTCTGGGAGTTACAGAAATCAATATTCTATGGGATTTATGTTTACACTTCACAAAATTGAAAGCGTCGACGTTTAAGAAATGTTCAAAACAAACCATTAAGTTGCACCGTGAACACAGAGTGAAAAATGACATGCCACAGTGATCACAAAAGCTTGCACCATCAAGATCGGTGGCAAATTCCTTGGGAGTTACAAACATTGCAGAACATTCAGCTTTTTATCCACTCTTAAGGATTATGTATTGAATTATGTTGGGGTAATGGGGTGATGAGAACTAATGGAATGTGATGGCATGCAACTGAATGTGAAACAGTCTGCCTTTGAACTTACGGTGAAACTGGCTATCCTTTAAGGCATAGCTGCAGATAGTGTGATAAAATGTCGTATAGTCATGGAAAAAAACAAACATCCAGAGGCTGAATTTGTCCACCTGTTTTAGGAGAGATGGCTTGCTCTAAGGAGTGATTTGTATGTGCAGACCAGTAATGTGGAGGTCATACCACAGTTGTAGTTCTCTTATGCCCATTTTCTCGCTCTAAGTTGCTGTGACGTAAACATCACCTGCTGTCCTTGCAAGATCACGCACATGAGAAAAAATCATAGGGAGCAGAGCACCTCCAACTTCTTGCAGCACAATAAATAACTTTCCAGCCACTCTAACATCCAGATTGACAGTCCACTTAATCATATACTAATGCATTAAGACCTTGATGTTAGTTGATGTCGATACAAATCTCTTGGTACCTCTAATTTCCAGGCCTCCTTTTATATGCATTTCCTCTGCAAATTCTGTTTGGTCAAAGTTGAACACAAATTCCCTACTGAACAATGGGGTAAGTTTATCTCGTCTACAAATTTTCAGGCCAATTCCACCGTTTGCTGTGCACCATCAAGTTGATGGTTTGCTTTAAATTGCATTATATTACATCTTCCAATTCTGTAGCAGTGTTTGAAGTTATATCCACTACTTTCATTGAAATCATTGTAATGTGTCTATCACACAATTAGATGTGCATAACGTGGTAGGTCATTATGATGCACGTCCTATAACTTGCATCGAGCATCCTTGATACATGCAAGCACCAATTTTTTAACAAGTACACCTTGTCCTCCCTTGAATATTCATGTTTTTCTTGTGCACTACATGGCCATATTGCTGCAAATTTATTAGAAATCTGTTCATAACTATTAATTTTTTTACTATGCTGTGGATGATTTTCCATGCACATAATTATGTTGAGTATCCACTCTTTGGTCAGTGATTGTTCCTTACTATGTTTCGTTGGTGGTGGGATTTGTGGCTTCCTGCCTGACAAGGATGATGAGAACCACATGGCTCGACACAGGTTTCACTATCACTTGCAACTGTTAAGCATGTATCGTCATCAGTGTACTCCTCATGTACATTGTCTGCACAGTCGAGCATATGTGACACCGCACATTACACTGACTCATCTTGCAGAAGTGCCAATATTTCATCTGCCACTTCTTTCACACTCTACAAAATTCCTTGGGTTCCTTTCTGATAAGATGTCAACTTTGGCAACTGGTATTCTACATATGAGGCAATGTTTGCTTTGTTTATTGTTACCATTGCTCTGTTTTGTATCAGTGCCATTAGTACTGTTGTGAGTTACTTAACGACTAAACAGTTCAACTACACTCCATAACCTTATGGTGTGCTTACCACTGGATACCTCCAGTCCCACGCCCTATTGGTATTAGCAGGCAGTATTGTGGTTGCATGGCAGATGATATGTGCCATAAACATCATACTCGAGAGGTTCCTTGTGAGTGTGGTATATCTTGAAGCAAGGATCCACACGCAAGGTTTCAGTCTTCACACCAGATTCTTGTTTCTTTCCGCATCACCCCCCACCCCCACCCCCTCTCCAATGGTCATAAGCCCAGGAGAGGTGCTGCAGGTGATGCCGTGCTGTTAGCAGAGCCACTCACACTCGTCATCAGCTGCCATAGCCCATTAATGCCAGATTTTGCAACACTGTCATAACGGATATGTTTGTTGTGTGTCCTACATTAATTTCTGCAGTTATTTTATGTGGTGTAGTTTGTTTTTTTTAGCCACTCACAACTTGTAGGTAAGTGAAGGTTCGTCGGCCACTATGTTGTGCATGGTGAGAGATAATGACTGAAATTTGGTATTCTCAGCACACTCTTGACACTGTATTTCTGCTGCCCGTTTATGCCAAGTGAACATGATACTGTTGACGTCTTTTGTCATGTCTGTGTATAGTGAGGCAAACAACTGTCTGTTTGCCTCTGTATGAGTCCTATTTTCTCTTTCGTGAATATTGATGTGAAATGAGTCTTTTGGTACGGATTTTTGATCGAGCGAGTAGTTGTATATGATTGCTAAGTATGGACTATTGCATCAATGTACTCTGAAAGGAATCTGACTGGTATACAATCTGGACCGGACGCCTTACCTTTATTAAGCAGATTTAATGTGCTTCACTACACAAAGGATATCTACTTTTATGTTACTAATGTTGGTGGTTGTTCATGATTCAAATTCTGGAATATTTACTCTGTCTTCTTCGGTGAAGGAATTTTGGAAAACCATGTTTAGTACTCTTCTTTAGTGGTACTGTTATCAATAAGATTGCCATTGATATCACACAGTGAAGGTATCGATTGGGTCTTGCCGCTTGTGTGTTTTACGTGTGACTAGCACTTCTGGATTTTCTACGAGATTTTGAGACAGAGGTTCATTGTGGAAACTATTGAAAATGTCTTTCATTGAAATCTGCACTAAGTTTCATGCATGAGTAAAACATAGCCAATCTTGGTGATTTTGCTGTTTTTAAAATTTGGGGTGCTTTTATTGTTGCTTCCGCAACAGTGCTCTGAACTGTTTTGTGTAACATGGGGGATCAGTACCACCTCTTATTAATTTATTTGATATATATTTCTCAATTGCCATCAAAACTGTTCCTTTGAATTGAAATGCACATCTTGTTGCTTACATAGTCAGATTGGAAGAAGTGGAGAATTTCTCTTAGAAAAGTGCCAAGCAAATCTCCATTTGCTTTTTTGAATAGATATATTTTGCTTTTACTTTTTGTGGGTTGGGATGTTGTGGTATTCAGTCTTTATACAATGATCTTGTGGCCACTAATCCCTGTATCCATTGTGATGGTCCCTATTTTCTCTATATGATTTATTGCTAAAAGATTAAGTATGTTTCCACAACCACTTACACTTTGAGTGGGCTCCTAAACTAATTGTTCAAAATAATTTTTGGAGAAACTGTTCAATATGGTTTCATATAATGTTGTATGCCAACCACCGACTTTATGCATGTATTTTTGCCAACGTATAAATATTCCGTCTTTATACTACAACCTTGTTATCACTAATCCCTGTATCGATCATGATGGTCCCTATATGATCAGGATGATGGTAGATTGAAGTCACCACCAACTGTAAGTGTGTGAATTCCGTACCTATTTGAACTGGGACTCCAGTTTTCTTTGTTCAGCAACTGTATCTGCTAAGCAGGATCATTAAAGGGAAGCAATTATTAATTTATCCTGATTGTCAGGTATAATGTCTATCCATACTAACTCTCAGGAGCTATCTACTTCAATTTCACTACGGGGTAAACTACTTCTGACAGCAGTAAACACTTCACAACTAACTGTATTTACTGTATCCTTTCTGAACACCATTACATCCTTTGTAAAAATTTCAGCTGAACTTATCTCTAACTTTAGCCAGCTTCTAGTATCTATAACGGTTTGAGCTTCAGAGCCTCTGATTAGCACTTGGAGCTCCAGTTCTTTCCCAACACTGCTACAGTAATTTACAACTAGAATACCATTTGTTCCTAAGTTTATGTTCGTCCTCTGTTTGTCCTGTATATGTTTCATTTTGCATATTTTAGTAATTTCTTTCTTAATCCATTACTTTTTAGTTCTTTGGTTGTTTTCTGGCCCTTGTCATTTCCGTATAAATTTGGATTGTTTTCTTAGCTTATTCTTCTTTTATTGGAGAAGAAAATTGCGCCCTCTGCCTCTTTCACAAAGAAATTTAAAATTGACACTACTGGTCATAATCTTTAAGTGTAAGCACGCTAAATTAATTTTCAGCCTATGTAGATTTAACATGATGATTTATTAAGAAAATCCAAGAAAGCAAGAGAGAGCGCAAATGTAAAAGAAAGAATTAGTATTTAATTGCAAAGTAACATGGTTAACTCATAATTGCCTGACTAGGAATGTACAGCCAAAGATTGATGTTCTGAAGTAAAAAGATAATAAAAAAATAAAATGACATTAATGTAATTCTTACTGCATTCTTATTTCTTTTGGCAATAGTTTCTGTGTAATGTCGAGGAATTCATTCTTTCATACTGTTCATTAATCTTCCATACAAAGGTCCTTACTACACGAATTTCAGTTATCTATGAATTTGTAATTTTTATGTTATAAACTAAAGCCTTTTATCTTTCTCTTTCCAGGAGACAATTACATATGTATCTGTCACCAAGCCTGCTCAAAAGAGAGAAGAAGGTATATACTCCATTCACTTTATTTGTATAGTCAGCGTACTGTACGCATTGATTGGCATAAATTAATAATTGTTACAGATAGATAATGTTAACCTTTCATTCATATTTTGTTAGGTGTACTTTTATGCTGTGTTATTTATACACAACACATCAAATATGTGGCATAGCATAGTCAGATCTGATTGTGTCTCTGTTGATCTATTCAGAAAAAATGTAGTGACTAAACCACCACCAAGGATGCTGCAAGGACTATTGGAAGGTGCTCGTTGTCACACCCTTGGTGGAAAGTGTGACACCTGTGTGGTCTCGTATTGAACATTGTCATCCGTCTGGTATTCTAATAAAATTGGAACATCTTTAGAAATTGAAAAGGTTTAACCAGGCGCGGGTCTTGGTTTCTATACTGGGGAAGGCTGCGGCATTTGTTGATCGGAGTCAACATAGACCTCGGGTTACGCTACAGATTAGTCTGATATAAACAACTAAGAATTCAGGGGGAGGGGGTGGGAGTGGGCAGATCACTCTCTACCCATAATTTTACATACTGCATCTTCTATAATCAGGTATTAAATATCATTAGAAGGTAACTTTGAGTTGAAATCTTTGGTTAGTGTTTTTATACGTCGTCATTACATTTTCTGACACTTTGCAGCAAATCATATGAAAAGACACGTTTTGGAGAGATCTTTAATGTGATGAATGTTAACTTTGCGGCTGCTTAATATTTTTGGTGTTTTCATTTCTAAACTTAAGGTGTTTATTGTAGTTTACCTCCAAAGCTCGAAGTTTGCGAGTTCGCATGATGATACTGTGATGTTTTGGTGACGTCACAGGTCTTGTGCTGTGATTGGGTGGCATGAGCAATCCGTGCAACTGCCATATTAATTCACATGTTTAAGAAGCGAACAGTTAGTATTTATTGTGTATTATAAAAATATGCATTTATATGAAATAGCGCGCTAAAGATCTCTCCAAAATACGTCATTTTTAGTACGGTTTGTTGTGCTTAAGTGCACAAAATGTGACACTGTAGCGCAACGCACTGTACTGGTACCAAAAGTGATTCGTTTCAGAAAATGTCATCACGTTTATGACTGGCTAAACATGACACTACACTTTTTTACTTACTTAATAGGCTAAGTAGGACTTCTTATCAATTATGAATGCACTTTTGCTTACCTCAGTTCATTTGTTTATAGATGAAGTCAGCTTGTCTCTCCTTCTGTGCAGCAAAATGGTCTATGACCATTTGATCGAAATTTGGCCGATTCAGTAATTATTTTTCTAGGGAACACATTGCAAGCGCACAAAATCTGTCCTGATTCATAGTGTTGCACATGAATGTTTTCACTCGCTTTAAAGTAGAGAAGCAGTGTTCTGCCACTCTGGTCGTCATAGGGAAGGTTACTATTATTTGCAGAAGTTTTACACTTCCAGTAAAAGCTTCAGCCAGATTGTTATCATAAACAAAGTTCAACAAGGTCAAAGCACCTAACGCCTTCATAAAATCTTTTCGGCTGTACAACACATTCAGCTCATGACGTAGATCTGAAGACTGTAAATTGAACAAATTAACAGCTATTTTAAGCTCTTTTTTCCAGAAAATAGTCTGATGTTTAGCAAACAACGTTGGATCAAACAGATGTGCAATCGATAAGTTATCATTGAAACTGAATCGTTCTCTGATCAGAGTTGTGATCAGGTCGCAAACATTTTGTGCACACACTATTCTTGATTCTGTGAAACATCCCCGTTTTGCAGTTGGTTCTGCCTGTTCCCGGTGATCGTCAGTTTCAAGTGAGGGCCCTAATTTGCTGGACAGAATCTGCAAAGTGCGATACATATTCAACAGTTTTCACTGCATCAGCATTCCTCTGCTGCAGTTGATTAAAGAGAACGTCACAATGAGGCATGACTGTATTAAAAAAATTTATCCAGAAGAGGAAATCTTCGTCTTACAGGAAACCCTTCAGTCCGTGGCCTTGTTTATTGTCTTGTAATCACTGGCATCATCATCAATAATTCTTTGTAGGCACTCAATTTTCTTTTGGTATTTGTACACAGTGGTTATGCTCCATGATTTAAAATTCCATCTGATGGACTGAGGACAGGTAGGAATACGCTTCTTCACTTCTTCAAGGATGGCTGTACGGCTAGAAGACCGGGAAAAAAAGGTGGAAATTCCTTCCAATTTGCTAAAGAAGATCCGCACTTGTTTATTGCCCGTCACACAACGTTCAACAATTATATTTAACTGCTGGGAGTAACAGCGAATAAAGTGAGCATTCCTGTACACTTCTCTAATTCTAGTTTGAACTCCACTTTTATGGCCACTCATAACAGGAGCACTGTCGTAACACTGAGCTATCAGTTTTCCAGGTGTTCCATGTACATTCATTTCCTCTAGCTCGGAGAGAACAGCTGCAGTTACATCGTCTACACTGTGACTTTTTGGGCGTAGAAAGGAAATAAATCTTTCATTTATTTGTCCCAGTAGCTCATAGCGAGGACCGATTGTGACAAATTTGCACAGTCAGTAGTTTCATGAACTTCTATTGCGAGAATGTTTGCTTTCGACAGTTCACTCCTGATGAGATTGAACCATGCCTCATAAATTGATTCCAGGAGTTCATTTTGAATTGTCTTCGATAGGCCTAACAAAACATGGTTTTGTCTATCAGCTGACCCAGAATATACCGATTTTTTAAAAAACAATTTCATTATATATCTTTATATTACGGCGGTAAGCGCTGTGTAATTGGCACATAATGTCCACTTTCCCTAGCATTGAAAACTCAATGAAACCATTTAAATGTTTTTCGCTCGAATTATGTTTTTTCAACTTTGCGTGAAAATTCTTTTTAAGTCAGTGATACCACTTTGTCCAGGCACTCACTATCAGTACTGTTTGTAAGAAGACAGGTGAAACAGAAAAATGCATTTTTCACTTCACAACCACTCGACTGCATCGTACATTGCAACAAACTTCAGTCCTGAGACTGGTTTGATACAGCTCTCCATGCTACTCTATCCTGTGCAAGCTTCTTCATCTCCCAGTACCTACTGCAACCTACATCCTTCTGAATCTGCTTAGTGTATTCATCTCTTGGTCTCCCTCCACGATTTTTACCCTCCACGGTGCCCTCCAATGCTAAATTTGTGATCCCTTGATGCCTCAGAACATGTCCTACCAACCGGTCCCTTTTTCTAGTCAAGTTGTGCCACAAACTTCTCTGCTCCCCAATCCTATTCAATACCTCCTCATTATTTACATGATCTACCCATCTAATCTTCAGCATTCTTCTGTAGCACCACATTTCGAAAGCTTCTATTCTCTTCTTGTCCAAACTATTTATCGCCCATGTTTCATTTCCATACATGGCTACACTCCTTACAAATACTTTCAGAAACAACTTCCTGACACTTAAATCTATACTCGAAGTTAACAAATTTTTCTTCTTCCGAAACACTTTCCTTGCCATTGCCAGTCTATATTTTATATCCTCTCTACTTCGACCGTCATCAGTTATTTTGCTCCCCAAATACCAAAAGTCCTTTACTACTTTAAGTGACTCATTTCCTAATCTAATTCCCTCAGCATCTCCCGACTTAATTCGACTACATTCCATTATCCTTGTTTTGCTTTTATTGATATTCTTCTTATATCCTCCTTTCAAGACACTATCCATTCTGTTCAACTACTCTTCTAAGTCCTTTGCTGTCTCTGACAGAAATACAATGTCATCGGCGAACCTCATATATTTCTTCTCATTGGATTTTAATACCTACTCTGAATTTTTCTTTTGTTTCCTTTACTGCTTGTTCAATATTCAGATTGAATAACGTCGGGGAGAGGCTACAACCCTGTCTCACTCCCTTACTAACCACTGCTTCCCTTTCGTGCCCCTCGACTCTTATGACTGGTATCTTTACAAATTGTAAATAGCCTTTCGCTTCCCGTATTTGACCCCTGCCACCTTTAGAATTTGAAAAAGAGTATTCCAGTCAACATTGTTGAAAGCTTTCCCTAAGTCTACAAATGCTAGAAACGTAGGTTTGCCTATCCTTAATCTATTTTCTAAGATAAGTCATAGGGTCAGTATTGCTTCACATGTTCAAACATTTCTATGGAATCCAAACTGATCTTCCCCCAGGTCGGCTTCTACCAGCTTTTCCATTCGTCTGTAAAGAATTCGCATTAGTATTTTGCAGCTGTGACTTACTAAACTGATTGTTCAGTAATTTTCACATCTGTAAAAACATGCTTCCTTTGGGATTGGAATTATTATATTCTTCATGAAGTCTGAGGGTATTTCGCCTGTCTCATACATCTTGCTCACCAGATGGTAGAGTTTTGTCAGGACTGGATCTCCCAAGGCCGTCAGTAGTTCTAATGGAATGTTGTCTTCTCCCGGGGCCTTGTTTCGACTCAGGTCTTTCAGTGCTCTGTCAAACTCTTGACACGGTATCATATCTCCCATTTCTTCTTCATCTACATCCTCTTCCATTTCCATAATATTGTCCTCAAGTACATCACCCTTGTATAGATCCTCTATATACTCCTTCCACCTTTCTGCTTTCCCTTCTTTGCTTAGAAATGGGTTTCCATCTGAGCTCTTGATATTCATACAAGTGGCTCTCTTTTCTCCAAAGGTCTCTTTAATTTTCCTGTAGGCAGTATTTATCTTACCCCTAGTGAGATCAGCCTCTACATCCTTACATCTGTCTTCTAGCCATCCCTGCTTAGCCATTTTGCACTTCCTGTCGATCTCATTTTTGAGACGTTTGTATTCCTTTTTGCCTGCTTCATTTACTGCATTTTTATATTTTCTCCTGTCATCAATTAAATTCAATATTTCTACTAGCCCTCGTTTTTTTACCTAATTGATTATCTGCTGCCTTCACTACTTCATCCCTCAAACCTACCCATTCTTCTTCTACTGTATTTGTTTCCCCCATTCCTGTCAATTGTTTCTTTATGCTCTCCCAGAAACTCTGTACAATCTCTGGTTCTTTCAGTTTATCTAGGTCCCATCTCCTTAAATTCCCACCACCATTATATAATCTATCTGATACCTTCTAGTATCTCCAGGATTCCTATATGTACACAATGTTCTTTTATGATTCTGGATCCAAGTGTTAGCTTTTATTAAGTTATGCTCCGTGCATAATTCTACCAGACGGCTTTCTTTTTCATTTCTTACCCCCAATCCATATTCACCTACTATTTCTCCTTCTCTCCCTTTTCCTACTATCTAATTCCAGTCACCCATGACTATTAAACTTTCGTCTTCCTTCACTACCTGAATAATTTCTTTTATCTCATCATGTATTTCATTAGTTTCTTCATCATCTGCAGTGCGTAGTGCTTTCATTTCACCAGTTAACAAATATGAAATGAGCTTCCCTTGAGAACACTCAGCTAAGTGTCACTGCCAACCTCTACCAACAAACTGCGGACTGCCATTTAAGCAGTTAGACAGTTCGTGATCTTGCCTTATGTACCATTCGTTCCATCTCACATAGAAAGAAGCAATCTAAGTGTCTAGAGGTGCCTCAGGAGAATTGCTTTTCTGAGATTAAAGTGAAAGTTAGAGTATCTTAGCCTATACAATATGTACAAAATATTTAATGTTATGGATGCATTAATTGTAGGTACTGTAACATTTACTGATAGCAGTGTATTTTTATTATTAATGGATTAGATCTAAAAGTTGAATGTGTTTCTCATTCAAAATTTGTATATTTTGTTTCAGTTGTCTGTCTATAACAACCTGTAAACTACTTTTTCAGGCAAGTGGCACACCAGGCAGCACTCCACCACAGCAAAGGAATGGTGCTAATAATGTTTCTGTGCCTGCTGATGGTAGTGGTAATACAGCTGGCAAGAAACGTGTCTCTGATTCATCACTTGATGGACTGCCCAAAAAACCAAGGACAACAGATGAAAATTCTTCGCATGTAAGTTATCCGCAAGCCTTTTCAACTTTGTAAGCTTTCTCTAGATTCAAGACGATAGAAGTGGAGGCAGCTGTGCCTATGATATGGCTGAATTTTATTATTTATGTTTGGGAGGGGAAGGTGGTGGTGGTGGCGTATACACACAAGAACAGATATACACTCAGCTGCAGATTATGAAAATCAGCCTTTCAAATAGGTTCTGTGCTCATACAATTACAGTTTGTGGTAATTTTAATGTGGCCTTGTTATGTTGGCAAAAATACACATTTAATGTAATTGTAAACATGAAACATAGTCTGAAATTGTACTAAATGCTTTCTGTGAAAGTTATTTTGAGCAATTAGTTGAGGAGCCAACACAAAGCATATATTGTTGCAATAATGTACCAGACCTCTAGCAACAAACAGAGAGTATCACATCAAATACAGGAATTAATGGCTACGAGGACATTATAGCGAGACATTACAGTAACATCGAAAGCCACCAAAAATAAATGCAAACTATATATATATTTAATTACTTAAGACGCACATAGCAGTTCACTTATTCCATCCTAACGGACAGTCACTATGATTGTGTGAATCTTTTTATTGTACCTGTCGCGACTCAGCATCTCTGCTATATGGTGAGTGGCAACTTTCCTTCTCTCATGTTGTTACATTCCATCCTGGATTTTCCATTGTTTGATTTTCACCAAGTAAATTAGTAAGATGGATCAGGTCCTCCATGTTATGCAAAACAGTTCAGGGCACAGTTGCAAATTCGGCAATAAAAGTTTACCACATTTACAGGAACACAGTATCTCCAACATGGATGACAGTTTACGTAAACTCAAAAAAATGCAGATTTCAGTGCAAGGTGCTCTTAGTAGTCTTTACAACAAAACGAACTCAAAATCTGGCAAAAAAACCAGAGAGATTCTGGTTATACGTAAGGTACATCCCTCGGGCAAGAGACAGTGTCTTCACTGTCCGATAGCAATGGTAATTATGCTCGGCCATAATGGCTATGTTTGTGAACTGTGACTGTGTGGGATAATTATTTATTTCTAATTTCTGCTACCAGTCACTTTTTTTATTTTATGTTTAATCCAACATAATATGTATGTGCGGATGGATGTGTGTGTGTGTGTGTGTGTGTGTGTGTGTGTGTGTGTGTGTGTGTGTGTGTGTACGAGTGTACACCTGTCCTTTTTTTCCCCCCAAGGGAAGTCTTTCCACTCCCGGGATTGGAATGACTCCTTGACTCCTTACCCTCTCCCTTAAAACCCACTTCCTTTCGTCTTTCCCTCTCCTTCCTGAAGAAGCAACCATCGGTTGCGAAAGCTAGTAATTCTGTGTGTGTTTTGTTCATTGTGCCTGTCTGCCGGCACTTTCCCACTTGGTAAGTCTTGGAATCTTTGTTTCTAATATATGTATGTATGTATGTATAAATGCCTGAAGATCAACAGAACATGTTCGAAGTGTGTTGTATTATGTTAGATTAAACATAAAATGAAAAAGTTACTGGTAGCAGAAATTAGAAATAAATAATTAACAATGGTAATGCTACCATTGGCAGTGCCACCAAAGCAGAGTTAATAAATACTGTTTTCTGAAATTCATTCACCAAAGAAGATGCAGTAAATAGTCCAAAATTCAAATTAAGAACAGCTGCCAACATCAGTAATTTTGTAGTAGATACTTTGTGTACCGAAGCTACATAAGTCACTTTAGAAAGCCAAGTCTTTTGGCTCCAATTGTATTGCTGTGTAGTACATATTAGTGGGGACCGGAAAATGTAGGATATGTTCTGTTTCAAAAATTTGAATATTTTCTTTCCAGAATGGTCATTCCCATTTTCCCCACCTTCCAAAATTTTTTTTAAAGAAGCAGCAGCATTTTCCTGTCAACGAATAGAGTGCTGCTCTGATTTAAGGTGTTTTTCCTACCCAGCTCAATAACCCCATATCAGCAGAACATTGATTTCGACCTTATGTGGTCTTTCATAGCCATCCGATCCATACTTGATAATGCTACAGATAGAATGGATTTGGTACTTAATGTAGCAGTAGAACTGAAAATACTCGATTAGGGGAAGACTTTCGGCCTGGTTGAAATATGTTGCCAGGTTTTATTTCTGGTTGCTATTGTGCACATTGCAGACTCTGACGGTTGACTGCAAGCGTAAGAATTTTGACTGCTTTAGCGTAGAGTTACGCAGGAGAAACAAGCGTCACCTTCCTCTCACAGGGTTTCTGACAGTGACAGCAGAACTTGTCATATTGATTACTGATTGATGGACGAGGATTACTCTCATCAGTTATTTCGAAATAAGTCAGGAAAACAAAAATCAATACACAACACACAGTGTTCAATAACAGCTACCACACAGTTGCTTGCTAAGACTGGCATTGTTGTAAACATTGTCGTTCATGCCTGACTTCTATTGATATTTAACACATTCACATTTACTCTCATCAGCTAAAACTGCTGCTTTAAAGTGCAGTGCATTACACTATCTTTTGAACTTCAGCTGGCAGACAAACATTTGGTATGCATTTCTTCATTCTGAGATTGGTGGACCCCATGGCTGACTCATCTGTTCGATTACACCAGATGGATCTTGTAGAGACTATTCAGTGGCCCACAATTGATGTGATACCAGATCATTGAACGCACCTATGTATCATTGCGCGATCCCATCCCCCCTTCCCGGACACATTTTTATTCATATTATCTTTCTTGTCTGGAGTTTCTCTGATGCTGTGCAATAACCATAACTGAAATCTGGTTACCTTTCTGATACTTGTGGGCTGAAAATTAACCTGTTTCAAACTGTCTGTGATAAAATAGTTCATCTGGGTACAATTCACTATTAAATAGCGTAATTATGAAATTTTGTGTTTTTGTATTTTGAGGCAGAATTCACATATATATTTGCATTTATTGCAAATGTGAATTTTTCAGATCCTTACCAATTAGGTTCCTTTCGAAGTATGTTGATAAAATAGTTCCATTTTAAGCAATCATACACAACCGCTCACTTGATTGAAGATATGTACCTGGAAAGTTGCACGGGTAACACTAGTATGCAAAAAAAGGAAATAGAAGTAATCCAGTGAATTATAGACAGATATCATGGACGTCAATTTGCTGTAGGATTTTGGAACATATACTGTATTCCAACATTACAAAGTACCTCGAAGAAAATTGACTATTTACGCACAACCAGCTCTAATTCAGAAATTATTGCTGTTGTGATACACAACCAGCGCTTTACTTACACGAAGTAATGAAGGCTATCGAATGGGATCTCAAATTGATTCCACATTTCTAGATTTTCAGAAGGCTTTTGATACCCTTCCTCCCTAGCGGCTTCTAATTAAATTGGGTGCCTATGGAATATTGTCTCAATTGTATGACTGGAGTTACGATTTCATACCAGGAAGATCACCGTTCATAGTAATTTTTAGGATGTTATCTGGTAAAGCAAAAGTGCTGTCTAGGCCCCCCCGAGGAAGTGTTATGGGCCTTCTGCTGTGCTTGACCTACATCAATGACTGAAGAGACAATCTGAGGAGCCCTCTTAGATTGTTTGCAGATGATGCTGTAATTTATAGTCTAGTGAAGTTATCAGAAGGCTGTGTGCACATTACTTTTTTGTCCTCTTGTGGAGTATTGCTGTGCTGTACAGTACAAGATGAGATTGACAGAGGACTTGAAAAAGTTCAAAGGAAGGTAGATCTTTATAGAGGAGACTTTGTCACAGATATGATAATATATTTGGAGTGGCAGTCATTAAAACAAGGGTGTTTTTAACTGTGGTTAGTTCTCCAGTACATTATGCTTGAAAGTGGCTGATAAATTACTGAACAAAAACTCGAATACATTGTAGAAGTTAAATTGGCTGTGTACAATACTTCATGGAAAAAATTTAAATAACTAATTTTCTCCTCTGAATGTGAAAGCAGATTGATTGTGAGCATCACCGACCTACATAGGGAGAAGTTACCTTCACAATAAAATAAATCAGAGCTTGCACAGAAAGATTTGTGTGTTAATTTTACCCGTGTGCTATTTGAGTGGAATGGTTAAGAAATAGCATAAAATTGGGTCTGTGAACCCTGTACCAGACAAACTGATGTGATTTGCAGAGTAGTCATGTAGATATAGATGTATACCAACTGTGAATGGTACATAAAAAAGAAGGGACCATGGGGAAATTAGTCTGGCATTCGTCACTACACATTGTGGAAGTGACAGAGATAAAGTGCTATATAATTTATATAATTATTTTCTTAATTTATAATAATTTGTATAATTTGAAGTTACTGGGTGACCGAACATGTTTGCTTCTTTTCTATGCATAGGGTGATGAATCCCCGAGCAGTTCAATAGTAGTTCACTGTTGTGAGGATTCCAACTCTGTGGATGAACGTGGCCTTAGTGGAGAAGAGTTGAGAAGTGAAGAGGATGTTTCTCAGGACATCTCAATCAACCGAGAGGTACAGATAACACATGGTACTTTCATAGGTTCACAAGCCACATTTGTAAGAACTTGTTCTGGATTAGTCATACAACTTCATTCAGTTGTGTAACATGTTTTTATGTCCAGGTGGTTGGTGATCAGGAAACTCTGTTGAATTTGGAATTTTGGAAAGTTGATCAAAACTGCAGATAATTATTGTTTAATGTAATGCTCTGTAACACTGTCATGGAAGAGTGATTTTTATTATTGTTATTTCATATCATAGCTAAAAAGTTATATTTTCTACTGCTTGTTCATACAGCTATACAAGCTGACATGATTAATTTAAAATTTTGTTTCACTTGTAGTTCCTGGCAGTTTTGTCATATGTTAGTGGTTGTACATGTTGCAGACAAGTTGCATAGATGGCTTTGGCTTTTCCTCAGACTGAGCTACGTGACTGGAAGTTTTGATAATAAAACAATGTTTTAATGTTGAACAGTTGAATTCTAGGAGCCAGGTGTCCCAAACCGAGAGAGATTGGGCTATCTCCAACAAACCTCCTACCAACAGATTGAATTCACAAAACTGATATCTGCTACTTTAATAAAATACAAAGTGAACTTACTCTTTAAACACACACACACATAAACGAGAGAGAGAGAGAGAGAGAGAGAGAGAGAGAGAGAGAGAGAGAGAGAGGAGTAAGCAGAAAGCAATTCAGAATTGGTTGCTTGGGGTTAAAATTACTTTATGAAGTGTTTAGTCTTCTTGTGTAAGTTTCATCAATGTTGTTTTGTACATTATTATAAATTGGAAAATGTGCTGGCCAGACCAGGTGACAGTGTTCTAAGTACACACTGTGAGGCACAAATTTTCCATTGTGTAGAATGTAAGGTGTGAATCTTGAAAAGTTCAAATGAAGTAAACATTGCTTGCAAGTTGTATAAAAAATACGGGATGGCCAAAATTAAACTGGCTTGTTGAACATTTGTAAGTCCAACCTAAAATAAGTTGCATAGTGTGAGGATCCTTTATCCTCAAACATCAAAGGGATTTGTTACTTTTTGGCATATTTTTTATTTCTGTCCAGTGGTGACATGTGGCATTAATTATGCGTCAACAGTTGGTTAAGCTGTGCTCAGTGGTAAAAAAAAAAAAAGTCTTTAGTATCAACAATGTTTCAGGATTTATCATTGTTGTTCGTATTGGGTGTAAGATTTGAAAAAAAATCATCACAAAACTACCAAAAACTTCTTTAATTTGGGTTTATTAATGCTCTTTGCATTAAGGGGCCTTCCTTTAAATTGAGGTAATGGTGTCTGTGACTTCAAGATGATCACTTGACCAAAACAAGTTGTCGATAAATAAATGCACATTGCAGCAGCTTTTGGTGGTTTTGTGATGCCATGTTTTACAAATACATTGAAGCTGTGCTGCACTGTGTAAAGAAGATATTTTGTAAGATTTGAATGAGTTGTTGCAGCTGGTCAGTAGCATTCTTTAATTAGTCAAGTTTGTGACAGAGATGATGTTTTAATGTGGAAGAATTTCTCAAAAAGTCATGCCGTACAAGCATTTTTCAGACATCTTGTATTCCAGTTGTTGGTGTTTATGTAAGAAACAGCATAACAAAAAATAAGTTTGTTATATGTAATCAACGATTTGAACTTGCAGCCTTCATGGTCTATATCACTGTCCAATTCTATTTACAAAATTTCACTACACCATTAAAGCAAACTACAGATTTATGACCCACAGTTTAAGAAAGTATAAGGTAGGGTTAGAGTAGAAGAGGATTAATATGGCATTACCATTTCAGTGGAATTAGTGCCCTGGTTTATGTGCTGAGACAACTTTTGAACTGCTTGTATCAATTTTTACAGTTCTGTTTGCTGTTAGATTGTTCTCACAAAACACCAAACACACTTCTAAGGCTTGTTTTAGTTGCACCACCCTGTACATTAATTGACCAGTAAATTTTGCATTCATGTGGCCGTGTTTAGTTGGAATACCATTTTCTATTTATGTTTACCCTAATTGACCTACAGAGCTGAGAAAAAAATTAAGAAAAAAGGTCACTTTTGCATGTTGTGTCACTGCCAAGTAACATAGCTCAATGACACTTGGACCATGCATTGGAAGAACTGCTACAGTATAGTACATAACATAACTAAGAAATATGCAAACAGAAATGAAACTCTTATTACAAAAATTACACTGAAGGTGCTGTGATTTATGATCCTGTGGCAATTACAAAAGGCAGGACATGGTTCTTCATAAAAAGTGTGATCACCACGGATGTCAGTGCATGCTCTGCAACACCCACCCATGCTGGCCACAAGATTGGTAAGGTTATCTTGTTATTGGATGGGCTGCAATACATCTCTCCAATGCATCTCACTCATTTGTGCATGTGGACGTTCTGTGATACGTCTTCCCAACACATCTTAACACGTGCTCAATGCGATTTAAGTCGGGGCGGGTCAGCAGTCCCCTAGCTGAATATCCTCTTTTTCCAAGAGCTGCTCCACCTTTGCAGCAATTTGATCATGCATTGTCATCCATAAAAATGAACTTGGGGCCGAATGTATCCATAAAAAGACATATATGGGGAAGGATTACAATCACAGTAATTTTTAAAGTGTGCCTTGTTCAAAGATTCGGAGGTCAGTACGCCTCACAACCTTATGCCTCCCAATACCATAACACCTGTACCATCAAAACAATCATGTACCACAGTGTTCCTGGGTGCATTACGTTTTCCCACCACTCACCGTATGAGGGCCCAGCATTGTTGAACATCATCTATTTGGTGGTCTAGGTGTTACGGTGGAGGAGCTCTTGGAATGAGAGGATATTCAGCAAATGGAGGGGCAGGCATGTTCCCCCAATTTAAATACCATCAAGCACGTGTAGGATGCATTTGGGATACAGCTTGCAGCGTGTCCACATGCACCAATGACCATCTAGCAACTGTGAACCATACTATGGAGAAATAGAACATCCTACCACAAGAACGTTGCAAAGTGTGCAGTGCAATGATCATATACCCTATTGGGATCTGTGTCCCATCTGTTGTGATGTCCAAGGGACCATCATAAATCACAGTGACTTTAGTGTAATTATTGTCTTTGAATGCTAATGCCATTTGTGTTCATCTCATTGGATTTTTATTTCAGTTACCTTCTCTACTGTAGCAGTTCTATTTATCTGTGAGGCTCAGTGGTAAGTGCCCGACTACAAATCAAAAAGTCTCTGGTTCGACACATGATCAGTCCAAGGATATTTATCCATCACATATCACATCTTTCGCCTCTGGCTGTTTATGTGAAAAATGCTGAGTGACACCGTTGTTCTGAATCCATATTAAAACTGTAGGTCCCCCTATAAGTAGCTAGGTAAGTCAGTTCAAAAGTTGGGGGAAGCAACAGACTATCACCTCCAGGAGGACCATGCCTGGTAAAGCTCTGTAGTGTTCAAAACAATCTCTAGGTTGATAATTGCATTAATTACTTATGGCCCAAGTTACAGACTATGTTACTAGGTAGTGACATGCTATGTGTAAGTTACTTCTGTGCGTAAGTTTTGCGCATCGGTCTATAAATTATTTGAGTCCGTAATTTCTATTGACCTCACTGTTGATACTTAATGCAGCATAATAATTATTAGGACAATAGTTTCTTATTTGCCACTGTGCACAGATTATTTTTCACCTTTGCATACATGCACAATCAAAAATTGGTGAATGATGGTAGGTAATGTATTTTTTCCTTGTAATGATTTAAGTTGCCACTGTTTTAATATTTGGAATGTCCATTAGTTGTGTCTACACAATAATACACTTGCACTTCATATTTCAGTAATGCATGTACTGTGTGTCAGTCAACAATGTAAAAGGCTGCTCAGAATGTAATGTTGGAGCATTACTCAGGACATCAGCACTTAATGAAGGCTGAAAAGGCAATATCAGTATGAAGTGCACAAAACTTCACTATATCACAGTGACATGGTGTATGTGCAAGATATGAGACCATCCACATACAGTGTGTGGGTTGAAGTCAAATGAAGGGGACTGCCAACAATAGAATCACAGTTTTATGCATTGTGCATTAGGTAACTGCATCATTTGTGTTTAGCCTTGCCATTTTGGTGCTGCTCTGTGACACAAGTACACCCTTGACACCTTGCATCACATGCATTGATTGTTGACTAAGCACTTGAATTGTGGCTTCACAATTGTAAGAAGATACATCATCATTCTCATTTGAAAATGTTGCTGTATTCATGGTGGTGATTTTATTGTCTGTGTGAAGCAATTTGTAATTATTGCAATATGGCCACACAGTTTTCCAACACTTATGGATGCCTTCGTTTTCTGCTATTCATTTTTGGCCCTTGTTTTTTTTAGAAAGGATTTGTAATATTCTTACACATTACCATATTTACATCAGTATGAGCTAATAACTATTATAGTTGAAATTTGTATGAAAATTAGTAACAGATTATTCCAGTTTTATTCAGCTTATTAGCATACTTGTTGAATATTAATAATATCTTCGTTGGAGTAGATCTGAAAAATGTAGACATAGATTAGATAGTGGTTCCTTTGTTTGCGACATTTGCAAAAACTTGTTTTGGTTGGCAGTTAATTACTGATGCATTTCTTTACTCAAAAGCGACTTTGCCTTGATTTTGTATTTACATCAAGGTGGATGTGGGACTTATCTGAATTCTATTTGTCCTTCTATTCACAAACATCCTACATCATGACAGTCTCATTTAAATAATAAAACTGACAAAGATTTCTCACGTTATAGAAATGAAAAAGGAAAAATAAGAGGAAGATATGTAGTACATCAGCTAGAAAGGTGTTATGGATTCAGCATGTGTTTCAGTTACTGGAGGAGCAACAATAAGTGAAAATGTTAATTGCTTCCAGTAAGAGAGGCAGTAGTTAACGCTTCTTTTGCCATATTACAAAAGCCAAAGTTGTTATCACTATCACTGCCTCTTTATGTATCAGGAACACTCAAATTAAATTTCGAAACTTCATAAAATGAAATCTCCGGAATCATAGATCCCTTCCTCTTGCAACAGCAATAAAAAAAAAAATTAACAGATAAATAGATAACAGACGTGCAAAATTGGAAATTGTTAGTAAAAATTTATTGAACCAAACCATGCAAATTATTTACATAATTCTGAATTAATATCTGGACCTTATGCATGTCATATTCAGTTTCTTTTTGTTTCATTCTAATTGTCTCTGTTCTCTCACTTTTCACAGTATGTTATCAGTTTCCACCCTATCTTTCCAACATAACATTTTCCATTCTCTGCTAAGTCAACACTTCAAAAGCCTTCAGCCTTGCTGTATCTTTCATATTCATGTTGGCATATTTATTTATTGACCGTTTATCATTATGTGGGTTTTGTCAGGTGTGTACATATCAGTGATGATTGCACTGTATACAGTATCCTTCAATTTGTCCCATGTCTTGCCACAAACATAGGTCCTCTACAACTACCCCCCTCTCCCTCCCCCCTCCCCATTTCCCATCCCCCCCCCCCCAGTCCCCTCTCCTCCATCTCTGTCTCTCTTGAGATACTGTCATCCCTACCTTGCAAATAGAAAAATTAAACCACCCGATTATACGCCCTCTAAATGTTCATCTGCTCAGTAGTAGCTAGCAAACCTTGACATTAAGTTACTTGTTAGAAAATTGTGTGAGTAAGCCATAAATATTGTTTTATCTGTCATGTGAGCACAGTACAATTTTTGTTTTAATGGTCATGTTAGTGTGCTATAACATGTTGTGGTCATTAGTCTGGCTGTTCTTCCCCATAACAATGTGAGAATGCAAACACTGAAAGATCTAGTAGGCTCTGGCTCAATTGTCTTGTCAATAAAACTGAAGAAAGGGTATGATTTGCACTTGCAAGAGGCATTTCTTATGGCGAGTGCATAATGTTTTTTGTTTCAAATATTTAATGCATAGCCACTCAGATAGACACAGAATGCTCCTAGTCGAGCCAAACCAACTCTCACTATAAATTTAACATCACCCTTCCAGCAAAGACGAGAGATGAACTCATAATTATGATTATATTTATTTAATCTTTTTAGATAGATGCTGATAATCAAAGAAGCCACAGATAGAGTTTAAAAAATAGTAAGAGAGAAGGGTTGTTGCACAGAAAACTTCAGACTCATTAGGTCTCAACTAAAAATTCACAAAGCAGCAGCTCTCCTTGAGGAAAGACATTAATATATCTGGTGGCTTTTTGATGATCTTTGCTAATACACCTTGTGGTACTTTTTCCACTACAATTCTAATCCCAAACATAATCCTATTTATACATTTTGAAATCATTCTCTCTTTCAATTCTAAATTTAAATCAAAACCATAAACAGATATAACTCTTATAAGTAGTCCTTTCAGTGAATGCTGCTGTCATGTAATGATTACCTAGTTTTCTATCAGAATCAAGCGTTTAATGACAATGAAAGTCATTCTCATTAATTTTAAACTTTATGAAATTCACACTATACTGGAGCTGGAAAAAAATATGCAAATATCATGAGGAAAGTTTGCTTGAATTCAAATGCAATGCTAGCCAAGCCTACAGGCTGCACTGTTGTATTTGACCGCAAATGGCACCTGTGGATTGTCCTCAATACAATGCAAATGCCACTCATGTGGAGAATGGTGTTCTGTATAGCTGTGAGTGCATTATGTTGGAGCTAAGTGAATTCAAACCTGGGCAAATTGTTGATGCTTGTATGATAGGCGCTTCCATATCCAAGGTAGCCAAACTATGAGTGTTTCAAGAGAAACCAGTTTGAAGATTTATACTGCATGCAGGGAAAGTGGAAAAATGTCATAAACAAAGTTATAATGAGGACAAAAGTGTAGTGTATGTTGAGTAATCGTGATTAACAGTCATTGAAAAGGATAGTCCAAAAAATAAGATGACAGCAGGAAAAATCGCTACAGAACTAAATTTCATACTAATTAACAGAATATCCATAAGCAGGGAATTGCACGGAAAGCTGGAACCGCAAAACTGCTTGTCAGTGACATAAATGCCCGTAACAGAAAAACGTGGTGTGAAGGCCATAAAACTTGGACTGTGGAGCAATGGAAGAAAGTGATGTGGATGGACGAGTCCGTTTTATACGGTTTCCGACTTCTGTCCAAGTTTACATCCCAAGAACGAAATATTTTGATAATTTGAGCATCCATAGTATGATATTCCCAAGCCTCAGGTTTGTGCAGCAAGGCCACATTACTGCCAAGGATGATGTCTCAATTTTGGCTGATCAAGTCCATCCCATTGTGAAATGCTTGTTCTCCAATGGTGACACTGTCTTCTGAGACGACAGGACCCTTGTTCAACAGCTCATGTCCAGGACTGATTTTGTGAGCACAGGGATGAACTGTTGCTTCTCCCTTGGTCACGACTGTCATCAGATCTCAAAATTATAGAGCCATTGGGGCCTACTCTGGAGAGAAGGATGCATGATTGGTATCCACCTCCATAATCATTACCTGAATATGCCTCTATTTTGCACAGAGAATGGTATAAGATTCTCTTGAAAACCATAGAGGACCTGTAATAACTGTTATGAGGTGACAGAAAGCTGTTCTAAATGCCAGTGGGTTTCCTACACCATATTAGGCATGTTAATGTGTTGCATTTTTGGTGTTTCCATATTTTTGTCCACCCCCTGTATTTCTCCCACTAGTCAAGCTGTCGTTGTACAGAGCTCTGTCTCATACAGAGAACTTAAAATAAGTCTCTCTTCTTAATGTTAAGATTTGTTCAGTCATATCATTCATGTTTCTCCTGTTTCATCTCAGTCTTACAGTAGTGTCAAAAGTTTGCTTTTGTACTTCACCAAATTGACTTTCTGAAGACTTTAATTTGTTTTATATGTGTATTTACTTCATTAAATTATTCATTTATTTCATTCCTAACAATATCACATAGCTTAACTATCTCAGAATGTAATTCCCTTTTAAATTTAATATAGTGGGTTTTAATTCATGTATTTTTTTATTTGTCTGAGCCTTTTCTTGTCATGACTCAGCCGTGATACACAGTGTCACACAAGCAAGAAAAGTAAAGATGTTTTGGAGTTTATGCAGCTCACTGGCTTTTCTGTGCAGCGTGCTTCACTGCACTGCTGTAACATGGTGAAGCTGTGAAGTGGGATCACAACTGTGTCTCATGCTGGAAATTGCTACATGATTGCCCGTTTCCCACTGAAATCAGCTGCCGTCTGCCAAGCAGTTGATCATTTTTCTTTTGTTCAGTCATCTTTTAGCAGTACTTATTTATGTGGTACAATGCTGTGACCACTAATTGTATATCATCGGCACCAAGTTCCTTCTTGATCACTGGTTTGTGACACTTGGATTAGCATGTATACCTTCTTTCATGGATCAGTCATTTTTTCGGTTGCTAAGGGCTACACCACATTTTCATAATAATTTCTCATGGATAACAGGTTTTTCCTCTCATATACTTAACTCCACTAATCTTCCTTATCAGTTTTTCTTTAATGTTCATCATTTTAATCCTCTTTTGTGGTTTATGTGTAGTCTCTTGTTAGTTTCAGTTTTTAATTCACATCCAACAATAAATTTCATCTGTCCCCTTCACTGGAATGTCACAAATGAGGTGTTATGTTTAACATGATTTTGCCCTTCTTTACCTTTTATTCTTGATCAATCTACCTTTTTACATTCAACTTCTGATCTCTCTTCTCTTGCATTGCAGTTATGAATTGTTACACCACATTTCTAAATCTTTTCCAGATAACTCAAGAGATTTCAATAGTATTAACTACATTTGTGTTCTCTTCACAAAACATACATAACTAGTTTAGTTTACATTTACACTGTCTTGGTTCAGTGTCATGTCCCAGCTCAGAATCAGAAAGAATAACAAAGATTATTTTAGTTGCTCTCTCTTCTTAACAAGATTCTATTATTTCTCCCTACGTTTTGGAACTCAGCGCATCTCCAAGGCAGGGCAGCAATCCATGGGAATTTTGTCACTGCAGTTGTAGTCCTATGTTAAAGATGTGCATCATCCTTCGATAAAACTCACCACCTATATAAATAAAAATGTTAGTGTTTGTTTGTTCAAAGTCGTATGTCTCTGAAAGTTCATCATCGATTGATTTGATATTTTGACACAACGTTGTATTTGAATAAGTGAACATAAAGTTTTTGCTAAACATATCCCCTTTATATATTATGTATACCATATGGAACTTCAGTGAGTATATGAAAATGCATATATTATTTGAATGCAATGTTGTTTCAAAATTTCAACGCTTTCAGTGAGGAATTTTAAGAGATTTATGATTTTGTACAAATGAACATTTAAATTTGTACAAACGTAAATGATTGTGTCTCCAGTATCTTAAATCTCCATAATTTCTTCACAGACTGCTTTGAAATTTTAACACAATGTTACACTTAAATGCATGCATGTTTTTACGAAGCTGCTAGGATGCCACATATAATGTATGTAATAATTACAGGTGAAATCAATAAAAGTGACAATGTTGTTTTGTACAAAATTGTGAATGACCATATGTTTTTCACTGATCGTTTAGAAATTTAGACATAGCAGTCCATTCAAATACACACTTTTTTTATACATATGCACCCTTTGTCAGAAAACTTCTTATACTCTGTATGTCGAGAGAAGAGCTCTGACAGCTGGCAGCACAGTTGCCAGTATTCGACACAGACAGGCAGCGAGAGGGGTGGGGGGTGGGGGGGGTGACAGGCCTTCTCGTCCCGCCACCCTTCGACCCACGGCAACACTCGGCTCCTTCAGAATCTAATGATATCTTTTGACAAATAAGTAAGTTACTGTGTACTTGAAAATGGCCAGTGGCCGAACTCTGGACTGTATAAGAATGAAATAAAAATTGATACTGTCAAACGACGATAACATCATTTAAAAAAATTACCATGACTATGGTTCCAGCCAAAATAAAAAATACACAGTCAGATTTTCAACATTAACAAGGTGATGCAAATTACAAAAATGTTAGGTGTAAAATATCGAATAATTTTTCATGCGGGAGGACAGAAAACCCAAGATCATCATCTGATTGATCATATCTCGTCACGGCCACATAGTCTTCGGTATCTTTGCTGCTGCTGTCCTCATCATCTGATAAAGAAATTACAGTATTATGAACGGATTCTTCTCTTATACCTTATCACAATATTCTTCCAATTTCCTGGTGTTATTCAGGTGACAGCTTCATTTACCAGCCTCTTTGTCTCGCAGTGTTAAGGTTTTGTTTCGCTCTGTATAATCTGCTTTTATTTGAGCCCAGATGAGTTCAGTTGCGTTGTAATGGCAGTGGAAGTTGTATAACTTTGGGACCGTGGTTCTCTGCTAACGTATCAATCACATAATGCTTCTTCTATGGCTTGTATTGTTTCACTAATTCCGGAAGTTCCGCTTTCCGCATATTGTGTTCAAAGCCTGTTTTACTCTCTTTCAACCAGCTCTCCTTACAGCAGCCAATGGTGCCTGATGTAATTGTACAGAATGGTATGGCGCATTTTCCATTACAAAAACACTACCATAACAGACATTTGGTAGCAAACGAGTAACAAATCAGTCTTTGAATGTATCTGCATTAATCTCCTTGTGTTAGTCTACATTTCTTTTTCGCTGAAACATCATCATAGCACCGGGCAAAAAGCCATTCATAGAGCCAGCATGAACTATAATTATTCGCCCTCTCTTACCAGTTGGCATAGTCATAGTTCCATGGTGTGTATCGTTTGTCCATGCAGTGGAATGTGCATGACACACGTTGACCCATGTTTCATCAATCCATATTACATTTTCTGGATTCACTGCTAGCAACTCGCGCAAGAAATTACATCTCCATGCTACAATGATCAATGTTCCATTAATACCTTTCGATCTGAGAACTTTTTCCAACAGAAGCCAATTTTTTTCAAAACAATGGAGAGACTTGTCATTCTGCCTGCGAACAAACCACTGTCCTCAACTTTTTAAGTGTCGGACACTCCTTCCTGCTGTAGTACGCATATATGTGTTGCCTCATAGCACTTTCGTCAGATTTGTCTGTTTCAGTCACACGACGTGATCTCTTCTTTGACTTTCCAGGTGTTACAATAACAGGGCTCACAGCTGAATTGACAGCTTCTTTATCATTTGTGATACTCTTCACTGTCGCTGTAGAGATGTTCAATGCTTCGGCCACTCTGTTGACCACTTTACTCACTGATATCAAAGGCCTAGCAATGTCCCTTTCCATTTCAAAGTAAACATGCAATCTGTGTATAAATTTGCATGCTTGGGATTACAGGGTAGCTCCTTTTCCAAAAGCCCTCTTCTCTGTGCAACAGGCAGCCATTTTCCGCTTGTACACAGCAAGAAACTCACAGAAGTAGCGGAATGCACATGTATATGTATACATATATATGTATACATGTCTGTTTGTGTCTGTGTATGTGCGGATGGATGTGTGTGTGTGTGTGTGTGTGTGTGTGTGTGTGTGTGTGTGTGTGTGCGTGCGTGCGCGAGTGTACACCTGTCCTTTTTTTCCCCTAAGGGAAGTCTTTCCGCTCCCGGGATTGGAATGACTCCTTACCCTCTCCCTTAAAACCCACATCCTTTCGTCTTTCCCTCTCCTTCCTGAAGAAGCAACAATCGGTTGCGAAAGCTAGTAATTCTGTGTGTGTGTTTGTGTGTTTTGTTCATGTGCCTGTCTGCCGGCGCTTTCCCGCTTGGTAAGTCTTGGAATCTTTGTTTTTGATATAATGTATATGTATACACACGTACCCGAACGTAGCATGTGGCACAAGTGGCTGAAAGCAGCAGTCACGCAGCACTACAGCAACACTGGGACGTTGCCATGGTAACGTAAACAAAAGCTCACAATCTGATTGCCCGTTGTGGATGCGCAAAGCACGTGTGCCAAGGCTGCATCAACTGTCAGAGCTCTTCTCTCACTGTATGGAGTATAGGACAGGATTTTTTTTTTTATTTCTGTTATTGCAATACTAAAAAGGAACAAATGTTTTAATGTTATCTGGTATGTGTGCATCCTTGAACTGACCTTGGTCATGTTTCTGTGCCAGCTCAGTAGGTGGCAGGGTCGTGCTGAGCAACATACTGTATGGGTTCTTGGCGCATTAGTTATGTGGACGTGATGGATGCTAATTGTGAGCAAAGAGTGAACATTAAATTCTGCTTTAAGTGCAGTAAAACCCCTAGTGACACCTGGACAATGACTAAGCAAGCATATTCGGGCGAGCACTTTGAAGAAGTCATGTTTTTGTGTCACACTAAAGGTTTTGTGAAGGCATAGATTCAGTGCAAGACAATCCGAGAGCTGTTCACCTGTCTACAGGACATACCCACGTGAGGCATATAAGGCAGTTATTGCAAGAAGATCTTCATATAACTGTTCATGCAATATCAGAAGAATGTAATTTGGATTGTGACATGTATCATTAGATTTTATGCGAAGATTTAGGCAAACAGAAGGTTAACATGAAACTCATCCCTCACACGCTAACACATGAACAGAAAGAGGAAAGGCAAAGAATTTCTGCTGAACTACTGGATAGAGCCAGGTGGGATCCCACATTTCTGTCAAAGATTATTGCTGCTAATAAAAGTTGGTGCTACAAGTATGACTGTAACACAAAGCATCAAATGCTGAATGGCATTGTGCCAGATCACCAGCCTCAAAAAAAGGCAAACGACAACCTTTGAGAACAGAGGCAATGTTGGTTGCATTCTTTGATAGTAAAGCAGTAGTTCACTATAAGTATGTTCCTCCAGCAGCTCAAACAGTGAACCAGACTCTTTACACTGAAGCCTTGAGACATTTGTGACAAGCAATTCGATATCATTGCTCTGATTTGTGGCATTCTCACGAATGGTTCTTACTGCTTTATCTGTTACCGAGTATCTGGGCAGACAGTTTTATTATTGCCATTCTACATCCACATATTCATGCAACCTCTTACCCTGCAAACCCCCTCCTGCAAATGAAAAGGTGACTGAAGGGAAAGACTCATTAAATATTGTGTGTCCGCAGCTCAGTGTCTAGTGGATAGTGCTGCTGCCTCTGGATCACAGGGTCCCGGGTTCGATTCCCAACTGTGTTGGCATTATTTTTTATATATATATATATTTTCGGGGACTAGGTGTTTGTGTTGTCCTCATCATTTCATCATCATTCGTGATGCTTTGTATGGGCACCAATCATCATCATGAAATATCACAGACATCCAATGGGCTTTGACAAATTAGCTTAAAAGTATTGCAATTGAAAATTTCCCTGCTTGCTTCCAAGACCTTCTGAAACGTTGGCAACTGTGTGTAGATAGCAGTATGGACTACTTCAGTAGGAGCTAGATTGTTACTTGGTAAGTGCTACTTTCCCTTTTTTTTTTTTTTTGGAGCTGTTTTGAGAAACGGAGTAATAATTATATTATTACCAAAAATCTTGAACTTTTCTTGAACAATTTAGTTTAAATTTCTACGCAGTGCTCTATTTTTTTCCAATATAGTAAAACTTTGTTAGCCAACAGGAAAATTGTACTTTTTGCCTATCATCTATATTTAAAATACTGCTACAGAATCTGCATGTGCTAGAACAAAGAGAGAGGGCAGGAGAGGAAATGAAGGGAGAGGGGTGGGAGGAAATGGAGTAAGGGGGGGAGAGGAGTAGGACAATGAGAGGGGGAGGAGGAGATGGGCAGATAAAGCAGAGAGGAGGTATAGGTAGATCCAGTTCCCTTACATATTAGAAAAACGTGCTCTCTCTCTCTTCTCTCTCTTCTCTCTCTCTCTCTCTCTCTCTCTCTCTCTCTCTCTCTCTCTCTCTCTCTCTCTCTCTCTCTTTCGTATGTTTTTATTTTATTTTTTTATTTTTATTTTTTTTATTTTATATAGTTCCGTAAGACCAAATTGAGGAGCAAATCTCCAAAGTCATAGAAAGTGTCAGAACATGAAATTATAACATAAAAGCTATAATAGATAAAATAAAATATTTATGGACCCAAAAAAAGACAAGCCATAAGTTTAAGTAAATGCAGTCGACAATATAACATAGGAGTCAACTTAATTGTTCCAGAAACTCCTTGGCAGGATTGAAGGAGTGACCCATGAGGAAACTCTTCAGTTTCAATTTGAAAGGGTGTGGTTTACTGCTAAGATTTTTGAATTCTTGTGGTACTTCTTGAAAATGGATGCAGCAGTATATTGCACAATAGTCAAGGAAGTGCGGTCCAGTTGCAGATTGGATTTCTGCATAGTACTAACTGAGTGAAAGCTGCTAATTCTTTGGAATCAGCTGATACTATTAACAAGAATTGACAGTAAAGAATATACACATTGAGAGGCCAATGTCAGAATACCAGACTAGTGAACAGGGGTTGACAAGAGGTTCACAAACTTACACCATTTATTGCCCAAACTGCCTGTCTCTGAGCCAAAAACATCTATTAAAATGGGAAGTGTTGCCCCAAAATATAGTACCATACGACATAAGCGAATGAAAATAAGGAAAGTAGACTATTTCTCGTGTCGAATAATCACTTACTTCAGATACTGTATGAATATTAAAAATGGCGGCGCTAAGCCTAAACATGGGCCTTTTACAACAGTTTACTATCTATCTAGAAATTTGAACTGTTGAGTTTCGCTAATCATATGCCGTTTCTCTGAGATTAAAATGTTAGGTTTTGTTGAATTGTATGTTAAAAACTGAGTTATACTGTGATTTAGGGTTAGTTAATTTTACACAAGCAAAGAACTTAGGTCATGAACTGTACTATTTGAAACAGAGCCAACATTGCACACAACATCCTTTACTACCGAGCTAGTGTTATCAACAAACAGAAATATTTTAGAATTAGCTGTAATACTAGAGGGCAAATCATTTATATGAATAAGGAAAAGGAGTGGCCCCAGCACTGATCCCTGGGGAAACCCCTATTTGACCGTGCCCCAATCAGACCCCACATCACAGTCATTCTCAACACTGTGACCTTTTGCTGTTTGTTGTTAAAGTAAGAGGTGAACCCATTGTGAGCAATTCCCCGTATTCCATAATGATCCAACTTCACGAGCAATATTTTGTGATCAACACAAACAAACACCTTAGTTAAATCAAAAAAGATGCCTAGCATTCGAAACCTTTTGTTTAATCCCTCCAGTACCTCACAGAGAAAAGATAATATAGCATTCTCAGTTGTTAAACCACTTCTAAAGCCAAACTGTACATTGGATACCAAATTATGTGATATGAAATGGTCAGCTATCCTTACATACACAGCCTTTTCAATAATTTCAGCAAATACTTGTGGTATCGAAATAGGTGTAAAATTATCTACATTATCCCTTTCTCCATTTTTATAAAGCATCTTTACTACTGAGTACTTTAATCATTCAGGGAACTGGCCATTCTTAAAGGAAAAATTATAGATATGGGTAAGTACAGGGCTAACATGCGGAGCATAATACTTTAATATGCTGCTAGGTACTCCATCATATCCATGAGAGTCCTTAGTCTTTAGTGATTTATTGACTCAATCTCCCCCTTGTCAGTATCACAGAGGAGTATTTCAGACATCAATCTCAGAAAGGCATTTTCCAAGAGAGTTGTGTGTTTCCATGTAGAAACTAAATTTTTATTTAATTCTCCAGCAATGCTGAGAAATAATTGTTAAATACTGTACATATATCTGATTTATCAGTAACAGAAATATTTTTACTTTGAACTGACTTTATATTGTTGACTTTGTGCTGCTGACCATACACTTCCTTCACAGTGCATTTCAGTCGTATGCTGGTAATACTGTCATTTGCATTGTCTACATTTTCCACACAGTTAATCATTTCTTATGCTTTAATCACTCCTCTTTAGTTTCTCCCATTACACTGTCCTCCTGAGTAGTAAATTACACATTCTTCTGATTACAGTCTTCGTGTCCATCCTACAGTATCTCAGCAACTTCTACCGGGCTAATTTTATTTCTAGCCATCTCTCTTTCACAGCAACTTCTACCGGGCTAATTTTATTTCTAGCCATCTCTCTTTCAAGATTTTCCAGTTTCCTGAGATATTAGTGGCAGCACATTTTACCTTCAGGTATAAATCTAACATGAAGGAAGCCATATTTTGCATAGAAAATTTTGACTGTGTATTTCTGGGAAAGTAATTTGTTGTAGTATTCCATTACCTTCCTTAATCCTGGAGGCTGCCCCCCTGTGATAGGGGTATATGTCAGATGTTGCATTGCCTGTTGGTCCCCAAGAGCTATTTCATTTCCCTCCTCCAGCTGTATCTGGGAGACATTCCCTTATTTGCCATGTGGGGAAACACCTCGTAGCTGGCTGTATGTGCCTTAGCAGTTAGGCAAAAAGTGATGCATTGTAAACTGTGTCCTTTACATTATGGGAAAATTTGAACCAGTCATAAAATATTCTCTGCTTGAAAGATGTCATAATTTATGACAGATGATGATTTTATGTTTTGTTCTATATCATTATGATGAAAGTGTTCACACATACTGTATTTGACAAGCCGCAGCAGACAGATCTGATTTAATTTAGTTTGTTTGCAGCTATGCGGCACTTAAAATGTTCTGTCATTTCTGTCACTCATTCTTATGTGAATATTAATCCATAAGCCACAATTTGTAAATGTCAAAAGGTGGCTGCTCATTCTTCATAATATGTGGGGTGTATATGCAAAAAGCAGCTTTCATATCTTACTTGAACTACTATATTTAGCCGAGTATAAGACAACACTAAATGTAGGACTACCCCACCTCACCCCTCACCCCCACCCCCACCCCACCCCACCCCACCATTTTTAAGAAGCCTCTTGAGAAAAATTTATTTTTAACATGTTCTTACTAATCAAAATTACAAACTGTTTTATTGTCATAAAGTATCTGTCAAAAAGTTAACATTATACCTATTCTAAACTTATGCCATTTGCTTATTGTGTACATTCTGATAATAATAGGAGAAATAAAATAAACAGTTTACGTTAATTTTTGGTCCAGGGTCTTTTCTGTCTTTTTTGCTTAGTGATCCTGTAGTCTGTCGTATCTCTATTTTTAATAATCACCACCATTGCCGTAATAGCACAGCTGGAAATTTATATCTTCATTCTCACTAATAATTGGCAATTGGCTGTTTCTATACTGACATGAGAATGGTACCGTGTCTCCTGCTTCCAAACATATGAGCTGCCCACCAATCTCTCATTGACTGTTTTGAATCAGCTGACACACCACCTTTCATTCACATCATACATCATGGTTAACAGTGATGACTTTGCAGCAAGAAACATGTAAGTATAGCACTGAACCCTTTCTAGACTTGGCCGTTTCCTGCAGAAATGAATACTACTGTTGAGTGTTTTGCCAATTTTAAGTCTGTTCAATGCCGACTACAAACTGCTTCAGGTAAACTGCAGTTTAAATGCGGTAGATGTCCATAAAAAACCAAAGTATATGGTATAGATTCCCAAGGTTGGCAAGATGGTGAAATTTGCTGCTCACTCACTTCTCCCCTCCACCCAATCATCATAGCTCTCAGCCAAGCTGTTGTCACTGTTTCCCTTCCAACCGAACTGTAGTGCTGAGCTTGAGCAACTGTAATAAACAGACTGCAATATCTTCTAGCATACAGGTCATATTACACCATGACCAAATAAAATATTAGTCTGGGTTCTGAATCAACTAATGTTTTTTAAAGGACAACATTTCCATTTTTGAATGGGACCATTATTTAAAAAAGCAGCATTAATGTTTGTTAACGCATTCGTACACCTATGAGAACATTTAATGCTATTTCATCCTGTGTTTCACAAAATTGTCATATTTTAATCAGATCAGTAGTCTGTTGTAGTGACTAGTTCATAGTTTCTCGCTTATCATATGATTGTTTGAGCAACATCGATACTGTATCAAGCACTTCGGCATATCGGGAAAATCTTGAGCTTGTTGTAAGGCAAGTATCATTTGCTGAGCCCTGCCTTTCAGAGTTCTTCAAAAAAGTCTGCACATAACCTCATTAGCCAAAGCTTCATCTCTGAATGTAAAAGACTCCTATAAATGTAACACTAACCCTATATACTCTACCAATCAACGTAAAAATATTGAACTCGGCTGTAATAGTTTAATCTGTGAATGTAAGATGAACCTGTATTTTTGTAATGAAGAATTTGAGGCAAAACCTCATCTTATAATTGCAAAAGGGGAATGCACACACAAACAATTGTCATTATGTAACTGGGTAAATATGATATGTTGTTGTTGTGGTCTTCAGTCCTGAGACTGGTTTGATGCAGCTCTCCATGCTAATCTATCCTGTGCAAGCTCCTTCATCTCCCAGTACCTACTGCAACCTACATCCTTCTGAATCTGCTTAGTGTAGTCATCTCTTGGACTCCCTCTACGATTTTTACCCTCCACACTGCCCTCCAATGCTAAATTTGTGATCCCTTGATGCCTCGGGACATGTCGTACCAACCGATCCCTTCTTCTAGTCAAGTTGTGCCACAAACTTCTCTTCTCCACAATCCTATACCTCCTCATTAGTTACGTGATCTACCCACCTAATCTTCAACATTCTTCTGTAGCACCAAATTTCGAAAGCTTCTATTCTCTTCTTGTCCAAACTAGTTATCGTCCATGTTTCACTTCCATACAAATACTTTCAGAAACGACTTCCTGACACACAAATCTATACTCGATGCTAACAAATTTCTCTTCTTCAGAAACGCTTTCCTTGCCATTGCCATCCACAGAAACAGATGACTTTTTGAATATGTTAATGGTCCTAAGAAAATATTGTAAGCTAATGCTTGTGGTTCCTATTATCTTGTTGATAACTGGTATACTGCTGTGTATTTACCATGGAATATTGCCAGCTGGTGTTATTTACAATCTCAATATGCTGCCTACAAAGTTGCAAATCTGGTTATCAGTAAAATAACAACATTGTGTGATGTTCTTGGTTCTTATTCTAAAGTATCTTAAATTCCTAGTCCTAGTCCAAGTTCATCTTTCTAAAGTAACAGTGGAACCATTGGAATACCACTGGGAAGCCATATGAATTGGAAACAGAGTGAAAAATGACTCCTCAAGTCAAATTACTGTCTTCCAGTCATCAGCAACTAATGTTATCTCATTTTGGTGTCATTTGGTTAGTGTTACCTCATTATTGGTATTGACAAGAGGTTAAGAGATTGACTCTTGATCCTAGATGCATACATTGTGAATATCGTAATGGGATTTGACTGGTAATTGAGTTCTAAGGTCAGTTGTGAAACATCAACTTTGTTGCTTCTTGTGACAGACATTTTATCTTTTTAGTGAGAACTAACTATTAGCTTGATTCAGTATGGTGATGTTTTAGTGCAGATTGTGTGTAGTGATGCAAAATGCCTGGGCATTTATGCATTTTAAAGAGCACGTATATATTGGGAAAGGTCTTTTGCAATACTGCTTCAGTAGTGGTAGGGTAAACAAGTTGAAAATGTTGCAGGAGAGTAAGGGAAGAGTCAGTAGGGGAAATAAATTGGAGTGTAAACATAACTATACGTTCTTAATGAGGTCAGTTCTTGGGGTAGTACATAATAAAAAATAGAAAACAAAACTGAAGTTGAAAAGTAATTCTTGAATAAAGTTCGGTTTATATTAAGTAGGTAGCCTGTTGATAGTATTTTTACATACACCATATAACTGCAAAAAAAAGTAAAAAATGTTTATGAATAATGATTTTAATTAGGGATGAGTCGTGCCAGTTCAGCTTCCATGGGTCCAAGAATCATCGATTCTCTAGGAATTGAATGATTCCAGAATCTTGGGCATTGATTCTTTGTTATTAAATCTCTTGTATGTCGCCTTTCTTAATTCATCTTCGCAGCAGTGCAATCATACAGAAATAGATAAAGAGAGGAGTAGAATAGAAAAGTATAGTCTGCATCAAATCTCGCTATGTCGCTTATCTGTCAATAAAGCTTGAACTTATGTTCAAATATAAACATTTAGTAACTTATAATATTGGGAGTATAGGCCCATCCCTTATTTTAATTGGTAAGTTATACATTCTAGCTGTAAAAACTTTCAAAAGTACTTTCTTAAATAAATACCCAGATTTTGAGCATTTAAAATTGCTTTGGGCAAATTCCCATTTATAAATGTTCTGCCCACTGGACATTTGCCTGGATCACATCACTAGTTATGTGTACCATCACATTAGGACTTTTTTGTTATTGGTACACTTTACCTACATGCCGTGTTCAATAAAGTCACTAACCGCACTGTGACATCCTCCCCGTACTCATATTGAGAGTGAGTTATCACTTTTGCCTCAGCTACATCTGACCAGTTGCGTGGATTGTAACATACTGCTTAACATGCTCCATTCTTAATTCCTGCACTGCAATAGCACAGGTCAGACACATTTAACAAATGATCAGTATTACTAATACACAAACACATAGTATTCCAGAAAATAAGTGTTCCCATTATTTTGATGACAAATTATACTGTCTTCACTGTCACCTATGCCATGAATAAACAAATTAGAAAGCCATAAATAGGTTTGTATGACAGCTGGCAGATTGTTATCCCCATGGAATATAACATTCTCTTATGTTCCCCTAGTCTGCAGACTACCTCATCTGACAGGTTGTAGGTTCTTGCTGTTGTAACATGTAACATGAACCAGACGGCAAATTAATATTTATTAGTAATCCAGAAAGTATTGGAAAGGGGGAGGGGGATGAATTGACATTCAGACATGAATTCTTTGATCTATTGCCCTGACATGTAAAAGAGGTAGTTTCATATATCATATGTCTGAGAGGGAGGCTAGATCCTTCTGGCTGAGTTGATTGTAATCTACATGTAGTTAGCCAGGACATTGTAACTGTTCAGTGTGTGTGTGTGTGTGTGTGTGTGTGTGTGTGTGTGTGTGTGTGCGTGCGTGCATGCTGTCAACAACTCAGCATCTCAACTCTGCATGGAGTTATTACCTTTACTCCTTTAATTATTTATATTCCAGCGCGGATGTGACATAGCTCATCCACTCATTTCCCACCTTTCTCCTCTCTTTCCTCCACCCAGGCACAGATAACACAGTGCAAGTTCATAATAGGTAAAATGAAGTTTGTTCCATTGTTTGGACTGCACAAACAGTTATTTTTTTTTTTTTTAATTGTAAAAGCCAGTAATCTTTGGGTGTTTTCAGTCTCTTGTTATGTCTCATCTCTCTTGATCTGAGATTCTGTGTTAGTTTTGTACTTTGTCCCTGATTAGTCTCATTTCCTACAGCGTCTAATTTCTGCTGGTGAGTAGAAGGTCCATTGTTTTTGAAAGCTTGCACTAAATGTAATTTCTTCTTCATTCCTATATCTGTTTCTGCTCTGTAAGTTAAAAATTTAATTTGTAGTTATTTGATGACAGCTTTAATCTGTTGATAATTTACCTTGCCTGTTATCCCGTTCTACGTGGTTTAATACTAAAAGATTGGATAGCTTAGGGAAAACTTCCAAGGCATTTGTTGGATGTGAAGTGGCAGTTCATTATTCATTAAAATTACCATAACCATTTACTGATTGTCCTCAAAGCATAATTAGACACTCTTGTGACTTCTGCTGAGTGTATTCCAACATCTGAAGTTTCAACAATCCATTGAATTTTTGTTTCAGGTTTATCTTAAATTTAATCTGTAAACATAAATGTGGAATTTGGGATACTGTGATTTTTACACCACGTAAGCTGCTAGTCGGGCTCCAGTGACCAGGGACAGTGGCCATGCATGTGCACGCACATTTGTGTGTTCTATTTCAGGAGGAGGTCATTTTTGTCCAAAATCATAAATGTTTAGTAATCTTTTTCGTTGTGCCCGTCTGCAATTCAGTGCCACCTCTATGTGATGAATATCGATCTATCCTCTTTGTATTGTTATTCTGTAATCTGAGAAATTTAAGAGTTACAACAATATGAACTAGAATACACTGCTACTCACCGCTTAGGTGAAGATGAGTGATAGGCAGATAGATAGACAGTAAATTGCTTCATATTACAACTTACTAGGCAAGTGTGGTAACCATTGCCCCATCTGGGACATGGCAGTACCGCAACTGCACGGACTATCTCGGTACGTCTCTTCGCTGATCCTCACTCCCTTTGAGCGCCACCTATCCGCAGTCCCTGTCCATTATACTCCTGTTCACTATTTAGAGATTTCCACATGAGGTTGGATGTATTCGTGCATTGGCACTGAAGAAAGTGGACCCATTGCCCAGAAAGACCATTCCTGTGTCTCGGAAGGCATAGTGGTTACCACACCTGCTTAGTAAGCAGGAGATCCTGCTTTCAAATCCCGGTCTGGTACACATTTTCGTTCATCACCACTGATTCCACATAATATCCTGCTGCAACTGATAGCAGTGATCCTCCTGCAATTTACATATATAGTGCTCCACAGCTGCTGGATCTGCGTGGTGTCTGTTCTTTGGAAGGAGCAAACACTGTACATTCAACTGTTATTCTGGCAGATAAACATGACAACATATGACAATTATGGAACTAAAGTATTTTCTTCCTAAAAAAAACTGTAGGGAATCAAGAAGTGACTGCAGTTACAAGAATCTCTAGAACAATGACAGTAAATGGCATAACTGATAGAGATTCCAGACAAACTTTGAAGGAATCTGTAAGAACACTGTCTTGTTCTTGGTACTCATAGCAAAGCGATGTCAACTTGAATGTATTATAGTGCCCTGCTTCAGAACTAGGACAAGGCCGATCCTTACAGGAACTTTCAGTTTTTCAATGGGACCAATGTATGAATGCTAGTCTAATCAACACCATTATTAGAATTGGCTCAAAAAATTGTTTTATTTCATTTTTGTTTGTCACTGTCCATTTGCCCAAGTGCTGTGATGCATAAAAGTTTGTTTGGTCATTGGTTTCCTCAGACAATGTATCCAGTGCAAATAATTTGTAGAGGGTTTCTATTGCTGCATCTAACCTTATATTCAAACAATGGAAAATCCACGATGGAATGTAACAATATATGGAAAGGAAGGTCGCTACTCACCATCTAGATAGCAGAGATGCTGAGTCGCAGGCAGGCACAACAAAAAGACTATCACAAATAAGATTTCAGCCAATAAGTCCTTCGTCAAAAGTAGACGACAGAGGCACAAACACAATCACGCAAACACAACTCTCACACTGTGTGTGAGTTGCTTTTGTGTGAGTGTTTGTGTGTGTCTTGTATTTTTGAAGGCCTTGCTGGTCGTAAGCTTACTTGTGACAGTCTTTTTGTCGTGTCTATCTATGGCTCAGCATCTCCACTTTATATTGGGTAGTGACCTTATATTCAAATTTTCAATTCCAGATGCAGAACAACAGGCGAAAGGTATAAGCTTTGTTTGATAACTTTCCAGATCATGCTGTCCTGCAACATTCTTCTCTTCTTCCTCTAATGACAAAACTCAACCACTCTGTGCTGTTTATTAGGATAAATAATTTCACTGCTGTTGCTTTCACTCTCTGTGATCAACATTTTCACATTCAAGGCCAAAGACAGATGTTTGTGTACACTTGACCAAGAACTGGAGAGAAATGAATGAATATAAACAACAAACAGTTCTAAAATGTTTGTATTGCTTTGTCATAACTTAAACAGGTCACAGGCCACAAGCCAGTCGTGATGAAATCCTATCTAGTGAGCCAAACAAAAAACAAGACAATAAAGTGCAAAAGCTTGCAAAGCGTTGAAAGAATATTCATAATCATATCATTCTAAACATAGTTATCTTCTACTATGATAAGAAACATTGGACGTTATATGTTTACACACCTGCATCAAGTAAGTGCCAATCTTGCTTGAGCATTTAACATTACAATACCAGAAATCAGAGCAGCTCTAACAAGCATACGTGGCCTGATGGAGAGATCGTTGTAACTTTGTGCAATAGTCAATGCATTAATGATGGTAGCATCCTCGTGGACAAAATTTTCCAGGAGCGTGGCAGCATCAGAGAAAACAACATGGAATGTTAGATCTCTTAATTGAGTAGGTAAGTTGGAGAATTTAAGGGAAATTGATAGATTGAAATCAGTGAATTGTGGTGGCAGGAAAAACAGGACTTCTTGGATAGGTCAGTAAAGTGCCATCAACGCAAAATCAGAATGAGAATTTCACTCTACAGCGGAGTGTGCGCTTATATGAAATCTTCTGGCAGATTAAAACTGTGTGTCGGATCGATACTTGAACTTGGGACCTTTGCCTTTCGCGGGCAAGCACTCTACCATCTGAGGTTCGCAGAAGAGCTTATGTGAAGTTTGGAAGGTAGAAGATGAGGTACTGACAGAATTGAAGCTGTGAGGATGGGTTGTGAGTCGTGCTTTGGTAGCTCAGATGGTAGAGTGTTTGCCCGCAAAGGTGCCGAGTTCAAGTCTCTGTCCGGCACACAGTTTTAATCTGCACAGGAAGTTTCAACACAAAATCAGTTGGGCTACTCCAGGAGTAGGTCCAATAATGAATAAGAGAATAGGAATGTCGGTAAGCTACTGTGAGCAGCATAGTGAACACATTATCACATCCATGACAGACACAAATCCAATACCCACCCAGCAGTACAAGTTTGTGTGCCAACCAGCTCCACAGATAATGAAGAGATTGGAAGAATCTACATTGAGATAAAGGAAATTATTCAGGTACTTCAGGTAGATGAAAATTTGTTATGGGTGACTGGGACTTGGTAGCTGAAAACGGAAGATAAAAAAATATGAGAATGTGGACTGGAGGAAGTTAATGAATGAGAAAGCTGCATGGCAGAATTGTGCACAGAGCATAATTTCACCATCGATAACATATCATGAAAGAGTGTTATATACATGGACAAGATGTGGGGACACTGGACTGTTGCAGATTGATTATGCAATTGTTAGACACTGGTTTCAAAACCAGATTTTAAATTGTTATGTATTTCCAGGGGCAGAAGTGAACTCTGACCATAACTGATTGATTATGAATTGCAAATCAGAACTGAGGAGAAAATATTAAAATTCAGCAGGCAAAAAGGAATGCAAAAAATAAAAAATTAAACAATGGAAATACAGGATGGAATGTAACAATATTATGAAAAGGTTAGTTGGTATTCACCATATTGCAGAGGTGCTGAATCACAGAAAGGCACAACAAAAGGACTGTCAGAAAGTTAGCTTTTGGCCAATAAGGCCGTTCTCGAAAATCGACAAAACACAAACACACACACACACACACACACACACACACACACACACACACACACACACACACAACACAACACAACACAACACAACTTGCACACACATGACCACATTCACTGGCAGCTGTAGCCAGACTGCAAGCAATACTGCTTTATGGGAGAGGCAACCGGTTGGGGGTAAGGAGGGGGCTGGGGCAGGGAGGGGGAGGGGTAGCAGAGTAGGGGTGGGGGTTGGTTAAGTACTGTTGGGAGTGTGCATGGACGAGGTGCACAGCAGGGCAGCTAGGTGCAGTCGGGAGGTTTGACGGATGGCAGGGGAGAGAGGAGTGTAGTGCAAAATGAGAGAAGTAGAGAGAGTGGGTGCCTTGGTGGAATAGAGGGCTATGTAGTAATGGAATGGGAATAGGGGCTAGGTGGGTAAGGGCAGTGAGGAATAAAAGTTAAGGCTAGGAAGTTTATGGGAATATATTGCAGATAGAGTTCCCATCTGCGCAATTCAGGAAAGCTGGTGTTGGTGGGAAGGATCCAGATGGCACAGCCTGTGAAGCAGTGATTGAAATGAAGAACATGATGTTGGATGGCATGCTAAGCAACAGGGTGGTCCAGTTGTTTCTTGGCTACAGTTTGTCGATAGCCATTCATGCGGACAGACAGCTTGTTGGTTATCATGCCCACATAGAATGCAGCACAGTGGTTGCAGCTTGTAGATCACATGACTGGTTTCACAGGTAGCTCTGCCTTTGATAGGATAGTTGATGTCTGTGACCAGACTGTAGTAGGTGTGTGGGAGTATGTATGGGACAGGTGTTGCATCTGGTTCTATTACAGGGCTATGAGCCATGAGGTAAGTGATTGGGAGGAGGGGTTGTGTAGGTAGTGACGAGGATATTGTGTAGGTTCGGCGGGCGGCAGAATACCCCTGTCAGAGGAATGAGGAGGATAGTGGGTAGGACATTTTTCATTTCAGGGCACAATGAGAGGCGGTCGAAACCCTGGCAGAGATTGTAATTCAGTTGCTCCAGTCCTGGGTTGTACTGAGTCGTGAGGGGAATGCTCATCTGTGGCCGGGCGGTATTGGATGACTGGAAAGAAAGGGAACAGGAGGAGTGTTTTTATGCTAGATTGTGAGGGTAATTACAATCTGTTAACTCCTTAGTCAGACACTCAGTATATTCAAAAGGGAGCACTCGCAACTACAGATGCGATGGCCAAGCGTGGTTAGACTGTATGGAGGGACTTCTTGGTTTGAAAAGGGTGGCTGCTGTTGAAGTGGAGGTATTGCTGGTGGTTGATACGTTTGAGATGGACAGAAGTACTGATGTAACGATCTCTGAGGTGGAAATCAAGGATGGATAGAGTAGGACCAGGTAAAGCAAATGGCGGTGGGGGGGGGGGGGGGGGGGGTATTGAGGTTTTGGTAGAATGTGGATGGAGTATCCCCACCCTCAATCCAGATTACAAAGATGTCATCTGTGAATTTGAACCATGTGAGACGTTTGGGATTCTTGGTGTCTGGGAAGGATTCCTCTAGATGCCTCATCAGTAGGTTGACATTGGATGGTGTCATGAGAGTGCCCATAGCAGTACCCTGGATTTGTTTGTAGGTAATGGCTTCAAAGGAGTAGTAGTCATGGATGAGGATGTAGCTGGTCATGGCAACTAGGAAGGAGATTGTTGGTTTCGAACCATCGTGTGTTGGGGAACGTAGTGTTCAGTAGCAGTAAGGCCATACGCTTTAGGGATGTTAGTGTCCATAAAAAATAAAATCTAAAAATAAAAGTAATAAGATTAGATTCACAGAAAGTGGGAAAAGCTTTAGCGGGAATATCTAGAGGACATACGCAAGGGTGCAAAAGCATACATAACTATTGATGCTGCTTGTAGGAAAATTAGGGAGTTCTTTGGAGGAGAGAGAAGTAACTGTGTGTATATTAAGATGTCAGATGGTAAGCCAATACTATGGAAAGAAGGGAAACTTGAAAGGTGGAAGGAATATATAGTATGTCTGTATGAGGGGAACAAACTCTAGGAAACTTCATGACGATATTATAGAAAAGAGTAGAGGAAGTAGATGAAGATGAGAGGAGAAAATAAAAAGAATTTGACAGAACACTGAAAGACATAAGTGGACAGCATCCTCTCAGAATTACTGAGATCTTTAGGAGAGCCAGCCATGACAAAATTATTCCACCTCGCGTGCAAGATACATGAGACCTGCTGTATACCCTCTGGCTTAAAGAAGAATTTAGTAATTCCAATTCCAAAGAAGGCATATGCCAACAGGAGAGAATACTACCAAACCATCAATTAGATAAGTCATAGTTGCAAATAATGACACAAGTTATTTACAGAAGAATGGAAAACTGGTGGAGATCAACACTAGGGGATATCAGTTTAGGTTCTTGAGAACTCAATGAACACGTGAAGCAATACTGACTTTTTGACTTATTTTGCTTGATAAATTGAAGAAAGGCAAACCTACATCAAGTGTTTGTAAATGCAGAGAAAACTTTTGACAATGTTGACTGGACTACACTCTCTTAAATTCTGCTGGGAGCAGGGGCACAATAGAGGGAATGAAAGGTTATTTAAAACTTGTGCAGAAACCAGACTGCAGTAAGAGTTGAAGGACATGAAAGGGAAGCCATAGTTGAGAAAGGAGTGAGACAGGGTTGTAGCCTGTCCCCAATGTTGTTCAGTCTGTACATTAAGCAAGCTCTGGAGTAAATTGTGGAGAAATTTGGAAAAGGCAGTAAAGTTTAGGGAGAATATATAAAAACTTTGAGGTTTGTCAATGACATTGTAATTCTGTCAGAGATTTATAAATACTTGGAAGAGCAGTTGAACAGAATGCATAGTTTCTTGAAAGGAGATTGCAATATTACCATCAATAAAAGTAAAATAAGAGTAATGGAATGTAGTTGAATTAAGTCTGGTGACACTGAAGGAATTAGATTAGAAAATGACACACTAAAAGTAGTGGGTGAGTTTTGCTATTTGGACATCTACATAACTAATGATGGCCAAAGAAGAGACAATATAAAATGTAGAAAGACAATAGGAAGAAAAACATTTCTGAAAGAGAGGAATTTGTTTACATTTAATATAAATTTTAGTTTTAGGATGTCTTTTCTGAAAGTATTTGTCTGAAGTGTAGTCTTTTGTGGAAGTGACGTGTGGACAATTCAAACACGAAGAGAATAAAAGTTTTTTAAATGTGTTGCTGTAGAATAATACCAAAGATTAAATGGGTACATCGACTAATGATTGAGAGGTACTAAATTGAATTTGAGGGAAAAAATTATGGTGCAACTTTACAAAAAAAAAATAGGATAAGTTGTTTGGATACATCCTCGGGCATCAAGGTATTGTCAGTTTGGTAATGGATAGAAAGTATGGGGTAAAAATAGTGAAAGCAGACCAAGAGTTGAATACAGCAAGCAGGCTCAGACAGGAGGAGTGTGTGGTAGTTATGCAGACATGGATAAGGCTTTTACGGGATAGACTAGCATAGAGAGCTGTATCAAATCAGTCTTTCGACTGAAGGACACAGCAACAACATATTTTTTTTATATTCCATTCATTTGTGAAACTTGTTTATTTTGTCTCCATTGATGAAGTATTATACTTCTTGTTGCTTTCTATAGTCATAAATGACCTTTATTTCTCCCTTTGTCATTTTTAATGCATTTGTTAACACTCTCATATTATCTATTTCTGCTCTGAACTACTATCTGAATGGAATCTACCTCATCTGGTTGCCATCAGCTTTCCTGTAAATGTGGAAAGACGGGAATTTTTCGAACATAGCATTTAAGAGAGATTTGAAAAGCAGTTCAGGAGATAAGATGCCAAGTACTCATTTCAGTAAATAATCTGCTGAAAACAGTGGAAGCTAAGGGAACATGCATGCATAGTCATTTTTGGACTGAAGTCCTATACAATAACAGTCTTCAATTTACAATAAAGACTGACTGCCATTTCAGGCAGCCTTCATCAGGATAATAATTATAATGTGTCGTTGCAGATGTACTGCATGTGTCCTATTTTTCCAAGTGTCACATGTCACAGGCACTTGTGTTTGGTTTTCCAGGATGTAGTAGCATTCGGGAACCAAGATGACAGACTTGGACACATTGTATACAGAAAGCTATTGGGTACAGATGGATATCTGAATGCTTTGTGCTGCCACTGTCTAAGCCAGAAAAATATATTAACCACAGGGACCCAATGAATCAAAGATGCTGACAGTCAGAGTAGAGCTACAGGAGCTATTTATACCTTAACAACAAATGTATGGAGGGAAAGAATTGTTCTGTTTTGACATTGAGGAACAGGCTCAACAAGGATGAAGAACAGTGCGTTGGTGTTTTATAATACAAAGAGAATCGGAGGTACTGCCATTAAATGTACCATTAATAAGCATCACACAAGAGGAACAAAATTCTTTCTAACAATTTAGACTCATTCTATATTGATACTACTAGTTTACCCATTACCGTATGTGTGGCAATACTACTTAGCAAAGCCTACGCCCTTCTTAAGCAGCTTCCTAAAATCAAGAGAAAAATTATAGAAGCTGGAAAGATAAAGGAAACAAATACCATCATGAACTGCAAGGACAATTATAAACTTGTCATTTTGTTACCAATGATTACCTGTCACTGGGTCAACAGGGAAGACCTACCAAGCACATTAGTAAGTAATCAGAAACACTGAGATTCAAGGTGTTGTGCAAAGTGCATAAACATATGTCATGGCAGCATTTGCCATCTAATCCACAATTACAAATAACAAAATAAAATGTAAATGTTTTCACCAGCAAAATTCTCTCTTTGCCCCCCCCCCCCCCTTTCTCTCCGCCCATTGAATATCTGCAGATATAGCAGCCTAGTAGTGCTGCATCATTGGCACAGCACAAGCAGACTCTCATCATGTCTACCTGTAAAATAGGCAAAACATTGGCTCTTATTTTTCTATTGTTCATTCTACTACATGAAACATAAACTGTATTATAATTTTTATAGAATATGCACACTAACTTCTAGAATTAATTCCCACATTTTCTTTAGTGAAAAATAAAATTAAATACTTTTTTTTATTGTGTGTGTAGTGTGTTTCATTTCCCATGCTGTAACTTTTCTCTACTAATCTCCTGCTTGTCTTTTGTTGTTCACTTATTACCACTTACTATTCTTCCATTTTAGGAAAGGCCAAACAGTCTCCAAGAAGGCTTTATTTGTACATGACAACAAGAAACAAATACTGAAAGACTTCGCTGTTAATTTCAGGTAAGTGTGTTTTAAATTGTAGGCTTTGTTTACAAGTAGTTCAGTTAGCCATTGCAATGATTATAGTACTGAATTTCTCTGAAGTCATCAGCTCCAAGCTACCCAGTCACACACTATTGTTACTTTTTAAAGATGTATTATCCTTTTACAGTTAGCATCTCAGAAAGGTAGTCCATCACAATTTCTCTGTGCTCATGAAGCCAAATGTCAAAAGTAATGAATAAATATCTGTAGCTACAGTTGCTCATTTGACTAAAACCAATAGTAAATATGCTTTCCAAGTTGTAGAAGAGATTGACGCATCTAGCTTATCTGTACCTGTGTGTTAACTTTCAGCTTTGCCAGTTGCAAGCAAAACAATTTTTTGTCAGTGTTTGACTGAGTTCTCATTTTATTTGTTATTATGTAATATTAATACAGTTATTACTGCTATGGATCCAGAGAAGTCCTCGGGTAGCGATTATATTAAAGTTTTTAACCATAACCACGCTTGTCACACTTCTGTTTCCAAGCTCGCACCTTCTACTGAAATTTTATGAAAAAATTGTGTAGCAATTAAAAAACTGAGATACATAAGAATCTTCCATTGATAATAATATTTACTGGATAAAATTTTCTCAGTTTTATTGAAATAAACATTAACTGTTGTTCCTAGAAATTAAAACTCCTGTCTGCTGAAGTATGCAAAAAGAAGAAAGGAATATTAGTGTTTGCTGTCACAATGACAACAAGGTCACTATAGACGGGTGAGATAGTCAAGGCAGCAGATTCTACAATGTCCCACAGTTGAGCCAAATAATCGCAGCTGAATGTGCTTTTGGCTACAGTCAATCGTCTTCAGGCTGCTGCTCCAGGTTGTAGCCGTAGCTGAGAATCTGTGCATAGATCCTGAGAAATCGGTACCCAGAACAACCACCTCTGGCCGTAATAACGGCCTTGATACGCCTGGGCATTGAATCAAACAGAGCTTGGATAGCGTGTACAGGTACAGCTGCCCATGCAGGTTCAACACGATACCACAGTTCATCAAGAGTAGTGACTGGCATATTGTGACAACCCAGTTGCTCGGCCACCATTGACCAGATGTTTTCAATTGGTGATAGATCTGGAGAATGTGCTGGCCAGGCCAGCAGTCGAACATTTTCTGTATCCAGAAAGGCTCGTACAGGACATGTAACATGCGGTCGTGCATTTATCCTGCTGAAATGTAGAGTTTTGCAGGGATCGAATGAAGGGTAGAGCCAAGGGTTGTAACACATCTGAAACGTAATGTCCACTGTTCAAAGTGCCATCAATGCGAACAAGAGGTGGCCAAGACATGTAACCACTGGCACCCCATACCATCACGCCGGGTGATACACCAGTATGGCGACGATCAATACACGCTATTTCGCCAAACATGGATGTGACCATCATGATGACAGAACCTGAATTCATCTGAAAAAATGACGTTTTGCCATTCGTGCACCCAGGTTTGCCGTTGAGTACACATCGCAGGCACTTCTGTCTGTGATGCAGCGTCAAGGGTAACCGCAGCCATGGTCTCCGAGCTGATAGTCCATGCTGCTGCAAATGTCGTCAAACTGTTCGTGCAGATGGTTGTTGTCTTGCAAATGTCCCCATCTGTTGACTCAGGGATCGAGATGTGACTGCACGATCCGTTACAGCCATGTGGATAAGATGCCTGTCATCTCGACTGCTAGTGATATGAGGCCGTTGGGATCCAGCACAGGGGTTATTTTTCTACATTTAACAAGGGTGAAATTGAGTTGCAGTCTGTCCCATCATGGATTATGAGTGTACCTTTGTTGTAGGTGCCTGTGTCATAATAATAGTGTGACAAACAGTCAGGTGTGGAAGACAGAACATTGTTGTTATTTCACTTTACCTGCACAGAGAATGGCAATGGCAGCATCTGCTGTGTGATTCAGTATTGAATCCATTTACAAACCTCCCCCATTAACATGAAATAATCAGTTCGTGTTGCATGATTTTAGTAGCCATGTCACTTTTCTATGCACCATAGCTGCTAGTTTCAGATATTCTGTTATGTAAAAATAGAGAAATAGCAAAATTGAATCATAACTGTTGTCTAAAAACCCTTAATTGTAATCTGCAGCTCCATGTGGTAACTGAGACTTGGGGAAGCAGACTTTTTTTCTACTTATATGTTATCTTTCTTTCATGATTTCCCCCCCCCCCCCCCCCCCCCCCCCCATTTTCAGTCTTTCCACTAACACTGCCACCCCACTAACACACACGCACGCGCTCGCAACAAACATCGTCTCTCTTGTTCTATGTCCAGTGCTCCTTCTCATTACCTTTTACACTTTATATATGTTTTAATATTCTTTCTCTTTCTGGCCTGAGCCTGTCTGTTCTACCACTAAAGCATGATTGTGTTTCTTTCCAGGTAAAGCAAAGCAGCTATCAGTTACAGAATCCCTCATTGTGGATTTATGGGCTGTCACTGCTGTTGGGATGTTTATAAATGCTTTGTCAGGCATAAAGATATGACAACTGGTATACACAAGGGATACTTGAATTTCTTTCTTCTTAAGATACACCTCAGGTGTTCATCAAGTTTTACGACTTCAGAAGAGTATGGATATTACATGATCTTGCATATGTACATTCAGGCAAATGGCAAACAGTACAACTGAATGTTGTGAATCCATTCGACACAGCTAGCTGTGTACTTAAATTGTGTACATATTCCTATATACATTAATAATGTTTTAAAAGCACATAGCTTCCTTGAATGTTTTGTCACACCAAACATTTTTTTCTTGAGGGTTAAAAGTAATTAACCAGAAATAGATTTTTTATTCATTGTACTGACTTGTACTAAATTTTGCAGTGAGTAGTGTGCAGTGAGAGAACTTAAGAGTACATGCTGTACAGTACAATTGTACACACACACACACACACACACACACACACACACACACACACATACACACACACACACATATATATATATAAATATATATACATATAGAAATTAGAGTGTTTTATATTTTTCTTTTGACTTGTTCAGTGTATTTCAATGAGCCCTTTTGCATTTTTTTACTGTTCAGTGGGGGTTATTGTGCCACCACAACATAGTGTAGTTATGTTTACTGAGGGATTAAAGCTGATAGAGAAAGTGATTAGATTTGTTTCATACTGAAGTGTTTGACACCTATAAATATATTTTATATGGACAGAAATGAAAGATTGAATTAATATCAACCATTGTAAATAAATTAAATCTTCCAAGGAGTGTGTCATTAAGTTCTCAGTCTGTGTCCAGTTTATTTTCTAATGCTGAATGGGAATCTGACTTTTTACATGTGTGTACATGAATATTGAGTGATTTTTTTATTTATACATACCTCACACATTGTAGACTGCATTTTATAATGTGCAGTTTTGAAGTTGTTAGAATTGTGCTCTTTGTACCCTCATGAAATGCCGTATGTTTAACATGCAGGGACGTCTGCAGTTTTGTTTGAGGATTCATCTTCATGACTAATTATCAACACAGGTAATTGGGTTAAATGTCTTTTGTTTTTAATTGTTGTGGTAATGGAAAAAGAAGTTGTAGCTGTTTGCTGCAGGAGAAAACATTTATTTATTTAATTTAATATGTTGCTCTTTGTAAAACAGCAAATGAAGTGTCCTGCAGACCTGCTGTAGGTTAATCATAATTAGTAATAAAGTATGTTTCTGGAAACTCTTCAGTATTGAAATACATACCTCCTTGAAAGTAATATGAATTACCAAACTATCTTTTGTTATTCAGTAGTCTTGTGCCAGACACCAATACTAAACTTATTGCATGTATCTGAATGATAATGAGGATTATAGTAGTAATAAATGTCTACTCAATTTTATTAAAGCAAAAATTTGATTTGCCTCAAACCACAGTTTTTTTATTTTCTAACTTTCCACAGATTATGTGCATTTTATCATCTGTAATGATAGTCATGTTAATAATAAACATGTGTAATGTGACTTTTATGACCACATGTCTGTCCTCTTAACAGATATACAAAGGTTCAAATTTTATTTTATATCCTGTTATAACAATGCCTTTGCCAATCAAAGCTGCATGAAGTTTTTTACCCTGGAAAATATAAAAATGATGAGATTTTATATTCATGTAGGATATTAATGAGAATGAAATTGAGAGAGAATTTGGCGTCAGCATTCCATTAGCTATTTGTCTTCGTTACTTATTTTTTACAATTGCATCAAACTATCTACCAGTCAGTATTTTCATTTTCAGTCTCATATAACATTTTGTTTTCTGTTAAAAAGCAGATTAACAAAATTATGCTCAGATAAAGCCTGAATTATGTCTTTAAGTGGTATGGTGCAATTCTGCAAAGATGTAGAGATTAGTATGAAATGATTTGTAAAGAATATAAAGTGTTTGATAAAAATCTATGCTCATTTTATTTTTACCCTACCTTATTTCATAGAGTTATTTTGATTAGTTCTCAAGCTGTGCCACTGTGTTAAGAATTTTCATTTCTGTACTGTATTTAATAATTGTACAGTTTGCTTTATATTTTGACACAATCTCATTTTTCCTTCATCAATGTGGACACACAGTCCACTTGATCCACGAACATTTCCTTGTTTGGAAATTGGAAACAGGGACTCCAGTCCTTCAGAAATGTTGACCGATTGCTTGTGGAAGCTGGTTTGCATTTGCAGCCAAGACGAGAGTTACTAACTTCCTCCTTAGAATGACAACATATGTGGGATTGCCAGGATAAGCTGCATGGGAGTTGGCTACAAAAGTTATTGTCTTCTGATGTTATGTTGTGGCAGGAGTTCCATAATATGGTGACTCACCAGTGTGATTAGTGGGAAATTGTTTCCTTTATACACACCTTGCTGATAACAGTCTGATGAAACCAAAAACATGGGGCAGTTTTAATATGAAAACATTATTTTATTTCGATGTCAATTTATATTTCCGGAACATTTTATTTGCAGATTACACATTAAAATATTGAAAGTTAATAAATATATTTTCTTCCACTAAACCATCAACTGTACGACTCCCTAAAAAACAGTTGATGAAAGTCATTCTTTGAAGATGAAGTCAGTCAGTGAACTTCTTTGGACAGATTTGATTCTCATTGCGGTGTAAAAACATTGCTCATAACAACTATGGAGACACAAACACTGACAAAATCATAGTGCAAGCTTCATTTGCAAATAACAGAAATTTATGCAACTAATTTTGTTATAAATTTTATCATAACTACTCTATCTGCATTCAACCATCCAGGTTTAGTTGTTCCAGGGTTAAAACAAGTGCCAAGGTGATTCCTTTGAAAAGCTAGTTCCCCATCCTTCTCCATTCTAAGCTTCTGACACTACATTTCCTTCTTCCTGACACGTGCGTTCTAAGTGTAGCTCAGTTTCCAAATTATCCATTCCAACAGAAAAGGGCTACAAAAACATGTTAAACATTTCACATACCCTAAAATTAGAAACTGATTTCTAATCTGTGGGGATAACTTAAAATTTTGGCCATTTGTCGTGAAAGCTGACAACTTGGATAAATCAAGTGTTTCTATTGTGGTGTAACAGGTTGTTTCCCTGTTCTTCACTATAAGTTGAAAGATGATTGTGTAAAATGTTATTTAGGCAATGAGCATGTAGAGAATTTCATCTGTGTTTGCTTTGATTTTGGTTTGTGCAGGGAGGATGGGAAAAATGTGAGCACAGGACATCAGCAAGGCATGATGCTGTCAAGAGCCTCCAACGCTGTTGGAGTGGCATTATACTTTGGCGTCATGGGTTGGCAGTGTTTTGGAAGGTCTAGAGCAGGCACCCCTGCCTACAATGACAACACCTAAAAACAACTGAAAAAGCTGAGGAGAAATGTCATTCTCTTATGTTGTGTTCTTAAATCCACTTCAGATATGTTCACTGAAAAGGCAGTTATGTCATTTTGTCCGAAGTTTTTGTAGATGTGAGCTTTCTTACAGCCTTCGACCTTCTGCAGACTGCAAAGATGTCCCACGGTACAAGTGGTGACACTGTATAGCAGGTGCACAGCATCAAGAAAATGCAAGAAGGTAACATAAATCTTAAATCAGATAAAAATTCTCATGCTCATCATCAGGGTGAGAGATTGCTTGTGAAGCTGTTGGTTCAGTTACAACCCACAACCACTTCTGTCTTCTACTGGCCTCTTTTTGGTAGTTGTAACACTAAAAGAATTTTCAATAAATAAAAGTATATATAACGTTGTCTAGAGCAACCCATGAACCTTTGCCGTTGGTGGGGAGGCTTGCAGCGATACAGATAGTCATACCGTAGGTGCAACCACAACTGAGGCTATCTGTTGAGAGGCCAGACAAATGTGTGGCTCCTGAAGGAGACGCAGCAGCCTTTTCAGTAGTTGCAGGGGCAACAGTGTGGATGATTGATTGATCTGGCCTTGTAACACTAACAAAACATCCTTGCTATGTTGGTTCTGCGAACGGCTAAAAGCAAGGAGAAACTACAGCCGTAATTTTTCCCGAGGGCACACAGCTTTACTATATGATTAAATGATGATGGCATCCTCTTGGGTAAAATACTCCGGAGGTAAAATAGTCCCCCATTCGGATCTCCGAGCGGGGACTACCCAGGAGGACGTCGTTATCAGGAGAAAGAAAACTGGCTTTCTACAGATTGGAGCGTGGAATGTCAGATCCTTTAATCGGGCAGGTAGGTTAAAAAATTTAAGAAGGGAAATGGATAGGTTAAACTTTAGTGGGAATTAGTGAAGTTCGGTAGCAGGAGGAACAAGACTTATGGTCAGGTGAATACAGGGTTATAAATACAAAATACAATAACAGTAATGCAGAAGTAGGTTTAATAATGAATAAAAAAATAGGAGTGCAGGTAAGCTACTACAAACAGCGTAGTTAATGCATTATTGTGGCCAAGATAGACATGAAGCCTACACCTACCACAGTAATACAAGTTTATATGTCAACTTGCTTTGCAGATGGCGAAGAGATTGATGAAATGTATGATGAGATAAAAGAAATTATTCAGATAGTGAAGGGAGATGAAAGTTTACTAGTCATGTGTGACTAGAATTCAATAGCAGGAAAAGGAAGAGAAGGAAATGTAGTAGGTGAATATGGGATGGGGGTAAGAAATGAAGGAGGAAGCTGCCTGGTAGAATTTTGCACAGAACATAACTAATCATAGCTAACACTTGGTTCAAGAATCATGGAGGAATCCTGGAGATACTAAAAGGTATCAGATAGATTATATAATGGTAAGACAGAGATTTCGGAACCAGGTTTTAAATTGTAAGACATTTCCAGGGGCAGATGTGGACTCTGACCACAGTCTATTGGTGATGAACTGCAGATTAAAACTGAAGAAACTGCAAAAAGGTGGGAATTTAGGAGATGGGACCTGGCTAAAGTGACTAAACCAGTGGTTGTACAAAGCTTCAGAGAGAGCATAAGGGAACAATTGACAGGAATGGGGGAAAGAAATACAGTAGAAGAAGAATGGGTAGCTTTGAGAGTAGTGAAGGCAGCAGAGGATCAAGTAGGTAAAAGGACGAGGGCTAGTAGAAATCCTTGGGTAACAGAAGAAATATTGAATTTAATTGATGAAAGGAGAAAATATAAAACTGCAGTAAATGAAGCAGGCAAAAAGGAATACAAACGTCTCAAAAATGAGATCGACAGGAAGTGCAAAATGGCTAAGCAGTGATGGCTAGAGGACAAGTGTAAGGATGTAGAGGCTTATCTCACTAGGGCTAAGATAGGTACTGCCTACAGGAAAATTAGAGATGTCTTTGGGGAAAGGAGAACCACTTGTATGAATATCAAGAGCTCAGATGGAAACCTAGTTCTAGGCAAAGAAGGGAAAGCAGAAAGTTGGAAGGAGTATATAGAGGATCTATACAAGGGTGATGTACTTGAGGACAATATTATGGAAATGGAAGAGTATGTAGATGAAGATGAAATGGGTGATATGATACCGCGTGAAGAATTTGACATAGCACTGAAAGACCTGAGTAGAAACAAGGCCCGGGAGTAGACAACATAATATTAGCCTTGAGAGAGCCAGTCCTGACAAAACTCTACCATCAGGTGAGCAAGATGTAAGAGACAGGCGAAATACCCTCAGTCATAATGAAAAAATAATAGTTCCAGTCCCAAAGAAAGCAGGTGTAGACAGATGTGAAAATTACCAAACAATCAGTTTAGTAAGTCTTTACAGACAAATGGAAAAACTGGTAGAAGCCGACCTCGGGGAAGGTAAGTTTGGATTCCGTAGAAATATTGGAACACATGAGACAATACTGACCCTATGACTTATCTTAGAAGATAAATTAAGGAAAGGCAAACCTACGTTTCCAGTATTTGTTATTGAGTCTGTGTATTGAGCAAGTAGTAAAGGAAACAAAAGAAAAAATTGGAGTAGGTATTAAAATCCATGGCGAAGAAATAAAAAGTTTGAAGTTCTCCGATGACATTGTAATTCTGTCAGAGACAGCAAACGACTTGGAAGAGCATTTGAACGGAATGGACAGTGTCTTGAAAGGAAGATATAAGATGAACATCAACAAAAGCAAAACGAGGAGAATGGAATGTAATCGAATTAAGTCGGGTGATGCTGAGGGAATTAGATTAGGAAATGAGACAATTAAAGTAGTAAAGGAGTTTTGCTATTTGGGGAGCAAAATAACTGATTATGGTCGAAGTAGAGAGGATATAAAATGTAGACTGACAATGGCAAAGAAAGTGTTTCTGAAGAAGAGAAATTTGTTAACATCGAGTATAGATTTAAGTGTCAGGAAGTCATTTCTGAAAGTATTTGTATGGAGTGTAGCCATGTATGGAAGTGAAACATGGACAATAAATACTTTGGACAAGAAGAGAATATAAGCTTTCGAAATGTGGTGCTACAGAAGAATACTGAAGAGTAGATGGGTAGTTCACATAACTAATGAGGAGGTATTGAATAGAATTGGGCAGAAGAGGAATTTGTGGCACAACTTGACAAGAAGAAGGGATTGGTTGGTAGGACATGTTCTGAGACATTGAAGGGATCACCAGTTTAGTATTGGAGGGCAGCTAGGAGGGTAAAAATCGTAGAGGGAGATCAAGAGATGAGTACACTAAGCAGATTCAGAAGGATGTAGGTTGCAGTAGGTACTGGGAGATGAAGAAGCTTGCATAGAATAGAATAGCAAGGAGACCTGCATGAAACCAGTCTCTGGATTGAAGACCACAACAACAAGAGAGCAACCCAGAGTAAACAACAAAAAAGATATAGGTGAGCACACAAAGTAGTTTTTCCCAGTGTAATTATAGTATTTAAGAAGTAGTAATTATGTGATTTGGTAAAAACCAAAGTTTGAATTATCACAACAGATGCAATAAATGAGATTAGTTGATAATAACAACCAGGTCAATGACAGAAAATATTTACAGTTGAAGTAACTGTTGTCACATGATTCAAGAAACACTATGTTGGCGAAACGGAAGATTTCAGTATGCTGATTCTGAGGCAGGAAGTGAACACTGATGGTTTAGTTGCTGTCCTTGAGCTGGAAACACTATATCCAGCAGCTGGCCAATGTGGTAGCATAAAGTTCACTACAGTTTCATTTAACTCGTAAGTGGTGTCTATAATCTGTGCAATCCACCAGTCACAGTAATACGCCTGCTATTTCCGAGGTGTCAGCCGAACAAATGAAATTTCTTCTTTCTTGCTCTTGAAAGTGCGTGCAATATGAGTTAGCCCGTCTCTTTGTGTTCAAAAAGGTGTTTTCTGGATTCTTTTCACAGAAGTAGTTTGTTGGAAATATTATTCTTTTTTCTGCTCACGGATTTCTTCAATTTCCTCTTTGGACAAAAGAATTAGGCTTGTGGATGTGTAAGATTTCACAACTCTCATAAAATCCTCAGCATTCTGAATCACAGCTGTATTTGGTCTGGACAGATTATGTTTTGTAGCATGGTGCTTCAGCAAGCCTCCTACACCATCACAAGTTCCCTTCCCATGACCAGTAGCACTGTACACCCAGTCAGTTGGCAGAAATGACTTACTCAATTCAAACAGTTGGTAACGATTTTTAAAATGACTAGGAGCACCATCAGAAATAATGATGATCTCTGCCCCTGCTTGCAGTTGAAGAATTTTGTGCATTGCTAGCAACGCATGTGCTGAGTCATGTCCTGTGTCATCACTTATAACTGCAACACTTGTGGTCTTGTTTTGAAAATATGTCACTCCTGTAAAAATTGAAACCTGGACATTGCTCTAAGAATACCCCAGTTCTCAGCAAAATCACAATGAAGCACTAAAATGATTGCACTACTGGAACTTGAGCTGCTTGTACAGGATGACCATAACAGGTATTTGCCCTTCCAAAGATTCCTTTTACAGACCACACATTTCTTGATTTGTCTACCATGTGCTTTGGTACTGATGGAACGTGGTTCAAAATTGTTTTCTTTGAAAACATCTCTAGAATAATAATTAAAATTTGCACCTTTCCACTGTAGGGTGCACATTATTCAACAGCTGAATTGATATTTGTGAAAAATTCCTGGCAAGAGGTGTAAGAGTGTTTGTTTTAGTTCATTTTCTTCTGAAGATGGAATTTCTACTTTGAAGAGTGTGGTCAGTTTTGCTGTATTGTATTCATCCATAGCTTCAGTAATTTCTCTGGGCGTTCTTGATGCATAGAGCTTATGACTCGACGTCACTGACCATGGCTTCTTAACAGGACTAACACCTACCTCTGTAGTTGACTGATTCATGATATTTAATGCTTCCTCTGTTGGTGCAAAATCTGCATCATCTGCACCATGGGAGGCTTCACCTTTTTCAGATACTGTCATCGTTGTTATTCTGTCAAAATCTTTTAGAATGCAAACAGTCATCACTGGAAACACATTCACTTTGAAACAGAGTCTTTAAATGAGAACACTTATTCCCAACCTGAACAAAGTCTGCTTTTTTTAAATTATTTTTTATGGATACGCAAATAGTCAGCATGCTTCACTCTCCTGTGGCCCCAGCCCGAAGACATTTCAAACAGACTTTTTCACAAAACACACTGCAACTGTGTCAACTGGCAAATTCCTCACAAAAATGCAGAAATCACTGGATGGTCTCAGATTTCTTAGAAGTCTATTCAGTAAACAAATTAGCACTGAACAACCACGACAAAGAAACTGACAAGAAACTATAACAAAGTGTAAGAAATATCTGGAACAATGAAAGTGAAAAGAAATAACTGCAACAAAGAAAGTGATAAGAAATAACTGCAACAAAGACAACAGAAATAAACATTGTAACAAAGAAATTAGTTAGAAACAACTTCAGTGAAGATATACTTTCCCCTTGCAAGCGAAAAAAAAAAAATGATTTTCTAAAATAACACCTGTCCAACTTAAAAATGGAAGCTCTCTTTTTCAGAGAATATAGTACTAATCAACAGAAAAAAATCTAACTTTTCTGGATTGGCGTTTTTGATGAAAATTTTTTTCTGTAAATTAAAAAAAAATTCAAAAGGTGACAGTAAAAGAATTTTGACAGATATATACAAATGGAGGATACCATTGTAATCATCTTTCAAATAAAAAAAACTCTGACAAAATATCCAAAACTGTTACAGAGATACACCATTTTTAAAAATTTTCTAAAATTCGCATCTTCAAAATGGTATTCACAGTGTTGTCTTTATAGTCCTGTATCTCAGGGCAGGAGAAAACAAAAAAATACATGTTTCTTACTTACTCCTAAATTTTAACATATGCTAAATTCAATAACATCCGAGACTATGAAGTGACATGGATTATATGTTTCCTCTGGCCTCTTTTTTTTTTTTTTTTTTGCGTGATACGGTGACTGAGGAAATCTTTTATACATCTAAAACACAAAAAGAGACACACCACAAAGGAATTATGCAAATGGGGCATAAATTGGTAGATGTGATGTACATGTACAAACAAACAATTGATTAAAGTTCCAGAAAAATTGGATAGTTTATTCAAGAGAAAGAGCTTCACAAATAAAAGTCAGTAACATGTTGGTTCACCTCTGATCCTTATGCAAGCAGTTAATCGGCTTGGCACTGATTGATATAGTTGTTGGATGTCCTCCCAGGAGACATCTTGCCAAATTCTGCCCAATTGGTGCGCAGATTGTCAAAATCCCAAGCTGGTTGCAGGGCCCTGCCCATAATGCTCTGAATGTTCTCAGTTGGGTGGAGATCTGGTAATCTTGTTAGCCCAGGTAGTGCCTCTTCATCTCAGAGTAGCACTTGCAACCTACGTCCTCAATTATTTGCTGGATGTATTCCAATCTCTGTCTTCCTCTACAGATCCCTTCAGTACCATGTAAGTCATTCCCTCATGCCTTAACAGATGTCCTATCATCCTGTCCCTTCTCCGTATCAGTGTTTTCCACATATTCCTTTCCTCTCAGATTCTATGCAGAACCTCCTCATTTCTTACCTATCAGTTGCAGAGTTACGTGGCTTTATGCTTAATTATAGACTTACTATTTTATCAGTTGATTTGTTTTCACCATGTAATGCCCGCTGTTTATGTCCTTCGTTGCTGAGCGATGTATCACTTTTTGTTCTGGCACCGCAACTCTTCCTTTCCTATATCTTTACTACTTTTTATCTATATAAATGTTGAACTATTGGTTTTGCCATTTAACAACTTTTAAATTACTGTGTAAGTATTACAGGCATCGGGTCCCACCTAATGTATCACCCGCCTATACGCTTTACATTAACCTTACAAGGCTCGATCAATCTGCTTACAAAGAGAAAGCTGAATATCTCTTCCTTTGACGGTGTCCAACAACAACCTAGGAAGCTCGACGCCCTCACGGTCCAGGCTCTTCAATGGCTCACACTCGTTTTATTCCTTGCCCACTTGCCGCTACGTTGATCTTTCATGATAATCGTTGGGCAACGTCTTCCATGTTATCTGCAACATAAATAAACATTCTTCCCACAGTATTTCTGAAAATCCAAAAACAAACTTAAAGAACATAATAATAATAACTGTTCTTACAATTATTCGTATAAGTCTTGGTCGATTTAATGAGGGGTGGGACAGGCCTAAGCCTTGTGACACCACACAGTCCACCTAATTTTCAACGTTCGTCTGTAGCACCCTGTCTCAAATGCTTCAATCCTCTTCTGTTCCAGTTTTCCTACAGTCCATGTTTCACTACCATACTGTACTCCAAACGTACATTCTCAGAAATTTCTTCCTCAAATTAAGGCCGATATTTGATGTTAGCAGACTTCTCTTGGCCAGGAATGCCCTTTTTGCCATTGCTAGACTGCTTTTGATGTCCTCCTTGCTCCAAACATCATTGGTTATTTTACTGCCTAGGTAATAGATTCCTTAAATTCATCTACTTTGTGACCATCAGTCCTGATGTTTCTCACTGTTCTCATTTTTACTACTTCTCATTACTTTCGCCTTTCTTCAATTTACTCTCAATGCATACTCTGTACTCTTTAGACTATTCATTCAGTTCAGCATATCATGCAATTCTTCTTCACTTTCACTCAAGATAGCAATGTCATCAGTGAATCATATCATTGATATACTTTCACCTTGAATTTTAATTCCACTCCTGAACATTTCTTTTATTTCCAAAATTGCTTCCTCGATGTACAGATTGAACAGTAGGGGTGAAAGGCTACATCCTTGACTTACATCCTTTTTAATAAGATCACTTTGTTCTTGGTCAACCACTCTTATTATTTTCTCTTGGCTGTTGTACATATTGTATATGACCCATCTTTCCCTATGGCTTACCCCTACTTTCCCCAGAATTTCGAACATCTATCACCATTTTACATTGTCAAGCACTTTTTCCATGTAGACAAATCCTGTGAACGTGTCTTGATTTTTCTTTAGCCTTCCATTATTAACTGCAACATTAGGATTGTCTCTCTCTTGCCTTTACCTTTCCTAAAGCCAAACTGATAGTCATCTAGCACATCCTCAATTTTCTTTTCCATTCTTCCGTATGTCTTGAACTTAAGCGTACTCTTCATCACTACTATTGTGATCTGAGTCTGTGTCTTCTCCTGGGTACGTCTTACAATCCAGTGACTGATTTTGGAATCTCTGTCTGACCATGAAGTTATCTAACTGAAATCTTCCCGTATCTACATCTACATGACTACTCTGCAATTCACATTTGAGTGCTTGGCAGAGGGTTCATCGAACCACAATCATACTATCTCTCTACTATTCCACTCCCGAACAGCGAGCGGGAAAAACGAACACCTAAACCTTTCTGTTCGAGCTCTGATTTCTCTTATTTTATTTTGATGATCATTCCTACCTATGTAGGTTGGGCTCAACAAAATATTTTCGCATTCGGAAGAGAAAGTTGGTGACTGAAATTTCGTAAAAAGCTCTCGCCGCGCCGAAAAACGTCTATGCTGTAATGACTTCCATCCCAACTCGTGTATCATATCTGCCACACTCTCTCGCCTATAACGTGATAATACAAAACGAGCTGCCCTTCTTTGCACCTTCTCGATGTCCTCCGTCAATCCCACCTGGTAAGGATCCCACACCGCACAGCAATATTCTAACAGAGGACGAACGAGTGTAGTGTAAGCTGTCTCTTTAGTGGACTTGTTGCATCTTCTAAGTGTCCTGCCAATGAAACGCAACCTTTGGCTCGCCTTCCCGACAATATTATCTATGTGGTCCTTCCAACTGAAGTTGTTCGTAATTTTAACACCCAGGTACTTAGTTGAATTGACAGCCTTGAGAATTGTACTATTTATCGAGTAATCGTATTCCAACGGAGTTCTTTTGGAACTCATGTGGATCATCTCACACTTTTCGTTATTAAGCGTCAACTGCCACCTGACACACCATACAGCAATCTTTTCTAAATCGCTTTGCAGCTGATACTGCTCTTCGGATGACCTTACTAGACGGTAAATTACAGCATCATCTGCGAACAGTCTAAGAGAACTGCTCAGATTGTCACCCAGGTCATTTATATAGATCAGGAACAGTAGAGGTCCCAGGACGCTTCCCTGGGGAACACCTGATATCACTTCAGTTTTACTCGATGATTTGCCGTCTATTACTACGAACTGCGACCTTCCTGACAGGAAATCACGAATCCAGTCGCACAACTGAGACGATACCCCATAGCTCCGCAGCTTGATTAGAAGTCGCTTGTGAGGAACGGTGTCAAAAGCTTTCCGGAAATCTAGAAATACGGAATCAACTTGAGATCCCCTGTCGATAGCGGCCATTACTTCGTGCGAATAAAGAGCTAGCTGCGTTGCACAAGAGCGATGTTTTCTGAAGCCATGCTGATTACGTGTCAATAGATCGTTCTCTTCGAGGTGATTCATAATGTTTGAATACAGTATATGCTCCAAAACCCTACTGCAAACCGACGTCAATGATATAGGTCTGTAGTTAAATGGATTACTCCTACTACCCTTCTTGAACACTGGTGCGACCTGTGCAATTTTCCAATCTGTAGGTACAGATCTATCGGTGAGCGAGCGGTTGTATATGAGTGCTAAGTAGGGAGCTATAGTATCAGCGTAATCTGAAAGGAACCTAATCGGTATACAATCTGGACCTGAAGACTTGCCCGTATCAAGCGATTTGAGTTGCTTCGCAACCCCTAAGGTATCAACTTCTAAGAAACTCATGCTAGCAGATGTTCGTGTTTCAAATTCTGGAATATTCCATTCGTCTTCCCTGGTGAAGGAATTTCGGAAAACTGCGTTCAATAACTCCGCTTTAGCGGCACAGTCGTCGATAACAGTACCATCGGCACTGCGCAGCGAAGGTATTGACTGCGTCTTGCCGCTTGTGTACTTTACATACGACCAGAATTTCTTCGGATTTTCTACCAAATTTTGAGACAATGTTTCGTTGTGGAACCTATTAAAGGCATCTCGCATTGAAGTACGTGCCAAATTTCGCGCGTCTATAAATTTTAGCCCATCTTCAGGATTTCGCGTTCTTCTGAACTTCGCATGCTTTTTCCGTTGCCTCTGCAACAGCGTTCGGACCTTTTTTGTGTACCACGGGGGATCCGTTCCATCTCTTACCAATTTATGAGGTATGAATATCTCAATTGCTGTTGCTACTATATCTTTGAATTTGAGCCACATCTCGTCTACATTCGCATAGTCAGTTTGGAAGGAATGGATATTGTCTTTTAGGAAGGCTTCTAGTGGCACTTTATCCGCTTTTTTAAATAAAATTATTTTGCGTTTGTTTCTGATGGATTTGGAAGAAATGGTATTGAGCCTAGCTACAATGACCTTGTGATCACTAATCCCTGTATCAGTCATGATGGTCTTTATCAGCTCTGGATTGTTTGTGGCTAAGAGGTCAAGTGTGTTTTCGCAACCATTTACAATTCGCGTGGGTTCGTGGACTAACTGCTCTAAATAATTTTCGGAGAATGCATTTAGGACAATCTCGGAAGACGTTTTCTGCCTACCACCGGTTTTGAACAAGTATTTTTGCCAACATACCGAGGGTAGGTTGAAGTCCCCACCAACTATAACCGTATGAGTGGGGTATTTATTTGTTACGAGACTCAAACTTTCTCTGAACTGTTCCGCAACTGTATCATCGGAGTCTGGGGGTCGGTAGAAGGAGCCAATTATTAACTTAATTCGGCTGTTAAGTATAACCTCCACCCACACCAATTCGCACGGAGTATCTATTTCGACTTCACTACAAGATAAACCACTACTGACAGACACCAACACTCCACCACCAATTCTGCCTAATCTATCTTTCCTGAACACCGTCTGAGACTTCGTAAAAATTTCTGCAGAACTTATTTCAGGCTTTAGCCAGCTTTCTGTACCTATAACGATATCAGCTTCTGTGCTTTCTATTAGCGCTTGAAGCTCAGGGACTTTTCCAGCGCAACTACAACAGTTTACAACTATAATTCCGACTGTTCCTTGATCCAAGCACGTCCTGTAATTGCCAAGCACCCTTTGACATTGCAGCCCATCCCGCACTTTCCCGAGGCCTTCTAACCTAAAAAACCGCCCAGTCCATGCCACACAGCCTCCGCTACCCGTGTAGCCGCCAGCTGAGTGTAGTGAACTCCTGACCTATTCAGCGGAACCCGAAACCCCACCACCCTATGACGCAAGTCAAGGAATCTGCAGCCAATACGGTCGCAAAACCGTCTGAGCCTCTGATTCAGACCCTCCACCAGGCTCTGCACCAAAGGTCCGCAGTCGGTTCTGTCAACGATGCTGCAGATGGTGAGCTCTGCCTTCATCTCGTAAGCAAGACCGGCAGCCTTCACCAAATCAGATAGCCGCTGGAATCCAGAGAGAATTTCCTCAGATCCAAAGCGACACACGTCATTAGTGCCGACATGTGCCACCACCTGCAGCCGGCTGCACCCTGTGCTCTTCATGGCATCCGGAAGGACCCTTTCCACATCAGGAATGACTCCTCCCGGAATGCACACGGAGTGCACACTGGATTTCTTCCCCTCCTTAGCCGCCATATCCCTAAGGGGCCCCATTACGCGCCTAACATTGGAGCTCCCAACTACCAGTAAGCCCACCCTCTGCGATTGCCCGGACCTTGAAGGCTGAGAATGATCCTCTGAAACAGGGCAAGCGGCTGCATCTGGCTCAGCCAGAGACAGTGCCTGAAACCGGTTTGTCAGACGCACCGGGGAGGCTTTCTGATCAGCCTCCGGGGACGCCTTTCGCTGCCTGCCACGCCTTGGAACGACCTCCCAATCAACCACAGGCGAGGGCTCAGCCCCACTGCGGGAAGCAACCGGGGCAACCACAGCGGCAGACCGATCTGGGGACAGACGGGATGAGGTTGACATCCCCGTGATACCCGAGTCCGACTCCCCACAGTGGTGCCCATTGGCAACAGCCTCAAGCTGCGCGACCGAAGTCAGCGCCGATTGCAGCTGTGAGCCTTCTCCAAGTATACCTCCTCCTCTTGTGATTCTTGAACATAGTATTCACTATTACAAGCTGAGACTTGTTACAGAACTCAATTAGTCTTTCTCGTCTCATTCCTTGTCCCAAGTCCACATTCTTCTGTAACCTTTTTTTCTACTCCTTCACCTACAACTGCATTCCAGTATCTCATTACTATTAGATTTTCAGATTCCTTTACATACTGTATTACCCTTTCAATATCCTCATACACTCTCTCTCTCTCTCTTCATCTTCAGCTTGCGACATTGGCATGTATACCTGAACTATCATTGTCAGTGCTGGTTTGCTGTCGATTCTCATAAGAACAACCATATCACTGAACTGTCAACAGTAACACACCCTCTGCCATACCTTCCTATTCATAACAAATCCTACTCCTGTTACACAATTTTCTGCTGCTGTTGATGTTCCCTATACTCATCTGATCAGAAATCCTTGTCTTTTTTCCACTTCACTTCACTGACCCCTACTATACCTAGATTGATCCTTTGCATTTCCCTTTTCAGATTTTCTAGTTTACCTACCAGTTCAAGCTTCTGACATTCCACGCCCTGACTCATAGAATGTTATCCTTTCATTGATTAATAATTTTTTTTCTCATGGTAACCTCCCCCTTGGCAGTCCCGTCCCAGAGATCTGAATGAAGGACTAATCTGGAATCTTTTGCCAACATGACACTACTTCAATTACAGGCCACATGTCCTGTGGATACACGTTATGTGTCTTTAAGGCAGTGGTTTCCATTGTCTTCTGCATCCTTATGCTGTTGATCATTGCTGATTCTTCCACCTTTAGGGGCCCTGAACCTCTGTCCACGCCTCCACCCTCTTTGACAAGGCCATTGGCAGAATGAGAGGTGACTTCTTATGCCGGAAATCTTTGGCCGCCAGTGCTGTTTATTAATCAGAATTTTGATTTGAACAAAGACATTTTTATTATAAATCAAAGACGCTAACCCTAGACCACAGTGAACATTATCTTGCTCAAATATAAGGCCAGGACACCTTGCCATGAATGGCAACAAAACAGGGTTTAGAATATTGTTGAAGTACCACTATGCTGTAAGGGTCCATGGGTGACCACTAAAGGGGTCCTGCTATAAAAAAGAAATGACACCCCAGACTACGACTCCTGGTTATTGGGACATACAGCAGGCGACAGTCAGTATGGTATTCTACCACTGCCTGGGATGTCCCCAGATATGTCTTTGCTGATCATCAGGGCTCAGTTTGAATCAAGACTCATCCCTGAAGACAGTTCTTCCCCATTCAAAGATATTGCAGGCTGAAGACATTTCTGGAGATGTCCCACACAGCAGTGGGATATCATCCTGTCACCCGCCATACTGTCTGACAACCAGTAGTGATGGTCTGGGGTGCCATCTCTTTTCATAGCATGACCTCTTTGATTGTCAATCATGGCACCACTACAGCACAGGGGTAGGTTGACGATATTATATGCTCTGCTTTGTTGCCTGTCATGGCAAACCATCCTGGGCTTATGTTTCAGTAAGATAATGCTCGCCTCCACACAGCAAGTGTTTCTACTTTTTGCCTTCGTGGTTGCCAAATCTTTCCTCTGCCAGCAGGGTCACCTTTTCTCTCCCCACTTGGGATCATTTGGAGCATTATGGGCAGGGCCCTCCATCCAGCTGAATAGCAGCATATAGGTGGCCAAATAAATAATGAAAACTGATAAACAATTACTGCTTCAGTAATTAAAAAAATAATTGGAAAGAATAATTGAAAGAAATTGGCAGGTACACATATCCTGAGTAAACTTTAACTGGTACTAATATCAACAGATCTTCAATGTCAATACATTTAAGATCAATATTCATCATTTTAATTACATACTTCTGTACATTAATTTCATTGTGCGTAGTCCTCATTATAAAAATTCCGATGCCGGATTGCTCCTCCGCTGCTTGTGCAAATTCCTTGTCTGCTCTGAACCTCCTGATGCAGGACTCTCGGAGCGGGGAGAATGATGAACAGAACAGACAAGTGTGGTTGATGTGAATATATAACTTAAACTTTACTTTCCTAATACCTTTTTCTAACACTTTTAATGTACACTTGAAATACACATTTTAAACAATACTGGTATGTCAGATATTGTCATACAGCTGCCGGCAACCACTTATCGAAATGAACAGGTGAAGATACAGAAATTAATCAATTGAAGAGCATATCTCTTCCTTTTTTTGCGACAATCTGTATCTCTGATACAAAGTAGCTCATTAATTTGGCTTTGTGTATGAATAGCTTACATATATAACATGAAAAGAATGAAGAAAGAAAAAATAATATGATCCATTATAACTGTTCCCCCCTCCTATGCACTGATGTCATGTGGAGGTACACATTGTCTGATCTTATTTCCCTTTTTAAGGTTTAATAACCCTGGCCTGTATGGGCATAGCCTTTATTTTCGGCCTTATGGTAATCAATTTATAAGGGCATTCAGCATCTTTTAACACATAAATACATAATTTTTCCCTCCTAACAAAGTGCTTTCTGTAACCACATATTTCCATTGTTGTCAGTCAGCACCTGCACAGTATTAAGCTTGTGAAGCAGCTGCTCAACGTCCGTTATCATCCCAGTTCGCACTCACAGATTCAATACAAGGCCAGAGTGCCCGCGCCATGCATTTACAGTAGCTTTCACTGCACAAATTTATGAGGCTCATGTTCAGAGGCATGATCCTTTGTAAAATCTTCGATACGGTGAAAACTGGTTTCCATATCAGCAGCCTGAGGAATTTGTTTCACCTCATCGCTCTCACTTATTCAGTGGGGACACCAGCCGTATGTCTGACATCCATTGGCAAGGTAAGTTTCTTCCCGCTTTTACGTCATTGTTGAGCACAGAAAAGTCATGTTATGCAAAGTATTGCCATCTTTAGTTTATCTCACACACACCCACGTATATTGGAAGCACACTTAATACTTTGCAGCCAGGTTTTGTATGTTTTTGTACATTGTTTTTGAGCATCTTTCATACAGTTGCATCACAAAGTTTCTGTAGCGTCCTGTGCACATACTATGAAAAAAAAAAAAAAAAAAAAAAAAAAAAAAAAAAAAAAAAAAAAAAAAAAAAAAAAAAGAAAGAAAGAAAGAAAGAAAGAAAGAAAATTATATATATATATATATATATATATATATATATATATATATATATATATATATATATACAAATACAATTACAAAATACACATATCCTATTGATCTGCCGAAATGCCATTATTGTCGCTTATCCAGACACCCCAAAAACATACATTTTTCATATTAGGTGCATTGTGCTGCCACCTACTGCAGGTACTCAATATCAGGGACCTCAGTAGTCATTAGACATCATGAGAGAGCAGAATGGGTCGCTCCACGGAACTCATGGACTTCGAACATGGTCAGGTGATTCGGTGTCACTTGTGGCATACATTTGTACGTGAGATTTCCACACCCCTAAACATCCCTAGGACCACTGGTTCCGATGTGGTAGTGAAGGGGAAATGGGAAGTGCATGTACAGCACAAAAGCATACAGGCCAACCTCGTCTGTTGACTGACAGAGACCACTGACAGTTGAAGAGGATCGTAATGTGTAATAGGCAGACATCTATTCAGACCATCACACAGGAATTCCAAACTGCATCAAGATCCACTGTAAGTCCTATGACAGTTAGGTGGGAGGCGAGAAAACTTGGATTTCATCGACAAACAGCTGCTCATAAGCCACACATCATGCCAGTAAATGCCAAACAACACCTCACTTGGTGTAAGGAACATAAACAATCGATGATTGAACAGTGGAAAAACATTGTGTGGAGTGATGATTTACGGTACACAAAGTGGCGATCTGATGGCAGGGTGTGGGTATGGCGAATGCCTGGTAAATATCATATGCCAGCATGTGTAGTGCCAACAGTAAAATTCGGATGTGGTGGTGTTTTTGTGTGGTTGTGTTTTTTTATGGAGGGGGCTTGCACCCCTTGTTTTGCATGGCACTAGCACAGCACAGGCCTACATTGATGTTTCAAGTACCTTCTTGCTTCCCACTGTTGAAGAGCAATTCGGGGATGGCGATTGCATCTTTCAACACGATCGAGCACCTGTTCATAATGCACGGCCTGTGGCAGATTGATTACACAACAATAACATTCCTGTAATGGACTGGCCCGCACAGAGTTCTGACCTGAATCCTAGAGAACAACTTTGGGATGCTTTGGAATGCCGACTTCATGCCAGGCCTCACCGACCGACATCGATAACTCTCCTCAGTGCTGCACTCTGTGAAGAATGGGCTGCCATTCCCCAAGAAACCTTCCAGCACCTGATTGAATGTATGCCTGTTTGAGCGGAAGCTGTCATCAAGGCTAGGGGTGGCCCAACACCATATTGAATTCCAACATCATCGATGTAAGGCACCATGAACTTGTAAGTCATTTTCAGCCAGGTGTCCGGATACTTTTGACAGACGTAACTGTGATCCCAAGAACAAAATAGTTTCTTGTTTATAAACACAACTCAAATCTGACAATACCAATCGTACCAGATACTCATTCAGTGTTTAAAAGTGCAGCTCAGTATTTACTTGTTATGTTCATTGTATAAAGGATAACCATTTCATATGCTGAGGTATACAGAGTTGTCTCATCAATACGATATGTTACAAACAATGAGAATGAAACACTATTTACATAAGTAGCAAATGTGCATAAAAATTTTACACTTTTGTAGGTAGGTTTCAACCCCTTGATTATTTGTTAGTACACAATCTTAGTTTAGCATCGTGGTATGTGATGTACTGCAACAGTTTTCTCCTTCACATACTTTCACACTATCACATTCATATGTATCATAAACATACAACTATATTTACTTGCTGTGTAGTCCTTTCCTACATTTATATGGTACCTAGCACGCTACAAGCATTTATCTTTCATCACTTCAGGATGTGCTGATGCATCGTTCCCAGAAAGGAAAAAAAAAACTTAATACTAACTTAAAACGAAATCTTCATAGATAAGTGTATAGTAGCTCAATGGTTACCTTTTTCATATCTTCAACCATACATTCATTCACTTCAGTGTGCAGTCATGCTGTTACAAAACTTATTTAATGTCAAGTGTGCGTCTCTATTTACCTTATAAATCTGCAAGATAAAGTGTATTAGAGGCATGGTGTGACCTCTTATTCAGTTTGCCACTTGCACTGTACTTGCTTGTTTACCTGCAGCGAGACTTTTCTCGTTCATCAAGTATAATTAGTGCACGTACATTCAGTACTTAAATTTGTAAATATTGTACAAATGTTGATATAATGTATTTAAGCTTAAGTAAACATCTCATAGTTTAGCGGCCCTTTCCTGTGTATATTATCCCTTAACTTAACTTTGTATGTGTGTATTGTGTAGATAGTTGTAGTAGTTGTATAGACTCTCCCTTAACCTTCTATTGCATGACTTTTCTTCAGAAAACCTATCTCAATGAAAAACATATCTGGGGGTAGGGTTTGACATGCAAAATACTGTATAATAGCTTAAATATAGAAATTTTTTTGTAATTTTGATTTATTCAATATTTTAAGTTTGTTGCGATATGGCAACTCCTTGGTATGTCAACACTCTTCCCAGAAGACTCAAACACTTATATTCACATACATGTATAAAATGACTTAGGAAAGATACACATATGTGCTCCTATATACATTAGTGAATCGTATAAGATGAAAAACTGTTACTTTTCTGTTTAAAAAAATATTTTGTCATATAATTCAACACCTTGTTTCATAACAGTGTGAAATTTCAAGAAACAGTTTTAATTTGCAGTGAAACATAAATGCACTTTGCATTTCAAACACTTCATTCATACAATTCTATTGCATGATGGAACTTCGCACCTTCCTTTGATATCCATAATAGGCAAATGTTCTATGCCATCTAGCCGCATATCTTCTTCAGGCAGTGCAGCTGTTGGTCCTTTCTTCTTCTTCTTCTTCTTCTTCTTCTTTTTCGTCATGCAGGCTCTCTCGGTGAAATTACTTCTAGGTCTTCCTTGCTTTCTTGCCTCACTTTTCCACTGCAACAACAAACCTCTTCCTATGGCCTTCTTGAACTCTGCTAAAGAAAGCATGCTTTTCCAACGTATTCCACTTGATAGTGCATCTCTCCTGTAAAGAAACAAAGCAATCACTACTGTCAGATCTAGAATATGAAAAAATATTCTGTGATATCATTTTTTTGTAACGTATCTGAATCCTAGACAATGCTAGAACTGAATCCACAAGATCTACACCTCAATGAACTCATTATACTCTTCTACTGCCCTGGGGCAAGGCACCTTGACTAACTTCTTCAACTTCGTGTCAAACCTGTCAACTTCATTCATTGGATTTGCTCCCACAAAATTACTGAGTAATGTCACAAACTTTTTGTCATGCCACTTTACAGCAGAACACTGTCTTTCATCTGTTGCATTTCTTCCAGATCTCTTCATTTTCTTGTCAGAGTTGAACACACATCCCTTTAGATGATTGGAATGTACAGTGCCTAGGCTGTAGATTCCTCTTTCTGCCAGTTTCATTTGCAGATCTAAACTACAGAACCAGTTGTCAAAAAATATTTTACAATTTTTATGCTCAGGTATTACACTAGCATGCAGATTTCCACTGGCTCCTATGCCAGGAAGCTGTTCATTTTGGTTAGTTTTGCCAGGGCGCTATCCAAAATTTTTGGGACTGGTGCTGCCATCTGTTGAAAACTTTACTTTTGGTCTAATGGTCACCACCACCCTCGAAATAGTTCCCATCCGCATGTACACACCAGTCCCAGTGCTTCTGCCTCTGGACAAACATTTTCTGGAAGTCCTGTTCTTTGAGGGTGTTTATCACTGCCAGTGATGCTTCTTGAATCCTCTCTAGAGTGTAGAACTGACAGCCTTTCAGCTTGAGTTTCAGTTTTTGGAATGGCACGAAGTCGCAAGGTGCCAAATCTGGCAGGTACAGTTGGTGGGGTACTACAGCCATGTTGTTTTTTTGCCAAAAAGTTACTGGTGAGCAAGGATGTGTGACAGGGTGCGTTGTCGTGATGCAGTAGCCAGTTCCCTTAACACCAAAGTTCAGGGTGTCATCGCTGCACATTTTCATGGAGAGGTCTTGGAGAGCCTGGGCTCTTTCACTGGGATGATTGTTACTTTGTCTCTGGGTCATAACCGTAAATCCAGCACTCATTGCTGGTGATAACCCATGACAAGAAGGTTGGATCATCAGATGCAGTCTGACAAAGGTCTGTGCACACTTCAACATGCTGTGCCTTCTAATTGTCAGTCAAGATTCTTGGCACAAATTTTGCGGTGACACGATGGATGCCCAATTCATCAGTCAACATTCGTTGACATGTCCAATAACCAATACCCACTTCATCCGCAAAGTCTTGAATGGCTCTACGTCGATCCGCACGAATCAGTTGTTGAAGTTTGTCAACAATGTCTGGCGTTGTGTGGCTAATGGGCCTTCCAGTGTGAGCATCATCTTCGACATCTGTAAGGCCGCCCCTGAACTGAGCATGCCACTCACACACACGCATACAGCTCATGCCCAAACACTTGTTGAATCATTGCAAGGATCTCTTGAGCACTTTCCCGAGATTTGCACAGAATTTGACGCAAACATGCTGTTCTGTTCACAGATCCATCATAAAATCGCCACACACAAAACACAGAGTATTATGGAAATCACTGTGGACACGCAACATGTCCTCCCAGCTGAATACCACTCCGCACACTGGCTCATCAAATATGCAGCTCTCGCTACCTAGTAGTGCGTAGATTGACTACACCTACTTTCCAGATGGCAGCACCAGTTCCGAAAACTTTGGATTCCACCTCGTACAGTTCAAAATTGTATACTAAACCATTCACATCAGGCAGTACAAACATTTTGTAGCCCCATCTCTTTGGTTTTCTTGGATTGTACTGTTTCATTGAATGACACACTTTGAATGGCATAATCTGCTCGTCAAGGCTGAATTTTTCCAGCTTTGGTAGCACTTTACACTTAGAAAGAGTCAATAAGGCTTCTAATCTTGTATATAGAATCATACCCAGGCTCTCCTTCATGTATTGTTCTCAAATTGTGAGAAAAATGTGTGTTACTTTGTATTTATTCAAAGCAATTTGTACACATTCTATCAGCTACAATGGGCACTATAGTCTCAGAGTTCCAGTAATCTCTAGCAGAAGGGAGTCTAATCACAGACATAAAAACACCATTCCTATCCAAATTTCTAATTTTTGTCTGTCAGGTTTCAGCCCTTTTGCAGGATTTTTTCGAATGGATAGTCTGTTTGACTCCTCAACAATAATGTCCAATATTTCACTTCCAGGAAACATATGAAAATATTCTTTGAGACTGCATATATGAGAAGGGATGTCAGCTGTACCTGTCCATTCTGGAATAACTAGTACTTTCCGGCATGGAACTAGGCCTAAGCATGCCTTTAATTGCCGTTTGTTTTGAGGAACAGGGCGGTTCCTAATGACATCAAGTTTTTTAGGATCTGACAGTATGCCTTCCGAAGAGAGTATCCTAAAAATTTTACCTTTTCTTGTCCAAAATTAGATTTCTTGAGATTTGCCATTACTTCATATTTTGAAAAGCAGCGCAATACTTATTCAATTAATCTTAAGTGTTATATCCAATTGGATGTAGTGACTAAAAGGTTGTCCACTTATACCATTACCTTACTCAAAAATTCACTCCTAGCACTTTGTCCAGTCAAGAGAAAATACACCCGCACCTTATGTTCAATCGAAACAGTAATACTGGAAATTTGAAGCTCCTGTCCCGACATATGAACACAGTATACTTCCGACTTTCTTCATGTAGGTTTATTTGCCAGTATGAAGACCAGAGGTTGATTATAGTAAGAAATTAAGCATCACTGAATTTCATAAGCTGTTCCTCTATATTGTCTGGATGTGTTCGGTCTGTACAACAATCTTATTAATGTTACAGGTATCGAGGACCAAGCGCACCTTGCCATCTGGCCTACTCGCAGCCAAAATAGTACTACAATAGGGTGAAAGTGATGCCCCTGTCAAGCATCCTGTTAATCTCTTTTCTTACTGCTTCCCTTTTTGTGCAGGGTATAGGGTATGAAGTAGAACAAAAAGTTTCGTGAATAAGAGTTTCACTCTGCAGAGGAGTGTGCGTTGATATGAAACTTCCTGGCAGATTAATACTGTGTACCAGACCAGACTCGAACTCAGGACCTTTGCTTTTGCTGGCAAATGCTCTACCATCCCTTTACCCCCCTTTTTTTCCCATTGTGTTTGGTTGTTGCGGACATCACATGACATCTTTCAAGTTCGTTGTTGATCCCTTCACTCGGCACGACTCACAACCCACCCTCACATCTTCAATTCTGCCAGTACCTTCCAAACTTCACAGAAGCTCTTCTGCGAACCTTGCAGGAGTGCTATCCTGGAAGAAAGTATATTGCAGAGACACGGCTTAGCCACAGCTTTTTCCAGAATGAGATTTTCACTCTGCAATGGAGCGCTGTTTTAATCTGTCGGGAAGTTTCATATAAGTGGACACTCCACTGCAGAGTAAAAATCTCATGGTGAAAATATCCCCCAAGCTGTGGCCAAGCCATGACTCCGTAATATCCTTTCTTCCAGGAATTCTAGTTCTGCAAGGTTCACAGAAGTCCTTTTGTGAAATTTGGAAGGTAGGAGACAAGGTAATGGCAGAACTGAAGCTGAGAAGACGGGTCATGAGTTGTGCTTGGGTAGCTCAGATGGTAGAGTAATTGCCCGCGAAAAGCAAAGGTCCCAAGTCCGAGTCTCGGTCTGACACACAGTTTCAATCTGCCAGGAAGTTTCAAAAAAAATTAGTGAGGATATACTTCCATTCTGTACACAAAATCCTTGATGATACCTGGTCTTTTTTTCAAAGTTCCGCTTGCTGTTCTTGCGACAAGCACTTTGATACACTTACCTTTGTGTTTATTGTGTCTACATTTAATTCTTCTGCTGCCAAATGTTTGTTACTGTATGTGTTGACAAACATAACTATCGGGTTTACCAGCTGAACTTGAAAGTCGTGAGTAATTTCAGTTTTAGGTCTATTAGTACTATCCCTGATTAGGTCTATTGCAAATAACTGGTTATTTACAGCGCAATGGCATTGGCCCTTTCCTACATCAATTTGTACTTGTTGTTGTTGTTGTTGTTGCTGTTGTTGTTGTGGTCTTCAGTCCAGAGACTGGTTTCGTGCAGGTCTCCTTGCTATTCTATTCTATGCAAGCTTCTTCATCTCCAAATACCTACTGCAACCTACATCCTTCTGAATCTGCTTAGTGTATTCATCTCTTGATCTCCCTCTACGATTTTTACCCTCCTAGCTGCTCTCCAATACTAAACTGGTGATCCCTTCAATGTCTCAGAACATGTCCTACAAACCAATCCCTTCTTCTAGTCAAGTTGTGCCACAAACTCCTCTTCTGCCCAATTCTATTCAATACCTCCTCATTAGTTATGTGATCTACCTATATAATCTTCAGCATTCTTCTGTAGCATCACATTTTGAAAGCTTCTATTCTCTTCTTGTCTAAACTATTCATCGTCCATGTTTCACTTAAATACATGGCTACACTCCATACAAATACTTTCAGAAATGACTTCCTGACACTTAAATCTATACTCGACGTTAACAAATTTCTCTTCCTCAGAAACGCTTTCCTTGCCATTAACAGCCTACATTTTATATCCTCTCTACTTCGACCATCATCAGTTATTTTGCTCCCCAAATAGCAAAAATCCTTTACTATTTTAAGTGTCTCATTTCCTAATCTAATTCCTTCAGCATCACCCAACGTAATTCGACTACATTCTATTATCCTCATTTTACTTTTCTTGATGTTCATCTTATATCCTCCTTTCAAGACACTATCCATTCCGTTCAACTGCTCTTCTAAGACCTTTGCTGTCTCTGACAAAAATGCAATGTCATCAGCAAACCTCAAAGTTTTCATTTCTTCTCCATGGATTTTAATACCTACTCTGAATTTTTCTTTTGTTTCCTTCACTGCTTGCTCAATATACAGATTGAATGACATCTGGGAGAGGCTACAACCTTGTCTCACTCCCTTCCCAACCACTACTTCCCTTTCATGTCCCTCAACTCTTATAACTGCCACCTATACAAATTGTAAATAGCCTTTCGCTCCTTGTATTTTACCCCTGCCAGCTTTAGAATTTGAAAAAGAGTATTCCAGTCAACATTGTCAAAAGCTTTCTCTAAGTCTACAAATGCTAGAAAAGTAGGTTTGCCTTTCCTTAATCTATTTTCTAAGATAAGTCGTAGGGTCAGTATTGCCTCACGTGTTCAACCATTTCTACGGAATCCAAACTGATCTTCCCCGAGGTCGGCTTCTACCAGTTTTTCCATTCGTCTGTAAAGAATTTGAATTAATATTTTGCAGCTGTGACTTATTAAACTGCTAGTTCGGTAATTTTCACATCTGTCAACACCTGCTTTCTTTGGGACTGGAATTATTATATTCTTCGTGAAGTCTGAGCATATTTCACCTGTCTCATACATCTTGCTCACCAGATGGTAGAGTTTTGTCAGGACTGGCTCTCCCAAGGCTGTCAGTAGTTCTAATGGAATGTTGTCTATTCCCTGGGCCTTGTTTCGACTCAGGTCTTTCAGTGCTCTGTCAAACTCTTCACGCAGTATCGTATCATCCATTTCATCTTCATCTACATCCTCTTCCATTTCCATAATATTGTCCTCAAGTGCATCGTCCTTGTATAGACCCTATATATACTCCTTCCAACTTTCTGCTTTCCCTTCTTTGCTTAGAACTAGGTTTCCATTTGAGCTCTTGATATTCATACAAGTGGTTCTCCTTTCTCCAAAAATCTCTCTAATTTTCCTATAGGCAGTACCTGTCTTAGCCCTAGTGAGATAAGCCTCTACATCCTTACACTTGTCCTCTAGCCATCACTGCTTAGCCATTTTGCACTTCCTGCCGATCTCATTTTTGAGACATTTGTATTCCTTTTTGCCTGCTTCATTTACTGCAGTTTTATATTTTCTCCTTTCATCAATTAAATTCAATATTTCTTCTGTTACCCAAGGATTTCTAGCAGCCCTCATCTTTTTACCTACTTGATCCTCTGCTGCCTTCACTACTTCATCCCTCAGAGCTACCCATTCTTCTTCTACTGTATTTCTTTCCCCTATTCCTGTCAATTGTTCCTTTATGCTCTCCCTGAAACTCAGTACAACCTCTGGTTCTTTCAGTTTATCCAGATCCCATCTCCTTAAATTCCCACCTTTTTGCAGTTTCTTCAGTTTTAATCTGCAGTTCATAACCAATAGACTGTGGTCAGAGTCCACATCTGCCCCTGGAAATGTCTTACATTTTAAAACCTGGTTCCGAAATCTCTGTCTTACCATTATATACTCTATCTGAAACCTGTCAGTGTCTCCAGGGTTCTTCCATGTATACAACCTTCTTTCATGATTCTTAAACCAAGTGTTAGCTATGACTAAGTTGTGCTCTGTGCAAAATTCTACCAGGCAGCTTCCTCTTTCATTTCTTACCCCCAATCCATATTCACCTACTACGTTTCCTTCTCTTCCTTTTCTTACTACCAAATTCCAGTGATCCATGACTATTAAATTTTCATCTCCCTTCACTATCTGAATAATTTATTTTATTACATCATACATTTCTTCATCATCTGCAGAGCTAGTTGGCACATAAACTTGTACTACTGTAGTGGTCGTGGGCTTCGTGTCTATCTTGGCCACAATAGGGCATTCACTATGCTGTTTGTAGTAGCTTACCCGCATTCCTATTTTGTTATTCATTATCAAGTCTACTCCTGCAGTAACCCTATTTGATTTTGTATTTATAACCCTGTATTAATAACCCTGTATTAATATAACAATTAGTTATATTACCAGTGTCATAATTTTTTGATAGTGGGACACCAACCATGTGGTTTTGGTTGCCACTGGCCAGATCACAAGTTCGCACGTTACCTTCAACTGTTGCCAAGCTCAGATTTCCAACGTCTTGGCATATGGCAATTTTGTCATAAATTTTCAACAATGGCCATTTCCTTTGACTCCGTTGTGAATAGTTTTTAACAAAATTATGAACAAAATTTTTCAAAAAGATGAAGTTTTGTATGTTTTGGCACCTTTCAATTAAAGTAGATTCAGCTGCTTATTCACTAATAAACCTGATTATTTTCTGACACAGTCTTATTGAATTTGATGACCTATCTTGCACTTTCATGATGACTTTATACAAATTTTCGTCTTTTCTTTAGAAATGCACATTCTGTTAAGGATATTAATTGGAAGGATAAGAGTTTATCAACTGCCAGAGAGATGGCACCAAGTGTGGCCATATGAGCATGCAGCATAGCAGTTTCCTACCTTTACCTCTGACATCAGCATTCCTGGTGCATCTCATTTGTAGGCAGAAATTAATTTTAATTTGCTCCTCCAAGTTTTTATGAGTCCCAATCTTGTGGATGTGTAACAAATACAATGAAAGTTTTATTAGTTTCTGCTAACAATAAAATGAAATATTTATGTCAAAAAAACAAATTCTCAACAATTGAAAGGTCTGTTCATATTTCACTCGGCGCCATCCATTGAATAATGGCATATAGGTGGGTGGATAAATAATGGAACTTGATTAATAATTGCTGCTTAAATAATTTAAAAAATTAATTGGAAAGAATAATTAAAATGAAATGGAAGGTACACATTCCTGGGTGAACTTTAACTGGTACTAATATCAACAGACCTCCCATCTCAGTACATTTAAGATAAATATTCATCATTTAAGTTAAGTACTTCATCACATTAATTGCATTGTGTGTAGTCCTGATTATAACAATGCCGATGCAGGATTGCTCCTCCACTGCTCGCACAAATTCTATGTCTGCTCCAAACCCCCTGATGCAGGATTTTCGGTGTGGGGAAAATGATGAACAGACAGGTGTGGTCGATGTGAATATATGAATAAAGCTTTACTTTCCTGATAACTTTTTCTATCGCTTTTAATGTACACTTGTAATAGACATTTATAAACAATACTAGTATGATGGATCTCATCATACGTTCGCCCGCTACCACTTCTCAAAACGAAGAGGTGAAGGTACAGAAATCAATCAGTTGAAGAGGGTATGCCTTCTCTTTTTAGTATCAAAACATTATCTCTTCAACAAAGCAACTCATTAATTTACCTTTGGCTTTCTGTATATATAGCTTACATGTATACAAGGGAAAGAACGAAGAAAGAAAAAATAATACGATCCATTATACAACTCAGGATTTGATCTAACACACCAATTGGACAGAATTTGGTACAATATCCCTCAGAAGAACATCCAACAACTCTGTCAATCACTGTCAAGCCAAATAACTGCTTGAATAAGGGCCAGAGGTTGACAAATGCATTATTGACTTTCTCAGCTTGAGAAACTCTTTCTCTTGAATAAAACATACAATTTTTCTGAAATTGTAATCATTTGTTTTTGTACGTGTACATCATATCTACTGATTTCCATCTCATTCAGATAATTCTTTTGTGGTGTGGTCTTACAATGTATTTCAGTTAAATATATAATTTCAATTATGCTCCATCAGAATGTAATATTACTACTTCAGTGATCGAAAAATATAATCATAATAGTCTAATAACAATAAATAAACCAGAGGTGAATAGACTTTAGCAACATGCATAAGAAAATTATGAGAGAGTCAGGAAATAACCATTTGAAATAGCCAGGTACACCAGGATATGGGCAAACTTCATTATTGAAATTTACAGGAGTGAAGGTCATAAGCTGTAGATTTAATTTCAAATTTTTAAGTTTGGATGGGTCCAGTTTCGTGTAGGTATGAGAAGGAAAAAGCGTATACGAACCCAGAGAAGGAATGCTCTAATTTTTGATCAGGTGAATCCATATATGCAACAACCTATACCATTTTAGAGGTGCATTGCAGAGTAAAGGGCAGGTGGACCCGAAAAAGGAATGGCATATGCCTAGTTCTTTTATGTAGACAGGGTAAGGAAAGATCACCCACACCACAAAAATAAAAATATATGTATACAGTGTCTTCCCATACGATAAGGTGTGAGTGCAGTTCTTACAAATGTAGGGACTTGTAATGTGACTGTTAGCCAAGCTAATGAAGTATTCACTCAAGTAGTCAAAACAAATGGCCCTACCTGCGCAGTGAATTTTCATTTCCTTACATGTTGACTTACAGAAAATCTGAGATTGGAAGTTATGAAAAATAGCATAGTGTGTCATGTCAGCATACAATCCTTGTGGTAAGTGAAGACTTACCAAACCATGTACACTGTAATAAATTTGAGACCCTGGTGCTGTTATATACAATGAGGTAAAAACAATGTAAAGCTACTTGCCTTTGAGCAAAACTAATGAACTAATGGTTGAGCCTGGTCAAATAGAACTAATGTCTTATGGGTTTGCTTTCTGCTGTGGAAACCTAACAATGCATTTATGAAGTAGTTGGATGGCTATAGGAGTTTAAGAAAATGAGAGAGAATAGAAAAACTCAATAAGAATACATTTTACACTTTAATTAAGTAAGCATAAATATGTGCTAAATAGATATTCAAAAGATAAATGGAGCTATTGTTGAATCTAAGAATTAAAAACCTAAAATAATTGGCTTAAGATGTACGATTTACATGATGAAGTTAGATTAGATTCAGTTTTCGATCCATAGACACAAAAAATGAGATGATTTTTGTGGGTGTTGAACATGTCAAAGTATAACATAAAACATTTGAATATAACACTTACTACACTGATTATTTGTCAGGAGATTGTCGAAATAGGTGATTACAATGCAGTAAAAGGGAACAGCTAATATATACAGAATTAACACACTGTCAGAATGAAACATGGTTATGCACTTATTAATAAATTTATCATACACAAAATATCTAATCTTGACTGTTGTGACCAGTGCTGTCAAAACTGAACTCTAATAGACATTTTTACTTAAGCTGGCTTAACAGTCTCTGTTAAGATATTCATCTACAGAGTAGAAAGAGTTGCCTATCAAAAAGTCTTTCAAACTCTGTTTAAACCGTGCTTAATCTGAAACCAAGTTTTTAATGGTTGCTGGCAATTTACTGAAAATGTGTGTTCCTGAATATTGGATCCCTTTTTGGACCAAGGTAAGTGATTTTAGGTCTTTATGTGGATTGTTCTTATCCCTAGTATTGATACTATGTAGAGAGCTAATGGTTGGAAATACAGATATATTACTTGCAACAAATTTCATTAAGGAATAAATATACTGAGAAACAGTGGTTAGAATACAAAGTTCTTTAAACAGGTTTCTACATGACCACCTTGAATTTATGCCACAAATGATTCTAATCACACGCTTTTGAACCCTAAAAACGTTTACTCATTTTGATGAGTTACCACAGAATATGATCCCATATGACATAATAGAATGAAAGTAAGCAAAGTATTCAAGTTTTTTTACATTTATATCTCCTACATCTGACATCATTCTCACTTCAAATACAGACTTGTTTTGGCACTTAAGTAATTCTGTGGTATGCCCTTCACAACTGAATTTATTATCGAGTTGTAATTCCACACACTGTCAACCTCTTTGACCTGCATGTCTTCATATGTTATACACATGCTGGAAGAAAATCTCTTACAGGTTCTGAACTGGGTCTTCTCAAAGTTTAGCTTTAAATGGTAGCTTTAAACCATTTATTAACATCAGTGAAAATTTGATTAGCAGCTATTTCTAAATCTTTACTTGACTTGCTACTTATTGCAATGTTCTGCTGTGTGGAGAAGTGACATTGAATTCAATCTTCTGAGATATTAATTTTTGTAATAAAAATAATTTATCAAAAGTTGAGGATGATAAAAAATTTATATCTAGTTTAGTAAAATTGAACCATAAAAATCCAGGACAGAATGTAACTGTATTATGAAAAGGAAAATTACTACTTTCCATATAGTGGAGACACTGAGTCACAGATAGGCACAATGAAAAGACTGTCACAAAGTGAGCTTTCGGCCAACAAGGCCAGTTTCTGGCTGCTGAGGCCACACTGGGAACAGCTGTGCATGATGGGAGAGACAACCGTGTGGTGGGGGTAAGGAGAAGGCTAGGGTGGGGAAGGGAAGGGATAGCAGGGTAGGCATGGGGGACAGTAAAGTGCTGCTTGTTGAAGCATACAGGGACGAGGTGGAGAGGGCATAGGGTAGCTAGGTGCAGTCAGGAGGAAGACTAACAAAGGTTGAGGCCAGAAGGGTAACGGGAACGTAGGACATACAGCAGGGAGATTTCCCATCACCACAATTCAGAAAATCTGGTGTTGGTGGGACGGATCTAGGTGGCACAAGCTGTGAAGCACTCATTGAAATGAAGAACATTGTGTTTGGCAGCATGCTCAGCGTTCTTAGTGAGCATGACAACTGACAACTAACAAGCTATCTGTCCGCATATACGGCCATCAACAAACTGTGACCGAGAAACAGCTGGACCACTCCGTTGCTGAGCATGCCACCCAACACAGTGTTCATTTCAGTGACTGCTTCACAGCCTGTGCCATCTGGATCCTTCCCACCAATACCAGCTTTCCTGAATTTCACAGGTGGGAACTCTTCCTGCAATGTTTCCCACATTCCTGTAACCCTCCTGGCCTCAGACTTACTTTGTCCTTACTCTCTAACTTCTACTCTATTGCACCAATGTACCCACAGTATTTTTAACTCTCTCCTTATGTTCTGATACCCCAACTGTGCCTAGTTGCCCTACCCTCTCTCCACCTCGGCCCTGTATGCACCCATAAGCAGGGTTGGGGTGCTCCCCACCCCAACCCTGCTTCAGCATCCTCCTTGCCCCCTCCACCCAACTGTGTTTTCCATCATGCGCAGCTGCTCACAGTGTGGCCTCAGCACCAAAGATTGTGGTAATGTGTGCATGAGTTAAAGGGGAGGGGTGGGGGGTGCACTATCTCCAACGAAGGCCTTGTTGGCCAGAAGCTCATTTTCTGAGTGCCTATTTGCGACTCAGCATATCCGCTATATGGTGAATAGCAAGTATGCTTTTCATAAAATTATTTAAGTAAATTATTTTACACAAAATTTCATCTTAGGGGATCTATGGTGTAAGATGTTGTTCCACATTTTCCTCACACTCAGATGTTTAAGACTGTTGGTTAGGTAGTTAGCATATAGAGAATTTCTACTGTGCCCACTTTTATTTTAGTCTGTGCTGAGACATGGGAAAAGTATTAGTACAAGGACACAATGCTGTCAAAATGTCTCCACCTGTTGTTGGGGTGGTATTTATGATTTTGCATCACAGTGTTTTGGAAGGCACAGAGCAAGCAGTTCTTCCTACAGTGACAACACTCAGAAACAGTTGAAAAAGCTGAAGAGAACTGTCATTCTCTTATGTTCTATTCTGAGATCCACTTCAGGTATGTTGTCTTGAGTAATAAGAGATTTGTCACCTAATATTGTAGATATTGAATACAAAAACAATCAAGTACAGAAGAGTTCTCTGAAGAGGCAGTTATGTCATTTTGTAGTGAGTTGACATAGATGTGAGCACTCTTACAGACCTCACTGTTCTGCAGATCGTGAAGAAGTCCCATGGTACAAGTGGTGACTCTGCACGGCAGGTCCATGGCATCAGGAAAACATGAGAAGACAACCATAACTCACAAATAAAGCAGTTACAACCCATAACCAGAGCCCTAAACACTTCACTATTTCTTAGTTTATTCTACAAAGGCAGTTTTATGTGAAAACTGTGTATGTTGTCAAACATTCCAAATTTACCCTCAAACATTGAATATAAAAGAATCATATATTGAATAATGTTAGAGAGAGATGCCACAGCTCTTCAAGAGATTTATCACTATGTCCATGAAATTTAATGCAAAAATCCCTTGAATTATGCTTCAACTAAATCATTATATTTCACAGTAATGCACTAAATCCCTATACCACCTTTACAGGTCTTGCCGAAAGGATTTTCATGGACAGTATTTTGAGTTAATGTCCATAGATGAAACAAACCAGCACACTCAACAATTCTCTTATGCTTGTGCTCTTTATATATATATTGTTTTGTGGATAACTAAGAGTATTACAGAAGTGGATAAAAATTACAGTGTGTCTTGTAAAATTACAACAAAACTGATATTTCTTTCAACACTCCTCACCACAGCATATATTTCTTAGGAAGAGAGAGAGATCCTTCCATTGCAAGTCCTATTGACATCATTCTCCTCTACTCTTGTAAGAATATTTGCACCTGTTGTGGTTTTCATTAGAGCAAGGTCCAGTAATTGTGTGATGAATGCTGATCAATTGTGTAAATTTAGGTTGCCAACTGAGCAGCATGAGAGCTGTTGATGCACTCATTAGCATCATAGAAAATACAATTTAACTTTAAACCAAAACAACAGTTCTTTTTTAATGTGATGGATCATTTTTTAGTATTTGCATTGTGTGATTTAATGAGGGCGACTACTCACCTTAAATTGTTTCTCGAGAATTATTTCCTCTGCTGCGCAAACTAAATATTTACACACAATCAAACCTGGATTAGAGACATCTTACTGAGGTTTCTCACTTAACCAGATCTTCAGTTACACATGTTTAGTGACTTCTCTCACTGAGAAAGGTTTTCCTTAATCCATGTCTAGTGGCTACATCCCTCACTTAGGGATGTTTAAGAAAACATTGGAAATAGATCAGGAATGCACACAGGATTAAGAAATCAGCAATGACCTTTAACATAATAATCTTAGAAATTTGCAGTATCACTTATTTGAATGTGTTGGTCAGTTTCCCGCTTTTTTCCATGTTGGTACATTGAACGTGTTTTCAAGATCGTATACATTATCAAAAGCTAACTGATCAGTATCCTTGGAAAATTCAGAAAATCTGTGTACTGTCTCTAGTGTATTTAAGCTCCTTGCTTCTTTGGACAAGAGATTTTGTACTCATCAAAACATCCATTTGTCTTAAATAATCATCTTCATCTTTTCTGTCTATAGATGTACTTACAGTCTGCAACAATGTGATCACCTGTGTATTCTCTGACAACCAGTACATCATCAACCTCTACAAAGTCTTTGAATATGGACGCTGACATGCTCGTTTCTTCATAAATGAATTTGGTCCATTTCTAATTGCTAGGTCCAGTTTCAGCATCAATTTCTTCTAAAAACTTGGCTGTCTTTGCTGATCCAAAATCGAGCTTTGTTGAAGCAATTCTTCAAGAGTATTGGAAAATCAATGTGAGAAAAACAGTATTCAATAAATAGAATGATTTTTCTTCCTTTGTTCTTGACTCCATTCTCTTCCTTCAGCTATCACTCTAATTTTTCGATTGTCATGCAACCCTTCATTGTTGCTATCATAGGCAATCGATGGAATCTTTACACCCGTGAACAATGAAATTACCAAACTGCAAATTTAGCTCATGCTTTCGCTCCCTTATCTTCAAAGGCAGCTGAAATTAACCCCATTAGCACAATTAGAATTGTTCAGACAGAAGTAAAGGTATCCTGTTCAATACAAGACCAACAATGGCCTCAATTCCTGTCAACGAGAACCAGCAAGCGTCCAGACAGCCCTGTTGCCAGTGTTTATCACAGCTGGATCTCATACCACTTTGCATGAGCGTGTGGCAGGTACATTTTTTAGTCTTGATGTGAAGATTATCATGAGTGGCCAGTAACAGGCAGCCTGCCCAGTTACAATAACTTTGTAGATAGTTAAGAAGACATCCTATGTCTCCCACTAATAAAGCTGTGAAATGCAATCACATTTTAAAAAATTGAAACTAGTTTTGTTATGGGCAAAAAAATGAAAATAAAATGACATATTTAAACCAAAGACTAAGTATACAGCAGTCAATGAAATGCTGTTGCTGGCTCATCAGTCATGGCTGTTTTGATGAATGATGTAGTGTTATCATTAGTTTCATTACAGTATCACAAATTATGACCAAGTTCCCACAAATATCATTCAAGACACATGTATCATGCCCCAATGAAGGCAGTTTTTCCTTTCAGGCAATAAGATACAGTTTGCTAGCATTGGTATCACTGTACTGTAATCAAAAATGCAGGTAATGGTTTGGAGCCAGGAACAGGTAGTCTGAGGTGACAACTTGTTGCTGCACTAGGAAACCAGTCTGATCTGGATTGTAAGTGTTGTCTGGATGAGACCTGCATGAGAGAATTAGCACATCTTCAGTCCAGTGCTTACAAAGACTCTGACCCACAGATTTCGTTTCCCCAGTGTCTTTCTCAAAAACCTAGTTGTTCCATTTTTCAAAATTAACCAACCAACCACTGCTAGCTGGAAAATTCAGTATTCCCAGTTTTTGGGTGAAATTTTGTACTTTCCTTTTTGACAGTGCTCCATCTACAGCAATGTTTTTATCAAGAATTTGCTTGATGCATTCTAATCTTCTTAGCATTAGGAAATACAGCAGCTCTGTTAATACTTCTATATCCCTAAAAGCACTGAGATGTTATGGTATATTTGTCTTTATGATCTTATAAAAGGTGGATGGAGCTAAAGTCAAACTTGTAAAGAATCTCACTTTGCAACTTTCTGCCCTTTAACACTCTTAAAATAGTAAGTTTATTGCTTACAAAAAGCACTTTAATTTTTCACTTTGACATCCTGAAAATGTAGCAAAAACCTATCAGGTTATTTTACTGGACATACACAGCTAAAAAGTTTTACTGAATTCCAAGAATCATGCCACACCTCTTGTACATTGTTTATCATGGGGTGTGATGTGATGTGATTTTTAGAATGATCTGTTAAAATGGAATGAATGGATCCAGTACTAATTTTAACTTCTCACTAATTGAGAGTGATTTGAGGGAAATGTGGGGAAACAACTTACTTAAACAGTTATTTTATCCAGAATTTTAAATGTATATGCAATAGGCACGCATGTCTTGTTAAACACTTCCATAACGGTTTGGGTAACCTGGTTATTCATGCATAGCATGGAAAATGACATGTTTTGAGTGTTTTTCGATAGATCCGACAGTCAGGAGTGTGATCTGTTTCCCACATCTTAATTGCTGGTAGAAGGCAGTAATATAATTATATTGGGGTTAAGTTCACTAGCTCTTATTGGTCACTTGCAGTAACAATCCTCCTCAATGTATGATAGCTGCCTTTACAAGTGTTATCATTGAACAATATTCACTGCAAGCTTCCTTTCTTGCAATATCTAAACCAGAAAACGTTTCCTTTCCATGTTTCCTTTACTGGAAGGTCTACATAGTTCTCAGAGCTTATGAATAATCTTATATGATACAGTTTGCTGTCAAATGAAATCCTCATCTAGTTTGTTACAGCTATAATTTGTCACCAGTTGCAATATCAAATATCAAATCAGATCTTTAAAAGATTTGTTGCAAAGACTAATATAAAAAAAATATACAATTACACAATGAATCCTGCAAATACACTGATTGTGCTAACTCTGCCAATGGCATTATATTTAATTATTTCATAAACAGAAGATGCATTTCCTTTAGTAGCAGGTGTTACTGACTTTCATCTCCCAGGGAATTTCTCTCATTTCTGAACTGATTCTACAAACAAACTGCCACGACCATGAAAGAATTTCAGCTATCCAAGACACTGATCTGCATTTACTCAAAATATCTACTCAAAATATCATTTCACGGAAATACTCCCTCTCGACGATCTGGTTGAATGTGATGGAATACTGCAGCAAGCAATACAAATGAGGTGCCACAGAATTCTGACAGTTTCACATTTTCAAAATTTGTCAGAGTAAATAAGCTGATTTTGTTAATTCTGCTTACTGTTCTTGGCAGTGTGATGATGCATCAAAATACAGTCAAACTTGAGCATACATAATGCAGTAATATAGAGAGACAAATAAAGCAGTTTTTAAATTATAGTAGGCAGGAATTACCCCCCTTTAGTTACTTTCGTACAATAATGTTTAGAAATGTGTGCTGTTTTCCATGATAATAATACTGTAAGGTCCTCCTGTCTGGCAACTATAGGTGTCCTCATCAAATAAGTTATTTGAAAATACTGTCTACCAGCCGTTAATGTGCCACATTAATGAACAATATGGTTCTAGCAGTGGAGCTGTGTGCAGCGACATCTTGGTTAAAATCCATTTAGATTTTGCAATTTCTCAACGATGAGTCCTGTAAGGAGTCAAATTATCATATCTTCAATAGTTGTCCAGATGAACCACACACTGCCTGTTTTTTTCCCCCTCTGCCCCTAGTATTTGAAACCTTCATAATGTAGTTAATTGTAAACAGAATGAGAAAATTAAGAATGCACCAATTTAATCACACAAGAAACAAAGTAATTTTTCTTCACATTTTTGTCCAGTCTTTTAAGCACACACTAATACAAGACTGAAAAAAGGGAAAAAAATGTTAGCAAATCATTCACAAATTGAAAGTCAATGGAGGAGAAAGATCTACCTACCTTCCTTCCTCTCCAGGTTCAGATGCACAATGCAACCGATTGTGGGCAGTATACCGTTTAAGCACTTGGCAACATTTATCCAGAATTGCAGCTCACATCCAGAACTGTTGTTCAATGACACTATATGGCCTCGAAATTGTACTGACCAACACCTACTGCAAGAACATATTTTTGACAGCAAACAAGAGTGTTTGCTGATGGGCCATTATCAATACTTCTTGCAATAGGCCAGAAAGTATTCACGACAATAGGTGGTGTTGGATGCATTCTTGCAAGTCACGACAACACTGTTTAATTACATAAATTCACTTCTGCTACCGAAGGGGTAGCCTAAAAACAGTCATTGACCTTGTAACTTCGACACAATGTAGTGTCGATTCTTCGAGATGTGTTGCTTTCCTCATTTTGTTCCTCAAAACTTCCTCTACAATCATTCAAAGTTTGTTGCTATCGTTTTGTTACAACTTGCATATCCCTTACAGCATGCTGCGCCACAGTCTTTCACTGACAATTCTCATCCCCCAATAAAGCAGGAAATCTGAACTAAGTGTCCCAATCTCTCACAGATTTTTTTAAATTAGCGCTACATTTTGATTACCTTTTGCTTGTGCTAAATGAATATCACAATCTAAATATACAACTGGCACTTTGCCTCCTATCATATTGCTAATGGTGCAATTCATTTCCAATTACAATGTTCAAAATTATTTTCAGGATTCAACAAATCTAGAATATTTTGGGTTTTGGAATTAACTACCAATCCAATCTCATGTTCATCAATCAAATCTCATAAGTATAATGAATGTATCGGTAGATATACTTGTCCTCTTAAATCACTGTACAAATTAGAAACAATTCATTTGGTGTGGGTCACCACTCATCAGTTCATACATACAAAAGTTTTCCAGCTGCTACAAGAGAATAACAACCTAACTTATTTTTGCCACTGCTTTGGAAAATAGCAATATGTTCTACAAGCTAGTAACCAAAAATGGAACCCTATTACTCCCTGGCCATACCAAGTTCATCTCAATAATCCTATATCATTGTGGCACTTAATGGGCATCACATTTAGGTCAAATATTGAAAGAATAATCATAAGACATATCATCACAATATATACAAATATCCATAATGTTTTTGTGCCTTTGAAATTATGCTTTCACTTCCCACTTCCATTACCATGTTATCAAGTCCACCCATCCAAAGCCAATATCTTCTACTGTCAGTTTCAGAGTTTTAGAAAGTATCTCGTCTCCAGTATTTAAAGTTCTCAGAGATGATTTTAAACTAGTACTGTTTAAGGCTCAGTAAACCAGAGAGCAAGCTGTCCTTGTGGTCAGAGCACGTCTTGCCCACCGTGGTCTGCTGAGAGTCAGTGCCGTGCAGTAAACATGAGTAATAGTTCTGATGATGACCAACTGTTTTTATTTACGCTCATTTTGAGAAAGGGAATAAAGCGTGTACATGAAAACAACAGTAAACAACAGATTATGGTGACTCTATCCCCATCATCAGGCAATGGTTCCACTGACTTTTCAACATTTGATGGTATAGGACATGACGACTGTGTCAGAAAGAAACTTCAAATGACATGCCCAAGGCCAATTCTGATACTTCTTGGCTGAAATTGCACCTCCCTCTATGAATTCTAGTATTTGCAGTAGTAGTCTCTTAAGTTCTTCCACTTTGCTCATGCATCCTTACCTGTCAAGCAAGCCATATGCAAATTGCTAATTTCATTTCATATGATACAATTATTACTAATGTATAGGCCTAGAACATTTGGTTCCCAATATTTGGCCATTGTTGAAACACCACACCATTGCTTTTTCATTCCACATGGGAAGAACAACTGTCTCCAGTATAGTCAAACATGTGTGTCAGTAATTGTATAACTTTTTAAATCAATCATATTTACTTCGATCGACAGAGGAAATATGGAAGAAAACTGAGATGAGTTTCATTGAAAGATGGCAATTTCTTCACTGCTTTGGCAGCACAGATGGGAAGGAAGTGAGAATAAAGTGTCCTTAGAGACAGTGGATCAAATTGACCCTCCAGCCTGTACTTTCCTTTGTTCGCATCAAACTATTTTTTTTACATAAACTTTATTTATTTGTCCTGCTTGCAGTTGTTAATCACAATTACAGCTACATGGTAGCTGACATGTGCTGTTATAGCAGACACTCTGACTGCACATTTTTTGAAAACTTCAAGTTTTTCTTTGAATTAATACAAAGCAAATGTATTCTATTGACAAAACCATTGACAGGAACAAACGTGTCCATCCCTCATGAGCTGATTGGTGACTAAGAGCTTAAATTACAAACATATCTGATGTGCCGTTTCCCCAAACCTTCAGTTCTGAAAGATCCTTCAAAGTCAATTTTCAAAGCACAAATATATGGGGTCCATCGCGTCATGGACAAAGCTTTTTGTATACTTGTCCGAAATGGCAAGTCTTTGCAGAACCAGTTGTCAGAGCAGAATGTTGTCTACAGAACATCCTTCAAAGTGATACAAATAGCATACCTACTGACTGACAGGAACAGAATGACAACAGACCAACTAACACTTTTTCAAACATGCAAAGGTTAAAGGAAAGATCATATGATTCCATTTATGTTATTTGGACCAATTTCTGACTAATTCGTATAGTAATAAGTTGTAAGGTAACAAGATATTCCCTCTTGTTATGAATAATGTGTTTGTAGCTAAAATTATGCTACAAAGGCACCACTAGTTTGTGCTAACATATTGTTACTTCAACTGAAGTCTATTTTACACTACAACAAGCATCTTGTGCTACACATGCCACAACCCATGTATTTATAAACAGAGAAAATAACTGGTTGATTTATATTTGTGCCTATTTCCTTCCTTGTTTCAACCTTTTTCCATCACATTTTTATAGTCACAACATTGTACAAGAATACATTTGCATGCAACAACTCAAGCAATCTTTCTACTACTTCTGTCACCTTATACTCACTTGGCCACCACAGTCTCTAGAAAATCACACTCTGCAGCTTCCCACCACGGGCAAGGACAATTCAGTGTGGGTGCCCACCTCCTGTTTGACTGGAATGAAGCCACAGCACACAACAAACAGACTGGAATGAGTGGAATGCCCATGCGAGCTACCCACTACCTGTTTCACTGAGCTCCCAGTGGTTTTTAGCTGTAAGTAGAGTATTTTAAGAGCCTTATTCTCAAAGAAACATTCATTTTACATACAAAGACAAACATGAAAAAAATTACTTTTCAATGAAAGTAAAGTAGGTTAAAGTTGATTATTCATAGGTGTCAAATCCAAGCCTGTGCTGCATCTTCAACAACAATGACAACTATAGGGAAGGAAATTGGCCACTGCCTTGTTTAAAGAGCTATCCCAACATTCATCTTTCGTGAGGGTGGTGAGGAAGGGGAGGAGGGGGGAACCAGAATACATCAATCAAAATGGCAGAAGAGCTGCATGTCCCACCACCAGCTGAAGCCACAAGGTATCCTATGGTGTGTGTGTGTGTGTGTGTGTGTGTGTGTGTGTGTGTGTGTGTGTGTGTGTGTTCATCTATTTTTGACAAAGGCCTTCTTGGCTGAAAGCTCATTTTGTGACAGTCTTTTTGTTGTGCCTATCTGCAATTCAGCATCTCCGTTATATGGTGAGTAGCAACCATCCTTTCATTCCATCCTAGGTTTTCCATTGTTTGATTTGTATATTTTAAACATAATTCCAATTCACTCAGGGTTTCAGAAGCAACATGTGAAAAAAATATAATTTCTTCTTTCTTATAATAAAGCCTTTCTGGGGGGAGGGGTGATGGGGTGAGGCATGGTAAGAACATTTGGCAAAGATGACATCACTCTGATTCTGATAACAGTTGAGCATCACTTCACAAACCAGTTCACAACTTTAAGAAATAGGCTTGAATGGTTCAGTTGGTAAAGCACAGGCTGCAAAAGGCTAAGGTCTGAGTAACATCAGCACACACACTACGAAACATTAAAAGTTTCATTCTGTTAAAAGGCCAGACTCTAATTGTTCAACACAACTTCTATTCTGAGATTATATTATATTATATTAGATTAATACTAGTTCCATTGATCAAGAATACGATACTTCGTAATGATGTGGAATGAGTCTGAGGAAGGCATATGTACATTTTTATATAAAAATATTTGAATGTTCCTTTACTTCACATACTGCTTATTACTACTTTCTTCACTGTTCTGTCTACCAACACTGTTTCAAATTTATTTTTGTATTTTTTCTGTTGACAATTAGGACTTCTTGTTAAATTGTTCTTTCCCAGCACAATTTTACAAAAACTTCCAAATAATGTGTGCAGAGTATTTACATTTATTCAGATTGCATGTCTGTAACAATTATTTCATGGCACCAGCATTTTATGTATATGGTCACAGAGTCTTAATTTACTATCAAGAGAATTTACTGATTACTTTTCAATACAATTTTAACACAAGAAAATGCCTGATGAACTCCAATCTAAAATTTGCCTACCCCGCAATAAAATTAACATGGTGTTTCTGTCTTGTATTATTATGTCATGTACCAAAATATTTTATTCAAGTATGTGATCACATCAATTCATAGTTAATGTTCTACTAAGGTAACCCCAAATGACATACCAAAGAACATGCCTAAATTTTGAAAAATATAAATTCAGTAAACCTAACCTTAATAAATATATAAAAAGAGGTTTCATTTTGTAAATAGTTGATCAAACAATGAACCAAAAAAATGTTTCATTTTGAATATCTACTGTAACAGCTGTCACATATTATAAATTCCAAAGACACTTTAATAGAGTTAGTGATTACAGAGTCGAACAAATAAACAAGACATCTGTGATTTACTTAAGCAGTTAGGATTCAACACAAACTGAAGTATCTAAATTAACTTAAGGTTAAAAATAGTTGTTTTACATTATACAGTGATCAACATGCAACAGTTCTTAAAGAAAAGAAAAGAAAAGGAAAGGAAAGAAAAGAAAAGAGACAAAATGGATGCTTAGCTGCTTCTAAGTTTACTTTCTTATACATTTAATGCTAGAAAATTTCCACACTGACACACAGTATCTGCTTGTCTTATTTGTAACCAATCATACGTTATTTCCAATTACTTCTAAATTTTTAAAATGTCATTTGATAAAATATTCAGTAAGGCACACCTAAGTCTCCTAAAGTCACAGAAATGCTGGGTGCTACTTGTGGAGATTAATGGGTGGAGAAGAATATAATTTTTTTATGGAAGCTCATCTTTTCTTTATCGAGTTTTTGTGCCACAAATTCATGCTGAGACAATACACTATAAACCTCTCATAAAATTTTCTGTATAACGTTATACACAAAACGCATCTGAACTGTAGCACCAAAGTAGTGTGCGAACTGTATTGAGCTGTTTATGTTAATCATATGTAATGATTAACTTACACAAAGGACATCTGTTTTCAGATGCAAAAGAGGTATGCACAATTATACAAGTAAAGCGAATATTTTCAAACGTTTTGGGGCTCTGATATTTTCACCTGATTCAGAACACAACATAATCTGAACAGAGGGGGGAGGGCGTGGAAGTCTTCCGGAGTTCTTTGGACAAATAATTCCACATAAAGAGAAGCAAGTAATCTTTCTTAAGACAAGGTATCTCTTGATGATCTATTCACGTAAGAAATTGGAGGTGGTATTAAGTGTGGGGAGATGGGATGCTCTGCTCTCTCTGAACTGGCCACAATGAAGAAACAGCAAATCTCTGACTGTAACAACATTTTAATACCTGATTTTAAAAAAAATATGTTTTACTTTGCATTAATATTTCACAGGATCAAAATCGTGTTTATTTATATGCTGGTAAGAAGAGATCGTTTTATACTGAAACTGTCAACAAAACTGGCACCTGCATTCACAAGAAACAAACAACAAACACTCGTAACTTCTTTGTCAAGAGTGGACAACATAATTTTAATATGGAGATAAATGTGGCCAGACCATCTCCTCCAACCCACTCATATATTTGCCTATAATTCACCCATCATGACTTCACAAAGAATTTTATGAAATATTTGACAATTTTGTCTTTAACTGTGAATTACAGAAGTTTTTGTTTCATTTATGAGTCCATGAGGATAAGTCTACAACTTTTTCGTTTACATACAGTTTCTGATTCAGCATATGTAACCTCAAGGCATGGAAGCCAACACAACACTTTGACAGGCCTAAAGGAGATTCTCATACATATTACACAGTTAACAATTTAAATAATCTTTTTCTCTTTAATTCTAAATTTACAACAAATGAAAATGAAGCAACACCATTCAACATTAATAAAAGACAGATGAGACATAATGACGCACTGTGCAAGCTAAATGGTAGCTTCAGAAATAGTTAAAGAGTATAAACAAATGAATAAAGTTACTGATAATATATAAGAATACTGTGTTATTCCATCCTGGACTTTCTGTTGTTTGAAATAACTGATAAAGCTCTATTTTTAAAGAGTATATAATAAAAGAAAGGCAATGTTGAAGGAAGGTGGGATGTAAAAGCATAAATTTGTCGAAAACCTCCAACACAAAAAAAAATCTAGTACATGACACACTATTTGAAAAGGACACCCTGACAAACAACTTTGTAATTGTTGGAGAGATTCTCAGACATAACATCAGACTGTATTGTTCACACTTCACGATGTTTGAACAAATCTAAGCATGCTGAAATCATATTAATTACAAGGGACAATGCAACAATTTTTTGCACCTTGGATTCCACAACCAACAGCCCATTTTCATTGCCCTTTAAACATGCTATACTGTTATCCAGGTACCAATAATTGATGCCTGCACATTACATGTATCATTGTGACAATTAGTGCCTTCCTCGGGCCATACACTAAGTCAGTATCATTGCCCGCTGATGTAAAACATGTGCTTCACTGCAATCCAAACATGTGCTTCACTGCAATGTTGTGAAGTTTCAACGACATCATATGATGCACCATTTGGGTATAAACAGTGTCAGGAAGGTATCTAAGGTCTCAATTTCATCACTGTTTATTTTGGTCTGTCCCATCAGTTTCATTTTCATTATAATTCCCATTTGTTTCTCTTCCACCACTTCGCACATTCCTCTATGCCATTTTTTACTTTTACTCTAAACAAAGGATACATGTTTCATTACACTTTGTACAAGATCTGGCAATGTAATGTTAGTGCTGAATCTTGGGCTACAGTGTGGATAAATTTCAATTTTTACCTCACTTAAAATTACAAATAAATAACTATGTCTACTGAAAGTTCCTTTACTTTCAAAATTTTTTCCTTTCATGGTTTTTTTCTGTAAACACACACACACACACACACACACACACACACACACACACACACACACACACTAGCACTACTGAAAGTTTCTTTAGTTTCAAAATTCTTTTCCTTCCTGCTTTTTTTTTCTTTAAACACACACACACACACACACACACACACACACACACACACACACACACACACACACACACACATTCTTTTCTTCACAACTGCAGGCACTTTACGGCAACGGAAGGTCATTCTCACTAGCTGCATCATCTTTTCAGTTTAAGGAGAATATGTAATCCAAAAGCTAAAGAAACAATCATGTGTGCTAAATGTGGTATGTTCACTGCAGAGAACTCTTTCTGTAATGTGGACTATGATGTATCTTCTTCGCAGCTACATATATTCCATACTAAATTTTCATTGTCCTTTTAATTTAGTTCATCCGAGGTATATTTAAGCGCAACAAAAAATATGCATAATATTAAGGAAAAAAGTTTAAAACACACAGTTCCATGGAAGAAAGCATAGGTCTATGTAGTGCCCAATGAATGGCTTCTCGTTATACACTTTGTAAAATTATTATTATTTTTACAAAACCTATAATACAATGGTGCAACCTCTTACAGTATTAAATTTATTTCTTTTGCTACTCTTAATATTAGTATCAGCCAGCAGTACAGCACTGCAGTTATACAAAAGAATTTGAAGTACATCAGACATCAGAAAATATTTCTGTTATAGTCCATATTAAGAACCAGCACTAATGTCCCTATAGTGAGCATTCTTTACAAAACCACCTCTCATACTTTACAGACATTCTAGCACTTTTTAAAGCACTTTTGACATCAATTCACTTTTCTTGACTTCACTTCTATTCAATACAGAGTACCATTATCACTGAAGGACTTCACTTCAATCAACTTTAACTACACTGTAGATCTTCCTTACAAACCAGAAGCAGGCAAAAAATCCAATGGTTCCTGGAAAACAAAAAGGATACAGATATTTTCAACTTCAAGTCTTACAGTCATATTTGTGTGTGTGTGTGTGGGGGGGGGGGGGTGTAGATCTTCATTTGGCAGGAGTTTCATTATTACCAAATATTTGCAATGTAATTAGAAATCAACAGAAGCATTATAACGTGAGCCTGAAAATAAGACTCAATTTTTTTTTTCCTTTTACACCAGTAAGGCAGATCAATAATTTGTCAGCCCACTGAAGAAGACAAATTTCAATTTCTTTGTTGGATATGCAACTGCTGTATGTGGTATTAAATTTTCAACAAACTGATATATATATTTTTTTTTTTAGAAACATATAGAGAGATAATTTAGCTTGGAGTTGTATTTTTATCTGAAGTTATACCACAAATGTATTCTCACTATCTGCTTGTATCAATGTGTGAATGCTATGTTTTGAAATATCCATTATTATACTATTACCAAACTGAAACTGATTACATTTAGTAAGAGACTGTTTAAGCAGTTGTTAAGAGTAATGTCTACCCAAATTCAATGCAGCAAACTAAAATTCAGTGATCTTAGCCAATTCTTCATCTGAAAACTGTGGTTCATGTAATGTCAATTTTTAATTTTTTATGAGTTATGAAAGTTCTATAGCAACAATAAAATTAATACAAACGTAAGAACCGAACAAGCTGTAGCATACTTGTCAATGAAATGGAACAACTTGCATGAGTCCCTAGGAAAGTGGTCCGTAATTAAAAATTTACGAAGCACTAATACAGCTGTTAAAAAATCATTTACTGTTGCCCTTTACCCCAACTTCAGTCAGCTCTAAGTAATTGTGGTCTTTCTCCACAATGAAATCAAATTTCTAATTCACACTAAATTCTTCCACTTTGGGCACCTATCGGTTTTTATTAAAAGTTACTTTGTTAGAAGTTATTAAAGTTTCAATATTCCTCAAAACAATTTCAGTTCATTTAATTCTTTCTTCTCATTTGCAGAACATATCTATAAAACCAAAAATATGATGTATACCTGTTTTTATTTAGACTAGTAATACAATCAAGGAAAAATGCTAAACAAACAGAAGCCCTTATTCTGCAGCACAGCAATTTAATGAGATAGAATACGAGGTTCTGGATTGTGGATCAAGAGTAAACTAAACTTACTATGCAAATGATGAAGCAAAAGCCAATAATCATCATGCTCAAACTTTACTAACTATAATCACTTGAATGAAGTACAATGACTGTTCAGTCAGAGACTAATAATAGTATCAAAAACGAAATATAGGAATGTGTGTTGAAGAGTTCACTCGGGAACAAAATGAGAATCACTAAAGGTTTCTTAAATTATGCACTCTTTATTTCTGTCAGTTTTCCTTTTCACGTCTGATGTTTGTTCTGAGGGCCGGTGGAGTTTCGAACCATTTTGGCAGTTGGCAGAGCCAACAGTGTCAAATTGGCATCTACATATGACTGACATTACAAACAGTGTACTGCTATTGAATTCTTGAGTGCAGAGGAAGAAAAAGTGGTGAACATCAATAAACGTTAATGTGTAGTGTATGATGATTCTGCAGTTGATAGGAATACAGTTGGGGTAAAGAAAGTTACAGCCTCAGGAAATACAGAAACATAGCTTCATGATCAGCCATGCTTGGGCATCCTGTCACAGCCACTGGTCCACACACGATGAATCGAACAGAGGCCATTACTTGTGCCAAATGGTGCATCACAACTCGACAATTGGCTCTACAGTTGTCGGTTAGCATTGGAAGCGCATCTGCAATGATTGAGGCTCTTGGGTATTCAAAGAGGTGAGTGGTATCATCCTCATTCACCACTAAAGAAGACATTCACAACAACCCCTCTGCCGGAAAATTCATGGTGACCGTCATCTGGGATTGTGTTGGCGTCATTCTCGTGGATGTGACGCCAAGAATGTCAACCATCAATTCACAGGCATATGTGAAGACTCTGAATAAATTCAAGAACTGTTTCAGACGTGTTCGATCGGACAAGAATCCAGCAGAAATCTTGCTCCAACACAATAACACAGCCCACACACAAGTCTGAGAAACCAGGAACACATCATCAAATTGGGTTGGACATCACTGCCTCATCCATCCTACAGTTCAGGCCTAGCACACTCTGACTTCCATTTCTTTGGGTCGCTTAAAGATTCTCTATGGGGAACACACTTTGAAGGTGATGAGAGTGTCAGTGATGTAGTGAAAATGAGGCTACGCCTATGGGACAAGAGCTTTTACCAGCAGGGAATACATGCTCTTCCATAATGTTGGCGTACAGACATAGAAAAATAGGACATGGACAAGACATGTTGATCCATATTGTCACCAAATTCTGACTCTTAACAATAAATATGTTCTGAGAAAAAAAATTATTGAATGACCCTCATAAATAACATATAATACTACTTTCTCTTCCATTTGAAATATTTCTTCCTCTCCATTCAGTCTGTTAGGAAGAAAGCTTCCCAATGATATATTCTGTAAGTGACTTTGTAGCCTTCGGATATGTATGTCAGCTTTATTAAGAGTTAAAGGACAATCCTTTACTTGTCTTTAATCAGTGCTTCCGTCTTTACCTTGAAGTCACATACATCCAGAACAAAACAAAACCCTCTCCTTAAAGATTCCATTTTCATTGTCAACAACAAATAGATTGGGCTCTACGAGTCAGATTTATTTACTCAAGCTCTACACAGATTTATGCCAACAAAACTGTAAGTGAAATTTCTAGTTCCAAGGTAAGGATCATTTATAAAATATTCATGTGCAGGAACTCTCATAAGTTCTATACTTCTGGAAAAGTAACTGAATTTGAATAACGTTAATCAGTAAGAGATAAATTTTACTAACAGCATAGAACATACAACTCAAGTACAAGAGGATAAAATCTATCACTTTCGAAAAGCAGGTCTTTTGTCTTGAATACACTGAATAGGCACAATTTCGGTAAAAGAACTACAAGGACATGCTGAAAAGCAATGCCTCTGAATTTTGTGAAAACTCTTAAACATTTTTAAATAAAACAAAAAATATTATCAGACTACACATTTATTCTCCATTTCTCAACATGGTCACCCTGGATTTCTCAACATAGTCACTCTGCCATTGGACACATTTCTCCCAACAAGAGACCAGTTTGCTGATACCATCACTGTAGAATGTTTGACTTAGTTGATGGAGCCACAACCTCAGCTTTGCTTGCGCTGTTTCGTCACAATCAAAGTCCTCAAAGGTCTATTTAAGTTTTGAGAATAGACGCGCATCAAATGTGAACTCAAAGCATCAAATTATTGTAGATGTCACAGCACTCATGTGCAGCCTGGCATTGTCGTACTGAAGGAGGGTGTGCTCCATGCGTGAGTGAACTCTTTAAATTTGAAACTAGATTACAGCATGCTGTTTCTCCCGCAATGACACATTACACACTGCTATGTTACACACAAGAATTAAGAGACCTCTAGTGGCAGAGGTCTGCAAATATGTAGACACCAAGAATAAAGATGTAGACTGTTAATAATGTTTGTTTTATTTTAAAAGCTTTAAAAGTTTTCACATAAAAAATTTGGAGACATTACTTTCAGCATGCTCTTCTAACAGTGTACAGAAAATAAAACAATCAAGTGTTATCACTTTGCTCGAATTATCTTATTGTTATAATATACCCTATTATCCACATTCCCCTTTCCGAGCAACATATGGGCTTTCATTAACTACATAAAAAATTTACAAATTTAAAAGACAGTATTTACAGAGTATAGAATGGAACTGAAATGAGATGTTTAATAATATACATACCTGTGAGTAGGAAAAACAGGAAAACCATGATTAAAGTATATCCAAAGTACAGGAAGGTTGATGCAGCATCCTCAATGTTCAGTTTTGTTACGAAATAATGGATACAATAGACAAACAAGTAAAATGCTGTGAAGCCACTCGTGAGAAAACTGCGCCACCACCAGTGATAATCCTAAAAAAGAAGAAGAAGTGCCCCTTTTATTCTACAACATGTAAAACAACTATGTGATGATGAGTATTACCCACAATACGTAACATACAAACTAACTTTCTGACAGTGATTATGCCAATGTGCACTTTCTTCTACACAGATGTGAATTTGTCAAATGTCAAAGCAAAAAACATGGCTCCAGTCAAACAGGTCAACAGCCAAATATATTTAAAAACACAAAATATCATAGAAAATGTGTCATAATAAAAGTAAAAACTGCACATCACAATGCCAACATAAAGCAGAGAAAATGTTATTTTTCCATTTGCAAATATACTCTATTACAACCATTAGCCTTTTCTTCGAACTGGTCATTGCCAATAACTCTCTATTAATAAACTGGACTTTGAAACTGATCTTACTTATCCTTTTCTCTGCCTTGTATCTCTCTTTACCAGCAGCAGCTGGAATTATATTAGTGAATCTTTTACATTTTGATGGTTTTTATTCTTTAAAATTTTACTTCCTTACCTACTGTTTTACCTATTTTCTATGTCCCCATTACATAATGAAGAAATTCTTAAGAATTCGAAAGCTGAGAATAAAATGGACCTTTTAACACTGTCATCTTTTTTCTTATATTGGGTAAGATACTTATACAATGAACTATATTTAGTTTTTACAATCTACTATGCATACACTACTTCTTTGTATTACTTACTGACTACTATTGTAATTGTTGACTAGTTTATTAGCCTGTTTTAGCTCCATAATAGCATAAAAATTAATCAACATTTTATAACCAACCAAATATTCTGCCCTATCCTGCTATATCTACCAATTCCTTGCATACCTAGGGAACAGGTTTTTTTTTGTCCCCCCCCCCCCCCTCCAGATTTGTTGCTGCTCCTCGCCAAACAAGTCGCTGAACTGCTTGCAAAACTAAGCTTTTTCCAAAGCCTGTGTTATTTTTTCTGCCAAATTAATTTTTTTACAAATTTCTTTGTTTTTGCTACATTCATATTTTCTGGCAAAGTCACTGTTGTTTTTTGCCAAACTGGGATCTATTTTCGTCATCATATCAAAGTTCATTAGGTGGAAGTGAAGTGTCATTTTAAAATGATACATGAACCTGAACCTTGAGAATGTTTGAAAACAAAATGCAATTTTAACTCTTAATATTTAGTGAAGGCAAATATTAGCAAACATTGCTGTCCTCAGACAGATAACATTTTTATACAGTACAATTGCAAACTGTGAAATTTTGTTAAAAGCACCAATTCATGTTAATTCTCTAAAAATTGCTAATTTTGTGTTATTTTCCACATTATCATTTTCGCGAAGTTTTCCTGTCCTGAAGTATACCACATGCAAGGTATTTATATCGACCTTAAATACAATGGATACTGAGATTTGTGTGTGAACTATATGACAGACTGAATGAAACAGAATTAGAACAAATACCACAAACTGTTTTTAATTAGTCTAGTCATCTCACAATCCAACTTACCTCAGCACACAGATGGAAGTAACACAGCAAAATAGTTGTCTCTGAACAAGTGATAACAAGTATGATGAACACAAGGAAGAGGAATCCAAACATGTAGTACATCTGGCTGGACCTGTACAAAAATTCACATTTACTACACCAAGTCCAAAACACCACATTATTAAAAACCTGACTACAATATTACAGCAAAGCAAATTCCATGTTGGAAACAATGGAAAGAAAACAGGACAGTTAATCACTCTACTCTTGTTGATTCATGGGCTGTACATGGACACACTTAAAACAGAAAATCATATCAGCTTTTGTTATTTTTGCAATATTAATATAACAACCTTGCTGCTCCTGTTAAGATTTTTTCCATAAACAGGAGAGGCCCATTAACTCCATGACGCTGAACTCAGTTGAGTGTCTTCCATAATTAATGGATACTGTGGGATTATCTGACACCAATTTCTAACATTGCAATGATTGAAACTTCCTGGCAGATCAAAACTGTGTGCCGGACCAGGACTCGAACTCGGGACCTTTGCCTTTCGTGGGCAAGTGCTCTACCAATTGAGCTACCCAAGCATGACTCACGCCCCATCCTCACAGCTTTACTTCTGCCAGAACCTTGTCTCCTACCTTCCAAAACTTTGTAGAAGCTCTCCTGCGAACCTTGCAGAACTAGCACTCCTGAAAGAAAGGATATTGCGGAGACATGGCTTAGCCGCAGCCTAGGGGATGTTTCCAGAATGAGATTTTCACTCTGCAGTGGAGTGTACGCTGATAAGAAACTTCCTGGCAGATTAAAACTGTGTGCTGGACCGAGACTCGAACTCGGGACCTTTGCCTTTTGCAGGCAAGTGCTCTCATTCTGATTGCAATGATTAATTTATGAGAAGGATTAAACCAATGAGTCATCAAAACAGTTCATTATTTACAATAACTACATTCATTAATGTCCTTTAAAAATGTGATGCAAAATACTTTTGCCCACATAAACAACATGTTTGTATAGTTTTCAATAATTCAAGGAGTAAGTGTAACCATTTAACATATTGTAGAGATGCTGAACAGTTTACAGGTATGTAACCAAGAATACCTGCGCTTTTGGACACCCTGTCCTCTTCTGGAGCTCTCTCTCTCTCTCTCTCTCTCTCTCTCTCTCTCTCTCTCTCTCTCTCTCACACACACACACACACACACACACACACACACACACACACACACACACACACACACACACAGAGAGAGAGAGAGAGAGAGAGAGAGAGAGAGAGAGAGAGAGAGAGAGAGAGAGAGAGAGAGAGAGAGAGAGAGAACGAACTACATTGTTCCGACAATGGAGCCCCTCTGGGATGAGCGAGTGTGTCATGGGAAGTAAGAGAGAGATGAAAAGACGCAGGGAGGGAGGGTTGGTTGACAGCTAGAAAAGAGGCAACAAGGGAATGAAACACAAATGCGGCACCATTTACCTCACCCTGGTGCATGGAGGGGAGTTGCATGTGGAACACCAAGTAGTGAAGTAGGTTGAGAGGGGAGTGGCAGTGGAAATAGAGGAATAGGGATACCGTGGAGAGGGAAGTGTGCAGACTAATGGGATCAACAGGGGACATAAGAAAAGGGGTATAAGACAGGTCTGCTGCAGATTGAGGCGAGGGAGACTGCATAATCAAATGATGTGATGTAAGGGCAATTCCTGCCTATGTAACACAGGGGTAAGGGTGGTGGGGAGCCAAAGAATTAAGATGGAACAGGTTATCAAGCAGCCATTAAAGTCAAGCATAGCAGCATTGTCTAGCATTAATTGGTCAACTTTGCTTTTAATCACAGTTTGGCAATGGCCGTTCATTGAGGTTGGCTACTAGTTTGGTAGTTGTACCTACATAAAAGCCAGCGCAGGATTTACAGTGGAGTTTGGAGTTTTTCCACTGTTTTACAGTGAAGCTTATATATTATACGATTCCTTCCACAGGTGATTCTGCCTCTAACAGGGACAATAGTAGGATTTGCTGACTGGGTACTTGGAAAGGGCCTTGCATCTGGATGTTCCACAGTGATAGGACACACATGGCAAGGGGTAGGGGATAAGTGGTGATTGTGATGTATGCATGGATCAAAATATTTTGTAGACTGGGTAGGCAGCATAATACCACTTGGGAAGAATTGTGGTATGGATGTTTCTCCTTTCCGAGCATGGTGATAGGTAGGCAAAGCCACGGTGAGTGATGTGGTCAAGTTTTTACACTTTAGGGCGATGATGGGTAATAAAAGGACTCATCCTTTGCAAATGGTTTGTGGGGAGGATTGGAGATATGTGTGCATATAGCACTTGATGATAAACTGAACCCTCTGCTACACCATTCTGATACATGCTTATCCTTGTTGGTTTTCCCATTTTTCAGGCTCAAACTTGCTATTTGTTGATTTACTATATAACAATACTCTTCTTCTGTCCGTACTCTGTCATCCTAATCCAACTAACAGTGCTACAGGTTCTCTCTGTGCTCACAAATACAATGACCCATTTCTTTCTTCCCTTCCAAACATGAAGGTCAGAATTGCTTCTTTAACTTCCCTGAAGAGGTGGCGAATGAGCGGCAATTTCAATTTTTCTCTTACTCTCCTGAATCTTGTGCAAATCAAAATTTCACAATAATTTTTGCTGTTTCAGCAGTGACCTTCCCGACATTAAAAATTTCCTTACTTACTACCTTCCCCTCTTATACCAAATAACAGTTAATGCTTTTTCTTGGAGCAGAGGTCACAGCCTCAAAGAGTTTATGCTTCACATGTTTTTTAAATATGTATGACTGTCTTTGTACGTCTGCTCTTCTTCTTTTGGTTTTCACCTTACCAGTCATAACGAATAGGTTGCAATTTCACATTATAATTGAAAGTGTGTGTGTCTTTGGCACTCAGTTACGAGGTACCTATATATTTATCTCAGCAAGATGATAGCTCTTCACATTTCCCAGTCTGGGATTTTTAAATGAAATTCCTGTTAACACTTATAATTACTCACACCTTCTCATTTCAAGTTTCTTCCACTCAGACTATATTCACAGACAGCTTAGACTTCTTTGCCCTCTACTCTCATGTCATTACTTCTTTCCAATGTGGTAATACTGTCATCCAAAGTCACATATTTCACAAGATCCTCACAGCCTCTGTTTTAGTTTTACCAGCTTCTGATGCAAGTATATAAACATGTATAATGCTAGTTAGTACTGTGTACTGATAGTTTTGGCTTCAATTTAGTCCTGAGGGAACAGTGTTGCATGGTGTAATTCAACTACCTAAAATTCACAATGAAAACCTGTTGGGAAAAAAACCAACTACCGTGCAAGCAGTAACAATTCACAGTCAATGCTGACCTGTAATGAAAACATTTGCACACAATGTGATGCTAGTAACATAGACATAACTTTGCACAAGTTAACAAAAATAATTATTAGAAGTACCACTGAAAAACTTACAACACAAAACACATACCAAATAGAATTAAGGATGAAAAACAGCTGAATAAAGATGCACCCAAATGGGAGAACACCACCCATTATTATTCCTGGCAATGGTTGTGTATAAATGCTTTGTTCAGGAATCTTTCGTGGGATCTGATTTGTCCTAACCGGATGCTCAATAGCCTGCAATAATAAAAGAAATAGCACGGATAAATAAATTAAAAATGAAACACACAATTTGTCTACCTTGAAACCATGGAAAACTGAAGAGAAACTACTTACTCGTTTTCTAAATCCAAAATAAGCTCCAATGAATGTGAGTGGAACAGAAACACCAAACCATAGAGCGAGCAGAGCAACCAGAGTGCTAAATGGAACAGCTGCAGAGCTGCCCTTGCCCCACAGAATAAGGTCCATAACAAAAAATAAGCAGAACACAACTCTGTGAACAAATTAAAAAAAGCATTTTACTGTTTCAAAGTAACACCTGCAAGATTATGCAGTCAGTCTCAAGGCTTGTGGTACAACGAGAGAAAATACTACTTTTACTGAAAATCCGTACTTACTGCAATGAATAGAAAAGACAGAAACAAAATTTTACAAGTGTTTAATATATTTATTAATTTCAACAAACAGTCATGGTCAAACATCAGCCAATATGGCCATACACATGTCTTTTTTTTTTCCTCCTACACCTACAGTAATAATGTTTGCGTCCATAAATTTCAGGTATTATGTATTGTCTTTTTTGTTCATCCTAGCTAAAACATACTTCATACTTTAACTGAACAAGCATTTCAGTCTTCATTCACTATCTGTTATGTAACTACCAAACTTTTACTTGATCACTTATTTTATTTTTAAAACGGTATGATGTAAAGACTAAGACCTAGCAGCTAATTATTAGGGCCAAATCAGTAGTAATCTAGTAAAATTTGTGATTTATGTTAAAGTGTTTTCTAAGTTACAGAAAAAATGAAAGCACACAAGGGGCATATTTATTTTGACAAAAAACACAAAAAGATGGCATTCAATGTCAATATCAGAATGAAATTACGAATGACATAAAACATGATATCTGACTGTATTTTGCATTACAATAAAACAAGGCTCATGTAGACCATAGTGGCCAACTAATGGGCAACTACCTTTTGAGATGAGGGAAATAAAGTGGTGGAAAAAAGTTTTTTCCCTCGGCTTTTCAGATGATGGTCATAAATTAGTATGTTTTTTACACAAAGTTGAGGCCTACTAATAAACATCTTATTGAGTCATTATTGAATCAGTTAAGGCTTTGTTGAATAAAGGTAGTTTGCTTGAATCAACTTACGAATGACATAAAACATGATATCTGACTGTATTTTGCATTACAATAAACACCAGCAAACACACTCAGTGGAAGACATTTTCCAAAACTGAGTCCAGCTTCAGGAAAGTCTTAAATGGCTCAGAGAACATATAAAGTTTGTGCAGAAAGAAGCAAGACAAGATCCAGCAAAGAGACAAGAAGAGGTACCAAGTACTACTGTGAAGGATGTGATGGATGGTTTAACAGAAGGCTTCAAAATTTTTCAGTGAAGAAAATCACATTTTCTAACAGTTTTATTTTTACAACAATCCCACAGTATTATTTTTAGTGCCAAATAATTTTAATCTTATCACGTTTAAGGAAATTAAAGATGAAAAAATTGCGTTTTTGTTGTGAAAGCAACACATTTTCATTTCTATACAAAAACAATTGTCTCTGATGTAAGTCTATGTTTTTTTGAAACGCTACATAGAAAAATGACTCCTCTTTCAAATGCAGTAAACTTATCTAAGTTCTGTGCAGTGGAACCAACAACGCCAATTTCAGAAGGGGGGGGGGGGGGGGGGGGAACTGAGAAAATGCACAGTATCTGCCAGTTGAATGACACCCTAACTGCCCAGTCCTGAATGTGATACGATAGTTAAGGAATTGTTTGTAGATAAGGGAACAGTATTACTGATTTCTCCACCCTATAGTGCTGAACAAAATACTGCGGCCGAACATGAAAACACAATAATTGTTAAATACATCGATGAAAATAGTCAATTTTTGAAAATATAATGTAATTGGATAGATTAAAAATTCTACTCATATGTATAAAAGGTATTACAGTTTGCAAGTTTTCAGAGCCAAAGGCTCCTTCTTCATGAAGAAGGGGTGAAGAGGAAGGAAGTGGGATGAAGGTGAAAGACTAGTGAGGATTAGGAAAAGGGGGAGAGTTTGGAAAAGTTGCCCAGAATGCCAGGTCAGGAGAGACTGACTGGACGAGATGAGAAGGAAAGACTGATGTTTAGGGACTGCACCAGATGAGATTTCAAAACCTGAGAGCTTAAAGCTGAAAGATATGGTAATATGCAAGACAGAGATTGTTTATGTTGTATGTTCTATGCTTAATCCAAGTAAACTACTGAAAGGATTGTGGGCACAAACTTGCAATAGAGCAGTCTACATATTAAATCCTACTAGAAGGTCTTAATCTTCAGATAAAATCTACAAGTAGGAAAACATGGATTATCGCAGAATTTTTGGCACAGATTGCTATCTTCACATAAACAAATATTTTCTCTCAAAGTTAGATAACAAGGCTGTTTTTGGACAATTTGTTGTGTATGTAAATTACAAAGATGGAGTTATAGCCACGATTCCTTCTAGAAGGAAAGCAGTCCTGAGTCTTGATATAAAATTTATGCTAGAAGTAGTTTGTAGTTTCCGAAATGATCACATTGAATTTAAAATTTCTTGGCAAGAATTTCCAAGCCTGAAATGGTTTGAAACGGTAGCTGATGCAGAAGAAGTCAAATGACATTCACAAATTGCTTCTGGAGAAGTTCAAAGTGATAAAAAATTCAGTGCACATGATTGTGGAAGAGATTTAGCATCAAGTGACTGTAACAATCAACAGAATTCCTTAAAGCACAAACTTCCGAATTTTCTGAAGCATATAAATTGGAGAACAGAAGCCAACAAAGAAAACTAAACTACCATATTTACTCGAATCGAAGCCGCACTTGAATCTAAGCCGCACCTAAAAAATGAGACTCGAAATCAAGGGAAAAAAAATTTCCCGAATCTAAGCCACACCAGAAATTTGAGACTCAAAAATCAAGGGGAGAGGAAAGTTCTAGGCTGCCCCTACAAATCTGAACAATGTTGGTCCATTGTAATATGAGACACAATTTAGGTCGAATGAATGACGATACAGCTACAGTAGCTTGGTTTGAGTCGTAAGCTTAGGAGTTAAGCTTTACCAGGTAGCCATTGCTATGTGTCAGGCACTCCGTCCTTATTTATACGGGTACCCTTCCTTTTTCACGTGCTTCATCTGGTTTGAATTGATTGCTTATTTTTCTTTATCTGACAAATGCCGTTCTCTTTGTTACAGGTGTTTACGTCACTCTAAGTTGAAAATGCATGATTGTACTGTGTGATGCATTGTTTGTCACATTATGATAATGAGTGTTTACGGCCTGTCGCCACTCGTGGCATGGCTTGCTTTTGTGCATGCTACCACCGCTTAGAGTTAAAAAAAAAAAAAAAAAAAAAAAAAAAAAAAAAAAAAAAAAAAAAAAACAACAACAGAGGAATCGTCTCATTAGCGAAACAGTGGCAAGAGACTGCTATTTGTTGCTATCTACACCACTGCTTTTTTTGATAATGATCAACAAGAACCAAATAATAGACTGCGTATGATAGAAGATGTTCTGAACGAGAGTTTAGCGATAAATTTTCTCCATTTGAAAATCTTTGCAGGTGCCTCTTTGGTACATTACATTCTGCACAGAAATTAGAGTCATCTTAGATTTAAAAATCTAGTCAATTGCCATGCTTCATTTCTGACTGTATCACTATTAGGCATAAGAATAATACAAATATAAATATGACATGATATGTATATTCTTCCGCATTTGCTGTTGTCTCACCCTAATTTCGTAGTTTATTAGGCAGACAGGATTTAAATGAGATAGCAGCAAACACGAAACAATACATGGCAAAATGTTTATATTCGTATTATTCTTATGGTGAAGAGAATACTGCATGTGATTCACAATCCATAAAAGTTCCTATTAGCAACCATCTCTTCTCACAGTTAGGAAAAAATTCAGGATGCAGAGTTGGCCATATTGACAAACATCCCAAACAGTCTTGCCAGTCGGATTTTCATAGTACATTGAAATACTGCTACATTCGAAGATGAACAATAAGGAATTTGTATTTACTTATTTGGATAATGTATGAAAATGCAGTGGTTGAAACTCAGGGCGAAGAAAAAGAGCTCGTCTTCCACCTCTTTTTTTTAAATTTATTAACTGACGCAGAGGTTTAGGCGCCAGTATTTATCTTTGTGCCTGCAAAGCATGCCTGTGTAGCGCTATGTATATTCGACTGCAAAAGTTAGTTGTGGCGGCACCTACCAACATTTTTCAGAACTTTTGCTTGCTTTGCACTCTATTCTAAGCCGCAGGCAGTTTTTTGGCTTACAAAAACCGGAAAAAAAGTGCGGCTTAGATTTGAGTAAATACGGTAGATGGAAAGTTGGTGCTGCTGAATACGAATGTCCACATTGTTTTTCTGAAGTACTGCAGTCAAACGAAAAATGGATGCAACATATTAATGAAGAAATGGAACTGCTTAAGAGAAACAATATGGAGAGTCTCATGTGTACATCCTACAAATGAAAAAAAATTTGCAGAATCACTGAGTTCTACATCAGAAAGCTGCAGCTAATCGAAATACTAACTTCAAAGTCAACTGGTTGCTGAAGGGTGTATTCAATAAGCAGGAAAAGATTATGAAGATGCATTTAGACCTGTTGCACATTATGGCACTATTCGAACTATGCTAGAAACAGCTACTTCCAAGAAGGTGCCAGTACAATGACGTGATGGGAAGACAGACTTAATGGAATACTTGAAGAGAAACTGATCTGAAACAAGCAGAAGGTTTTAAGATAATGCAGATTGAGGGTGTCTCTTGAAATAGAGTCTTTATGGACTCAAGCAAGTTGGAACAAACATTTTATGGAAGTCATGGAGAAAAATTTGCAAACACTGCAGTAGACCCTTTTCTGCTTTACCACAAACTCAATGTAAATAGACTTCAAGTAGCAATTCATGTTGTTGTTGTTGCGGTCTTCAGTCCTGAGACTGGTTTGATGCAGCCCTCCATGCTACTCCATCCTGTGCTAGCTGCTTCATCTCCCAGTACCTACTGCAACCTACATCCTTTTGAATCTGCTTAGTGTATTCATCTCTTGGTCTCCCTCTACGATTTTTACCCTCCACGCAGCCCTCCAATACCAAATTGGTGATCCCTTGATGCCTCAGAACATGTCCTACCAACCGGTCCCTTCTTCTGGTCAAGTTGTGCCACAAACTTCTCTTCTCCCCAATCCCATTCAATACTTCCTCATTAGTTATGTGATCTACCCATCTAATCTTCAGCATTCTTCTGTAGCACCACATTTCGAAAGCTTCTATTCTCTTCTTGTCCAAACTAGTTATCGTCCATGTTTCACTTCCATACATGGCTACACTCCATACAAATACTTTCAGAAATGACTTCCTGACACTTAAGTCTATACTCAATGTTAACAAATTTCTCTTCTTCAGAAATGCTTTCCTTGCCATTGGCAGTCTACATTTTATATCCTCTCTACTTCGACAATCATCAGTTATTTTGCTTCCCAAATAACAAAACTCCTTTACTACTTTTAGTGTCTAATTTCCTAATCTAATTCCCTCAGCATCACCAGACTTAATTTGACTACATTCCATTATCGTCGTTTTGCTTTTGTTAATGTTCATCTTATATCCTCCTTTCAAGACACTGACCATTCCATTCAACTGCTCTTCCAAGTCCTTTGCTGTCTCTGACAGAATTACAATGTCATCGGCGAATCTCAAAGTTTTTATTTCTTCTCCGTGGATTTTAATACCTACTCCGAATTTTTCTTTTGTTTCCTTCACTGCTTGCTCAATATACAGATTGAATAACATCGGGGACAGGCTACAACCCTGTCTTACTCCCTTCCCGACCACTGCTTCCCTTTCATACCCCTCGACTCTTAAACTGCCATCTGGTTACTATATAAATTGTAAATAGACTTTTGCTCCCTGTATTTTAACCCTGCCACCTTCAGAATTTGAAAGATAGTATTCCAGTCAACATTGTCAAAAGCTTTCTCTAAGTCTACAAATGCTAGAAACATAGGTTTGCCTTTCCTTAATCTTTCTTCTAAGATAAGTCGTAGGGTCAGTATTGCCTCATGTGTTCCAGTGTTTCTACGGAATCCAAACTGGTCTTCCCCGAGGTCGGCTTCTACTGGTTTTTCCATTTGTCTGTAAAGAATTCATGTTAGTATTTTGCAACTGTGGCTAATTAAACTGATTGTTCGGTAATTTTCACATCTGTCAACACCTGCTTTCTTTGGGATTGGAATTATTATATTCTTCTTGAAGTCTGAGGGTATTTCACCTGTTTCATACATCTTGCTCACCAGATGGTAGAGTTTTGTCACGACTTGCTCTCCCGAGGCCGTCAGTAGTTCCAATGGAATGTTGTCTACTCCGGGGGCCTTGTTTCGACTCAGGTCTTTCAGTGCTCTGTCAAACTCTTCACGCAATATCATATCTCCCATTTCATCTTCATCTACATCCTCTTCCATTTCCATAATATTGTCCTCAAGTGCATCGCCCTTGTATAGACCCTCTATATACTCCTTCCACCTTTCTGCTTTCCCTTCTTTGCTTAGAACTGGGTTTCCATCTGAGCTCTTGATGTTCATACAAGTGGTTCTCTTATCTCCAAAGGTCTCTTTTAATTTTCCTGTAGGCAGTATCTACCTTACCCCTAGTGTGAAAAGCCTCTACATCCTTACATTTGTCATCTAGCCATCCCTGCTTAGCCATTTTGCACTTCCTATCGATCTCATTTTTGAGATGTTTGTATTCCTTTTTGCCTGCTTCATTTACCGCATTTTTATATTTTCTCCTTTCATCAATTAAATTCAATATTTCTTCTGTTGCCCAAGGATTTCTACTAGCCCTCGTCTTTTTACCTACTTGATCCTCTTCTGCCTTCACTACTTCATCCCTCAAAGCTACCCATTCTTCTTGTACTGTATTTCTTTCCCCCATTCCTGTCAATTGTTCCCTTATGCTCTCCCTGAAACTCTGTACGACCTCTGGTTCTTTCAGTTTATCCAGGTCCCATCTCCTTAATTTCCACCTTTTTGCAGTTTCTTCAGTTTTAATCTACAGGTCATAACCAATAGATTGTGGTCATAGTCCACATCTGCCCCTGGAAATGTCTTACAATTTAAAACCTGGTTCCTATATCTCTGTCTTACCATTATATAATCTATCTGATACCTTTTAGTATCTCCAGGGTTCTTCCATGTATACAACCTTCTTTCATGATTCTTGAACCACGTGTTAGCTATGATTAAGTTGTGCTCTGTGCAAAATTCTACCAGGCGGCATCCTCTTTCATTTCTTAGCCCCAATCCATATTCACCTACTATGTTTCCTTCTCTCCCTTTTCCTATACTCTAATTCCAGTCACCCATGACTATTAAATTTTCGTCTCCCTTCACTATCTGAATAATTTCTTTTATTTCATCATACATTTCTTCAATTTCTTCGTCACCTGCAGAGCTAGTTGGCATATAAACTTGTACTACTGTAGTAGGTGTGGGCTTGGTATCTATCTTGGCCACAATAATGCATTCACTATGCTGTTTGTAGTAGCTTACCTGCATTCCTATTTTCCTATTCATTATTAAACCGACTCCTGCATTACCCCTATTTGATTTTGTGTTTATATCCCTGTAGTCACCTGACCAGAAGTCTTGTTCCTCCTGCCACCGTACTTCACTAATTCCCACTATATCTAACTTTAACCTATCCATTTCCCTTTTTAAATTTTCTAACCTACATGCCCGATTAAGGGATCTGACAATGGTGGGTTAATAGCTGGCAGTGACAAGGAAGAAATGACTATTTGCTGGATATGTTACAACTTGTGTAACAACAGGTAGCTTGACTGTTTCCTTGGCACAAAAAAAAAACAAAATGAATATGGAGTGATAGTGGCATGTCTCAAGAAAAATATGCTAAACAAATACTGGAAAGATTTTGAATGGCAGAATTCAATATCATCTTGACAACCAATGAACATGAAAACTACAATCAAAATTAAGCAATTTCCTGTCTGCTACCATATACACAACTTCTGCTGTGAATAAAGCTGTTCAAGTTATGGAAAAACTGGAATCACATGAATGAATATTTCCAAATCTGAAAGGCAGATTAAGTTATGGCATTATTTATGCTAGGGAGAAAGATTTGAGAACTTACAATGAGAATGTTAAGAAACTTCCTGGCCGATTAAAACTGTGTGCCGGACCGAGACTCTAACTAGGGACCTTTTCCTTTCGCGGGCAAGTGCTCTTACCATTTCCTGGTAGAGGACTTGCCCGTAAAATGGGAAGGTCCCGAGTTTGAGTCTCGGTCCGGCACACAGTTTCAATCTGCCAGGAAGTTTCATATCAGCGCACACTCCGCTGCAGAGTGAAAATCTCATTCTGGAAATGAGAATGTTACGAGTTTTTCATTTATTGTTTTAAAACCAAATGTCCCTGACTTCTATGTTTATGTTGGAACACGTCAATGGAAAGGACCAGTTGGCTGCTGATCTTTTGATAAAGAACAAGTTTCATTTGCTACTAACAAATTCTATGTTTATATGACTGATTTTTACCTATTGGAGGAAGTTTTTCATTACTACATGAAAAATATTTTAGAGTTCACTGTAAATTACCATTTCCTGGTATTTTGAAATAGCTTTGATTTTTATAAGAAAACACTTTTTCTTTGCCGAATAGTTTATATCCTGTGACTAAATTGTTTGTAAATGAAAGTGGGATGGTCATACTGAATACTTTCACAACAATTTACACTTTTAATTCCTGAACAGGCCAAAATCAGTCACACTAAGAACACTGCCATACTGACAAATGACTGAAATAATTGCTGGTAGCTGAGTACATATCACTTTCTTTGCTATGAAGGATACAAAGAACAAGGTAAACACACAAAAAATTTCAATGGAGATAACCGATTTTTGAAAATATAACTGGATGAATAAAATCTACTCTTCAAGTGGTGAATGGAGAAAACACAAATAAAAGTTAAAGAAATGTTCAAGTTTTCGGATCCAATAGCTCTTCCTCCTGGCAGAAGTGTTGAATGGGAAGGAAGAGGGGTGAAGGAAAAGGATTGATGAGGTTTAGAAAAATGGGGGAGGTGAGGGGGGGGGAGGGGGGTACAAGTAGGGGGGGGGGGGGGAGGCTGTGTTCATGCTGTGTTCACACTCTGTCTCAACAGCTTAGCTGTCCTAAGTCACCACCCTGGGTGTTCACACTGCATGCCGGGCTGGGAGGATGGAAGGGTGGAAAATTCATTTCCCAATTTTCATGCTGAAAAAACTCTTGCCAGTGTAAAAGACTACGCCACACTGTTTAATGAACCTGCATTTTTCTTAAATGCTTTACTTTCTTCGTGAAAAAAGAAAATGCCTAGTTTTTGTTTCACATGTGTTTTTTACTTCCATTACGTTCCCCAATCAATTATTAAAAAATTACATTTGGTAGTATAGCATCTTAGCTTTTTAATAAACTATTTACTGTTTCACAATTCGAAACAGTCATTGTGAAATTACGCTATTTGTCAAGCACATGCACTTTATTTACAAATATTGTAGTGAAAAAGTTTGATGGCTGGAAACTTGCTGCTACATACATTTTGAACCATACATTATTGCAAGTGAAACATAGCTAAAAGTACAAAAAGTTTTTGAAATGGTAGTGACACCCATATCAGTCCCCATTCGCAAGTAAATACAAATTAAAGAGTGGCGTCAATGGCACGATCACAAACCCATAAAAAAATTACAATCAACGCAGGCCTATTATGGGTCTCGCGTTATTTTAATGACTTATGTCCAGAAAAATCAAAATATACATGAACTTTTTCCTCAGTGACATATAGTGCACAACCACCTGCTATGGTTTATAATGGGGCACACTTCACATTACAAAAGGCAAACAATTATTTGTTGTCTGCATCCTACAGTTAGTGGGATGTACATTTTATATTTGGAAGAAAAAGAAGAAGAAGAAGAAGAAGAAGAAGAAGAAGAAGAATAAATTAATCTCGTATGTGACTTTGCTGTGGATGGACTGTAATAAAAGCTTGAAACACTTTGCAGCTGGAGATGAAAAAGAAATGTGCTTAGTTCCTGCAAATGGTATTTATTACAAAAAATTAATGTTATAAATCGAAGGCTAAGTGCAACTGACTTTCAATGTACATTTTGCTGGACCATTCAATGACAAAACTATTAAGTTGTTTGTCTCTGAGGTGCTTCCATTACAATTTTTCTGCTGTAACTGGGGTAAAAAAAAAGTGTGGATTCAGCTTCGTGTCAAACACTGCAGAGCATCTAAATAAACTACCACCGATTGACGCATGTCTCAGTGACGTTTCCGTTTCCATGCAGTTTTTTTCCTGTTTGGTGAGCTTGTCCTCAGCAGCAAGGGAGCTTCACTCTTTGGCAGTTGAAAGTCGAAGATGACATGATGCAGCCTGAAGTGTTTCACCACTATTCAACTGGAGTTCTTTTACATGGCGTTGATTTCATTGTTCTGTTGATTTTGTTTTCACATTAAAGTGACTCACAGAATTCTGAAGCACATAAGAAATGGTTGGTTATGGACTCACCTCCCAAATATCGACTGACATTTAGGAGAGTTTTCTTCCTTGCATGAAGAAGTGAAAAGTATTCCTGAAAAACTTTTACTCAAGTTGCAGATTGAGAAATAATACACTTCACTATCAGCTAAATAACATTCAAAACAAAAATTTTAAAACAGAGGATATTTACGCAGTAGTATAAAACAAGAAGCAAAGTTCTCCGTAATGATCAAGTACATTGAATAAGTGGACAGTCAATGTTTTGAAGGAGAACGTTGTACTGAAACCACAGCCTCCAATTCATGACACACAAGCTTTTGCATTTTAAGTTTCTCAAACATTTTCCTCTGAAAAGAATAGGAAATTGTTGTATGCAGTCCTGAGACTCATCAGGAAACGGTAAGTATCATGATTTTGGATGATGTCTTCATGTGCCTTCACTGCAGCTAATTTCTCTTTCTCAAACTTTAAAAATTCTTTTTCAATATTTTGTCCATAACTTTTCTTCTTTTTTCTTAGTGATGCTGAATTTTACAAAACATTGCTATCTGGTGAGGATGCTTTTGCCTCCCTCCTGTATGTCACCACACACAAATTCTCAGGATATCAGAAAAAGCTTTCCAATAAAAGGTATCACACAATAAAGAAAATATTTTGGCATACAGCTAATACTTTTAATTGTTCTGCCACTGTAAGTTAATGAATTTGACCTTTAAATGAAATCTACTGATGAAAATGGTAGAGTGACAAAGGCCGATCAACACTGACAGTAACAAATGGGAGACATCTGATACTGTAGTGTCCTGTGTTGGCAGGAAAGAACTAACAATCAAGTTTGAACACACTTTATTATAATTTAAAAAATACTTTCTTGGCATGCACTAATTTTTAAACACAAGAACAACCAGAAAACGCCACAATTCTTATGGTGGCAAAACCAGATAAGAGTACAAGACAATGAAAGAAAATAACGACCAAAATCTACCCCACCAAATACAAAAACACAACATGCTACTGAATGCTATGATGGGTGTCTACAATGCTAGAGCTGGCATAATTACTTGTTGGGGCTGTCCTAGCGGTAGGTATACACTGCCAGACTGACCCTCCGGGCGTGCTTATAACAGTGATTCGGCAAAGTGCTACATGTACAATTGATGGAATACTGTCACATGTCTTGTTGTGAAGTAGTTCCGTGTTTATTTGGAAAGCCTGTTATCGTTTACATCCACTAGCAGTGTTTTGATCTGAGCGCTTGAAGGGAGGTCGGCGGCCCATCTTGTTTGTCTCTTGCACGGCTTCTCTAGTTGATAAGGAACCACTACAAAAGATACATTTACCGCAGAAGCTGAAGTATAGCTCCAGCAGCCAGCGCCAGCCACCAGCTTGTGTCAGAAGTATTAAACATTCCAAACTTCGCCTGTGCATCGTGAGCCAGCTTTCGCTGTGCAGGTCCAGCACAACCACCAGTGTGAACATCATAATGCAAAACGATGGATGTGACATCAATGCGCATCCTGGCTCTGCCCAGCATTGTGCGCAGTGTGAAAAAACTCTGATGAGGTTCTGGGTGACTTTTCGGTAACTCTTCCGATTTCCTAAACCCTTGCCAGTTGCCTGTCGTCCCTTTCCCTTCCCCTTCAGGCCTTCTGCCAGAGGAAATCATTGACTCCGAAAGCTTGCACATTTCTTTAACTTTCATATGTAGTTTCTCCATAAACCTTTACAAACATATATAGGTAATACATGATTCCTCCTAGATGAAGTGAAGTTACTTCTACAAACAATTCATACTGGTAAATTGCCACAATTTAAGAACATGTTTAATACTAAAACTTATTTTGTCAGTTGTTACACGACTCCACTTGAGATGAACATTTTCTTGTAGAGTAAGGACAACTAGTGAAATAATATAAACACTCCCAAATATGTACCTTCAGCCACCTATGTGGAATTCATGAACATCACCTGTTCACAGAAATACATTTTCTACTCTACTTGGCAGTTCTTTGCCCCCATAGTAACAACCACCACTTCCTAATCTCCAGCTCTGGTAATGATCTACTCCTGGTATCCCTGTGTCTGCAAATACTTTTTGCTGTCCCACTGAACTTAGTTCTCCTTTGCTTCAAATTTGCTTGTTTATTATTGCTATATTAATTTCCAATTTCAGTCTACTACTAAATTTTTTCTCCACAATTTTTGTGTTCACTACAAACACAAACTCAGTTTCCACTATACAACTCCCCCCCTCCCCAAATGATCCCTCTTTCAATAGTTTCGTCATTAATCCCAATGTTCCCAGTCACTGCATACTCAAACATGTACTTCAAGCCAAAAGGCAGCGTGAGCTGAGGCAACACCTTCATTTCTGAAATGTTTCATGGCTTCAAGCAAACACTGTTAGTAGGAAACAGAAAAAAGTTGTGTGTGTGTGTGTGTGTGAAGGGGGGGGGGGGGGGGGGGGGAGGATGACCTCAGGAACAACATATCACTTGTCATCGTGACAGTCAATGTCTTTGCAGCCACATTTTCTACATCTACATGATTACTCTACAATTCACATTTAAGTGCTTGGCAGAGGGTTCATTGAACCACAATCATACTATCTCTCTACCATTCCACTCCCAAACAGCACACAAGAAAAAAGAACACCTAAACCTTTCTGTTCGAGCTCTGATTTCTCTTATTTTATTTTGATGATCATTCCTATGTATGTAGGTTGGGAACAACAAAATATTTTCGCATTCGGAAGAGAAAGTTGGTGACTAAATTTCGTAAATAGATCTCGCTGCGACGAAAAACGTCTTTGATTTAATGACTTCCATCCCAACTCGCGTATTGTATCTGCCACACTCTCTTCCCTATTACGTGATAATACAAAACGAGCTGCCCTTTTTTGCACCCTTTTGACGTCCTCCGTTTATCCCACCTGGTAAAGATCCCACACTGCGCAGCAATATTCTAACAGAGGACGAACGAGTGTAGTGTAAGCTGTCCCTTTAGTGGACTTGTTGCATCTTCTAAGTGTCCTGCCAATGAAACGTAACATTTGGCTCACCATCCCCACAATATTATCCATGTGGTCTTTCCAACTGAAATTGTTCGTAATTTTAACACCCAGGTACTTAGTTGAATTGACAGCCTTGAGAATTGTACTATTTATCGAGTAATCAAATCCCAACGGATTTCTTTTGGAACTCCTGTGGATCACCTCACACTTTTCATTATTTAGCGTCAACTGCCACCTGCCACATCTTACAGCAATCTTTTCTAACGCTTTGCAACTGATACTGGTCTTCGGATGACCTTAGTAGATGGTAAATTACAGCATCATCTGCGAACTACCTAAGAGAACTGTGCAGATTGTCACCTAGGTTGTTTATGTAGATCAGGAACAGAAGAGGTCCCAGGACGCTTCTCTGGGGCAAACCTAATATCACTTCAGTTTTACTCAATGATTTGCCGTCTATTACTACGAACTGCGACATTCTCGACAGAAAATCACGAATCCAATCACACAACTGAGACGATACCCCATAGGCCCGCAGCTTGATTAGAAGTCGCTTGTAAGGAAAGGTGTGAAAAAGCTCTCTGGAAATCCAGAAATACAGAATCAACTTGAGATCCCCTGTAGATAGCGGCCATTACTTCGTGTGAACAAAGAGCTAGCTGCGTTGCACAAGAACAATGTTTTCTGAAACCATGCTGATTACGTATCAATAGATTGTTCCCTTTGATGTGATTCTTTATGTCTGAATACAGTATATGCTCCAAAACCCTACTGCAAACCGACGTCAATGATATAGGTCTGTAGTTCAATGGATTACTCCTACTACCCTCCTTAAACACTGGTGCGACCTGTGCAATTTTCCAATCAGTAGGTACAGATCTATCAGTGAGCGAGTGGTTGTATATGATTGCTAAGTAGGGAGCTATTGTATCAGCGTAATCTGAAAGCAACCTAATCGGTATACAATCTGGACCTTAACACTTGCCCGTATCAAGCGATTTGAGTTGCTTCGCAACCCCTAAGGTATCTACTTCTAAGAAACTCATGGTAGCTGCTGTTCGTGTTTCAAATTCTGGGATCTTCACGGAGTGCTGCACTGAGGAGAGGTATCTATGTCAGTCGGTGGAGCCCGGCACCAAGTCGACTTTCCAAAACATCTCAAAGGTGTTATATAGCATTCCATTTGCCTTCCCTGGTGAAGGAATTTCGGAAAACTGCGTTCAATAACCCCGCTATAGCGGCACAGTCGTCGTAACAGTACCATCAGCACTGCGCGGCGAAGGTATTGACTGCGTCTTGCCGCTTGTGTACTTTACATATGACCAGAATTTCTTGGCATTTTCTACCAAATTTCGAGACAATGTTTCGTTGTGGAACCTATTAAAGGCATCTTGCATTGAAGTCTGTGTCAAATTTCGCGCATCTGTAAATTTTAGCCAATCTCTGGGATTTTACGTTCTTCTGAACTTCGCATGCTTCTTCCATTGCCTCTGCAACAGCGTTCAGACTTGTTTTGTGTACCATGGGGGATCCGTTCCATCTATTACCAATTTATGAGGTATGAATCTCTCAATTGCTGTTGCTACTATATCTTTGAATTTGAGCCACATCTCTTCTACATTTGCATAGTCAGTTCGGAAGGAATGGAGATTGTCTCTTACGAAGGCTTCTAGTGACACTTTATCCGCTTTTTTAAGTAAAATTATTTTGCGTTTGTTTCTGGTGGATTTGGAAGAAACAGTATTGAGCCTAGCTACAACGACCTTGTGATCACTAATCCCTGTATGAGTCATGATGCTCTCTATTAGCTCTGGATCGTTTGTGGCTAAGAGGTCAAGTGTGTTTTCGCAACCATTTACAATTCGCGTGGGTTCGTGGACTAACTGCTCGAAATAATTTTCGGAGAAAGCATTTTGGACAATCTCAGAAGATGTTTTCTGCCTACCACCGGTTTTGAACAAGTATTTTTGCCAACATATTGAGGGAAGGATGAAGTCGCCACCAACTATAACCATATGAGTGGGTATTTATTTGTTACGAGGTTCAAATTTTCTCTGAACTGTTCAGCAACTATATCATCGGAGTCTGGGGGTCAGTAGAAGGAGCGAATTATTAACCTAGTTCAGCTGTTAAGAATAACCTCCATCCATACCAATTCGCACGGAGTATCTACTTCTACTTCACTACAAGATAAACCACTACTGACAAGACACAAACACTCCACCACCAATTCTGCCTAATCTATCTTTCCTGAACACCGTCTAAGACTTCGTAAAAAATTCTGCAGAACTTATTTCGGGCTTTAGCCAGCTTTCTGTACCTATAACGATTTCAGCTTCTGTGCTTTCCATTAGCGCTTGAAGCTCAGGGACTTTCCCAGCACAACTACAATTCTGACTGTTCCTTGATCCAAGCACGTCCTGTATTTGCCATGCACCCTTTGAGATTGCAGCCCAGCCCGTACTTTCCCGAGGCCTTCTAACTTAAAAAACCGCTCAGTCCACGCCACACAGCCTCCGCTACCCATGTAGCTGCCAGCTGAGTAGTGAACTCTTGTCATATTCAGTGGAACCCAAAACCCCACCACCCGATGGCGCAAGTCAAGGAATCTGCAGCCAACATGGTCGCAAAACCGTCTGAGCCTCTGATTCAGACCCTCCACCCGGCTTTGCACCAAAGATCCGCAGTCGGTTCTGTCAACGATGCTGCAGATGGTGAACTCTGCCTTCATCTCGTAAGCAAGACTGGCAGCCTTCAACAAATCAGATAGCCGCTGGAATCCAGAGAGAATTTCCTCAGATCCAGAGCGCCACACGTCATTAGTGCCGACATGTGCCACCACCTGCACCTTGCTGCAACAGCATTTCTCTGCACTCTAACCTTCGTCTAGACACCTGAGCTCAACACAAACTACTAACAGTCCAACTGCATTGCGCAGCAATAGGTACCAGTGTTTACTTAAAATTTTCAAAATACCAGTTTGATATGCCCTTCCTCAATAATTTTTTATCTAGAGTCGGCAAAGATTGTTTTCCGATGCAGAATATCAGTCAGGATATTGTAAATCCATCCACATAAGCTGATTAATGTCTCAACAAACCATTGAATCTTTTAAGATAATACCATGAATTTTACTGATCATCTGTTTAGAAAAAAATAGAACTTCACTTTAACACCCTGCAGCAACTATTTCCATGTGATGTTGGTTGAGATAGCTGCATCCCTACAACAACATGTTGCATGTATTTCAAAGAGTTAACAAAACGGTTGTGAGACTCATGTTTACCATTTAACAAAATTTCCCAAGAGTGTGTAAAAATTTATGAGAATGACACTAATACTCATAAGAATACACACAAACTAACTGCATATTTAAATAGCAAAATATATGTACCCTGGGCTTAGCATTGATGTGAGTAGAACATTGGATTTCCATTTCTCTCCACCAAAACTTTTGTAGATCCTGGCAGCAACATATCCAGCAGGTGTCCCAAAGCACACATACAGTACCATTGCACACGTCATAAGAGCTCCACGATTTGCAGGTGACAGAAAACCAAGGCAAGCAAATGCTGAAACAAAAGAGACATTACTTTTAATACATCATTTCAATATCACTTTTCCAATGCAATATTGAAATAAATTCTCCGAAAGTGTGTTTTTGAATAGATTTATACATTCTAGTAAACATGGTACCTGTAAAGTAAACCTTAATGTGCAAATAATGAAAAACTGAATGTAAAAATCTCTGTGATAAATCTGCTACTTCTAATGCAGACATATTAAGTGCAACAAATATCTTGAACTTGATAAATCTCATGATGATACACAGCAGTGGACTTGCAAATTGAGAGGAATTTCACTGCCTAATTACATAATTTTAGGGTAATAAAAGAACACAGAAGTTATCACACTGTCAAATACCACTATGCAGATGAATAACCATTTAAAAGAAAAAATGAAGCCACAGTATGATACCAAACTTACTATCCACAAGAACTTAATAGTTTCCAAACTTCATAATTGCACATTTCCACCAGAAGATAACTAGTATAGCACTGTCAAAGTGTCATGGTGATTCAACACTGACATTGTACTACAAATGCAAGAGTTTTTCCATCTTTATTATTTTAAGTTTACATTTAGGAGGCACTGAAATACAAACAATGCAACCCCCTGCTAATTATCTGCTCATATATATTTTCATATTTGAGTGCAGCCTTCCCTTTTACAAAGACCTCCAAGAATCACCAAAGACAGAAATTACAATAGTGTAGGCACCATTAAACCATTTATGCTGCTATCAAATATGTACTCTTCAAACTCTCAGATTAAAACTCTTGTACTCCATCATCCAGAGAAGCATTTTATGCACCATCTAATAAAACTACCCCTCTTCCCCAACAATAAAACTGCAACCCCTAGGGAACACCAGTCAATTTTCCATGCACCTCAGACAAATCCTGTCAGACGTCTATTTCATCTGCCACATTCCCACAAACACACTAGAAAACTCAACTCCCAAACAGAGTCAAAACAGAGTTGTTACTTTATCCTCTAAAAGCCTAAATCTCACTTAAGTCTCACACCTATCCAAAGTCTCACCTTTGTTAATGGTACAGAAATATCTACCATGTTGCATTCATCTCATGTTAAATGCAAATGTACTTTATATTTTGAAATGTATATCAGTATTTGGATATCTAACACAGTAGCTTCATCACTAATAGAAACCTGAAAATGGATGCTTCATGCCTGAAACTGGTTATTTAATAACTTTTTCCGTTTAAGTTAGATTATGTACTACAAATGTATACAGTTTCTAATGATATCAATAGCAGTTCCACCAAGTGCAGAATATCCAGGAGAAAATCCAGTGCTTAAATCGTAGGAGACTGAAATCACGCCACCCACCTCTGTGCGATGCTGCTGACATGGCTGCTAAGGATTTCAAACCCCTCAAAGAATGGAAAGGTCAGTGGGAAGCAGTGACAGATGTGTGCCTGCATATCATCATCTCAGACGCTAAACATCCAAGTGGATTTGACCTACCACGCAAGACCTGGACTACTTTCAACATCATCCGTACCGGCCATGGCTGAAGCAGGAATGCTCTCTTTAAGTGGAAGAAGCTGCCTAATCCAACCTGGGACTGCAGGGCTCCATACCAGACTGTTCACCACATTATCAGTGAATGCAGGATTCAAGTCTACCATGGTGCTGAAGAGGACTTCCTGCTAGCAACTCCAGGTTGAAGGACTGGATATTCAGTTATAAAGACAAACTTAAGCTTCTTGTGTGTCAATATGTATATGTAATATAATTTTATGAAATGTCTATATTAGCCATACGCTAAATAAATAAATAATAATGATATCAGTGTTAAACAGCATGTTAAAATCTGATCTTCCTTAACTTACATAACTGCATACTACATTGAAAAGCCAAAGAAACTGGTACACATGCGTAATATTGTGCAGGGCCCTCACGAGCACACAGAAATGCTACAACAGGACGCGACATGACTAGACTAATGTCTGAAGTAGTGCCAGATGGAACTGACGCCATGAATCCTGCAGGGCTGTCCATAAATCCATAATAGTAAGAGGGGGTCGAGATCTCTTCCAAACAGCATATTGCAAGGCATCCCAGATATGCTCAATGATGTTCACGTCTGGGGAATTTGGTGGGCAGCAGAAATGTTTAAACGCAGAAGAGTGTTCCTGGAACCACTCTGTAGCAAATCTGGATGTGTGGAGTGTCACATTGTCCTGCTGGAATTGCCCAAGTCCATCGGAATGCACAGTGGACATGAATGGATGCTGGTGGTCAGACAGCATGCTTACATATGTGTCACCTGTCAAAGTTGGATCTAGATGTATCAGGGGTCCCATATTACTCCTATTGCACAGGCCCACTATTACAGAGCCTTTACCATCTTTAACAGTTCACTGCTGACATGCAGGATCCATGGATTCATGAGGTCGTCTCCATACCCGTACAGATCCATCCGCTTGATACTATTTGAAACAACACTCATCCGAACAGGCAACATGTTTCCAATCATCAACAGTGTTGACAGGCCTACATGAGGCATAAACCTTTGTGTCATGCAGTCATCAAGGGTACACAAATGGACCTTCAGCTCTGAAAGCCCCTATCGATGATGTTTTGTTGAACAGCTCACATTCTGACATTTGTTGACGGCCCAGCATTGAAATCTGTAGAAATTTGCACAAGGGTTGCACTTCTCTCATCTTGAATGATTCTCTTCAGTCATCGCTGGTCCCTTTCTAGCAGGATCTTCTTCCGGCCACAGCAATGTCAGAGATTTTATGTTTTACCAGAGTCCTAATATTCACAATACACTCATGAAATGGTCGTATGGGAAAATTCTCACTTCACTGCTACCTCAGAGATGCTGTACCCCATTGTTCATGTGCCGACATTAACACTACCATTAAACTCGCTTAAATCTTGATAAGTTGCCATTGTAGCAGCAGTAACTGATCTAACAACTGTGCCAGACACATGTCATCTTATATAGGCATGCCACCAAAGCAAATACTATCAAAAAATACAATAAACTAAGTAAGAGGTATCCACACTAAGAATTAAAATATAAAAACACAATGGAGAAAAGGAAGTACAACAGACGAACTGCCACAGGGAAATGGCAGTTGCAGAGAGTTAATTCAAATTTGTTTTCAAGTGGAGAGGGAACGTTTTTATGAGAGAAAACAGAAGTGAAATAATGCAGGGGGCGAGGGGGTGGGGGGGGAAGACCAGAGGGGTTTGGAGAATGGGCTAAGAGAGGAACTCAAGGAAATAGGAAAAAGACTCCAAGCCATGCGACAGGTGGCGAGAACTTGAAGGCTTGCTTCTATTTGCTCATTTCTGGTTCAATGGAGATGGATGATAGATCACACATTATACAACTCATGTCATAGCTAAAGTTGCTCTTCCCTTCCTCTCAGTGCATGGAGGCCTAAAGTTCGTCAGAACTGTTCACTTTTCCATCTGTCTTTGTATGCATAAAATTATTATAATTATTATTGTAGCAACTTCAATTTTAACCAATGCAAGAAAACACTACTAATCATTAGTATGTACAACAAATAAATGTTTACATTTATTATGTGCTGTAAATCAATGTATATATATATATGATTCTCAAATAAAATATGATCATACCTAAGGTGACAAGCGACATGCAGAAAACTTGTGTCCCTGAGCCCAGGAGAACAGAAAGCAGCATCCCTTTCCGTGGTGGTCGAAAAACATCTCCATGTACTAGTTTCCATCCAAATTCTTCTTGGGCATCTTCGCCTGAATCAATCTGCATTAAGAACAAGACAGTCAGCATAGCAAAACAATAATTACTTCATCTAAAAGAGCCTTTGCACGCACATCTTCATACTCTTAATCAACAGGGATTAGAACTGCATACTACAAAAAATTAAGAAGACAGTAGCACCTCGACCTAAATGCTGAAGATATTCACCATACAGTGAAGATGCTGAGTTGCATCTCTACCATATGGTGAGCGGCAACTTTTCTTTGCATAATATTGTTACATTCCATCCTGGATTATGCATTTTTTGACTGCTGAAGATATTCCATATTTAACTACAGCAAGATGCTTGAAATGTTGTAAGTCAAATTGTAAAGCAGAAAAGTTAAAACTTTTAAAACCGAAATGTATAACAAAAGCATTCTTAATAAATGTGATATTAAAAATTTACACCACATAAATTTCGAAGTAGCCTGACAGTCTGCTGCTACCAATTCCTACTTTCAAACATACTGTTGATCTCTGCGAATAATTTGAACTCTATCCTGATTAGTCACCAATAGGTGATATAACAATGCAGAAATAAGTAAATACAAGTATTTCTTAAAAAAAATTTTAAAAGAAATCATTTCCTTTTGGCTGTCAAAACATTATTTATTGCAATTGCAATTTCGCGACATGTGGTCTTTTCCTTACTATGGAATGGTGTAACCCACTCAGTAATATAAAGCTGTGAATAGCTGTGTACGAGTTTCATATACCATAGATGTCAATAAGCTTTGAAATAATGATATACTAACTACCTTAAATTTTATATCATTATTTCACCAGTTTTCTAATGCATATACTATATGGAACAGCAAAAAATTCAAAACACCACATGTGACTACTCCTACACAGTATATCACAACTTTATATTACTGAGGGGGGGGGGGGGGTACAATATCCCACAATGCTTGAAAATGACATGTCAAAACTGTAATTACAATAAATATTATTTTAATACCCAATAATGGAATGATCTCATTCAAAAATTTTACAAAAGCTGTGGACCCAGTTACCATCAAAATTCTTAATTGCAGTATTACATTTTGAACATAAGTAACAAATATTTGTCTGATTATAAAAAGAGCAATGTCATTCTATACAACATGGTTAACTATGAAACATAAGTAAAGAAGATATTGTCTTTGTCAGATTAATGTTAGTTTTCAAAAATTCTCTACTTCACAAAACAACTTTGAAAACAATGTTGCCAGCCAAAGTGGCCGAGCGGTTCTAGGCACTTCAGTCTGGAACCAAGTGACCACTACGGTCGCAGGTTCGAATCCTGCATCAGGCATGAATGTGTGTGATGTCCTTAAGTTAGTTAGGTTTAAGTAGATGGAAGTTCTAGGGGACTGATGACCTCAGATGTTAAGTCCCATAGTGCTCAGAGCCATTTGAATACAACGTTAGCAGTTACATTATGATCATTGTTTATATTTTGGTTTCGTGTCTTTAGGGTGACATGAACATCACCATATTTGCGAACTCATGAAAACGCAACATATAACTGCCCAAGCAAAAAAAACAAGTTTATGGTCAATACAATCCTGCCCTTAGAAGTGTCTGATTATCTGCTTTATTAAAGATCACAGCGAAGGCTACTTTTAAAGGGGATTGTTTTCTTATCTGAAAAGGTGTGGCTGGATCAGAAGGTACTGTGGGGTACAAGTACACTTATTGGTATCAATGAATTTAGCAGTGATGATGTACTGGCATAATTGAGTTACCACTGATCTTGCACCATTAATTAACTTCTGATAACTATTAAGATAATAAAAATAAAGTAATAAAATAATATTTTACTTTTAAAACAATTGATGAGCTGGTAGACTGTAAAGATTTGAGTTCAAGAATTCTACCGGATACAGATGAATGTTGTTTATTTCGTCAAGTTTAACAGAATCAGAATCGAGGTAAACCTTTGCCTCTCAAGATAAACAGAATCACCGTTGAATATAATGCTGAAGCATTTTGTTTACTGACCCCTGTGACGCTGAATAAAGAAGTAACAATACTATCATAACTACAATATGAATGTTTAGGAATTTTTATCACTTCACTGAAATAATCTGATCTTCTAAATCACTGCTACTCAATTTAAGTGACCATCCAGCAAAAACCACATTACCATTTGCTTTCTTACTTTGAATCAACTTATGAATTTTTACATGGCACCCTAAGGGTGATTGTTTAACTGTAGTTTTGACAATGGCTTCTCTATTACCATGTCTAACAATGCATTATACTTTATGGAAATCTCCACCAAATGTAGTTATTTTGCCTCCATAAGGGAGATGATTATTGATACAATGGGATTCATCCAGTCAATCAGTTGCCTGTAAAATGTTTATTCAAATCTTTTACCTACATTTCGACAAATATAAACCTCTCAGAAGAAGTAATAACTCTTTCACATATTACATAAAAAGAGAAACAAAGTCATAGGGCTTAACTAACAATAAAAAGCTGTACATACAAATGCTATGGCATAGCCTTCTGGCTTAGTTAACAATAAAAATGATCCATGTAAAATCTAATGTAGATGTGCACCATACACGCTGACAGACCATGAGGGACATCTACCTCAAATTTTACAGGGATCATTTTTACTATTGACTAAGCCATATAGCTAAACCATAGGGTTTATAAAGATCATTAATTAAGCCCTATGACTTCATTTCTCTTTTCATGCAATATTTGATATGAGTTATTACTTCTTCTGACTAAGACAGGTTTGTATCCATCCAAACCTAGGTAAAGATTTGAATAAACTTTTGACATGCAACTCATTGGCTGTATGATTCCCACTGTATCCATAATTGTACAGGTATTGACAGTTTAAGATTACAGAGATTATTATTCCTTAAAAGTTGATCGACAATACTTAGTGCATCTTTGGGAACTATTGATATCTCATCCCAAATGATGACGTCAGAATCCCAGAGAAGTTGTGCATCCTCAGTGAGAGTGTGAATCGAAGAGAACAATATGCTGAAGAAGAGTACAGACAGTTCAAACATCGTATCTGATGTGTGCCCCACTGGTAGGAGATTGCCTGTCCATGCAACTGTTAATATAACCTTGTTTTCACCTTGTAAAATGTGACACAAAGTTTTGTAGAGAAATGTTTTACTGGAGCCTTTCAGTCCATCAATGAAGTAACAATTGGGAATCTTATTTCTTACTGAATTTAATACTTCCTCAGCTATTGCCCTCTGTTCTTCATTTAGTTTTTTGTAAGCTGCCTTGTTGTTCACACATTCTTCTTCTGCATTATAGGATTCTGTTGTGTGTTGTGCGACAATCACAACAGGTGCCAGCAGCTTGAATTGTTGGCCAGATTTGCCATGATAATTAAAAACATTCTCCAATTCTAGCAGTTTGAGGTTGTAGGCTTCAGATAGCATGTGCTGTCTCTGAAAGTCTCCTGTGAGTGAGTCCTGAAATGTTGTCCACAACTCAGGTATATTGGCAGGAGAACAAAATGAATGTGAAAAGCCATAATGTTTGAAAAATAGAGTTTTTTTTAACAAAAACAACAACTGCAAACTATTTGTATATTCTTCGTCATTAGTGGTGAACAAAATCTTCAAAATGATGTATCAATTAATAATTTTGATTAAGGAATATGGGAGATATGGCATATGGAGGGGGGAAAAAAAACACCGCTGAGAAATAATACATATTATTCTTACCTGGTTGTATCGAGCAATATCCTTGTGCAATGTTCTCAGCATGATCATGGCGACCATACCGGACAAGAACAAAACAATAACTAGGGAATTCAGGATACTGAACCACTGAATATTTGTGTGAGGCATTGACTCCAATATGTAATCCCATCTTGATGACCACTTTATAGTGTTATTTTTCTGAAACGAAGATAAAAATGGCACAGACTGAGTAAAAATGCACATCGGTGTGTATGCACAAAAAATCTGTGCCACAATAAGACACAAAAATTAGAACTTAAGCATTTTATCACCACTCTGTTCAACATACAGCCTGCATTTGTATGGGTTGGCATGTACATCTAATACAACAAAAGTTGTGCAGGAACTTGGTGTTAGTGTATGGCATGAATCTATGTCTTCCTGCCAATCAACACCCGCCCAACAAAAATTTATGTGCATAAGTGGGCTACATACTGCAGCACATTTGTATTGCTCTTATTTTGCTGATAACAACTTCATCAATTCAGATTTCAAATCAATAATAGTAATATGTAAGAGGAAATGGGATTTGATAAGCTTGTCAACATAAACAAACAACACTCCCCCCCCCCCTCCTCCTCCACAACCAAGATTATGACTATAAAAGCTTACATCAAGTTTCAACCTAGGGAAAAAATTCATTTCCCTCCTTTATGTATGTATGTATGTATGTATGTATGTGTACCACTCCATAGAAGGGTGTGCTTTTTCGCAGCTGATCTCACGTTGATACCACCCATTAGCAAAAGAGATCCTATTCAATGTTCGAATTCAATCATCCTCTTCACTTCTCCACCTGCTCAGGACAGGAAGTCTATCTGGCCAGGAATCCTACTAGCCAGTCGTGCTATTGGAATGACTGTAATTATTGTGTAAGACACCTTGGCTCGCTATGTGTATTCTGAGTCATATCAAACTCAGCCACAACAATAATGTTACTAATTTTACTATGAATATTTTTCACAGTTCTGTTACGAATGGCTTGGAAACAACTGTTACACGCGCCTGAGGCAGTTGTAGCTGAGTTATGTCACCAGGAGGATCCTTCAGACCAAGAGGATGGTGACCCTGACCTGGAAGAGTCTGTCTCAGAATTTGACAATGGAAGTCTTAGGAACAACGATATAGAAGAAGGTGTTTTTGACTATGATGATGTGGGTGTGAGGTACCGGAGTGAAGAAGAAGGAACAAAAGATATCAATTTTGAGTTAGGTATGGGCAAGCAAACAATCTGGACCAACAAGCCTTTATGTTCAAAAGTCACAAACCCATTCTCCAAATGTGATTACTCACCTGTCTGGACCCAATGGGAAGGCAAAAGGGATTACAGATGAAAAAACATTACTTTCACTTTTTATGACTGATGAAATGATAGAAAACACAGTGTCATACTAATAATGACATAGATCAATCAAAGCTCAAGCACAATGACTCCAGCAATTCATTTTTACATCCAACACACGTAACAGAGAGAAAATCATTCACTGGTCTCTTGTTCATGAAGGGTCTCTTGAAAGATTCTGGTTTATTCCAAGACCATATGTTTTCCAAGATGTATGGAGCACCGATCTTTCACTGTGCAATGTTGCAGAAAATATTTACATTCCTTCAACAAAATTCTATACTTGATGATAAAAGTGCTAGGGAGTCGAGAATAGCTGAAGATAAAGTTTCTGCATTTCAGGAAACATGTGATACATTGTTTGCAGTATTATAGCCCATCACAAGTATTTGACAGTGGATGTAACATTACTGAGTTTCCATGGTCAGTGACCCTTCAGAACGTTCATACCATCAAAACCTGATAAGTATGGTCCAAAAGTAGTTTCACTGTGCGATGCATACTGTTCTGTTTCATTTCACGCATCCCATATATTGGAAAAGAGCAAACAAATAAGAAGGATGATTTATCCATATCAACTCAACTCAGTAGTTTCTTATGCTTACTGACTCAGTGACAGGGATCAATCTAAATGCAACAACTGATAACATTCACTTCATATGATTGGCAGAGAAATTGTCTGCGAGGAGACTTATGTTAGTCACTACACTACGTAAAAATAAGAGTGAAATATCACTAGCCATGTTGTCAATGGCCCTAGCTAGAACTGTGAAGTTCGTCTGTCAAGACGACAAAATATTGGTTTCTTTCACCCCTAAAAAGAACAAAAAAGTTATGCTACTGTCAACAATGCACCATGGTGGAACAATGAGTGATGAGTCAAGCTAGCCAGAGTGTTTAATTCTACAACCTATCAAAAGCAGAGTGGATGTGTTGGACAAACTTTACAAAGACAAGCAACCAAACCGAAAACCTGAAGGTGGCCACTGAGATACTTCAGAATAATAGATATCACAGTTGTAAATAATTCCGTTTTATTCAAATATAATACTAACCAAGATTCATTCCCAATAGGTGCACAGGCCACATTCCTAAAAAGTCTCTTGTTGGCTTTGACCAAACCTATGATAGAAAAAAGAATGCCAAACCCAAGTATTTTGAGAGCTCTTCGTTTGACAACTGCCAACATGTTAGGAGAAAAAAAAGAACACTCCCTTGCCACACACAATCAGAATTCGTAGACAAAACATGGAAAACATAACTTGTGTGATTATTCAAAAGATAGATGGAGAAAGCAAATTTTGTGTCAACGTAATTCACGCGTATGTGGTGAGCACAAAACAATACTGTGTGTTAGATGTGAGACTGATGATTCTATTGAGGAAACAGATGCGGTATTCCTTTCTATTTGTGGAAAAAATTTCATTTTTTCTTTACATTATTTTGTGTTTAGCCAAAAGAGACGGGAATTATGTTTCATATTGTGTAGGTGCTTGATTTGGATTTCACTGCCACTAAGGGGTAACAGTTATATATTATGATTACAAAAAGGATTTTTGTCATGTAACGTATTGTCAATAAACATTCAATAATAATACTTATGTGTAACTATATCCACAGAAACCACATCCTGTAGGGTTAAATATTAAAGCACAAACACACAACCCCAGAGGGTGCCTGCTGTCTATGGAAATTACATTGCCAAGAATACGGCCTAAAATGTTTGCACAGGCCAAGAAAATATTTGTTATGTACAGGATAACTAACATCCCACTAACACATCATTTAATTTAATTGGATGAATCAAAAAACCAGCTTACCAAACGGTGGCACCATAAAAAACTCATAACGCTTAAAGGAATGTGTAAGCTTTTGGAGCCAGTGGCTCCTCCTCCAGGAGGAAGAGATGAGGGAAGTAGTATAAAAGTAAGTTTTAGGAAATGGGAAGAGTTCTGAAAAGTTGGCCTGAACTGCCGGTCAGGAGAAACTTATGAGAAAGGAAGACTGATTGTCAAGGGCTGCATTGGACGAGATTTGAAAACTGGAGAGCTTGAAGACAGATTATCATGCAAGAGTTAATAAGAGTGAAAAGTGCATTTTATGTGGTAGAGGTAGGGAGAAATAGACAATTCGGAGAATAAAATGCACAGAAAATTAAAAGGAAATGACAAAAAGAATTGTTACTGAGAAGAAATGCTGAGACTGAGGAAATTTAAAGAATATAATTAATATAAATTAATTTAGCCAGGTGGGTGGCAAGGACCAAGGACGTTTTAACACCAATTCCCACTTGTGGAATTCTGAGAAACTGATTTCTGGAAGATGAGTCCAGATGGCATATATGGTGAAATAGAAATTGAGGTCACTACTGTCATGTTGTAGAGTATGCTCTGAACAGGAGACTATGTCTTGCCAGTATACACCCTCTGCATATGACCATTCATCCTAACTGATAACTTGGTGGTAGTCATGCTGATGTAAAAGGCCAAAAGTATCTATAACAGTTGGTACATGACATGCGTCATTTCACAGGTGGCTTTCCCTTTGATGGTATGTGTTCTGCCAGTTACAGGCTGGTATAGGTTGATGTATGAGGATGCACATGGCAAGTCTTTGTCAGGAAGTCACAGACTTGTCATTGTAGTTGATTAACACACTCACGACCAGGATAATACTGAGTGAGCAATGGTATACTCCAAAGCTGCTTTTCTTCTTTGGTGAGATCAGTAGTACAAGAATTGGATCTGAAGGCTCACAGAATCTGCTTTTGAAGTAGGCTGATAGGGTAATTACACCCAGTGAAGCATGAGGTGAGTGTGGTGGTGTATTGCTGTAAAGAGTCTGCATCAGAACAAATATGTTTGCCTCGAATGTCAAGGCGGTATGTGAGGGATTGTTTGACACAGAAAGGGTGGCAACTGTCAAAATGTAAGTACTACTGTTTGTTAGTAGATTTAATGTGAACAGACGTATGGCTGATCCTCGGTGTGTAATGGGAGTAAAATAGGAACAGATTTCATGGGATCAGAGAAGACAGCAGAATACCAAGTCACAGAATGTCAAAAATATAAAAATACCTTAAATAAAACTAACAATCATGAAACCAAGAACAAATATGAAACATAAAAAGGTAGAAAATACCACAAATCAGGGCAGGCTGCTGTTCAGAGGTATCTAGACAGCCAGTTCAATTTTTAACAGTTTAATCTGAGACATAGAAGCTCGAATGAGATAAAACAATGGTAAAGAACTGTACAAGAGTAATTAAATATATGAAGTTATGAGTTTCCTCTTAAACTGCACTACAGTTTATTTTATTATTTTTAGTATTATAGCACTGCAGTTCACATGAATAACTAGATCTCATAAGCAATAACTTTATCGTGGAACTCTTCCATTTGGTCCATGTTTGCATAGAAAAACAGCAGTATGGGAATTGAGAGTCTGCCTTGATACAAAAGATTAGATTAGATTAATACTTGTTCCACAGATCATGAATACGACACTTCATAATGATGTGGAACGTGTCAGGTTAATAAAAGATGTCTGTACAAGATATTACATTACACAAAATATTGCATGACACTAATGTTTAAGCTAGTTTTTTTTCCCTTAATTTATATCTAAAAATTCAGCCAGTGAGTAGGAGTAGTTGTCATCTGGAAATTCTTTTAATTTATTTTTAAATGTTGGTTGACTATCTGTCAGGATTTTGATGCTGTTTGGTAGGTGACCAAAGACTTTTGTGGCAACATAATTTACCCCTTTCTGTGCCAAAGTCAGATTTAACCCTGCATAGTGAAGATCATCCTTTCTCCTGGTGTTATAGCTATGCACGCTGCTATTACTTTTTAACTGGGTTGGATTATTAACAAAAAATTTCATAAGTGAATATATATACTGTGAGGTTACTGTGAGGATCCCTAGATCCTTAAATAGATGTCTGCAGGATGACTGTGGGTGGGCTCCAGCAATTATTCTGATTACACGTTTTTGAGCAATGAATACTTTTCTACTCAACGATGAATTACCCCAGAATATGATGCCATACGAAAGCAGTGAAAGAAAGTAGGCATAGTAAGCTAATTTACTGATATTCTTGTCACCAAAATTTGCAATAACCCTAATAGCATACATAGCTGAATTCAGACGTTTCAGCAGACCATCAATGTATTGCTTCCAGTTTAACCTCTCATCAATGGCCACACCTAAAAATTTTGAAAATTCTACCTTAGCTACAGACTTCTGTTCAAAGTCTATATTTATTACTTTAGTTGTGCCATTTACTGCACGGAACTGTATATACAGTGTTTTCTCAAAATTTAAAGAGAGTCCGTTTGCTGAGAACCACTTAATAATTTTGTGAAAAACATCATTTACAATTACATCACTTAGTTCTTGGTTTTTGGATGTTATTACTATACTTGTATCATCAGCAAAAAGAACTAACTTTGCATCTTCATCAATGTGGAATGGTAAGTCATTAATGTGTATCAAGAACAGTAAATGACCTAAGACCGAACCCTGTGGGACCCCGTACTTGATAGCCCCCCCCAGTTTGAGGAATCAGCTGCTGTTTTAACATTACAAGAATCACTTATTTCAACTTTCTGCATTCTTCCAGTTAAGTATGAATTAAACCATTTGTGCACTGCCCCCCCCCCCCCTCAAACCATAACGATTTAGCTTATCTAAAAGAATTCCATGATTTACATAATCAAAGGCCTTTGAGAGATCACAAAAAATACCAATGGGTGATGTCCGGTTATTCAGAGCATTTAATATTTGATCAGTGAAAGCGTATATAGCATTTTCTGTTGAAAAGCCTTTCTGAAAACCAAACTGACATTTTGTTAGTACTTTATTTTTACAAATATGGGAGGCTACTCTTGAATACATTACTTTCTCAAAAATTTTTGATAGAGCTGTCAGAAGAGAGATTGGGCGTTAGTTGTTGACATCCGATGTATCCCCCTTTTTATGCAATGGTTTTACAATGGCATATTTCAGTCTATCGGGGAAAACACCCTGCTCCAAAGAGCTATTACATGCGTGGATGAGAATCCTACTTATAGGTGGGGAACAAGCTTTAAATATCTTGCTGGAAATACCATCAATTCTGTAAGAGCTTTTACTTTTCAGTGAGTTTATTATTTTTGACTTCAAAGGGAGTGGTTGGTGGAAATACAGTTGTTTCAAACTGCACAGGTATGGCCTCTTCTATTAGAAGCCTTGCCTCTTCTAGTGAAGATCTAGATCCCATTTTCTCCACAACATTTAAAAAATGATTATTGAAAATATTTTCAATTTCTGATTGTTTGTTAGTACACCTGTCATTCAGTTTTATGGCACTAAAGTTTTCCTGTGCTCTTGGTTGCTTTTTGTTATTTGTATGTTTATATATGCTCCACATTAGTTTTAGTGACAATTATCACCATCAACAGTGGGTTCCTTAAATCTAAAACATGTAGTAAATAGCATAGTTGCAATACACTGAAACACATTATTACATTTGTACTGTTTCTTTCTTAAATATTGTTTTCTGTGGATATTTTCATACCACCTTATTTATTGTATGTTACAGCATGGTTTCAAGCACTGTTGTCACTGTTTGCAGAATACTTTCAGTGCTTTTTCTGTTGCTGTTTTTCTCAGCATACATCATGTCATCTGCAACTGTGTGAGCAGCTGTTAGGAAACAAACCTACAACGTGAACTTACGTTTATCAGCATTATACAATTGGGATTGCGGTAGTGTTATGGATACAGTTTTGGTGTGCACTAGGCTGTTACCTAGTTTGTCACATACTCACATTCACAGAGTGGCTTGCAGCTAATTTTATACACAGTAAAACAAAACTTTCACACTTATTTTATGAACCAAAACAGTAGACCATCTTGCTGTTCATAAGTGTCATGAGAAATGTTTTGCATGTTGCAAGAAGGCTACAAAAACTCTAGTGGGAGTTCTGAAGACTTCTGTTCCCTATTTATGTCACTGTGTATGATGGTGGAGTGATTCTTTTGCGGGTGTGTGCTTTCTGTGCTGTATCCTGGATCAATTCTCTCAGAACAGTACAGAGCGTGTTGTTACAAAGTGTTTTTGTTTATTCCATTTTTCCCTTCCACTACAGCCTTTTGTATGTAGCAATTTTCTTCTATTGTTAGTTGTCGATATAAACTGTTGATGTGCTTCAGGATGTGCAGATAGCTTTTGATATTTGGGCTTATGGGTTTTGTTCATTAGGTGTTCTGTGAAAGTTGAATGTGTGCTGTCACTCTTTAGAGCTCTCATGTGCTCTCTGTACCTTGTTTGGAAATTTGTGGTGGTGGTGGTTAGTGTTTAACGTCCCGTCGACAATGAGGTCATTAGAGACTGAGCGCAAGCTCGGGTTAGGGAAGGAAACCGGCCGTGCCCTTTCAAAGGAACCATCCCGGCATTTGCCTGAAACGATTTAGAGAAATCACGGAAAACCTAAATCAAGATGGCCGGAGACGGGATTGAACCGTCGTCCTCCCGAATGCGAGTCCAGTGTGCTAACCACTGCGCCACCTCACTCGGTGGAAATTTGTGCTTGGGTGTCCTGCGTACTGGGCCTGACAGGAGTTACATGTGAGTTGGTGTAGTCCAGCATTGCTGAATTTACCTGAGATTCTTTTGTATGGTTTTACGTTGTGTGTTCTGAATGTTACTGGGATCCTTTGCTTTTTCAAGATGTTTGCAATTCTATATGATATTTTATTATTGTGTGTTCGTGTATACTATCTGTCTCCTTTTCCTGAAGTTGTGTGATCTGCTGTGTTGCCTGTGTGTTTTGCCTCTGGGTTTTCCCGTCCTTTTGTTGTGCTCTTGAGTGAGTGGCTGCTGTTTTTGTGTTTCATTTTTACCTTGTTATTGAGCTTGTTTATGATTTCTGCTTTGTAATTGTTTTCAACAGCTATTTGTTTGATTATATTTATTCCTGTGGGTAGTTTTCTGGTTTAAGGGGCGTTCTGTTTATCCTGTGGAGCATGTGTGTGAAACTGGGGTATTTGTGGACTTTCGGGTGGTTGGGTGAACTATGGATAACAGTGCTTGTGGATGTGGGCCTTCTGATGATGGAATATTCATGCTGGTGGTTGTTTCTTGTGATTGTAAGATCCAGGAAATTTAGTTCCTTGTTCTTCTATGTTTCCATTGTGAAGTGGGTTTGTGGGTGCACTGTGTTGATATTACTGTATAGCTCTTCTATCCTATTTTGTGTTTCACCTACAAGACAGATTATGTAATCCACATATCGGTAGATTATTTTGCACCCTTCTTGTTTTAGAATGTTATTGAATATTGTGTTCTCTATATGATAGAAGAAAATGTTGGCTAAGGTTCCCTCAACAGCAAAAGTGATATCTTTCGACATATTACACACACACACACACACACACACACACACACACACACACACACACACTTACAAAAGACACTATAAACATTATAGAACACACCTAAAGTGCAAAAAATTCCCATAAATACAAATAAATGGAACCCCATCCATTATTAGGCTAATCACATAGCAAAACTACTTCAGTTTCAACAACAACTTCTATTTGCACCAAGAGGGGCTACCCATGGGGTCCCCCATCAGTGGAACCTTAGCCAAATTCAGCAATGCTGGAATATACTAACCTGCATGTAGCTCCTGCCAGGCCCAATACATAGGACAACCAAGCACAAATTTCCAAACAAGGTACACAGAGCACATGAGAGCCCTATCGAGTGACAGCACACATTCAACTTTTCCATAACACCTAATGAGCAAAAACCATAACCCCACTGATATCGAAAGCGATTTACACGTCCCGAAACACAGCAACAGTTTATACAGACAACTAACAACAGAAGAAAATTACTACACACAAAAGCCTGTAGTGGAAAGGAAAAATGTAATAAACACAAACACAACACTTTGAAACAACACACATTGTACTGTTCTGAGAAAACCGGCCCAGGACACAGAACAGAAAGCACACACACGCAAAGGAACTACTCCCATATCACCCACAGGGACATAAATAAGGAACATAAGTTGTTAGAACTCTCGCTACAGTTTCTGTAGCCTTCTTGCAACATGCACAACATTTCTCGTGACACACATGAACAGCAAGATGGCGTAATGTTTTGGATCATAAAAGAAGAACAAAAGTTTTGTTTTTCTGTGTATAAAATTAGCTGCAAACTACTCTATGAACGTGAATAACTTGGCAAACTATGTAACAGCCTATTACACAACAAAATTATATCACAGCATTACTGCAATCCAATGGTTTGAACAGTGATAAATGTAAGTTCATATTTTAGTTTTGTTTCCTAAGAGACGCTCACACAGTTCCAAATGACATGATGTATGCTGAGAAAAACAGCAACAGAAAAAGCACTTTAAGTATGCTGCAAACAGCAACAACAATTCTAAAAATTGTGCTGAAGTGTACAATAAATAAGGTAGTATGAAAGTATCCACAGAAAACAATATTTAAAAAACAAACAGTGCAAATGTAATAGTGTGTTACAATAACTATACTATTTTTGAATGTTTTAGATTTAAAGAACCCACTGATGATGGTGATAATTCTTGTGGAAACTAGTTTGGGGAATAAATAACAAAAAGTGTTTTGCATCAAGGTGGACTCTCAATTCCCAACTCGTTGTTTATCTCTTAAGCAGCAAGACAGATTGCTACTTTGACGAATAAGAAAGAAGTGTCCACAACTGGAAGCCAGGCAGTGTGGCTGCCAGTGACATGGTGCTGAAACTTCAACAGGGGGAGACTTCATCAAAGCACCAGCAAAGAAAAAGATGCTGCTGGAGGGCGTTAGATGAAAGCCAACAGTGAGTCACACTGAAAACATAATGTCAAGAATCTTCGTATTTACTGGACAAAAACATGAAAAGTGGTTTAAAATGGTTACTATTAGCATGCCTAATACAGTGAAAATAAATGTATTTCCCTTGTTTAGCATATATGTGTGTCATGAATGGCAATGAGTTGACATTAAAGGCAACATAAATCATATTTTATGTTTGTGTAATAGTAGGGTACTAATGTGGAAAACTGGAAAGATACCAGCAGACTGGAAATGTGAACTCATATATGCACTTCATACAAAATGCAACCAAACAGATCCAAATAGCTATAGAGAAAGCTCCTTAGTTCCAGTTGCTTATAAGATACTCTCTAAAGCCCTTCTGAGAAGAGTTGACGAGCAGACTGATCACCTTATTGGGGGATATCAAGCTGGTTTCCCAAAACGCAGTCATGCATGTAACAGATAGTCAACCTCAAGAGCATTCTAAGAACTAGAGAAATAAGAAACCAGAACACAATTTCTGTTGGCTTCAAAAAAGCTAACTCGAGTGACAGACAAACTTTATTTAGCATTTTAGAGGAATTCAGGATTGATAGAAAAACGAGGTAAATCCTAAAACAAATCCCGACAGACAACACCTAAAATGTTAAGTTTTTTTTTAAAAATCTGAAGACTTGAAGGATAGAATACTTAGGAGAATGCATCCAACACAATGGACTGGATAAAGAGGCAAAGGAAGAGCCAGAAAATTAGATTTTGATTACATACTAATGCAGAACGGGTACAACAAATGAGTGATATCCTACAAGGCCAAAATTGAGCATTATAATTCAGTTATAAATACGGAAGGACTATACTCTTCAGAATTTCTTATTCTAAACAAAAAAGGACAGTTGGAAAAACTTGAAAAGAAGGAAAGCAAGTTTCTCAGAAAAATTCGAGGGCCTCGGGAAAATTCGAGGGCCTCAGAGGACTACTGATCGAACTTCAAAGAATAGGAAAATTAGGAGCTCTTCAAGTGCACAAAAAATTAACGGACACAATGTTCATAGAACAGTTGAAATATTGTGGACAGCTAGCAAGAATGGATGAACACTGACTCAGCAAAAATATCTTTGATTACATCACATCATTAAAGTCTACCTCAAATTAGGTCAAGAGTTAAAAAGAGATGATCCAAGACAAATAAAAATTAGCAAAGTCAACAGCATAAAGTAATTTGTAGAGAAACCACTAATAAGGAAGTCCACACATTACACTTCTAAAGAGGAGAGAAAGAAAACAAGTGAAAGAATGGAGACTTTCTAGGAGGAGAGGAAAAGACGAACAAACACCTGTAGAAGTTATAAATAATTATATGGTTTTGTCAGGCATATAAAAAGCAGCTCATTTGGTAGAGTGTATTATAGTCTTTAAGAATTAATTTAAAATATTGCATATTTGTTGGTTACTAAACTAAAAAATGCTAATGATCATTAGTACCGAGAGAGCTTGATGAATAGCATCTGAAACTTATTGTAAATCGAAGAAATTGAAAGTTAGTATGAATTTGGTGTATTTCCATAATTTTATAAATTAGAGGCCCCATTAAAATTCTGTTTAGAATGGTTAGGAAACCTACAAAGTTTGCTGCATAGAAAAAATTGACAAGGATTCCCTACGTGCTATAATACCAAAACCATACTAATTTCAAAAATTGGAATTCTGTGCCAAGAAACCCCAATTTTAAAAAGGAAATGCACAAGCGCAAGGTTCCTCTTAACTTGGAAAACCATTTATTTTATTACTTTAACACTATATTTTAGCACTGCATTTAACATGAATAACTGGATGTCTTCAGCATCACCACAGATCGCTATTGTGGCAAGAAGGAAAGAAGTGTCCATGGCTATCAGTGATACAGTGACACTGGCAGCAACATACAGTGCTGAAACTTCAAGAATGGGATGGGGAGCCCCGAGTAAGCCATGAAACTGTATACAACTTAGATATCTTACACAGTGGGGACCCACTGACATTTGGGTGTGAAACTAAGACATTTATTTTATCAGGTTTCTATTGTTAAGAGTACATTCTGGCATATCAAATATTAAATGCCAGAGATAGTGAAAGTTTCATTTAAGTTTTGTTATCTAATTCCCCTATGCAGTAAACTATTTATATCAGGAAACAAATGTCAACTGTTATTCTGCCAACAATGTATGAATCGTTCAAAAGTTATACAAATCGTGCCACAGATTTCCCTCCAATTCACATCTCCCCTTATACTGTCACTATTACCAGGGCTCTCTGACATTGGAACAGCAAGGGAAAATTTAATTTAAGATCTATATAATCACATGTAGTACAGCACGTCCCCATTACGTCCAATGCTGGGAAGCTATTCCAATGTCGGAGAGCCCTAGTAATAGTCACAATATAAGGAGAGATGTGATTTGGAGTTTGTGTTGGGAAGGGTATTTGACTTGGGTAGTTCGTGCAGCTATGCTGACCATAGTGCTGTGGTGGTGTAATGGTCAGTATATCTGCCTAGTAAGCGAGAAGACCCAGGTTCGAGTCCTGGCCGCAGCACAAATTTTAATTCACTTCTTCAGCTTCCAACTTTACTGTGAAATAGGTGTTACACAATTAGGCCTTGTGATAAGACAATGACAGTGTCTGCTCCATATATACCTTTCTATTCTTCAAGAACATGTGAATTATGTGGTTATGTGGATGTTCGCCTGCAACATATTAATGTGGCTTATCGAAAGTTACAGAATAGGGCACTGTCCCCATATAACTGTGTATTATTGCAGGTTTGTTAACAGTGAAAGTAAAGTACTGTACAGTACCTCAGTCACTATATTGGTATATAATAATCAAATCACTACGCACAACAGCTGTGTATGTAGCGGCAATGTAGCAAGTCCTCGGTTATAATTGTGAACTCGTTTACTCAATCTCCTTTCTAACCTGGTGTAGTACACTTGAACCTGGCAGACACAAGTGACAAGTTTTCAGTCAAATGGGCAGTGGCAGAGACTTGCGAATTAATTTTTAAGTGTACATAGATGGAAAGCTCAGAGATGACATCATCGGGCCAGCTGGCAAATTTACAGCAAATATACAGAGTTCATTTCTGATCTCTAATGCAGTTACCCTCCTTCAATCTTTTGCATAGATACAAGTTGGAGCATAGTACCTGGATGCTGATGCTCAAGCAAAGTGTGCCTCAGAGCATTCTGTAATAACATTATGGTCAGTATGAACATTGCCACCTAAGTTGACACCAGGAAAACTGGTTTCTTGCTGGTGATTGTAAATCCAATGCAGCTTGGCCTATAACTGTGAAAAGACAGTTTTCTACAGTAACAACATATCTTTCCCAGCATTACTCCTTCTGATGCAAATCATAGCTGCATTGACAGTTCTTAGTTGCTACGAAAAGGACATCGATGAATTTTTGAATCATATTGTCACGAGATTTGGATATCACATATCACACCAGAAACAAAGCACCAGTCAATGGAATGCATCATTCACAATCCTCAACAAAATCACAAAAGGGAAAACAAATTCTGGGCACAAGAAAGGTGAGACCACAAATACAGCGGCCTACTGTCAAGTGCTTTAACAACTTCAATGGACCATTAAAAACAAGCAGACAGAATGCTAACCAATGGAGTCATCCTCCATCACAATAATGCACGTCTGCATGCAGTGGGACAAAGGACTTGCTTCAACAGTTTCAGTGGGAAATTTTTCACCATCCGCGATACAGTCTAGATTTAGCCCCAAGTGATTATCACTTATTACCCAAACAAAAAGATTTTTTGAGTGGACATCACTAAAGGAGTGTTGATGAGCCAACAATCTGTGCTTCAACAAACTGGTGGCACCTCAGTATGCAAAAGGCATAAAAAAGCTGGTGAAATGGTAGAAGTGTAACTTTCAATGGTGACTATGTAGAGTAGCATCTTGTGTATCAAACTGTATGTAAAATAAAGTTTGTTTAATCATATCAAATAAAAATTTCTGTAGGAAAAAAAACTTTACTTTCCAAATGACCCTCATAGTTAAAACTTATTTTAGTCTAGTTAGTAAAATATAAAGTGATGTTATAAAACTGCCTTCAGAGGTGAACATAAATCAACAGCTGTAACAAACAGTCAAATTATTACATACGAAATGTAGTTTCTTCTTCTTCTTCTTCTTCTTCAGGTCTTTGGGGAATTAGCAGAACTCTTAAATGTGTAATTTCTCTAGCAGTTTGAATGAGAAACCATTCTTTCATTACTATATTCACAACATAAGCCGGCAATTATTGAGGTGCTGCAGGGAGCAGATGCAAGAAATCCCAGTGCGCCACAAATACTACTCTTGTGGTCCAGAAAGCATATAAACCAAAAATGTACCTGTGTTCCTAGGCTATCAGACTTTACACACAAAGGTGATGATACTTAAAAGATTTTATATAGTTTAAATTGAACTCTTTATTCCTATAAATTACAGGATATTACTACACACTGCCACTGTGAATGATACTGTTTGCTGAGATTGGCACGGAGTAAAAACATTATAAAGCCTTCCAGTTCTACATTTCCTCCTCTCCTCACATCCCATCTCTCATGAAAGCTGTTATATTGCCTGTATAATACAGTCACAATCAGGAGGTAAAAGGAAGCGATCTTTAAATCTGGCAATGGGTAGAAATTTTCAGAAATCTAGAGGGCCAAAAAAAAATAGAATGAAAAAAATTACATGAAAAATAACTAAAGCATATGCAGTGTTTTTCAAATAAAACACATATTTTACAAATTGTGTAACAGACAATTTCAGTGAAAATGTTCATGCTTACAATTTTATTGCAATTGACTTACAGCTTTACAGAGATCTACTATTTAATTAAATAACAATGTAACAATTTCCACTGGTTTGGATTACATTTTGCTAGAAGTTTATGTGCCATGTACTTTTCATCTCATTCTGTTTCATTATACTCTTACAGCGATCTTCTTTTATAAATGAGTGAATACTAATAAGGCTGCAGCCAATTCATACTTGTTTATTTGTACTCTGTAAACCACACATCTTGCACATTACCCCACAAACATGTCTGATGAACTATGGACCCTTAACCCAGGCAGTCAATTAGTGCAATTGCTGCAGTCTTCAGTTTGAGAACTGTAAAATCCATTAATATAATGTCTCCTAAATAGAGTCAGCAGGCACTCCACAATATCAGAAGAGCCAAATTATCTATCCATCAAAAGTAAACCCTCTCAATAAAAGTATAGACAATTTAACAGGAATCTACTTAGGTAATTCCTACACAGTCCAGACATGTAATGACCTTACATGTAGTCACTGAATAAATAAAGTATGCTTAACTTTTTGTGGCTTTAAATTTTTAATTTTTCAATGACATATTTTTGGATACATGATTTCTTCTTCTTCTTCTTCTTCTTCTTCTTCTTCTTCTTCAAGATCTTTTCCACTATAATTTTATTCTTCTCATGGCAGTTTGTGAGCAATATCACATACTTTTTGGTTGTTTGGTAGCAGTGTGGAGGCACGAACTGACAATTTTTATTGATAGTCCTTTTTATTTTCATTCCTGTTGGCTGATATTGCAGAAAGAGAGGCGAGGTACCCTCCGCCACGCACCGTATGGTGGACTGCGGAGTATGTATGTAGATGTAGATGTAGAAGCCATTACGGTGAAGTAGTGTTTTCTTCTCGCAATGCCCAGAGTCAACCAAGGTAACTTAATGCACTATGTGTATTCAGCCACTAAACATACTGCTGTACCTGACTGGGCAGCCTTTTGTATGCTGTCGGCCCATAGGCCAGTATGAATCATGATGACAGGTACAGGCTTTCGCAGTGTTGGTTGTTAACAGTACCCACCCTACAGGCCAGCAGCATTTATAGGAGTGCCCCAAAGGCACAACAGTACGAAGCTCGATGGCACAGAATGTGACACAACTCAAGTTACAGAGAATGCTAAGCTTCAAGGATGAAAAGTTATGATTCGTAGCAAACATGCTTCAACACTGAGGAAAAGCCACAGCCCCTACAAAGTCAATAATTTAAATTACTCCCTTTCACAAGCTGTGTGTAAGAAATGGTCATCAGATAAAAAGGATGACACTAACTCTTTGGCTCACCCTGTTGAGGTTCTGCAACATACCAACTGAATCATAGAACATGAAACACACATTTTAGCAGTGCTGCAACATTCCCCTGTCTTTCTACGGTCTTAGTGATTCTATCTTATCCCTTCAATGCAACTTCTTGTCATTTGTTTTCCAAGAACATGTGAATCTACAGTTAACTGTTTTCGAAGAACAAAAATACGATATTTCTATTTTATACAATTTGTTAGATTAAATTATGAAATTATATTGTTTTACGTATACAGGGTGCTCTAAAATTCCCCTTAGAACACTCTAGGACTTGTAGAGGGGACTGAATAGATAATATTTTGAATTGGAGCCCATGTCTGGAAATGTACTATTTCCATGTTACACCATTTTGAAAACATGTTGGTAACATAGCCAACGTAAATGAGGTTCGAACAAGGTCAGAGGGGTTGGACATATGTCAAATGACATCAGCCAATCAGATACATGCATCCCCATCATGACAACCCTGTTATATAAGTGCCTGGAAAACAGCTCCAAACAGCTGTAGGACGGAAAGATTTGTTTCTGGACAGGGGTTCCAGCTCAAAATATTGTCTACTCAGTCCCTTCTACAAGTCCTAGGAGTTTGTAAGAGGAATTTTAGGGCACCCTGTATAAGTGAAGTTATTTCCTTGCCAAAGAAATGCAACAGTGCATAAGTATTGTTCTCATAAACCAGTAAGTTCATTTATGACATCCAATCTTGTTACAAGCTTCTTTAAAATGTTATCTTATTAACTTACGCACTGAGGGCACTTATTTAACAGAAAAGCTGTATATTTAAAGCCCTATAAAATTGAGGACTTCTTGAACAACAGAGAGGGGAGTGAAGATGGTATGGATTTCTAAGACATAGTTATATGCTGTAATACCTCTGCTTTTTCTGATTCCCACATAACAATAAATTATAGCAATATATAAATATTAAATGCATTTTACCACCTACAATAAAGTATGGCAAAGATTCACATTATTTCCTGTACATTCTTTTATCTCCCTCTTTCTATGCTGGAGAAGTTAGTTCTAGTTCGTCACTACAAGCGATAAGTTTTTTTGTTAACTGGTGCATATGTAAGTGGTGGTGTGCTTAACATTACCATAAGAGAAGAAATGTGTTTAAATGCAAGTGCACACTCAGAATGACATTATGAGCTTAGGAAAACAGAAACACTAAGGTAATTTGAAAAGTTTTGCTATATCTTCTATGTGTTATCAAGGCAAAAGAATTTTGTTTTTCCAGAACCATATTCACAAAGGACCAAGGTAGAGGTGACATGATATATAACTATATACATTATATTGGACAAAAGTTCATACAAAAGAACTAAGGCAGCAAAAGAAAGAGAGACATGAAGGAATATCATAACCTCGAGCAAGCAATATTCTAAGAAATCAGAATTACCCACCTGCTATTTGATAATTACTTTACATCAATTCTTTAGTTGAAGTACTTGCACCTAGAGGGTATCCTTAGCTTTGGTACTATTAGAAGTCAAATTCCAAATTTTAAAATGCCAGATGTGAAGGAATACAGAAAAAGGGATACGGGTATTTGGTAAAGCATGTAGCTGCCATCAGTGGAGCCAACATTTCTGTGGTCAGTTAAGAGTGATGGGAAGGTAGTAAATTTGGCATCAACATTTGCAGTGATACAATAAATCTCACAGGAAGTTCATTTCTCTTGACAGGCCATTTATTCTTGGTGAAGGTAAGTGGTGAGAAAAAGCATACAGACAGAGAGAGAGAGAGAGAGAGAGAGAGAGAGAGAGAGAGAGAGAGAGAGAGAGAGAGAGAGAGAAAGGGGGAGGGGGAGGGGGGGGCGAGAACAACGAATTCAGCAGAGTTTCAGCTTTACTTGGCAGAAATATTATGCAAACTAAATGCAAGAGTGTCTGAATGTAATAATACAAGACATTAATTAGATGAGAGTACGATTACAAAACACAAAAACAAACACATAGGTGGCACACAGTATTTGCCACCAAAATCTGTACATCAAGATAAAACTAGACACTGGACAATATGGTCTGACAAGAGGATTACATGCAGTATCCCTAAATGTACGGGTTATGAACAGACCAGGTGCACAAAGTGTAGTGTTGAACTTGGTTTTACTTACTTATTCCTCAGCTCTACAGCCCTTGAAGGGCCTTGGCCTGTATCACAATATCCTGCCATTCTATATGGCCCATGGATTTCCATGACTATCCTCTGACAACCAGCTTTCTCATTCCGCCTTCAATTCTGTCCACCCATCTCTTTCTGGGACGTCCCTTCCATCATCTGCCTCCAGCCTTGCCATAAAAAATCTTCTAACATGTTCTGTCTTTCTCCATTATGACCCCATGTCCTGCCCACTGCAGACTTCTTATTTTAATGGTAGTGACGATGTCAGGTTCTTCAAAATGTTGTTCTAATTCTGCATTTATAAGGATGTGCCAACCTCCTTAATCACATATTGGGCCGTATATTTTCCGCAGAAACACTCTCTACCAAATGCTAAGGACCCTGCCTCCATTTGCAGCCATGTCTCAGCACCATCCATAACAACTGGACATAATTGTTTTGTAAATGAGGATTTTAGATTTTTGTGATAGAAGTGAGCTCCTAAGCATAGGCAGTGTGGCAAAGGAGCAACTGTTGCCTGCTATTATTCTAGCTTTCACCTCGCTGATGATGTCATTCGTCTCTGTGATAGTCAATCGAAGGCAATTTAAGTTTCTCGCCCTTCCAAACTCCTTTTTGGCTGTCCTGAGATTTGGTAGGTTTTGCTGGTTGGTGACTGCCACATATTTGGTCTTTTCGACATTGACAACCACGCCAAGCTCCCTTATACCGCTCTCCAGTTGTTGATAGGCATCGGCCAGCACAGCAGTGTTTCGTGTGAGTAATGCCACATCGTCTGCATAGGCTAGGTACTGCAGTGAACAATTAGAAATTGTTCCTCCTCTATCTAACTCTATATGAATTATGACTTTTTCTAGGCCCTTCTTCACTTCCACTTCTCCGGAGATTTTGCCCTGTATTTTTACTTTTACAGCTGGTTTCACTGAGTGTCATCATAGTAAGTTTAGCGAGCTTCTTAGGTGTTCCAGCCTCTTCCATCACATTCTGCAATTCCACTCTTGAGATGCTATCATAGGCTTTTAAAATCGATATAAAGCTGGTGTATGTTTCTTTGATGCTCATAACATCTTTCAAGTTGTAAGTGTAATGTGAATATTTGGTCATTTGTTGACCTATTTCACCTAAACCCACTTTGATAGTCTCCAATTCTCTCTTCCACATAGAGAGTAAGCCTCCTAGTGAGGATCTTGGAGAGCACTTTACATGGAGTATTTAGCAGCGTGATTCCTGGGTAATTCTGGATGTTTAATTCATCTCCTTTTTTTATGTATGGGGCACATAATAGCCGTTTTCCACTCAATTGGCATGTTATCTTCCTGCCAGATGCTCAGTATTAATTTATGTATTGCTTTCCACAGTGGTTCCCCACCATATTTGAGAAGTCCTGCTGGATCTGATCTTCTCCAAGAGCCTTATTGTTTTTTTAAGATCTTAATTACTTGTATCACTACCTCCATTGTGCGCTATGGTGTTAAGACCTCTGGTCCATAATAAGTTATTTCTGCCAGTTCTTCCTGTTCTAATCCTTCCACTTCTGGGTTCAGTAACTCTTCGAAGTATTCTGCCCATCTGTTAAGTATTTTATTACTCGACTATCAAATCTCCTTCTTTACTACTACATATATTTGTTCTGACTTGAAACATGGTCTTACCTTCTTTAATATTTTGGTACATTTCACTTACTTGCTTCTCTTCTCCTAGCTGTTCAATTTCTTCCAATTTTTTTGTTTTCTTGTGCTCTTTTCTTCTGTCTGCAAACCCTCTTAGCTATATGCTGCTTCCCATTATATTTATTTAGATTTGCTCTAGTTCTTCTCTGAAATAATTTAATTCGTGCTACATTATGCTCCTTAATTCTTCTCACACATTCTTCAAACAATCTGCCTTCCTTTGAGCTCGTGTATGTCCCAAAACCTCCCCAGCTCCCTCGAGGATTGAAGTCTTACATCATTTCCACATTTGATGTGTCCGAACCGTTCTTAATGCCCCCTTCTATTTTCATCTGATATGCTCTCTGTATTTCTTCTAACGTCAGTTTCTTAATGTCAAACCTCTTCTGTTTGTGGCTTTTTTGCTTACTAAATAGTGAGATCCTTTGCCTGTACTTAATTTAATTCTCCCTAGATGATGATCTGAATTTCAGTTAGCTCCACATTGGCTGCTAATATCCACTATGTCCGAGCCATACCTCCAATCAATCAATATATGATCTATCTGATTTCTAGTTTGTCCATATGGTAAAGTCCATGTTTCTTTGCGTATTTTTTGGTGTGTCAAACAAGTGCTGCTGATACTCATGTTTTTACTTAAAGCAAAATCGACAACCATAATTCCATTGTCATTTGATATTTCATGGAGGCTTGATATTTCATGGAGGCTTGATATTTCATGGAGGCTTGATATTTCATGGAGGCTTGATATTTCATGGAGGCTTGATATTTCATGGAGGCTTGATATTTCATGGAGGCTTGATATTTCATGGAGGCTTGATATTTCATGGAGGCTTGATATTTCATGGAGGCTTGATATTTCATGGAGGCTTGATATTTCATGGAGGCTTGATATTTCATGGAGGCTTGATATTTCATGGAGGCTTGATATTTCATGGAGGCTTGATATTTCATGGAGGCTTGATATTTCATGGAGGCTTGATATTTCATGGAGGCTGTCTCTTCCTATAGTTGGCTGATAAGACTCTTCTTTTCCTATTTTTGCATTCAAGTGTCCCATTAAGATCTTAACATCATGTTTGGGAGCCTGATCATACAACTGCCCTACCTTTCTATAAAACTCATCCTTCTGTTGTTCATCTGTCTCCTCTGTGGATGCATGTACAGTCTTAGACATAAAAACTGCCCGCGGGCTGGCCGCCACAGAGACTAAGTTCGAGTCATGCACTTAAGGTGGCCAATGAATCCGACCGCACCTGACAATGCTAATTCCGCCAAGCTGCACAATCTGGCAACACTGTAAGATGCAGAAGTGTCAGGAGGAAGTGTTGTCTGCTTCCGAGAAGTTGTCGTGTTGTGTGAGGTCATGGTCTAGTGGTAATTGTCATGCATTTTAAGCTTGTAGTTGCGTGTTCAAGTCCAACTGTTTATTTTTTTCCCAAACATTTCAGCCCTGATTGAATATCGAAGACAATTCGCTGCGCATCCTACCCACCAGTAATAACAAATACTTTCAGAAACAATTCCACAGGACAGCTCGTGGCTGCGTCACGATCAGAACTGTTTTAATCTGCCAGGAAGTTTCATATCAGCGCACACTCCGCTGCAGAGTGAAAATCTCATTCTGGAAACATCCCCCAGGCTGTGGCTAAGCCATGTCTCCGCAGTATCCTTTCTTTCAGGAGTGCTAGTTCTGCATGGTTCGCCAAGAGCTTCTGTAAAGTTTGGAAGGTAGGAGACGGATACTGGCAGAAGTAAAGCTGTGAGTACCGGGCGTGAGTCGTGCTTCGGTAGCTCAGTTGGTAGAGCACTTGCCCGCGAAAGGCAAAGGTCCCGAGTTCGAGTCTCGGTCGGGCACACAGTTTTAATCTGCCAGGAAGTTTCATATCAGCGCACACTCCGCTGCAGAGTGAAAATCTCATTCTAGTTGCAGTTATTATTCTTTTTTACATAGTTAAAAGTATTAACCTTTCTAAAATCTTCCTGTATATTTTACCTGTAGGTGAGAGTTTGCTCGTGAAATATGGAGAGTGATGTGCTCTTTCCTTAATTTCATACAGTTAATCCAAATTCTAATATTTTATTAATATCTCACAACCATGGCCACAGTTCCAGCTAACAATGACAAGTCTAAACTATGATACTGTTTCTCTGACAGCAATATTTAAAGTCTACATATAGAAATTCATAAAAGTCTACACATAAAAATTCATTAACAACTTATATAGTACAGCCAGTAGCTTTCAAAACTAGCTCACTTTTAACTGGCCAACTTACCATAAACTTCACACTGTATGTGTATGGTATAGATAACTTTTGATTTTTCTTCCATTCACTTGGAATTTCCATGGGCTCCTTACTGGAGCAGTCAATTTTGTTATTTGGATGCTTTATACTCCGGGGAGTTACTTTCGCCGCTGTAAAAAAGAGATACATTGTCATCAGTAATATCAGTTCCTGTACAAATTTTTCTAATCTTTATCCCTCTTTCTTTGCTGCTTTTGACGAATAGAGGTTGCTACACATTGATTATAATGATCAAATTCCACTCAGTTTATACTGATTAGTCTCACCCCATCTTTAAACACAGTGTTTCTAAAATAAATATAAAAAATGAGAGAGCTGGTAATGTGGGTCATAACAAGCAACTTTCACACAGCAACTCATATCTGCATTCCTTAGCATCCAGCACTACGCATCATGTAATAGTGTCACACACTGCCAGCAAGGCAAGCCTACCATACAAGTCGACATGTTAGTATGTCTGCAGTGCAATGTTTTCATTTCTTTGTGCCGTCAGCATAAAAGAGGTGGGGTGGGCATTTCATGACATTTAATTGCAAACAGTTACAAAAACTGCTCAAATTACACCCTCCTGCTTAAATGCTTATCATGCAATGACATCTGAGCAATTGTCATACCCTTTCAATCTCCCCTGGCAAAGTGGGGCTGTATCTGAGGCTGCTACAATTTGTGCTATAAGCTATTCACCTGTCCTAATACGTGTTTTGTACACAACAGGTTTCAGGTGTCTCCATACAAAAAAATCAAGAGACGTCAAGTGGTGGGAGCGTGCAGGCCATGCCACTGGCCCATCACCCCCTATCCAGTTCTCAGCAGAGGTCTCATCCGATTTTGCACAGCATGAGCTAAGTGTGCAATGCACCACTATGTTGGTACCAGACGCACTGTCACAGGTTAAGAGGGACATGTTCCAATAACTCTGCAGTGTTTCCCTCAGGAAGATTAAGTATCCGTTTGTGTTCAGTCATTGGGGGAGTAAGTATGGACCAATCAGATTATTATCTACCAAATCAACCCAAACACAGACTACAAAGTGCTCTTGGTGACAACAAACAAAGAAGGCATGTGGATTTTCATAGGCTTACGAATGCTAATTGTGATTGTTCAACACACCTCCCCCACAAAGGATGCCTCATTCGTAAAAAGTACAAAGTGTGGAGATTCAGGTTGAATGGCACACTTCTCCATAAACCACTGACAGAAGCCAGTGACACAGAAAATCTTCTCAGTTAGGGTATTGAACTTTCTGAAGGTGGTAAGAGCACAAATCATCTTCATTCAAAACACACAAGAACATGGAATGACTTACATCCACATCTCGGGCAACAATCTGTAAGTTTGTTGAGGGTGTGTTTTGTGGTAGTGCTAATGCCTCCTATTCAAACTCTGGTGTAATCACTGTGCATTGACAACCACATTCATCCACCCTTCGCACCTGTATCACAAAACGAATGCATTGGGTTTCAATGTAGGCCTTAAATGCACACATGCCATTACAACACCTTTTCGGTGGACAACTCACCTCAACAGCACCTGTCTCTCTTTGGGACCTGTGGATGGCAGTGAACATTCAAGGATCTGGCACTTGACGACTCAGAAACCGGTGATTATACAATACATTTCCTTCCACCATCCCATAAGCACAGCTGACATGTGCCCTTTCCTCCCATAAAAAGCTCTCTATTTCCTGTCCACTCCGCATAGTAGCAAACACAAGAGTGTTCTCGTTTCCTGATACACTGACGCTGGGCAAACCAGACACTGCATATGTACAAGTGCCGCCCCTCTATGCGGCATCGTATCAAACAGGCATTTGCAGCACCAAACACAATGCTTTTGCATCCCAGCAATTACCAGAAGAACTCTGCGGTGTTGTCCTTCCTGCAATACGTACTACCATTTCAACACTGATGGTGGGTTGTATGCCTATCTTCCCAGCAGTGTGTGACGCTGTTAAATGAAACCTGAAAGCAAACACTAAGGGATGCAGACATAGGTTGCTATGTGAAGGTTGCTTGTTATGACCCACTTTACCTGCCCTCTCATTTTTTACATCTGTTTTAGAAACATCTTGTACAAATCAAACATTAGCGGTTCTTACCACCACTCAGTATTCTGCCCCACAACCACTGAAAATGGGGGATACAGTTGGATTTTGCAAAGCTTTGGATAGGAACTGATAATTAGTGATGGAATAGGGTTATACATTCACTTGCATGTAAATTACAATTAAAACAGTATTCCAAATAAAATATTTGCTTCTGGTGCACTACCAAAATAATGTGGGGGGGGGGGGGGGGGGCACTCGCGCCAGATGACTGTTGAAACACCACCGTTTGATGGTTAGTGATCTATTAGTTACTGGTTTAATTTTACTTTCAATGGACAAGAAGTAACACTGAACTAATGAAGTGACGAAAGAATAACACGCATCATCAACGCTAAACCCATTAAAGGTTCAGTACTTACTAATTTAGAAAAAGGGTGGGAGAAGAAATAAACTACCCTTGCACTGAACTGATGTGATTTTAGAAAACTGTGAGATATAAGAAAGGAGGGCCAGACTTTGAATCTGTTATTCCTGAATGCAAGTCTCTGTTCTCTGCATGTTGCATTTTTATTTGACATTTTATACTCATTAATGAGTCAATGAAGTATGTCATATTTTAAGTCAGTGAAAAACATCAGATTGTTTTGCTACTGAATCTGCAAATATGTTTTGAAAGTACAAAAGAAAGCCCATTTACTTCAACAGTTTCCAAATGAGGCTCACAGAGCATTAACATTAAAAAGAATTATCTGCAAATGGCTATAATCATCAATTACTGCACCATTTTTTGGTTGTTCCATACTGACAAACACAGGAAAATACTGAGGCTGATGTTAAGTATCTACTGTAACTTGTACTCAGAATTACACAAGCAACAAAGTATTAAAGGTGATGCACAAAATTTCTCGAGTACATAAAATACCCACTAGAGCAATTTTCAGTGAGTCAGTAAAACACGCAATAAAAGTACTGCCCAGTCACTTAGTGGTTCATTTCCCATTTGAAACCTAGCAGCAATGAATAATGCCAGCCTGACAGGCAAAGCTGAAAAATATTTGTGACAAGTATGACATGATTATTTAAGGCTGAGAACTACTTACAGATAATTCTGCCAGCTTTATCCTGGTAACCAATGTCCCAATCCATTCCTTCAGGACTGTGGTAAGTGATTTGCAAATCAACATGGTTGAAAATATAGTGTGCTTTTCTGTTAGTCTGCATATTCTGAAGGTAAAAGTAAGCTTTGATTAGATGACCAAACAGAAAAATATGAAAAAAGGCAAATGAAATCTAAGAACAGTGAATGTACAAAAATGTTAATACTTCGTGAAGTAGAGCTATTCTATGTACTATATTAGAGGAACATAAATATTACAATCACGCTGAAATTCTTTTTATATCCACACTTTTGAAAGAATCAACACAAATTACAAACAGAAATAAACCTTCGATTTGAGAACTACTGAACACCTTTGTAGGTAACCTACATCATTGTCCAAAAGTCCTTTTACTCCCAAGATCTTTCATATGGATGTTACATTTCATGTGCCAAAGTGACTTCATTATGAGTATTTCGCATGATTTCTTTTTCAAAACGTTTTCCAGATTGTAACACATGCTAAGTGGACCTTCCACCATAGATCTGTGATACTGGTGACTAAATTAGTATTTAGTTGATAATCTGGTAGACCAAACTGGGGAACATACCTCTTAGGTTTCCCCCCGTCAGCTCACTGAAAACTTGTGCACAATACGCAGCAGAATTCCTTCACTTTGTCTACTATGTAGTCATCCTCATGTTTGGCATTACATTATCACTAACCTCATTTCTTTCGCCTTTCTTTTATTTACTCTCAAACTACATTCTGTTCATTCCCGTCGATACATCCTATAATTCTTCCTCTTTTTCACTGAAGACAGCAACATTATCAATGAATGTAATCGCTCATATTCTTTAATCCAGAATTTCAATCCCACTCACAAACCTTTCTTTAATTTCCCATGTTACTACTTTGATGTACATGTTGAACAGAAGGGGAAGGATTACATCTTTCTTAACACAAGCATTTACCCCATGGTCTTCTAGTTTCATTATTCCCCCTTGGTTCTTGTACATGTTGTGTGTTACTCATTTTCCCTATACACACACCTATTTTTCTGAGAATGACAGTATCTCAATTTGTCTACATCTTGCCTCCATCATCAAGTGCAACACCTGAACCACCCCTCTTGTACCTTAGTAAACAAAAGCAAAAAATTAAGCTTGAAGCTGAGTTTCATAAAGTCCACCTCTGACTTCAATGCACTTTGAAATTCTCTTGACAACACCACGTGTAGTAATTCTGGGGTCATATTGGCATTCTTTGACGAGGGCAGCCTACTCATAATCAAACGAACAACTGTGTTCACTTTCCCTTTGTAGATTTTGTCTTACAACCATCCCCACTGGCAAAAATCCGAAGGGCTGTGGTTTGGGTGCCATGGTGCCCAAGAAAAATGGCCACTTCTACCAATCCTTCTTCAGGGGATCATTAGACTTAGATGATACAATGTGATGAATAAAATTTACAGTTGCCCCACTGTGAAGGAAGAAGAGACACATCCTTGAAGCCAAAGGAATCTCTTCCAATAACAATGTGTATTCAAGGCATTTTGCGGCCTTTATATAGTTGATAAATGACATTTTATTTGTTTATAAATACAAGGCGTCTTGTTTTCTAATATAGTTTATTTTTTAAAATTTTTGTAGAACATCTGCAAAGATTTTTATAAAGGTAAAAGATAAAAACCTCTAAAAATGTAAAATATACATAAATACTAAATAGTCTAACACCTAATGCACAAAATTACACACACATTCCAGCTCCTGTAGCATGTATTATGTTTATTACTTTAAGTATCTTCTATAGGGCCACTGACAATGAGATACCAGTCCGGTAAATTAAAAACACATACTCACACAAATGTTTACCTTCCAATAATGCTGGAAGCTCATTTTCAAGAAAGTCTAGGTAATGGTGCCCTGAAAGACAGCACAGTAACACAACAAGCCCGGCTGACTATCATACAGTACAACACAAATACAGAGAAGTGTTCTTAAAAATGTGAGCTTTTCTCAGACCACTGATGTGAGTTTTGAGTGTTACCAACATTGTCACGAGTGAACATGGCTTCACCAATAAACAGTGTTAATGGGGATTACTCAGTGATTTGCAATCAGCCAATAACATAATTCCAAAAATCTACCTTCATCTCCTGAAAGCTGTTGAATCAGCTGTAAATGTTGAGAGATGTGCATATGAAATGTCCCTTATATTCTTGTATACGGAAACCGACATTTGTAGAAATTCTGCATGTGCTTGTTAGAAGACCGCGAACTCTAGCAACTGAATAATGCTTTCTACTTCAGTGACACACTGTACATTAGCATCTTCCAATGAGAGAGGGCTGCTGCGCATTGCACAGTTTCACATAGTTATGCAAAAATACAAGAAGACACTCTTGACTCTGTTAACCCTGTGGTTATGGAATCTACCACCATATTCTCTACAAGCAGCAGCACTGTTTCCAATACAAAACCTGTGCATAAATATCACGTTAGCATTTGCATAAAAGATACACGAGATTTGGCCAATAAATCACAGTTGAAAATTTTCAGTTATAGAAACTCGAGCACAACCTCACAATTTGAACAAAAAACAAAAATGACAATATATAAATAAAACCCATAGCAACTGGAGAACAAACACACTATATTAGCACTTACACATATAAGCAGTGGTGTCTCTGTTACCAATAAAAACTGGACACATGTTATGGGAAGTTTTATTCTAAAATACTAAGCATTCCTACAGCAATACCTCAAAGTTCACTGTCATACTGAAGCAATGTTTCACACATTTCATACTCAAGAGCCATCCTAGTGAGGAGAATGAGTGGGAAATTTAAAACTTTACTCCATGACAATGTTGTTATTCGACTGGCAACCCAATAAAACTGCATCAGCTGGAACATTCATTTACTACATTAGCAGCCCCTTAAAATAATACACTTCATGCTTGTAGGCAAAAAATGTGAGCACAATGGTATCTCTGAGTGGGTGAAGGAGTATAGTTGTTTTTGAAGCACACAGTAATCAGTAAGGGGGAGAGAACAAATTTATATAAAAAAAGACCATGATATTGATAATCATGAAGTCCTTTAAGACATGCCACCACACTTGCAACATTATCATTTTTGGAGGCTTCAGGTCTTTAATATACAACATTACACATTTACTTCCAATATTATCCTTGATGTATTGTGTGTATGAATACGTATGTGGTGCTACAGAAGAATGCTGAAGATTAGAAGGGTAGATCACATAACTCATGAGGAGGTATTGATTAGAATTGGAGAGAAGAGAAATTGCGGCACAACTTGACTAGAAGAATGGATCGGTTGGTAGGGCATATTCTAAGGCATCAACGGATCACCAATTTAGTATTGGAGGGCAGTATGGAGAGTAAAAATCGTAGAAGGAGATCAAGAGATGAATACACTAAACAGATTCAGAAGAATGTAGGTTGCAGTAGGTTCTGGGAGATGAAGAAGCTTGCACAGGACAGAGTAGCATGGAGAGCTGCATCAAACCAGTCTGGACTGAAGACCACAACAACATGTATTGTTCTAAAAAGTATCAAACTACAGAAATTCCAGTTTGGAATACCAACAATGTAGGAAAAGAGATTGCAACTTACCGTAAAGATGACACATTAAGTTGCAGACAGGCAACATTAAAGCATGCTTACACACAAGCTTGCAGTCAAGGCCTTCATAAGAAAAAGAAAGAGGAATGTGCATCATTCATACACACAAGCAAGCACGCCACTCACACGACTGCCAACTCCGGCAGATCTGACCAGCTGTCATGTGAAGTGGAAACAGCAATCTGGAGGGAACAGGGAAGGGGAAGAGGAAGGGATATAAGTGTATGGGTGAGGGAAGGAGGAGTCCTGCTTGGCAGAGTGTGCAGGGGCTAGACTGCCAACAGGCACAGCGTCAGGAGGTAGTTGGGCAGGAAGGTTGAGAAAACACAGCAAAAAAGAATAGGAGCAAGGAAAGATGAGTGGGTGCATTCGCAGTGGGTAGCAAACAAAGAGGGTGGGTGGCGAGAATGATGAGGAGTTGGTAAGATGCGGGGATGGAAACAGTTGGATGGAGGGTGTGGAGACAATATGTTATTGTAGGTCGATACCTGGATAATTACAGGAGCACAGGATGCGTTGTAAGGATAACTCCCATCTGCACAGTTCACAAAAGCTGGTGGTGGAGGGGAAGATCCAGATGGCTCATGTAGTCAGCTCCTGATGCTGCAGCTGTTGGCAGTCTAGTCCCTGCATACTATGCTAGACAGTGACCCTCTCTCCTCCTACCCACACAATGGCATCCCATCCCCTCCGCTGCCTCCTCAACATTGTTGCTTCCATTCCAAGCTACAGTTGCATTCTGGTCCAGGCTGATAGAGTTGGCAGTCATGTGTGTGTGTAAGAGATGCTGTTTCCTCAGTGTATGAACGGTGACTGTTCCTCTTTCTTTTTCTGATAAAGGCTATGGCATAAAACTTATGTGTAAGTGTCTTTTAATAGTGCCTGTCTGCAACTAAATGTGTCATCTTTATGGTAAATTGCAATCTATCTTTTCCTACATTGTCTAAGTTAAGTATTTTAGAGTTGGAGTTGTTACTTGGCTAGAATTCTGATTAATAAATTGTAACTGACAAATCAAATCTTGTGACTGCCTTGCTGACTATGCTATCAAGCAGTATGTGGATGTGACACGCAAATCTACCACTTTGCTTTGAACACTCCATATTTGGCTAAATAGTGTTTCCACACTGATTACCATACCTGGACTTCAGAGCCTTCTTTAAATTACATTTTTACTACAGTATCTGTCCAACATTATCTTGCTTCTCAACTGAACTCCCCGTATTGCTTTATCATTTCATTGCTCCGAAAGACTGTTGCACACCAAGCCTGAATAGGTCATAAGCCAAGAGAAGACAGCAAATAAAAATTACATCACAGTTGTAATTTAGTCCATAGCAATTAATCTGGTCAATACAGAACTAGGTGAAGTGTAAGGTGTTGTTGAAGAAACGATACTACCTAACTCAGTTTTGTAGTTTTCCGTTTCATGTCAGTTGGCATCATTGACTCTCAGAGCACCAGTCATTACTGGCAAAATGAAAAATTTTTAATTCTTTACAAAGAAAATGAAGCTAAAAGAATGCCAAGTAACTTAAAAATAAGAAAAATGGGTGTAAATTTCATGTAACTGCAACCACCTGAAAGACCATGTAGTTGCAGCAAACAGCATAAATGCAAAAGCACACACAACTGTAGCACAGTATTATTGCTTATTATGTATCTTTCTGTATTTGAAAGAAGTTCTTCAGTCATAGCTACAGTTCACAGAAATGAACATGGTTTCACAAAACAATATTTTTATCAAAGAAAAAATTGTTGCTAAACATAAAGCAGAGTACAAATACAAATGTAGAGGTTCTTTCCTGCGAACAACTGACAGCAGTACGACAATTATCTATGTTACACTTCAATTATCTACACTACATAACAATAGCCTAACAAAATTACAAAAATTTTAGCTACTTTACTTCATCCCATAATATGATATTATTTGCAATATAAATCAGAAAGGCTCACTACAGTGATTTCTGCCAAAGATTTTAGAATATCAACTTAACTGTTTGTTCTAGGGGGGACATAAACAGGAAATCTAGTCCCTTCCCGAAGACTGAAAGAAATCACCAAAACAAATTGAGAGTGCTTGGATAGGCATATATTGGATACAAGACGAAGTTGAAAATTACTCTTAATACTTCACGAGTGCATTGAAAACTAGATCCAGCATGCTCTTGAAAGTTTTGTCAGGAATCCATTCAAGAAAGTATTTTTATGAGTTTTTTTCTGGTACAGGCAGACAGTACTCAACACTTTCTGGAAAATGTGTTATGGGATCAGTACCTCTTAGTTGTCACAGTGGTTATCCTATTCAGCAAACATTTTCTGTTACTTTTATAATTTTACAATCTGTCAAACGTACTACATTTTAACAATATATGACTAGATGAACATTCAGACTGTAACTCAAGTGTGCCCGCTTGTTGGATTATGTTTGCTTGTTTTGTTTTAGGGAGCAAAAACAAGTAGGGCCATACGTGCCCACATCAACACAAAGACAAAGAGAGGAATTAAGAACGACTACACGTTAATCTCAATAAACAGAAGACAGATAAAAACAGGGATGTGGAGAAAGGTCTATAAAATACACCATAGAGAAACAGAAGTCATGAACTAAAAATTAAATGGCCTTCACCATACTGCTACGATGGATAAAAAGTAAACTCAGATGGTAGAGCACATGCCCGCGAAAGGCAAAGGTCCCGAGTTCGAGTCTCGGTCGGGCACACAGTTTTAATCTGCCAGGAAGTTTCAGCTCACGCACCGTTTACTAAAACGGCCAATAACTCAGACAGCTAACACAAATGAGAACGTAAATGGTTAAAAAAACGGCATTCCATCAGGAAATGGCAGGCAGTCAAAGGCTGAGTGCAATGAGTACAACGTGGTGGGGGAGCACCACTTAACAAATGGCAATGGCTAAAAAGACAGTGCCCAATACACAGTATAACTAAAATGATCTCCTCATGGTGAGATGGCTGACAGTTTGTCGAAGCCACTGGGAGAGGCTTAATAACCTGAAGTTTGTTCCCATGAAGGGAGAACCAGTGGTAGTGCCTGACAGCTATCATCAGTGGGAATGTAACAACTAGTGGGCTCAAGTTTGAGGACTGCAGCCTTTGCAGCAGGGTCAGTGTCCTTGTTTTCCACCTGACTGGCGTGACCAGAAACTCACATAAACATCACAGTAGCTCCATCAAGAGTGAGCAAGTGACAGCTTTCCTGAAATTGTTGAATTAAGGGATGGATGGTGTACAGCATGCAGAGGCTTTGAAGGGCACAGAGTGTCGAAGCAGATGACACAATTGAAAAACCTGTGTTGCCAGATGTACTGCATGGCCTGATACAGGGCAATGAGCTCGGCTGTAAACACTGAGCAATGTTCCAGAAGCCAAAACTGAAAAATGTCAGTGCCAATGACTAAGGCACACCTGACACAGTCAGTCTGAGAGCCACCATTGTACACAAAGGTTCCATCGTGAAGTTCTGTCCGAAGGTCATAAAACTGAAGATGATAGAGGAGGCTGGAGTAGTGTCCTTAAGAAGTGAATGAAGGCCAAGGTGAACAAGGACCACCGCATGAAACCAAGGTGGTGAAGGGTTAACATCCACCAAGAAAGTTCCAGGTAGCGTGAAGTTAAGCTGCCAAAGCAAGAGCCAAAAGCAAACTTCAGGAGGGAACTGAGAAGAGGGATGTGCTCCATATTGGCTATCATAGGAGTCATCAAAAAAGGAGGCATAGGATAGGTGGCCATGATGGCAGACAAACAGCATGCATATCTGCTGAGGGGAAAGTCACGGCAACAGGACGTTGGTAGTTTGACAGCTTCTGCATACAGGCTCTCACCTGGGCTAGAGTAAAATGCACCAGTGGCCACACAGATGCCATGATGGTGGTTAGTACTGAGATGGCGTAACAGGGAAGGACATGCAGATGCGTGAACGAAACACCCATAGCCTAATTTCAAACAGATGAGGGACCGGTACAAACGGAGGAGTGGTTCGATCTGCTCCCCAGGAAGTACCATGGAGGGCTTGTAGGACATTTAGGGACTGCCTATAGCAGGCTTACAGGTAAGACATGTGGCAGTACTAAGAAACTTTCCTATCAAGCATGAACCTCAGGAATTTCGTAGTTTCAACAAATGAAAGAGCAATGGGCCCAAGACGTAAAGACAGTGGAGTAAACGAATTGCACTACCAAAAATTCATACAAGTGGTTTTGTCAGTGGAAAACTGAAAGCCAGTGTCAATGGTCCTTGAGAAAACACAATCAAGACATTGCTGAAGACGCCTTTCAATGAGTCAGGTCCATACAGAACTGCAATAGATGGCAAAATCGTCAAGAAAAAGGGAGCTAGAGATGCCTGGTGGAAGACAGGCCATTTCAGGGTTAATGGGGATAGCAAAGAGGACAATGCTCAGGACGGAACTCTAAGAGATACACCTTTTTCCTGGATAAAGGTGTCCGACTAAGCAGAACCCAAACATACCTTGATACCTTGAAAACTTGGTCTTTTAAAAATTCCTGAAGGAAACGGGGCAGACGGCCACAGAGGCCCCATGTGTATTGTGTATGGAGAATACCATTCCTCCAGCGTTTTTCAAATCGAAAAACATGGCCAGTGTCTGGGATTTCTGCAAAAAACCATTCATGAAATGGGTGGACAACGTCACAAAATGGTCAACTGCAGAACAGCGCACTTGAAATCCACACTGTGCAGTGGCTAGTAAATTGCGAGACTCAAGCCACCATACCAGCTGGGCATCAATCACCTTGCAAACAAAGCTGGTGAGAGAAATGGGGCAGTAGCTAGAAGGAAGGTGTTTGTCTTTACCAGGGTTAGGTATAGGTATGACAGCGGCTTCACACCAGTGTCTGGGAAACGTGCTCTCTGCCCTGATGCAGTTGTACGCATGAAGCAAAAAGTACCTGGCCACAAAAGAAAGGTGCTTCAACATCTGAATGTAAAAATCGTCTGGCCCTAGGGCGGAGGATCGGGATGAAGTGAAATCATGATCTATCTCCCTCATAGTAAAGGCAGGATTGTAACACTCGGGATTCTGAGAAGAAAAAGATATCGCCCGAGCCGCCTCTGCTCGTTTCCAATGGAGGAAGGCAGTGTGATAATGGAAGAAACTCGAAATCTCTGCAAAATGGTGGTCCAAGGTGTTTGAGAGAGCAATAGGGTCCACAATGACATCATCTGCAACTGTCAGGCCAGAAATTGGGGAATGGATCTTGGCCCCACAATCCATCCTAGGATGACGGTTAAAAATACAGACAGCACATCTCTGAGTGCGAATTGCATCGCAGTACGTCTCAGTCCACCAAAGGACCAAGACAGGGCATGGTACAGAGGAAGTGTGAAGAATGGAAGGTTCTGCAGCAGTAAGGATAACGTTTGTAAGATATTCTATCTGGTAATCACAACTGGGGAAATGTCATTCTACGAAGGTCACCAGGAAGGAGTAAAGCTTCCAGCCAGCCTTTGTAAGCTACCAATTGGGTGTGCACGCAGGTGGGGTAGGAATTAGCAAACGGATAGCACTTGGGAAATCGTCGCTCGAGTATGTGTCAGACAACGGACTACTCAAGACGATGGGCAAGCTGCGAAATGTGGAAGGACAGGTCCAAATAAGAATAGGTGTGTGTAGAGTCTGAAAGGAATGTGAGTGCTCCTGTCTTAAGGCAGAGGAGGTTGAGTTGATTAAGAAGGTCAGCCAAGAGGGCACCTCTCAGACAGGTTCTGGGATAGCCCCAAAGGGGATGGTGTACTTAAAGTCACAAAGCAGCAGAAAGAGGTGAGGTAGCTGCCCAATAAAGTGGAGGAAGTGTGCCCTGGAGACATTGAATGACAGAGGGGTGTAAATGGCACAAAGGGAAAAGGTCAAGTGAGGAAGGAAAAGGCGAACTGCAACAGCGCGAAGGCGGATAGTCAGGGAGATGAGTTGACTATGAACGTCATCCCATATGAGCAGCACAAAGCACCCAGGAGATGGAATGCTGCCTTCGGTGGGAAGGTCAAAATAGACCAGGAAGAAATGAGAGAGCTCAAAGTGGTCGTGAAGATGCTATTTTGTTTCCTGAAGGCAGACAACAAGTGGACACTGAGATTCTTTGAGTAGCCATAAATCCTCTTTGTTGGATCAACATGGAGATTGGCTGGGCGAGGATAACACATGATAATACCATCGAAGAGGATCTTCGAATGGGCGAAGGAGAAGACCATTTGCCTTTGTTTGACTTCTTGGAGCATTTCCAGCTGGCAAAGGAAGACTCAAGACATTGGTTCACTGGAGGGACATAGGAAGTCTTTACGGGAGTATTCCTTGTGCCATTTCCAGCCTGCCAGTTGTGCAGCTGGTGTCTTCAATCCATAAGACAAAAGTTTGGTGACGTGTTGCACAGCTGGAGGAGGAGATGGGGACACTACCATGATGCTGGGCAATTTCACAACTGTGGTGCTAAATTTGGTGTTGCATGTCTGCATGGCCATGTTATTTGTGAAGCAAGAACACTACTGTGGGTGCCAAATAGTAGAACACAACGTTTCCAATTAACCAAAAACTTGTGAGCGACTAAGTAAGGCATTTTTTCCTTCACTTGGATCTCCTGGACACCTTGCTCAAGGAGATATATGGGACAATCGTGAGAGGCGGCAGCATGGTTATCACTGCAATTGATGCAATGGGGAAGGAGGAGGCAGAAAATCGCTCTCGCGAGCATCCCTACCACAGGTTACACAATTGGCTGGGTGTCAACAGGACTCTCGACTGTGGTTGCAACAATGACAATGGTAGCAGCACATTGGGTTCTGAATATACGGTCTGACTGTGAAAACTTCATAACCTGCTTTGACCTTTGACAGAAGAATCACTATATCAAAAGAGAGAAGAGAGTGTGTGTGGGCACTAAGGAGGCCTCTACATTTTTCATCACCCAATAGACTGCAACGATACCCTGATCATAGAGGTACATTTGGATTCCTGCCTCGGTCAGACCATTGAGCACCCTAGTTTGAATAACACCACAGGAAGAATTCAGCATTGGATGGGCCTCAACACAAACAGGATAGCCATGGAAGAGCGAAGGTGCAGGCAGTTGTGTTTTATAATCAGAAGTAGTCTCCAAAAGTATAGTGCCATAGTGTAAATGAAAGCAGGATTTCACAGGGCCACCAATTGCATCAACACCTTTCTGAATAATAAACGGACTTACTGTAGCAAAGGAAATGCAGAATCTGTGGTGTGACGTCACATGTACTGGACTGCTGTTGAAATTGCTCGTCAATATTTTGTAAAGTTTTAGTCTTCAGTTACTTATTTTAAAGTTTATTTGTGTTAGTATTTGCTGTAAAAGTTACTTGGTAGTGAATTTTCATTCATCTCAGTCTGCTTTCTGTGTTATCGACTCGACTGGTCTGTTATTCGTGCACGTACTTATGTCATTCATCCAAGTCTCGTGCCTCAGTAGCGTGTTTACATTTCGCAACATGTGGTTGCAGCTGTAGCAGTTATAAATCTAAGTACTGTCAAAATTGTTTGTGCACTGTATTTGAATATTAAATTTAGTAGTTTTCAATCATTCATCCAAATATTAGCAGTGTGGTTACATTTCGCGGCACGCAGTTGCAGCAGTAGCAGTTGTTAAATTCTGACGAGTTTTTTGTGCTCTGTTATACAATTACTAAATTTAGTGGTATTCAATGGTGTCTCATGCAGTCTGTGGCGAAATAATGGTTTAATAAACTTTTGGAAATGTTTGCTCACTGTGTTTTTTTAGAGTTTACTGTGCATTGAAGTTGTTTAGTAAATTTTGTGCAGTAGTTTTCAGCCGATATTTCTTATTGTTTCTAGTTAAATATTTCAGTTAAATTTTCATTCACTGTTTTAACCTCATCGAGTGTTCTGGTGGCTGCTTGAATTTTTGATTTTAGCTAATAAATTGTGTGAAGTTTTGTTGGTATTGGTATTAGTTGTGGTTTAGTAGTATTAATAGAAGTTGTTGCTTTCTTAGTAGAGAGAGAATTTCGAGACCACTATTGTTAGTTCTGTACATAGTTCTATTGTTGTAATTGATATTAGGTAGGTTTTTTCAGTATCTGGAAAATTTCACCACGAGTGAGAAGTGTGGGCTTCGTTGCAAGTTTGTGAGTAGCGGTTTATTGTGTGGGATTTGTTCAATGTATTTTTGCTGGAGGGAATGCAGTGGGGAAGCCAGTGGGCATTCTACTGAGATCCTCTCCCAGGCATGCAAAATCTGTAGTAGAAATAAGCTGACAGATGAGCAGTAACATAACATACGTGCCCTTCAGGTGCAGTAACAACAGACAAAGGAGGAACTAGATAGGTTGAGGAGGGTGAAGAGGAAGAGTGCTGAGGGATGGGAACTGGCAGTTGGCAAGAAAGCAGCTACAAGGAGGTATTCAGACAGTTTTACTTTGCGTATAGCCTACAGATTTGACCAACTGTTTGTTAGTAAAAGTGTGAATGGCCTTTCAGACCATGATGCACAAATTTTAACAATAAAAGGCTTTTGTACTCAAACAAATGTCACATATAATTACAAACTATGTAGGAAAGCTAATTCAATGGCAATACACAGTTTTTTAAACCTTGTTAAGGAACATGAGTGGCAACATGTTTATAGCGCCGATAACATAAATGACAAATATAATGCTTTCCTTAACACATTTCTTATACTCTTTGAGAGTTGCTTCCCTTTAGAATGTTCTAAATGGGGTACTAGCAGTAAAAGGCAGTCTGGGTGGCTAACTAGTGGCATAATGATATCATGTAGAACAAAGTGGGACTTATCTCAAAATGTTTGTAGTAACCACAATCGAGCTACAGTAGATCATTACAAAAAGTATTATAAGATGCTTAAAAAAGTTACTAGGAAGGCACAGAGTATGTGGTATGCAAACAGAATAGCTAATTCACAGAATAAAATTAAAACCATATGGTCAGTTGGGAAGGAAGTGTTTGATTAGCAGCACAAGGTCAACGATAAAGTCAGTTCGTAGTAAAAATATTTATGTTACTGAAAAGTCAGATATATGTACAGTATTTAACAATCACTTTCTGAGCATTGCTGGTGAATTAAATAAAAACTTCATTTCTACAGGGAGGAAAACATATAACTCTCTTGGAAAATGCCTTTCCGAGACTGATGTCCGAAATGCTCATCTGTGACAAGGACAAGGGGAGATTGACTCAATAATTAAATCACTGAAGACTAAGGACACTCATGGATATGATGGAGTGCCTAGCAGAATATTAAAGTACTGAGCATCGCACGTTAGCCCTGTATTTAGTCATATTTGTAATTTTTCCTTTGGGAATGGTCAGTTTCCTGAACGATTAAAGTACTCAGTAGTAAAGCTGCTTTATAAAAAGGGAGAAAGGGATAATGTAGACAATTTTAGACTTATTTTTATGCCATCAGTGTTTGCTAAAATTATCAAAAAGGCTGTGTATGAAAGGATAATTGATCATTTTATAGCACATAATTTGCTATCAAATGTACAGTTCAGCTTTAGAAGCTGTTTAACAACTGAAAATGCTATATTCTCCTTTCTCTGTGAGATACTGGGTGGATTAAACAAAAGGTTTTGAACATTAGTCATTTTTTATTTAATTAAAGCATCTGATTATGTTGATCACAAAATATTGCTCCAGATGTTGGACCATTACAGAATTCAGGGAGTAGTTCACCTGTTACTTTAACAACAGACAGCAAAAGGCCATTATTCACAATATTGAGAATAACTGTGATGTGGGGCCTGTGTGGGATACTGTCAAATGGGGAGTGCCCCATGGATCAGTGTTGGGGACACTCCTGTTCGTTATTTATATAAATTATATGCCCTCTAGTATTACAGGTAACTCTAAAAACTCTAAAACATTTCTGTTTGGTGATGACACTAGCTTGGTAGTAAAGGGTGTTGTCTGCAATGTTAGCTCTGTTTCAAATAGTGCAGTTCATGACGTTAAGGTCATGCCTTGTAGAAAATAAAGTAATGCTAAATCATAGCAAGACTTAGTTTTTACAGTTTCTTACACACAATTCAACAAAATCTGACATTTTAATTTCACAGAATGGGCATATGATTAGTAAAACTGAACAGTTCATATTTCTAGGTATTCAGATAGATAGTAAACTGTCGTGGAAAGCCCACATTTAGGATCTTGTTCAAAGACTTAATGCTTCTATTTTTATTATTCAAACGGTATCTGAAGTACATGATTGTTTGACATAAAAAATAGTCCTTTGCTTATTTTAATTTACTTATGTTGTATGGAATTATGTTTTGGGGTAACTCAACCCATTCTAAAAGGGTATTTTTGGCTCAGAAAAGGGCAGCTCGGGCAACAAGTGCTGTCAGTTCGCGAACCTCTTGATGACCCTTGTTCATTAGTCTGGGTATCTTGACATTAGCCTCTTGTTATATATATTCTTTAACATCGTTTCTTGTTAACAATATCACCTTATTCCCTAGAACTAGCAGCTTTCACTCAGTTAATACTTGACAGAAATCCAATCTGCATTTGGATCACACTTCCTTAACTCTTGTGCAGAAAGGTGTGCAGTATACTGCTGCATCAATTTTCAATAAGCTACCACAAGAATTCAAAAAATCTTGGCAGTAATCCACGTGCTTTCAAATTGAAACTGAAGAATTTCCTCATGGGTCAGTTGTTCTATTCTGTTGAGAAGTTCCTTGAAAAATTAAGCTGATCTTATGTTATATTGTCGACAGTGTTTACTTAAATTTATGGCTTGATATTTTGGGGTGAGGAGGGGGGGGGGGGGGTGTCGTTGGATTAGACTGTACACACTTCACAATAGTTATAAAGCCAAATCTGTGCAGTAATAACCACCATGAAATAAAGGATTTTTTAATCTAACTAATGACAGTCAGTCAAGCACATTATGATTTGAAAAGGTCAAAGGAAGAATTATGTACCCAGTCTTACAGACATTATTCCAACTAACATCCAGGGCAGGTCAATAGCAAATGCAGGAGAATAGGCACAGAGATTAATCATTTGAGAAATAATATAGAAAAACAAATTACGTAATTTTTCTCAATAGTCTCGCGTTTAAAAACTGGACCCTGGATATTGGTTGGATAATTACACGAATGACATAATCCTGATTCAGAAGTGTCAGGTTTTCAAACAAGAAATATGATTACAAGACCTCCATAAAAGAATTCCTGAGCAACTTTCCAAAACTACCATCACATTACTGCAGGAAGCCCCCCTCCCCTACCCCTCTAGCTGTACCCTGAGACAATAGAAAAATCTAAATTACAGATTTTCAGAAGCCGGAAAGGAAGTGCAACTTAGAGAATGCTCTAAACTGATCAGGTCACCTTTTAACTTCATTTCCAGACCAAGTAACTTTTGTTTAATATTTTGATATGATCACTACTTCATTTTAGAGCTGCATGTTGCACATGTGTCTGAAACATTTAATGCATTTCATTCAGGTCTATGTTTCTCCAATAAAATTCATGTTTTGCTACTTATACAATATTTTTCTACAACAACAATATGATAGCTTCAATGCTCAACAAGTTAACTGTGATACCTTCAGAGAAAAAGCATTTTATTTCACATGAGCAGCCTTGTAAAATATAGTTTTTTTTTTAAGTTATACTGCCACATACACTTTCTAATAACAAATAAAGACTCCACCAAAAAGTGTGTGTACTAGAAAAATATTCATCTCACATTTATGACATTTATGTTCAAGCAGATGTGTGTGTTTAAATATTGAACATCAACTGAACATACTACAGTATTAAACATGCAATGGAAAGTGTATGAACCATATTACAGTAAAGGTACAGCATGAAAGTAAAAAGCAATACAGAAAAAGTTGACAGTATACTAACCACAACAGAACAACTATCCTGGCCAGACTTCTTGTCCTTTACATAACATCCCATTGGAAAGCCAGTACTGCAATATGTATTCCCATAATCCAATGGGTAGCACCATGTGACAGGCATGTTATCTGTAGTTAAATTTAGAAAGTTATACATTTTTATAAAAGGAAATTAATATCAAGTGTCACTTACTAAGCAAGTTTAAGTATACTGTCCAATGTAAATTCAAAATGTTTTGCAGAAGATTAGCACTGTTCACTACCTGTGTGGCTTTGTTGCATCCTGGATCTTTCTCGATTAGAAAGGAGAGAAGGAAACACCAAATGATAGAAACAAGAGAAATATGTACAGTGTACAGACACGTAAAACTGTAACATATTAAGGAAAGGATGCCCCAGGAGGAAAGTACTCTTCTAGGAATATATACTGCCACATTATAACTGGAACGAAATCAAAATCAGAAAGCAGGACCATCAATAAAGCACACAACTTAGCACTGAAGATATGTTTATTATTAACACTAACATACAGACATAAGAGAACTGAACTATTGGATGGAGCACAATGCTATTTATAAAAACATCAAATAATGTTTAACATTCAAACATTACAAACATAAGAAATTTTGAGAATCTTACAAAAATGATACTACACAACAAATAAGTGCTACTGGTTCGGCGTGAACTGGTGACCCAGAGCGTGCCATCCAACGATGTTAACCGCTATACCATATGGTATGTGGCACCGTTTGTGGCATTGCTCCCTCTTGGAGAAACAGCAACACACTGTTTCAGAAGTTCTCATCTGAGCCAAAAATAGCTACCTGGATTTAGATCTAGTCAGTAGTCTTCCATATAGTAGTGCTGGCAGATCCTTTTGTTCTGCCTGTATTGTCACATTCTCTTCACTATGATTAGCATCAAAGGCAGCTTCTCCCATTGAAGCTTCTCAGTTGTTGGGCAGGTCTTCAATTCCTTTGAATGAGAAGCACAATTGTAGATCTGCACCTCAGTACTGTAGTATGGCTTCACACAGCAGAAAAGAACAATTTCTCTTTCTTTCTTGTCTTCATGGTGAAGGGTCATAACCCTCAATTTTGTTTATGAAAGATATGGTACAGCCCAAAGTAGCACTTAAGTAACTTTTCCGGTAGTCCCACTGGCACAGGTGTAAAAATCCATACAAAGTCTCCCACACTGTATCTCTCTGGTCAACAACTGGCATTATAACACTTTCAGTCTTTCTCCTAGGCATTTAGGATCCATATGCGAGCGAGTTGTCTGCTTCCTTAGTCCTGGTGATGAGATGTTTCACACAGTCATCCTGAGCATTGTCAAGTTGAAACAAGAACAATGTCCCCTCTCCCCAATGACTTGGCCTCGCGGCCATGGAGCAGAAAACATGATGTGAAGCATGTAGTGTCTTACTTCGCTGTGTAATGTACGAATATCCCAATGAGCAGTACTGTATTTCAATCTCTTCATTAGACATCAAATGCATCAAGAGTATATCTTCCAATGTCCTCCATAGAAAAGTGTCTGCAACAATCAAACAACAGTACATCTGCACCATCCTCCTGCATGAATGACTTCTAAAATGTAAAATTTAAAAGTTCAGCCTTCTTTTTCCTGTCTTCTATTGCCACAACAGACTGGCCAACAAGTAACTGGATACAAGCCTTCAAACCATTGAATGATTTTACACAGGACCAGAATTTTCTCAGGTTCTGTGCAAGATTTATTTTTTACGGTGAAGGTTCTTGTATGGTTTACGCATTGATCTTTTTAGACACACAAATTTCTACTAACCTTTGTCTGCGGAAATTTTCATGTTCTTTTTCCAACTTTGTTACTGAACCACACTTGGTCTTCTCTGTCCTTAATCCATTTGCTTGGCAGACACTCCTCCAGAGGGAATTTTATAATCTGTTTTAACGATGCCAGTAAGTCCACCACATCCGTCATAGTAGAACTAAATGATGTCCATTCACTGTTTAATTAGGACACTCACTGCTATGATGAATCATGATCACTATTTCCTGTCTCTATACTGAGACTGTTGACAAAGTCAGGCCAGTTTGTAACTACACTGTCTAAATTATTTCCACACAGTTTGGGTTGTTGAACAAGCTGCTCAAGACTGGTTCTGGGAAACAGTGTTCAGAACTACTTTGCAAGACTGTGTCAGTACCAGCTGCAGGAATCCACACACATCACAATTTATACTCAGTAGCTTGACATTGCATGATCGTGGCATATGCACACTACTGAGCGCAGACTTCCTTTGAATGATTCTACAACTATTATGACATAATTGAGTGGCTGGTAAAAACATCCAAAGATTAACTTGAGTTCACATAGGCTTGTTGCTTGTGTCCTGATAACTTCACAGTCAGCCTCAATTTTGAACTTGACAGACAATATTTTTGTTGATTGCAATGAATACACCCCTCCCTATGGTGTCTAATCAGTCTTTTCAATATGTGTTATGTGCTTCAAAAATGGCTCTGAGCACTATGCGACTTAATTCCTGAGGTCCTCAGTCGCCTATAACTTAGAACTACTTAAACCTAACTAACCTAAGGACATCACACACATCCATGCCCGAGGCAGGATTCGAAACTGCGACCATAGCGGTCGCTCGGTTCCAGACTGCAGCGCCTAGAACCGCACGGCCACTCCGGCCAGCCTGTTATGTGCTTCGTTGCATGTTTTGTGTGTGTGTGTGTGTGTGTGTGTGTGTGTGTGTGTGTGTGTGTGTGTGTGTGTGTGTGTGTGTGTGTGTGTCCTTTCTTAATGGTTTGGTTTAGGACAATGCAAGCAAAGTAGCAAGTAATTGAACAGTGTGTTCTGGATGCCAATGCCAATACTGTAATTATTATTATTATTATTACACAAATGTAAGGCCACACGACAATCATGTAAATCATCTACTTGAGGTGACGTTTTCTTAGATCCAACATTTCTTTCATTATTCCCCATGTACTTTCTTCCTTTCATCTGTCCAAGTTGCTCCTATCTTGAATTCCTTGAAATCCTGGCTCACTATCCACTTGATAACTTAGTCCTTGAATGTTTGTCTGTCATGTACACTGAAGTGATAAAAGTAATGGGATAGTGATATACACATACACAGATGGCGATAGAATGGTGTACACATTTTTTAAAAGGCAGTGGATTGGCAGAGCTGTCATTTGTATTCACATATTTCAAGTGAAAAGGTTTCCAATGTGATTATGGCTGCATAACGGGAATTTACAGGTTTTGAATGTGGAATGATAGTTCCAAGAGCCACAGTGTCAAGATGTGCTGAGAATACAAAATTTCTGACATTACCTCTCACCAAGAACAACACAGAGGCTGATTGTCTCCACTTAACAATTAAGAGCAGCAGTTTCACACATGGAGTTGCTAATAGACAAGAAACATTATGTGAAATAACCACAGAAATCAAAGTCGGATGTACTACGAATGTATCCATTAAGTCAGTACGGCTGAATTTGGCGATAGTGACTATGGCTGCAGACAAGCAATACAAGTGCCTTCGCTAACAGCACGACATTGCCTGTAGTGCCTCTCCTGGCCTCATAACCATATTGGTTGGACCCTAGAGGACTGGAAAACTGTGGCCTGGTCAAATAAGTCCAATTTCAGTTGATAAGAGCTGATGGCAGGCTTCAAATGTGGCACAGATGCAATGAAACTGTGGACTCAAGTTGTCAACAAGATTCTGTGCAAGCTGGTGGTAGCTCCATAGTAGTGTGCACTATGTTTACATGGAATAGATTGGGTCCTCTGGTCCAACTAAACCAATCATTGACTGGAAATGGTTATGTTCAGCGACTTGGAGACAATTTGCAGCCATACATGGGCGTCATGCTCCCAAAGAACAATTGAATTTTTATGGATGACAATGCGCCTTGCCACCAGGTGACAACTGTTCTGGACAATTCGAGTGAAGGACTTGGTCACACTGATCACCCAACAAAATGGCTCTGAGCACTATGCGACTTAACTTCTGAGGTCACCAGTCGCCTAGAACTTAGAACTAATTAAACCTAACTAGCCTAAGGACATCACACACATCCATACCCGAGGCAGGATTCGAACCTGCGACCGTAGTGGTCACGCGGTTCCAGACTGAAGCGCCTAGAACCGCACGGCCACATCAGCCGGCGATCACCCAACGTGAATACAGCTGAGCATTTATGGAACATACTTGAGAGATCAGTTTGTGTACAAAATCCTGCACTAGCAACAGTTTTTCAATTATGGATGGCTATGCAGGCAGCAGGGCTCAATATTTCTGCAGGCAGCTTCCAACGACATGCTGAGTCCATACCACATCAAGTTGCTGCACTACGCTGGGCAAAAGCTCAGACATGATATCAGGAGGTATACCATGACTTTTGTCACCTCAGTGTATATCTGGCTCTGTTATGTTAGCATTCTTCAGGTCTTTTCTGACTTTTGTGATCCACTTCATGTTCTTAATCTTTCTGTGCACCTTAAGATCCGGCATTCTGTTCACATGCTCAAAGTTTCTGTTGATTTTTCTTCATGTCACTTTTATTCAGTCTCTTGTTTCTTCTGCGATCTGTACCCTTTCTCTGTCTTCAAATCCTGGAATTTTTCTGATGATTCTTCTCTCTATTTTCCCGATATTTTCTAGTGCGCCATTCCAATCCGTGACCAACATTTCTGATGCATATAAGGTCTCTGGAATAAGAACACTATTGTAATGTCTCACTTTTACATGACATGTTAGGCATTATTTTTTGTAGATGTTTCCAGTCTGTCAGAATACTCTACTTATCTTTTGATTTCTCTACTTGTGAGCTACTTTCTCTATCCGATTTGCCTTTTTTCATCTCCCCAGCACATCTGAAATTGTGAACTCGATCTCATCAGAGTGTTTTATGATCTTTTTTTTATGCATCTTTTTGCTTTGACATGCATCCTGTTTTACCGAAGGAGATCTATAGCCAGACATCTTCAGCCTTCTCTTTCAGGACCGCTACTTGCTTACTGCAGTTTGTATGTCATCAGTGAGTATTACCAGATTATCAGTGAATGCCAGACAGCCAAAGTCCAGTCCTGTGGTTTTCCTTCCTAGCCTCATCGGTTTGTAAAATCTCTCTATCCTCAGTTCTTTCTCCCATTACTTGACAATCCTGTCTGAAAGTTTACTGAATAATAGTGGTGAAATACCATCGGCCTTTCTCACTCCTAATCTTGAAGGTTTCCTATGACTTATTTTTAATTTAATTTTAGATTTTGTGTTTGTTAGTGCCTGTCTGATAATGTTCACTGTCTTATCGTCACAGCCCCTCTCTTTTAGTTCTTGTGTCAGTGATGGTCTATCTATGGAGTTACATGCATTTTCAGATATACAAAGTGTGCATAACATTACTGCTTCTTATTGCTCGGTATCTCAGGACTGTTCAGAACAGGATCTTCCCAGTCTGGAGCATGCTTGGTATTCTCCTATCTTGTTTTCCTATTTGCAGATACTGTATTTTTTGTGGATGATGCGGCAGTATGGATATCCCTTTGTATTTGTAAACACTGGTCCAATCGGGCTATCCCTTTTAAGTAACAGCACACTTCCAGTCTTCTGGTATTAATTCGGTCTCCCATATGTTTTGAATGGTGTTCGTTATTTCTCTGATGGTAAATGTCATCTTCTCCTGTTGTTTAACCATTTTTCAGTTTCATGATTTGTCTCCTTATCTCCAATCAGTTCAGAACAATTCAGTAGTTCATTGAAGTATTTCTCCAATGTCTTGCAAGCTCTCCCCCCCCCCCCCCCCCCCCCCCAGAAACACAGATTTTGTGACTGATATCCAATGTTTTAAAATATAAGAAAAAAGATAAATTGTTACTCACCGTGAAAATGACATGTTGAGTAGCACAAAAGCACAATGAAAAGACTGTTACATATTTAGCTTTCACCCAAAACCTTCTTCACAAAAGAAAAAAAACACACACACCTCATGGTCAGCCCATGTGATGCATCTGGCAGCTCGGATCCCAATGTGACTGTCATGTTGAACGGAAGCGGCTATCTGTAGGGGGGGGGGGGGGGGGGGGGGGGGAGTAATAGCAGGATACGGGTGGAGGGAGAGATGAGTGCTGTCTGGTGGGTGTGCAAGGACTAGAAGGGCACATGACAAGACTGTCACCACATGTAGTGTCAGAAGGCCATGGGGCAAGGATATGCCTGGGTGAGTTGGGTTTGGGATGTGGGGGAGGGGGGGGGGGGGGCGGCCAACAGAACATGAGAGGACCAGGGGAGAGGAAAGATAGGCAGGTGCACTGGCAGAAGACGGCACACGAAGAGAGTGGCGGACATTATTAGGGAGGAGATGATACAACAGAGTGGGTAGAAACTGTTGCATGAAGGGTGTGGGTACAATAGGTTACCACAGGTTGAGGCCAGGATGATTTCAGGTGTGGAGAATATGTTGTCAGGGTAACTCTCATCTACACAGTTCAGAGAGGAAGATCCAGATGGCCCATGTTGTGAAGCAGTCATTGAAATCAAGTTTATTATGTTCAGCTGCATGTTATGTCACAGAGTGGTCCACTTTACTCTAGGCCACAGTTTGGCAGTGGCTGTTCATCCCGGTGGAGAACTCCTTGGTAGTCATACCAATACAAAAAGCTGTGCGACAATTGCAGCAGAGCTGTTATATGACATATCTTCTTACACAGGTGGCTTGGCTCCTGTTGGGGTAGGATAAACCTGTGACCTGGAATAGGAAGACCTGGGTGGGTGGATTGGGCAGGTCTTGCGCCTGGGTCACACAGGGATCATATCCCTTGGCAAGGAGTTGGGATTGGGAGAGCCACAGTGGTGGAATAGGATGTTGTGTAGGTTGGGTGAGTGACAGAACACCACTTTAAGAGGGATAAGAAGGATCTAGGGTAGGATGTCCCTCATTTCAGGCCATGATGACAGGTAAACCAAGCCCTGATGAAGGATATTGTCCAGTTGTTCCAGTCTGGACTGCTATTGGGTGAAGAAAGGGGCACTCCTTTGTAGCTGGTTCTTGGGGGTGGTGGGAGGATTGGGGATGTGTGGGGAAACGACACAGGAGGTTTTTGCAGACTAGGTCTGGGGGATGAGTGCCTGCCACCCCTGGATGGCCATGCTGTATGGGAGGGATGTTTTGGTGTGGAAGCTGTCAAAATGCACAGTAGTTGGTGGGTTTAGTGTGGACATGGGTATGGATGAACCCATCAGAGAAAATAGGGCAATGTCCAGAAAGATGGCATGCTGGACAAGGTGAAGCCGAGGGCAGAGAAGGTGTTGAGGTTGTGAAGGAACGAGGATAGAGTGTCTTGGCCCTGAGTACAGATCATAAAGATATCATGGCCAAACCTGAACCAGACTAGGGTTTGGCATTTTGGGAGGCAAGGAAGGTCTCCTCTAGGTAGTAAGTTTGGAGTTTGAACAATGTTGCAAAAGGTGGTGCTCAACAGCGGAAAGACCAAGGGTGTAAGGGATATTGGTGCATAGGGAAGTGGCATCAACAGTAACAAGTGAGAATCAAGTAGATAAAGGGACAGGGATGGCAGAGAGTTGGTCTAGGACATGGTTCTATCTTTAAAGTGGGAGGCTACAATACAAGCAACTGGTTAGAGATGTTAGTCAATGAGGACCGAAGCTCTTCCAGTGGGAGAAAAATAATCTTCTACAGAGCAGAGAGTCATAGGGTGAGAACATAGATGGGCTCTGGGGAGAGGTTCTGGGAAGGGCCTAAGGCTTGATGCAGGTATTTCAGGTTGTGTTGGACTTCTGAGATGGGATCACTCTAGCAGAATGTACAAGTGTAGGTGTCAGACAACTGGGACAACTGGCAGAGGCCTTTCACCAGGTGGTCACTACAATTCATAATGATAGTGGTGGAACCTTTGTCTGCATGTAGAATGATTATGTCAGGGTTTGTTTTGAGGCAGAAGGCTTTTGCCAATAATCAAACTCCTACTCATCCTATAAACCATGCAAGAGTGATCCCAAACTAGAACTCCATCATAACCTCTATTCCCTAATTAAAGCCTTTGGCCCTTCTCAAAACCCGTCCCCTTTGTCAGACCCAGGTGCAAGACCTGCCCAATCCACACACCCACCACTTCCTATTCCAGCCCTGTCACAGGATTACCCTACCCAATCAGAGGTCAGGCCACTTGTGAAGGCAGCCATGTTGTATACCAGCTCTGCTGCAACCATTGCACAGCTTCTTATATTGGTGTGACTACCAAACAGCTATTCACTGGGCTGAACGGCCACTACCCAACTGGGGCCAAGAGGAAAGTGGATCATCTTGTGGCACAACGTGCAGATGAATATAACATGCTTGATTTCAATGACTGCTTCATAACCCAAGCCTATTTGGATCCTCCCCCCCCCCCCCCTCTCCACCACCAGCTCTTCTGAACTACTCAGATGGGAGTTATCCTACTTACAACACATTCTCCACTCGCAAAGTATCCTGGCCTCAATCTACAGCAACCTACTGTCCTCAAGTCCTCCAACCAACATTGCTTGATTCTGGTTTTAAATGTTTTGTAGAAATCTCTCATGTTACAGTTTTGGAAATCCTCTTATTTCTTTTAAGTGATTATTTTTATTATTACTCCCTTTGTCAGAAAAGTTTCATGACAGGTTGTTTTTGGAAACAGAAAATTGCACTTGCCAAGCAAAGATCCTAGCTCCAATTGAAACAGTCCCCTTGGCTATCTATACAAAGTTGTCAATGTTTCTGTAGGTCTTGGAAGTAAGCAGGGAAATTTTCAACTGTGATGCTTGTAAGCTCATTTGCCACAACCTGTTAGATGTCTGCAATACCTTAAGGAAGCTTACCTTTCAGTCGCCTTTTCACTCGTGGAAATGAGAAAAAGATTACAAGGCGAGACATAAGGCAAATACGGTGGATGTTGGATGGCAATAAAAGAATGTCTGAGCAGAGACTTGGTAACAAATAAAGCAGTATGGCGTGTTGCATTATCATGCAGTAAGAACCAATCCTGAGAACGCCACAAATCAGTGCAAACACAGAGAATAACTTGTTGCAAATGTTTCAAGACTTCGGTGTAAGGAGTCTGGTTCACTATTTGATCTGGAGGAACATACTCATGGAGCACAAATACTTTACTATAGAAGTATGCAGTAATGTTGTCTTTGTTCTGGTAGCACCAACTTTCATCCCCAGCAACAATCTTTGACAAAAATGTGGGATCACTTCTGGCTCCATCCAGTAGTTCGGCAGAAATTCTTTGCCTTTCTTCCTTTTGTTTGTCCATTAGTGTGCAAGGGACCAGTTCTGCATTAAGTTTTCATTTCCCTAAATCTTCGCATCAAATCTTATGACACAGATTATGATTAAAATGATCTTTTTCTGATATCGCTTGCACAGTTACATGATGGTATTCTTGTAATAACTGTCTTACACGCTCCACTTTTGCACTGACGTGTGCTGTAGACAGACAACCAACTCAGGGACTATCTTGCACAGAAGCTCTGCCTTCACGAAACCTCTTGTGCCACTTGAAAACATGACTTCTTGAAAGTGCTTGCCAGCATATACTTGCTTAAGCATTGTCCAGGTTTCATTAGGGGTTTTCCCAAGTTTAATGAAGAATTTAGTATTCTCTTTTTGCTCACAATCATTATCCATTGTGTCACCATAACTAATGTGCCAAGAACCCAAAAAGTGAGTTGCTGAGCACAGCCCTCCCACCTAGTGGTTTTTTGAGGAAACATAGCCCAGGTCACTTCAAGGACACACACATACAAGGTAACATAAAAACAACATTTGTTCATTTTTAGTACTGCAGACTCAAATAAAGAAACCTGTCCTGGAAATTTTCTGAAAAATGGAGTATTATTATTATTATTATTATTATTATTATTATTATTATTCCTGGCCTTATCCCGTGCCTTCTTGGGGTCGGCATGTTAATATGGATTTGGCAATGTTGGTGTGGTAGAGGGTGTTGTGATGCTTTTTCCTTTGATGCCCCCCCCCCCCCTCCATCTGCATCTAGTGTTATTCCACGTGGAAATTTGAGAACACATGCAAAATGTTTGTGAATCATGTAACTGAGGCAGATGTGGAAACCAGCCCAGTATTCATCTAGTCAGATGTGAGAAACTGCCTACAAATCATATCCTGGCTGGCCAGCAGACTGGCCCTCATAGTTAACCCGCCAAGAAAATTCAGTCCAGGTTGATGTGCATACCCAGATCCTAGAAGTGGCTTGCTAATACTCACAACAACAACAACAACAACAACAACAACTACTACTACTACTACTACTACTACTACTACTACTACTATTATCATCAACATTATTATTCATAAAACAATTATGTGCTCCCGGCCGGTAGAGTAATACCAACCAATTATCCAGTGATGTTGATAGTTTAAGCCAATGCCTCTTCTAAGTAACCCAAGCTTTATCTCAGAGTCTTTGTCAGTGCCAGTGTAGTTCTTGATACACGCTACAGAGCATGACTGGTCTTCCAAGAACTTAATCTGAAACATATTATACACCATTAATTAAAAACACACACACACACACACACACACACACACACACACACACCAAGTTTCTGAAGTATACTGCCCAACCTATAACAGCTGGTTTGTTCCAATAGCTATTTTCTTTTCTTTTCATATTTTCATACCTGCACTGTATTGTGCTGTTTATGCTAGTACCTTTGTAAAACTACTGCCCTCTTCACCTACGTCTGTATAATTTTCATTTTCTATGATGCTGAACTTTTTGCTTAATTTATTCTTCCTACTCTTAATTTCTCATAATCTACATATGTGACTGCTAAGTCGGTATTTGTTCAGCTTTGTATCTATTTTTATTCTGCATCTTAGCAGCTTACGATAATTTCCTGACTAACTTACTAGAGAAACAAGGAAAAAAATTCTATATTACACAATAACACTTTTACCGTGATGTTTGAATCCACTGCTAGTTAAAAGGTAAGGTTTCCATCAATAATGAGCTGGAATGAAATTGGCAATATCTAAAATTCTTTCCACACTTCTCACAACATCCATCTGTTGTTTAACTAATACCTATAAAAAGTTAGTCTGTCTGTACGACAATGTCTTTTTTGTAATTGATTGACCTATTTTTCTTGGCCAAAGTTACTTGGTCATAAAACAAGCCATTGAATACATAATTTACAGACTCCAAATCATAAATAAATAAATAAATACAAATATTTTAAGAGTTACAATATGAGGTCTGTTCAACAAATACCAAAACTTTGCCCCCACATTTTTTTTCTATGCCTGCCTTTTACTTGTTGTGCGTGGTCTCCTTCAAAATAGTCTCCTCCACAACTGACACACCCTCTTAATGCAGTTTCCACTTCCAGAAGCAGTCCCAGTATGCCCCTTGCTGGATCACACAAAGTGCCGTCTGCAACTTTTCTTTTATCTCATCTACTGTTGCAAATCTTCATCCTTTCAATGGGGATTTCATACTTGGAAATAAAAAAAGTCCACAGCGACCAGGTCTGGAGAGCATGGAGGATGAGGCAGCAAAGTGATTTTGTTTTTTGTGCAACAGTCACGCACCAAATGGGATGAATATATAGATGCGTAATTGTGATGCAAGAGCTGTGAATTATCTTGCCACATTTCAAGTCATTTCCTTCTTGCATTTTCTAGCAGGCATGTGCAGGAATGCCATCCACTGACACGAAATTACGAATGTATCAGGATTTTCTGAACAGACCACGTATACCAGACAGTTGTAACCTCTCCTGAGGAACTTATTACAGAATAAAAAAGTGTACCACGAAGAATCCTTCTAATATAAAATATGAAAATTATAGATCTACCATAGTTCTGTAGGAAGCCTACTGAAAATGAAACACATAAAAGAGACTACATCATTCTATATAACACTTATTAAAGAGTCACCTGTAACCAATTTGTTTCCAGAATCACTTTGACTGCTGCATTTCCTACTGAGCCGGTTCATCTTACTAATGACAAATTCCACTAGGTAGCACATGTTTGAGAGGGGCAGATTAGAAGACATTAATTTTAGCTCCACAAAGTTCATTAACTGCCAACAGATATTAATCTGATCACCCTTTTCTAAAATAAGCAACCTGTTACTATATCTACATGGGTACTCTGCAAATCTCATTTAAGTGTCTGGCAGAGGGTTAATCGAACCACCACCACAATTCTCTATTATTCCAATTTCATATAGCGCAAAGAAAGAAAGAACACCTATATCTTTCCATACAAGCTCCGATTTCCTTTATTTTATCGAAGGGATCATTTCTCCCTATCTAGGTCGGTGTCAACAAAATATTTACGCATTCAGACGAGAAAGTTGGTGATTGGGATTTCGTGAGAAGATTCCGTCGCAACGAAAAACGCCTTTCTTTTAACGATGTCCAGCCCAAATCCTGTATAATTTCAGTGACACTTTCTTCCATATTTCGCAATAGTACAAAACGTGCTGCCCTTCTTTGAACTTTTTCGGTGTACTCTGTCAGTCCTACCTGGTAAGGACCCCATACTGCACAGCAGTATTCTGAAAGAGGATGGACAAGCATAGTGTAAGTAGTCTCCTTAGTAGATGTGTTACATTTTCTAAGTGTCCTGCCAATAAAACACAGTCTTTGGTTAGCCTTCCCCACAACATTTTCTGTGTTCCTTCCAATTTAAGTTGTTCATAATTGTAATACCTAGGTATTTAGTTGAATTTACATCCTTTAGATTTGACTAATTTATCGTGTAACCGAAGTTTAACGAATTCCTTTTAGCACTCATGTGGATGACTTCACACTTTTGTTTATTTAGGGTCAACTTTCAATTTTTGTGCCATTCAGATAACTATTCTAAATCATTTTGCTATTCATTTTGATCTTCTGATACTTTATTAGTCAATAAATGACAGTGTCTTCTCCAAACAACCTAAGACGGCTGCTCAGATTGTCTCCCAAATCGTTTATATAGATAAGGAACAGCAAAGGGCCTATAACACCATCTTAGGGAATGCCAGTAATCACTTCTGTTTCACTCTATGACTTTCTGTCAATCACTTCGAACTGTGACCTCTCTGACAGGGGGTCACAAATCCAGTCACATAACTGAGATGATATTCCACAAGCACACAAATTTCACTCCAAGCTGTTTGTGTGGTAAAGTGTCAAAAGCCTCCCGAGAATATAGAAATATGGAATCGATCTGAAATCCCTTGTCAATAACACTGAACACTTCATGCGAATAAAGAGCTAGTCGTGGTTCATAAGAACGATCTTTTCTAAATCCACGCTGACTGTGTGTCAATAGACCATTTTCTTTGAGGTAATTCATTATGTTTGAACACAATATATGTTCCAGAATCCAGCTGCATATTGACGTTAATGATACGGCCCTGTGTTAATTGGACTACTCCTACTACCTATCTTGAATATTGGTGTGGCCTGTGCAACTTTCCAGTCTTTGGTTCGTCAAGCGAATGGTTGTATATGATTGTTAAGTATGGAGCTAATGCATCATTTATCTGTTTATCTCAAAATATGATTCCACAGGACATAATAGTGTAAAAATAAAGTAAACAAGGTTTCATTATTCAGTAACAGTGAGTGTGGAGATAATTCTTATAGTGAAGATAGCAGTACTGAACTTCTGTTGAAATGTGAATGTGATACTTACTGGGAAGGTTTTCATCTGTCTTCGATGTTAAAATTTTAAATATCGACGTCACTGTTTCAAAATGTCATTTTTAAGATTAATGTTTCAGAAACTGTATGCAGCCTGATGTGGGGTGGTTGAGAAACAATGTGCTTTCTATTAAGCATGCCACAAACACTAAGATTTTTCAGCCTATTGCTCTTTTTTGTTAATAAATCATTGATTTGTATGTATACACAAAATTAGGACCCTCTACCCACAAAAATAATAGCACTCCAGTAAGATTCATGTTTGTGTCCCATTTATTGACACTGGATGACAACTGTTGTTAAAATCAAAAAAAGATACTTGATACCCCTCAACTTATCATTTTGCCCTGGCAGTGTTATACACACAAAAGAATATTCTGTTTTATCTGCAAGGCACATTTTCTGAAGCCAACAATAGCTGACCAAAAAATATGTGCATTAAGATGAGTTACTCCTCACAATAGGATCTACAGAAAAACCTTCAAAAACTTAGAAAGAAAAGCTATCTGTAACCTACCAGAATGAGATTTTCACTCTGCAGCGGAGTGTGCGCTGATATGAAACTTCCGGGCAGATTAAAAATGTGCCCGACCGAGACTCGAACTCGGGACCTTTGCCTTTCGCGGGCAAGTGCTCTACCATCTGAGCTACCGAAGCACGACACACACCCGGTACTCATAGCTTTACTTCTGCCAGTATCCGTCTCCTACCTTCCAAACTTTACAGAAGCTCTCCTGCGAACCTTGCAGAACTAGCACTCCTGAAAGAAACACATCAGGAACGAGAAAAAAGATACTATTCTCGATGCCATAGACAGTATTCAATAGCTGAACAGAATCTATGAATGGACACCACATGAGCAAAGAAAATGTGCAAGACCATTTACAACAGAGCTGCAAAGCAAACGTGTCCCACAAGTAAATGGTGAGCACATGCCTGTGAGTGCCATACACCTGTCCACTGTTACAGAGAACATGACGTGAGACTTGTTTAAATAAGGAAATCAATTACAAGAGAAATGATAGGAGAAATTTAGAATGTCTTTATATTCCCTTTCACACTGTAGATCCACTACGTCAAGTTGCAGATCAGCATCAATTTTATAGTGAAACCATTTCCATTTTCCTATTCAGTTGCTCTATGAATCCTTATTTATTTTCCAATGGGTCTGCGGTCAACAAACTAATAATTTCCATAACAAAATTACATGTCCTACAATTTCTTAAATGCTGATATGAATGTCACGCCCAACTGAGTACCAATGAGATCTACACATTGAATGGTGAAGAATACGTAACTAACAGTTTATGAAGATTTTGCACCAAGCCAACTCTTAATATTTTGTGTCATAAATTGTGTGGCATGCATGACTGTCATGTTTACTAATAACACCACATGAAATTCTTCCACCTGAAGTGGGGGACAAATTTTCAGCTGCAACTGCAGTGTAATCCTTTATGAAAACATTATTTGTGAAAGGGCACACGGACTTGGCTAAAAGTAGAGCAATTTTGTGGCTCATTCAAATGGCATTCAAATGATTGCTCTTCTTCTTCTTCTTCTTCTTCTTCAGAAAGCTGCTTCTTAAGTTTTAAAATCTTTTGTGCACATTCAGATTCTTCACATTTTCCATTTCTGTGTTCTTTGATGTGGTACGACATTTCATGTGTTTGTAAATAGAATTTCCTGAAATTATTCAATGTCTTATGATACACTAAACACTCTGTGAATGCACCTTTTCATGTAAAAAGATGAGATTACTCACACCGTGGATGGAATGTGAAGACTTTGTCAGTGTTACAAACCACTGACTGGCCACTGCTGCTGTCAGATAGCACCACTGTCAAAACTGGCTGTCCTCTATTTCACAGAAGTGTAGATCCACTTTAGATCTTTTCCCCAGAACACCAGTCAGTAAGTTAATACTTAAGTTCTCACATAAAATTATATCTCGATTTCAATATTGTCTCAAGATTAGAGAAGAAAAATCCTATAATATCAAATGGGGAATCTGTAGAACATCACAATCAAAAGTTTTTCTCCTCTAAACTACTAACATTCCAGCAGAGTTTCAAATTATAATTATTGGTTTTCCCTAGATTATTTTGGAATTATCCCTAAAAATATTGAAAATCTCTACATTAAAGGGTGTACAATTATAATAAAAATTATCATCTTACTTCAGGTCTTTAATATCATAAAATACGTGTAACACACTATACAAAACGCTAATAGATTTATAGGATCACAGGCTGAAGCATTACTTTCACATTTATTTGCCCCACTTAGCATGGCACCACTAGACTCTAAATTGAGTAACTGTTTTCCAGAATTGTCTTTTTTGTATGAAGATACCTGTTATGGGGGTTTCATTGTTACATCTATTTATTTTGTCGGTTTTACATTTTTGAGAACACTGACTAATCTGTGTACCCCAGTATTTGAAGATGGAACTGTTAATAAAAATGAAATGACCACTTCAAGGTTTTCATAAATAAAATTGCCACAGAGTTCTTTGAAGCTTAGTACATACACTATGTGATCAAAAATAACCGGACACCTGGTGAATTGTGCTGCCACCTACTTCCAGATATCCTATATCAGCAACCTCAGTAGTCATTAGACATCATGTGAGAGCAGAATGGGGCACCTGTTCATTAGGCGCAGCCTGTGGCGGAGTGGTTACATAACAATAACATCCCTGTAATGGACTGGCCTGTACGGAGTCCTGACCTGAATCATAAAGAACACCTTTGGGATGTTTTGGAACGCTAACTTCATGCCAAGTCTCATCGGCCGACATCGATACCTCTCCTCAGTGCAGCATTCCATAAAGAATGGGCTGTCGTTTCCCGAGGAACGTTCCAGCACCTGATTGAATGTATGCCTGAGAGAATGGAAGTTGTCATCAAGGCTAAGGTTGGGCCAACAACATATTGAATTTCAGCATTACTGATGGAGGAAGCCACAAACTTTTACGTATTTTTCAGCTGTGTGTCCATATACTTTTGATCACATAGTGTAACTCCAATAAATTTCAGCTGCCAATGTTTTAATTTCTTCCTCACCTTCAATCCCAAAACACTTGGCTTTGAGGAGAGCTCCATGTCTGCTTTTTGCATGTTTCTGTAGGTCAGCAAAAAATTGAAATGGCTAAATACGCCTTTACAGGCTACTTCTCTGGATTTTGTGCTATTTGTGGATTACACTGTTATACAACCAGTGTAATCAGTCAACTTTTCATGTGATTACTTTTATTTAGTATAATATAGAATGAAACAAGTTCTGATGTTGCCCTGAACAATAATAATAACACAATTAATGTAGTTAGCTAAAATAACATGGATTGCGTTCAATAAAGGTTTAAGGGAATCCACTTTCATATAAGGGCCATAAAGTAGTACATGTTATGGTGTCTACTATAAATAATAGGGTCACTACTCTTAAGTTCAATTCTACCCCAAATTTCCCTAAAACCCCGTCAAAATACAACAGCCCAAAACCACACACAATATGTTTTGTCCTAAAGAAGGTGAAGTGCCTAAATGTGGAAACACTGACTCCTAGACAATCCTCAGACAACTGTTTGTTAAAGCATTTTTGTGTATAAATATTCTTGACTGGAACATTACATCTGGCATAAATGACTCTCCTATCAACCTATCAAACACTTCACATCTAATTTCACCGCATTTCAATGAGATGAGCTCACTGGTCACTTTTTCTGGAATTCGCGTTTTCTGAAAATTCCCGCAATAGGAGAATCTTCCTGAAGAAAAGATATTTGTAACCAATCTCATACTAAAGAAATGTGTCTAGCCTTCCTTTATGTGTCTATCCTCCACTCAATGCCGTAACTAGGTGTTGAGCTATAACCTTCCATTATTTATGGTTAAAATAAAATTGTCACACAGTGCTCTCTTTTCAATAGTATTTTTGCCAACTGCTAGTCACCAATCATCAACCTCTTTCTCCAATCAAAGAAGGGCAAGCTGTGAGGACACCCATACGGACTAAAACCTGTAGTGTTCTCCAACTTTTACACTGACAAGAGCGTTACAAACTTCTAAGACAGCAATACTAATTACTAACACATTGTTTTTACCAGCAATACAGTATACTGGGTTTCAGAGTATACTACATAACAGAAAAGCACGAAGGAGAGTACACTATTCATCGGCCTCTCCCACCTGAAAACTATTTTCTCTTTTTATTTATTTTTTCCCCCGCATCTTCTCCCTCTGCTCATCATTTCATCACATTAAATTCATTTCTTCTTCTTTTGATTCAGTTCTGCTCCTGTAGCTTCTATGTACACTATTTCTCATCTTCAATCAATTGATTACTGATGGCTCATTAACTATTTCCAGGATTATGAAGCACAGCTTTTAGTCCATCAGTCACACCAACTTAGTTTCTGCAACATGAGTACGTCGACTAGGGATTTTGCATGGCTTAAAACATTCTAACTTCTCTACCATTATGGAGGAGTCTCAAACATAGGAGAGACGGACTTTACAATCAACACTGTATAGGGAAAAGATGAGTAATGCCTGGATACACCAGTCAGTAAGGGCAATGCCAGTGATTCCTGGCATGATAAGATGTTTTAACACATCAAGGAGTTTAATCAGGACAAATATAAAAATGATGATATGGCTATGAAGTTTTTTGGGTGTGTGAGTGTGGCACGAGTTACGTGGGCCATTCTATACAGACTGTTGTTGACTGTTGCATCGAGCATCAGTGTCACCTTAAATACAGGACTTTTGATATATCAGTGGTGGCAGAACACTGTTAAATAAGCACAAGATCTTGTTTGAACAAGAGATAATATTGGTTTACACTTCAACTACTGGGACTCTGTGATTACTAAACTAAACTCATCCACAACAGGCCATGAATGCCCAATGGTACCAACTGACCTCATCATACACTTCACTGGATGTGGATATGGAGGGGTATGTGGCCAGCACACCGCTCTCCCGGCCTTTTGTCATTTTCCGAGACCGGAACTCTGAAATTACAGTGGCTGTTGAAATCAGACTTTGTGAAAGCAAGTACAATAGAGACACTGGCTATGCCCTTAGCAATGCATGGAAGAGTGCACTTGTCCAGGAAAAATCACAGAGGAATACTTCTCAGTTCACTGCCTGGGGCAATGGATGGCACTGCAAGCAACACTAGATGTATAGATCAAGCAAAACCTGTGGGCGTAGAGTGCGCCACCTCTGCACACACTGTCATGACATAATCCAGCCAATTGGATGTCATTCTAGGGGGTATAAAAGAGGAAACCTTGTCAGCTCACAACAGTCAGTTTTAGTCTCTGACGAAGATGATGGAGGATACCATCGAAAGACTGGAAATTTATCCAAATTTGATGTGACAAATGAAACGAGAAATTTTTATGCATTAAAATAAGGAAATTCAAATAATATCAAAATCTGGCAAATTTCAACACTAATATAGAAATAAATGTAAATCAAATGAAACAATACAAGAAGATAATACTTCTTGTAACCAAACACTAAAGACGGTATGACCAACCAGGCAATGTATTCCATTTACAAGGTAAACAAAACTGTAAGATATGTGATGGATGCAAAACATATTTTATCGGTATTTTGTAAAGTACAGACATATTAGAAAAACTGGGAAGCAAAGAATATATCATAAGATTATGACTTCATGGGACACCACCTTGTCGAAGGCACCTTCTGGTTGGACAGGGAGGTATGTATGATCTGAGGAAGCTGGACGCTATGCCACAGTAGCACAGCTACTGGAAGGGGCACCCAATCCTAACTGGCCACAGCAGAGGAGCCAGATGAACTGTGTACCACACCAAAGGGCGCAGGCTCTACAGGCTCCAAGAAATCAGGAGGAACAGTAGTGGTGAGATCTATAAGCAAAACATTTCCCTGTGTTCTCAATAAAAGATGAAAGACAAGAAGAATACGGAATTGGGTTTATAGTCTACACAGACATGAATAAATCTGTTACTGCTTTCACCCCATGCAATGAAAGAGCATGCCCTCGTAGGAGCAAAAATGAGACAGAAACTTGCTATGGCTGACAAAGGAAATATTAAAAGAGTAAAGGAATACAGCATAAAGCAACTGAAAGACGCATCTGTTGCACAAGAGTACCAGAACAGATTGAGACAGGAGTTACAAACAAATGATGATGGAAACCATATAGACAAGAACTGGAACTGTTATTAAAAATGCTTCTCCCGACAACAGCACACGAAAAACTGGGGGCAACAAGGATACCTATAAATGAAGACTGTATGATGATAAATGTAGACATACAGTGGACAGGAAAAAGGAAGCAAGACTGAAATGCTTACAATGAAACGAGATCAAATCAGCATTACGTGGTGAAAAAGAGAATAGAAGCACCAAGGGTTTGTAGGAAGAAAAAAGGGTAAGCAATGAGCAGAAATGAGAGACAGAAAGGAAAAAGGGACCTCTTACCAGAGAAGCAAAATATTCAGCACAAGCCGAATCATCATCCGAATCATCATCATCATCATCATCTTCATCTTTTATTTTTATTTTATTTTTTTTGCGATAATACACTTCATTCTGCGAATGCTCCTATCGATTTGAAAGATGGAAAGATATCCAATCTGACAGGAGACAATAATGTCATTAAAAGCAATTGATGTCTTTCTTTTGAAAAAGGATCTCTCGTCATTATGGGGAAATAACAATGGCCTAACAAGATGCCCGTTTTGTAAACCCCATAGATGCGTATGCAATGCTTCACAAAACAGTGTCTCCTAATGTTTATGGGGATTTTAAGGAGTTCAGAGCAGCTTTGTATTAACGGACATTTTATGAATACAATAATGCCAATCACGACAAGTCGTTCCCATTTATATGAGAGTTATAAATGCCTAGCAATGTTACCAATTTGCAGTTGATAGCCTTAAAATGCCAACTGACAGCTGACATTACTGTAGCAACAAAAACCTACACGTACAATACACATTAACTCTGATGTTACCGATAGAAATGAAAAAGGTGAAGTTGGTGTTGGCTGGCTAAATGTCTTGGCGTGAGTGTTGATTGAAAAATGTCTTGAAGAATAACAACACTAACAATGTACCTCGTGTAACTAAATATATCCACTTAAAGCTCATCATTAACAAGAAAGGAAGTGTACATCACACAAAGAAAACCGAATTTGAACATTACATCTTTCCTGAAGGAGATGGACCTGCTGGGTTTCCTGATACAGTAATTTCAACAAGGGTGACAAATCAACAAAATTATTTTCTTTTTAAAAACATCGGGACCTATAGCAAAGAGGTCTAAAAAACATTCTGTGACCTGAAGTAGAACAAGGACCCACAACAGAACTTCAAGTGAGTGACAGTGAGGATCCAAAGGAAGAACCTTAACAGCTAGAGGTACCAAAACCGAAGATGAGAAGGCAAGAATACCGTTTGTGAACAATCTTGAAACCCTTCAGACACAAGTATTTTAGAAGCAAAAGACAAATCCTTTGGTCACTATAAAATATGGGATCACAGTAATCTATTTTGGGAGGTTTTGTGAATTCAAAATTTTAGGTGGTTTTGGACCCATTAATGGCTTCAAAATCAAAATTTGGTCTAAAAGATGCTGTTACACTGAGTAAAAATACCAATATTTCCCTAAAAAGAAGTTGTGCAGGGTACACTAAATTTCTCAATTTGGAGTCAGTTTGCTTGGTTTTAAATGTTTTTACACTGTAATGTGCTATGGATCTGAAGCGTTTAACCACTTAATGTTAAATTCAAAGAAGTCTGTACCACGTGACAAAGGACATTTTAAGAGTAATATAAAAGCAGAATTTGTTTTTTATGTATGTCAAATTAAACATTGGCAATAAAATGAAACTTTCAAATGCATTGCCTCAAACCCTATTTCCCATTATCAAAATTCAACTACTCAAATTTAGGGACAAAAATATTTCTTTTTTAACAAATTATTCAGAATTTAATGCTGGACATAAAAATTACAGTAGCTCAAGACCCAAAATTTTTGACAAGAGGTCCCTTTTCACTTTCTGTCTAATTAATATAGAGTTAGAAGAGCATAGGAATGAAAGCAGAAAATTTTATAACAAAATTAAAAGAGGAAACCAACAAATATAGACCAAAATAACAGCACGTAAGAACAAAAAGGGAAATTTGCTGACAGACGAACAAGATGTCCTGCATAGATGGAGAGAGTACTTCAAGGGAATTTTGTTTGGGTAGTACTATCAGCAGTGGGCAGCTACTCTGTTACACTGCACAAAACCAAAGGTAGAAGAGCCCACATCAGAAGTAGTACAGAAGGTAGAGCACTGTCTAAAGAATTACAAAGCACAATGAAATAATACAATAACTGCAGAACTGTTGAAAAGTTGGAGGGGAGGGGAGGGGGGGGAGGGGTGGAAATTTGTCAACATAAGTGAATCCACAAACATATTAAGGACAGAAATACTAACTGATTTGTTGCTGCTTGGTATATCATCTAAGTATGTTTTACTCATTCAAGCAACAGTGCCTGCCTCGAAGGCTGCAGTGTGAGTAGATGGAGAACTATGTAATTAGTGAAGCATACAACAACTACCACCGTCACATTTTGCAAAAGATCTGGCTGAGAACCCAAGAAAATTCTTGTCATATGTAATATCACTAAGGGGGTCTAATGCTTCCATTCAGTCCCTTGTTAACCAGTCTGGTGTGGCAGTTGAGGACAGTAAAATGAAAGACAAAGTTTTAAATTTTATGTTCAATAAATCATTCACACAAGAAAACTGTACAAACATACAATCATTTGACCAAACAACTGGAAAAAAGTGCACGTGACTCCAGTGTGTAAAAAAGGTAAAAGAACAGACCAGCAAAATTACAGATCAATTTCCCTAACCTGTGTTTACGGCAGAATCCCTGAATATATTCTCAGTTTGAATATAATAAACTTTCTTCAGACTGAGAAGCTTATGTCCAGGAATTAGCATGGTTTAAGAAAGAATCACTCGTGTGCAAAACTCAGCTTGCCCCTTTTTGCACGATACACTGAGCATTGGACATGGTGCCCCATTGCAGTCCGTTAACAAATGTATGAGCATATGGAATAAGTGCACAGATATGTGAGTGGCTCAAAGACTTCTTAAATAATAGAACCCAGTATGTTGTCCTCGAAGGCGAGTGTTCGTCAGAGACAAGGGTATCGCCAGGAGTGCCCCAGGGAAGTATGATAGGACTGCTGTTGTTCTCTATATACATAAATGATTTGGCGGACAGGGTGGGCACCAATCTACCATTGTTTGCTGATGATGTCTCGATGTACGATAAGGTCTCAAAAAGTTAAGTGACTGCAAAAAGATACATGACAACTTAGACAAAATTTCCTGTTGGTGTGATGAATGGCAAGGTAGTCCTAAATGTGTAAAAATGTAAGTTACCGTGGATGAGTAGGAAGAATAAATCTGTAATGTTTGGATACAATATTACTAATGTCCTGCTTGACACAGTCAGGTTGTTTAAATATCTGAGGGTAAAGTTGCAAAACGATATGAGGTGGAACGAGCAAGCGAAAGCTGTAGTACAGAGCCAAATGGCCAATATAGTCAATTGGGAGAATTTTAAAAAAGAGTGGTTCACTTGTAAAGGACACCGCATATAGAGCAGTAGAGCAACCTTTTTTAAGCACTGCTCTAGTATTTTGGATCTGTACCAGTTTGAATTGAATGAAGACATCAAAGCAAATTAGAGGCGGGCAGCTAGATTTGCTACCAGTAGGTTCGAAAAACATGTAAGTGTTATGCAGATGCTTCAGGATCTCAAATGGGAATCTATGGAAGGATGGTGATGTTCTTTTCGAGAAACACTCTTCAGAAAATTTATAGAACCTTCATTTGAAACCAACTGCCAAACAATTCTACAGCTGCCAACATACATTGCACATAAGGATTATAAAGATAAGATACGAGAAATTAGGGCTCATGTGCAGGCATACGGACAGTTGTTTTTCCCTCACTCTATCTCAGAGTGGAACAGGAGAGGAAATGACAAGTAATGGTACAGGGTACCCTTGGCCATACACCGTACAGTAGCTTGTGAAGTATCTATGTAGATGTTGTTTAGCACTGTTAAAGGAGTCAACCAAGGCAATCTTTCTCTTGAAGCAGACATTCACAAGCTGCAAATATTTGGTTACATAAGAATAAAGTCCACTCAGATGTGTTGATGGTGGAGCAATTATTAGTGGAAGAAGAGTTTCATTAGAGAGGACAATATCGGAGCTGAAAAAATTCACACAACTTACAGCTCTTGCTATCAATAAAATGAAGACTAAGTATGTGAATCTCACCAAGAAAGAAAATAACTCAGATAATCTATCAAAAACTGGCCTTAATCTTGAACATGTGCAGAATTCTGGCTGTCTAGGATCTAATATTCCGTGTTAAGTGAAATAAATCTGTGGATCCTAAGCAGCAACAGATGCTAACACACATTTTAGAAATTATTGTCCTCCATGTCACTGAATATGTAGCCGAAATTGCCAGTACATAAAATTGTGATCAGGTCAGTTGTAACTTATGAATTTGAAAACAGGGACATTCAAGAGTACTAATGAACAGCTGAGGACATTTGAACACATGGTTCTGTGGAAGATTTCCATAGCAATTCAGGATAACAGTGGTTAACAGAGATTTAGAATGAAGCTGAGACGGTCCGTCTCAAACACGGAGCTGATTGTAAGATTAATAAAAAATAGCCTGGCTTGGATACGCCCTTAGGATGTGTAGTTGGAGAATGACTAAAATTGTTTTTGAAGGGAGACCAACTGCAAAAAGGCAAACAGGGAGGCTATGAAAGCAGTGGATAGACAATGTGGAAGAAGCACAAAATCTCTTAGATCAAGGTTTCCCAAATTGTGCTCCATGGAATACTGGTGTTCTGCATGACGTAAATAATTGCCCCACAAGAAACTATTAATATAAGGACCCTTTTTTTTACATTTAGATGGTGCTAATCCTTTTTAATTTTGTTGTCATATTTGTGTTATTAGTTATGATTTAAAACTGAAGTAGTCACTGAATAAAACAGTTTTCTCATTTCTTAAAATTTAATCTTCAAAATAAACAAGTGTTTCATGTATCAGGATTCTGAAAAAGTTCTGTCAGAGTGCAAGATTGGGAATCCCAGTCCCATATCACAGGATGGTAGTGAATCGCACTGTAGAGGGCAAAACTGTAGGAAACTTGGTTGAAGAATATAAGAACCACACAGTGTTGTAATGCCATGAAAAGCAGATAGCTAAAAAAAAACTAGCCTATATAAAAATAGAAAGCACGCAAGTTACCGTATATTTTCATCTCCTTCTTCACAAAGTTGTCTTTACTCACTGAAGCCCCTGTCATACAACAACACCCATAATCCCTCCTTATATTCAGATACCTCCTTGGGATTCTATCAGTTTATGACACCTTCATGAAGTAAATATGAACTTCAAAAAGTAAGTTAGACATTATTTTGGCTGGCCAAGGAATTGAAGTAATTGTTACTGGATGCAGTCCTACACTTCAAAGTGGCACAGATACATGACACTATCTTTCAACACACCAACTGTCTGTAAACAGTCAGAACATTCTACCAATTATTCAATTCCTCGATGGTGCAAATCTGCTCCTTGTTTTCGTGAGATCCCTCCCATTACCCCAGATGTTCTTTCAGACTGCCTCGACACTGTCGCATGTGGTCGAAGTCGAAGTCTGTCCTTCATTCACAACCAGCATTACCCATATCTGTCCAACCTTGGTCAGATTGTTAGCATCATTTCACTATGGCTGGCCACGACATTGCATTTGGTCCACATAATGCAGATTTGAGTGCGGCGAAACACTGTGCAATTTAGATGTTTTGCCAACAAAAATCATACTGTCTCACATACTTCAATTTTGGAGTAGGTTTCCAGATGCTGCACTATTTCACTCACACACAGTTATGCACCTATTATCCTTACCACAGCAGAACCATGCCTGCAGGATATGTACTCTCTTCTGGACAATCCACCACTCTTGTTGGGGATTGGTCTTATCGTGGGATGACCTATGTACCTCATCTTCTGAAGTACCTACCTATTTACTATCAAGAAGTTCACCATTGGAAAAAAGTTAAATTTTGTAGATGCCAAGCATCAGTTGTAAGAAGATTGTCACCCCCAGTTTCTCTATTTTTATTCTCAGGCATCAAGCACACACAATCCGAACACTGGTTCTGCCCATAACATTTTCCAATGCTGCTACAAGTCTACAATGGACATGAAAGGATCTAACATGTTATACCTGCAGGAACCAAGTTTTATGCCACACTTCACATCCAACTGGAATTGCAACCACCATGTTCAATGTCAGCTTTGTTAGTATCAGTCTGTCATAAGTGGTCACACGACTAATGAGTTGGTGCCACAAAAATCTATGCTGGTTGTACATGCAGCAATTAATTTTTGAGTAATTCTAATACTACTCTCAAATTCTACAGCCAAAGTAAGTGACTTTGAATTAAAGCAAACTGTTAAAAGACAAACCATTCACAAAAAAATAACACTGCAAAAAGTGCATTTACCTGATATGCTGATGGACGTATCCTTTCACCAAAAACCACTTGTCCAAGGTTTTCAACAGGTGATTTTGATTCATCAATTTCACAAAAGTCAAAACTGTAAATGAGAATGCAAAAACAAATTACAATATGTACCCAACAAATAATAATAATGTGAAATCATTACTGTCACACATTCTGATAAACAACAATGTATATGAATGTGTACTATCAACATTTGCTTAGCTGTGGAAAAGAAGAATAACACATGCATTTTTTTAGGGTGCAGTGTGAAATTTAGGTTTCACTTACTAACTGCTTAATAAAATAAAATCAATAAGAGGAAGGAATAATTATATCTCCAGAGAATAAGACTGTAAGTTATTGATTAAAAATCTCTCTCTCTCTCTCTCTCTCTCTCTCTCTCTCTCTCTCTCTCTCTCTCTGTGTGTGTGTGTGTGTGTGTGTGTGTGTGTGTGTGCGCACGTGCCATATTGTTGTTACCATGTGTGACTAACATTAATATGCCGAGACACTCCATATTACCACTAACCTGTAGGCTGAATAGAGTTAGCATTATGAATGTATTTTGAGGCTTATGCTCAAATATTTACTTCTTAGCACTTGACAATTGTCTATACTGACCAGACCTGTTGATACAATGAACTGAATCTTAAAGGTAAAGCAGTATCTTCGATGGAAATATTAGCCTTCAAATTTTAGATTCTGCTATAGTCCAGATTCAGCACTATTTCCTTTACTATACTCTGAACTCTCCTATTCTCTGGTCGTATGAAACTTTCAAATTACTTCAAGTTTTTCATCTCTCAAACAGCAGTAACAATGAGATTCAATGACCTAAAATCAATCTCATGGTCAGCCTCAGTGACAAGAAAAAGAAGAAAGGACAAAGGTAGGAAGATTGGTGTTTAAAAGTCCCACTGACACTGAGGTCATTACAGACTACACACATGCTCTGACCATGCCATGGATGGGGAAGGAAATTGACCACACATTTTCAAAGGAATCATCCCGGCATTTGTCTGGAGTGATCTACAGAAAGCATAGAAAAGCTAAATATAGATGGCCAGATACAGATTTGAACCTTCACACCCCCCTCCCCCCCCCCCCCCCAAATGCATGTCTAATGGGCTAACTGCTGCACCACTTCACTAGGTGACAATGAAGAGATCATCCTGCAGCTATTGGACCTCTTATGCAACCATTGTTGTGTAAACTAGACTTTCCAACAGAGATGATGAAGGGTATTACAGTGAACCAGCATTTGTATGTCGATGTGGATTGCACTCCATCAACTATTGGAAAGACAGATAACACTGTCATAAATGATCTATGTGAAGTATTATCATAATGTTTGAATGGAAGCCTCGCAATCCTACACAAATGACCCAACATTTCTCATTAGGTATTGATGATATTCTGTCTAATTGCAAAATAGTTGCACATTTGTGTTCCATGTATTTCATTCAGTTTATACATGCTACTTATTCTTGAGCCATCTTTTGCTGCCATCAGTTAACAGAAAATAGTACCTTATATGAAACAACCCCATCCCGAACTTCACCCTCTCCACCCCACCACATAAAAAACTATCATCCAACCCAAAACCTCTACCCACTTAAAAAAAAAAATAATAAAATAAAATAAATAAATAAATAAAAAATAAACACCAAATAAACCTGCCACCCAGTCCCATTTAACTTAGAAGCAGAGGGTTGTAAATTTCCCTATTAAATTCATAAAAACCTGAAAAATATGACATCATTGCAAAATACTTTTCGTCGAAAGTACTGATCAAGATGAGCCTATAAAATGGAAACACCTTTTGCCATTCCCTACAACAGATCTGACGTCCCCCAATATCCCTCAATAGTATTAGCACAGGCCCCAGTCTCTTAGTCTTTAAATTCAATATTACAATTTACAGTAAAAAGATCATACACCAACAGCACAATTCCTTACATGAAGCAAACCAATCTGACATGATACTATACCCCTCTGCTACATATTCCTTTGTTAATGAAGACAACCACCACTTACTACAATTTGCAACAACCTACAAACATCACCATCACCATCCCCACCAGAAACAATTGTCCCCAAAACTCGAAGACCAACAACTTTATGCCCCCTACCACTCTTGCTCCTATCATAGCTTGACTCATCTACTTCCACTATCAACCCCAACCCCACCAATGATTCCCAGTATATAATGAGTAACACACACACTGCTCTACAGAATGAAACTCAGTTGATTACTGTGCTTTCGAAAACCCCCATTTCATGCATGGCATATTTAAATGACAACTGATAACAAAAACACTAAGATAACAATAACATAGAGACTGAGTCTTGACCTCTCCAACCATGCTCCGTGCATGATGGATCACCACAAATTACATCTCCATATGCAGCCATCAGAAGATTGTTGACAGGACACCTTCATCAATCACATAATATTGCCAATATTATGAAAAGAACAGTTGCTACTCACCATATAGCAGAGGGGCTGAGTCGCAGATAGACACAACAAAAAGAACGCAGAAAATACACTTTTGGTCAGCAAGGCCTTCAGTGGAAATAGGGAATATACACGTTCAGTGGAAATAGGGAAAAATATATATATATATATATATATATATATATATATATATATATATATATATATATATATAAAACAGAAAGAAACTTCCACATGGGAAAAATATATTAAAAATAAAGATTCCAAGACTTACCAAGCGGGAAAGCGCCGGCAGACAGGCACATGAACAAAACACACAAACACACACACAGAATTACAAGCTTTCGCAACTGGCAGTTGCTTCGTCAGGAAGGAAGGAAGGAGAGGGAAAAATGAAAGGGTGTGGGTTTTAAGGGAGAGGGTAAGGAGTCATTCCAATCCCGGGAGCGGAAAGACTTCCCTTAGGGGAAAAAAAAAGGACAGGTATACACTCGCGCACACACACACACACATATCCATCCGCACATACACAGACACAAGCACTGCTTGTGTCTGTGTATGTGCGGATGGATATGTGTGTGTGTGTGTGCGCGAGTGTATACCTGTCCTTTTTTTTTCCCCTAAGGGAAGTCTTTCCGCTCCCGGGATTGGAATGACTCCTTACCCTCTCCCTTAAAACCCACACCCTTTCATTTTTCCCTCTCCTTCCTTCCTTCCTGACGAAGCAACTGCCAGTTGCGAAAGCTTGTAATTCTGTGTGTGTGTTTGTGTGTTTTGTTCATGTGCCTGTCTGCCGGCGCTTTCCCGCTTGGTAAGTCTTGGAATCTTTATTTTTAATATATATATATATATATATATATAGACACACACACACACACACACACACACACACACACACACACACACACACACACACACACACCAACTACAGGCTCTGCCAAAGACTGTGGTTGTGCGTGCATGTGTAAGAGAAGAGAGAGAGAGAGAGAGAGAGAGAGAGAGAGAGAGAGAGAGAGAGAGATGGCTTTGGCGACCAAAAGCTTACTTTCTGATAGTCTTTTTGTTGTGCCCATCTGTGGCTTAGCATCTCCACTGTATAGCAAGTAGCAACTGTCCTTTTCATAATATTGTCATATTCCATCCTGTGTTTTTCCTTTCTTTCATTTTATTGCCATATATGTGACATTTAAGCATTCCCTAATGACACCCAACATTTGCAAAAATTTATTAACTAATTCAACATCACCCACCTCACTTTGCAATATTCAATTATTGTGGAATAATTGCAAATCTAAGTTGCAAAAACTAACACGGCATCAAAACATCTAAAATAGTCAACTAATAAAACAAGCCTTATACCACAGATTATAAATGATATAACAAACAAGGGAATACACAGAGGAATAAAATAAAATATACACAATTATAAGACAAAACATAACATTTGATCACAAAATGGAATCACCACACCGAGTAAAAATTTCATTACCAAAAATAAGATATGTTCACCTACAGTTAAAAATAAACATATACTGCACATACATTGACACTTCATGTAAACTGCAATCACAGATTTCTCCAATTACTAAGATGACAATATATAATATTTACTCTAGAGGCACTCGCAAGTTTCATATCATAATGAAACGTCTTCACATATGACATCACAGCTTACAGCCGAGAATTGGTATTGGATCCTCAAGTTGAGTACTCTTACACACTGAGTATTCATATGTTACATGTTGTCAGAAAATCAGAAACCTTAATCAATTTACCCATACACTGACTCAAAACTACCAATGAAACTTCCTGTCAGATTAAAACTGTGTGCCACATCAAGATTAACTCTGGACATTTGCCTCTCAATTACCACCAATATTTTCTCTGATACAAGTATATTTTCTACATTATTTTCTACATAAAAGTAATTCTTTGAAATATTATGCAAACATTAGAATATTTAATCTTCTTGAGCAGATGGTTATAGACGTTTAAGCCTTTATTCAAGTGCACCCAAGAGACTTATTGCCCGGGATCTTAGAATGGGTTGTTGTTGTTGTTGTTGTTGTTGTGGTCTTCAGTCCTGAGATTGGTTTGATGCACTCTCCATGCTACTCTATCCTGTGCAAGCTTCTTTATCTCCCAGTACCTACTGCAACCTACATCCTTTTGAATCTGCTTACTGTATTCATCTCTTGGTCTCCCTCTACGATTTTTACCGTCGACGCTGCCCTCCAATACTAAATTGGTGATCCCTTGATGCCTCAGAACATGTCCTACCAACCAATCCCTTCTTCTCGTCAAGTTGTGCCACAAACTTCTCTTCTCCCCAATCCTATTCAATAGTTCCTCATTAGTTATGTGATCTACCACTCTAATCTTCAGCATTCTTCTGTACCACCACATTTCGAAAGCTTCTATTCTCTTCTTGTCCAAACTATTTATAGGCCATGCTTCACTTCCATACAAATACTTTCAGAAGTGACTTCCTGACACTTAAATCTATACTCAATGTTAACAAATTTCTCTTCTTCAGAAACGCTTTCCTTGCCATCGCCAGTCTACATTTTATATCCTCTCTACTTCGACCATCATCAGTTATTTTGCTCCCCAAATAGCAAAACTCCTCTACTACTTTAAGTGTCTCATTTCCTAATCTAATTCCCTCAGCATCACCCAACTTAATTCGACTACATTCCATTACCCTCGTTTTGCTTTTGTTGATGTTCATCTTATATCCTCCTTTCAAGACACTGTCCATTCCATTCAACCGCTCTTCCAAGTACTTTGCTGTCTCTGACAGAATTACAATGTCATCGGCGAACCTCAAAGTTTTTATTTCTTCTCCATGGATTTTAATACCTACTCCCAATTTTTCTTTTGTTTCCTTTACTGCTTGCTCAATATACAGATACATCGGGGAGAGGCTACAACCCTGTCTCACTCCCTTCCCAACCACTGCTTCCCTTTCATACCCCTCGACTCTTATAACTGCCATCTGGTTTCTGTACAAATTGTAAACAGCCTTTCGCTCCCTGTATTTAACCCCTGCCACCTTCAGAATTTGAAACAGAGTATTCCAGTCAACATTGTCAAAAGCTTTCTTTAAGTCTACAAACGCTAGAAACGTAGGTTTGCCTTTACTTAATCTTTCTTCTAAGATAAGTCGTAAGGTCAGTATTGCCTCAAGTGTTCCAGTATTTCTACAGAATCCAAAATGATCTTCCCCGAGGTCGGCTTCTACTAATTTTTCCATTTGTCTGTAAAGAATTCCTGTTAGTATTTTGCAACTGTGGCTTATTAAACTGATTGTTCGGTAATTTTCACATCTGTCAACACCAGCTTTCTTTGGGATTGGAATTATTGTATTCTTCTTGAAGTCTGAGGGCATTTCACCTGTTTCATACATCTTGCTCACCAGATGGTAGAGTTTTGTCATGACTGGCTCTCCCGAGGATGTCAGTAGTTCCAATGGAATGTTGTCCACTCCAGGACCCTTGTTTCGACTCAAGTCTTTCAGTGCTCTCTCAAATTCTTCACGCAGTATCGTATCTCCCATTTCATCTTCATCTACATCCTCTTCCATTTCCATAATATTGTCCTCAAGTACATCGCCCTTGTATAGACCCTCAATATACTCCTTCCACCTTTCTGCTTTCCCTTCTTTGCTTAGAACTGGTTTTCCATCTGAGCTCTTGATGCTCATACAAGTGGTTCTCAGATCTCCAAAGGTCTCTTTAATTTTCCTGTAGGCAGTATCTATCTCACCCTTAGTGAGTGTGCTCCCTGCCGCCGTTGGATAAGCAGCTGCAGCAGCAAGTCGTATGACCCTAGCTTACTTATTTGTTAGATAGTTTCATTAATTTCTTTGCGTGTTTTTGGGTACTTGCATTGTTTAATTCATATATTTCGGGCGTATTATAGTATTTGACAGTTGTAGCATCGCGCTTTAGTGTTTACTTCGTAGATTCTTATTTAAATTGCGTGTGAGTTTCGTATAGGAGGTGCAATTTCGAGTTTTAGTTACTGTAATCGTAAATTCAGCAGATTGTAGCGCAGTCGTTAGGCATTAGTGCAGTCGTTAGGCATTTGTACAGGTTAGTTGATACATTCTTTGCGTGTTCCGCTTGCGTTATCTAGGCACGGACTTGTGTTTCGGTAACTGTTGTTAAACATCGATTAGAATGGACAGGGACTGCGATTGCTGTGTTCGGATGAGGGCTGAATTGGCATCCCTTCGCTCACAGCTGCAATCGGCGCTGACTTCGGTCGCGCAGCTTGAGGCTGTTGCCAATGGGCACCACTGTGGTGAGCCGGACTCGGGTATCACGGGGATGTCAACCTCGTCCCGTCTGTCCCCAGATCGGTCTGCCGCTGTGGTTGCCCCGGTTGCTGCCCTTAGTGGGGCTGAGCCCTCGCCTGTGGTTGATTGGGAGGTCGTTCCAAGGCGTGGCAGGCAGCGAAAGGAGTCCCCGGAGGCTGATCAGAAAGCCTCCCCGGTGCGTCTGACAAACCGGTTTCAAGAACTGTCTCTGGCTGAGCCAGATGCAGCTGCCTGCCCTGTTTCAGAGGGTCATTCTCAGCCTTCAAGGTCCGGGCAATCGCAGAGGGTGGGCTTACTGGTAGTTGGGAGCTCCAATGTTAGGCGCGTAATGGGGCCCCTTAGGGATATGGCGGCTAAGGAGGGGAAGAAATCCAGTGTGCACTCCCTGTGCATTCCGGGAGGAGTCATTCCTGATGTGGAAAGGGTCCTTCCGGATGCCATGAAGAGCACAGCTGCAGGTGGTGGCACATGTCGGCACTAATGACGTGTGTCGCTTTGGATCTGAGGAAATTCTCTCTGGATTCCAGCGGCTATCTGATTTGGTGAAGGCTGCCGGTCTTGCTTATGAGATGAAGGCAGAGCTCACCATCTGCAGCATCGTTGACAGAACCGACTGCGGACCTTTGGTGCAGAGCCGGGTGGAGGGTCTGAATCATAGGCTCAGACGGTTTTGCGACCGTATTGGCTGCAGATTCCTTGATTTGCACCATAGGGTGGTGGGGTTTCGGGTTCCGCTGAATAGGTCAGGAGTTCACTACACTCAGCTGGCGGCTACACGGGTAGCGGAGGCTGTGTGGCGTGGACTGGGCGATTTTTTAGGTTAGAAGGCCTCGGGAAAGTGCGGGATGGGCTGCAATGTCAAAGGGTGCTTGGCAATTACAGGACGTGCTTGGAACAAGGAACAGTCTGAATTATAGTTGTAAATTGTTGTAGTTGAGCTGGAAAAGTCCCTGAGCTTCAAGCGCTAATAGAAAGCACAGAAGCTGATATCGTTATAGGTACAGAAAGCTGGCTAAAGCCTGAAATAAGTTCTGCAGAAATTTTTACAAAGTCTCAGACGGTGTTCAGGAAAGATAGATTAGGCAGAATTGGTGGTGGAGTGTTTGTGTCTGTCAGTAGTGGTTTATCTTGTAGTGAAGTCGAAGTAGATACTCCGTGCGAATTGGTGTGGGTGGAGGTTATACTTAACAGCCAAATTAAGTTAATAATTGGCTCCTTCTACCGACCCCCAGACTCCGATGATACAGTTGCGGAACAGTTCAGAGAAAGTTTGAGTCTCGTCACAAATAAAGACCCCACTCATACGGTTATAGTTGGTGGGGACTTCAACCTACCCTCGGTATGTTGGCAAAAATACTTGTTCAAAACCGGTGGTAGGCAGAAAACGTCTTCCGAGAGATTGTCCTAAATGCATTCTCCGAAAATTATTTCGAGCAGTTAGTACACGAACCCACGCGAATTGTAAATGGTTGCGTAAACACACTTGACCTCTTGGCCACAAACAATCCAGAGCTGATAAGAGCATCATGACTGATACAGGGATTAGTGATCACAAGGTCATTGTAGCTAGGCTCAATACCATTTCTTCCAAATCCATCAGAAACAAACGCAAAATAATTTTATTTAAAAAAGCGGATAAAGTGCCACTAGAAGCCTTCCTAAAAGACAATTTCCATTCCTTCCGAACTGACTATGCGAATGTAGACGAGATGTGGCTCAAATTCGAAGATATAGTACAACAGCAATTGAGATATTCATACCTCATAAATTGGTAATAGATGGAACGGATCCCCCATGGTACACAAAAAAGGTCCGAACGCTGTTGCAGAGGCAACAGAAAAAGCATGCGAAGTTCAGAAGAACGCGAAATCCTGAAGATGGGCTAAAATTTACAGACGCGCGAAATTTGGCACGTACTTCGATGCGAGATGCCTTTAATAGGTTCCACAACGAAACATTGTCTCGAAATTTGGTAGAAAATCCGAAGAAATTCTGGTCGTATGTAAAGTACACAAGCGGCAAGACGCAGTCAATACCTTCGCTGCGCAGTGCCGATGGTACTGTTATCAACGACTGTGCTGCTAAAGCGGAGTTATTGAACGCAGTTTTCCGAAATTCCTTCACCAGGGAAGACGAATGGAATATTCCAGAATTTGAAACACGAACATCTGCTAGCATGAGTTTCTTATAAGTAGATACCTTAGGGGTTGCGAAGCAACTCAAATCGCTTGATACGGGCAAGTCTTCAGGTCCAGATTGTATACCGATTAGGTTCCTTTCAGATTACGCTGATACTATAGCTTCCTACTTAGCACTCATATACAACCGCTCGCTCACCGATAGATCTGTACCTACAGATTGGAAAATTGCGCAGGTCGCACCAGTGTTCAAGAAGGGTAGTAGGAGTAATCCATTTAACTACAGACCTATACCATAGACGTCGGTTTGCAGTAGGGTTTTGGAGCATATACTGTATTCAAACATTATGAATCACCTCGAAGGGAACGATCTATTGACACGTAATCAGCATGGCTTCAGAAAACATCGCTCTTGTGCAATGCAGCTAGCTCTTTATTCGCACGAAGTAATGGCCGCTATCGACAGGGGATCTCAAGTTGATTCCGTATTTCTAGATTTCCGGAAAGCTTTTGACACCGTTCCTCACAAGCGACTTCTAATCAAGCTGCGGAGCCATGGGATATCGTCCCAGTTGTGCGACTGGATTCGTGATTTCCTGTCAGGAAGGTCGCAGTTCGTAGTAATAGACGGCAAATCATCGAGTAAAACTGAAGTGATATCAGGTGTTCCCCAGGGAAGCGTCCTGGGACCTCTATTGTTCCTGATCTATATAAATGACCTGGGTGACAATCTGAGCAGTTCTCTTAGACTGTTCGCAGATGATGCTGTAATTTACCATCTAGTAAGGTCATCCGAAGACCAGTATCAGCTGCAAAGCGATTTAGAAAAGATTGCTGTATGGTGTGTCAGGTGGCAGTTGACGCTAAATAATGAAAAGTGTGAGATGATCCACATGAGTTCCAAAAGAAATCCGTTGGAATTCGATTACTCGATAAATAGTACAATTCTCAAGGCTGTCAATTCAACTAAGTACCTTGGTGTTAAAATTACGAACAGCTTCAGTTGGAAGGACCACATAGATAGTACTGTGGGGAAGGCGAGCCAAAGGTTGCGTTTCATTGGCAGGACACTTAGAAGATGCAACAAGTCCACTAAAGAGACAGCTTACACTACACTCGTTCGTCCTCTGTTAGACTATTGCTGTGCGCTGTGGGATCCTTACCAGGTGGGATTAACGGAGGACATCGAAAGGGTGCAAAAAAGGGCAGCTCGTTTTGTATTATCACATTATAGGGGAGAGAGTGTGGCAGATATGATACACGAGTTGGGAAGGAAGTCATTACAGCAAAGACGTTTTTCGTCGCGGCGAGACCTTTTTACGAAATTTCAGTCAGCAACTTTCTCTTCCGAATGCGAAAATATTTTGTTGAGCCCAACCTACATAGGTAGGAATGATCATCAAAATAAAATAAGAGAAATCAGAGCTCGAACAGAAAGGTTTAGGTGTTCGTTTTTCCCGCTCGCTGTTCGGGAGTGGAATAGTAGAGAGATAGTATGATTGTGGTTCGATGAACCCTCTGCCAAGCACTTAAATGTGAATTGCAGATTAGTCATGTAGATGTAGATGTAGATGAAGCCTCTAAATCCTTACATTTGTCCTCTAGCCATCCCTGCTTAGCCATTTTGCACTTCCTGTCGATCTCATTTTTGAGATGTTTGTATTCCTTTTTGCCTGCTTCATTTACTGCATTTTTATATTTTCTCTTTTCATCAATTAAATTCAGTATTTCCTCTGTTACCCAAGGATTTCTACTAGCTCTCGTTTTTTTACCTACTTGATCCTCTTCTGCCTTCACTACTTCATGCCTCAAAGCTACCCATTCTTCTTCTACTGTATTTCTTTCCCCCATTCCTGTCAATTGTTCCCTTATGCTCTCCCTGAAACTCTGTACGACCTCTGGTTCTTTCAGTTTATCCAGGTCCCATCTCCTTAATTTCCACCTTTTTGCAGTTTCTTCAGTTTTAATCTACAGGTCATAACCAATAGATTGTGGTCAGAGTCCACATCTGCCCCTGGAAATGTCTTACAATTTAAAACCTGGTTCCTATATCTCTGTCTTACGATTATATAATCTATCTGATACCTTTTAGTATCTCCAGGGTTCTTCCATGTATACAACCTTCTTTCATGATTTTTGAACCACGTGTTAGCTATGATTAAGTTGTGCTCTGTGCAAAATTCTACCAGGCGGCATCCTCTCATTTCTTAGCCCCAATCCATATTCACCTACTACATTTCCTTCTCTCCCTTTTCCTATACTCTAATTCCAGTCACCCATGACTATTAAATTTGCATCTCCCTTCACTATCTGATTAATTTCTTTTATTTCATCATAGATTTCTTCAATTTCTTCATCATCTGCAGAGCTAGTTGGTATATAAACTTGTACTACTGTAGTAGGCGTGGGCTTGGTATCTATCTTGGCCAAAATAATGCGTTCACTATGCTGATTGTAGTAGCTTACCCGCATTCCTATTTTCCTATTCATTATTAAACCTACTCCTGCATTACCCCTATTTGATTTTGTGTTTATAACCCTGTTGTCACCTGACCAGAAGTCTTGTTCCTCCTGCCACCAAACTTCACAAATTCCCACTATATCTAACTTTAACCTATCCATTTCCCATTTTAAATTTTCTAACCTATCTGCCCGATTAAGGGATCTGACATTCCATGCTCTGATCCGTAAAACGCTAGTTTTGTTTCTCCTGATAACGACATCCTCTTGAGAAGTCCCCGCCCGGAGATCCGAATGGGGGACTATTTTACCTCCGGAATATTTTACCCAAGAGGACGCCATCATCATTTAATCATACAGTAAAGCTGCATGCCCTCGGGAAAAATTACGGCCGTAGTTTCCCCTTGCTTTCAGCCGTTCGCAGTACCAGCACAGCAAGACCGTTTTGGTTAATGTTGCAAGGCCAGATCAGTCAATCATCCAGACTGTTGCCCTTGCGACAACTGAAAAGGCTACTGCCCCTCTTCAGGAACCACACGTTTGTCTGGCCTCTCAACAGATACCCCTCCATTGTGGTGGTACCTACGGTACGGCTATCTGTATCGCTGAGGCACGCAAGCCTCCCCACCAACAGCAAGGTCCGTGGTTCATGGGGGGGGGGGGGGGGGGGGGGGGGGTTGAATGGGTACAGTGATAATTTTACTCACAAGACAATTGTTGTGGTTCAATTTGTCCTTGGCATTATGTACATTATCTTACATGTGAGAACAAATTTGCTAGAAACAACTACAGGAGAGAGTTTTGACTCAGATCCAGGTTAAACATCCAGCCTGCCACTGTTTTAAGCTACCACAAACATTCATTGATGGAAATACCCACAATAAATTGGCTAACAACACATACACCCAAGGAGCTTTTTACAAATGCTTAAAATTTCAAACTTCATACAAAAACATTTCATATCAAAGACAAACAGTCAAAATGCTGAAAAACAAAGTCAAGTGAGTATATCTTTATGATGTTTGACAAAAAGAAATGATCTGGCCACTAAGGCAAACATTAAAATGTCCTTTCTAATAACATGGTCATGAGGGTGTACAACACACAAATATTAAAAATCATTTCAACATTCGTATGAGAGTTACCTAAATTAAAGGTCAGATTATTATCTAGGCAAACTGATGTCTTTTCCAAATATAAAAAGTGATCTATTAAAATGCAATGTATCAAAACTGGTATTCAACAAGCACCTCAAATTGACCGGTACTCTTGCCCCAGGAGTTAGTAATGTGTAAAGTAGCAAGGCCTAATCTTAGCCTTGGCAGGACAACTCATTTTAATAAAATCTCGTGTGTCCTAATTATAGCAGAAATATGCTGTTTCCTCTTACAGCTGTATGATGGTAAACTTAGACAGGATATTCAGTCTGTGGAGTATAGTTGTTCAATAAGCTGAAGGGTATTTACAGACAAGAACTTTGTCATCTGCTCACTTTTCTTTCACACATTGCCCACACTAGGTTTTAGAGTCACATAGAACTAACTGCACATGGAGCACCATTATTTTCATTTTGTAAACTGAAGGAAACGCGCAATAGACGCTTAACCCACAATTTTTTTTTTATTGTGTACACGACTCTTTTCGGAACACTTCAAGTTTCAACATCTAGTGCAAACCGCAATAATGAAAACATTGTATCCACGGCACTATTTTCATTATTACAGTTTACACCAGATGATGGAACTTGTTTAAGTGTTCTGAAATCAGTTGTGTGCACAATAAGAGTTTTTTGGATTAAGCAACTGATGTGCTATTTCTTCATCTCACAAAATGGACTTGTACAGTTGCGGCTACCCTGTAAGAAGAGCTCTTACCATAATTTTCTGTGGTAAGCAAATCACAAAGACACAGTCAGAAGAAAATAATCAAACAGCTGAGAGCATGTGCTTAGTCAGCCCAATAAATTTAAATGCCTTTAAAATGTACTGTCTTTTAACAAGCACAAAAGAATACTCATCTGAAAATACAACCAAGAAATATATGTATTTTACCTGTAGGTTAAAACACACTGGTCTGTGACATGTGCAATAAGCTCTTTAGTTTGGATCCCAAATTGTCCCAATGCTGTTCCATAGCATAAAATGATAAAATGACATTATTTTGAAATTCAAAACAAGATTAAATGCTAGAGGGAAGGAGGGAGGGAGGGAAGGGGGGGGGGGGGGTGCGTATTACAGTATCCACTTTACCTGACTGACCCCTTAATGAAATCGCAAGAAATTCTTGATAAGCAGAAAGTGATGGTTCATCAGGTTTCTTGTGCTGTGTATAGGGCATTTTCTACAGGCGTATGTTCCTAATCTTATGAGAAAATCAGCAATGCTGTTAAATACACTCAAATATAAAAGTCATGCTGATGCACTGCTTGTACAGCTGTAGTCAAGGCAGGGTGAAGTAAAAGCTTTATAAAACCGTACTATCCAAGCACTTTACAGCATTCAGAGTCTTTGGAGATACTGATTTAATACCTCTCAGAAGCGATGTAAAGTTTTTAATTTATCGCCAAATAATATGTCAACAAGTTTTACAGCTTTTTCATCTGAGAGCAGCATTCCCTCTTTGTTGTGGGGAGTTTAAATACATAAACACTTTTTAATTATGTACATATTTTACTTAGGAGACTTCATGTCTTTTTAATGCCAGTAGTGAGCCACTAGTAAATGCAGAAATTGTTCATAAATATCACAATGCCACTGTTTGATCTCTTGAATCAGCTACTGACTGCTGTTGAATCTCTATACAAGCTCAAATTTCTACTATTTTCCCATCATCATAGTTGTTTCACAAGATTCATGGGAGAAAGTAATACCCCACCTAAATCTTCTCTGAATTTCAACAGTAACTCTCTCCATGACACAGAACACCACTTTTATAACTAGTGCAACTGGAGTCTGTCCAGTATTTCCTTAATGCTCTTGCTCCTAGTAATTTATTCCCTGATGAAACCTGCAGTTCTTCCTGGGATGTTCTCCATTTCTTCCATTAAACCTACTTTATAAGGTAGGTTCTCATGTATGAACTCAAAAACTCTTTTGTAAGTGATTACTTTCCTGGACAAATTACACGATTCAAGTGCAGTCACGGTGTTGGGAATATCTGCGTGAAGTGCAGATGTTGGTAACAGCACCATCAAATAGCCAATTTTGAGTCATATTGTGATAGCCAATGAGGATGTTCCTCATTTCTTTCACTTTGCAAACAAAGTTAGCTTAGTGACTCATGTTGACACACACATTGATGATAAATGAGAATATTATGAATAATTTTTTTTGTTTTGTAAATAAAGTTAGACGATATTTTGTTTTTCTTGTATGAATTTATAATTTACATTGGGTGTAATTAGTACTGCACTATTGGGTTCTATACTAAAGAAAATTTTTTGAGTTCGTTATACATCCCATGCCAACCAGCACGAATTCTGAAAACATCAACTGAATGAAACCCAACTTTCACTTTTCTCATGTGACATAACGAAAGCTTTGGATCAAGGCAGTCAGGCAGATGCACTATTTCTTGATTACTGAAATGCATTTGACTTAGTACTGCACCTACACTTAATGTCAAAAGTATAGTCATATTGGGTATCAAGTGAAATTTGTGACTGGATGATGATGATGATTGATTTGATTTGATTTGTGGGGTGCTCAACTGTGCAGTTATCAGTGCCCGTACAAATTCCCAACCTTTGCTCGGTCCAATCTCACCACTTTCAGGAATGATGATGAGGACAACACAAACACCCAGTCATCTAGAGGTAGGTGAAAATCCCTGACCCCACCAGGAATCGAACTTGGGACCCCGTGCTAGGGAAGCGAGAACGCGACCGCGAGACCACAAACTGCGGACCATTTGTGACTGACTTAATACCTTTTGGTAGGTAGGATGCAGCATGTTATCTTGGATGGAGATGGTCATCGGATATAGGAGTAACTTCGTGTGTGCCCCACCGAAGTTTGTTGGGACCCTTTCTATTCAAGTTGTATATTAATGACCTTGTGGACAACTGTGAACTTCACATAATGAAAAAATGTAGTATCCTGTAACTATAATATCAATGAGTCACAGTTGGAATCAGCCAACTCATATAAATAACTGGGTGTAACACTTTCTAGGGACGTGAAATGGAATAATCACAGAGGCTCGCTTGTGAGTAGAGCATGTGGCAGACTTAGGTTTATTAGTACAATGTAGAGAAAGCGCAATCAGTCTACAAAGGAGATTGACTACAAACCTTTCATATGATCCATTCTAGAATATTGGTCAAGTGTGTGGGAGCTATACCAAACAGGACTAACATGGGGTATTGAATGTACACAAAGTAGTGCAGCACAAATGATCACAGGTTTCTTTTATCCATACGAGTGTGTCACAGAGATGTTGAAGAAACAGAACTGGCCGACTCTTGAGGAGAGACGTAAACTATCCTCAGAAAATCTTCTAACAAAGTTTCAAGAACCAACTTTAAATGATGACTCTTGGAATATACTACAACTCCATATCTACTGCTCACATAGGGACTGTGAGGACAAAGTTAGAATAACTGCAGCACACACAAAAGCAGTCAAACTATCATTCTTCTCGTGCTACATACATGAATGAAACAGGAGGAGACCCTTATAACTGGTATGATGGGACCCTCTGCTATGCACTTCACATTGTTTGTGGAGTATAGAAGTGTGTGTATATTTTTTGCGTGGTTTATTGCAGTTTTGTTTCAAGATGGGAGAATGTGGGTTAATTTGGTTATTATGGATTTTAAAGTTAGTTAGGTATTTACACATTTTTCAGTGTGTTCTTTATTCGTATTATACAGGGTCGATTTACTTTGCAAGGTGAAATAGCGGAGTGGTGTTTCAAATGGGTACTGCTAGAAACAAATATAATTTGCTCTTTTCTACAAATACGTCATGAATTTGAAGTATGTGGTTAGGCAGGAACCTAATGCACAGCTTAAATAGCAAACATATTAAGAGCCCTGTTCCACAAAAGAAAATTCGCTCTTTTCTACTTACATGTCACAATTTCCATGTATGTGGTTAGGCAGGAACCTAATAGCACAACGGCCATATTTGCATCAAAGTCAATTTACAGTGGCGGTCATTTATACACTGCAGAAAGCAATGCACATCTGTTTATGAAGCAAAACAAATGCAAAAGCACAAAGTCATTTGTTGCCTCCATGTAACTGATGACCGACAATCTTCACTTCCCATGGTTCGTCGCGTCATTACCAACATCTACAAGTCATGCAAAAATCGCCAACACCAAATAACGTTTCCTTACGATTCTCTTACTAAATCTCAGTCTGACATCTCATTTTCCTGAATTTGTTGTATATGGTTACCTTGTTTTAGATGGCCCCAGACAATTACTGCAGAGTACTTTACAGTTGTTATTGTTTCCAGTAATTTTTCACCAACAGCATAATCAAACAGTAATAGATATCTTCCCTTTTGAAGTGCAATGTGTTTCATACATTTAAGTTCAGTTCAGCTGCTATTCCTTGCAGCAGCCAGTGATTTTTCTTCATTATGCTAAACCAGTCTTCCTTCGTTTAGACCTAGCTGTGCACAACAGCATTACCGAAAAGCTTCAATGAGCTTCCATCTGTTTTTCTTTCTCTGATTATTAACAGCAAAATAAGAGTACCTGAAACTTATTTTCACATGTGTGGCCGGCTGATAACTGAAGGAAAAAAAAAAAAAAAAAAAACAGGAAAGTGCCAGCCAATTCACACTTTCCAATCTGCTGTATTATATTCAGGTAACATCAGAAAATGTCAGAATAAAGGCACTATTTTTTATTTTTGTTAATGATTATCATAATGTTTCTAACATCAGTGACTGCTGCCTCCTCCCACTCTTTCTGGAATCCTGAAATACCCAAATGGTTAATGACTGAAGTAGTAACACCCACACTACAATTCAGCATATGTATGCCCTGTACAATGTTGCACCTTTGTGCCAAATAGATGCTGCTGAAGCATGCTATGATGTTTGAATAACAGAGAGCTGGTGGTGCTTGCCAGCCCTGACTCAGCAATAATGGGATCACCAAACCCATGTGATAGATGATCCAGAGTTCTCCCACTATCAAATGTTTTGTCTTAATAAAAGTCTAGTTGATTGGGGCAGCATTCTTGTCACTTTGACAATTAGACTACAGCCCTTAAGACATACAATGAGCAACCACAGAACCCCCCTTCACTGAAGCAAATACAGAGCTTTATAACAATAAGAGACTGATAGAGACTATCAGACGCTGCTCTGTAATACCGTGTTAACTCAAACCTAGCCACTGCAGTTTGTGTACCAAAAGGTGCCTGCTATTTTAGCACTAACCAGGGACACATGGAGGCTACAAAAGGCTACTTATGCAGCAAGTGTTACCACATTTCCACTAAGTACCCATACCAAATAGGACTAACAGGGATTTTGAACGTATACAGAGAAGAACAGCACGAGTTGCCACAAGTTTGTTTGTTTTAATGGAGTGTGTCACAGAGATACTGAAGACACTAAACTGACGAAGTCTTGAAATAGACCTAAACTTTCCCATGAAAGTCTGTAAACAATATTTCAAGAACCAGCTTTATATGATGGTTCTAGGAATACACTACAACCCTTTATGTATCACTCAGATGGGGATCATGAGGATAAGATCAGAATAATTACTGCACACACAAGATACTTTCAAACAATCGTTCCTCCTGTGCTCCATACGTGAATGGAATGGGAAGAAACCCTACTAATTGGTACAACAGGATACATCCTCTGGCATGAATCTCACAGTGTTTGCTGAGTATAGATGTAGAAATAAGTTAGGAGATTGAGCAGTGAATGCAGATTCCAATGATTTGTTATTACATTCAAAATAATTCTCTCTCTAAGTGCATGGCAGTTTAGAAAACACCTTATTAGTCTTTCCGAACAAACATCAATGTTATTAAAAGGTCTAGTGACATCCATTATAATCTTGACAATAATCAAACAATGGAAAATCCAGGATGGAATGTAACAATATTATGAGGGTTTTGATTACCTCTCATCTTGCTCTGAAATGAGAAATGTCCTGTCCACTATCCTTCCCACCCCTTCCACAGTGGTATTCCGCCTTCCACCGAACGTAACACTGTGAAATCAGTAATGTGATCTACAAGCTAAGCTGCAACCAATGTGCTGCATTCTATGTAGGAATAACAACCGAAAAGCTGTCTGCCCGCACGAATGGCCACAGACAAACTGCGGCCGAGAAAAAAGTGAACCACCCTGTTGCTGAACACGCTACCAAACATGATATCCTTCATTTCAATGATTGTTTCACAGCCTGTGCCATATGGATCCTCCCCACCAACACCAGCTTTTCTGTATTGTGCAGGTGGGAACTGTCCCTGCAATACATCCTATGTTTCCCTAACCCTCCTGGCCTCAACCTTCATTAGTCACTGACCTTCATTAGTCGCTGTCCTCACCAATTTAGCCCCTTCCCTGCTCCCATTCCACCACCACACCCCGTCTTTTTATCTTTTTCTCTCAATATCTCCTTTTCCGCTACTCCCCCCTCCAGCTAACCAGCAGCATTTCATTTCACTGTCCGCCATCCCCACCATACAATCCGTCCCCATTCTCGCCCCCAGCCTCCTCCTTACCCCCACGCAGTTGCCACGCCCATTATGCACTAGTGCTGCTGCTCACAGGCCACTGGCCGAAAGCTTTAAGTGTGAAACACTTTTTGTTGTGCCTATCGGCGCTCAGCATCTCCGCTATACTGTGAGTAGCAACTTCTCATAATCTTGACAATAACAAAGATTTCAGATTTTTAAATTAGCTGCAAGGTATACTGGGTCATTGGAAGTGTCCCGATTCCACCTGTCTTCTTCGACCCGTGACATAATGGTGGTGGTGTGTGCGATAATATGGCACAATGTTTTTGAATTGGTTTGTGTATGTAGATGACATGTATTTGATGGCACCCTCTATTTGTGGATGCTGATGCGTTATGGGGTTGATCTGAGTCTTAGTTATCATTGTGGAAACATGGGCTTATTTGAGTCTGAGTAATCAGTGCTGTAATATGGATCTGGAAATGTTTGCTTTGTTTTCAATGAGTTGTTATGGATTTCTTCCTTTTGTTTGTGTGTGTGTGGTGCTTTTGTTAAGTGTAATTAGCTGAGTTGAGTGTTTTTTTCGTCACTTTGCATGTGATTGGGGGCTCAGCGCAGCAAACCTACATGATTTTGTCGGAGGCTTTTGTTGGTAAGTTAGTTTTGTTTTGAGTTTATTCTGTCATAATTCTCATGATCTATCTGTTTTATATTTACGGTATTTCGATTGTGTTTTAATTGATCTAGTGAATATGGAGGTTTTTGGGTTTTTAGAGTTGTTGTGGTTTCAGTTTTGTTTTGTGAATCACGTAGACGCAAGAAATTCAAGGTTTTTTTTCCTCTTTCTTTGTGGTTTGCCGATATGTATCAACAGTGGCATTTCAGATCTATCTCAAGGGAAACGTCCAAGTCCACTTTTCGGAGTACTTGGTGTTGGTATTAAGAGCTTCGTTTGAGCTATATAAGTAAATGGGAATGTCCCATGGGCTTGGTTTGAGCTATATAGGTCGAGTGAAATAAAGTATGATTCCCATTTGTTTTGTGGGTGTAGCATTATGCTATAAAAGAGTTCTTTTTCTCTATGGGCGGGGGGTTATGGTGCAGTGTTCTGTACTGTTATACATTTACCTTGTGCAGCCCAACCCCCCCCCCCCCCCCCCTAAACCCACCATTTCCTGCAGTTGTCCCGTTAGCTTCATTTTATTGTTGTAGTGAGACATTCTTGTGTCTTTTTATTTTTGTTCACGTCTGTTGGCATGTTCATGTTGTGACAATATGGTTGCCATTCTGTATATGCTGGAAGTAGACGCTTCCACCATGCCAATGACACCATGGATCAAAGCAAACACTTGGAATTGGACACTTTCCAAATGCTGGTATGCTTAATTACACAATTAATAGAGTAAAAAATATCTAGACATCACTTGTGATTATTACATTCAATTCAACTACTTACTGTTGATATTCATAAGGTATCACTGACTCCTCGGTGTTCAGTCGATTCACGTACAGGGTAACAACTGACTGTAAAAGAAGAAAAAATACTGGTTGACTTATGTTCATTATACCACACTGCCAGATCATAATATGTGCCCCAACAATTCAGGGTGTTAAGGAGTAAATTTCAGAGAGTTTTCTTAACAGTTTTTGGAAATGAGAACAGATCTAAAAGTTGAGCAATCAATGTCCTTGCCATACCTGTCAATTTCCAGGAACCAATAATTACAAGAAACCATAAAAAAACATAAATCTTGATGGCTGACTGGGAACTGAACTTACACCTCTCGTTGTGCTGATCATCTACTTTGTCTCCCCCCCCCCCCCTCCCCCTCCAACATACACACATGAAACTAGCATTTGACACTAATTTTTTAAACATACTCCTAGAATACGTAGGCCTACATTATTTCTTTGCTCCTATAATATCACAACTTTCAAATAATACACGTCCAGCATCACATAAGCTATCTTAATAATAAAATAGAACACTAAAGTGCAACAAAGTAACAGTTTATCTAATAACCTAATCCATAAAAAGAGAGACCTCCAAAAAGAATGAATTGTAGATTTTTCTTTTGAAAACCCCCACCACCTAAACTTTTTAAACCTCTCATTAATCAGTAAATTTAGTTGATTTAGGGTGAAGTGGGGTAAGTGTAACCACATTTTGGCATAGTTCAACTTTGACCCCAAATTGCCAACTTGTTTTTGAAGATATGATTTTGAAATTTCTCGTGCTTACAGTTTGACTTGAGTTTTAAACAATATTCATTTTGTTTTTGAAAAAAAAAATATATAGTCAAGTAATTGTTTTCAAAATGTTGTGTTGTGAGGTTACACTTGATCCATGGCTCAGGGCAAGTGTAACCTCGCATTGTTGTACCCATACAGAGCATTGTCAAAGAGACTTGGGGTAAGTGCCCTGATTATCCAATTTTTACTGAATTTGAGGATTTTTAAATTATTAAAATATCTTAAATTTTACTCAAGATATGAACTTTTTTGCACACGCCTCTTTGTATATTATGAAATACACAGAAAATGTTAGCTAAACTAAAAAATAAGAGTTAGCCTAAACCATAAAACACTGAAACAGAATGCTTCATAGATGATTTATTTTTTGATTTAGGCCAGTAATTTATTGGTTTAAATTCTACAAAAGTAGGTAATTTAACAAAAATAATAAAATATCTAGTATCAAGAGAAAAGAAAATTCACTTTGTAAGTTCACTTTCTACTATTTTTCATGGTAATTGAACTAAAGTTGTTGGCAATTTGTGTTTAATGCTAAACTGCCCTAATTCAACTTATTATATTCACATTTAGGCCTTAAATATTATTTATCACTGAATGTTGTATGAATCAAATGTCAGGTCTCCCCTGTGGCCCAAAGTAGGCTCAAGCACCACTGAAATGACATCAGAGGGTGGAATTTCAGTCTCATCTCTTCTATCATGCCAGTAGAATGTGCTGCCATGATTTGTCTATTTTTGCATCTGAGGAAAATCGCTTCTGGATCTAGTAAATCACTAATTTTGGTAACTTGGCCAATAAAATGAACTTTCTTACATTTTGTTGCAAAAGCTACCAGAACATAGTTTCCAACTGTAATTTTATCTTTGGCTTCAAAAAAGCTTGCCTCTTTTTCTTTTACTTCTTTTTCACAGTTTATTATTTCTTTCTTGAGATCGTCCAGTGTTGTTATGGTCCCATTTTCTTCATCACTACTTATTAAAGATAGGCCTCCTTCAGTTTCACTTTCTTCACTTGTTGATACAACTTACAGTCTTTTTTTTTTCTTGTTACCCACATGAGCAATCAGGGATTTTTTTCCACACCATTCCAAGATGCCATTTCGGATAAAGTAACAGCACTTTGTTTGGAAGATTTACTTTTCATTACCAAGACCTTTTTTATGCCGATAATGCTTTTTTGTTTTGCTTTCTTCTTATTATTCTTGTTTCCTTTAAAATCTTTTTCTTTATAAATGGCACCTTGAAAAGTGATAACTTCAGCTCCCGGAGCAATCCTTTTCTTCTTTGTTTTACCAGTGAGATTACACTGTCTGAATGTTTCCAATAATAAGCTTTCAAATAACAAATCAGAAGTTCCAAAACATAATGAAACATTGATTAGCTCAGGAATGGTTGAGAAAGAACTCTGATACTGGGAGAACTGCAGGGCTCAGTAGGGCTCGAAGCTGAGTACTTTCTGTTAAAGACGTAGATTCCACACAGTCTTTGGCTGCATTATCGTGAGCTGGCTATGGATTTGTTTCTGCTAAAGATTTGGTATGAGCTGCATACCTTTTATATGCCTCCAGATCATATTTAGTTTTATCAATTACTTCTCTACTGTAAGGGAATATTCCTGCTTTTTGAAAACCACTTTTCAGCAATTCAGCTGGAGTTTCATTCCATAGAGCAGTGAGGAGGCTGGTAAAGCCATGTTTGCTAATTTTTACCCCTTAATGATGTCTTTAGTGATGAGTTAACTTTTGGTCCCAAGTAGATTTCACACTCAAACTCTGCTACATCCATTGGCTGCAGGAGGAATTATCATGCTCAACATTGTTGTCAGTCAAACAATGCTTCACATACTGTACTGTAATTGAAATGGTGGCATTCTTTACAGTTCTGTGTCATATTTTATAAAAGGAAACGTGGTTTACAAATATAGTAAAATTAAATAAAAAATAAAATATATCTCACACAAACTCAGTAGACCTACAAATCCAGCACATCAGGTATTCTGGTATCCATATGTACAGGAAGGCCAGTTTAGTTGATCTAGTGTGATAGCAAAAATACGATTACGGCTTAAATAAATAAATATGTTCCAGTAAGTTTGTTTGGGGCAAGTGTAACATGGGAAAAAGTTGGGTAAGTGTAACCATGCCTGGTATATCAAGAGCTTTATCAATAGAGTAAAACAAATCTCATATTCGAAATTATCATGCAAAAGTTAGTTTGTAACCAAAATATTGTGCAGTTATCTTTAAAACTGCAAAAATGACAGACCACCAAATTCTGAGCATGTCACTCTCTCGCAGAGTGAAAATGTAGACGTCAATTCAAGTCCAAAAATTAATTACCAATTTATGTCAGATTTGACAACTTATGGTTAAATATAACAAAGAAAGGAGTAAATTAACATGTGTGATAGGTGAGCTTCTTTAAGGCACCATAAGCCGTGGTTACACTAACCCCATGGTTACACTTACCCCACTTCACCCTACATGAAATAGCCTACAGTATTTTACATTTATGTCCAGACAAATATACAATTTCATATTCGTTTGACATTAATTTCACTACCTATTAACTTCTTTACAGTACTGCATAGGTGGCCACAGATTTTTATGTTGAATGCCACAGTAACAAGGGAACCTCCCCATCGCACACCCCTCAGATTTAGTTATAAGTTGGCATAGTGGATAGGCATTGAAACATAGATCAATCGAGAAGACAGGAAGAAGTTGTGTGGAACTATGAAAAAAAATAAGCAAAATATACAAACTGAGTAGTCCATGGAAAGATAGGCAACATCAAGGATAGCGTGAGCACTGGAGCGCCGAGGTTAGCGTGAGCAGTTACGGAACGAGAGGTCCTTATTTCAAGTCTTCCCTCGAGCGAAAAGTTTAATCTTTTATTTTCAGACAGTTATTATCTGACAAACTCTTATGTTTTCATCACTTTTTTGGGAGTGATCATCACATCCACAAGAAAACCTAAATCGGGCAAGGTAGAAGAATCTTTTTACCCATTCGCCAAGTGTACAAGTTAGGTGGGTCGACAACATACTCCTGTCATGTGACGCTCATGCCGTCACCAGTGTCGTATAGAATATATCAGAAGTGTTTACCTGTGGAGGAATCAGTAGTCCTATGAGCTTGCGATCAAATGTTTTCATTTCCCATTGGAGAGGCAAGTCCTTTCGTCTACTAAACGCACGGTTTTGCGGTGCGGTCGCAAAACACAAACACTAAACTTATTACAGTGAACAGAGACGTCAATGAACGAACTGACAGATCGTAACTTTGCGAAAATGAAAAAAGTAAACTTTTCACTCGAGGGAAGACTTGAACCAAGGACCTCTCGTTCCGCAGCCGCTCACACTAACCACGGGACCACGGCACTCCTGAGCTCACATTTTCCTTGACGTTGCCTATCTTACGAATGGACTACTCAGTTTGTATATTTTGCTTTTTTTTTTTTTCATAGTTCCACACAACTTCTTCCTGTTTTCTCGATTATCTGTGTTCAGTTTTTCAAGGCCTAACCACTATGCCAATTTATAACTAAATCTAAGGGGAGTGCGATGGGGAGTTTCCCTTGTAAGATTGACTGGTGCAAACAGCAATGTCCACTTCAACTCATCTAGGCCTACACACAGTAGGCCTAGTGTTTGATCGTTACAGCAGATTGAGGCCTAAGATGAAATACTAATATCCCAATAAATAAGTAAATGACCTCCTACTGATTTATATATGAGGAGGCAGGTGCACAAGACAACAGATATAAACAGTGCTACAAATGAAGTGGGGAAAATGTTGTTTATTTCATTTGTTAAGTAACGTGTATGGACACAGCATTTGCCAAAATACTAGTCTATGACATGTCTATTTTCTAATACTGGAAGGCCCAATAGGTTTTCTGAATTTCCGAGCACTTTTAGTTTTTATAACGAAACGATCGTTAAATACACAGTGAAATTAGACATCAGGCTAAGTTATATGAAAATTTGTTAACACTGCGTTTATGGCACATTCATATTCGTTTGTTTCACAAACTATCAATCAAACTGTTACTTCCCAATCTAAACCACACTTCAATGTGCACGTCAAATCAGTCAGTTACCACAACCAAATTCTCAGGGGGGAATCCACTATTATACACCAGTCAAACTCAGTATCTGTTCAAATTCAAGTAATCACCTACTAATGGCAGGAAATTCTATTTTAAATCACACTGTCCGTAACAGGGACGAACTGGTTCTTTCCCAAAACATTGCATGCCGCTGGCTGACGTTTACATACTAATGTGGCAACGTTTTCACTGACCACGATATACTGAATATGATAGATAATTACACAATTAATCACTGTTTTCACTGTGGTAAGATCACACAAAAATTTTACAACTGACAAGTGAGTTTTATTTGCACACTTGTTTCCTCGGCACCGTTGTAAAACATTGCAGCACACTGCAAATAACAGGGAATGTAATCGTAAAGCAAAATGCCCTGCATGCCACGTATCAAGGTCCTAGGCATAAAACTCTTCAGCCTTTCATACTATCTGCCTGAGTTTAAAACTCTCATATTTACAGCACTTTCATTATTTGGAAATAAGTCAAGATTTTCACAGCAATTACCTCACAGGTCGTGGGGATGTCCTCACCCTGCTTACAGTAATTGACAGGGGCGAGGCCCGGCAAATAAAACTGTTCCGAAGGGTGAAAAAATGTCACTCCAACAACAAAAACAACAGTCCAGAACATGTTGACGTACAATGATGTTACCACATATAATTCTCACAGACTCTCAGGACAAACGCATACGCCAAAAATTTACAAAAAATTAAATTTCAATAACTTCCCACACAAACTACAACTTTCTTTACACAACAACACATCTCTGACACGTAGGGCACCTGATAACAATTACTTTGAAACGTCTACATACAAAATCATAAGCAGGAAGACAGTCCCTCATATACCCCAAAGATATTATTCCATACGTGACCCGATAAGTAAACAACATCGAACAAAAGAATGGATTTTGCACCCACATTCGCTTCGTTCATGTGTAAACGTTATTTTAGCAATACAAAAGCATTTATAAGAGTCGAAATAACGTAGCAGCAAACTTCTCAATTTTTTGAAATGTAGAGAGTATGCCTGTATAACTCTCAAAGTGATGAACTCTGTTTTCTCTAAACCGATTGCTCTAAACTAATTCAATCAGTGTTGAAATACGAAAAACTATATTGATATTTATCATCCAAACGTTATAGAGCTCGTAATATACAATAAGTTCCTTACGAATGAAGTAGCATACTACGTCAATTAATAAAGAAGAGTAACGAAAGCTGATGTAAACATTTAAGTGTTAAACTATGTTACTACGTATAAACACCATGGAGAACTGGGTTGTTGTGATGATTACCGTGTAATGTCTGCGTGCAGGTAGGCAATAGTGAGTGTGATGTTTTTAAATCTTTGCCGCCTCCAACTGACACACGACCTTTTATTCCTTCGCGTACTAATCTGTCTTGTTATCACTGATAATGGAATCTGGTACAGCAATCGGGACACTCAGTGCCTGTAATCTTTCAAAGTTAGAAAAGACTGAAAACACTTATATTTGGACCTACAAAGGACTTCAGTGGATACTCCGCTATGGTTAACGTGGATCACACAGATGGGTATGTTAAAAGTTGTCCGAAAATCTTGACACTTTAGCGACTGTCGCTAACTTGGCACAGGTCATGCACGAAGAGGACTTCAATATTGATACTGAAGCTACCGTGACTTCCAGAAAAAAACAGAGGTGGAAAAGACGCAGCCGAACAATCACTTGGTATCAAATGCTACTCACAGCCCAGGTAAGACATGCTCTACAACAATGAATACTATAGTAAGGATAAACTTTTACGAGCTCACAGACGACATTGAGATGGACGTTGCTAATGGCAAGAGGACAACGAATAGAAGAACGAGGAAAAAACGACGACTGAAAAAAACAAAGATAGGAAATCCTCCATAATCGAAAACGAGTGCTAGATTGGAATAAAACAAAAAAAGCACACGCAGGAGATAGCATGACTGATGACGAACGATTAACATCTCAGTACAGATGTAAGAAGATGGGTACGGGATAAAATGTACTGAACGTAGAAAATCTCGAGAAAAATATTAGTAAAATCCATCTAATGGCTGTGGGCAGAATAACGATAACAAAACAAATCAGCGACCATATGTAGTGTACTCCGAATATCTCGAGAAAAATATTGACACATTCCACCCAATGGCTGTGGGCCACCAAATTCATACAAAAGTACCGATTATGAAAGCTGATATTCTGAATGTGTCAACCACCAGCAAGAATCATGTAAAAATAGTTTGCAAAAACTAGTTAATCCAGGAAAAAGTTTTAAAGATCATAATTGGAATGCGTACATTCCCACAAAAGCGCTGAACAAACAAGATGCAACCAGAGGCATTAAACTCTCAATATGTGAAGAGGAAATATTGGACATTATCATCATTGAATCTAAGCTATAAAGGTTCGAAGGTTTTCAGAATGAGTCATGCAAAATGGAACTGAAATGTTTTGGAAACATCAAACTTGTGGATTAACATTTGATACCAGTGAGACAATGTTGCAAATGCCTATGCTACTCTCACATTAGCAACAAATGTAGAGGACAGTCTAGATGCGAAAGATTCAGTGGAGAACACACACCGTATCTTTCTAATGCCAAGAAAATCAAATAGCCACAGACAGAAGATGCAATGACAACACCAGAAGGAAGCAAACACGAGAAGTAGTTATCTATAACAACATATCTTACACCTAGACAAGCAACATATAGCTATACCACTGCAGCAAACAATTTAGTAGGACAGTATCTTCAAAATAATACCCCTGGTATGCGGTGCTGGATAAATAACACTGAAGAATTTTCTCCACAAAGGAGAACAGATGGTGAACATTAGGAAAACAAAACAAATCAACAACTACTGCCAACAGCACTTCTTTTCACTCCATGACACTACAGGAAAACAAACACTAGCAACTGGACTGTATGCCATTCAGTTCATGTACCTTATCAGTGAAAAATACCATCAATAATTTCAAATCCATACACACCTTCACCTCACAAAGAAAACGTAGTGGACAATATATTCAGCTTAATATTGACTATAGTGAAACAAATAAAATCAATCAGAGGTGGAAATATTCAACTGTATGAAATAAGGAAAACATCAAACAGGTTATTAAACAAGATGATGCTTAAAATTTTACACTTGAAGACACAGTCATCACTATCCAATGAAGACGGTCACAGCCTCCTACTTTAAGCATAGTGTTTCCAGCATACAATGTTAAAAGAAAAGACAGAATGGATGGGAGATGAAGCATAGTGATTCTTTCTGAAGGAATCTTTCTTATACAATTTTACCACTGAAAGAAGAGCTTCAGGTTTTTTTTTTTTGGTCATAAGTCTACTGACTGGTTTGATGCAGCCCGCCACGAATTCCTTTCCTGTGCTAACCACTTCATGTCAGAGTAGCACTTGCAACCTACGTCCTCAATTATTTGCTTGACGTATTCCAATCTCTGTCTCCCTCTAGTACCATGGAAGTCAGTCCCGATGGCTTAGCAGATGTCTTATCATCCTGTCCCTTCTCCTTATCAGTGTTTTCCACATTCCACATATTCCTTTCCTCTCCGATTCTGCGTAGAATCTCCTCATTCCTTATATTTTCAGTCCGCCTAATTTTTAACATTCGTCTATAGCACCACATCTCAAATGCTTCGATTCTCTTCTGTTCCAGTGTAATTATGTAATAGGCGTATTTAAACTGTTTTAGCATGTAATTATCTGAACTGTTTCTTATTTAAATTGTTTTGTTAATTAAATTGCATTGTGTATTATTGAGAAAGAGCGGGAAACCGCGCATAGATACATTTTGAGAAAGAGCGGGAAACAGCGCGCAGTAATACATCTGTAATGGTAGCAGGGATTGTCTGCACCAAAAACCATTGTTGGCGGCGAGACCGCACTTTTGTAGCATTGAGCGTTGGAAGCGGGCAGTTGCGAGTAAGATGTGAGACGAGGCAGTCGTAGCTAGCGAGACATGAGAGGAGGTCGCTGTAAGCGAGGTATGAATTAACACTTTGAAAGAAGCGGTGTGCTCGCCAGCCACTCGCTATATGTAGCGCAATGCTAGTTTTTAAGAATTTTTGTAAAGAACTATGCCCCTTGTAATTGTTTGTCAAGATCGTTCTCAGAATATAGTTATGTAATTTTGATGGAAAATTAGGTATGTAGCGCAACGCTACTTTTTAAGAATTTTTGTAAAGAACTATACCCCTTGTAATTGTTTGTCAAGATCGTTCTGAGAATATAGTTAACTTCTACCAGATTAAATGCATTAAGAATTTTCTATCCCAAAATCATTCACGTAAATGCTTTACGGAATTTATTGTTATCTTAAAAGAAAAGTCTAAACTGAGCTTCAGCTTTTATCAAATCTAAATTAACTTCAACTTAAAGAATTCCAGTCACAAAGTATTATGAAACTCCACCAGCAGCTTATAATTATGTTAAAGAGAAGTAAGTATATTCATTCCACAGTTTGCTGTAGCAGTCAGATGGCGATCCAGTATAAATAATTAAAGGTAAGAATCAGTCTTGATAATTTCAGGTAACGACTGAGGGCCACGGCGACAACACATTTTATGTTTCGTCGTAATAATCAGCAGGTAGTCTTGACAGAGCAGCAGTTAAAAGATTTTAAGAGACGCAGCGTTCAGTCAGCAAGCAAACGTTCATGCAATATTAGACGGGAAGGTTTCACTTGGCGATATCCATTCAGTACGACATTTTAGTGAATCTACTGTGGATATGAATATACTGACTTTGATAATAGTGTGAATAAGTTACTGTTAAGTGGCGCAACGCATATACTAAAGTGTATAACTTTTATTCACAGGTCATCGGCAATTCTGTTTGCTTTATTGATTCGGCGTTGAAAAGTGTTTGTTCAGTGTTGAATCCGCTTTGAACAGTGATATATTTTGTTGCGTGTGATGATTATAGACAATGTCCCGCAGAATAATTACTCGTTCTCAAACTGATAAAACTGTACAAAATACTGACGAGAGATTCTTTTCTGGAATAGGCAGTAATAATACGTGTGAAAACCCTGATTCTGAAACGTTAGGTGAACAGACATTTAATAACTGTAACAATATGGAAGCGTTTAACGAACAAGTAACTTCAGAAATGCCCACAGACAATGAAACGGTAGTGCAAAATAATTTGGCATTAAATGCAACAGACGGTACACAGTCACAAATTCCGCATAGTAGACATAACAGTTTCAGTAACGAAACCACTACAATGCAGTCAGACAGAGAGACTCCATTAAGCACTGATTTAGATTCAAACGGTACACAGCTACACAACCTGCGTAGCAGATCCAACAGTTCTCATGACCAAAATTCCGAAATTACGGAAAACGTGACGCAGTCACAATCATCTGAGGATGTTCAAATGAACACAGATCTACAGCCTTTAACAACGAATACAAATACACACAGAAGTCAATCCGAAACGGATCCAATAATGGCATTTTTGCTACAAATGAGACAAGACATGAAACAAAACTTTAACAGAGGGTCACAAGAATTAGAAAAAAGGTCACAAGATCTAAAAAACGAAATTAAGGCAGAACACGCACACACAGATCAGAAATTAGACAACATGTACCAAAATCTAAAACACGAAATCAAAGTAGAAATTCAAACAGTCGCTGAAAAATGTTCACAATCAACACAAGAATTACGCGACAAAATTCAAGAAATATCCGATAACCAAGCAACATTTGCAGTTAGTATACGGGAAACAATGACAGAAAACTTTGCTAAACAAAACGCTCAGATTGATGAACGTTTTAACAATCACACAGAAAACTGTTTGATACGTCACCGTAAACTGGTGCGATCGCAGGATAAAGAACGAAAAGAATTACTACAAACAATCACTAAACAGCGTCAGGACGACAAAAAGAAAGTGTTTGCCCAGGGCAAAACATATGTAGACAATCAAATACAGTCGATCTCGGAAGAAATCGAAACGGTCAAAGAAACAAATAATCAAATACAAGACAGGCTTACAGAAATCCAAACACAGACAATCGATGTGAAAACTTCTACAGACACTGAAATCCAGAAAGTTAAAGATAAATTAACAGAGGACGTTCAGACACTAACTGACAAAATAGAACACATAGAAATTAACCATGGCACAGAAAATTTAAAGGCAGATTTTAAGAAAGTCACCAAAAGCAACCGTAAATTACGAAACGAACTGACAGAAAAGATCAATGAACTCACTACAAGAATAGATCTTTTAGATACTAACAATGACGAGAGATCAGACGACACTGCACCAGTCCCAGTGCAACAGAACTCTAATAGTAATAACACGCCATTGACAAATATACAACAAACTATCACAGATCTAAAATCGCGTAATGATTCTTTGCATCAGCAAATAAATTCTCTACAGCAAGAGATAGCGGACGCACAAGAAACCGCCGCACATAATCATTTTCAACAGAACACACACCGTTACGAAATGCCTCAGATCCATAATACATATAATGTTGGTAGACTTCAGAGAGTAAGAGATTTTACCCAGGAAGAAAGACACCCGAATCCATATTCAAGACAATACGACAACACTTACACACACAGACATGACAGTTTTGACCACAAACATTTTCTTTCAGTTAGAAAGTTTAAAACATTTAAAAACGACAGGGCGCAAATACATCCGTTGGTTTTTATCCAACAGTTCAGGGGAGCACTTCCACCATCATGGCCAGTACAACATAAGTTAGAATTTATTGTCAGTTTTCTTGAAGGAGAACCAGCACGACGAATGCGACCAATTGCTAGACAATGTTTTTCCGTAGAAGCATTTGAGGAAGCATTTTTATCAGCATATTGGTCTGACACTACACAAAACAGCATCAAAGATCGGCTACTTAGTTTGCCAAACTTTGAAAATTCTACCTTTCCAACAATCACACAATTTTTCGAGTACATGGTGGAACAGAACCAGTACCTCAACAAGCCATACAGTCAATCGGCATTAATACAGCTTTGCATTTCAAAACTGCCCAGAGCTTTGAAAGTGTCATTACTGACAGGGCAACAAAAGGACAATGTATCCGCTTTTAGAGACATCTTACAACTATTAGAAGCACACCAGGCAGACTACGCATTTATTAACAAAAATTTTTCACGACAGAACGGAAAACAAACAAACTCAGCTACTTTTGAACAAACACGATTTGGTAATAACAATCCGAGTAAACGCTTTCACAGCGAAAATGACAACGAAAACAGGAGTAATGAAAAACATTATACTGACACGGTAAATTTATATTCAGGACAGCAACAGAATCCGAGACTTAACACGCAACCGAATAGGTCAAATTTCCATATGAATCATCGCTCAGATAATGCGACCGGGGAAGGCCATTACGCGGGTCGACCGCAAAATGAACAAAAACAAACGTTTCTACGGGGTGCAGGTGGGCTGCCGTACAGTCACAGTTATAACGACAGGAGAAAAGAAAACGAACACAGACCGCCGAGGACGTTCCACAATGACAATTTTAACGGAAACTACAACAGGGCCCAACAGCTGCGTTACCGTATGAATGTACCAGACACCAGATTTCATCCACCAGACACTGCTAATAATCAAAACGGCAGAACTGTACAGTTGATAGAACACATACCAAACTCCCAAGCTGAAAATCAACACACGCGAGACAGATGACTAGAGAAAACCTGCAATGAATCTCTTAATGTCGATACTATGAAATCACACAGAGAAAACATAACGACCGAAAATGCCATTACATTTGACGACGTGAGAGACACATTGTTACAGGAAAAACCAATCCTACAGAAAACAATATATCACCCAATAATAGAGATAAATTTACAGTCGCACAATATTTTAGCGATAATTGATTCAGGTTCACCTATGTGCGTAATTAACGAAGACACATTTAACAGATGCAATAGCAATAATGATTACCCAGTATTTCCTTTAAACAGAACGAAGGTCAAGGGAGCTTTTGCAGGAAAAGGCATTGAAGTTAAAAGACAGACACAATTAACATTTGTTTTTGCAGGGGAAACGTTCCACAGTGATTGTTGGATAGTTCCGAATTTAACAACAGACATGATATTAGGAATAAATTTTCTTGTTCAGTACGATGCGAAGATTGACTTCAAATCGTCATACCTCACACTACAAAAGGAAAACAGGGAAGTGATCGTAAGATTTCAAAACACAGTATCCTCCGAAGAACAAAATATGCTGTGCATCGAGATTATTACTGATTCTCAAGATAACGATTGTTATATCGCACTATACACGAACACACTTAATAATGACTTGGTAGAGGAACAGGAGTACAATATGTTCGAGACAATTACACGCAAGGTAGACAATAGTGTAGCAAAATGCGACGCAGAACGCACAGAACTTGAAAATATTCTGGTACAACACAAAGCAGTTTTTGCCAATGTTCCAGGAACAATGACAGGATTTATGTACGAATTTCAGGTGAAACCACACGAGACTTTCAAAGCAAAGCATTATCCAATCCCACACATACACACAGAAGCAGTTAAGAAAGAATTACGAGCAATGATCGATCAAGGAATAATAGAACCAGCAGCCAGCCAATATATAAATCCACTACACATTGTTGAAAAGAAGGATGGATCACTACGTTTAGTTTTAGATTCACGTCAAGTTAATAAAATAATCATTACAGAAACCGACCGACCACAGACGTTAGAAGAGTTACTGCAAAAATTTCATGGCACCTCCATTTATACTACACTCGACCTCAAATCAGGGTTTTGGCAAATCCAACTACACCCAAATTGCCGAAAATATACGGCATTCCTTTGCTTTGGGGAATGCTATCAATTTTGTAAACTTCCGTTTGGACTAACGATTTCGTCTGCCGCCTTTATACGAGGCATGAATACTATTCTACCACAAGATCTGAAAAACAAAATTACTACATATGTCGATGACATTTTAATTGCAGCAGAAAACTGGGAACAACACAATCATACTCTTCAACAATTACTGAATACATTCGAGCAGAATGGTATAACTATAAACTTGCGTAAATCTGAATTTGGTAAAGCGTCAATAAAATTTCTAGGGCACATTATCTCACAAACAGGTATCGCACCAGACCCTGACAAATTGCAAGCACTGAAAGACATCGACGTGCCAACAAACAAAAAGGAACTTCGGAGCTTTTTAGGTCTTATCAATTATTTTAGAAAATTTATCCACTACAAAGCATTAGACACGCCCTTGCTATACCAGCTTACAAGTAAAAACACACTTTGGTCATGGAATGAAGACGTTGAAGCTGAATTCGAGAACTTGAAAGAAGCATTATTAAAAGCACCTTTGTTATCACACCCTGACCCAACACAAAACTTTTCCGTTGCAACAGATAGTTCAACCACAGCACTAGGAGTACATATTTTCCAAGAAATAAAGGAAGAAGATAAGACAGTCGTGAAACACATTGCTTTTGCAAGCAGGATACTTTCTCCAGCAGAGCGCAATTATTCTGTAACAGAATTAGAGACACTATGTGTAATTTACGCTTTTAAGCGATTCCGTCATTTTCTATATGGCCGACATACAACAATATATACCGATCACCGAGCAATCCAGTTTTTATTGTCAGCAAAACCTACGCACGATAGATTAAGCCGCTGGAAATTATACTTACAAGAGTTTGATTTTACCATTATACACATTCCAGGCACGCAGAATACTGTTGCCGACGCATTGTCGAGGTCCATTCACAATAAACGCATGGAGAAAGAAAATACCTTTTGCTACAACAACCATAGTATTATGTATATTAAACAAGTAGCTTTCGAAAACTTTATATCAGCAGCATTACAGGATATAGAGAGAGAACAGCACAAAGATGAAACACTGAAAGAGATTGTAACGCTTTGGAAAGACAGAAGTAACGCTAAAGTCAGACTTCATTACACTGTACATCAAAATATACTCTTTATTCGATCATACCGAGATGGTAATAATTGGCTTTTATGCATTCCGGAAGGGATCGTAAATAAACTGATATGGTATACACATCTAAGTTATGGACACTACGGAGCGAGGAAATGCTTTCTGATTCTGCGACAAAATTGCCACTTTAATAACATGGAAAAACACATAAGAAAAGTAATAGCATCATGCAAGATATGTCAAAAAGCTAAATCATCAACAGTGTCACACATTCCACCATTGTATCCCATCATACCGGTTAAGTTAAGACACATGGCAGCAGTGGATCTTTTCGGTCCAATCCCCAGAACAAATAATGGTTATAGTTATATTTTTGTAGCTGTAGAACTAACATCCAAATTTGTAACATTTTCTCCACTAAGGAAAGCAACAGCAAGAACAGTATCAAGAGCGTTTGTAAGAGATTTTCTATCAGTAGTAGGACGTGTACAGAAGGTTATTTCGGATAACGGTCCACAGTTTAGGTCAGACGTATGGAAGAAAATGTTAGAAAGTAAGAACATAACACCTATTTACATATCAAGATATCACAGTTCTTCCAACCCATCAGAAAGAATAATGAAAGAGATCGGGAAGTTATGCAGAATTTATTGTCATAAAAGACATACAACATGGGATAAGTATATTTTACAGTTTCAAGAAGTGATAAATGCAATACCCAATGAATCTACGATGCTATCACCAACCGTAATACTGACAAATAAAGACCCACCGAACAAAATTACCGAACTAATTACTTTTCCTAAGACGCGTAGGCTTCGACATTGTGAAATAATAGACACAGCATTAGCAAACACTAAAAGAGCTGCAGATCGGCGGAAGAAACAACAGAAGCAGGTAAGTCGACTACAGAAGTACGAGATTGGCGACAAAGTACTGATTCGCACTCATTTTCTTTCCAACAAAGGTAAGCACAGATGCCGTAAATTCGAACTTCTGTATGCAGGCCCTTACAGAGTTCGTAATATTCCACACGCTAATGTAGTGCATGTGGAAACGCTACGTAAGAAGAAATCATTAGGGAATCATCATGTATCCAACGTGAAACATTTCTTGACTTAAATTTTTGCATTTCAGCTGACGAAAGGACGGCGTGACACGTAAGTATGCAACAATGGTAGTTTCAGCGCGCTTCAGTAACAAACAAAGCCGCGACACGCAGCGGGCCGCTAATATTTCACCGTACCTTAAAGAACACAGCAGTACTTAATGATGCTACGCCAGCCAAGACAAATAAAAACATGAGAAACATTTCCTAACTTAAAGAGAACATGCAGACAACGACACGACGTATGAATTTGTGCACTGAGAGCTCATAAATGAAAGAAATTTTTTTTATAACGTGACATAATTACTTAAGAAAATGTCGATTTTTGCAATAGCTAAACTGATAATATAGATCGTTCATTAATCAATTATTTTAGTGGTAACATTAACATGTACTCTTTATTCCAGAATGCAGCATTGTTGTCACACGTCATCAAAATGAAACGTAGTTTTAGTTAGAATAAGGATGTGAATCTTTAGGTCACGCAGATAGCTGACGCTAATTGTCATTACAGAAATTTTATAGGTCATGCCGGGAGCTGACGTGATTTTGCAGCAGTTAATATTATGATAAAGTGTTTTATAGGTCATGCCAGGAGCGGACGAGAAGTACCAGAAGATGTTTATTGAAGTCATGCCGTGCATTGACGATAATTAATACTGAATGTTTTATAATAAGTCATGCCGTGCGCTGACGTTAATTAATGCTGAATGTTTATAACAGGTTATGCAGAGAGTTGACACAGATGCAGAAGAAGAATGTGTATGTTATGTTAGTATATAAGAAATGTATAATGTTAAGAAATAATTTTGCTAGCATGTGACACATTGCAACACTATGGATGGGGACCACACATTACAATGTCTAACCAGAATAATGTTTACCTTAATTTTCAGCTGCAAAAGAATACTTTAAATAATTTTATGACAGTAATTTTATTGTATATTATGACCTGACATTTGACGACTCATAACTGACGACTACACTCCTGAATGGAAGATAAAATTTTAGGACAGTAAGTCAAGAAATGCATTGTCAACAAAATTTATAATTAATGATGTAAGAAACTAAGATATGTAAATACAGAATAAGTAATAATGTACTTGTCTATAACAAATCTGTATATTATCAAATACTGAATAAGTAGGAACTTTTATGTCTTTTATATATGGGAATAATTTTCTGGAAGAATTCTTAAATTAAAACTACATATTGTTACAAATTACGACACAACATATTTTGTCATAGGGAAAATTATTTGGTAGTCAAATTATGGTACCAACAATGTCCGTGAACCCATTGCCAAAACAATTTTACCCGTACCTTAATTCCTGTGCATCCCCATGGTTATTGAGCACAGAATCAGTGAATTGTGAAACACGTGACTTCAACCAATGATGAACTCGACGAGGTGTTTGCATACCTAGATGCAAATGATGTTCTCGACGAGGTGTTTGCATACCTAGATACACACCACAGTATGATGTACGACAATAGGTGTTTGCATACCAAGATGCAAACCACCAACCTTAATGGACCATTGGAGATGGAACTTAATCCTGATGTGGCTGCGGCAACTCAGGCTATTTGACGACGTACTTAGTGTTTGGGTACACTAAAACTATGGAGCAAGGCGATGATGGAACCACATGGCGAAACCTGGTGTTGTGCTATGTGAGGGAAAGGAACAGACTTTTGAGTGCATTCACAGACAGTTGCCAGTGCTTTGACCATGCTATCCAATTCCTTTTGTACCTTCCTTAATTGTGGTACTAAGAGATGCCAATTTGAATTAAATGTTTCATAATGTAAACTTTCAATTGCTTCATATGATCTGTATATTGATTTTCACATTTACTCTTATTCTTGTTGTTAAATTTAAGGGAACCAAATTTTACTTGATGTACAATTCCTACTAAAACCCTTTCTATTTACATATTCTCTTTATTAGAGATAGACAAATCATTTCGTATGACAGCATTTGTGTATACACTTTGTTCAAACTATTTTCTATAATCAAATTTTATACTTATGTTGAGTCCATATGACTCAACAACGTAGTAAAATTTTAAGAAAGCCGAGTAGCGGCATATGTAATTATGTAATAGGCGTATTTAAACTGTTTTAGCATGTAATTATCTGAACTGTTTCTTATTTAAATTGTTTTGTTAATTAAATTGCATTGTGTATTATTGAGAAAGAGCGGGAAACCGCGCATAGATACATTTTGAGAAAGAGCGGGAAACAGCGCGCAGTAATACATCTGTAATGGTAGCAGGGATTGTCTGCACCAAAAACCATTGTTGGCGGCGAGACCGCACTTTTGTAGCATTGAGCGTTGGAAGCGGGCAGTTGCGAGTAAGATGTGAGACGAGGCAGTCGTAGCTAGCGAGACATGAGAGGAGGTCGCTGTAAGCGAGGTATGAATTAACACTTTGAAAGAAGCGGTGTGCTCGCCAGCCACTCGCTATATGTAGCGCAATGCTAGTTTTTAAGAATTTTTGTAAAGAACTATGCCCCTTGTAATTGTTTGTCAAGATCGTTCTCAGAATATAGTTATGTAATTTTGATGGAAAATTAGGTATGTAGCGCAACGCTACTTTTTAAGAATTTTTGTAAAGAACTATACCCCTTGTAATTGTTTGTCAAGATCGTTCTGAGAATATAGTTAACTTCTACCAGATTAAATGCATTAAGAATTTTCTATCCCAAAATCATTCACGTAAATGCTTTACGGAATTTATTGTTATCTTAAAAGAAAAGTCTAAACTGAGCTTCAGCTTTTATCAAATCTAAATTAACTTCAACTTAAAGAATTCCAGTCACAAAGTATTATGAAACTCCACCAGCAGCTTATAATTATGTTAAAGAGAAGTAAGTATATTCATTCCACAGTTTGCTGTAGCAGTCAGATGGCGATCCAGTATAAATAATTAAAGGTAAGAATCAGTCTTGATAATTTCAGGTAACGACTGAGGGCCACGGCGACAACACATTTTATGTTTCGTCGTAATAATCAGCAGGTAGTCTTGACAGAGCAGCAGTTAAAAGATTTTAAGAGACGCAGCGTTCAGTCAGCAAGCAAACGTTCATGCAATATTAGACGGGAAGGTTTCACTTGGCGATATCCATTCAGTACGACATTTTAGTGAATCTACTGTGGATATGAATATACTGACTTTGATAATAGTGTGAATAAGTTACTGTTAAGTGGCGCAACGCATATACTAAAGTGTATAACTTTTATTCACAGGTCATCGGCAATTCTGTTTGCTTTATTGATTCGGCGTTGAAAAGTGTTTGTTCAGTGTTGAATCCGCTTTGAACAGTGATATATTTTGTTGCGTGTGATGATTATAGACAATGTCCCGCAGAATAATTACTCGTTCTCAAACTGATAAAACTGTACAAAATACTGACGAGAGATTCTTTTCTGGAATAGGCAGTAATAATACGTGTGAAAACCCTGATTCTGAAACGTTAGGTGAACAGACATTTAATAACTGTAACAATATGGAAGCGTTTAACGAACAAGTAACTTCAGAAATGCCCACAGACAATGAAACGGTAGTGCAAAATAATTTGGCATTAAATGCAACAGACGGTACACAGTCACAAATTCCGCATAGTAGACATAACAGTTTCAGTAACGAAACCACTACAATGCAGTCAGACAGAGAGACTCCATTAAGCACTGATTTAGATTCAAACGGTACACAGCTACACAACCTGCGTAGCAGATCCAACAGTTCTCATGACCAAAATTCCGAAATTACGGAAAACGTGACGCAGTCACAATCATCTGAGGATGTTCAAATGAACACAGATCTACAGCCTTTAACAACGAATACAAATACACACAGAAGTCAATCCGAAACGGATCCAATAATGGCATTTTTGCTACAAATGAGACAAGACATGAAACAAAACTTTAACAGAGGGTCACAAGAATTAGAAAAAAGGTCACAAGATCTAAAAAACGAAATTAAGGCAGAACACGCACACACAGATCAGAAATTAGACAACATGTACCAAAATCTAAAACACGAAATCAAAGTAGAAATTCAAACAGTCGCTGAAAAATGTTCACAATCAACACAAGAATTACGCGACAAAATTCAAGAAATATCCGATAACCAAGCAACATTTGCAGTTAGTATACGGGAAACAATGACAGAAAACTTTGCTAAACAAAACGCTCAGATTGATGAACGTTTTAACAATCACACAGAAAACTGTTTGATACGTCACCGTAAACTGGTGCGATCGCAGGATAAAGAACGAAAAGAATTACTACAAACAATCACTAAACAGCGTCAGGACGACAAAAAGAAAGTGTTTGCCCAGGGCAAAACATATGTAGACAATCAAATACAGTCGATCTCGGAAGAAATCGAAACGGTCAAAGAAACAAATAATCAAATACAAGACAGGCTTACAGAAATCCAAACACAGACAATCGATGTGAAAACTTCTACAGACACTGAAATCCAGAAAGTTAAAGATAAATTAACAGAGGACGTTCAGACACTAACTGACAAAATAGAACACATAGAAATTAACCATGGCACAGAAAATTTAAAGGCAGATTTTAAGAAAGTCACCAAAAGCAACCGTAAATTACGAAACGAACTGACAGAAAAGATCAATGAACTCACTACAAGAATAGATCTTTTAGATACTAACAATGACGAGAGATCAGACGACACTGCACCAGTCCCAGTGCAACAGAACTCTAATAGTAATAACACGCCATTGACAAATATACAACAAACTATCACAGATCTAAAATCGCGTAATGATTCTTTGCATCAGCAAATAAATTCTCTACAGCAAGAGATAGCGGACGCACAAGAAACCGCCGCACATAATCATTTTCAACAGAACACACACCGTTACGAAATGCCTCAGATCCATAATACATATAATGTTGGTAGACTTCAGAGAGTAAGAGATTTTACCCAGGAAGAAAGACACCCGAATCCATATTCAAGACAATACGACAACACTTACACACACAGACATGACAGTTTTGACCACAAACATTTTCTTTCAGTTAGAAAGTTTAAAACATTTAAAAACGACAGGGCGCAAATACATCCGTTGGTTTTTATCCAACAGTTCAGGGGAGCACTTCCACCATCATGGCCAGTACAACATAAGTTAGAATTTATTGTCAGTTTTCTTGAAGGAGAACCAGCACGACGAATGCGACCAATTGCTAGACAATGTTTTTCCGTAGAAGCATTTGAGGAAGCATTTTTATCAGCATATTGGTCTGACACTACACAAAACAGCATCAAAGATCGGCTACTTAGTTTGCCAAACTTTGAAAATTCTACCTTTCCAACAATCACACAATTTTTCGAGTACATGGTGGAACAGAACCAGTACCTCAACAAGCCATACAGTCAATCGGCATTAATACAGCTTTGCATTTCAAAACTGCCCAGAGCTTTGAAAGTGTCATTACTGACAGGGCAACAAAAGGACAATGTATCCGCTTTTAGAGACATCTTACAACTATTAGAAGCACACCAGGCAGACTACGCATTTATTAACAAAAATTTTTCACGACAGAACGGAAAACAAACAAACTCAGCTACTTTTGAACAAACACGATTTGGTAATAACAATCCGAGTAAACGCTTTCACAGCGAAAATGACAACGAAAACAGGAGTAATGAAAAACATTATACTGACACGGTAAATTTATATTCAGGACAGCAACAGAATCCGAGACTTAACACGCAACCGAATAGGTCAAATTTCCATATGAATCATCGCTCAGATAATGCGACCGGGGAAGGCCATTACGCGGGTCGACCGCAAAATGAACAAAAACAAACGTTTCTACGGGGTGCAGGTGGGCTGCCGTACAGTCACAGTTATAACGACAGGAGAAAAGAAAACGAACACAGACCGCCGAGGACGTTCCACAATGACAATTTTAACGGAAACTACAACAGGGCCCAACAGCTGCGTTACCGTATGAATGTACCAGACACCAGATTTCATCCACCAGACACTGCTAATAATCAAAACGGCAGAACTGTACAGTTGATAGAACACATACCAAACTCCCAAGCTGAAAATCACATATCGGAAGAATTATGACTAGAGAAAACCTGCAATGAATCTCTTAATGTCGATACTATGAAATCACACAGAGAAAACATAACGACCGAAAATGCCATTACATTTGACGACGTGAGAGACACATTGTTACAGGAAAAACCAATCCTACAGAAAACAATATATCACCCAATAATAGAGATAAATTTACAGTCGCACAATATTTTAGCGATAATTGATTCAGGTTCACCTATGTGCGTAATTAACGAAGACACATTTAACAGATGCAATAGCAATAATGATTACCCAGTATTTCCTTTAAACAGAACGAAGGTCAAGGGAGCTTTTGCAGGAAAAGGCATTGAAGTTAAAAGACAGACACAATTAACATTTGTTTTTGCAGGGGAAACGTTCCACAGTGATTGTTGGATAGTTCCGAATTTAACAACAGACATGATATTAGGAATAAATTTTCTTGTTCAGTACGATGCGAAGATTGACTTCAAATCGTCATACCTCACACTACAAAAGGAAAACAGGGAAGTGATCGTAAGATTTCAAAACACAGTATCCTCCGAAGAACAAAATATGCTGTGCATCGAGATTATTACTGATTCTCAAGATAACGATTGTTATATCGCACTATACACGAACACACTTAATAATGACTTGGTAGAGGAACAGGAGTACAATATGTTCGAGACAATTACACGCAAGGTAGACAATAGTGTAGCAAAATGCGACGCAGAACGCACAGAACTTGAAAATATTCTGGTACAACACAAAGCAGTTTTTGCCAATGTTCCAGGAACAATGACAGGATTTATGTACGAATTTCAGGTGAAACCACACGAGACTTTCAAAGCAAAGCATTATCCAATCCCACACATACACACAGAAGCAGTTAAGAAAGAATTACGAGCAATGATCGATCAAGGAATAATAGAACCAGCAGCCAGCCAATATATAAATCCACTACACATTGTTGAAAAGAAGGATGGATCACTACGTTTAGTTTTAGATTCACGTCAAGTTAATAAAATAATCATTACAGAAACCGACCGACCACAGACGTTAGAAGAGTTACTGCAAAAATTTCATGGCACCTCCATTTATACTACACTCGACCTCAAATCAGGGTTTTGGCAAATCCAACTACACCCAAATTGCCGAAAATATACGGCATTCCTTTGCTTTGGGGAATGCTATCAATTTTGTAAACTTCCGTTTGGACTAACGATTTCGTCTGCCGCCTTTATACGAGGCATGAATACTATTCTACCACAAGATCTGAAAAACAAAATTACTACATATGTCGATGACATTTTAATTGCAGCAGAAAACTGGGAACAACACAATCATACTCTTCAACAATTACTGAATACATTCGAGCAGAATGGTATAACTATAAACTTGCGTAAATCTGAATTTGGTAAAGCGTCAATAAAATTTCTAGGGCACATTATCTCACAAACAGGTATCGCACCAGACCCTGACAAATTGCAAGCACTGAAAGACATCGACGTGCCAACAAACAAAAAGGAACTTCGGAGCTTTTTAGGTCTTATCAATTATTTTAGAAAATTTATCCACTACAAAGCATTAGACACGCCCTTGCTATACCAGCTTACAAGTAAAAACACACTTTGGTCATGGAATGAAGACGTTGAAGCTGAATTCGAGAACTTGAAAGAAGCATTATTAAAAGCACCTTTGTTATCACACCCTGACCCAACACAAAACTTTTCCGTTGCAACAGATAGTTCAACCACAGCACTAGGAGTACATATTTTCCAAGAAATAAAGGAAGAAGATAAGACAGTCGTGAAACACATTGCTTTTGCAAGCAGGATACTTTCTCCAGCAGAGCGCAATTATTCTGTAACAGAATTAGAGACACTATGTGTAATTTACGCTTTTAAGCGATTCCGTCATTTTCTATATGGCCGACATACAACAATATATACCGATCACCGAGCAATCCAGTTTTTATTGTCAGCAAAACCTACGCACGATAGATTAAGCCGCTGGAAATTATACTTACAAGAGTTTGATTTTACCATTATACACATTCCAGGCACGCAGAATACTGTTGCCGACGCATTGTCGAGGTCCATTCACAATAAACGCATGGAGAAAGAAAATACCTTTTGCTACAACAACCATAGTATTATGTATATTAAACAAGTAGCTTTCGAAAACTTTATATCAGCAGCATTACAGGATATAGAGAGAGAACAGCACAAAGATGAAACACTGAAAGAGATTGTAACGCTTTGGAAAGACAGAAGTAACGCTAAAGTCAGACTTCATTACACTGTACATCAAAATATACTCTTTATTCGATCATACCGAGATGGTAATAATTGGCTTTTATGCATTCCGGAAGGGATCGTAAATAAACTGATATGGTATACACATCTAAGTTATGGACACTACGGAGCGAGGAAATGCTTTCTGATTCTGCGACAAAATTGCCACTTTAATAACATGGAAAAACACATAAGAAAAGTAATAGCATCATGCAAGATATGTCAAAAAGCTAAATCATCAACAGTGTCACACATTCCACCATTGTATCCCATCATACCGGTTAAGTTAAGACACATGGCAGCAGTGGATCTTTTCGGTCCAATCCCCAGAACAAATAATGTTTATAGTTATATTTTTGTAGCTGTAGAACTAACATCCAAATTTGTAACATTTTCTCCACTAAGGAAAGCAACAGCAAGAACAGTATCAAGAGCGTTTGTAAGAGATTTTCTATCAGTAGTAGGACGTGTACAGAAGGTTATTTCGGATAACGGTCCACAGTTTAGGTCAGACGTATGGAAGAAAATGTTAGAAAGTAAGAACATAACACCTATTTACATATCAAGATATCACAGTTCTTCCAACCCATCAGAAAGAATAATGAAAGAGATCGGGAAGTTATGCAGAATTTATTGTCATAAAAGACATACAACATGGGATAAGTATATTTTACAGTTTCAAGAAGTGATAAATGCAATACCCAATGAATCTACGATGCTATCACCAACCGTAATACTGACAAATAAAGACCCACCGAACAAAATTACCGAACTAATTACTTTTCCTAAGACGCGTAGGCTTCGACATTGTGAAATAATAGACACAGCATTAGCAAACACTAAAAGAGCTGCAGATCGGCGGAAGAAACAACAGAAGCAGGTAAGTCGACTACAGAAGTACGAGATTGGCGACAAAGTACTGATTCGCACTCATTTTCTTTCCAACAAAGGTAAGCACAGATGCCGTAAATTCGAACTTCTGTATGCAGGCCCTTACAGAGTTCGTAATATTCCACACGCTAATGTAGTGCATGTGGAAACGCTACGTAAGAAGAAATCATTAGGGAATCATCATGTATCCAACGTGAAACATTTCTTGACTTAAATTTTTGCATTTCAGCTGACGAAAGGACGGCGTGACACGTAAGTATGCAACAATGGTAGTTTCAGCGCGCTTCAGTAACAAACAAAGCCGCGACACGCAGCGGGCCGCTAATATTTCACCGTACCTTAAAGAACACAGCAGTACTTAATGATGCTACGCCAGCCAAGACAAATAAAAACATGAGAAACATTTCCTAACTTAAAGAGAACATGCAGACAACGACACGACGTATGAATTTGTGCACTGAGAGCTCATAAATGAAAGAAATTTTTTTTATAACGTGACATAATTACTTAAGAAAATGTCGATTTTTGCAATAGCTAAACTGATAATATAGATCGTTCATTAATCAATTATTTTAGTGGTAACATTAACATGTACTCTTTATTCCAGAATGCAGCATTGTTGTCACACGTCATCAAAATGAAACGTAGTTTTAGTTAGAATAAGGATGTGAATCTTTAGGTCACGCAGATAGCTGACGCTAATTGTCATTACAGAAATTTTATAGGTCATGCCGGGAGCTGACGTGATTTTGCAGCAGTTAATATTATGATAAAGTGTTTTATAGGTCATGCCAGGAGCGGACGAGAAGTACCAGAAGATGTTTATTGAAGTCATGCCGTGCATTGACGATAATTAATACTGAATGTTTTATAATAAGTCATGCCGTGCGCTGACGTTAATTAATGCTGAATGTTTATAACAGGTTATGCAGAGAGTTGACACAGATGCAGAAGAAGAATGTGTATGTTATGTTAGTATATAAGAAATGTATAATGTTAAGAAATAATTTTGCTAGCATGTGACACATTGCAACACTATGGATGGGGACCACACATTACAATGTCTAACCAGAATAATGTTTACCTTAATTTTCAGCTGCAAAAGAATACTTTAAATAATTTTATGACAGTAATTTTATTGTATATTATGACCTGACATTTGACGACTCATAACTGACGACTACACTCCTGAATGGAAGATAAAATTTTAGGACAGTAAGTCAAGAAATGCATTGTCAACAAAATTTATAATTAATGATGTAAGAAACTAAGATATGTAAATACAGAATAAGTAATAATGTACTTGTCTATAACAAATCTGTATATTATCAAATACTGAATAAGTAGGAACTTTTATGTCTTTTATATATGGGAATAATTTTCTGGAAGAATTCTTAAATTAAAACTACATATTGTTACAAATTACGACACAACATATTTTGTCATAGGGAAAATTATTTGGTAGTCAAATTATGGTACCAACAATGTCCGTGAACCCATTGCCAAAACAATTTTACCCGTACCTTAATTCCTGTGCATCCCCATGGTTATTGAGCACAGAATCAGTGAATTGTGAAACACGTGACTTCAACCAATGATGAACTCGACGAGGTGTTTGCATACCTAGATGCAAATGATGTTCTCGACGAGGTGTTTGCATACCTAGATACACACCACAGTATGATGTACGACAATAGGTGTTTGCATACCAAGATGCAAACCACCAACCTTAATGGACCATTGGAGATGGAACTTAATCCTGATGTGGCTGCGGCAACTCAGGCTATTTGACGACGTACTTAGTGTTTGGGTACACTAAAACTATGGAGCAAGGCGATGATGGAACCACATGGCGAAACCTGGTGTTGTGCTATGTGAGGGAAAGGAACAGACTTTTGAGTGCATTCACAGACAGTTGCCAGTGCTTTGACCATGCTATCCAATTCCTTTTGTACCTTCCTTAATTGTGGTACTAAGAGATGCCAATTTGAATTAAATGTTTCATAATGTAAACTTTCAATTGCTTCATATGATCTGTATATTGATTTTCACATTTACTCTTATTCTTGTTGTTAAATTTAAGGGAACCAAATTTTACTTGATGTACAATTCCTACTAAAACCCTTTCTATTTACATATTCTCTTTATTAGAGATAGACAAATCATTTCGTATGACAGCATTTGTGTATACACTTTGTTCAAACTATTTTCTATAATCAAATTTTATACTTATGTTGAGTCCATATGACTCAACAACGTAGTAAAATTTTAAGAAAGCCGAGTAGCGGCATATGTAATTATGTAATAGGCGTATTTAAACTGTTTTAGCATGTAATTATCTGAACTGTTTCTTATTTAAATTGTTTTGTTAATTAAATTGCATTGTGTATTATTGAGAAAGAGCGGGAAACCGCGCATAGATACATTTTGAGAAAGAGCGGGAAACAGCGCGCAGTAATACATCTGTAATGGTAGCAGGGATTGTCTGCACCAAAAACCATTGTTGGCGGCGAGACCGCACTTTTGTAGCATTGAGCGTTGGAAGCGGGCAGTTGCGAGTAAGATGTGAGACGAGGCAGTCGTAGCTAGCGAGACATGAGAGGAGGTCGCTGTAAGCGAGGTATGAATTAACACTTTGAAAGAAGCGGTGTGCTCGCCAGCCACTCGCTATATGTAGCGCAATGCTAGTTTTTAAGAATTTTTGTAAAGAACTATGCCCCTTGTAATTGTTTGTCAAGATCGTTCTCAGAATATAGTTATGTAATTTTGATGGAAAATTAGGTATGTAGCGCAACGCTACTTTTTAAGAATTTTTGTAAAGAACTATACCCCTTGTAATTGTTTGTCAAGATCGTTCTGAGAATATAGTTAACTTCTACCAGATTAAATGCATTAAGAATTTTCTATCCCAAAATCATTCACGTAAATGCTTTACGGAATTTATTGTTATCTTAAAAGAAAAGTCTAAACTGAGCTTCAGCTTTTATCAAATCTAAATTAACTTCAACTTAAAGAATTCCAGTCACAAAGTATTATGAAACTCCACCAGCAGCTTATAATTATGTTAAAGAGAAGTAAGTATATTCATTCCACAGTTTGCTGTAGCAGTCAGATGGCGATCCAGTATAAATAATTAAAGGTAAGAATCAGTCTTGATAATTTCAGGTAACGACTGAGGGCCACGGCGACAACACATTTTATGTTTCGTCGTAATAATCAGCAGGTAGTCTTGACAGAGCAGCAGTTAAAAGATTTTAAGAGACGCAGCGTTCAGTCAGCAAGCAAACGTTCATCCAATATTAGACGGGAAGGTTTCACCGGTTTTCCCACAGTCCATGTTTCACTACCATACAATGCTGTACTCCAGAGGTACATCCACAGAAATTTCTTCCTCAAATTATGGCCGGTATTTGATATTAGTAGACTTCTCTTGGCCAGAAACGCCTTTTTTGCCATAGCGAGTCTGCTTTTGATGTCCTCCTTGCTCTGTCCGTCATTGGTTATTTTACTGCCTAAGTAGCAGAATTCCTTAACTTTATTGACTTCGTGACCATCAATCCTGATGTTAAGTTTCTCGCTGTTCTCATTTCTACTACTTCTCATTACCTTTGTCTTTCTCCGATTTACTCTCAAACCATACTGTGTACTCATTAGACTGTTCATTCCGTTCAGCAGATAATTTAATTCTTCTTCACTTTCACTCAGGATAGCAATGTCAACAGCGAATCGTATCATTGATATCCTTTCACCTCGTATTTTAATTCCACTTCTGAATCTTTCTTTTATTTCCATCATTGCTTCATCGATGTACAGATTGAAGAGTAGGGGCGAAAGGCTACAGCCTTGTCTTACTCCCTCCTTAATACGAGCACTTCGTTCTTGATCGTCCACTCTTATTATTCCCTCTTGGTTGTTGTACATATTGTGTATGACCCGTCTCTCCCTATAGCTTACCCCTACTTTTTTCAGAATCTCGAACAGCTTGCACCATTTTATATTGTGAAACGCTTTCTCCAGGTCGACAAATCCTATGAACGTGTCTTGATTTTTCTTTAGCCTTGCTTCCATTATTAGCCGTAACGTCAGAATTGCCTCTCTCATGCCTTTACTTTACCTAAAGCCAAACTGACCGTCACCTAGCGCATTCTCAATTTTCTTTTACATTCTTCTGTATATTATTCTTGTAAGCAGCTTCGATGCATGAGCTGTTAAGCTGATTGTGCGATAATTCTCGCACTTGTCAGCTCTTGCCGTCTTCGGAATTGTGTGAATGATGCTTTTCCGAAAGTCAGATGGTATGTCGCCAGACTCATATATTCTACACACCAACGTGAATAGCCGTTTCGTTGCCACTTCCCCTAATGATTTTAGAAATTCTGATGGAATGTTATCTATCCCTTCTGCCTTATTTGACCGTAAGTCCCCCAAAGCTCTTTTAAATTCCGATTCTAATACTGGATCCCCTATCTCTTCTAAATCGACTCCTGTTTCTTCTTCTATCACATCAGACAAATCTTCACCCTCATAGAGGCTTTCAGTGTATTCTTTCCACCTATCTGCTCTCTCCTCTGCATTTAACAGTGGAATTCCCGTTGCACTCTTAATGTTACCACCGTTGCTTTTAATGTCACCAAAGGTTGTTTTGACTTTCCTGTATGCTGAGTCTGTCCTTCCGACAATCATATCTTTTTCGATATCTTCACATTTATCCTGCAGCCATTTCGACTTAGCTTCCCTGCACTTCCTATTTATTTCATTCTTCAGCGACTTGTATTTCTGTATTCCTGATTTTCCCGGAACATGTTTGTTCTTCCTCCTTTCATCAATCAACTGAAGTATTTCTTATGTTACCCATAGTTTCTTCGCAGCTACCTTCTTTGTACCTATGTTTTCCTTCCCAACTTCTGTGATGGCCCTTTTTAGAGATGTCCATTCCTCTTCAACTGTGCTGCCTACTGCGCTATTCCTTATTGCTGTATCTATAGCGTTAGAGAACTTCAAACGTATCTCGTCATTCCTTAGAACTTCCGTATCCCACTTCTTAGCGTATTGATTCTTCCTGACTAATGTCTTGAACTTCAGCCTACTCTTCATCGCTACTATATTGTGATCTGAGTCTATATCTGCTCCTGGATACGCCTTACAATCCAGTATCTGATTTCGGAATCTCTGTCTGACCATGATGTAATCTAATTGAAATCTTTCCGTATCTCCCGGCCTTTTCCAAGTATACCTCCTCCTCTTATGATTCTTGAACAGGGTATTCGCTATTACTAGCTGAAACTTGTTACAGAACTCAATTATTCTTTCTCCTCTTTCATTCCTTGTCCCAAGCCCATATTCTCCTGTAACCTTTTCTTCTACTCCTTCCCCTACAACTTCATTCCAGTCGCCCATGATTATTAGATTTTCGTCCCCCTTTACATACTGCATTACCCTTTCAATATCCTCATACACTTTCTCTATCTGTTCATCTTCAGCTTGCAACGTCGGCATGTATACCTGAACTATTGTTGTCGGTTTTGGTCTACGGTAGATTCTGATTAGAATAACCCGGTCACTGAACGGTTCACAGTAACAGACCCTCTGCCCTACCTTCCTATTCATAACGAATCCTACACCTGTTATACCGTTTTCTGCTGCTGTTGATATTACCCGATACTCATCTGACCAGAAATCCTAGTCTTCCTTCCACTTCACTTCACTGACCCCTACTGTATCTAGATTGAGCCTTTGCATTTCCCTTTTCAGATTTTCTAGTTTCCCTACCACGTTCAACCTTCTGACATTCCACGCCCGACTCATAGAACATTATCCTTTCGTTGATTATTCAATCTTTTTCTCATGGTAACCTTCCCCTCGGCAGTCCCCTCCCGGAGATCTGAATGGGGGACTATTCCGGAATCTTTTGCCAATCGATAGATCATCATGACACTTCTTCAACTACAGGCCACATGTCCTGTGGATACACGTTACGTGCCCTTAATGCAGTGGTTTCCATTGCCTTCTGCATCCTCATGCCGTTGATCATTGCTGATTCTTCCGCCTTTAGGGGCAATTTCCCACCCCTAGGAAAAGAGAGTGCCCAGAACCTCTATCTGCTCCTCCGCCCTCTTTGACAAGGCCGTTGGCAGAATGAGGCTGACTTCTTATGCCGGAAGTCTTCGGCCGCCAATGCTGATTATTCATCAAAATTTAGGGAGTGGCGAGGATCTAACCCGGGACTGAAGACGATTATGAATCAAAGACGCTATCCCTAGACCACAACTCCCCATCCTTTTAGGATGTAGCTGTTAGAATTCATGCATTTATGCATTGATTCTCTCTAATCTCTGATTACTGCCCACAAAGAACCAGAAATCAGGGCAGAACATTGAGAAATATTTTTAGCCTTATGCAACTGCCGTATCTATCATATAGTGCCTTTAATGCATATAATGTTTTGCGTAGGTGTAGAATAATAGACGAGAAGGGGACACATATGGAAGTGATAATTCAAGACTATAGGTATAGTACTAACTAACAACACGAGATGATCCACAGAATTTAGTGAGAGCAGACGACAGCCAGAAGTAGACCTAAAATTAAGTTCACTAAAATTACTGCTTTAGTTTACTGGACAGTTCAGAGTGGTACACTGGGCTCAGATCATCTCAATTGAAATTCACCCAGCAATAACTCCAACATTAGACAAGGAAGTAGAGATAACTGCAAACTAAAGAATAAAAGAAATGCAGTGGGGAGAATACAAGATACAAAGCCAACCCCTAATTTTAGAACTAAGAATACACCGCAATGTAGAGTGTCAGTATAAAGAAAGCGTCTATCATCTCATGAACAAAGCAACTGCCAAATTAATCCCAATGAAGAAAATATCAAATAAACCAATGAAAAATCCAACCATTTTGTGGAAGGTTCAACAACAAAACTAACAAGAAAAAACGCATTGACAGAATATCATGCAAACCAATCACGCAAAATGTTTTTACAGTATTAAGAAATAGACACCCGAGTGAAGTGTATTTTAAAGAAAAAGAAGAAAGACAGATTACATAAAGATACTAATTTACCAACAGCGGTAACATACACTGGCATAATATGCACTATTGGGCAATGGAAAATCCACGATGGCTGCAACAAGTGGAACGTCAGCGACCTTGGCGGTTTACGTTACTGCTGTTGGTGAATGACGCTTCGTCGCTAAATAGAACACGTGCAAAAAATCTGTCATCCTCTCGTAATTTCTCTTGTGCCCAGTGGCAGAACTGTACACGACGTTCAAAGTCGTCCTCATGCAATTCCTGGTGCATAGAAATATGGTACAGGTGCAATCGATATTCATGTAGCTTTCTCAGGACCGATTCTCGCGCAATGTGTCTGCTACTGACGTGAGGATTAGCCGCGACAGCAGCTGAAACACCTACTTGGGCATCATCATTTGTTGTAGGTCGTGGATGATGTTTCACATGTGGCTGAACACTTCCTATTTCCTTAAATAACGTAGCTATCCAGAGAACAGTCCAGACACTTGGATGATGACGCACAGGATACCGAGCTGCATACATAGCACACGCCTGTTTGGAATTTTGATCACAATAGCCATACATCAACACGATGTAGACCATTTCCGCAATTGGTAAACGGTTCATTTTAACACAGGTAATGTATCACGAAGCAAATACCATCGGCACTGGCGGAATGTCACATGATACCACGTACTTATGCGTTTGTGACTATTACAGCACCATCTATCACAAAGTGAAAACAGTGGTCCAACTAAAACAAGCATATTTCTTTATGCACTACACAAATATGTAATAAAAAATGGGGGTTTCTATTTTTTAAAAAGAAGTTGATATCCACTTTACCTATGGCAACGCCATCTAGATGGGACAACCGTATCGCCATCTGGTTTCTCCCTTCAAGCTAGACGAGTTTCATTCTTTGTAGTATTATTTTCGTTTGATGCTTATTTCGTGAGATATTTGGCCCGGTCACTATCAATGAAACACCCTATATATATATATATATATTACAGCTCTTCGACATAGGAATAAAGAAAATATGAAAATATCAGTTTCAAACGGAGGGATGAATCACTCACAGACATATTTCTAGACAAATAGCGTCTCCCTCAGTACCCGCAGTACCTTTGAATGCTCCAGAAGAAGAACCACAACATTTCCAATGCTCACTGCATACAAAAGAAAAACTATCAATAGCCTTAATCCCCTCAGGAAACACAGCCCCAGAAGTGACAATATTTATTACGAAATGCTGCAGAATTAATCTGCAAAAGGGGAGGCTGTTGGGTATCTACAGTTAAATATAGTTGTACAAATCATTTCCTGAAGACTGGACTACATAGATCATTACATCAATTCCGAATCCGATTTCTACAGACTCAAAGCACCATCACTGTGCATTTGGAAAACGATTAACTAAAAATCGACTTGAATGATATCTCAAAACTAATAACCTCCTACGAGTTTATCACAATGGTTTTTGGAAGCATCACTCTACGTTAAATATACAGACACAACTTACTTAGGACATAGAAAGTTCTACATCTACATCTACATCTACATGACTACTCTGCAATTCACATTTAAGTGCTTGGCAGAGGGTTCATCGAACCACAATCATACTATCTCTCTACTATTCCACTCCCGAACAGCGAGCGGGAAAAACGAACACCTAAACCTTTCTGTTCGAGCTCTGATTTCTCTTATTTTATTTTGATGATCATTCCTACCTATGTATGTTGGGCTCAACAAAATATTTTCGCATTCGGAAGAGAAAGTTGGTGACTGAAATTACGTAAAAAGGTCTCGCCGCGACGAAAAACGTCTATGCTGTAATGACTTCCATCCCAACTCGTGTATCATATCTGCCACACTCTCTCCCCTATAACGTGATAATACAAAACGAGCTGCCCTTTTTTGCACCCTTTCGATGTCCTCCATCAATCCCACCTGGTAAGGATCCCACACCGCGCAGCAATATTCTAACAGAGGACGAACGAGTGTAGTGTAAGCTGTCTCTTTAGTGGACTTGTTGCATCTTCTAAGTGTCCTGCCAATGAAACGCAACCTTTGGCTCGCCTTCCCCACAGTACTATCTATGTGGTCCTTCCAACTGAAGCTGTTCGTAATTTTAACACCAAGGTACTTAGTTGAATTGACAGCCTTGAGAATTGTACTATTTATCGAGTAATCGAATTCCAACGGATTTCTTTTGGAACTCATGTGGATCATCTCACACTTTTCGTTATTTAGCGTCAACTGCCACCTGACACACCATACAGCAATCTTTTCTAAATCGCTTTGCAACTGATACTGGTCTTCGGATGACCTTACTAGATGGTAAATTACAGCATCATCTGCGAACAGTCTAAGAGAACTGCTCAGATTGTCACCCAGGTCATTTATATAGATCTGGAACAGTAGAGGTCCCAGAACGCTTCCCTGGGGAACACCTGATATCACTTCAGTTTTACTCGATGATTTGCCGTCTATTACTACGAACTGCGACCTTCCTGACAGGAAATCACGAATCCAGTCGCACAACTGAGACGATACCCCATAGCTCCGCAGCTTGATTAGAAGTCGCTTATGAGGAATGGTGTCAAAAGCTTTCCGGAAATCTAGAAATACGGAATCAACTTGAGATCCCCTGTCGATAGCGGCCATTACTTCGTGAGAATAAAGAGCTAGCTGCGTTGCACAAGAGCGATGTTTTCTGAAGCCATGCTGATTACGTGTCAATAGATCGTTCCCTTCGAGGTGATTCATAATGTTTGAATACAGTATATGCTCCAAAACCCTACTGCAAACCGACGTCAATGATATAGGTCTGTAGTTAAATGGATTACTCCTACTACCCTTCTTGAACACTGGTGCGACCTGCGCAATTTTCCAATCTGTAGGTACAGATCTATCGGTGAGCGAGCGGTTCTATATGAGTGCTAAGTAGGGAGCTATAGTATCAGCGTAATCTGAAAGGAACCTAATCGGTATACAATCTGGACCTGAAGACTTGCCCGTGTCAAGCGATTTGAGTCGCTTCGCAACCCCTAAGGTATCTACTTCTAAGAAACTCATGCTAGCAGATGTTCGTGTTTCAAATTCTGGAATATTCCATTCGTCTTCTCTGGTGAAGGAATTTTGGAAAACTGCGTTCAATAACTCCGCTTTAGCGGCACAGTCGTCGATAACAGTACCATCGGCACTGCGCAGCGAAGGTATTGACTGCGTCTTGCCGCTTGTGTACTTTACATACGACCAGAATTTCTTCGGATTTTCTACCAAATTTCGAGACAATGTTTCGTTGTGGAACCTATTAAAGGCATCTCACATCGAAGTACGTGCCAAATTTCACGCGTCTGTAAATTTTAGCCCATCTTCGGGATTTCGCGTTCTTCTGAACTTCGCATGCTTTTTCTGTTGCCTCTGCAACGGCGTTCGGACCTTTTTTGTGTACCACGGGGGATCTGTTCAAAGACAAAGACAAATTTGAAAAAAGACAATATTACTCCACGTTGGTAGATACTGAAAGGAGCATATGATAATGTTATCATTCCTTTACTATTGCAAAGGATGATAGAGATAGGTTTGCTCTACAATTTTGTTTATGGAATAAGAAAACTTTTCGTTAGGAGGACTTTCGCTTTCCCCTAATAAATAAAACAGTAAGACCAAGGTATGTCACTGTTGTCCTTCCACAGGGATCGATATTGAACCCTATTACACAGCAGGCACGTGAACCAGGCTGCCAAAAATTATTCAGGTACTACAATATGTTGATGATATATAGGTCCAATAGCAGGCTTAAAGAAACGAGTAGAGTAATGAGTACAGAAATATCGAAATTAGGAACTTCGTTGGCGCCTAAAGATCTGCAGTTCCCAGTCTTTAATACGACTTTGGTTAAATCTATCAGGTGAAAACTTCCACAGGGACTAACACATGTAAGTTTAAATCACCAGTTTTTCCTGAATTCCTAGGCATGATAATAAACTCACAGCTATTGCGAGAGGGACATATTGCATGCCTTATATAAAAGATCCAGAGTTGTCTCAGTGTGTTGTGCTCAGTTACAGGAGTATGGTAGGGAGTGGACTATAATATTCTGCTATTAATACATTGGGGGTCTAAACACGACTAAGGAAGCATGTTATTCTGTAGAGGCAACAGAAAATCAATTACAAAACTAGAGAAAATCCAGTTCAGCTCCATCAGGACTTACCTAGGAGCTATGTCTTACACGTCAACAAATGTCTTGTTAGCAGAAGCCAAAAATTTGCTGAGTGCCTTACAATGGAAATTAATGACAGACATATTCCTACTAAACAGATATTCTGCAATTGATAAGCAATGGACACAGAAATTCGACGGATTGTGTCAAGAACACATTACTAGACAGAGAGTAAACATGGCCCTAAAAATGGAATTATGTACAAACTCCTTAGATTTAAAGGACATTCTACCTAAACTCTGAAGAGCACCAGTATATTATAATTCAGATTATCATTATAACAATAAAAGCAAATGCTGGAGCATAAAAATTAGTAAACATTGCATCATTGATAATTACCCAGAATATTGTCGACCCCCTGTAGCTGAGTGGTCAGCGTGACAAAATGTCCATTCTAAGGGCCCAGGTTAGATTCCCGGCTGGTGTTGTGTTGTCCTAGACTGAGTGTTGTGCTGTCCTAATCATAATCATTTCAACCCCATCGACGCACAAGTCGCCGAAGCGGAGTCAAATCGAAAGACTTGCATGAGGCGAACGGTCAACCCGATGGGAGGCACTAGGCACACGACCCAGAATATTTCCATATTTATAGTGATGGCTCCAAAACCCAAGATAATGGGAAAGTGGGTTGCACATTCATATCCCCTACTACACTGATTTCGCTTTCCAGTGAAACTTCTTGTTTCTCACCAAAAGCTTCCACTATACCCACAATTTCAAAATATTCTGAGAACATTCCAATGAGGAAGATTTTGATTTTCATGGACTGCAGAAACTCACTCCAAGATATAAAGACATCTGCCACTCTCAAGAAAACTAATGCACTAGTATTAATGACGTGAAAGCTATGAAGGAAAACGAATAACTTGGAAAGAAGTTAAAATTTATGTGTCTCAAAGGACATTCTAACATTAAATATAATGAAATGATCAACGACTTAACGAAGCCTGCCACTCAAAATTACAGTATTAAAACATCTTACTATCATAATTAGACCTGAAGACTATTCTATACAGAAAAACAAGACGTTGGTGCGAATAAGAATGTCAATTACCAGTACGCATCAAAGGGAAATATTATTGTCAAGTACATGTGAAACAATCTGTTGAAACCCTGGTTCCACTCAATTAAGGTGAATAAAAATTTCTCACATGTTCCATAATTTACACAGGATTTAATCTTGGATCATTTCTTTCATCAAATGCATGCTCGAGATAACCCTGATTGTGAATATGATGGAATAACGGTAGGGAATATCGATCACATATTTTCATACAACAACTAATCCGATGTAATCAACCATTACCAACTACTATACAAATCGTCCTTCATCAAAATAATATTGTACCTTTAAAACTGATTATGAAATTCCTTGATAAATGCAACTTATTCGGAAAAACTTCAAAACACTGAGAGGTGGCTGTATGACCTTCATGCCAAAACTCACAATAAATAAATAAAATAATGGACTCTGTTCTGTGTCTTATCTTTCAAATGCTGTTTTCTTTACTCAAACAACAAATCCTATATTGAGCCCAAACTGTAATAACTTAATTACAGTCTTCCCAGCAAGTTATTGGCCCCATAAAGTGTGTTTATTAACAGGGGTAACACTTTATTTTCTTCATGTCAAACAAGACTCTGAAGTGAGTTCAATTATATGGAGGGTTTTCAGTTGGAAAATGATAAGCTAAGAGATGGACTGAAAGAAGTTTTCAGTATTCAGAAATTTGACAGAGGTCATTTCCACTTGTGGAAATATGAGCTGAAGGATTGGAGCCAAAAGTTTCATGTATACTCGTACCAGTTTCGACCGAAATTTCAAAGGAACTCAAAGAAGACGGTAATGGTTGGTTATAGTGGCTACAGTATCAATTATAGGCTGGTCGTAAAACAACGAAAACAATTTTTCCATAAGATGTGGTTTTCAACAAACATACCACAGCATAACCCAAAGAGCTAAAGACCAACAAGGTTACATACGAATACAGCTTCCCAGCAGAAGCAAAAGAAGATGAAATTCCTCTACCTGTGGAAAATGGAGATGTATTCTAGTAAACTCAACGATATTTAACGGTTGAATTAGTTTATAATTTACCCCTTTGCTGCTCTTCAGCTCCGCAAAGTCTGTGAACTTTCAGACTCGTCGATAATTCTTCTTATGTCTGTAGAAGAGCTCAACTTCTGCTAAAACCTGGACTCATTCACACTGATTTGTAGGAGGCTTTTACTGTGCCTCTAATTACAAAATGTGAGCAGAAGTTAATCATCTATTTACAACTTGTTTGAAGAAATTCCAGTCCTCTAATAAGACAGAAACTTCAATATATCAGTATATACATTATCATTATACTCTTCTGCCCATTGGCATTCCTTGACCTCTTAGTTTGTACAGAAGGTTCTTTGCTGCCTTTTATATCTTTGCACATCTTGATGCCAATCACAGCTTTAACACTATGTGGATGCCACAGAGCCCAAGTGAAATACCTCGGACAAACAATAGAACATGTGAAAGAAGATTTGCTGTTTAATAAATTCTCTTACCTAAAAATTAAACTTTTAAGTACTTGATGATTTTCCTGGATAAAGCTTGTGAATTTATAGTCAAAATTAGTGCGAGAATTCGCTCTCAGTCAATGGAATAATTTACTTCCAGAAACCTGAGCTACAAAACATCTGAAAGATCTCGTATCCTCACAGATAATATGACAGTGAGGAGGTTACTCAACCTGGAATGACTCTTGGAAAACACAATAAACTTAGCTCTTCAGTTTGTTTCCCTTATGTGAGGCCTGGGACACTAGCCAGTGAAATGCAGTGAGGATGAAAGAGCATGATCTGCCATGCGACACCTTAAAATACAATTTCATGTTCATGCTGAGTATGTCGACTAGCTGTGATTTAAGTGCCACAGTGCCATCAAGTGCAACTCTGAGTCTTCTTGTTGCTCCTTGGCAAATGCCTTAATGTTCAGTGGAGTAAAGACATTGGCCAATATGTGGCAAATGTCTGTACTGAACTGGCTAATGAATTCCAATTGGCTGTACTGCCATGGGGAGCAAGTGTTATTGTTTATCTTGAAAATGTATGTTAAGGGCGTGTGGTCGGTATATATCACGACTTGTCTCGACAAAACCTGTGATCAGAAGTACTCGATTGCTTCATACACAGTTAAAAGTTCCCAACTGTAGATACTCCATCTTTGCTGAGAAGGTGATAACTTGTCCAAAAAAAAAATAAGTCAGTGGCTGCCAGGAGTTGTCCACCCATTGATAAAGGGCTGAATCTACACCTACATTACATATTCATAGATATTCCTCAAGTTACCGTATGGTGCGTGGCGCAGGCTATACTACTAGTCATTTCATTTCCTGTTCTACTTGCAAACAGAACGAGAGAAAAACGATTCTCTACATGCCTCCATATGAGCCCTAATTTCTCGTATCTTATCTTCATAGTACTTAAACGCAATGTACATTGGCGGAAGTAGAATCATTTAACAGTCTGTTTCAAATGCCTGTTCTATAAATTTCTCAACAATGTTTCTCGAAAAGAGAGTCGCCTTCCCTCTCGAGACTTCGATTCGAGTTCCCAAAGCTTTTCCATAACACTTATGAGTTGTTTGAACCTAGCTCTAACAAATCTAGCAGCCTGGCTCTGAACTACTTCAACATCTTCCTTCACTCCAACCTAGTACGGATCCCAAACACTCAAGCACTAATCACGAATAGGTCGCAGCAGCGTCATATATGCGGCCTCCTTTATGAGTGAAACACTCTTTCCTAAAATTATCTCATTTGCCCTCCCTGCCACAGTTGTCACATGCTCATTCTCTTTCATATCGCTTTGCAGTGTTATGCCCAGCTATTTAAACGACTTGACTATGATGCATCCGAATATTACAAGGTTTTTTCCCTACTCCTTCACATTAATTTACATTTGTTTTACATTTAGAGCTATCTACCACTCATCAAACCGCCTAGAAATTTTGTCTGAATCGTATTGTGTCTTCTTACAGTCACTCAACTTCGACAACTTACCATACACCACAGTATAATCAGCTGCCCATCCTGTCAGGGATATAATTTATGTATATAAAGAATAACAGTGGTACTATTACATTTTCCCTGGGGCATTCCCGACGATACCCTTGTCTCTGATGAACACATAATGTCAAGTACAACATACTGGGTTCTATTACTTAAGAAGTCTTCAAGCCCCTCACATATCTCTTAACTTATTCTCTTAACTTATTCAGAGAGAGTTTTGCTATCTACCACTCATCAAACCGCCTAGAAATTTTGTCTGAATCGTATTGTGTCTTCTTACAGTCACTCAACTTCGACAACTTACCATACACCACAGTATAATCAGCTGCCCATCCTGTCAGGGATATAATTTATGTATATAAAGAATAACAGTGGTACTATTACATTTTCCCTGGGGCATTCCCGACGATACCCTTGTCTCTGATGAACACATAATGTCAAGTACAACATACTGGGTTCTATTACTTAAGAAGTCTTCAAGCCCCTCACATATCTCTTAACTTATTCTCTTAACTTATTCAGAGAGAGTTTTGCTATCTACCACTCATCAAACCGCCTAGAAATTTTGTCTGAATCGTATTGTGTCTTCTTACAGTCACTCAACTTCGACAACTTACCATACACCACAGTATAATCAGCTGCCCATCCTGTCAGGGATATAATTTATGTATATAAAGAATAACAGTGGTACTATTACATTTTCCCTGGGGCATTCCCGACGATACCCTTGTCTCTGATGAACACATAATGTCAAGTACAACATACTGGGTTCTATTACTTAAGAAGTCTTCAAGCCCCTCACATATCTCTTAACTTATTCCATATGTTGATATCTTCCTTAACAGCTCCTGATAGGAAATATGGAAACTGCCTGTCGCTCTTTATTCATTGTTCACAGCATATCATGTGGAAAGGGGCAAGGTGAGTTTCGCATGAATGATGCTTTCTAGAACCTTGCTGATTCTTGCATGTAAGTTCCGCCTCTCAAGAAACATTCTTACATTCGAACTGAGAATATGTTCGGTGGCTAACTGACTGGCGTCCACCACTAATGCACCAGCAAAGCTGCTTGTTCTGGGCTCTTTTTGGTCGCTTCAAAAGTGCATTCAACTCCTCAGACCACCGCACAGGAGAACAGCTCTTAACCCAGAGACCAAGCGGTACTGTGTTCAATGGCGGCTGTTGTTCTGCAATGTGTGAGAAATGATAGCGTTCAAACTGAAAATTCCTGAGTATCTACATACGTCTTTTATTGTTGATGGGCTAGGCAGCTGCTATACAGCTATAATCTTGTAATTGAATAGCAATGAGGCTGCTGAAGATATACGATGACACAGGAATTCAACTTCAGGTGGTCCAAACACATATTTTGCTTTGTTCAACACTCGCCATACTTTTTAAGACACTGAAGAAATTCTCTCAGGTGCTGGTGACGTATATCCGTGAACGATGAATACACTAACACTTCGTCCAACAAAACAAAATAAAAGCTCAATCAATGCAAGTAAGAGTCGAACTGCTGTCAGTTTTGTACAGCATTACGAAGATTGAAGGTCATAAATTCTGTCTCTCATACATCCCTAACGACGTAATTATCGCCTTTACAACTTCCATACACTGGCCTGTACTGTGTGTTATGGAGTAGTACACATACGATGGACATATTGGTGAATGGCAAGCCAACAACTGTTCCTCTCAAGCCTGCATACATTTTTCAAGAGGTTCACTGTGCGCTACTCAACATGGACAACATAATCTGCTGGAACAACATGTCCAGCCACTAGCACCTCCAGCACAGCCACCCACAGAACATCCACAAACGCTGATGACCTGCTCTGGTTGCTGTGTCTACTTCCCTGCCCTTTTCCCCGATACCTATGCTACACTTCCGCCGAGGTGGCGGATAAAGCGTCCAATAAGACAACCGTTAAGTTCTAGTGCGCAGAAATGACATATTGGCACAGTGTGTTTATGTGACTGTCACCATGTTTAACAGCTGATATGCAGCTGTCAAGATAGTTCCACTCTGGTCGCCAGAGGTGCTGTGCTGTTGCATCTAATAAGCGAATCGCTGCTGTCAAAGAGTTCTACGCCTGGCCACCAGAGGCACTGGTTTTGTGTTTTTTTCGCATGTGCATGTGCATTCTTTAAGTGCGATGTTTATTCTTGTGTTTTTATGTTCAATGTTTTTCTAATGTTTCTTATATTGTGTATTGGCACTCTGGGTTACAGTTCAATTGACATCTTGCTCTCATGGAATAAAGAGTTTGCTAGCAAATGTAATTCTTTGTTGTTGGATTAATCAGTAACATTATGTCGAAAAGTTCGAATTACACTGACCCTGACAAGTCACTCAACTCATACCACAACTACATCTCTGGATGCAACAAACTCAGCTAAAAAGCGCAACTACAGTCGACACATGTAGTGGTTCCTACGGATTAACCACAAACTTTCAAGGAAGTAAAGGCATCAAGAGATTCTCAGAAGTGGTATGAAGTAAAGAGAAGATGAAATGTCTTCACATGCAATAAAAAATACTTGGAACTGAGGGTATCTACCTACAGACTGTCACACTATTGGTTGTAAATGGGTTTGCAAACTACACAGAAACTAGCTGATAGTGCAGTGAGGTATGACAGTAGATTATATGTGAAAGGATATTCCCAGCAACCCAGATTTGATGATGGAGAAACTTTTTCATCTATTGTTAGGTATGAATCAGTTCTCATTCTTTCAGCTTTGATTGCAGTATATTATATTGATATGAAGCAATTTGATGTGAAAACTGCCTTTCTCAATGGTAATTTGCAAGAAGACGAGAAATTCAAGGTAAATATGTAACTTCCACTTGTCTATTTCTCTCTGTCTCAATGAATCTTCCTAAAATTGTCTACGAAAACTTCTTAAAAAATGTTGCCAAAGAAACTAATTTCTAATTTAAACTCGTGCACTGTACAAAAACGCTGACTATTCTGAACTATAAAAAGACTTAATATGACTCTCTCAACACTGTCTACAAACTAAAGCTAATGGTATCTATAAAAATGCAGTGCTACCCTGAATGTAATGTGACTTCTTAAATAAATGCACAACCGAACTTACAAAGAAATTCCTGACCCTTAACTGTATTTTCATTTACATTGTGTCTTGACAAACATTTTTACAGATTTCTCAAAAGCAGTACTTTGGATACAGCAGCAAAACAACATTAAAAACTACAACTGAAAATTCCATACCACAAAGTGCAATGTCAGTACATCCATAATAAACTATCAGAAGGGTGAGAATTTTAACTGGTAAGAAATGACTGCTGACAAAATTCAAATGAAACTATATTCAAAAGTAATGCTTTAAAAATCAATTGAATGTTCACAGCACCATTTACGTAACACAATTTTAATAATAACTTTAACCAAGGGAATCACATCTTCATATCAGATCAGTCCGTACATCAAACCTACTGTCTGAGCTTCGTGACTACAGTCTCAATAACACATAGCAATAGTATGCCCTTATAAACTTACAGAAATATCTCAACATTCCAGAAAAACTCTTAAATAATCTCCTTATCTTCTCTCTCCATAATTGCAGCAAAAATATTCATAATGAAATTCCATCTATCTCATATCACATTTATTCATTTATTTTATACTGGTCATTCTTCAAAATACATCTGTCACTGAACACTGATCATTTAGCTTATAACTTTGGTAGCACATTCAGACAGATGTGGAGTAACGACACAAATATATTGTGGCAGTAGTAAAAGATTATTCAGCTATACGGTTTTGCTCTGCGTGAGCTGTGCATGAGCACTAACTTATCGTATATTATCTTCTTGGTACTTACATGCAATGTACGTTGGCGGCAGTAGAATCGTTCGACAGTCAGTTTCAAATGCCGCTTTTCTAAATTTTCTCCTATTTGATTTCCTGAAACATATCCGTGTCACTTACCAGTTGGTCAAACCTACTGGTAACAAATCTAGGAGCCTATCTCTGAATTTCTTCGATATCTTTGTTCAATCTGACCCAAACACTTGAGCAGTACTCAAGAATAGGTTGCAGCAGCATCCTACACGCAGTCTCCTTTACATGTGAATCACTCTTTACCAAACCGAAGTCGACTGGACTGTTCGCCTTCCCTATCAAAGTTGTCACATGCTCGTTCCACCTCATATCGGTTTGCAACGTTGTGCCCAGATATTTAAAGAACTTGACTGTGTCAAGCAGCCCACTAACACGAACAGATTTGATCTTCCTACTCATCCACGTTAACTTACCACATTTAAGGCTAGCTGCCATTCATCACACCAACTGGAAATTTTGTCTAAGTCGTCTTGTATCTTCCTACAGTCACTCAACTTAGACTGTTTACTGTACACCGGGGCATTATCAGGAAACAACCGCAGATTGCTGCCCTCCCTGTCAGCCAAATCATTTATGTTTACAGAGAACAACAGTGGTCCTATCACACTTCCCTATGGCACTCCTGACAATACCCTTGTCTCTGATGACCACTCACCGTTGAGAACAACATACTGGGTTCTATTATTTAAGAAGTCTTTGAACCACTTACATATCTGTGAACTTATTACATATACTTGTACCTTCGTTAACAGCCTGCAGTGGGGCACCATATCAAATGCTTTCCGGAAATATAGAAATATGGAATCTGCCTGTTGCCCTTAATCCATGGTTCTCAGTGAATCATGTGAGAAAAGGGCAAGGTGAGCTTCGCATGCTTTCCAGAACGTTGCTGATTCGTGAACGTAAGGTCCTCAGTGTGAAGAAAGTTTATTATATTCGAACTGAGAATATTTCCAAGGATTCTGCAGCAAACAAGAGCTAGGGAAATTGGTCTGTAATTTTGTGGGTCCATTCTTTTACCTTCCTTATATACTGGAGTCAGCTGCGTTTTTTTCCAGTCGCTTGGGACTTTGTGCTGTGTGAGAGATTCACAGTAGATGAAAGCTAGCTAAGAGGCCAATACTGTAGAGTACTCTGTCTTTAATCGAACTGCGATTCCATCTGAACCTGGTGATTTATTTCAAATCATTCAAATCTTTCTGTTGTTTCTGTATGCCAGGTACGCTTATTATTATGTCATACATATGGCATTCTGTCTGATGGTCAAATGGCAGTACGTTTGTAGGTATTCTCCTGTGTGAACAATTTCATGAACGTGAAATTTAAAACTTCAGCTATCGTTTTGCTATCTTTAACTGTCATTCCAGATTGGTCAACAAGGAACTGAATGGAAGCCTTAGACCCACTTAGTGATATTAAATACAACCAGAACTTTCTTGGGTTCTATGCCAGATCTTTTGCTAAGGTTTGACGGTTGTAGTTGTTGTATGCTTAGCGCATAGATATCTTCACAAACGCGCGAATCTTTACTAACCTTCGCTTGTCATCATTTATGCATTCCCTTTTGAACCGAGAGTGCAACAGCTTCTGCTGCCTCAGCATATGATGAATGTCATTACTAAACTATCAGTCAAGTAAGTCGAATTCTCAACAACTCTGGATAAGAGCACTGGGCTGTTAAATGCATCCTAAAATACTTCAGAGTACAACAGCATAATATATTAAACGTAGTGAGAGGAATCTTAATTCTCATGTACAATCAGATAGAGATTTTGCTGGAGATGTTGATACTCGTCATTCAACAATACTTTATGTCAGCTTTTTAACCAGCTGATCTGTTAAGGGGGCATCACACAAGTAAAACTGTTTTGAAAGATCCACCAGAGTGGTGGAGTATGTTGCAGTATCTGACGTATCTGCTGAAGTAAAGAAGCTTTGCACGTCCTTGGAGGAGCTCAGTGTCAAAATGGAAATGAACATCACAAAGGACAGAACTCATAGACATAAAGTCTCGTCATGTTCATGAAAAGAATATGAAAGTTCTATTCTTGTGTATTATGTCAACTCACAAAATCATTCTTGTTTATACAAGCATTTGCCAAAGAAAAGTTCCACACAAATTTTAGATCATTGTCAATTGTTTATTATGAATATTAGCCACCTACAATGATCTTTACACGATTTTTATTTCATAAATCACTCATAATTAGCCCATTTCGGTATATTGTCATTATCAGGTGCTCTTATATGTAATATGGTTGCTGCCATGTCCTGTCCTTTTTTTATAATTATTAGTTTCTCCTTGGACACACACTGGAGTTGTATTTCAGACATATGACTCCAACGTACATCTTAGGACACACTAATAATTCTAAAAAAAAAAAAGACAGGCCAGGGCAGCAACCATATTACATGTAAGAGCACCTGATAATGACAATATGCCGAAATGGGCTCATTATAAGTGATTTATGAAACAAAAACAATTTAAAGAGCAGTGTAGAGGGCTGATATGTATAAAAATCGTGTTATTAGAGGACATATTTTGCAGTGTGCGCCTCAGAGAATAGTTATTATCAACTGTGTCTTTAAAAGCAGCAAACAAGAGTGGCAGTGTTACATATTATGGCTTGTTGCTCTGATTAACTTCTGACGAGTCTGTGCAGGTAGACAATAGGGCATATGATGTTTTTATATCTTTACTGCTTCCTACTCACACACAATCTTTTATTCCTTTGCATATTCATTTGTCTTGTGACTATTGTTAATTGAGTCCATTCTGTCTTGTATTTGAGATGCCTGCTTCTTTATGACCATAATAATAACTTTTCATCCCAAACTACAATGAATTAGCTACAATCTTTCCAACACATGAGCATCATTCTTAGGTAATTGTTGGGATATGTAAGTTGATATTGATGGCTAACTCCTTACTCCTTATTGTTACTGCTACTCTGTAGTTATGTATTCATAGGTGTGAAGTTATAGTTGTGCACATACTGATATTGATTAAATAAAATATTCCTCCATAAAACTTTCATGTTAAACATACTAAAAATTCTCAGCAAAAGGTTATGGGCTCAGGACCAGGAGTCAAAGCAACTTTTTACAAATGTTACAAAACGAGTCGTGCTCGAAAATCCCGATTCGGTTCGTAAGTTGATCGTTCTCGTGCACAGACTTCCGTTTATTTTATGTGATAAGGTCTAAAAATGAGTGGTACAGCCTCATCTGGATTCGCAGTAGTTGACAAGTTGAGCGGACGAGCAAATTATTAGATGTGGAAATTTGCAATGAAGGAGTATTTAGACTGTGAGGAACTGTGGAATATTATAGAGGTTCAGATTCGACGAAACTGGACGATTCTTGCAAGAACCGAGACAAAAAAGCATATTCCCGAATTTTACTCTTCGTTTCCCATATAAGGGAAACAAATACAGTAACAGTCCTTGAAAAAAAAATTTGAAGACTCTGTACTCGCATGTAGAGTGGATTTGCTTAGAACAAAATGCACAACCCAGTTAGATAAATGCGAGTAGGTAGATGACTGTTGCGATCGAATTTACTTAAATGAAATAAAGTTTAAGAGCGGATAAGAACTTTGCTCGTTACTGGATTACCCACCATTATCAACCTATGATTGTGGCACTTGAGAAAAGTGGCACATGCATCACCAGAAATTCAGTTAAAATAAAACTACTACAGGACGTCATAATTGAAGATGCCAATAGAAATGAAGAATCGACGTTGTATGACAGTAGTCTGAAAATTTCTCGGCCTGATAGTGAAAACGACGGTTTATGCTTTGAAAGAAATCTCCTCTAATATCAATACATTTCATCCTGCGGCGTATAAATGCTTTTATCGCCTCTCTGCACAGTTCCTCCAGAAGTACTATAAAGAACCTATGCAAAGACATTGGCTTCTTGACTGCACGAAAAGCGCTGACCAGCGAGGAATTTCTTCACTTTTGAGAACAGACGGAGGTTCAAGGACCCAAATCTGGGGAATAGGGTGCATGTTCCAGCACTTCATATTGCAAATCCCTCAATTCGAAGATGATTTTTTTCTTCTTTAATTGGATGTGCTTTTACAAATTCTTGTGTCCAGTTTCGTTACTTTCCAGTTATGGTTTCACTCTATTTCAAGATAGTCAATCATCAAAATTCCTTTCACATCCCAAAAGACCTAAAGCCAAAATCTTTTCCGCAAATGGCATCATTCTTGCCTTATTTGGAGCTGAAGGACCTGCTTCTGTCCACTGCATAGACTGATGTTCGGATTCGGGTATGCAGTGGTGAAGCCACGTGTCAGCTACTGCCATGTAATGGCAAAACAAGGCACTAATGTTTTTCTTAAAATGTACCAAGCATTTTTCAGAAAGTGACGTATGATTGTGTTTCAATCCACAGTAACCACACATGGCACCCATTTTGCATAGAGCTTTCTCATGTTCAATTCTTGGTGTAAGATGTGATCAATATGTTCCTTTGTCATCCTTAGAGTTAGTGATTTCACGCAACTTTATATGCTGATCTTCTAAAACCACTTTGTCAAAAAATTCCAATTTGCTTGCACTTTTCGGACGTCCTTTGCATGGATCAACTTAGATGCTTTCACAGAAAAGGTTAAACTCGGCTGTCCACTGCTGGAAATTGAAAGTGAAGTGGCGCCATTCACATTTACTATGAAATGAATTTCGGTCGGTATTAAACAGCCCAGAAATCGGCGGGAAAAAGACTCAGTTGATCGGCCATTTGGAGAACAATCGATTGCAGTCAGTGTATGGAATATTATTTAAACAAGTTACACATTATGTGGAAATTTTGTTTATTTCAATAATTTATGGCACCCAAGACTGTATATGAAAATAGATTGGTGGGAAATCGGTTGCAGTGTGTCGAATGTTCTTTAAGCAATTTAGACAATGTGTAGAATATTGCTATTTAAGCAGTTCATGGGATACAAGGCCATATATGGAACATAGTTTATTTATGTAAAGAAATTGTTGGGAAATCGATTACAGTGGATGGAATACTGTTTAAACAACATAGAGAATGTGTGTAATATTGTTTGTTTATACAATTTATGGGGTGGAAGGTGATATATGGAATATTTAAACAATTGCAAAGCTTTTTATTCCGATCGTGCAAGGAATACTGTCATGAAACACCCATCACATGTAATTATGCTATTAAAAATCATTCTAGTGTGAAGTACGCATCGTCCGCCATCCCCTGTATGTTGACCCACACCCAATACAGCTCGTGCCACAGCACATGCAGCTCGCTCTTAGCTCTACAAAGCGCATATCCGAGAGTGTCAGCTTGGGCCCGGCAACTGATGTACCGAACCTTACTCTAATCCCCAAACAGAAGCACATGAGAAACACCTGTCGAAACACATGGTTCTGAGGAATACCATTGCACGCGGAACTCTTTCCAAGGCAAATTTCTGACTGTGAACTGATTCCACCATGGGCTCTAAGCTGCTGTCTGTCCTGGGAAGAAAGGATCTCACAGTGCGAAATTCAGTTGCATACTATAGCATATACTGTTTATTTATAAAATGTAATTTGCAGGGGCTGAATCTCGTGTGAGATTAGGTGAGCGGTCTAGACGCTGCAGTCGTGGACTGTGCAACTGAGCCCAACGGAGGTTCGAGTCCTCCCTCGGGCATGGGTGTATGTGTTTGTTCTTAGGATAATTTAGGTTAAGTAGTGTGTAAGCTTAAGGACTGATGACCTTAACAGTTAAGTCCCACAAGATTTCAAACACATGTTTTGAACATTTGGGCTGAATCTCACATTTATTTGTTCGGAAAAGCTCACATTCAGAACTACATGTCCTAATTACGTAATTATATTGCTGCAGAGTGAAGGATTCGTCTGATGAAAAATTTCCTGTGTGTACACTCACCTTGACATGCAGGGAGTGACTGACCTAATGTACAGTGTCGCCACTAGATGACGTTCAACCCCCTTACCATTCACAGCCGCCCTCCCTACCCCACCCAGAAAATATTGGTAGGAAAAAGACTCAATCTGTGCTGTAGAATAAGGATCTTCTGACACATAATTCGAATCAAAGTCAATTATATACTGAAACATATTCTTCATTTAATTAGTTTGCAGGAGATGGGGTTTGCCCACTTGGCTAGACATCATGACTGCACCCACTAACCTTGCTCCCCATGATACGATGACTGTAATCACAAGGGAACGGAATGAAGTGCGATGCAGTAGCCATCATTAGGTGTCTCCCATGTGTGGGTCTATCATCAGGGCGCTGCCATGAAGTTCAGAACAGCCCATTGTCCTAATTACAGATCACGTTACTACATACCACCGTCCACGGACCGGATATTGGCCTCCTATGTTCTTGCGGCCCCCGAACAAAGTATCAAGTGGTCGGCGAACTCTAGACTGACTTGCTGTCTCTGTTGCTCTCAAGAAGCCACTCCCTGCTTCTCTGTGTGAACCAACGTCTCCAAAAAAGAATAAGGAAGTTTTAGTCTCTCCTCAGAATACTTTATTCCTACTGGCTAATGCAGGAGGCAAAGGGAAATTTCCCAATTTCAATATCAATAATAGAGTGAAATGATCCATTTGCACTACCATGTCGTATTAATTGTTTAACAATTTACAAGAGTCAAACAGATCACTTAAAATATTCACTTCCACCTTACAATGATCCTTCTTTGTAACAAAACGTATTTGAACGTTTGAGTATCATACACAAAAATTATGCACACCAAGTAATCAGACTTCCGTCACAAATAGATCATAGCGTTAAATACATACGAGGTCTCGTACGCGACCTCCTCCACCGCAACATTTCTACTAAACGTATCTGGTGAAAAAAATTCCGACAGTCACGCAAGCTTGCGATCGCGAGGAACACACCGTCTGCTGACTGCAGGGTAGCCCTCGTCTGCAACAGCTGGTAGAGAGAGACCCACACCCGCGCTGGCCATGCCCACCCACACCAAACGCATGTGTGCATGCAGTACAACTACAGAAAACAATAAATTGAGCCATCGGGCATTTGACGTCGCGATTCGGTTTTTAAAAGTACTATTGACTTCCTAAACTGATTCACTCAACTACATACGCAAGTAGGTAGGAGGCTTCTACTGTGTGATAGAATAGAGACAATAGGAAATACCTCTCCAAGACAGAGTTCACTGCGGTGTCTTGAGAAGCACTAAACATGACACTCTTACCACAACCACAATCCAGTTTGTAGCAATAAGCTGTCAGGGTTTGATATCGGAGATCACTGAAAACACTCGGACGTCCGGCGCACCCACTTCCGAGACGGCCACACCCAGCGTTCCAGTCCCCCTCCACGCACATCGTCAGCGCCGACGTAAACAGGTGAGTGAAAATTTCCACCGCAGCCGCAATCACAGTCGTGAATGCGCGTGTACGGCTGAGTGCACTTCCCTAGCTATGGAGAGCAACCGGGGATGATTGGAGTGATAGGAATTCGGATGCTATCAAAATGTGCAGCGCAAACATCCATCATTTTGAATCTTCTCTCACGAAACACTTACACGTCCGTTTCTTCCGCGTTCACCCAGCACGCTGGTCACTTCGCGAGCCCTCGCTGCCGTAGGCAAGATCAGACCAGTAGTTACGTTCTTTTTGTCAATCACATGCTGCGTTAATCGGTTACTTCCGGTTGCCTACGCCTCGTGACCACCTCTGCAACCAGCCGCGGTGCACTGCGAAACAAGCAGCAGCAGCAGCTTGGATGTATGCAGTAGTTCTAAACAATTCCACCCTGACGTAGACCACACAGTTTAAAAGACCACTTTACCCAATCCGCAGCAACGATATTGTTCACCATACACCTCGAATTCTAGCGCGAAATGTAGAATCCTCCCGTTTATACGAGTTATTTTCAAACATAGAAGAAAGCGGACAATCCACGAGTTTTCACACCGCTAAATTATCGTTACTTGTCGTGGAAATCCTGTACAGGACTATGGCATGGGCTATATTCCCTCTAAATATTCTTTCATCAGGTATAAAAACAACTTTCTTTACCTGTCACGTCTTGCGTCATAGGACTAGAATATTAAATTCATTTTTGGCTCATGAAGGGGCCCTGAGATATAGCATTGTCACAGGATAACCCCTAACTTTCGAAACTTCTCTTAAGGTAACCAAATGTCTCACCACATACGAAGTCTCACAAGGTAACAGCACAGTTAGTGGCGCATACTAAAAGGTATCAGATAGATTATATAATGGTATGACAGAGATTTGGGAACCAGGTTTTAAATTGTAAGACATTTCCAGGGGCAGATGTGGACTCTGACCACAATCTATTTGTTATGACCTGTAGATTAAAACTGAAGAAACTGCAAAAAGGTGGAAATTAAGGAGATGGGACCTGGATAAACTGAAAGAACCAGAGGTCGTACAGAGTTTCAGGGAGAGCATAAGGGAACAATTGACAGGAATGGGGGAAATAAATACAATAGAAGAAGAACGGGTAGCTTTGAGGGATGAAGTAATGAAGGCAGCAGAGGATCAAGTAGGTAAAAAGACGAGAGCTAGTAGAAATCCTTGGGTAACAGAAGAAATATTGAATTTAATTGATGAAAGGAGAAAATACAAAAATGCAATAAATGAAGCAGGCAAAAAGGAGTAAAACGTCTCAAAAAAGAGATCGACAGGAAATTGCAAAATGGCTAAGCAGGGATGGCTAGAGGACAAATGTAAGGATGTAGAGGCTTATCTCACTAGGAATAAGATAGATACTGCCTACAGGAAAATTAAAGAGACCTTTGGAGATAAGAGAACCACTTGTATGAGCATCAAGAGCTCAGATGGAAAACCAGTTCTAAGCAAAGAAGGAAAGCAGAAAGGTGGAAGGAGTATATAAAGGGTCTATACAAGGGCGATGAACTTGAGGACAATATTATGGAAATGGAAGAGGATGTAGATGAAGATGAAATGGGAGATAAGATACTGCGTGAAGAGTTTGACAGAGCACTGAAAGACTTGAGTCGAAACAAGGCCCTGGGAGTAGACAACAGTCCATTGGAATGACGGCCTTGGGAGAGCCAGTCCTGACAAAACTATACCATCTGGTGAGCAAGATGTATGAAACAGGCGAAATACCCTCGGACTTCAAGAAGAATATAATAATTCCAATCCCAAAGAAAGCAGGTGTTGACAGATGTGAAAGCCACAGCTGCAAAATACTAACACGAATTCTTTACAGACGAATGGAAAAACTAGTAGAAGCAGACCTTGGGGAAGATCAGTTTGGATTCCATAGAAATACTGGAACACGTGAGGCAATACTGACCTTACGACTTATCTTAGAAGAAAGATTAAGGAAAGGCAAACCTACGTTTCTAGCATTTGTAGACTTAGAGTGGGCTTTTGACAATGTTGATTGGAATACTCTCTTTCAAGTTCTAAAGGTGGCAGGGGTAAAATACAGGGAGCGAAAGGCTATTTACAATTTGTACAGAAACCAGAAGGCAGTTATAAGAGTCGAAGGGCATGAAAGGGAAGCAGTGGTTGGGAAGGGAGTGAGACACGGTTGTAGCCTCTCACCGATGTTATTCAATCTGTATATTGAGCAAGCAATAAAGGAAACAAAAGAAAAATTCGGAGTAGGTATTAAAATCCATGGAGAAGAAATAAAAACTTTGAGGTTCGCCGATGACATTGTAATTCTGTCAGAGACAGCAAAGCACTTGGAAGAGCAGTTGAATGGAATGGACAGTGTCTTGAGAGGAGTATGTAAGATGAACATCAACAAAAGCAAAACGTGGATAATGGAATGTAGTCGAATTAAGTCGGGTGATGCTGAGAGAATTAGATTAGGAAATGAGACACTTGAAGTAGTAAAGGAGTTTTGCTATTTGGGGAGCAAAATAACTGATGCTGGTCGAAGTAGAGAGGATATAAAATGTAGACTGGCAATGGCAAGGAAAGCGTTTCTGAAGAAGAGAAATTTGTTAACATCGAGTATAGATTTGTGTGTCAGGAAGTCTTTTCTGAAAGTATTTGTATGGAGTGTAGCCATGTATGGAAGTGAAACATGGACGATAAATAGTTTGGTCAAGAAGAGAATAGAAGCTTTTGAAATGTGGTGCTACAGAAGAATGCTGAAGATTAGATGGGTCGATCACATAACTAATGAGGAAGTATTGAATAGGGTTGGAGAGAAGTTTGTGGCACAACTTGACCAGAAGAAGGGATCGGTTGGTAGGACATGTTCTGAGGCATCAAAGGATCAACAGTTTAGTATTGGAGGGCAGCATGGAGGGTAAAAACCGTAGAGGGAGACCAAGAGATGACTACACTAAGCAGATTCAGAAGGATGTAGGTTGCAGTAGGTACTGGGAGATGAAGCAGCTAGCACAGGATAGAGTAGCATGGAGAGCTGCATTAAACCAGTCTCAGGACTGAAGACCACAACACAACAACACATGTTATTTCACATGTCAAACACTGCTGCTATGCATTTGTGTGTTTCTTTGTAAGAGGCATTCTCCATTACTAATGATCATTTTATATAAGACTGATGCAACCGTAGTATGGTTTCTAAACCATGATCGGATCTGAACAGTGGCGCTTTACATCTCTGGAAAACTATATTCTCCATGTATGTATAACAAAGAACTGATGTTTTAAGGAAGTAGTTTGTTTTCATTCTACAGTTTTGTCACCATAGTTCATCGTAGAGAAAACTGCAAGGAGAATGTATGTAGTGCGCTGAAAATATATTTCTTAGATTGGGATAGCAACAGTGCTGCATTCAACAAAACTAACAGGTCGGAAACCGCAACGATCTAACATCATAGCATGTTTTAAGTGCAGAACTGTGCCGCCTTAGGAGTGCATGTGTTTATGTTCTCTCTTACCTGTAACTTCTTGATACTAATCCCAGACACTAAAACAATAGTTTAGAATTGATAGCGCAGTTCATTTACGTAAAATGCTTCAAACGTCATCCGTCTGCAGCTTTGCGCTCGCTGGTAATACACCGCGTCCTATACCGTCCACCTTGGTGGCGCTTGGGATAACAGCACAAAGTTATAATTCCCAGTGATGGACGTGTAAGAGCCCGAAACCAGCCATGTTCTAAACAAAAGAACATTACAACTGTAGTGGTATTTTCAACTCTGGGCCCACAAAAAAAGGTAGAATTCTGACAATATGTCAGAAGATAATGAACTGAAAACATTTCTGTACTGAATGAAACTTATATGTGATAGGTGTGAATGAAACATTGGTTAGCCTTGGAGCAAATAGTACTTAGTTTATAAGTTAATATTAAGTTTTTGTAAACGGAATGATGTATGGGCGCGTCCCAGTAATGATAAGAAAGAGATTTTAGGTAGCTATTACCAAAAGATAAGGGCCACACTGATATATGAGAAATTATGTATATATAAATATGTGTATAATTATGATAGTCTGAATATAATGCGTGAATATAAAGAAGTTATAATTCATAACATATTGTGAAATGAAGGTGTGTTCCTGTACTACCAAAGGATAAAAAAAGGGGAGTGTCAGACTGATCATTGAAGAACACAAGTAACAGATACTAATGCCAAATACAAGTGTTCAAGACACAGTTACACATGCTCAAGGCTTATCTGAATGTCCTTCCATGAACAATTCTCTGACACACACACACAGATACTGCTGGATATATTTCGTAAACCACATCAAATACTGACGAACCGATTCCACAGACCAAACGTGAGGAGAGGGCTAGTGTAATTGTTTAATACAAACCATACAAAAATACACGGAAGTATGTCTTTAACACAAACCTACGTTTTTTAAAAAATGGAACCACGTTAGTTTTGTTAGCGTATCTGAACATATAAACAATTACATAATCAGTGCCGATTGTTGCATTGAAAAATGTTAATTACACCCGGACATATTGTAACCTACAGTTGACACTTGAAACCTCCGATTTTCAGTTGCCTGTTGTAACAAACACGGGCCAGGGACATATTTACGATGACGACCGTGTTTACGAGTGTTGCTGTAGTGCACTGTTTTGGTTTGGTCTAGCTGTCGCAGTCTCCGCATGTAGTGTTTGCTGCTATTGTTGTTCTGCATTCGTCTCCGCACGCAGACCAACTGTAGTACACCGTGTTACCAGACGTCTGTGATAGTGTAGTGTTGTAGGAACTATTACTATGGTGTATTCGAACTCTGAAAAGGCGGAGATGATACTCATCTATGGCGAGTGTCGACGAAATGCAGCTGAAGCCTGTGGGGTGTATGCAGAACGGTACCCGGACAGAGAGCATCCAACGTGTCGCACATTGCAAAACATCTATCGCCAACTGTATGCAACAGGTATGATCGTAGCACGCAAACGGGTCCGTAACAGGCCCGTCACTGGAGAAGCGGGTGCAGCTGCTGTTGCCATGAACGCACACATGAGTACAAGGGACATTGCGAGAGCCGGTGGACTGAGTCAAAGTAGTGTCATGCGCATACTGCATGGTCACCGCTTTCACCTGTTTCATGTGTTGCTACATCAGCAATTACATGGTGATGGCTTTAATCATCGAGTGTAATTCTGTCAATGGGCATTAACAGAGAACGCGTTACAGTTCTACCTGTTTACCGATGAAGCAGGTTTCACAAACCACGGGGCAGTGAATCTACGGAACATGCATTACTGGTCCGTGGACAATCCTCGCTGGCTCAGACAGGTAGAGCAACAGCGACCGTGGACTGTAAATGTATAGTGCGGAATCATTGGCGACCACCTCATTGGTCCTCACTTCATTGCAGGGGCCCGAACAACTGCAACATACTTTGTGTTTCTACAGAATGGTCTGACAACGTTGCTCGAAAATGTCCCACTGGAAAGGCGTCGATGTATGTGGTATCAGCATGATGGTGCACCTGCACATTCCGCAATTAACACTTGGCTGACCCTTGACAGGATGTTCGATGGGCGTTGCATAGGACGTGGAGGACGCATAAATTGGCCAGCCCGTTCTCCTGATCTTACACCTCTGGACTTCTTTCTGTGGGGTACGTTAAAGGAGAATGTTACAGTGATGTGCCTACAACCCCAGAGGATATGAAACAACATATTGTGGTAGCCTGCAGTGACATTACACCAGATGTACTGCGGCGTGTACGACATTCATTACACCAGAGACTGCAATTGTGTGCAGCAAATGATGGCCATCACATTGAACATCTATTGGTCAGACATGTCGGGGTACACTCTATTCCACTCGGTAATTGAAAACGGAAACAACTCACCCCTCATGGTAATGTACATGTACATCAGTGAAAAAGACCAATAAAAAGGTGTTAGCATGTACACGTAATGTGCTGTTCCAGTCTCTTCTGTACCTAAGGTCCATCACCGTTCCCTTTGGATCCCTACGTAATTCGGTGCTCTCCAATACACATGATCGAACAGCGGAGGAGTGGTACTCAAGTGTCAACTTTAAGTTACAATATCTCCGGATGTGTGCAACAAACGGCACTGATTACGTATTTGTTTATATGTTCAGATGTGCTAACAAAACTAACGCGGTTCCATTTTAAAAAAACGTAGGTCTGTGTTAAAAACATATATACTTTTCACTGTACGATGCAGCTCATATATATATATATATATATATATATATATATATATATATATATATATATATATATATGAGCTGCATCATACAGTGAAAAGTGTAAATTAAGTACTCTCAAATCCAATCATTACACAAAGAAATATTCACAGAGAATTCCCTCAGTTATTGTGTGAGGTGAAAACGATGGATCTTAGCAGGAGATGATAAATGCTTCTTTCCAGTCCTTATCATAACACCCGGTAGATTAATCGACTACCTCCTAGTAGATTTGAGAGAAGTGTGACTTCGTGTAGTTTTACGTGCTTGCCTTTCGTCAGCAATATCGAAATACAAATGCTTAAGTTAAATGAGATGACAGTAGTGATTGATGCACATCATCATATTGCAAATATGTTACTGTTTTGTCAGTATTGATGTGTAACGTGTTCTGCAAGTTATTAACACAGACAAAGATTACATAATGAATTTAAAAGTTAAAGGAGTACTAGCTCACATAAAAGGTGTAATGATCTATTAATGATGAGAATTAATATGAAAAAACTTGTCATGGAGATGTTGCCTTATGAATTTTTAAGGTGAAAGTGACTTCTTAAGTGTTATTCACTTGTATTTAAATATTGTTTTGTGAACATCGAAAATGATGGAACAAATTCGTGTATAAACTTGTACATACGTGAAATGCATTAGACCTTGCACATAAGGAACAAGTTTGCATCATGTTTTAATTTCTTTAAGTAAGTCATCTAAAATATTATGCATTTGCACAAAAACATATAAGAAAAACTGTATGTGGAACGCATGATTAACATACATGAAACGAAAAGGGATACCAAGAAAAACTGTCCACATATCATATGTTTAGTGTGTGTTCAATGAGGAACACACATGTGTGTGAAATAGTGATCAAATTTACGTCTGTCTACAACGACAAAAACGTTCTAAGTGACCTTTGTAGTGTTGCTGGATGCCAAACTTTACCACGGAGAAGGAATTAAAGCAAGTAATTTATGGACTTATCTGGAATCTGGTGAACTCTTGACGTGATGGCCTTTTGGACTCTAAAATATGTGATAGACAAGGTAGTCTATATGACCAGTGTTGGAACTTCATTGCTTCTCCATCAGAGCATCGAATGTTTTAACCAAATACACATCAACTCACACTTGTCCTATGTAGCTACCCTCCGGACACTAGAACGACATGCAATGCATTGTCATCTGCAAAGTTATAGACAAGGGGCTGAACTATTCTCTGTAGCTGCACAGATCATGCTGCAAGACACAGAGACAATAAACACCATTGAACGAGTGGAGATGTGGCCATGCAAACTACACATGGTAGTTACACCTCAATAATGGAGCAAAAAACTCTAATTCAAACCTGCCCTTTGATCTCTCAGAAACTTAACCTTTAAAGTTCTGTAAATTTCATGCAAATTAGTTATAATATAGCTAAAGCTGACATGTGCAAGGGATAAATGAGACATAAACTTGGCCGCAAGTTTTGATCCCCAGCCAGGTCAATAGTAGTTTAGCTTAATTGGCACTTCCATATGAAATATAATTATGTATGTTCGTAAAATTCAAGATGGACAAGACCAGTATACAGTAAGAGGGCAGTTGTGATGGATCTTATGTTGATTTAGCCATAAGGTATATGCCATTTGATAAGTTTTAGAACACTTTGTGAAGCACAGATGCATTGTGAACATTCCCACGCTAAAAAGAGGTATTTATAAAAAGAAAGATGAACGCATATCTGCATTTTTAAGCATTTTTATTGGCTGAGATCCAGCAAACATGCATTTACTTACTTTCATGATGTAGGTATAGCCACCATGGTCACACAAAATTATTGTCAAATTGACGATGGTTTCGACAGCACTAAGGCAGTCTTCATCAGAACATAAATTAGACAGGATTACTTAGAAAATATAATGACGAGGCTTGAAATATAATACACTTAATAGGATTACTTTCATAAATAGTACCAACAATGTACTTACATGTAAACACACCGTGGATGAAAAACATCTGAGCAAAAATGCTCTCGTCAAATAGAAATTGAGGCAAGAATAAAAATTAAAATATAAAAATGAAACATGTTTGTCAACCTGAATAAAATATTCCATCGAAATACAATGGCAACCGCGAGTTTGCTTAGGGCCAAGAACTGCATCAAACAGCCACTACCTTCACACTAGTCGATAAACAGGTCAATGCAGCCATGAGGTGGACACGAAAACAGATTCGCGTCATCTAGCAAGAAGTGTTCGATTTACAGACAAGAGCAAATGAGGCACTTCAAAGAAAATTTTAAACATTACAGGTAACAACAAGAACCAATGTATAAAAGTTAAAACATACCGTAACAGTCTTCAGAGTACCGGGCGTGGGTCGTGGTTCAGTAGCTCAGATGGTAGAGCACTTGCCCGCGAAAGGCAAAGGTCCCAAGTTCGAGTCTCGGTCGGGCACACAGTTTTAATATGCCAGGAAGTTTCGTAAGAGTCTTATTTTACAAAAGAAATACAGTTCATATAATGTGCAGAGAAAACATGAAAATGGAAGACGATGTTTAAGAGTCTACACTGAGGAGAGTATCGTCATTCAGACCATTTTTAATTGAAAAAAGCTTTTGTTGTGTAATTGCAGCTGTTGTTTAAGAATGAGACTGTACTTCAGAGATAGGTGTTTAAAAATCTCTAGCTCTTCTAAGATGTTAAGCCTAAAGCCTTTTTCTCTTAGTGCAAGATCTGGACGTCTTTTATGTCTTTTGGATTATTTCCTGTGATTAACAAATGGTCAGCGAAAGTTGAATTGTGAACGTTGGAGCCTTTTTTGCCTAGAAGTTGTTGTCTGTTTGGCCTATGCAATAGGCAGGAAAATTGCTGCAAATAATTTTATAAACACCAGAATTCTGCAAAGGAGAAAGCATAGCTTTCAAGTTATGTATGTGTTACTTTTTAAAGAATTATTAATGGAGAAGGCTACGCCACAGGTACATTTATTTTGAAGCAGACGCTGTATCCTGTATGAAACTTAACCCATAAATGGTATAGGGAAAAAATTTTTCTTTTCATTTAGATCATTATTAGAATCTTTGACAGCAATAATTTTGATCAGACTGATTGCAAAATTGAGATTATATTGATATTATATACGCCATCACTGAACAAATATTAAATGTTCTGAATAACTGAACATCACCCATTGGGATATTTTGTGATCTCTCAAAGGATTTTGACACGGTGAGTCAAGAAATTCGCCCACACTCATGCTCATAAATTAAGGATAATGCTGATACATGGTGAAACAACGCTCTGGTGGTCGGTTTGCAGTTTTAATAAATCACCTCGAGGTATGACCATACAGTGCATTTGCCCTGCGCCCATTGCATGGTGGTGCTGGCAGCAATCCACATACGCTGAGGTGCGTTCGTGCATGTGAGTACGGTGCAGTGAGTAAGTGTGCAAACGTTTTAAGATGTGCTACTGTGTGTTGAAAACGGCTCAAAGAACACATATTTGTGACGTTATGAGAGGTAGAATACTAGGGCGACTGGAGGCTGGTCAAACACAGATGGTCGTAGCATGAGCCCTCCGTGTGCCACAAAGTGTGATCTCACCATTATGCTAACAATTCCAGCAGACAGGAAACGTCTCCAGACACTACAGTGCAGGATGTCCACAGTGTACAACACCACAAGACCGATATTTCACCATCAGTGCCCGCAGACAGCCTCGGAGTGCTTCAGATAGTGTTGCTCGGGACCTTACTGCAGCCACTGGAACAGTTCTCTCCAGACACATAGTCTACAGATGACTGAACAGACAGGGTCTATTTGCCCGGAGACCTGCAAAGTCCACTGACCCCTGGTCACAGGGGAGCCCATAAATCCTGGTGTCAAGAATAGTACATGGTCATTGGAACTGTGGTCCCAGGTTATGTTCACGGATGAGTCCAGGTATAGTCTGAACAGTGATTCTAACCGAGTTTTCATCTGGTGCGAACCAGGAACCATATACCAACCCCTTGATGTCCTTGAATGGGATCTGTATGGAGGTCGTGGTTGGATAGTCTGCAGTGGGATTATAACTGGTGCACGTACACCCCTGCATGTCTCTGACGGAGGTGACAGACGAACTGTAACAGGTCAGGTGTATCGGGACGTCATTTTGCACCAGTATGTCCGCCGTTTCAGGGGAGCAGTGGGTCCCATCTTCCTCCTGATGGATGATAACACACGGCCCCACCGAGCTGACACAGAGGAGGAGTACCTTGAAACAGAAGATATCAGGTGAATGGAGTGGTTGCGAGGTGCCGAGGCTAGCAGTGTACTTAACACTAAATTCTTCTAGAATCTTCATACATAAACGATGTTCTAAGCCCCCCCCCTTTTCTAACTCCTACTTTTGCTGTTGCACGAACTGACTGTAATCGACCCTGCAAGTGGAGTAGAAAAGAGTTTGGCACCTGTAATAACTTAATTTGATAAATAAGTTAAATAAAGAAAAGTTTCATTAACATAGTGAGAAATGAAAGGGTTGCTCTACCGATTAACAGAATGAAACTTCTGTCCAAAATAACAACATGATTTATTATGACTAAAATCAAAATAATAAACAAAACACATGATACATTTACAATACATGTAATTGGCTCAAATTGGATACTCAAATGAATGCTGTAAAGGTGAAGTTGTCCCTAAACTAGACTGTGACATTTATGACGAAGTGGTATGTGGAGCCAATTCCTTGCAACTCAAATCTTAAGAGAAACACACACCCAACCCAACATTAATTGCTGCTACAGTAGTGAGAACTCAGACAATGAACACCCAAGACAGAACAAAGTTAGAAAAAGACGAACAGACGCGCTCTGCTGAGCTCTGATTATTACCGAGGAAAATCCCTATCTGCCGTTGCTGCGGACATACATTACCAAACTGTCTTCTTAACTGCAAGAACACGATCTGGCGTACCGGAGGCGACGGCTGGTTGCTTCGACGTCCCGTCATTTTGATGATAATGTCACGAGTATAGCCCGAAACAAATTATCCTGGTCTGGTTGTTCCAGACTAAAGACTTCCTAGCAATACAAATGCGCCTCTGAGGGAGACGAAGAAGGCTCGCCACACAATCACTGACGGTACAGTGATTGATTTTAACAAGCGAAGTCACACAGTAACTCCGATACAGTCAACTTTAGCCAAAACTGCTCAAGACAGACAACATAGGCCGCTTGTACACAGAACGCTCAAGTGCCAACTGTACTCGGAAAGTTACGTTGAAGTCGACACTTCAGAAACTTCGTCAAACAGTTACAATTAAATAAAAGTATGTTAGACAGCCAACAGAAGACAGGCGGTCCAGAGCAGCGAGAGCTCAGTCTTGTAACCTAATCTGACCGAAAGGCGAGAGCCGACTGCCAGAAGAGCACCTGTACAAACCGAACACAGAACATTCCCGCCCCGTGGTTAAACTGTTCCAATTAGCAACTCGAAAACCGGCGGAAAATTCCCTCTATTGCCGAAGCACTACCATTCCACCAATGGAGATTCTTGGCGCCAATTACTGCTCTGATTTTGCTACGTCACGGAGCTATCCCCTGAGCAAGCCAATCATAGTTACGATTTTGCAGAAAACGCGGGAATTTGCCCGTCAAGACTGCCTGGGTACACAAGTCATTCCCACGCCTTGCTGGTAGCCCGCCACAAAGTGTTTTCGCTAAGTTTCTGCGAAGTAACGGAACCTCTAGCCCAGCCGCTCCTTCAGGCCCTTTCGGGCGCGTCTCCGCCGCTATTATGCCAATGTCGGCGTCTGGAAAGCATTCACTCGACTCCCTCACACCCGTCGGCTTAATTCTTTCAAGATCAGCAGAGTCCGCCTGTCACTGGACCACCCCGGTGACAAGAGACGCTGTGTGGGAAGTCCGTATGTGAAGGAATAGCAACTTTTCACCGCATGCAATTAGAGAGGAAGATCGAATTACTCAGACTAAGATAGAAATATGAGAGGGGGCTCATGCCACCTCTCATGGTCTGCCTGTTCTCCAGACCTAAACCCATCGAGCACGTCTGGGCTGCTCTCGGTCGACATATCGCTGCACCTCTTCAAACCGCTATGACACTTCAGGAGCTCTGACAGGCACTTGTGCAAGAATGGAAGGCTATAGTGCAGCAGCTGCTCGACCACCTGATCCAGATTATGCCAACCTCTGTACGTGTGTACATGTGCATGGTGATGATATCCCATGTTGATGTTGGGGTACACGTGGAGGAAACAGTGGCGTTTTGTAGCACATCTTTTAGGACAGTTTTATCAACTTATCACCAATACAATGGACTTACAGATCTGTGTCGTGTTCCCTATGTGCCTATGCTAATAGCGCCAGTTTTGTGTAGTGCCATGTTATGTGGCACCACATTCTGCAATTGTCCTTAATTTATGAGCATGAGTCTACATAAGCTTGAGTATTGTGGTATGAGTGGGACAGCGCACAAATGGTTTAATTTATACTTAACCAGAAGAATCCAAGAGGTTTGAAATTAACACTGCAGATAATCTGTAAAAATTAGCAGAGTCATCTAACTGGGGAGGTATCAAGAATGGTGTCCCACACAGTTCAGTCTTGGGTCCTTTATTGTTCTTAATATCTATTAATGACTTGCCACTCTGTATTCATGAAGATGCAAAGTTAGTTCTTTTTGCTGATGATACAAGTATAGTTATCACCCAAAAAGCAAGAATCAACTGAGGAAACTGCAAATAAAATATTTCAGAAAATTATTAAGTGGTTCTCTGCAAATGGACTCTCACTACATTTTGAGAAAACAAAGTTTATACAATTCTGTACAGTAAATGGCATAACACCATTGATAAATATAGACTATGAACAGAAGTCTGTTGCTAAGGTAGAATATTCAAAATTTCTGTGTGTGTGCATTGATGAGAAACTGAATTGGAAGAAACACATTGGTGATCTGCTGAAACGGTTAGGTTCAGCTACTTATGCTATTAGGACTATTGCAAATTTTGGTGATAAACATATCAGTAAATTAGCCTAATATGGCTATTTTCATTCACTGCTTTTATATGACATCATATTTTGGGGCAATTCGTCATAAAGAGCGAAAATATTCATTGCACAAAAGCGTATAATCAGAATAATAGCTGGAGCCCACTCAAGATTACCTTGCAGACATTTATTTCGGGAGATCCTAGGTTCGAGTCCCAGTCAGGGCACACCTTTTCACCTGTCACCGTTGATATATATCAACGCCCATCAGCAGCTGAAGGTGTTAATATATAATTCTAATTTCGCTCTAGACGACTGCAGGTCATCAATGGTGTTTCGGACAAGTCCAAAAGAACAGACACCATACCTATATAAGATTATTAAAAAAGTTTTCTACTTCTGAATTGTTGTTAACAAACTTTTCATCGTGTTTGATAGAAATACAGTCTTCCTGCACTCTCAGTTGTCCTGATTCCCTTTTCACAATATTACAAATTCTTTTAATTTTATTATCAGATTTGCTAATCTCAGACATAATGCACATACTTCTGGACTTTTTAATAACTTTTCTTAATACAGTGCAGTTGTTTTTAAAATGTTTCATTGTTTCAGGATCATTACTCCTCCTAACTATAAGATACGTTTCCCTTTTCTGTTTACAAGATATTTTTATCCCTTTAGTAAGCCATGGCTTTTTACATGGTTTCTTACAATTATATTTCACTGTTTTCTTAGGGAAACTGTTTTCAAATATACTCACAAAGATATCATGAAACAGGTTCAATTTTAAATTAGCAGCATTTTCCCTGTAGACCTCATCCAAGTCTAACTGTTGCAAGCTTCCCATAAAATTTTGAAGTGTTAAATCGTTAAAGGAACACTCTATTTTGGAGGACTGTTTTGTATGACTGTATGGGGCTATATCATATACTAGAACTAGCTATGCATCATGATCAGATAGACCATTCTTAACAGGGAAAGTTTTTATTTGATTAAATTTCTCTTGGTTTATGAAGACATTATCTATCAGTGTGCTGCTCACCTTTACCAACCAAGTAGGGAAATCAATAACTGATGCCAAATTGAAAGAACCAAGTAATACTTCATGGTCAAGCTTTCTATCTGACTCTTTCAGAAAATCTGCGTTGAAATCCCTACAAACAATAATTTGCTTTCCTTTGTCTGACAGGTAGCACAACAAGGATCCAAGTTTTTTAAAAATAGTTGAAAATTTCCTACATGTGGCTACAATTATAAAAGTGCCTTTATTTAGTTTAAGCTCACATGCACATGCCTCTGTGTGTTGCTCTACACCAATTTTTTTGGTTTCGAAATTTTTCACACTATGACTGATTTTAACATTTATGGCAACTTTTCCTCTCTCCATAGTGTCACTGCTTACATGTGCCGAAAACTTATATCCACCTATGTTTCCAATTCAGTAGTGGTACAAGCCCATTTTTGATCCACCCTCAGTTTCTAAATCTTCTACACAAACAAGAAGCTCATCTACTTTGTTTTTTAATCCCCTGATATTATGATGCAATATATTAACATTATTTTTTACTGTGCTTTTATGTGAATCTTGAGACATAGTAACATTATTTTTCTCTGTACTGATACGAGAATCTTGTGATATTTTCACATCTCTAGTACCTGCCTGTGTGAACTTTTCATTGAGCTTAATTTCAATCAATGTACGATGATTGGATACTGATTTTATTCTGTGAGTTTCAGTGCCGCCCCCCTTAAAGGGTTTGCTATCATCCCTTCCCTTTCCTATTGAGATGCAGGGCATGTCTTGTGAAGTCCCACCAACCAATACCATCAACAGGAACCAATCCTATGCTTGACTAAGTGGCCGCCCGAAGCAGCTGATATAGCTTCATATTGACCCTGCTGACAGAGCTGTTCAATTGGGTCTGGTCACACAGCATGAAAGCAGGAAGCAAGTCATCATTTGTATGGTTCGTTGCAGATGCTATTTTTACAAGGTCGCACTCAATATTGTAGCCCTGATCCCTATCAATACTGTTTCCCACTTCACCCACTACCACAACATGATCCTGCGTTGTAGAACCTTTGCACAATGATACTACATCCTCTATCACTTGGCTAAGACATGCACCGGGCTAGAAAATATTTGTGACCTGTACCTGCCACCAAATTTTTCCTGCAAAATCTGGCCCACACCTCTTCCATGGCTACTACCTAACAGCAGAACTTTCCTCCTACTTTCTACTTTTTTTGCAACAGTTGGTTTCCTAGTGAAAGTCTGTTGAGTGCTAACTGCACTTACATCTACTTGAGCCTCTTCATTAGCTGACTGAGGTAGCAAGGGAAATCTATTGTTTGTGCCAATGATGAAACAGTCTGATACTGTTCTCTTTCTGTGGCCCCTGTTCCTTGTTACCACTTCCCACCTGTCTCCACCCTCCTCCCCCCTTAACCTCATCAGTTCTTCCCTAGCACTGTCAGTTCAGCCTGAAGGGCTCTAATTTTCCCTTTCTGCTCCGCTATTTTTCTACCCTTGAACATAATCTGTAATACCATGGAAGAGACCCATTTACTTCCCCGATTCACATGTCACTATATTCACCCAAATGTAACCATCTGCCACAACAGCTGCACAGAACCCCAGAACTGACTTTCCTACGGCATCTCAAACACTTCTCGCTCGTGGTTTTTAACAATATTTTTTACGAAATTTATCTATGCAATAACAATAATTAAACTACTCTATTAACTTCAGATCTCAAAAGCCACTAAAGTTATGTGGCACACTAACATACGTGTATACTATTAATATAGTAACGTAATGCAGTTAAACTAACGTTAAAAATCTATACTTGTATACCCGAAAAATTAGGCTTAAGATCGTGTATGCGCTATACACACTTTACGCGTTTTGAAAGGATATAAAAGATAGAACTTAAAACCTTTAATTACCCGAGTAGATACGGTACTACTAAATATACGTCTAACGATAACAACCTAAATTCTTTACATAATACTTAAAGAAATGTCTTAAATTTGGATGTAAACCTACGTCTAAAGTACGCGGAAACCGGCCCTTATGTTGTTATCGTTTTTCTTTTTGATAAATACATTGAAACGAGTGAAACCTTCAATATGTTATATAAAACACACTCTAATTAACTTCATTACAGTTCGAATCGACCATACCTCGATTTCGATTAAGAACTTTGCAATTCTTTTTCAGAGATGCTAAACATCTGTCTTGTAGTCTGGTATTTGTTTACGCATGTGGTCTACAAACGTGCATGTATCTGTTGTGGTGTTCTGGCTTGTGACATTTTGTTGAATTGTGACAAGTTATTTGTGTTCTGAATTTGCCTAAACTTGTGCATTGAAAATGGCTTCAGGCCTTGAAGGTTATTTAAATCGTACAGTGTCAGTAATAACAGCCGATGGGCGTAATTTTGTGGGAACCTTGAAAGGTTTCGACCAGACAATTAATCTTATATTGGATGAAAGTCACGAAAGGGTATATAGCAATGTGCAAGGCGTTGAGCAAGTCGTTCTCGGACTTCACATCATCCGCGGAGACAATGTGGCCATTGTGGGTGAAATTGACGACCACCTAGACTCGAGATTGGATTTATCGAGTATTCGGGCCGAACCACTAAACGCAGTGGTCCATTGAAGCCCATATTTGACGCTGTTGAAATTATGCTTTTTTAAACGACTGTAACGTAAAATAGTGTGTAAAATAACTACGACATTGTGGTAAAATATGAAAGTCGTACAGTTCTGAAGTATTCAGTGTTTGTTCAAAAAACTGTAATCATATGGCTTGAATGTTCGATGGTTTGCAATCACTTTCGTGTGGCCAAAAATATTAATAACACCTTTTAAAAAATGCAGATGGGTCTCTATTATTGCAAATATGCCTACATCGTGGATGTAAAAGAGATTTTCCGTTGGTTATAACTGTCCAAACCATTAAACTTCAATCAAAAGTCAAGTGCTTCCGGGTGGCAAATAGAACGTGACATGTCTGCATTGCAGTAGCATCATTAAAACACCAAAGTTAGTAAGCTTGTAAATTAGTTGTTAGTCACAGTAATATCTGCCACTTTAATTGTTTGTTTGGTACATATTATATATTTAGCGTTTATTTTATGGAAGGTACTTAATACATGTGTCATTGGTTGTGGATGTAGTAGTGTAACACTTCTCCCTGCCCTCCCCACCCCCCTCACAGTTCCACTTCTCCCTGTAAGAAGACTAGTGCTGCACGTGTATACGAGGTAGAATTTTTGTACTATAAATTTTGCTGTTTTGCTGATTACAAAATGTCCATATAGCAGGTGGTAAAATGTCTCTAAATACGTCTCATAGAAGCTTGATCTTGATATCCTAAAAATATCCCCTACTGACTCATATTTACTTTGTATGATCATCTGCTGTTTGATATATTGGAATCCAGCTCTTGTTTGAAACTTGTGCCTCTTATTTGAGTAATGTCCTAGTGAATTGGACTAAAGATTTGTAAAATGTTGTTATACAACTTTTTTCATTAAATATTTGGTGTTCCTGTGTTCTATGGCTTCTGAGCTAGGTCTTTGGTGGCCATCTGCCTAAAGTTAACTAACAAATTTTATTGCATTAATGTCAGTGCTCTCCTTGATGTCATCCAGAAAGAAACACCATTCATACACAAAACGGGGGCGATTTTCAGTGTCAGATGAAGCACCTCGCGTATTGAAGTTAATTCTGCATTGTTTTTTTTTCTTTCTTTTTTTTCTGGAGAGCAAACCTACCATATAATCTCTTTTACATGTCACATTGATTCACTAACACATCTACATCACTTATTCAAGGTTATATTCTGCTGTCAAATGGTTATTGAGAGCATGCTGAGAGATCTCTTAAGTGTGTATTATTTCCTAAGTCGTATATGCTTTATTTTTAAGAGGCAGGCTTTTAGGCTTATAAATTGGCCAACCTTTTCATTGCCTATATCTTGAGATTATTGTAGAGAAATTCAGCCATTACTTCTCAATCTCAGGATATTTGGGTAACACTTTTAGTCAAACAGATCTTTATGCTGGTCTAGTTTTATTTTAAAAAAGTGATAGCATTTTGAAAACTCGCAACCTAACCTGGGCCTCTGGGTATGGTTCATGTCTGTCACCACCCCTGGGTCGACCAAAGCGTCCAATCCCACCCGTCGGCTTTGACCCATGACGTAAGGCTGTTGTGGTGTGTGACGTCATGACGGCGCGGAATTTAGTTTGTGAGATATGGCCCGTAGCAGATGCGCCATTATCTGCCTGTAGCAACTGTTCAAATACTGCTGAGCAGTATCACCTATCTGTCTCAGTAACACTCTGTGAGTGCACTTACAGTATCAGCAGTTTTTCCATTGCATGAGCTGTTGCGAAAACAAATGTAATCATTTTGTATTTTCATCAAAAAGAAATCATTACATTCAGAAATTCACACTGGCTACCAGCTGGCTGAACCACAAGCAACAAATTGCCAGCTTCACTATGCAGTGCAAGAGCTGCCGACAGTGTAAGTACGCTTTAGCTGCAGTCAACATACAATGATTCAGTGTGAACCCACATTCACACGTTTTTTGAGAGTCACATTCTCATATTCTGAGTGCCTATGTTTAAATCATCAGACCGAAGTATCTGAATTTTTTAAAGTAACAATAATAAGAAAGTTATTTGGATAATAGGTCCTTGTATTACTTTGAAGTTTCCCAATTTTGTGCCACATCACACTTGCATTATGTGTTCACTAGTGTGCCTCCTTTTCAACAACAGTGTCTCTGACTATGTCCACTTAGCACATAAGCCGATTTCTAGTATATTGGTTTGCCAAGTGTCGCAAGTGCCTGATGTCATGTGAATACAAGTTATCAACAGTTTTTCTCATTCCAAAGATAATTTGAATGATTTCAAATTACAGTTCACCAGAATTAGTTTAATAGCATGCTTTATGTACAGATGTTCATAGAAATTTGGTATACACACAGCAAGCAAACAAAATTTTGCCCAAGTCACCAATGGGTCATTCCATATGAAATCAGTGAGTTTTAATGAAATCTTTGTACCATAATAACCTAGTGGCACTACAATGGGGTATTAATTTAATCTTGTAAACATCTCAAGTTTTTCGTTTTTCAGAATTTCGTGGGGTGGGTGTTGGGGATAAGCAGGTGACATGGATTGGGGATGGAGAGGGATACCAGGGTAGGGCTGGAGGAAGAAGATACTGTGCTGCCCATGGGAGCTTGCAGAGATTTGATAGGGGCAGGATGGGCTGTTACATGCAGAGTTGAGAGACTATATACGGGGAGGTGAGGGGAAATCCAGTAAGTGTGTTGGGCTGTAGTGGGAACAGGGAGGGGGATAGGTAGGTAGAAGACAGGGACTGGTGAAGGTTGATGCCAGAGATGTTACAGGGTCAAAGGGTATGTTGTATGTTCCCCAAATCCCTCAACATGGAAACAAACCTTAAAAAAAACTGCAGCCCACCACCTGAAAGTTGATCTTGATCTTGTAAAACCACCTGCCAAGAAAGGCTCCACCACTTTGGTTATGAACTGCAAGGATGACATGGCAGAAGAACTCACAAGCTGTCTCACAGATCCAAATACAAACCCAGCCACAGTGATGCCATTCCTGAAATCAACAGCTTCAGCCTATTACACGTAACCTGCCCTCCTATATAAAAGACACAAACCATTTTTCCATCAACTCTCACAGTTTCCTGTTCTTTTGCCACCCAGCACCATGCTCATCACTGTCAATGCCACCTCCCTGTTCCCAATGCTCATGATCTTGCCACTAATGAACAGACCTTTCCCAACATTCTGCTAACTCCAAACCTACAAGTTCTCTCCTGTTTAGCACCATCCTATGCCTATCTATTCATGGGCCACTGGGGAACCCTTCCTAACCACCCAGAATCCCAAACACCTTACCTGGTTCATGTTCATTGCTTACACCTTTGTGATCTGGACCAAAGGTTCCATAAGAACCTTGACACTTTTTCCCCTATTTGCTTCCCTGGTCCTTCTCAAGCCAACAAACCACGTTCCTTGATGTTGCCCTCCACCTCAAGGATAGCCATATCTGTACCTCCGTCCACATCAAACTTACCAACCACGTACACCAAATCCACTTCGACAGCTGCCACCCAGTCCATTCCAAGAAGTCCCTTCCATTCAACATAGCCACCCCTGGTCATCGCATTTGTAGTCATCAGATTTGTAGTGATGGGCAGTCCTCCAGAAATGCCATGAGTCTCACAGAGGTCTTCACAGAATGTGAGGGCTAATCCCTGTCGCTTTTTAATGTAAAAAAGATATTCTATTTTTCTGATGGCCGTGAAGCACAATATAAAAAAATAAAAAAATTCTCAACCTAAGTCTCCATAATGATGGTTGCAATACAGATACAGGATATGATTATTGTGCACAAGTGTACAAAAGCCGTTAAAAATCAAATAGCGACACACAAGCAGTTGCAAGAGTTTGCTCAAGAAATCATTCCTCATATCCATCTTGAACTGTGTACAACACGGGACTACTCACTATATTTGTTTGTTTATTTATTTATTCATCATTCATTCATATGTAGACAATTTCCAATATGAAGATGCAGTTCAATTATATTTATAAATACCTCTATAACATAACACGGGCATATCATATTCAGTCAGAACTTCATTTAATCATATTCTGAGTGAAGTGGAACAATGATTAGCATACTGGACTTGTATTTGGGAGAACAGTGGCTCAAATCTGCGCCTGGGCATTCCAAGATTTCCCTAAATTGCTCCGGGCAAATGGCGGTAAGGTTCCTTTGAAAGGGCACAGTCTATTCCCTTACCCACCCATGAACTATTGTGTGTTCCATCTCTAATATGTCAGTAGGACTTTCAACCTTAATCTTTCTTCCTTTATTTTTAATTTAACCGCCCTTAGATAATACTTAACAACAATCCAAGATTTCTTTAACATACTGGACAAGATAAAAACACGATTAATCACATTGTGATGTCCACATAAATTCACATGGTCATGTTCGTATTTTCAAAATTTACACTTTCACATTTTCGCTATTTTACACTTTAATGGCCTCACTTTGTAACACCATGTCTGCCTAAAAAGAAAAAAAAAGAGCAAATAACAGCAAAATCGTTCCTACATCACCAAAAAGTACATACATTGTATATTTGCAATATTTCTCAGTATTTCCCCTCCTTGAGAAAGTTCTTAGTGTGTATTCTTACATTGCATTGAGCTCACTCAAACAGGTCAGCTGACAAATATGAAATTGGCACTCATGTGGTCCAGAAGAGTTCACTATGTTTCAGTTATAGTTTTGTGTGTGGCAACAAATTCTTAAGATAATATATGGACACTTTACAAAAATACATCTGATGATGTGACTGAATTTTCGACGTGCAGTAAACTTTTTGTTATTGAATTTAGGTGAACATATTATGCAAAGAAATCTTAAGAATATATCATTTTTAAGAATTATGCTGTGAGAAAACATATCTTAAATAGGGCAACTGGTATACAAAGAAACAGTACCTGAATATTGCAGAAGTATCGATTTTGTGTGATGCAGACTGAATTCCCGAGATAAACTTCATTTCGAATTTCTGTTAATCCATTGCGGATGATGGACAATGGCCAAACACCCATATGTTTTGAGAAGTTAATTATTTTATTTTATTTTGACAACCAGTTTCAGCATATCAATATTAGCATACTGGGGCCATCAGCAATTGGATCTCATGAATTTGTTTACTGAGTCCATTCTTTGAAGACTTGAGAACAACTGATGTAGTCAAGTCTTAAAAGGAAGGCCTCAGATATTGAATTCACAGTATACAGATATTGATAGCTCCAGGATGCTAATATCGATACATCTGGTTGACAATACAAGAAGTGCATATGGGGCCTGAAGATAGCACATTGGAATGCTGAACTGGTTGTGAAAATAAAATAACTTCTCAAAATGTATGGTTGAATGGCTATTTTCCTTGGTAAAAAAATCATTTGGAATTAGTTACTGATGAGGTCTTCTGATTAAAATTGCAAAACTTACAACAATATACTTTTGTTATGTATCTACTTAAAATTGTAAACTACGCTGTACTAACTTGGAGTTGAATCTGTCTGTGCTTCATTTGTATCGTGTTAATGGGAAACTCTCGTTGCTATGTCAGATGTTTGAAGTGTCACTGTCAGTATAGTTATTTAATGAAATAACCATCTTCACTGAATTTTGCAATATAGGGGCTATGCTGAAATACGTCGTAGGCCTTCTCATCAGATGTTTATAGATTCGGGAATGGCCTCATTAGCCATGCCGCAGTGCCATACCCGACATCTTGTAAAATTAAAGCATTAGACTGGTTTTTTCCTTGGTATCTGACATACATATTATTGCATCATATACAGACCCAGGCCATGAATCATCGACATTGGCAAATGTTTCATTTGAAGGGGTGCCTTCTATACTTGACTGACTTTCAGGAAGGAAGCAATTTGTCAGCCAAATAATGTTTTTGTTGTTAAGCTTGTATGAATTTCTACAGTCTCTTTCTTCATTATTTCTTTGGGCTATATATATCTTTTTTTACTGAAAAAAAAAAAAACCTTTGGTAAAACTTAACAAAAGATACCCAGGTCGAAGAATGCTACGGAGTTTACTTCCAACAATGAAGAATATTCTCTGCTTATGAAAAACATCTCTAGCTTTATTCGTATGAAATCGGCGACTGTTCTTTGCAGTTAGCAACTTTCCCCATCCTCTTACTCAGGCTGAGGACATTCTCCAGTGAAGCACATTCTACAGCTCATGTTATTCGTGAAACCTGAGAATGTTCTCCAAAATTCTGAGAATAAAATAAATTTCCGTTTTATTTATACAACACATGGAGTATTTTTTTTATTGTCTATAAAATGTTATATTCTACCTTTAAAGACAATTTCCACTATTTTAGATAAGACAGATGTGGTAGTAATTGGCCTACAGATTGCAGAATTTTTCTTATCACCACTATTATGTTATCACATGAGACATTCCATCAAGACCTGTGTTTTCGGTGGTTTAGAATATGTATTATTTTTACTACCTCAGATTCAGTTGCTAGCAGCAGAAAAATACATTTCTGACAATGGAGACGTTATCCATATTTCTTGATTTTTGGGAACTGTTGATACCTTTTATGAATTTTTCCACAACTTCATCATAACATAAAAATATTCCTGACATCACCTCTTAGTATTTCCCACATTTAGATTTCTGGATACTGTACAGGTACTGTATGGCAAGCAGTCTTTATGCTGAGCAAAACTAGTCTCGACTCTCCTTTGCGTTGTTTACTGAGAGTATTTGCCTTCAGTCATCTTTCCTTAAGTAATCTTTGTAATGTGCTTATAGTTTCCAGCTTCAGCTGTCTAAATTGCAACAGTGTTTTTTTTCTCAGCAAACATTTATTCTTGATATTTTAACATTATCCAAAATGATCTGAGATTGCAGTATTTATTACGTACACTGTTTGCCAATTCGGAAGAATGTTAGTTCGAGATTGTAGGCACAGATCAGATCACAGAAATTTCGTGTAGGACAACTACCTTTTAATGTATCAGTATTTAGATCCCTCAGTATAACTATACAGGGTAAGACCATCTTCTTCTTCTTCTTCTTCCCTTTAAATTATTACTATTAAAAAGCATAAGATGATGGGCTTTAAAAGATGGTTTCAAATATGTGTATATCATAATATTTTGGTGAATAGGTTTTGAGACACAGATATGTTCTTGCATTGTGTTCGTCCTTCAAAGTGGCAATGGCCAATGTGACCTTTCCTGCTGCGTAGAGTACATGCTAAATGTTGTGCAAACATGCCCATTTACCCAACAATAGTAATACATACTGCAATATTTTGCACAAAAATTAACTGATGATGTTGCGCAAATATTATTCAGTTATTGGCAACTGTGATGCCAAAAGAGTAGACAACATAAAGTATTAAAATACTACAAGATGTTAATACATTTTGAGTAATAGAAATACAAATGTAAATTAGGAGACCCTTATTGGTCAGTTATTTCATACGTATTTGTTGTTTATTTGAAAATATTTACTATTGATCACAATGCAAAGCAAATACACACAAATATGCAAAATACATACTGTACATGATACAAAACATTACTGGAGCGTTTGCTCAAAATGCTTCCCCTCTGCTGCAATGCACATTTTTAGTCGCCGTTCGAATGATTTGTGAATAGCTGCGAGGATGTCATGTAAGATATTAGTGCAGGCTTCAATGATACATTGTTTCATATCGTCTGGCGGAGTTGATGTTTGAACATACAATTTATATTTGATTCCTCACCACAGGAAAAAATCAGGAGGGGTGAAATCAGGAGACGGGGCTGGCCACTTCACTTCAGCACATTGTCCTATCCAACAATCTGGGAAATTTTCATTGAATAGCTCTGTAGCCACACGGGAAGAGTGATCAAACAGTCGTCATGTTGGAACCACATGCAAGGATGCGTAGTTAGTGTTACCTCTTCCGGCAAAATGGGCAGAACGTTTCGCAGGAACTGTGCATAGTTGTTGCCATTTAGTGTACCCAGAATGACATACGGCCCCACAACGACATTTCCAACGATGCCGCAGCACACATTAACATTCCACAGTTGCTGATGCTGTACCTGTTGAAGTCAGTGAGGGTTCTCTATTGACCAATAATGCATATTATGCAAATTCACCGTGGTTGGTGAAAGTCGCTTCATCAGTAAAAATCATCCATTGAAAAAATGTAGGTGCTGCAGAGCAAACCAGCAAAATTCCTGCCGTCGTTCAAAATCCATACCGGAGAGTGCTTGATGAAATGAGAGGTGAAACGGGTGAAATCTATGCCAGTGCAATACGCGTAGAACACTTCTCTGTCTTATACCACATTCTGAGGCAAAACACTAGGGTCGTTATGCGACAACACTAGAATGTCTTCTTCATGTACTTCACCGGTTGAGTTTTCTGCCTTGTCCTCTGTATGGCGTTCCATGATCAAGTACTTGCTTGCAAATATGTGCAAGAAGCTGGCACATGGGATGCTCACGATCAGGATACATCTCTCTCTATATCGCTTTATTGCTCTAACAACATTTCTTCTGCTTTCACCATACACTAGAAGCATATCAAACTTTTCTTCGTTGATGTACATGTCCGCTCCAAGAAACTGTGACGAAAATGCAGTGTCTCATTACCCCAGCAGCATATTTATAGCCCTCTCTCCAGCTACCTCGTGCATCACCTTGTGGTGTTATCGAGAAGCAGGAAAGCAATGCCTTCCCTGTTAAGTTCCTCAGTGGTCACTAGGAAAGGTCGCATCGGACAACGCCACTTCGAAGGACAAATACGATACGGGAACATAACTGTGTCACAAAAACTTTTTGCCTAAATATTATGATATACACATATTTGAAACTGTCTTTTTAAGCCCATAATCATCACCATCATTTAAGACTGATTATGCCTTTCAGCGCTCAGTCTGAAGCATAGTCCCCCTTACAAAATTCCTCCATGATCCCCTATTCAGTGTTAACATTGGTGCCTCTTCTGATGTTAAACCTATTACTTCAAAATCATTCTTAACCGAATCCAGGTACCTTCTCCTTGGTCTACCCCGACTCCTCCTACCCTCTGCTGCTGAACCCATGAGTCTCTTGTGTAACCTTGCTTCTCCCGTGCGTGTAACATGACCCCACCATCTAAGCCTGTTCGCCCTGACGGCTACATCTATTGAGTTCATTCCCAGTTTTTCTTTGATTGCCTCATTGTGGACACCCTCCTGCCATTGTTCCCATCTACTAGTACCTGCAATCATCCTTTCTACTTTCATACTCGGAACCTCAAGCTTATTGATAAGGTAACCTGATCCACCCAGCTTTCACTCCCATACAACAAAGTTGGTCGAAAGATTGAACGGTGCACAGATAACTTAGTCTTGGTACTGACTTCCTTCTTGCAGAAGAGAGTAGATCGTAGCTGAGCACTCACTGCATTAGCTTTGCTACACCTCACTTCCAGTTCTTTCACTATGTTTCCATCCCGTGAGAAACGTTCGGTTTGTAGATGCTAATCTTCATACCATAGTCCTTACATTTCTGATCTAGCTCTGTGATATTACTTTGAAAACTTTCAATCGAATCTGCTATCACAACTAAGTCATTCGCATATGCGAGACTGCTTATTTGGTGGTCACATATCTTAACCTCACCCAGCCAATCTATTGTTCTCAACATATGATCCATAAATAATATGAACAACAGTGGAGACAGGTTGCAGCCTTGTCTTACCCCTGAAACTACTCTGAACCATGAACTCAATTTACCGTCAACTCTAACTGCTGCCTGACTATCCATGTAAAGACCTTTAATTGCTTGCAAAAGTTTGCCTCCTATTCCATAATCTCGTAGAACAGACAATAACTTCCTCCTGGGAGCCCGGTCATATGCCTTTTCTAGATCTATAAAGCATAGATACAATTCCCTGTTCCACTCATAACATCTCTCCATTATTTGCCGTAAGCTAAAGATCTGGTCCTGACAACCTCTAAGAGGCCTAAACCCACACTGATTTTCATCCAGTTTGTCCTCAACTAATACTCACACTTTCCTTTCAACAATACCTGAGATTTTACCCCAACTCTGATTAAAGAGATACCTCCGTAGTTGTTACAATCTTTTCTGTTTCCATGTTTAAAGATTGGTGTGATTACTGCTTTTATCCAGTCTGATGGAACCTATCCCGACCCCCACGCCATTTTAATTATCATGTCTAGAAATTTAAGACCTGACATTCTACTGTATTTGATGAGTTCTGACTTAATTTCATCCACCCCAGCTGCTTTATTGCACTGCAATCTATTGACCATTTTTTCCACTTCCTCAAATGTGATCCTATTTCCATCATCATTCCTATACCATTGTACATCGAAATCTGAAACATTACTGATCATATTTTCATCTACATTGAGCAGCTCATCAAAATATTCCCTCCATCTGCCCAAGGAATCAACAGGATTCACCAACTGTTTTCCTGACCTGTCCAAAATACTTGTCATTTCCTTCTTACCTCCCTTTCGAAGACTGCTAATTACACTCCAGAATGGTTTTCCAACAGCTTGACCCAAAGTCTCCAACCTGTTTCCAAAGTCTTCCCAAGATTTCTTCTTGGATGCTGCAATTATCTGTTTGGCTTTGTTTCTTTCTTCAACATAACTTTCTCTGTCTACCTGAGTTCTAGTATGTAGTCATTTTTGATGCACCTCCTTTTTCCTTTTACAGGCTGCCTTGACTGTGACATTCCACCAAGCTGTTTGCTTCATCCTACCTTTACACACTACTGTTCCAAGACATTCTTTAGCCATTTCTAGTACAGTGTCCCTGTACCTTGTCCATTCATTTTCCAATGACTGTAATTGACTATATTCAAGTAACTGGAACCTTTCTGAGATCACTGTTATGTACTTGTGCCTGATATCCTAATCCTGAAGTTTCTCCACTCTTATCCTCCTACATATGGACCTGACCTCCTGCACTTTCGGCCTCACAATCCCAATTTCACTGCAGATTAAATAATGATCTGTGTCATCAAAGAATCCCCTGAATACACGTGTCCCTCAAAGCCTTCCTGAATTCCTGATGTGGTTCCCCTGCCTTCCCAAGTATACTGCTGAATGTTATGTTTAAAAAAGGAGTTTGCGATTACTAAGCCCATACTGGCACAGAAATCCAAGAGTTGTTTCCCGTTCCTTTTGGCCTCCATACCCTCTCCAAATTTACCTGTAACCTTTTCATACCCTTCTGTTCGATTTCCAATCCTGGTATTAAAATCGCCAACTATATCACTGAGTGCGTCATGAAAACTATCCATCTTATCTTGATCTGTCCCTGCACAATGCGAATGTACTGACACAATCCTGCGAATTTACTGACACAATCCTAATTTTCTTGCTAGACACTGTCAAATCTATTCACATCAGTCGTTCGTTTACATACCTTATTGCAACTACGCAGGGTTCCATTTCTTTCCTAATGTAAAAGCCCTACACCCCATTGTGCTATTCCTGCTTTGACTCCTGACAGGTAGACCTTGTATTGTCCCACTTCCTCTTCTTTCTCACCCCTTAGCCGAATGTCACTAACAGCTAAAAGTCCAATCCCATCATGCTACGCTAAAATTTAACATAGGGTTCCATTAAAAAAAAAAAAAAAAAAAAAATAAAAAAAAAAAAATAAAAAAAAAAAACCAAAGATGGCCTCAAGTCTCTGTAATAAAAAATAGCGCAACCATGAAATGTGATGTATTCAAGTAGCCCCTGTCCTTGCAATTCACTTTCCAAATAGCATCTTTGTATCCATTATGCTTGGGAAGACACAAGAAATGTTATGACTTGGGTGCCTCACTGTGTATAAGGGATTTCATGTATGGCGTAATCTAGAAGCACTTTTAGTTTCTTTAGAAAACAGTTTATTTGTAATCTACGTGAAATAAAATTATTGACTTGCGTCAGTATGGGTAATAAACATGTATTTTAATTGTTGGCATGTGCAATACCTTAGCTTTTTTTGAAGGACAATACTGATTTCATACTTTGTTACTAAAATCTCTTAGTGCTTTTATGTAGTGTACTGTTCTTCTTCTAGAACCCATTCCTTCTCCTTGATATTCACACCATTGTCTGTTTTTAGTAATTTTAGTAAAATCAGACAGACTTCAAAACATTAAAGTGTTACATATCATACTGGAACTTAAACCAGGTTTCAGCTTCCTAGCATCAATATTTTTGAAGTTATGGACATAAATCTTTCATGACTCTCCTATAACAGCGGAAGTATCATTTCTGGAAATTTGAATAAAATGTGATGTATGCATTGAAAGAGTATGAAACTGCATATCTTTTGGTTGCTCCATGGGTACTCACAATTAAGAAAGTGATTACACTTTAACATCAGCATTACAATATGTTGCTATATGTGGAATAGGAAAGACCAAAAGAGAATGCAGGCTTTCTCGGCGAATCTTGATGATAAATTCTTCTCTGGTTGACAGCCGAGTCAATGCCTTGTTCTTCAGCAACGTTTCAGCAAGTTTCTTACTTGCAAACTTGCCATCTTCAGGCGAAGTGTCGGGTTCACGTCTTGTCTGGGTCTTTATAGCCACTGGACCACGGGCATCTCTGCATCTTTGGTGCGGGTCAGGCCAATCAGGTGAGAGCGGAATCAGCGCGGCAGCGCATGGTGGGGGGGGAGCTACCTCCATCGGAGTGCTCTCGTCTCATTCTTGATAATGATCCCATAGCGACTCCATCCATCTGTTGGTAAAACCTGCCGCCACACTGGAAATATGTGGTCGTGAGTGCATGGTGGAATAATTCCACTGTGTCTTCATCGAAATGATTTTCCAGTACTTTCAGGGAGTCCTCTAACGGTACCCTTGTGAAAAGGGATATAGCGTCAAAGCTGACCATAATATCATTTTTGTCAAACTCCGTAGAATTCTTGATGTGGTGGGGACATTTACCCACAAGAGGCTTAAGTAGTAGCGCCAGGTGTTTGGCTATACCATAGGTGGGAGAGTTGATCGTGTCTACTATCGGTCGTAATGGTACCTCCCTCTTGTGTATCTTGGGAGTGGAGATACGGGTTAGTGACAACCTGGTCAATCGGGACAGTGGCTTCCAACTCAGCAGCGCGTGGAATACAACATTATTAAGAATGAGACGAGAGTGCTCCGATGGAGGTAGGTCGGTGGCGGCGTATGGAATAAACAGGCCGCACCGAGACGAGATGCCAGGACCCGGCGCCCATGGCTCGCCGCCCCCCCCCCCCCCCCCCCCCACCACCACCACCATGCGCTGCCGCGCCGATTCCACTCGCGCCTGATTGGCCTGACCCGCACCAAAGATGCAGAGATGCCCGTGGTCCAGCGGCTATAAAGACCCGGACGAGACGTGAACCCGACACTTCGCCTGAAGATGGCAAGTAAGAAACTTGCTGAAACGTTGCTGGAGAACAACGCATTGACTCGGCTGTCAAAATGAGAAGAATTTATCATCAGGAAAGAACAGTTGACAAGTTGTTGCATTCGTGTCATGCCCTGCACTTAGTGTTCGCCGGACAAACCTAAGTAAATAGAAATTAGCCGGTGTGTTGGTAAGTGAATATGGTTGGAACAACTACTGAAGGATTAAGAGGCTGTGATGTGATAGGACAGAACAGTGGGACTCAAATTGGCAATTTTAAAGTAAAATGGTAAGCTGTCACTCAGATAACTTTATTCTGTGACTGCCACCTTGAAAAATTCATGTAGCTACTCTGGTCGATGGTTTAAAAAACCAGATAAAAAGAGCATGAGCCTTGAAAATAGTAGCTGTGGAGTCACATTGATTTATTGTAAGTTGTGTGCTAGATAATTATAATTAATTATCATTGTGTTGAATGCCTGTAAATGCCAATAAATGGGGAAACATACCTTCTATACAATGTCATTATATGAAAATGCCATTATATATTTGGAAAGGTACTCTTTAAAGCATTATTTTTCAGCATCTGCCAAAGCATTTAGTGGAACAGTGCAGTAATGCTTCACAGGAAGTTGGTTATACAACTCTAACATTCACTCCTATGTTCTAGATTTTGGTGTAAAAATATCTGCCATTTAAATAGCAAGGCTTGTTAGACAACACAGCTTTACTTTAAGAAAATTACCCCTGGTTTTGTAGCATTAAGTTAATATTTGTTATTGTTCATAATTTCTTATAAAGGATTTGATGGACTACAAACATAATATGGCTTATTTCCAGACTAAAATAGTATAGCTAGAAACATAAAAATAGAGCCACAGCACTTGGACATCCACAGTTGAATAGAAATGTTTGAGGCAGACTGCAACTAATTTATTGACAAGTGCCAGTTATTTGTGGGTAACATTCCAAACTAGTATATATGGATCTGGAAGAATTTTTTAAATGCAGCTAATTCCATTTTTTATTTACAGATAAATCATATTTCCGTTTCATCTATGCAACCGGACTTTCAGGGCAACAACATATTACAACTTGCAGACTAATCAGCTAATGCAGTGACCCATTTGCGAGTGAAGTTATTTGACTTGATTCGGAGTCCACTTCTTCTGTGCTATAAGAAAATTGTGTGTCTTCCCAACTTTCTAATGATACTGAGAACAAAACTGGGGGTACTAATTGCCGCATCAGCAAAAATGCACATAAACACACAAATTGTGTATATTATGTAAGTACTAGTTTATTTAGGATTTCATTATGTGAAAACATTTTTTTATGAACTGTGAAAAGATTTTCCTCCAACTATCACATTCACTGTTACATTATGAATGTTGAATATATCGTTGACCAAAAACTTTACAGTTCTTAGATAATAGAAATTGTTAAAATTGAGTGTCATCAAAAGTATTCAGGAATTTCTTTACTAATAATCTGCTGAGTAGGAGTGGAAGATATCAATTAGTCAGTACTGTTCTTTATTTTTGTATTCCATAGCTTTTTTCTCTCCCCCATATATATTAAATTTGGAGAAAGTATAGACTATATTGAAAAATGTTCCTTCTTACAAAATGCTTATGAACTAGGTACACGTTTCTACAAAAGTATACAGTGCTCAGTTTTGAAACAGGGTGAAATACAACATGTTTGTATAAATATCTTTGTGGATGTCTTATATCTGTTTTTTGTGGCTTCAAAAGAAAGTCATAGCCCTGAAATCTTGTTCCACATAGCCACTATAGAAATAGTATGATCATTTTTTACTAGTCTCCCTGTACGTATGCCAGACTGAGTACCGGCCTTTATTTATTTGTCCCATAGTTCACTTACATGAAAGAGGCCTATAGTCTAAGCAAAATACATTTATGCAACACATGAAATAATATCCACTTTCTAATTCTGTATCCATGTTACACTTTCAAAAATGTATGACATTAATTTTATAAAATTATTAACTTGAAAAAAGTTAATAGCAACATGGCTGTATTGTAACTGAATACTGAGCTTCTCTTGTCAAAACATGTACCTGATTATGAGTCACATTTGGAAAACCTGATAAATCACACTTTCTCCACTCTGCTTTTACACCAGAAGACTGTAAAGAATAATAATTCCTTTAAAAAACTGATATTTTCAATATTCAGAATCAATTTGCAGTTGAAAAAAATATACACAACAAAATCATAATATGCCAACACTACTTGATTGAAAGGATATTCAGTGAGTTAAATTTGTAAGTCAACATTTTATTGCGATCATTTATTTACATCATCACATATTGAGGACAACCCATTTTGCTGTACAGCCAGTGGGAGAGAAGGTTGTCACACCATGAATAACTTTGATTTCAACCACTGAATGGAAAGACTAGAATTGTAATTGTACAAAATGAAATTTACATCAACAGAAATTTGATGTGTTTATTACAATAAAGTTTGGAGAAGAATGTTGTACATGAAATTAAATATTTTGTGATAATTTGTTTGTGAGAGACAATAAGTGTAACATATTATTCCAGAAATTCCATGTTTTTTTGTCTTGTGGTACATAAAAGTTCAGTCTCAAGCATAATGTGTGCTGTAAAATTTTAGTGAAATAAAAACTTTGTATTTTAATAATTATTGGCAGATCAGTATCGTGGGTTGTATTTGCTAATATGTTTTGCTTCCGGTAAGTCCATAAAGTACATTCTGTTAAAAATAACTCAGAAAAGGCTTTGCACCTTCCCCACGACTTGCTCAGGATGAGATTTTTTTCTCTCCCCTGCGGAGAACCTCTTTCTCAATATTCTTTTGGCTACAGGAAATCAAAATATACAACCACCTGTGCAGCTGAGATGAAAGTAAATCTGGATTCTAAGTGCAGTTCTGTGGTGCATATCGGTCTCCAATCATGAATCGGACAGTGTAGCTTGTAAAAATTTTTCCACTTCATAATGGCTTTTTACAGCAAGCAGTATGTATGATATGAAGATAGAGGACTGCTTGCTTTTTCATACAATTCGACTTGTGTTAGCTGTTCAGTATTGTCAGCTCAAGCTAGGACTGTGTGCAAATTGTTACTTTTGGCAATAAGTTTCATCAATAAGGGAAGGTGCCTGTCTGGCCAGTGCAACTACAGCAATGCCATTCAAACACTCATCCATTATAGTGAGACACAAGACACTGAATATCAGCCTTGAAGTGGTCACCCACAGTCGCTAATGCTAGCTGTTTGTGACCTGCACAGTATGAGTCATGGGTAGTGATGTAAAATGCCTGGGCATTTATAGGTTGGGCTAAATGCCCAGGGATTTATGCATTTTAAAGATTAAATGATAAGAAATACATGAGAATTTTTTTTGTAACTGATATTTTGTATTGGAAAATGTGTTTTGCAACACTGCTTCCATAGTGGTTAGGTATTCAAGTTGAAAAAGCTGCTTGAGAGGTAGGGAAGAGTTATTGGGGAAAATACATTGGACTACGTAACTATTCATTTTTATGAGGCCAATTCTCGGGGGAAGCATATAATAAAAATAGAAAAGAAAACTCAAGTTTAAAAGTAATTCTTGAATTAAATTGTAGTTTATATTGAACAGGTACCTTTTAGGTAGTATGCTATACTACTGCAAAAGCATTAGAGATAAAAAGTTTATCCATAATGATTTTAATTTGGGATGAGGCATGTGCCGGTTCCGATTCCACAGGTCCAAGAATTGCATATTCTCTAGGGATTGACTAATATCAGAATCGAACAATTCCAGTGTCTTCAGCATCAATTCTTTGTTATTAAATCTATTTCATGTTAATGTTCTCATTTTATCTTCACAGCTGTGCAGTCATTGAAGTAGATAAATAAAAGAGTAGAATAGAAAACTATAGTCTGTCTCAAATGTTACTACATCTGACAATAAAGAATGTTTTTTTCTCTGAAAACTGTTTAACATTTAAGAATACATTTATTATCAAGAAACACACCCCAGCTGTTTAATCTGTTGGTGTGTGAAGAGTAGAACTTGTAACAATAAAAAGAACATTGCAAATCACAAGCAGCTATCAGTGCCCTTCCTTGGTACAGCCCGCTATCGTTGCAGGTTCGAATCCTGCCTCGGGCATGAATGTGTGTGATGTCCTTAGGTTAGTTACGTTTAAGTAGTTCTGAGTTCTAGAGGACTGATGACCTCAGAAGTTAAGTCCCATAGTGCTCAGAGCCATTTGAACCTTGGTACTCAAGTTGGAATGCTAGCAACAAAAAAAAAAAAAAAAATAATATGCTTCCCTCTTATTTCCTTTCATTCTTAGTAATAAAGGCAATGAATGACATGTGTATGTTTAATGTAAACATTACTAATTTCTAATATCAGGAGTATCATTTCATCTCTTACATCAATAGGTAAATCATACATTCTAGTATTAAAAACTTTAAAAAGTAGTTTTTTTTATATATAGATGCCTAGGTTTCGGGCATTTAAAACTGCTTTGGGCAAATTCCTCAGCAAATGCCCGTTTATAAATGTCCTGCTCACTGGGCATTTGCTCGGCCCACATCACTAGTCATGGGTACCCCAAGGAGAGCACAATACATTTGGACACTGCCTTTTTGGTGGTAATTGGGAGGATTGTGTCAACCCAAAGAGTACACAACCATCTCCACACAATAAATTTGGCCTCTAGGTGTCCATTACAAATAACTCTACAATCTGCAAGATTGGCAAAGAAAATACCCAGAATGGAACAAAGGTCATGGGCATCAGCTTCTCATCACCAGCTAGTGCAGGATTTGTCTGACATCTGAAGATTGTCAAAGAAGAGTCCGGACATCTCGGGCATACAGTTCATCATGTTCACTAGGGACGTAGATCAGTTATGTTTTGGTCCAGTATCCTGTGTGGATGTTGGATGCCTCTTGTCTGTATTAGGGTATTGTGAGAGCTGTCCAGTATTGGAAAAGGTTTGCGAAACCTATTTTCCAGCCTTACTGTCAATATTTTAGTGATGGGTTCATCCTTCAGAATAACAACATGCCTACTACACAGAAACCTCTTCCAGAACCAAATGGAATGGTGTGGTAACTGCTGACATGAACACAATTGAGTATGAATATTGTTGGACCAGTTGAAACTTCCTATGTATCATCACAGGAACCCTCCTCACACACAGGATATCTGCAGGGGGGCCACCACCATTGACTTGGAGAGGCCTTGAGGGTAGCGTCTCGACCTAAGTTACACAAGGGGAACCTAAGCTTGTTGCCATACAGAGGTTGGGCCATTATAGTACTGAACGTTATCCATAAGCAGATTTTGGTCTCACATATGTGCTCTTGAGAAAGGACTGTCTTTATTTTGGTAAGGTTTTGTTTCTATTTCACAGTAATTCTACTTTTTTTTTAGCTTCCTAAGGCTTATTCATTCATTCACCGGTCCCCTTGAACCTGAGCTTACACACATTTGCGGATATGCATGTGGTGCAAAATGTTTTTTAAGCAGTTTATGTCATGATGAAATTGGTGCAGTTTGCGCCATAGGCTCACTGCGACAAGCAAGAACATAACTTACTTGCATTTGACTTGTCAGTAACAGTCGTTTTGTAGTTGGAAATGAAGTAATTTTGTGTGTGTGTATGAGATGGAAACAAAGCCTGGTTGTAATATAATGCAGTGAATGTTGTATATGAGCTACCTAGAGCAAAGTAAATGCACCTCTTATCACCCATTAAAATGAAGGGGTAGAGCAGAACTGAGAAGGTGGAAAGCAAGTGCTTATGTTACTTCAAAACTTGTGAAAAGAAGGAAAAAATAAGATGGAGTTGATAGAGAGTTGAAGGAATACTGTAGCATTTGGGTATCTGGATATGTGGGTTCCTGACTAGGAAAGAGCTGTAGCTCTCTCTACTGTCACATGTGTATGTGTGTCACCCATCAATCAGATACAGATGAATAGCTGCCTTTCTTCATTTTTGTTTATAAATCACATCTTTAAAATTCAGGAGCACTTTTCTTGTTGATTGGTGAGTCATCAATCTTTGTCAGCACAAATAACAGACAGATGATGTTATAGAATTCATTCAACTAGCAGACACAGATTGTTTCCACAATTGATAAATTTCAGGCACCTAAGCTCAGTAATATTTTGAAGATGTTTCCAGAGTGAGATTTTCACTCTGCAGCAGAGTGTGCGCTGATACGAAACTTCCTAGCAGATCAAAACTATGTGCCAGACCGAGACTTGAACTGGGAGCTGTGAGGAGGGGGGCATGGGTCGTGCTTGGGTAGCTCAGTGAGTAGAGCACTTGCCCGCGAAAGGCAAAGGTCCCGAGTCCGAGTCTCGGTCTGACACACAGTTTTGATCTGCCAGGAAGTTTCATATCAGCGCACACTCCACCGCAGAGTGATAATCTCATTCTGGAAACCTCCCCCAGGCTGTGTCTAAGCCATGTCTCCGCAATATCCTTTCTTTCAGGAGTGCTAGTTCTGCAAGGTTCGCAGGAGAGCTTCTGTAAAGTTTGGAAGGTAGGAGATGAGGTACTGGTGGGAGTAAAGCTGTGATAACAGGGTGTGAGTTGTGGTTGGGTAGCTCAGTTGGTAGAGCACTTGCATGCGAAAGGCAAAGGTTCCGAGTTCGAGTCTCGGACCGGCACACAGTTTTGATCTGCCAGGAAGTTTCATTTTGCAGATGATTTAATAGGTGTCTTGGGTAATCTTATAAGTGACTCTCATTAATTAAATAGTTTTATCAATGATAAAAGGAACTGAGAAAGCTTTATGTTTCAAATTGGGCTGCCATATAATTGTGAATACATTTATTGACACTCTGAGAGCCGTTTAAAGACTAGGGCATGCGTCTATTGACTGCAGTATGTTAATTATTTCTGTACATCAAGCAACAATCTACTGTAGGTGAGTGACCCCCAATCCTCATTTTTTATTACATCTAAACATGTACTGTACATCTAAACATATACTGTTTTGTCCTTGATTTCTTCAAACAGAGTGCAAACAAGAAAATGCAGATAGCTTATTTATGTTGTGTACAAGCAGGCATAGCAGTGGTTTAAATGGTATAAATGGCAGCAATCGAATAATGTATTAGATAAAAAAGGTTTTCTTGTGGAAATATAGTACCTGAATCACCGTGTCTGAATTGAAACAGAACTCATTGGGTAACGAGTAGCAGATAACCAGTACTTTCTAAAATGGGTAGATAAAAAAAATTTACTTACCAAGCAAAGGCAGAGGAAAACACACACAACAGCCAGTGGCTCCAAAAGTTTATAGAAGTTAAATCCTTGTGTGTGTGTGTGTGTGTGTGTGTGTGTGTGTGTGTGTGTGTGTGTGTGTGTGTGTGTGTATGTGTGTGTGTGTGTTCCCCTGCTGCTGCTTGGTGAGCAGATTTTTTTTATCCCTCCATTTACATTATATCCTCAATAATTGATTATTTCTGTTGTTAGATAACCAGTATTACAACATAAGGACAGTGATTTAATAGAAGTATTTCAATCATTGTGAAATGTAAGCACAATTTGAACTGCAATGTTGATTACTCCCTTGAGAATAGCACTGGGACGTCTTTGGATAACATTTTCATACTGGCATGAAGATAGTGACACTTCATGTGTAGCAAGACACATCTTGAGTGATGCAGTATACCAGTTTGGCATATGAGGTAACTCACAAGAAAGGGGTGATTAGACACTTGGGACCTCTTGAATTAAATATAGTTGGAACATCTGCCAATAAAATTTCACAACTTGAGCAGAGCTAGGGCTAATAAATAATTTTTTTTCCGACTTGAGCCTCTATGGAGTGTGTGGTAACAACCAATTTCATTTTAGTGTCTAGGTCTTGTTCTTGTTCCAGTTTTGAATTCCTGGCAGTATCTTCTGAGCCCACCAAGTGCCTGTTCATGCTCTTCAGACAAAGCTCCTCTCCGTCTTTTGGAGATTGATGCCTTTTTAAAACCTTGGTAGTTGTTCACCAATCTTCTAAATTTTTTCTGTCAGAAATTTCACTCTCTGAGATACCAATCTGCCTAAGATTAATACTCGTACAGCATTTAATTAAAATATAGGAAACCCTCTCTCCTTGGGGTGAGGGGGGAATTGAATAACCAACTTTGTCAACTTTGGACACGGAAGAGCAGTGATGCTGTTGCTTATCTAAAAATATGGCTTTAATACTATGGGTAAGATCATTGTGTCCAGTTTGCAAAATTTGAATCAATGTATCAGGGTAAAATGTGCATTTCACATATTTGTGAGTGGCACAGAAATTCATAAATAATAACTGTACGTGGCATAACCTACACATTTGATGAAAATGTTGGTGTATTCAAGTCAAGTTTAAAAAGAACTCTAGAGAATGCAAGATGTGTGCAATTCAGTGATACAATGTGTTTGATACACTGCATTGCATAAGAATTGCTGTGATCTGCAGACATTGGAAGCCAATTGCCTCAACAGAAGACTCAAATGTTGCGGATCATTTCTGAGGACAGTTTGTGTAAGTTTTTGATGAACTTTTTATGATTCCCATAATATTACCAAGTGAGGTGGCGCAGTGGCTAGCACACTGGACGATGGTTTAATCCCAGGTCCGGCCATCCTGATTTAGGTTATCCGTGATTTCCCTAAATCGCTCCAGGCAAATGCCGGGATGGTTCCTTTGAAAGGGAATGGCTAACTTCCTTCCTCATCCTTCCCTAACCCCCGATGACACCGATGACTTCACTGTCTGGTCTCCTCTCTCAAACAGCCCAACCCAACCAATCCATGATATTATGTTAAAGCTTAATGATGTGAAAATCTTGTAACATTCTCTAAGTCTTCTGTATGTAATGTTTATAGGCCTTTGTTCTCATTTGAAAACTGATGTGAACACTTTATTAGACATGCTAGAAAGCTGGATGTTAACTTCAAGACGACTTGGATGATTTTGTCTTCATGCATTACAATTTTGTACTTTGCTGTCACCTTCATGTCTTATGTTGCCATAACAATGTCTTTCCCACACAGTGGATTGGAAAAGGTACACAATGAGAGCATGTTCATCATAATTGATTTTCTAGTTGACTAGGTTTTACTATCTACATCTGTACACTGCAAACCACTGTGAAGTGCATGGCAGAGGGTACACACCAATTCTTACGGTTTCTTCTGATTCCATTCACATACTACACTTTCCTCCTGTAAAGTGCACAGTTTTACATTTCTGAAAATTAAAAGCAAGTTGTCAATCTTTGTGCCATTTTGAAATATTGTCAAGAGCAGACTGAATATTTATGCAACTTATTTCTGACAATACTTCATTATAGATAGCTGCATCACCTGCAAGAAGTCTGAGGTTACTGTTAATATTGTACACAGGATCATTGATATACAGCATGATCAGCAAGGGTTCCAACACACTTCTCTGGGGCACACTTGAAGTTGTTGGATGATTAAAGTCTCCACCAATGATTACAGTGGAATCGGGATATTTATAAACAAGCAAACTTAGGTTTTCTCCGAAGTTTTCAGTTGAGAGAAGCCTGGTGGGCAATAAAAGGGTCCAATTACCATTTTATGCCCACCCCTTATACTGAGACATGTCCAATCAGTCTCACATGCAGCTTCAATTTCTATCTCGGTGAATTTTAGTTTCTTGTCTAGTGTGGCAAATATGCCACATCCATTTCCCAATAGCCCCTCATTTAGATATACACTTAAATTTTCCCCCAAAATCATACTGCTACCAATTTCAGGTTTCAACCAGCTTTCTGTACTTAATATGATGTGAGCTTGAGTGCTTTTCATTAGCACTTCAAGCTTTGGCATTTTGTTGTGTATGCCCCGGCAGTTAACGACTAGAATTTTAATAATATTGCCTGGGGATATTATTGGATCTTACAATTATACTTCTGGATTGGGTCTCCTACAGCTGTCGTTATCAGGACTGGATGGAGAGTTGCCTAATCTAATAAACTCTTGCGTGTACCCCGCACACAGTCAGCTATCTGGGTAACAGTGTCTAATGTGTGGTGCGCACTTGAACCATTTACGGGGACCCAACAGTTCTCAATCCTTCGCAGCAAGTCCAGGAAGTCACAGACTAGCTTCTCACAGAACCTTGTGACTTATCTGTGGATCTGTAAAGCCAATGTATGTGTACCATCTTTTCCTGCTACTCTTAAAATCTGTTACATTCTTGAGGTAGTAAATTCAATAATTAGAGATCAGCTAAGATTTTTGCAACTGTTCTGACACAATGAGTGCATGGAATTTGAAAATTTTTAGTTTACTAATACTTATTTCCAGAAATGAACAATAAAATTCTGAAGCCCCTTCTCCCCGTTGACTAGAATTTCATTAGCATAGCTAGTAAAGAAAGAAAACAGCGTGAACAAATTGTAAACAATGATTTAGATCAATTGCTTGGAGAAAATTTGCAGAGAAATAAATATAGAGCAAACAGTAGAAATCTAATTCATTTCTAATGTGTCTCTACAGTACTCTGAAGTCTCTTTTTTGCCTGCAGCTGAAGAGACTTAAGTTGAACAGAGGTGAGTAAAAGGTATAATTGACAACTGGAATCAAAGTGTCATGTTGTAGGAAGAAAGACTAGCTAATTCACAGGACTGACCACGCTCAGGAACTAAGGTTGTAGTAAAGGTAAAGTACTGCAAAATCTTTCTCTGTTATCAAAAAAGGGGAAAAATACACAAATAATTATTAAACATCAAGCATTAGTAAAATAGATTATGTTCCCCTACAGAAGCGCTGAAAGCTGAATTGAAATTAGTAACCATTAAATTCTTTCTTGCAACAACACCATGTTTAGGGATGAAAAATTAATGTTGAAATACAGATCCATTAGATTTACATATAAAACACTGCTTATGTCATTGCTAAAAGCTGTTAATTAAGGCTTGTGCAGCGGCTTCCTGCAGGTAATTCAGATTTGATACTGCTGCAAGGTGTAGGCACAGTAAGTTTGAAGTAAACTTTAATAACACAAGAGTTACAAGAATTGATACTAGCAAGTAATCTCAAGCTTATATAAGGGTTGGACAAAAATATGGAAACATTTGCAAGAAGTGCACTTTTGGACGTAAATGCAAATGCTAGCCAAGCCTGCAGGTTGCATTGTTGTATTTGACCATGAACAGCATCTATCCTCTACTGTGTCAGTCTGGACAGAACAGTTCTTGCATAGTTGGGAGTTCATTATGTTGCAGCCAAGTGAAGTTAAAATGACCAAATTGTTGGTGCTCGTATAGTTGGTGCTTCTGTAATCCACATAGCTGAAGTGTTTGGTTTTCCAAGAGGCACCATATCGAATATTTATATTGCATACAGGGAAAACGGAAAAACATCATGTAAAGCCACAATGTGGACAAAGATACGAGGTGACTGATTGCAATGGATGGTCACTGAAGATGATAACAATGGAACTGAATGTCACACTTATGAACTCTGACAGTAGCAAAACAACACAAAGGAAGCTCCATAAGCAGGGATTTCCAAGGCGAGCTGGAATCTCATAACCCCTCATCAGGGATGCAAATGTCCATAACAGGAAAACTTTGTGCAGAAGCCATAAAACCTGGACTATGGACAGAAGTCATTTAGTTGGATGAGTCTTGTTTCACACGGTTTCCAACTTCTGGCAAAGTATACATGTACGAGAGAAACATTGTGAGTATTCCATGGGCCCTGTGGTTACTCTGCAAGGTTGCATTACTGCTAAGGATTATGTGCCTATTTTGCTGATTAGGTGTATCCCGAGGTACATTGTTTGTTCCTGAATGTAGGTGCTGTGTTCCAAGGCAATAAGGACTCTGCTGATAAAGGTCACAACACCCAGGACTGGTTATTTGAGCACAAGGATGAATTAGCACATCTTCCCCGGTCACCAAGTCACAATATTATTGAGCCTTTGTGATCTACTTTGCATGGGAGGGTGCATGATCACCATCTACCTCCACCACTGTTACCTAAACTTGCCATTATTTTGCAGGAAGAATGGTATAAGATTCCTTTCAAAACCAAATAGGACCTGTATTTATCCATTCCAAGAAGACTGGAATTCACTTTGAATGTCAACTGTTATCCTACATTGTGTTGGCATAGTAACATGTTTTTGGTGTTACCATAATATTGCCCCCCTCCCCTTAAAATTTCAGACAATATATTAACAGTTGATCTGCCTTCTGTGAGGGGCACTCTACATAAAAAGCAATGTTTCATACAAACCTGACTGACCACACCACAGCTAAACAAGAAAAGTTACAGTATTGATATTTTCTGTTAATCAGCTTGCAAATATTGAAGACCATAATTTTTGTGATAGGTAAAGAAATGCATGTACAGGGAAAAGCAATTTTTTTCTTTCCTCTGGAATTATTCTGATTCCACTCCTTGGCATATACTTGGTGACATTTTGCTCATCAAAAACTGGCATTTATTGCGGTGGCTGACTGTTATTCTCATTATTATAGTACTGGAGTCTTTACATTTAAACAGTTGTCACTTTTGCTTACATCCCCAAAACTGGAAAGTGAAAACACATAACTGAAATGCTATAAGAATATGGGTAAAAGAAGTCATGAAAAGATCCAAGAATACCAAATACATCAGGTATTACGATGAGAACCATGTCCCTCAAGTATTGATAATGTCACCTATTTGGGAAGGGAATTTTGTCCATCATATAACTCCTTTATTAATGTTATTTATTTATGTATTTTCCATGATTACCCAGTACAACTTCACGTGACAAAATGTGTAAGCCACTCTACGACAATGCTGCTTTCATAATCACATATCTACATTATTTCAGTTTCTATCTTTATATATTCATTTCAGATTACAGGTTACCAGTCAGCATCAGGCAGAAAACTGAAAATCCCCAAAAATTTCAAAATAAAGTAAAAGAATATCTCACTAGCCACTCTTACAATTAATCATAGTATTTGGACCCAAGAATGTTAATTTGGCATGGATCCTTAATTTGCCAGTATATAGAGAGTTGATAGTTGTCTTTATAAAGTTATATAAATTCTTTGTTTGAAGTACAATATTAGACAAAAATAGGAAAGTACCAGCTGTTTTTCCCTCAATGTACGTTTACAGAGTAATCTAGATGTAATTACCATAATTATTGTTTACATAGTTTGCACTTGTCATAATTTGTTGTTAAGTCTACTTTTTCAAACTAGCCAGCCAGTGGTTGCTTCTACTAGTTATGTATAAATTTACTTGTTCCACATCCCTGTGAACTTTCCTTAACCCTTTAAGTGAAAAAATGTTCTATACAGCATAACAATGATATACATGTCAGTATGTAATCTATGGGAATAGTAATCAATAAAGCTACTCAATTTGTTATGTATTTTTAAGTCCACAACAGTTATTGTGTGGTAAATTTTAATACCAGTGTATCAGGAACACAGAAGCTGTGCTGAAACAGACTGAAAAGTATTGCAGAAAATTAGCAATTTCAACTTCTCTCTTTAAACTTATGTAGGAAGTCATTCCCCAAAGAACTGAGATTCAAAACCAATGTTAGACTATGCATATAAATCCATAATTTCAGACACTTCAACATCAGAGCCAGTTTTGGAACTTTCATAGAATGCTTCTTTAAGCACAGGCTAACAGTCAACCTCACCTGCTGCATTTGTTACTAGATGTTTCACCCACTAGCTGACTTGATGCTATGTTACCCACACTACCATTAGTTACTGTAGTAGCGGTTGGAACTACGGAAATATTGGCTACAATTTCTTCATCAGTCTCTACATCGAAAACTGAATTTTCAGTTTGCTCTTCTGTAATCTCTTCCCAGCAGACCATTAAATGATCAGCTGTCACTTCATCTGGCATGGAACTATGCCCCCTCTTATAGATCTAAATGATATACTCACAAATGTCAGATTGGTTCACCTAACTACAAAAAAATAAAAACAAACAAAAGTGAGTAAATAATATGCCTATAACATTCAAGTGTGTGCATAAACTAAAGACAAACACAGAAGACAGGAAAGAAAGTAATCAAAACAGTGCAAATTACAATTGACCAGGGGTTCAAGGTAAAAGAAAAGAAAGAAGTTATCTGAGGAATTAACAATGATCAGGACCAAACAAACTACAGAGAAGACAGAAGATATGAAGATGTTAATCAGTGCAACTGTGAACCTGTTTCAGCTGTCAAAAATGTTGCCCCAGTCAATGCAGAATCTTATTCTGATGCAAGACCTTGCAACCCCAATGAAAATAATCCTCAAGCACCCCAATGGAAATCTTCAACAGGATATGCACCAACCTCTTCAATGGCAGTTGCTACCATTCCAGCTCCAACCACCCCAGCAACTAGAGACACGAAGCAGCTAAATCATCTGAAAGATCTTTTATTGCCAAAAGGAGCAGCTACAGTGTCAAAAGAAGGAAGGACTTTAAGGAACATGTAAGCTGCACAGCTGAAAGACCCGGAATTTTGATATCCACAGATAAAAAATAAAACAAAGTATGAGGTGCATCCAGAAAGTAAGTTCCGAAGACACATGACGAAAACATAGAAAACATCACCAAGTAAGAAATATTTATTGGAATATTTACATAGGTTCACTGGCTACTTCGCAACATACTCACTAACCCATTTTTCAGGCATTTATCGTGACAATGCACCATCAACTGTATGACCACATCACAGGAGTCTGTTCCCAACATCCAGAACCACGAAGTCACCGTCTGCATCTCAGCATTGTTGTGGAAATGTTTTCTTGCCAGAAAGTGCTTCACGAAACAGAAGAGATGAAAGTCTCTTGGGGTGAGGTTGGGCCTGTACGGTGGATAGCCGAAGATCTCCTGTACAAACTGATTCAGCACATTTCGTGTGGTGTTGACTATATGTTGTCTTGTAATACCATGCAAAAGTGTAATGCCTCTTGTCAACATCCAATGCCTCTTGATTTTTCACTCTTGTACAATACCGATCAGCAAGTATGGTCTCTCATCACGGTAAAAACTCACACAAGGCATCATGTTGATCCCAGACGACATTGCACATGATTTTTTTGTCAGAGACTGTCTGCTTGAATTTGTTCTTCACAGCTGAACCCCTATGCCACCAGTGTGTGGATGTTGTTTAGTTTCTGGCGTGATACACAACATCCATGTTTCAACGTGGTCATCACCTTTCTCTGCATATTGCTGTAGGAATGTCAGTGTTGCAGCCAAATGTTTTGTGTTCATCTGTCGGTTTTCTTGGCACCCATCATGACACAGTTCATGAAAACCATACTGCCGATACACAATTTTGTGCAACAGCAAGTGAGGCATCTGGGGGTAATTGACGAGAGGGTTCTGCAAAACTGTTTGATGCATACTTCCCATCTATACTAGTGTCATCAGAGATGGCCATCCACTATGGTCTTAGTCAGGAATACTGGTCCGTCTTTCAGCAAATCGTCTAACAATACTGTCACTCATAATGTTGTGTCCATACACATGTCACAGTTGGCAATAGATCTCTGCTTGAGAATGCTTTCGAGTGTGCAGAAATTGGATAACTGAGCAAACCTCATAGTATCATAGCAGCCGTTTTATTCTAGCACTGTGTAGTGACCATTGCCGTTACAAGACTGAAACTGCACTGTATTATTCTCACATACCTCCTCTCTACTCCTACATATGTGCAATCCTACTCCACTACTCATGCCACCTCTGAACACTATTGGAACTTACTTTCTGGATTCACCTCATAGATTATGTATAGAAACTAATTTTGATATCCGAATATTTCATTAAAGTACCCAGTATGCCCCAAAAAAGGAGAGGAGATAGATATTTGATTTGCTGAGGTATGTAATATCTTTAGATAGAGACTGAATTAACTCAAAATAAAATGTACTTTTTACTGGATCATATTTTTGCAGAACTGAACATAAAAACTGTGGGCTAGCACTGTATGTGGAAAGCAATGTACACTCCTGGAAATCGAAATAAGAACACCGTGAATTCATTGTCCCAGGAAGGGGAAACTTTATTGACACATTCCTGGGGGCAGATACATCACATGATCACACTGACAGAACCACAGGCACATAGACACAGGCAACAGAGCATGCACAATGTCGGCACTAGTACAGTTATATCCACCTTTCGCAGCAATGCAGGCGGCTATTCTCCCATGGAGACGATCGTAGAGATGCTGGATGTAGTCCTGTGCAACGGCTTGCCATGCCATTTCCACCTGGCGCCTCAGTTGGACCAGCGTTCGTGCTGGACGTGCAGACAGCGTGAGACGACGCTACACCCAGTCCCAAACATCATGCTCAGTGGGGGACAGATCCGGAGATCTTGCTGGCCAGAGTAGTTGACTTACACCTTCTATAGCACGTTGGGTGGCATGGGATACATGCGGACATGCATTGTCCTGTTGGCACAGCAAGTTCCCTTTCCGGTCTAGGAATGGTAGAACGATGGGTTCGATGACGGTTTGGATGTACCGTGCACTATTCAGTGTCCCCTCGATGATCACCAGAGGTGTACGGCCAGTGTAGGAGATTGCTCCCCACACCATGATGCCGGGTGTTGGCCCTGTGTGCCTCGGTCGTATGCAGTCCTGATTGTGGCGCTCACCTGCACGGCGCCAAACACGCATACGACCATCATTGGCACCAAGGCAGAAGCGACTCTCATCGCTGAAGACGACACGTCTCCATTCGTCCCTCCATTCACGCCTGCCGCGACACCACTGGAGGCGGGCTGCACGATGTTGGGGCGTGAGCGGAAGACGGCCTAACAGTGTGCAGGACCGTAGCCCAGCTTCATGGAGACGGTTGTGAATGGTCCTCGCCGATACTCCAGGAGCAACAGTGTCCCTAATTTGCTGGGAAGTGGCGGTGCGGTCCCCTACGGCACTGAGTAGGATCCTACGGGCTTGGCGTGCATCCGTGCGTCGCTGCGGTCCGGTCCCAGGTCGACGGGCACGTGCACCTTCCGCCGACCACTGGCGACAACATCGATGTACTGTGGAGACCTCACGCCCCACGTGTTGAGCAATTCGGCAGTACGTCCACCCGGCCTCCCGCATGCCCACTATACGCCCTCGCTCAAAGTCCACGGTTCACGTCCACACTGTCGCGGCATGCTACCAGTGTTAAAGACTGCGATGGAGCTACGTATGCCACGGCAAACTGGCTGACACTGACGGCGGCGGTGCACAAATGCTGCGCAGCTAGCGCCATTCGACGGCCAACACCGCGGTTCCTCGTGTGTGCGCTCTGTGCCGTGCGTGTGATCATTGCTTGTACAGCCCTCTCGCAGTGTCCGGAGCAAGTATGGTGGGTCTGATACACCGGTGTCAATGTGTTCTTTTTTCCATTTCCAGGAGTGTAAGTGATTGTGTTCCATGGACAGTTACAAATTGCACAGAAATGTGTATTGAAGCAGTACCATTTCAAACAGATTTTCTAGAGGACAAATGTCTAGTGTTAGGTGTATATCGTTCTTCAGGTTCTAGGATAAAAGATTTCCTAACAGAACTTGGGGTACTACATGACGAAGCTATTAAAAAATTTCCACACTTAGCAGTAGCTAGTAACCTAAATATAAATACACTGAAACCGAGGATCCATACAAAAGCTTTTCATGATGTAAATGCAGATAATATGGATCTGCATGTAAAGAGCCCAGCAAAGAGTGCTGAATCATCAGACACAAGAACAGACCAGTTTTACAAACATACCTTTAAATAAATACAGTCATTTCAGATCGCTTTGATTATTTGATTGATCTACAGAATAAGAATATCAGAACTGGAAATTTCATTGTAGAGTGAAGGCTGACGAACACTAGAAAACTCAACATGTTGGAAATGTTACTCAGATCAGAAGACTGGGAGGCTGTATGTAGCGATCATAGCTTGTTCAAAGGTCCTCAGTACGATAAACATAAGACATAGTAAGAAATGGAAATAACGAGTTTGACAGATTTAAAATATTTGTATGACATATATATGAAATGCAACAGTAAAAAAGACCATGAAATGTAAGGGCATAAGAAGAAAGAATGTAGCAAGATAAAGCTACGCAAAATCTAGATATTATAAGTGTCAAATTGAAAGTGATCAATATGTCTTTGACACTTTAGTCTCACATAAATACAAATAGGAATGAATCAAGTGAGACAAAACGTGGCAACATAGTGCTTACGGTACAAGGGAAAGAAATGACTGACGCACAAGACGTGTGTTCCATTTTAAATCGGTATTCCACAAATATAGTTCAGAACCTAATGAAACAAAAAGTAGGATGAAGCAAACAGCTTGGTGGAATTACACAGTCAAGGCAGCCTGTAAAAGGAAAAAGGAGGTGCATCAAAAATGGCTACGTACTAGAACTCAGGTAGACAGAGAAAGTTATGTTGAAGAAAGAAACAAAGCCAAACAGATAATTGCAGCATCCAAGAAGAAATCTTGGGAAGACTTTGGAAACAGGTTGGAGACTTTGGGTCAAGCTGTTGGAAAACCATTCTGGAGTGTAATTAGCAGTCTTCGAAAGGGAGGTAAAAAGGAAATGACAAGTATTTTGGACAGGTCAGGAAAACAGTTGGTGAATCCTGTTGATTCCTTGGGCAGATGGAGGGAATATTTTGATGAGTTGCTCAATGTAGATGAAAATATGATCAGTAATGTTTCAGATTTCGATGTACAATGGTATAGGAATGATGATGGAAATAGGATCACATTTGAGGAAGTGGAAAAAATGGTCAATAGATTGCAGTGCAATAAAGCAGCTGGGGTGGATGAAATTAAGTCGGAACTCATCAAATACAGTGGTATGTCAGGTCTTAAATGGCTACACAGGATAATTGAAATGGCCTGGGAGTCGGGACAGGTTCGATCAGACTGGACAAATGCAGTAATCACACCAATCTTTAAACATGGAAACAGAAAAGATTGTAACAACTACGGAGGTATCTCTTTAATCAGAGTTGTGGGTAAAATCTCAGGTATTGTTGAAAGGAAAGTGTGAGTATTAGTTGAGGACAAATTGGATGAAAATCAGTGTGGGTTTAGGCCTCTTAGAGGTTGTTAGGACCAGATCTTTAGCTTACGGCAAATAATGGAGAAGTGTTATGAGTGGAACAGGGAACTGTATCTATGCTTTATAGATCTAGAAAAGGCATATGACCGGGCTCCTAGGACAAAGTTATTGTCTGTTCTACGACATTATGGAATAGGGGGCAAACTTTTGCAAGCAATTAAAGGTCTTTACATGGATAGTCAGGCAGCAGTTAGAGTTGACGGTAAATTGAGTTCATGGTTCAGAGTAGTTTCAGGGGTAAGACAAGGCTGCAACCTGTCTCCATTGTTGTTCATATTATTTATGGATCATATGTCGAAAACTATAGACTGGCTGGATGAGATCAAGATATGTGAACACAAAATAAGCAGTCTTGCATATGCGGATGACTTAGTTGTGATGGCAGATTCGATTGAAAGTTTGCAAAGTAATATTACAGAGATAGATCAAAAATGTAAGGACTATGGTATGAAGATTAGCATCTCCAAAACGAAAGTAATGTCAGTGGGAAAGAAATATAAACGGATTGAGTGCCAAATAGGAGGAAAAAAGTTAGAACAGGTGGACGGTTTCAAGTACTTAGGATGCATATTCTCACAGGATGGCAACATAGTGAAAGGACTGGAAGTGAGGTGTAGCAAAGCTAATGTAGTGAGCGCTCAGCTACGACCTCCTCTCTTCTGCAAGAAGGAAGTCAGTACCAAGACTAAGTTATCTGTGCACCGTTCAATCTTTCAACCAACTTTGTTGTATTGGAGTGAAAGCAGGGTGGATTCAGGTTACCTTATCAACAAGGTTGAGGTTACGGATATGAAAGTAGCTAGGATGATTGTAGGTACTAGTAGACGGGAACAATGGCAAGAGGGTGTCCACAGTGAGGAAATCAAAGAAAAACTGGGAATGAACTCTGTAGATGTAGCAGTCAGGGTGAACAGGCTTAGATGGTGGGGTCATTTTACATGCATGGGAGAAGCAAGGTTACCCAAGAGACTCAGGGGTTCAGCAGTAGAGGGTAGGAGGAGTCGGGGTAGACCAAGGAGAAGGTACCTGGATTCGGTTAAGAATGATTTTGAAGTAATAGGTTTAACATCAGAAGAGGCACCAATGTTAGCACTGAATAGGGGATCATGGAGGAATTTTATAAGGGGGCTAAGCTCCAGACTGAACGCTGAAAGGCATAATCAGTCTTAAATGATGATGATGTTGATGATGATGATGATGATGACAGATGAAACTGAAGTTAGAAATATAATGACAAGAGTGATCCTGGAATCTATAGATCTATAACAATTACACCAATCATTTCAAAAATTGTACAAACAGTTAATAAAATTGACTGATAAAATTCATAGAGAAACAAAGGGTGGCCAAACCATTTGTTCAAATTGTCCTGCAAACCAATACCGGTGACATGGCACATCATCATCTGTAAAAATTCCATTGTTGTTTGAAATATGATGTTCATAAAATAGTCTCTTAAGTACCTGATCATAACCATTTCCAGCCAATGATTGGTTCAGTTGGACCATAGGGCCCAGTGCATTCCATGTAAACACAACCCACATCATTATGGAACTACCAAAATGTTGCACTGTGCTTTGTTGACAACTTGGATCCATGACTTCATGGGCCATGGGCCGTGCACCACACCATCTGTATATATGTGTATCGCTCTCTCATAACTTGTTACCTCAGTGTATTTACTAAGATAAACAAATACGTTAATGTGTGTTCCACTGATCTCAAGTGTAATAATCCTCATTGATGTGGAATAAGTCACAAAATCTGAAACATATCTTCATTTGAAATGGTAATAAATAACTTTACATAAAAAACATGTAAATGTACAATACACTGAGGTTCGTAAGATAATTCTTAGGCCCTAAACCTATATAGCCACGTGTCATCATATAGAAAAATCATTTTACAACACTTATTTACTATGATAAGATTTCTGCATTGAATTCACACACAAGTCATATTGTACTAATACTCACATTATTTGGTACTATCAGTAAAACACACACATCAGTTAGTTCTACTCAGAAATTCATCAATGGAGTAGGAGTTGGCCACCGATTAATCCTTTAGGCTCCTCATAAACTGAACTTCATATTCAGTTGTCAACAAAGCACTGTGCAACATTTTGGTAGTTCCATAATGATGTGGGTTATGTTTACATGGAATGCACTGGGCCCTATGGTCCCACTGAACCAATCATTGGCTGGAAATGGTTATGATCAGGTACTTAAGAGACCATTTTATGAACATCATGTTTCAAACAACAATGGAATTTTTACAGATGACGATGTGCCATGTCACCGGGATTGGTTTGAAGGACAATTTGAACAAATGGTTTGGCCACCCTTTGTTTCTCTATGAATTTTACTAATTACACTTTTTATGGCTGCTGGTAAGCTGTTGAAAATGTGTGTTCTAAATAGCAGACATCTTTCTGTACCAAAGTGAACAACAGTATATCTTTTCGAAGATTTTTATTTATGATATTGATTCCATGTTTTGAAAAAGAGATATATTTTTAAAGGCAAATTTCATTAAGGTATAAGTATATAGGGAAGCAGTAGTTAGTGTGCCCAGTTCACTAAAAAGACCTCTGCAGGATGTTTTTGAGTTCACATTGCCAATCATTCTTATTAGATGTTTTGAATACAGAGAATGTGAGCTTGGCTTGACGAGTTACTCCCAAAAAAAATAATCCTTTTTGACATTATGGAATAAAATCAAGCATAGTATGTTAGCTTTTTTTAAATTTTTATATCACCTATGTCTGACAACATTCACATTGCAAATAGAGATTTGTTTAAGCACTTCAACAGTTCTGTGGTATCCTTCTCCCAGTTGAATTTATTGTTGAGCTGTAATCCCAACAGTTTAACATCGTCATGGTCTTCTATCTGTTTCTCGTATTATCAGCATACACTGGTTGGAAACATGTTACAAGTTCTAAGCTGCATGTAGTGCATTTTTTCAGAGTAACTTATCATCAAATGAATTAAGTATGTTTGTTAGAGTAGTTCACTGTCTAATGAATTAAGCACATTTTCACTGGATGTGTAGAAACCCTCCACAATATCAGAACTCTTTAGAAATCCATGCTGTAAATCTGACAATACATTATTTGTTGCAAGATTATTAAGAAGCCGGCTGTTTACTACCTTTTCCAAAATTTACAAGAATGCAAGTAAAAGTGAAATTGGATGGAAATTTGACATCATTTCTGTATCTCTTTTCCTAAACAAAGGCTTAACTTCAGCATATTTCAACTATTCAGGAAATGTCCTACTCAAGTTACACAAATACATTACTAAACTCAAAAGCACTCTCTTTAATTAACTTTGTTGATGTTAGCAGTTAAAAATAAGAGTGAATTAGGGGTAAATTTTGAAATTCATAATATTAGAAATGAAAGTAATTTCTACACTACTTTGTGTCTGTTATTTTCTGGTGGAAAAATCATTATCAGGTTCCCAACAGACATCAGTCAGGAAGTTGTAAATCTCCAGGTATTTGAAATTAAACTAAAGGAGCACTTTGGAAGTCAATCTTCATGCAATTTATACAAATGACTGTAGCATGTAAATTCAGGTTACACTAAATTCAGGTTGTAACTTTGTCAAGTATATAGTTAGCTGATAGCAATCCTTAAAATAAATAAAATTACATAAATGCTTGGGTTGAACTGTTGGGAAAAAACACCAGTTGAAGCACACAAGAGAGGGAGCAGTGGCTTTTTTTTCAGTCAATTGCTTTTCTAGTAAAATACATAATACCTTGATTTATAATGTATTAAAAATAACACAGAAGTTTTGAAACTTGCTGGCAGATTAAAACTTGAGGTGGACCAGGATGCAACTGCCGGAACACTGCCTTTTGTGTTACCGAGTTAGCCTACCCATTATGTGAATAGTTTACCACTAGGTTTAATTATTTGCTAGTGTACTTTGTACAAATTGCCTGCTTCTGCCTGTTAATGCATAACTTAATTCATTCCACATCTCTGATGGCCATCCTTCATTATTGAATTCCCAGAACACAATATGTGAATGAACATGTGGGAGGGAGGACCTATGAGTCATAAGTAGATGATAATTCACTGTGTTGTGACAAGCCTATTGGTCATTCATCAATGGTGGTTTTCTTATACCTTTCAGGTTCAGCCCCAAGGCCGCACGAAACATTAATGAAAAATATAAAATAATTTTATGTTGTGCCTCTAGATGTGAACAATATGTAGAAAATTGAGCCATATATGATGAGTAGTGGCTTGTTCCAAAGTAGCTGTTTTTCTTCCAACAAGTATATAGCCTATCAAGAATTCAAGAAGTAACTACAGTGATTATGGTGGGAGTAGATTAGCACAAGTTATAATTGTTTGCCAGTTAGGCTACTTTTCATAAGTAGTCAACAGTTGCTGCTTCTGATTGTTTATATTACTCATCCTGGAAGGCTCTTCTACATGACTGTGTAGGGCCGCTATCACCACATATAACTGCCACAATGAGATTCATAGAATACAATGTGTGAATAAATGAATGCAAACATCAAGTGAATATTCATTTCTTACAAGCCCCTTTGGGAAGGTCTATTATTTACATAGTAGTTACATAATAAGTCTGTATTAGAAATCCAGCTGAGAAATACATGTTTAACATGGTGGCCAGAAGTTTAAAGAAGAAAGCAATGTTATTTCGAAGCTCACAAACATGGCAAGAGTATTCAGGAAACCATGCTGAAAATAGTGTGCCTGAAATTGTACAGACTTCTTATACAATAATCATTGTTCCTCTTGAGGAATTCCCATTTCCTGTCGGAACTGCTGCTCCTGATATCTCACATGTGAGGACAGAATATCAACTATTACATTAGCGACTAGTGATTCAATAATGATTATCGCTCTTGAGAGATTTCGGACGAACTTTAAAGTAGTTATGCTTGAGCTCAACTTGCCACCACAAATTTGACAACCGAGGTAAGGAGTAGGGGGCCTAAGATTTACTTCCAATATAACTATATGAATGTAATTTTTTTTTTTTTTAAAAAAAGGCTCACGGCGACTAATGGGTATGTTAAGACAGATGAAGGAATCATTGTCCGTACATGGAAAGCAACCTCTAATCCTAAATCAAAGCTTGCTTACAAGAAGAACAAGAAAATGCTACACACAAAATTAATTTTTTCGTACTGCTTATGTTTCATTTTTGCTACAGTGCACTTGTCTTTTCGTTTAATTCATTTCTTTGGTACCTTAATCAGTTTTGATATGATGCATGTCTTGGAAGCAACCAGGACTGTGGAAGAGTGCCAAGATAAAGTTTACATTCACGAAGCGAAACTGCTCGTTTTTAATTTCACGGCACAGGTAAAACAGAAATATGACAGACGCTGTACACCAGCGATAGTGTTATGTTGCAGTATGGCGCGCGAGTCCGCTGCGTCTGTATGGAGGGGGTAAATCCGGCATAGCATCGCCCGGCTTGGGCGTCTGTATGACGAAAGAAACGCAGTACTGTTGAAGTGCCTGTGGCAAGAGTGTCGCGAGCGGGAAGGGGGTGTTGTGATTAACAATGCCGGTGGTGTTGCTGGACCGCTTACCGCTGCCAAGTTTGCGGGCTTACACTTTTATTAGCTTATTACTTGTGTCGTGTTCCGTGTATTATGCTGTGCAAGTTACATCTGATCCCAAGTGGAGAGCAAATGCGACGCTGGCAAGTGAAGGGACTGGTGAAACACCCCGTGACACCGTGGAGAGAACTGTGGAGGAACCTAACTTGACCTTATTCCAGTACCTGACGCAGTTGGTGGTGTTTATGGTGCAAGAGCCACTTTGTATATGGGTAAGTTATTTTGATACTATGGTTTACCATTAATTTTTCCTGTAGCTCAGGAGAGTGGATGAATTTCCCTTCTTACTGTTGAAATACTCATTGAGGGTCTTCAACGAAAATGGATAATAAGCTTTGCGGTAACGCAAATATTTATGTTGTGTTGTATTACGTTCTTTACCATATTGGTAGAAAATATATTAAATTTATAGTCTCTACGGTTTTGGCGCTAGATCACGTTATGCAAATTCCACATGAGTATTAAATTTAGGTCGGAAAAATGTACTCCATATGATTTTTTTTGAACACAGTACCTGGAGTTGTTGAAACATGTAGCGGCGTTCAATAAAAATATGTTTGTATAATGAGTGCCAGACAGCAGTTACATTATTTCCGACAATATTAATTTCATGGTTAGAAGCGCCATTAGCCAGTTGTATTGTCCGCCCAAAACCGGTCTCTTGTAATACGGTAGACTATTCCCGTAGTGGACCAAACCGTGCCCAAGTTGGGCAACAATAGATTTCCTTAACAATTAGTATTACCTATATAGAAACAGAGACATACTACTGAAACAGATGACGAAACTTATGTTGCTTCGAAAGAGATACCCAAGTAATCAAACATGATGTGAAGTCACTTTTCCATAAGCCTTTTCTTTTTTTAACTATTGCACAGGACACAATTCAGTTGTATAGGCAAAAACCATTTTGATATGTCTCTCTCTCTCTCTCTCTCTCTCTCTCTCTCTCTCTCTCTCTCTCTCTCTCAAGACGATGATTGGAGGTATTAAAAGTAAGTTTACGGACTTGGAGCACGTTACCATTAGTACTTACATGCGTTTTATGAGAAAACTGCCCTACATAGTAATTTAACGACTTTTTGGATAACATGCGTCTGCATCCATACCCAGCAATCCGCTGTGAAATGGGTAGCAACCGCTACATTGTAGGACTTAATACGGTCTCTTTCTGTCCAATGCGCGTAGCGAGCGCGGGAAGAAAGGATTGATTGATTTTAAACGCCTCTGCACGGGCTACAAGTAGTAATCTTATCTTCGGGATGCCTACGGAAGCGATACATAGAAGATTGTAGTATATTACTAGAGTTTTACTTAGTTGTTCTTGAAACTCTGTACAATAGGGACCAACCGAATGGGGTAATGCAACTGTCAACACACCTTCATTTTCGGGAGGATGGAGTTGGATCTGCCCAGCCATTCTAATTTATGTTTTCCATGGTTTTCCGAAATAAAAGACAACGTCCCAGGATCTATTATATCCTTATAAAGCATATTTTCTTATTATATATTTTTGAGCTTTTTATTTTCATTGTATACAATGGCAAACCCTGCATCACTGCGATTAGATTCCAGGAGGGATGGATGAATAAATAGTCAATGATGATAGGTAGTTTTTTACGGGATAGCTTGCATGTATCTTCAAGTGCATGCCACTTCATTTCTTTTCCATTATCTCCGTGACACTCATCCATGGATGAACCAGAAACGTTACCCTCGTCTGTACACTAAAGTATTACCCATTCGTCCCCTTTTTTACAGGTTCCACACACTTGAGAGCAGCATTCTCAGGATGGAACGCACGAGTGTTTAGTAAGCAATATTCTTTAGTGTTGCTATCATTTCCCCAGTATTTTATCAGTGACAAGGAAGTATGCACCTGCTTTACAACGACTGGCAATGAGACTGTGATCGTTCCATTATATAGCCATGGATATTGTTAGGTTGCCTGTTAGTACATAAGTACTCAACAACTACTTTCCATTTAAAGGTTCCGGAATTCATAATAAATGGAAAAGCTTAAAATAATGATGCAGTATACAGGTGAGGCCATTACGCTAGTCATATGTGCCAGATAATAACGCTTATAAGTCCAGAGACATGTTGCAATCTTTTGAAGCCGTCATCAGGCCTCCTACGGTGCTGAGGAGCCTTGGATAATGCTAACGAAAGTGCAACAAGGTATCTGCGCTTGTGAAGTTGAGTACGGCAGTGAGTACTGGCACTATAGCGTAACTCCGGTGAAATGCACACTATATTACTTTGACCAACGTATAGTAGGATAAGAAAATTAAGTTCCTGTATGTTCCAGCCATATGATCAATAATTCTGCAGTCTTCTCTTTGTTCTGCAAAGATGCTATTGTAAAATACAAATTTGGAAGTGTTGCTTTGGAATTCGCAACTGTCTTCTTACATTCCAGTTGTAGACCACATGAATTGGGCACTACTTATGAAAGTATCGTGCAAGAACGTCAATAGGTCGGCATCTTTAAATCTTGATACTTTGCACTTAGCTCTATCTGTTATTCAGTTCATACTTTTTACGAAGTCTGATTTCTTTCACTAAAAATACGTTTGTTCCCCATCACGCGCAACAGTGGTGTAATTTCTTGTGCTGTTTATTCATTTTTCCCCGTTTGTTTCGTGGACAGCATCCACAAGCTGGGCTTGTCATAAATATCAACCTCTTTTTACCCTTATGTGAAATGATCTTGTCATGGGTAAAAGGATAACCAAAATCGGATGAGACCATTCTGGTAAAGTGCAATATTTAATCAAGGCGGTTGTATACACAACTGCAAGTTTGAAAAGTGTGCTCTATCGATCGTTTGGTGCAGGTGTGCCCGAGCACCTGTGTGGTACGTGATTTTGCACGACTGTTTTAACAGTACGACGCTCGACGGATTTTAATTTATGCAAGCTGGTGCGAGCACACCAAGAGGAGTATGTGCTTCAGAAGGTGTGCAGATATGCGCAGATTTTTACAAGAAATCATAAGTTTTGAAACAGCAATCGTAGCGGTACTATGTTTTCTGAAGTTTGGTTCAAATGGCTCTGAGCACTATGGGACTTAACATCTGAGGTCATCAGTCCCCTAGAACTTAGAACTACTTAAACCTAACTAACCTAAGGACATCAAACACATCCATGCCCGAGGCAGGATTCGAACCCGCGACCGTAGCGGTCGCGCAGTTCCAGATTGTAGCGCCTAGAACCACTCGGCCGCCCCGACCGGCTCGGAAGTAGTATGTTCGAGCATATACTCTTATCAGTGGAGAAATGAAATAATCGTAACTTAGTTGCCAATTGATTGACGGTAGGAGTAAATACAAAAATGCAGAAAATGAAGTGGCCAAAAGGAATACAAACATCGAAAATTTGAGACTGACGGAAAGTGAAAGATGCTAAAGGTGGAGTGGCTAGATGAGAAATTCAAAGCTGTTGAAGCACGCATGACTATGGAAAAGACAAATGTCGCGTGTAGGAAACTTAGACACCTTAAGAGAAATAGTTGTATGAATATTAAAATTTCAGATGGCAAGTATCCAATAAGCAAAGAACAGAAGGTTGTGAGGAGGAAGGAATATATACATTGTGCAACACGAAGGATCGCTTTTTGAAACCCCGTAATTGCCTCCCATTGCGACGTAGTTTGAAATTTGGCTCAAAACAGCCTACTGCCTTCCTCTGTAATGGCGTAAATGCATGGCAGCCTGCGAAGTCACTCACGGGCTTGACGATGCCTCAAACTGCAACGCATCGTCACATGCGAAAGAACGGTCTCCGTATGAGGCGTGATGTCGGTCAGTGATGTCACGTTGGCACCAAAAGTCGCCACAGGTCTGCCCAACGCCAACTCTGTGACAAGACCGTCACACTCCTCTTACCCACGTTTCACCCCTTTTGATGCCTCTCATCGCTGGAGTCAGAATCATGACGCCCAGCGTTGAAATCACGCTGCTCCACCGCTGTCCAGCATCGAAACGAAAAGGTCGCAGGAGATGGCATAAAGGGCATTGACAGCAACTCTTCCTTTAGAGCATTGTCTGTCATTTCCTTCTTAAATTTGATACTGCATTTATCTGTAACATTTACAGCCAGATAAATGGTTGCTATAAGAATAACTTAACTATTATAAATGGGAACCAGTAAAGACTATATCTGTATTGGTATACTGTGGTATATATTTATCTTTGGCGAGAGGTGATAAATCATTCTCTATTAATAACAGCATAAATAGAGTAGCATGAATCAGATGTTCAAACAATTACAGATCTGCGTCCCTGCTGCACAGTGGGAATGTGCAGTCAACCAGTAACAAGAGAACCACTTCCCTTGCTCCTCAGCGCGTAACCTCGTTAAAATAAGCCTGTTGTGTACTTTGGGATAGACGACTCCAGAGAACGTTTTGATGGTTAAAACATCATGTTGCGTTCTCTTAGCGCCACGTTTATCGACCTTTGTCCCGTAGTAAAGACACTGGATGTTGCTGTTGACATGGAAGCGTAGCGTGGTGGTCAGTCAAGTCGTTTAGCAGAGTCCAAGCAGATCGTCCCGACCTGGAAAAGTGTATCGCTGGGAGGATAACCCCTAGGACCGCGATGCCGCCTTATGTCACATATCGGCTCTGTGCTATTTGTGCATTTGTGGGCAGAGAATCCAAAGTAAACAACAATATGCATACACTTTCCCGGTGAGTATGGGTGCAGCGGCATGGCGGAATTATTTTTCCACCTGATTTTCCGTGATTCATCATATTTTTTTACCATATATGTATCCCATCCATGTTATCACGCTAGTTAGCACATTTAGTTTTCACGTCCTACGCACATCCAATAATTTGATAAATGGCAGTTCATGGTTTTACTGTTGTCATAACAAGAATTGTACGTAAGTATCTTCAATGGCCACTCCCTGCCGGCCGTAGTGGCCGAGCGGTTCTAGGCGCTGCAATCTGGAACCGCGCGACTGTTACGGTCGCAGGTTCGAATCCTGCCTCAGGCATGGATGTGTGGAATGTCCTTAGGTTAGTTAGGTTTAAGTAGTTGTAAGTTCTCGGGGACTGATGACCACAGCTGTTAAGTCCCTTAGTGCTCAGAGCCTGTTGTGAGTTTTTTTTTTTTTTTTACTCCCCTTCTCCCATCCGCAGTTCTATTCCGTTTGCCTGCATGAATTCAATGTTTACGGTCATGGTCTTGGTCTTTTCGTTTCTTGCGTGCAGCTGTCGATGCAACTTTGTTTGTCCTTAATACTGAACTGTTTTCGTTCATTGATGTGTGTAAATAACGGATGTCCCACTCGTAAAGGCCTTTGGGGAAAATGTTATAAAAATTTTTAATAAAATATGACATGGAAGCAAATTTGTACTTGACATACCTTCATGATTGAGAAATAAAGATATATTACAAGAGGTGCTGGATGTGAGCTCTTGGTCGTGAATTTTCTTGCCACAGTATTGGGATTCGCGGCATATGTTCTCCCATAATTCGTCGATAGCGCCTTGTCCTTGTACACATTACCTCGGAGCTGGGCCCTATAGAAAAGTCAGGGGGGCGTGTCAGGTGACCGTGGAGGCAATAATTCTTTGGAAACCAATTGTCATGGAAAAATCAATCCACCGTAGACATACCCGCAATAGACGTGTGTCGTGTAGCCCCATCTTGCATACACTAGCCAGCGTTATCGAACTGGTTCACAAATTCATGAAAGAATACCTGGTACGTTTCATTGGTGACGGTATTGTATATATAAACACGAGACCCACACACAGCTCGCGGAACCTCATCGTTGCCACATTTCACAGGTGCTGCCACATCGAGTTACATGAGAACACGTGACGTGAAATCCAATACTCTGACATGAACATGCAGCGTCGTGTTCAACTGCCAGGTGGTGGTAGTGGTGGTCGTCGTCGTCAGTTCCAGCACCTCTTGTAATGTACTTTCACATCTGAACATTGAAGGTATATCGGTACAAATTTCGTTGTATATCCTCTTTTATTATGACTTTTATAGCACTTTTCCTGGTACTCATACAAAAAATCCTGTGTTGTTTCTTTCGGGACTGCCTTCTTTTTCTGCCGTTCTTCTTCCAGAACGCAGTCGTAAGAAAGACTGCAACTGTTGGCTGTGAGATGCAGAGCTGCAGTTTAATTGACCTTAGACACTCCAGGAAATTGGCCGGAATGTACCTGAGCGCTTCCTGTTTTTTTTCCTGGCGACTTGTTTTGGAGGAAGTCGAGGCCACGGAAAGACGGGTTGCTGTGCTGGCGCTCGCTTTCTGGAAATACGGTGGCTGAGTCACTGGCAATCAGCTGGAAAACGTACAAGGCCTCGGCGCCACAGGCCAGATCCCAAGCTGGAAAACAGAAGCTGCTGGAAACGACGTCATCTCGCCTTCTGATCAGACGGGTCTCCCCCGCAGTCGAATCTCTCGTTGGGTGCTTGTTACGTAGCATACCACACACGTGTAAATAATTTCTAAAACCGAAGATTTCAGCAGCAGCGATGTCCCATTTCAGCCCTATCATCAGGTCTAACGCTGTCTGTAACTCGTATCTACACGTTTGCTAGGATGGATGTGAAGTAATTTAGATGCCATCTTAAAAAAAAAAAGTAACGTGAAAACTAAAAGAAATGATCATTTACTAGTCACAGAGTGTATACACCGCGAGACTTCCGGGAAAAATTCGTGAATTGCTACTTCCGGGAAAAATTTGTGAAAAACTCGAATTTTTCGCTGTTTCAGTTTTCAGTTAAATTTTTGTAATTTTGACTGGTAACAATTTATACGTACTAATGGCCTGCTACTGCAAGGATAATACTGCAGAAATATGTAAACGAGAGGATTGTACCAAAATAAAACTTTGGTTGCAAAGAAAATGGACCGTTTATAGCTACAGAACAAAGGCTTCAGGACGAAGACTGCAAAACTTCTGAACAAACTGGTTACGATGAGCGTGATGTCGCGACTGTTGACATTTCTAATCGGTCGCCGAAAAATATTGCGAATTGTGGTTCGAGAAGAGTTACTTTCAAGTAAATTTCCTGTTACGCAATATAAACTTATATTACGTATGAGAATGTGCGATGAATTTCTTAAATCACGGAGCGTTCGAATCTCATTCAAAACTTAGCAGTTTGATGACCAGCTATTTAGAAAAATTTCTGGCCCAGAGGCCAGGCGTTTATGCCATTATTTAAAATTTACCGCCACATTTGTGTTTGATGTGTCATAAAAGGTAACACGCGCAAAAAAGACCAACATTCAAGGTTAGTTTTTCGTATTCATTTTGGCCCTTTCACAGACTACAATTGCGCAGTACCGCTGGAAAAAAAATTTCCTTCAGAAAAACAAGAGTTCTTGATCAGTTTTACATCGCCGCGCGGGTTTAGCCGAGCGGTTTAGGGCGCTGCAGTCGTGGACTGTGCGGCTGGTCCCGGCGGAGGTTAGTCCTCCCTCGGACGTGGGTGTGTGTGTTTGTCCTTAGGATAATTTAGGTTAAGTAGAGTGTACGTTTAGGGACTGATGACCTTAGCAGTTGAGTCCCATAAAATTTCACACACATTTGAACAGATTCACACGTAATTGGGTTTTCTATGAAGAAGTCGAAGTGTGCGATGGAATATTTGATCATACGGGTAACCCACTAAATGCTCAGTGCAAAGCAGTGAAATTTATAATCGTGCTCGTCAGAAATATTCAGCTTCTGCAATTTAAGCTATACTTTTAAAATGCTGCCTAACCACACCCTCCGAAAAACCAGCAAAACATTTTGACGACCAATATTATACCGTATATACGCTAATTTAAACCATTAACTTTACCTAGTTGAGTGTTCACACTGCTTAACAGTGATGTTGCTTTAAGCTGACTACATCACATGTCTTGTGCTCGGAACATCTGCCGTCATTGGCTGGCGATATCACTGGACATGAACTATGGGTTGACAAAAGCCCATCGCAATGCCGAGAAGTTCTACGCCGGTGTATAAATCCTTTACCATTCAAATGATTGATAAGTTTTACGGCTTCAAGGTAAAGCATATTGTCATTTAATACGGGAAAAGTGTATTTTTAACCGGGAAATCCGGAATTTTTGTCTTGTCTGCATATAGGCTACACCCTGTAGGTACACTGTGTACACCCGCGCCAGACAATTATGGAGAGGTAATTCTTTGGCGAATACTTATTCGTGTTGATGAAATGACAGGAAAGCTGAACATACATATTGTACAGTGTTTGGCCTACTTAACAATTCCATTTCGTGTGGAAAAAACTGATTGAATCGCATACTTAATGTGCTGAAGAATGTGGCTTAAAGTGTGCTTGTTGCGTGGACTCCGACCAAGCATTGAGAACATTTTAGATTATCGAGTGCAGCACCTATGACGACTAGGTCCACCTTCGAAATGTTGCAAATAAAGTTTGTATTGGAAATCCAGGTGGACACTCGAAAAAGATTTCCTTTCGCTGGGTGCACGTCATAAATAGCGACAAAACTACCTACCAAATATCCCGAATACAACCAGCAGTACGGCAATACACGTCTAAGAAAGGATTTAAGGTAGCTGATGTTTATGTAGAGTGGAAGTATAAGCGGCCGATCAAAAACTTTAGTCCAGAATCGGCATGCCACCCAGGAAAAATATTCGCGAACACTGAGGCAATAATCTCAGACTCAGCAGGTTATTGGGTGAAACACTATATCCTGCTTGGCAGTTCGTAACTGCCTGGTGCACATCCTCGTCTCACAGGAATCTTCAAACCGTCTCTAGGCCTTTAAGGGGTCGAAGGCATTGTAATCGCATGGAGAGTAAGCAGGAGTAAGGGTTCAAATGGCTCTGAGCACTATGGGACTCAACTGCTGTGGTCATCAGTCCCCTAGAACGTAGAACTACTTGAACCTAACTAACCTAAGGACATCACACACATCCATGCCCGAGGCAAGATTCGAACCTGCGACCGTAGCAGTCGCACGGTTCCGGACTGCGCGCCTAGAACCGCGAGACCACCGCGGCCGGCCAGGAGTAAGGGCTCCAGTGTTTCCCGCTTGAGTTGGTTCGCAGTGGATGCGGCTGGCCTCTCAGATCGACTGGCGTTTTGTGTTGAATCGCGATCAGCACGGAACTTGGAACACCATTCCACAACGGTGGTTTTCGACTGACATGCTGCCTCATTCAGATTTTTCATCTACCGATGGATGTCTACCGGTGTTTGTTCATCGGCAGCCAAGAAAAGAATTTGTTGGCTGCCGAAGGCCATACACAAATTACGAAGTGACAATTCATTGACGAGTACTTATTTGTGTTGACAAAATGTCACAAAAAATAAACTCGCACATTTTACAGAGTCAAGCCTGATTGACAATTGCATTTTGTGTGAACAAAACACGATCGTATCGTGTACTTATTGTGCTGAAGGACACATTGGTCCTGTTTGGATGCATTTGGTAATAATGACCTCATAGTTCGTTTCTGCATGTACCGTACGCATGTCGGAAAGACACGGATGCCGCATTGATCTCTTGCCTGCATGTGGGTGCTTATAGATCGACATCAGAATCGCGCTACATTGTGTATACGCTCTCAAACGGAAATTTTTTGATCGCACCCTTACAATAAGGTTTAGACTCAAGGCATGATGTTCACCAAAATGTCGCGTAATTGCCAGTGTAGTGCAAGTTTTTAAGTTTGATGAATTCCAAAGGTCAGGGGTTCGAATCTCAGCAGGTCATAGGATTTATTGTCTCTCTTGGCACTTGTTCCACCCCTGGCAACTGTTTGCTAAAGCGAAACGTGCAAAGTAGCACTCGTCCCGGAGTCTACGTTTAAGCTCTAGGTCACCCAGTTGAACGGTAGGAGGAAGGCACGAGCACATCACTCTCAGTAGGACCATGCCTAGCATTGCATGGTGGTGTCCTTACCAAACTAAGGGATTGAGGACGAATTTACTCAAGCAGGCCCTCACTAGGTCTCACACGAGAAGTGAGTTGACCATGCTAAACTTTTCTGTCGTAGAAAGTTAAGTGTGGTAGCAGGGAATTGGACAGAATGAGATCCATGCCAACCATCCTGGATTCCGAAAACTTAGATCATGTGAAACCCAACTCGCACTTTTCTCACATGACATACTAAGAGCTTTGAATCAAGGCAGTCGGGTAGATGTAGCATTTCTTGATTCCGAAAAGCATTTGACGCAGTACAGCACCGACGCTTATTGCCAAAAGTACGATCATATGGAGTATAAAGCGAAATTTGTGACTGGATTGAGAACGTTTTGGTGGGGAGGACATAACATGTTATCTTGGATAGGGAGTCATCGTCAGAGGTAGAAGTAACGTCGGGTGTGTCCCAGGAAGTGTTGCAACCCTTGCTATTCACGTTGTATATTAATGACCTTGTGTGCTTCTTGCAGATGATGCGGCTATCTACAGTGAAATGCTGTCCGAGAGAAGCTGCATAAATATTCAACCAGATCTTTATAAGATTTCAATTTCGCAGAGGTTAGCAGCTTTCACTAAATGTTCAGAAATGTAAAATTTTGCACATCACAAAACGGGAAAATATAATATCCTGTGACTATAATATCAGTGAGTCACTTTTGTAATCGGCCAACTCATACAAATACCTGGGCGTAACACTTTATAGGGATATGAAATGGACTGAGAAGTACAGTCAGTTTACATAGATTTCTTACAAATCACCCGTGCGGCCCATTCTACAGTATTGCTAAAGTGTGCGGGACCTGTACCAAATAGGACTAAAAGGGGATATTGTCCGTGCACAGAGAACGATAGCGCGATGGTTACAGGTTTGTTGGACCCACGTAGTGTCTTAGTGATGTTGAGGAAACTGAACTGGAAGACTCCTGAAGATGGACGTAAATTATCCCGAGAAAGTTTGCTAACAAAGTTACAAGAACCAGCCTTAAATGATGACTCTAGCAATACACTAGATATCGCTGACGAAGGGGTATGAGGACAAGATTAGGATAATTACAGTACGCACAGAATCATTCAATCATTTTTCCCGCGCTACACACGTGAATATTCGGTACAGTTGGACGTACTCCCTGTCGTGTCCTTTGCGGCTTTTTGCAGAGTATGGATGTAGATGTAGAACTACTCGCTGCACTTTCGGGCTTATAACATCAGATACTCACCATAGAGGAGGCGGAATCATGTCGTTCATTTAATGTTTAATGCTTTAATACGCTACTCTTGTATTGCTTCCTCGGAGATCGAGTGGTTTAAACAGCTACCAAAAGCTTTCAACGATTTTGTACACAATATAAGTGAGCTGAAATTCTCAGATTAGTTGTAAACAATTGGTACCAAATAATATCCCTAACGGGAAACTAGTGTCCCAAAGACGTATGATCGACATCTTTTGTTCTCAACATATATAAGCGATGTGTTGAATAGGGCAAGTAGTGATCGAAGACAGTTTGCTGGTCATGGTGTGTGTACGACAAAGGGTCGTTGTTGAGCGACTGCAGGATGATACAAGATGATAGGATTTCTGTTTGGAATGATGGATGACATCTCGCTATAAATGTAGAAAAATGTAAGTAATGCAGATGAATAGGGAAAAGAATTCTGCAGTGTTCGAATACAACAGGGAAAACAATTCTGCATTATTCGAATACAGTATCACTCGCATCGATGTAGCTACAGTGTTGCAGAGAAATGTAAAATGGAGCGAGTAGAAAAGCCGAATGGTGGAATTCGGTTTATTGGGGAGTTCTAGGTAAGTGTAACTCATCTGTGAAGAAGGACGCATGTATAAGACTAATGGAGTTCATTCTTGAGCACTGCTAGTGTGTTTGCACCACGTCGTATCAACGAAGAAATCGAGGCAATTCAGACGAGTGGTGCTAAATTTATTACCGGTAGGTTCGATCAACACTCGAGTATCACGGAAATGCTCTGTGGACTCTAATGGTAATCTGTGGAGGGAAGAGGGAGTTCTTTTGTGGAACACTACTGACAAGGGTAACTCCCCATCGCAACTCCCTCAGATTTTAGTGGCAAGATGGCCTAGTGGATAGCCTGTCAAAAACTGAACACAGATCAGGCATGAAAACAGGAAGAAGGTGTACTGAGCAGTGCGAAAAAAATAGCTGTCCGACTAGTAATTGAAATGTTCTTTCTGTAATCATGGCAGTTGCCATACGATACATGGGTTATATGAGTCATGTGGTAAGAGTACGTGGTGAATAGTGAGAGTAAGCGAGATACCATATAGATGACTCACAGAAATGAAAACATGAAATAAACTGATGCGAACTCTGTTAGAAGAAAGGAATTAGTCAAAACTTCCAAAACGCGACGCAACTTTAAAAAATTTAAAAACGTATGTTTTGCAGAGAAAAGAGAAAATGTATAATTGTGAAAATGTGGAATACAGTTTTAGCAGCTTACGTGACAAACTATTGTTTTCATCATTCCCTTGGGAGTGATCACATTTGACATTCACACGAGCACCTAAGTCAGGCAAGGAGGCATATCTCACTCACGAGGCGTAAAAATAACGTGCGTCAATAAGAAATTCCGAACACGAACTGCCCCTAATGCGGTGTATGATACACAAGACGTGTTCGGCGATGGAGGATTCAGTTGACTTGTCGCCTTATCATCAAATGTTTGAGGTTCCCATTCTAAAGCCACTTACTAAGGCAAGAATTGGCGCGAGTGAGCTTTGAACTCGGATCGCACGCTTTGCAATCCAACACTGACTGCTTAACCATGACGCTGTGGCTCCTCCACATTGCTCCATATTACACTTCTTGTGCTTGGACCGTTGAGTGTTTCTGTTTTGCTTTTTTTACACAGTACATTATACCTTCTTCCTGTTGTCGTGCTTGATCTGTGTTCAGTTTCTGACACTGTCCACTGAGTCCTCTAACCACTAAATCTGAAGGGGTGCGAAGGGGGAGTTTCCCTTGTGAGATACTTGGGAGTACAGGTATTTGTGACAAATTGCAAAACGCTCCCTCTGCCACCAACGTACATCTCGCATGAAGACCACAGTGCGAGTGCAAAAGGAATTGGGATGACCAGCAGTGTGGTACAAGATACTCTCCGCTGACCGCCGCATGCTTGCTATTTATGTATATAGATGCTATTCCACTCACATCCTTCTGAAGTCCCACACATAAAATGGACTGGTGGGACTTCGCGCAGTTCTGGTAGCAAGGTCCATAGCGTGGCTGATGAAATATTGGGTGACTCGTAAAGTGTTTTAGCAACAGGCTTGCGATTACACAAACTTAGTGCTTTGGCCCGAGAAAGAAAGTGAACTTTGTTGTAATGTACGGGTTAAATGTAATAAGATATTGCAATGCCCCTGTTGTTTCGAATTATGATGCAATGTTCCATCGGACATGCATGCACGTTCTAAGGAACAGGCACTGTGGCGACTACAGCCGGTATGGAATACACAAAATGTTTTCACAGTTGCGAATATGGACAACCTTCAGCTGTATAATGGAATGCCAAAGAAAAGTTGTGCCGGACCGGGACTCGAACCCGTATTTACAGCTTATCGCGAGCGGTCGGGTACCACACAACTACCGGCCGAAGCGAAACTTCGCATATGTCGACGAAAATGTGTGTACAAACTGTACTCGCACATCCATTATGTATATTACAGTACAATCGCTTGCCTGGTGCCGGCGGATGTCCGAGGGAACTTTGCATCGTAGTTCTGAGCTACATAGACACTGTAATAGTGTGTTTATCCACAGACATCGGGCAAGCGACTTTAAATGAAAATGTCTACCCTGTACCCGGAATATACACAATAGATGTACGACTGCAGGTAGTCGGGCACAGATTTTCATTGTTGTCATTCCATTTTACGGCTGATGTTTATCCATATTAGCACTTACAAATACTGTTAATGTAAATGTACTGCTGTTTGGGCTCTGCATTGGCGTAGAAGATCCGTGGTTGTTCACCAGTGATTATGTATAATTATTTCCTCCTCTCCACTCTGCACCTTGTCATTATTAAAGCGGCATGGAAAAGCATTTTCATGTGTTAATCTCTGGTGTCTGTGGACACTTTTCACTCCAGAAAAAATGATTTAACAGAAAATGTATATAGAACTGTAATCTTACGTTGACAAAATTTTATTTTTAATTGGCTCGAAATAAGGGAATGGCAGAGAGAGTGGAAATCAACTGTTACACAATCAACACAGAAGGAGCCACAGTCGGGTAGATGTAGCATTTCTTGATTCCGAAAAGCATTTGACGCAGTACAGCACCGACGCTTATTGCCAAAAGTACGATCATATGGAGTATAAAGCGAAATTTGTGACTGGATTGAGAACGTTTTGGTGGGGAGGACATAACATGTTATCTTGGATAGGGAGTCATCGTCAGAGGTAGAAGTAACGTCGGGTGTGTCCCAGGAAGTGTTGCAACCCTTGCTATTCACGTTGTATATTAATGACCTTGTGTGCTTCTTGCAGATGATGCGGCTATCTACAGTGAAATGCTGTCCGAGAGAAGCTGCATAAATATTCAACCAGATCTTTATAAGATTTCAATTTCGCAGAGGTTAGCAGCTTTCACTAAATGTTCAGAAATGTAAAATTTTGCACATCACAAAACGGGAAAATATAATATCCTGTGACTATAATATCAGTGAGTCACTTTTGTAATCGGCCAACTCATACAAATACCTGGGCGTAACACTTTATAGGGATATGAAATGGACTGAGAAGTACAGTCAGTTTACATAGATTTCTTACAAATCACCCGTGCGGCCCATTCTACAGTATTGCTAAAGTGTGCGGGACCTGTACCAAATAGGACTAAAAGGGGATATTGTCCGTGCACAGAGAACGATAGCGCGATGGTTACAGGTTTGTTGGACCCACGTAGTGTCTTAGTGATGTTGAGGAAACTGAACTGGAAGACTCCTGAAGATGGACGTAAATTATCCCGAGAAAGTTTGCTAACAAAGTTACAAGAACCAGCCTTAAATGATGACTCTAGCAATACACTAGATATCGCTGACGAAGGGGTATGAGGACAAGATTAGGATAATTACAGTACGCACATAATCATTCAATCATTTTTCCCGCGCTACACACGTGAATATTCGGTACAGTTGGACGTACTCCCTGTCGTGTCCTTTGCGGCTTTTTGCAGAGTATGGATGTAGATGTAGAACTACTCGCTGCACTTTCGGGCTTATAACATCAGATACTCACCATAGAGGAGGCGGAATCATGTCGTTCATTTAATGTTTAATGCTTTAATACGCTACTCTTGTATTGCTTCCTCGGAGATCGAGTGGTTTAAACAGCTACCAAAAGCTTTCAACGATTTTGTACACAATATAAGTGAGCTGAAATTCTCAGATTAGTTGTAAACAATTGGTACCAAATAATATCCCTAACGGGAAACTAGTGTCCCAAAGACGTATGATCGACATCTTTTGTTCTCAACATATATAAGCGATGTGTTGAATAGGGCAAGTAGTGATCGAAGACAGTTTGCTGGTCATGGTGTGTGTACGACAAAGGGTCGTTGTTGAGCGACTGCAGGATGATACAAGATGATAGGATTTCTGTTTGGAATGATGGATGACATCTCGCTATAAATGTAGAAAAATGTAAGTAATGCAGATGAATAGGGAAAAGAATTCTGCAGTGTTCGAATACAACAGGGAAAACAATTCTGCATTATTCGAATACAGTATCACTCGCATCGATGTAGCTACAGTGTTGCAGAGAAATGTAAAATGGAGCGAGTAGAAAAGCCGAATGGTGGAATTCGGTTTATTGGGGAGTTCTAGGTAAGTGTAACTCATCTGTGAAGAAGGACGCATGTATAAGACTAATGGAGTTCATTCTTGAGCACTGCTAGTGTGTTTGCACCACGTCGTATCAACGAAGAAATCGAGGCAATTCAGACGAGTGGTGCTAAATTTATTACCGGTAGGTTCGATCAACACTCGAGTATCACGGAAATGCTCTGTGGACTCTAATGGTAATCTGTGGAGGGAAGAGGGAGTTCTTTTGTGGAACACTACTGACAAGGGTAACTCCCCATCGCAACTCCCTCAGATTTTAGTGGCAAGATGGCCTAGTGGATAGCCTGTCAAAAACTGAACACAGATCAGGCATGAAAACAGGAAGAAGGTGTACTGAGCAGTGCGAAAAAAATAGCTGTCCGACTAGTAATTGAAATGTTCTTTCTGTAATCATGGCAGTTGCCATACGATACATGGGTTATATGAGTCATGTGGTAAGAGTACGTGGTGAATAGTGAGAGTAAGCGAGATACCATATAGATGACTCACAGAAATGAAAACATGAAATAAACTGATGCGAACTCTGTTAGAAGAAAGGAATTAGTCAAAACTTCCAAAACGCGACGCAACTTTAAAAAATTTAAAAACGTATGTTTTGCAGAGAAAAGAGAAAATGTATAATTGTGAAAATGTGGAATACAGTTTTAGCAGCTTACGTGACAAACTATTGTTTTCATCATTCCCTTGGGAGTGATCACATTTGACATTCACACGAGCACCTAAGTCAGGCAAGGAGGCATATCTCACTCACGAGGCGTAAAAATAACGTGCGTCAATAAGAAATTCCGAACACGAACTGCCCCTAATGCGGTGTATGATACACAAGACGTGTTCGGCGATGGAGGATTCAGTTGACTTGTCGCCTTATCATCAAATGTTTGAGGTTCCCATTCTAAAGCCACTTACTAAGGCAAGAATTGGCGCGAGTGAGCTTTGAACTCGGATCGCACGCTTTGCAATCCAACACTGACTGCTTAACCATGACGCTGTGGCTCCTCCACATTGCTCCATATTACACTTCTTGTGCTTGGACCGTTGAGTGTTTCTGTTTTGCTTTTTTTACACAGTACATTATACCTTCTTCCTGTTGTCGTGCTTGATCTGTGTTCAGTTTCTGACACTGTCCACTGAGTCCTCTAACCACTAAATCTGAAGGGGTGCGAAGGGGGAGTTTCCCTTGTGAGATACTTGGGAGTACAGGTATTTGTGACAAATTGCAAAACGCTCCCTCTGCCACCAACGTACATCTCGCATGAAGACCACAGTGCGAGTGCAAAAGGAATTGGGATGACCAGCAGTGTGGTACAAGATACTCTCCGCTGACCGCCGCATGCTTGCTATTTATGTATATAGATGCTATTCCACTCACATCCTTCTGAAGTCCCACACATAAAATGGACTGGTGGGACTTCGCGCAGTTCTGGTAGCAAGGTCCATAGCGTGGCTGATGAAATATTGGGTGACTCGTAAAGTGTTTTAGCAACAGGCTTGCGATTACACAAACTTAGTGCTTTGGCCCGAGAAAGAAAGTGAACTTTGTTGTAATGTACGGGTTAAATGTAATAAGATATTGCAATGCCCCTGTTGTTTCGAATTATGATGCAATGTTCCATCGGACATGCATGCACGTTCTAAGGAACAGGCACTGTGGCGACTACAGCCGGTATGGAATACACAAAATGTTTTCACAGTTGCGAATATGGACAACCTTCAGCTGTATAATGGAATGCCAAAGAAAAGTTGTGCCGGACCGGGACTCGAACCCGTATTTACAGCTTATCGCGAGCGGTCGGGTACCACACAACTACCGGCCGAAGCGAAACTTCGCATATGTCGACGAAAATGTGTGTACAAACTGTACTCGCACATCCATTATGTATATTACAGTACAATCGCTTGCCTGGTGCCGGCGGATGTCCGAGGGAACTTTGCATCGTAGTTCTGAGCTACATAGACACTGTAATAGTGTGTTTATCCACAGACATCGGGCAAGCGACTTTAAATGAAAATGTCTACCCTGTACCCGGAATATACACAATAGATGTACGACTGCAGGTAGTCGGGCACAGATTTTCATTGTTGTCATTCCATTTTACGGCTGATGTTTATCCATATTAGCACTTACAAATACTGTTAATGTAAATGTACTGCTGTTTGGGCTCTGCATTGGCGTAGAAGATCCGTGGTTGTTCACCAGTGATTATGTATAATTATTTCCTCCTCTCCACTCTGCACCTTGTCATTATTAAAGCGGCATGGAAAAGCATTTTCATGTGTTAATCTCTGGTGTCTGTGGACACTTTTCACTCCAGAAAAAATGATTTAACAGAAAATGTATATAGAACTGTAATCTTACGTTGACAAAATTTTATTTTTAATTGGCTCGAAATAAGGGAATGGCAGAGAGAGTGGAAATCAACTGTTACACAATCAACACAGAAGGAGCCACATACGTTGATATTGCAAAGTTTTCACGATTTTGTCATTGGTACGGATTACTTTGTACAAAGAGACCTCTCATAACGCTGTATGTATACAGTCGTATGCCTGACTTTCTATATGCCTCCCACTGTTTTTCCGTAGTTTTTTTTTTTTTTTTTTTGCTTGATGCCGGAACCTCATTCTGTCTGTCCTACGCAGTCGTTTTACCTTTCTATTGAACAGATTCCTATCTCCTGTATCCGCCACTCCTATCAGGACTTTCTCGAGGTCCTTTCTAACTTGTTGGATTCATGGTATAAACTTTATTTTTCGTATAATGTCATAATCTTCTGGGTAAGCCTCATTCTCGTGAGTCTTTAAGCGTGTTTTAGTAGGCATCTAAGAATACAAAAGCCCTGACGAGGTAGTTGAATGGGTGGGAGGTTATTTAGTTTTCGTATAAGTGAGTTGGTGACATCCTGTGTCGTACTCGTTGAATAATACTTTGCTTCTGCTTGTTGAATCAAGCAAGAACCGGGTAACTGGTTTGGACGATAGTGATGATATAGTCGAGACGCGTGTTGATTAACAGTTACTGGGACCAGTATCAATGGCGGCCAAAAACAAACCTTTTGAGGCCATACGCCCCTAAATTTATCCTGTGATTCTGACAAGATTGTGGGCTGTATCGCTGATAGAATCTTTCTGAGCTACTGAGGCACCTTGCGAATAATAGATTAAATCTGTTGAATGACTCCCTTGTAGCGTACTCTTTCCATTCTGTTTTAGTTGGGAGACTCGTTCTAATGTTCTACTTATCCATTTATACCATCACTTTTTTTTAGTTCAATTTTTGGTACTGTTTTGGTCTTAAAGTTGATTCAGTTACTCCTACCGTAATGGAAATGGAATAACAGATGGTAATTGGTTATAAACCAGATACTAGTAAGGAATTGGGGGATTATTTGGTTAGCTGGCCGGAGTGACCGAGCGGTTCTATGCGCTACAGTCTGCAACCGCGCGACCGCTACGGTCGCAGGTTCGAATCCTGCCTCGGGCATGGATGTGTGTGATGTCCTTAGGTTAGTTAGGTTTAAGTAGTTCTAAGTTCTAGGGGACTAATGACCTTAGCAGTTAAGTCCCATAGTGCTCAGAGCCATTTGAACCATTATTTGGTTAACATGGAAAGAATAAATAGTGAACTTTATTACTCCTAGTATGTGAGCGACATTTTCATCTCCTTGGCGGAACTCTGTTGCACCACTAATTTCAAAGTTAAATACTAATATGAGACAATGTAGCCGACAAATTCTAGACTTACAAAGCCTTAAAACTCTACAGAATTCACACAGATACTCAAGTTACCCGTTTTGTTTGTATTACTTTCATCAGTTATCAGGAATAGGTTTTTATAAAGTATGGCATGGTTACATTGAAGGTTACAGCGATCCAGTGTTTTAAACTGTGAACTCTGTCAATCTTCGATTGCATCATATATTTTTAATCAGTTACGTTCTTCAGTACACCGACATAAAGATGAAGATGACGATGACGATGGTAAAATAAGACTGATTTGCGAGTGAGGACATAAATTCTACAATTCAAAGTTCCCTTTTTATTTTGATTACTAATAATTTATTCGATCTGTACAATTCGTGAAATCGCACTTCCACTACATGAATTTGCCTTGTACTACTTGATGCCGCATTACATTGGTAGAGACGAACTCGGTAGTGAAAATCGAACCGGTTCCGATTGAAGCGTGAGTCGCAATTTTGGTATGACGTCAGGGGCGCGCACACGGCTCTCCGTTCACGTGGGTGAGTGTTCCACGAAAGCTGGTGAATCATTACCTGTGCCAATGCGACTTAACGCACAAATAAAAAGCATGCGCTACACTTGCCTGTTTCCTTACGCAAGGAAAAGCTATTGTCTGTTTTTTTTTTAAATTTAATTAAAGCATGCTCCATTACTATATTTGTAATACATGTATGTACTGTGTCTGTGTAATGTGATGATGATGATGATGATGATGATGATGATGATGATGATGATGATGATGATGATGATGATGATGATGATGATCATCATCATCATCGGCACCAAGAGGGCCGCCAAGCTTAACGTCGCCATCCGAAGGACGGGTCACCGTCAACATTTTCATATGCCATCACTTCATGAGACGCTTGGGGAGAGGTTTGGACATCGGTGCAAAGTTTGTTGATCAGGAACTTGACGTCACCACCTCTCCTCCCCTTGTCAGCCAAATACCGGCAGTGGAAATCTTTTCCACCAACAGGACACGAACCGGCTTACCCCCGGGTCGAGCTGGACCGCAAAAGCGTGCGTTTAAGACCTCGGCTGGCGGGTTGAGCTCTTGGCGGTGTACGAAAATGTCTCACTACGCGTTCAAAGCGGTCCAGTTCAATATGTCTGATCGTAATTACAAGTGCCGATTTGTTGCAGCGATTTCACCTTAATCGTATGCCCATTTGTGGCTTGCCTGTTGTTAAGACTAGTAACCCCAGATCGACTTTGCTGGAAGAGCCTGGCGGACGTAGGCAACGAAGCTTCCTGCTGACAGTTTTGCCGACCTGATGTTTAACATTTTGTCGTAAACAGGATCATTAGAGACGAATACCGGCTTCAAAATGAGCGAAGTACTGGTGGCTGAGAGATTTCTAAGCTTACTGTACTGAAGTTACCCAGTAACGTCTTTGTTAATGTAGCAAACGAGACAGAACCAAAGTCTGATTTGTACCCGCATAAATAATTATGGCCGGCTGCAAGGAAGTGATGGCTTACGCATATTTTTGAGTGGATGCGAACAGTTAACGTCTCTTACCCTGAAAGTTCTGCCCTCGTGACACCTGTACCAATTACATGTTGCCTGTCTAACGGCTTACATGCTCAACGTCAAATATTTAACGTATAATTTCATTTGTAAAATAATCCGACGTTTGAAGCTGTTATATACGTGGAAGTTCGACTCTTAAAAGAATTTGGGGTTTACTGATTTGTGTCGACTGGCTCCTAAATAACGAATTCTCTTATTTAACTTTTCATAACTGGGATTAGCAGTCATTTGAAATTTCTTGAGACATCATGTTTACACCAGTGACTTAAACAGTCACTGGCGTAAATATGATCTCTTCCAAGAGAATTCTCTTATATTTTAGATTTTTGTTAAGTATTTCCCTTGAGACTTATTTTCGGAGTGTGAGGTATCGTTTAAGAGCTAGACTGCATTTACAACTGTTGACTCTGATACACCGAACGCTTTGTGTGTCGTTTTTAGACACCATGTCACATCAGATCAGGTTAGCGACATGCTGTGTTGCTATTGAGAGAGAGTGTGTTTCATGAAGGGCACCAGAACGCAGAAGCAGGTTCCATGTTAATGATTACTGATTGTAGAGTGGGTTATGTATTGACGGGGTGACACAAGTAAGAAATAAGAACCCCAGCACATTGTTCCTAAACATTGGGGGGGGGGGGGCATGTTTTAGGAGGAGGAAAGCGTTGTGTCGGCTATCGGAACCTAATCATCAGTTTCTTTTCAAATTCTGATCGAGTACTTTGCCAAGTCACGCTTCACGTGCAATTTTGTCCTCGCAAAAAAGTTGTGTGGGTATTTACGTTCCGGTGATTCAGTTAGATTGTGCTATTGCGTGACGACTCTGTCGGTTTGCCTTAGCCCTGTTAGTCATTCGCTTAATAATCCTGTGAACAACATGTATCATGTGTGTGTTTTAGACACATCTGGTGTTTTACCGTGTGACAGAAGCAGTATGCAATACGGTACAAACGTTAAAAGTGCACAAACTAATCCCCCATCTTTCAGTATTGCGGCGTGTCTTGTTTCATTTTTGGAACTCTGGAATTTGCTAAAACGTTCGATGTATGTACGCTTTTTTGAGGCAGGTAGTTCATCTGCGTGTCTCCTTAATAAACATGATCGCAGTGCGTTATTGTTAACAGCCCTCCTCTCATAATTGATATAAGATTCCCGATTCTGTGTGGTAACAGTTTAATGGAGACGCAGGATAAATAGCACATCGATAGGCCCTGGCTCAATGACATCGCCTTCGCGGGCAGGAAACCCGAGCACAAACAGTACACTCTTCAAATAGTCCAGATATGCTATTGCAGATATGCTGTAGAGGTTGACTTGAGTGGTGGACAAAGACTACTTTCATAATACCCGACGGCCTCAACGAGTTCAAAGGAATGCTGTTTGGTCTGTGCAAACGCTTCAAGGTACCTTTGAACGCATGATGGACAACCTGCTTGGACATCATAAATGGACGACGTGTCTTTGCTACGCGGATGACGTCATTGTTTTTTCGAAGATATTTGAAGAGCCTCTAACGACTTGGCATCTGTGCTGGAGTGTTTCCATGACACAAATATTCACGTGAATCCAAGAAACTACCTCTCCGTCGCTCAAGAACTAAATGTCGGTGCACCTAGTTAACTAAAACAGTCCGTCCTGTTTCATAAAAAGTAAGAACAGTGAGAGATTTTTCAACGTGTTGGCACGTTCTTGATAGCAAGCTTTCTCGAAAAGTGCCTGTTCTAAACAGGCTCCATAAAGATTTTCAGTTTCGTGGCACGGCCAATAACGGAATTTCAGCCAAGAGATTCCACATTTTCTACGCGTGAGGTACACGAAGGTATCCTTAACGTAGCACTGTTAGCTTTTCGCCGTGAATGTCGCTGGAAAGCCACACTTTGATGGTACTGGCTATGAGATGGGTGCGGCTCATACGAGAGACAATAACACCGCTTATTATACCGGTTGACAGGGCACGACGATTAGCAAGGTGGGTATTAAAGTTTAAGGGATACGACATCACAGTCACATACCGCAAAGAGAAAGAGCAGGCTGTAGGGCTGATATTGAGTATGTCTGGTGGAAAACATCAGACTTGCGTGATACTGTCATCGGATGCCGCGAAGGATTAGCCGCGCGGTCTGAGGCGCTGCAGTCAGGGACTGTGCGGCTGGCCCCGGCGGAGGTTGGAGTTCTCCCTCGGGCATGGGTGTGTGTGCGTTTGTCCTCACGATAATTTAGGTTAAGTAGTGTGTAAGCTCAGGGACTGATGGCCTTAGCAGTTAAGTCCCATAAGATTTCACAAACATTTGAACTTTTTTAAGCGCATCGCCCCGCACCTAGGAAAACGTTTCACGCAGCGCCCTGCAGCCTGCATCGGACAGTGGAAAACGCAGGCGCATTTCGCAGCACGCTGTGATAAATTTTCGCACCTAGAGAAAACATACGTGGACGTACAAGGCTGGAACGGGCTTCTGATGGCAGGGATGAAATGACAAAACTTTATTTGTATAGGTTAAAAATATCAAAGTTTATACAAAAATATGTAGAAACATGCCGCTTATATTAGTTGATGGACTATAAATAAAGATTAACAAATTTTTAAAAATCTTACATTCATCACGGAGAGTCCGCTGATAATGATCGGCATCATGTGAAACTCCCAAATCTGCCTCTACCTGTACATGACTACCCTGCAGTTCGATATGCTGGATAGTGTGTTCGTGCGTCGAATCACTTTGACTGTCAACTGTTCCATTCTCAGATGTCGCAGAAGTAAGGAAAAAGTAGTTTAATAGGCTCGATGTGGTCAAGAATGTGAAACAGCGATCTGGATTTTTAATTTAACTTTTATTTGAAACTTCCTGGCAGTTTAAAACTGTGTGCCGGACCGAGACTGGAACTCGGGACCTTTGCCTTTCGCGGGCAAGTGCTCTACCATCTGATCTACCCAAGCACGACTCACGCCCCGTCCTCGCAGCTCCCGTGTTCAATTCTCGGTCTGGCACACAGTTTTTGATCTGCCAGGAAGTTTCATATCAGCACACACTCCGCTGCAGAGTGAAAATCTCATTCTGGAAACATCACCCAGGCTATGGCTAAGCAATGTCTCCGCAATATCCCATCTTTCAGGAGTGCTAGTTCTGCAAGGTTCGCAGGAGAGCTTCTGTAAAGTTTGGAAGGTAGTTTAGATTAGCAATCATGTTTATATCATAAAATACCGTTACAGAGAATAACACGTCACACGTTGTACATTACCTGAGTCATAAAACTGAGTGTCACACATGTGACGAGCTATGCTCTGTAGCAATATTTTATGATCTGAAGATGATTTTGTCATTACAATCGAAACCGGTAATGTTTTATAAACTCGCCATCCAGGCAAATGAAAATTGTAGTAAGAGCAAAAGTAATTATGTAGAGCAGGAATGCTGATTTTCCTGGCATCAATCTCTGTGGCAAGGGAGTACTTGAAGTTTGTGTGGAAAAAAATGGAGAAATCATCTCGACAGTGTTGGTAATCGCTTTTACAGATGACCGTAGTGTTGCGAGCTGCTGTCAGGTTAACTGTAGGTGAGAGAGTAATGTTCATATTGCGTGCTACACGGGAGATCTAACGACGGCAAGACGGCATTGTAAACGCTCGTAACTCTGGGATATCGACTAGTTCCTTAGACTGTCCGATAACCCACCGACAACAGCTGGGTGCCGATCAACAGTTTGCAGCAGGTTGTGCTGTACACCTGTTTGCGTATGCCTTCCTTCGAATGTAAAAACTCCAAGTAATATTCCGCTATGTCCCCTCCGCCCTAAGTACCACAATTGTGAATGAGAATTACCGTAAACTTGGGTTTTTGAATCAATCCAATCGACATCAAGAAGATGAAATGGAAAATTTACGGGACTCTGTCCATAGCGTACTTGGGTAATGTATACCTAAGGGCAATCATGTAGTAAACTGAAGTATTGTCAGAAGCCTCCAGAATGAGATTTTCACTCTGCAGCGGAGTGTGCGCTGATATGAAACTTCCTGGCAGATTAAAACTGTGTGCCCGACCGAGACTCGAACTCAGGACCTTTGCCTGTTTTACTGTCAGAAGAAATTGGTGTAATGTTCACCTGTTGAGCTTCATTTTCTTGTCGGATAGAATAAAGAAGCGAATTGGACATAGTATGGAGACTACGACATGTGTAACGCCGCTGTAATGTATTGTTTGGCTTAAAATCTTGTGCAATGTACTCCACATGTGATTGTGCGTTGGCATGGGGAAGTCCTTCATGCTCAACTTCTGTCAGTATCAGAGTCGACGTAGAATTATTGTTCGGCAGTTCACACTTGACGAACTCACCAAGTTAATGCGAGTGCCGAGACAGGTGGCGTGGAAATTTCCTCACAAATATTTACTTCAAACGTGCAGTCGTTTAGCCAGTACACTGCTTGAAACAGCTCCCGAGAGGGAAACAACGCTCAATGTGAGATACTTACGGGGACTCAGAATATGATTCACAATCGTGAACCTCACATGTACTGAAATTAAAATATCGAGAATTACATATAACATTACTTGCAAGGAGTGTATCATACAGGCTGTTATTTCTGTTCGACGGTTGAAATTAATGTCGTTATTATTAGCAGGTTGCTGTGATACTTCATAGTTACTACATGTTAAGAATATCTACCCACAGCCCAACAACGTGGGTAACATGGCTGGGGCTAGAGCAAATGGCTGGATCAGTATTTACACGAGGAAACAGAGGACTTGCACCGAGTTCTATATCTTTATTGTTGCTGGATACGCCACAGTGAACCCATTTGAACTGTTCCACCAGTGACAAATGTCATTGTTATGGTTTATCATGAATATCACCACTTCATATTCAAAGCGCCATTTTGCTATGTTTTGCTCACTGCTGTACGGCGCTTCTCCAGACTTCTCTTCGGCCTGAAATCTCATTGACTGGATTAGAATTGACTTCATTGGATGTCGCCCGCAATACGGACCGACAACCAGGAGTGATGGCTTGGGGTGCCATTTCTTTGGTTGCCGTCCACGGCACCCTTACAGTTCTATGTCGACGGTATTCTACGCCCTGTTTTCTTTTTTTTTTTTTTTTTTTTTTTTTTTTTCTTTTCGCTTCATGGCAAGCCATCTTGGTCTTAAATTTTAACAAGGTAATCCCCGCTCGCACATGGCGAAGGTTTCTATTGCATGTCTTCTTGCGTGTCAAACCCTACCTTGGTCAGCAAGGTTGCCAGATCTGTCCCCAATTGACAACTTTTGGAGCATTATGGCCAGTTCCCTCCAACCAGCTCCAGGTTTTGACGATCTAATGCGCCAGTTGGAGAGAACTTGGCACGGTATCTCTCAGGACACCCATCTGTATCAATCAGTGCCACTCCAAATAACTGCTTGTAAAAGGGCCAAAGGTGGAACAAAAAGTTATTGACTTAACTTGTGAAACTCTCTCTTGAATAAATTAGCCATTTTGCTTGAAATTGTAGTCATTTGTTTGTCTGTAAATCTAAATCACACCTAGGGATTTCGGCCCCATTCGGGTAATTCCTTCGAGGTGCGTCATTTTTCCTTAAGGTGTACTTCTATTGCAGGTTTTCCCAGGAGGAATAGTCATCATTCAGGAACATGACAGCGACGATCATTCGAAGCAAAGTCCAGTAAGCATGATCTTTAAATTGCTTATTGCAAGAGCTGTGAGCACTTATTGATCTTCGCTACTGTGAAACACATTTCTTTGGCTGAGCAAGTGCTTATAGCGTTTAAGGTAGGCGGTTTACAGCTCATGTTTACCAGGCGTTGTTGCTTCGAATGATCGTTCCTGTCACAGCGCTGAATATTAACCGTTGCTCTTGCAACACCCTGTATTTCTTTCCGGGATCTCTCTGGTGCGTTTCGTTCACTACATAGAGGAAATACCGCTTCGTGAAAAACATAACCTGCTTCTTAAGTATTTGACTATGTAACTTTAGCACAGCATCTCACGGACAATAATATACCGGCATGACAGGTCGTCTGGTTAGTGCTTGTGAAAAATACACATGTTCAATGCAGACAGACTTCTTTGTGCTACTGCTGGATGCTTGATGAACGTGTTTCCATACCGCCGTTTCTAACCACTTAATGTAATATGAAGTACTCAGTTCCTTTATTTTATTTTCATTGCGTTGGGATCTGCATTCTAAGAATCACCGCAATCCGTGAAAAATCATCCGGACAGACTCTGAGAAAACAAGCTCGGCTTTTCCTCCTAGTATAAAATGGCAGAACATCGCTGTAACCATTCTCGTGAGGAAACAAGAAAATTATTCATTTCTAGCATTGAGAAATTTATGATAAGAAATGCAATTCTGAATACACAAGGCGATTAGAGCGTTCCATTGTTAATTTTCTACAGACAATTTCGTTGAAAATGGACCATTTAAATACAGACAGACAGACAGACAGAGAGAGAGAGAGAGAGAGAGAGAGAGAGAGAGCGAGAGCGCCTGCTGTATATTGTAAGTAGCAACGGCTGTCGGCGAGAGCGGTGGGACAGCGATTAGTTTAGCAGGTTTCCGCTTCCACGTGACAGCTACGCCCTTGTTCCAGCGGCAGCGTGTAGTGCCTAGCGCCTACGTGAGCGCTGCGTTTGCAGCTGGTGGGCGTCGCCACTCACGTGGGGGCCACGTCACGTGCCGCTGACGTCACAGCCTGCGCGGCGCCAAGGACGCCGCAGCCTTGCAATGGCTGGGCAACTGTAGTTCCTGTGAGCGTCTTGTACGCGCCAGATGGCACGCAGTGCCATGCAATGAGCGGAGTTTTTATTGACCATTTTACACGTTAGAAAGACATACTAGGCTATGCGGAAGACAATTACTTACAATGTCTTTTGAAATCGGATTTACTCCTTGGTAGGGCGGTACTTTCATCCCACTTCAGACTGCACATGGCTCTGAAGGCAGCCCTGTTAAAATTTCGCTCGCGGTGCCGGCAGCTTTCGGACTCGTGATTTCGGGGTTCTTCTTGGCCCGCACAGATAGGTCCGTTGCTACCCCACCAGCGACAGAGTAACAAGCGCGTTGCAGCTTCAATGTGCAGTACTGCATGCATAGTTTACTCTTTTCAGTGGTCGTCGTTCCATTTGGGTGGCTGTTCGTCTTCATTGTTCCACCCAACGGCGGCCGCATTGTTCGGACCTATTACAGTGCAATTTCCCTTTTTCATCTTTACAACGTACCTTTCTTCGAAAATAAGTAACTGCACAATGTAGCTGACACTGCAAATTAAGCTGCAGAAAGAAGGAAAACTGTAGTTAAGCACCTACATTATGTTACTCATAGACTGTCCCGCAACCATGTGCACTTCTGGATTGCCTATGTAGCGGCTGCCAGGGGAAACAAAAATTTTAATTTTCAGTATTTCGCGTATTAACCGAATTCAAAATATAAAATACCGTCATAGTCTATTTATTAAGAGGTATAATCTTATGTTAAACATTTACAGTTGGCTTTATTCTTCCAGCACTTAGCGACTCCATTAAACTTCCCACATAATTTCAAACCATTACGAAGCTTTTCCTCGGTGACATCCCCTACGAAACAATGAAAGGGGAAAAAAATGTATCTTACTGCAGTTTTCGCTATGTATGCAGTCAAACTTCAGCATGATGTTTTACTTCATTACTACTTCAGTCAGTACACACTTCAGAGACAGTGTCTAAATTCATCTCTGAATGTACAGGGTGGATAATTATTGAACTATATGAAATAAAATAGTCATAACCTCTGCACGGTTTTGCGTTGGACGTTCAAACTGCACATTCGCCCGCAGCGCATGCCGGGAATTATTATGAGCAATATGGTTTGGTTTAGCGACGAAGACCACTTTCATTTAGATGGGTTAGTCAATAAGCAAAATTGGCGCTTTTTGGGGATTGAGAATGCACATTTCGCAATCGAGAAGTCTCTTCACTGTCGGCGGGTGACTGCGTGGTGTGGGATGCCCAGTCACGGAATCATCAGTGCAAAATTCCTTGATGGCATGACAACTACCGAACGGTACGTGAAGGATTTGGAAGATGTTTTCATCCTCGTTATCCGAAGGGACCCTAATTTCGACAAGATGTGACTCATGCAAGACGGAGCTCGACCCCATCGAAGCAGGAGAGAAGGTTACGTACTGGAGGAGTACATTGGGCACTGCATTCTGGCTCTGGGGTACCAAGAGACCACGGGCATGGGCTTAGATTGGCCGCCGTATTCTCCGGATCTGAACACGTGCGAATCCTTTTTGTTGGGCTGTGTTAAAGACAAGGTGTACACCATCGATGTCCCGACACTTCGACGGGTCGTGCAGAATTTCGCTATTCGTCTGCGCCACATCATCGCCAATGATGTCAGGCATATCGAACATGTCATAACCAAAAGCCGAATATCTGTAGTGACGTTTGCATGTTGAATAAAGTGTGTGCACGCCATAGTTTGCAACAAATTAAAGTTTTTTTTCATAAAGTTCAATAATTCTCACCCTGAACTCGCTAAGTTATAGGATTGTATGACACAGTTAAAGAGATGTGACGTCATAAACAATTAGATACGTGAAAATCTTTTGTTTTAAATTGAAAGCGCGAATTATCTCGAGTGAACTCATTCTATGCTTCATAATGAGAGCACTTAGCAACTTCCAATAAAATTTAATTTCAAACCTTTTCAAATTTTTTCCTCGCTTACGTGCTTGACGTCAAATATTTAACACCTTGCCTCATTTATAATCAGATTTGAAGCTGTTTTGTACATGGGTATTCAATTCTTTAAAGAATCGGTTTATTGATTGTCACTGATAAAATGTACATTACACTGTATTCTTGAATATTTCTTGAAAACCTGTTTTAACTATGAATTTGGTTTTGATATCAGGCAGTTACTAGACTGTGCTTCTTATATTTGTAAATCAACTAATTTGAATAGACATGCAGAGGATTGATGGTGGATGCGGGAAGTAGCTGTTTACCCAGAACCTAAAGAAATGTAACGAATTATTAATCAACTAAGAAGATCACTGTTGTACGATTCCACTTTTGAGCACAAAACATTTGAAACATTATCTATTGTGTAATGCATAGAACTAAGCATCCGGAACGACCTGAAGTGGAATGAACGCACAAAACAAATTTTAGAAAAAGTAGATGCATTCATAAGAAGAATATTAAGAAAATTTCATTCATCCAAAACACAAGTGGCTTACGAAATAATTGTTCGGACGATTCTTATGTGTTGTTCTTTAGCCTTGGACCCTTCCTAGTTTGTATTAATGGAAGAGATATACAGAAGAAACAGGGAGCGGGGTCTTTCGTCGTTGGGTCGTTTAGTTGGCGCGAGATCATTATTTAAATCTTCAACAAACTCCATTGGTAGACTAAAAGAGAGGTGTTGTAAACCCTGGAAATGTTTGACTGAAATTCTGGGAGTACCTTGTGGGAAGAGTCGGGTAACGTACTTCACCCCCATACGTCTCGCAAAATTGCCGCAACGAAAAAATCCGTGCAATTAGAGTTAATGTTAACCGATCATCATTCTTCTCCAAGTGCAATTCGCGAAGGGTGACAGGGAAAGGGGGGGGGGGGGATACAGATGGTGGTATCAGGAGGATACTCTGCATCATAGTGTAAGATAACTTCCTTACTATAGCTGTACATGCTATTAATTACAGCCTCTATTCTTTTATGCTTCTATCGCTCAAGAACGGTCGGCTACTAACCTTTGGTCTTAGAGGCCCGGTTAATTCTAAAACAGACCGTGTTATTGTGATTCTCACATTTGGCAGTGCTAATTGAGTAAGAATAATGCCAGATTGTACTAGTGTTCGGTTCACACATTTAGCTATTTCTCTCTCTCTCTCTCTCTCTCTCTCTCTCTCTCTCTCTCTGTGTGTGTGTGTGTGTGTGTGTGTGTGTGTGTGTGTGTGTGTGTGTATCAGTTCTTGAGAGTGACGGAAGACAAGCGCGTACTATTGCGAACACGATTATCGCCGATTGAGGCTATTGGGTGACGTAATTTTTCATTTATTTGGCTGTAATAAATAGATGAATTCTATACGACTTATTTAATTAGTTAATTTTAGCCTCCATAGTTCAGAGTGGTAAATATGTAGTGCGGCTCAATGGGTGTCACAATACGAATTAAAAGGTAATGGTATTGATACCCAGGCGGGCCTTAGACGTTTTTGTCATCGTTTCTTTTACCACTAACAGTGATGTTACGTTTTGAATGAAATAAGTTTGCGATTACACATGTCAGGGGAGGGTCAGGAGGACGGCTACCTTGTCCCCTCTTCTCCGTGTAACCTGTCGCAGCTGGCAGCTCTGCACGTACCTGCTAAACAGGTAACTCAGCGAGCGCGCGGAGCCCTAGAAAGAGCTGCGGCTGGCTGACATACGACCCGGAGATTATTTTCGGCCGGAACGTCCCAGGGAATGTTTTTTGAATTCAATGGAGCGAGTCGGCAGCGGAGATTTAAAATAGTACACGTGTATTAAATCGCAACGTGACTGTAATTTGCTGCTGCGCCGGCACTAGTGAACGTGAAAATGGGCGACCGACGTGATGGGGTGGACAGGGGAGTGGCCAAGGCATTGTACGTGCTCGTGCGGAGCAACCCAAGATAAGTTGAGCTTCGTTTCGGAGTTGTGATCGGTACATATCGGTGACCTTCACGTCGACTGTCTTTTTTACGACACATAGCAATGGTGGGGCTTCATTGTTTAGATTAAAAGAAATCATGTTTCTAAAACCTGGATTTCAAAACAGTATTCTGTATTAAAAAATAATTAATAAATAAATAATTCTAAGGTTTATCCCAATTTTTCACAATTCTAAATTTGATATTTATGGCCAGGGAAGGGGTTTGTATGGCTGTAGAGGTGCTTTCTGGCACCTAAAAGCTTGGATATTAAGCACAGATCTTTCTGAAATGTCTCATTTATTTCAATGTAAATATGTGAAACGTGCCAAGTTGCACGGTGGTTTGGACTCCACGTAAAACTGTAGTTCCCATTGTAGCTGGTGGGGTCAGTTCAGTCAGCAGACAGAAGGAAGGGAGGGTATACCGCCTTCAGTAGGATCACGGCAAGTAAATCACTACGGGGTTGAAATTACCTTCAGGCGGAGGATTGCTTGACATCGTATGTGAGAAATATGCGCATAATGACCAGACTAAATCTTCATACCATTAAAAATAAAGCGCTGTAGTTGTTACCGCCAAATTCCTGGATTACAATTCATTCATTGTGCAAACATGTTCCTTCTGTTTACCATGTTGGGGAAACCTCATTAGATAGGAATTTTAAGACTTCAGTCACCTATGAAAGCGGCAGCTTTAAGCCTTTATTCCATCGTGCACTTGTAAGAGCAACTGTTCGTAAGGTGACACTGTTTCATTAAATTCAGGTGGTATTCAATGCCGTTCCACACTGCATCATAGTGTTCCATGCTTGTTAGCAATTTTTCCAGCTACAAATGTGCTATCTTCATGGTGTAGAAAGTATTCCTCTGCTACTCTGGAATTCATAACTCATCCAACTGCACTGCAACTTCGTTTCTCTGTTGCAGAGAAAGAAGCGGCATTTTATAACGATTTTTATTAGGTCGCTTTCTTATTTGTTTGTTCGGTGCAAATTTGGCACTTGATTTTAAGCTAACTTCATGGTGAGCTAGAGACTTGAAACTTTTAACACAGTTTGGAAGACGATGAAAGTGTAATATTAATCCGATCTTGTATTTGGTGTGTAGCGGAGGATACTTCGTGTACCACAGGTATTTTCTCCTTTCCTGTTGCACTTGCGAATGTTGTTGTTAAAATGATTGCTGGTTAAGTCCGCATAGAGATTAATTCTCTCTCATTTTTACCTTCGTGGTTTTTTCATGATACAATCGTACGAGGAAGCAATGTATTGGTCGACTTTGGTGAAGGGAAACTGAAATAATCTTGAAAATTACCACATGTCTCTCTTGTAATATCATAGAAAAGTTTGAAATGTATTGAAAAATGTAACATGCATAAGACTAAAAAGCAGACAATCATTTAAATAAAATTTTTTAAAACGGACCAAATAGTATAAAATAATTTCACTCAACCCCTTACAGACAGTCCAGTGAAAACTGTGCGTTTGTGCTCGTGAATTTTTAATAGCTATGAAAATAGTTGTAAATTTAAAACTGGAAACGGGGAGGGAATGCTATGCATAATTATCTGTTGCGTGTTCCTTCCGTTCCTCGTTTTACTTTCATAGCTTTTAAAAATTTACAAGCACAAACACACATTTTCTGGACTACGTGTAAGAGTTGAGGAATCTGTATGAGGGTAGGAGATATTATTTTATATTTTTCAGTCCGCTTTAAAACCGTGTTATATTAAAAAGTTTTTATGTAAATAATGATTTTACTTTTATTTTAAATAGGTCCAACTCTTTCTGTTCACGTTTGAAATTGTGAGGTGCTTATCAGTCAGAGTATTACTTATTAATGAGATGGCATTCAGGCTTTGCCTGGGAACTTCTCACTTTTATTTCGACGATGACACACAAATTTTTAAGCTATTTATTGATTGTTGTGGTGTTTACTCGCAACTTCTACGAAAAAAGAAAAACCTTCGAGGAAGAAGAATTCTCGTATCAGTCCGAGAGTGACATGTTTTTGGTTTTGTTGGGGTTTTTAAAAACAGTTAACGCCATTCTAGGATATACTTTCTTTTAACGTGATTTTAAAATATTCTTTACTCCTTTTAATCAGTTCTTTTTATTTACTTTCACGTGGGCGTTAATGACAAAAACAGAACACTAATACGTCTAGACAATTATTTGTTACTTAAATTTTGTCAGCGTGTTCACGTATACATCCAGGAGCACTATTAGTGGCCAGGTATATAAAGAGGCTGTTCGCACTTTGCGGAAGGTTGGAGAGTAATGTTCCTTCGACATAGTTTGAGTAGTAGCTGTTCGGGTATGGGGAAAGAAGTAGACCGTGCCCAGCTAAACACCATGTTATTTGCTCGAATGGCTTTATGGATACCACGCAACATTCTAGCCGGGAATTCGGGGACAATATCTCAACTGCTGCATCGCCTTGGCTCGGTGAGTTGTGCTGATGTTTGATATTTGTGTTAAGTTCTACACACTCTGCAAATCCCATTGAAGTACATGGCCCAGGGTACTTAGGATTGCGTCATATATAATTGTTTCTTCTCATTCCATTCGCGTTTGGAGCGCGGGATGAGTGACTGACTAAATGTCTCTGTGCGATCTATAAATAGTCTAATCTTTTGTCTTCGTGCTGGCTACGGGAGCTGTGTATGTTCCTAGATTTATCACACAATACTGATTCCCGGAATTCTGTAAATAGGGTTTCATCGGATAGGTGGCGTCCAGTCTTCGGGCGACTGCTGGATTAGGATTTTCAATGTCTCCGTGAAGTTAAACATCAGGACCATTTGCTGATCTTCTATGTGTACGCTTAGTACTCACTCTTAGTCCATAGTTTATATAGTGCCCAACCAGTTGAGCTTCAAGCAGGATGGATATCAGTGGAGTTTCGTAAACCGTCTTTTTTGTAGAATAGTTGTATTTCCGTAGTATCTTAAGGTTAGATTAGATTAGTACTTACTCCATAGATCATGAATACGACACTTCGTAATGATGTGAAACGTGTCAGGTTAATAAAAGGTGTCTATACAAGATATTACATTAGACAAAAGATTACAGGACGCTTACTTTTTTTAAGTTGGGAAATTAGCGACTTGCTATATCCATAAATTCATCTAATGAATAGGAGGAGTTGCCATTAAGAAATTCTTTTAATTTCCTTTTAAATGCTATATGGCTATCTGCCACGTTTGCCACTTGGTTTACCTACATTTGCTCTAGTTATTACTCAAAAAGATATAATGTACCGGTGACACCACTGTTCAAATGGCACATGTAGTTACGCTTTCTTAACCATATTTATTTCTATGCTATTTTCGTAGTATATGTTGGTAACGTTGTAAATCCCCCAAAAGCTGTTTTATTTCTCTCTGTCCAATGCCCCGTGTTTAACAAAAATACCTGTTCGAATTTATACGCCTCATTTTCCTGAAGTGCTGTGTCACTGCATCGCAGCATGTTTGACGCCCACGTAAGTTCTGACTACTCTGTATTTGTTTCCATTTGATATGAATGAGTCAAAACGCATGATGCGTCTAGATAATGTGTGTTATTTGCCCAACGAACTTGAATGGCGATGAAAATATCTGAGAGTGTATGCGGGAAAATGAATAACATGAATGTTATTGTCTGGGAAATGACAATGAAAAACACATTGTCTCGGGCGGTCACGTGATGATAAGTTACATTTTAACATGACTTCGGTAGAGTAAACATTTTCACAGTTCTGAAAATAGTTTTGTTTATCGAAGCATAGGTGCCGGCCGGAGTAGCCGAGTGGTTCTAGGCGCTTGTCTGGAACCGCGCGATCGCTACGGTCGCAGGTTCGAATCCTGCCTCGGGCATGGATGTGTGTGATGTCCTTAGGTTAGCTAGGTTTAAGTAGTCCTAAGTCTAGGGGACTGATGACCTCAGATGTTAAGTCCCATATTGCTCAAAGCCATTTGAGGCATTTGAAGGATAGGTGACAAGTAAACCAACGTCCATATGTTGCGGCAAGAACTTATAAGCTATCTGACATGGCGTTCGTAACTTAGGTGCATCCATTCTTTCTGTGTTGGGTGGCGGGTCAACAGCGGGCATGTAGCAAATATCGAAAAGACGTCAGGTGTTAGTTCGTCTGTAATTTATTTTATAGGCTGCCAGTTTCGCCGGTATCATTGAAAAATTCAGCCACTGTCTAGAACAGAGGGTCTGGTGATGTCATATTATAATTGTGAAAACTGGGACCCTATCCAATAAGTTGGACACTTTTTGGTATTTATTACGTGATGTATGAATTCGAAAGCGGTAACGGTGCTTTTTCAATGCAGTAAACCCTGGAGTTCGCTTTCGGCAACTGCTACGGCAGCTTAACTTCACGCTACCTGCCACTTTCCCGGTATGAACCGTTCACTACCTAGGCTTTGTGCGGCTGCTCATGTTCGCCTTGGACTTCATTCGCTTCCTAAGGAACTGCTCCATATTCGATCTGTATCACTGCAAGTTTCTCGACCTTCGCACGGAACTCAGCGATAGTACGTTTGTGGACCCTGGTGGCTCTCGGACTGACAGTGGTGACGGGTGTGCCTTGGTCAGTGGCAACGACGATTTTAGATATTGCCTTCCGGAACACTGATCAGTATTTATTGCAGATCTCTTCGCCTTGTATCTTGCCACGCAGTACATACGGCGACACAGGCTCTTCAATTGCGTCATCTGCTCAGAGCCTGTGTGTGCTGTACACCGTCCATCTGTAATGTTGTGTGTGCCTCACTGCTTTTTTTAACTAATTTGTGCCTTGATTTTATTGTGAGAAGCTCAATAATGTATGTAAATACCGTAAATGTAAACGTGATTCAAAAAGTACTTGAAGTGAAGCGGAGCTGGACAGCAAGAAACTCTTTAGCGCGCAATCCCCGCAACGATAGTATTAGAGAAACTTTGAGTATAGACTCTAAAAAAAAGACAATTGTTTTATTAAGAAAAAGAGGACTGTTAATCTGTATCTTGTGGAAAGAGGACGTGTTGCTATGCCGTCACTCTGAACGTATTGTTACATTTAATGAAAATCGATATTTTAGTGATAAAACCGAGTAAAGTATGTGTAAGAATTGCCAAACATTTATGTATACAAGTTTTCTGGAAATGAAGAATAGAAATATCTTGTTTTTGGAAAAGGAGGTAAAATTCATTGTCGTTGCCGTCTATCAATCGACAGAATTGTAAGTGTACAAAGTTCATTAAAATACAGGAAAAGAAATGCATTCTCTATAGTTTTCATTCAGTAAGTAACAATCTCCTCTAATTTCTTAATTACAGTAATTGGATTATGTTCTTGTACTATAGTATGGTGTTGAACTCCACTGACTAATTTTGATGTAGCAGGACGTATAGGTCGAAGGAAGTTCGTGTGCTAAGCAATCTCCTGTTCTCACGAAAAGCTTATTGCTGTTTGATCTTAATTACTTACAACAGTGGTCCCTTAGGTATGAAAAGCTGCGAAAACTTGGGCTCAAAGCTACCGCAATACGGCCAAGTGATGGAGTTGTATTAAACCTTACTGAACAATATCTTCCTCCAAATTATAAGAAGTCACCAACTGGTGCAGAAGCTGACCATTCAAGGAGGCAGCAACCAAAATTCAGGTACCAGTTACGACTTAAAGTAAAAATCTCAATCTAAAATATCTCTCTCTCTCTCTCTCTCTCTTTCTCTCTCTCTCTCTCTCTCTCTCTCTCCCTCTCTCTCCCTCTCCCTCTCCAAACACATATATAAATATTCATTTTTTACACCCCTTAGTGCAACGGGCACAGGATAGCTGTCACTTGCTCATTCTTGATGGGAGTCGCTGTGATGTTCATGTGGGTTCCTGGTCACGTCGGTCTGACGGGAAACGAGGCCGCTGACGCTGCTGCCAAGGCTGCAGTCCTCCTACCTCGGCCCGCTATTCCTCCCATTCCTTTCGATGATCTCTCTATTGCCGCCCATCAGCAGGTGGTGTCACTTTGGCATCACCACTGGTCCTCCCTCCGTGGGAACAAGCTCCGGGGAAATAAACCTCTTCCAGCTGCTTGGTCGACCGCCTCTCGGCCCGAGGAGATCATTTTAGTTAGGGTGCGATTGGGCACTGTCGATTTAGCCATTGCCATTTAAGCGGTGATCCCCACCACTTTGCGCTCCTTGTCATCAACCGTCGACGGTTCCCCATTTCCTGACCGAACGCTCTTTTTTAACCAATTACGTTTAAATGCGTGTTTGCCGTCTGAACTGCTGACCGTTTTAACGAACTACACGCGGGCTGTCGACCGCGTTTTAATTTGTATCCGTCGTAGCAATATGGCGAAGAGCATTTAATATTTGGTTCGGAGCCACCGTTATCTCTACGGCGTTTTGTGTGGACCTTTCTCAAAAAATGGTTAAAATGACTCAGCACTATGAGACTCAACATCTGAGGTCATTAGTTCCCTAGAACTTAGATCTACTTAAACTCAACTATCCTAAGGACATCTCACACATCCATGCCCGAGGCAGGATACGAACCTTTCAGACTGAAGCGCCTAGAACCGCTCTGCCACCTCAGCCGGGCTTCCTCTTTGAGAAAGCCCTTGCTATTGGCTTTTTCTTCTCATGTATTGGGCTTAACGTGTAACCATTTTTAACTCCTTTTTCTTATTAGTATTCTAACAAGGGAACCTCCCCATCGCACCCCCCTCAGATTTCGTTATACGTTGGCACAGTGGATAGGCCTTGAAAAACTGAAGACAGATCAATCGAGAAAACAGGAAGTAGTTGTGTGTAACAATGAACAAAATAAGCAAAATATACAAACCGAGTAGTCCATGCGCAAGATAGGCAACATCAAGGATGGTGTGAGATCAGGAGCGCCGTGGTCCCCTGCTTAGCGTGAGCAGCTGCGAAAATGCCACGCTCCTGAGTTCACATTATCTTTGATGTTGCCTATGTTACACATTGACTATTCATCATCATCATTTAAGACTGATTATGCCTTTCGGCTTTCAGTCTGGAGCATAGCCCCCTTATAAAATTCATCCTTTTTTTTGGTCATCAGTCTACTGACTGGTTAGATGCGGCCCGCCACGAATTCCTTTCCTGTGCTAACCTCTTCATCTCAGAGTAGCACTTGCAACCTACGTCCTCAATTATTTGCTTGACGCATACCATTCCTCTACAGTTTTTGCCCTCTACAGCTCCCTCTAGTACCATGGAAGTCATTCCCTCATGTCTTAGCAGATGTCCTATCATCCTGTCCCTTCTTCTTATCAGTGTTTTCCACATATTTCTTTTCTCTCCGATTCTGCGTAGAACCTCCTTATTCCTTACCTTATCAGTCCATCTAATTTTCAACATTCGTCTATAGCACCACATCTCAAATGCTTCGATTCTCTTCTGTTACGGTTTTCCCACAGTCCATGTTTCACTACCATAGAATGTTGTACTCCAGACGTAAATCCTCAGAAATTTCTTCCTCAAATTAAGGCCGGTATTTGATATTAGTAGACTTCTCTTGGCCAGAAATGCCTTTTTTGCCATAGCGAGTCTGCTTTTGATGTCCTCCTTGCTCCGTCGTCATTGGTTATTTTACTGCCAAGGTAGCAGAATTCCTTAACTTCATTGACTTCGTGACCATCAATCCTGATAAGTTTCTCTCTGTTCTCATTTCTACTACTTCTCATTACCTTCGTCGTTCTCCGATTTACTCTCAAACCATACTGTGTACTCATTAGACTGTTCATTCCGTTCAGCATATCATTTAATTCTTCTTCACTTCCACTCAGGATAGCAATGTCATCAGCGAATCGTATCATTGATATCCTTTGTATTTTAATTCCACTCCTGAACCTTTCTTTTATTTCCATCATTGCTTCCTCGATGTACGGATTGAAGAGTAGGGGCGAAAGGCTACAGCCTTGTCTCACACCCTTCTTAATACGAGCACTTCGTTCTTGATCGTCCACTCATATTATTCCCTCTTAGTTGTTGTACATATTGTATGTGACCCGTCTCTCCCTATAGCTTACCCCTACTTTTTTCAGAATCTCGAACAGCCTACAGCCTGCACCATTTTATGTTGTCGAATGCTTTTTCCAAGTCGACAAATCCTATGAACGTGTCTTGATTTTTCTTTAGCCTTGCTTCCATTATTAGCCGTAACGTCAGAATTGCCTCTCTCGTGCCTTCACTTTTCCTAAAGCCAAACTGGTCGTCACCTAGCGCATTCTCAATTTTCTTTTCCATTCTTCTGTATATTATTCTTGTAAGCAGCTTCGATGCATGAGCTGTTAAGCTGATTGTGCGATAATTTTCGCACTTGTCAGCTCTTGCCGTCTTCGGAATTGTGTGGATGATGCTTTTCCGAAAGTCAGATGGTATGTCGCCAGTCTCATATATTCTACACACCAACGTGAATAGTCGTTTTGTTGCCACTTCCCCTAATGATTTTAGAAATTCTGGTGGAATGTTATCTAGCCCTTCTGCCTTATTTGACCGTAAGTCCTCCAAAGCTCTTTTAAATTCCGATTCTAATACTGGATCCCCTATCTCTTCTAAATCGACTCCTGTTTCTTCTTCTATCACATCAGACAAATCTTCACCCTCATAGAGGCTTTCAGTGTATTCTTTCCACCTATCTGCTCTCTCCTCTGCATTTAACAGTGAAATTCCCGTTGCACTCTTAATGTTACCACCGTTGCTTTTAATGTCACCAAAGGTTGTTTTGACTTTCCTGTATGCTGAGTCTGTCCTTCCGACAATCATATCTTTTTCGATGTCTTCACATTTTTCCTGCAGCCATTTCGACTTAGCTTCCCTGCACTTCCTATTTATTTCATTCCTCAGCGACTTGTATTTCTGTATTCCTGACTTTCCCGCAACATGTTTGTACTTCCTCCTTTCATCAATCAACTGAAGTATTTCTTCTGTTACCCATGGTTTCTTCGCAGCTACCTTCTTTGTACCTATTTTTCCTTCCCAACTTCTGTGATGGCCCTTTTTAGAGATGTCCATTCCTCTTCAACTGTGCTGCCTACTGCGCTATTCCTTATTGCTGTATCTGTAGCGTTAGAGAACTTCAAACGTATCTCTTCATTCCTTAGAACTTCCTTATCCCACTTCTTTGCGTATTGATTCTTCCTGACTAATGTCTTGAACTTCAGCCTACTCTTCATCACTACATTCTTCCATGATCCCCTATTCAGTGTTAACATTAGTGCCTCTTCTGATGTTAAACCTATTACTTCAAAATATTTCTTAACCGAATCCAGGTACCTTCTTGGTCTGCCCCGACTCCTCCTACAGTATATTTTGCTTATTTTTCTCATAGTTCCACACAACTTCTTCCTCTTTTCTCGATTGATCTGTGTTCAGTTTTTCAAGGCCTATCCACTGTGCCAACTTATAACTACATCTGAGGGGGGTGCGATGGGGAGGTTCCCTTGTAAGTTTCTAACATGGCCGCGTATGGTCTTAGTGTTTTTGCGCCCCAAAACAATACAAACCTTCAATGACGTAAACCGAAACAGAGTTGTAGCTCTACCACATAACAGCTGCCGTCATCATATGTCACCATTTCGCAAAAAAAAAGTACCAAGAGCGCCATAACGATGTGGGTTTGCTTATGCATTCGTCGGTCACTCTCCATTAACGATAACAGGCTGCGTTTTCTCTACGAAGAAATGCTCAGTCCAGTCACAGATTTCGTTTGTACCCCACGTGATCTCACTTCAGTTAATATTCATTGGTGTGGCACTGGGTCAAATTGTTTTCGGAAGTAATAAGTGATGCATCCACCTGTTTGATTAATGGCTTACATGCTGCCATATGAGAAAAGCGCTAGTCGGGGTTTGTGTGACCGGAAATCATGCAAATTGTGATGAAGGGCTCGGAATACATTCTTTGACTCCACAAGAGAGGGACGTAAGTGATAAAGTGTTGGTAGCTTAGTGGGTGACTTCTGCCACTGTTCCTGTAGACGAGTGAGACTTCACCTTTCTTCCAACCGGTGGGCACAACGTTGGCGGAATATTACTTGCGATGACGAAACGTGGCTCCGCGTGTAACTGTGGTCACAGTTTGGCGTGCGCATGCCACCCGTCACCAGTTAGCTCGCCCGCCAGCGGCTTGTGGAGGGTTCCGGCGGCGATGTTATTGATTGGAAGGCCGCGGCGGGTTGCTAACACGTGGCCGTTTGCCACTCGCCCAGCGCAACAGCTCGGCGTACGCACGTTGCGGCGCCCTCAAGACGAGCTACACGCGCTTACCGCCATCCGTACGAACCTTCTGTACGAGTGGGTTGAAACTGTTTGGAGACCATGCATCCTTGTCTCAGACTAAGATTTGTACGAAATCTTAACGAACGAATGCCGCAGTTGTTTTTTTGTTGTGGGCTTCAATCCGAAGACATGTTTGATGTAGCTGTACACGAGTCTGTGCTGTACAAGCGTCTTCATCTCTGCATAACTACTGCAACTTAAGACACATTGCAGCGTCCTTACTGTAGACAAGCCTTGATTTTTCCTGTGAGGTTTTCATCTCCCCCCCCCCCCCCCCTCCTATCTACATTACGAAACTGACTATACCTTAATGCCCCAAGATATTTCATATTAACGGATTTTTTTCCCCACAAGATGTGCCATGCATTTCCATTCTTCACAATAATATTCAGTCGCGCATGAGGCCTGCGACCATTATGTGAACGCTTGAGCCACTCTTACATCACTGCTTTATTAGGTCCCAAACAGTAACAGAACACGCGTTAAAAACCATATTTGCTGACGCGTTTCGGGCGTAGCCGAATAGGTCATCGTATAAAATGCCTAAATACGTAGTATTGTATCACATAATTACATTCTCGACATCGATGATCAGCTGATACCAGCAGAAAGGCAGCCCACAATCAGTTGCGGTCTAAGGCAGTGCAGTCATGGACTGTGTGGCTGGTCGCGGCGGAGGTTAGAGTCCTCCCTCGGGCATGGGTGTGTGTGTGTTCGTCCTTAGGTTAAGTAGTGTGTAAGCTTAGGGACTGATGAATGGTTGGTTCAAATGGCTCTGAGCACTATGGGACATACCATCTGTGGTCATCAGTCCCCTAGAACTTAGAACTACTTAAACCTAACTAACCCAAAGACATCAAACACATCCATGTCCGAGGCAGGATTCGAACCTGCGACCGTAGCAGTCGCACGGTTCCAGACTGAAGAGTCTAGAACCGCTAGACCACCGCGGCCGGCAGGGACTGATGACCTTAGCAGTTAAGACACACACACACACACACACACACACACACACACAAAAGAAGAGAATTATATACAATTTCGGGGTGCTTATGCAATTACGAGTCTAGTAATAGGAGCCACCGGTCGATAAATCAGTTAAAAAGTAAATGAATTTAATCAGTTTAAATAAACATTAACCCTCGCGGTACCAGAGGACAGCGGGTAGTGCGGCAGTTGGTTCCATTTTCGCATACCATGGAAGTAACCATCCACTGTTACGTTCAGCTTTTATCAAGAATTTAGCTCGTAGAAAATCCGTCCGTGAGCAAGTTGCAAATATGCTACTTCCACAGCGAGATATCAGTGTTAGGTTTCCATCAATGTTAGAGAGGTTTTCTCGCGTGTTTCTGTGTTCTTTGATGATGTTCGTCTGGCTTGACCCAAAACAAGCTAAGGATCGCCTTACTGTCCAAATATGTGGGCTGGTAAATTCTCACTTTCTGTAGCGAGACTGCCTCTCATTTCTGTGTTTCATCAAGAATGTAATTGACTTCAATTGCCTGTCTGTTACTGGTCTGTAGTCTCTCCCCTTCGTTAATCAAATGGTTTACCTCGGCAGTCGAATTCCCAGCTTCAAGAGAAGTTGTCAGATGTCTCCACGGTCTGGGGAGCGAAAGATTACACACACACACACACACACACACACACACACACACACACACACAGACAGAGTATAGTCCTCACATCAGTGTGGGGGAAGCAACATACGATGGCTGCCCTTATAAATTTTGCACGCAACCATAATAGATACGTGCACAACTATCCCAGATACAGGGTGGCATTTATTAAACTATATGGAAAGAAATGCAAATTAGTTACAAACGCTTTATTCAACATGTAAACGTAACTATAGATATTCGGATTTAGGTTCGATGCGTGCCATCCTAGGCGATGATGTGGCGCAGACGAATAGCGAAATTCTGCATGACCCGCTGAAGTGTCGGAATATCGATTTCGTCGATGACCACCTGAATGGCGGTTTTCAGCTCAGAAATGGTTTTGGGGTTATTGCTGTACACCTTGTCGTCAATACAGCCTCACAAAAAAGAACGCACGTGTTCAGACCCGGAGAATATTGCGGCCAATCTAAGCCCCTGCTAGTGGCATCTGGTTACCCCAGAGCCAGAATGCGGTCCCCAGAATGCTTCTCCTCATCAAACACTCTCCTGCTTTGATGGCGTCGAATGAATCACGTCTTGTCGAAATCAGGGTCACTTTAAATAAAGGGAATGCAATCATCTTCCAAAACCTTCAGTGGTCACCGTGCCATCAAGGAATATCGCACCGATTGTTCCGTGACTGGACGTTGCACACCACGATTGCACTATGCGATGGCGAAATGAGTACTCTGTTCCTAAATGCGTCAATTTTGACTGACGAACCCGTCCAAATGAAAGTTGGCCTCGTCGCTGAACCAAACCACACTGCGCATATTAATTAGCATAATGCTCCGCGGGCAGCCGTGCAGTTTGAACGTCCTAAAGCAAACCGTTCAGAAGTTGTGACTATTTTATTTCATGTAGTTCGGTAATTGTCAGCCTGTATGAAGTCCATATGTAAAATGGAAAAGGTATAACCGTTATGCCATTTCGTTACTGCTCCAGCCACAGTTGTGTAACTATTGAAGAAACAAACATGCCATGATCAGAGTCGTAAAATCAAATGATCATCAATGGTCAAAACACCTCCCACACCACCCTTCGCCTCCTCTCTCTCTCTCTCTCTCTCTCTCTCTCTCTCTCTCTCTCTCTCTCTCATGCAGAATTTGTGTACTCTTCAGCAGTCCAGTTTCCACTCAGTCAACAAATACAAGAATTTTTCTAGTTTCACCCTTGTTGAGCCAACGTCGGCGATGTGACATTTGGTAACTCTATTGTCGAGACTTCTAACCAGAGGCATAACACACGGAGATAGTAAAGTCCTACTGTCGGAATAACAGGGACTATTAATTGTCTACAAAGCAGAGTATCACTAATAATCAGACACAAATTCGTTGCTACGGGGGAGGGGGGGGGGCAAAATACTGATAAAATCCCAACTGATCCACTGGAAAAAAGGAGCCTGGTCCTTAAAAACGCTATTTAGGAAATTCCAAGACATTTTAATGTAATTCTCAAAACTTCCTCTCCGAGGTGCTGAAGAAAATAACTCTACAGATGGTAGAATAAAAAGTACCTTTGCCAGGCATCTTACAGTGATTCGCAGAGTGTAACCATTGTATTGCTTTTATTGATTGAGTTTTGGCGTGTAATTAGGCTGAGCACATTAGACCACACATGACATATGACGGTCGTCTTGAAGACACTGAAATCCCAGGGAATATGATCCGTCCAACGTCCTTTTTCTTTGCTGCAAGGACAACAATTTGCGGTGGAGTGAACTTCAGTGGGGTCCGTCCTCGGTAGGCGACTCACGCACTCTGGTTCACCCATCTGTAAGTTTTAAACTCGATCCATTTCTTTTCATTATGCAGTACGCGCGTACCAGTGGGGTTTATTGTCCCGCACGTGAGACTGCTGCAAAGCGCCTGCTAGCTACGTATAAGCGTTGCATTCAAAATATTACCTTCTCAGCTGAACTTCGTAATTTCAGAAGAGAATGGAGTTACGTTATGCGGTTGATATTATAGTAATTGGACGTGAGAAGCATGATTACAATTTGAAATTTTTGAGCTGTCACCATGTAAGTTACATTTCTTTATTTTTTTAAAACCACATTCTTAATAACTGTGGACCGTTACGTATGGAACTATATTTACGTGAATGACAATCGTTCATTTGTCATGTGAATGCTGAACTATGTTTACTACATCTGTCATACTAGTTTTCTTTATTCCTGTTTGTTTCTGCTAGATGGCTACGTACACGGTACTCTGCGTGCGGTTACCCTACGACATCTTTTCTAGTCGTCCTGGTTTTCATTGCCTGTAACTGAAAAAGAGCGGATTGTTTCCTTTAGATTACAATCTCCTTTAACTAATTTTACTGTTATATTTTCACCTGCTGATGTTAAAGTTACATAAACTATTACTAAAACTGCACATACTATTGTTTGATCGTAGCTCCTGTTGAGCTGCTCCCCTTAAGCTGCCATGGTAGAAACCAGTGGCGGTCCGTTTGTCGGACCTTTGCACATGATAAAAGAAGTGCCTTTGATCTTAATTAAGTTTCAGTGACCCATCATTGAACCGGGAGAGCTGACAGTTTTCCGTTACTTTTCTGGGTTACTCTTCCTGTAACAGAGCCAGTGGGCCAGAGAATGATAAGTATGTACACGAAGTGAAATTAACTTTCATTAGGATCGTATAGTCTGTTTAGTTTTACGTTAAGAATGGAACTAACAAGCTGTCTTCGAATTGGGCTTTCGTAAATAATAGGTAGAAATCGCGAAAAACAGCTGGTAAAATCTGGAATGTATGTAATTCTAAACTTAGATATCAGTTGCTTACAAAGCATCTCGTTGTAATCTATTATGCCTTAGCTGGTGTTACAACACCTATATGTAATAGCAGGGCGCCTTGAAAACTCAGTTGGTTAACAGCTCGTCAGTTCTAACGAGAGCAGAACCATTCCGCCCGCATCCGCATCTTTCCAGTTACAGTTGCAGCACAGCGTCGAGGTACACCCTGCTGTCAGGAAAATTAGTTGCACGGAACGCCATCGGTGTTCATTACGGAATTTAATATGGGCACGAAACTGTGTAGCCATTGGCGAGGAGTGCATGGATTTTGTACATAAAGGATTCGATAACGCCAGAGACGGCCAAGACTGTGAACAATGAAGTGAGCATTCTTCAGGTGGTTTTCTGTACATTTTTACACAAAAGTCGTCACGCTCTTCTTTAAATTTCGTTTACTCTGTGAAGAAGTACGTACGACAATGGTAAAGTTCCGCAGAGTTGGCTAGTATCCTTAAAGAATACTTTGTAGACGAGCGTCTGTGCAAAAAAAGTCTGGTATTCATACGTTTGTCATAGTTAATTTCAGTTGCTAATGTAAGGAATGATTGTAAGATACAGTATTCTAGGAATTTTTACCCACATTATATCCTTTTTTGAAACTGTACCAGTTATTTTTCTGATTTTTTGGCTGTTTAGCGAGTGTGTTTTTTTTCTGGGCATTTGTTTACGAATTTTTTCCCATTGGTTTCAAATTTACAAGAATCATGTAGTTGTCAGGTTTTAAATCTTTTACACTGTTCAGTCACATTAATGCGATCACCTTTTAAAAGCCTGAATAATCACCTTCTGCAGCACGGACCGCTGCAAGACGAACAGAAAGAGATTCAGTGAAGTATCAGTAGGGATTTGGAGCCGTGTCGACACCAGATATTACTAGCATTAAATAACAAAATATCACCGGTAGATGTTTTCTGTGACCTATCCAAGGCATATGATTGTGTGAAACATAGTATACTCCTAGATCAATTGAAGTTTTATGGCATTGATGGTATAGCCAACGAATGGATCATTTCATACCTAACCAAAAGAATGCAGAAAGTTGTACTTCGTAGTAATTCAACCAACAGAATCCAGGGACATAATTATAACTGGGGAGGAATCAGGTATTGGGTTCCCCAAGGCTCAATCTTAGGTCCACTACTGTTTCCTATGTAATCTACTGTCTAATGTACAAAAATCAGAATTAGTTCTTTTTGCAGGTAACACCACTATTGTAATCAATCCCAGATTACACACAGAAATGGTGAACAAAGTTCTCGAAGGTATCATTGACTGGTTTTATGCGAATGTTCTCACCCTGAATTTCTCAAAGACACATCATATTCAGTTCTGCAACTCTAGGTGTACTCCACCAGTGATGACTGTAACACATGATGATGAAATAATACATAGGGTGGAAACATCAAAATTCTTAAGTGTCCATATTGATGAGAATTTAAATGGGAAAAAACACATTTTGGAACTCCTAAAATAACTTAGTTCAGCCACATTTGCACTTAGAATCAGCACACTCTAGGGAGAGGGAAATCGGTAATTTGACTTATTTAGCTTATTTTACTCAGTAATGTCATACGGAATAATGTTCTGGGGTAACTCATCTTTAAGAAAGAAGGTCTTCATTGGCCTAAAACGTGCTGTAAGAATAATATGTGGTGCTCACCCGCAATCATCGTGTAGACATCTGTTTGAGGAGTGTTTGAGGAGTTCGGCAGTCTAACTACTACTTCACAGTACATTTATTCCCCCATGAAGTTGGTTGTAAATAATCCATTGCAGTTCAGAAGGAACAATGAGATACGTAATTAGAAGTACTAGAAGGAAAAAATAACATTCATTACTCAACATTAAGGCTGTCTGTAGCACAGAAAGGGGGTGCACAACGCTGCAACAAAAATTTGTGACCACTTACCCAGTAATATAAAATGTCCAACAGACAGCAAGGTTGAATTTTAAAATATATTGAAAAAATTCTCCTCGTCAACTCCTCCTATGACATAGTAGAATTTCTATGTTTGCAATGTGTAAAATGTGGTGGGTAGGAATTACTGACTCAATCTGTATACCTGATTTCCATTTCGGGGGGAAAAACTATATAGTGATGTTTAAAGTACAAATAGGTGTACAAATTAATTTGCAATATGAATGTAAAATGACTAGTTTCACATCATGACGATTTATCGTGCAAAATGATCCACGGAACTTACAAGCTAGCCAGCTACTATAAGTTCTCGGATTTTCTAGTTTGAGGAACAATGACGCGAACAGCCTGTTCGAGGGTGGTTCCATAAATCCTCGATTGAGCTGAAATCCAGGGAGTTTAGTGGTCACAGGTGTTTGATAAACCTTTCCTGGTACTCTTCGAACCACGCACGCGCACTGCGAGTTGTGATACACGTTGCATTGTTCTGCTGGTAGATGTCATCGTGCCGAGGAAAGAACAAACTGCATTTAGGCGTGGACGTGGTCCCCAAGGTTAGATGCATACATGTTTTGATCCTATTTGCCTTCCAGAATGAAGAGATCATCCAGGAAATGCCACGAAAACATTCCCCGTACCATAACGGTCCGGCGATTTGTTGCAGAGTGTTTGCTATCAAGTTTCACGCTGCAGACGCCAACGGTAATCTTTCCGATCGAGCGTAAAACATGGTTGATATGAAAAGGCCACTTGCACCACACAGTGAACTACAGTTGCGGCATTGGCGTGCAAATTCCAGCTTTCGTCGTCGATGAAAAGGAGTCAGCATGGCTTCATGAACCAAGCGACTGCTGCGCAAGTCCATACGCAGCAATGGTCTTTGAACTGTCTTTGAGAATACACTGTTGGTAGCCCCTTGGTTCGTCTGGGCTGCCAGTTGTTCAAGAGTTGCACTTCTATTCGTCCGTACAAATCTTCGCAGTTGTCGTTCACCCCCTGTCTTCTATGGCCCGTGGTACACCACAAACTTCAACCATGGCGGCACGAGAACAGTTTACAAACTTAGCATTTTCGGAAATGGTTCCACACTTGGTTCGAAAGCCAATGATTACGCCCTTCTGGACGTCAGATCAGTAGCTCCGTTTGCGCGTTACGACGACTGCATTGTTTCCGCGTCCCCTCCGACATGCTTTATATACCCACCATTGCTAGTTCTGCCTTCTTCCGTCTGAGGAAGGTTGTTGCACGCTGTCGTCGAACATAGGCGGTGGTCGCGTTAGTGTCACTGGACCGTATACATTCCTGAATCGGTTTCATTTGTGACAGTGTGGTTTCAGTTGAAAGAGAGAGAAATATCGAACGCACTCAGATGAATAAATACTTTTTTAGGAAGATGATAAAGTTAACTTTAAATTATGCATCGAAAAAAGAGAGGATTTATTGACATGTATCTTAAGAGATTCAGCGTGCCGACCGCGGTGGCCGTGCGGTTATAGACGCTGCAGTCCGGAACCGCGGGACTGCTACGGTCGCAGGTTCGAATCCTGCCTCGGGCATGGATGTGTGTGATGTCATTACGTTAGTTAGGTTTAAGTAGTTCTAAGTTCTAGGGGACTGATGACCTCAGATGTTAAGTCCCATAGTGCTCAGAGCCATTTGAACCATTTTTTACCTTTTTTGCAAAAGGCGGTGATTTGGGGTCAAGTTAGAGGAGTTATTTCAAGAACAAATATTAATAATAACTTCTGAGCCGGCCGTTGTGGCCGAGCGGTTCTAGGCGTTTCAGTCTGGAACCGCGCTGCCGCTACTGCGTCGGGCATGGATGTGTTTGATATCCTCAGGTTATAAATGGTGGGCTCCATGTGGTTCCCAAGTCGTGCAGCGACCGTAAACCATAAAATTACCAAATATGCAGCAACCAGTCGCAAAATCATGTATTTATTCACTTTTGCAAATCGATTTCAACTGATTAACAGCCATCATCGGTGCAGATTGGTTGAAAGCACCGATGATGGCTGTTAAGCAGTTGAAATCGATTTGCAAAAGTGAATAAATAAATACATGATTTTGCGACTGGTTGCTGCATATTTGGTAATTTTGTCCTCAGGTTAGTTGTAAAATTCAATGTGAGACCATTCGCAGAAAATAATACTTTGTTCACCATTTCTTCAATTTCTGTATGTTGGGTTTAAGTAGTTCTAAGTCTAGGGGACTGATGATGAACTCAGATGTTAAGTCTCATAGTGCTTAGAGCTATTTGAACCATTGTTTGATAACTTCTGAACTATAAATGCTTAAGTATATCATTTAACAAAGGTGCGAATGTACTTAATTCATCGATATTTTTTTCTCTTACAGTAAGAAAGATTCCTTCTGTAGTGTAGTAATCTTATGGAGGCAGTGCGTCTATTAATTGTTCATATGAAAGCATACGCTTCTAGTAAAGAATTCCTGAGCATATATGATCCCGTGATTATGAATACCAATGTACACGTAAAATAGGTGTCCTTCTTACCAAGAGGAGCGTAGTAGTGGATTTGTAACAAACGTCTGTAGTTAACCTGGAGTGTAGGGAACTAGAGGGTGCTTGGCAGCATATCTGTGACCAAATGAAGCACGTGTACTTGCGAGTGTGAAGCAAATAGCTCTATTATATCTGATGTGTTCGTTGTAACTTGCCACGGACGTAAATTGATGACACATACGTTGTTAACCTCACGCTTTTTACATAGTGAGGAGTTACTGATCACTGCGAAAGTGATTTCTATAAAGGCTTCAGACGTCTGTTTCCATAAAGAAGCAGCCGTAATCTGTTCGTTTCACTTTGTTTGTAAGGCAGTTGTTTCCTAAGACGGTTAGCCTCGGATTTCGTCACCGGTCGTGGCGTCCGCGGAGAGGTGTTCAGAAGAGAGATCACAGACCTGCCGCAATCGCCGCTGTTCATGCTAGAGTTGATGTTGCTAATGCTGCTCTTTCTGCAGTTGCTACTGCCGCTACCTCACCGCAGTACAATGGGACTGCGGGGCAATACTTCCTGTGTACACTAGCCACCGTTAGTTGAAGTACAGTGACCGTTAACCAAGAAAATGAGTCTACGTGGTGGACAATAGGCCGGAAATCATAGATGTCTGAAAGGCTAGACATACTGTTTCCACGATATGTGGTGATGCAGATGCTACCTTTCCTCAGTTGCGTTACTGCTGCTTCGCTAACTACAGGCCGAACAATGATATCGAACTTCAGTTAGTTGGTCAGTGTGAAGGTACTGAGAAAGTAGTATAAACCCTGCTTTTCTTGAAGCATGTCTTTGTATTTTCTCACTGTACCCTTACGTACAGTTCATCCGATAATTTTTGAAATTTGCCAGGTTTATAGTCGAAGGAGATTAGCGTATGAAAACTATTGTCACCTAATGGCATCTCAGTTCATGTGTGGTTAACCTATCATTTCCCTTAATAAGTTACTTGTACCGTTACGAACAGTACAATTTCGAAGACTCTGTTATAAATATTACTCCGTTGGGCTAGGGACACTGATGTTGGTAGCAGCAGCAGTAACAGAAGAAAGATTAACATTAGCAACAGCTTAGGTGCTGGACCGTGCGTCAAAGGTCTGCGATTTGTTCTCGGGTAGGGCTAAACTAGAACTTTCTTCTTCCAACCGCGGTTTTCATCGACCACATGGCGTAATATGTACCAAACTATTCTCTCGCTTCTCTTCGTGATGTTATTTAGGCATGCTTTGTCATTGACACGTTACGAAAAGTCTGTATTCCCTACGCTGTTAGTCGCCATCAATAATCTTGTGTTTCACCACTTATGAAAGTTTCCCAATCGTTCGTTTCTAACGTTATTGTAATATTTCGCACCCAACGAGACATTTTTTTCCAAATTAGCTTTTTGCTTATCTTTTTATGGTCTCAAGGTTTATATTTTCGTGTTTCTACATGTAAGATTCTCTTGTCAAAATCATAACATATAGGCAACCAGCAGCTTTTGCGGTTGCACGGACAGTTACCTTAGTCGTCTATGTGGTTAGGTTTATATTACAACCATCGGCTAAAACACGTTCCGTTCCATTAAGAACCTATGTCAGTTCCATTCCGCATTCGGCGACAACTGTTACATCATCGAACCGTATCGTGCTACTTTTTCTGTCCTTGACAAAGTTCTTCCACTTCGAGATGGCATTACCTCTTCATTACACAAATGAAACGAAATTTTGGAGACTTGGCATACATCGGCTCTTGCATTCGGCTTGTCATACTTATCGATGTGCGGCAAACACGATGAGCATGATACTTGAACAATCACACCAACTCCTCTCTACTGGCTTCCCCTACTAAGAAATATCTACACATCAGGATTCGCATAACTGAGACCCTTTCAGAGATTGCCACAACGTGAAAGAGAATAAGGGAGCACACATTCACCATGACATACCTGTCTTAGGAAGAAATAGGCTTGGTTCGAGACGACAGCAACTACTGGACGCTGAAGAGCTACTACCTGCCAGTTAGTACCAAAGTAAGATGCCTCTGAAACAAGAACTGCCAACACATTGGAAATTACCAAGAACGGGAATGGTTCTAGAAATAAAACTGTGGTCCAAATTAAATAGAATCCGCACTGGATGTGGTCGGTGCTCTCACTATCTATAAATGGGGTATAGTGGAATCTCGGAGTAGTGACAGTGGTGCACTGGAACAATCTGTCAGGCATGTAAGAGAGGAGTGCATTCTACGATGCTACAACAGCATATGGAATGATTTTATGAGTGCTAATGCCACAACGGTGGACTGGATTAGAAAGCTAGGTATTTATATTTAGTTGATTTATTTTTCTTTCATGCTGCAATATTCATTACATATTATTCATGTACTCCATGTGTGTGCCATACCGATGGCGGGGATGGCATACAAATTAAACCTTAGCAGAGTTTGGCCGCTCAGCCAGTGCAGACTTGGGCGGTCTGCGTTGAGCAATGGTACATCCCTGCACTTAGAGTGAACACTTCGAAGACGGGCAACTCGCTTGTTGCCTGGCGTACGCGCCTTGGTTAACGGAACCATGACACCCTTTCGCATTGCTACTTAAGGCGCCTCCGAGGCCGCAAGGAACAGTAACCATCTGGCCTTAGGAGCAACGCGGACGGAGCCAGTTATAGGCTGATGCGTGATCGTAATTTCGCAAGCGAAAAGCAACGAAACAAATGTCATACCGAAAATGGACGGCTATTCGTGTATTTTAACTCCGTGTCTGTACGGTACCTGAGAGAACGGTAGAATTCTCGCGTCAGCTGGATTCACCATTCTGCGCTGGTAAAGGCCCATCACAGAAATTCTGTTCGAAAATCCAGGTTTTCCATTAATTTTTCATGTAGTAACCTACGTAGCAGATAAGTAATTGGTTACCTGTCCAGATCCAGAAACGCGGATTTTTTAGGCAACCGATACATATATAAATTCGCCATTTCTGGTTGGTCAAGATCAAGGCGTGTCGTGCCTTTTAAGACTTTAGTACTGCATGAGGCGTCAGAATTAGTGCTCAAGAGTAAAAAATGCGCTTCCAGCAGTCCAGATTAAACTTGCCCGTTGTTTCGTAACTTTTCTCTTTGAGTAATTCATTCGAATAGGCCAGGATGAATACGTTTCGCCATCGTTATGTAAACGAACTAGTGTCAAACTGCTTCTTGAATTGGTTGTCATGAATTGTTCTTCTCACTAAGCATTTCGGAGGACTATGCTGCCATCGTGTGGCAGATTTATTTGGATTAATAAATCGACGATTTGAACGTACGAATTCTCCTGCACAACTTTAATCTCCTGCACCCCATTCCAAGACAATATAAAACTCCTTTGCCTATTACATTATGAGCGGTGAGATGTTAAAAGGTTGACCTGAAATCTGTGGCTTTTGAAAATTGTCTCAATTTCATTTATAATTGAATAGTTGCTGATAAAAAAAAACGCGTCTATTTGAAAACTCAGCAAAAGCGCTTAATCCTTTGAAGTACGTAAATGGTGTGCTTTCCGTGTTGCACACGATCACGCAGTAACTCAGAGCAAAAGTGGTCATTTCTTCTTTGTCTTTGAGTCGTTTGCAGTCTAAGTCGATCTACCTAATAGACTGAAACCGCAAAAATAACTACAGTAACGGAAAAAACTCTAAACTGAGCTTATTACCTCACCACCACCACCACCACCACCACCACCACTACTACTACTACTACTACTACTATTACTACTACTACTACTACTACTACTACTACTACTACTCCTACTCCCACTACTCCTACTCCCACTACTCCTACTCCCACTACTCCTACTCCCACTACTCCTACTCCCACTAATCCTACTCCCACTAATCCTACTCCCACTACTCCTACTCCCACTACTCCTACTCCCACTACTCCTACTCCCACTACTCCTACTCCCACTACTCCTACTCCCACTACTCCTACTCCCACTACTCCTACTCCCACTACTCCTACTCCCACTACTCCTACTCCCACTACTCCTACTCCCACTACTCCTACTCCCACTCCCACTACTCCCACTCCCACTACTCCCACTCCCACTACTCCCACTCCCACTACTCCCACTCCCACTACTCCCACTCCCACTACTCCCACTCCCACTACTCCCACTCCCACTACTCCCACTCCCACTACTCCCACTCCCACTACTCCCACTCCCACTACTCCCACTCCCACTACTCCTACTCCCACTACTCCTACTCCCACTACTCCTACTCCCACTACTCCTACTCCCACTACTCCTACTCCCACTACTCCTACTCCCACTACTCCTACTCCCACTACTCCTACTCCCACTACTCCTACTCCCACTACTCCTACTCCCACTACTCCTACTCCCACTACTCCTACTCCCACTACTCCTACTCCCACTACTCCTACTCCCACTACTCCTACTCCCACTCCCACTACTCCCACTCCCACTACTCCCACTCCCACTACTCCCACTCCCACTACTCCCACTCCCACTACTCCCACTCCCACTACTCCCACTCCCACTACTCCCACTCCCACTCCCACTACTCCCACTACTCCTACTCCCACTACTCCTACTCCCACTACTCCTACTCCCACTACTCCTACTCCCACTACTCCTACTCCCACTCCCACTACTCCCACTCCCACTACTCCCACTCCCACTACTCCCACTCCCACTACTCCCACTCCCACTACTCCCACTCCCACTACTCCCACTCCCACTACTCCCACTCCCACTACTCCCACTCCCACTACTCCCACTCCCACTACTCCCACTCCCACTACTCCCACTCCCACTACTCCCACTCCCACTACTCCCACTCCCACTACTCCTACTCCCACTACTCCTACTCCCACTCCCACTACTCCCACTCCCACTACTCCCACTCCCACTACTCCCACTCCCACTACTCCCACTCCCACTACTCCCACTCCCACTACTCCCACTACTCCTACTCCCACTACTCCTACTCCCACTACTCCTACTCCCACTACTCCTACTCCCACTACTCCTACTCCCACTACTCCTACTCCCACTACTCCTACTCCCACTACTCCTACTCCCACTACTCCTACTCCCACTCCCACTACTCCCACTCCCACTACTCCTACTCCCACTACTCCTACTCCCACTACTCCTACTCCCACTACTCCTACTCCCACTACTCCCACTCCCACTACTCCCACTCCCACTACTCCCACTCCCACTACTCCCACTCCCACTACTCCCACTCCCACTACTCCCACTCCCACTACTCCTACTCCCACTACTCCTACTCCCACTACTCCCACTCCCACTACTCCCACTACTCCTACTCCCACTACTCCTACTCCCACTACTCCTACTCCCACTACTCCTACTCCCACTACTCCTACTCCCACTACTCCTACTCCCACTACTCCTACTCCCACTACTCCTACTCCCACTACTCCTACTCCCACTACTCCTACTCCCACTACTCCTACTCCCACTACTCCTACTCCCACTACTCCTACTCCCACTACTCCTACTCCCACTACTCCTACTCCCACTACTCCTACTCCCACTACTCCTACTCCCACTACTCCTACTCTCACTACTCCTACTCTCACTACTCCTACTCCCACTACTCCCACTCCCACTACTCCTACTCCCACTCCCACTACTCCCACTCCCACTACTCCCACTCCCACTACTCCCACTCCCACTACTCCCACTCCCACTACTCCCACTCCCACTACTCCCACTCCCACTACTCCCACTCCCACTACTCCCACTCCCACTACTCCCACTCCCACTACTCCCACTCCCACTACTCCTACTCCTACTCCCACTCCCACTCCCACTACTCCTACTCCCACTCCCACTACTCCTACTCCCACTCCCACTACTCCTACTCCCACTCCCACTACTCCTACTCCCACTCCCACTACTCCTACTCCCACTCCCACTACTCCTACTCCCACTCCCACTACTCCTACTCCCACTCCCACTACTCCTACTCCCACTCCCACTACTCCTACTCCTACTCCCACTACTCCTACTCCTACTCCCACTACTCCTACTCCCACTACTCCTACTCCCACTACTCCTACTCCCACTACTCCTACTCCCACTACTCCTACTCCCACTACTCCTACTCCCACTACTCCCACTCCCACTACTCCTACTCCCACTACTCCCACTCCCACTACTCCCACTCCCACTACTCCTACTCCCACTACTCCTACTCCCACTACTCCTACTCCCACTACTCCTACTCCCACTACTCCTACTCCCACTACTCCTACTCCCACTACTCCTACTCCCACTACTCCTACTCCCACTACTCCTACTCCCACTACTCCTACTCCCACTACTCCTACTCCCACTACTCCTACTCCCACTACTCCTACTCCCACTACTCCTACTCCCACTACTCCTACTCCCACTACTCCTACTCCCACTACTCCTACTCCCACTACTCCTACTCCCACTACTCCTACTCCCACTACTCCTACTCTCACTACTCCTACTCCCACTACTCCTACTCTCACTACTCCTACTCTCACTACTCCTACTCCCACTACTCCTACTCCCACTACTCCTACTCCCACTCCCACTACTCCCACTCCCACTACTCCCACTCCCACTACTCCCACTCCCACTACTCCCACTCCCACTACTCCCACTCCCACTACTCCCACTCCCACTACTCCTACTCCCACTCCCACTCCCACTACTCCTACTCCCACTCCCACTACTCCTACTCCCACTCCCACTACTCCTACTCCCACTCCCACTACTCCTACTCCTACTCCCACTACTCCTACTCCCACTACTCCTACTCCCACTACTCCCACTCCCACTACTCCTACTCCCACTACTCCTACTCCCACTCCCACTACTCCTACTCCTACTCTTGCTGCAAACCCCACCGCCACCTACCACAGGGATGGTCATATCACATAGCATGTGAATGAAGACAGGTTGCCCCCAAGAAACCGTACTTACAGATTTTTTGCTGCGTTGTGCCCCCTTGTTTTTACGCGTAGTGAATGAAACCGGTCACAGTAATTTGCATTTTCAATTGATACCTACTACGTTCACGGTTAAGCGTCAGCTACAATGTACGCATTTAATGTGCCAATTATGATACTTAGGTGGTATAAACCGGCTGTTTTGTTATGACTACCACCAGTCTTAGGAGACAATCCAATACGAACTCTGACACCTTAGCTAGTAAATGCATCCGGCAAACACACGCCAATCACCACCCCACTCCAATCACGGGTTCAGCTCGCGCGAGCAAGCAGACCGGCCAACACTGACTTTCAGGACACAGCAAAAAGGCAACAAGTTCATCTGACGACGGAACTTACAGTTAACTTCATGCAGAAGCGCACACCGACAATGCGTTTGACAGTGGTTGGTCGGTTGTTTTGGGGAAGGAGACCAGACACCGAGGTCATCGGTCTCATCGGATTGGGGAAGGACGGGAAAGGAAGTCGGCCGTGCCCTTTGAAAGGAACCATCCCGACATTTGCCTGGAGTGATTTTAGGGAAATGACGGAAAACCTAAATGTGGATGGCAGGACGCGGGGTTGAACCGTCGTCCTCCCGAATGCGAGTCCAGTGTAACCACTGCGCCACCTCGCTCGGTGTTTAACAGTGTTACTAGGTAGTTTTTATGATGCGAACTAACGTCATATAACACTGTCAGATGTGGATGAAATCACCGTAAATACTTTCCTCAGTTTTTATTAGTTCTTCGCGAAAGAAACTATACATTATTGTTCACAGCTTGTTGGAAAAAATAGGTACAGTAATTCATAATGCACTAATTGTACACCACACTCGGGCTTTCACACTATGCAGATTTTCAGAACTCAATCAGGTTCAACTAACCGTGACAGATTCAGCAATTACGACGTTCCTAATCCCAATGAATGAGAATCATTGTCAAATTCAGTGTGTTACCACAGGTGAGACTTAGCGGGACGTGTTGGGAACCTAACTGAATCTTGCACGTCAAAGCAAAACAGGATTTTTAAAATTTCCACCAACTGATGTCTTCAAGAGATACCGTCAGAGCACGGAGGTATCATGTAGGTCTCGAGACCGCTCTTAATGCTGTGAGCTTTTAATTGAACTACAGTGTAGCAGGCAAGGATCGTTCTCGCTAAAAATGGGGAACAAATTTTGTCTGGATTCTAATTTTTTATTATGAACATTTCTTCAGATAAATAGCAAACTGAACAATATTGTTGCATAATCATTCGTACTCCCCAAGCCGACCAGAGTGGCCGTGCGGTTCTGGGCGCTACAGTCTGGAACCGAGCGACCGCTACGGTCGCAGGTTCGAATCCTGCCTCGGGCATGGATGTGTGTGATGTCCTTAGGTTAGTTAGGTTTAAGTAGTTCTAAGTTCTAGGGGACTGATGACCACAGCAGTTGAGTCCCATAGTGCTCAAAGCCATTTGAACCATTTTTCGTACTCCCCAAGAGTGACGCGCACAATAATTCTTATGTTCAGAACAAAATAGAACACCTTAAACGATTAGAGATAGGACGTTCATATTCAAAGGACATGTACATTAGTATATTTTGCACAAATAATTAGCACATCAGTCACCTCCCTTCAGCATGTGCCCTATTGTGTGGTGGGCATAGGTCCACCATGGATCCTGATAACAGATTATTGATCCAATCGTGTTGGCATCGCTGCGTGTAAGGCGCGAATGGCGTCTTGTGGTAAAGCCATCCACCCTGCCTTCACCTGGTTTCAAAGTTCATCTTTGGTGGTTGGCGTTGGGTCACAGCAATGCACCCGTCGTTTCACCATATCCCAAACGTTTTCGATTGGCGGGAAGTCTGGTGATCTTGTGGGCCAGGGCAACAAGAAGGCACGTGTTGGCGCAGCAACATGTGGTCGTGCATTGTTGTTGCTTTGTTCAGTCCAGAGACTGGTTTGATGCAGCTCTCCATGCTACTCTATCCTGTGCAAGCTTCATCTCCCAGGACCTACTGCAACCTACATACTTCTGAATCTGCTTAGTGTATTCATCTCTTCGTTTCCCCCTACGATTTTTACCCTCCACGCTGCCCTCCAATACTAAATTGGTGATCCCTTCATGTCTCAGAACATGTCCTACCAACCAATATCTTCCTCTAGTCAAGTTGTGCCACAAATTCCTCTTGTCCCCAATTCTATTCAATACCTCCTCATCAGTTATGTGATCTACCCATCTAATCTTCAGCATTCTTCTGTAGCACCGCATTTCGAAAGCTTCTATTATGTTCTTGTCCAAACTATCGTTCACATTTCACCTCCGTACATGGCTACATTCCATACAAATACTTTCAGAAACGACCTCGTGACACTTAAATGTATACTCTGTTAAGAGATTTCTCTTAAGAAACGCTTTCCTTGGCATTGCCAATCTACATTTTACATCCTCTCCACTTCGACCATCAGTTATTTTGCTCCTCAAATATCAAAACTCATCTAGTACTATAAGTGTCTCATATCCTAATCTAATTCCCTCAGCATCACTCGACTTAATTGGACTACATTCCATTACCCTCGTTTTACTTTACCTTGCTGAAAAATGGCGTTTGGGGTGTTGTACAGGAAGGATCGCAGGATGTCATTCACGTAGGTCACACTGGTCACAGTGCCCTAGACACACACCAGTTGTGATTTGTGGTTGTACGCAATAGCACCCCGCACCATAAGGCCTTGAGTTTCCGTTGTATGTCTTGTTCAGATGCAGTGACTGTGATGCCGCTCCTCTGTCTGCGACGTAACAAAATGTGGCCATCATGTTTAAAACAAACAGAACCTGGATTCGCCCGAAAACACTATGTTGCTATTCCTGTCCCCAGTGACGCCGTTTCATGCTCCATTGCCGTCTAATATGTTAGTGCACATTCTTCAAAGGAAAGCGGAGAAGTGGACACGACGGACATCTAGCCCTTGCCGTAATAAACGTTGACGGACTATCACTGCTGATAGTGCACGATGTGTTATACTGTTGCGCCAAGGCCGAGAAGAATGCTGATTGTCCTGCACTGCCATTCGGATGAGGTGTCGACCTTATCGGGGGGGGGGGGGGGGGTGTCTGGGTGGAGCGACCTGACCCATTTCATCGTGTTCTGCGGCCTTCTGTGAACCATTCCGCAGACACTCGTTGCACAGCCGAAACACTCCGCCACACACTAACAGCACTTCCTGGATGGACGCATGACGTGCTGTCACGCCACGAATGCGCACTTTTTCAAACTAACCGATTTTACGGTAGGGGTCGTTCATTCGTCTGCGAGGTATCTTGCACGTTTGCTCGAGTCACACTAATCGATTACCTTCGGTTTATAGCGACGACGAGAGCTGCAGGCACATTTAACCTGTAGGTGGTGTTGCGCCACGATATCGATGTTGACCTTGATCCCGCGAGTCGACGTGGTTGAAATGCTACTCATTTCTGCAGGACATACCAATATACATTATCTATGAATATGAACGTCCTACCTCTAGTCGTACAAGGTGTCCTGTTTTTTTTTCTGAACATGAGTTAATAATATTTTTTTTCCTCAGTTGGAGAGGATTCTTAATATATAAAAAGCGAATGTACGATTTCCGAAACTCAGTAATAATCGACATGGCAAATTCCCGATCTTAGACGCGTTTATCTGACATATCAACTCGACTATATTTCCTCCCTCTTAGAAGTTGAACCGTTTGGCGCAAACCACTTCGTTACTAGATAATTGAGAAAGAAACCAGTGACACGAAATGATTCTACTCTGTCTAGCAATATAGTTGCGTGTACTTCAAACTAATGATAAAATGTTTTGCTTCCTTCAAGATAACACAGTGTTAAGGTCTTTCCGCGTTTTACACACGAAATGCCAATGTTAATTTAGTAATAACTAATAATCGAAACTTTAGTGTGGGTCCGTAGGCCGGAGAATAATCCCTTCATCTTTTATTACAGCGGCCAGTCAGAACACAAGTCGATTCAGTTGACGCAATTTCCCACGACTGCTGTAACATAGCCCGATTAAAATTGACAGTTGACGTCTGTCACTTGCCGCTACTACAGACGACAGAACGCTGCAGCGATGCTAGCGCTCCATGTGGTAATAAGTCACATTGCAGTGACCAGAAGACAAACGACTTCTTTGATCAGATCTACAGCGAGGCCCTACATTTGATCAAATGTTGGACGACATTTGACAAAGTTCCCTATTACACCATCAAATATCTTTGACAAAGAAATTGGGTAGTGTAATAGCGGCCTAAGCCCCAAAGTCGATCATCCAGGCAAGATTCCCTCTCGTAGCTAGCTTACACATCTCGTCATTCCACTGACTCGCCACTGCGCCATATGGTACATCCGTTACCGATGCCTGCATGGGAAACAGGTTCTCTCTCGGTGCTGCTTTATTCTGCAGCGTAGCTTGAGGAAACGAATTATTTCTGCTAGAACCAGCGACCGAATAAAATGTAGGTAAAATGCTGCCCAAAATAAGATCCTCACAGTGTACAAACACGTGCCATATGTTGAATTCAAGTCTACTATGCAGAAAGGAAATTTCTAGCGTTGTCGGAAAGTTCGAATTCTGCACCTCTGAAATTGTCTTGTGATACTTATGGAACCATGCCAGACTGCCGAACGAAGGATAAAATACGGAGGGCGATGTAAGTGCGCGGTAGGTATCAGTAGTGTGTGTGTGTGTGTGTGTGTGTGTGTGTGTGTTTTGTGCAGCTGAGTACATGGATTGCTGTGATCTCTGGCGTGGTTATGTGCTGCCCGTTGCCAGCAGTGCACGGAAGTTACCGGAGACAACTGGCGGAGGTTGTGCCCGGGGCACCGGCTGCCGAGACGCCGTCCCAGCACTGCAGCCGCCCGGCCGGAGCCGCATCGATCAGCCGCCAGGCGGGTCTGTGGCCGCCACGCCGCTTATGCCAGACCCCGGCAAGTGAGCGCTCCGCAGTCGCCAGACGCCCCTATCACTTCCGCTGTCGTGGCGAGGGCAAGGCGGTCGGGAAGGGGACCGCAGGCCGGACTCGAATGCGGATGTACACAGCTGGTCATTAAAAGAGCAACACCGTGAAGAAGTCGTTTAGCAGACGTCAAGGCGGCATCAGATGTGAAACCTGAGAAGGGAGTAGGGTAACACGGTAGCTTATCCTCGATGTTGGTTGGGTTGTTTTGAGGGAGGAGACCAGACAGCGAGGTCATCGATCTCAGCGAATTAGGGAAAGACGAGGAAGTAAGTCGGCCGTACTCTTTCAAGGGAACCATCCTGGCATTTGCCTCAAGCGATTTGGGAAATCACGGAAAACCTAAATCAGGATGGCCGGACGCGGGATTGAACCGTCGTCCTCCCGAATGATCCTCGATGTTATTCAGTGTATATAGAGTAAGCAGTACACGAAACCAAAGAAAAAAAAACTTGGAGAGGGAATTAAATTTCAGGGAGAAGAAATAAAAACTTCGAGGTTTATCGATGACATTGTAATTTTGCCAGAGACGTCTAAAGACTTGGAACAGCAGTTGAACGAAAGAGATGGTATTATGAAAAGAGATACCATGAACATCAACAAAAGTAAAACGTGAGAAAATGTAATGTAATCGTATAAAATCTGAGGATGCTGAGGGTATTAGATTAAGAAGTGAAACACTAAAACCACTAGATGAGTTTTGCTACTTCTGCAGTAAAGAAACTGATAATCGCCGAAGTAGAAACCGTATAAAACGTACACTGGCGATGGCAAGAATATCATTACTGAGAAAGACAAATTTAGCAACGAGTATAAATAAACGTTCCGAAGTTTTTTTCTGAAGGTACACACATCAAAAAAGTTTTGAGTCAGCTCGGTTCCGGTACCTGTGCAGAAAATTGGAATAGAGATAAACATGTTTCTTGCTCATCCACATGTCACACACCGACCTGTTTTATTGGTGGTAGGCTCCTCAGTTCTTTCAACACGCTAATCTTTGTGTTTCAAGAGGAAATTTGCAAGCTCCGCAGGAAATGAAGGAAAATTAGCTCTTTCCACTAGTTGAGGCTTCATAAGAGACAGTGCTAAACCGTTCAAGAAGATTCTTCTCTTTTTTGAATTTGCCTCATTTACTTGAAAACTTATTTGAGCATTGATGCCTGCTGCATCCATTAGAGCACAGAATAGAACCAATGGCCATATTCTGTCACCCGTGCGACGGAATACGCTTCTTCCAGTCGATCGATTGTGTCGACTACTCCCTTTGCTATACTGTAATACAAAACTGTTTCTGGTTTATTTGTAACTTTGTCAACGGTTCTAAAATCGTGCATAGTTGAAAGTAATATAACTGCCTTCTTTAGGTTCGGCACATACGAAACTAGTGTCATATCATTCTGAAAACCAAATAGTGTGGGTAGCCTTACATTTCTCAGGTAAAAATTCTCGTGGGATCTGGCGTTTGTTTTTTTCTCAACGTGCCGATGCATGTTAGTCGCTTTTTCAAAAAGGGATTTGTTTCTCTGCCTCGTGATGACTGAGTGTTGTGTGATGTCCTTAGGTTAGGTCCTTTGGGTTGTTTTCCACAATCTGCTTCACTAGTACTAGTGGCGAAGTTTTAGCATCTGCCAAAACAAAAATCTTAGCAGTTCACCACAAAGGCATTCAATATTTGCCCTACTGCAGCAAGTATATCAGTTACTCTTCTTTCTTGCTTTGTACACTTGGCGACAAAACGGATGCATCGTAAAAGGAACAGAAATTTTCTGCAGCTCATCACGTCTCTCGTAATGTCCACACCAGCATTATATGCTGTCAACAATTCGATGACGTTTGTGTGGTTTGTTTCCTTAGTCCCGATGAGATACAGCAATCCCGACAATGCCATTATTTTGCACCTTGTAGTTTCCTTAGCGCCCCTTTCTCTGGAATACTGCACACATTCTTTCTTGGATTGAATGTATATGTTCGTGTATTTTTCAATTTCATCAATCATTTCCAGGCCAAGTATTGTCCATAAAGCCTCTGTTTCACTTTTGATCCAAATGGCAACACGTGTAGGCCCAGGAATATTTTCACCGTATTCTTTTTTCTTGTTTTCGAAGTTACAGTAGGACATATTTTATCCCAGTTACACGTTTTGTCCCTCTCAATAAAAATTCCAACAGTGGAGTGTGGCTCGTCAGTCATCATCTAAATCGTGGACTCGATCAGAATCTTCGTGTGATAAGTTCCTCTGAAGAAGAGTCGTCATAGTTTCCGTTGTCTGGTACAGAGTTGAAATCTGAATCCTTGTTGAGTAACCAATCAAGCTCGTCGTCTATCAGCTTTGATCTCGTTCTGCACCCGCTTGTTTGTGTTATCTTTTGATTGGATTAAAAAGGAGCGAAATAAAAGCGAAAGAAAAATTACTTACATGATCGGGCGCGTGGCGTACTTTGTACACTAAGATGGCATACTCCCAGTTTATTTTAAATTATTGTAGCTCACGGGAATGTATGACAACACAACTTCTCACTGTGCTAGCTGCAACAATAGTGCAGAAATAGGTAGGGGCTTGCTGTTATAAAAAAAAGTAAAAAAGAAAATGGGACTGTGCAGGACAATGTTGGTTGCGTTGGCGCACTTTATACACAGGCGCGCCCGCTCTATGGTTAAGTCTCAGCTTACTGCATTGTGATGCTGTACGCAGAACTGGGACTCGCCTGAAATCGACCACTTGGCAAGTGTTGTTGGCGAGCCTCTCCCTGCTACTGTGCTGATATTCCGTGGTGCTGTAAAAGTTGCATTTTCAGTGTGGGCACTTGCTGCAAACTTGCCCATTTCCGGGCTCAAGGCACACGACGGCCGAACCAACAATCTCCTCGGGCATTAGGCTCTTGGTAGCGTTGAGATCCTGTGTGGCGTTGGGTAATGCCCTCCTGAACCCGTTGATTCTATATTCGCTGTCATGGCATTCCGCGAAAGTGTTGTGGAACTATAAACCGCAGTATCGGTAGTCTTAAGATATTGACACGGTCTAGTTCCGGCACGAGCTGGAGGACGTTTCTCCTTTTTACATCGGGCGCAACATGATCTACCCACAAACTACCCACATTCAATACGATTTCTGAATGAGAAACCAGCTGTGCAATATTTTCTTAAATACCGAATGTAGATTTTTCGTGCCTGCTTCGTGCTGTTGCGTTCGAATTCTAAATATCTGAATGTTCGAACATACCTGTACACGATGCAAATTTTACGCTTATAGCCACTTTCGTGGCGTTGCAGTTTTACGAGGGCTGTTTAATAAAGAATGATCATAATTTTTTATGGTCATAACTTCTCGCGCTAAAATTTAATGTTATGATATTCTGTTAGCTTAATGTGCAGTACACACACACCATAGTAGTTTCATTGTTGGGACTCCTGGTTCCCGCCTGTGATAGGCAGGCAAGGTCAGACATGTTCAGTATCGCCTACGGCTGCAGTGTAGGTAACACGCGAGGAACAATATCCGGCTATGAAATTATGCTTTCGTCTAGATAAATCTGCAGCTGAAGCCCATACAATGTTACAGGAGACCTATGGAGAGCCTGTTCTTTCCTACAGCGCAGCTCGAAGGTGGTTTAAAATGTTTAAAAAGGGGAGACAATCAATTTCAAAGGGAAATGGACCCGGTGATCCAGTTACTGCTCTTATGGAAGAAAACATCAACACTGATGCTGTCATTGTGAGAGAGGATCGACGAATTACCTTAAGATCGCTTTTTGAAATAATGAACATTTCATAGCGTGCCACCCATACGTTTGTGACAGAAAAATTACACATGACACGTGTTTGTGCGCGATGGGTTCCAAGACTGTTACGTGCAGGTCTGCATGCAGTTAAAGTTGATGTTAAGAGGAATATCCGTAGTCTATTTCATATGTAATCATTGCTGATGAAACTTGGCTACATCATTTTGATCCTGAGAGCAAACAGCAAAGCTTAATGTGGAAATCCCCATAATCACCAAACCCCAAAAAAGCAACAATGGTTGTTTCTGCTGGGAAAGATACGGCCATCTCATTCTTTGATATTCATGGAATGGTTTATCAGCACGTTGTACGTGCTCTCACATTAGTAACTGGACAATACTACAGGGATGTCGTGAAAACATTGCAAGTACGTATCAGGCGCAAAAGACCTTTTGCTGAATATCTTGCAAAAATCAACGTGAAGTGCATCCCTCACTCTCCCTATAGTCCGGATTTAGCCACATGCGACTTTTTTCTATTTCTTAACAATAAGAAACACTTTCGTGGGAGGCATTATCAATCATCAGAAGATGTAGTTAAGGCTACCGAGGCGATTTTAAAGGAGCTCTCAAAAAAATGGTTTCTAGCGTGTATTTGAAGACTGGCATAAACGCTGAGACAAGTGCATCGCATTCACGGGAGACTACTTTGAGAAGGACCATCAGAATCATGAGGATGAGTAAAAGTATGTTGTCAAAAAAAAATGCTCTTTCTTTATTGAACAGCCCTCGTAAAAAGATCAGCAGTGTATTCAATAGTTCCTGGGAATTCTAAAGTTGATATGTAAATATTGTAGGGTCTAAAAGTGTTTTTATAAACATGCTCGTCCATAGACAGCATTTACTCCTCATTTATGGTATATTGCAACTTTCAGAACGACAATATTCTTTAATGACTGAGAAATTAATTCATTCTTACACATGTTATCTTTTTTCCTTGCAGGTAAGTGTAAACTATATCTGATGTGGAGAAGCTGGGTGCTGGACCATCCCTTGTAAGTAGCCATGAAACAACTTATCTGATGAGTCTTCGTTGATGCGCCTCTCGTTGATTCCAAAGAAATAGATGGACATTGAACGATATTAATGTTGAATACAAGTTTTTCCTAGACGTCTTGATAGTGGACAACGCAATCCCAAGAAATCTGCAAAATTTAGTAAGCATTGTTGACAAGAGATTATGGTTAATACCTCATCAAACACAACATACACATTTTCACACTTTCCATATACTCAAATACAGACAATGATTACTTGTGTGTGATTAGGTCTGGTATCCATTCATACTATAATGGACCTACCTTGGAAAAAAAAAATGCTATCCCGATGACCAGAAACGCCTCATGACATTTGTATACAAATAAAAGAAAGTATCCAGTCACTGTTGCATTAATCTTTAATGCCCGCAATGCTCTTCAGAGATAAATCTGCCCTTTGTGACCATTTCATTTGTACTGCGAGGAAAATAATAAAATCTCTCGTTTTCGATATCGCGTTCACTCTGGCTGCATTTGGAGAACGATACGTACGAAACGTTCTGATTTTCATATGGATAATTGTACCGTCACTGAAATAGTTAACATCGAAACCTAATTTTGGTTAAATTACTCTGCTTTCCTTTGTTTTTAGCTCGTTACACATTAAGAACTTAGCTGTAAAAGCTGCACTTGCAGAGACTTAAAATTCAGGCCCATTATTCCCTTGCACATTCTCTACAAACAAAGTGAATCTTATTTTATTTGATAATGACTATGTCTGCGCAGTCAGAATCGTGTGCTCCTGTACGCCAATGGTAAAGCAAATAGTATTTTAAGAAATTGCTTACTGTAACTTCCTGGAAAATTAAAACTGTGTGCTGGACCTAGACTCGAACTGGAGACCTTTGCCTTTCGCGGGCAAGTGCTCTAACAACTGTTGTTCACTACACGTGTTGCAAAACAATTGTATTACCGTAAACTACACATTTAAACATAGGTTTTTCACTAAGTATGCAATTAGTTGTGAATTTTGAAACATCAGCGTGCCTAGGTGGGGCGTACGGCACGTATTTTGTATATCTCCGGTATTGGGGAGATAAGAGCTACGAGGATGGATTGCTGCAAATTTCTATTCGCTTGCAAAGTACTTTCCACCCTACATGGGACTTGCGAGTAGAGATGGGATTATTAAAGTACCGTTACGGTGCAGTGAAATACACACACACAAAAAAAGTTTTGCTTAACGGGGTTCAGAGAGTTTCAGAACCTGTACAGAAAATTGGAATAGAGATCAACATAAACATCGCTTACGCCCTTTTTATTGCTCATGAGCCGGCTGCTGTGGTCGAACTTCATTCCGGGACCGCGCTGGTGCTACGCTCGCAGCTACAAATCCTGCCTCGGGCATGGATGTGTGTGATGTCCTTAGGTTAGTTAGGTTTAAGTAGTTCTAAGTCTAGCGACTGATGACCTCCCATAGTGCTTAGAGCCATTTGAACAATATTGCTCATGAAAGCAACACATTGCATTTTGTATCACCATACAGCGAGACCTTCAGAGGTGGTGGTCCAGTTTGCTGTACACACCGGTACCTCTAATACCCAGTAGCACGTCCTTTTGCATTGATGCATGGCTGTATTCGTCGTGGCATAGTATTCACAAGTTCATCAAGGCACCGTTGGTCCAGATTGTCCCACTCCTGAACGGCGATTCGGCGTGGATCCCTCAGAGTGGTGGGTGGGTCATGTCGTCCATAAACAGCCCTTTTCAATCTATTCCGGGCATGTTCCGATAGGGTTCATGTATGGAGAACGTGCTGGCCTTTCTAGTCGTATGGAGAACGTGCTGGTCATTCTAGTCGAGCGATGTCGTTATCCTGAAGGAAGTCATTCACAAGATATGCACGATGGGGGCGCGAATAGTCGTCCATGAAGACGAATGCTTCGCTGATATGCTGCCGATATGGTTGCACTATCTGTCGGAGGATAGCATTCACGTATCGCACAGCCGTTACGGCGTGTTCCATGGCCACCAGCGGCGTCCGTCGGCCCTATGTAATGGCACCCCAAAATAGCAGGGAACCTCCACCCTGCTGCACCTTGCTGCACAGTGTGTCTAAGGCGTTCAGCCTGACAGGGTTGCGTCCAAACACATCTCCGACGATTGTCTGCTTGAAGGCATATGCGACACTCATCGGTGAAGAGAACATGATGCCAATCCTGAGCGGTCCATTCCGCATGTTGTTGGGCCCATCTGTACGGTGCTGCATGGTGTCGTGGTTGCAAAGATGGACCTCGCCATGGACGTCGGGAGTGAAGTTACGCATCATGCAGCCTATTGCGCACAGTTTGAGACGTAACATGGCCTGTGGCTGCACGAAAAGCATTATTCAACATGGTGGCGTTGCTGTCAGGGTTCCTCCGAACCATAATCCGTAGGTAGCGGTCATCCACCCTTGGGCGGCCTGAGCGAGGCATGTCATCGACAGTTCCTGTCTCTCAGTATCTCCTCCATATCCGAACAACATCGGTTCGGTTCACTCAGAGACGCCTGAACACTTCCCTTGTTGAGAGCTCTTCCTGGCACAAAGTAACAATGCGGACGCGATCGTACCGCGGTATTGCTCGTCTAGGCATGGTTGAACTATAGACAACACGAGCCGTGTATCTCCCTCCGGGTGAAATGAATAGAACTGATCGGCTGTCGGATCCCCTCCGTCTAATAGGCGTTGATCATGCCTGGTTGTTTACGTCTTTCGATGGGTTTAGTGACGTCTCTGAACAATCAGAGATACTGTCTGTGATGCAATACCCACAGTCAATGTCTGTCTTCCAGAGTTTTGGGAACCTGGACGATACAAAACTTCTTTGTCGTGTGTATTACGAATATATTTTAACCTCTAGATCTTAGCGATAGCGCATCGCACTTTCCATCGCAACCAACGTTTTGACTCTAGTAAAAGGCAGCAAAACACACCACACCGTGTATGAGGCAATGCAGTGAAACCGCAACTATTTACAGATAGGCTTGTTTGTGTTAAGACTTCGACGGGAGCAAAATGAGGTTGATGATCTTAGGAATTGGTAAGTAATTACAAACCGTTGGATTTTAATGATTCATCGTGCCGTTTTCTCTTCGATAACTTCCTGATGATGAAATTGGGATGTCAGAAAGCGAAGCAGTTGTTAGTGTTCAATAATGCAACAAGTACGTGGTAAACAGCGAAAGAGGACTTGAAATAAGTCTTATTACCCGTAAACCGACTTGGTGCCATCATCTACTTGTAACGTTCACGTTTGTAAGAGCATGTTTTGTCCTTCTCCGCACATTAGCAGATGAACTTTCAACCGATGATATACTGCATCAAAACGTAAAGAAGAAACTCCGCCTGGGCATACGCCTTTCTCACCGAACGACTCTACCAGCACTACTCACAACCTCAGTACATGACTGCTTCCCACACTCCGTATATACGCTTATACGTATTTTTCTGGAATTACCTCACTACTTGGTTTGAGTCGTGAACTGGTACATAACCTTAATCTGTTCAAAAACTTCACAAAGAAAGACTGATTCAAGATATTTCCATATAATTATAAGTCGGAAACTGATTGCTTTTTAGTAATTTTTCATGTATCCCATCCTTACTCCAGTTTGCACAAGACTACGTGGCAGTGTTTTTATTGTGTATTTCAACAACATTCATCACCACACCAAGGTAATGAAGGGAAAAATGTTCTTATTATATGTAATCCATCACGTTTCTCTCTTACAACATTTTTGACTCTCTTTATTTTATTGTCGAGAATTAACATTCCATTGAAAGAAGGTGTGAACAAACAGCTATTCATGTTGCCCATTTCTAGCACTCCTCCGAAAAGATTTTGGAAATAACGTGCAAACATAAATATTGTTGCCGCACTACGTTTTGAGACCACGAAACAAATCCTCCTCATACCACATTCTATTTCACCTACTATTCGATTGAATCACTAAATCCCGTTTAACGACGAACCAACAATTTATCATTTCGCTGCCATTTGGCAGTATTCGGTTCCTGATTAAGCTCTTAGTATGAGCAACCAATTTTTAACTCTTCGTCGTAGCAAGTAGTTAGGTTGCTCCTACAGATTTTCGAACCTGGACAACTTTCTATTGTCCTCAAGGCATTGAAATATATATCATTAGTAGGTACAGATTGCAACCCCGAGCGATTTATTGTCATAAGCAGCTCATTCTTCTACTGTTGCTGCTGCTGGTGCTGCTACTACTACTACTACTACTACTACATCTATCCAAGAGTGGTGAACCTGTTACAAAATTTTAGTGTGCAGAATAGATTAATATAGACCTACAAAAATATCACAGGTGCACAGTTCTCCCCAGTATGGGTTCCTGTAGATTTTACCGTTAGTGAATTTCAGAGATGCCGTGTAATTAATTCTGTTTTAGAAATGTACTTACGATGCATATTCTCACAGGATGGCAACATAGTGAAAGAACTGGAAGCGAGGTGTAGCAAAGCTAATGCAGTGAGCGCTCAGCTACGACCTACTCTCTTCTGCAAGAAGGAAGTCAGTACCAAGACTAAGTTATCTGTGCACCGTTCAATCTTTCGACCAACTTTGTTGTATGGGAGTGAAAGCTGGGTGGATTCAGGTTACCTTATCAACAAGGTTGAGGTTACGGATATGAAAGTAGCTAGGATGATTGCAGGTACTAGTAGATGGGAACAATGGCAGGAGGGTGTCCACAATGAGGAAATCAAAGAAAAACTGGGAATGAACACTCTAGATGTAACAGTCAGGGCGAACAGGCTTAGATGGTGGGGTCATGTTACATGCATGGGAGAAGCAAGGTTACCCAAGAGACTCATGGGTTCAGCAGTAGAGGGTAGGAGGAGTCGGGGTAGACCAAGGAGAAGGTACCTGGATTCCGTTAAGAATGCTTTTGAAGTAATAGGTTTAACATCAGAAGAGGCACCAATGTTAGCACTGAATAGGGGATCGTGGAGGAATTTTATAAGGGGGCTATGCTCCAGACTGAACGCTGAAAGGCATAATGTCTTAAATGATGATGATGATGATGATGATGAAATGTTATTGAAAATATCATCCATATACATTAATACACAGCTGGCACTGTCTGATAATGATGGTCTAATACGCTCAAAACAGTAAAGTATTTCATGAATAATAGCTGCAGCTTCAACGAAAAGAGCAGCGTGCTCTTCTGGAGTGTCTGTGGGTATCTCGTACATCAAATGCTTCGTCTCCTTCCACGAAAAGAAATCCTTAGGACTGAGGTCGGGAGAATGTAGTGGGGAATCCAACAACAGGGAAAACATTCTTTAAATGTTCTGGCATCAATTACAAAATGTGATGCGGGCCCCGTCATACTGGAACCATAATCGTTGCCTGACGTCCAGCGAGCCATTCAACATTTCGGGTAGTACTCCACAGAGAAAGATCGATAATTTCCTCTACCGAGGACGTTAGGCAGAACATACGGCCCAAGCAGGTGGTCGTGAACTACACCAGTCCGTACACCCATAGCAAGTCTGTAGATGCTGTAACAAGTTAGTTGCTTTTGAATTTTCCAGGTCCCAGAAGTGCCTATTGTGGCTGTTGAAAATTCCTTCCCTTGTGAAGAAAGTCTCATTGATAAAAAAAAAACACTTGTGGAATTCAGGTGTGTTTACTGTTTGTAGACAAATTCAAAGCAATGGGGAAAGTTATCAGCTGATAGGCTATTACCTTCTGATACTTGAATGGATGCATGCCCGTCTTATGCTGGATGTCCCACATATTGGCGTCGGGGGTGTTAGTTCCCTGACTATGGATCGTGTGCTTGTGCCTGCGCTGTCCTCAGTTCACTGTTACACAGCTTCCGCAAACTAAATAGTTCGCAGACTGCGAGGTCTACCAGTTCCACTTTGGTCTTGTCGAATGAATCTTGTTTCACGAAGCCAGCTATCAAGTCTTTGAAATATGAAACGAGTTGCTAAGCTGCTGCTTGGAAATATGGCTGCTAGAGTGTTGCATCTCTTTTATGGGAGGTATGCTGCAAGTCCACTAACCCTCTTAGAATGTAATCAGAGATCTAGAATCTGTAAACATCATTAAAAACTTTCATGTAAACACAAAATAACAAACAATAATAATGTAATCATTTATCCAGGGACGCCGGCACTGCTAAGTCAACCTTCCTGACACTAAGGTTCCTCAGTCCGCGTGGCGCATACGAAACAGTGAAAAAATTGTGAACGTTTGCCAAAAAGGGAATTCCAGCGCCAACCCCTAAAGACACCACGGCGCACCTGTGACATTTGTGTCGCTAAACAGTTTGTTTTTTTTTTTCCCGAGGTGAAGCAGGAATCTTCCATTATGACGATGAGTGCTTAGTTTCAGGGTCATAGCCATAAACAGGCATGGATCTAGAGGGGGAAAACCGGGGTACTTGCCCCTGGCGGCAATTTCAGGGGCGCCAAATTCATATTCTTGAGGGGAAAAAAAATTGTTTCACAAAGCGCTTAGCGCACAGCGCACGTTCGTCTATAGAGTATTCATATTATTTCGAAACGCATCCCTGTTGGTTTTTGAACACATTCTAAGTTGATTTCTGAACGAATCAAAAATTGATTTTTGAATGCGTGAGTTGTGTACGTGATATCTCTGCCAGGGGAATCCCAGTCGCATCTAGAGGGAAAAAAAAAACTTCCCGCAGACGAAATGGTACGGGGGTACACAAGATGAGCCGAGTAAATTCGAACGGGTGAATACCAATCGCTGTTTGTGGTTGATTCGGTATGCCAGTGATAAGCGTTGTTACAGACTACCAGAATGGAAGTAAACGACTAACAGGAATAACAGGCAACAAAGATTATATATTATATCCCGGTGTGTCCAAGAAAATGAAATGTTGACAGAAAATTTTTGCCAGATCGCTACACTGCTGAGGGTCTGTTGTACAGTCCCCGGTTAGCCGCCACTTGTATATTTATATCGGAAGATGTTAGCTGCAGTGGGCGATCTCTGAAGAGCGAAAACGTTAAAACTTCGTACCTGTCATGAACGTCATTGACACCAGCCTTCAACAGCTGTGAATGGTAGTGGTGGGCGGATCCGTGACGCATCGGCTTTGTGCGTCCCCCGGATATGGGTCGGTGGGCGCGAGGTGTTAACGCATGCGCAGTGGCGCGCGTCCTCCCCTCCCGAGCGTGCTGAGCATCTGCTAGAGCGACGGCGGCGCGGTAAGCTGAGCGTCTCGCGACCGGTTTACATTCCGCCAAGCTGCTGCGGTTGCGCAACACGGATGACGGGACCCAGATTACGGCGCTGTTCTCCGTGTCGTACCACGTTAACAGGCGCCAGTCAGCGGCGCAAAAATTATTCGCGGTTGTAAACTGCACAACGAGAGGATACGAGTGGCTGATACGAAATTAATACCACAGATTACGTACACGAAATACACAAATGATTAGATTTGCAGGCAGCGTCATCGATATAAAAAGTCGAACTGCAACTGTGCGAGGGTGCCGTTAAAGAACCTTGCACTCTGTTGCCACCAAACTGTACTTAGCTAGAAACGAAGTGTCACTAGAAAGCAAAAGCAAATAGTTTGCTATTCCGCTCCCGATGTACCTGTTACAGCGAATGTCTGTATTTATTGAGGACAACAAAATTAACTGTTACAAAACAAGAGAAAAAACTATGGTCTTTGTACTGAATCATTTGAAAACTGAAGTGTGACCCGGCCAGAAAATGTATTCAGCTTTATTTTTACTTACGCGTTATTCATTCATTTCGTCTTCGGGACAACGAAATGCCATATGATGCAGTGAAAACAAAAGTGAGACACCACATTAGCCTTACCTTGAAAAACATATAATCAGTACAGTCTAGAGACCCAAGCAATATAGGTTCTCTTTAACAAACCTGGCATAGTTTTCAGCAAGTGTAGTATATATTTTTCAAAATAAAATTCAGTCGCCAGTTACAAATATATTTATTGACGTAGTTTGCTCTGACACGCCACTGTCGATGATAAAAATTGCAAATGGACTGGAAACTCATATTAACATGGAAAAGGGCTTACACCACTCAATCTATAACGAAATGCGATTTATTACTTCGTATCTGAAATAATGCGCCTTCTGTCAGCACAGTCTCTCACACAGACATACCGTACTGGAAATGCGACAGTCTGTTTTTCTTCGCAAAACATAAGATGATGATGTTAATTTTTCAGAAAGCCAATCTGCATAATTATTTGGGCACGACGTGAGGTCTGGTTTGTCAGCAGGGACACATTATTTCAAGAGTAATGTTAAAAATCCTTGTCGAAACAAGATACGAGGGTCACTCCAAAAGAAATGAACACTATTTTTGTAAAAATAGAGTTTTCATTCTGCGTGTGTGAAAGTTTCAGTGTGTAGATACATCCTTCCGCTTGTCTTCAAACTTTGTTCAACCTGTTCCAGTAAGTGACGCCGTCACAGCAAGTTATTAGGATGGTTGCTACACTTGACGTTCGTCAGAAGCAACGTGCTGTCATGGAATTCCTGCGCTGTGAAAGCGAGACAGTGGGAAACATCCACAAGAGGTTGAAAAAGGTGTATGGACATGCTGCTGTCGTTCGCAGCACAGTTAGCCGGTGGGCAAGCAGGTTACGTGATGAAAGCGGGCACGGCAACATTGAGGATTGTCCTCGCAGTGGCAGGCCTAGTACTTTACGCACTCCAGACAATGTGCAGAGACACTTAAGTCTCAATAACATAGGTGACCGTTGCTCACAGACGCATCACAGTGAACGAAGTGTCACGCTACGTTAGGATAGGGGAAGGAAGTGTTTGCAGAATACTGAAAGTGTTTGCGTTAAAAAAGGTTTGTGCCAGGTGGGTTCCCAGGACGTCGACAGTGGCTCACACAGAAACAGGAAAAACGGTATGTAGCTAACTTTTGGAACAGTACGAGAATGGTGGAGATGAATTTCTTCTAAGAATTGTGACAGGTGATGAAAAATGGCTCCGTCATTTTTCACCAAAGACGAAGAGATGGATCAATGGAGCGGCATCATGCAAAAATAAATAAATAATTCAGAACCACACCTTCTGCTGCAATAGTTATGGCTACGGTGTTTTTCGATTCCGAAGGACCCTTGCTTGTGGACATCATGCCAAGTGGAACCAACATAAATTCTGATGCATGTGTGACGACACTGAAGAAACTTCAAGCTCGACTGAGTCGTGTTCGACCACATCGGCAAAATCAGGATGTTTTGCTGTTGCACGACAATGCACGGCCACATGTCAGTCAAAAAACCATGGAAGCGATCACAAAACTCGGATGGACAACGCTGAAACACCCGCCTTACACTCATAACCCGGCTCCATGTGACGATCATCTCTTCGGGAAACTGAGAGACACTCTCTGTGGAACAAGGTTTGAAGATGGTGACTCCCTTGTGCACGCTGCCAAACAGTGGCTCCACCAGGTTGGTCCAGAATTTTACTGTGCGGTTATACGTGCGCTGGTTCCAAGATGGCGTAAGGCAGTTGAAAGGGATGAAAATTATGTGGAGAAATGAAAATATTGTTCCTAAAGGATGTATCTACACACTGTAAAACTTTCAAACATGTAGAATAAAAGATGGATTTAAAAAAAAAAATGCGTGCATTTCTTTTGGAGTGACCCTCGACTATATTGTACATGTGTCGTCACACGAACATCAGCCGACACCGGGCAAGCGACTGTCAAGTAAAATGTCTCCCCTGTATGTGAATATGCACGACTGCAGGTTGTAGACACATGGTTGACGACATACCGAAGTGTGGCCGTGAGCCGTGCTAGGATAGCCAAATGGTAAAGGTGACAGCTCGCGATAAGTGGGAAATCAGAGTCGAGTCCCGGTCGGCACAAACTTTCGTTGTCGTCATTCCACCGTACAGCTGACGGTTGTCCATATTCGCAATTACGAATACATTTCATTACAGCTGTAGTCGCTGCTGTGCCCAAGGAACACTGCATCGTAGTTCCGAATAACATAGGCACTGCAGTATGTTTTTATTACGCCAGTGCTTGCGAAAAGACAGATCGCAAGCGTTTAGTTGCTATGTGCACTTCGTCGACAACAGTCACAAAATCCATCATCATTAATCATAAAACCGTAGTTACGTGCTTTTCAGTTCATGATTGAATAAGTAAAGAGTTACAAAGAGAAGTACAAGGGGCAGCCGAATGAAAACGAGACAGATGGAAAAAAGTAAGTAAACAGTTTATTATTTCAAAAGTGAGCGCCGCAACTCTTCGTACATTCGCCTTACTGTGAGACAAGGCAGTGAATGCCTTCATGGAAAAATGTTTGCTGTTGCACACAGAACCATCATCGTCCGAATCAAATCGATGGCCACCATTGTCTCTCTTCAGGGCTCCCTAATCGCGGAAATTGTGTGGCGAGAGATCGGCACTGTATGGAGTATGTGTAAGGGCTTGCCGGCCGCTGTGACCCAGCGCATCAGTCTGGAACCGCGCGACTGCTGCGGTCGCAGGTTGGAATCCTGCCTCGGATATGGATGTGTGTGATGTCCTTAGGTTAGTTAGGTTCAAGTAGTTTTAAGTTCTAGGGGACTGATGACCTCAGATGTTAAGTCCCATAGTGCTCAGAGCTATTTGAACCATTTTGTAAGGGCTTCACAGCGGAGCTTCTGCAACATAGTTGAAACAACGTTGGTAACATGAGGGCGGACGTTATGTTGGCAGCCGTTTTGTGGGAGGAAGCCGTTACACACATCGTCCATACAGTCCCGATCTCTCCCCATGGGATTTCCATATTTTCGGATACCTGAAGTAAGACATTCGTACCAACGGCTTGGATACGGACGAAGATGTGCACTCCAGGGTATAATCGTGATTTCGTAGGTAACCCCAAACATATTTTCATGAAGACATTGTCCGTTCTGTTTCAAAGGGAGATAAATATATGAAGTGAAGTGTTATTGCGATTACTTTGAATAATTCCATGTGTCTCGTTCTCATTTGATTGCCTCGTATATTCAAATTCCCATCGGATGTCTGTTGCAAGTATTCACAAGTGAATCTAAGAAAAGTCTAAGACTGCAAAAATTCAAGGTGGGGCATTATATTCACTCTCTCGAAACTTCGGCGTTTACAAATAACGTAAGCAATAATACCACCACAAGTGTATATTCATATTCAATGAAAAAGTAATCGCTGAAAACCTTTATGGCATGTCAAAACGACTGTAAACTCGCGCAGAACAACAGATGCAGAAGCCGATGGGTCTACAGATAAGTTGATGGGATCGGGAAGGGTGAATACAAGAGATAGAACACCATAAATGGAAAACCAAGAGAAGAGTGCTCGGATTAAAACAGGCATAAGGCAGCGATACCATGATTCTACTCTAGTAACTGACGTGCATACCGAAGAAGCAGTAAACTACATGAAAGAATGGCCCAGATGTAGGATTAAAAGTTCGGTGGCTTAACGCACCGCCGACGAGAGGTCATTAGAGACAGAAAACTAGCTAGAGTTTGGGAAGAATGGGAAATGAAATGAGAAATGTTCATTTTCGTGAGCGATTCAGCGAAAACACAGAAAACCAAAATCTGGATGACCGAACGGGGATTTGATTAGCCGTCCTCCCGAAAGCTAATCTATAGTAGAGTCGGAGATGGATGATTCCAGGCAGCTGGCAGCAATGTTGCAAGCTTTCAACTGCGAAGCGCAAACGGCTGCAGATGTTAAAGCAATTGTTTGTTGATCAAACCTGCCGCCAATACATCTAGCAGCCCTCGATGAAGATATGGAAGAATTGTAGTACATGTTAGTTTAACACAGAATACGGATTGAGAGTGACTCGGAGCGATGTTGAATTATTGAGGAGTAGCGTAATGAGATTAATGACAAAAAACAAAATTGGGGAATAATCGAAGGAACTCGTAAGTCTGTGCACATGACTGTAGGAAAATAAGTCGTGGTCAGTTGAGAAACCTGAGAAAGAGAAGAATCGAAGCTTCAATATATATTTTTACAGGAGGATACCGAGAACAATGTGAACTGATAAAATGAGGTTCTCAGCAGACTCCATAAGAAAAGGAACATTTGGTAAACACTAATTACAAGAGATAAGACGATAAGACAGTATTAAGGTATCGGGGAGTAACTACTGTAAAATAAAAAGGAGCTCTGGAGAACGAAATCGTAGAGGAAGTGCATTAGGAATATATAATTAAAAAATTGTCGGGAAGATTGAATGCCACTCTAGAAACGAAAATTATGCACAAGAGAACGAATCGCAGTGGAGTGCATCAAATTCTTCAGAAAAGACATGTGTCCTGTACCACATTTTCCTACGTTTTAGGAAGAACTGCAAATTTCTCAGTTTCATTTCAAGTTTTGAAAGACGCAAATGTACACGAAAATAATAAAATTTTACAGATCTCTTTTGTTGCGTTGCAACAAATTTAGAAATGAACGGCATGAAAATCCAGAAATCATCTTCACGTAATTTGTTAAAAAAAAAAGCAAAGCATTGTGGATGTTTTTTTTTTTGTAAAACGTATTAATACAGATATACAGCGTAACATGAGATGCCGGTTAGAGTATAATAATCATTTTAAATTTTAATTCACGTTTTGTAAGCAGAATTATGGCATAAATGAAGACGTTATGTCTTAATGAATTGTTAGCTAACTTTATCGACGAGTCACATTGCGTAGGCAGTGCAGTCGGAATGATTTCAAAGCTGATAACTGAAATTGTCAGTTCTTTGTAAGGTTGGCATGACGCATTGACAGTTACTAACGGGAACAGGAGCTAAGTCATGTTTTTGTTGCTTTTGGATGCGTCGAGCAGTTATTTTGGCTTGGCGCGTCCGATATAGCAGCAGCCTGGTTCATGGAATTTTCCCCGATATCGGTAGTCTTGCAAGGTCGGTGTAGTACTCATGACCTATGTCACTGGAGTTTATCATAGGGGACTGACGGTAATGCGTAGTCCATGAATTTTTATGTTGTTCCCTGTTCTGTGCTTACGAAAGGATGATGCAGCGACAACGCACTGACCGTCCCCGCCATAGGGTCATCGTCACAGGATGCTGACGACAGCCAATTCGTTTACTAAACCAGCACTAGCAATATTTGTCGCTGTACGCTTACTAGCTGTTGAGCACTATAGCGTTAAAGTGTAAATTATCTTTCTGAAGATGATTTCTTTGCTTCCATTATGAAATCTGTCTAATGACAGAAGCAGGCTGTTTGCTTGGGAGATAAATCTTTTAAAATCCTAATTTATGCAGATGATGCTTGGTACAAAACAAACCGCTTCAGTCATCTAAGCAAAGAAAGTAATTTTGGCATCTCATAAATTACAGTTAAAAGCTTTGTGCGGCAAAGGTTCAAAGCGAAATAACGTCGCCGTGGACAACGTGTTTTCATTGCAACACAACTCGACTAAAAGAAGGGATCGATTAATATAACATATCCTGACGCGTCAAGGAATCGTTTGGTAATTGACGAAAATATGAGGAGAAAAAATTGTTGGGGGAGACAATGGCTTGGATGCTGTAAGCAGATCTAAGTGGATGTAGGTTGCAGTATTTAAGCAGAGATGAGACGGCTTGCACAGGACAAACTAACGTAGAGAGCTGCATCAAGTCAATCTTCGGACTCCAGACGACGACGACGACGACGACGACAACAACAACCTGAAATACTTCATCCAAAGAAGCTAAAGATGAAGCTACTCAACGCCCAGAAGCAGCAAAATAATCTACCAACAATAGCTACTCTTATAAACTATGACCCCTTCAGTTCTGCGATGTATACACACACACACACACACACACACACACACACACACACACACACACACACACGCGCGCGCGCGCGGTACACAAATTAACATCGTCAATAAATGAAAAATGTTGTCTCTCTTGTGTCTTCTCATATCAGAAGAAATATCGTTTATTTCGATGTTTTATTGCCTGAAAAGAAACTAATCAGAGCATAAAGAACGAAATGCTTTCACCCTTATTTTCATTTGATTTTTCCGTAAATAAACTAAAATTTTGTCGCGTTCTCACATTGTAACAAATTTTATTTCGCTCCATTGCGTCTCGTGTCTAGAAACTTACGACCATTTGACTTAAAACTAAAACTTAGCATATATTTGAATTAATAAATAACAAAAATATCTTTGGGTGGAACGAAAACTAGATGATGTAAAACATATTTGACATAACATAAACTGTTTGATTACATCAGATGCGCTTTTCGTTCAAATAGATCCGTAGTGAAGAGATCCTCCAGGTTGTAGAACATGTCAAAAAGAGTACACAAAAATGTATGCAAAAACAAGTATGCTAAAATACCTTTCTAATGTACCTGTGGATTGAAACAACGTCTAACAAAATTAAAAAAAAATCCGGTTGGGGATCCGAAGTCAATACTTTCTGAATGCGGTACACTATCCTAGTCACGGTTATCGCGTTTCAGTTCTAGATCTGAGAGCCCAGCAGGACGGTAGATAGCATAAGTTTCGGACATTCCCTATCGTTATTATCGCATATTTGTAATCACAGCGTATCCAATTTCTTCAGGTTTATTTTGACTGTATTGATTTTTGTGAGAAGTTTCATGATCATTTCTTTACCTAATTCCCGCGATGTTCATCCGATATTATGAACACTGAGGAACTCCTAGTTTCCGCGCAGGAAAATAACATTTAGCTCTCGATGTAACTAAGCGTTGAAACAAATTGTATTGCTAACAAAGGGAGCTACTTTGCTATGTATCAAAGTAAAATCCAAGGTCAGGAAAGTTCGTTTTCACGTTTTCAACTTTGGATAAGGTCCGCGATAAGGTAATCAGGTTTGCGTAACATGAACCTTGGCCTTGGCTCTGGCTTCTATCAAAGGTCTCGCTAGTTATTTGAGTAAACAGATGAGGAGCCACGCTAAGCCCTCACTTACCTACTAAATTCCTGCAAGGTTGTTTTTCACAGTTCGGTCATTTGCTCGGTACAGGATCTGTACAGTCGTCATATTGCATGCGAGTGTGTCCGTTTCATTTAATAAGACTATTTTTTCGTTGGAACAACACGGGATAGAAGGAAGTTGTGCAAAGCTTGTAAACCCTAGAAATTGAAGTTATTTTTTAACGTACGAGAGCGGTTTCATAAATCTGGTAAATTTTTATGAAAGAACGGAACAATTTTGTTGTGCCTCCATGGTTATTCCAAGAGTCATGTAAAGAAGTTAAACTGTTTACAACGTACAATTCATTGGCTCAGTGTGTCAACTGTGATTGAAAATGGAGAATACAGTGTTTCGTACAGACTCTGTACTACCATTGAAAACAATTTACTTTTGGATTAATGAATTTAATGTAGTTGAACAAGCACCGAAGACGATGCGCAGTCCGGCTGTCCAGTTGAAGAGACCAGAGAGGAAACTGAGATGGCGGAGACTGCAGGCATCTCAACTGAGTGAGCGCATAATATCCTGGAGAGTGTGTTGGCCTTCATGAAAATGTGTGCGACGTGGGTGCCGTGATTGCTGTCTACTAAAAGGGCATCCGACACTTTCAGAGCAGTCTGGCGATGTTAAATCGCAATCCGCAAGACTTTTTGCGCCGATCTGTTAATGAAACCTGGATCCATCACTACACACCAATTCAAAACGGCAGTCAAAAAATGGACAAAGGCTGGTGAAAGTGCACCGAAGAAGACAAAGACCATTTTGTCAGCTGGTAAGGTGAAAGCCACTTTTTTTGTATTTCCAAGGAATAATCCTCATAAATTACTTAGAAAAAGGCAGAAGCGTCGCTGGGCGTTCTTATTCCTCATTGTCGGGTCTTTTGAATTTTGGATTGAGTCAAAGGAAGTGCTCTTGCACCAGGATTATGCACCATCTCATACATCAGCGATAACAAAGGCGAAACAGCATGAATTAGGCTTTGAACAGTATGAATTAGGCTTTGAACTGGTTGCTCATCCACTCTCTCTTCACCAGGCTTTTAGGCCCTGTTCCCTAACTTGAAACTTCGCTTGCTGGAAAGAAATTTTCATCAAGTGATGAAGTAATAGTTGCAGTCAACAAGTATTTTCCGATCGGATAAAAAAACTGGAGGATCGCTGGACCAATGGTATATCCCTCAAAGGAGACTGTGTGGAAAAGTAAGATTAGTTGTTTACGGAACAAAAGTTCTATCTTTTTAACAGATCTACCCGACCACACTCGTAAATTGAACGAAGCGTGACAAAACTACTAAAACATCTTCTGTTGCTTCCTCTAGCACCTTGCTTAGATGGAGGGAGCGGGCAGGGCCACACTTCATCCGAAAGGTTAACGACCCCCGCAGTCGAGGTCACTAATGAATGCATGCTTAGGCAGTGACGCTCAGCTCGGAGGCTACTGGATGGGATTTCCATCGCCTGTATTTAGTCGGAAAGGGCTGTAAAGTTCCTGACCAGTAAGATTTTGCGTTCTCCCTGGCTGAGACCCCAAACTTCTGAACTGCCTTACAGATTTGAGGTATACTGACGTCACAATTGACGATATGATTACATGATTGAAACGCGAGACGTCGAAACGGTGACCAACTGAAATGGAAATGTCAATAAATTAACAACATAAGGCAGAGCGGTAACGGTGTGACGAAAATTGCTACAATTTGCACATTTGCCGCCTCTGTCATGTCACTCGGAACAGCTTCCATAGAAACATCAAATAAGCTAGTTGTGTGCAGTGACGTACGTTGTTCTCTTAAGAAACTATCCGATGCCACGTGAATTTTCTCACATTTTTTCAAACTGATGTGTGTGTGATATGCCCATGGACGATATTGCTACTGCTTGAAACGTAACAGCTAGGAGCTTACCGCTTCGTCAAAGTTTGTTACTAGCTGTTTTTCACTCGCGATAATTAATTGAAAAGCTAACAGCGTTTCGACAACAATGCCAAGCACACGCAAATATGGGCAGTATGAATAATACTACACTTTGGGAACTGTAATCATGAAATAAAGCCGCGAGGTTTGAGGCGCCACGTAACGGATTGCGCAGCCTCTCGCGCCGGAGGTTCGAGTCCTCCCTCGCGCATGTGTGCGTGTGTGTTTTATTCTTAGCATAAGTTAAAGTAGTGTGTAAATCTAGGGACCGATGACCTCAGCAGTTTGGTCCCTTAGGATTTCACACACATTTGAACTTGAAATAAACCTACACAATGTATTCCTTATGCCTGAAGCAGGCACTGTAATTGGTAGGAATGTTTAAAACCATTCTATTCTTTTAATATTGCCAAAATTCTGCTAAAGTTCAGTTATCATTATCGATTATACAGTTTAAAAATAATGTAATTTTAAAAAGACCAAAGAACAGAAATCAATTAAAACAAGAGTGTAACTATATAATAACAAAACACTATCCTCGCTGTTTTGAAAATGAGGTACTTTTTTTTTTTTCAAAGCAAGGGAACAAGCTAGAAAGAATTAATATTCTGTATTTTACGAATAATCCACCGAAATGTAAATTGTATTGTTATATTAACGTATCTGACTATTTACATTGTGAATGAGATTGCTCTGTAACGAAATTCATATATAAAGTTGTCATTTTATTTTTCCATTATTCTATGTCATTTAATGTGCTGTTATCTGCCAAAATTCATCGTAATTGTTTAATTTTGTGTTTTCAACTATCACGTCACAGTAGTGAAATGTATGTAAGGCACATGAGGACTCAGTTTTGCTTGAAGTATCGACGCGGCACGCTAGCCAATCAGTTCAACAAACAGGCACATACTATGCCAACATTGCACAATTGCACCTTCAAATAGACGAGATAGAAACTCAAAACTACGTGTGGCACGAATTAATGTGGGCACTATTACCCACTTGATCAGTGTTTGTTACACCAGGACTTACGTTCATTTTTTTTTTTTTTTTTAAATACAGCAACAGCTGCAAGATAAATTCTTCGAAGCAGATAACACTGGTTAAGTATTTGATCCTAGCCGAACTTTTCGTGGTCTAGACCCCTTGTGTCATTTTCAAAAGTGCCATTATTGATCTCCTTCGTTGCAGGAGAGTTTTATGTGAAGAATTCAGTACCACACAGCAGTTAAGTTCCTCCTTTAGGGCAGTTGCAAAGATCCATTTTTTCATGGTTATTGATAAACAGCTTTCTGATTTGATTATATTCTTGTCTGGTCTGCAGGTGGATCATATACTCAACTTGACACCGGTTAATCCGGCCGCCATCAGACGACAACGCTGTTTGCTAAATCTTACCTGTAGATGGCGGTCAGGTGCATCGCTAGAATATTGTCAAAATGTCTGAGATCCGACTGCGGAGCCGACAACAATGTCATTAATTAATACGCCGGGAAAGTTTTCATAGTCCCAGTTACCTTATTACCATACAGATACTGATTGCATTCAGTAGTACATAACTACTCACTCACATTGGGAATGCTAGATATTCCCACTGTATTCTAGTGCGTGGATGTGCAACCGATAAGCTGCCGTACTTCCATTTTTGGTAAGGACTTTAAATTCTGGTTTTACATAGTATGTCGCTAACGGCTACTACGAAATTAGCAGCACATCGACAATGTCACTCCTGTGAAAGAATTTTAATTTCGATCGTGACTAAGTTATGAAAAAGGTATCGGACTATTTTCCGTTTCTCAAAATATTACTGTTGAAAGGAAGCAATTGAATTGCAAAAGAAACGGGCTTCGAACCATGAATCTGTAAGTTATAAAGTAAACTGTAGTTACATAGAAGGAAAACGGTCGCGAGCCTAATTAGGCAAAATTGTGTCAAGTACTAGCATTGTTAACTGTTGGCATTGACTTTACGTGATACTGTTTTTGCTTACGGGACTCGACAGTATAACACTTCAGCAAGCAATTTACCAGTGGTTTGGTGTATAACTAAGAAGGAATATTAAAATGTTCTGTCAACAACAGGCTCACAATAGTACTTGCTATCTGTAAAATAAAGCAGCAAGGTAATGAAATGATTATTGCAAGTAGATGATTTACTTACGGTGGAGCACTACTAACTTGGACATCAGGTTCTTTTATCAGGTAATCAGTAAAAATATTGTCATTGACATACTTTCCAGATAAGTATATCATTTGCACTGACTATAATTTGTATTCTCAAGGACCATTCACTTCCTTACACTATTTAGCGCAAATGGGAGATCTGATACCTGGATTTAGCGTAGTTGGAATAGCTATGGCAATTTGCATACTGTAGATAACACAAGTTATAAGAATTAAAGTTGTACTTCTTGAGTACCGTTATTGTAATAAGAAATTTGAATCTGGCTGGACTATTAATATGGGGACCCAGAAACTAATATCAGTGTACTCAGATGTAGGCTGAACATTTTAGTCAAAACACAACATGAGAATCACTATTAACCATAAACACAAGAAATTATAAACAAACCGCACAGTAATTAATCGTTCTGCTGGCCCTTAAAGTCTACTAGCCAGTGACTATTATGAATCATCATCAGTTTTTTTTCCAGTTCTCCTCAAGGAGGAGAATCTTTAAATTGAATACCCAAATCTTATCTTTGCATTTGTACTTTATGCAATCTTGCTGTGCTGCTTTCCACACAAGATGCGAACACTTTTCCTGCTAGCCATCGACTAACTCTTGGTACAAGGGCCCTTGCAGTTTGTGCGACAAGCCAGTTCCGTAGCTGAGGGACTTTCTTTGTTGAGCAAAGCCCTACTGTTAATTGAGATTTTTCTTATCTCCGAAAGTAAACATTCTGGACATTAAACCTTGTCGGACTCCGTATTTTATTCAGCTGACGGGGCGAAGATACCACATTTCATTTACAAAGTCTCGGGAACATTTCCTACGTACAAAAAATATCCGGGGTTTCTCCGGTACGAACAAACTGACTTCAATTCCTCACTACGGTATTTAAGATAGGTCCTTTTAAGGGGGTGACTAACAATGTTTAGACCGGTGAGGCTATATTCCGGATACCGTGTACTCATGCAGACCGAAAGGAAACGCCAGCGGCTGCAGTTTCTATCGAGCTCGAGTCGAGATTTAGCTGCCTGCCGTTCCACTTGCAGGCTGTGGAGGGCGCGCATTGTGCGGGCCCGAGTGAGAGTGTGAAGTGGTCGTGAGGTGGCGCTGGCGAGGTGACAGGGCTGGCCTATTTCCGGCGGCGCGCGGGTACGGCTTGCAGTGTCGAGTGGCCAGGTGAGCACCCGGGAATCTCTCGAGCCGCCACGTCACACACGCGGTTAGACAGGTGCTGCGCCTTCGGGCAACAGGAGCACAGGTAGACACTAAAACCTCGATTAACCGCCGGAACGCTGACAAGGTCGGATAATTAGAGAATGAAACAACTCATTTACACAGCTCAAAGTGCTGTAATAAATCAACATTAAATACAAATTACTCTAAGAAAGAGAAAAGAAAAAACAGAATTTTAGAGACTGAAAATCTGTTTAAAAATTTTTTTTGTCCTTCAATTTCTTAAACCTTGACCTAAACCTTGAACTAATTATTGCGTACGAAAATTAAAATAAACGTATTGGTGCTGCACAAACGCTACTTTCTATTTGTTACTCGGTGTAGAGTTAAAGTTCTTGTGTCTAAATAACTTAAAATAACTGACATATAGCCGTTAATTTATTTTATGCTCCATGGCTCTTCGCACGATAAATCACTATGATGGGGAACGAGTCTTTTTTACACTCACATTTTGCAAAAAATGGTTCAAATGGCTCTGAGCACTATGGGACTTAACTTCCGCGGTTACCAGGCCCCTAGAACTTAGAACTTCTTAAACCTAACTAACCCAAGGACATCACACACATCCATGCCCGAGGCAGGATTCGAACCTGCGACCCTAGCCGTCGCGGGGTTCCAAACTGAGGCGCCTAGAACCGCTCGGTCACAACGGCCGGCCACTCATATTATGCAATTCCCCCCCCCTCTCCCCCCCCTTCCCATTAGGCTTACCATTCTGGGTAGTTTGTGCTTGGTTACCACGATTCCCCAGCCTTTGCAGCACCTCTTCCCTTTCTGTGCTGCATGTCTGTCCTTCTATTGTTCATCTTCCCCTCCTGTGGTGAACAGGTCTGGAATATTTTTGGGAATGTATTCTGCAATTTCTATAGCCTGACATCAGAACACTCCCTCATCAGCTTCTCCTTTTTTTCTTCGTTCTCCATCTCCTGCTCCTTTTGCTTCGGCGTTCGAGGTTCCTCTGTTTCTTCCTCCTCCCTGTGTGCTCCTGAAGGCCGGCCCATGCGTCTGGCGCATAACAGGTGACTGCTCAAGGCGAAATTCCCAGTCCAGGGTCGACACATACCCCTGGCAGAGGCCGCGCCCAGGTAGGGGTGACTGCCTTAGCTATTACCATCCCAATTGCCAATTGGTCCCTCTGGAGTTCGGGAGGTGTCACCTGAATTGTTAACAATCACCTAAGGCGGGTCACCCCCCCCCCCCCTCCCCCTCTGACGGACGCCTCCCAGTTGGAAGGAGCACTCCATTGGATATGCCGGTAATCAAGGGGGAATTTTTCGCAGTGAGGCAATCATTGTCTCAGTCTACGTCTACTAAACGTTAAGGCGTTTAGGCTAAAGATTCAGGGAATCTCCCAGCTGCACGTATCACGTGCTGAAGGTGGTCAGTCCTATGCTGTGGCTAATCCTTTCATTATTCAGAAAGGTTCTGAAGCAGTTCCAGGCCATGTGAAATCTTGCTCTTGTTCATTATGCAACTTTGCTTCTGGTGGCTAATTTTGATTTTCAAACACACAAATTGCTTGCAGCTTCGCTCTTCTACATCTACATGGATACTTTGCAAATCACATTCAAGTGCTGGCAGAGGGTTCATCGAACCACCTTCACAATTCTCTATTATTCCAATCTCGTATACCGCGTGCAAATAATGAACACCTATATCTTTCTGTACGAAAGATGTTAGTGTCGAGGCCCATAGAATCCTGAATTCTTCGTGTGGTGTTATTTACTCAGCTGCTTGATGGTATAACAGAGGGAGAAAGCCAAACTTACCTCTGATCAGGGCGTCACTACAGTCCATTGGGAACGAAAAAGGTTGATGCAACCTTAGTGTCTGAAGGCTCTTTTTATCTCACCTTTGATAGAGTAGTCCTTCCATCAAAGATGAAAGCAGGCTATGAAATCATCACGATCTGACTGTACATTCCAAACCCGATGCGTTGTTACAAGTGTGAATGTTACAACCATACTCGCATGTCCTGTTGAAACATGGCCAGATCTGTTACTTGTGGTAGGCATGCTCACGAGGGCGATTATCCTCCTCCTCCTCCCCCCTACCCATGTCTCATTTGCTGTGGCGACATGCAGCCCCATTCCAAGGATATCCGTGTATCTCAATGAGCGGGCCATCCAGGAGATCTCGCGTGAGGTAAATAGTACCTTAGAGTTTCGCTCGTAAGTTGTTGGTAAGTCGAAAGCCCTGCGTTTCACCATGTGGCACTGTTAGTACTGTTTTTACTATACCTCGTCCACGAAGGACATAGCCATGCAGACTTGCAACCTAAATTCAGCACTGCAGTTGTAAAATCGCAGTATCACGGTAGCATCCCCGTCTCCTTCTTCTCCATCTGCGCAACAAGCCACCAAATTATTGCTCCCGGCGGCGAAATCACCTGCTTCGCAACCGGGACGCCGGAAAGGACAAACGGAATGATCCCTTGGAGACTTCTTATGTCGCTCCTGCCATCAAACATCTGACTCATCTGCGACCATAAAGGCTTCAAGAAATCAAACAAAGACAAGTCTTCTCCTTCCCCGAGCCTGATGAGATTCTCTTAAACGGTGTCGCCTCGTGATACCCTCAACCAGCCGGCCTCCATTTCACCGGTGCACTCCGCCTACCGTTTTTCTGCCCTGGAATACGCAGGTCGACCCAGAGAAAATGCCGACACCTGTATGGATCTCGGGGAACAGGATCCTCCACCCTTTGCGTCAGACTATAAAACTTATCTGGAACTGCCTCGGCTCCACTTCGCGACCGTACTTCCAGTACAGCACTAGTGGCTGCCGCTTTGCGGTCGCGAAGTGGGGTCTAGGCAATTCCCGATAAGTTTTATAGTCTGACGATTTATGGATTTGTAGTTTTAGCTTGAAGATGTCCACTATGGACAAACGTCAGTTATTGTTATTCTGAAGAAGGTTGGGTTATCCCGACTGAAACCTAGGTAAATTCTAGGTAAACAGTGCAACTGAGGCTGTTAATTATTAAAATTTCATATTTACACAGTTGCTGACAGGGCCGCGAAATGTTGAAGATATTTAATTTCCCCATTTGTGATTACCAGGTACCTTAACAAACGTTACCCTTACTGTCTCAGAGCGTCCCATACCTCGCACTTCATCTCGACCGCGCCATGTCCCGGTTCTTTGGTGGACGGGGCGTGCCGCGACGTGGTTCACACGCGGAGACGTGCTCTCCGCGTTTTTACTCATCATCCTACAATGGGGAACTGCATTCGTCATGGACAGCTGCGCGCGCGCTGTCATCACATTCTTAGAGATAACAAAAAAAGCTAGCTGGACACCATTTACTACGTTATTCTTTCAACAGTTTCATTCCCTCTTTCGTCTTGTAGGGTAACCTCCGTCGGCTGTCTGGAACCAAGATCGATTCCCCAATTTTCGGCCTGACCACAGCAAATTATGTCATTGTGGACCCTGTTGCTATCTCCAACACCTTGGGCCGATATTTTTTCGGAGATTTCGAGCTCTACCCACAATCACCCCAAGTTCCTTCCACGAAAATGATGTTCTTCGCTTTTTCCAACTTAAATGGATTTGCACACAATTCCGACAATTGCATAATGTGCTCATTATGCGGTGTGGCCATCTCTGACAGCAATACAGGCCTGACAACGTTGGGGGCATGCTGTGAATGATATCGCCAATCTTGAGGCAATAACACCAATTCTTTCTAGAGAGCCGCTCGCATGTCTTAGAGAGTGGTTGGTGGATGCTGACACGATGCAGCCTGTCTCCCTAGTACAGTCAGGCGTGCTCTATGGGATTCAAACTGGGAGAGCGAGCAGGCCACACCATTCGTGTAATATCTTCCGTTTCCAAGAAAACATAAATTGCTTTTTCTGTATGAGGTCGATCTTATCGACCAACAGTATGAAATCTAGGTCTGGAGCATCTGGCAACAACAGTACAAGGATCCCAAGATGTTACCACGATACCTGATAGCAGTTAAACCTTAACGATTCACCCATAAAATTTCATGAAGAGTTGTTCATGTGGGCATCGTAATCCTTGCCCACTATGTTAGGGATCCTCCTCGGTATCAGTCTCTTTCCATAACGGTTGGGTCCTGAAATCGCGTTTTCATTCCCTCCAGATGCGAATGCGTCGAGAATCACTCTCCAGAGCAAATCGGGGCTCATGTATAATAACAACATTGGCCCACTGTTCGACCGCCAAGGTGGCATATTGACGACTTCACTCTAGACGTTCCCTCCTGTGAAGAGGCATCAGAGGTAGACTTAACAGCAGATCTCCAACAATTAAGGCTACCTGCTGAAGCCTTCTGTAATCCTTTTGTCTCGATACAACACTTCCAGTGAAAGCCGTGGTCAGATGCCAGGTGCCGTGCAGTACTAAGACGGTAATGTCATGCCCTTACATCCAAATAACGGTCCTCTTTCTGATATCACACTTCGTCGGCCGTGCCCTGGTCTTTGGGCTACTGTTACGGGCTCGATAAATTGTTGCCACATTCGAGAAACAACGATTCATATTAAGCCTCATCAGTTTGCGACTGTCCTGCTTCAATTCTTCTTATGGTCCTCCGTCCCAGAGTCTCGTAGGCGTTTTCTTTGTGCAATACTTCACCGTCGGTGACTGCATACACAGTGATTATGGATGTGGGACTAGCCGTCAAAGACCACCCTGTTTTGTAAGTGCCGTGACGTCATCTTTCACGTGGAGCTTATCGGACCACACTCCTCTGTTTGTACCCTTCCCTTGTCCGTTCGAAACGAGACTACAGGTGTTTCGTTTATTCATCTGCACATCTGTCCATCTTACGCCGTCTTAATACAATCCACCATTGTGGAATCTGTTTTGTCACCGGCGCCTATTACACTATCCCAGTTGAGTCTCTATGCAGAAGCTGCCGAACTACGTGTGCCATACCGGCGTGTTGTTCTCCTGAGCAGATACGTTACCGTTTGTCTGCCATGCCCGGCCACCCATTCTACGCCTCCTTTTCCGGTGACTCCCTTGACCGCCAGTATGGGGCGCGTCCTCCTCCTTTGGAGTTCGCTTTCGGATATCTCTCCGGAAGCTAACTTCACGCTACGTGCGACGTTCCCAATAGGCGTGGAACCTTCACCACCATGGCTTCTTGCGGCGTGTTCATCTTGAACTTCATTCGCTTCCTAATGAAACTAATCCAGATTCGATCTACCGCAGTAGGTGTCTGTCTTCGCACGAAACTTAGCGATTGCACCTTCGTGTACCCTGATGGCGCTAAGACTGTGGTGTCGTGTGTGCCTTCGTCGTTAACGCCGACCATTTCCGGTATCGGCTTCCGGAACACTGCTCAGTATTTACAGCAGAGCTATCAGGCCACCCAGTACATCCGGCGACACAAGTTTTTAATTCTGTCATATGCCCAGATTCTCTTAGCGCCCTTCAGAGTCTGTGAGCGCTGTGCACAGTCCATCCCTTAGTGCAACGGGTCCAAGAACGCTTCCACGAACTCTCTGTTGAGGGAGCCACTGTGATGTTTATGTTGGGTTCCTGGTGTGGCGTGCTGATATCGTCGACGCCGTAGAGCTGCTACTGCCACAGCTCACCTAGTGGAGTTGAGACACGATGCGCGATGATGTAGGTCACCGTTGGTGAACGGGTGTAAGAAAAGCGAACTCATACGACGGATGCTTCTTCTGATTTAATACTGAATGATTCATTACCCGGATATGTAGTAGTTGTTAAATCTTCTCATCCGCATTGTACACACCACCAATTGCGAAGAAACATTGTAATTATCAGTCTTCTCGTACGTTGTTGGCTCGTTGCTATGGAGTAGTTGAACCTGTATGAAGCGAGATCCACAGATATTATTTGATCACGTCTGAGTGAACCTACGCCGTAATGTTAACAAAAATGTTCAAAAGTTCTCCTTTTAATGAATGAAGTAGGTATTTTGATATTCAGAGTAAATTGTCCCTGCTGAACAGTCGTTGGTTAACTATCATTGATTAAATCACTTAATATTGTAGTCCACGCTTGATATTTCACTTGGAACGAACAGTTTATTGTTCCTTGGCCACTAAATACTTTACAACTTACGCACACGCAGTTGGTTGGTAAAGTCAGTTCTATTAAAATTCACGCAGTTGGTTGGTAAAGTCAGTTCTATTAAAATTAAGTTTATTGACAATTACGACAGCTTGACTCTTCAGCGTAATTGTATTATCTTCGTGAAGTCGTGTAATTGTGTCCTACTCGAGACTGAGTGTAGTCCTTTGATATACTATCCACTTTTCTTTTAGTTCCAACTGTTTGAAAGTAAAGTCCAATATTCATTAGTTTCGTCAGTGAAGTTTAATTACCCCGTTATGCACGGTTAAACGCGTCTATCAGTTCCTGTCTCTGCGTGGAAAATGTTTCCAAAGTTCGTGAATCACGTCACGCAAGAAACACTTCTGAACGCAAAACAAACTCGTCGCGTTCCATACTCTCAATTACTAAGACAAGAATTGTTCTCGCACGTCTTTACAGGACGAGAGCCAGCAAGCGACTTCTTCTGTGAAAGAGTATTGTAGGCACATTGAATTTTTTCGTTGCGCTTACAACTCTCTTCCACATAAAAGTTATCTCTGAGTAACATCACCTTGGACTTAGCTTTCAAGATATTAATTGCAATTATCACTTGGATATTTGTCCATTAATTAAATCTGAGGTATCTTCTTCCTCTTCTCAAAACAAAAACTCTGTGATGTATAATGTTGTTGTTTATCCAAACTTCTTGGTGTTAGATTATCGGCAAAGATGTCGTATTTGCCAAGATAACTTTTCCGTACTTCATATTATGATATTCTATCTTAATTGACTTTCAGGGGGTCGTTGGGTGTTGCACTGGTCACGTCGTTCTGATGGTAAACGAGTCTGCTCCCAAGGCTGCACCCGTCCTCCGCCCGCTAGCTCTTCCATTGCGTCGGGTGATCTCCGTGTTGCCGTCTGTCGGCAGCTATTGTCACTTAGGTATCATCACTGGTCTTGTCTTCTCGGTAACAAACTTCAGGGAATTAAATCTCTCCCAGCAGCTTGACCGACCTCCCCTCGGTCCTCTCGTCGCGAGATCATTATTTTAGCCAGGATGTGTATTGCACTCTACCGTTTCAGCCATCGTCATTTCTTTAAGTGGTGGTACCGCACCATTGTGTGCTCATTGTCGCCAACAATGCCATACGATCATTTTTCATACTTTTTATTCGTCGTACCGATATGGCGAAGGACATTTAATCTTAAGTTCGGGACATCCGCTGTCTCTACAGCATATTTTGTGGATCATTCTCAAAGAGGAAGTTCTGATTCTTAGCTCTCTTTTCTTCCGCCAGTTGGTTTTATCTACGTATAGTCGCTTTTAACTTCCTTTTGGTATTAGTGTTCTGAGGTTATGATATGGGCACTTATGATCTCAGTTGTTTTTGCATCCGAAAAAAAAAATTTTCGTATGGCAAATGACTACAAGCTGACATCTTTATTTTTTAAACACATATCTGAATTGGTAATTCCTGCCCACCACATTCTTACATGTACATGAAAATACGACTAAGGAATAGGAGCTGGCAAGAAGAAACTTTTTCAGGTGGTTTTCAAATTTAATTTCTCTGTCTGGCGTTTTATATAATTTGGTAAGTGAGCAAAAGTTTTCATGGCAACACCCGTTTTCATGCTGAAGATAACCTTGATGTGGAATAATGACTTTCATTTTTTTCTTCTGTTCTAATTACGTGAACATTGCTCCTTCTGAACTGAAGTTGATTATTTACGGCTAACTTCATGAGGGAATAAATGTATTGTGAAACAGTAATCAAAATGCCTGACTCTTAAACATATGTAGAAGACGATGATGGGTGAGCACCACGTCTTGTGCTTACAGCACATTTTGAACAGTGAAACCTCCTTTCTTAAATATTGAGTTACCCAGAACATTATTCGATGTAACATTACTGGATGAAAACACACAAAATATGTTAATTCACTGATTGGTCTCTCCTCAAGATCTACAAAGATTTGAAGTGCAAATGTGACAGAATTGAATTGTTTTGCTTTTTAGAACTGAGCTGTTCAAGGATTTTTAAGTTTAAATTTTCATCAATATGGGTTTTTCAAAATTTCCACTATGATTATAATTTTTTCATCAGGTATTAAATTTATCGTTGATCTAGTGACTCAAGATGTTCAGAACGGAATGAGTTGTCTCTTTCAAATCGAGTGTGAGACCATTTACAGAAATCCACTCAGTAAAAGTAAACAATTTTTATCATTATTTCTGTTTCTGTATGTGTTTCGATTGATCGTAGTACTAGGGTAATCTGCAGAAAGAAATGATACTTCTCATTGTGTGTTATATGGAAGGACGTTTCATTTTTCGTATATGACAAAACAATAGTCGATCTAAGATCGAGCCTTCTCGGAACCCCATAAGTGATCCCTCCACTTCAGAAGAATCATTCCTGCGTACACTGGTTGAGGCCATTCGTGAGCAGAATACGATATATTTGCTTTCAGAATATACTTAAAATCTTCATACACCGGTACTTCAGTGTTTAAAGATTAGCAATCCCGTCTCCTAGTTGTCACAAGTCGCCTGAATGGAGAAGCTTCCTTTGTTATGTGTTAGTTATAATGGACGTAGCGCCTTAAAGAACGTAGACTTTAGTTTTCGTATAGGATATTCTGATGTCCTTCGTTTGGTAATAAAACACAAGGTTAGTAGGATATTAACAACTGGCTGTTTTCTGTGCAGGCAGCTGCTACCTCACGTTCCTGTTCACGAAGGTGAAGGAGATTAGATACCTTCAGTGTGTTATGCCGGAACTTTGTACAAAGTATTGTTTCAATGCCACACGCTCACATGAGAACCCAGGCTAACTAAGCTATCAATATAATCAAAGGGGAACTGGTATGGGTCAGCCTGTGAGCATGTCCTTGTCAAATATTTGCCCTTTTATGATGTCATGTATTCAGTTTTTCGCTTGTTGTGTAATGCTGGTCCACGTTAAAAAGTATTGATAGTGGAGACACTCAACTAATTAGTTCATTAACCTGTCCAGCAGAGCGATAATAGGTAGGACGTTTCATTGTCACAAATCCTTGAGTGGAACTCATCCAAAGGAAAGGAGAAAGCTAACAGATAGCTGTATCAGATGTTGTTTCCAATTCCCTAACTGCATCTGATATTTGTGAAGAATCGAACATGAGCAGCATTAATGCCATTATTTACCATCTGAGGTATTAAATGTGTGTGTTCGTTACTTCAGTGGATTTGCATATCGGCACTGATTCTATTTTTTAAATGCATAGTTCACATACTGTGAAAATAACTATAGAGCAAAAACAGGAAATATTGTGCAAAAAAGTAGTGTCCGTTATTTTGTTCGAAATATGGAGCTGTCTCAGTTTTTAGTGACCGCGAAATTACTTTATAACTTTTTTTAATACCGTAAAACACCAGGCAGAACTTCCTGTAGACGTCATTCATGATGCATTACGCAATTTGCCTTATTTCTTGTTTTGGGTACTACAGAGTGTTGCGTAGCATGGAAGGCGCGAAGTGAAAAGAAAACAATGTTAGAAGGGTGTTTCAGGTAAAGATTTCTCTCATTACGCATGGTCGAGATTACGCATTGTAGACGCATCAGAAAGCGTTGACGAGATACTAACGCCGTATTACTTAACTTCCGCACGAATAGGTGAGGATTGTCATTCCCTCCGAGGGACTCGCCCTGAGAATCGTGCATTGTGAAATCCAACTCCGGCTCTATTCGTTACTAAGTACCCAGTCTAATTAACTCTCAATGTTGGAAGCGCTGGAGTTAATTACCGCATTCGCAGTCCAGGAACGCCAGAGAGCAAACTCTGCCTCGCCTGGGATGCGTATCGAGGGTTCAGCGACCCTGTGCAGAGGACAGGAGCTGGCAGCCGGCGAAAGCTGCAGTGCTTTCTCCGGTTCTAGCTCCGAGCCTAACTAGGAAAGCGCTTGCCCGTTCAGGACAATATCGAAAAGCACCGCGACGCCGATCGCTGCAGCGTCTGCTTCTGGATTGGTTGTCCGTGCAAACGTGCTATCTTGGTCGTCTGACGTGCTCTGTCGCACGCTTTAATACTAGCAGCAAGTGCCCGCTAAATACTAGGAGCAAAACTACTGCATCTGAGTAAAGTAAGAAATGGTCACAACACTTCCGAAAAGCAGCGAAGGTAAGATTACGGAGCGAAGTTTTCGTTCAGAAATCGATATTGAACGTCGTAGTAAGAGAAACGTCTACCTGCACGTGTCGGATTCACCAGTTGCACGATCATGGCCTGTCGAGGCTGCAGGCCATCGTTCCGCGATTTTGTTGCTCCCGTTGGTCGGAGATGAGAATATGGAAGCAGTGAGTTTCAGATCACGCTCGTCGCCTTGTGGGATCTCAGTGGCCCCAGGTAAAACCCGGGTCTTGAAATCTTTGGTGCTGCAATTTTAATGGCCAGTACGTCCGAGTCGCACTATGGCCAAGTTACTGTGGTCACTGTCGAGATGTGACGTCAACAGTGCATAACAGACAGCGCCGATATATACACTCAAAGACAGCCACAATTGATATCCATACAGGTATGTACGTAAAATGCAAAATAGTAAACTTTGACGGCCGATGGATGAATGTGTGCTGTAGCGCAGTTTCACTGCAGAGCTGGAAACGGGCAGAGGACATGTCGATGAAAGGGCGTAAAATCTTGGCGTATTTCATTCCGTGTACTCAGTTGAAGAACAAGTTTGCCTCGAAGACAAGGCGAGAACAACATACGCACGGAGGACGTGTAGTTGGGCTCAAAGTAGCCGGTTGGAGTAACAGGCGAATCACTCGACATTTGAATAGGACCGATGCCACTATTCGACGATGTTGGCAGGAATGGGTGAACCATGGAAGAAACCGTCAAGGAAGAAGCAGTCGACATGGAGACACGACAGACAGCGAGGACCGAGCAGTCGTCAGAGAGGCACTCAGCATTCATCACTATCGTCGGTCCGAAGTGCAGTTAGTGCTTCAGTGACCATAGGGACTATTAATAGGCGGCTCGTAGAGAGAGGGCTGGAGCTACCGGCACCCCTCGCGCTTACTACCATTGACCGCAGTACACCAAGGAGCCCTTAGCTATGCTGCCGGGCGCATTCGGTCTGGAGTCTCTTTAGTGATGAGTCACACTTCGAACTGAGATCCAATGACCAGCGAAGATGAGGGCCTTCAGTGCCATTTCATTTCACAGTAGGACCGTTTTTGTCATTCATCACAGCGGTGCGTCGACGATATTCTAAGTCCCGTTTTATTGCCCTTCATGGCAAGTCATCCTGGGGTTCCATTTCAGCAAGATAATGCCCGTCCGAACGCGGCGTAGGTTTCCACCGCTTATCTTTGTGGCTGCAAAACCCTAACTTGGTCAGCAGGCTCGCCGGATCCCTCGTCAGTTTGGGAAGCTCGTTCTCTTGAAGAAACTATTCGATTTTTCTGAAAATGTGATCATTTGTTCGTCTGTACACGTACATCATATCTACAGATTTCCGTACCATTCGGCTAATTCCTTCGTGGTACCTCTTAGTGTGTACTATAATATGTGCCGAACTGAAAGGCTATAGTTACCACTATTGCCCATCAAAATTGCTGCACCACGAAGATGATGTGCTACAGACGCTGTATTTAACTGACAGGAAGATGATGGTGTGATATGCAAATGATTAGCTTTTCAGAGCATTCACACAAGGTTGGCGCCGGTGGCGACACCTACAACGTGCTGACATGAGGAAAGTTTCCAACCGATTTCTCATACACAAACAGTAGTTGACCGGCGTTGCCTGGTGAAACGTTGTTGTGATGCCTCGTGTAAGGAGGAGAAATGCGTACCATCACGTTTCCGACTTTGATAAAGGTCGGATTGTAGCCTATCGCGATTGCGGTTTATCGTATCGCGACATTGCTGCTCGCGTTGGTCGAGATCCAATGACTGTTAGCAGAATATGGAATCGGTGGGTTCAGGAGTGTAATACGGAACGCCGTGCTGGGTCACAACGGCCTCGTATCACTAGCAGTCGAGATGACAGGCATCTTATCCGCATGGCTATAACTGATCGTGCAGCCACGTCTCGATCCCTGAGTCAACACATGGGGACGTTTGCAAGACAACAACCATCTACACGAACAGTTCGACGTCGTTTGCAGCAGCATGGACTATCAGCTCGGAGACCATGACTGCGGTTACCCTTGACGCTGCATCAGACAGGAGCGCTTGCGATGGTGTACTCAACGACGAACCTGGGTGCCCGAATGGCAAAACGTTTTTTCGGATGCATCCAGGTTCTGTTTACAGTATCACGATGGTTGCATCCGCGTTTGGCGAGATCGCGGTGAAGGCACATTGGAAGCGTGTGTTCGTCATCGCCATACTGGCGTATCAACCGGCGTGGTGGTATGGGGTGCCATTGGTTACACGTCTCGGTCACATCTTGTTCGCATTGATGGCACTTTGAACAGTGAACGTTACATTTTAGATGTGTTACTACCCGTGGCTCTACACTTCATTCGATCCCTGCGAAATACTACATTTTAGCAGGATAATGCACGACCGCATGTTGCAGGTCCTGTACGGGCCTTTCTGGATACAGAAAATGTTCGACTGCTGCCCTGGCCAGCACGTGGTATCGTGTTGAAGCTGCATGGGCAGATTTACCTGTACACGCCACCCAAGCTCTGTTTGACTCAATGCCCAGGCGTATCAAGGCCGTTATTACGGCCAGAGGTGGTTGTTCAGGGTACTGATTTCTGAAGAACTATGCACTCAAATTGCTTGAAAATTTAATCGGATGTCAGTTCTAGTATAATATATTTGTCCAATGAATACCCGTTTATCATCTGCAGTTCTTCTTGGTGTAGCAATTTTAATGGCCAGTAGTGTATATGTAAAGGAATTTTAAGAATAATATTATAACTGCAGTTCATGTGGAACTGTGCAGCTATGCAAATTGCGTTTTATACAGATATATCGAGCGCAGGATATCGGTTCATTGTAGAAGCTCCTGTGTTGCCGCCGGATCCAGTTTTCTTCGGTGTTCTGCATTTATTTGTCACAAATGAACCCCTGACCTTTCAGAGATCGTTTTAGGACTTTAAAATACACGAGTTACATGGGGAAATAGCGGAGTAGTAAGGGAGATGTTACAGGATCTTCCATCGAAGTTTTTGAAGGAGCTCTAGGGTCTTCTTGTCCGCATGTCGCCAAGCGTTGTTCTGGACAAGAACTGTCCCATTTGTGAGTTGGACCCTGCGCTTGTTCTTGATGACCGTGGTAGTCGGTCGACGAGTACAGGTCCTTCTACGTCGAAATAGAAACTGAGCATTACTTTCACGGCCTTCGAGGCAGAGTGGGCTTTTTTCTGAGGGGGCCGGGATGCTGCAACTCCATGCTCATCCACGTGGAGGCAGGGTCGAATTGGTGACACCACGTTTCGTCACTTGGCAGTACATGAACAATGAAATCCTTTCCTTGCTCCGTGTATGTCAACAGGTGGGTCGGGCAAACACCCATTATCGCCATCTTCTGATTTTTTGAAAGAGGGATGGGCATCCACTGTGCACAAACTTTGCCACAACACAGCTTCTCACGGATTATATGATGCACAGTTCTGGCTTATCGATAGTTCAACAGCATTGCCTCGTGTAGTTATCCGACGATGCGTCTCTCTGATCTCCTCCACAGCTGAAATCGTGGCACTAGTGGTGACAACTTGCGCCTGCCCAGGGCGCGGCATCTGCTTGATGTTTGCATTGCCCCGCCTCATAAAACTGTTAATACCGGAATATTGTGGGACTCACTGCTCTCCGTACACCTTTTTTTAACCTGCGATAAATTTGTGAAGCCACTCTCCATTTTATCCCGCACCACGTTGAGCCTTTTAATGCACCTTTCGCTGAATGGAAAATGGTGCAGGTTCTTAGCTCTTCACGAGACACAGCCCGAGGCCCGGATTCCGTCCACAATCAGATGATCCAACACTTGGACGTTCCCCAGACGCAACAGCTCCTCAGGGTCTTCAACCACATTTGGCTCACGAGTGCTTTTCCGTCCCAATGGCGAGACAGTATAGTTATCCCCGTCCTTAAACCCAGTATCTCTAGACAGATACCACCCCGTTAGCCTTACGAATGGACTTAGTAAACTGCTCCAAAGGATGGCCAACTTCAGATTATGTTGGTTACTCGAATGTCAGGGCCTTTTGAACCAGTGTCAGTGTGGCTTCCGGGCAGGGCGATCTCAAATTGACCATTTACTCTGATTGGAAACGCCTTATCGCCGTTTTCTTTGACCTACATAAGGCGTATGACATGGCTTGGCGTCATCACATTTTAGTTACCACCATGACTGGGGCTTCCCTTGTCTCATTCCAATTTTTATCCGCGTATTGTTATCTTATCGGCTCTTCCGGGCTCGAGTTGGCACTTACCGCCCCACAGATTCAGGAGAATGGTATCCCACAGGGTTCTGTGCTAAGTGTCACATTCTTCCTCATTGTCATCAATGGGCTTGTGACCTCTGTTGGGCCTCTGCGTACCCTGGCATTGTACGTTGACGGTTTTTGCATCTGGTGCAGCTTCCACTCGGTAGCTGCTGACCGCCAGCTCCAAGGCGCCATCCGACGGGCCTCTGCGCGGGCCACGCCCATGGCTTCCAGTTTTCTACCTCCAAAACGTGGGTTATGCATTTTTGTCGTCGACCAACAGTACTCCCCGACCGAGAACTTTATTTTGGCAACCAGCTCCTCCATGCTGTAGCACAGTCCCGTTTCTTGGACCCTATTTTTGATACCAAGCTGACATGCTGCCCCACGTTCGCCACCTAAAGACTACATGTATGTGGAAACTTAATGCTCTCCACCTCCTCGCCCTCACATCTTGGGGTGCAGACCGTTCCACTCTTCTCCGTCTTTACAGTGCTCTGGTCTTGTGCGGACTAGATTGCGGTAGTCAGGTTTATGGCTCAGCTGCTCCTTCCACTTTGAAGCTCCTCGACCCTGTCCATCATTGTGGGGTGCGTCTGGCTATTGGTGCTTTTCCCACTAGTCCTGTTGATAGTCTCGTCACAGAAGCAGGGATTCCCGCTCTCCACATCCTACGAAATCGCAATTCGCCAATTTCTTGACCATCCTGTTACCTTGTGCTCTTCGCCAATGAGGGATGTCTCCCTCCTAACACACGCCCACACGTGGGATTTTCGGTTGGCATGCGTCTCACGTCCTCCTGTTGGGATCTCCGTCTGCACTCACTGGACTGCACCCCGTGTCTTTCCTCTCATACCCCCCTTGGATGGTGCCTAGATCACGGATTAGGACCGATTTATTCCAGGGTCCTAAGGTCTCTGTTGCTCCTATGGTTTACTGGCATCTTCTATGTGCCCCATCCCTGCAGAATTGTAGGGTGCCGCCATCTTTTAGACTGATGGTTCTAAGACTACTGATAAGATGGGATACGCTTTCACGTATCATCCTGGCTTCGAGCACCATTTGTTACCGGTATCATGTAGTGTGGTTCACAGCAGAACTTCCAGCCATTTACAGGGCCCTCGTTTCTGTTTTCAGGCCTGCCTTCAGTGTTTTAATTTGTCCAGACTCCATGAACAGCCTGCAGGCTATCGATCGATGCTACTCTCGTCACCCTTTGGTCTCTGCTATCCATGACCTTCTCTCTGCCGTTGAGTGTGCCGCCTGTTCAGTCGTCTTTCTCTGGGTCCCAAGTTTTGTGGGCATCCCAGGGAATGAATTGGCTGACTGTTTGTCTAGAGAAGCAGATACTTAACCACCTTTTCCTTTCATGATTCCCAGCTGCGGATATGCGAACCTACGTCAAATCTTTGTCCAACAGTGGAATTCCATCTGGAGCGCTACTGCTCAAGGTAATAAACTCCGCACAGTCAAGGAGTCTACTGCAGTTTGGCGCTCTTCTTTCCGCTCCTCTCGAAAGGAGCCCACTATTTTATGCCGTTTACGCATTGGTCATACTCGGCTCACCCATTGCTTCCTCTTATGTAACGATCCACCCCCACAATGTGGTTGTGGCGCTAGACTGGCGGTATCTCACATATTGGTGGCATGTCCGCTTCTTTCGGCCCTTCGTGTTAAGTATAGTCTTCCTGCCTCCTTAAATTTAATATTAGAAGACGATCCACGGATGGTTGACCAGGTCCTCTGTTTCCTCCGTGAAAGTGGTTTTTATTTCCAGATATAAAGTTCTCCTTTTGTCTTGGAGTAGGGGCGGCTTGGTTGTGATTGGGAATTCTTTTGCAGTCTTCACCGTCTGTAACTCCATGACCACCCCCATTTTTTCCAGTTTTTAGATTTGGTCTCATCTTTTATGCTTTTACTGTGTGTATTTAATGTTCATTATTTTATAATTTGACTCCCCTGACTGAATCCGTCCACTTTTAGCAGACCCTCTTCCTTTTGTAACTCACTTTGGAATTGCGGGACTGATGACCTCGCCGTTTGGTCCCATACCTCTCTCAATTAATCAATCAATCATTGTGCTGATAGGGAGGAATCCATCATGCAACGAACTGCGGAAACACCTCTCCTGAATAGAGGAAAGCTCTGCGAAGCCGTGAAGTCTGGTCTTGCAACCACACCATCTCTCGGCAGACACATTCACCCACTGGGACTACTGCAACGCCGCTACAGCGATGTTTACCTAATTTGCGATACCTTATACGTAATCTGAAATCCCCGGACAACCGTGGCAGTGTGTTCCAAAACCGTGATAGATAACCGCTAAGAGCTGCTAATAAATACTTATTTATTTCGACCTTGACCCGCCTTTGTGACCAAGATCGCTAACGCACGCATGTGCAGTGACGCTCGATTCAGAGGTAAGCCGGTTCGAATTCTGGAAGTTGGAATTTTTCACTGCCAGTATTTGGGTGGTAAGGGGTGGATAGATGCTGGCGTGGAGTTACTGATCACCAACCTTGCGCCAATGGATTACATCCCAAACCTCTCCACAGTGTCTCTGGAAGTGAGGACATGTGAAACAGTTTACAACGATCGGTCCGCCGGATTTCACCGTCTCCTCCCTCTCCTTTATCCATAACACATCCCAACACTACATTGTAAAAGCACTCATCCAGACGACATAGATACAAACATGGTACGTCAGAACAGATCGGAGGAAGGCAGTGGCAAATCAACTCCACTAAGAGCTTCACAAGATCGGCGATGCAGGATTCCTATATCTGCCGCACACAAGCTCATTTCCTGAGATTGAAACTACTTCGACTTTTTAATTACAACCGGTTCCAGTTCTCACGCCATCACCAGGTATCTTAACACATCAAAAACAGCTTAGAAGGCAAAATAAAACTATGGTGTAAAATAGTATGAAGTTCATCATGATCACTGTCGTCGAGTATTAAAATTTATGTTGCCAATTATAAAAGGTGCCAAGCTCTGGTTGTCTTCGTTTGGTACATTTTATTATTGACAGTATAATATATTTTATCACGACAGATTTTATACTATAGATTCTTTATCGTCATGCAAGCTATTTTAAATACCTTTTATATACCACATTACGGAGATCTAAAACCGGATGTAATAAGGCATTTATTAGCACCACTTGGTGGTGGAAGTATGAAGTTTATCAAATATTTTTGTTACAAAAAGATCGGCATTGTAACTGAGTATAAACGCAGCCTATAGTCACAGACTTAAATATTCGGGGAAGGGTCTGCACTAACGGCAGGTTTTATTTCCAGTCTTAATGAAGTGTGGTAAGTAATGGTTTCCAAGTTTTAGGGCGAACTAATCTGCCTCGTAAATGACGCTCTCGTTCGTCCCAAAGATGTTCGCTACACACACACACACACACACACACACACACACACACACACACACACACACCATTTCCACTGAATCATGATGCAGACACCCTTGGTTTGTGGGGTAGCGTTAAAAAAATACAATATGTAGCCACAGTGTGAGAAGTATGGCACTGTCGAAGTTCCATTAGTGTATGTGAAAATCAGTCACACGATGTACAGGCAAGTTATTACGACCACCATCCACATGTGGCGTCCATAATCTGTTGGTTTTATATTGTTGTTGACAGAAAGGAATGATATGGGCACGAACCAGGAAAAAACACCCAAGGACTGTAACAAGACGAGTCGCAGCCTCCGCCAAAATAGAGATAGTTCTAAACGCACGCTTAAGTAGTCGGGGGATGTGACGTCAGGCAAGGTGTGTAGAAAGGAGCTCAGAGAGCAAAGAGCAGATATCAGAGTGCTGGTATCCATGAGGGGAAACATTTCTTGTTTACAGTCGTAACCTACACAGCAAGCAAAGCTGCGCGTTCTGGCTCTCGTAGGCCAATCTGGACCGACCCCCGTGTCGACCTCCGCCATCGGCGCGGTATGGAAGAATATGGCGTCAACACATCGCTCTCCCGGTCGTTGTCTGCTTTCTTGACCTTAGATCCACTACTTCTCATTCAAGTGGCTACTCAGTTGGCCTCAGGAGGCTGAATGCACCCGGTACCATTCCTCCCACCAAGGAAAAATCCTTGGCGGCTCCGGGAATCGAACCCGGATCCTCCACGTACAACCACACACAGTGACCACAGAGATACGGAGATGGACGTTGCTTCCATTGAATTACTTCGTGCCACATATATCTCGCGAAAAAACCACGGAGGTGAAGTTTGAGAGACCAAAGCTTACACGGAAGCTTACCAGCAATCGTTGTATCCGCAAACCTTACGCGACTAGAACAGGAAAATGAAGTAATGTGCTGCACTATGTACCGTTCGCCCCACACCGTAAAGTGTCTTATGTATAGATGCAAACACCGCACAGAACGCTTGTGTTGGTTGTAGGGAGACCTACTCTAAGAAAAATGTAGTGATTGGCAAACTGTCTACTAGAGTATACAGGGTGTTACAAAAAGGCACGGCCAAACTTTCGGGAAACATTCCTCACACACAAATAAAGAAAAGATGTTATGTGGACATGTGCCCAGAAACGCTTAATTTCCATGTTAGAACTCATTTTAGGTTCGTCAGTATGTACTGTACTTCCTCGATTCACCGCCGTGATTACATACAGGATACTCTACCTGTGCTGCTAGAACATGTGCCTTTACAAGTACGACACAACATGTGGTTGATGCACGATGGAGCTCCAGCACATTTCAGTCGAAGTGTACGTACTCTTCTCAACAACAGATTCGGTGACCGATGGATTGGTAGAGGCGGACCAATTCCATGGCTTTCACGCTCTCCTGACCTCAACCCTCTTGACTTTCATTTATGGGGGCATTTGAAAGCTCTTGTCTACGCAATCCCGGTACCAAATGTAGAGACTCTTCGTGCTCGTAGTGTGGACGGCTGTGATGCAATACGCCATTCTCCAGGGCTGCATCAGTGCATCAGGGATTCCATGCGACGGAGGGTGGATGCCTGTATCCTCGCCAACGGAGGACATTTTGAACATTTCCTCTAACAAAGTGTTTGAAGTTACACTGGTACGTTCTGTTGCTGTTTCCATCCCATGATTGTGATTTGAAGGGAAGTAATAAAATGAGCTCTAACATGTACACATAACATCTTTTCTTTGTGTGTGAGGAATGTTTCCTGAAAGTTTGGCCGTACCTTTTTGTAACACCCTGTATATACAGTGTGTATCAAAAAGAACTACCCTATTTGGCGCGTCTGTATTTCTAAAACTAATAAACATATACAGTGAATTTTTTTTTGATGATAGGTAAACTCAGTTTTTTAATACCTTTTCATAGGTGTTCAGTATGCCCCCCTTGAGATGCATGGCATATGTTAATGAGATGTTACAGTTGTTCCCACACTGCAGCAAGCATGTCTTCAGCTGCCACAACTGCTGTTATGAAATGTCTCAGTTCATTCATTGTTGTTGATAATGGATGCACATGAACAAAGCCTTTTATAAACCCCCACATAAAATAATCACATACATTCATGTCCGGTGATCTTTGAGGCAAGTAATGTAAGGCTGAATCATTTGGTCCAGTGCGACCGATCCATCTCTCAGTAATCCTTTGATTGAAAAATTGCCGCACTTCCAGATGCCAGTGTGGCGCTGTCCCCCCATCCTGTTGGAAAATGAAGTCGTTTGAATCAGTCTCCAACTGTGGGAAAAGAAAAATTGACCATACAAGTTTTCCCGTGAAACTGCCCAAAACATTAAATTTTGGAGAGTCCCTCTCACGTTTAGCTTCATGTGGTTGTTCTGTACCCCATATTCTGACATTATGACGGTTCACCTTTCCATTTAAGTGGAACGTTGCCTCGTCACTAAACACTAAGCGTGGTAGAAAACTGTCATCCTCCGTCTTGCCAAGAACGAAATTACACAACTCCACACTTTGTTGTTTGTCACCTTCACGAAAGTGCTCGCAGTATCTGAATTTTGTATGGTTTCATGTGTAAACGTCGACGCAACACACGCCAGGCGCACATCTGTGGCATGTTGAGCTGTCGAGCTGCATGGCGAACTTATTTCTGCATACTCCTTGTAAAACTATTGCGGATGCGTTCGACGTCTGTGAGACACTCGGGGACAGCCTGGCGATTTGCCTTTACGCAAACAACTTGTTTATCGGAATTGTTCATGCCATCGTTTAATGCTCTTTGCTGTAAGAGGATCCACACTATATCTGTACGAAAGTCGCGCTGAACAGTTAGTACTAATGCGTACTACGCAAAACATAGAACACAAAACGCGTTCTGTTGTCTCGCTACTATTTTTACTAGAAGTGAAGTGAATTCGGCGCACAGTGCTCCTGCCTATTGGGAACTACACTCCTGGAAATTGAAATAAGAACACCGTGAATTCATTGTCCCAGGAAGGGGAAACTTTATTGACACATTCCTGGGGTCAGATACATCACATGATCACACTGACAGAACCACAGGCACATAGACACAGGCAACAGAGCATGCACAATGTCGGCACTAGTACAGTGTATATCCACCTTTCGCAGCAATGCAGGCTGCTATTCTCCCATGGAGACGATCGTAGAGATGCTGGATGTAGTCCTGTGGAACGGCTTGCCATGCCATTTCCACCTGGCACCTCAGTTGGACCAGCGTTCGTGCTGGACGTGCAGACCGCGTGAGACGACGCTTCATCCAGTCGCAAACATGCTCAATGGGGGACAGTTCCGGAGATCTTGCTGGCCAGGGTAGTTGACTTACACCTTCTAGAGCACGTTGGGTGGCACGGGATACATGCGGACGTGCATTGTCCTGTTGGAACAGCAAGTTCCCTTGCCGGTCTAGGAATGGTAGAACGATGGGTTCGATGACGGTTTGGATGTACCGTGCACTATTCAGTGTCCCCTCGACGATCACCAGAGGTGTACGGCCAGTGTAGGAGATCGCTCCCCATACCATGATGCCGGGTGTTGGCCCTGTGTGCCTCAGTCGTATGCAGTCCTGATTGTGGCGTTCACCTGCACGGCGCCAAACACGCATACGACCATCATTGGCACCAAGGCAGAAGCGACTCTCATCGCTGAAGACGACACGTCTCCATTCGTCCCTCCATTCACGCCTGTCGCGACACCACTGGAGGCGGGCTGCACGATGTTGGGGCGTGAGCGGAAGACGGCCTAACGGTGTGCGGGACCGTAGCCCAGCTTCATGGAGACGGTTGCGAATGGTCCTCGCCGATACCCCAGGAGCAACAGTGTCCCTAATTTGCTGGGAAGTGGCGGTGCGGTCCCCTACGGCACTGCGTAGGATCCTACGGTCTTGGCGTGCATCCGTGCGTCGCTGCGGTCCGGTCCCAGGTCGACGGGCACGTGCACCTTCCGCCGACCACTGGCGACAACATCGATGTACTGTGGAGACCTCACGCCCCACGTGTTGAGCAATTCGGCGGTACGTCCACCCGGCCTCCCGCATGCCCACTATACGCCCTCGCTCTAAGTCCGTCAACTGCACATACGGTTCACGTCCACGCTGTCGCGGCACGCTACCAGTGTTAAAGACTGCGATGGAGCTCCGTATGCCACGGCAAACTGGCTGACACTGACAGCGGCGGTGCACAAATGCTGCTCAGCTAGCGGCATTCGACGGCCAACACGGCGGTTCCTTGTGTGTCCGCTGTGCCGTGCGTCTGATCATTGCTTGTACAGCCCCCTCGCAGTGTCCGGAGCAAGTATGGTGGGTCTGACGCACCGGTGTCAATGTGTTCTTTTTTCCATTTCCAGGAGTGTATGTAAAGCTAAAGTGTCTGCTCTTTCGAACTGTACGCACATATCTCAAACAAGATGATACTTCCGATTTTTTTTAAAAAAATCTGATGATTCTGATACACCCTGCACACTACATGAACTGCAAAATCGGCTGTCGAGCCTAGACCATAAGAATATCTGAAACGGTGAACACGTAAGCTGTCCCCGTTGCCGTGTGTTGGTATCTACATATGCCATTGATATCGTAGGTTAACGCAAACGAGAACGATGAAGGCCATGCTGCAATATGACGGCTCACCAGTAAATCGCACTCGTGTTTGGCGTCTCCTAAGCAGAATGGTTTCTCCATCCAATAATAATGGCGCTGCTTCGACGGAAAATACTTCAGTTTTCTTGACAATATAGAAACTTGTCTACTAGCGACTGGCAGTCTCCACAGACGAGTCAAGTTTGCCGATTCGGAGTAGAGAACATTCCTTCATTGTCAGACGAGAAACACAACAGAAAACTCTTTCCGAGAGTTCATGTTATCTGCCTGGCGTATTGTAACAACTGTATGTGAAAAGGACTCGACAAATCACTTAGCCCCAGCATAAAAATTAGTCATGCGGCCTATGTCGCCGTCCATAAATGAGGAAGTATTGCCGGTGCAGGATTTTGTGCACGAAGTGACCTCTCGATTATGTCCCATAATTTCTCGGCGGCATTCATGCCGAGCGATCTGGGTGACCAAATAATTCTCTCGAATTGTCCAGAATATTCTTCAAACCAATCATAAACAATTGTCCTCTATCAAAATTCCATATTTGTATGGGAACACAAAGTACATATATGGCTTTATATGGTATCCAAGTAGCCGAACATAACCATTTCCATTTAATGATCTATTCATTTGGACCAGAGGCCATCGTCCATTCCTTGTAAACACGGCCCAACCATTATGGAGCCACCACCAGCTTGCACAGTGCCTTGTTGACAACTTAGATCCATGGGTTCGTGGGATCGAGTCACACTCTGACTCAACCATCAGCTCTTAAACAACTGAAATCTGGACTCACCTCACCTGATCAGACCACGTTTTCGCAGCCGTGTAGAGTCCAACCGATATGGTCAGACCCCAGGGGAGGCGCTGCAGGCGATGTCGTGCTGTTAGCAAAGGCACTCGCGTCGGTGGTCTGCTGCCATAGCCCATTAACGTTAAATTTCGCCCCACTGTCCTAAAAAGCACTTCTTCGTACGTCCCACATTGATTTCTGCGGTTATTTCACGACGTGCAGCTTGTCTGTAACCACTGGCAACTGAGCGCAGCCAACCGAGGTGGCCGAGCCGTTCTACCCGCTCCAGTCTGGAACCGCGCCACCGCTACGGTCGCAGGTTCGAATCGTGCCTCGGCCGTGAATGTGTGTGACGTCCTTAGGTTAGTTAGGTTTTAGGGGACTGATGACCTCAGATGTTAACTCCCATAGTGCCAGAGCCATTTCTGAACTCGGCGCAAACGCCACTGCTGTGTCGTTAAGTAAAGGCCGTCAGTCACTGCGTTGACCGTGGTGAGAGGTAGCGCCTGAAATTTGGTGTTCTCGGCATGCTCTTGACACTGTGGATCGAGGAATATTGGATTCCCTAACGATTTTGAAATTTAATGTCCTGTACGCATAGCTCCAACTATCTTTCCACGTTCAAAGGCTCTTAATTTCCTTCGTGCGGCCCTAACACGTCGGAAACATTTTCACACGAATCACGTGGGTACAAAAGAAAGCTCCGCCAATGCACTGCCCTTTTATACCTTGTGTACGCGATACTACCGCCATCTGTATATGTGTGTATGGATATCCCATCACCTTCGTCACCTCAGTGAACGTTTTTTGTGGAATTGTCTAACACCATTGATGTATGTATGCATGCATTCTAAAGAGTATTTACAATAAGTTTTGTCTAAATCGCGAACGTCGAGGCATGCGTGATGCAGTCATCATTAAAACGTCTGTCAGTCTCTACATCCTGTCTCTGTAAAACAACCATAAAATAAAAATAAACTACACCCTGTTTTTACATGTAATCAATACCACAAATAATAATTCTCCAGAACTGTTTCTGAATAATGCCCTACTTCTATATGATGGACAACAGGAATACTCAATACTTACCAAAACTACTATCTAAAAACGTATATTAGCAACATTTCAGGTAAATTGGGAAAAAAATTGGTATCGCAACTACAAACCTGCATTTTAAAATATCAAAACATACCAAAAATTCCACTCAGTTAGTAATCAAAAAGCCCTCGATACCGGGTTTGAAACCTGCTACAGCTTAAATTTTGATTAATAATCAACATTGGCGGACGAAGACTTCAGACATCCGAAGTCCCCCACATTCTGCCAACGGCCTTGACAATGAGGGCTGAGGAGCGGACAGAGGTTCAGGACACACTCTTGTCCTTGGGGTGGGTAACTGCCCCTAAAGGCGGAAGAAACAGCAATGATCAACGGCATGTGGATGCAGAAGTCAATGCAAACCACTGCATTAAAGACACATAACGTGTATCCACATGACATGTGGCCTGTGCTTGAAGAAGTGTCATGATCATCTCTCCATTGGAAAAAGATTTCGAAATATTCCCCTATTCGGATCTCCGGGAGGGGACTGTCAAGGGGGAGAGGACCATGAGATAAAGATTCAATAACCAACGAAAGGATATCGTTCTAAGAGTCGGGGCATGCAATGTCAGAAGCTTGAAAATGGTAGGGAAGGTAGAAAACCTGAAAAGGGAAATGCAAAGGCTCAATGTAGATATAGCAGGAGTCAGTGAAGTGAAATGGAAAGAAGACCAAGGTTTCTGGTCAAATGAGTATAGGGTAACATTAACAGCAGCGAGTAATGGAATAACGGGAGTAGGATTATTCTTGAATAGGAAGGTAGGGCAGAGAGCGTGTTACTGTGAACGGTTCAGTGATAGGGTTGTTCTTATCAGAGTAGACAGCAAACCAACACCGACAACGATAGTTCAGGTATACGTGCCGACGTCGGTAGCTGAAGATGAAGAGGTAGAGGTGTATGAGGATATTGAAAGGGTAACACAATATCTAAAGGGAATCGAAAATCTAATAGTCATGGGGGACTGGAATGCAGTTGTAGGGGGAGTAGAAGAAAAGGTTACGGGAGAATATGGGCTTGGGACAAGGAATGAGAGAGGAGGAGGACTAATTCAGTTCTGTAACTCTGTTCAAGGATCACGAGAGGAGGAGGTATACTTGGAAAAGGCTGGGTGATGCGGGAAGATTTCAGTTGGATTAGATCATGGTCAGAGAGACTCCGAAATAGAGGCGTACTTAGGAACAGATATAGACGCAGATCACATATATAGTAGTGATGAAGAGTAGGCTGAAATTTAAGATTAGTCTGGAAGAATCAATACGGAAGTACTAAGGAATGCCAAGATACGCTTGAAGTTCTGTAAGGCTACAGATATAGCTATAAGGAATAGATCAGTAGGCAGTACAGTTGAAGAGGAATGGACATCTCTAAAACAGGCAGTCACAGAAGTTGGTAGGAGAAATATAGGTACAAAAAAAGATAACTGCGAAAAAACCATGGGTAACAGAAGAAATACTTCAGTTGATTGATGAAAGGAGGAAGTACAAACATGTTGCGTGAAAATCAGGAATACAGAAACACAAGTCGCTGAGGAATGAAATAAATAGGAAGTGCAGGGAAACACAGACGAAATGGTTGCATGAAGAACGTGAACAAATAGAAAGAGATAAGATTGTCGGAAGGAACGACTCAGCATGTAGGATGGTTAAAATGACCATCGGTGAAATTAAAGGCAATAGTGGTAACATTAAGAGTGCAACCGGAATTCCACTGATAAATGCAGAGGAGAGAGCGGATAGGTGGAAAGAGTACACTGAAGACCTCTTTAAAGGGGAAGATTTGTCTGATGAAGAAACAGGAGTAAGTTTAGAAGAGAGACGGATCCAGTATGAGAATCAGAATTTAAAAGAGCTTTGGAGGACTTACGGTCAAGTAAGGCAGAAGGGATAGATAACATTCCATCAGAATTTCTAAAATCATTGGGGGAAGTGGCCACAAACTAATATTTACGTTGACATGTAGAATGTACGAGTCTGGCTACATACGATCTGACTTTCAGAAAAATCTCATCCACACAATTTCGAAGACTGTAAGAGCCGACAAGTTCGAGAATTGCAGTTCATGCATCCAAGTTTCTGATAAGAATAATGTACAGAATAATGGAAAAGAAAATTGATTCTATGTTACATGACGATCATTTTTGATTTAGGAAATGTAAAGGCACCAGAGAGGCAATTCTGACGTTGCGGCTGATACTGAAACCAAGACAAAAAAAAAAAGACACGTTCACAGGTTTTGTCGACCTATAAAAGGCGTTCGACAATTTAAGATGGTGCAAGATGTTCGAAATGTTAAGAAAAATAGGGGTAAGCTATAGGGAGAGACGGGTAATATGCAATATGTACAAGAGCCAGAGGAAATAATAAGAGTGGACGACCAATAACTAAGTGCTCGGATTAAAAAGGGTATAAGACAAGATTGCAGTCTTCTGCCCGTACTGTTCAATCTGTACCTCGACGAAGTAGTGATGGAAATAAGAAAGGTCCAGGAGTGGGATTATAATTAAAGGTCGGAGGATATCATTGATAAGATTGCGTGGTGACATTGCTGTCCTGAGTGAAAGTGAAGAAGAATTAAATGATCTGCTGAATGGAATGAACAGACTAATGAGTACAGAACATAGATTGAGAATTCATCTAAGAAAGACGAAAGTAATGAGATGTAGCAGAATTGAGAACAGCGAGAAAATTAAACATCAGGACTGATGTTCAAGTAGCAGATGAAGTTACCAAAATAACCCATTATGGATGGAGCAAGGAGGACATTACAAGAAGTCTAGCGCTGGAAAGAAGGGCATTTGGCCAAGAGAAGTCTGCTAGTATCAAACATAGACCTTAATTTGAGGAAGAAATTTCTGAGGATATACGTTTGGAGCACAGCAGTGTAACTTGGACTGTGGCGAAAGCCGGAACAGAACAGAATCGAAGCATTTGAGATGTGGTGCTACAGGCGAATGTTGAAAATTAGATGCACTGATAAGGTAAGGAATGAGGTGGTTCTGCGCAGACTGAGAGGAAAGGAATATGTGGAAAACTCTGACAAAAAGAAGAGATAGGAAGATAGACACCTGTTAAGACATCAGGGAATGACTTCCATGGTGCTAGAGGGACCTTTGGAGGATGGAAACTGTAGAGGAAGACAAAAGATTGGAGTACATACAGCAAATAATTGAGGATGTAGGTTGCAAGGGCTAATACTGCTCAGAGAGACAGAGCTGTGGCAGTCAGATTATAACATGAGAAGCTAGAGATTAAGAAAGAAAAATTCAATCTTTGCCAATTATCTATTGACAGAAAATCACTAAAATCATGTAGAATGGAAAGTTTTACATTCAGTTTAAAAAAGCAGAAAAATGATCCTGCTGGAAATTGACATGCCGGCCGGAGTGGCCGAGCGGTTCTAGGCGCTACAGCCTGGAACCACACGACCGCTACGGTCGCAGGTTCAAATCCTGCCTCGGGCATGGATGTGTGTGACGTCCTTAGGTTAGTTAGGATTAAGTACTAAGTTCTAGGGGACTGGTGACCTCAGGAATTAAATCGTATAGTGCTCAGAGCCATTTTGAAATTGACATGACACAAGTACCTACTTAGTATTAAAATGACCAAACTTAATGTCCTTTATCTTCTCACCATGTGTGAAATTAATTTTCAGTTATACAAATATTAGATCACGGTTGCATATTCTAAATTATTTCTGCAGCAGGTTTGTTTCCTTTTTTAGTTACTGTAATTATTTCTTCGTGACAAAAAAAATCACTAGTTTCCCATGTAAACGCTTTATCTGCCATCATTTTCGTATCTTCTGTATAAGTAATATCTATGTAATTCGCCGGGCATTGTCTATGTTTGTAAGGTTCAGTTGTCACTTGACAATGGCGTAAGAATCCGAAAACCGGTTCATGGCCAAATAATGTTAATTTTGAGAACAATTCGTACTTATTATTATTAGAAATAAAAAGGATTCCGTAATTTATTTTTGCTCAGTTCGTTTGCCAGGTTGCGTTACTGCGTATCACAGGAGATGCGCTGTATTTGCGTTGCCAGTCTTATCAGACATACGAGAAAGTAGGTACTGGAACCAGAAATGCGGAATCAAACGAGGAGGAGAGAAGAAAAGACTTTGTAGGTCGCTTTTGGTAACATTGTGAGATTGCACCCATTGGATCAGTAAGCATCGTGCTGTAATCTAAGAATATTTAGGTGCTCCGCTGACCATAAACGAAAACGAGGTAGGCCGCATTTGCACATTCGTGAGTGACAGAATAATTTGGAATTCGTGTGTTAACGTGTAGAGTTCACACAGTACCGTAAACTTGTTGCCCTTCATATACGGACGAGGAACAAGACAACTTGTGTGTTGAAACTCTGACCTTCGCTCGTAATGACTACGTGAAGAAGCGAACGTAGTTTTAACTTGTTGCGCACTATCCAATGCTTCTATTTGCTCTGATGCGTTCGCATATGGCATCCAGACTACAGAACTCTTACATAAGGAATGGAAATAATAAACGAGTCCAGTGACGTTGTCCAGTCCCACCATGTCACAGTGTGTTTATTGCATTTAGTTCGGCTTCTCCCACTTCCACTGGAAAGCAGCTGTGATTATTGCGATGTTAGTCTAGTATGTGAACTTAGCGTGCGTGTAAAAAAAATTGTATTAACCCAGGTGTGGATCCAAGGGGGAGGGGAAAGGGGGTGGGGGCATGGGACCAACGCACGGCAAACTTTTTTTTTTTTTTTTTGTAGAAGCATTTATATTTTTATGTTTATATATTTTCGAACATTACAGGTATTCAGATAGTGAATTAGAATGGAAACGAAGAGTCTCCAGAATGGTAAGGGATCCTAGAAATTACAAACCACACTTAACAAAGGCTACTTTTCAGCTGCGCGTGTGTCGACCTGCCCATTTACATGGGCAAGTAACGGGAAAGATGCATCAACCAAGAGAAACAAAATAACAGAATGATTGATTTCCCGAACGTAAATGGAGACGAATGAGACACAGTCCGCTCATTTATTCGCTAGCATAGAGAAAGTTTGCAAACCTGTGTTTACAAAAGCAGTTCTTAGTGCAGTGATAATGGTGAGTGAAAAATTCGATTTTGTAAATTATGACGTGAGAATTGTGAGAGGTTGGTACGTTCATGAAACACAAACTTCTGTAATTTTCGGATCAGTGCTTCTCAAATACTATATTCTCTGAGTTGTATCTTGGATGTTGTGCTAAAGCCATTTACAAAGCACAGATGTAAACAAATTACTATTAAACTCGTAGGCAGCTGTGGTGGATTGTAAGTGGGGCCGACAGTAAGTTATATTTGAAAAGGAGTGTGTTTGTGGGGGGAGGTGGAGAAAACGACAGTAACAGATTGACTGTTATCCCCCCCTCCAACAACGTAAATCTGAATTTACTCGTCAAATCTGGACAGCAGAATGGTAATTTGGAATCCGTGACCTTAACAGATGAGTTTGCTAGTGTAACACCGCTGCCTAGAGAATCAGAATCCAGGTCTGTGAAGCTCTGGGGAGAATTATATCGTTGATTCGTCACGATTCGTTACGATATTAATAATATGAAAAGGTGGTGACAGTCGATCACAAACTTGCCTTGGGACTCGCACTCCTTCTTTTACAGATAACTGAGGGCTTGCCTGCAAAAATTCCTGGCTTCTTGACCGTTCAGCATCGCAGTATGGCGTGTTTGAATTATGTAGGGATATACATTGAAGAGGCGCTGAAAAAAGTAAGGGAAAATTCACAGACAGGTGTAGTAATTCATAGCCAACGAATAGATATAAGATATGCCGATGATATAGCTGTCCTAAAATGGCTCTGAGCACTATGCGACTTAACTTCTGAGGTCATTAGTCGCCTAGAACTTAGAACTAATTAAACCTAACTAACCTAAGGACATCACACACATCCATGCCCGAGGCAGGATTCGAACCTGCGACCGTAGCGGTCGCTCAGCTCCAGACTATAGCTGCCCTGGCTGAAAGTGAAAAAGATCTTGTAGTCCTTCTGAATAGAATGGATAAAGCTATGGGAGAAGAATATAATATGATAATCAGTAAAGCAAAAACAAAAGTAATGCCATGCGACAACAAAGATCAAGTGAAAGTCCAAGTTCATGTAGGCAATGAACTGCATGAACAAGTTGATAAATTTACTTATCTGGGCAGTAATACTACCAGGGATGGAAGGAGCAAGGCAGAAGTGAGAAGTAGAATTGCTCAAGCAAAGGCTGCTTTTAAGAAGAAGGAAAACATCTTAACATCTAAGAGCATCAGCCTTGAAATCAGGAAAAGATTTTTGAAATCATATGTGTGGAGTGTGGCATGCTATGGGTGTTAAACATGGACTCTCGGGACAGAGGTAGACCAGAAGCTAAATTCTTTTGAAATGTGGTGCTATAGACGCATGTTCAAAATAAAATGTATCGACAAGGTCACAAACGAAGTGGTTCTGGAAAGAGTAGGTGAGAAGAGAAGCTTCTGGAGTTTCATTGTTAAAAGAAGAGTGCATTTTACAGGCCGTCTATTAAGACATAAAGGAGTCCTGAACACAATCATAGAGGGATATGTCGAAGGAAAAAGACAGAGGAAGACCACGACTGAGGTACATGGGTCAAATCGTGAAAGATGTGGGTTGTAAAACCTATAAAGAAATGAAGAGAGAAGCTGAAAGACGCACAGAATGGAGAAGAGCTGCCATTGTAGCTGTTACAAACCAATCCTTGGATTGACCACTACAGAAGAAAAAGGGGAAAGTTGCAGAGTAACAGTTTCTACAGTTAAATTAAAATCGGTATATTGCTATTAAGAAATTTTATAAACAAGGCGTTCCTCACAGTGTGCGAAAAGCCATGAATGCACAATTCTGGAGTATGTTGGCAAATTAACCGCGGGAAAACAGTACGTAAATTGCACAAGAGAATAACGGTGAGAGGTCGTTCCATTCTTCAGGGAAAATTACTCGATGTGTGGAGAGAGAGAACCGATCAGAAGGAAGTAAAGAAGCAGTTAATGAACCATGAAAGTAATAGACGGGAACGAGGGCGCTGCCACATGAGCGCGTTGCTTAGCGCAGTTGGCTTTGACGTGGAGTTGGTGGGCTGCCCGTGGAACCGGATTCAGGCGCGTGCCATTGCTGTGATCGCGAGCGTAGAGAACAGTATTTTACGGTGTTACCCGATCTCCATCGCCAGTTTACGGTACACGTGTAGCTTCAAAGGAATGAAGCCCAGAACATGCTACGACTAAGATGGCAGCGGGCTCGTACGACAATCTTCCCGATGTACCGAAACCAACTGAACGCGACGAGTTTGCTTCAGAGCGTAGCAGTCCTTTACTTCATCTGTTTCTAAAATTCGAATCCGCGCTTGGACATTTCATATTGCCCTTATTGTAAGATTGAATGAAATGATCGGTAGACTCTCTCAACCTGCGTTCGTGTGTGTGCCAGAAAAGTGTACTGGCTACTCATCAACAAATATAACCAGTTACAAGCAGTGCGCTTAGTGACGCGTGAAAGTTAACCGCAATGTGACAGTGAGAAGATGGATTCATTTGCCGTATTAGTAAATTCGTTACTGAAACTTGCTTACATGCTAAAAAATTTAACAAATTGACTCAGAACCCCAAGCCTTTCGTGAGCAAAGCTCTTATCAACACGCTCAGCTGAAAGGTTTCATTCCCCAAGTCCGCTGAGGCTGTGGTACATACACTGCTCGACTAGTTCCGCCGTCTCTAAGTCGTGGCTGGAAAGCTTTAGCTGCAGTGACCGCAAATAACGGGGATTTCTATGTAACTCCGCTCCGGCAAAAGTCTTTAATTTGTCTAGAAGTTCAGTTCAGTCGTAAATTTGGTTTCGGGATTACTTTTTCGTAATGAAGCCTTAATAACAGCGTAATGATTTTTTAAAGGTATCTTTGGTGTTGTTTGGTGCTGTTCTTCTTCTGTCTTCTAATAGATTCATCACTGCGCGCGCGCACGCACCACACACCACACACTTTAGACATCTCGCCTATTTCTTTCAGTAGCGCTTAATTTCGTTGTTCTGTGTCTACTTTTTGGCGACAATCCATAACAATTCATAGAGCTCCCAAATTCTATTTATGAATTTCAAATTACCCTTACTTCAGTATTGTCCCTCGTTTCAGGCATAGAGGAAATTCTTTGCCAATTCAGTTTCGCTGTTTTTATCATACCATGTTTTTTACCCCCCTCCCCTGAAATTTTTTCACATTCCCTATATTACTGCTTTTCTGGCGTAACACATCAAAAGAATGGTGAAAACCTGCAAAACTATTTTATACCCACATTTAGACGATCTTGTTTTTCTTGGTATCCTGCTTTTACGTCATCAGAAACTGTGAAGAAACAATAGATGATTCGTTGTTCTAGTTTACCCATTCATGATCGGTATAAATTGCGATAACTGGAATAGATGGACTGTATGACATCCCAAGGACGTTTTGATAGTGAAACTTGCCTATAGGAAGGAGGATGAGCAGAAAGAATAGTAGCGTTGGCAAAAGATATATATTGAAAAACAAGTGAAACTCTAATTCAATCGTTTAGACGGGAGTGCATCTCGTTTCTATGTGGTGCTTTTTTTTTCTTTTTTTATTCAGTAGCATTACAACATTTTGCAGTTCGTGTAGGGTCCGTAGTGTGAAGTTACAGGAATAAATTTTTATATTTCGCCGGCTGACGTCGCCGCTGGCCCGATTGCGTTGCAGCGACCTCTGATCTGCTCGAGTTAGGTTATAGATAGACACAGGCAGTGAAAGGTGAACTCTGATCACGAGTGTTTTTGGAGTTGCACCATACGTCGTCATACATTTTTACCAAGAGTGGCTGTACACACTGGGGGACGAGCCTGTAATATGGCCCTTACGCCACTGCGTACTTTGCCCTAACGTTTTAGTTTTAATCTCGGGTACTGGCGTGCGCAGCTCGTGGTCTCGCGGCCATTTTCTTGCTTCCCGAGCGCGGGGACCCGGCTTCGATTCCCGACGGGGTCAGGGATTTTCGCCTACCGCGAGATGACTGGGTGTTAGTGTTGTCCTCATCATTTCATCATCATTCATGAAAGTGACGAGTTTGGACTGAGCAAAGGTTGGTAATTTGTACGGGCGCTGATAACGGCGCAGTTGAGCTCCCCACAAACCAAACATCATCGGGTGCTGGCTACTGGCTTGGGGGTTCAAGTTCGACTCACATCCCGCTCCCTCTACTGGTGGAAAGATTTAGAATGTGGTCCACGCAAAATCGAGAAGCAAATGATGACCTGAGATGCTGTGAGAACTGAAAAGCACCTAGGGACAGCGACAAAAAAATTACTTCCTGGAGACGTCACGCTGATACCTTGTCACATACCATCTCAAGCCGTTGATGGTGCCTTCAGTTGGGCATGGAAAACAGCCTATATATTCCTTCAGGCATGTCCACGCTGTTTCGATGTCTGTATTTTGTTTGCGTGTAAAAGTATTTGACCCTTACTGCTTACGTTTGTTGAAAACAGCATAACTTTATCATCTACATCTACATCTACATGACTACTCTGCAATTCACATTTAAGTGCTTGGCAGAGGGTTCATCGAACCACAATCATACTATCTCTCTACTATTCCACTCCCGAACAGCGAGCGGGAAAAACGAACTCCTAAACCTTTCTGTTCGAGCTCTGATTTCTCTTATTTTATTTTGATGATCATTCCTACCTATGTAGGTTGGGCTCAACAAAATATTTTCGCATTCGGAAGAGAAAGTTGGTGACTGAAATTTCGTAAGAAGGTCTCGCCGCGACGAAAAACGTCTATGCATATTAACAGAATCTTCCGTCGGATCTTGGTAGAACAACATTATAATAAATGAACATATTGTAGAACCAAAGCAAATTGGTGCTTTTCATTTAACGTAACTTTATACTTTTATTCTAAATAAATTCTTTTGTACTGAAGAAAATATTAGCAGTACATAAACACTCAACAGCTTAAGACGCCGTCTTTATCGGTACTGTCGAGATATCGATATAATTTCAATTATCCCTAGCTACATCAGCACCCTCTTGTCTTTCGGAGTGTTCGTCGCGCTATTCTGACCTGGGCTAACGAGCTACACAGAGTGTACTGCTTACGTCACAGCACGTGACACTACAGGTCTTAAGAGTTGTAGCGACCGTCTCCAGCGGGGAGAAAATTACTATTTGAGACTACCTCAGTACTTGCGCGGTGACGTAGATCCACGCTCTGGATAACGTAAGGCAATACTGATTTCCCGCCCGGGCCCGGATAAAGCGAGCGTTTTGTATGTCTGGCAAGGACAAGGCAACTAGTGTGATGTCACAACTTCGTGAGGGAACTGTATTCGCTGCGGGACCCGATTCTGACATTGTTTCCAAGTGATGGAGAAATGCATCTTACTGCGGGGGACCGGTGGCACGTGTTCTGCACAATGTAAGCGAGCACACAGGTAGAGCAGTAGGTTCTCGTATTCTTCACCGGTGAGCGACTATGGAAAATTTATTAGGGACCCTATTTTACTCCATGTAAGCGTCCCACATCAAGAGAATACCTGCGCAATCTGCCGTAGTAGTCTTACAGGATGCATCGCTAATTCCAAGCTTCTTGTCAATCATGTGAATGCTATGAGTCTCCAGTGGTTCAGGAATCACTGACTATTGGAAACATTTGGTACCTCACAAATCTACTTCTGCTCTTTTACCTACAGCACAGCCTGTATAAGTATGAAAAATACCCGGGGACGCTAGAGGCAAACAGACTCTGTGGCGCCGTGCGGTTGGACAAAGCCACTATGTCAGGGTGGTGTGATGGTTAGCACGTCTGCCTAGTGAGCAGGAGACATGCGTTCGATTCCTGGCTTTCGTACAAATTTTCGTTAATCGCTTCACTGTGCATCTACACTGCTGGAAATGGAAAAAAGAACACATTGACACCGGTGTGTCAGACCCACCATACTTGCTCCGGACACTGCGAGAGGGCTGTACAAGCAATGATCACACGCACGGCACAGCGGACACGCCAGGAACCACGGTGTTGGCCGTCGAATGGCGCTAGCTGCGCAGCATTTGTGCACCGCCGCCGTCAGTGTTAGCCAGTTTGCCGTGGCATACGGAGCTCCATCGCAGTCTTTAACACTGGTAGCATGCCGCGACAGCGTGGACGTGAACCGTATGTGCAGTTGACGGACTTTGATCGAGGGCGTATAGTGGGCATGCGGGAGGCCGGGTGGACGTACCGCCGAATTGCTCAACACGTGGGGCGTGAGGTCTCCACAGTACATCGATGTTGTCGCCAGTGGTCGGCGGAAGGTGCACGTGCCCGTCGACCTGGGACCGGACCGCAGCGACGCACGGATGCACGCCAAGACCGTAGGATCCTACGCAGTGCCGTAGGGGACCGCACCGCCACTTCCCAGCAAATTAGGGACACTGTTGCTCCTGGGGTATCGGCGAGGACCATTCGCAACCGTCTCCATGAAGCTGGGCTACGGTCCCGAACACCGTTAGGCCGTGTTCCGCTCACGCCCCAACATCGTGCAGCCCGCCTCCAGTGGTGTCGAGACAGGCGTGAATGGAGGGACGAATGGAGACGTGTCGTCCTCAGCGATGAGAGTCGCTTCTGCCTTGGTCCAATGATGGTCGTATGCGTGTTTGGCGCCGTGCAGGTGAGCGCCACAATCAGGACTGCATACGACCGAGGCACACAGGGCCAACACCCGGCATCATGGTGTGGGGAGCGATCTCCTACACTGGGCGTACACCTCTGGTGATCGTCGAGCGGACACTGAATAGTGCACGGTACATCCAAACCGTCATCGAACCTATCGTTCTACCATTCCTAGACCGGCAAGGGAACTTGCTGTTCCAACAGGACAATGCACGTCCGCATGTATCCCGTGCCACCCAACGTGCTCTAGAAGGTGTAAGTCAACTACCCTGGCCAGCAAGATCTCCGGATCTGTCCCCCACTGAGCATGTTTGGGACTGGATGAAGCGTCGTCTCACGCGGTCTGCACGTCCAGCACGAACGCTGGTCCAACTGAGGCGCCAGGTGGAAATGGCATGGCAAGCCGTTCCACAGGACTACATCCAGCATCTCTACGATCGTCTCCATGGGAGAATAGCAGCCTGCATTGCTGCGAAAGGTGGATATACACTGTACTAGTGCCGACATTGTGCATGCTCTGTTGCCTTTGACTATGTGCCTGTGGTTCTGTCAGTGTGATCATGTGATGTATCTGACCCCAGGAATGTGTCAATAAAGTTTCCCCTTCCTGGGACAATGAATTCACGGTGTTCTTATTTCAATTTCCAGGAGTGTATATTTGATTATAATACCACGCTTACGTTACAAGCGGTCCGGTAAAAGTACGATACAGAGACGAGGAATATTTTGTCAATTTTTATCTTCATCGTGATCTGACGACGGCCAATTTTGATTTGATAAGGAACCTTTGCACGCCGCGATCCTAAACTGCTATAAGAAAGGATAGGAGCACAGCATTGAGTATGCCGTGCAGTTGGACAAAGCCACTGTGGCAGGTTGGCGTAGTGGTTAGCGATCTAACTAGTGAGTGGGAGACCCGGATTAGAGTCCTTTCCGTGGTTCAAATTTTCATTTGTCACTTCAGTCTGCATGTACACGTCTTAGCTGTTTGAGGCTTGAAATGGTCTCTGGAATCATGTAGTTTCCTTTGTAATAAAGGACAGTGTATTAGATATTTGACGACGTGGGGATTGTGATGGCTATGGGAAGAAATTAGGTCTTTGTGAACTATAAAACTGAATTAGGTATTAATGTTAAAATGTTCGCTGCCTCACACTCAGAGCTAGTTCCCTTTTGATGTCTTTGAAACACTTTAAGTGGAGATCATTAGAGAGAGAGAAGCACTAATCAGTAGGAAAAGGATGGGGGAGAAGTACTGGAGAGGGATGCGGGTACGACCTTGTCGAAGAAGTTGTTCCTGCTAGAGCCGAGGCGGTTTAAAACCACGGTCAGGATGCCTCCAACCGCGTGAAAAACTTGCGTTTTCTTAGACAAAGACAACATTAAATCTCATTGTATAGTTCCGGTGTGTGATTGAGATTGTGGAAATACTTAATTTTTTCTATAATATTCGAGCCGTGGATTTTTCATAGTATTTGGTCCTGATATCAGTTATTCTGAATTATGGAGTATTGCAAATACCAAAACCAAATAATACATACGTAAAGTTTCAAGTGTTACTTTCTTATAAGTTCCTTTTTCTTACAGGTAAGTGGAGCCATTCATCAGTGACGACAAACTGAATACCGAGGGAAGTACTGTAAGTATTTTGTGGAATGTTGTTAATAGTAAAACATATTGCGTATTGACGAACCTGTGAACTTACAATAAACGCAAATGGCGCACAATTTTCACTCAGTTCTGCAAGAGATTATCGTCGTACTGAGTACTTCTACGTAGTATTTTGTAAGATTATTGAGTCAGCATTTAGTTACTACGTTATCAGCTCACTACTGTTATTAAGTTCCCGATTTTGATGTCAAGATAAGTTTTTCTAGAATTTACAACGACAAAAAAAAAGATTACTAATGTAGGGGACTAGATATAATGCTCCCTTAAGGCAGAATGAATATTATGTTCACTTACGGTTACAGTAAGTGGATGAATACTCCTAAATACACGATTCATATCGTTTATAGCAACGTGTCGTTTTATGCTCTCAACTCAGTGAAATTTTGGAAAGGTTTCGGTTTTGTGCGTTGAAACAAATGCACATGTTGAAATTTCTGTATCTTAATTGAAATATTTAGATCTGCTTTCTGTTCTTTGATGTTTATAAACATCTAATTATACACAACGAATTTGACTGGAACGTCGAGCTTGTAAAGAAATGGGCGAATGTCTGTTTGGTGTGCAGCGTTCAACTGGCTTGCAAGTTAGTATATGAAGAGCAGTGTGTGTGTGTGTGTGTGTGTGTGGTTCAAATGGCTCTGAGCACTATGGGACCCAACTGCTGTGGTCATCAGTCCCTTAGAACTTAGAATTACTTAAACCTAACTAACCTAAGGACATCACACACATCCATGCCCGAGGCAGGATTCGAACCTGCTACCGTAGCAGTCGCACGGTTCCGGACTGCGCGCCTAGAACCGCGAGACCACCACGGCCGGCTTGTGTGTGTGTGTGTGTGTGTGTGTGTGTGTGTGTGTGTGTGTGTGTGTGTGTGTTTTACACTCATTCGCCTAAACTCTTCAGTGATTGTTCTGGGGCACTTTACATAAATACGGGGAAAAATTTTGGAAATTTGTAGAAAGGTCTTACGGGACCAAACTGCTGAGGTCATTTGTCCTCAAGCTTACGCACTACTTAATCGAACTCACGCTAAGGAACACACACACACACACACACACACACACACACATACACACACACGAGACTTGAACATCCGACGGGGTGAGCCGCGCGGAAAAGACAAACCCAAAATCGGAATCTTCGGACGGGTGATGTAATTCCGACCCTCAAAACCATACGAAACATCGCGAGCTCGTGAATGTCGTGCAGTTAATTGCTGTTCAGCGATGAAACTTCCTCAGTACTGAGTCACTGCTATAAAAAAAGATAAATAAAAATAAAAAAAGCGAGAAACTTTTGTTGTATCAAACGATTATTTTTTCCTCGTAGAACCAGGAAGCTCCGTTAGGGAAATCCTACATTTATGCGGAACGCAGTTTTGGACGCATGGCGTAAAATTTTCGATATAATTTTAAAACATATCGTTTAAGCGAATAAAATGACGTTCATAAAATGTACGTAGCGATGCTGCTGAGAAAGTAAATTTTCCGGTGGATACTATTTTGTCACAACTTGGATTCTGAAAGCTCGTCAACAGCGTGGGTTGTCGCTAGATACCAGGAAAGCTTCCATCTGTGAATGCACTTGAAAACAGTCGTTAAAGGGTATTGTGTCATCCGGCAGAAAGTACAGAGGAAACATAAGCGGAACTTCTGTATTTCTGTCATGCTCGGAAGGGCCTACACCGCACAGACATTGGCAGCTATGTTTCGTCCGGCAGTCGTACGTTTGTGAGGGAAAGAGCAGTACGATTACTACTTTGACAAGCAGTTGCTTAAAAAAAAAAAAAATCGGTTTCATGCATCTCGGCGCCAGGGAAACGCGGATATAAGAACAAATTTAACCTCTCCTCTTTCAGGTTGGGAATTTGTCATCTCTGTTTGGAGAATATCTATCGAGAACTCGTAGTACTACCATAATGATAACCATGGTTATTTTATTTACTCCGTGTTAACATTGTATAGTTGAGCAGTCTCCAGTAAGCTTATTAGCTAAAGAGCAGGGGGAATTACAAGTAGTGCAATCAGCAATGTGGGATCACATTAAACAACTGGCCAGGTGAGAGTAGCATTCGCGCACTGAGGTTTCCGTTCAAAATTATGTATGGAGACAATTCATCCATTCCGGTGATCGAGAATCTCGACCATTCTTGCCTGTTATCGACATCGATACTGACAAGATATGATTTTTCTTGTAATTTCAATAATATGAATGTGATAAAAGTAATGGCTCTGAGCACTATGGGACTCAACTGCTGTGGTCATTAGTCCCCTAGAACTACTTAAACCTAACTAACATAACATCAGACACATCCATGCCCGAGGCAGGATTCGAACCTGCGACCGCAGCAGTCGCACGGTTCCGGACTGCGCGCCTAGAACCGCGAGACCACCGCGGCCGCAAAAGTAATGCAGAAGGCAAACGACCAATATTATTATAATCAATAGTTGTCTATTCAGGTTGACTCTGTCACAGTGGTAAAAGACAAACATTAGATAAGTTACTTTTATTACTCATATGACGCGATTCCGAATTTATCCATGATCAGATATCCAGGAACTGATGTTTTTAATTTCAAGTTTGACGTCGGATAACAAATGACAAAAGAAATATTCTTTTCGTGTGATATAATTACAAATATACAATTTTCGGATTTTTTTCTTTTGTTGTGCTGTGAAACGTTGCTTTCTGCCAAATTTCATGATTTTAAGCTAACAGGTTTTGATGAGTGAGTTTGCGAGTATCAAAATGTGACATAAATTGCCGTATCTTTTGATTGCACTTACTTGAAATCTTGTGTGCTTTAGACTGCCAAGTGACCATAGGCCGCAATACGTGGTATAAATTTCAATTTGATACGTCTACTCTTTCCTGAGAAAAAGGGCTTTTAACAGCAGAGATAGACAGACACGGACTGACGAACGGGTGGACGGACGGAAGTATAAGAAAGTGATCCTGTAAGGATTCCTTTCCACCGTTTAAGATAAGGAACCCTAAAAGACAATCTGATGTTCGAAGTCATCTGACGAAGACGTGGAGCAGCAAGTTCGAACCTGCCAAACTTTGTTGGCACTATTTGCAGATGCCGCGCCTCTCATTAGATTACGATTTTCTTTACGAATGTGACATTACGGCAGTTCACACAGGAGTAGTGTTGGCTTTTAGTGTAAGGGAAATTCCCTTTATGAGCAAGAGTTAGCGTCTTATGATACGGGCCAGGATGTCATCACGATGTTTTTTCAGACGTTCCTTATCTTTGAGTGTAGGTGACTGACAATACTTGACGTATCTGTGGCAACGGATGGAAGCGCTCGCGTAGGACTTCCATGAGATGCATCAAGACAGTTTGCCCGTAAAAATTCCTCAGCGATGTTTTTCTGGAGCTGGAAAGCAGGTCATTCCTCGCGTCAATGAACTAAGGTCCGTGGGTAGACAGAATCCAGGCCACAGCTGGAGGCGCTAACAGAGGCAGTAATAACGGCACCTAGATCTGCAAGATACTGCGTCTGGATAACACCGGACGTACGAGGTTTGATCAAACAGCAACGAGAATTTTTTAATTGACGGGCTTTATACATCCAATTTTCAAACTGTATCTTGTTGGTACTCGTGTTGCTGGTGTATGTTTACCTTTCCAGCAGTTTTTAACATTTTGTTTATTGTTGATAGTCGGAAAGGTTATACATGTATTCGAGTGGTTGGCGAATTTTTTCTTTCGAAAAAGGTGGATCAATAAATTTTGCTTGAAAATTGGAATAAGGTGCAGCACCTTATTAGAAATGTTGACTGTGGCTTGTAGCGAATCTGCTTTGAGTAAGACAAAAGTTTAAGAGTGGTGAAGACGTTACAGACGACAACCGTCCTGGATGCCCTAGCATATCAATTATTAACGACAGTGTGGGAAAAGTAAGGAATGGTTCTGGAAAATCGCCTAATCATGCCAGAGAGGCTGCTGCTGCTGCTGCTGCTGCTGCTGCTGATGATGATGATGACGATGTCGGCATATCCTTTGGTTCATGCCAAGCAATTTTTTCGATTGTTTGTAGCAACGATGTTTGTTTCTTAAACCGTTAAATTTTGACCAAGACCGATGTCTTGTAGATGTCGCCCAGGATTGCTGAAGGAAGTCAACAGCAATCTAGAACATCCATAGAAGGTTACAACACGTGACGAAAAACAGGATTACGGGTATGAAGTCGACACAAAGGCCCAATCGTTCAGATGGAAACTGCCCGAAAAACCAATACCGAAAAAATTCGCCAAGTTCGATCACATGTGGAGGTTATTCTGTTTTCTTCAATTACAGTGGGATAGTGCATTTTGAGTTCTGCCTTATGGTCCTAGGTCAATAAGGTATACTACCTGTAAGTTATGTGCCGTTTACGTGAAACAATCCGAAGAGAGCGATCGGAATTGTGGCAAAACTATTCGTGGGAGTTGCATCTCGCTCGCACCTCGAAGCTAATTCGTGGTTATTTTGGCAAAAACAAAACCATTATGTTGTCTCAGCCACCGTATCTGCCGCACTTGGCCTCCTCTTTTCAATTCCCGAGGCTGAAGAGAATCGTGAAAGGACTTTGTTTTGTCACCATTGATGAGATAAAAAACAATCTCTGAAAGAGCTAAACACAATAAAGAAAAGTGAGTTCCAGAAGTGCTTCCGAGATTGAAGAAAGCGCAGGCAAAAATGTATTATATCTTAAGGGTATTACTTTGAAGGGTACAAAGTTGATGTTGCTGAATAAATAAAGATACTTTTAAAAATTTTCCGTTACTTTTTGATCACACTTAGCATATGCTGTTTACATGTCTGGAGGACCGCAGTTCTGCAGGCCCATTTAAGCTTTCTGCGGTTTCTCCACAACGTTTACGGCGAATAGCAGATAGATCGTAGACAATTCGCTTTTCCGTCCGTGCTTGTGCTCAATTTCTAAAGACCTAGTCATCGACAAAGCAGTTTGTCAACTAATTACACCATTTTTTCGTCTACAACGGTTTTTTACGAATGCAGAATTGTTTGACTTAGTATTGGCTAACTAGAATGCAGAACTGTTAGCTGGTAGACCACCCACGTCGACCTACTTTCATCAGCATTGTGAAGGAGCTGCTCTAGGTTAGAACTTTCGGTTTGCAAAAACGTAATCGGAAGTTCGAAAAAAGATTGTCGCAAACGAAGCAACAGAAGCAACGGTTCTTGCGATGGAGAGAATAAATCCACAGGACAGCACTCGCTGATTGCAATATTTTTTTTTTAAACATCATGCTAGGTGCAACCAGACCTGATCTGCTTGGACATTCTTCGACTGCATTTCGTTCAAATCATCGGAAGTTGTCTGATTAGGACAAGTCTCAAACAATTTGATGTCAGGTTTGTAACAGTTAATGTAAGAGAAGTAAAGAGACTGTAGGCTATCCATATTCAGATTATGTTCTTCCGGCGGCAGCTACACAAAAGCGATAACTTCTTACAGCTATGAGATAACCTTCACCGATAACATTGATAAAGCAGGACGCATTTCCCAGGGCGCATAGTATCATTAACATGCATCTCCACTTAATAGGAGTGGGTTTCACCTGTTACTGATTTAAGAGATACTGCTTACAAAGTAGCACAAATAGATTTTGAAGGTAGGAATTGCAATATTGGTCGTCGCTTTAAAATAAACGGACTTTATTGTGAAACACTCGTAAGTATTCAATGCAATGTTTTGCTTTAAAAAAATAACCTTCTTGTTAGGGTCCTTTTCCGCCCCTTTTTTCTTTTTCCAAATTAGTTGTTTCGTAGCTTTAGAACAGTTTCGTGTGTTAAGTGGAAAATATTTCACTGATTATTGCGTAGATGTCGTGATGATTTTCGATATTGGTAGGCGTTGAAAACTGCACGTAAGTTTTTGTTTTTTACCGTTTAGTGCATATTCTTGTAACACTCTTTCCTTTTGACCTCCCCTTACTTTATTTTGCGTTTCGGTAACTTTTTCAGTAACTGTCTAACGATTAGTTTGTTCAGTTCTCTAGAAACTGTTTTAATTTACCGCCGAAGAAGAAAACATTTACTCAGAATTTAAAGATTGGTAAGAAACGGATAAAATTAGGGTTAGGATAGATATAAATTTGATATTATGCGCCTGGTTGATAACTCGAGTCTGTATTACCATTTTCCCGAAAACTCGAGCACACGCAGGAGAATACTGTTATTAATCAACCAAGCCGAGAAACACTGATAAATTACTTAAATGTGTTAGTTGGTACTGTACCCGCGAAGCATAATCCGATGGAAACTAAACCGAGCAAGGCATTTTAACGTGCACAAATCGATGAAAATTACAGTGTAGGCACTGTTTTTGCCCTGGATTGGCGTTAAACAGAAACCGTGAATGTTGTTCACGTTTCGCAGAAACGGAGATTGAAACGGCTCCAAATAAAAATGAAGTACTTCTGGGTTACCAAGATGGAGATTTAGGATAGTCAGTTTGGCTCTCCACAAAATGTTACTTGCAATTGAGGGTTGATAGATCAATCAGAGTGAAGCGTCTGCGGAAAATAGCCACCAAAAACATACTACAAACGAAAATAGTCACTTATTTGTCGCTGGTATTCATACGGATAATGCTAACAACGATATGCAACAGAGCGCTTAAGGAAAGGCTGTTGGTGGGATCCCCCGATCGCGAAACGCTCGATCTTGGGCAACAGAAAGCGGTCATCGCTGAAGCGAATTGGAATGACGCGGTGACGTGGGCTTCTTACATCACTCCCAACGCGCTAAGGCCGTTCGCAAACTTCCGCCGCGAATGATGTCAGAAGGCGAGCGTTCGTCCTCCGTGCAACATCTAGACGTAAGAACGTGTCATACACACTCTGTCACTGTGCTCGTGTTGTTTATCTTTCTCAAAATGTCAGCATTGTAGCGAAGCAAACACAAAGTTTGTGTGACACCACTCCGCCACCAGCGTCGTAATAAGCATTGCTTCTCTAACACTTAGTCTCTGAAATTAACCAAAGGTTCTGGTGACATGTGTACAGGTGGGCTAGTATATTTGATGGTTATTTGCGTTTGTCCACAATCGTCGACGTCAGAGTGTCCATTACAAAGAAGATAGAAATGGTCCAGGACAAATATTTATTAAAAGCCCATCGGACTTAATGCCGCATATTTAAGATATGAATAAAGGCGCAAAGTAGGAACATCACGTACTAAGTAATAACTCAAAGATCTGCATTGTTATAACAACAATGGAGATTTTTCTACTTCCAGCTGATAAATTTTTCGCTGACGTAGAACCATACCAATGTTAGATATTCCTGGTCTTATTCCATTTGCGTATGAATTGAGGAAAAATAATGGTTTTGCGTCTCCACACATTTTCGAATTTCTCGTACTGCGAAGAGGGAGCGTCGTGGTTCTATCTACTCGGTACCGCCAATCTCTGGGCTGCAGTGCTGTGAAAGTAGGTAAGTGAAGTGACATGCACTGTGGCATTTCGTGAGTGTGGACAACGAAATCACATGAAAGTAATTTTATAAAGAGTAAAGTAAATATGTCATTGAAATTTGTCTGATTTTAAAATAAGAAAGAGCTTTCTGCAATCAAACAAAGCAACCCCATTAACAACCAATAAACAGAGTTGAACTGAGACGGGACTCACCACCTAGGCCCATAGAACACGGCAGAATTTTCTGGAAAGCGCTGGAATCACCTGAGGACGGATGTATTCCGATGTAAAGAAAATTGGAAGAAATTGGCTTACATTAATAGTACTGAAAGCTGTGAAAGTGGCGAACTAAAAGATCCGCGCCTCTTTCTAATCTGTAAGCAGTTGGATGAATTGTTCCGTTTGCTGTTTTCTGAACCAGTTTTAGAATTTGAACATTTGAGAACTGTACTGGACACCATATTTGTTATCACAAGCCATAGTACCATGTTTTTAATGTGTTGTGTCGTTTGTTACCCAAGGTTGTTTTGATATTGTAAATAATATTTCTTAATTTTATTGTTCCTGTAGTATGACGGACAAGAATAAACAAACAAATAAATAAAATTCGTAAACATGGCCAACGTAAGAAAATAATCTCTGCAGACTCAAGATTTAATCAAATTTTTTTGAACACATCGCTGAAGATCGGAATAAGATACGTGTTTTGCACATAATTCCGCGTTAACTCTCACGAGGATTTGTTTGGAATTCTGTGAAAGCATGCCGCAAACCTTCGTTTAGAGATCCTAGATGATGGTTAAACAAAACGATCGTCCAGGGTGACTGTCTACTTGTCCATACACCCAGCAGCAGGAAGGGCGTTGTCTTCATGTGTGTGTGGCCCATAGTGTTATGTGACAAATTGATGGGACGAGAATGCTGATGGCAATGGGCGTTCAAGAGAATGCTTTGTAAGACAATTAAGGTACTGCGAGATAGCGGTTAATTTGTAGTTCATTGAATGAGGGCCACTTCTCAATATATAGTTGGATGCGGTTACAGAACATGTACAGGGTTCAGAATGAGATTTTCACTCTGCAGCAGAGTGTGCGCTTATATGAAACTTCCTGGAAGATTAAAACTGTGCGCCGACCGAGACTCGAACTCGGGACCTTTGCCTTTCGCGGGCAAGTGCTCCACCAACTGAGCTACCCAAACACGACTCAAGCCCCATCCTCTCAGATTTACTTCTGCCAGTACCTCGTCTCCTACCTTCCAAACTTTACAAAAGCTCTCTTGCGAAGTTTGCAGAACTAGCACACTTGAAAGAAAGGATATTGCGGAGACATGACTTAGCCACAGGTCCCGAGTTTGAGTCGCGGTCCGGCACACAGTTTTAATCTACCAGGAAGTTTCATGTACAGGCTTATTCGTGTGTACGTCTGGGGCCTTAGAAAAGTACTGCGTGAAAACTGTTTATAGTAAGAAATGAACCATTTCTTAGAAGCAAATTTTTCCTTTCTCGCTGCCAAGTTGGTAAACATTTTCTTCTCAGAGTATCGAACCTGCCGTAGCCGTCTTTGTGGGCTGGTGCGAGCGAAGATCTTCGGTTCCGTTCACACGAACGACAGAAGCATCTGGCGCCGTAGTAGTGCGCTGTATTCAATTGACAAATTCACACGGGCGTTTAATGCCGCAGTCTCACCTCATTCCTCCTGCAGGCACGCACCGTCGTCCCAAACCGCTTCCGTCTTCTACAAAGACTTCCTTTGTTGACAGCCGCGTGATTGCGAAAGGTTGTCTAGAACTTTTTTCCATCTTGGAAAACACAGACAGGTTGCTAAGCGAATCCCTTTATTGTGCTACTATTTTGTCTAAAAGATCGTTACCAAGATTCAAAACATAGCTTGGCAAATGTCATGTGGCAGGGGGTCTTTCTGGTACTATTATAACCTTCCCCCTCTTTTCCTGTTTCATTAGCGAACAGTGAATGCGAAGAACAACTGTTAATAAATCTCCATACGAACTCTGATTTCCATGTCGTGGTCATTTCTCGAGACTTATCGGGGATGCACAAAAAAATGGAAACAAAAAATTACAACAAACTGTCTTTGCCTAATGCAGCATAGGAAAACTGTTTGCATTGGAAACAGTTTACACTCGTGTCGGATTGGATGAAAACAGTTCCCGTGTGGTTTTCAAGGGATTCTTACACCATTCTGCCACTGAGAGCTGATGACTGCTGGCCAGGGGGAATCCGACAACGAACAGTTCATTCTTATGGTTACAGCACCAATCCTGGACGATGCGAGCTATTTGAAAAGGGGGCCCTGTTGTCTTGGAACACACCACCATTGCGTAAGAAAAATCGCAACCGTGGGATGGACCAGATCAGCCAGAATAGTCACATAATCCTTGACAGTAATGCGACGTAGCAGAGTAACAATGAGGCCCCCGGATACGATGATATGGCTGCCCAAAATATCACCGAACCTCTGCCATGCTTCACTCTTGCGACGTAAACTCGGTCAGAATTTGGAAACAATGTGGTACAACACTCATCCGACCAAGTGACTTCCTTCCGTTGCTTCATAGCCCATGTTTTATTGCTTCGGCAACACGTTCTTCTTTTATGGGCATTTGCATCTCTGATGGGTGGGTTTGGAATTGCAGCTCCCCATGCCATTTCTGCTTATGGAGCTCCGTTCGTGTTGCTTTGGTGCTGACAAAGTTGGCGAGTGCGACATTCAGTTCTGCAGTGACTTTTGTAGCTGCCGTGGTCTTATTTTTCGTCGCGATTCTGTTCAGTGACCGTTCGCCACGATCACTCAACATACTCTTGCCATCGTCTAGATATTGTCGTAGCGGATGTTTTTCCTCTTTCCCTGTACGGAATATAAGTCGTCGATAGGTGCCTTTTGAAACACCAAACATTTCAGTTACCTTGGTCTCGGAAGCACTAGTCATACGAGCACCAACATTCTGCCCACGTCCCAATTCACTTAGCTTCAACATAATGCATTCTTCAGGACACAGAATACTCTTCTGTCAAGACTGACAGTTGCAGCGTATTGAGAACACTGCGCTGGTACCGTTCGTAGTCAGATACAACGGCGGCACCTGCAGGCTTGCGTAGCATTTGCCTTTATATCCAATACATTCTTCCATATTTTTGTCCAACTCTTTAAGCGATTGGAATTAATACGTTGCCTTACTCTTTTTGCGACGACCGCTCTCGGTATTTTAACGTTAAACGTCTCCGACATGTTTAACGCCTCTCGTGTATCAACTGCCACTTGAGTTCGTTGTACATCTCCGTAACGCCGCGATGTTGCACGTCTCCGTAACGCCGTGATGAAGCGATGGACATCCTCTTCTGTTAATCCAGCCAGGTTAAGGTCCCAGACAGACAAGCAGTACTCATGAATCTGTCGAACATGTGTTCTGTAAGTCATTTGCTTCGTGAATAAATTACATTTCTTCAAATTTCTCCCAGTGAATCTCAAGCCTGTTGACGCGCGAAAAAGGGCAGTCTTGTCGTAAAGCGGCAACGGAGCGATTTATCTCACGCCCAATAGGGCATGATCATTCGATTTCGGCCCAAGGGCGGAATCATTTCCGAAACGGCTTAGTGGTTAAAGTATGCTGTGTATGACAAAATGGCGCTGTCCAAAACCGCCCCTGAGGCGGCTGTGGTGCATCGTAGCCCACAAATGGTAGAGGGTGAACGTCTGCAGGGATACGTACGGGCGAATAGTCATGCACCGCACAGATGAACAAAGGAGCTACCAACAGTCTCTTGAACGACCGTTCAGGGAATGTTACTGCGTGTGGGCCTCCACAGCTGGCACCTCGTTCCGTGCACTGATGTTAGCAGCTATTCAACGGCGGCGACGGCTGGAATTTGCATGTCAGTACCGTCAGTGGACGTCCACCGAGTGAAGACAGGTGGTCTTTTCAGATGCACCAAGTTTTATCCTCCAACGGAACATGGTTTTCGTGGCTTTCCGTGAATGACCTTGTCATTCTTTAAGGCACAGTGGATCAGTAATTGTGTGCGTCTATCGTTTGGGACCATGTCTACCCTATATGCGGTTCTTTCCGTGGCACGATGGCATCTACCACAGGACAAAGCAACGTGTGACACAGTGCTCGCATTGGACGTTCGAAGAGCACCAGGGTGAGTGTACCGCGCTCCCCTGGCCGCCAAACTCCCCGGATTTCAACCCAATCGAGAATCTGTGGGACCAGCTCGTTCGGGCAGTTCGCGCCATGGATTCGCAACCGAGAAACGTGGGGCATCTGGGCACGGCACTGGATTCGGCATGACTCCAGGTCTTCTTGAACCTAATTCACTATCTGCATGCACGTCTCGCAGCGGTCCGGCTTTTTACAATTGGCTGGGCGATGTGTAAAATGTTGCATAATGCTGCAGCTGATGGACGTTAGAGACCTGCACTGATGACCCGAAACATTACGACCATCTGGTGAAGACTTCCTCTGGCATTTTCTGTATAAACTTGAGATATTGTTATTAATATTTGTAATTATGTTGTTGTATTTAAGTTACGATTGATTGGCGCCCCTCCGTAAGCTACTACTCGAGAAAATATTGCAATGTAAAAATCGCCGTAATATTTTAAATTTTTTTAAGTAATGAAAATATAAAAGGTCCAGTTTTGAAAAGTTACGTCAAAAGATACCAGGGTGAGATTCTTAGGAAGTGTATTCACCCTCAAAGGAACTCGTTCGATCGGTTTTTTATGTTCTTCGTTGAGGAAAAAAAATCCAATCAAAACCTCGCTATAATAATAATAATAATAATAATAATAATAATAATAATAATAATAATAATAATAATAATAATAATATGTTTATTGCAGTCAAATAGCCACACACATTCAATCAACAGTGATAATAATAAGATAAATTAGAAATTTCATATATTGTGATTCGCATAGTCACTTATTGTTCGTGCCGTATATATGGTAACGTTTGCATATTTGGTGACACGGTTTACACTCACACATTTCGTTCGGTTCATGATATGACGTGTTGTTGCAAATAAGGTGGTGGAAACCATGGACTGCCAATCTGGTGATCCTGTGTCTCATTTCAAAGTTTTCCTTTGTCCATGTTCGGTCAGTCGTGGCACCTGTGCTGTAGAATTTTGGAGGTATGTCTTCCCTTTTTTTTCCTTCACTATATACGTAGCATACTTAAGGCGTGATGACAACGACGGTATTATTTCATAATTCGGGCGTAGGCCAAGGCCTAAAATTTATTGCTCTCAGCTTATCGTACGCGATTAAGATTGGGCTTCCGGAACGCAGTGCGCTATCAGCTACACTCCGTACAGCGGGTTGCGAAATGTAAATGTAGGTTAAATAATTCCACACACCTATTATGTATTCTCGAGCCACCATCTCGAGTTGCGGAAGAAGGAAATTCTGTACTATCCAGCCGACACGTGTGAACTGTCAGATAGAGGGAGGCCGCTGTCTGCGTCAGTCAACAAACAATCACGCGTTCTTTCGACTTTCGTGTGAATCAGGCCTCGTGCGTAATCGTTTCACCCAACGGTGGCACGTAATAAAGGGCGTGGCCTCAATCGGCAAACAGTAATCTACAGTAAGTTGCGCAACCACTCTTCTCAAACTTAACAATTCAATTAGCATATGTCATAGCACAAAGGTGAATATGCTCTGGCCAGAGTTAGGGATGTAGAAGGGGACTAGATTTCGATTTATCTGGCAACTTCAGAGACATATTCGTGCTTTTTTTACTTTTTAGTATTACTGCCTATTCAAGTAATAAATTACATCATTTCAAGTAAAGTAACATGATAACGTGATGTCATCCCCCCAGGAACGAATCCACCCCCAGAATATTTTGTCACCCGAGAACAAGGTTTTTAGCCATTAGATGTATGCTGTTCAGTCATATATTATACATTATTTACTATGACTGGCCAATCTTCTGCATTTTGGAAGCAGGACCAGGGATTTTAGCTTATAAGTTGCAGGATAAATGTGTGGCAGCTAAGAGAGCTGTACTGGGGAAGTATGGTTAACTTGTAAAAAAGCGCGAGTATGTCAAGCTGTTTTGATTTAAATGTCTTTGGAGCTGCTAGATCAGCTAGTTCCTTTCTTCTAGATCACTAACTCCGCTCAGGAGTGCTATGATACCATTTTTGATTCTAGTTCCCACCTTTTATTCTACATTTATTACGTTAGACTGCCATACCTTGGCAACCCATGCGGGTTTTTGTTGAATTGGACGGCTACTGATCCAGTATAGGTTTTGTCATTGTCTGTCGAACCATGTTGCTTATATGGTGGCAACGGGCAAAGCTTTAACAGAACAACAGAACTGACATTAATTATATACATTTATATACATTCTTACAAAATTTGAACCAATTCGCACGTCTGAAAAGTAGAAGTGGCGCGCGTAGAAAAAGTCGGATAAAACTATTTTTAGCTTGTAAAACTCAAATTAATCTACATTTTGAAAGTAAGTTTTCAACTTTATCGTAAAAATAAATGTTTTATTTTTTTAATCACTTGAAACTGTTATTGCACATTCTATTCACGTAAGAATGCTACATTTAACTTCATTTTAAACCATCGTATCTTAACGACAGATAAAAGTTATTAGATATAAAAATTTCATTTATTTTATCCATGTATCTACCGCAGTGTAAAGTTTCCAGCGATTCGTACAAGTTTAAAGTATAGAATGAAACATCCCAGAAAAACGTGTTTTTTCCACGTATTTGCACGGAAAATCCGAACGGTGCACATTCAAATGGTGCCATTAGCTGAGCATAAAGTTCTGCTCAATTAAAATCTTTTGCAAAAGGAATTAATCAGTTCGTCGAATGTGCCTGGGCGACAGCTCTGGTTCGTTGTTCAAACCTTACTTAATATGCTGTAACATAGCTACAGTAGTGCAAATGTTCGAACGGCTATAAAAATGGCCGCTGGTCCGGGCTAAACCAAAAAACTAAAAGTTATCCCCTGTGCTCCCCAGCCCCACCTCTTGCACACCCTTCCCCCCCCCCTCCTCCCCACTCACAAAAAGAAAATGATGCTCACGCCTTTCTCAAATACCCAACATGCACTGCCGTAGCGATACAAGAAGTGTTTTGACCTTCAGAACATATTTGCCATACACGAAATGTATTATAAGCCATGGTAAACTCTAAGTGGAGTAGTAAAATACAGTGTTAAATTGTGGAAGTCGTACAAGAAAGACGATGGGGAACAAATTTCCCATGGAATTTGGCCGTTTACATCGTGCTCGATGCCTGTAAGAGCGACACGTAGACGTAATTGTATGTTGTTTGACTGAAATTACTTCTCAGGATGGAATGTATTGATTTTAGCGTTTTATTTCACAATGTCGATTTTGAGACAGCACATCCATCATGTGCCAGGAAACTGTCACATCAGCCGATTCTTACACAGCGGTAATCGCCATCCCTAGTCCAGGCATTCGGAAACGACGTACCGAGAAATTGAATGTCACATCGTAAGGGCAAAATTATGGGCCGTTATTCTTCGACTCTATGACTCTCTTCTCAACTGTAATATGAAGCGAGTATCATCGGAGGCTAAAGAGAACAAGCTGACAGCCCGCACAGCACTGAACACAGTATCTTAAGTATCTTCATTATTAAGTTCAGTGCTTGCTGGTAGATGGACTTCAACCACATCATGTTTTGTTACGGCCGCTTGTAAGAGAACAACCGGTTTTTGGGTACATCGGTTTCTGTTTCCACGCCAGTTTAATTGGATTGTTAAATCTGGTCAAAATAACTAGTTTCTGAAATAAGATTTTCTGTTTTTGTACCTGATTTTTCTGTTAGAAACACAGAAATCCAACAAATATTGCAAAATTTGTCTCAGCTTCAAGATACCTAGAATAAAAATGTTAAATAGACAAATGAAAGTAAAATCACTGCGTCCACTGTAATCTACTTTTTCGAGTAGTTGAGTTGTTGAATATAAAAAAATTACCGATGCTATCTTATTGATTCTAATTTGAACATTACGAACAGCCCGTGCTAAAGCGTGACAACTGAAGTTGAAGAACTCTATTTTTCGTGTTAATTGGTTAGTTTTCAAGGGCTACAAACAGATATTTAGATACAGGTAGATCAGCTACCTTCTATTTTTATTGTATTCTATGAATGAATTGATATTAAGTTTTCAATTTATTGCCGTTACCATAATTTACTTACTATTTTATTATTTCATAGAAATGGCACAGATTTTGAGTCTTTTAAAGCAAATGAAGCACTGTATTTAATTGCTATGTCACTGCGTAAAAATATTTTCGGACTAGGGTTGATGCCATTCTGCAATACAACGGTTTTCTGGAGACGACAGCTCGAAACTATCGTGTACGACAGGCGGTGGCTACTGTTGCACACTACTTCTACACGCGTACCTTAAGACACGGCCAACAGGGCCATTATTGTCTCAGCAGCGCTGTGCCAATTCTTAAGCAGTGTGTTTATTGCTCGTTTCTGTCGGCATTACTGTTAAAATAGTGTTAATCGCTTTTCTCATTTTCTGCAATAACTCAGTATTTCAGAACAGTGCAAATGTTACGAATAAAAATTATTACTTTTTAAAAAAAGTCTTATTTAATAACGAAAAATAGTAGCACTGTTGCTATGGCTAATTTATATACTCGGTTATGCGTATAAAATAAAAGAATCACCTGGTATGAGCGGGACCAAACAAAATACTGGTTATTCAGAACTAAAATATTGTACCGGTTTTAACCGATCGGTTTTTCCGATCCCTAGCTTGGGTTTTATTCAGTAGTCAGATCTGCCATAAGTCGCTCGCTGCCCATCCTACTTCACACGACGGGCAAGCTCCGCATAACAGCTCTTGGTTTAACGGCCCTTGTTGACGTCACAACAGTAGCATACGAACAGCCGAACGGGTTTTCCGTTTCCGAGACGCTAGTCACCAGTTCCTTATGTCGGCGGATTTCTCCATTTTCGGCACGTATCACCGCTAGAATTTTTCTCCATTCCTCGCTGCTCCGCTTACACTTCCTGTACCGTGTGCGCGCAACGCCACTATAGTAGATGGTTTCAGTCTCGCGTTGTGCACTGGTCCTAATGTCTTAGCTCAACAGTGTAAGTCCTAGATGAAATCAGGATCTATATAGAAAACTTTAGATTACTAATCTGATACTAAACTGAACTGTCGTGTCAAACGTTGCTCCGTTAGTAGTGCAGAAGAGGTTTCTAGAAAGAACTTCTAGTATTTTTTTCCCGTTTGTAGTGATGAAGACGAAGGCCTTAGTACGTAAAATTTCGCTGGTGTGCGCACTAATTGGCGAAATGTAACTACGATACTAGCGGATCCGCCCGCAGTATGACACTGGAAGACAGCGCGTTGGACAAAAATAAAAATATTGCCCCGCGTCCAAGCAGAACATACCTTTCAAATACTGTACTAGATTATTTATCGTATGACAGTGTTGTCGCGAAGCAATAGACCTCTTTGACGTTGCACTTTACTACTACGACCGTTGTCATCAGCTTCATCATCATCATTATAATGTGACTCCTGTTCTGTCTTCGTGTCAGCCTTATTTATGGCATCTATTCTTGAGTCTGTCTTGCCAGATACCTTTTCTCACTTGGCACATATTTCGTAGCTTGTTGTGGTGATCACCGCGCAGACGTCCTTTCCTCATCGCCTTTCTATTTACACGAACACTCATATAATACATCTTTTATTACTTCATCTTTGTGGGCTTTTTAATATCCTTTTTAATTTTATCTTAGTACACTTCATTTCACACTGTAACACACTGACATTGTGTGTTCCGGTAAAATGTATTATGGCGTCCTACCAGGGAAAAACTGCTCACTTACATGTTCTCAGAAGTTCTGGGGATGCCTGTGAACTTTATTATTGGAACAGACCGTTCAGGGGACTAACCTCGTTCCTCCAGAGACCTAACAGCTTTTGCCAGAAAACTGTGGGTGTAAAGGATAACGTACTAATTAGACGCGCATTGTTTGTTAGTTTCTATTTTAGAAAGCAATTCTTTTCATAGTGACAGTTGGCAAAACACGCAGTTAGCTTAGATTGTACCTGTATTTAAGTTCGATAATAGCGCAAATTATGGCTCTCGATAACCCACGACCGGTTAATTATCTCACCGACGACTTGGTCGCTGCTAGAACGATTTGTCTCATTCGTAATTCAAGGTTACCACTTCACTACCCTGCTGTTATCTGGTACAGCTCGTTCTTAATGAGACTAAGTAAATTGAAAGACATAATCGCTTCCGCTGTTTGTGTAGACAAGGGAATACGAACTGCGGCGCTTGTGTTCCATTTCCGGCGCAATAAAACAGTAGATTCTCACATGGTTTTTAGAGTCACTACAGGGAAAACTGGGCAAATGCATGGTTTAGCCAGTGTAGAATGTGGAACCTATTTGCATTGAGTGCGCTTAAATTTCCCTGTGAAATTATTTTAGCTTTGCCCTTACTTTACTTTTGTTTTAATTGCCAGTTACAGAACATATTTCAATTTTTTTCTCTGTGTTAATGTATGTTAGCTAGTGTGTGTGTGTGTGTGTGTGTGTGTGTGTGTGTGTGTGTGTGTGTGGTATCATTTATGTAACCATAGTGTCCTTAGTTACTAGGGTCATGTAATGTATTATCATATGCATTTCGTTTTATTAGTTAATGGTCTGGAATCAAACATGTTTACAGTTTACGTTGGGTTCCAGATCTGAAACGTCAGTTGCAAAAGCTACTAAAATATGATTTTTACTCACTTTACTATAGCCCTGTTTCCCCTCAAGTCTGGATGCGTCGTCCACATTTACATTTTCGCTCGCCAAACTGAAAGTTGGCCAGAAACATCAGTATTAAGGGCAGGAATACAGAGAAAATGTGTATGCAAACAACACTTGAGGGTGGGTGAAATGCAGCCAGTAAAAAAATTCACACTTCAGTGAATTTTTATGCTTCAGGCGAATAAAACAGAACGCGTATGGTAAGACAAACACGCATTCCTAGTAGTTGCATAGGCGGTTTGAAATACCTTACGTCATTGTAAAAGTAAATTTGCAAAAACGTGGACACATCTGATGTTTCACAAGCAGTTCATGATATCGGACAAAATTTTGGCTAATGGGTAGGGTGCAAAGTTGTTAACATAAGCAGTATGGTTGATATTGTTCGTGAGTATTGGACCAACTGTAGCGATTTAGTTTATAAATTATTTTTTAATTTTATTTGAAAAATCGTGCGGAAAAAATAGGACACCGTTACAGCAAATGCCTGTGTTAAATGTCACTTCTCGCAAAACTTGACTGTCACGTGGGCCGAACGTTAGGATTTAGTTTGTAACGTAGAGCAGTTTATTCCTGTCAGATAATATTCAAAAGGAAGTCGAATTAAAACTTCAGCCACGTAAGCTTTTTGGTACTCCGCAAAAAGCGTCGCTATGAACATGTCGCATCTGATCTCTGCGGTATTATTTTTCAGGCGGTATCGAACGAAGTTAAAAATGAAGTTCTAATTTCGAAGAAGAAGGAGGCTACAGGCGACAGATACCGGAAAGTAAACTAATTCTATTGCACTTTCATTCTTATCTGTCGATACCGTATTGCACGTAATATCGTTACAATTCTCAGTACAGTATGGTAGGTCCCAGCTAGCCCGTAGGAAATATTCTTCCGCAATGTCATTTGCCGCTCCCGGTTGCAGTTATCGCACAAGGGTAGAACCTCTCTTTACGCAACATATTTCTACTTGTCGTCCACGGCGTCCTTTCAGTTTGCGCGGCTTGCCTCGGGAAAGGGACGAGATGTAGCCTTCAGTCTATGCCTCGGAAAAAGCGGTGTTGATGCTTTCGCAGAGTACAGAAACCCTGTTCTAAGCAAAGAAGGGAAAGCAGAAAGGTGGAAGGAGTATATAGAGGGTCTATACAAGGGCGATGTACTTGAGGATAATATTATGGAAATGGAAGAGGATGTAGATGAAGATGAAATGGGAGATATGGTACTACGTGAAGAATTTGACAAAGCACTGAAAGACCTAAGTCGAAACAAGGTCCCAGGAGTAGACAACATTCCATTAGAACTACTGACGGCCTTGGGAGAGCCAGTCCTGACAAAACTCTACCATCTGGTGAGCAAGATGTATGAGACAGGCGAAATACCCTCAGACTTCAAGAAGAATATAATAATTCCAAACCCAAAGAAAGCAGGTGCTGACAGATGTGAAAATTACCGAACTATCAGTTTAATAAGCCACAGCTGCAAAATACTAACACGAATTCTTTACAGACGAATGGAAAAACTATTAGAAGCCGACCTTTGGGAAGATCAGATTGGATTCCGTAGAAATACTGGAACACGTGAGGCAATACTGACCTTACGACTTATCTTAGAAGAAAGATTAAGGAAAGGCAAACCTACGTTTCTAGCATTTGTAGACTTAGAGAAAGCTTTTGACAATGTTGATTGGAATACTCTTTCAAATTCTAAAGGTGGCAGGGGTAAAATACAGGGAGCGAAAGGCTATTTACAATTTGTACAGAAACCAGATGGCAGTCATAAAAGTCGAGGGGCATGAAAGGGAAGCTGTGGTGGGAAAAGGAGTGAGACAGGGTTGTACCCTCTCACCGATGTTATTCAATCTGTATATTGAGCAAGCAATAAAGGAAACAAAAGAAAAATTTGGAGTAGGTATTAAAATCCATGGAGAAGAAATAAAAACTTTGAGGTTCGCCGATGACATTGTAATTCTGTCAGAAACAGCAAATTACTTGGAAGAGCAGTTGAACGGAATGGACAGTGTCTTGAAAGGAGGGTATAAGATAGACATCAACAAAAGCAAAACGAGGATAATGGAATGTAGTCGAATTAAGTCGGGTGATGCTGAGGGAATTAGATTAGGAAATGAGACACTTAAAGTAGTAAAGGAGTTTTGCTATTTGGGGAGCAAAATAACTGATGATGGTCGAAGTAGAGAGGATATAAAATGTAGACTGGCAATGGCAAGGAAAGTGTTTCTGAAGAAGAGAAATTTGTTAACATCGAATATAGATTTATGTATCGGGAAGTCTTTTCTGAAAGTATTTTTATGGAGTGTAGCCATGTGTGGAAGTGAAACATGGCCTATAAATAGTTTGGACAAGAAGAGAATAGAAGCTTTCGAAATGTGGTGCTACAGAGGAATGCTGAAGATTAGATGGGTAGATCGCATAACTAATGAGGAAGTATTGAATAGGATTGGAGAGACGAGACGTTTGTGGCACAACTTGACCAGAAGAAGGTACCGGTTGGTACGACATGTTCTGAGACATCAAGGGCTCACCAGTTTAGTATTGGAGGGCAGCATGGGGGGTAAAAACCGTAGGGGGAGACAAAGAGATGACTACACTAAGCAGATTCAGAAGGATGTAGGTTGCAGTAGGTACTGGGAGAGGAAGAAGCTTGCACAGGATAGAGTAGCATGGAGAGCTGCATCAAACCAGTCACAGGACTGAAGACCACAACAACAACAGTGTGCTGCTATCGTTGTAGCTTGTGTATCACCATCCACGTAAGATAGCTGTTCACTGACGCCTCTGTATCCGAAGCACGTCCTGACCGACAGTAATTAAAGCACAGTGGGCGTTCAGATTCTGCCTCACAGTAGAGGTTGAGTGGTTTTCATAATTGAATTCCCACAGGCCGTGCCAAAAGTGGCAAATAATTGTTGGCGAATTCTGCTCTACTTCTTATAGCATCTGTTATGGATACCTTAAAATGTTAACCATCAAGAAATGATGACTTGTCAGTCGACTGCATATTTGTTCTAAATAGCCCAATAAACATGCTTGCCTCATACTAAAGTTGTTTACGTGTTAAAATACACTAACGGAAAAAATCGCAACATCAAAAAATAGAGTAACGAAATTTTGGGAATTCATTTGTCTAGGTAACATATTTAAGTGATTAACATTGCAAGAGTGCAGGTTAACGTAAGCGCGAAATAAGCCATTGCAGATGTGAAAAGCTGGTACATGAATAATAACCGGTGTAACCGCCAGAATGTTGAATACAAGGATGCAAAGTCGCATGCATTGTGTTGTGCAGGTGTCAGATGTCAGTTTGTGGGATGGAGTTCCATGCCTGTTGCACGTCGTCGCTCAGTATAGGGATCGGCAATGCTGGTTTTGGATGACGCTGGAGATGTCCGATGATGTCCCATATGTGCTCTATTGGAGACATATCTGGTGTTCGAGCAGGCCAAGGCAATACTTCGACTGTCTGTAGAGCATGTTGAGTTACAACAGCTGTATGTGGACGAGCGTTATCTTGTAGGAAAACATCCTCTTAAACACTGTCCATGAATGGCAGCACAACAGATCGAATCGCCATATTGACGTAGAAATTTGCAGTCAGGATGCGTGGGATAACCAAGAGACTGCCCCTGCTGTCATATGAAATCGCACCCCAGACCATAACTCCAGGTGTTGGCCCAGTGTGTCGAGCACTAACAGGTTGGTTGCAGGTTCTCGAATGGCCTTCTTCTAACCAATACACGGCCATTACTGGCACCGAGGCAGGACCATCTTTCATCAGAAAACACAACGTACTTACACTCTGCACTCCAAAGAGCTCTCGCTAACACCACTAAAGTTGCAAAAGGCGCCGACGCGGCGGTCTCGTGGTTCTAGGCGCTCAGTCCGGAACCGCGTGACTGCTACGGTCGCAGGTTCGAATCCTGCCTCGGGCATGGGTGTGTGTGATGTCCTTAGGTTAGTTAGGTTTAAGTAGTTCTAAGTTCAAGGGGACTGATGACCATAGATGTTAAATCCCATAGTGCTCAGAGCCATTTGAACCATTTTTTGCAAAAGGCGGTGATTTGGGGTCAGTGGAAACCACGCCACAGGGAGTCTTTCTCGGAGCTATCCTTGAGGTAACCGATTTGTAACAGTTCTTTGTGTCACTGTGGTGCCAACTGCTGGTGAAATTGTTGCAGCAGATGCAGTACAATGCGTCAGAGCCATAGGCCGAACACGTTGGGCCGTATCATACACAGTGGCTACATTCTGCCCAAGTTGTTCTGCTCTATCGCAGAAGGAACATTGAGCTTCTCATAGCCCAGTTACAAGACCCTGTTCAAATTCAGTGAGGAGGTGATAATGGCGTCTTTGTCATTTGCATCTTCACAGTGGCACTGTTAATGCCACTTTTAAGCTACTGGCGTCAAATTTAAAGAGACATGTTTCAGATGTTGAAACAGGCCTACCAACTTTCATTTATACCGCACAACTCCGCATTGGTGTTGGGATTTTTCCCCGTATCAGTTTATACAGGGAGTATATGAAGTCCGGGATCACTTTCAATTATTTATTGCACAAGAACCAAACGTTGTACAGATACCATACGTATGTCATTTTGAAGAGAAACCCTGAAAGCTTTATTTTTTTTTCTCTCCATGTATACCCCCACAGCGTAGTTTGGTAATTTGCCGATGGTCAGCGCTAGTCGCAAACATGGCGAGTGCAGGTGCCGTGCTAGAGACGGGGACAGCTGTTTCATGTAATGGCCTCCCGATCACTCCGTTTGATTTTTTTCTGTGGGGACACATTAAAGATCCGGTGTATGTACCGCCTCTACCACGTGATGAAGCAGAGCTCCGGGAGAGAATACGGGAAGCGTCTGCCACAGTCGACGATGGCATGTTGGGACGGGTATGCCAAGTTTTCGATTACCGTATTGACGTTCATCTACACCCTGTATTGCAGGGTGTAACTAAGTTCCCTTTACAGACTTTGACGACAGTTTCGTTAAACCAAAACAAGGAAAAAAATCCGAACACGAGTTCTATAATATACACCTCAAGGGCTCTTCCTCAGTTGAAGAGATGCCTTTTGAATATCGAAGATGAAAAAGTGATCATAGCTCTTAAGGTGTACATTTCAGGACTCGGGTTAACTATCCATTTTTTGCTTCTTCTGGTGTAAGGAACCTGTCCTCAAAATTTGTAAAGGGAATTTAATTACATCCTTTATTGGTTCAACTCACCACTAATGAATGTGCGGATGCTGTGACGAGATATTTTCTTACCATCTTTATCTCCACCCTGCAAAGAAAATACTAATTTGTGATTCTTGAGTTTCTCCCGGCGTATTTGATAATCAAAATATCCACGGGTGTACTGCCGGTTATAGTGTCCAACGGGCACAATATTTCGGCGATCAAACATGTCGCCATCATCAGGTGAACTGACGGACTGAGCTCCTGTGAACGTGCCGGCACGGAGATCCGTACGCTATGGCTGCTCAGGGGGAACTGGGTTCGGTCGCGGCGGCGGCCGATTTAAATACCTCACCTGATGATGGCGACATGTTTGATCGCCGAAATATTGTGCCCGTCGGACACTACAGACCGGCAGTACACCCGTGGATATTTTGATTAAAATACTAATTGTTAATACTTTCGTCGTTATTTTGTATGAAGAATTCTGTCTTAATAACTGTACGGTCAGCACATGCACGTACGTACACATCCAAACTGCTAAACTGTCTCTTGAGAATAGATTAAAGCAATACTCCTACGGCAAAAAAATTGGTGGCCAATCATTCCATTTCTTCAGTGTGCCATAAAACTTCATTATCTGAAATCGGTCCGTCTATGGGAAAGAAACAGTAATCCAGAATTAGTTTATTGCCCTCTTACTAGTTTCCGACCAATTTTCTGTGACTTTTGGTATGACAGTTTTACTAGGATGTACCGAAGAGATTAGTGAACAGAACTTTTACATGCATCTAACTATAGCTTGTAGAGCGACCTTAAAAATCCCATAAATTGTGGATTGTAAATTAGCACTAATGCGTTATTAATGACTTTAGCAAGACAACGGGTATGAATTTCCAGGGCCGCTGTCAAAAGAGGCAAAACTCTGTGAATGAAAGCACATCTGCAATAACTAATTAACTTCTATGTATATACACTTATAGCTGTCTGATTGTATTGCTGCTCTTCATTGTCTGCATCATTCCTCAAGTAGAATTTTATTTAAATGACAGTATCGTGAATTACGTAGCTACACAGCACATGCCGAGAAAGTCATAGATCTTACTCTTTTTCGCACACAACCAGGTATTCAGAAATTTACTAGGCTTTTCCCCCTGTCGGAGGTCCGAGTCCTCCCTCGGGAATGGGTGTGTGTGTGTTACCCTTAGCGTAAGTTGGTTTAAGTTAAGAAGTGCGTAAGCTTAGTGACCGGTAACCTCAGCAGTTTGGTCCCAAAAGACCTTACCTCAAATCTATAAATTACTAGGCTTTCATATTTTTGTCTGGCACGGGTTGTCCCAGAAAGAAAAAAAAGTAGTCCGAATCCACCAGTGCAGACAAAGGTTTTCTGGGGCTTTCCCTTGGTTGTAAGGCAGTTGCCGAGAGTGTAAATGCGCTTCCAAACACTTCCAAATAAAATATGTGTTAAATAGTGTAAGATTACTAGCCTAGTTCGTTGTGTGCGAATAAACCTACCTTCTCAGTAACGGTATGGTAGGTCTTGCAGAGTATAGCCAAGACACTGTCAACAGGAACACTGATGTGCGGTGTTCTTCTTGGCATTAACGCAGCGTGCGTTAAATCAGATTGCAGTTCGACAACATGACTGTGTGAAGAAGAACACTTACAAAGTTCGTACGTAATTTACACTAGCGCTAAATTATGAGTATGCTTTTAATTCATTTCAGTGTGTTACTATAGTGAAAAGTATATACGTCAATAGTAAAATTTTCATTAGATTCAATGAGGATAGAAAGAAATTTAGAATTGAAAAGGAGACAGGCTAGGATCTTACACAAAAACTATTTCAGCAATCCAAGAGCAAGTTACATTAGAGCCATAAATGGAAATTTAAGAAGGAACAGTGTTAACGGGACGTACCTGAATCATAATCACGTTTCTGAAGACGTTGTTCAGTTAGTCGTAATACAGGAAAATTATTGGAATAACTTAAAGTCCAGGCCTAATAGTAAGCCTAAAACTGAATATAATGAGACAAAAATAACGCATCAAAAATATTGTATAACCAACGCATCAAAAATAGTACAGAGGTGCTGAAGAAATTGAACTGGCGAACTCTTGAAGATAGACGTAAACTATCCCAAGAAAGCCTGCTTACAAAGTTTCGGAAAAAAAACTTTAATTGATGATTTTAGCAATATACTACAACCCCCGTACTTATCACTCATATAGGGGGGCAAGATTACAGCACTCACACACAGGCACTTACCCGCGTCCCCTACTGAATGGAACGAGAAGAAACCCTAATTGGTACAATGGGTAGCTACCTCTACCACGCACTTGTACTTTGCAGAGTATAGATGTATATGTAGATTTAAGACTTCATCCACTGGAAGACAGAACGGTCAGTCCACTTCTAAAAGACTAAGTGATATGGCACAATGATAAGACGCTAGATTGTAGTTCTAAAGTAGCGGTGTGCATGTGCCTTTCCATCTGTCTAAATTACTACATCCGATTCAGTCAACAAGGGGACGGCGTAGTTCTTGCTCTATTCTTGTCCAAATCATTCAACCTCTACATCTACGTCTGCATGACTCCAATTCACGCATAAGTGTTCTGTTGAGGGTTCACTGACGTTGTGTCTCTACCGTTCCACGCTCCAATGTCACATGTCAAATACTGGTATAAACACCTAAATCCTTCCGTGCGAGCTCTGATTTCTCTTGTTTCGTTAAAACCGGCATTTCTCCCTATGTTTTTGGTTCTGTGCATGTATTTTGTATCGTGATTGGTTTGTTACTCCTCCAACATGCCCCCTTTCCCTACCGGTCTTATTGAACTATGTGTGCATTAGACTGTTGTGTATACTTTGAATTATACTTCTTGAACTATTAGGTTGTGTATATAAAAATATTTGTTCCTATTTCTGTACCGTTTTCGATGCTAGTGTTGTCAAGTTATCTATTTATTTATGTGGGCGCTACTAATTTAACTCTATCCACACAGTTGTACCATATGGTGGCGTTTTCTGGTAGTTAGTTTTTGTAACGGTGACTGCATAAGTTGAGCACTGATTATTGGGGCGGACGCATGTGACGCCATATACGAACTTTGAAAACCTTTTAAGAAAGGAGCCTTCGATTAATTGAACCGGTTCAGAACATATCTCTCGAGTGACGAGAGGACAAAGCTTTGCAAGGATCGATTAGTTCATTGTTAAAAGAAAATTGTATTCGCAGGTGAGACCTGTGCATTGCCATATGACATCTACAAAAATAATCTGCACCGAATAAAGATTTTAACAGCTCCTTTTCATGAAGATTACACTTCAACAGCAGCATGTTGAATCTTCTATTGGCAGGCTGTTTCCAATACGCCTGCCAGTAGGTCAAACTGCCCTAAAATCATATGTCCACATGTCACGATATTGACCAAATTGTAAGATAGACACCAAGCCACAGAAAACATTATTGAATGGTCGCCAAAACAAGTGCACACCCACCAACTAATTCCAGAAGAGACCTTAATTTATTTATGAACGTAATCTCTAGTTACTATCAATTATATATCTTTTTTGATGAACATCAAAATAAGTAAAACATCGATAATGAAATGCAGTGGATTTAAATCAAATAATGCTGTTAGAAAACGAGCCACTAAAACGTCAGACAATTTTTTCCATTTGGGCAACAAATTAACTGACGATGGCAGAAGTAAAGATTCTACAAAGTGCAGACCGGCAATAGCAGGAGAGGTTTTTTCGAGAAAGAGAAATATTTTTACACTGACTATAACTCTTAGAAAGTCTTTCCTGAAAGTACGACGTGAATCTAGCTTTACATGCAAGTGAAACAAACCACAAATGGTCCAGACAACAGACAATAGAAGCTTTCGAAATGTAATGTTACAGAACGAATTTGAAGATTAGACAGGTAGTTCAAATATTCAATTGAGAGGTAGTGAATCGAGGCGCAGTTGGGAACCATACCCCTTCGTTCAGGACCGCAAAACTCAGTTAAACGAAATAGTTCCAATGAAGAAACTGAAACGTTAACGTAACAAGTGGCGCCTTCGGAAAATAGCTTACAGTAGGCAGCGAGCCGCACGAATAGGGTGGCAGTTGGTATTGAGACGCCCAAAAAAAGACAGCAATGACAGCCAATTTGGTCCAATGATATCGACTTGCACTTTTCAAATGAACTGCGATAGGGGTCTTTTAGATTAGAGGTAGAGGTAGCCAATCAATTAAATGGTCATCCAGGTCAGTTTATAACTACAGATTCGGCATGCAGAAGTTTCAGTCAAGAACTACACCGCTCGCCGATGAACTATGTTTGCTTGTACGAGGTCTGTTAAAAAAAAAAAAAAAAAATCGGAACATCTCGTAATTTCGCGCCAGTAGTGTGCTGTAGCGAAATGGGGTTGGCCCTGCTGTTGTCTGTATTGAATGTGTAACTGCCGGAAGTTTCATTGTTGACTATTATTGTTCGGTGCTGTATTGAGTCGAACGTTGTGTCGCGCATTTTTCGAATTTCGAGGCGTCAGAGTTGAGGAACAACGAGTCGGCATTAAATTTTACGTGAAACTCGAGGAACCCTTTAGAGAGAGACACCAAATGGTGCAGAAAGCCTTCGGTGATGACTGCTTAAGCCGTGCTCGGTGTTAAGAATAGTTCACACGGTTTAAAAATGGTCGGGCGGAAGTTGAAGATGACCCTCGTCCAGAACGTCAACGAAATTGTTGCCAATTGAAATCCTGACCCAGCAACTTGGAATGCATCGGTCGCCGCCAGGTTCGTCTCACAGCACATGACGAATGAAGACCAGAAAGTCCTTTGGCTCGCAATCTGTGAAGAGCTTTTGGATCGCGCAATTGAGAACGATATGTTCGTTAAGAGAATCCTAACTTGTGACGAGACGTGGTTCTACGGTTACGATGTTGAGACCAAGGTTCAGTCTTCATAGGTAGGGAAACGCTCTGCAAGACCAAAAACCGCTCGTCAGGTGTCAGATGTCACACACAGGCTGATATTTCCTTTGACTTTGAAAGATTAATTCATCATTGATTTGTGCCACAGGGATAGACTTAATCGGTGGTGCTATCGGGACGTGTTGCGACACCTGCCGGAAAATGTAAGAAGGAAACGGCCTGACATGTGGCGACACAATTCATAGCTCGTGCATCACGATAACGCCCCCGCATGTTCATCACTGTCGGTGCGTGATTGTTGTACAAAAACGAAATCACTGTGCTGCTCCATCCTCTCCAGATTTGGCCCCTGCGGACTTTATTTCCAGAGTCCAAAACCCCGTTGAAAAGATGAGGATTTGGAACTATAGGCTAGATAGAAGATTCGCAGACGTCGCTTCGTGCGATCCAGCAAGAGGCGTACAAAGGCTGCTTCCGGAACTGGGATGGTGTATCAGTTGTGGAGGAGAGCATTTCGCAGGAGACCATGCACAGTAAGAAAGAGTGGTATTTTTTTTTTATTACGTCACGAGTTGTGCGCGTGTAATGCAAACGAAGCGACCAACCACGTCGTGTATCGCCACCGCTCGTCAGGATGGGGACATTTGCACTGGCCGTGTGAAATTACATTTTGGATTACGGATCAATGGAAGACAGTCCTCGAGTTTGTTAATTAGAGAGAGAGAAGTAATTGTGTGGACATCATGTTGCCAGCCCCATACAAAGTGTCAAAGTGTGTGGTTCTATCAATCAAAGATTTTGTTTATTTATTTTTTCAAACAACAATATTGTCTCGTTTAACTAGTTCCCTTCGGCAGCTGTGCGTCGGCAGAGTCGTTGTTTCCAGTCTTGATAGCAACGCTGAAAGGCTTCAACTAGTAGGGCCTTTAACGTGTCCGTCTCATTCTTTAAAATATTCCCCGGAGTCCCAAAATGACGCCTTCTTTAAGATATTATTCAATTTCGGGAAAAGAAGAAAGTCACAACGATTAATCCAGTGATTAAGGTGGCTGTGGAACAGGCATGCTTTTCGAGATGAAAAATTTCGTAATGAAAGTAGCTGTGTGACATGCTGCGTGCCATGATGCAGCGTCCTCTAGTCTGCAGTGCCCTGCCTCACTTGGTTAACCCTTCTCCCGATTCTTTCAAAGACATCTTTCTAAAAAAAAAAAAAAAAAAAAAAAAAAAAAAAAATCCAACTTGGTTGGCAGTTTGCTGTGGAGGAAAAATTTCGCAAGAGTGCGCGGTTTTCGAAGTTTAAAAGTCTCACTGAACGAGGTTCATCTTCAACTCGTTCTCGGTCTTTCAAAAATGATTTGTGCCAGCAAAAACTTCTGTTCTTGATAAGAAATGTTCCCCAAAGGCCTGTTTCAACCTTTCAAAGATCTCACTCGCCGTTTCTCCTAGTTTAACACAAAACTTGAAGGCATTTGCTCTAAATTCCGCTGTTCTAGGCGCTTCAGTCCGGACCCGCTCTGCTGCTACGGTCGCAGGTTCGAATCCTGCCTCGGGCATGGTTGTGTGTGATGCCCTCAGGTTAGTTAGGTTTAAGTACTAAATTCTAGGAGACAGATGGCCTCAGATGTTAAGTCCCATAGTGCTTAGAGCCATTTGAACCATTTTTGATACGCTGTTTTATTTTCGTAACTTAACAACGACACGTCAATGATGCGCTCTCAAAAATCACGTGATAGCTGCACGGTGCTGAAACTTGGTTTTCTCACACGCATCGTGTCACTCAAATAGTACATCCGATAAAGGGGAAAAATATTGTAAGGACATGCAGAGAATACACAAAAATATACTCGCTTCAGACAGTATGTGTAGGTTGGAGTCTTTTAACTCAGTAATGATGCTGTAAGTCGTACAGTGTCTCTCAAATGAGAGCTTCAGTTTTATATGTCAAACTAAAACGTAGGTTTGAAGTCTTTATTTATTATTGAAATATACAGTTTAGGAATTTACTTCTTAAAAAACTCGTTTAAATGCAATTCAGCACGGCTACGACAGTTCCTTTAAACGATGAACAAAATGTTTAATGGCGACTCGGCATGTAGGCTCTGAGATGACTGGCACTTCACTACGAAGATCATTTAACATGGCCACATAACGTTCCGAATGCACTGTAACTGCAAGACCGATCTCGTCCTCGAAAAAGTATGGGTCAATTATTCCTCGAGCCGACATCGCAGCCCATACAGTAACATTTGGCGAATGGAACGGTTTCTCATGCTTCTGTTGAGGAACCGTTGCATTTCAGTAGCTGCAATTTTGCTTATTGACGTGACCGTTCAGATAAAAATGAGCCTAGTCAGAAAACAAGGTGGTGTTAAATGTAGGGCGCTCAGTCACGTTATTAACGAACTGTAGCGTACGTTTGGCGTCCTCTGGCTTAAATGCTCTCACCATTTGGATCTTGTAAGAGTGCAGTTTAAGGTATTTTTGCAGAATTCGGTGCAGTAATGATCTATGCCCATATAAAGATCTTGCACGATTACGGATGCAGAGATTAGGATCGTCACGAACAGACCAGTTTACACTTCCCACGGATTCGTCCGTTTTTAATGGTCTCGGTTGCCCAAATTTCGGTTTGGCCAGTGTTGAACCGGTCTCTCAAACGTTTTGATCCATTTCCGGATAAGGAGAACACTTGAAGCACGATTTACGTTACGCAATCCACGATTATTGCAAAATTTCCTTCGTACTACAGTCGCCGAATCACTTTCTTTTATTTTTTCATTTTCACACAATGAACGCGCGGTGCGGTCCCGAGAAGAGCTCCATATCGACTCAATTCCCAAACGCCAACCAAGCTATGAACGTCGACTTCCCCGTCTCTCTCTCTCTCTCTCTCTCTCTCTCGACCAATTTTTTGCGCATGCGCTTAAGATCTCTTCAAATATAAACTTCCTCTTGAGACACCCTGTACTTTTTTTTTTTTTTTTTTTTTTTTTTTTTTTTTTTTTTTTTTTGGGAGAGCATATTGGTGATACTTCCGAGAAAAATTAGGACTCCTCTGCGACCCTACTTTGAGAGGAGAATAAAGTAAACTTAAGAGCTCTGCGCCATTCAAACTGCCGTGATGGCAACACAGAATATGCACACTCAGTGTATTTCATTAATTTCCATTAAGAAAAAGTTAATGCCAGAATCTCAACGATTAATGCGATGCGAAAATGTGTACACTATATGTGTGAAAGGTAAGATGTGAAGACGAAGAGAGATTGAAATTGCTTTGAGGAGTCACAAGTTTTTGAGATGGAAAAATTAGGCGCCTAACGTGTACTGATGTGTGGCTACAATGCTTCAGGAGCAGTCTCCGTTTTCACGGAAGAGGTATATTCTATCAGATTATCGTACTGATAAGCTGCTTCTATTCTTCGTTCATAGTTGTTCAGGTGGTCAGTGACTCCGGATTGGCGTCCATAATTTTTCGTGAGGCAAAGCCATACTGTAGAGATCATTTTGTCGAATTGTCCGTAGTCCTGATTAATAAATTTCCGTAGTGGAAACCTCTTGGGGCAAGATTAAGAGTTCAGCTCTTACTACGTCAGACGTGAAATTAATTAAGTACCCAGAAATGCAGAAATGACGCAATGCTCTTGTAGTATATGCGTATCTCATGTTCCGTCGAACTATCCGAGCTGACTCAGAGATGCAGTTCACAGTCCACAGATAAAGTTGACTGATAAGAAGATGTGATGACCGTGCGTGCAGTCGACAAAATCACAAAATTATTCTTTTTTGTGTTTTGTCTTTAACTTTCATACACGTCAAGAGATCAACTGGACAGTTGCTCAGAACAAGCGCTGTTCAATTTCCCATCCAGACATCGAGACTTAGGCTTTCTATGTGTTCTCTAAATCACTTTTGGGGAATGGCGCGATCGTTTCTTTTGAAGCGACATGCGTTATTAAACCCAAAGGAAGATAGTCGACCTGATTTCATAGCTAAAAAGTGTGATACGCCATGCCTCTGTTTCATACACTAGCATTAAGTGGAAGGGATGGGGAGGATGATGGAACTGAGTGCCTGTACCCTGACATTTGGATGGTGACAATCGTAAAACCAATGAGTCGCAGGTTATGGAATTGTAATGTTGTTCATAACTGTGGATGCTGTTTGGGCGAGAGTTGAGTATTGGTGTACGAACAATATTCTAGCTACCGGCTGCAGTTCATGCTATTTCGTTGGCGTATCTAACTTACTAATGTTTTTGTTGGTCATAGGTGATTCGACCTGCGGTAAATACAAGAGCCAAAGAGGTGGATTTGATTATACAACTGGCGTCTGCCTTATTTGGTACAAGGGCAATATTTCCGTTGTAATATAATCCTCGTCCCTGCTTCGGCAGACACGAGTCAGAATTACTGTTGTCTTCGCAATCGCTGACGTTTTGTTCAGCGAACGTGGCCAAAGCTGTAGAAGCCGGCTGTGCTATCATCTTTCGTTGTGGTTGTAGTTACCCAGATAAAAAATAAGAGCTTACAGAATGTCTGAAGCATTTCTGTGCCGTTGATTGTTGTGAAACTAGATAACAGCGGTTGCACAAAGTATCTCGCCAACCGTAACCTTGCACTCCCATCAGGCGTATCCACAAATTCCTATTCACTCTCAGAAACATTGCGCAGAAGTCTGACTTAAAAGATAGGTCATCGGCACATAATCTGGTGGTAGAGAGCTAAACAGCCTCACCTCTCCTTCCATTAACTAACACATTCTGACGATAAATCTTTGTCTGTATACTGTGTATGCAACACTGCTTCACCTGTTCGCCGCGTCGTGGTGATGGGGCTTTTGATCAAAATTCAGAAGGATAATTCATGCGTTGATTCCACAGTTTGTTACTGGTATTTCTAAAGCAGAGATACCTGTACATGGTGGCAACCAGTCAAGGAATATTTTAGGGAATTGGTTTCAAAAATTTATTTCAAAGGCCCAGTCAGATCTTAACAAGTTTACTCTTAGAACAACTTACGCTGCGCCTACGTGACACAAGTTGCCTGTCTTTCAAAACCGAGGCAGTTCTGTCCAGTTAAAGCTGCCGACAAGACGCCCTCGGCGCCTGCTGAAACTGCTAGCGAATTCACGCCATTGGTTTTAGCGTGGGATACAGGTCACGTGTGTGGACGCGGGAATATTCTGTGGTGCGGAACACAGTTGCCTCTTTCTTTCGTAATCCAGACCTCGAGCAGAACAGACGTCTTTTCGGAAGACAGAGCCTCTAGCTCTGCTTTTCACGACCGGCCACCAAGAAGTTAATTGTTCGACCTGGTAGACTGGCCTATTTATTTATTTAGCGTATGGCTCATAACATCACAGTAAAAATTAGAGAAACAACACAATTTTTAAAAAATCACACACACACATATATATATATATATATATATATATATATATATATATATATATATATATAAACAGAACAATAAATAACAGTTTGTATATAAGGACACCACCAATTGTAAATTTACACTCACAGAAGAGCAATCACAAACAAACGTCCAGCTTAGGTAATATACAGTCGATTGCCTCTTGGGTCGCCATTAGGAAATCCTGTGAGTCACCCTCATATGCCCTCAGTGGGCATTCCTGCACGATGTGTTTGACCGTCTGTCTCTCAGCGCCACAGTAGCAAGCGGCCGAAGGAATTTACTCCATCTGTGTAAGGAGTCGGCCTAAACCTCGTAATTTCCGACTCTAGGCGCGCCCCATGTATGCCAATACACTGAAATACATTCTCGTTATTGTACCTAATTTCCTGTTTTGTCATTTAAAGGCAGCCCTGGATTCCCACTTTGAAGTCCTGACCGCTCGACCTCCAGCATACTGCCGTCACGAGCCATATGTAACAACCGTCTCCCCCCTTCCCTGACCATATACAGTACGTATCTGACGGACACAGTGAGCCGTGATTGAAGACAAGCTTCAGTTGTTACAGGAAATAGAATTCAACCACCACATTGTTCACATACACTGTGACAGAGTCGTGGGATAGCGATATGCGCATATACAAATAGCAGTAGTATCGCGTATGTGAGGTGTGAAAGGGCAGTGCATTGGCGGAACTGTCATTTATATTCAGGCGTTTCATGTGAAAAGATTTCCGACAAGATTGTCGTCGTACGAATGGAAATAAGACTTTGGAATGGTAGTTGGAGCTAGACGCACGGGACATTCCGTTTCACAAGTCGTTATGGAATTCAATATTCAGATATCCACAGAGTCAAGAGTGCCGAGATCACCAAATTTGTGACAGTACCTCACATGACGGACAACACAGTGGCCTTCGCTTAAAGACCAAAGCAGCGGCATTCGCCTAGGAGTTGTCATTGCTAATAGACAAGCAACACTGGGTGTAATAACCGCAGAAATGAATGTGAGACAGACGACGAACGTATCAGTTAGGACAGTGCGGTGAGATTTGGCGTTAACGGACTGTGGCACAGACGACGGACGCGAGTTCCTTTGCACATATCCTGCAGCGCCTCTCCTGGGCTCGTGACCGTAGCGGTTAGACTCTAAAACGACCGGAAAAACCTGACCTGGTCATAAAAGTCCCGGTTTCAGTTGGTAAGAGCTGGTAGTAGGGTTAATGTGTGACACAGACCGCACTAAGACATGGATTCAAGTAGTCCAAAGGCACTGTGCAAGCATGATGGTGTGGGCTGCGTTTACATGGAATCTACTGGGTCCTCTGGTGCAACTGAACCAATAATCGACTGTAAGTGGTTATATTCGGCTACTTTGAGACTAATTGCAGCCGAACGATGATGGAATTGTTACCGGGCCGCAATTGTTCGCGACTGATTAAAAACTTTCTGGACAATTAGAGCGTATGATTTGGCCAACCATATCGACTGACATAATAAATCCCATCTTACATTTATGGGACATAATCGAGAAGTCAGTTCGTGCAGAAAATCTTGCAACGGCAACACTTTCGCAATCATGGGCGACTATGGAGGCAACATAGTTCAATGTTTGAGGGGACTTCCAACGACTTGTTAAATCGAGTCACTGCACTACGCCGGGCAAAAGGACGTCCGACACGATGTTAGGAAGTATCCTATGGCACGTGTCACTTCCAGTGTACAAGCTATCGAACTGCAGTAAAAGTATCTCTGTAGATCGAAGAAAGGCAATATTTCTATTCTTTTTTCTGTTTAAAACGCTTTTCTTTATCGCAAGTGTTGCTTTTCTTGTTTTGTTTTGATGCAGCATTCCACACTAGTCCACGCTGCGCGTTTCTTTTTATGATAACTGTTGCAACCTATATCCACTTGAACCAGCTTACTATAGTCGAGCATTTGTCCCCAGTTTCTGTTACACACATTTCTTTCCATTACCAAACTGATGATTCCTCGGCGCCTTATGGTGTATCTTATGAACTGACCGCTTCTTTTTGTCAAGCACTTTTTTCCCCAGTTCGATTCAGTGCCACCTTATTACTTACCGATGCAAACAAACAATATTTACATCATGTTGCCGATATAATCTCCATCATTCTCGTATTGCACCACATTCTAAAAGTTTCTTATCAGAACTCTTCATCGAACATCATTCACTTCCGCATAAAGCTACACTCCACACAAATGTTTTCAGAAAAGCCAGTCTTACATTTGAATTTGTATTCGATGATAAAAAATTTATCTTTTTTAGAATAATTTTTGTATTATTATCAGGATGATCTTCGAAGTGCTCTTCCGTCTCTGACAGAATTCTAATTTTATCAGACACTTCAATTCCCTTTAAAATTTCTCCCTGGTTTCCTTTACTGCTTGATTCATGTACAGATTGAATAACACTGCCTATAAGCTGCAACCGTGCCACACATCCGTCTGTTATTTTCTGCGTAAATTGTAGCTTAATTTTCGCTTTCTATCTTTTATCATTCCTACATTTAGAATTCCAAATGGTTTATTCAGTCAACACTGTCATAAGCTTCTACTACAGCTACAAATTCTGTAAACATAGTAGTCTTACTTACGTTCTGAAACGCGTCGTAGGGTCAGTGTTTCTCCGGAATCCGAACTGATCTTCCTCGAGGTTCACTTCTTATCAGAACTGTTCATCGTACATCATTCACTTCCGTATACAGCTTTTTTGCAATTTTGACTTAATTTGATGGTTGGGTAATATATCCGTTAGCACCACCTCTTCCTTAGAATTGCAATTGTTTAATTCATCTTGAATTCTGGGATATTTCACCTGTTTCAAATATGCCTCAGTCGGCGTGGAACAAATTTGTCATGATTGTTTTTTTCACAAAGATCTTACGTCGTCCACTTTAGGTACCATGTTTTGTTATGTTTTTGTTTATTTTTATCCCTTTATTCAATTAATCTGGTCTGATAAGGGCCACCACGCCCGCTGTTAGTGTAACAGGGTTTCACACATATAGTACCTTTTCTACATCATGTTACCGTAGAAATGACAAGTTTAATATGAAAACTAGTATTCAAATGATTTGAGTGTCTGAAGTTGCAGTGTGAGTAAATGTACAGACTATGAAGTAATGAAGTTAATACTGGCAGTACTTCTACTACTGCAGCTGCTATCACTAATAGTGATAATAGTATCAATAAAAGTAATGACAATAAAAATGACAAATAACAATAGTTATTATAACAGATAAAAATAATTTATAGGTGTACAAAATAGATCTTTAATGATACATAGAGTTCTGGGAAAAGGAAATTAAAGGAGACTGCATCAGCTAAGAATACAGGGAAACAGGAAAAAATCAGGTAACACTTAATGAAACTTGATATCCCAAGATTTAATGAAACGTGATATCCTTCCCTCAGAATTCGTTGGTAGCAATAAGCGAATGGTTGGTTGATGACCTTCGGCCTAAACGATGTTATTAGTATTGCTTTTTCGGTGAGACACCATGGCCTAGTGACCGCATTCATGTTACTTCCGCGTTAACACGTACGGTACTTAAAGTAACGCGTCGGTTATTTTAGGAGAAATCTAGAATCAGAATGACAGCGCGTTACTTCATATATGTTATCGATCGTTATTACCAGTAACACGGTCGCGAGGGAAAGTCTGGGGAGTACTTAACTGCGCGTTACATGGTAGTAGATTTCCATGATACTGTTTGGTAATAGCTGTAGTGGATGTCCTCTCCAAGATTGTAATATGTTAACGAAGTAACTGAATATCTTACTGCCTTCGCAACGTATGAGGATATATATGTGACGAGCTACAGGCACGAAATTTAACCGACTGGAAGAAGATTCTGTGGTATGCAAATGATTAGCTTTTCAGAGCATTCACGCAAGGTTGGCGCCTGTGGCAGCACCTACAATGTGCTGGCGTGAGGAACGTATCCAACCGATTTCTCATAAACAAACAGCAGTTGACCGGCGTTGCCTGGTGAAACGTTGTTGTGATGCCTCGTTCAAAAAAATGGCTCTGAGCACTATGGGACTTAACATCTATGGTCATCAGTCCCCTAGAACTTAAAACTACTTAAACCTAACTAACCAAAGGACAACACACAACACCCAGCCATCACGAGGCAGAGAAAATCACTGACCCCGCCGGGAATCGAACCCGGGCTAGAGAAGCGAGAACTCTACCGCACGACCACGAGATGCGGGCTGTGATGCCTCGTGTAAGGAGGAGCAATGCGCACCGTCACGTTTCCGACTTTGATTGTCGGATTGTAGCCTATCGCGATTGCGGGTTATCGTATCGAGACATTGCTGCTCGCGTTGGTCGAGATCCAATGACTGTTAGCAGAATATTGAATCGGTGGGTTCAGGATGGTAATTCGGAACGCTGTGGTGGATCCCAATGGCCTCGTATCACTAGCAGTCGTGATGACAGGCATCTTATCCGCATGGCTGTAACGGATCGTGCAGACACGTCTCGATCCCTGACTCAACAGATGGGGACGTTTGCAAGACAACAACCATCTGCACGAACAGTTCGACGACGTTTGCAGCAGCATGGACTACCAGCTCGGAGACCATGGGTGCGGTTACCCTTGACGCTGGATCACAGACAGGAGCGCCTGCGATGGTGTACTCAACGACGAACTTGGGCGCACGTATGGCAAAACGCCATTTTTTCTAATGAATCCAGTTTATGTTTACAGCATCATGATGGTCGCATCCGTGTTTGGCGACATCGCGGTGAACGCACATTGGACGCGTGTGTTCGTCATCGCCATACTGACGTATCACCCGGCATGAGGGTATGGGTGCCATTGGTTACACGTCTCGGTCACCTCTTATTCGCATTGCTGGCACTTTGAACAGTGGACGTTACATTTGAGATGTGCTACAACCCGTATCTCTACTCCTCATTCGATCCCTGCGAAACTCTACATTTCAGCAGGATAATGCACGACTGCTGCCCTGGCCAACACGTTGTCCAGATCTATCACTAATTGAAAACGTCTGGTCAATGGTGGCCGAGCAACTGGCTCGTCACAATACGCCAGTCACTACTCTTAATGAACTGTGGTATCGTGTTGAAGCTGCATGGGCAGCTGTACCTATACACGCCATCCAAGCTCTGTTTGACTCGATGCCCAGGCGTATCAAGGCCGTTATTACGGCCAGAGGTGGTTGTTGTGGGTACTGATTTCTCAGGATCTATGCACCCAAATTGTGTGAAAATGTAATCACATGTCAGTTCTGTTGTTGTTGTAGTCCTCAGTCCTGAGACTGGTTTGATGCAGCTCTCCATGCTACTCTATCCTGTGCAAGCTTCTTCATCTCCCAGTACCTACTGCAACCTACATCCTTCTGAATCTGCTTAGTGTACTCATCTCTCGGTCTCCCTCTACGATTTTTACCCTCCACACTGCCCTCCCATGCTGAATTTGTGATCCCCTGATGCCTAAAAACATGTCCTACAAACCGATCCCTTCTTCTAGTCAAGTTGTGCCACAAATTTCTCTTCTCCCCAATCCTATTCAATACCTCCTCATTAGTTACGTGATCTATCCACCTTATCTTCAGTATTCTTCTGTAGCACCACCTTTCGAAAGCTTTTATTCTCTTCTTATACAAACTAGTTATCGTCCTTGTTTCACTTCCATACATGGCTACACTCCAAACAAATAGTTTCAGAAACGACTTCCTGATACATAAATCTATATTCGATGTTAACAAATTTCTCTTCTTCAGAAACGCTTTCCTTGCCATTGCCAGTCTACATTTTATATCCTCTCTACTCCGACCATCATCAGTTATTTTGCTCCTCAAATAGCAAAACTCCTTTACTACTTTAAGTGTCTCATTTCCTAATCTAATACCCTCAGCATCACCCGATTTAATTTGACTACATTCCATTATCCTTGTTTTGCTTTTGTTGATGTTCATCTTATATCCTCCTTTCAAGACACTGTCCATTCCGTTCAACTGCTCTTCCAAGTCCTTTGCCGTCTCTGACAGAATTACAATGTCATCGGCGAACCTCAAGTTTTTACTCTTCTCCATGAATTTTAATACCTACTCCAAATTTTTCTTTTGTTTCCTTTACTGCTTGCTCAATATACAGATTGAATAACATCGGGGAGAGGGTACAACCCTGTCTCACTCCTTTCCCAACCACTGCTTCCCTTTCATGCCCCTCGACTCTTATGACTACCATCTGGTTTCTGTACAAATTGTAAATAGCCTTCCGCTCCCTGTATTTTACCCCTGCCACCTTTAGAATTTGAAAAAGAGTATTCCAGTCAACATTGTCAAAAGCTTTCTCTAAGTCTACAAATGCTAGAAACGTTGGTTTGCCTTTTCTTAATCTTTCTTCTAAGATAAGTCGTAAGGTCAGTATTGCCTCACGTGTTCCAACATTTCTACGGAATCCAAACTGATCCTCCCCGAGGTCCGCATCTACCAGTTTTTCCATTCGTCTGTAAAGAATTCGCGTTAGTATTTTGCAGCTGTGACTTATTAAACTGATAGTTCGGTAATTTTCACATCTGTCAGCACCTGCTTTCTTTGGGTTTGGAATTATTATATTCTTCTTGAAGTCTGAGGGTATTTTCGCCTGTCTCATACATCTTGCTCACCAGGTGGTAGAGTTTTGTCATGACTGGCTCTCCCAAGGCCGTCAGTAGTTCTAATGGAATGTTGTCTACTCCGGGGGCCTTGTTTCGACTCAGGTCTTTCAGTGCTCTGTCAAACTCTTCACGCAGTATCGTATCTCCCATTTCGTCTTCATCTACATCCTCTTCCATTTCCATAATATTGTCCTCAAGTGCATCGCCCTTGTATAGACCCTCTATATACTCCTTCCACCTTTCTGCTTTCCCTTCTTTGCTTAGAACTGGGTTGCCATCTGAGCTCTTGATATTCATACAATTGGTTCTCTCCAAAGGTCTCTCTAATTTTCCTGTAGGCAGTATCTATCTTACCCCTAGTGAGATAAGCCTCTACATCCTTACATTTTTCCTCTAGCCATCCCTGCTTAGCCATTTTGCACTTCCTGTCAATCTCATTTTTGAGACGTTTGTATTCCTTTTTGCCTGCTTCATTTACTGCATTTTTATATTTTCTCCTTTCATCAATTAAATTCAATATTTATTCTGTTACCCAAGGATTTCTACCAGCCCTCATCTTTTTACCTACTTGATCCTCTGCTGCCTTCACTACTTCATCCCTCAGAGCTACCCATTCTTCTTCTACTGTATTTCTTTCCCCTATTCCTGTCAATTGTTCCCTTATGCTCTCCCTGAAACTCAGTACAACCTCTGGTTCTTTCAGTTTATCCAGATCCCATCTCCTTAAATTCCCACCTTTTTGCAGTTTCTTCAGTTTTAATCTACAGGTCATAACCAATAGATTGTGGTCAGTCCACATCTGCCCCTGGAAATGTCTTACAATTTAAAACCAGGTTCCTATATCTCTGTCTTACCATTATATAATCTATCTGATACCTTTTAGTATCTCCAGGGTTCTTCCATGTATACAACCTTCTTTCATGATTCTTGAACCACGTGTTAGCTATGATTAAGTTGTGCTCTGTGCAAAATTCTACCAGGCGGCATCCTCTTTCATTTCTTAGCCCCAATCCATATTCACCTACTATGTTTCCTTCTCTCCCTTTTCCTATACTCTAATTCCAGTCACCCATGACTATTAAATTTTCGTCTCCCTTCACTATCTGAATAATTTCTTTTATTTCATCGTACATTTCTTCAATTTCTTCGTCATCTGCAGAGCTAGTTGGCATATAAACTTGTACTACTGTAGTAGGTGTGGGCTTGGTATCTATCTTGGCCACAGTAATGTGTTCACTATGCTGTTTGTAGTAGCTTACCCGCATTCCTATTTTGCTATTCATTATTAAACCTACTCCTGCATTACCCCTATTTGATTTTGTGTTTATAACCCTGTAGTCACCTGACCAGAAGTCTTGTTCCTCCTGCCACCGAACTTCACAAATTCCCACTATATCTAACTTTAACCTATCCATTTCCCTTTTTAAATTTTCTAACCTACCTGCCGGATTAAGGGATCTGACATTCTACGCTCCGATCCGTAGAACGCCAGTTTGCTTTCTCCTGATAACGACATCCTCCCCTCCCGGAGATCCGAATGGGGGACTATTTTACCTCCGGAATATTTTACCCAAGAGGACGCCATCATCATTTAATCATACAGTAAAGCTGCATGTCCTCGGGAAAAATTACGGCCGTAGTTTCCTCTTGCTTTCAGCCGTTCGCAGTACCAGCACAGCAAGGCCGTTTTGGTTAATGTTGCAAGGCCAGATCAGTCAATCATCCAGACTGTTAGTATAATATATTTGTCCAATGAATACCCGTTTATCATATGCATTTCTTCTTGGTGTAGCAATTATAATGGACGGCGTCGGAGAAGATCTCTTTCAGCCATTGCTATTATACTGGTAAGTAATAACGCAGTGCAAAGCAGACGAATAAGATTTGCATTACATTGCCAATTTCACGTTCCGCGCGGCTCCCCCAGTCGAAGGTTCCGGGTCCTCCCTCGGGCGTGGGTGTGTGTGTGTTGTCCTTATCGTGGGTTAGTTTAAGTTAGATTAAGTAGTGTGTAAGCTTAGGGATGACCTCAGCAGTTTGGCCCCATAAGAGCTTACTTACCACAAATTTCCAATTTTTCCATGCCTAAGACGTTACATATCTTGAGGTTCTTGATGTTACTGAAGTCTACGGAGGACAGTTCACTTTCAGAGGTTTGAATAGAGCAATTTTATGCTCACACACAGTCATATAACCGATCAGGGTTAGCGTCCCCTTAGTCACATACACGTAGTAGCGACAGGGCCGGATTTAAGGCCAGGAAGGCATGAGCCTAGGGCGCCGGGAAACCTCGACCGACACTTGTGTTTTCGGTGCATTTGTATGTAATTTGAAAACTTGTAAGGTCAGCCAGCTGCATTGTTGCCAGCGCAGGGTGCGTTCAGTGTTAAGTTCAGATGGAAGGCGATTCGTATACGAAATTGTGGCTTCGGATGTCAGTTGTCATCATTTCCCATATAATAATAATAATAATAATAATAATTATTATTATTATTATTATTATTATTATTATTAAATCTATCCAGCACGATGGGTGGCATGGGGATGCTAAATGGTGCGCAAAATATGAAACGAAGTAGTGAGCGAAAAAAGGAAGATGCTGTTCAAACTAAAAGATTTGGCGAATATTTTTCTAAGACAGAAAAAAGTAAATTTGAGCCGCTGCGTCTGTATTTGTAACTTTAACAGTTAAAGTGAAATTTTAACCCCATTCATTGAGAGCATTGAAGACGGTGAAATGTGTGGCGACAATGATGACTAGGAGTGGATGCGACGCTGTTGTTGAACAGAAATTAAAGGCGGGGACTTGTTATGATGATACGGGGTTTCAAACATATGTAAACGAGGAAGTGGAGGACTCAGCGGGTTACAGAAAAAGTCTTGAAGAGTTTGTTGAGGAAAAACGATTGACGCATATGTGCGCAAGTGAGGTCTTTATCAAAAAGTTGTGTATTAATGGTACGGACAATGAAAGCAAAACACACACTAATTTCACATCCCGGGACTGCATTGCTGTTAACGATTTTCAACAAAACATACACTCCTGGAAATGGAAAAAAGAACACATTGACACCGGTGTGTCAGACCCACCATACTTGCTCCGGACACTGCGAGAGGGCTGTACAAGCAATGATCACACGCACGGCACAGCGGACACACCAGGAACCGCGGTGTTGGCCGTCGAATGGCGCTAGCTGCGCAGCATTTGTGCACCGCCGCCGTCAGTGTCAGCCAGTTTGCCGTGGCATACGGAGCTCCATCGCAGTCTTTAACACTGGTAGCATGCCGCGACAGCGTGGACGTGAGCGGTATGTGCAATTGACGGACTTTGAGAGAGGGCGTATAGTGGGCATGCGGGAGGCCGGGTGGACGTACCGCTGAATTGCTCAACACGTGGGGCGTGAGGTCTCCACAGTACATCGATGTTGTAGCCAGTGGTCGGCGGAAGGTGCACGTGCCCGTCGACCTGGGACCGGACCGCAGCGACGCACGGATGCACGCCAAGACCGTAGGATCCTACGCAGTGCCGTAGGGGACCGCACCGGCACTTCCCAGCAAATCAGGGACACTGTTGCTCCTGGGGTATCGGCGAGGACCATTCGCAACCGTCTCCATGAAGCTGGGCTATGGTTGCGCACACCGTCAGGCCGTCTTCCGCTCACGCCCCAACATCGTGCAGCCCGCCTCCAGTGGTGTCGCGACAGGCGTGAATGGAGGGACGAATGGAGACGTGTCGTCTTCAGCGATGAGAGTCGCTTCTGCCTTGGTGCCAATGATGGTCGTATGCGTGTTTGGCGCCGTGCAGGTGAGCGCCACAATCAGGACTGCATACGACCGAGGCACACAGGGCCAACACCCGGCATCATGGTGTGAGGAGCGATCTCCTACACTGGCCGTACACCTCTGGTGATCGTCGAGGGGACACTGAATAGTGCACGGTACATCCAAACCGTCATCGAACCCATCGTTCTACCATTCCTAGACCGGCAAGGGAACTTGCTGTTCAAACAGGACAATGCACGTCCGCATGTATCCCGTGCCACCCAACGTGCTCTAGAAGGTGTAAGTCAACTACCCTGGCCAGCAAGATCTCCGGATCTGTCCCCCACTGAGCATGTTTGGGACTGGATGAAGCGTCGTCTCACGCGGTCTGCACGTCCAGCACGAACGCTGGTCCAACTGAGGCGCCAGGTGGAAATGGCATGGCAAGCCGTTCCACAGGACTACATCCAGCATCTCTACGATCGTCTCGATGGGAGAATAGCAGCCTTCATTGCTGCGAAAGGTGGATATACACTGTGCTAGTGCCGACATTGTGCATGCTCTGTTGCCTGTGTCTATGTGCCTGTGGTTCTGTCAGTGTGATCATGTGATGTATCTGACCCCAGGAATGTGTCAATAAAGTTTCCCCTTCCTGGGACAATGAATTCACGGTGTTCTTATTTCAATTTCCAGGAGTGTAGATTGTGATCTTATGAAGCCAAAACAGAGTTAGCGGCGGGGGAGTGTGTCCTGCAAATCTACCATCCGCACATCCGACCCTGCAGTACTGCGGTGGTGTAAAACCAGTGGTTTGAGATATCCATCGAAACATCCGTGACTGAAGCTGAAGCGCTCGATCGTGTTTCTGGAGCGTAATGTCAGTAGTGACTTTTGAGCACAAAGGTTTGACGACCACTCTTCTAGACGCACTGGCAGGGAAGGCTATATTTGTGCGTAAGCTTTTCCCCTACTTACGGGCGACTTGTACCATTCTTTATAGTTCTCTGGGACGCTCTAACTTATACTTGACATTTGACTAGAAGTGATTGTGGAATCTCAGCCAATTGGGTAATGTGCCATTATCCAATAGAGGATATGCTGTCGAGTTAAAACACTTGGAGACGAGAGACAAGAAAATACGTTGACTGCGCAGACATAAAAGCAGGTCGTCCTCTGTCCACGCTCATGAATGGATCAAAAAGGGAACGCCGTAAAAGGTGACGCGTGGGTGGCGCAGCGAACGTTTATAGTCAGTTCAGCGGCTGTGAAGCCTACTCACTGATGGCGCGCATGCGTGGGCAGCTTAGCTTTTCTGCCAGTAAATCCCTAATTTAAAAGAAAATCTTAAATCCCATCTATAAAACAGCTACAGTTCCAAACTGTAAACGTGTCATATTGTGATATTGTGTTAGCATGAGATTATACCTCATAACGAGTTGTGACATCTTTTTAAAACTCTAAATTCGGTCAATAACTACGTGAAGTAATGAAACTGAAATTTGTGTTGCCCTGTAAGCCATTAGATAATAGACCTGCTGGTACTCGGTTCGTGGGTAAGCGATTCAGTAATATAGATTACGTTCGCGCTTCACGTGCGTGTATGATCATTCAGCGTCTGCAGCTCATGAAAAGGCACAAACTGTTCGCATGACATTCTGTAGCTGCTGGGACCATCCTGCTTACATGTCCAAAAAGTCGACTACAGTCCACAGTGCGGAAGGTAGGCCAAATACTATGTACCTGCCAGTTATATTCCCAAAGCTAGAAGTGATAAAATGCAATAAATCAGTACAAAATTATTTCTTCAGTTTTTCCGTTACCCATGTATTCTGGTTAGCAGTGTGGAAAAATTCATCTTTCCAGATCGTGGTTAATGTGTGTTCACATTGTCCCTATTCACGAATAATTTCCTGAGACGCAAGGATGAAGGATTAGTTGGATACATTATCGACATTTGACGGAATACCGACGACTACGCTCTTCGGGAATATATAGCCATGTAAGCGACAGCATCGATGATCCATCCGAATTTTTCTATGAAAAAGTGTTAGCTAGTAAAAATTGCAGTAATAGCAAGTCAGATCTGGACAAAACATCAGGCTGACGTAAAGACTGGTTTCTGAACGTTAATGTTGTAGTGTATGAACATGGCAGTTGTGTAGACCAAAGGTGGCGCGCTGGTTAGCTCGCTAGGCTCTCATTCGGGAGGGAGACTGTTGGGTCATTCCATGTCAAATCAACCAATTGTACTACATGATTTGAACCATGACCTCTCTGATTTGGATTAATTTTTTTTTGAGGTAATGTACCCACTAACACTAGTTTAAATTTGAGATTTCAAAATTTTCTGATCTTTGGTTTTTGATTTTCAAGGGTTTAAAAATAAAAAACCTCTTTTTTGATCAGTCGATGATTGTTTTAAAACGCTGTAGCTCAAAAAAGAAAAAAAAACTATACAACCTAGAGAGCTCAAACTTGCACCATTGTTTTCCCCTAAAAATTCACTTCAATTTGATATGTAACTTGACTATGCTTGGAATAGTTTAAAATTTTCAGATTTAGATCGAATAATCATGTTATTTATCAAATTGAAGGGAATTTATAGAGGAAAACAATGGTGCAAGTTTGAGCTCTCTAGATTGTATAGTTTTTGAGCTACAGCATTTTAAAACAATCATCGATTGATCAAAAACAGAGGATTTTTATTTTTAAACCCTTGAATCTCAAAAACCAAAGGTCAGAAAAAATTGAAATTTCAAATTTAAACTAGTGTTAGTGGGTATATTACCTAAAAAAAAATCATGCAAATCCCAGTTATCAAGGTTCAGACTGTTAGTTGGTTTGAAATGGAATGACCCTATTCAAACCCGTGTCCGGCCATCCAGATTTAGGTTTTCCGTGATTACACGAAATCGCTCCAGGCAAATGCGGGGGTGGTTCTTTTGAAACGACACGGCCGATTTCCTTCCCTATCCTTGACAAAATCAGAACTTGTGTTCCGTCTCTAATGACCTCAATGTCGACAGGACGTTAAAACCTAATCTTCCTTCCTTCAGTTGTGTAATCTGGTAGTAACAGAATGTGGAGATACGAAGTGGGACTGAGCTGTCAGCAAAGCAAGTGGCAGATTTAGATTTACTGTCGTGTTAACTGGTGTGGCTGTAATTATTAGTTGAGGGCTGGCTGATCGAGGTGATAGATTATAGTCATGTTACATCTTTGGAGACCATAACGGAAGTGAAAAATCTTAATGGAAAACACTCGAAGAACCCATAAAAATGCTGTCAACTAGTTTTCTGAATAGAATAAATTAGATTTTTACACGTAATCCAATACAGTGGGAAAAAAGGCTTTGTACCCATTGTCAGGGGTAGAATTTAAAGTACCGATCAACCTTTATTCTGTGTGTGTGTGTGTGTGTGTGTGTGTGTGTGTGTGTGTGTGTGTGTACGCATTATCAGAGCATAGGGACGTTGGACGAATCTAAGGTTGCTGGGGTGTAACTACCAGAATTTGTGGCCGTATCATTCCCGACGTTCTGAGACTGGCACTAACCAACACCTATTCAAACGAAGGCCTCGGCGCTTGTTCGTGACGTCACGTCAGCTAAGCACGGTGAACGCCAGGTCTGTTGCAGGCAGAAACGCCTGGGCGTGCTTGCCACTATAAATCTCTTATTTTTGGACAAAATGTTTGGTATTGTTTTGTATTCTGCAGTTTTATTTAGATGAAAGATTTTCTTACTATCATAAAGCTACAAATGATCATAGTTCTGTGTTACTGAATCATGTCGGAACAAACGTAGATCAATATGAACAGATGCTTTGCCCCATTTGAAACTTCGAAAATTTTACATTCAAGTAACTATATTTACTTGATCCATTTTGCTATCGAAACTTACTCCAACCCCCTTACAATGAACTCGTTTCTTTTATTTATTTATTTTCGTTTGACATCGTCACTGGAAATGTGAACTAATTTACATGTGTAAATATCCAACTGTTGCCAGTCATTAGATTACAGTCGTTTTCGACGAAAGGAGTTCTAATCAGGAAACAAAATAGCTTCATACATCGAAAATACTGCTGAGCTTAAACTTTTATAAACATGCACATTAGAAAAGATAAATAATCCCTTCTTTCAACTGAAAGGAGAAACTCCATAAGAGAAAAAAATTTGATAAAACATCTCTCTTTTTGCCTCTTCTTCTGTCCCCCACCCCCTCCCCCAACGTGTACAATCGCAAGATATTTCATTAACATTCAGTGCTCCTCACCCCATAGTCAACCAAGATACCTAAACAAGAGCACCAATATGTTCAGTTTCTTGTAAAAGCAACCCAGTACAAACGTAACTTCCTCAGCTTTACAAATAAGGCAAAGAAGCACGAATTCTGTTGCTGCTGGACCATGAAGTTGTTTTTGTATGTCAATCCTTAAAACAGGTGGAAATTTAAGTTCAGGAGTACACTATTTGTTAAGAAGTGTAATGAATTGCACAATTAATTGATTGCAGAAATCTCTCAGAACAATGTGTGTTGGTCAACTACCGCCAATAGTTTCACATTTTCCTGTGTCAGAGAGGGAGGCACCACCATTATGAGTATGCCTGCAACAGACCTGGCGTTCGCCGTGCCTAGCTGACGTGACGTCACGAACAAGCGCCGGGGCCTTCCTTTGAGTCGGTGTAACACTAATACGCAGAGCGTGCCGCTGAGCTGATATCGGCTGTTCTTCGATTTCCGGCCACAGGATTTGCAGGCGCAAACTCTAATCTGTATGTAACAGATACGTGTACTGACATCCTCGTTCCCACAGCTTAGACATCAAGTGGAGCACTATCCTCTTAACAACCGATACTTCAGTAAGGTTAATCAAAAAAATGTTAATTTTCAATAGGAACTCGTGTCCGTGCTGCAGACGTTTGAAAACATGTTTGCTGGGTAGGTTTGCAAGAGAGTAGTATCCTGACCTGGTTCGATATTCAATCACGTACCTGTGAGTGTTACAGGAGTGTTAGAGGTGTACGGATGCAGTTATTGGTCATCCACAACATACCAGACGGTGCAGGGAGCAACATGCATTGCATGCACAATTTCTCCTGTACTCGTTGACGGGTTATCTTCAACATGGTGTAGTGCGGCCTCTTCCAATTCGGGTGTGTGGCGTCGCTGTGGAGCTTCACGGTCATACCTGCTGACGGTGAAGACGTTGCGTAATTGTGCCGAAAAGGATATGAGATGGAATCTGACATTTTGCGTAACGATCTCGATGACGGCGACAAGCAGCTTTTCCATTACCCGGAACTTCGTCATACATAAGGATCATGTCGGTGTATTATGCAAACGCGTACTCAATTGTATTGTTCTAACACTCACAGACACGTGAATGATGCTCGAACCAGGTCAGAGAGGTAGGATGGACGTCAAATGACAATAGCCAATCCGACGTAAGCACCACGCCATGACTACCCTGTTGCAAACCTACCTAGTAAACATGTTTTCAAACGGCAGTAGCACAGAAACGGTACTTTTCTGGACAAAATAATATGTACTCACACCACTCTAAAAGTCCTAGAAATTTGTAACGGGAATTTCCGAACACCCTGTATAATTCATTGTACGAAATAAGTTTTACAGCACTAAACGGTCCGTAGCACCTCGGAAAAATAAAGTAATTACTAATTTTACTTGCAGGTACATGCCTACAGTCTTGGCACACATTGAAATTGTCGGGCCCAGTATCGTAGCACGCCACTAGAGGAGCCAAAACAAAATTGCGCAGCCCATCAATTTATCAATGAATTAAGTGAGAGTATTTTTTCCGAGATGAATTTATGCTTTTATGGTGACTTAATGGCCACAACCACTCGTATAGCTGAAACTAATATGCAAGGGAAATCTAGAGAAGGCCTACACCCAACAATGGATACCCAGTGTATGATGTTGATTTTAAGCTAGAGCCTCTCCTGCGGCTGTAGAAGTCGATAACTTGACTCCAGAACATAGTCTTTGGTCTTGTTGGCGAACGATTACGACGCGAAACTCCTAATCGGAGACCTCTCCGAAGTGACGATCTGTAGTCACAGTGGACTTGCAAAGAACGCAAGATCTCTTCCAAGGGGTATAGTCCACACACAAATGGATGGTAACAGCTATTTCAAGGGTGGATCGCCGCTGTACTCTACAAGCGGCAGTACCGTGTATGGTGGGGGTACGTAATGTGCTGTCATTGTATCTCATTACTGTTCCTTTAGTGGATCGTAACCTTCGCGTAAGCGTTTATTCGCCATTGTCATTCCACCACGACAGACTATCAGCCCAATCCTTGTCAAACTACACGTGTGTATGTAATTACTTGCATATAGCCGGCATCTTGTGGTCGTGCTGTAGCGTTCTCGCTTCCCACGCCCGGGTTCCCGGGTTCGATTCCCGGCGGGGTCAGGGATTTTCTCTGTCTAGTGATGGCTGGGTGTTGTGTCATGTCCTTAGGTTAGTTAGGTTTAAGTAGTTCTAAGTTCTAGGGGACTGATGACCATAGATGTTAAGTCCCATAGTGCTCAGAGCCATTTGAACCATTTGAACTTGCATATACGGGTGGTTACTTTCCCAGATGTCCATGAAAAGCGATCCACAGATGATTAGTTGCACGTGTTGAAATGGAATGAGACGTTTTGGTATAATCCTCGCTTGGGCAAAAAGTATTCATGGCACAAAATAAAGTAATTAGAGTTATGTGTTAAGTTCATAGACGTACATCTTGCAGATCTGTCTTTAAGCAGCTGGGAATATTAACTGCAGTCTGACAGTGCGTTCATTCGCTTTAAGTTTGAGAGTAACAGTGATATCCCCAAGTATAACACTAGAAGGAAAAATGATCTGCACTGCCCTTTAATGGCTCTGGGGTTAAATATGCAGCTATAAAAGTCTGACAATCTACTCTGGAATTTAAAACGTCTCAGCGATAGCTGAAGGTTTCAAAAGTTGATCAGGGAGTTTTCTCCTTAACTCCACCTTCTATACGCAAACTCCATTAGCATTCCCTGGTGGGAAGCTCAATGCCGACCGACCGCCGTGTCATCCTCTGACAATGGTGTCATTGGATGCGGTATGAAGGAGGCGTGGCGTCAGCACATCGCTCTCCCGGCCTTATCAATTTCCGCTGCTACTCTCTCAAGCAGTTCCTCATTTGGCCTCACGAGGTTGAGTGCACACCATTTCATTCTCCCAAATAAAGGAATGTCCTTTGCAGTACCGGAATCGAGTACGGGTTCTCGGCATGAGTGTCAGCCGCGCTGACCACTCAGTTACGGTAGCCAATAACGTCTTCTGTAGGATAGATGAATTCTTGAATAGAGACGATTAGCCATTAAAATAAAAAATAAAAGACTGTAAAAAGACAGCATATAACCATATAAATTTTGTTTTTTATTTGGTTGTATATATGTTTTGTGTTCCAATGAGCAACGCACACACACACACACACACACACACACACACACACACACACACACACACCATTAGAATTGTCGCAGCGCTCCTGAGACAGTAATGTCCCTGCCGGCCGTGTGTCATCGCCTAAGGTACGCGTATACGTCTAGTGTGAAAGAGGTGCCTCCACCTGGACTACACGGCAGTTTCTCGCCGCTGTCGCCGGTCATCCGTTGTACTGCAATATGGCGTCAACCCTAGTCCGGGAATATTTTTACGAAGTGACATAGTCGTGAAGTACAATACTTCATTTCTAAGAGATTAAAGATTTGTCCATTTCTATGAAATAATAAAATAGGAAGTAAGTTATGGTAACAGTAATAAATTAAAAACAATATTCATTCATAGTACACAATAAAAATAGAAAGTAGCTGCTCTGCTGTCCATGTCTTCGTAATACGCCTTTTGTGCTTGTAATCCTTGGAAACGGACAAATTAACACGAAAAATAAGAGTTCAACCCGTAACTTGCCTATTGTAGTAGCTAAATAGCGGCATGATCCCCGATTACATCATAATTTTTGAACAAGGTTTCAGAGAATTGAAATCAGTACTCTGAATTTTTTTGTAATATTCAGCCACTTGTCACTATGCGAGAAAAGCAGCGAATAGTTGACGGACTTCCTTTTATTGGCCTATTTAATTTAATAATTTGACGATGTGTATCTTGAAGCTGTGTTACTCAAAAACTTTCAATATACCATCGATTTCTGCGTTTGTTACAGAATAATAGGAATAAAAACCGAAAATCAGTTTTTTCAGAAACCAGTTATTTTTTGACCGGTTTTAACAGTCAGTTTAATCTGGGGTGAAAAACGGAGGTATAATCGAAAACCGTTTTTAGACAACTATAATCACCATCCCTAAAACAAACCCCTACCGTCAGCCACGTACCGGCAACCTACAAACTGGCGCCAAGGAAAAATATTAGTTTCGATTCGTATATTAGAGTCTCCATCCATGTAGAAGATTTAGTCTTCTGAAAACTTATAAACCTATGAAATACCACGGCCCTCACTTACCGGCCGAGAGCGATTGCATTTGCGTAGAATTGTCAATGCTAACAGACAAGCAACATTGCGAGAAATAGCCGCAAATATCAGTGTGGGACTTCCGAGGAATGTACTCGTTAGGGCAGTGCGGTGACATTTTGTGACGAGGGAAAACTTTATTACATAGGACACCGTGTTGACTCAGTTTGTGCGCGTGGGAGTCTGACTGTTATTACGTCGCCATCCAATGCGCTGTGGACAGTAGACGACAAAGGAGGGTGTGGAGCGTTGTTCAGTTCCCGTGAGGATGGTCGTGATTGTGTCCTCTGACCTCTTCTTCGCGAATTTCCCACCATTGTTTCTTATGCTTTAAGAACCGGTTAATTCTGTCTCAACGTCTTCCGCGTTGTAAATCATCTGCATACTTATTTTCGGAGAGATGCGGTTCGTATAGTGCAATTTTTGCTGTTCGTATTGTTATACGTGTTTAGCTTCTTACTACAGTATTTGTGAAGCATCTCCAGTGGCTTGTGATACATGTTTAGTCGCTTGTGATACGCGTTTATTATATGCTTATAATGATTGCTTAACATTATATTTCCAGGTACACTAGTACATACCCTCAGTTATTATATAGGTTGTCCCAGCTATCTTGTCCACCCAAAATATCTCTGGAACAATAATAGCTTTTGGAAAACGATTTTCACCGGTATCAATGTAGGACTGGGGCCCATGAATGTACATATTTGGAAACATTCTAAAACGAAAGAGTATGTGTTTTTTTAACACAAACTTATGTTTTTTTTTAAATGGACCTATTTTTTTCAGTCCATAATCGCGATGTGATTGACATGTATAATCACACCTCCATACTTATCAAGAAGTCCGAAACGAATGTCAATCACATGGCGATTACGGGCAGCATGGGGTTCACGCCTGAGCCTCAGGACGTGCGCTAGCAGCGCATGTCGTGTGTTTCAAGCGTCAACTTCGCGTCTCAATATCTCGGGATGTAATGGGAATATTGCGATGCAATCAACGCCATTGTGTGTGTGCTTTGCCATGCTATGGATTGCTGAAGAAAAAAATAGGAGGTCCATAAAAAAACATAAGTTTGTGTTAAAAAACACATATGCTTTCGTTTTAGAATGTTTCCAAATATGTACATTCATGGGCCCCAGCCCTACATTGATACCGATGAAAATCGTTTTCTAATAGCTGTTATTGTTCCAGAGATATTTTGGGTGGACAAGATAGTTGGGACACCCTGTATAACACAGTTGTCATATAGACTACGTGATCAAAAGTATCCGGAGACCTGGCAGAAAGTGTCTTAAAAGTTCGTGGCGCCCTCCATCGGTAATGCTGGAAGCCCACTCTTAGCCTTGATGACAGCTTCCACTCTCGTAGGCATACGTTCAATTAGGTGCTGGAAGGTTTCTTGGGGAATGGCAGCCCATTCTTCACGGAGTTCTTCACTGAGAAGAGGTATCAATATCGGTCGGTGAGGCCTGGCTCGAATCCGACGTCCCAAAACATCCCAGAGGTGTTGTATAGGATTCAGGTCGTCCAGTACAGGGACGTTATTGTTGTGTAACCACTCCACCACAGGCTGTGCGTTATGAACAGGTGCTCGATTGTGTGGAAAGATGCAGTCGCCATCCCCGAAGTGCTCTTCAATAGTGCGAAGCAAGAAGGTGCTTAAAACATGAGTGTAGGCCTGTTCCGTGATAGTGCCACGCAAAACAACAAGGGTTGCAAGCCCTCTCTATGATAAACACCACCACACCATAACACCACCGCCTCCGAATTTTACTGTTGGTACTACACAGCCGGCATATGACGTTCACCGGGCATTCGCCATACTCACACCGCTCCGCACATGTGTACCGTGAATCGTCACTCCACGCAACGTTTTACCACTGTTCAATCGTCCAATTTTTACGTTCCTTACACCAAGCGAGGCGTCGTTTGGCGTTTACTGGCCTGATGTGTGGCTTATGAGCAGCCGCCTAACTGTCATAGTAATGCAGTGGATCCTGATACAGTTTGGAATGCTTGTGTGATGGTCTGGATAGACGTTTGCGTATTACACATTACGACCTTTTTCAACTGTCAGCTGTCTCTGTCAGCCTGTACGCTTTTGTGCTGTATGTGTCCCTTCACGTTTCCACTTCACTATCACATCGGAAACAGTGGACCTAGGCATGTTTAGGAGTGTGGAAATCTCACGTACAGGCGTATGACACAAGTGACAGTCACCTGATTTCATTCGAAGTCCGTGAGCTCCGCGGAGCGCTCCATTCTGCTCTCTCACGATGTCTAATGACTACCGAGGTCTCTGATACGAAGTACCTGGCAGTAGGTGGCAGCACAATGTACCTAATATGAAAAACGAATTTATATATATATATATTTTTTTTTTGGGGGGGGGGGGGGGGGGGGTGCATAGGCACAATACAAACGAAACGTATGTCGAGGTATATGGAAACAAGGGACAGCGGAGCACACAAAAGACATACGTCATACGTACATGCGTTTACCAGTGACTCGACAAAAAAATCAGGAGTTACTCTAACATGCACTTACGTGACAAAAGGAATCGTATAACGATATGCAGATGGCGGTAGTATCGCGTACACAAGGTATAAAACGGCAGTGCATTGGCGGAGGTGTCATATGTTATCAGGTTATTCATGTGAAACCGTTTCAACGTGATTATGGCCGGACGACGAGAATTAACGGACCCAGAATGGTAGTTGGGGCAAGACGCATGGGACATTCCATAGCGGGAAACGTTAGAGAACTAAATATTCCGAAATCTACGTTCTGTAGAGTTTGCCGAGAATACCAATTTTCATGCAGTACCTCTCACCACGGACAACCTAGTTGCTGAGGGCCTTCACTTAACGACCGAGAGCAGCGGCGTTTGCGTAGAATTGTCAGTGCTAACAGACAAGCAACATTGCGAGAAATAACAGCAGAAACCAGTGGGAGGAGCGTATCAGTTAGCACAGTGGGGCGAAATACGGCGTTAAAGGGCTGTGGCAGCAGACGACCGACGCTAACGGCAAGACATCGTCCGCAGCGCCTCTCTTGGGCTCGTGACCCCTTAGACGACCCGAAAACCGTGACCTGGTGAGATGAGTCCCGATCTAAGTCGGTAAGAGCTGATGGTAGGTTTAGTGTGTGGCACAGACACCACGATGTCATGCATTCAAATGGTCAATAAGGCATTGTGGAAGGGTGGTGTTGTGGGCTGGACTGGACTTTTGGACTGGACTGGGTCCTTGATGCAACTGAATTGTTAATTTACTGGAAATGGTTATTTTCGGCTACTTGGAGACCATTTGCAGCCAAACAACTATGGAAATTTTATGGATGACATTGCGCCATGTCACCAGGCCACAACTGTTCGCGATTGGTTTGAAGATCATTCTGGATAGTTTGCGTGAATGATTTGGCCACGCAGACCGCCAGATATGAATCCCATCAACCATCTAGGGGACGTAATCGAGGTCAGTTCGTGCACACAATCCTTCACCGGCAATACTGCCGCAATTACGGACGGATATAGAGGCAACGTGAGTCAGTACTTCTGCGGGGATTTCCAGGCCACGTAGAGTTTGTGCACTACGCTGGGGAAGAGAAGGTATCTCATGACTTTTGTCACCCCCGTGTGTATGCTCGTCTTGTAACTCCGGGTTCAGTAAACTGAGACTACCGTATAGTATCAATCCTAAAAATCTTACAGGCCACGCACACACATTGTGGCTTAAGACAGTCACGTATTCAGCAAGTCTCCATATTTTTCACAGAAAAAGCATATCATAATCGAGGAGGTGACTTGCAAAAATGGACATGTCCACTAAATGCAGGCGTACATACGATTGAAACACGTTTGCTTTTGTGCCAGAAGGCAGTTCATATGTGTAAATCAGACCTGCAACGTAAATGGTTTTAAAAAGTACATTTAAATATGAACATGTTTTCAGTTGCATGAATCACTTGGACATGTTCGTGTTAGGATGATTTTGAAAAGCAAATATCATGCTGTTTTTCAAAATAATTTAAATCTTATTATATAATGCTTGCTATATTACAACATGTCGGGTACTTTAAGCAATTTAGCAGGCCGCTGTGGTCGAGCAGTTCTAGGTGCTTCAGTCCGGAACCGCGCTGCTGCTACGGTCGCAGGTTCGAATCCTGCCTCGGGCATCGATGTGTGTGGTATTCTTATGTTACTTAGGTTTAAGTAATTCTAAGCCTAGGGGACTGATGACCTCAGAAGTTAAGTCCCATAGTGCTTAGAGGCACTTTTAGTAATTTAGTATGCGATTTCAAGAAAAAAAAATAGACAGCTGTAAGATTGATATTCCTTTCAGTGTTCTACCAAAAGAATTGAGTTCGTTGTTGCTTCAAAATTATTTGAAATATTTCAGATCTACACGGCAGAATAAATGATGTAAAGGAGCGTTACCTGTTCGGTTAACTATTGAGGCAACTGTTACACATAAACAAATAAGCCAGAACCATCTGCTAAACTATCATACGCAATTTGCTCTACCTCATTGTTGAAAAACATGGTCAATGATGGATGTGTAGCAACTTAAGTGCTCTTGACTTCGTCAGCCTTCTCTGAAAATAGCTTTCAGTAAACTATCAATATCCTTCATTTTGTCATCTGAGACTGCATTACTGAAAAGCTTTTCAGCTCGCGATTCAGGAAGTGTTCATCTCGTGTTTCATAAAATTAATTTCGTTCTTGAACATGTTGCTGGGGCCTAAAGAATGCAATTGCCTCCGCATCAATATGAATTTTTCTCATAGCTTTTCACCTATGTGATGTAAATTTCGTAGTCCTTTATATAGGTATTTCACGTGCACCACTCTAAAACCTTAATCAAGATTTCTTATTTCACCCACTGACTGGTAGAAATCACTTTATTTCTCTTTTGTTACAACTGTTGACCTTTTTCGTAGAAGTTTCTATACTCTCCCGGAAACGTGGACAGCAGTTAACTTAACAGGACTATTGAGCGCTTTTAGACAGAACATGGGGCATGAAGCACGATATTGTTCGTGTTTTGTGCCCCACACCAATCATCAACGTTCACCATTTCTTATCGTTAAAAATGAAGCTTTTAAAAAATCCAACTAGGCTTAAGCCATTTTTATTTAGTTCTTCGCAATATTCTCATGGCGGAGAACGAAAGCACAGACTGAGAACACCCGCTCTGCACGGGAACGGCCGGTCGTGAGTGGAATGGGAATCACGTGACTTGGATCATCGCGTATTGGACTAGTTCTTCTTTGCACGAAATGTATATGTTCACAGGATCGCGTTTGATACGAGCCATGTATTTTCACAGGACTGTTTCATGGGACATATTCGGATTCGTTTAAATTGCGTGGAGTATTCATATTCTGCTTATCTTATATGTACAATTTTTCTTTGAATCTCATTTGTTTTAAATTGTGGGCATTTTCGTCTTTGCGTGTCGCCCCCTCAATTGTAAAACTGACTCGTTCTCACATTAGGGAGACGTCACTTTAAGATAGATGGAACGTGCAAAGGACTTAGTGAAGCTATCGGTGTGCAGCAACTTCGAATGTGTGTGCTCTGCTTCAATGGCAAGTGGTGCTAGACCCATGGACGGAAGGCACTGGCCTAGAATAGTTCCCGAAGTAAGAGTGACAAATTATTCAGCGAAGTTACGGCTATAGCGTCTTCACCGTGTGGCTGTATTTATTATCTATGGAGGGAGTGAAAGGCAGCGCGCCTACAGCCTTGGCCACGCTTAAGTGTTCCCAGGAGAAATTAATTTCGTACTTCGGACAGCAACCTTGATCGACCAAGTATCTCCCTGAAGCGATGTAGGAGGTAGTGAAGATGTATTGTGTATAGCTGGCCAGTTAGTTTTAGTTCCTCGAAGTTGAAGCTTAGTCCTTGTTAGATTGATGTTGACTGACGCCAAGAAGTTGTCTAGTTTACTGCTCCAAATGTTACAGAGAGAGAGAGAGAGAGAGAGAGAGAGAGAGTGTTTATTAATAAAATGTGATGAAAATCATGTGGGCGCCCCTATTCAAGTCCGCTCGGCTAAACTTACACCAGGAGCAGACAAATTAAATTTGCATTTTTCATTCATTTTTAAGACTTGAAAATGAAACGACAGTAGATAAAGAATTACTGAAATGAGCTCCAATACCTAAAGAGAAAAATATAGATGAAAACTACACGAAATTGCGAAACTAAGAGAAAAGATTATTTTTCTTGATGGATCCGCAGCATGCATGCAGGATCTCTCTCTCTCTCTCTCTCTCTCTCTCTCTCTCTCTCTCTCTCTCTCTCTCTCTCTCTCTTCAAATGAGAGTTTGGCCTTGTATGAGAGGATGTTTGGACTTATACTAGATACAGTTGAAATTTTCTAGTACCAAAATTGTTTGTAATGCGTTTTATTCTTGATTCTGACTGAAAGTTAAGTGAAAGTAGTTTCAGACGTAAAGTAGTCGATGGAAAAAACAGCAGAGTAGATGGTTTAGTAATATTATCTGTATTTGGGAAAAGATTTCCGTGTAGTTGAAAACGTCAGTATATTGGCTGGAAGGAGGCGAAACGCGGAATTCCACCAGCTGTTTCTACAGCTTGCAGAGCTCTGTGAAGAGCTTGATGTCGACAACCGATTGCCACGTATGCTTGGGAGATATGTGAGAACACTTCTCTCTCAACACCTGAGAAATACTTCCGCCCTCGTCTCTACATCCCTTACATTGATATGTTAACCAGTGAATTGTCAGAACTTTTTTCCAGATACCAGAAAGAGTTTCTTAAGTTGCAGCACTTTGTCCCGAAATTCATTACTAAAAGTCACCTTTTCAGATATGTAGTCCATTATTCGCGCTTATAGTAGTTCAGAAAGTGTTGTATATAGTGAATTCGAGAGATGGAAGAAGAAACGGGAAAATGTTGACCAGAGTGTCCAGCCGAAGAGCGCAGTCGAAACACCAGGGAAGTGTTAGGAGACTTTCTTCCGCTCGACAGTGAAGGGGAAAAAAAAAAAGAGGCTGATGGATTGGCACAACTGTCCATTAAGACATGTAACATTATTAATATTGCAGGATTGCTTGAAAATGGCTTCGTAGCCCAAATGGGATTCGTTTATAAATAAAGTTAATAAAGTCGTTGTGCAGCCGAAATTCAGGAAAGAGTGACGTTGCAACCGGCGGACGTGCGATGTATTACTGTACCGAGTGGATAAAAATAGGATGATCTGCCGCATTGGTTACGGAACTGGACACTCATTCGGAAGAGCTGGGATTAATAGCCCAGTTGGTAGCAAGTATAATACAGGCGTGCAAGCAGCTTTCCATTCACTAGCGCCATTTATTCGCAATGGACGATTATGTTTAGTACCTCTCGCTCATTTTCATTCATAAATGTCCGCGTAAACCAATTTACACTCGGCGCGGTGGCTGATAGAAGTGGCCGTAAGTGGGGGAAATACCTTTATGGTCGCTCTCGTCGGCCATCGCGCCGAGTGTCAAGTTGGTTAGTGAACTGAATTCAGTCGCTCTAAAGAGCCACAGCACATTGTAGACCAGGATCATCATCAAAGGCGTGTATAAAAATTTTTGATTTACAGTAAAGCGTCGGTTATCCGAACGTCTGTCAACGAACGACTGCTTAACCGAACAGTTCGTCCCCCCCCCACCCCCCCCCCCTCTCTCTCTCTCTCTCTCTCTCTCTCTCTCTCTCTCTCTCTCTCTCTCTCCCCCGCCCCCATCGCGCGCGCGCGCGCGCGCGCGCACACACACACACACACACACACACACACACACACACACACACTGCTCTGTTGACGACAACGGCATTTTGTCGTTTCTGTGAGAGATACAAATGAATTTAATAAAAGGCTAGAGGAGGATGGTTCTACGACAAAGTTACCTAACGAGTACATTATTGGTAAGTCGACAGTTACGGATGTAAACATCTACATCTGCATCCATACTCCGCAAGCCACCTGACGGTGTGTGGCGGAGGGTACCTTGAGTACCTCTATCGGTTCTCTCTTGTATCCCGTCTCGTATTGTTCGTGGAAAGGAGGATTGTCGGTATGCTTCTGTGTGGGCTCTCTGATTTTATCCTCGTGGTCTCTTCGCGAGATATACGTAGGAGGGAGCAATATACTGCTTGACTCTTCGGTGAAGGTATGTTCTCGAAACTTCAACAAAAGCCCGTACCGAGCTACTGAGCGTCTCTCCTGCAGAGTCTTCCACTGGAGTTTATCATCTCCGTAATGCTTTCGCGATTACTAAATGATCCTGTAACGTAGCGCGCTGCTCTCCGTTCGATCTTCTCTATCTCTTCTATCAACCCTATCTGGTACGGATCCCACACTGCTGAGCAGTATTCAAGCAGTGGGCGAACAAGCGTACTGCAACCTACCTCCTTTGTTTTCGGATTACATTTCCTCAGGATTTTTCCAATGAATCTGTCTGGCATCTGCTTTACCGACGATCAACTTTATATGATCATTCCATTTTAAATCACTCCTATTGCGTACTGCCAGATAATTTATGGAATTAACTGCTTCCAGTTGCTGACCCGCTATTTTGTAGCTAAATGATAAGGGATCTATCTTTCTGTGTATTCGCAGCACATTACACTTGTCTACATTGAGATTAAATTGCCATTCCGTGCACCAAGCGTCAATTCATTGCAGATCCTCCCGCATTTCAGAACAATTTTCCGTTTTTACAACCTCTCGATGTACCACAGCATAATCCGCAAAAAGCCTCAGTGAACTTCCGATGTCATCCACAAGGTCATTTATGTATATTGTGAATAGAAACGTACTGGAACATAATACGTGTTCCAAAATTCTACAACGGAAACAAAAGACGGGGATCACAAATTTTATATACAAAATTGATTCCACTGATAGATCGACAAGTAAAATTATGAGGCTCATCTCAACACAGATGTAGACGATTCAGTTTATATATGTGATTTACGGAAAAAAGATCAAGGAAAATCTACCGCTGTCCCCATTCTGTGTGAAAAGTCAATTCAGCTCAATCTTAGGAGGGCCGTCGAATTGCTAAGCCAGCACGGGCTGGCTAAAATACTTTTTAAATCAAGAAACGGTATTGGTGAGATTTAAATACAAGGAGGAAAGCCTTATGCTAACTCTTCAGCAGCTGATTATCACATTCAAACTAAGGGACTTAACCGAGGAAAGATTACGCTCACTGAAACGTCTTCAATGCTGACGAAACTGGTCTCAATGGGAAAGCTTTGTCAAGAAAAATCCTTACTTCACGTCGTGCGTTAGCAGCACCTAGTCAAAATATAAGCAAGTATCATTTCATTGCTCTAGCTTCTGCTAATGCTACTGGAGGCCACGGATTACCTATGATCGTCATTTGTACAAATAAGGAACCGCGTTGTTTCAAACACATCAATATGGCTACAGTGCCTATTGATCACACCAGACAAAAGAACGTTGGATGGACAGTACGATTTTCAAGGAATGCTTTATGCAAATTTTTGTGCCCTCTGTAGAGGCTCATCAGTTAAAAATAGAGAACATAGTACTGTTTCCTGACAACGCACCAACTCATCCATCCCGTGATATCTCAACGAAAAGGAAGAGTTCAAGAAAAGTGATGTTTCTTATACCTAACGTAATCTCCTTATTACAGCCCATGCATCAAGGCGTTATTTAGATTCTCAAACGTTATTACAGCAAATAATTGTAACGTAAGCTGTTGTAAGAAAGAGAAGAGGAGGGAGAAGAAATCCTGTCAAGAAATCATTAAAAAAATTGATTTGAAAACTGATCTGAGCAGCACGAAATATTGCGAAGAAACGGAAACTGAAAAAAATCGTGGAATAAAATTTCGATACTGCGGAAATTTCTCATGGTCTGTTTGGAAACGACAAGCAGAAATGTCCGAAATTTTCAGTATGTTTAAATAACTCAGTTGCCAAGAACGTGATGATGATCATGAATGAATAAGTGTCGAAGGTATTTTCGGATAGGCTTGCTTGGACAGATCAGACTTAACGATTTTTTAACCATTAATTCTATACCTATGTACGGCACATACGAAATGCAAATGTTTTACATATTTTTTGTTTAGTAGGCTGTACTACATACATTCCTACTGTACGTACCTTCATAGTAATAAAATATATTGATTTTACTGTAAATATGTGCAATTTTTATTGGAAAATTGGTAAGCAAAAGTATACTGTTCGATTATAAACCGGTTTTCATAACACGCAAGCTCCCCATTTTGCGTGAAATCAGTCTTCCGGGCGTTGAGAGCTCGTTTATACGCACTGCTAGTATTGTATCCGCTTTACATTCAACAACTGATGAGTTCGTAACTCTTTTTTACAGCGTCCAGTGGAATTGCTTCCGCACGCAAAAGAAATCTTATAAATTCCAGGAATCTTGAGACCGAGACTGTCCTTGAGTCATTTGAAGTGCAGAGAAGTAGGGCTTCAGCAGTACATGAGAAATCTCGTTGTGGCGGTACTGTATAGTGCAAGGGTTGTTCATGCTATAGACTCAACAACAAATGACTATCCGGTTAAATCACCGGTACTGTCACCGGGATAGTGTACTTCTGCAACTGATCCTTCAAAGGTCGTTTAGCATATTATGTTGTAAAGAGAAGCACATGCGTTGTAGAGCATTACCTGGATCAGTGTGGTAGGTGCACAGCGGGACAATGCCCTTAGTCCTACATTCTCCGTGCCAGAGCCCGAGATCATAGGTATGTAGCACACACAAGCCATTGGGCACACTCGCGCGACCTGCGTTTCAATATCGATGCCGAGCAGGACGTATAGACCGGAAAAAAAACATTGCCTTTCTAAGTTGCTATAATTTTTGTCTGCTTAGTTTTCCGCAGCCTCATTACTTGATTCCAAAACAGATCGAAAATAAGATATGCATCGACATCGATAGACGAATTAGAATTTGGTGATTTAGAAAGGCGCTGTGCCATAATTGTACCTGAAGATGGAACGACAAAGTTTTAAGTTTGCGTTTGTTGTTTCGAGAAGTTTAAGCGTCCCATGAGCGTATTTAGAAACAGTTCAGGAATCAGATGGGAGTGTATTCGGAAATTTATCTTTGCTTCCTTTTGTACCAATCCAAAATAGTGTGTAAGTACACTTGAGAAAAACAGGACGCCTTAAACGACTATAGATAAGATGTTCACATTCTCAGGACATGTACATTCCACCACCACCCCGAGAAACTAGAAAACCCATCCAAAGGCATTGGAGGACAAGTCTGCGGCGTCTCCTCGGCTCTGGTGCAACAGTGGTACAGCATAACACACCGTACACAATCAGGAGCGACGGTCCGTCACCGTTTATTACAGCATGGGTTACGCGATCGTCGTCTACTTCTTCGCGTGCCTTCAAAGAATATGCAGAAACGTGCTAGACAGCAGTGGTGCATGGAAGGACATCCCTGGAGACAGGAATGGCGTTCAGATAGTCTTTTCGAACAAATCCAGGTTCTGTTTGTGTGAAAATTATGGCCACATTTTGATTCGCCATAGACAGAGGGGAGTGACATCACAGTGACTGCATTCGAACAAGATACACAGCGCCAACTCGAGGCCTTATGGTGTGGGGTGCTATTGGGTACAACCATAAATCACGATTGGTGCCTGTTAGGGTGCTGTGACCAGTGTGACCTACGTGAACGACATCCTGCGACCAGTAGCCGTACCCTTTCTGCACAATACCCACACGTCATTTTTCAGCAAGACAATGCACGACCACGTACTACTGCACGGGCACGTGCCTTCCTGGTGTCATAGGATGCCAGCTTTTTACCCTGACCCGCCAGATCACCAGATTTTTCGCCAATCGAATACGTGTGGGATATGGTGGAACGAAGGGTGCAGTGCTGCGAGCCCATGCCTAAGATCACAGATGAACTTTGAAAGCAGTTGAATGCAGTGCGGATGGCTGGACCACAGGACGTCATTCGCGCCCTATACAAGTCAATGACATCACACATAGAACAAGTTATCAGGCCCCATGGCGGACTGTGGACGTACTAGGTAACAGGATCCATGCTGAACCGAGATGACTGAAAAGCTAATTATTTATGCAGAACATATTAATGTAAATGTCCTGTGAATATTAACGTATTATCACTAATCGTTCAAGGTGTTCTGTTCTGAACACGAGTGTAAATTAATCAACAACTAAAGAAATAATTTTTTTCTCATCAAGCTGAGGTCATTAGTCATTCTCAATAAGGTGGTATCATCGTAAGGCAGTGATCTCAGCCTTTTTGAACTCTACGCCACGTTACTACCTTCGACTGGGGCCCAGCGCCCCGTCTCTCACTACAAATTCCTCCCAGGACCCCTAGTTTTTCTATTTTAAACACATGCAAAGTATACCTTGCATTCAAACTCCGTTGTATTTCGAGCATGTTATAACTGCAGTAAGAAAATCGATGATTTTAGGCCTTAACATTGAAAAGTTCACTTGACAAGTCAGTCAGAATGATTGTTGCTCATTTATGGGCGGAAGGATAAATACACATTTCAAGTCATTTCAAATATTTATTCCGATAGTAGCAACATTTCTTTTTTGTCGGCCGTATTAAGTGTGCTTCCAAAAACCTCTGTCTCTCTGGCTAGATGCCACAGGTATTCACCGTTCGGCCGGCCATTGTAGGCGCTTCAGTTCGGAACCACGTGGCTGCTACGGTCGCAGGTTCGAATCCTGCCTCGGGCATGGGTGTGTGTGTGTGTGTGATGTCCTTTGGTTAGTTAGGTTTAAGTAGATATACGTCTATGGGACTGATGACCTCAGGGGTTAAGTCCCATAGTGCTTAGCCATTTGAACAATTTTTTTATTCACCGTCGTGTGTCGAATATGGGCGCAGGCACCACACAACCTACACAGCTTCAAAAGTCTCAGTACTGACACTTCACTGCTGCTAAAAGTATTTTCGTATTATTTGTGTTCTAATTTGCCCTGATTCCATTAATAATTTAACTGTTAATTGTAACAATTTTATCAGTGGTATTGGTTTCAGCAGTCGTATCCTGTCATACAAATATCGACGAAATTAAACTCACGTAAATTCTGACCTATTAGCAACTGTAAGAGCAATCAACAAAGCAAATAAAGAACAGAGATCTCCATTCCCCAGCTTCACCTCTTCGGTCGACAACCCACTCGAGAAATGAAAATGTCCCGGTGCAAAACGGAGGAACCTCATCTCTGATGATGATTGCTTTTCTCATACAATTTATCTTATGTTATGGTGCAACATTCGCTGCCTTATAATAGCAAAGGCCATTGTTCCTTTCCGTACATTAGCATTCGGTGTACGTTCCGAGACTAGCCAGCTTAAGCTCTTCATCATCTGACGTGGGAAATTTAAAATTGCACACTAGATATTTAAACTTACTTATTTGTTCAATTATTTGACCATTTATAACAGTTTTGACTCGTATGTGTTGCAATCCTTGTAATACCATCACATGTATTCAACGCAATTCGATTCAAATAACGTTCTGCAATTTGAACTTTTCTTGTGATTCTCCCATTATAAGCTGATTATCAGCAAATAATAGCGTCATGAAATTGAAATTGTCATTCCCTAATATGTCGTTTGATATGATCAACAATTTATGACGATGTAAATATATACAATGGAAAGTTTGGAGGGCTGCAGTGTCAAACTTCCTTGATTAATACCAGATGTACCGGTATGAAATGACAGTTTTTTTGTGAAAATGAAACACTAATTTTGAATTGAAAAGTAAAAACATTTTATTCAAAGTACTGGCCATTGCATTCTATACAGTTTGACCACCTTTCTGGCAATTTGTGGACACCATGCCAATAGAAAAGTTCGTCTTTTGAAGCAAACCAATCAGACACCCAATTTTCGACTTCTTCGTAGGAATCGAAGTGTTCCTCAGCCAATGCGTGTCCTATTGATGAAAACAAATGGTAGTCGGAAGGGGTCACGTCTGGTGAACACGGAGGGTGGGGTAGCAGCTCCCAGCCAAGTGTTTTGATTGTATCCTAAACAAGTAATGCTTTGTGTGCAGGTGCATTGTCGTGTAAAAAAATTACTTTGCCATGTCTTCTGGCCCATTCTGGTCTTTCTTCGATCAATGCATATTCAAATTGATCGTTTATTGTCTGTAGCGATTAGTATTAAGTTTCACCGGGTTTTAGAAGCTCATGATACACTACACCTTTCTGATTCCACCAAACACAGAGCATTGTCTTCTTGCGGAATCTATCTAGTTTTGCAGTCGATGTTGATGGTTGTCCCGGATTAACCCGGATTCTCCGTTTAGGATTCTTAAAATAAATCCATTTTTCGTCGCCAGTAACAATTTGATGCAAAATTGATATTCTTGCATGTCTTTGAAGCAAAATTTGACCAATGGTTTTTCGGTTTTCCATCTGACTTTCATTCAATTCATGTGGCACCCATTTTCCACACTTTTGGATCTTTCCCATAGCTTTCAAACGCTCAGAAATTGTTTGTTGTGCAACATTTAGCATTGCTGTCATTTGCTTCTGACGCAAAGTATCATCTTCATCCAATATTGCTTGCAATTCGGCGTCTTCGAATTTTTTTGGTGGTCTTCCACGTTATTCATTTCTTACATAAAGAACGTTATTCTGAACCGTGGAAACGATCTTTTGCATGTTGCTTCTGATAGAGCATAATCACCATATTCCTCGACAAGCATTCGATGCGACTCTGCAGCACCTTTTTTCAAATGAAAACAAAAAATTAATGCTTTCCGCAAATCATCACTTTCTGGAACAAAATTCGACATTCTTAACACGGTGAAAAAATATGTTGTTCGTTCCATGATTATATGTATACTAAATATCTTCGACTGATGTCCTACAAAAAAAAAAAAAAAAAAAAAAAAAAAAACTTTCGCAACAAATGTTCCCATGTTCCCTAACGACACATTTGTATCTTAACTCTCATTTCATACCGATACACTTCGTAGATGGGTATTCTGTCCCATAACATCCAGTACGACAGTACAGATCCCTATTTTGTTTTCATATAGTGACTGAATTGTCGTCAAGCACGGAGGTACAAGGGATGGCGGTTATCGCTGAAACAACCGGTTTACCAAAAATTTTCGACTCCCTCACTCTTAAGATATATAAAATAAAAATATTAAATTAAATAGGCAAATAAAAGAAAAGTTAATCCGTACACCGTTCGTTGCTTTCCTTGAAAAGTGATGAGTTGTTGACTACTACAAAAAAATTATCAATATTCTCGTACTGATTCAAAGTTTTTCAAACTCTGCTCAAAAATCATGTTGTAATCAGAGTTGTACCACTATTTCGACATAATAAACAGCCAGGTCCACAGAGTGAAAACTGGGGTTGAACTACGAATAAACTGTTAAGTTTTACGTTTTAGTCTTGTACAGTTTCACAAGTTGGTTGTTCTTCTCGTTTCTAATTTTGTAAAGCAAATGGAGCATTGAACTTTCGTACCGAACTTCGTAATATTCCTCCAGGCTAGGGATGGTGTCGTTCTATAATACAGCTGGTGTCGGACGACGACATACCAGGTCTTAACGGACCAGTTGTACACTGCATATACACGCGTAGCATCTAATAGGCCACGCCACACGTACGTTATTGTCTCATCAGTGCTATACCAATTCTTATGCCACGTGTCAGTAGCACGTTTCTGCCGGCATTATTATTAAAATAATACTGCTCGATTTTGCCATATTCTATAATAACGCAATGTTTCAAAGCAATGCAAAATTTAAAAAAATGCTCGTTATTTTAAAAAAAGAAGTATTTTAAAACTAAAAAAAAATTAGCGCTACTGCTTATGGCTAACTGATATATTTTTTTCCCTCGGTTATTTGTATAAAATAAACAGCTGATATTACCTATATCCTTCATAGGTCACCATATCATTTTCCGTTTTGCCATGTCAGACGTCTATTGATGATCTATAAAAACGTGTTAATTTGATAATTTGAAATTTTTTCACAGTTGATTATGCCAAAAAGAAAATACATCCATAACATGGTACACCTTTTCTATAACCGTGCATAACCGGGTGGTTATAATTAAACTTTGCCTATTCAACGCGTTATAACACGGAAACTAATTACCGTATGAGTATCAAACTTGGTAGCATTAATGCCCAGAGTATGGGGTGCATGATTTCCATGCGCCACAGAGCCACCGTCCAGTTCCAACTTTGCCCGCCAGGTGACGTATTCAGTCAGCATAGTGTCACACACCTGACCAGTCGCAGCGCATTTGTTGACTTGTCAACATGAGCTTCGACAGAAGGAGCAGGGCATTGTTGGTGAAGCTCCGCTATCAAACCAACAGCTGCGGCTGCCTTCGAGAATATCGCCGGCTGAAAAGATTTACGGAAGGGTCGTTTTTCTCCACCTGCTGTGCGGAGCACGGTGAAGTAGTTCGAATCAACTGGAGAACTGGGCGTCGCTCCGGTTGCACCACAGACGGTTGATGAAATCGCTGTTGCTAAGGCAGACAACGCTGAGCACAATTCCCGATCGTCAGGCAGTGCGCATGCTGTGTCACGACAGTTGAACATCACACGTGGTGCACTGTACGGAAAGTACTTCGAACCATTCTCATATGGTATCCGTACAAGATCCGTATCGTACAGCAACTTGCACTACAGGACACAAGTGAACTTCGCTCTCCACTTTATCGCAAGGATAGAACTGGACCCCCCTCCGGACGGACGAAGCCCATTTTTCTCTGACGGGTGAGGTGAACACAACAGAACTGCTGAGTGTAGGGATCTTCACCTCCAGTCACTGTGCATGAAGTTCCTCTGTATGGTGAACGTGTCACCGCATCCTGTGGCTTCACGGCTATGTTCATCATTGGCCCATTCGTTTTTGAACAGGTTGGCCCTCAGGGATCAAATATGTGCAGTGTGGCTGGCAAGCGTTACTGCGTAATGCTTCGGCAGCATGTCATACCCGCCCTACAGGAGAGACACGCATTGAACTCAACAATTTTCATGCAAGATCGGGCCCCGCCGCACATAGCTCGTGAAGTTCACCTGCTTCTCCGAAACAAATTTGGAAACGATCGAATTATCAGCCGATCGTTTCCGAATGCTTAGCCGGCGCAATCACCTCATCTTACTCCCCGTGATTCCTGGTTGTGGGGCTGTCTGAAGGACAGGGCTTAGCCGGAGAACATTTACACATGTGCTGATCTGGAGGGCAGCATATCAAGCGAGGTAGCCAGCATACCTACGTCATGCTTCGTTCTGCTGTGCAGAATGCAGTCCTGCGCTTTCGGACTCCTATGCACACTTGTGGGCGCCGTATTTGAGTCCCTTTTGTAGCAGTAATGGTACCTGGATGTAAAGGTACGATGTACCGTAGCAGCAGCACATTAAAAGTGTTTCAGTTGAATTGTTTCTGCATTATTTCTCTTCCCCATGCTCTTCATATTAATGCTACCAAGTCTGGTCCTCGTATGGTAATTAGTTTCCCTGTGATAACATGATAAATAGGAAAAGTTTAATTATAACCACTCGATATGTGATTTTACTATTGGTTTTAATCTCTTACTTCTAATTGTAGCGTACAGTAAGTTTAGCAGACAGTTTTGTCTTTACTGCAAGTGTATAGTGTTTGTAAAATTGCACCTAGCGATGCTTTTAGCAACAAAACAGCGAAACAGACATGGGGGGGGAGATAGTTTGTAAACGTCAGTCGAACACAAGTTTTGTGTGTGTGTGGATGATGATGATGATGATGATGATTGGTTTGTGGGGCGCTCAACTGCGCGATCATCAACGCCCGTAGAAAGTTCCAATCTTGACGCAGTCCAATCTCGCCACGATCACGAATGATGATGAAATAATGAGGACAACACCCAGTCCCCGGGCAGAGAAAATCCCCAACTCGGCCAGAAATACCCGGAGCCCCGTGATCGAGAGGCAGCAACGCTAGCCATTAGACCACGAGCTGCGGACTGAAAAATGTAATGATCTATGCATTGAAGGTCGGGAGTCCCCACCTGGGGAATTTTGACCGCCGAGTTGCAAGTCTGTTGGCGCCACATTGGGTGATTCGTATGTCGATGGTTATAACACAACAGCTAATCTCCGAGCGCAGAAAATCTCCGACCGGACCGCGAATCGAACCCGCGCCCTTAGCATGGCAGTCAGACGCGCTGACCACCCAGCCAAGAAGGCGGACTGCTTGTGGGATTATTAGTTCGATTTGTGCCCTCTTCCTGAGATCAGATTTTATATATATGCGAACGTTGCTTGGTTCTCCCGGTTGAGAGTGCCGCTTGTATAAGGAAGGTCGTATGGGAAGCGGTATTTGACCAGCCGTGGCCCGGAGTGTTTAGGAGCGGGTTTGTCCGTGCGGCATTGCGGTCAAGGCCAGCCGGCGGCAAGGCCGCTGTCGCTGTCACCGGGACTGCCTGCCTTGGCGTATGCTGCGCCTCTTACTCCTGTTGTCGTCCAGGGTAGCCCACTTGAACGTTTCAGCGCAGGTATCTCCGGAAGAGTAATAGATACTGAAAACAGACCTCCACGGGTGTGAATGTAAAGCAGGGGCTCATGAAAGTAAATACTGTGCAACATTCTAAAAAACAAGCAAATGTTTTCATCGCAATTTTTTTTAACGGACACCCCGTATTGTTTCTTACGCAGTCAGTAACGTGAAAAACCACAGAAAGATAAGCGTTGGTTGCATTGCAATACGCCAATTACATCCCGAGAAATTCTAAAGTGAGATTGACACTTTAAATAAACGAAACGCGCTATTGCGCATTCTGAGATGAGATGCAAGAGTGAACGTTTCTCGTAATCGTGATATGATTGACGTGCTACGAAGCAGTGTACTTTCTGCTGTTTACTCTATTCTTACGTGTACTGGAAGCAATACAGATGTCCAGCCGCAGAACTACGTACCGCTACCACTTTGCCACTCTGTTAGATCCTTGGTTAGTATTAATTAAGTTTACCCCGGCCTGTGATATTCACTTTTTCCTTACTCTTCATGTCCATTCTGGTACTGTATTAAAGCACACTGGTACTGTATATAATGCAGTTGAGTCGGACATTTGCTATCCATAATGAGAACAGGATGAGCTTCGCCAGCTGAAAGAACGTATATTACGGTTATGTAGGTTGAGCATACTGTGTAATGGATAAAGTATGGCCATGGGAAAGCTATGGCCGTATTTCGAACAAAATTCTTTAAAAATCTTCTGGCATATTTCTGTGCGCCGGACAAGGACTCGAATCTTAATCCTTCTCTTCCAGCTCCAAATGCTCTTACCATTTGAGCTATTAGAACACGACACGGGAACCGTTCTCACAACTTCACTTCTGCCAGTGCCTCTATCCTAGTTCCCAAACGTCACAGCGTTCTGTTGCATACCTTGTAAGACTAGCACTCCTACTAGAAAGTATATTGCGGACTAATATCTTTATCAAAGCCAAAGGAATTGTTTTTAAAATGAAAATATTTCCCTTTCAGCGAAGTGAAAGATTAATCCTGGCAAAAATTCTTTTAATAGATATTTTCAGTATTAGGTCGCACAAATGGAATCCTTATACCGGTTTCGACTTTGTTGAAAGTCAACAGCGGATGATTTGCTGCGTTACATAATAACGCTTAATTTGTGACGTACTCTCATCACCTGAGGATGATTTTTTGAGATGTGAAAGCTGGTGAGGCCATTTATGTAACCCAGTGCTGAAAAAATTGAATAGAACAACATTGCTTTAATATGGACAAGAGTAATCTATTTTTGGAATAAATTGATAATACTATCTATTTACAGTATTTATTAATTCGATTTTTAATTTAAATTCTTTTATCAATAGAATCATTCCCGTCACAACCCATGATTTAAAGGCATAATTACCCTTCTATGAGTAACAACCACAGCATAACTTTTCTGGGTGTTAAGTTACCCGAATTTGCCAAAAACGTATCATTGGCAGTCTGACTTCCACTTACGCGTGATGATCCATTTTTTGTTAGGTAGTGATCATTGCTTTGGCAGCGTCGGGCAAAGTATGGTTTTCACACTGCACACCGCGTCAGCTGTATTCGTAGCTGCAGTGGTAGAATGCATGGTGGTGACCTGACATCTAGCAGCAGTGTCGGACTGATAGCTGTCACATACCCTCACAGTCAGTTTTCAAAGTCAGGTGGCAGAGTTGTAAGATACTGGACTTGAATTTGGGAGGAAGCTGTTCTGACCTGTAAAGCCATCCAGCTAGGTGTTTTATTTGGATTCCCTGTATCAAAACAACTGCTGCAATAGTTCCTTTGAGAAGGAGACAGGTGATCTCATTTAGTGCCCTCCACCAATCCCAACTTCTGATGACTTCGTTGTTGCTGGTACTTTAAACACTAATTGAAGACATGCTTCGAAAAACGGGCGAACCCTCAAATGTAAAAGCTATAAGTTGCCGTCTGTTGCTGGGTATGGGAACTATCAAAATTGCCATTGGCCTCCCTCTTAAATTTCTTTTGGGGCTTAGACCAGTGTCAATTTTGATAGTTCCTGTACCCATCAAAAGATGGCAACACTTATCTATAAGTTTTTACATTTGAGGGCTCGCCCGTTTTCTCGCGCATGTCTTCAAATTTCTTTATTTTCTAAAAGGATCAAGTGTCCTTCTGCACATCTCCCATCGAATATCTTGATTCTTCTGTGCTGAGGTCCGGTTACACAAAGGGTCGTCGGCGAGCAATAATGTCCCAATATAATTTGTTACCTATTATATTGTCGATGACGGCGAATGTGTAATGTTGTAGTTAACCTTGTTATTAGAAGGCCGATTTGCCAGTGACAAGTGTCTGAATCATTTCCTCTCATTGGTTACAAGTATTACTAGTTGTTTACAGCAAGTTAATTTCAGCACTTCTGCACTGGACTCCCCTTTCAACTGACATGTGACAGTAACACAGGGCTGTTTCCGTTTGCCCGACGTCTATTTACTCAGCGAAGGAGCCAGAAGCTGTGTAGCTGCAAACCGTCTTGGCAAAGAAATACAAAGAAACGTAAATAACCAAGACACGCAAGTCGCTGAAGTGGCGTCCATTTGAAAGACTTGCACCAGAACGTTGGGCCACACGAAAATTATTATTAGGCCTACTGAATCAGACGGTGTGGCCGAAAACATCATACGACATGGAAACGACAGTAACAATCCGATGAAGCTTTGCACAGATGTGTTGGGTAGTGCCTCTAGAATGCCCGTCGATCGCGTCATGTCGCTCTTCAGTAGTAGTAGTAGTAGTAGTAGTAGTAGTAGTAGTAGTAATCATAATAATGGCGTGTGACGAGGGCCTCCCGTCGGGTAGACCGCTTGCCTGGTGCAAGTCTTTCGATTTGACGCCACTTCGGCGACTTAAGCGTCGATGGGATGAAATGATGATGATTATGAGAACACAACACAACACAACACCAGCCAGGAATCGAACCCGGGTCCTTAGGATGGACAGTCCTTCGCGCTGACCACTCAGCTACCGGGGGCGGACGCTCTTCTCAGTTATGAGCGCAGGTGAGAGCACTTGAAGATGCCTAGAACAATTGGGTCTCCCACCAAGTATGGGTGCCCACTGCATGGCTGCGCCTGATTTCGCGAAACCCCACTTCACGTACCTGTCGTGCAGGTCCTCTTTCGTGACAAATCTCGGCCACACACTGCAGGGACAATGCTGCCGCCTCTGTAGCGTTTTCGGTGGATTTTAATCACCCACCATACAGCCCGGGCTCGGCTATATCAGATGTTCATCATTGCCCACATGAACAGCTAACTGTGCCAACATCATTTCGAAACCTACAACGAACTGCAGGCCAGCGTTGAGAAGTGGCGGAAAGCTCTGGTGGTGGTCTTCTATGTATATTGGAAAGTTGGTACAATGCTACGACAGATATGTCTTCAGTCGGAACGGCGACTGTACAGAAAAGTAGCTGGAATGTATTACAAACTGTTGGGCACATAAAGCATGTTGTTGCTGTGGTCTTCAGTCCTCAGGCTGGTTTGACGCAACTCTCCATGCTACTCTATCCTGTGCAAGCTTCTTCATCACCCAGTACCTACTGCAACCTACATCCTTCTGAATCTGCTTAGTGTATTCATCTCTTGGTCTCCCTCTTCGCTTTTTACCCTCCACGCTGCCCTCCAATACTAAATTGGTGATCCCTCGATGCCCAGAGCATGTCCTACCAACCGATCCCTACTTCTAGTCAAATTGTGCCACAAGCTCTTCTCCCCAATTCTATTCAATACCTCCTCATTAGTTATGTGATCTACCCATCCAATCTTCAGCATTCTTCTGTAGCACCACATTTCGAAAGCTTCTATTCTCTTCTTGTCCAAACTATTTATCGTCCATGTTTCACTTCCATACATGGCTACACTCCATACAAATACTTTCAGAAACGATTTCCTGACATTTAAATCTATACTCGAAGTTAACAAAATTTTTCTTCTTCAGAAACGCTTTCTTTGCCATTGCCAATCTACATTTTATATTCTCTCGACTTCGACCATCATCAGTTATTTTGCTCCCCAGATAGCAAAACTCCTTTACTACTTTAAGCGTCTCATTTCCTAATCTAATTCCCTCAGCATCACCCGACTTAATTCGACTACATTCCATTATCCTCGTTTTGCTTTTGTTGATCATCTTATATCCTCCTTTCAAGACACTGTCCGTTCACTTCAACAGCTCTTCCAAGTCCTTTGTAATTCTGTCACAGACAGCAATGTCATCGGCGAACCTCAAAGTTATTTCTTCCCCGTGCATTTTAATACCTACTCCGAAGTTTTCTTTTGTTTCCTCTACTGCTTGCTCAATATACAGATTGAATAACATCGGTGATAGGCTACAACCCGGTCTCACTCCCTTCCCAACCACTGCTTCCCTTTCATACCCCTCGATTCTTAAAACTGCCATCTGTTTTCTGTACAAATTGTAATATTTGATTTTTATTGTATTTTCCATTTCATGACCGATTGGACCTTATTTACTTAATAGCCTTCCTACAATCATTGGTTGACTACTGTCTCAGGTTGTTAGTAACTCATTGTATAGGCCGTACTATTAGACGTGGTGTGCCACAATTACAAATATGGTCCATGATGTGTCTACACTTTAACTGTGGTGATTTAAAATGCAACAAAAACCTATAAACATTTTTCGTGACGTTAATTATTTTCGAAGGAGAATTTTATTTGTGTATCCTTAGCTAATATGTCTATTTTTTCTGGTGATACTAGTTCCACAACTAGTTTCATTGTTTTCATTCTGTTTATTTGTAGCTCATTCTTTCTGTACAGTTACGGGGTCACAGCTCCATTCTAAATAGCCTATTTTACAGAGCAAGTGTGAATAATAACTCTTTCAGTCCCAATTTATTTCGTGTTTTATTAATTCGCACGATCTGTTTCGAACGCCGTGGGGTCCATAATCGGGCGCAAATCATTTACTACAATATTTACATCTGCTCTTGAGCGAGGTGATTCGGAATACACACTGTGATCTAAAGTATCCGGACACCCCCAAAAACATAAGTTTTTCGTATTAGGTGAATTGTGCTGCCACGTGCTCCCAGATACTCCATATCGACTACCTCAATAGTCATTAGACATCGTGAGAGAACAGATAGGGCGCTCCGCGGAGCTCACGGACTTCGAACGTGGTCAGGTGATCGGGTGTCGCTTGCGTCGTGCGTCTGTATGCGAGGTTTCCACACTGCTAAAATCCATAGGTCCACTGTTTCCGATGTGATAGTGAAGTAAAATTCAGAGGCGGTCGTGTTATGGTGTGGTGGTGTTTTTCATGGCAAGGGCTTGCATCCCTTGTTTTGCGTGGCAGTATGACAGCACAGGCCTACATTGATGTTTTAAGTACCTTCTTGTTTCCCACTGTTGAAGATCAATACGGGTATGGCGATTGCATCTTTCAACAAGATCGAGCACTTGTCCATAATGCACTGCCTGTGGCGGACTGCTTACAGAACATTAACATCCCTGTAATGAATTGGCCTGCACAGAGTCCTGACCTAAATCCTATATAACACCTTTGGGATGTTTTGGGACGCCGACTTCGAGCCACGCCTCACCGACCGACATCGATACCTATCCGCAGTGCACCACTCTGTGACGAATGGGCTGCCTTTCTCCAAACAACCTTCCAGCACCTGATTGAACGTATGCCTGCGAGAATGGAAGCTGTCATCAAGGCTATAAGGGTGGGGGGGGGGGCGCAAGGTTGAATTGCAGCATTACCGGTGGAGGGCTTACGAACTTGTAAGTCATTTTCAGCCAGGTGTCTGGACACTTTTGATCACACAGGGTACTGTTTTGAGAAGGAAAGATGTTACATTTCGAAATTCGAATTTCGAATAACGGAAAATGCATGAAAAAAATCATCTCGCTCAATAACACCCTTAAGTAATGTATTAAAACGATTTGCACCTGATGGACTTATCCGAAATGCGTCTTTTGATTCAATAGAACAGTTATGACTAAAGACGTTATTATTCATACTTCCTGTGTATTGAATACACCTACGTCGACGGCCATAACTACAAAATAGAGGTAAAGCTTACCTTGTAATCAGCCAAGCATTCGGGCTGGAATTTCCACCATCACTGGTCGCAATCAGACTAAAATTGTATAGTGGTCTGCAAAGAATGAAGTATAAATAAATTAACACTTTAAAGTGTACCTATGGAACTGCCTTTCCGAGAAACGGGAGAAAAAAAAAGAAATTAGTAAGTTTCCCAACATATTGACACCAGACATAGATTATAAATGCACATCCTAATTATAGCAGACGGCATGAAGTTTGCAAACAAGTTTTCGAATTTGAAAAGTGTAAGTTTTTTTGGGGCAATATTGTTTAACAGCTCTGTTCAATTGTGCATATTAGCTCTGGTATCAGCAGTAAGGGAAAACGCTGTCATTTAGCAGCTGTCCTTCGCTGCAGTGTTTCGCCAAACTGCTTTCTAACGCATGATTATGAAACAATACCCAGCTGCAGGAACTAATGGGAAACATGACAGGGTATTCCTCGAATGTGGTCGTAAGTTATGTTTGCGCAAATTCGCATTTTTTTGTGGTCGTAGGTGGGGTGGGGTAGTACAGAATACTTTCCAGAACCGAAGAAGACTTGGCAGCGCTTCTCTTTGGTAGACTGAGCAGCAACATTTTAACAGTCCACGATGACCGAGAATACTCCTCATTTGTCTCCATTTAGTGTGAAGAAAGGGAAATCTTATCTGTAGGGTAGAAGTTAAAGTAGTTTTGCGTTCAACTTGGCGAATACGATCAATATGACAACTCAGAAATACATGATGGAGTGAAAGGTCTAAGTTTATCATCAATACAGTGTTTTAAGTACATACACAGAAGCAGTGATGTTGGTATAGTATTTGCATAACTTCAGCTGTGTTTGCTGTAAGTTAAGTGACAGCTCGTTAATTGGTAAACCACATAGAGAAAACCACGTACACAAGCTCTAATGAGATTACCTCGAAAGTTATTGACAGCCAATGTAGGAACTCCACTATTTATTCTAATTCATCTTGTAGGTGAAAGTGTGATAGTAATTTCCTGTGGCTCTAATTATTGCATTTATACCGAATGCAGTAATTCGGAAGCATTGTCAGGACTTGAGTCACATCACTTATTTTGTGTCACTTCTTTCGACGATGGTAGAGAGCCCGTTCCATTCCTCCACTGGCGATCAACATTGGACTTCGTTACGTCAGTTTGTTGGTTACAAATGTGAGAATTAGCAATAGTAATTCACTGTGGCTCTTTCGTCCAGCAGAAGAGGGAAATAGAACACATTGTTTTACATGTTTTGCATATAAGACCGTAGCGGAACGTATGCAGACGGCTTTCGTTCGGATCAGCGTCCTGGAGATTAGTTAGACGATTTTAGGAACACCCTTCGTGAATAGGCTGTTGTAACTAAAATGAGCGCAGAACAACCAATTTAAAAAATAAATTTAAAAAAAATAATAAAATGTCATTTGAGTCTGTAAAATTATTGTATCTTTAGTATGATTGGAAACTGCGGGGATTCTTTATTCAAAACTATTCGGTTTCACAAATACCCCCTGACGTTAATATTTTCTCAAACGTCCGCCCCAATCGAATGTGTCCGTTGCCCCCCCCCCTCCCTCCCTCCTCTCTCTCAACAGAAGTGCGTGTGCTTGCGTAACGGAGAACGTGCTTTGTTTGCTCGACCTCGGCCCCACTATCTGGAAGTGTCTGACGCTGTGTACAGGAAGACGGATCGACCATGGGTGGAAAAGTCAAGCGCACATGTATATAGATGTTTGTTTTGAGAGCTGTTCTCGGGGATCATTGCAGACAGGTTCCTCCACTTCATTTGCACGGATTACAATTACAAATAACCTAAATTGGAACGATCACATAGATAATATTGTGGGTAGAGCAAACCAAAGACTGCGATTCATTGGCAGAACACTTACAAGGTACAACAGGTCTACCAAAGAGACTGCTTACACCACGCTTGTCCGCCCTATTCTGGAGTATTGCTGTACGGTGCGGGATCCGCTTCAGGTGGGATTGACGGATGACATCGAAAAAGTACAAAGAAGGGCAACTCGTTTTGTATTATCGCGAAATAGGGGAGATAGTGTCACAGACATGATACGTGAATTGGAGTGGCAATCATTAAAACAAAGGCGATTTTCGTTGCGATGGTATCTTCCCATGAAATTTCAATCACCAGTTTTCTCCCCCGACTGCGAAAACATTTTGTTAGCACCCACCCACCTACATAGAGAGAAATGATCACGATAAAATAAATCAGGGCTCGCATAGTAAAATTTAAGTGCTCGTTTTTCCCGCGTGCCGCTCGAGAATGGAACGGTAGAGAGACAGCTTGAAGGTGGTTCATTGAACTTTCTGCCAGGCACTTTGTGAATAGCAGAGTAATCATGTATATGTAGAAGTTTCACTGATACGCCGAAACATATGACCACATTCGTAGTAGCATGTAGGTCCACCCTTGGAATGCAATAGATACGCCAGTTACTTCGTAGGACTCCAGATGTATGGGCCACCACATGCGAATGCACGCATAATTCATGGAGTTCCTGTAAATTACGAGACCGTGTATTGTGGGTGTATTGTGGGTGCAGAGCTGGTGCCCGCTAGCGTCCCAGATGCGTGCTATCGGTTTCAGATCAGGCGCATTTGGTGCCCAAACTATCAACGTGAGTTTACTTTCATGCTCCTAAAGCCACTGTAGCACAAGTCTGGCCTTGGGGCACGGAGAGTTATGCTGCTGGAAGAGGCCATTGCCGTCGGCGGAGACATCAACCATAAAGGACTGCTGCTTGTCCATAATCTTCACGAAGACCGCAGGTGTCGTGTTTCTTTCGATTACTACCACTGGCTCCATCGAAACCCAGGCGAATGTGCCTCGTAGCATAATACCATCCTCAGCGGCTTCATCCATGGTGCGGTGCACATGTCGCGCAGCTGTTCGCGTAGATGACAGCGTATCCAGACATGACCATCGACTTAGTGTAACAGGAAACGTCTAGGCGACACGATTCTGTTGATCCACAGTCCAATCTCGATCACCCCATGCTCGCCGCAGTCGTAATTCGACAATGCCGTTGTGTCAGCATGAGAAATGTATGGGTCGTCTGCTGCGGAGTTCCATGTTCAACGACGTGCGGGAAAGTAGACAAGCCTCCGCCCTCTACGTTCCAGAATGAGGCCTGGTCATCTAACACCTGGTCGCCTACTCGTGGTATCTCAGCTCGTCGACCACTTACCATACATACTCACGACAATTACACTCGAACAGCCGACCAGCTTCACCGTTTACAAGAATCTCGCTCCCAGACGCAGAGGCACAGTCCCTTAATTACGACAGTGGAATTCCTTATTTTCGGCCCTTTTCTTTCGTATGATTTCCCGTTCGCCTCTGCTCCGTCGCGTCGAGTGCATGAGACGCCACCAGGCGGTATTCAGTCTTGCGCTGGGCAGTAATGTTTCGGCTCATAGCTAAAATACAGTACCTACAAAATATTTCAGAAGAATTAAATTTTTCTAATCAATTTCAGTTCCGTGTAGCTGTAGAGCATCCTTTTTTGTTTCAATCGATTGGCTTTTGGGTCGTGCCCATTCAGCCATTTCTGTTATGGAAGGACGATACGATAGAGTATTGGAGAGTAGTTTCTTCTCAGCTACGACGATACGAAGCTAAGGAGAACACAACACGGAGAAAATCTTCAACTCGGCCTGTAATCGAACCCAGACCCCTTCGAGTAGCTATCTGTCGCACCAATTGCACAGCTGTCGAGGCGGACGTAGAACGTCCGTTGGTTATTCGCATGAGCAAATATCTAGGAAGAATTGAATTTCCGTCCCATTATCTTTGTAGTGTTTCGCTTGTTCTCTCGGCTACGTGGTCACCACAGTACCATATACTTCGCTGTCTCCAATCGACAGATAACTAAGTTGTCAGTTACTCTTTGATAAACAATGAAAGTTGCGTGGTAACTGTGAGAAGACGACGCTGCAATAAGTCTACCTTCCCGAGTTGCTGCATATGTGATAAGTGGAGAGGGCATTGTAGATGAAACAAATTCCACACCACAGTACTCTTACGCGTTTTGAGTAACCTGACGTTCATAGTTTGGGCATCGTCTCTCATAAGTCATTCATGATGCGTCTTCAAGGCAAAAAATCGACGAGGTGTGATGGTATAAGCTGTTACTATCATCGGTAACGTGTGTAACAGTAATCTGTTGATTCCTTAACCTAAGGTTTGTGGTGACTTCGATGGACATGTTACCACAGTGTAGCCGTGCAGTCTTTTTTGAGATGTAATTTATAAATAATTTTTGAAATATACCTTCTTGAAATTATGTAACGTACAAAAACGATCTACTCCAATTTGTCTAATTTCTGTCGCATTAAAAAAAAATATTTGGTGTGACGCTACAGCTCATTCAAATTAACAGCCTAGTTGCATGTATTCTCACTATCATGTTTCATAAAAGTTATTATGGCCAATGAACTAATTGCTCAATCTTAGTGAGGTGTTAGTTGAAAGCTTGGAGTACATTTTCCAGAATTTTGTTAACTTCGGTCTTATAATTTTTGACATACGACAGCAACAAAAATTCTCAGGATTTCAGGACATGTCGTCGTTAAAAAGGGATAAATGTAAGTACGAGTAGAGGAGTAAAGAAATAAATTCTGGGGATAATGGATTCACATCCGCAAAGAGTAACGTGTGGAGAGTGCAGGAAAGTCGGCACTCGGCGTAGCGAGCACGAGAAACAGTGGGGATACGTAAATGCCTCCTCAGTGGTTCGTCGTTAGCGAAATTTCGTTCCAATGATGGCACTGTGACGAGTGCGTGTTAACGATCCACGTGTCCTACTCAGCGTCATTAATTGTGCCCTCACACACGTCGCTAATGTGTGTAAATACCGGTTACCAAGTTCGATACACTGAGTGCACAGCGGCATTGGTGTTCAGTAGTTAAAAGGCGCTGACAAGAAGCGAAGCAACGGACGTAGTAGCCGCTAAGCGTGTTGCTTTCGCCGTGGGCAGACTTTCAGGAGCGAGTCATAATTACACTGACGTAGAGTAACAAACATTGAATGTGGAATAGAACTGTATGAATGTAATGCCAGTGGAAATTACGGCAATGTTCGCGTCAACGGCGACCACCACTAATGGTTTGCGGTGTTGAATGGCTGAGTGTTATACACATGCGAACGTTACCAGATGAAGTGTAACAATATTTAGATTAGCTTGACCTGTGTCTAGGTTAACCGAAGACGTAGAGGTGATTGTCTCATATTATGAACCTATATAAAAGGAATACCTTAGTCATTGTGTTGCAAATTAACAATCACTATTTAATAAAATGTGTTTTAAGCACCACCCTATCACAAAATAAATAACAACTGATACACGACGTTCCACACATTGCGGTAACGGCCGTCCCCACCCCCGCGCCTGTAGTGGTTCCTTCCCCTCCCTAATTAATTAGGATGAAGTATGTAATGCTTCTGCAAAGCCACTAAACACAGTATTTATTTATTTTCCGGCAGTGTAGAATGAATAATAGTGAGCTGAGCTGAAATGCCATTTACGCACACCGACCGACTGACAAATTGGACATGTGTAGTAGGTCTTTTGACCGACCGACCGATTGATTTTCCTTGTCGGGCGCTCTGTTGGGTATGACCACCTGACAGTCGATTCCCCCACATCCCCCGTCAAATTGTGCCGTGTATAGCGCTGTCGCGACAACCGCCCGAGTTTGTTTTCTCATTGCGGACCAGAATAAACGCTGTTCGAATACGGCTAACACGACAGAGTGCCGTGCGGACGAAATTTCTATGATAGTTTGAGTTTCTGGTGAAATTGGAAGACCGTATATGTTGATATATACGTTACGAGGAGTAAAACAAGAGAGAGAGATTCGAGAAATCTGCGTTTGTTTCATTTAATGAATCGATAATCATGTCATGTGGCACACAGGCAGTGAAAGATTTAGGAATAAAAGTCCGGAGACAGTATTTCTGTTTTTAAGTTTGTTTCCGATACTGATAGAAAATTTAAATCTAAAAATCGGAATACAGACAGGTTATATTTTAGATTTCATTTCCGACACTTGTCGAAGAACTAAAACCTAGAAATCAAAATATAGGCAATCGTCTGACTCATATTCATAAAATATTTGTTTTCTTTTCTGTCAGTAATATCACAGTTCGTTGTAATAGACGGAAAGTCATCGAGAAAAACAAAAGTAATATCCGGCGTTCCCAAAGGAAGTGTTATAGGCCTCTATTCTTCATGATCTGTATTAACGAGCCGGCCGCGGTGGCCTAGAGGTTCTAAGCGCTTGAGTCCGGAATCGCGTGACTGCTACGGTCGAAGGCTCGAATTCTGCCTCGGGCATGGATGTGTGTGATGTCCGTAGGTTAGTTAGGTTTAAGTAGTTCTAAGTTCTAGGGTACTGATGACCTCATGTTTAGTCCCATAGTGCTCAGAGCCATTTGAACCATTTGAACGATAAAATAAATCAGGACTCCCACAGAAAAATTTCATTGCTCGCAGTTAGAGGGTGGAAAGGTAAAGAAACAGCTTGAAGGTGGCTAATTGAACCCTCTGCCAGACACTTTATTGTGAATAGCAGAGTAATCACGTAGATGTAGGTACTTATCATTGTCAGAAGTGTTAAAAAAATTCAACTGATCTCCACGCTTTCTGCTATGAAGATCAAATTGTAGGGTCTTTTTACAGTTCCAACAGTTGCTAAATGCTTAATCTCTAATGTCTCTTTAACTGTATGTACGAGTATTGCATGATGTGCGGCATCATCATTTGTAGTCTTTCTTTTTCTAATCTGAAACGAGTTTCTTAAAGTTACAGGGGCACATTTTATGCTACATACATAAATAAATTTATAACGTTTGTATGGACATCATTTGTTTTGATTTGCTTTTTCTTGCAGATTTCGGGAATTATTTTAGGTAGTAATTATCGGGCTACAACTTCACAACTTAGATCGTTGGCTGGAAACCGTAATGTAGCTAACACCTTTCCTCGCAGCTTAAAGCACCTTGCATGGCTGTATTCTTATTCGTCAAATACAGTGTGATGAAATTCAGCAGATCTGAAAAATATGTTTGACATTCTTAAATAATTCCGAAAATCATTGGCTCCCAGCTCCGTTAGTAACAGAGTGGACAAATTTCTTTCTTTGCAGAAGCCATTTCTTTGCCCATAGCTTTCGGCTTTCTTTGACCCTGTTAATCGTAAAACAATTGGGCAAATCGCAGCTTCACTCTCGCGCTTACAGTTGGTTGGTTGGTTCACTCCGTCGGTGATACACAACATTACTTAAAGTCTTTAAGCTTTGAGTGTGTATTTAGAGTTACTGAAATTATAGTTACAAAGCCTTCAGGGTTGATAATGTTGTCAGTATAGTTGAAGGCGTGTACAAACTAATAAGCAGTAAATACAAGTAGTCAAAATCATGCAGTTGGCGACAAGGCAAGTAAGTTAATCACCATTCTCCCTCGATGCTGCAGCACGGTACTGCTTCTACTCATATCACTGTATCCACGCTTCATTTCCATGTGCCATTCCGTGAAATCGGTAGGTCTACGAATGTTGCCCGCTCGCTAACTTTACGCCAACGTGAGCTTTCCCCCTACTGCGTGACACAACATGGTGAAAAGTAACGTAACGCCTCACCCTTCCCACCCTCATACTTCCGTATTGCTAAGCGGGTAATATATGAAACATACAAAGGAGCGACAGTCCACTGCGAAAACGTCATTTCTAAAATACTACATTGGAAGTGAACAGGAAATAATGTTTGACTTCGTGGGCAAAGAGCTGCTTGGTGAAAGTACAGCGTCTTCGTCTCCGTAATGTTATCTTTCAGATTATGCTTTTCCTACTGCTGTACCACGCGTTAGTTTTTCGGGTACTGAATGGCCACGACTTCTCACGAAACACGCAAAAAAATACTTCACTCCAAATTTTAAGTATTTAACTAGCCTCTGCCCAAACGGCTTCTTTTTCGACATATATACTGCAGACAGCTTCTCCTCCAGAGACTCTCCTCCTCCTCCGCGTTTTTCCTCCTCTCCCTTTCTCTGAACACCTCACCCTCCCTCTCCCCCCTCCTACTCTCGCCCTCCATCTCCTCACTCCCTCCTCTCCGCTCAGTCGTGCCCATCCATACATGTAGCCTCTGCAAAATAGATCGATAAAGCAGGTCAATACTGCTCCCAGAGCTTGCCTATGGTGGGGGCTGGAAAACCATTTCTTGCTCCTGGCGTGTAGGCTGCTATGCAAAGGAGGTCGATACTATTCCTATATAACACACCTGCCTTGCAGTGCCGCTTGTTTCTGGCCATATCTGTTCTCCTATTTGAACTAGGAGGTTAAAACACCCAATAGTGCTGATACTCGTGAAGTTTACTGTTCTCGTCTCAAATCCCTAGAACGATTTCAATCAAATTTGACACACGATCAGACAGGAAGACAGTCTGGCGCCCATTCACGTAGCTTAAAGACAAAGCTAAGTACACTATAGTGTAAACTGATAAGTTATTAGTTACGCGTTCACTCCATATTCTACGAGCTGTTGGTATCGTTTCCACCCCCCCCCCCCCCCCCCCCCACCACCACCCCGTGCATTTGTAGGCTTTGTTTTCCGCTGTGCAGTGAAATCAAGTAAAAGAAAACGGTGAATTCAGAAGTCGACAAGACGATGAAGTATATACACATCTACGTAAGATCAGTCATTAGGGATTGTTTTCTAAAGTTTAGGCGCGTGACTGAGTAGTAGTAGAATGAGATTTTCACTCTGCAGCGGAGTGTGTGCTCATATGAAACTTCCTGGCAGATTAAAACTGTGTGTCGGACCGAGACTCGAACTCGGGACCTTTGCCTTTGTTCGTTGAACTTGTTCGTGACGGACGTTCGATGACACCCTTTCAGGTTATTCGTTGATCCGTTCACTCAGTTTCACTATTACAGAGGGTAGCGAGGGTAGCTAAACCCTCTGACCGAACACGCTGAGCTACCGTGCCGGCACCATCTGAGCTACCCAAGAACGACTCACGCCCCTTCCTCACAGCTTTACTTCTGCCAGTATCTCGTCTCCTACCTTCCAAACTACCTGCGAAAGGCAAAGGTCCCGAGTTCGAGTCTCGGTCCAGCACACAGTTTTAATCTTCCAGGAAGTTTCATAGTGGTGGTAGTAGTAGTAGTAGCGGCGTGGGCCGTAGACGGCGGATGCCGACAAAAAATAACAGCCGATGATCTCGAGCTCGAAATATGTAGCAATGACTGTATTAAGTTTAATTTTTACGAGGGACTTGCTCGAAACAGTTTTTGTCTGATACTCAGTCCCAGCGGTGTGAGCCAGCCCACCGTGCACAGGCGGAGGCGTTTCGCACTGTTGTTAATTTTCGCACGTTTCAGTTGAGCGGCCGTTCTCGGGCTGCTAGGTTGCGGCAGCGCGTGCGTGACTAGTTAGCGGTGACCGTTGCGGCGTCGCAGCGGCGGAGTCCTGCGCTACTGCAGCTGCTGCAGGCGAATCACGCTGCCGCTGGGTCGCGTTGCGTAAGAACACCCCTAGCATCGATCTATGGCTATCGCTATTGCTGCTGCAGTGCGCACTCGAATAGTGTCGCATTGTGCGGGAAAACTGGGTTGAACCGTGATAGCTTTATTGCTGTTTCCCGTCTACGTAGGAGCAGAACGTGCGATCCTTATTACTAAACGGATAATTCGGTTCGTGGTTCATGATGCCAATCCCAGCTGCAGGTTGCCTATCTGCTTCCAGGTCCAACAAAAATTTGACTGTCGGACATTTCATATAATTATAGATCAAACTTGCGAAATTTAGAATCCTGTTATAATCTATTCATCAAGAGGCATAATGTTTTGTTGAACGCTTAAGACAAGTATTGAAAATTGTAGTTGAAAGTTGGGACGTCCTATCCCGACAATGTTAGTGACTTGGCTTCCCTATATTTCAGGAACCACTGTAGCCATTGACATGAAACTTTTACAGGACATTAAACTCTATGTTCTGAGTCTACTGAAATACAATAATTGCTTTCCAACCACTGCTTTCGGATATGTAATTTTTTAACTACATGGTTAAAATTTTGTGTACTTTTTATGTTCGTTATCCTAAGTAATTTTAATGATACGTAACATTATGATTTTCTTTTAGTTCAGTAGACTCAGGATATATATGTTATTATTACCTGAAAATTTGAATATTCTACTCGAAGTGGTTTCTCATATTTAGGGGAAAATGCAACAGAAAAGGTAAATTTCCAGGAACGGCTTCTAAAGTTTCAAAAGACTTTAACTCAATATATGCTTAATTTTTTTTATTTTTAGTCACGCAGAAGAACCCTGCACCATACTATATATCATCCTCTTGATCTTTGTCCAAGTTTTTTTCTTCTTTCTAGACTCCTTAGGGGCCAACTGTGCTGCATGCTCTGCTTTGTCAATGCGAACCTTATCCATCCGTTCAAGTTCTCTGATGCAGTTTGCTGTAGCACTTTAACCTTACCAAATTTGCCATCATTAAAAGCAATAACAGCATCACTGACCTCCCCCCCCCCCTTTAGAGTCTTCATTATTCCTACAAAAATTTTTTTTTGGAAATGAGTCCATATAAGATTATTGAACGACTCATTGGGTTTTTGAGTCTGACCATGCACACTCTTCAGTAATTCAGGATTTGCCAGGTCTCTGTAAATAGGTATTATGATACTAATGACTGCTGCTGGGATTGAATGTTAATGGCTGTATGAACTGTTTGAGTAGTGGGCATTGCGGTAATTGCACCATGAATCTGGTACTGGAGGACAAAGGTGGTTTACTGGTTTTCCATCAGTTGACAGTCTGCTGAAGAAGGTAGCCCTTACTGCCTGCTTCAAACAAATCTTCAGTATTGTTTCTAATGGCCATCCCATATAACTGCTGTAGTTCATCAATCATTTTGTCTGTCAGCTTGCCTCTTACGGTTTTACCATCAGAAAGTTTCTTGTTTCTCATACTTTGTTTCAACTTCCTCATCCTGGTGCCCATCCTCTTCTGGACATGACCAACACATTCCAGTTTTGTGATAATCTTCTCACCATAAGGCTGAGCGGCTACTACACTGTTGTATACTTTTGAGTATCAGTCACCTAAGTACTTTGGGTAACACACTCACCCTTCGCTCACAGATCGACTAAGAATTTGAATAGCTGCAGAGGCCTTCATACCTCCACTTGTTCCTTCATAGCTTCAGTCACAGATATATCCTTCGTCATTCCCTGATTTACACTTATAACAATGTCGGGAAATCTATTACCTTTCCAGTATCCACACTGGTCACCGTAGCAACAAAATTGTTAGAACTGTAACAGCGCGTCTGCCAAGAGCCATCAAAAGCTGCTGGTATGTCAGTCACACCATTATTTATTTTAGCAGCTCATCATTCAACAGATTCCACAGCAGCTCCAATAAATCCTGCACACTTGTCGATTTTACAAGGTGAGCGTGATATTCATAACGGTACAAATCGTTTCTGCTGCAGTCTGTCCTTTGCCAATAGCTCTCAATCCATAAAACGACCTAACATTTACTTCAAAATAATTATCTTTACACTTATCAGAATTCCAAAACGAATGAGTATATTTAGAACTGGCACAATTAATGATAATTTCCTGTGGCTAGTCCATTTGATACCTCACCGTCTTCATGTAAACTAACTGGCCCTCCACATGTTTTACAACAAACAAGTTCACTTAACACCCTTGTTAGGATGTGTAACTCTATCAGAATATGACCTAACCTACCATTTACATCACTTTCGTTTTGAGAAAACTGTGTATCACAACGTTTTATTTTAATCTTCGAAGCACTAATGGGCGTTTCTTTAGATACTAACGAGTTTGCCTGTATTTCATTGCCTGTAACTTCAGACGTCACATGTTGAACACAGTGTTTCCCTTTATCCGAAAATGTATTACCATGAAACCCGTTTCTTAAAAACACTTCGCTTTGGCGTTATGCATTAGTTTTTGTGTTTATACTATGAAACGATACGATACTGTTTTCGACAATGCTACCAATACAAACACGTAATTTAATCTTTATAACTCAGCAATCCACAGCCTTCTATATAAAAAATTACCGATTTTATTAGATGTTGAAGTAACTCCCGTAAAAATTTTAACATTTTCAACTGGTGTAGATTATACTTAAAAAAAAAAATACTTCCCATGTGAGTTTATAAGTGATACATATATCGTTCTATTTGGAAAATTGCAAATTTTATGATGAGATAAAAATCCGAAAACGTGAAAAAAATTCTTTCGTTCTAACTCCTCTTAAAGCAGCGTATCTCAACGCGCGCAAATATCCAGATTACATCCGTGCAATATTTGAGAATGAAAGCACTTGTAGTCTTCCGACTAACTGAACACACAATTTATTATTTCTTCTCGTCCAACCCCCCCCCCCCCCCCCCGGCCACACACACACACACACACACACACACACACACACACACACACACACGAATTACGAAAAGGAAATAAGTTAATCAGGCATGGCGGTTACTACTTACTATTCGCAACACGATTTGCAGATTTTATCCACAGATACCACAGAATGTACCTCCAAAATCATCATTTAAGACACACAGCTCAGGATATTTGACAAGTCATGATTATTGAGCTGAGTGAAAAACTAGGGTTTACTTAAAATGGGGCACTAATTACCCAGAGACTTCGATCCAGTATTTGAGAATGTAAGCTTGTAGCGACTCCCAACCAGCTTTTAAGGTAATTTCAAACCTTTTCTGAACTTTTTTCCCTTATATACTTAACGTCAGGTGTTTAACACATTAAGTTATTTGTAAAGAAGTCAGACGTTTGAAATTGTTTTATACATGTGAATTCTATTCTTTAAATAACCGGGATGTACTGGTGTATTTTATTGTGTTTCTATTCCATCTCTTATTAACTCTCGTCCTTCTTATCCTCATCCTTTTCCTCTACCGTCGGTCAAAATTAACCTCGCCCCGTCGACGATACATAAATAAGCAATGAGGTTGGGTTAACATTTCCTCTTCCATATTAGGGGTCGCCATGCAGTTTTTTTTAAACTGTCTCCTGTGCAGAACGAGTTAGGACGTTGTCTTGGGCCAAAAACACTCCTTGGGCAATTTTTTTCTTTGCCGCTTCGTCTGAACAGCTCCGCGAAGACGGTAGTGTTCTCGCGTGACGTTTTGCCCTTACTAGTATCTTTACCACCATAACACGCTGCTGCTGAAACCAGTGGCCGGCGTAATTTGTCATGTTCAAACTGTCGCGGTAGATGTTGAAATGTGATGCATATTTTCCACTATCGCCTCGATTTTTATATTCCGGCCTTCCGCTGTGTCATATGGTACAGAATTTTTCTTTTACACTTTCGCAATCTCAGCATGGATTGTTGCAGCATTGTTCCCCTTCAAACGCAGAAAACAAATCATGGTACGATATTGTACTTCATCAGATTTGCTTTGGATCTGTTCTACAGTACTGTATCACAGCGAGTTTTACGTACCAGGCCTACAGAGATGTAACGGCAAGCAAGCAACCAACCAAAAATATTACATTTTTGCTCGTATGTTTGTAGCATCTATTTCCTTGTAATACATTTAATGAAACTGATACAAGCTAAGGTGATAAATTTGTGTAATGTCTTCTATGTATCCGCACACGTGCTTTTTGTGTAAATATCTGGGCATTTCACAAGGAAATACGATTTTTGTTTCCTTTAGTTGATGGTTTGGTTTTTCTTAAGAACTTCATAATTTTGAAAGAATGTGATTTATTATTCCATTAGATTCATCGCCACAGTCGTATAGGTAATTGTTCAAACAGCGATTATATGCAAGTATCACGTAGCGTCCGAATGTACACACTTTCTCTCTTTTGCAACACAATCAGTTCGATGGAACATACATATTGTGTGGATATGTAATATGTAGTGTTTTCTTTATGCTGATTTATTATAGAAAAGTAGTTCGTTGGTAAATAATGTGTCAGCGAGGAAATAGTGGTACATTTGCCAGGATGAAAGCGAAGGAGGTAAGATATTTGGAATTCCTTGACCGCCTAATATATTTGGACATTATACAGAATAAATAGCAAAAGGTTGATACTGAGCTAATTCAGTGGGTGGTGTATTTCCCGCAGTTTTCATACATATTCACTCTCAACGAAATATCGAGCCCAATTTGCAGGTGAAACTAGTAGTCTGAATTATGAAAGTAGTATGTGTGATCAAAAGTATCCTGACACCTATTAGTGGACATAAATTTGGAGTGTTTCCACGCTTCGCCTTTATGACGGCTTGAAACTTGGAATGAGGTGTGTGAATATCTGTGGAAGAATGGCAGCCAATTCTACACCGAAGTCGAAACGAGAGACGGTAGTTATGTTGGACGTTTGAGGCTGAAGCGAAGTCGACGTTCTAAATCATCCCAGTGGCGTTGCATTGGGTTCAGATCAGGGCTCTTGGCAGGTCTGTTCATTACAGGAGCCTTGTCATGCAAATTAAATTTTCTGCGAACTGTTACTCCTCTGTACGCAGTACAAAATTCTTTAAAATGTCTTAATATCATTCCGCATTTAGAGTTTCCATACGCGCAATTTGGGGACCACAGCGTAAAGACGAAAAACACCTCCCCCCACCCCACCCCACCCCACCCCACCCTACAGGAACATCTGCTCCTGCGTTCTCCTCTTTTGGCGCTGCACATGATGACAGGTAACGTTCTCCAGGCATTAACCAAAACGAAACCTTTCCGTCGTATTGCCCAGGATGTGGCATGATTCATCAACACAAATGACTCGTTTCCAGTCATTCACTGCCCACAGTCGTCGCTCTTGACATCACCTTACGGCCCTTTTCACACTGGGACACTGGTAACGGTGGCCAGTGATGGTCACCGGTGTCTGTGGTGAACACTCCTGGATCACTGGTGCCCGACACCGCATGTATTGCCAACTGATTAGTTAGTGAAATGGACTTGTACAGGGGTAGCAGCTAAATTTAGCTAGCGTTTTATGGTCCGAAAAATAAGGTACTAAATTTGAAAAAAGAACATACAACTTACTAATTTTGTTTTTGTCATCCATGACCCTCTCACTGAAATCGGGCAAAAACTTTGTTATAATTTCTCGTCGTGCATTCGTTTTAATCACTGGGTTGCTATACTCATCGCTTTTCACATCTCAAATAGCAGGACGACTTTCTGCTTCACTTACAAAATCTCCCGTGTTAAGTCAAATGTAGACTCATGGCTACAGTGTGTACAATGGATGTTTCGCGTCACTGTCTCAGAAATGACTGCCTGTCGGTTGGCAAGTCTGCAGCGCAGTGTCTGTGTCGTCCAATTGAAACTAATGCATGTCCGGCGGTGACTGTTGTGAACACAGTGACCTTGTCAGTCACACGTGGCGAGGGTGAGTCACTGCTGGGTCACAGTGGCTCGGTGAGGCAGTGTAGTGTCGCGGTGTGAATGCTCCAGTTCAAACGAATGTATCTCTATCGGTGATCGTTGCTGGTCGCCGTCACCAGTGTCCCAGTGTGAAACGGGCGAAAGAGTCGCTTTGCAGTGACTACAGAAATGTGTGGCTTACGAGGAGCCGTTCGACCATCATACCCAAATCTTTTAAACACTCTACGCACAGTCATTGTGCTAGTTGAACTGCCGGTGGCACTTTTTAGCTCAGTGATTGCTTCCGCTGATTTAATGCTACTTTATTTTTACCGTTACCCTCCCCAATGCTTGACGGTCTCCGTCCACCAGTACATGAGGTCTTTCGTTGGTTTAGCTGTGCTTGTTTCTTCGCTTTTCCACTTCACATCATCAAAAGTCAACTAGGAGAGCTTCCGAAGGGTTAAGTTTCACTGATGGATTTGTTACTCGGGTAACATCCAGTGACAAGCCCACGTCGAAGTCACTGACCCCTCTCGACCAACCCATTCTTCTTTTACCGCTGCTGTAAACACAACTCTCTCCACGTCGTGTTATACCTGCAGGTCCGCCTCTTGTGACATCTAGTGGTCAGTTTCACATTACATCGGGTGTCAGGATACTTTGGGTCAGATAGAGTATACAAGAAATCATCGATCAAGACGAGGTAACCCTCTGGCGTTGGTTCTCCTTCGTGATTGGCTCGTGACTTTCAGGTGACGGGAATGCCGTTAGAGACAAAATGCAAGGTTCATAAAGGACAAATCTCAAGATATGGCCGGTAAGGATGTATAGCAAGATTCACTCTGTCCTAAGAAATTCTGATATACGATACTCGTACTAGGACTCAGCTGGTGCCTAGGTGATTGTGCTCGTTATTCCCTTCAGGACTATTCAGAGGGAACGGCCGCTAGAAACTACGCGGGGTCGAAACTCTATTCCTACCCTTTCTTTCCCAAACAGCGCTATTAGCTACAATTCAGTTTAGACAAATCTAACCTGCATTCCGCTCTTCTCATTCGCGCGATCATGAGCGTACCTACTCTCATATACATCTTGGTCTGCATCCGGATAACTCTTTTTCTCAGACTAATGAGCTATTTAATGCGAAACTTCGGGGCAGATTGAAACTGCTTGTCTGACTAGGTCTCGAACCTTGTCTTCCGCAGGCAAGTGCTCTACCGGCCGATCTATCCAAGCACGACACAAGACCCACCCTCAACAGATTTGCTTCCGTCGGGACCTCGTACTTCCAAATGTTTCAGAATTAAAGTACACACCTCTACTGGGTAGCATTCAGTATCGTGTTGCTCGACCGTGTGCATTTTAATATACTTGGAACTTGTCATGCTGTCCACGAGGCGAAAGACTTTTCTATTGAAGCCTTATCCACTTTCCGACGACGCCCCGTCCTTGTGAAGACGGTTGCTACGGGGCGCAGTGTAAGTTTCAACTGGTTTCAAGCATATCCAATCAGACAGATACCAAAAGCTACCTCACGCCATCCCACTTGATTTATTTTGCCTCACAATTGTTCATGAGGTTGATCGGGATTTCGTATATTAACTTCTTGAAAATAGGAACTCGTCAAAGAAATGTTGACTGTAGATCCGGACAATATGTTGATACGGACCCACAACGTGAGTCACGTAGTGGCTGAACTCGACGAGCTGCGTAATGACACGAGCACAACCTGTTTCTCTACACACTAATCCTACGACGATTATCAGCATCAGAGAGATTCTGAACTCCTCTGTGAAGAGTGAAGAGATCCTGACCCCATTGTTTAGGATTCTATTCTACGCGTTGCATTGCCAATCATTTTGGCGCAATACTCTACTGTGGTCATTGACCCGTTGCTCACTATAGAAGGGCGAAATTGATCGTAAAAAATCGGTAGCGTGGTTCGACAAACTCTGTGCTCCAACCCGCTCTACTCCATTTGCCAGTAAATTTGCTACCGCCGCAGTATTTAGGTAACTGGTGTTGATCACCGCTATCCACTACAGTACAGATTGGGAAACCCCGATGGCTTAAGCACTAAGAGCTGTAGCTACTCACCTGCCCCGCCTGATACACACCTAATTCCTCTCCCTCTTCCCACCCCTCAGATTTCCATCGTTACTTTTTTTAAGAGAGAGAGAGAGAGAGAGAGAGAGAGAGAGAGAGAGAGAGAGAGAGAGAGAATATGTTGCCTGATTTTAAAACATCTCTAAGAGAAGGTAATTATAGGTCTTCGTTACACCATTATACATCCAGTGACATGTTTGCTTCACAATCTTGCATCTAGAATACACACCCTTGGGTCTTTGACGATTTAAGGAAGTTCTCATAATAGTAATAAAAAAATCGTTACAGTTCCAGCATTTTTATAACCGAAGGGTGTGTGTGTGTGTGTGTGTGTGTGTGTGTGTGTGTGTGTGTCGACTTGGGTTAGATAGTAAAATTCAACCGAGTAATATCCTGTGTTCTGTTTTATTGTAATTTTAATGGTGCAGCTATCAAACAGAGATGGACTGCATTAGAGTAGTTGTAAAAGATTTTGGATGTTGCGCCCTTTCACAAAGCACTTCATTAAATGTGTAGATTAACGTTCTCACGTAGTGGTGAAATAGGGCAATTTACCACAAATCCCGAGGAAAAAGCAATTAAGCTACAGAAATGTGGCCTGCGTCATTAGCAGAGAGAAGCAGCGGTATTGGGTAAGGACGGAGAGTGTCTTAACAGCTATTTTACTAGCTGTCTTTTACTGTTAGTGGCTCTTTGTGCTTAAGTCTCCCTGAAGTAAACTGTGAATTCATCGTCACTTTATCACAGATTATGTTGCTTTCTGTCAGGGTTTCTGTAAGGTCGTCCCCCCCCCCCCCCCCCCCCCCCAGCGTTTCAGTGTTGCTTGGATCGTGAGTTCACTGTCTCACCCCTGAAACCACTGTAGCACGATTATGGCCTCGTGAGACGGGCGGTTATCTTGCCGCCGGGAAAGCCATCGACCACTAAGGGAATCAAGTGATCCGCAATGCTGTTCACGTAGTCCACAGCTGTCTGGTAACTCCGAATACTACAACCAAGTGATTGTCCCCATAACGTAACTCTGTCCGCTTCAAGCTCTTGGTGCGACACATGCTTGTAGCGTCTGTTTGACTGAATGACGGCGTATTCGGACGCGACCATACACGTTGTTAATAGCAAAGTGATCCATTGATTCAGTTCGACTGGGCGACCCGTTTCCATGGATCCACGGTCCTGTTTAGATGATCTCGTGCCCACTGCATTCGTAACGGACGATGCCGTTGGGTCAACACGAGATAAAGTTGAAGTCGTCTGCTACGGAGCCCTGTGTTCAACATAGTGCTCTGAAACAATTGTCTGTACCAGCATTGTGCTCTATCGCCAGACTTGCCATACATCGCCGCCTGTCCTGCGTTACGAATGAGGCACTTTCTCTGAGGAGGCGTGGCCGTCATACGCCTTATGCCTGTTTTACAGCATACTATCTTCGCCATTTTCGAGATGCATGTTCCCAGGCATCTGGCCATAACAGTATGCCCTTTCTCAAAGTCGCTTATGTCAGCGGATTCCCCCATTTGCTACCCGAGTCTCGAGAATAATTCGCCATTCGCCTCTGCTCCGCTTATGTAATTTCCGTACTGCTTTACATGGCAGAGTCCTGCTTGGTCTGGAAGTTCTTTTAAAAGCAACTAACATTATGCTGAATGGAAAAACTGGTAGAAGCCGACCTCGGGGAAGATCAGTTTGGATTCCGTGGAAATGCTGGAACACGTGAGGCAATACTGACCTTACGACTTATCTTAGAAGAAAGATTAAGGAAAGTCAAACCTACGTTTCTAGCATTTGTAGACTTAGAGAAAGCTTTTGACAATATTGACTGCCATACTCTCTTTCAAATTCTGAAGGTGGCAGGGGTAAAATACAGGGAGCGAAAGGGTATTTACAATTTGTACAAAAACCAGATGGCAGTTACAAGAGTAGAGGGGAACGAAAGGGAAGCAGTGGTTGGGAAGGGAGTGAGACAGGGTTGTAGCCCCTCCCCGATGTTATTCAATCTGTATATTGAGCAAGCAGTAAAGGAAACAAAAGAAAAATTCGGAGTAGGTATTAAAATCCATGGAGAAGAAATAAAAACTTTGAGGTTCGCCGATGACATTGTAATTCTGTCAGAGACAGCAAAGGACTTGGAAGAGCAGTTGAACGGAATGGACAGTTTCTTGAAAGGAGGATATAAGGCGAACATCAACAAAAGCAAAACGGGGATAATGGAATGTAGTCGAATTAAGTAGGGTGATGCTGAGGGAATTACATTAGAAAACGAGACACTTAAAGTGGTAGATGAGTTTTACTATTTGGGGAGCAAAATAACTGATAATGGTCGAAGTAGAGAGGATATCAGATGTAGACTGGGAATGGCAAGGAAAGTGTTTCTGAAGAAGAGAAATTTGTTAACATCGAGTATAGATTTAAGTGTCAGGAAGTCGTTTCTGAAAGTATTTGTATGGAGTGTAGCCGTGTATGGAAGTGAAACATGGACGATAAATAGTTTGGACAAGAAGAGAATAGAAGCTATCGAAATGTGGTGCTACAGAAGAGTGCTGAAGATTAGATGGGTAGATCACATAACTAATGAGGAGGTATTGAATAGAATTGGGGAGAAGTTTGTGGCACAACTTGACAAGAAGAAGGGACCGGTTGGTAGGACATGTTCTGAGGCATCAGGGATTCACAAATTTAGCATTGGAGGGGAGCGTGGAGGGCTATAAATGGCTTGGTTCAGATGAGTCACACTTGAGGTCATCCGTCCCCTAGAACTTTGAACTACTTAAACCTAACTAACCTAAGGACATCATACACATCCATGCCCGAGGCAGGATTCGAACCTGCGACCTTAGCGGTCCCGCGGTTCCAGACTGCAGCACCTATAACCGCACAGCCACCCCGGCCGGCGAGGGTTAAAAGTTGTTGTGGGAGACCAAGAGATGAATACACTAAGCAGAATCAGAAGGATGTAGGTTGCAGTAAGGACTGGGAGATGAAGAAACTTGCACAGGATAGAGTACCATGGAGAGTTGCATCAAACCAGTCTCAGGACTGAAGACGACAACAACAACAACAACAACAACAACAGCAAAAACAACAACAACAACAAGCCCAAGTGTGTGTGTGTGTGTGTGTGTGTGTGTGTGTGTGTGTGTGTGTGTGTGTGTAAAGTAATTGACTGACCAACCTAGTTCCCTTTTTCGTGATTGTTCCATACAAATGTTCGTTTTGTGGAGCCTCAGTAGCTTTTTTAATTACTTGGATGTTGTTGTTGCTTTAATTCACCCGTACAAAAAACCAGCCTAGACGAGAAAATTGTCATCTTTTAAGAAATCTTCGGAGACTTCACTTAACGACGTTAAGGATGTCACTTTGCTGTTGTGAACTTAACTGCTGCACGGGTTCCTTACTCTAGTTCTCTATGCACGGTCAGAATGGTAAACTATCTCTTTGGTGGAGAAGTGTGTATTAATACGTATGTACTTGAGCCAGATTGTAACGATGTAGTAATGACGTAGACGCGAGGCCACTTTGTAACGGCCTACATCTGTAAGCGGAAGGAAGCACGCTATCCGCTGCGGCTGCTCCACGTTCCGTTATTGGTGTTCTCGAGCGTGTAGAGGATATCCTGTTTACTTTGCTCGTCTGATGCATGATGCACGCCTTACGAGCTAGGCGTAAAGTGAACTCGTATTCTTAAGGGACAGTGTTTAGATCTGGATGCGACGATTTGTGCCTACATTTTCTGTTAAGACATGGAAAATAGCAGAGTAGATGTTCGTTATGTATTAATTTCTCTAATGTTGTGTATCAGTTACGCGTTAAAATCTGCAGGAACTGACTACAACAATAGCAAAAGCATTTCTGTGGGTTGTGCTGTAATAACCAAAACTGACGCGGGTGGCAGTAAACGACAATAGAAGCAAAACGTTCCAGTAAACAAAACAGTTGCGATATTTTGTCTACATGCTGTCATAGACATCAGTATCAAATGTTCTCGTAGTTATTACAAATCTGTTTGAAACATTAACTTTTTGATTAACTCTTCGGCTAATGGGACTCAAGTATCACCCGTGTTCTACCTTAACAATATACACAATACTACTTCAACTTTTTTACTCCCGTCTTCCTCAGATGCGTGTAATATTACGGTATATTGATAATCGTCTGGCAGCAACTGAATAAAACACAATTTTAGTGCCATATGCGTTTCGCCTTTATTTTCTGCCAGGCATCATCAATGGCAGGTTGCGTGGACAATATTACACTCCTGTTGCATTTTTGGTGTTCTTCTTATGAATGCCAATTTGCGGTTTTTTCCCCATGCACTGAAACAAGCGTTCAGTTCATAGTGCTGTGGAATGTGGGAAAAAACCGCAAATTGGCATTCATAAGAAGGAGAACGGCAGCAAAAATGCAACAGCGGCGTAATATGTAAGAAATTGTCCACTTGTCATACCTTCCCACTCGGGATCGTGCAAATTAAACCTTTCCTGGATTGCCTCAACGTATCGAGGCGTAGGATTTCCTCGAAATTGTTTTCTGTGAGTCCTCCGTGAGTCTTGCGTTGACAACGTCTCTCAGCAATTCTTGTAGCACACTGGGTTCTTTAGAAGATGCAGGCAAGCGACCTGTGATAGTGGTAGTGCGTGTAGCTAATCTACTTCAAATAAGTCCCGTGATGCCATTACGGTGCATTTATTAGGGAACACCGTAGAACATATAAAATTAAATAGTATTAAACCATTCATCTCAAAAAGTTCATTAAGTTCGAGAGAATGGTAAAGGAGATTGTCACCGACTGGCGAGATTGGCGTGCAGCTAATATCTCTTGTATACTTCGTTAAATTTTGTAACTATTCGTACATCGTCGGCAGCTTAACAATATTAATATGTTTACTGATTTAACTGGTGTACTGCATATTAGTGTTGTCTATTAAAGCTCAGATAACACGTAAGCTCGTCATAGTATTTTCTATGCTAAAAGGGGACTTTTATAGCTAATATTTAACGAACAAAATTGTGTTTAGAGCCCGCATAAATGAGGTCCCTATACGTATAGACTACCAAGCAAGATCGTTTTGAATGGCTCTTATACACCTCTCCTCGCTCCAGTGAATCACATCAGCGCCACATAGTTCCTCCATTACCTAAGGCCGGTATTAGGCCTCTTAAGGATCCTCACATGTTCAGTAATATTGTCAATATATTGATCGTTTGAGGCTACGTTTTGACGTATTTTCATATTGATGAGCAGAATTGATGGACCTCAAAATATTCTCAGTATTGTCAGTACACATTGAACGTGTGGGCTGAAACGCAGTTTGACGATATTCTCCTGTCAGATGTTGACAGAGCTTCAGGAAACAGCTGAGCGGCGTTAGTGTGCACTATTTATTTTTTCGATTCATCATGGTGTGCATCATGCTTCTGATTCAATTCTTAAGGAGTCGTTTAATACAACAGTGTTCAAATGTGTGTGAATTCCTAAGGGGCCGAACTGCTGAGGTCACCAGCCGCTAGACTTACACACTACGTAAACTAACGCTAAGAACAACATGTACATCCATGCCCGAGGGAGGACTCGAACATCCTGCGGGAGGGGCCGCGCAGTTCGTGACAGGGCGCCTCAAACCACGCGGCCTTTTAATACAAAAGAACATTAGTAAGTCTATGGCAGGGTGATCACTGTATATGCCAGTTTAGGATAGTTAACGTGGCATCCTCTGAGACATTACGTGCTTTATTAATTTGAAAATATGGGATAGAATGTTGTGTAACAAAGCAGTTTTGAAAAACGCTCCTATTTCAAAAATACGTCGTCTGTCTGCAATGACTAGTAATAGGTGTGTGAAATGCATGTCAATTTCTCCAAATTATCACAAGGCGAAAAAAAATACATTTTTTTCTGAAAAGGACCTGGTGAGGCAGATATAATTTCATCACACGTTTCTGTGGAATTTTATTAGTTGTGTTTGCTGATATCACAAAACTAACCTCCCAGCATTGGAATGACCTGTCTGCCGCCAGGCATGTCGAAGTTACTTCTGTTGTTGAACGCGATTGTCCCTCTCATTAACATATTTTGCTTCTCTGTTTTATAATAGTTTGTACAGTGAATTAACATGTGACCAGTCACTCCTTTTCTCAACCAATCTGGGACCAGTTTCCTCGTTTTTGTTGTTTTTAATTACTTACAAGCTATAACTAACACAATTGCAGCACACGTTTTCTTTAGTGTGTTCGCGCTGTCAACTTAACAATTTTTGTCGGTGTTACTGATTGCGTGAGGTTGCTTTAATATATCGAAGGTGTGACAAACTAGTATTGTTAACAAATATTAAACGTATGCAGGCTCCTTTACACAGGCGCCATTACCGGCAGTGCAAATAGATTGTACACTTACTTCTGCACACGTGCCGACTCCTGCGGCAGCGGCAAGGAGGGGCCATCTGCGCACGAAGTTCTGCCTGCTGCTTGCAGCGGCGTTTTCACACCTGTTACATTTAACACGTGGCATTTCATTAGCTTTTTTGGGAGACAAACATCACACTACAAACTAAAAACAACCAAAACTAGTTCTCACTATACTAAAAGTCACAACATCCAGCGAACACACACACACACACAAAGTACCTCCTACACAGAGTCCCAGTGAAGGAATACAGCTAGTTAAGGGGAAAATGGCGGGAAATAGCGCGGCGTGAGGAGCGCCGATTACGCGCGGCAGCAGGGCTACTATACTCCGGTCATCGTAAAAATAAACCCGATGTGTACATTACGCTGTGTACGTAAAAATAAATCCGATGTGTACATTACGCTGTGTATTCTTCCGCGTTTGCTTGAATCTCGTTGGATTTCGAACTACTAGAGTGCCATAGTGAAGAGTCCTCGGCTTGGCACGAAGTCTACAACTAACCCTTATAAAATAGAACAAAACAGACACAAAACACACACAAGAAAACTGCAACGCAGCACAACAGTAACAATCGCACAGCAGAAAGTATGCCTCATATAACAAGAACACGACCCCGGCGCCGCACACTGATATTTGATAACGAATGAATCCTCAGTGTGTGTAACGTCATGAGAAAATAAGGAATATGGGCAAATGGCATACAGAATAGACAATATATTGCAGAGAAGTGGCTAGAGTGCAATATTGGATTCTCCCGTACCACACCTACAAAAAAAGTGGTTATGGTGACACACTGATCTCTAGCATAGCCGGCTTCTAGATTAGGTTGGTAGGTGATAATTTGGTTGTGAGTTGTTAAAGCAAACGAACGTGGATGTCGAATAAAAGACTGTGGTAACAGATTGACCTGTAGCGTAGCCTGTTTATGTTTGCACCATAATTAAAAACACACTTTACCTTATTTAACACACTTTCAGTCATCAACTTAAAACAGCAAGGTATATTAAGAATACATTGAGTTATGTTAGATACTTCCCGATGTGTATTTTCATGCATATTATACCGCAAAAATGTTAAAGAAAAACGTAAGGGGTACCTACTACGTCACTTTTGAGACGATTTGTGATAAGATTGCAAACGCTTTGCACAACTTCAAATAAATTCAGAAACGCAGGCAAATGTCAGTTTTACTTGCAGTGACTATCATTCAACATATGTGACGGACGTGCATAACTCTTACAGATACCCTGAACTTGTAAGCTCTAATAAGCGGAAGAAAACGCCCCACATTTGCAAACCAGTGTAACAAAATCACCAGCCTGCTCAAACCAGTGAGCAGAAGTAAAAATTCGTAGACACAGTTATAATCCAGGCATACAGTCTCAGATAGCAACAGTAACAAAACGAAGCAAGTAAACTGGCCGCCTACCACAAGCCAAAAGATTGTTCAGTAACTTTAAACAACTTGTATAAATTATTTTTTTAGATTGTAATTTACAGTCCGGAACCGCGCGTCTGCTACGGTCGCAGGTTCGAACCGTGTCCTTAGGTTAGTTAGGTTTAAGTAGTTCTAAGTTCTAGGGGGCTGATGACCTCCGATGTTAAATCCCAGAAGCTCAGAGCCATCTGAACCATTTTTGTAATTTACACCTAAAATTTCCGGTAAATATTATTTTTACTTGTGGTTTCCAGTAAAGCTGCGTTTTCGGTCCATAAATTCCGGGATATATGCCGATTATGATATTTTTAATCCTCCTCCTTTCTTGAATCAAACTTACTAGCTTCTCGCGGTTCATGAATCGTGAGCGCCAACTTCGCCCAGTTCTATCGATGAAAACATTGATTTTTGAATTTCATCGCTTGTCGTCCAAATTCTTACATTCGAGCAATTTGATCGGCTGCGTGCTGAGTGGATTACCGATTTAACTTCGGTCCATGTCGGTCGTCGGGAGGGGAGGGGAGGGAGGATTGATCCACCTACAACTACATTTATACTCCGCAAGCCACCCAACGGTGTGTAGCGGAGGGCACTTCACGTGCCACTGTCATTACCTCCCTTTTCTGTTCCAGTCGCGTATGGTACGCGGGAAGAACGACTGTCTGAAAGCCTCCGTGCGCGCTCGAATCTCTCTAATTTTACATTCGTGGTCGCCTCTGGAGTTATAAGTGGGGGAAAGCAAAATATTCGATACCTCATCTAGAAACGCACCCTCTCGAAACCTGGCGAGCAAGCTACACCGCGATGCAGAGCGCCTCTCTTGCAGAGTCTGCCACTTGAGTTTGTTAAACATCTCCGTAACGCTATCACGGTTACCAAATAACCCTGTGACGAAACGCACCTCCCTTTTTTGGATCTTCTCTATCTCCTCCGTCAACCCGATGTGGTACGGATCCCACACTGATGAGCAATACTATAGGTCGAACGAGTGTTTTGTAAGCCACCTCCTTTGTTGATAAACTACATTTTCTAAGGACTCTCCCAATGAATCTCAACTTGGTACACGCCTTACCAAAAATTAATTTTATATGATCATTCCACTTCAAATCGTTCCGCACGCATACTCCCAGATATTTTACAGAAGTAACTGCTACCAGTGTTTGTTCCGCTATCATATAATCATACAATAAATGATCCTTCTTTCTATGTATTCGCAATACATTACATTTGTCTATGTTAAGAGTCAGTTGCCACTCCCTGCACCAAGTGCCTATTCGTTGCAGATCTTCATGCATTTCGCTACAATTTTCTAATGCTGCAACTTCTCTGTATACTACAGCATCATCCGCGAAAAGCCGCATGGAACTTCCGACACTATCTACTAGGTCATTTATATATATTGTGAAAAGCAATGGTCCCATAACACTCCCCTGTGGCACGCCAGCGGTTACTTTAACGTCTGTAGACGTCTCTCCATTGATAACAACATGCTGTGTTCTGTTTGCTAAAAACTCTTCAATCCAGCCACAGAGTTACTTTGTTTATCAGGCGACAGTGCGGAACTGTATCGAACGCCTTCCGGAAGTCAAGGAAAATAGCATCTACCTGGGAGCCTGTATCTAATATTTTCTGAGTTCATGAACAAATAAAGCGAGTTGGGTCCCACACGATCGCTGTTTCCGGAATCCATGTTGATTCCTACAGAGTAGATTCTGGGTTTCCAAAAACGACATACTCGAGCAAAAAACATGTTCTAAAATTCTACAACAGATCTACGTCAGAGATATAGGTATATTAATTAGTTTTGCGCATCTGTTTGACGACCCTTCTTGAAGACTGTGACTACCTGCGCTCTCACCGAGCGAGGTGGCGCAGTGGTTAGCACACTGGACTCGCATTCGGGAGGACGACGGTTCAATCCCGTCTCCGGCCATCCTGATTTAGGTTTTCCGTGATTTCCCTAAATCGTTTCAGGCAAATTCTGGGATGGTTCCTTTGAAAGGGCACGGCCGATTTCCTTCCCAATCCTTCCCTAACCCGAGCTTGCGCTCCGTCTCTAATGACCTCGTTGTCGACGGGACGTTAAACACCCACCACCACCTACCTGCGCTCTTTTCCAATATTTGGAACCTTCCGCTCCTCTAGAGACATGCGGTACACGGTTGTTAGAAGGGGGGCAAGTTCTTTCGCGTACTCTGTGTAGAATCGAATTGGTATCCCATCAGGTCCAGTGGACTTTCCTCTGTTGAGTGATTCCAGTTGCTTTTCTATTCCCTGGACACTTATTTCGATGTCAGCAATTTTTTCGTTTGTGCGAGGATTTAGAGAAGGAACTGCAGTGCGGTCTTCCTCTGTGAAACAGCTTTGGAAAAAGGTGTTTAGTATTTCAGCTTTACGCGTGTCATCTTCTGTTTCAATGCCATCATCATCCCGGAGTGTCAGGATATGCTGTTTCGAGCCACTTACTGATTTAACGTAAGACCAGAACGTCCTAGGATTTTCTATCAAGTCGGTACATAGAATTTTACTTTCGAATTCACTGAACGTATCACGCATAGCCCTCCTTACGCTAACTTTGACATCGTTTATCTTCTGTTTGTGTATTGTCAGTGTCGGAACAGTAATTTTCGTTTTGATCTGTTAGGTAGTCTGAAATCTGCCTTCTATTACTTTTGCTAAACACATAAACCTTCCTCCCTTTTCTTATATTCCTATTAACTTCCATATTCAGGGATTCTGCAACGGCCTTGTGATCACTGATTCCCTGTTGTGCACTTACAGAATCGAAAAGTTCGGGTCTGTTTGTTATCAGTAGGTCCAAGATGTTATCTCCACGAGTCGGTTCTCTGTTTAATTGTTCGAGGTAATTTTCGGACAGTGCACTCAGTATAATGTCACTCGATGCTCTGTCCCTACCACCAATCCTAAGCATCTGAGTGTCCCAGTTTATATCTGGTAAATTGAAATCTCCACCTAAGACTATAACATGCTGAGAAAAAATGTGGAATGTATTCCAAATTTTCTCTCAGTTGTTCTGCCACTAATGCTGCTGAGTCGGGAGGTCGGTAAAAGCAGCCAATTATTAACCTATCTCGGTTGAGTGTAACCTCTGCCCATAATAATTCACTGGAACTATCCACTTCTACTTCACTACAGGATACACTACTGCTAACAGCGACAAACACGTCACCACCGGTTGCATGCAATCTATCCTTTCTAAACGCCGTCTGTGCCTTTGTAAAAATTTCGGCAGAATTTATCTCTGGCGTCAGCCAGCTTTCCATACCTATAACGATTTCAGCTTCGGTGCTTTCTATCAGCGCTTGAAGTTCCGGTACTTTACCAATGCAGCTTCGACAATTTACAATTAAACAATACAGATTGCTGCTTGGTCCTCGCATGTCCTGACTTTGCCCCGCACCCTTTGAGGCTGTTGCCCTTTCTGTACTTGCCCGAGGCCATCTAACCTAAAAAACCGCCCAGTCCACGCCACACAACCCCTGCTACCCGTGTAGCCGCTTGCTGCGAGTATTGGACTCCTGACATATCCAGCGGAACCCGAAACCCCACCACCCTATGGCACAAGTCGAGGAATCTGCAGCCCACAAGGTCGTAGAACCGTCCCAGCCTCTGATTCAGACCCTCCACTCGGCTCTGTACCAAAGGTCTGCAGTCAGTCCTGTCGACGATGCTGCAGATGGTGAGCTCTGCTTTCATCCCGCTAGCGAGACTGGCAGTCTTCACCAAATCAGATAGCCGCCGGAAGCCAGAGAGGATCTCCTCCGATCCATAGCGACACACATCATTGGTGCCGACATGAGCTACCACCTGCAGACGGGTGCACCCTGTACCCTTCATGGCATCTGGAAGGACCCTTTCCACATCTGGAATGACTGCCCCCGGTATGCACACGGAGCGCACATTGGTTTTCTTCCCCTCTTATGCTGCCATATCCTTAAGGGGCCCCATTACGCGCCTGATGTTGGAGCTACCAGTAAGCCCACCCTCTGCGACCGCTCGGATCTTGCATACTGAGGGGCAACCTCTGGTACAAGACAAGCAGCCATGTTCGGCCGAAGATCAGTATCAACCTGAGACAGATCCTGAAACCGATTCGTCAGACAAACTGGAGAGGCCTTCCGTTCAGCCCCCGGAATGTCTTTCGCTCCCTGCCACACCTTGAGACGACCCCACTCTACCACAGGTGAGGGACCAGCCTCAATGTGGGCCCAGAGACCGCAGCCATAGAGGCTTTGCACCATCAGATTTCCTTGACAAAGAAATTTGATCAAATATTCATCTTATTTCTTTGACAAATAACCATGACGTGCCGCAAAAATACGTTCATGTAGAAAGGCTGATGCGTAGTAACAGAAGAACCACGTGATATCAACTGAGAAATGGTTATCTGTAATGGTGTTAGTTTCATAGTTCCCAGTCACTAAAAGAAGCAGTAATTTTTCCGACACGAATATGAAACGTAATTAACCTAACAGTCTTCCTGCAGTTAAGGTTAAAATATAATAATAAAATCTGAGTGCAGTGTAACGCATACAGTTCACAGTAGTCATGGCGGCAATTGTATCATCGAAAATCCAGTAACGTGAGAAATGAATAGTGATCTGTCGTGTTTAAGAGCAAAAGAAACTGATTATGAGTACATCCTCGTGCTTTCCAAGTGTTTTCTGTGCTTTATAGCGATTAGAGTTCGAATTTCTTCACGGGTTTCAGACTCATTGTAATACTTTCAAAACTAGGCACAATTTTACGTTCCTTGGACTTTTCCGCCTTGCCTTGCTTATATGCCTTGTGAGTACTATCAGGTTTCTCTTTCCCTGCTGTAACGTTTAGTGCTCTAGCATGTACACGTGTGACGGGTTCTTCTTTGTGTGCAATCTTAACCCACAGCTGGCACATGTTCCATTACATTTAGAACAAAACTCAGTTCCTATTCAGTTTCAGCTACCTGCCACTGTCGAATCGTTAATGGATCGTATCGTGCTAATTTTTTTGTCCTTGACGAACTACAGTACACTTCAGTTCCCTTTCCAGCGAACAAATAAACATCAGTGGTGACTATGAACTTCCCTTACTTCTTTCCTGGTTTTCCCATCTTTTACAAGTCTATCAGTGCAGCCTATTCTAATTCTCTTTGAAGAAAGAAAGTGTAATTTCCTCTCCCTGCCTGAAAAAAGGAAAAACATTTTATTTCATCCTGGATTATAAAACCTATTTCCATATTTGTATTGCCACAATAAGCTCCGAAATAAGACTTCCTTTGCATTTTGAATGTGCTTTCCGCTATAGATGCAGGCGCGCGTGTACGATGGTTTCTTGCGGTGTATTTACTTTACACACATCTGCCGCTTGCGGTAAACAGAAGATAAAATTTGATCAGATCAAAAGCTAGGCGTTATATTTGATCAAATAAATTTGACGAAAGGCAACATTTGACAAAAGTTTATATTTGACAAAGCAACTTTGTCAGAAAAAAATTTGATAGTGTAATACCTTCCAAATCATGCGTGGGGAATAGCTTCTCATTCGGTGCTGTTGCATTGTACAGTACTGCTTTGAGAGACCGGCTGACTTGTGCTAGTTGCAGCGCCCCCAATAAAATATAAACTTCGGAAAATAAAATGCTGTCCAAAACGAGAGAGAACCTCACAACCCCCAGATCACTTCGTAAAATTTCACAAGACTACTCCAATTCTTCAACCTTATCAACAGGAATGCCGTGTACTTCTCTTTCCAAATGACTCCAGACAGAAAAATCTGCAGAACTGAGAACAGATGTTTTTTTTAAATTTGTTTTTTATTGTGTGTGGCACCCAAACTGTCCATTCAGTGAAGAAACGTTGCTGATGTGGTTACTCATGAACAGCATGCGAGTTTGCGTCATATTTGAGAGCAGTTAGAAGGGGACGTAACTGCAAACTTAACATTTTACATTTATATTAACTAGGACAATGTTTCGTACGGAAATCGGTAGCGGTTCGCAACCACATATCCGCAATTGTCTCACAAATGCATCGTTTGCAGACCATGATCAGTAGAAATTTTTTAATGCCATTATCATATATTTCCACCCGTGTCAATTTCACTTTATTGGGATCCGAGAAATTTTATCCGCCATTTGGTTTGAATTGTGCGCTCACCAGCAGCTTGAATTGCCACACCAACAGCAGAAGCCACCGTGCAAGTATTGGAGCTAGGAAAGCACGGAAAAGCAGCCAAGACTTTATACTCCCCGATCTAGTGATAGTGTGCGCAAAATTTTGCTTTCTGCAGATTTCTTTTATTAGGCTACTGCAACTGAAAAAAATGCTGTCTTTTTCATCTGTTGATCAGCTACACCCGCGTGCGCTGTTGTTTGCAGGAGCTTTTACTATCACCTGTGTGTTTGGCATGTTTGGCACGGATCACACTGCCCATTGCTCGCTTGCAACACGGCACGATTCTTCGAATGATTGTACACTCTGTCACTTGAGTTATTAATACTCGATCTGGTTCCTTGCGTTATCGCGACGGATTCAGTCTCCCCCTCCTCCATCTTCTCACGAGATAGCCAGTTGGTCAAGACTTGCATAGCATTAGTCAGTTTCTTTTACACTGTCGAAGATAATCGATAGCAAGAACTATTTTGCATCCTAGGAGACACAGGTCATGAAAAAAGTCTAACGTCTAAAGTCGTGGATCCACGGGTGTCATCCACGTTAATGAATAAGACGCTAGGAATAATAATTATAATTACCCAAAACTGGTTGAAAATTCATTTTCCGCTTCTACGTAAGTTCAGTACGGTGTTCAATGAATACGGGACGTGCATTGCGTAAAGTTTTCTTGTACTTAATTAATATTCTAAATTTTACCACACTTTTCTACTCTAGCGACGGCTGTTCCATACACATTTAATGCCGATTAAAGAGTAGCGACTAGGTCTAAGGATAAAATAAATGAACAGTCCCCTTGTAAACCTTCACAGGACGCTATATAATTGTGGTAAATCGTCTAAAATAGAGAATTTTGCGGCAGCACGATGTTCCATTTTCCCTGTTTTATCAAAACACACAACACGATGACCATAAAATCGCCATCTTCGTGCCAAACCGAGAAGCCTTCTCTGTGGACCTGTACTCGGTTGAACAGTTCGTAGTCATTCTGGATGCGGAAGAAGAAAAAAACAGTACTAAAGCTGAAATAAGCAATGACCTAACCACATGCGTTGCAGAGGCTGTATATCCACCATATCTGTGAATCATAGTGCCGTTTCAAACTTGATTATCACAGAGCCTTGCAAAACCTTATTCCTCGTTATTGCAATTTTTTGTTCTTCATTCCGAAGAATTGTTTGATGCAGCTATCCACGCTAGTGTGTTCTGCACGACCGTCTCCATCTGTACATAACAATCACCTACAACCATTTGAACTTGCATGATGATTGGAGTTTGTTTTCCTCTACAATTTTTAACCCCAGCACTTCCCTTCTGTATCAAATTAACAATTCCTTGATGCCTTGGGTTATGACCTATCGACTGATCGCTTCTGTTTGTCAGATTGCGCCGTAATTTTTTTTAACCCAGTCCAGTTCATACCTCCTCATTAGTTCTTCGATCTTAGCATTCTTCTGTAACACCACATTTCAAAAGCCTCTGTTCTCTTCTTGCCTGAAGTCTCTGTCCACGTTTAAATTCTGTACAGTATCTTCAGAAAAATCGTAAGAATAACATTGTCTATATTTCATGCAAATGAATTTTTTGAAATTGTCGGTTTGCATGTCCTCTATACTTCGACCAGTATCAGTTCTTGTACTGCCAAAATAGCAAAACTCAGCTACGCCTTTTACTGGCTAATTTCCTAATGTAATACTATCAACATAGCCTGATTTAATTCGACTACATTCCATTATCCTTATTTTACTCACGTTGATGATCGGCCGTTTAACTTATTTTTAAGAAGCTTCTCATTCCGTGCAACTGCTCTTTCAAGTTTTGTACGTTTTTATATCTTCTCCCTGACCTTCAAATCCTTTCTCAAACTTCTCCTTGGTTTCTTCCACAGCTTGCTCAATCTGCATATTAAGTAACGTCGGAGGGGGGGGGGGGGGGGGTGTTCCATGTTCGAGTCTTACAACTGCACTTCTGTAGAAGTTGTGGATTACCTTTCGCTCGTTGTGTTTTATCACGGCTATCTTCATAATTTCAGTCAACATTGTCAAAAGCTTTCTCTAAATCCAAGAATGCTGTAATGATAGGTGTCTTCTTTAACTTATCTTCTAATATAACTCGTCACTCCTGCCTCGCGTGTTAACGTTAACATTTCTCAGACACGCAAACTGATAATCCTGGAGGTCGCCCTCATACGATACGTAAATATAAATAAACGATATCATTCTGCAGAATTCCGTATTTTATCATGAGTCGGACACATGCCGAGGGCAATGGACCATTTTGACCGGTAATGAGTGCGTTGGCTTTTTAATGTTGACGATGTCAGGCGTATTATGTTGCAGTGTGTGACGTAGGAAGTCTTAGTTGTTTGATTGTTTCAATTTCCACCACTTTTTCTGACTTACCATCTAACCGGTGCTTTGCCGCTGGCAGTTAGTAATTGTGGCGCAAATTCCAGTATATCATTCGCACTAAGTCGCTCTGCCCTTTTTGTAGTTCCTCTGTGCGCTCTCTTTGCAACAGGACGTAGTCTGTTGTTCCATCGGCTTCCTTCCAAAGTCTGTACTTCTAGATTTCTAATGGTTCAGTATACCGGTGTTTACGGGACACTTGTGATGGCATATTCTTGTGCCACAAGAATCTGTGGTGGTAAGTTCTTGTGGCACCAGACTGCTGAGGTCTAACTTTAACCAGCTTACGCAATGGGCAACACACATCCATGCCCGAGGAAGGAATCGAACCTCCGACGGGGGAAGCTGCGCGAACTGTGGCAAGGTTCCCTAGACCGCTTAGCACAAGAATCTTCTTGTTTCGTAGATACTTTCGTTAGGCACAGGCAGATCCTTTCCGTGTCTTCTTTGTCCTCGATCCTCCCAAAATATTGTTCTTGCACTAATTTACTGCACCAGCAGTCTTTCCGAATTTCCGTAGCTGTTTTCCGGTGAACCCTCTTTTGTTGCACTTAGAGCAGCGTCCGGGTGCCCACACAACAGAGCAGTCTCAATCTTTTATTTTAGTGACTGCATAACTTGCAAACGTCCTCTGCCACTTGATTTACTAGGCAATGCAGCCTGTTCAAATCGCTGCGGGGGTGTTACGCATGATGCATGTTTTCCTATCCAAGTTTTAAGCTGTGCTTGTATCCAATTCGCAATGGGAGTTCTGCACGTAATCATTAATATGACTCTTGATGTTATTGTCGTCATTCCGTTTACTTTTCAAAATTTTCATGGTCTTCTGGCCGTTTTCTTTGCTGATCATAGCTTTCGCGTGCCGATGCTTGTTGTCCAGTTGCCTAGAGGACAGGCATTTAGGCGTGATAAATGGGTGGTGTTATTAATAATTAGCGCCCGCTGCTTCGCTCGCGTAGTGTGTGTGGCCTGCACAGATTATTTTTTGTTTTGTTTTTTCTTTAATCGAGTTCTTATATCATCCACAAATTTTCTTATGTCGTCCAAAAATTGCAACACCTTCTAAGCTTTCCACGCTAAATTAGGCCATAGAAGAATAGTCTCCTCCGAAAGTAATTACAAACTGAAAAGCGGTTATGGTTGCTGGAGTCCAAGGTTATCGTTACATTACACGAATATTTGTTCCGTAGATCATCATTACGACATTTCGTAATTATATGGAACGTGTCGGTTTAACGTAAGGTTTTATTTTTTGTGTTGTTATTACTACTTCATATCTAAAAATTTATCTATTGAGTAAAAGGAATTATATTAAGAAATTCTTTTAATCTGTTTTTGTATGTTGGTTGGCCATCTGTCACGCTTTTAGTGCTATTTGGCAAATTACCAAAGGTTTTTGGGGCAGCATTATTCACCCCTTTCCGTGCCAAAGTCAGATTTAACGCAGAATAGTGAAGGTCATCCTTTCTTCTCGTGTTGTAGCTAGGCACTTCGTTATTATTTTTGTATTAACATTTTATTCGTGAATATCTATATTGCTAAGGTACTGTGAATATCCCTAGTTCCGTAAATAAATGTCTGCAAGGTGGTTGTGGGTTGGCTTCAGGCATTATTCTGATTGTACGATTTTGTGCAGTGAATATACTTCTTTCCTTACTGATGAATTACCCCAAAATATGATGCCATACGAAAGCAACGAATGAAAATAGGCAGACTAGGCTAATTTAATGATATAATTACCACCAAAATTTGCAGTGACCCTAATGCCATAAGTAGCTGAACCTAACCGTTTCAGCAGATCATTGTGTTTCTTCCAATTGAGTTTCTCATTAATGCCAATGCACACCCCCAGAAATTTTGAATATTCTGCCTTAGCAACAGACTTCTGTTCAAAGTCTATATTTATCAGTGGTGTTACGCCATTTACTGTATAGAATAGTATATAATGTGTTTTCTCAAAATACAGTGAGTCTATTTGCAGAGAACTAATTAATAATGTTCTGAAAGAAATTATTTACAATTTCCTCAGCTGATTCTCGTTTGTTGTGTGTGATTACTATACTTACATCATCAGCAAAAAGAAGTAACTTCGCTTCTACAGTAATACAGAGTGGGAAGTCATTAATATTTATTAAGTACAGTAAGGCACCCAAGACTGAACCCTGTAGGGCACCATTCTTGGTACTTCCCCAGTAACAGGACTCTGCCTTTATTTGCAGACTCTTTTAATATACGAGGTATTTTGTAAAAAAATTTCATCCCCTATTTCACCATCTTGGTGTTGAATTTCAAAATGCAGTGAAACACGTATTTTTTAATTTTCCAACCGCAAAGCCAAATTCAAATGTTCATAGATTTAGCTTTACAGATGCCTTCACAATGAAATATTTTCTTGAAACATTTCATCCCATATTTCACCGCCTTAGTGGCCTACTTTCTAAAAACAATAAGACTCGTATTTTTTATTTGCAACCAAAAGTTAATACTAGTTTTCATACATGCAGGTTTAAAAAATCTTTCACTCGCAGTTTGAGCCCATAGGAGCTAAATTTCCGAAAATGCTGGGATAAGTATTTCTTTATTCCTAACCGAGAAGCCAAATACAAATTTTCGTAGGTGTAGCTTCAAAACTACCTTAGGAGTGACATATTTGCAAAAAAACCTTGATCCCTCTTTCAACCCCTTTTGCGCTTGATCGCATTGTGTAAATCTCAACAATATTTCCTCTAAGCAACTGTGCGATATCTTCAGGTGGTTGTTTGTGCTGATTTCTTGCAAGAAGAAACTGTCAATGCCCATCAGTCAGTCAGCACCCGAAAATGTATAGTAGGAGCCTAGAAGTAGTATTGTGAGGTTTACACATGATCCAATGACCAACAAGAGAAACATATGTTCAGAACTTGAAGTATATCGAAGACGACACTGAATGAACATTTGTTGTACGTCTTTTAATAGACTCCCCTGTAGATTAAAAATCTTCTGTCTGGTCATGAAGTGCCAGAAGTGGGTTGAAAGTGAGCTATTACGAGAATCTGTATTTCAAGGCAGTATATAGCAACTGACTGCTGTTCCTACGTAATTCGTCCACAATTTAAATCCACGTTATTTCTTTGTCATTTCCTCCCTTCTCCTAAAAATAAGACTTTAAGTGCATTGCCGAGAATGTCATTTGCACCGTAATGAAGTTCTGACAGGTCGTGTACACCGTTTGTTGCAGACGCTGATAAACATGGCGTACTGCGTGCTGATCCTAGTGGGCAAGGTGATCCAAAGGCTGGTGTTCGGCGAACTCCGCGTCTCCGAGCAGCAGCACATCAAGGACAAGTTTTGGAATTTCGTCTTCTACAAGTTCATATTCGTCTTCGGCGTCATCAACGTGCAGTATATGGATGAAGTGGTGCTCTGGTGCGCCTGGTTTTCCGTCCTCGGTTTCCTGCACTTGCTCGCGCAGCTTTGCAAGGACCGCTTCGAATACGTAAGTACCACTTAGATTATCTACCATGTAGCGTATATTAACTGCTCAGCTGTCTTCTGCATGTCACATCGATGCTCACAAAAATGTTTTTGTATGCCCATCTGATTCAAGGTTTGAGGGACTTAGACCGTTCATTTACGTAATAAAATGGAACACTTGCAGGTGTCCTTTTGATGTTATTTCTTATATAGCTGCCAGTTTAGGTGCTTTATACGCAAATTACGGCTTGAAGATGGCGTATCGAATCACCGAAACTGGTAATAGATATGTGCCTGAACAACGTACTGTTGGAAAGACCAGACCCTGGAGTTTACATGGTTCCCAATAGGTAGCAGCAGTGTGCGCCCACTTCACTTCTGGGAAAAATGATGTTGGAACAACATAAAGCGTTTTGTGTTCTACGTTTCGCGCAGTGCGGTTCAGTAATAACTGGTCAGCGTGACTTAAGTCCTAGGTATGCTGTGGATCCTCCTAGAGCACAGAGCAATACAGTATGGTATGAACAATTCCGAGAAACAGGTTGTTGAGTAAAGGCAAATCGCCGGGCCGTTCCCGTGTGTCTGATACATACGCCGAACGCATCCGCCATAGTTTTACACTGAGTACGCAGAAATCAGTTCGCCGTGCAGCTCGACAGCTCCACAAGCCATCGATGGCCGCCTGGCGTGCGTCGACGTTTACACGGCAAACCATACAAACCATACAAAATTCAGCTACTGCAAGCTCTTTCGTGAAGGTGACAAACAGCGTGTAGTGGTCCGTAATTTCATTCTTGCCAAGATGGAGGATTAGAGTTTTCTTCCACGCTTAGTGTTTAGTGACGAGGCAACATTCCATTTAAATGGAAAGGTGAATCGTCATAATGTGAGAATATGGTATATGGAACAACCACCTGTAGTTATACAACATGGGAGGGACTCTCCAAAATTTGATATGTTTTGCGCAGTTTCACGGCAAAAGGTGTATGGTCCATTTTTCTTTACCGGGAACACTCACATGAAGCACATATCTCAATATGCTTGAGAACTTTCTGTTACCACAGTTGGAGGCTGATTCGAGCGACTTCATATACCAACAGGATGCCACACTGGCATCTGGAAGTGCGGGAATTTTTTAATCAAAGGATTATTGAATGATGGATCGGTCGCACTGGACCAAATGATTCAGCCTTACATTACTGGCCTCAGAGGTCACCGGACATGACTATACGTGATTATTTCTTGTGGGGGTTTATAAAAGACGCTGTTTATGTGCCTCAGTTAGCAACAACAATGAATAAACTGAGACATCGCATAAACAGCAGCTGTGGAAGCTGTAACTCAAGGCATACTCGCTGCAGTGTGGGAACAATTTGAATACCGTATTGACATAGGCAGTGTATCTCAAGTGGGAGAGGTGGAGGGGGGGGGGGCATATTGAACACCTGTCGACAGGTCTGAAAGAGAACTTTGAGTTTCCCGTTCATAAAGAAAAAAGAAACAAAATCCATTGTACATGTTAATTAGTTTCAGAAATACAGACTGACCTAATCGGATGATTCTTCCTGATACACCCTGTATAATAAATGAGATTGAAAGGCGGCTCTAGGTGTGCGTGGTAAGTAACGACGTTTCTCGCTTTCCCCCAAGACCTTTGAAACCCTTAGACGGAGAGACTGCAAGCAAGAAATAATTTATTCAGAAAGTAACTTGCGGTAAAAGACACCATCCGCAAAAGCTTCTGCACTTGCGTGAAATTTTTGCCCTTTGGTAAACTTGCCGTACAAAATTTTCTTAAAAGATCACACTGTTCGCATTCGAACGCCGTGGTTGGTGAAGAATTGGTGCCAGGTGGTCTTGAGTTCCCACTGCTGACAGCATTCCCGCCAGTGAAACGGTGTACAAAGTATGTGAGAAAAGTAATGAGGCTGATTTTTTTTTTTATCTGACAAAGTTTTCATTTTTTCATCAAACAACAACAACAACAACAACAATACTGTCTCTGTCAAAGTACTTTTATTCGGCAGCTATATACTGCCAGAGTCGTTCCCAATCTTGGTAGCAGTGCTGAAGTGCTTAAACTGATATGACCCTTCACATGTCGATCACATTTCTTTGTATGTTCTCTACAGTCGCAAAATGACGTCATTTTAAACATTTTTCGACTTGGGGGAAAAAGAAAAGTGAAAGGGACTTAGATAGGGTGAATTCTGGGTAAATGTACTAACAGGAATGACGCACGACGTGGGGCGCTGTCATGTTAGAGCATCCACTAGTCTGTAATGTCCGGTTTCCTTGATTCATTCTTTTTTCCTGAGCCATCCACGGGCATCTGTGTAAAACACTTGGTTGACGGTTTGTCCTGGACGAACAAATTAGTTATGCGCGCCACACCTACTGTCAAAAAGCAAATCTGCATTGTTTTGATCTTTGATCTGCGCATTCGAGTATTTTTTCGGTCGAGGAGATGTCCGTGTGCCACTCCTCACTTTGCCACTTTCTCAGGATCATTCACAAAAGTCTAGGAACCAGAGTGAACCATTCGTGATCATTGGCAATCCTCTCAAGACGATCAACGCACACGTTTCTTCGACTGTCCTGCTCGGTTGTGAAGTTTTTCGGCACCATTTTGTGACAAACCTTCGACATGTGCAAAACTTCGCTCAGAACATGATGTTTGATGAAAGTAACAGTGTAACAGGTCGCCTGCCATCCTTACAGTTAAATGTCGGTCTGATCTCTCACCATCGCAGGCGCTTCTGTCTGTGATGCAGCGTCAAGGGTAACCGCAGCCATGGTCTCGGAGCTGATAGTCTATGCTGCTGCAAACATCGTCGAACTGTTCGTGCAGATGATGGTTATTTTGCAAACGTCCCCATCTGTTGGCTTAGGGATCGAGACGTGGCTGCACGATACGTTACAGCCATGCGGATAAGATGCCTGTCATCTCGACTGCTAGTGATAAGAGGCCGTTGGCATCCAGCACGGCGTTCCGTATTACCCTCCTGAACCCACCGATTCCATATTCTGCTAACAGTCATTAGATCTCGACCAACGCGAGCAGCAATGTCGCGATACGATAACCCGCAATCGCGATAGGCTACAATTCGACCTTTATCAAAGTCTGAAACGTGATGGTACGCATTTCTCCTCCTTATACGAGGCACCACAACAACATTTCATCAGGCAACGCCGGTCAACTGTTGCTTGTGTATGAGAAATCGGTTGGAAACTTTTCTCATGTCTGCACGTTGTAGGTGTCGCCACTGGTGCCAACCTTGTGTGAATGCTCTGAAAAGCTGATTATTTGCATATCACAGCATCTTCTTCCTGTTAAATTTCGCATCTGTAGTACGTCATCTTCGAGGTGTAGCAATTTTAATGGCCAATAGTGTATTTTGAAAACATTGTTTTTCCCGTGTGCGATTTCTGGGGTATCTTTGATAACACGTTCTTGCTAGTTTTCTGTGATTCAGTATAATTATTACTAATTTCACAACTAACAACAAATCTTCACATTCTGTCTCTGATGCCGATACTGGGTTTAACAGAAAGCTACTGACAGCGGCAATTAAGCTATCTTAAGTAACAGTGCTGTTATCAGTGCAGTCAAAAAGTCATCTCGATCTCTCGTTTTGACTTTATCTGGTGAGAGATATGCATCTGAAGAAGCAGTACAAGAAATTCAGTATAAATCTCTCTTGTAAGTGGTCTACCGCAACGATGGTATCCGGCAGTAATACCGAAAGTGGACAAGATAAAGTTCCGTCATTTTGAGCAGTATAGCTCGCCTTGGTAACAGCCACAACCTGTTAGCCTGACCTTTAACTGTCGGATGATCGCAGTAGGTGCGAAGTTCATTTCAAAGATTGTTATCTTGATTAATTAACTGATGAAGCTGAAGTAATCTTGAGTAATTACTTGGAAACAGTTTGCGAAAGAAGGTTGGTCGTTGCCTCGAGTAAGAGTTTCCAGCTTACAGCTCTGTCGGCTTTGCGGAACATTTTAGCAAAACTGTGGCTTATGCCTCTAACCAAAAACGTAGTACTGCAATAAATGCTAGAATATTCTTGTTTTCTTACAGAATACTTTTGTCATTTGAGAAGGTCTCCTACATCCACCGCGAGCTTAATTGCTAATAGCTGATACAACAAAATGCAATGCAAACAACAGTTTACAGCTTTTTTTTCTGGAAAAACGGGCCACGCCTGCATTGTTTTTATTTATTTGATCATTACTAGTTTCAAGGCAGAAGCCTATCAAGCACTGTTGCTCGTTAAAGACAGGCAAGCTATCGTCTCAATTAAGTGGTGCACACGAGAGTCATATTACATCCGACATTTCTCTCCTCACTGGCCAGCGGCCAGACAAAGACTGAGAAGATTATAAAGTTCACGCTGGGTGTAGGGGACCTTCCTAAATGACAATAAAATATTACAAAACAGGAATAAAAATAAAATTTTCTTTGTTAGAAGCAATATTGTGAACATTTCTGCAGGAGCTTCATGTTAAAGTTGGATTTCCCAGTAGATGGGTCTGTAAATCTTGGCGATCTTGTCAGTTTTAGCGGATCTTGAAATGGAGTAGTTCTTTATTTCATGGAAAGACGCTACAGCTGCCTTACAGGTACGTAGAGTAAATTTCCCCTGTAGCATTGAAGAACAACGTGCAAATATTTATGTAGATCATATCAGTAAGCTTTTCTTCAATTAGTATTATGAGTCCACTTAGCACTTCGTATCTGAATTCGCTGTAGTGCTAACACACTCGGTGGAATATAAAGTCCCACTGGCATGTCAGCACGTAGTGGTTCTTCTGGAAAACCTGGAATTCTCAGGGAATTAAATTTTACCGGGAATCAGGGAATATGAGGAATTTCATAAAATCTCGGGGAATATTTTTTTACCTAGAATTGAAATTTGATTTCATTGGTTTATATTAATCAGAAAATTTAAAATACTTAATGTTTTAAATAAATTTATCGGAAATAAGTGGTTATTGCGAGATGCTCCTCCTCACCACTCAACGTTAATTTATCAGGGGCTTCCTGTGTCGCCATCGTGATCCCCAAACCGGGAATTCTCAGGGGTTTTTTTCCCATCCAAGTTCGTGTAGTCACCCCGGGAAGAAAGAATGGGGAGTTGTGTAATTGCTCATTTTGCAGACCAGTAAAGGAGGGAAATTCATGGTCACAATCCGGCCACCTGTCTGCCCTCACGCTACTAATGCCGCCCCCCCCCCCCCCCTCCCCCAGTTACACCAGCTATGAGGCGGGCACGAGATACACACAACTGTGATGACGAATTTTTGATACTATAATCGTGTATTAAGTTTTTTTTACTTGGGATATTAATAATGGTGTCTATTAAACAAGATGAGTAAGTAAAATACTATGTTTAAGATATAGAACCTTTTTTATTGTTTGAAATAATGAAGTACCCATATTGTTTCAGAAGAAGTAAAAGTTTCAGAAGTTTCGAAGTTTTTAATACAAGATTCGAACAAATTTGCAGTTTCTTTGATGAATTAACATAATGATATTATCTTCTAATTACAAAACAGAAAAAGAAAATAGTCTTATGAGATCAATTAGCTCCGAACCAAATCAGCACATTTTCTGCACATAAAAATCGCGTGCTGCATACGTATTGGCTTCTCACACTCCGAACAACAATGGTTGGATTTCCTGTTTGTGTGTGTGTGTGTGTGTGTGTGTGTGTGTGTGTGTGTGTGTGTACAGTCACACGACACATATCTGCCAGTCATTTTTTTATTTTTTAAGTGGATGAGGTTTCTCCTAGTTCATCAGCAATTTTCTTTCGAATTTCCCGTGGAAGACTTACATTTTCTTGTGTAATGCGAAGACTGTCATGTATCAGATTCAAACCTAAATTACAAATCAAATCTTGACGCTTCATGCGTATTTTGTCACCTTTATTATTTTCTCTGCAGTCTGTGATGGCATTAATGGCAGCCATATTGAGTATACCATAAAAAAATTGTCGCAGGCCAACGTTTGCTGTTGCGGGCATCATAAGTGGCACTCAGTTCATCTGCAACATCGACACTGGCTTTAGTTGCATTGTAATAAGCAATCATTTCCAGTTTTCTTTTATCACCTGTTGATTGAGCTACGTTTTTATCATGGTGTTAAGTTGACATAACCGGCACAACTTTATTTTTGTAGGTACGTAGGACACCAATGTAACGTCATCTGGAACCCAAATCGAGAACTATATACTGCTGTTCCTTTTTTGAAAATATCAGGTACACTTGTCTTGTTTTTACGGGCTGCTCCGACAGAATGTTCTGTCAAGAGGTGGATCGTAAGAGGGTAACTAGTAAACCAATTATCGAATGTCAGATTCCTATTTGTTTTTGTTATTGGCTCAACTAAACGGTTTACAGTATTACATGCTTTATTACCAAGCTGGTAAGGTCCTGTTGGTTGTTTTCCCGAATATACTTGCAGTTTGAGGATGTAGAATGCCTTCGCATCTACAAGAGCATATATTTTTATACTATATACGGCTGGTTTGTTTGGCATGTATACGCGGGAAGGACACCTCCCTTGGAAAGATAACAGCATCTCATCAATAGTAGGGCTTAGGGCGGCATTTAGTGTTGTTGAATGTTTTCAACAAAATTATCAAAAATATCTCTTATAGGAGCCAGATTTTCAGTCGGTTTCCTTTTGTCCCCGGTGTTCTTATCATCAAATCCCAAGCAATTTTGGAGAACGTAAAACCTCTGCAGTGACATTGTAGTCTGTAATATTGCAACTCCAATGCCATCTGTCCGCCACAAAGCGTTCAAGTTTTGTCTATTTAGCGGTTTAGGCCCGCTATATACAGAAATCCCATAAATGCCTTCAAATCCTCCGAAGTTGCATTGTTTATGTGGTACTGCTCTTTTTTTCTGCATATTATTCCATGATAGTCCTTATTTGATTATTTGTATGTGTAAATATAGTATTCAACATACTGTTTGTTATAAAAAGACTCCAACATTCAGTCTCTGTTTTGGCGTGTTTTGCAGCATCTTCTACGCTTGGAGAATTGGTGATAATAATGTCTGAACGAAAACGAACACTTTGCCTAGCACAATCTTTCATCCATTCTGTACCACCTTTGGACGCATAAAAAAAAAAAAAAAAAACACGTACCTCAGGTGACTTGACTAGAAGCCGCTAAAGCAAATTTTAGCACTGCACAATCCTACAAAATACCCTCTTGATCCAAATCGCTTTCTTCACTTCTTTGAGAAACTTTTATCAGTCTCTTCGCTGCCGGTCGGTGTGGCCGACCGGTACTGGAACCGCGCGACCGCTACGGTCGCAGGTTCGAATCCTGCCTCGGGCATGGGTGGTTAGGTTTAAGTAGTTCTAAATTCTAGGGAACTGGTGACCTCAGATGTTAAGTCCCATAGTGCTCAGAGCCATTTTTTTCTTCTTCGCTCTCGAAGTCGCAGGAACTAGCATTTGAACTGTTTCTAAAACTACTTCTAGTAGTTCTTGTAGCCGATGTTCATTTTCTTCATAAGACATCTTGAGAAACATAAAATCTAAAAATAAATCAAAGAATGTTATAAATAACTACATATATCTCATAAATTTGCTGACAGCTCATAAATGGAACACCGACTACGAGGTCGGGTGTGACGTACTCTAGCCACCTTTGCAGTCGTGTATTTCCCTCTGACGCTGGTGCAACAATAAACTCAACACTGCATCTTGCCCCCCCCCCCCCTCCCCCTCGCCCTTACCTCCAGCTACTGTGACAGCAATATTTGTGTGGCAACAATGACATTCAATAATCAGGGCTTCAACACCTCGGGTATGACATACCCGACCTCACTCATGTCGGACTAAATGTACTACTGCACATAAATGTGGTACACGAATTTAATATTAATTCTTAACCACATCATTTAACAATAACGTTAAAACACAGTTTTTAATAATCAGCGATTTTTCCATCCCCTGCAATGCGAAACTGTTAGTAGTACGTCATTTTTGTAGGAAATTAAATTTAGTGTAGTTTTGTACTGGGAAACGTTTTCGCAAGAGGCCGCGGTTTTTGAGACTTCAAAGAAAAAACCTAAAAAAAAAGTGACCTATAAACAACGCACCGCTCCACGCTCACACACCACCGTACAAAAATTTGCGACTGCAACAATTTTCCGCCCCAATTTTGTCTTCATTGTCTAGACTAAAAGAAAAACAAAGGTCTGCATAAGACTGATGCGGCATATTCTTTGAAGCAGCCGTCACTGGGGCTCATGTGTGCGATGGTTGTTGCAGAGGTTCTTAATCTTCGACAGTTATCATTCAGTGGCACACAGGTACCGAAGGATGTCTTCGTCCATAAGCTGCCCCTCTACTACTTGTCATTGATCCACACTTTCTTGTCTGAAGTTTGTAAGTTTTCGTAGGAAACAGAACTGGAATTCCAAGCGACTAATTTCGGCCATGATTGGCCCCTTTAGCGTGAACAACTGTCATTTATTAACCCATAACGCAAGGTGGCTTTATCCTACAGAGACTGGCGTTTGTGAAATAATGATCCTGTGTATTTTACGCGTTCTATTTTTTCCCTTCATAACTTCCTCTCCTGTGCCAACCTCTTCATCTCACCGTAGCCTCTCCAGTTATCTGTTGGAAATATTCAAACTTCTGTCTTCTCCTACACTTTTACCTTCTGTAGCTCCTTGTATACCCTAATGTCTCAACATGTGTCCTATCATTCGCTCTCTTTTTCGTGTCTATATTTTCCCCATAATCTTTCCCTCGTTGATCCTCAAATTAAAACGGATGCTTGGTAAAAGCAGAATTCTGTTAGCGAGGGACCCTCTTTGGCTGTGTCAGTGTACTTCGTATATTTTCGTTGCTTCGTCTGTCATGCTTAATTTTGCTTCCAAGGTAACAGAATTCGTTCACCCCATCTAATTCGTGGCCCTTCTGTTCGCTAATCTCATTTCTGCTTCTTCTCATTACTTTCATCTTTCTTTGTTGTACACTCAGTTTATAGTCTCTCTTCATTTTCACTGAGGAGAGAAATGTCATCAGTGAACCTTATCACTGACATACTTCCACCCTGAATTTTAATCCCACTCCTGAAACTGTCTTTTATTTTCGTCATTGCTTCTCCGACGTATGGCGTATGGCTTGGCGAAAGAATTTCGGTAAGGGTCCCTGCATCATTCGTTTACAAGGGAATCAATGTACAGCAAATGGATGGGCAAAACAGACCGGTGAAAACCGATAGCGGTATTTTAGTTCTGAATAACTGGTATTTTTCGTTATTTGATATAACGTGTTTATTTTTTACTAATGTTGTTGTTGTTGTCTTCAGTCCTGAGACTGGTTTGATACAGCTCTCCATGCTACTCTATCCTGTGCAAGCTTCTTCATCTCCCAGTACCTACTGCAACCTACATCCTTCTGAATCTGCGTTGTGTTCATCTCCTGGTCTCCCTCTGTGATTTTTACCCACCACGCTGCCCTCAAATACTAAATTGGTGATCCCTTGATGCCTCAGAATATGCCCTACCAACCGATCCCTTCTTCTAGTAAAGTTGTGCCACAAATTTCTTTTCTCTCCAATTCTGTTCAATACGTCCTCATTAGTTTTGTGATCTATATATCTAATCTTCAGCTTTCTACTGTAGCACCACATTTCGAAAGCTTCTATTCCATTCTTGTCCAAACTATTTATCGTCCATGTTTCACTTCCATACATGGCTACACTCCATACAAATACTTACAGAAACGACTTCCTGACACTATATTCGATGTTAACAAATTTCTCTTCTTCAGAAATGCCTTCCTCGCCATTGCCAATCTACATTTTATATCCTCTCTACTATGACCATCAGCAGTTATTTTGCATCCCAAATAGCAAAACTCATTTACTACTAATAACAGTGTAAAAATCCGAAATATCATTCAGCCGTAGCAACAGTGCTACAATGTTTCGTTTTTAAATAAACCTTTTTTAATTTTTTATTCGTAAAATTTTCATTGTTGCGAAATATTGCATTATTGTAGAAAATGGGAAAAGCGATCAATGCTATTGCAGTAACATTGCGTGCAGCAACGATTAACAAACACATGACATCAGAATTGATACAACACTGCTGAGCTCCAGTTTGCAGTGTGTCGTGGCCTTATAGATGAGTGTAAAAGAGTTTTATTGATCAGATATTTGTTAATACGGAGTTAAAGTCATGATTCTCCACTTGGCCAAACGTTTGGCCGCATTTTTGAAAAGAAACATAGATCAATAAAAAGTCTTGCTCCTGCTGCGGCTTCCCCGAGGAGTCAAGGAGAGGAAACCGCTCGATGTCCACGGCTGGCCTTAGGTCGAGTTCTGGTGTGTTGTCATACGCCGAAGATTCTGAACGACGCGCAGCACGAAGACAGCACTCTGGATGAGATGATCGCGAGCTCCCGCGCCTTGAAGCCCAGCTTCAGGAGGTCGCTCGCGTCTGTGGGGACCATGTCTCCCTCCAATTCAACGTGTGGACTCCGGGACGCAGGTCGAGAACGGCACGCCTGATGGACGGCGTGTCGTATTTCACCGCTTTCTGCTGGTGACACCAGTCTAGCCGAAGGTGGTTGCCGACTATCTAGTCATAGACTATGTGGGCTTGGCCGTCTGTGACCGCGACGCTGCCAGGCTTTCGGAGTCCTTCCGGTATTCGAAGGTGGAGCTCCACCGAGACGTCGAATCCCCTTTGCGCGAGTCCACGCGCGGGATACTTCACAACCGCGTCGTGACGTTTCACGCGGGACCCGTGAGTTTGTCCGCAAGCCTGGATGACGTGGTTGTCGGCCTCGACGGCTCTGCAGCCCGCGCGGCGTCGGGTGTCGGCCACCCGTCCGCGCCTGAGCCGTTTATGCGGGTGCGGATGGCGTTGATGTAATCGCGCCCAGATAGGAGTCGACTGGTGTCGGCAACCCACTGGTGACGCTCCTGGATGGGGGCAGACTCGGAGAGGGCCGCAACGTCGAAGGCGACGTGTAGGCGTGCCGCCCACATCCCGAACCTGCTCCGACGTCGTGAGGTGTCCTTCCCACGTCAAGTGCCGCTCGAGAACTGCGACCGCGACCTCACGGTGCATCTCGCGCAGGCCCGCGTTGTCCACAGCTTGTCCCAAGTTCTGCAGCGTCGGGAGCCGGGCCCGCCGTAGGGTAAGGCAGATGGGATGCAGAGGCGGCCGCACGTAAGGCCTCCCCGGTTTGTCTGAAAAAACAGGTTCCAGGTGCTGTCTGCGGCTGACACTGGCGCTCAGCCAGATGCTGTCGCCTGTCCTGCTTCAGAGGAAAACACTCAGCCTGCAAAATCCGGGCAATCTCAGAGGGTGGGATTATTGGTAGTTGAGATCTCCAACGTTAGGCGCGTTATGGGCCCCTTAGGGACTTCGCTGACGAGAAGGGTAAGAAAACCAATGTGCACTCCGTTTGCATATCGGGTGGAATCATTCCAGATGTGGAAAGGGTCCTTCCGGATGCCATGAAGAGCACAGGGTGCAGCCAACTGCAGGTGGTTGCTTACGTCGGTACCAATGATGTGTGTCACTTTGAATCTGAAGAGATTCTCTCTGTTTTCGAGCGGCTAACAGAAGTGGTAAAGGCTGCCAGTCTTGTTTGCAGGATGAAAGCAGGGCTGACCATTCGCAGCATAGTCGACAGGACCGATTGCTGATCTCTGCTACAGAGCCAAGTGGAGGGTCTTAATCAGAGGCTCAGTTGTTTTGCGACCCTGTAGGCTGCAGATTCCTAGACTTGCGCCAGCTGGTGGTTGGGTTTCGGGTTCCGCTGAATAGGTCAGGTGTCCACTATACGCAGGAGCCGGCTACACGGGTAGCAGGGGCTGTGCGGCGTGGACTTTAACCTTTTCTTTTTTTTTAAAAAAAAAAAAAAAGAGGGTCTCGGGAAAACACAAGAAGGGCTTCAGTCACAAAGGGAGTGGGCTGAACACAGGAAGAACGTAGATACAGGAACCATTGGTATAAAAGTCGTAAATTGTCTTAGCTGTGTTGGGAAAGTACCAGAGCTCCAAGCACTAATAGAAAGACCTGATGATCAAATCATTATATGCACTGAAAGCTGGCTTTTGATTTCAAACACGTACCCGTACCCGACTCATACGATAATCGTAGGTGGTGACTTTAATTTACTCCCGATATGTTGGCGGAAATACATGTTTAATTCCGGAGGTACTCCTGAAATATCATCTGAAATTGTGCCAAACTCATTCTCTGAAAATTATTTCGAGCAGTTAGTTCATGAGCACACGCGAATAGTAAACGGTTGTGAAAACACACTTGACCTCTTAGCAACAAATAATCCTGAGTTAATAACGAGCATCAAAACCGATTCAGGGATTAGTGAACACAGGGTTGTCGTAGCAAGATTGAATATTGTAATCCCCAAATCCTCGGAAAATAAGCGAAAAATATACCTATTCCAAAAAGCAGATAAAAATTCACCTGACACCTTCTTGAGAGACAATCTCCACTCATTCCAAATTAATAACGAGTGTAGACCAGATGTGGCTTGTATTCGAAGAAATAGTATCGGCAGCAATTGAGAGATTTATACCAAATAAATTAACAAACGACGGAGCTGATCCTCCTTGGTACACAAAACGGGTTAGAACACTGTTGCAGAAACAACGAAACAAACATGTCAAATTTAAACAGACGCAAAATCCCGAGGATTGGCGATGTTTTACAGAAGCTCGAAATTTAGTGCGGACTTAAGGGCGAGATGCCTATAACAGTTTCCACAACGAAACTTTGTCTCGAAACCTGGCAGAAAATCCATAAGACATTGTGGTGGTATGTGAAGTATGTTAGCGGCAAGAAACAATCAATGCCTTTCTCTGTACGATAGCAATGGAGATACTATCAAAGACAGTGCTGCCAAAGCAGAGTTACTAAACACAGCCTTCTGAAATGCCTTCACAAAAGAAGACTTAAGTAAATACTCCAGAATTCGAATCAAGAACAGCTGCCAGCATGAGTAACGTAGAAGTAAATATCCTCAGAGTAGTGAAGCAACTTAAATCACTTAATAAAAGCAAGTCTTCTGCCCCAGACTGTATATCAATTAGGTTCCTTTCGGAGTATGCTGATGCATTAGCTCCATAAGACAATCGTTCGCTCGACAAAATATCCGTACCCAAAGACTGGAAAGTTGCACAGGTCACACCAATAGTCAAGAAAGGTAGTATGATTAATCCACTAAATTACAGGCCCATATCGTTAACGTCTATATGTAGCAGGATTTTAGAACATGTATTGTGTTCGAACATTATGAATTACCTCGAAGAAAACTGTCTATTGACACGCAGTCAACATTGGTTTAGAAAACATCGTTCCTGCGAAACACAACTAGCTCTTTACTCACATAAAGTGTTGAGTGCTATTGACAAGGGATTTCAGATCGATTCCGTATTTCTGGATTTCCGGAAGGCTTTTGACATTGTACCACACAAGCGACTCGTAGTGAAATTGTGCGCTTATGGAATATCGTCTCAGTTATGTGACTGGATTTGTGATACCCTGTCAGAGAGGTCACAGTTCGTAGTAACTGACGGAAAGTCATCGAGTGAAACAGAAGTGATTTCTGGCGTTCCCCACGTTAGAGGACCTTTGCTGTTTCTTATCTATATAAACGATTTGGGAGACACTCTGAGCAGCCGTTTTCGGTTGTTTGCAGATGACGCTGTCGTTTATCGACTAATAAAGTCATGAGAAGATCAAAACAAACTGCAAAACGATTTAGAAACAATATCTGAATGGTGCGAAAAGTGGCAGTTGACCCTGAATAACGGAAAGTGTGAGGTCATCCACATGAGTGCTAAAAGGAACTCGTTAAACTTCGGTTACACGATAAATCAGTCTAATCTAAAAGCAGTAAATTCAACTAAATATCTAGGTATTAAAGTTACGACCAACTTAAATTGGAAGAAACACACAGAAAATGGGGTAGGCTAATCAAAGGCTGCATTTTATTGGCAGGACACTTAGGAAATGTAACAGACATACTAAAGAGACTGCCTACAATACGCTTGTCCGTCCCCTTTTAGAATACTGTTGCACTGTGTGGGATCCTTAACAGATAGGACTGACGGAGTACATCGTAGAAGTTCAAAGAAAGACAGCAAGTTTTGTATTATCGCGAAATATGGGAGAGAGTGTCACAGAAATGATAGAGGATTTGGGCTGGAAATCGTTAAAAGAAAGACTTTTTTCGTTGCGACGGAATCTTCTCACGAAATTCCAATCGCCAACTTTCTCCTCCGAATGCGAAAATATTTTGTTGACACCGACCTACATAGGGAGGAACGATCACCACGATAAAATAAAGTAAATCAGAGCTCGTATTCTTTCCGCGCGCTATACGAGATTGGAATAATAGAGCATTGTAAAGGTGGTTTGATGAACCCACTGCCAGGCACTTAAATGTGATTTGCGGAGTATCGATGTAGATGAATCTCTATTGATCGTTCACCTTGTGTCAAGAACTGATGGTGGGCTATGCCGTGAGTATAACCTTCACATAGGACCGCACTTGTCACACATTTTCGGTTATGACGATACACAATGCGTCCACCGGGTCGTTGGGACGTCATATCCGTTAACGCGTGTGTATAACAATTTTGTGTAGCTCAGTGGTCTGGTGTAAAACTTGAGATTGGACGCCACTTCGGCGACTGTCCTACCCCAGTTATCCAACCTGGGAAAGAGGACCTACAGTTAAACGTGGAATCCGAACCACAACTGGCGACTCCTCACATCCTTGAGAAGTAAAAGCTTGTTGCGTTTACTGAGAAATCCGTGGTCTGACAGAGGCGACCTTTCTGTTTGCAAGGATGCCCGACAATCCATCTTTTATCGCATTTCGGCAGTTCTGCATCGTTGTTAACATCGTCTAGTCACTCTTAACAACTAGTATTCCCCGCTGTTCTTGTCAGTTTTGGAACAAGTTTTGCTGTTACTTGTGCATAGAGTAACGTCGTCGTTGCTTTCGTTGGTATTGTTGTATCCAGTCAGAAACAGGTTTGCAGTAGCTCTCCATACGAGTCTGCACTGTGTAAGCCTCTTCTTCTCTGCATAACCATTGCAACCTCCATCCACTTTTAACCTGCTTACAGCCAAACCTTGATCTCCCTCAGCAACTTTTAACTCCTCCCTCCTCCAAGAGTTCCCTCTATTACTATATTCAGTATTTCTCGTGTCTCAGGAGCATCAATCAGTCTGTCTCTTATTTCAGTTTACTTGTGCCGTAAATTTCTTTACTGGCCGATTCGATTCATAACTAATGAAGACTGAGCAGGTTCTTGGTTGAAAAAAGATTGAATATGAAGCCAGGCGAGGACTTCTAACTGCACCATCCTAGCATTCACTTATACGGTATTAAGGAAAACTGCGCATACGCTCAAACGCTGGATGGGCACGGATATTTGTCCGCTACTCCCGAATTTGAGTATCTTAAACTTTGCACCACTTCGCTCGGTTTCACTATATATATATATATATATATATATATATATATATATATATATATATATATATATATATATATATATATATACACTGAAACGACGAATGAAGATTTATACCGAGGTCGGGAATTGAACCCTGGTATGTTGCTCACTAGACAGACGCATTAGCCACTACGCCTCCTGAAATAGAGGCTTTGCACAACTGCACGGACTACCCTAGCATGCCTCCTTCCTCTTTGTGTTCCCCCATGCAGAGGCTCTCCAGCTGTATTGGAATGGCATCTTAGCATCAAACGAATCGGGGGTCCTGCCTGAAACCCAGGCTTATTGCACATTAACCAAACGGAACTGTACGGTTCCAGTTCTTTCTCACGTCTCGGACATTCATGCACACTGAACCAATGAATGAAAAATTGTACCAAGGCTGGGAATCGAACTCGGGCCTCTTGCTCACTAGGCAGATGTACTAATCACTGCACAACCCCCGGCACAGTGTCTTTGCGCAACTGCATGGACTACCGTAACATGCTTTCTTTCCTCCTTTTCTTAAAAATACTCAAAAAGTAAATCCGCCTTCAGATTTTGCTATCAGGGACAATGGAATTACATGGGACATATGTCTGTTGTTCACAGGCATTTAGTCTGGCATCCATTTCAGTTATTAATAGGCGAATATCATTGGAACTACCCGATATCAAAACTCGGACTTTCATGGCCCTGGCACAAACTTTCATTCGTCGCTTCAGTCTGCATATATACAATATTATTGTTGTAACTGTTACCATTATTATTATTATTATTATGGCGTTTCAGGGACCAACTGAACCACAACAAGATAATTGTTTATTTGCCATTTCGTTCAGTCCTCTCCAACGCTCTTATTTTCTCGAAAGGAGCGTTTTCTCCTTATTTGACAAAATCATAATTTCACAACAGAAAATCGAAAAGTGCCCTCACCGGTATCAGCGTTACATTTCACACTATGTTTATGTAATCCGTGACCAGCGCGTGTAAATGAGGGAGATACTTCATTTTGTCTTCAGTTGCTTTTGCTTCCGCACTGGAAAGGCCGTCTTTCTGATCTTTTCACCAGTAGAGGGATTTTCGTTTCTGTCTTGATTTAGGATTTGTGTAGTTTGTCGCTTCCACGTGCACTGAAGGGAACAGCTATAATAGAGGCGGCCGTGGAGCACGACCATAGTCAGCCTGTGAAAGCGCGCCATTCCTGGCTATCGGTCAGACCGCAAGCGCAGTCGTGTGGGCTGGAAGAGTGAATAAAACTTCTAATTTTCTAGAGGTTCTTGCTATTTTCAAGACTCTTAGTACGGATGCTACTTCAGTTTCCGAAAGTTAACTGAAGAGCTAGAAAACCACACATGTAAACTTTTTCAGCAAAAAGTTATTTGGGTGTGGGAGCGTGATGGATGGACCCCCGTAAGGTTATTTACCTTCCTTTAAGGCGCCCTCCACCCTACTGGGAAGCGGACGAGGGGTTGTGTTGGTTAGAGTAGGTCGACAGATAGCAGCGTGGGCGGTGACACGTGCGCCGGCAGCCCGGCGTGGGCGGCGGCGCCACGCATCGATCGCCACGCCTGGCCCTCGACTCAGCCTCAGCACTCTCTGCTTCGCCAGCCACACTCCCGCCTCACCCCACTCGTCACGCCGCGCTTCTCTTTTCTTCCTGCCGGAGCGTTCTGCTCCATTTGTCACGCCCGCAGAGAGAGAGAGAGAGAGAGAGAGAGAGAGAGGTATAGGTATGAAATAGAACGATCACGTAGCCCGAGTCGTGGACAAAGCAAGCAGCAGGCTGCAGTTCATTCATACAATATTGGAAAACTGCTACTCATCTGCGAGAGCTACCTTTCAAAACGTGCAAATAAATTGGCGGCGAGTGGCATTCATACCGAGGTAGATTGAGGAGATGTCGAATGTGTACAAAAGGAGGAACGAATTCACTAAAAAATCAGTTCAGCTAAAGTGACAGTCTCTGGTGAGGGACGTTAAAATTGTAAATAATGGAGCACTGGGAGACAAGTGCGAAATATGCAACATAACTGACAAGAAAAGGCTCCAAGTATTGAATCTAGGTACTGTATATCACACAGTTCTTCAAAACAGATAAAGTGAAACTAGCAGGGCTTACGTAAGGGTCTACACTCAGTGTGTGTAACCAACCGAAAAAAACGCTAAACAGTGTTGTTCAGTGATTGGCACAGTTACGTTTGTAAGCTAAGTCGATTAAGTATACCAAAGAAAGTGGAATTAGCATTGCTCATAAAATTCACAAGCTCTTATCTTAATCTTCTTTATTGTGGCCAGTAGTTCCTCAAAATGCACAGATGCGTTACTTTCCTCACCCCCACCAGTTGTCATCCTGATGCTTTTCTGCCCCACCTCGATCCTTTGTTTGCATTTCCTTATTCTTCATTCTAGTTTCACCTTGTTTTTCCATCATTTCTCCCACATTGCTCTTTTTTCATCCTCTCTCTCTCTCTCTCTCTCTCTCTCTCTCTCTCTCTCTCTCTCTCTCTCTCTCTCTCTCTCTCTCGCAGCCATTGTCCCTTCACCCCCCCCCCCCTTTGCATCCCTTCTCCTTTCATCCCCCTTTGCTCCACCCTTTCTCCCTTCATCAGGATTTCTCCCTTCATAATCAACCTTTCTCCCTAATTCAGCCTTCAGCCTCTTCTCCAACCTTTCATCCTTCACCCTCCCTCCCCTCGGTTTCCCTGCTATTTCCCCTTGTGTATCACTTCCTCTACACTTCACACTCTCTCTTTGTACATCAGTATCACTACCATTTCTCTTTGTGCACCCCCCCCCCCCCCCCGAATCCTTTCAGTCTGAACCTCTCCTGATTCTTCAATAAATTCTTTTGATTTGTTTTTCTGATTGGCTGCCTGAAGATTACTTGTTGGATTTGTATCTACCAGGTGAGCCATTTAAGACATACGATCCAAGATATATTTGAGTTGAGTAAATACATATAATTACGGTTTTCACTAAGGCATCACAGATTTTCTGATGTGTGCAAGTAATTCTTAATGAGTGTAGCTACCAAACTATGACCCTGACATTTTTTTAATGGAGCTTTTTAGTTTTTTCTATGCCATTGGAAAGAACTTCCATAGGAGACTCAAGGACAGCTTTGGTGAAGATTGCAAAGTAACAAGAAATAACAGAACAAATCACTCTCCTACTGTCAGGAGAAGAGGTGTGGTTCATATGTATATTATTACGACACTCAAAGCAAGAGCTCAAAATCTTATCCTTGAACATCGATACCTTCTGCAAAGTGGTTGCGGAGAACTATACTGCACGATGAATTACATCTGTACTTATTACAGGTAAGGCTGATGTTTGGTATTTCAAGCTCCATATGTGTACCATTTCACCAATCTCCATGCAGAAACCCAATGTGGATTTCAAAAATATGGCAACACCACACAGCTGTCACAGAGTTTTTGCATGAAGTCTTAGCTATCATGATAGAAGAAAGCATACTGTAGGTATATTTTCAGATACCTCAAAGGCTTTCAACGTAGCCAGCTGTTCACTCCTCTTGCAGAAACTAAGGGCATGCAATATCGTGCACAAATATCTGGAACTCCTTTCTATTTACCCAAAAAAACTGAGAACTATGCACAAATACAAATTATCAAAATGAATTGAGAAAAATAAACTGAAACAGTATTGCCATGTGTGCTGCACAGGCCAGGATTGGGACCATTTCTTTTTCTCGTGTATGTAAGTATTATACTTCCTTATAGTTCCCATGGAATTACTTATGCTGATGCCCCACTCTACTGTTTTATGGTGGCAATGAGGAGGAGATAAAATCTTTTTCAACACTTGGGATATCTGAAGTGACTAAATATTTTAGTAAATGTGACCTAAAAATAAATACTACCAATTTATAGTCAATGGAGTTTAAAGCAGGCAACCGTGCCACAGATGTCTAAAAAATATTTGTGTGATTTCATATACTTGCAATGAAGACCACAAATTCTTTGATCTGGACTTGGATGGCAGTCTTTGATGGAAAACAATGTTAACTATGTGTGCAAGAAAATAATTGTTCCATTGTACTTGCTTAGCCAACAGTGCAAAATTGTATGTAAGAAAACCTAAAAACTGTGTGGGAGGGTGTCACTGAGGTGCACTGCAACAGAATACTGGTACTAGAAAAGAGATCTGTTTAGTCAATACATAGCATGGGTTACAGGGATACCTTTCGTGACATCCTTAGCAAAAATAAGTATCTCACTGTACAGTCAGTCCATCAGGGTGACACACCCAAATGTTACAATGTACGTACATAACCACAATGCGAGAGATAATTATGTTTATTGAAGACAAAGAACAAAATTAAAAGTTATGGACTACAGTCCGTGTGTCAGCAAATTGTCAGAATCACTAAGAACACATACTGGGGACCTATTTCAAAACAAAATTAAAATATTTGTTATAAATAACTGTCTGTATTCACTGAAAGAATTCTAAGCTGTATATATTATGTATAAACCTTTGTAGTTAAATATGTTATGTATTAAACCTTTGCACACAAATTATATATACTATATTTTTATAACATTGACCTTCGCAAAAGCAATCATTTGATGACTACAAGCCAAAATAAATATAAATACATAAAAAATAATTGTCATTGAAGTCCTCTTTGAAGGGGTTTTTCAACAGAAAAAAAGATACTGTTATACTACAAGTAAGTGTGTTATAATTTAGCAGCTATAGGCATTAAAAATTACTTGTGTACATAAAAAAATTCACCACTTTGTCTGCTATAATTAAATGAAAACTGCAACTCAATATCCCAAAAGTGATTTGTTGTGGCATATTCTACTAATGTATAACATGTTATTTCCGATATCATAAACATTTCTCACAGTAGAATTGTTGTTTGAGTTTTTTACTACCCTCACACTAAAATTTCCTGTTACAGTAATGCAATGATACTGCTGCCATTTGTCAATATCAATAACTATTCCTGAATGTCCACGACCATGTCATCAGAATGAGAGTATGTGGTTGCATAGACTTAAATAGAATGGCTTTCTTCATTTCTGACAATACTATAACATAACCTTACCTGATTATACTTACTTGTCATTCAACGCTACTGTCCTACCTCTGAAATGCAAGATACCAAGATTTAAAAGCCCGAGCTATTGTATATTTAGTGAAACTTTATGTACCAAAGGTGAGGTGCAGAGTGACTGGCCTGAAGTGTTACCTGAGGTCCAGAAGTCCACTAGTTTAGATATTCTTCCATCCAGGTTGGAATGCCAGTGCCATAGGAACTGGCAGGTTTCAGTGGGGCTATTGAAAATCCTACCTGTGTCATGCTACGATGGCCTTAAATGGTTTGGTGAGAGACATGAAAAAGCTCAACAGAGATATTTTCCCAATACTCTCTCTCTCTCTCTCTCTCTCTCTCTCTCTCTCTCTCTCTCTCTCTCTGTGTGTGTGTGTGTGTGTGTGTGTGTGTGTGTGTGTGTGTGTGTGTGTGTGTGTAGCTATTATATTTCTATCACAAACTAGTAATAAAAGTAAAATATATAATCAATGTGATATTTATATTATCTCTGTTCTTGTTATAGCTCTCATTTTCACCAACTACACCAACATGGAGCCACTTCCGCTTGCTGGCACTTTTGCTTGGCATCTTGATGCTGTCTGGTGTCCTGTTCATAGTCTGCATACTTGTTGGCTTTTTTGGCAGTGGACTAAACACCTTTGCGTTCATGGTTGCAGAGGTAAGTTGACAATGTTTTCTCTCTCTCTCTCTCTCTCTCTCTCTCTCTCTCTCTCTCTCTCTCTCTCTCTCTCTCTCTCTCTCTTATATATTGCAACTGAAGTCTCCAATATTTTTTGTACACAATAACTCTGTTAGTTCAAGTTCTAATTAGCAATACTCGTGTATAAAATTGAGATGATAGAATAAACGTAAAAGACACCAATATCTCTGAACTGGTATATGGGAACAATACAATTGGTCCCAGTAGGAAGTTGTACAGTAACTAACTGAATTTCCAAACAAATTTGTAATGCTGCTCTGAATGCTAGATAGCATTCACATTGTATAGCCATTCTGTGCCATTATGGGCTTGAGACAATGCTTTCCAGGTGTGGCTGAAAGTGGAGCATTTATGGTCCCTCAGGTAATTTTCTTTAGCTTATTGCCTCTTTGTGTAGCAACTGTTTGACATATATGTTTTCAAAAAATCTAGGACTAGACCTGTAGTTTACAACCATTTCAGTACTTTTGTCTCTGAGATAAAAAAGAAATCTTGTAGGTTACAGTTATTTATTCTTCTTTGTGAACTGAAGTTGTGAGTTGAATTTAAGAAGGGAAAAACAGTCATACCTCGTTTCATGACCACTCATACTTATTCAAAAACTTATACAAACAAGGGCAGAATGAGTACTTTCGTAAGTAGTGTACACTTCAAGTAATGTAATATTTCACCCCTTACTTTTTACATGTTAAAGCTGTCTCCATTGCAGTGTTCAAATTTAAATACATTGCTCCTTACCACATTAAAAGACATAAGTTGTATCAAATTTCCAAATTACTGATTAGTGGTCTAGCACATGAACCTATTGTAGACAACTTGGTGCTAATTTTCCACATCTTTTTGTGTAAAAGCTGCACTGCTGCTATCTTATTGCTTCACGTGAATGTAAGAGGGGGGAACCTCAGCATAGTACATGTGATTAAAGAACACACATTGAAATGTCAGTGAAAAATCTTTCTGAAATGCAATGAAAGTTGGAGTCAAGATGATTGTATTTTACATTAAAGACTGATGTAAAGATCAACTGGCAGGTTGAAGATTAGGTGGTGGAGAATTTTTACAGTTCCTAGCATTGAGGAAGAATAAAATAGTTAAGCTGAGTGTAATTGAGGGGTGCCAAATAACACAGAAACTGCAATACGTTTACTAGAAAAAAGAGCTTACCTAGGTATGCATAATCACAACACGTCAACAACTGGATTTTGAAAGACATGTAGCACGAGGAACCAAAGACAAATTGGGTACCTAGACTGAGACAGGAGCTATATGAGAATGAAGAACCAATTTTAAACATGATAGAGAAGATCCTTGCATGCTGTTTGTTGGTTTTGGAAGCCTGGCAGCTAGTGCCGGTGTCAATTTGTCTCTAGGTATCGAAAGCTATTTTACTTTGTTGCCGTGGCTCTAGATGTTGAAAGTTATTCTGTTTTGTCAGCTCTGGTATTTAGTGTTCTCCATTCAAGTAGAACCAGTTAGTTGCAAAATAAAGAAAAAAAAATTTCCTCCTTTCGTATATATTGTTTATGTTCTGATATTTTATATACATCATCTGTTTGTAAATAAATGAAGTGGTGTAGCTGACCAATTGTTATTCTTGCAGTGCATCCAACTGACAGTTCAGACACTGCACACAGTGCTGCGGTACTGCCTGCACTTGTATGACCTTCGGGGGAGCGGAGCTGGTACAGGTGGTAGCGGCTCTGCAGAAGGCTTTGGAGAGGCAAGAGTGTGGGAACGACGTGGCCCTGCTGCTTACTATGCGCAGCTCATATTTGAACTGGCAGCACTTGTTGTAGACTTGTTACACCATCTGCACATGTTACTCTGGTCAAATATTTTCCTTTCAATGGCATCACTTGTCATCTGTATGCAGCTGCGCTACCTCGGCCATGAAATCCAACGAAGACTCAAGAGACATCGAAATTACCTGTGGGTGCTTAGACACATGCAGCAGAAGTGAGTAGAAACAGAAATAACGTTAACAGTAATGAAATTCATTTTTTGTATTGTATGTGAAGCTCCTTTTTCCTAGGAGGAAATGTGAACATCATCAATCTGAGAAGTGTGATAATCCCTCTGTTCAATCTCCAGCTGCTCAGAGAGAGAACTGCCAAACTGCTGATACATGTTATGTGCCTTTTAGAATACAATTTTGTGATACCAGTGATGGAGCAAATTACGGTAGAAATGATATTGTGGTTGCCAGGGACTGGTTTGCTTCTTAGTGCTATTTAATTTTGGTTATAAATTACTCAAAAGGACTCTTATGTAGGAGAGTACAAGGCCCAATTCCACAATATTTCACATCACTATGTTCTACATGTCATCAGTTAGATGAGACCCAGAATTCTCATGCTTTCTTCCAACTAACAGCAGGGTGCAAATAATATGCCAAGTACTGTGCAGAGCTGGCAGCATTTGCTACTAATGTCTGTGCCACTACCTTCACAAATAAATGTAAGCCCTTGGCTAAATGAGCACCCAGTGGCATTTCGGATCCTTTCTACAGCATCTAGGAAAAGTAATTCAATGCAGTACTACTGTATATCAAAGAAATACTGCACCTTAAAACTACAAGAAGACAGAATGCAGACTGGAACTTATCTGTAGGGCAGGGTTCCAGTACTGCCAATAGACAGTTCCTTACTTTAGGGAGGAAAGAGGGATAGGTTTTGGAAGGTTGGGAAGGGGATATCCTGATTGAGAGGGACCCATCTGTTGTGAAGAAAAGAGGTTGCTGCTTATTTCTTTTCATAATTCTCTAGGTGATGAATGCATATTCCCCTCTCCCTTGTGTTTGCACTTCATTGAAATGGACACACATTTAACCAATATCTAAGATAGAAAAGATTTGACCTAAGTGTCTATTATTTCAATATTAAGTACATGATCTATTTATATATTCATCAAGAGTCATTGTCTAACAACACTTTAAGTGTTTTCATCTGTTTGGTGACACCAGTTTTTAGTATTTCACAGGTGCTGTTTCAGGACCAAATTAAAATGTTTTTGTCTATCTCAAGGTAGACAGCAAGAAGCCTGTTGCAACCTCTTGTGAATCTGATGCACATTTTTTGTGTGTAAAACTTGAGTTTTAATGTATCTTTCCTGTGCTGCATCAACATTTGCAAGGCAGTGAATCTCTCTCTCCTCAGTCTTAAGTGCTTCTGTATCAATAACACAATGTAGCAATTTGAAGAAAAAAAAAGTTCACAGAACTGTTGAGAAAAATATAAGGAGAGAAAAAGTCACAGGTCGAATTGAGTTTTCTAACAGTCCTCCCACCAAAGAAAGTTCAGACTCACATGAATGGGTTGGATTCAAATGTGCTCAATTCTAACTGTAGACATCTAATGAACTTACAAAATAAGTCCCATTGTTTCTCTATGCTTCTGAGTGCTAAAATTTGTCTTAAAAATTTGTGCTTTAAAAATAAAATTCACAGAAAATATGTGTAGTTATTAAATTATTGTGCTTTGGAAATCTTGTCTGTCATGAAAATCTCGCCATCCTTCACAAAGTAAGACTTTTTCCCATTGAAGAAAAAAGCCTTAGCTATATTATTTTACATAATATAAGTGTGGTCATTGCTAAACTAATGCTGAAAATGTTTGTTAATTTTTGTAGCTATCCTATGGCAACACCAGAAGAGCTTGCCGAAAATTCTGACAACTGTGCAATCTGCTGGGAGAAGATGGAATCTGCAAGGCGTCTGCCATGTTCTCATCTCTTTCACAAGTTAGTATTTTGTAAAATTCAGTTACTCTCCTTATTACATCCTACATACTTTTAAATCAGTGAATTTTGAACACTGTAATAGTTTTTTTTTTCTGTAGACGGTTGTATTCATGTGTGTTGCAGAAAGTCCGAAAAGCACTGTTTGTTCAAATTTTGGAAGTCAACATGCCCACACATTCATCTTTCAGGGTATTCTGAGTGTGGATCACTTGTGACCTGCCCTGCCTTGGCACGGGTATCACTAAGTATCTGGAGCTGGATGACTTGTGGTGGCATACACAAAACTTTCTTGTGAATCAGTCTATGTGTTAGTGAAAAAAATGTCAAAATCCCTGTTCCCCCAGGGAGCTGACAACTCTTTTGTGAGTATGTGCTCGGCTACCCCAGGGCCCCTGCCTTCGCAGTATTGCTTCCTTTCCGTGCTGCAAGCTTGTACCTCCACTATCCTGCCTCTCCATTGGATAGTTTTCTGGGTGCAGACCCTGCTTGTACCTGATTTATAACTGGGAATAGAGTTTCCACTTCTGGGGTATTCTACAACTTTCCAATGAATAAACACATGGTCCCCTTTTTTGGGTTTGACCTGCCACCAAATTTCAAAATTCACCCGAAGTGCAGATTGTGCAGCGAAGGTTGCACAGTGCAGTGTATATTCCACCTTTGTGCCTTTTCATCTGTGCACCCTTCCCTTTAACAAGGCAATACACTGAAAATCCAGCACTGTAGTCATCCCATTGTGGTGGGAGCGTGGGGTCACCATGTCCCAGTACAGTGTAGTCCTCTGACCATGCAAGGATCACACTGTTGGTGCCCAAGCTGAAAACCCACCTTGTATGCCAAGGAGTATGCGCCCATTGTGATTGGGGCACCGAGCAACAGCGAGATAGCTATTGCTGAGGCTGGGTGGCACCCATGGGGGGAGCCTGTTATGGAGTGGGTGGCACCATGGTGGACGAGCCACAAATGAAGCTGAAAATGTTCAGTTCCCTGGCTATGTCACGGGAGAAATGTAGGGCTCAGCAGCAAGCAGAGCAGTACTCCCCCACAATACTTAGTTTGTATAAAGACTAATTGTGATTCCTTATTGGCCACAAATCCTGTATTCTTTGTAGAGAATTTGGAAGACAAGTTTGTGAATGTGGTAGCTATCCCTAAACTGAAAAGTGGATCGATTTTGGTCCAAAAAAAACCTGCTCAGTCACAGGCTCTGCTCGTTTGTAATAAGCTGGAGGACATACTAGTGACTGTCATTTCCCATAACAGTTTAAATTTGGTTCAGGGCATCATTTTCCACAGAGACCTTCTACTGCAATCTGATAATTAGCTATGTGCCAACTTAAAGCGATGAGGTGCATACTTCGTTGCCATGAATAGGGACAACAGGGTCGCTACCAATGTGTTCATCTATGCCTTTTAGGGCGATTCATTGCTTGAGAAGGTCAAGGTGATGATCTACTGATGCTTTCTGAAACCATGTCGCCCCCCCCCCCCCCCCTCCCTTTCCTCCCTCCCCCCTGCATGCAGTGTTTCAAGTGTCTGAAACTCGAGCACATGTCTTCACGTTGCAACATGTGATTGCTCCTTGTGCCCCTCTCCCCACCTGTGTCAGCTGCGGAAAGCACCATTCTTCCTCCTCACCAGATTACATTGTTTTCCAGAGAGAGAAGAAAATAAAAGAATAAGACTCTGCACAAACTCGCTTACCACTAGGCCAAGAGGTAGTATGAGGAGTTGCACCCAGCTTGTAAAACTTTCATATACTACATCTGACGACATGGCCCCCTTTGACGATAGTACTCCCACCCATCACAATTCTTGCAATGGGGCCTCAGGACTGCTCAACCTTGGCCGCCAAGAGCGAGGCCAAGTTCTCATCACAGTGGTGAGAAAGCATCATTGCCCCAGTACTCTAATCAGGTAACCAGTCTCTAGACTGTTGTTTATAAGTTGCTTGAATGAATGGTGAGCTGGCAGCTGTATTGGCGCCTTGAGTCTCGGTGTCTTCTGGCTCCATCCCAAGGTGTTTCTTTTGCCAAGGCTGGTCAACTACTGATAATCTGGTTTACCTGGTCTGCCATCCGAACAGCTTTTGGGCGACATCAACACCTTGTAGCCATCTTCTTCGACCTGCAAAGGGCCTACGACACCATATCCTTGCTGCCTTGCACAAATGGTGTCTCTGGGGTCCGCTCCTGATTTGCATTCAGAATTTCCTCTCGCACTGTACATTCTGGGTTCCCTCCATATCCAAGAGAATGCGGTCCAGCAGGGCTCTGTACTAAGTGTACCTTTTTCTTGTAGCCATCAGTAGTGTAGCACTGGCTGTGGGGTTCTCAGTACCGCGTGAGGTGGCGCAGTAATTAGCGCACAGGAGTTGCATTCGGGAGGATGATGGCTCAAACCTGCTTCCAGCCATCCTGATTTAGGTATTATGTGATTTCCCTAAATTGCTTCAGGCAAATGCCGGGATGGTTCCTACGAAAAGGCATGGCAGACTTTCTTCCCTAATCCCCCGGGACCAGCGACCTCACTGTTTGGTCCCCTCTCCCAAACCAACCAACCAACAACAGGTTCTCAGTATCACCCTCCTTGTATGCTCCCCCCTGGGGGCTCACGGTCATGGCGAGCACAGGGCCCCGAGATATTGCAGCCTTCCTTCTTTCTCGGGCTGCATTTACTTTCCCTTCCCCTCCTTTCCTGACCTTGCTCCTTCTCTTCAGCCCTCTCCTCTCCCTCTCTTGGTGTACTTGCTTATGTTGGCTTTGCGATTTGGTTTTTTTGTGTAATTACCTCATCCTTTTGGCATTCTCTGGTCCCACTCTGGAGTTTGACCTCCATTACTAAATTTCTATTCCGTAGTGTGAGCTATTCGGGGAAGAGCACCTAACCTAATGTCTCCGGCGTGTGCCCTCATCGTTCCTTCCATCTTTTCCTTTATGTCGTTGTATGATGCTAGGGTCCATAGCCAGCATAGTAGGCAGCCCGTGTGGTGGGGTCACTATGTACCCTTTTGGTTGAGCCCCCTGAACACACAGGGATCACACTTCTGATACCTGAGCTGTGACCACCTCATCTAAGCCTAGGAATGGTTGCTTGTCATCCTGGAGCATCAGAACTCCCGGCACTGGCCGCTGTGCAAGATGGCCATTGCTGTGGCTCGGTGGCACCCGTGGGGAGAGTCCCTGATCATAGTGGGTGGTATCAGGGCGGCCGCTATGCAGATGATAAACGCATACGAGTCCAGAACTCCAGCTGTTCTTCTACAGCCGTCTCTTTGAATGACAAGGATTGTTTTCATGCTGCTTCTTCTGCCCCTTCGGCCTTCCCTTCCATGGCTACCCCTGGGAGGAGGGTCAGGCTCGTTGGCTAGGAGTGAAACCTTTCCCCCGTTATCTGGTTTGCACCAGGACTGATGGGGATCCTTTCACCAATACCAAACCTTTATTTTTTGCGGAACACATTGAGTACAAGTTTGGTGAAGTGGACTTTCTGAGCAAAATGCGGTCGGGTTTGTTGTTGGTCAAAACTGCTTCAGCTGCCCAGTCTTGGCACAATTCCTGTTTCCATTACCCCCCACTAGTCTCTCAATAGTGTTCAAGATGTGATATTTCACAGGGACCTCATCCTTCAAACTGATGAGAAACTTAGGAACAATGTAGGACGACAGGGTGCTCACTTGTTCAGCGTGTTCAGAAGGGCCTGAAGGACAATCACATTGATACTGGTGACTTTATCCTGGTCTTTGAAGGATATAGCCTCCCTGTGATGTGTAACCATACATCCCACCACCTGTGAGATGTTTTAAGTGCTTGCATTTTGGACACACCTTCCAGTTGTTTGCAGACCTTTCTCCATGGTGACTGTGGATGTCCCCTCCATTTGGGGAGTTCCTGTGTGTTCCCCCTCCTGTGTGTGTTAATTGTCGACATTCACCGGATTGCCCGGTTTATAAAAGCGAAAAGAAGGTACAGAAGTATAAGTCCCTTGATCGCCTAACTTACGCTGAGGTTCGTAAGAAGTGCGCACGTCTTCATCCTGTGTCAGTGACGTCAAGCTATGCTTTAGTTACATCTTCACCATTTCCTCCCCCCTTCCTTACCCCAGTTTCGCACCCATCTCCTCCGCCCCTCCCCTGCGGTTCCCATACCCTCCCCTCCGGGTGCCGGTCCCACTCCCCAGCCAGATAAGTGTCCCACTTCTTCGGCGTGTGCCGGTCAAGGGTGCCCCACACGAGACCTCCCCTTCCAAGCACCTTCCAGGCCAAAGGTCTGCTGCCACACAGCGGTGTGTGGGCCCCCAGGTCGCCCCTCTCTTTCTGTTCCAGATCTTGCTGCAGCTGGCTTCTTTTTGCAGCACAGCCCTCCTTGATCTCAAACAGAAAGGAAGAAGAAACGTAAGTCCCAGGACAAGGAGCCTCTGGTGTTGCCAGCAGTCCCGTTCCCACCTTCGCAACCTGACTCTGACTTGCTGTTCATGGATATCGCCCCCTCCTTGTCTGTGACAGATGATGACCCAGCGCCATGACTGGCTTAGCCTGTTCACCCCAAATTTGAATCATCATTCTGTGGTTACCCAATGGAATTGTAATGGATATTACCGTCACCTTCAGGGGTTGAAATCTCTTATTTCGTCTTAGTCTGCAGATTGTGTGGTTCTAGAGGAATCTCATTTTACTGATAATCACTCACCGACCCTCCAGGGGTACACTGCTTTCAGCCGAAATCGTGTGTCCCCCCCCCCCCCCCCCCCATGGACCTATGGTGGAGTTTGTATGTTGGTCTTTACAGACATTGCTATCATGTGGATTCCTCTTCAAACTACATTGGAAGTGGTTGCTGTTAGGGTCCACCTGGACTCTGGGGTCACAGTTTGCAATCTTTATCTACCTTCTGACAGGATTCTTACACCTGCTGCCTTAACTGTCCTTCAGTAACTTCCTCCTCCCTTCTTACTTCTCAGGGATTTTAATGCTTGTGGGGCAGTGCATTTCCATCTAGTCGGGGTCTTCTCATAGATCAGTTTCTTGCAGACCACAACTTGTGCCTTCTTAATGATGGCTCTCCTACTAATTTCATAGCCAGTCATGGTACCTTTTCTGTCATTGATCATTCTCTTTCTTCTCCCTCCCTCCCTCCTTCCTTCATTACACTGGTCACTACATGATAATCTTTGCGGTAGTGACCACTTCCCATTGATTTTTTTCGCTCCCTTCCCGCTCCCCGATGGACAGGTTACCTCATTGGTCTTTCCAACATGCCGATTAGCCTCGTTTTTTCTCCCTCTTTGTTGGGTTGTATTGATGACATCCTACGTGACGTGTCTTGACGCGATTGTTCACGCGTTTGCCTTGCTATCCTGTGCTCATCTGGACCATTTTGCCACCGGTAAGTTCCATGGTGGAGTACAGCCATTGCCATTGCCATTTGTGATCGCCATCAAGCTTTGCAGCACCTTAAGAGGCACCCATCCGTTGTCTATCTTATTAACTTTGAACACCTTTGCCCCAAAGACTGTTACTTAATCAAGTGGAGCTCCCCCTGCAGGTTCGGGGGTTAGAATAGGCCTGCGGTATTCCTGCCTGTCGTAAGAGGCGACTAAAAGGAGTCTCAAACTTTTCGGCCTTATATGATGGTCCCCTTTTGGGTTTGACCTCCATCTCTCAAAATTTTCCGAAGAGCGAGCCGATTGGGGAAGGGCGCCTTACTTGGTGCATTGTGTCCATCTTGCGATCAGACCTTTCGCCAGCTTATACACCGTTGAACTGCAGTCCTGTCTGCTCTCCATCTCTTGGGCATGACTCTTTTTCTGCGTGCAGATAACACCTTGCACCGTGCAGTGCCCCTTTCTGTACCGACGGTGACCGTGGACCACATGTTACCTAACATCCAGCACGGTAGCCAGTCCGTTGTGGTGGGGCCGCCATGTACCCTGTTGGTTGTAGCCCCCTGACAACACAGGGATCGCTCTACTGATGCCTGCGCCGTTAACTCCCCACGTATGCCAAGGAGTAGATGCCTATCCTCCTGGGGTATCGGGACTCCCGGCAACGGCCATCCTGCCAGGTGGCTCTTGCCGTGGCTGGGTGGTGCCCGTGGGGAGAGCCCTTGGTCGGAGTAGGTGCATCAGGGCGGATGACCCACAATGAAGCGTGGTACATCGTCTCTCGCTGGTGGCCAGCCGCCAGCAGTCTCTAAGCGTTCTCGGGCTCAGTTTAACGCTCAGAAGTACGATCCGAAAACGTTCCCCTCCCTGGCCACACCGTGGGAGGAACGTAAGTCTCAGGATGGCAGTAGCAGTTACTCGCCCCGCTTCTTAGTTTGTACGAGGGTTGATGGGGACTCTTTTCTCTCCACAAAGCCTCAGTTCTTCGTCGAGCATTTAGAGGACAAGTTTGGGGAGGTGGAGGGCTTGTCAAAAATGCGTTCTGGGTCAGTCCTGATACAAACGGTATCCTCTGCCCAGTCATGACGGTTACTCTCTTGTGACAAGTTGGGGGATGTTGCCGTTACGATCACACCCCATAAGAGTTTAAATATGGTCCAGGGAGTTATTTACCATAGGGATCTTCTTTTGCAGTCTGATGAAGAGCAGCGCGCCAATTTAGAGCGCCAAGGTGTACATTTCGTCCGGTGCGTTCATCGGGGTCCGAAGGAAAATCAGATTGCTACCGGTGCCTTCATCTTGGCCTTCGAAGGGGATACATTACCGGAAAAAGTCAAGGTGATGGTCTACCGATGTGACGTTAAGCCCTATATCCCTCCCCCGATGCAGTGCTTTAAGTGCTGGAAGTTCGGCCATATGTCTTCTCGCTGCACTTCCAGCCTCACATGTCGAGATTGCGGACACCCATCACATCCCAATACTCCTTGTGCCCCGCCTCCCATCTGTGTCAACTGTGGGGAGCACCATTCACCTTGCTCGCCAGACTGCCGAATTTTTCAGAAAGAGTGTAAAATCATGGAATACAAGACCCTGGACCGACTGACCTATACTGAGGCCAAGAGGAAATACGACCGACTCCATCCTGTGAGAATGACATCTTCCTACTCTGCTGCTACAACACCTGTGCCAGCCCCGTCTGTTTCTCCAATTGTGGCCGGATCGACGAGTAGTAAAACTCCTCCTGCCCCCTCACCAGTGGGGGGCTCTACCCACTGAGTTGGTCCTGCGCCACCTACCTAAGGAGCAACACCATCCCACCCATCAGGGACGTCCGTCCCCACTTCTAAGCCGGAGAAGTGTCCAACTTCTTCGGCTTCTCACACTCGCAAGGGGTCCCTTGGGTCCCTCCCTTCCCAGGTTTCCACCAGCGAGAAGCCTGACGACCGACAATGGCGTAAGTGCCTGCAATCAGCTGGTCGTAGGGTTTCACGATCCTCCTCCGTCCCGGAGACTGAATCAGTGAAGCCCTCCCAGCCGGTGCAACCCAAGGAACGGTGTGAGAAACCCAAGAAGAGCTCTCAGCCCAAGGAAATCGCAGTGGCAGCTATCCCACCGCAACCTTCCAGCTCTGCGTCTGAGGATGCGGTGGAGATTCTGGCGTCCGCTGAGGACCTCCATCTCGCCGGTCCATCAGACGCCATGGAAAGCACTATCACAGGTGCTAAATTGGAGGCAGCAGGTGACCCAGCGGCGTAATCTCCCTTCCCAGTCCCGTCAAGCCTTTCTCAGCCATGGACAACACCATCCTCCAGTGGAACTGCAGCGGTTTCTTCCACCATCTAGCTGAGCTCCGCCAACTTATCAGCCTTCACCCTTTCCTCTGCATTGCTCTGCAGGAAACTTGGTTTCCGGCAATGCGAACCCCCGCCCTCCGTGGCTATCGGGATTATTATATGAACCGGGCAGCTTATGAAAGGGTGTCTGGTGGAGTCTGCATCTATGTCCTGAACTCTCTTCACAGCGAGTCTGTACCTCTCCACACACCTTTAGAGGCTGTCGCTGTTCGGGTGTGGACGCCAGAGGCTGTTACCGTCTGCAGTCTTTACCTTCCACCGGATGGTGATGTCGCGCAACATGTCCTGGCTGCTCTGATAGCTCAATTGCCTCCACCTTTCCTGTTACTGGGCGACTTTAACGCCCATAACCATCTGTGGGGTGGGTCAGTGGCAACAGGTCGGGGCGCCATCGTTGAGCATTTATTGGCGCAGCTCGATCTCTCGATCTTAAATGATGGTGCCTTCACACACTTCAGTGTGGCGCATGGCACATATTCCGCCATTGACCTTTCCATCTGTAGCCCTAGCCTTTACCGTCTGTACAATGGAGAGTGCACGACGACCTTTGTGGCAGTGATCACTTTCCGATCTTTCTGTCACTGCCACAGCGTCAGTCTTCTGGGCGCCCTAGCAGATGGGCTCTGAATAAGGCTGACTGGGACTTGTTCTCCTCAACTGCCGCTATTGAGCCTCTCTCTACCGATGCCATTGATTTAGTGGTTCAGTCGGTTACCACCGGCATCGTTACTGCCGCCGAATCTGCTATTGCCCGTTCTTCTTGGTCCCTTCTGCGGCGGACTGTGCCTTGGTGGTCGCCTTAGATCGCTGAAGCGATTAAAGCTCGCCGGTGGGCACTCCAGCGTCACAAGCGACATTCCTCAATTGACCACCTTATCGCCTTCAAACGGCTGCGTGCGCGAGCCCGCTGCATTATCCGTCAACACAAGCAGGAGTGCTGGGAGCGGTATGTGTCCACCATTGGCCTCCATGTCACTCCATCGCAGGTCTGGGCCAAGATTCGCCGCCTCTATGGCTATCGGACCCCTGTCAGTGTCCCTGCGCTCTCACTGAATGGAGCAGTTTGTACTGACTCCGATGTCATTGCAAACCGCTTGGCAGAGCACTTTGCTCTGAATTCTGCTTCTGCCAACTACCCCTTGGGCTTCCGCTCCATTAAGGAGCGGATTGAACGTCGGAGTCTTTCTTTTCGCACTCACCATCCTGAATTGTACAATGTCCCATTCAGTGAGTGGGAATTTTGCAGTGCCCTCGCCGCTTGTCCTGACAGCTACCATCCCATTAGCCTCACCAACGTTCTTTGCAAGTTGCTTGAACGGATGGTGAGCTGGCCCTTGAATTGGGTACTGGAGTCTCGAGGCCTTCTGGCTCCGTCTCATGGTGGGTTCCGTAAAGGCCGCTCCGCCGCCGACAATCTGGTGAGTCTGGAGTCGGCCATCCGTACTGCCTTTGCCCGCCGTCAGCATCTGGTTGCTGTCTTTTTCGACATGCGGAAGGCGTATGATACGACATGGCGTCATCACATCCTTTCTACGCTTCATGGATGGGGTCTTCGGGGCCCTCTGCCGATCTATATCCGCAATTTTCTGTCGTATCGTACCTTCCGCGTGTACGTCGCGGCCTCATATAGTTCCTCCCAAGTCCAGGAGAACGGTGTGCCACAGGGTTCTGTTCTCAGTGTGTGTCTGTTTTTAATAGCTATTAACGGGCTCGCTGCAGCCGTGGGAAATACTGTCTCCGCTTCCCTGTATGCTGACGACTTCTGCCTTTACTACAGCTCTATTGGCATTGCAGCTGCTGAACGTCAGCTACAGGGCGCAATCCGCAAGGCGCAGTCTTGGGTTTTCAGTTTTCCACAGCCAAGACCTGCGTTATGCATTTCTGCCGGTGACACACTGTTCACCTGGAGCCGCGGCTTTATCTTGATGGCGAGCTTCTTAAAGTGGTGGAGTCACATAGGTTTTTGGGGATGGTTTTTGATGCCCGGTTGACTTGGCTGCCTCATATTCGGCAGCTTAAACAGGCGTATAGGGCGGCATCTAAATGCTATGCGATGCCTGAGCCACACCAGGTGGGGCACCGACTGATTTACTCTCCTACGGCTTTACCAGGCGTTAATCCAGTCCCGTCTGGACTACGGGAGTCTGGCTTATGGCTCAGCATCCCCATCTGCGTTGCGGGTGCTGGACCCAATCCTCCACAGCGGGATACGCCTTGCCACTGGTGCCTTCCGAACCAGCCCTGTGGACAGCATACTTGTGGAGACAGGTGTCCCTCCACTGCGGTTACGACGCCAACAATTACTAGCTGCTTATGCTGCCCATGTTTTTAGCTTGCCCGGGCATCCAAATTATCGTGTCCTCTTCCCGCAGTCAGTCGTTCATCTGCCAGAATGTCGGCCCTGGTTGGGTTGTCCGATCGCCGTACGTGTCAAGCAGCTTCTTTCCTGGCTTGGGTGTTTCTCTGTTCCACCTCCTTTCCGGGCCCCTCTGCGGACACCCCCGTGGTGTGTGCCTCGCCCTTGCCTTCGGCTCGACTTGGCACATGGCATGAAGGACTCAGTTCCTCCGGAGGCCTTTCGACGCTGCTTTTATTCCATCCTGGCCACGTATCAGGGCTCTGGCGTTGTCTACACGGACGGTTCGATGGTTGCTGGTCTCGTCGGTTATGCACTAACTCTAGGGGACCATTCTGAACAACGTTCGTTGCCGGCTGGCTGCAGTGTTTATACTGCTGAGCTGGTCGCCATCTTTCATACCCTAGAGTATATCCGCTCCTGCTCAGGTGAGTCCTTCGTTATCTGTAGCGATTCCCTGAGCGGTTTACGAGCTCTCGACCAGTGTTTCCCTCGTTCTCGTCTGGTGATGGCTATCCAGCAGTCCCTGCATACTCTGTGCCCGTAGCGGCAGGTCTGTGGTCTTTGTTTGGACCCCAGGCCATGTTGGTATACCCGGCAATGAAACTGTTGACGGCCTGGTGAAAGAGGCCACCAGTGCGCCATCTCTGGAGATTTGCCTCCTGGCGGCCGATTTGCGGGCAGTCTTACGCCGCAAAGTTCTCTCGTTTTGGGATGCTGAATGGCGCGGTCTGACCACCCCTAACAAATTTCGTGCCGTCAAGGACACGACGACTGTGTGGCAGTCATCCATGCGAGCCAACTGCAGGGACTCAGTCGTCATTTGTCGGCTCCGCATTGGCCACACCCGACTCACGCACAGTTATTTACTGTGTCGTGAGGATCCCCCTCTTTGTCGTTGTGGTGCGTCCTTGACGGTGGTCCATATTCTGTCAGAGTGCGCCTTTTAACCGTGCTCCGGCAGACTTTTGCAATGCCTGACATGCTCTCTGCTCTTTTATCAGATGACTCTGCCATGGTGGACTTGGTTTTGTGTTTTATTCGGGCAGGGGTTTTTTATCCTTTAATCTGAGTGTTTTTTTTTAAAGTGTTGATTCTGGCTTTTAGCCTCTGATTTTAAACTGAGTTTTTAAAGTGTTCTTGGTGGTTGGCTTTTCCTCTTTTTCTCTACGGTCAGCCAACCACCGTCACACTGTGTGTTTTAATTTGTTTTGTCTGGTCTCTGTCAGAGTATTTCATGTCCTGTTTTGTCTGCTGTCTTTCCTGTTGTTCGTTTTTTATTCTCTTCGGGTGGTTTTAGTTTTTATGGAACAAGGGACCGATGTCCATAGTAGTCTGGTCCCTTTAATCCCACAAACCAACCAACCAATCAAGTGGAGCAAATGGATGTGTTGGGAATGCTTTGTTTCTTCTCTTGGTTCTACTGTCCCTATGTCATGGGTATGGGCTACAATTCGCTCTCTCAGTGGTTGCAATCAGCAGTCTACCCTCCCGGGCTTTCACGTTCTGGATGGCCTTTGCATGGACCCATTGATTCTTGTGGAACATCTTGCAACCCATTTTGCAACAGGATCATCGTCGGCCTTCTATCCGGCTGCTTTCCTTCACCAGAAACATCGTGCCGAGGCTTCCACATTCTGTTTTACGCCCTGTCAGTCAGAATCTTACAACAAACCTTTTACTGATTGGGAACTTCTTTCCACACTTTCTTCTTCTCATGAAATGGCCTCTGGCCCAGATTCGATTCATAACCAACTGCTTCACCAACTCAGTGCTCCACAACGGCAACACCTTGTCCAGGTGTATAACCCTATTTGGCCCCCGTGGTGACTTCCCTTCTCAATCGAGGGATAGCATAGTGGTTCCCGTCCTTTTGCCTGGTAAGAACCCCCTTTTTGTCAAAAGCTATCAGCCAATTAATCTGACAAACGTTGTTTGCAAGTTACTGGAATGGATGGTAGCCCGTCAGCTCAATTGAGTACTCGAGTCTCTGGATCTATTGTACCCTTACCAGTGTGGCTTCAGAGAGGGATGGTCTCCAATCGATCATTTACTTCGCTTGGAATCCGCAGTTCGGCAGGCTTTTTCCCAGTGCCGCCATTTGGTTGCAGTATTTTTCGACCTTCATATGCCTATGACATAGCTTGGTGCCATCGTATCTTACTTACACTTCCCGAGTGTGGTCTTTGGGGCTCACTCCTAATTTTTATCCACCAGTTCTTGTTTCATCGGTCCTTTGGTCACCCCTGCTCTGTATGTGGATGAATCTGCATTTGGGTTAGTTCCTCTTTAGATTGTCTCTGCAGAGCAGCAGCTCCAGGGTGCTATACGGCATGCCTCTGCATGGACCCTCCCACATGGGTTTCAATTCTCTCTTTTAAAATCGCGGGTGGTCGACTTTTGTCGCCGTACTATGGTCCACCCTGATCAAGATCTCTACCTCGATGTACAGCGATTACCTGTGGTCCCAGTTTCGTTTCCTTGGTCTTCTTTTTGGCAACAAGCTGACTTGGCTGTCTCATGTCAGACTTCTGAATATAGGATCTTTCTGTAAACTTGGTGTCCTTTGCTTCCTTGCCCACACCTCCTGGGGTGCAGATTGTTCCACTCTTGTCCACCTTTATCGACATTTAGTGCTGTTTCGCTTGGACTATGTTTCACTGCTTCTTCTACACTGCTCCTGCTGGATTCAGTCCACCATCGTGGTATCCATTTGCCCACCGGTGCCTTCCCTACTAGCCCTGTTGATAGACTCCTGATTGAGTGAGGCTGGAATCCCCCCTTTCTGTTCGGTGGTCCTGGCTTTTTGTTTCTTATGCAGTCGCTGTCCATTTCTCTCCCACTCATCCTTCCAATTCTGTCCTGTTCCCAGACCAAGGATGTCGCCCACCTGATTCCCGCCCTCGGGTGGGTTTACCGGTTGGGCTCCACCTTGGGTCTCTTCGCTGTGATTTTCAGCTTCCTTCTATATCCTGTCCTCCACATTCCCTCCCTAACACCCCTCCTTGGTTAGTTCTTTGGCCCCGGATTCAGATGGATGTCTGCCGAGGTCTGAAAGAATCCATTCCTCGATGGTGTACCATTGTATTTTCCGCCGCATTTTATGGATGTTCTGGGATGCTGTTTTTTGTTCAGATGGCTCTAAATATGCTGATTGTGTGGGATATGCCTTCACATCCTCTGTTGGCATGGAAAATCATCTCCTGCCAACTGCATGTGGGGTGTTTACTGCGGAATTGATGGCATTTTCCTAGGCCCTTACCTTTATTAAAGAGTCCCAACTCAACCGCGTTTTGTTGTGTACAAACACAATGCGTGGCCTTCAGGCTCTTAACTGATGTTTTCCCCGCCCTCCCTTGGCCTCGGCCTCAGCCATCCATGACCATCTCACTTATCTTCACCATGCTGCTTGTTCTGTTGACTCCCTTGGGTCCCTGGCCATGTGGGTATCCCAGGTAAGGAGCTTGCTGACCATTTGGCTGAGGGAGCAGTCACTTACAACCCCCCCCCCCTCCCCCCTTTTTCCCTGTAACCCCTCCTGCAGTGGATTTATGGCTTCATATCAAATTCCACTTCGCACAATTATGGGCCAACTCCTTGGGAGGCTACAGCCCTGTCCAATAAACTTCGTGCGATTAAGATGACACCTGTCCCATGGCTTTCTTATGCCTCTTCCGAAAGGACTCGACCACCCTGTGTCATCTTCGCATTGGCCATACCAGGCTGACCCATAGTTTTCTTTTGTGTAAAGAGCCACCCCTACTTTGTGGTTGTGGAGCCTTCTGGTCAGTAGCTGACATTTTGGTGGAATGCCCCCTTCTTTTGGCTCTGCGTACTAAGTACAGACTTCCTGCACTTTACCTTTAATGATGGCGTACGATTCCCGGATGGTTGAGCTGGTTCTCAGTTTCCTTGGTGAAAGTGGTTATTATTTTCAGTTGTAAGGTTTTTAATCTCCCTCTGGAGTAGGGGCAGGGTGGTGAGGGCTGGGGTGTCTCACACTGTAAGCTGTTTTTGGAGAATCCTGATTCCCCTCTCTGGCCGAGATCATCTTTTTCTCCCTTTTGCTCTGTTTTTATTGCTTTTTAGATTTGGTTAGTCTCCTTTTACAATATGCCCTTTTACGCTATAGCAGTTCAAAGCTTTTGAATAGCAGGTGGTTTTGCCTGTACAGCGTCAGAGGTGAAGGTTGCCTACTTACTGACTTCCCTCCTTTTGTTTTTACCATTGACAACACGACTGCACTTTTACATTTTTTAGCCTTTTTCCTTTTATCGTTAAGACTCTTCTGAATTGTACGTCGGTCCGAATGGACCACCTTTGAAACAAGAAATTGATGACCTTGCTGTTTGGTCCCTTCAACCCCAATCAACCAACCAACCATCCTTGTATTCTAATGACCTTTGCCTCTACTATTGCTCCTCTAATCTGGGTGTCACTGAACATTGATTACAAGGCTTCATAGAAAAGGTCCAGGCATGGTTTATGGTTTTCAGCAACCAAGACTTGTCATGCACTTCCATTGACATCACACCATCCACCCACAACCAGAACTTTATCTTGTTGACCAATTACTGAATGTGGTGGAGACTTACCGTTTTAGGACATATCATTGATTCTTGGTTGACGTGAATTCCCTATTTTTACCAGCTTAAGCGAAAGTGCTGGCTGCACCTTTATAGACTTTGCTGCCTGAGTACCACCAGCAGGGGTGCAGAATGTATGATCTATCTGCAGCTTTACAAAGCCCTGATACAATCCTGCCTCGGTTATGGGAGTCTGTCATACAATTCAGCATCACCCTTAGCACTGCAGATACTAGATCCGATACTCCTCTGTGGGGTTTAACTTGTGACCCAAGCCTTCCTATGGAACTAGCCCTGTGAAAAATCTTACTCATGGAGGCTTTGGTCCCTCTATTGTGGATCAGGTGCCAACAACAGCTTGTCAGTTATACTACACACGCTGGGTGCATCTCCCCTATGCATTCAAACTACTAGCTCTTCTTTCTCAACATGGTAACGCAATGGCAGCCCAGATCAGGGATTACAATTGCAGTCTTCATCCAGTCTTTCCTCTCTGAACTTCAGTTGTTTCCTCTTCCACCTATGCCCTGGAACCACTGAAGTACACCTCCATGGTGCATCCCTCGACCACAGTTTCATCTGATGTATCACAAGGTCGATAGACTCGGTGTGTAACGGGATTCAGAAGTATTCTATGCTGGTTGCTCGATGGTTGCTGGCTATGTAGGTTCTGCTTATACTCACAGGGGACATACTGAACTTCGCTCCTTGCCAGATAGCTGTAGTGTTTCTGTGCGGAGTTGGTAGCTCTCTCTCTCGTGCTCTTGAGCATATCTGTTCCTACACAGGTGGGTCCTTTCTCATCTGCAGTGACTCCTTGAGCAGTTTCCATGCTTTCGACCAATGTTACCCTTGCCACCCCATGGTCATTACTATTCAGGATTAACTGTATGCCCTTCAACAGTGTGGATGCTCATTGACCTTTGTATGGACCCTGGGCCCCATCAGAATCCCAAAGACTGAACTTGTTGATAGCCTGGCCAAACTGACGACCAGTAAAACGATTCTTGAGATCGGTATTCCAGAAACAGACCTCCGACTGGTATTACGCTGTGAAGTTTGATACCTGGAATATGGAATGGCTCACTCTTGACTCCACCAAACTAACTACGGCTGTTAAAGGAGACTACAAATCTGTGGAGGTCCTCCATGCAGGCCTTTCACAAGGACTCTCCCGTCCCATGCCGGCTCTGCATCAACCATATTTGGCTGACTTGTGGTCATCTCCTCCGTACCGAGGACCCACCCCAGTGTGGTTGAGACTCCCATTTAATGATGGTTTACATTTAGCTGGAGTGTCCCAACCTGCCCACCCTGCGGTGGACTCTTAATCTCCCTGACTCACTACTCCTGGTATTAGAAGACTTTGCCTCAGTGGGTGACTTAGTTTTTCATTTTATTTGTGAATGGGGCTTTTAGAAGTCGCTTTAAGGGAGGGTGTAGTCGCCCTCCATTGATCTGTCGTCGACTTCTCTGATGTAAAATATTGATGTTGTTCTGCTGTATATGCCAGACAACATCTTCACTGAAATGGTGGAAATTTTGGGCTTTTATAATAATAAATGTTTCTGATTTTGTATTATTGCTATCCGATTGGAAGTCAAATGTTATATAGCCTTTGTTAAATAGCCTTTAAAGTCACAATTTACACTTTTTAATATTTCATAATTGAACCACCCGTCATCCAGAGATACAGTTTGCCTATGATTTTCATTGACTAAAATTGTAAATCACACAAGGAACATCATCTGAATGGCCAGAAGACTCTTCTCAAATTCCAGAATAATAATAAGTGGCATTGTGTACAGGAGATCGGTGAGTGACGGCTATGTGCAGAGAATAAACGGCAATAGTAAAGAACAGTGCAATAAACTAAGAGTCATCCCCAACAAATTTATAAGTGCAAAGTGTCTTGCCAGAGATGGTCTACATCTGAATTAGTTGGGCTCAAAAATATTCTGTAAGATGTTTGTAGATACTTGCCAGGTCATAAAAAATAAGGGAAACTGATAGGTAATGGTGAAGGTGAAAAAGACAAAACCAAACCATTATCTGGCAAGAAATGTGCTAAAGCCCATAACTAATAGTCAAAGTAGATACGTTGTTCTCTGGAATATAAATGGTTTAAACATTGACACTTAAAACAATAAAAGCTCCAAAGTAGATGAATTGGAAATCATCCTGTCAGAATGTGCAAATATTAGAGTTGTTTGTTTAAATGAGCACTGGTTTACTGAGGGGACAGTTAAAATTCTAAACAAAATAGGAAACATCAGATTAAGAAGTAGCTTTCGCAGAAGAAACAAGGCACATGGAGGGTCATGTATACTTCTACATAGCGATATAAATTATGAGACCAGAAACTGTTTTAGTTATTTAAATGAAGAATGTGTGTTTCAGAGCTGTTGTGTAGAAATATTAGACTCACTATCAAATGTTATAATAATCTCAATATACAGAATTCCAGGGATGTTAACAACAGAACTATTCTTATCTAAGCTTCAAATTATGCTAGAAGACCTTTGTAGGGAAAAAGGGAAAAAAAATTGTAATAGCTGCCGATTTTAATATTGATATCACATGTGATAGTAGTCACGCTTCAAGCTTTACCAACCTAGTAAAGAAATATGGTTTCAACTGAATTTCTTTGAATCTACCAGAGAAAATGGGAATCAGCAACATGTATTGATGATGATCTAATTATCTACATGAATATGTGTATAAATTTTGTCTACATCTAGGCATTTCAGACCATTGTGCATTGTGCATTGTTCATTAAGCTGCCACAGACAGACAATAACGTTTCACATATGAGAACCCATATGAGCAAGAATTTTAGCAAAGGAAACTTGATGACATTTTAGTGAGAAGCTAAAAGAGAAAACGAGGCCTTTTGATCATTGTAACTCAAGTGATGAAAACTTTGGGATATTCCTAAATAGTTTTCTTGGTGTATTTAATGAAACATTTTCACCTAGACTCTGCAGCAGTAAAATAATAAATAAAGTAAAGTGGATTACCCAGGGTATAAACATTTGCAGTGTAAGCAAAAGGCAACTGCACAGAGATCTAAAACAAGTATGGATATTGATTTCATCAAATATGTTGCTCCTTAAAACCATATTTAAAAGAGTTGTCAGGGCAGCAAACCAACTGGCAAATAATGGGCTAATTTTAAATCATTAAAATAAGACAAAGGCTGTGTTGTCAGCCATTAAATCTGAGTTAGATGTAAAAGCCTGTAACCAAGAAATTTCAAAAATTGACATTGAAGGAAATACTATTGTAAATTCAACTCAAATACCAGAATACTTTAATGAATTCTTCATAAATGTAGCAACGTCTGATGTAGATGTAACTGATTATCACAACAAAGTGAAAACTCTGAAAACCTTACAAAATTCTTAAAAGTTTCTGTGGAGGATGAAGAAAATGCTATTCTGACATTAAGAAACAAAAAAAATCTGCAGGTTTGGATGGAATACCCACCAAAGTTATTAAAGTAGTACACAATAGAATTGCAAACCCACTAGATAAAATAATAAATCAATGTTTTGAAGAGCACTGTTTCCCAGAGGTACCGAAATATGCGGAAGTCAACCACTCTTCAAAAAGGGAACAAGAGAGATTGTGGGAAATTATCGTCCTATCTAGATTGTCCCAGACCTATCTAAAATATTTGAAAAACTTGCTGTTGTACAAATCTAAAACTTCATTGCAAAATATTCTGTTATTCTAAACAATCAATTTTGTTTTCAGCAGGGGAAAAATACCATAGATGCAGTAAACAGTTTCATTGAGAAAATAAGCACATCATTAGATATGCGAAATAAGGTGGCAGGAATTTTCTGCAACCTCACAAAGGCGTTTGATTCCGTAAACCATGCATTGCCTGGTTACAAACTTGAAAGTAGCAGCAGCAGAAGCATGTTATTCTGACTTACAGTGGGTCTTGTCACAGGTTAAGCCTCTTCCACTTTTGTCAGTCCATAACCAGTCTTTTCATTTCTGAATATTTGTCTCGTTTTTTATTGTCCAGCATTTGATATCTTCTTTCCCCCTCCCCCCCTTTCTTCTATTCCTTCCTTCAATAAGCATTCCCTCCTCAAACAATGTCCAATCCAGTTCAGTTTTCTCTTTCTGATAACTTTCAGCGTGTTTCTTTCTTCTCCAACTCTTCTGAATACTTCTTCATTCCTTATTCGGTTTTCCCATTTCACTTTTTCCATTCTTCTCCATATCCACATCTAGAGTGCTTCCAATCTTCTTTCATCTTCCTTCCTCACTGTCCAGTGAGTCTTTTTTTCTATCTGTGCTTCTCTTGCCCTGTCCATGTTGCTAGTCACATCAATCTTTGTAAACACAGACAATTTTCTACAACTTTTGTCTGTTGTCTCTTTCGTAGATGGCAACTCTCTGTTTCCTCACCAATTGCCAAATTTAATTATTAAGCCACAAACCACTGTAGATCTTTTCTGTCTCTAATCCACTTACTTGGCAATACTTTTCTAGAGCATCACTTATAGTAAGTTTAAACATAGCCTGTTACAGCCATCATAATTGAATGAAATGATGTACATCAATGTCTAAGAAGGATGTTCATAACTGTTCATCCACCCAGCATAAGAAGTCTCATCTTCTAATGTCAGTAGTTCATTTTTGTATTGGCTCATTGTTGCTGTAGGATCAAAATGGTTACTGTCCCTGCAGACATGACCAAGGATACAACATATCATACTAGTCTCACATATGAATATCTTTAAATTTGGATGGCATGCAAGGGTGCAACAGTGTTCAGTAAGAAAAAATGAGCTGTCAAACTCATTAACACATGTATGAAAAAATAATATAAAAATTATGTAACAGTTATAACTAGAGACCGGATTATATGAATTTGCATGTTGCATATACAGTTGCATACTTAGCTCCTTTTCACCTGTTATTGCATATTTTAACTAAAAACTACTGACGATGCATGTTTTCACTCTATGTTTACAGTATTTTAAAAATTTAGACAGTTGGTCTCTAGCTCGATCTAGTTTTGAAGTCTCAAAGATTAGCCACAACCTAGATCTTGGTGCAGTCGCTAACTGAGAGGCCACTGTCTCGCGAAATCATTACAGAAGAAGAATGGGAATAGGCAGACAGAGTGAATGCTCCTGCACCTGCACCCCTGGTTGATCCTCTCTACTGAAGTACTGTATGCATTGGCAACAATTAAACTATGCAAGCTTTTAGTTACATTGTTCAGTTTAGCTTTCCATTCACTTGTACATGGTTGAACGTGTTTACGACGTGTAATGTGTAATGTGCGCCATGCGCCCGAAAAAAAGCAGCATTGTTTCGTGTACAGCTGACTATTCCATAACATTTACATATGATAGAATTGTTTTATATTGTCGATCTCGTGAGAGAAACGTTTCTCGCGCGTGGTGGGGGGGCGGAGAAAATAAACTAGACAAGCATGACGAGACAAGTCTTCATATCTAAGGAATGCAGAGACAAAGGACCATGAAAATAACTTCTGACAGCAGCCTGTTGCAGTAGCAGAGATTTGTCCAAAGGTAACCAAAACAATCGGTTTAACATGGATCTATGTGAAGCATTCATTGCAAGCGATATTACTCTTCACAAACTTACAAACCCTATCCTTAAACACTTCCTGTGCAAATATTGCTTCAGTCAAAATATTCCAGATGAATCCACATTGCGTAAAAATTACTTACTGACAATTTACGTGAATGTTCTGGAAGAAATAAACAATGAACTCGAGGACAGCCTTATCTGGATTTCAGTTGATAAAACTTCAGACACTTGTTGTGGTGTTAAATTGCATATGTAATTGTTTGTACTTTAAAAGAAGAGCCTTATTCTTCCTATTTAGTGAACTGCAAAGGACTTGAAAAAGTAAATCGTTCTACGATCGCCAGATTTGTGAATGAGGGTATTAGAAAAATATTTCCAGAATCTTATGCAGATGAAAGGGTGTTTCTGTTTATTTCAGATGCTGTTCCCTAAATGATCAAAGCAGGAAAAGCCCTCAGAGTATTTTATCCCAATTTGATTCATGTGGCATGTTATGCTCATTGAGTACACCGCCTCGCTGAAGAAGTAATTTCCATGTTTGTGAATGTAAATAAACTTATTTCGTCCACGAAGCAAGTGTTTCAAATGCTTCTGCTCGCACCATTACCTACAAAGAAAAACTACCAAATATGCCTATACCTCCTGAACCAGTGGTAACTCATTGGAATATGTGGGCCGAAGCTGCGTTGTTTTACAATGAACATTTCGAGGCCCTTAGAGGATTAGTAAATGACTTCGATAGTGCAGAGGCTTGCAGTTTGCCAGTGTGAGGAAGCTTTTAGTGATTGTGGTATTAAAAAAGACATTGCTGTGATAAGCACTCGTTTTTCCGATATATCTGCAAGTATTAAAAAGCTTGAAACTCAAGGTTTGGTCAGAATGAATCTATTCAGTTAATGAATAAAATTATTCTAGTGAACTCCTCATTGCTGGAGGTATTCCAAAGAAAACTTAAAGAAAAGTTTGAAAACATTTTAAACAATAACACAGGCTTTGAACCCATGTGCCAAATTGATAGTTTTTATTAATGGGATGAGTGAACTTTTGCCAGAAAAAATAAGTTCCGCCAACATAGCACATAACTTCGAATACTGCCCAATTACCTCAGTTGATGTAGAACAGCCCTTTTCTACTTATAAAAATGTTTTGAGTGATCCCTTTACACAAACATCCCACACACCCATGGTCTCTCTGCCCTTGAGCACTACCTCTCCCAATGCCCACCCGAAGATCTTCCAAAAACCTCGTTCCTTATCACACTTACCAACTTCATCCTCACCCATAATTACTTCACTTTTGAAGGCCAGACCTACAAACAAATCAGGGGAACTGCCATGGGGACCAGGATGGCTCCGTCCTATGCCAACCTCTTAATGGGCCGCATGGAGGAGGCTTTCCTGAAGACCCAACAGCTGCTTCCCCTGGCCTGGTATAGGTTTATAGATGACATCTTTGTGGTCTGGACTCATGGTGAAGAAACACTCTTTAATTTACTCCATAACCTCAACTCCTTTTCGAATCTGAATTTCACCTGGTCCTTCTCCAAAACCCAAGCCACCTTCCTGGATGTTGACCTTCATCTTGTTGAAGCTCACATCCACACCTCCGTCCATATCAAACCCACAAACAAACAACAGTACCTTTACCTTCACTTTGATAGCTGCCATCCATTCCACATCACACGCTCCCTTCCCTACAGCCTAGGTATTCGTGGCAAACACATCTGCTCCAGTGACGAATCCCTCAACAATTACACCAATAACCTGACCAGTGCTTTCCTCTCCCGCAACTATCCTGCAGACCTTGTCCACAAACAGATCCCCCAAGCAATACATTCCTCCCCGTCCAACAACAATATTCCTACCCTCGGACCACACGGAAGCATCCCCCTTGTCACCCAATATTATCCTGGCCTCGAATACATCAATAAATTACTCCGCCAGGGATATGACTTTCTCAAGTCAACCCCTGAAATGAGATCATCCTTTGACAAAATTCTCCCCATACCACCCAGAGTTGCCTTTCGTCGTCCCCCTAACCTCCGTAACATCCTTGTTAAACCCTACAATATTCCCAGACTACCTTCTCTACCCAGCGGTTCGTACCCCTGTAACTGACCCCCGCTGCAAAACCTGCCCCATGCATCCACCCACAACCACCTACTCCAGCCCCGCTACTGGTAAAACATACACAATTCATGGCAGGGCCACGTGTGAAACTACACATGTCATTTATCAGCTGACATGCCTGCACTGCACAGCCTTTTACATTGGTATGACAACAACTAAACTGGCTGAGCGCATGAACGGACACAGACGAACTGTCCGCCTAGGAGATGTCCAATACCCAGCAGCGGAGCATGACCTCCAGCATAATTCTAGGGACCTAGGAACCTGCTACACCGTATGTGCCATTTGGCTTCTCCCACCCAACACCAGTCTCTCTGAACTGCGGAGATGGGAACTTGCACTCCAGCACATCCTTTCATCCCGCCATCCCCCTGGACTGAACCTACGTTAAACAACCTCACTCCCATTTACTTTTCAGTCTTCTCCTCTTTCCCTTTCCTCTTTAGCCATTCATGCATCTTTTCATCCTACATCTTTATACTATATACCTCTTTACTTCTGTATACTTCTGTATGCATCCTCTTTGGTTTCAAGCTGGCACAGTACCTACAGTAGAATATCTTTGGCTTCCCTCTGACAACCATGCCTCCATCCTTGCTACCCTCCCTGTTTTCCTTTCCCTGTTGCTTCATTACCTGGGTTGTGAGTAACTAAAACCACTTTCCCTTCTTCCCTTTCTTTCCCCTCTCTCCTCCCTGATGAAGGAACATTTATTCCGAAAGCTAGGAACTTAAATTTTCGGTTGTTTTTTGTGTTTCTATCGGCTGTACTGAGCTGAGGTAAGTACTGGCCAGCCCCTCTATTTCTTTGTTAGTATTCACTCCTCTAGAAGATTTGGAGCATCTCTTTGATATCTGACCTGCTTTGTGAACTATCTATTTCTTCTGTTGTGGTGGTAAGCTGTTTTCTTTATGAAGCAGAATTTTTTTATTTAAACAGCATATTATTCTTCATAAAAAAGAAGAAACCTGAAATGACATGATTTTAAATGGTGTTCTCTTTTCCAGTTCTTGTTTGCAGTCGTGGCTGGAGCAAGATACTTCATGTCCAACATGCAGACTGGCTTTGAGCATACAGGGTCCATCTGATGGCGGTAGTCGCAACCAGATGGAACTTGTTCCTCCTGATAACACTCCTGCCACAAGGAGACAGCCAAACAACCACTTCTTCCACTTTGATGGTAAGAAAATATTATTTATAATATATTCTTGGACCTTAAGGTTATTTTGGTATATGTAAATATCATCCAGATAGTGTGCCAATGTCAAGTGTATTAAAGATTTGCTCAGAAAGTAATGTCACCATCTCTGTTCTGACACTCCTGCTAGTCAGAGCATGGTCTGCTCACCTGGGATAGCTTCCCAGTGCGACCAAAACCAGTTTCCTCATAGCTCTTGGAGAGTCAAGACAAATCCCTATGTGAACCTCTGTTTGGTGGTCTGGTTCCAGTCTTGATGCAGTGTTCACTTGAACAGTGGCATACAGTCAAATTCTAGGAATGAATGTCTGCAAAGTCAATTGTTTCAGTGGCACAAGGCATTTTTGGAAGGCTAGGGTGGTGATGACAATGAAGTGTCTGGATGCTCTTCAGTGTTGAAAAGTAGAGACTGTGTTACTTATGTGTGTGAACTTTTAATCTTGGACTGTAGAATGAGTGTTTGCCTGCTAGTTCTGACTTTAAAGGATGCTACCTTCTGGACTATTTTGTAATCGGTGATGAGTTACGACATCATGGAAAGGACAGCTTTTCAAGATGACCAACAACTTGAAAGTTGCTCTTTATGTGTGTCCTAATGGATATTCCAATCTAGGCCTTTCAGGATACCTAGAGTGCTTGGAAATCCTGCCGGCAACTGATGTGGAAGGTCCCTATTTTGATGCATTTTACCTTTCTGATAAATAAAATAGTTTTTATGGAATTACATTACTTTTCAGATGAACCTTGCAAATGTGCGATTAATATTCTTATGAATGAAAAGACTCAAATAATAAATACTGTAGATTATTACACTAGTGTCGTGTAGGTTTACATTCATGATGTATAAAATACTCTATGACGAACCAGTGGAACAGTTAGTCAGTGCAATTAATTCTCTCTCTCTCTCTCTCTCTCTCTCTCTCTCTCTCTCTCTCTCTCTCTCTCACACACACACACACACACACACACACACACACACACACACACACACACAAAATACACTTGTCGATGAAAGTGCAATGGACCAGAATCGGAATTCTCTTGCCCCATTGTGTACAAATAAAGATAATTGATTTACACTAAACAAGACTGTATCGTGAAATTTTGGTGTATTACATTACTGTATAGAAATTCCTGTAAGGACATACAGCATATTTGCATTTTACATGGCATAGTGTCTTCTAGAGTGTTCTTAATTCTGTACAGTGGGTACTTTTTCGCTTTTGTTTGTCTTAAATTTTCACATGTATGTAATGTACAGTTTTAGCATATGACTTTCATATGTGTTAATCCTAGTTGTATGTGAGAAATACTTTCTTATTACTTTCAGTTTTGGATCTTGAACCATAATTCATAATTGCACAGAGGGGGTTTGTTGGTACTTTTTGATTTCTCAGTAATTAATATCAGTTGTCATTATGTTATGCTCTGCACTTTTTTAAATTCATTCTTCCAGATATTACTTGCATCATCTCCACCCCCCCCCCCCCCTCCCCCCAAATAAAAAAAGAAAAAAAACTCTCACAAATTAGCCAAAATAGGAGCAACTTTCCTTGTGCTCATGTTTATTGAGTTGGATAGTAAACATATTGTGAACACTGAACTTTAGGTTATTTGCAGAATAGCTATTGTGAGGTCCATGATTAGGTTTTGGTCAGGTACATCCCTATAAGTTTGGGGGTCTTTAATTCGCTCTTCCTGATTTTCTATTAACAATTAAGAGTTTAGTTGGACTTCTACATCTACATGACTACTCTGCAATTCACATTTAAGTGCTTGGCAGAGGGTTCATCGAACCACAATCGTACTATCTCTCTACTATTCCACTCCCAAACAGCGAGCGGGAAAAACGAACACCTAAACCTTTCTGTTCGAGCTCTGATTTCTCTTATTTTATTTTGATGATCATTCCTATCTCAACAAAATATTTTCGCATTCGGAAGAGAAAGTTGGTGACTGAAATTTCGTAAAAAGGTCTCGCTGCGACGAAAAACGTCTATGCTGTAATGACTTCCATCCCAACTCGTGTATCATATCTGCCACACTCTCTCCCCTATAACATAATACAAAACGAGCTGCCCTTTTTTGCACCCTTTCAATGTCCTCCGTCAATCCCACCTGGTAAGGATCCCACACCGCGCAGCAATATTCTAACAGAGGACGAACGAGTGTAGTGTAAGCTGTCTCTTTAGTGGACTTGTTGCATCTTCTAAGTGTCCTGCCAATGAAACGCAACCTTTGGCTCGCCTTCCCGACAATATTATCTGTGTGGTCCTTCCAACTGAAGTTGTTCGTAATTTTAACACCCAGGTACTTAGTTGAATTGACAGCCTTGAGAATTGTACTATTTATCGAGTAATCGAATTCCAACGGATTTCTTTTGGAACTCATGTGGATCATCTCACACTTTTCGTTATTTAGCGTCAACTGCCACCTGACACACCATACAGCAATCTTTTCTAAATCGCTTTGCAACTGATACTGGTCTTCGGATGACCTTACTAGACGGTAAATTACAGCATCATCTGCGAACAATCTAAGAGAACTGCTCAGATTGTCACCCAGGTCATGTATATAGATCAAGAACAGCAGAGGTCCCAGGACGCTTCGCTGGGGAACACCTGATATCACTTCAGTTTTACTCGATGATTTGCCGTCTATTACTACGAACTGCGACCTTCCTGACAGGAAATCACGAATCCAGTTGCACAACTGAGACGATACCCAATAGCTCCGCAGCTTGATTAGAAGTCGCTTGTGAGGAACGGTGTCAAAAGCTTTCCGGAAATCTAGAAATATGGAATCAACTTGAGATCCCCTGTCGATAGTGGCCATTACTTCGTGCGAATAAAGAGCTAGCTGTGTTGCACAAGAGCGATGTTTTCTGAAGCCATGCTGATTACGTGTCAATAGATCGTTCCCTTCGAGGTGATTCATAATGTTTGAATACAGTATATGCTCCAAAACCCTACTGCAAACTGATGTCAATGATATAGGTCTGTAGTTAAATGAATTACTCCTACTACCCTTCTTGAACACTGGTGCGACCTGCGCAATTTTCCAATCTGTAGGTACAGATCTATCGGTGAGCGAGCGGTTGTATAGGAGTGCTAAGTAGGGAGCTATAGTATCAGCGTAATCTGAAAGGAACCTAATCAGTATACAATCTGGACCTGAAGACTTGCCCGTATCAAGCGATTTGAGTTGCTTCGCAACCCCTAAGGTATCTACTTCTAAGAAACTCATGCTAGCAGATGTTCATGTTTCAAATTCTGGAATATTCCATTCGTCTTCCCTGGTGAAGGAATTTCGGAAAACTGCGTTCAATAACTCCGCTTTAGCGGCACAGTCGTCGATAACAGTACCATCGGCACTGCGCAGCGAAGGTATTGACTGCGTCTTGCCGCTTGTGTACTTTACATACGACCAGAATTTCTTCGGATTTTCTACCAAATTTCGAGACAATGTTTCGTTGTGGAACCTATTAAAGGCATCTCGCATCGAAGTACGTGCCAAATTTCGCGCGTCTGTAAATTTTAGCCCATCTTCAGGATTTCGCGTTCTTCTGAACTTCGCATGCTTTTTCCGTTGCCTCTGCAACAGCGTTCGGACCTTTTTTGTGTACCACGGGGGATCTGTTCCATCTCTTACCAATTTATGAGGTATGAATATCTCAATTGCTGTTGTACTATATCTTTGAATTTGAGCCACATCTCGTCTACATTCGCATAGTCAGTTCGGAAGGAATGGAAATTGTCTTTTAGGAAGGCTTCTAGTGACACTTTATCCGCTTTTTTAAATAAAATTATTTTGCGTTTGTTTTTGATGGATTTGGAAGAAATGGTATTGAGCCTAGGTACAACGACCTTGTGATCACTTAATTATTCTAACATTGAGTAGAATTGGTTTTGTGTTTTGTCTTCCAATTAACACTGTGGGATTATCTGTAAATGAAATTGGAGGTGAATTTATGTTAACAGGCAAATTGTTTAAGTAAAAGAAAATAATTTGACATTTTCAGGCTCCTTGTGGTATATTTTTATGTACAATGGCTAACCAACAAATTTGTAAATAACAGAGCTGTCGGATTAGAGCAATAGATCGGTAAAAGTGAATTGGAGAGAAATGAATGACATAAGGTTAACACAGGTACTGGTTAAAGTGTAGTGGTTATTAAACAATAAATGGAAGACTAAAGAGTGAAATAACCATTAGGTTTAGGTTTGGCCTAGGTGCTGCCAGCGTATTTTCAGATCACGGAATTAATCACAGTAACTTGCCGTAGTTTGTTGAGAGAGACTTTGTCATCTTTGGTAGTGAACCGTGCATGAGATGGGATAATAAGCCTCTTGTACATGTGGAAATTTGCTAGTATAAAGCTTCACCCTTCCTTCTTCTCACTTCCCTCATTCTCCTCCTCAAATGGCTATGGTGGTGGTGGTGATCTGTGTGCGGTGACAATCACCTATGCCAAACATTTACATTTCATGGAAAAAAATCTGCCCCTTAAAAAATAGTTACCAATATTATTCTATATGAATGGTGTTCAGCACTCTGCAAGTCCCCAATGGCATTATTCCTGTTTTATAATTTTGACGCAGCAGGTATACATGTCATGTTGACTATTATGCATGGAACTTTTAATCCACTGGAAATTTTCAGATTTAATGGAAAGTGTAACTCTAGTGTCACCAAAGCCCCAAATCTAGGGAAGAAAATAAAAATGACAAAGTTTCATATTGAAATATACACAACCTTAGTGGCTTTTAAACCATATATATGAGCTCGTTCCAATTTTGAGGTGTTTATGATCTTATGATCAGCTCCAGTTGATTCCTGTTGATGCTGTTGACAGGTTGGATTTTTAATCATGATATATATAACTTAGCAGGACAGGGAAGGGCATGTTGTCTGGACTGAAATTGGAACTTATTAGTGACACTATTGTCACTTGCGTAACGTCTACACCCTTCTTAGGCCAGACTGCAAGTTCAGACTATCAGTATTAAAAGGAGTTAATAAAAATTAAAGTTTTTAGTCTGGAATTTGGGAGATAAAGGAGGAGGTTAAACTAAATTTACTGCTCCAATAAGGAGGTAGAAAAAGAAAATTAATTAACTTTGGAGTTGGGTAGATGAAGGACAATCTTGATATGTCCATAGCATATTTTAACCACTACAGTTGAATGCTGGATGTGGAAGGCTATAGCTCACACTATAATTTTTGTATATCAGATGGAAGATAATGTGGGAAGTACAACTTACATTAGGAAGGGAAAAAAGTATGTTAGGAAATTATATTCATTGATTTTTCAGTAAGCAGTATTTTGAAGCTTTCTCAACACAAACAGGTATTCATGGAAATTTAAGTTACAGTACACAAGGCTATATAGTTTTGAAGTACTTATGAAACATGTTAACACCTTTTATTGAACCTATAAATAGAATGACGTAAAACTAAGCAGAAATTTAAAACAAATTTTTATATGGCAAGCTATTCTAGAGGAACTGTTCTACAACACTCCCTCACCATTTCGTATAGTCAAACCTCCATTTGTGAAATTTACAACCAAGCTTATGGGAGTAGCAGCACTGCTGCTGACAGCATTTTTACACATATATTTGTACTTCATGTTTGGTAGTTAAATCACTCAGATCATGATAGTTAAAGTTAATATTGTGGTATTTAAACAATGGAAAGGCTAGGATGGAATAACAATAATATTATGAAAGTGTATCCTCCCTCCTGTCTCTGGTTGGACTGCGGGCTGATGCTGCACCTGATGAGAGAAGCAATCTGATGTGGTGGTGGGGTAATGAGGCAGCATGGGGCAGGTGAGGGGCTGGGATAGCAGCCTGTGGGTGGAAGAAAGTGTAATGCTGCTTGTGGGAGCATGCAAGGATGTGGTGGTGTCAGTGTAGGGGTGCTAGGTGCAGACGGAAGGTTTACTGGGGTGGGAGGGGGGGGGGGGGTGCAGGAGGAGAGAAAGAAAAAAGGACTAGTGGCTGCATTGGCTGAATAGAAAACTATGTTGAAGTGACATACATTGTGTTGGGCAGCATGTTCAGCAATTGGGTGATCCAGCTTTCTCTTGGCCACAATTTGTCAGTGGCTATTCATGCGTTCAGACAGCCTGTTTGTTGGCATGCTCACATAGAAAGCAACACCATGGTTGCGGCTAAGTTTGTTGTTCACATGACTGCTTTCACAGGTAGCCTTGCCTTTGATGATGTAGGAATGCCTGTAGCTTGACTGGATTAGGTGGTGGTGGGAGGGTGAATGGGATAGGTCTACAATCTAGGTCTGTTTCAGGCATATGAGCCATGGGGCAAGGGGTTGGAAGCTAGGTTGGAATTGTGAAGGACAGGGATATTGTGTAGGTCTGGTGGGTGGCAAAAAACTTCAGTGGGAGAAAAAAGAACAGGTACACACACACACACACACACACACACACACACACACACACACACACACACACACACACAGAGACACAAGCACACAAGCATGTGTATGTGCGGATGGATTGTGTGTGTGTGTGTGTGTGTGTGTGTGTGTGTGTGTGTGTGTGTGTGTGTGTGTGTGTGTGTACCTGTTCTTTTTTCCCCCTAAGGTAAGTCTTTCCGCTCCTGGGATTGGAATGACTCCTTACCCTCTCCCTTAAAACCCACATCCTTTCGTCTTTCCCTCTCCTTCCCTCTTTCCTGATGAAGCAACCGTTGGTTGCAAAAGCTTGAATTTTGTGTGTATGTTGTGTTTGTTTGTGTGTCTATCAACCTGCCAGCACTTTCGTTTGGTAAGTCTCATAATCTTTGTTTTTAGATAAATACCTTTTTATTTATATGAGATTGTTTAAAAACTGAATGAGGAATTTTGTGTTGGCCAATTCCACTCCTCTTTTTTTTTTTTTTTTTTTTTTTTTTTTTTTTTTTTTTTTTTTTTTTTTTTTTTTTGAAGAGTAATTCACATCAACATTGTAATATTAAATAAAATGTTTCTATTTGGATTTCTTTCACACGTCAGGCTATTGTCCATGGAATCTTTGCTATACAGTAATGTATTGTGTAGACGAAAAAGTTCTGTTGCGGTGCCTCCCCCCCCCCCCCCCCCCCCACTTTCATTTACTTATTTATTTATCCCTGCCCCCCGCCCCTTCAAAATGAGGTTATAGGAGTAGAGTCTGGGTCTTCAGAGAAGCAGTGTTTCGGTATAATGGCAGTGCTATTCTAGATAATGGTTACCACAATTTTATCATTGCTGGCAAGAGTGTGCCAAATGCTTAACGCAATATTTCAGACTGTTGTGACTGTACCACAAACAAGACATGAAGCTCTTGTCTCTATGGTTTAATACTTCAGCTTTTAAGGGTTAGCTAATTATAGCTTTCACAAGAGGACAGTGCATTATTAATGTTGGATGTTTGACTTAGTTATCTACATTAATGTTTAAAACTACACATCTGCTGGAACATTGTACAGCCGCTCTGCATTGTTATGTGAATTAAACACAGGCAAAAAGTGCATGCTTCATGGTAAGTTGCTAACTGTGGCACATTTGTTTATGCTTATTGATTAAAGCTAATAGTTATTCAGCCAAAGACAAATCTAGTGTTAACGTAAAAACAATTTTTTAACAAATTTCGAAATTGGAAAAAGTAGTAATAATTAATACGATTAATTGAGGAAAAGTAAATGAAGACATAGGAATGGTTCATGGAAATGAAATTCAATTAGAATCTGTGTTGAAAGACAAACAGAACATGGAAAAGAATATCTTTCCGTGGAACCCGCTCGAGTTGTGTCAGTTGAATTAATACGACAATTGTTTAAATATTTACCATAGGATCCAGATTGTAGAAGTTACGCTAAATCTTAGAGGAAGAGGCAAAGAAAATGAAAGAAATAGAAATGCCTCCTTAGAGTGTTGCATGTAAATTGTAGAATAAATTTGGTTTTCACTATTCAGGAAAAATTTGTGGTCTGAACAAATGACTGTAGTGGAAATAATTTACATTTCAGGTTCACGATATGTATCGTGGCTGCCTAGCTTTTCGGTTGAAGTGACGCATACCATATTGATGAGGCCTGATCAGAGGCCACTTCCTGCTCAGACATCACAGTTAGATTCTATGGCATTGCAGGTAAGAAAGAAGGGTCTTGGATTCAACTTTTTACCAGTCAGTTTTGTAGTTATGTGTAATGTTTTATAATTTTTTATTTGAATTTTAGAGGAACTGAGTTGATAATAATATACCTTTTGGTTGGAAGTTGATTACGACCATTTTTGAATCAGTAGTGCATAATGAAGTTTACTTATGTGTTCCAATTTACTTAACTCATTTCGCCTTCCTCTGTGTTTACACATCTTGCAGCTGCTGGCAGGTGTGGGAATTGCCTGGTTGTGCTAATATTAAATTCACAGAGGAATTTCATTGGGCATAATGAAAAGCTGCACTTATGACTAATATTTGTGTTTTAACAATGTCCTACGTTTCCTGATGCCTGACTTCTGTGAGACATGGCAGATACTGCACTTTTTGACGCTCATTTTTTCCCACGTTGCAGAATTCTCAGAAGCACCAATAAGAGCTTATTTCATACAAGACTCCTCTGATACTCACTTAACTCTTTCAGACTCGATCATGACATTACACAGATTCCTTAAAAAAAATCTCACATGAATTGACATGTTATTCCAAAAAAGGCTCTTGCACCTAGTAACCTGTGTTAGTCTGCTTCCCCTCCACATATGCCAGACATTTCTCCACTTTAGAAAATCACCTCTACAGTCCATTTGATTAAGATGTAATGTATTCAGCAGGTGATGAAAACAGAAATGTTTCGGCTCTGTCACCCCCTTGTGACATTCTCTGTAAATGCTGCCTCCTAGTAGTTAAAGTGTATCAATGTGGACTTGCATCAATGTGAAGAGTTTTTCTTTTAGGTCACAAGGAAATTTTTGGGTGCATTCTGTGTGCTCTTGTTCTTAGCAAGGCAGACTGGCCTCTTATATGTTGCCTTAAGTAACAATAATTTTTTCTTTGAAGGCTTTTACTGACAACTTTCACACAAAACAGTCACATTAACTCTTTGCCAAGTCACTCCAGGTGACCATTATATCAAATGACACATTTTCATTTTAACACGTGACTCACTCTGCACAAAATTGGAAAGATAAGACTTAAGCAGATCAGATGATTCATGAGGGTATTTGTGATCTGTCATTGCAACTACAAAAATGTGTGATCTTTTCACAAGAACCGTTTAGCTTTGTTGAGGTAAAGCATATGAATATTATAAAAATCCGTAAAGACAGACACACTCTCCCTTTCCCAGAAAATTTCCACATAGAAAAAACCTTAACACAAAATAAACAGTTGCTCAACGACCAGATAAATATTGGAAACCAGACTCTATATAGAATAATTGATGAAATTACATGGAAAAAGAGCATTTTCCATCCTTCACGCCATCTCCCCCCCCCCTCCCCCCCCCCCCCCCCCCCAAAAAAAAAAAAAAAAAAAAAAAAACCCACCACCACCACTACTCTACTCACAGTTTCATTTCACTTCTTGCTCCTCACCTCACCTTCTCAAACTCCATCACATGGCTATATACTTATGTCCACTCATCATGGTTTCCTCGTTGCAGCTCGTATGACATCTTGTGTAATTATCCTGCAAACACTTCCACTATGTTTCCTGTGTGTCCATTTAGTTACGTGCTCCATAGGTCATTTGGGCAATTCTTTTATCGAAATGATGTGGAAAGCGTTAGTTTACAGGATTTGTATACTTGATTATAGTTAACATTAATGGGCACGTTACCATTTTATTCCTACTCATGCAACCACACTTGAAAAAAAGTGCCCCCCCCCCCCCCCCCCCCGCGCCCCTTCCTGGCTCCCAATTTTTAAGCAGAAATTTATCAGTGGAATAGGAGGAGTTATCTAGAAGAAATGATATTTAATTTCATTTAAAACTTACATCACTACCTATCAGACATTTTACATTATTGAGCAAATGCAAAACTTTTTATTGCTGCATGTTGAACTCCACTCTGAGCCACTGACAGCTTTACCAGTGGGTAATAAATGTCATTTTTCTCCTCTAGTTTTGTAGGTATGTACATCACTGTTCTCAGATTGTGATGGGTTATTTATGACAAATTTCTTTAGTGAAAATGTGCATTGTGAAGGCACATTTAAAATGCCTTGCTCCTGGAAGAGGTGACTACATGACATCCATGTGTGGACACCATAAACACACATCAAAAAAGTTTCGCATCACCTCAGTTATGAGAGTTCTGGAACTTATACAGAAAATTGGAATAGAGATCAACATAAACATCATTTCTGCCCTTTTTGTTGCTCATGAAAACCATGCATTACATGTTGTACCACCATACAGTGAGACATTCAGAGGAGGTGGTCCAGATTGCTGTACACACCGGTGCCTCTAATGCCCAGTAGCACGTCCTCTTGCAGTGATGCATGGCTGTATCCATCGTGGCATACTATCCACAAGTTCATCAAGGCACTGTTGGTCCAGATTGTCCCACTCCTCAATGGTGAATTGATGTAGATCCCTCAGAGTGGTTGGTGGGTCACGTTACGGTGTCATCCATGACCACCAGCAGCGTACGTCGGCCTCACATAATGCCACCCCAAAACAGCAGGGAACCTCCACTTGCTCCACTCACTGGACAGTGTGTGTAAGGCGTTCAGCATGACTGGGTTGTGTCCAAACACATCTCCGACGATTGTCTGGTTGAAGGCATATGTGATACTCATCGGTGAAGAGAATGTGATGCCAATCCTGAGCGGTCCATTCGGCATGTTGTTGGGCCCATCCGTAATGTGCTGCATGGTGTCATGGTTGCAAAGATGTACCTTGCCATGAACGTTGTGAGTGAATTTTTACATCGTGCAGCCTGTTGTGCACAATTTGTGCACGAAAAGCATTATTCGACATGGTGGCGTTGCTGTCAGAGTTCTTCCAAGCCATAATCCGTAGCTAGCCATCATCCACTGCAGTACTAGCCCTTGGGCGGCCTGAGTGAGGCATCTTAACAACAGCATCTGTCTGTCTGTCTGTCTGTACCTCCTCCATATCCGAACAACATCGCTTTGGTTCACTCTGTGACACCTGGACATTTCCCTTGTTGGGAGCCATTCCTGGCACAAAGTAACAGTGCGAATGCTATTGAACTGCGGTATTGAGTGTCTGGGTACGGTTGAACTACAGACAACGTGAGCCGTGTACTTCCTTCCTGGTGGAATGGCTGGAACTGATCAGCTGTAGGATCCCCTCCACCTAAAAGGCACTGCTCATGCATGGTTGTTTACATATTTGGGCAGGTTTAGTGACACCTATAAACAGTCAAAGGGACTGTGTTTGTGATAAAATATCCACAGTCAACATCTATCTTCAGCAGTTCTGGGAATCGAGGTGATGCAAAACTTTTGTGTGTGTGTGTAACTTATTTCATTGTAGTTTTAATTGCAACTGCTAGCAAGAGGAAACAATGTGCATCCTCAGGCAAGGCAAATCCCCCTGGTCCCTTCACACCGGACGTGGACACACATAATGTGATAATTTAGTGAAACTGTAATGGATATTATCTGTCACCTGCTGGAGTTAACACTTTATTTCCTTCTCCTCTGCCATCTGCATTGCTCTGCAAGAAACATGTGTCACAGATGACCATGCTTCGTGGTTATTGTGCTTTCTTTCAGAACTGTGCGGGAACTGAGAGGGCATCTGGAGGGGTCTGTTACGTTGGTCTGCACAGATGTTGTCAGTGAGTGGGTTCCCCTTCGTGCCACGTTGTAAGCAATAGCAGTGGAGGGACAAATGACCTCATTGATCACTATTGACCTCTACTTTTATTTACCTCCAGGCAGGCCACATATTTACATTGAGTTGACAACCTTAATCGCTTTTCTCCTCCTTGGGGACTTCAGAGCATCACTACATTCAGCTAGGGCACTGGAGAGCAGTGCCCTCTCTGGGACTGTTTTTACCTGAGGGAAAGTGGCCAGCAGCCCACCTATCCAAGGGCGTGTAACGGGACACTCTCCCATGCAAGAGAACAGTTGTGATTGGAACCTCAATTGGGCAGCTGCCGCAAGCTTGTGGTCCATCTACATTGTACATTAAACAGCCAACATGTATGGCTATGAAGTTTTTCTTGGCAGAGTCCTTGAATAAGAATTTCTTAGTTCACTTTCTGCATCAAATGCAGATAAAATTCCAAGCATTTGATATCCAACATCATCTTCGTCCGACCATTGTGAGCTGGCATGGTTCTCTTTTATATACCCCCAGAAAGGCATCCGATTGGCTGAATTGTCATGATGGCACTTACATAGGTGGAGCACTTGTCTGTGGATTTTGCTTGCGCACTCTATCTAGTGTTGTTTGCAGCGCCAACCATTGCTTAGACTGGTGAACTGCAGGAAATATTTCTATGTTTTTCCCTTGTCAAGTGTTTTTTACAACAAGTCTGATTTAAACAGCTTCTCTGATCACGGAATCCCAATAGCTTGAAGCATGAGCCAGTATTCTTGTTTATTAAAACAAGATCTTGTGCTTATTTAACATATGGATATCCTGTCCACGGCATTAGATCAGTGCTGTTGAGAAAACTGAGGTGCGACTCCATTCAAACTTGCCAAGAGGATCAAGGCATAATGCAGCTTCCATTCTGCTATGCAACAGCTAGAAAGATAAGTAGAGTCCTAAATGGGCAAGGAAATGGACCAGTCTTCCGGCCAACCAAAAATCTTAAAGAAATGTTGCGACCCATTAAAGATAATTTTGGCCCAAGAGTACTGTGAATTCATAGCATTCCTTGCAAGTTTGGCAAGAGGTACATGGGCCCGTCTGTAAGGACAGTTGTTGAAAATTTTGTTAAGCATGAATGTCACTTTAAATACAGGCACTTGAATAAATCAGTGGTAGCAGAGCACAGCCTGTTAAATAAGCACAAGATCTTGTTTGAATAAATGAGAATATGACGTACGCTTCAAGTTATTGGGACTCTGTGATTAGAGAAGCTGCTGAAATCAAACTTGGTGAAGACAACTTCAATAGAGACATTGGCTATGCACTTAGCGATGCCTGGAACCATGCACTTGACAAGGAAAAAACACAGAGTAGTACTCCCAGCAGTTCACTGGCTGATGCAGTGGATGGGGCACAGCAAACAGTGCTAGATAGAGCACCAGCAAAATCCTTGAATGTAGTGTGTGCCATCTCAGTATGCGCCATCATGTCACAATCCAGCCAATTGGATGCTGTTCTGGTGTTCTAAAAAAGAAAACCTGACAGTCGGGTATAGTCCCTGATGAAGAAGTTGGTGGATATCATTGAAAGCTTCAAATTTTATCCTAATTTGACGCAGCAAGTGAATTAAGACATTTTTGTGGAAGCCGACAAGTATATTTTCGTTTGTAGATAGTGAGTAATTGACTAACACCTGTTACATGAATTCCAATCTGAATGTACCTGAACCTCAGCAAAGTCTTACTGAATTTTTGGGCCTGCCCTAACATTTATGGTTTACATTTTCATCTATGGACACAAACATTTTTGTTGTCCAGTCCAGTAGATCGATAGTTTGTGTCCACAGATGGAAATAAATGTAAACTGTATAAGTTACTGTAGGAGCAAGAATTCAGGAGTGTATGATGCTTCAGATTATAATGAATGCTGATAGGTGTTTTTGAATCACTTATAATACTCAATTAAGTTAACATTCATAAATTAAAATGTACATATTTACCATTTAGCATATGAGTCATGCAGCTGCAAGCTATGACAACTGAGTGAGTGTCCATTCACCACTGTTTTTCCTTTCTCTCACAAAGGAGACTGTCTTGTTATACGCCCTTGGGCAGGCAGCCTGTTAGCTATTGTCCCTAAGGTACAAAAAGCTCTAGATAAGGCAGCACTGTCCGATGCCTTGGTTGAATGTAGCGTCCAAACACCCTGTGGTGGGAGTATCACTTCGTCCAGTAGGGGCCTTCTAATTGACAAATTTCTTACTGACCACGATCTCTCTTTCCTCAATGATGGTACTCCTACCCATGCAGTGCCAACCACAGCACCTTCTCAGTTATTGACCTAATGATCTCTTCTTCCAGTCGCATGGCTCCACTGCGTTGGTCACTACATGATGATCTTTGTGACAATGATCACTTTCCAGATCAACCTTATAATTTTTAAGTGATTTTGAAATAAGGCTTGCTATCTAATTAAACACATTAGGAGGAATGCTTAGAGTGCAATTTCTCCTCCCTGGGTAACGTATGCCTCTTCATCACAGGTGTGGGTCGAGCTCCCAATCTTCCGGGCCACCAAACATCCACAACTGTATTGGGTTTTTTCCTTCAGGATTGTTTCTGTACTGTTGCATTGGCTCTTGCTGCACGCCTTGCAATCCACTTTGCAATGATGTTCATGTCCTCTTCTTTTGCTGATGGCTTTTTGTTGCTTAAGGGGGCTATGACATCAAACGGGCTGACTTAGAGCAGGAGAGGCACCACAGGACATTCTAATTTCCACTATCTGTACTTTTACAAATAAATTGATAAAACTTTGTGAGCATGACCAGGAAGGATTCAGGATTCACACTCATAGCAGTGGAAGTTCATGTGACATTTCAACCTTTTTTTCACTTACTATTGGCTGCATTTGTTTGCAATAGGTACACTTTTCTTCATAAGTAAGAGAGATTCTTTGATGAATTTTGCGCGGCATACAAACCATACTTACAGGGGTATGAAACTCTAGAATGTATTTATGAAAAAATGAATGAGCTGTTACATTTTAAACTTCATGTTTAGAAAAAATTCAAATTTCATAGTTAACTATCTCAATTTTACCACAGTTTTTAATATTTTGGAAAATCAAGTTGATTTTAGGCAATTTACCTCTTTTTTTTCTAACACACCCTGTTTTCTGTTTTAGGAATAGTAATCTGTTGATTGGTGGATGCTACCTTTCTCTTTAACGCTTTTTTTATGATGGATTGGGGTTGGAATGGCTGTGGGAAGGCCTGCTCTGCTCCCTGTGCAGCTGCAGCTATTTCCCCAGGATGTCCATTACATTTTTAGCCTTTTCTCTTTTACTTTTTGGGATCTCTTGGCTAGAAGATAGTCCTTACTTCAGATTGGTAGGGGACAGATGCAAGTGGGGTTCGCTCACCACGGCTGAGACCTGGGAGGCTGCTTGTCTGTTTTAAGATACATACCAAACCAGTCCATATACTCTTACTTGTCTGTAATTTTTTTTTTCCAGCATCAATTCCTATCTTTTACAAATATGCACTTTCCACATCTGAACGCATTCCTTGTGGATGTCAACACCTCTGGATGAATGGACCCTTGACTGAGGAACTGATGACCTCGCTGTTAAGTCCCTTACCCACAATCAATCAATCAATCAATCAACCAGCCAGCTGACTATATAATAGTAAAAAAGCCATTGTAGTGATTCTTAGAGTTGCAGTATTTGTTTTGCATTTGCCCCTTTTTCTGTGCATTGTTAAGAAAGCCTGACACAAGACTTGAAACTTGGTTATGAAATCACAGCAGTGTGTAAAATTTTGTTATAAGTACCCATTTCTTGTTTTAATGTTACTTTTTATTTTATTTTATTTTATTTTTTTATGTATATCTTTATGGTGTACCTCTTGGCTGCAGGATTTGTAAAAGAGTATACATCACTTTTACTCATTCATAGATGATGCTTGAAACAACTGGAGGACATTTGGTGTCTCTTTGTTATTCACATTCCTGATTCATGTAATCAAAACTGAATGCATATGTTTTAGACTGTCAAAATCAGAGAATTTAAAGATACATTGCATTAGAGTGTAATATTTTGAATCGTCCATGCAGATTACACAATGAGCAATTAGCTAAAAAAAAAATGTTGCCTTAAGGTTCTTCTGTCACAATCAAGAAAAACAGTGGAGTGGGCTGAGGAAAAACGTTTGTTACTCAGCTTTTGCAAGCTGAAGATTGAATGGCACACGATTTACACAAGATGTGTGTCTGTGTGTGTGTGTGTGTGTGTGTGTGTGTGTGTGTGTGTGTGTGTTTATTTATTTATTTATTTATTTTTTTACAGGTACAACAGCTATTTCCAAACATGCCACTCCCAACAATTGTGGAGGACTTGCAGGTTACTCGGTCTGTTGAACTGACAGTTGAAAATATCCTTGATGGGAGGCTTGTGGCACCATTGCAGCCGGCAGCATCACAAACACCTGCTATTGAGCCTTCCCCACCGGTCTCTGCTCCACTGCATCATACGTTTAGGGAGGACGACGATCATCCTCATAGGTAGGTATATCTATAAATCAGTCAATAAGCATATCTTTAGCACAAGGGAATAAAGTGTTAGAGAATGCCTTAGTTGTTAGTGTTTTGTCACAAGCATGATATCTTTCGCTTCTAGGTGGCTGTGTGGGTAAGTGTCAGAGTACAGATCCAGAGGATCTGCTAGTTGGAGTTAGATGAGATTGATTTACACCAACATCTTTAACAGAATACTAAGGGAACAGTAAAGCAAGTGGAAGTGTGCAATAATGTGTATAAAGAAAGTATTTAGCCCTCTTGTATGAAAATCTAGAAGTATGTTAGTGATTTGAAGCAAGATACTAAAATGCTTTTGAATATATCCATTATTGTTCAGTCTATTCTAGCTCAATTCAAATAGCCCCTCCTGTTGATTGACAAATAAAAACATAATACCATTTAAGAATTGCGGTAATTAAAAAGGGAGGGGTTGCTGTGATACAGCAATAAGAAAATCGGTTATTAGGGGCTTATGAATACTGAAGGTTGCATGTATTGTACATGCTGCTCTCCAGCATGGGATAATACTCCACACCAAAGCTTTTTGGGAGTGAGAAACAGTCTAATAATGCTATTTCCCATCAGTCCTTGCAATACATTTACAGCTATTCTTAAACTGTTATATTTCCTTGTGTAGAATGCTAAATTCACAAATGCAAAAGTTGTGATGAAAGCAAGAGCTGAGACATAGCTGACAACAGAATTATTCCAAAAGAAGTAAACATCCATGTTGGTACACTGTTGATAAATTGTGATGCATTTCTCATGATGGTTCATTTCCCACTGAGCTCTAGGGTATATATAAGCAGTGTTTTATTATTATTATATATATATATATTTTTTTTGTTGAAAAATTATTAAGAAGAAGATTCAGTTCTTCCTCTATGTGCTGCTTCAACCTTTATGTATTTCTTGTCTTGATTTTTGGGCTGTAGAGTTGCAGAACTGTTCTATTTTTGGTGCAGCCTGTATGTTTGTGATACAGTTTTAGTTTGCACATTGTCAATACTTCCGTATTTAGCGGTGGTGGTGGTGATTATTATTCACTAGCAGTATTCACGTTTTGAAATAGCTGGGTAGTAATACAGGTATTGGGCTGGGCACATTACAGCCAGTGACTATTGTAAAATAGATCATAACACTTCTGCGACAATTACTGCAACTATGTAAAAGAGATTTCATTAAATGTGCACTGTGTCAATATTTATAGCACTGCTAAAATTCCTACAGTAAAAATTTGTGTTAAAAGTTATTTGTCTAAAGAAATGTTTTCTTTCTTTTTGTCTTAAAGCAGTAGTGGTATGCCGGACATAGCACTCTCAGGGGGCCGCTTCTCAAAATCTCCAAGTGAACGGGAGCGAATTTTACGTCTACGCAAGGAACAATTACTAAACACTGCACGCCGTCGTTACATAGAGAGGCGAGGAGGATCAAGTGCGTCGCCCAGCGCTGGCTCCAGTGGTAGCACCTGACGGGTATTCGGAGCCACGGGGGTCGGTGCACGGGCCACTGTCCCGGGTGTCTCAAATGCTCGACTGCTGAGAGCAAGGGCTGGGCTCGTGGCAGCAGAGCGTATGCGGCACACCTTCTCCTGCAGGCTCTCTGTTATGACCCCACCTCCGCCCTAGGTAGTCGTGTACTTCCTGCACTGAAAAGGAACTGATGGACTTGGTTAGAAAATGGAAAGTGGCCACTCACATTTACAGTGACTGGTTACTCATTTTAAAAATGAACTAACTTTCTAAAATGTAAAATTTCATGTGGTGCTTCTTTTAAATGCAGCAGATTTTTCAATAAGTAAGAAATTTCTTTATTAGCAGTAGTTATGAGGGGATGTATTGAACTGCATAATAATGCTTGTACAGAATTAAACTTGGAATTCATTTCTTGTGGTTCTTAGACTACGATACTTGTTGGATGAGAATTAGTTTAAAGTTGACATAGAGGATTTGTTGTAACATAACATTATTAGAATTGTTTCTCTGAACTAGTTGTAATAATTATATTGAGAACAGTGAACTCATATATTCTGCAGAAGTTATTCCATATCACAGTTATCTATTCTGTCTTCATTGAGAAAAAGTATATTACCTATTTCAGGTAATAAATTACTTGTAGAATTGCATGACAATATTCTACAATTTTTCTCCACCACAGGTTGTTGGTTGAGAAGATGTTTGATTCCTCAGCAAAACCTGAACTTAAAGCTGTGGGGAAAGATTGAATGCATGGTTAAAATGAAGGCTGCATTTAAAGGACTGTGTGAATGTGAGTGACCATTTTCAGTAGGTTGCTGATGCTTGATATCATACCACTGAGACACATGTTCCATTATTTTGTTGTATCTTATTGTCCAATTACAGAGGTCAGTTTGCATCAGTTTATTGTATACATGGTTGTAAGAACTGTTTTGTTGATTCTCCTTTCCTTGCTGGTCAGGAATTGAAATATGGGTTAGAAGAAGTGGAAAATAATTTTTGATTGGTTTAGTGTCATGTTGTTTTGAAATCATCTTTTCTTTCGTTCCTTGTGTAAATGAAAGTGAATACAGCCAATTTTTTACCCTTAGAGAATAATAGTGTTAAGATCTCACTGTGTCTGATTATGTTGGTTTGTGGGAGAGTAGTGGAAAAACTTGTCTGAATTGGTTACTTTGAGCTTTTGTGGTTATTTTAGTACTTCTTTATGAAAAATGTCCCGAGCACTCAGTACCTATAGAAACGATGATGTATATCCACTTAAAATGCCTTATTATGTAGCACTCCCTTATAAAATGAACTGCATTGTTTTGTATATGGGCATACAGTAAAAGTTCCAAATTGCTTGAATTGAAACAAATGAACGATTATGGTGTCTGTTTCTTGGCATAATTATAAAAGGTTCACAATAGTTGAGTATCAAAAAGTTCAAACGGGAGAAACTATTGTTGATGATTATCCTTATTTTCCTGCTTAAACTAATTTTTACCTTTTACTTGCCTTTATATAGGGTCAAATATTTCTAAGATAACAGCTGGGACAATGGAAAATTGACTGTGGAGAACACTGTGTTAAATTTTTCCTGTGTAGAAACCCATTTAATGAGATTGCTCCTGAAGTGAAATACCCCCAGATGTCTACCATAACTATCTTCTCGTGCTCCCAGTATTTTTTTTTTTTTTTTTCCCCCGCTAAGACTTGTCCACAAGATTTTAGAGGGGTTCGGAACTGCTGTTAAGTCGAAAAGTATTGAGCGAACTTGTATTCTGTGTTTATACTTGGTAAATAGTAAATGAATTATTTATTTACAACACTAAGATCAAATTATACTTGAAAACAAGGGACGGGCACACACACACACACACACACACACACACACACACACACACACAGAGAGAGAGAGAGAGAGAGAGAGAGAGAGAGAGAGAGAGAGAGAGAGAGAGTACCATAGGAACAAATTAATTCATGTACAATATTGGGAATTTACTTTATTTCACTGATGTGAAAGAAGTTACTATTGTACATTTCAACTTCATGCTATGTATGTGTAGTTCTGACAATTCAAAAATGTTTTAGTAGTGATTATGTTGCTGCTGTCACAAATATGGGATTACATTTACGTTTTGTTGTTGCTAATAAAATAGTGTATCCTGCAGCCCTTACAACCCATTTATTTTGCATAGAGTTGAATGCTTTATATTAATTGTTAAGACAAAGTAACACCACCATATCTATTCTGGTATGTGAGCTTTTTGTGCTGCTGCCAGTGAGTTCATGTAATATCTTGCATAGTGTAAATAAATATTTGTATTATACTTTGTATATTTTAAGCATGAAGTTCTCAGTGGATGTCATAATAGTTAGGTATTGCTTGTATCTGGATAAGACTGATGTAGATAAATTTGGGATAGAAGAGTCTCTTGTACTACTTAGATAAATGTGTTAGTTGTGAGAACAGGGCTGAGACGTGTGTTCATTTGCAGGAAAATACTTATGGACTTCCTTGTAATGTGACTAATTAAGGATTGAGATGTAAATTAAATCACACTAGTCCAGTCAGAGCAGAGCAGAAATTTTTTAAAAGAAATATTGTTGCACAAGAGGCCTTTGCCTATAAAGTTTTATTTTTGTTTTGTGTGCACAAGAATGTCACTAATTTAGATAGCTTTGTACATTTGAGCTGGTATAATAAGACAACAGTCTTGTTTCCTGGTATGATAATTTTTTCAGAAATAATTCAGCTAACACATTGTAAGAAATTGCAGTGTTGGTTGCCAGCATGACATGTTTTTAACTTTACTTTTATTAAAATTGTTCCTGCCTTTTTCATAGTCATAAGTGTAAAATAAAGCTCTTTATTTTACTAGAAAACTGTTTTACTTGATTTGCCCTTTGTATGGGGTACACCAGTTCAAAATACATATCACATCTTTTGTCTCCTAAGGTTCCAGCTATTGTAACAATATTTTCAAATGTACTAATGAGAATACGCTGATAATGTGAAGAAAGCAGATTTTGGTTTGCAGGGACAGTCATGAGAGATGCGAAAATACACATTTCAGCAGCACATCCTATTACTCTATTCAGGAGTTTTATTTTTATGGTCACAGATGATAGCAATCCCCCTGAATAGTGTGAAGAAACTATAGGGGGAGGGGGGGGGGGGGGAGATGATGTAAGGCACCAGATGATGATTTTAGAAAATGTGCTCACTTTATTACATTTGGCCAAACATTTTAAAAAGTTTCAGAAGCTACTACTGGGTGAGACTGCATTATATTTAATTTGACGTGTAATGGAAAATCACTGGACTACTTGCATAAAGATATTCTTAGCCACATGCTATTGTTTCAGAACAGATTTTCGATATGTTATGGAACAGGGTAGCTTACAGCATGTATAGTTTTAAAGAAAAAAGGATGATGACATAAAAACATAATACTAAGCCTGAGCCATTTGTGAGGCTAATTGAGGAGACAAAGGGAAGAGAGGCAGCAGTGGATCCATAGATAATAATCACTGTTGAAAGCATGGCAACCACAGTTCAGGTGTGAAGTTCTTTTTGTGTAAGATCAAAATGCAACTGGACAGGTAATGTTAAATGCATAATGGAACAAGCTGTACGCAAGAGTGACAGTAGTGGTCATAAAGATGATCATATCCTGTTTTCATGTCTAAGTTTTGTTTCTGCACTAGCTACAGGAAACTAAAAGTCAAAAACATTTTCTTTTGCTGTATCTTCTGAAAGTACTTGAAATGAGAGGGAGTCGATGAAAACCAGAAGTACGCACCCAAAAAAGTTAATTTCTTACGTATTTTGAAAATTTTAATACTGTTTATACTGACTTGCACAACTAGATTTATCAGTTGTTTGAACAAAATCTTTTCAGCTTTCCAGCCACATCAAGCTTGAGGCAGAGTTCTCCTCAGCCATTGTCAGTTGGTAACTGATTGCCATGTGGTTCTTTATGTTGGCCTTATATAATTTTGGAACTGGCTGTGTCCAAAGTCAGTCATTTCAAAGTAATGTTTTCCTCTCATGTCTGCTTTAACATCACACTAGCCAGGTTTCACAGTGTTCGCGCCAGCGTTATTTTAGATGTTATTAAATATTTTGATCTCTATATCTTTCTTTTCTACATTACTGCAACGTGATGAATATATGCGTCATTATTATTATTATTATTATTATTATTATTATTATTATTTTTTTTTTTTTTCAAAGCTAATTCAGCTAGTGCCAGCTTCTGTGCAGGGTGTAATCTTGGGACATCTGTCACCTTAAGTCCAGTATTGTTCTATTGTGCAGTGTCTCCTCAGAATAAATAATAATGGTATTTTGTAAATGTGCTCGAAGTTCTTTGATAATACGGTGGTTGATTTGTTGAAGAACATCCTGATGTGTGTGGGTTTCACGGGGGAGAGTATATCAATCAGATCAGTGTTGTGATAGGGATCTCATTGGCTCTAGCCACGGCTTAACTGGTCATGGAGAATTTTGAGGTTATCACCTTGTACATGGCTCATACAAAGCACAGTTGGTTTACTGCTATGTTGACAACACAGTTGTTGTCTGGCCACAAGGAAAAAAAAAAGTTCTTGAAACGTCTCCATAGCGTCTATGACCTCGCTTGCTGAAAATCCAAGGGATGTCTCAGCCACAGTGTAAACAGACAATACACTTGTGCAGACCAGTATCGGTACACTTTAAACAACAACAACAACAACAACAACAACAACCACCACCACTGCGACCAGACTCGAAAGTGGGCTGTTCTGAAGACCTTGCCCCGATTGCTACAACAACCAACAAATATCAAAAACATTCTCACAATGTATCTGCAAGCAGAAAACCACTGAGCAGAAGACTAAAAAGCTCATTTTTGTCATTCTGTGGTTCAGTGACAGGGAATATTAGCTGGCTCCTGAAGAGAGGGGGAAAACACCTTCATTTACAAAATACCATGGGAGTGCAAACAGTATTATGTTGGCCAGATGGTGCAAACCACAGAACTTGAACATCAGGTGTCATTATCCTATAATGTGGATGTAGTGGAAAATATTTATCAAAAAACCTGGTATTAGGGGCTATTGAGAAGAGATAGCTGATAGCAAAAGTGAGTTTATCAAAGTTTTCTCTCAATGTAGTGCCTACAAGATTGTGTAAATGCTTAAAAAGGTTCAAGCCTGTGAAGCCTTGGAAGCCATTATCTTGCTGAGATGTCATCATTCATAATGAGATTACTTTAAAGAAATGGTGAAGTATGACTGATCAAAAATGGAACCGCAGCTCAGACACTCCTTCCAGCAATTTCAAAGGTAAATCAGACCTTACCTACAAAACTGCCTGCCTCCTTGACCTTCAGTTTTGGTTCTTGTAGAAAGCAACAGGTGTTTCAGTTGGGTGGTTAAATTATTTTAGGGGTGGGGAAGGGCTATAGAAGAAACTGGGTAGCTGCAATTGAATTAAAATATGTATATTTCTCTCAAGAAGAATGGAAAAAATGAGAGCCTTCAAAATGTGGGAATAGCCAAGACAATTCAGGAATACTATTGGCACAAGCAAGCTATCCTTGGCAAATTGATACATGAATTACATCGACGTCTACATACATATTCTACAAGACACCGTATAGAGTTTGGCGAAGGGTACGTTGTACCACTACTAGTCATTTCCTCTCCAGTTCCACTCGCAAAAAGTGCGACAGAAAAATGACTGTTTACATGAGATGTGATCCAAAAGTAATGGTAATTTTTGTTTTTCTTAAACCAAGGTTTTTTATTTATCAACATCAGCTTTGTCTCCTTCTAAGTACTCCCCCCTCAGATAAAATAAACTTGTGCCGGCATTTTTTCCAATCTTGGAAGCACTTCTGGAACTCACTTTTTGTTATGGTGGTCAGCTCCTTCAGAGATTATGTTTTTATCTCATCAATGATGGCAAAATGATGTCCCTTTAATGGTTCTCTTCAGCCTCGGGAATAGAAAAAATGGTGTAAATACATAACAATTTTCTTTTTTGTGTAAAAATCACAAATAAACATTGAGGTGTGAGCATGAATATTAACACAATGCAGTTTCCTCAAAAGGTTTCGGTACAATGCTGGTCATTTTCTTTAGATTGCTTCATGCAAACAGCACATAACTCCTAGGTAGTATTCTTTATTGGCCGTGCGACCATAAAGCGGGAACTCGTGACAGTGAGAAAAGCTTTCACATATAATTGAACATATCGAATTTTTTTCAGTCTTGGCTGTTCAGGCTGTTTCCGTTGGGACGTTTGGGCCTTGGTTTTAATGTCATGCCTGTATACGCATGTTTTGTCATCTGTTATAACCTTCTTTGGATGCAATGGTGATGGGATGTCTTTCTTGGTAGAAACTCAACATTTTTGGCACAAACTTTTTGCTACATGTTTCATGCCCAGAATATCTGAAAAAATTGCATGACATGAACTAAAAGATATGCTGACATCACCAGAGACGACACAGATGGTGGTTTGGTGATTTTCTAGAACAATTTTCTTTTTACTTCTACTGCATTGTCGTCAGTATTTGACATCTTAGGGAATCCAGGGCAGTCATCGTCTTCAGTATCTTCTGGACCCTCTTTGAAACATTTTTACTATTTATGAACTTTTGTCTTACAGTAGATTCACTAAAAGCCAGTCAACATTTCGAATGTGATGCTGCACTTCATTCCATTTTTCATGCTAAACCTAATGCAAAGTCTTTGAGCCATCTCTTTCCAAAGTAAGAATTCACCGTGCACTCAAAGACGCGTATAACCTTCTTGTTCTGCAGTCAGTTTGAAATGCCGGTTCTCTAAATTTCCTCAGTAGTGTTCATTGAAGATAACATCACCTTCCTTCCAAAGATTACCATCTTGGAAATATACTGGCCACTAAGGATGAAAATTGCCCATCAGATTTATGAGCTCACTGATTATGCAAGCAATGCATCTGTGAATAGTCATTTGATTCATTTTCTCTCTCACCATCCAGATTTGTACTTAAACTTAAGTGATTTAAGTATTTCATTTCTCTTTCTTTGTAAAGCTGAATGAAATCCTTTTTGGAACCCCTTAACGTGATTGTGTGCTGCAAAAGTCTCTCCTTTACATCAAATATAGCTCTATGAAGAAAGTGAAGGTTTGATTATGTTCAGCATACTCATCCACAATCAATCATTCTGTCAATGAAATTTTTGTATTCAAATTTACTTCTTAAATACTTGTTTTGTATGTGGTGCCCCACAGATTTTAAATATTTAAAGAACTTAAAGCACATATCAGATCCATGTATAAGAATGGAAAAGCTTTTTGTGTGTGTGTGGGGGGGGGGGGGGGGGGGTGTAACAGCAGTCATCATTTTAGGGGGAATAAATAAAGATTTTATGCATCAACACTATCCAGCAATGAGAAACAAGATGACCGATCTGGGAGAGACACCAATAACTCCCATTTGCAGTGAGGATACAAGTAAGGGCACAAGTATAATCTTTGTTCCAATTTAAGTTTAAAGAATTTTTTGCATTGTTAATCACAAAAAATTGGAAATATGATTTTCCTCAACCCCTCAAGTTTTTTAAGACATCCATTAGGCAACTTTTTTTGTCCTAAACTGCAATTATTTAACACAAGTAAATTTTTTTAGCATCCCCTCAATAGAATCAGTGCAACATATCAGGGTACTTTCCAGAGAAACATCCCATTTTGAGAATGATCCCAGTTTCATTCTGTCACTATATTTGAATCTTTTAAGTTGACTTTGGTTCATCTACTTTTACTGATAACATAAAGGTCAGTTATAGACACACACATTTCTGCTCGGCAAGCCACTTTATGGTTGTGTGGCAGAGGATGTACATCTATATGTGCAGCACTGAAGTGTATGACAGTGGGTGCTTTTATTTTAACTCTGTATTACAATTATTCCTATTCCATTTACAGATGGAATGTGCAATAAATGATTGCTTTCAGGCTTCAGTGGGAGCTGTTATGTACCTAATTTTATCAGCATGGCCCACACCATATAGGATGTGTAATGCTGAAGAATAATTGTAGTTGTGCCCTAAAGGACTACAGTTGAGGTTCTGTGGTCACTGTTGTTCCACTTCATATCTCCGCACTCCCAAGTATTTGTATGTTATGGCTGACTACTTGTCATTTACCACATGCGTGCTTCCCCACCGTTAACCTGCTCTCTCTCCCCTTCTCACCCTATGCCGCCTCCTTACTCCAATAACCAATCCCCGATTGTTTCTCATGTCAGATGCAGGCACGGCCTGTAGTTTGGCCAGTGGGACTGTAGACAGTAGGGTGTGTGCATGTTTTTTTCTACTTCTGGAGGAGGATCTTATCTTTTTGTCTGAAAGCTAAAAGTGCGGTGGTCTTTTCATTGTTTCAGTCTGCGACACGACATTTCTCTATGTGAGCGATCTATCCTTTTCATACTGGTTACTCCAGCCTTGGCTTTCCATTCTTTGTCACTTAGCAATACATTAGTTAAGGGTTACACACTTTCATTTTTGTGAAGTCCAAACCTTTGCCTTTCTCTGCATTGAGAGGAAGTTCCAGCTTTGAAAAAGACTGATTTGATTGAGGTGTATTGGGATATTAATATTTTCCCAGATTTATTTATTATTTTTTTCCCAATAACTGGATCATGGAAAAAGCCTCAAATTACTGTCCATTCAATCGTTAATGTATAACAAGAACATAAACTGTCCTGTTATGCTGTCTTGGGACAAAGCGCAAATTACACCAAAATAACATTTTACAACCTCTCCTCTACAGGAAATCTTTATGTAATCCATCGCTAGCTTTTCTTTAGAAGCAGCAATGTGGTGCTGAATCCAATGCTTTTCTAAAGTCTATACACATCAAATCAATGTTATTTCCTCTATCCTATATTTTCCTTTGTGAAGGAACATTTGAAGATGGAATTTAATTTTTTGGATTTGATTTGCTACTTTTGCTAACTATACCATCCACAAGCATCAGGACACTGCCACTGACAGTCTACCACAGTATTTTGGGGTTTTAAGGTAGTTCATTTGATAACATTTCACAGTGATAAGTTACTGTAGTATTTACACAATGCCCTTCTCTTACGTTTATATGTTTCAGTAATCTGCCTATGAGTAGACTTGTGCTTTGGTTTGTACAGATTATGCAGCAGGTGCTGTTCTCGAGGAAATTCTTGATATTTCTTGTTTACCAAGGAGGGATCTCTACTATTCTTAATTATTCCGCTAGGTACATATTTTTCTAATGACATAAACAAACACTGGAATTCAGGGTAACAATTTTCTTAAACAATATATCTCCACAATGATTAGGAAAATACAGATGTAGATCACAGGTGTCAAATTTAGTACGGAATTTGTTTCATGTGACGTATGTAAACTATCAAAACTCCCTAAAATATGTCTCTAGTAACACTACAGTTGGCAAGAACAAGATACTATGAATGTATGAATTTTATTATGAATTGTACTCATAAACTTATGAACATTTTAAAAATATAGTAATTAAAATTCTTAATGAATTTCATCTGAAAAAGCTTGGTCAAAGTTTTCAAGAAATGGGAATGCTAAGAAGGAGTAGATACCCAGTACATTTAATCTCCAGGTTCCCTTGTTTTCTTCTCTGGCTTGAACATTGTTTCAATATTTAAAAGTGTATATGTTCGTGTTTTTGTGTCTCTTTACATATTTTTAAGCATTTTTATGCATCTTTTCACCTATCCAGATCCTCTCACAATGGTCAACACCCTTTTTTTTGTGCATTTTTGTGTCATTCCTGTTTCCCTGGCTAAAACCTAGTCCCACATCCTGTTTCTCAAATGCTGCCTACATCATGGAATCCTCTCAAATGGCCTAACTGTAAAGATTCCTTTTTCTGGATCCCACCCCTCCTTTCACAATGACCTACACCATTTCAGATTCTGCCAATTCATGGCCCTCACAAACCTGGTACTGCAAAAGTACATCTCCGTGGCACAGGCATCCCAGAACCACCTTTGCTCCATCCACAAATGCTATTACTCTAAGTGATCCCTACTCCATACACCACCTCCATCAGTTATCCAACCTGCTGGTATCCTACTGCCACCTCGGAGCACCATATCCATCCCCTATTGTACCCAGTGTTTCTCCTCGTCCATTCTGCCTAGCTGATCTTTTCTACTTGTCACATCCCCTAAACTCCCTGCCAACTATCCACCAAACCCAGAGCCAAAACATCCACATAACACTGTTTTAAACTTTCCACCAAAACCCTCATCTCCATAGAAGTTTCAGGCCTGTCTATAGCCCTACACCCAAATTTAACCAAGACCTACTCTCCTCCTCCTGATTCCTGCAATGGAAGCACTTCTCTACTGCCAATTCCTCCATCCAAAACTACCCTAAATCCAACACCGAACCCTCCCTCTTCCAGTTCATACCACCATCCAACTGTGATCTCTCCCTCCCACTTAACGACCTGCTGGTCACCTTCCAGGAATTCCTACCTCCAGTTTAGGCTCACCATCCTTCCCCAGGTCCCTTCTTCAGAACCCCAAACTTTCAGCAGAAGAAAGAACAGCCATACACAACCTCAAAACCAATCATGACCTAATCGTCTTACCTGCAGACAAAGGTTCCACCACTGTTGTTATGAATCGCAGTGACTACCTGGCAGGAGGCCTCTGCCAGTTCTGACTCCTCCACCTATAAACTCTTCCGGTAGGCCCTTCCCAGAACATCTCCCTTGAATCGATTTCTCTCCTCACCCTATGACATCCTGCACACCCACCTTCCTTTTGCTCCCCAAAATCCACAAACCCATCAATCCTTGACACCCCATTGTGGCTTCTTATTGTATCCTATTGAAAGAATTTTGGCCCTCCAACCAATTGCCTGTTATCTAGCTTCCCATGCTGACACATCAACCACTACCTTCCCCAACTCTCCTCAATCCCCACCCTTCTACGTCCTGGATTTCCACTTGTCACTCTTGATGCCACCTCGACTACACACCAACATGCCTCTTGCCCAAGGCCTTACCGCTATTGAACACAATCTTTCCCAAAGTCCTTCAGACTCCAAACCCACTACCTCATGCTTCAAAACACCTTACTAATTTTATCCTAACCCACAACTACTTGGCCTTTGAAGGGAAGATATATAAAAAAATCTGTGGCACAGTCATGGCTACCCGCATGGCACCATCCTACCCTCCCAAAACACCAAACCTCTAGTATGGTTCAGGTTCATTGATGATATCTTCATGATCTGGACTTGGCCAAGACACCCTATCGTCATACCTTTCCAAGCTCAACACTTTCTCTCCCATCCACTTCACACGGTCCTCTTCAACCCTGTGTGCCACCTTCCTAGATGTTGACCACCTCCTCTCTGATGGCTCCATCTGCGCCTCTGTCCACATTAAACCCACAAACCACCAACAGTACCTGCATTTTGATAGCTGTCATCCCTTTCACACTAAAAAATCCCTTTCATATAGCTGGGCCCCTCAGGGATGGCGTATCTGCAGTGACAAAACTACCTTGCTCAGTATGCAGAGGCTCTTACCAAGGTCCTCACAGACAGACATTATCCTCCAGACCTGGTCCACAAACAGATCTCCAGTGCCATTTCTCCTCACACCCCCAATCCTCCCACCACCTCCAAGAACCAGCCATCACGGAGTGTCCCCTTCATAACCCAGTACATCCTTAACTGGAACAACCGAGCCACATCCTTTGCCAGGGCTCTGATTACCTATTGTTATGCCATCAAATGATGGACATCCTACTTGAGATACTTCCTGCCCCTCCTCCTAGTCCATCCCTATGCCACTCCCAATCCGAACCTTTTGCCTAATGCACCATATCCCTGTGGAAGACCAAGGTGCAAAACCGGCCCAATCGACCCACCCAGCATTTCCTATTCCAGTCCTGTCATAGGTTTATCTTATTCCATCAGAGACGGCTACCTGTGAAAGCAGCCATGTCCTTTACCAGTTCTGTTGCGATCACTGTACAGCTTTTAAATTGTTACGGATACCAACCAGCTGTCCACCAGGATGAACAGTCACTGGCAAGCTGTGCCCAAGAGTAACATAGACCATCGCGTGGCACAACATACAGCTGAACATAAGTTGCTTGATTTCAATGGCTGCTTCACTACCGGAGCCATCTGGTGGATCCCCCATCCCAACCAACGCCAGTTTTTCTGTACTGTGCAGATGAAAGTTATCCTCCACCCCTATGATTATCTCGGCCTCAACCTATGGTAACCTACTGTCCCCACACCCTTCATCCAACAGTTTCCACCCCCTCTGTCCTATCATCTCCTCCCCTTTCTCATCTCCCATCCTGTTTATTTGCCACTCTCTGCCAATGTAACCACCTATTCTCCCTGCTCCTCTCACAGAATTACAGTCTCATCAAACCTAAAACATTTTGTTTCTTCTCTGTGGATTTTAATTCCTACTCCGAATTTTTCTTTTGTTTCTTTTACTGCTTGCTGAATATACAGATTGAATAATATCGGCGATAGGCTACAGCCCTGTCTCACTCCCTTCCTGACCACTGCTTCTTGTAAATAGTCTTTTGCTCCCTGTGTTTTACCCTTGACACCTTCAGAATTTGAAAGATAGTATTCCAGTCAACATGGTCAAAAGCTTTCTCTAAGACTACAAATGCTATAAACGTAGGTTTGCCTTTCCTTAATCTATCTTCTAAGATAAGTTGTAGGGTCAGTATTGCCTCACATGTGTATTCTGATAAGACAGTTCCTGATTCCTCAAAGTGTGTATCATCGTTACATAAAGACTTTATATTAACATGTAACCAAAACCTTAATTTTGTAAATGGTTTTAGACAGTGTACATGTTTATGGCTTTTAGTCGTTAATCTTGTTGTCTTTTCTTGTAATTTAGAATTATTTAATTTACTTGAACCCAAGAAATCATTCCTTATATAAGGATGTGTAAGAGAAATTACTCCTTAATTAAAGGTGTGCAAAATAACGGCTCCCCACAGACAGATCAGTTATAGAACTTACTAGCTATGGAGCTTTTCTTTTCATGGTCTGGAATCTGTGTGAAAAGTGGGATGTGTCGTCATGTCTGAGAGGATTTGATCACTATTATAACAAATGCTTTCGCTCAAATGTTGCTAAATAGAGAAATCTAACAAATGTACACAGAATGATGTATCACGAACTATTCTGTATTACTTCTTATAAAGGTTGTCAAAATATTGCGGAGAGTCTCTATTACTTGCGCCTTCTTGGGGAAGTCGCTTATGCAGATCCCAAATCCAAACAAATACCCATGATCAGTATTTTCAGTTAACAGGGTAGGGGAGGGGGAATTATACACAACCAAATGTATTCTGGGTATAGGTGTCTAAATTTGAAAAACCTCTATAAATGCATTAGTACTGGCTTGCTGAGTAGGCATGTAGTGTCACTTTTGGCTAGTCCCACTTTCTTCCTTGTTAGTGAGGGACAGTATGACTTTACTATCTGAATTTACTTTCTTGCCTTCTCCAAAACTGAGTCACCAAAGTGAAACACACTTAACTCGTGTACTTCCCTCTTTACTTTCATGCACAACCATGCACAGCTCCAGCATTGTCCCTGGGTCAATTGATATGTAACGACACTTTATCATCAGCTCTAATACTAGTCTGATGCAAGCAAATCTTCACACTAGGCCATTATTTTCATAAGAATGTAACAACTGCACACTATATCCATTTGAACCTAACTCGGTGACTCTTGTATAAGATCATAGAGTTGCAATAGCACCTTGCATTTGCAATTACATTCTGTGGGCACTGCCTGAATATAAAACAAGGATTCTTTGATAATGACTTTGGCTGGGTTGGAGCAGCAGTCAAATCCTTATTTTGATTTAGAACATTACTGAGACCCATTATTGAGTACTGTCTGAGTTTTTGGGCTTCTCATCAGATCATATTAAAGGAAGACATTGAACCAATTGAGAGGTGGGTTGCTAGATTTATTAACCGGTAGATTCGATTAGGCCTAACACCCACGTACTACAGAAATGCTTCATGAACTCAAATGGGAATCTGTAGAGGGAAGATGATGCTCTTTCCGTGTGGCACTATTGGAGAAATTTAGAGAACTAGCACTTGAGGCGACTGCAGAATGATTATACCGCTGCCAATGTAAATTTTGTGTAAGGACCACAAAGATAAGCTGCAAGACACTAGGGCTCATACAGAGGCTCGTAAGACAACTGTTTTTCCTGCACTATTTGTGAATGAAATGACAAGTAGTGGTATGTGATACCCACGCCATTCACCATGTGGTAGGAACGACAGTATAACAATTTCTTGCATTTAATGTTGTGTTAAAAGAGAAGGCTTGCCATTGAGAGGTACAAAAAAGGGTTGGTGGGCCAAGGATATAAGACAATATATAAAGCTGCAGCCCCTCTGCTTAAATGAAAAGAGTTGCACTGAAGATGAGCCAAGCACCCCTTTCGAGACTCTCAGCACTAAAAGCCGTACGACAAATAATCAATAATGCAAATGCTTCGCATTTAGGCTCATGCATTTATCTGCTGGGATATTCTATTGTGCAAAAAAATATTTCTTACATTGCAAGTAGAGGCAGATGCGTACTTAAATGAGGAAATTTGGGAAAGTGTAAGAATGATAAATTCCAATCATTTGCACTTTTGCCACCAGAAATTATTCCAGTTTCTCTGTCGAACAGAGGTCTCTCTATTCCGAAAGTCCTGTTGGTGATAATTATGGTGAAAAAAAAAAAAGTGCTTGTGCATTCCAGATCACTTCCTCAGCTCAACTCCACACTGAAAGAAAAAGGGCGTAAAATGACCTGGATGGGGAAGGGAAATTGGAGCATGACTGCTTCCTAGTGGTTTGCCAATGTACAGCACTTCTAACTAATGAGATTATATATCTGCTTGGTGAAAACTAAGAGAGCAATTTTGAATAAAATGGTTTTTATTGTTCTTATGAAAATTTTCAGAATAAATGAAAAATGTGTCATTGTACGATCCTCTTTAACAAATCTGACCCCCCTCCCTTGACAAAATCCTGCTTCGTTCTTGCATTGGGATTAGGAGACTGGCAGTCTTCTAAGAGTTGCTATTTTGACTATTCCACAATATGACAAGAGAAACGGACATTAAAGGGGGGAAAAATTAGAAATTCAAAGCTTTTAAGAGTTTATATTAAGTTTTTGAATGATTTACTTATGCTCTGTAAGCTGTTGCTGTCCCTTAACTTTAATTATTGGGAAATTAAATATTTCTTTAAGTTGATGCAGCTGACTAAATTAATACATTCAGGTACTGTAAACATTTCTCCAAAGGTAAATGACATGTATTAGGCAAATTATACAAGCATTCTTTTGCAGTTAATCACTTTTCATGTTGATAATTGGCTATTATTCAAATTTTTCTTTTAAAAAGTGTTTAATAGCAAGTCATCACCAAGATTATTAGATAATCAGATTTCCTCAGATCTGTCATGAGCTGGAAAAGGAATCAGGTTAATTTTAAAGTAACCTCCTGCCATTTTGTTTTGAGCTATTATAAAAGCTATGATAGCCAAAACTATGCTTCAGTGTTAACACTTTCAAAAACTGGTTTGTTACATCTCTGACTGAAGTGTGGGGTTCAAAACCATTTATTTCTCCGACATCTGATATAAGTGAATGAAGTCCTTATGGGTATCACACTGTAAAATTAATACCAACTAAAAACAAAAGCAGTCTTTTCTATGGGTGCAAATTAGTTGAAACATTTGTTTTATAGTTACAATTTAATTTTACATTATGACATGGCACACTGCGCTAAAGGTAATGATTCAGATTCATTCAACAGAAAACAAACTCGCAAGTCCCTTTATAAATGGTTGGATCAACTGTTTGGTTGGGGTATGGTTGACCCTCCCTCCCACAATGGAACCATGCTAGTAATGAAGGAATCCATACATACATTAGGCCTGTAATAATAGTAATTTCCTATGAAGCTTAATTCATATGCCTGTTTAAAAATCACAGTAATTAAAACAAACAATTAAAATATGGTTAAGACAAACAAATATCAAATTTATTTGGCAATCATTTTAAAACAATTTTTGAAATACATCAAAAATGCCATAGAAATTTGTGCCACAGCTATCCAATGAAATTCATAACTACAAGATGAAGAATGATGTGCGCGAAGAGGAAGTCCGCGAAGCCCCTTTCAGGACTTATGCCATAGAACTGGCTCTTGTTCTGAGGGTTGACTTGTAGTCGCAGACAAACTGAAAAACAAAACAACAATCTGATATAGTGAAAAATAATTTAGACCCTAATACACATTACTTATGACAGCTGATTTTACAGCATGGAGTTTCGCTTATTAGAAAGAACAATGAATTTGCTAACATATCATGATTATTTTATGCAAAATATCAAAACATAACTACATGCAGATGAGAACTCTATGAAGTACTGTGACAACTGTAATGCTACTGTCACCCTTGCTAAGAACCACATCGCTGTTTAATATGGACAATTCAAATATCTTCACCAAGAATGCCTGAATGCAGTTACACATGAAAACGTTTCTATGAAATGCTGGCCTCATACATTCCCTATGATGAAGATCACCGAGTAAGAAATGTTAAGTATTGTATTAAGGTGTATATGTTATAAAGTGAAAAGAAGTACACCTTTCACCCAACAACCACTTATCTTTGTGAAGAGAGCACATGAGTAATTTAAGTAAATCTATAAAAATTGTTACAAGCAAAAAGAGAAAACATTAACATTACTAAGGGGAAATAAATAAAAGAATAATAAATGAGCCTCAATGGCAACAGGTACATGTAGAACTAAAGACCGAAAATTAAGGAAATGGATAGTTTTCAGTGTGTCTTCACTCCCTCTCCCTAGTGAAAGCCTCACTCCTCCTCCATAGTGCAAGGGCACTGCAAACACAAATCCATTAAAACATGGAAAAAACATTCATATGGTGCTTCCCTCCTACATCTGGCAATCACGCCCTTGCAATCTTCGTAGTTTATGGAAAAAGAGAGCACTGAATTTGTGAATCATACCTGATCAAAAGTCAGCAAGAATCACCCATTCTTCCAGTACAAATGAAGTGTTAACATGGGACTGCCAAATGTAACACCCACCTAATGATACTTCAATTTGTCCTCAGAAATGATATTTTTCCCCTAATCCGAGCCAGAAATTGAGCCCCAGGCAGCTTAAAGTATTAAAATATTAAATCAACAGTGGCAGTCTTCTACCAGCAATGCCACATAATCTTCGACTAAACAGCACTACACAACTAAAACCTGAAACGAACACACGACATACAGTGATAGTCCTCTGTGTACAGTGCGCCATATAGAGTGCTTTCATCTCAAAATTGGAGGAACACGTGCCTACACTGCTACAAATGGGAGTTATATGGTTATCTACTACACAGGCCTAAAATTCTTAACAGACTATAAGTGCTTACCAACGAATACACCTACCTCCTAAGACGAAACAGCTCACGCATGAAATAAATCCACTTAAGAAGGAATTAAATGGAAATGTGCCCACTAAGCAGCAGTACACGAACTGAATAACGCCGGTTAGGAATATGTATAGCAAGTACGCATCAATTATTTTCAACTTCTTGGGTGTGTTGTTAGCATATTCCACGTAAAATTTACCCAGCACAGTTTGCAACGTTGACATTTTCTTTAATTTGTATAAGCTTTTGCAACCACAGCCACGACAACAAACTCCAACGCTAACTGCTCACGTCAGAACCCGTCAACAACCGAACATCTACTGCGATTCTACAGAACACTAATATCACTCACGGCGTACCATCTTGCAACTAGCACACATGCAGAGATAATTATGCATATCATATTTTGTCATTTCATTTCATAGGAAATAAAGTATCATAGGCAAGCATAACTTAAACGAAATCTGCACTAGTCCGGAATGTGTTGGTGCCGTGACACAAAATGACACATACTGTAAGGTAACAGGAGTCAATATGTGGTGCGTATTTCGGCGTTTGGAGTTTGGTACTATCATTGCCTGTTGACAGAGTAATCAATTTGGAGCGACAGAATTGCTTTTATATTTGTCACTTAAGAAAAGATTTCGTAAATATTTAAACAATGGAGTCTCGCCCATGTGCAGTAATAGCCAGCTGCACTAGCACACACCCAGAAGATATAATAAAATGTAAGTTTACATTTCGTATTATTGTCGATGTGGGGTCAATAACATGGAATTTAATAAATATTTGCTGACAAAAAGTTAATAAAATATATGAAATCATCAAGAGCTGCTATTGTACTGTTTAAATATTCGAAGTTCCCCAAGTCCTAATAACTGTCTTGATTGTGGTTATGAGTTTGTTTTTCGATCATATTTGTTAATGTACATTACTTTGATTCCCCTAAATATCATATAATTTCACGTTGTAGAGAGGATACTCTCAATTACAGTCCACGAAATATGAACACAAACTGATAGGTAAAAAGTTTGCTAACATATTGCAGAGCTGAGTTATTCATGGATATTAAAACGTTGTAGGGTTTGTGCTTACTTTTAGGTAGCTTCCTTACTGTGTATTCTTATTCAGCTTCGCATTTCTCATTAAAGAGATTGCAATGTTACATTACGATCATTTGCTATTTGTGGCGACTTAAGTTTTGTTTCTTACATGGCCACTTGCAAACCGGGATCAGTTGCTTTTCTTGGACTTCACAAGCAAGCCACTACGTTAACTAATCATAAACATTCACACTAGAAATCAAAATTAAGCGCTGTAGAAATGCTATACCGTTTTATTCGTATAATTTTAATGAGTGTCCACTGAGTAAAGTATTTGGTATGATGTACGATTAATATAATTTAGTTCACCTAGACAATAGCCCGTGTCATAATATATTATTTTCAATTTTGTTCCAGTTGTAACTAATTGCATTTGGGAGTTGCTTTGTCAAGCAGATATTGTCATTGACAGCTCACCTCTTAATGTCTGTTACAAAATTTTTAATATTTACATTCAGTGAGCTGCAGTTGAAGTGAAAAAAATGCATACATGCGTTGTCTTTCATCTTTCTCAAAACACTGTTATAGTTTCACTTTGCTTTCACATTTTTCAGCAATTCTGGGTGTAGAGGATCTTCCAGACTATACAGAGGTGGAAGATGGGATAAAGGCATATCCCTGGCATATAGATACAAAGTACTACACAGCAGATGTAAACCTGTGTGCTGTTGAGAAGAAAACCTTGGGCAGTGAAGATTTTGCTGTTTCTGTTGAAGCAATAGTTGTTCACTTTGACAGCAACAGGGTGAGACATTATTTACTTTATGTGCCAAAAGATAAATAAGTAATCAGTCCTCTTAATCATAATTGTTGAGAAGGAAATGTAAGCTTTTTCCTTTCTTACAGTCAGTATTAACTACATTAGCAGGGCATGTAAACCATTAGACAAATTGTTTCTCTTATATATATTCTTTGTCCTTACACAGATCATTTCTGTAAGAGTGTGCAAAAGTGTAACAGTAATAGGAATGCACTACTGAACTGTTTGAGGAAGGGAACCTGCAGTCAGAGAAGCCATCTTAAGGAGATACTGAAGTAAACTTGTCTATCATGTTGTCTAGCATTACTGTTTTCCAGTTTATTTACTACTAACATACATACAAGTTTGCACATATTGTGCTGTTTATTTACATGTACACTCTTTATTTCCTGGAAGGAAACGAGGAGGATGAGCCTGATTACTAGGAAGCCATGATGCAGGTTACATTTGCTTTACTTGTCCATAAGGTGGCTCTGTTGTATCATATGACAGAGCATGTTATAAATCAACAAAAGACCTATTCATTACTCAGTGCTATTCAGAGACGTACAGTCCAACATGATGGAGCAGTACCGGTACAGTTTTGCAGAACTCTGTGATGTGCATCTTGTGTATGGGAAAGTATGCTGCTATGTTTTGCTGCTGAAAGGCTGTACAGGGAACGATTTCTTATTAGGTATCATCCATCACAATGACAGTTTTTCTCTTGATCATCAAAGGTGGGAGACTGGTTCATTCGAAAGAAGAAACGAGAGACCTGGCAATATGAGGTCACTCGCACACATGATTCTAAAGAGGAGGTGCTGGAATGTGTTGCAGCGGAGCCCACCACAAGTACTTGACGTACTGCACATGAGATGGGTGCTGCACATACTAGCATGTGGCGAGTACTCCACGAACAACAATTATACCCATATCACCCCTAACGAGTCAATGCAATGGTTGTGACTGACTTTACACTGAGCTTCACATTGTGTCAGTGGTTGCTTCAGCAGTGGATTCATCGACTAGATTTCCTCAAAATCATGCTGTTTACTGACAAGGAGTCATTTAATTGTGATGTTATTTCAAACAGCAGGATGTGTGGGATGAGGAAAATCTCTGCGCTGTACTAGAGTCACACCATCAGGTACGTTTTGCTGTGAATGTCTGGGCCAACATTGCAGGTGACAATCTCATTGAACCATATCTGCTATCTGGCTGTCTGAATGGCTACCTGTATTTGAGGTTCGTGCAAAGAGTTATACCTGAGTTGTTGGAGAATATACCCTTGGCTCTTCATGAAAAGATGTGGATACAAAATGACAGTGCACCGCCTCACTTCACTGTAGATGTCTGCAATCGTCTGAGTGCTGTATTTATTGGTCGCTGGATTGGACGGAGAGGTCCTATTCCATCGACTGCAAGGTCACCTGACCTAAATCTTCTTGATGATTTCCTATTGTAGTATCTGAAGTCATGTATGACATTCATAGTGTAATTTGACTTGCATAGTGCAATGACATACTGCAAGAATGCGTGCCATCTCGTGCCGCATTCGTGTACTAATGAGCAGCCAGTTTGAGTGTGACTGTGATATGGAGTGGTGGAGTGCACAGCATTGTGCCTTCGCTGTTGAAAGTTATTTAAAAAATAACTCTGTTATTGCTACCCAGCATCTACTTCGGCAACATTTCATCTTGGAACGCCATGGGAAAGTTCTGAATGAACGGACCGTTGTGAGGTAGGTACGTGCATTTCAAACAACATGTTCTGTTTGCAATGGCAAACTGGGAAGAAGTGAAAGAACTTTGTGGAAGCCATGGAAAATGTTCATGCTGCGCTATTGCGTAGCCCAAAAAGATCTCATCGTCAAGCACAAGCTGTGAATATGTCCGATCGCTTGTTCAGGAGAATATTGCCCGAAGATCTCCATTTTCACCCATATAAGTTGCAGACTGTTCAGGAAATTGGGCCTCGCGATTGGATTTCACGCGAAACATTCTGCTTAACTGTGTGTGATCTCCTTTGCCAAAATCCACAAATGTTGCACACCATCCTGATGTCAGATGAAGCTCATTTTGAGTTATGTGGCTCAGTGAATAAACAGAATGTGCATTATTGGACTGATGTAAACCCACATGAACTGCACATCAAGCCCTTGCATAGTTCTTGTGTCACATTGTGGTGTGGAGTTGCTTCATCTGGGATTATTGGCCCTTACTTCTTTGGGGATGACAAAGGTGTGGCTGTAACTGTCACCAGTGAATGCTACCTAAAAATGCTGCAAGAATTTGTTCTTCCCCAGTTAGGTATGGCCGATGTGGATGTGGAACAATTATGGGAATACGCTACGCCTTGTTCTGGAAAGCTTCCAATGCCGTCTAGATGAATGTGTTCTGCAGAGGGGGCACCATTTGATAGGAGGCATATTCAAAAAGCAATCCACGCAATGGACAATGACTTACTTACACATTAGTAAATGGCATACCTTTAACTACTAATTGACATAAGAGGTAATAAATAAATTTAATATCTTACTATGAATGCTGGTGCACCCTGTATTTGCGATTAACTGTATCTAATGTAAATAAAAAAGGTACACAGTAATGTTATTTTATTCCTATTATCTGCTTAAGCTGGCTTCTCTGACCTCAGGCTCCGTACCTTAAATTTTTCAGTGGAGCATCCTCTATGTCCTGTTAAATTTTTGCATGTTCTTACAGAAATACCCTGTATATAAGCATACAAAAATGGTTTACACATCAATGTGCTGTTTTATTTTCTTCCTTGCATTCTATTTTAACAGAAAACAGGAAAGCTATATTTATAACTTACCGGCTCATGATTAGGACATTGCTTTTGGATCTGAAACATTGTAATTCTACCTATTTGCAGAATAAAACTATGCAAAATACTGTCAACAGATCTACTATTGTGACAGATTCAACAGCTGGAGAGGTCTTTCTCGTATCCCATTTACAAATGATCCCACCTGATTTACCCATTTATTTTAAACAACTTTAATTCCCAATCAAATTTTCATTTGTAATAACAATAAACAAGACTTGAGGCCACAGAGATGGGGAAGAAGAGGTGGACAGAGGGGCCAGGGGGCAATGGCGAAAGGAAATGAACATACAGAGGTGGAAGGAGATGGGCAGAGAGATGTGGGGGAAAGACATTAGGATGTATATATCCATTTCCGATTCATATTTAGAAGTTGTCAAACATTGCCAGGTTCATTAATTGTCTGTGTGAACCAGGAAGTCTCCCAGGCAGTTGCTTGTATGAAGATCTACACTTGATTGGCTATTTTGGCTGTGGGAGTTGTACCTATGCACAAAAAAATCTTTGGTATTACTTACTGAAATGTTGACCAAACAAAAAAAAAAGTGGGATAGTAGTTTTTTTTTCTTTTGCAAATCATCTGTTCTTTCAACAGACAATATTCCAACACAAATATAAAAGTTTTTATTTATATAATGCTGCTGAAATTTACCACCAAGAAAGAAGTTGTGGTAACAAAAACTGATATAATACTACCTTCTGGAGTGAAGTGACAGAAACTGGTGAATGATGCTTTCTGTGCAGAGAGATTTAGAAAATATTCATCTGTGTCCTGCTAGCAACTGGAAATACTATGACATTCTCTAAATTCAGCTCAGTTTCTGCTTTTAAGTCTCTCTCCAGTGATCAGTATACACTAAACAGTATCATTCCAATTTGTTTATGCAACTGTAATCATTGAACTAGACTTATTTAAGTTCAGATTCTGAACTGATATAGAAATTGGCCATGTCTCAGCCACTAACCATAAGCGTAAAGTGCTGTGTGCATATAAGAAGGCAGGTGATGGCATTGTACCACATAGCACTCCAATGAACAACGTCATTTTGTCGCGTTTGTTTGTAGCACGCACTTTTGGGTTTCTATAGAACATGTAGCCCAGATTTTCATCTTAGTGTAAGTATGATGATGGTGATTATTTGCCACAGTAATGTTCATTCTGGGTGGCATGAAATGAATATGTCAAGTGTTATGTTAAGAAGTGACAGTGATAGTTCTCGAAGAAAATAATTGTTCTAGGGAGTCAGAAGCAGAAACAGCATCCAAATGTGGACTTACCCCAGTGTTACCAGTTACGGCAATGACTGGAGCATGTGGTGTGGGACAGAGGGGGCATACTTGCAGTGTAGTATTCTCTGTCTATATCTCTATGGACTTCCCCTATTGAACTTTGGTCCTTGCCATTGGTGGGGAGGCTTGCATGCTTCAGTGATACAGATAGCCGTACTGTACGTGCAACCACAATGGAGGGGTATCTGTTGAGAGACCAGACAAACTTGTGGTTCCCGAAGAGGGGCAAGAGCCTTTTCAGTAGTTTCAGGGGCAACAGTCCGGATGATTGACTGATCTGGCCTTGTAACATCAACCAAGACGGCCTAGCTGTGTTGTTACTGTGAACAACTGAAAGCAAGAGGAAACTACAGCCGTAATTTTTCCTGAGGGCACGCAGCTCCACTGTATGGTTAAATGATGATGGCATCCTCTTGGGTAAAATATTCCAGAGGTAAAATAGTCCCCCTACGGATATCTGGACAGGGACTACTAAGGAGGATGTCGTTGTCAGGAGAAACAAAACTGCAAAACTGGCATTCTAAGGATCGGAGGGTGAAATGTCAGACCCGTTAATCAGACAGGTATGTTAGAAAGTTTAAAAACGGAAATGGACAGGTTAATGTTAGATATAGCGGGAATTAGTGAAGTTCGGTGGCAGGAGGAACAGGACTTCTCGTCAGGTAAATATAGGGTTTTAAATACAAAATAAAATAGGGGTAATGCAGTAGCAGGTTTAATAATGAATAAGATAATAGGAACACGGGTAACCTACTATGAACAGCATAGTGAACGCCTTATTGTAGCCAAGATAGACATGAAGCCCACACCCACAATAATAGTAGAAATTTATATACCAATTAGCTTCGCAGATGAGGAAGAGATTGAGGAAATTTATGATGAGGTAAAAGAAATTATTCACATAGTTAAGGAATGAAAGAGGAAGCTGTCTGGTAGAATTTTGCACAGAGCATAATTTGATAGTAAGTCATACTAGGTTTAAGAATTGTGAAAGAAGATTGTATATGTGGAAGAGACCTGGAGAGACAGGAAGGTTTCAGATTGATTATACAAGGATTGGAATTTCAGTTGTGGCAAACTATTTATTTACAGCTTGTACAAAATAGATACGTGTTTCAAAGTTTTATTGACCTTCAAAGTAGTCACCATCATTGTGTATAACCCGTTGCCAGTGATATGGAAGTTGTAGGATACTCTTACCAGTGCCAGTTGTGTTGACAGTTTGAGTGGCAATGTCTATTGCCTGATGAATTTGAAGCAGTTGTGAAGCAAATGCCTTGGAGTGTTTCCTTCAGTTTAGAAATCGAGTTGAACTTAATGAGGGCTTATGTCAGGGGAGTGCAGTAGGCAGTATAGCACTTAGCAGCCCCATCAGTCAAATAAATCAGTAACAGCTTGCATCCACACACTGTCCTGTAAAATGATGTTCAGATCCTGCAGAAAGTGTCACCACTTCTTTCTCTATGCTGTTCATTTTTGGAACACAACCTAAGACCTGATTAGAGACAGAAGTGATGACACTTTCTGCAGGACCTGATCATCATTTTGCAGCACAATGCTCAAGCAGGTACAGTGCAAGCTGTTACTGATTTGTTTGGTTGATGGGGCTGATAGGTGCTGTGCCACCTACTGCACTCCCCTAACTTAATTAAGCCCTTGTAAGTTCAACTTGATATCTAAACTGGAGGAAACGCTTCACGGCATTCACTTCAGAACTGCTACAAATTTGTTGGGCAATAGACCGCACTGCTCGAACTGTCAACTGGCACCGCTAAGAGTATTCTACGGCTTCCCCATAGCTGGCAATGGGTTATACACAATGCTGGTGACTACTTTGGAGGTCAGTAAAACTTTGAAACATTTTGTACGAACAGTAAATAAATAGTTGCTACTATTGAAGTTCCAACCCTTGTATAATAGTAAGATAGAGATTTTGGAAACAGGTTTTAAATTTAAGACATTTCCAGGGGCAGATGTGGACTCTGGTCACAATATATGGGTTATGAATTGCAGATTAAAACTGAAGAAATTGCAAAAAGGGGGGAATTTAAGAAGAATGGACCTGGATAAACTGAAAGAAATAGAGGTTGTACAGAGTTTCAGTGTAAGTATTAGGGAATGATTGACAATAACAAGGGAAAGGAATGCAGTAGAAGAAGAATGGGTAGCTTTGAGAGACGAAATAGTGAAGGCAGCAGAGGATCAAGTAGGTAAAAAGACAAGGGCTAGTAGAAATCCTTGGGTGACACAAGAAATATTGAATTTAGTCAATGAAAGGAGAAAATATAAAAATGCAATAAATGAGGCAGGCAAAAGGTTATACAAATGTCTAATAAATGAGATTGTCAGGAAGTGCAAAATGCCTAATTAGGAATGGTTAGAGAACAAATGTAAGGATGTACAAGCATATATCACTTGTGGTAGGATAGAGGCTGCATACAGGAAGAGTAAGGAGACCTTTGCAAAAAAGAGAACCACCTCTTTGAACACAAAGAGCTCAGACAGAAAACCAGTCCTAAGAAAAGAAGGAAAAGCAGAAAGGTGGAAGGAGAAAATAGATGGTCTTTACAGGGGTGATGTATTTAAGGGCAATATTACAGAAATGCAAGAGGTTGTAGATGAAGATGAGAGGGGAGATATCATACTGCATGAAGAATTTGTCAAAGCACTGAAAGATTTAAATTGAAATAAGTCCCCGGGAATAGACAACATTCCATTAGAGCTACTGATAGCCGTGGGAGAGCCTCTCATGACAAAATTCTTCCATGTGGTCAGCCAGATGTATGAGACAAGCAGAATACAAACAGACTTCACAACGAATATAATAATTCCAATTCCAAAGAAAGCATGTGCTGACAGATGTGAAAATTACAGGCATATCAGTTTAATATGTCACATTTGGAAAATAATAACATGAATCCTTTACAGAAGAATGGAAAAACAAGTATAAGCCGACCTCGGGGAAGATCAGTTTGGATTCCAGAGAAATGTAGGAACCCATGAGGCAATACTATACATACAGTTTCTCATAGAAGATAGTTTAAGAAAGGCAAATGTACATTTATGGCATATGTAGATGAGGGGCATGGAAGGGAAGCAGTGATTGAGAAGGGAGTGAGACAGGGCTGTATCATATCCCTGATGTTATTCACCTGTATATTGAGCAAGCAGTAAAGGAAACAAAAGAAAAGTTTGGATTAGGTATTAGTCCAGACAGAAGAAATAAAACCTTTGAGATTTTCCTATGGCATTGTAATTCTCTCAGGGGCAGCAAAGGGCTTGAAAGAGCAATTGAATGGAATGGACAGTGTCTTGAAAGGAGAATAATAAAATGAGCATCAACAAAAGCAAAATGAGGATAGTGGAATGTAGTTGAATTAAATCAGGTGATGCCGAGGGAATTAAAGTAGGAAATGAGACACTTAAAGTAGTAATGAGTTTTTCTGTTTGGCAAGAAAAATAACTGACGATGATCGAAGTAATGAGGGTATAAAATGTAGGCTGGCAATGGCAAGGAGGACGTTTCTGAAGAAGGGAAATTTGTTAACTTTGAGTATAGATTTAATTGGTAGGAAGTCGTTTCTGAAAGTATTTGTATGGTGTGTAGCCATGTATGGAAGTGAAACTTTGACAATATACAGTTAAGGCAAGAAGAGAATAGCTTTTGAAATGTGATGCTTCAGAAGAATGCTAAAGATTAGATGGGTCAGTCAGGTAACTAATGAGGAGGTACTGAATAGAATTGGGGAGATGAATTTGTGGCAAAACTTGACCAACAGAATGGATCCGTTGATAGTCTTATCATTCTGAGATGTCGAGAGGTTACCAGTTTAGTATTGGATGGAAGTGTGAGTGATAAAAATCATAGAGAAACCAAGAGATGAATACCATAATCAGATTCAGAAAAATGAAGCTTACAGTAGTTATTCAGAGATGAAGAGGCTTGCACTGGATAGAGCAGCATGAAGAGCTGCATCAGACCAGCCTTTGGACTGAAAACAACAACAGTGAATTTGTGCTAATGCCTTGTTATTGGGTTTGACAATGTTAAACAGTATTGGTCTAATGCTACCCTACCTTTGAGGTAACATTATAACAAGAAAATAAGAACACTCCCATATAATTATTTTTTATTCTGTTATTCAGATATTGTTACAACTAGCTGAGAATATCCAGTGTTGCCCAGGGTTGTATTTGTTCCAATCTTCTGTTAGCTGATTTCTTCCTGCCCCCCCCCCCCCCCTCTCTGCCCCCTGTCCATCTCCTCCTGCACTCTGTGTGTGTCCATCAGCTCATTCCTTCCTTTGTTCATCTCTTCCTTCCCCTCTCTCTGTCCATCTCCTCCTCTTCATTTTGCCCATTTCCTCCTCTTCCCATGCTACATTTCCTCCTCCTCCCTTTTTCCATTTTCTCCTATTCCCTTTGTCCATTTCCTCAAATTTCCTTTGTCTGTTCCCTGTTCCCTTCTCCTTGTACATCTCCTCCTCCACATTCTTCCTGTCCATCGTCTTGTTCCTTTCTGTGTCCATTTCTTTTCCCCCACTCTCTGTCTATTTCCGCTTTCCCGTCTCTGTGTCCATTTCCTTTTTCCCCCCTCTCTGTCTACATTATAAATGTCACCCCAACAGAAGGTTGTATGTTCTTAACCCCACAGTATTTCTTTTCAGATAGTAATATGTATACCAAGATTGGTTGAAACCTATACAGGGGATTAGGAGGAGCTTTCTGCCCATGGTTTTGCCCACATACACATGTCGCATATATTTAACATATTCCACACATATACATATTTGACTTGCATCTCTAATGAATTTTGCCCTAAAATTTTGTTTACATATAACTTAGTGTTTATGACATCATATCTCTTGAACTACGTGTGGTCCGATGATGTAATTTTGCAGGTACCTTCAGTGATATATTTAAATACTGTCTGCAAAAGTGTTGCGAATAGAGTTAGCAGTATAGAGGTAATAAATTAAAATGCCGTGCTTGATGCGGCAGTTTTAGTGCATGAATAGCAAAAATGTAATAAGCGATAAACTTTTTTTTTTCATTTCATCATTTTGTAGGCGATGTCAGTAAGAAAAAGTCTTGTAAATATTTTAAATTGTGCATAAAGTCTGTTAAAAGTCACTGGTGCTCTCATTCTCAAGTGCTGGCTGGATATAGACGAGCTATCTACATCTACATCTACATCCGTACTCCGCAAGCCACCTGACGGTTTGTGGCGGAGGGTACCCTGAGTACCTCTATCGGTTCTCCCTTCTATTCCAGTCTCGTATTGTACGTGGAAAGAAGGATTGTCGGTATGCTTCTGTGTGGGCTCTAATCTCTCTGATTTTATCCTCATGGTCTCTTCGCGAGATATACGTAGGAGGGAGCAATATACTGCTTGACTCTTCGGTGAAGGTATGTTCTCGAAACTTTAACAAAAGCCCGTACCGAGCTACTGAGCGTCTCTCCTGCAGAGTCTTCCACTGGAGTTTATCTATCATCTCCGTAACGCTTTCGCAATTACTAAATGATCCTGTAACGAAGCGCGCTGCTCTCCGTTGGATCTTCTCTATCTCTTCTATCAACCCTACCTGGTGCGGATCCCACACTGCTGAGCAGTATTCAAGCATTGGGCGAACAAGTGTACTGTAGCCTACTTCCTTTGTTGTCGGATTGCATTTCCTTAGGATTCTTCCAATGAATCTCAGTCTGGCATCTGCTTTACCGACGATCAACTTTATATGATCATTCCATTTTAAATCACTCCTAATGCGTACTCCCAGATAATTTATGGAATTAACTGCTTCCAGTTGCTGACCTGCTATTTTGTAGCTAAATGATAAGGGACCTATCTTTCTATGTATTCGCATCACATTACACTTCGCTACATTGAGATTCAATTGCCATTCCGTGCACCATGCGTCAATTCGCTGCAGATCCTCCTGCATTTCAGTACAATTTTCCATTGTTGCAACCTCTCGATACACCACAGCATCATCTGCAAAAAGCCTCAGTGAACTTCCGATGTCATCCACCAGGTCATTTATGTATATTGTGAACAGCAACGGTCCTATGACACTCCCCTGCGGCACACCTGAAATCACTCTTACTTCGGAAGACTTCTCTCCATTGAGAATGACGTGCTGCGTTCTGTTATCTAGGAACTCCTCAATCCAATCACACAATTGATCTGATAGTCCGTATGCTCTTACTTTGTTCATTAAACGACTGTGGGGAACTGTGTCAAACGCCTTGCGGAAGTCAAGAAACACGGCATCCACCTGTGAACCCGTGTCTAAGGCCCTCTGAGTCTCGTGGACGAATAGCGCGAGCTGGGTTTCACACGATCGTCTTTTTCGAAACCCATGCTGATTCCTACAGAGTAGATTTCTAGTCTCCAGAAAAGACATTATACTCGAACATAATACGTGTTCCAAAATTCTACAACTGATCGACGTTAGAGATATAGGTCTATAGTTCTGCACATCTGTTCGACGTCCCTTCTTGAGAACGGGGATGACCTGTGCCCTTTTCCAATCCTTTGGAGCGCTTCGCTCTTCTAGAGACCTACGGTACACCGCTGCAAGAAGGGGGGCAAGTTCCTTCGCGTACTCTGTGTAAAATCGAACTGGTATCCCATCAGGACCAGCGGCCTTTCCTCTTTTGAGCGATTTTAATTGTTTCTCTATCCCTCTGTCGTCTACTTCGATATCTACCATTTTGTCAACTGTGCGACAATCTAGAGAAGGAAGCACAGTGCAGTCTTCCTCTGTGAAACAGCTTTGGAAGAAGACATTTAGTAATTCGGCCTTTAGTCTGTCATCCTCTGTTTCAGTACCATTTTGGTCACAGAGTGTCTGGACATTTTGTTTTGATCCACCTACCGCTTTGACATAGGACCAAAATTTCTTAGGATTTTCTGCCAAGTCAGTACATAGAACTTTACTTTCGAATTCATTGAAAGCCTCTCGCATAGCCCTCCTCACACTACATTTCGCTTCGCGTAATTTTTGTTTGTCTGCAAGGCTTTGGCTATGTTTATGTTTGCTGTGAAGATCCCTTTGCTTCCGCAGCAGTTTTCTAACTCGGTTGTTGTACCACGGTGGCTCTTTTCCATCTCTTACGATCTTGCTTGGCACATACTCATCTAACGCATATTGTACCATGGTTTTGAACTTTGTCCACTGATCCTCAACACTATCTGCACTTGAGACAAAACTTTTGTGTTGAGCCGTCAGGTACTCTGTAATCTGCTTTTTGTCACTTTTGCTAAACAGAAAAATCTTCCTACCTTTTTTAATATTTCTATTTACGGCTGAAATCATCGACGCAGTAACCGCTTTATGATCGCTGATTCCCTGTTCTGCATTAACTGTGCTATTTGTTTGCCATGAGCAGTGCTTCTTTTCTGCCCCCTATCCCCATCCCTTTGAGAGGTATGTGGTTCTTACCCTCACAGTGATTCTTTCCATACAGTTAGTGATATGTGTACAGGTTTGATTGAAATCAGTGTAGTGGTTTAGGAGAAGACATGGAACACACATACATACACGTTTATAATATTTATGCATATACAAGTGTCTCGTGTTTTTTGCCTTTAACTCTGTTTTGTTTTCTATTTCTTAGAGAATGTTTTAATAAGTGTAAAATATTTCAGCCCTTTCTTTTGACTACTTTAAAAAAAGAAAAGTCACAACTTTTTTTTGAGGAATTTTCATTGGACTGCTCAGGGTACAGCTCTCTCTTATACTGCGCAATTATGTAATTCCTTGTTAAGTAAGTTATGGAACACAGTACAGATAATGCATGATTACTGCAGAAGGCATGAGTCTCTGGTACTGATCATTTCAGTCTCACTGTCCATTTACATGCCACTATTGCTGTCTTCGGTACAGAATATTAGTTTCATCTTCACTGCTGTAATTTGAACTTCTGGTTTTTGTTGGCCATTTTAGTTTTTTCCTCTGATTTCTGAGATATGGAAGCTCTTTGTGTATGTTGAAAATTGTGTGTGTCTAGTAAAACTTAACTGACTCTTGGTCAGTTCTTAATTTGAATTGCTTTTACAATCAAGCATTTTCTCCTCATTATTTCTTGTAATGCATGTTCCAACAAATATGTTAACCTTTGTTGTTTTCTCCAATAAATCGTCAGCATAACTGGTCCAAGAATGAGAACCTATGACTTTTTTGTATGTTTGTAGTATTTTCTCCAAAAGTATTATTTACAGCAAGATCAGTCATATTTCGATTTTCAGTGTATGGTATGAAGGGAATAGAATTTCTTTTATTGTTAATCTGCAACACTGATGCTGTTTTCTGTTTACATTAATTCCCACAGTGTCAACTTTCTCTCCTTTACTTGACCAAAAATTATGAGAAACATCATTGAAAAATGACTTAAACCATTATGAGAACATGGCACAAAGATACCCCTGCAGGTCTCAGTTGCAGCACCTCTTGCTAATGTGCAAAAACTAGCAGCAAAGAGGAACTTACATTGCATCACCACACTGTTGAACATTGTAGCTGAAGTTGTGACATAACAGGAGATGGTAGGGTTGGGTTGAGCAGTGAGTGATTATAAATTAAACCTTTTATTAATATCAAGGAAGAAGCTTTACATTATGGCCAATATATTTAAAGAAGTTTATAAGAGCTATGTGTTAAACTGCGACAAGTGCCTGAATAATAGCAAAAGGCGAAATTCAAGAACTGTTACAATTAATTAAAATCTGAAACCAGGAAATGGACCCCAAGATAATAACAATAATATCAAAAACAAATAACATAATAAAATTACACTGGGGCAACCCACAGAATAAGAAAATTGAAAACTAATATCAAATTAAAAAAAGGGTTATTTCCAAGAAATGTGCATATCAAATTCATAGCCTTACTATGAGCAATATGTATCGAGCACTCGACTCTTGAGATGTTGAAAAGAGAGACAATAAAAGACAAAAGTATTGAAAACAGGAAGTCATTAAAAAGAGAGAGAATAGCAGCTCTTCTTTCACTCGTGGGAATTGATTAAAGAAATGAATAATATCACTTACATTACTCATCAGGTGTATTATCGTCATGCAAGGTATTGTTTCTCCTGTTGGCACCATTCCTTCTACCCAGCATACATATGTGATCCATCTTTCCAGAAAATTGGGAGAGTCTCACAGGAGAGAGAGATACCAGATAGTCGTAAGATGGGAAAATATAAAAACTGAAATATTTACTCTCACTCATGCGACATTCTGCTACTCTCGTGAGACATTTCACTGTCACAGCAAAAATCAATATCTACATTCCTTGCTTAGAGAGTTGAGCGTTTGATGTATTTCGCTCATTGTTACGCCATGATTTCAATGTGCACTATTTCTTGGAAGTTACCTAAAAATGAATTGACTATACATGACCAGAAGACCAAATACACAATGAGTGTGCTCTGAATATTTGTGCCCACCATCTCTGCCAAATAACACAGTGACAGCAAATCAGAAATACAACAAAGCATAAGGAATTTAGTTGCAATTCAAAATTACAAGATAGAAAACATTTCCAAATAATTTTCCAAATAGTTTTAGGGCTTGTACTCAAAACCAGTGTTACAGGTTAACAAGAACATGCAAGGTTCATAACTCACTCATTGCAAAGGGAACCACAGCTGTAATTGAAGTCATCAAAACTCTCCAAGAGTTTCTTTTACTTAGATATGCTTACATCACCTGGCAGAAGGTACAGTAACACAATTCGTTGGTTCATTGAGACCCACTGCATCACAAGCATGACACCAGCCATGTAAGGGAGAGAGTTAGCAACAGGTTGCACCAGAAATGAGGGAAATGCTGTAGGACAACACACTCGCATACCTCAAGACACTGCCCCAGTTTGCACCTTCTGGGAACAGACTGCTCTATAGCAAACAGTACTGGGCATGCCGTACTTCCATTCTTCTTATTGGCTGCCAACTAGATCATGGCTACCCAGCTGTCCAATCAAAACCCTCCTATTCAGCTGCTTGCTGGTATTCCAGGGTTCCTTCTCATGTTATTCACTCAGTCCTACTCCCAGCTCCACCCAGTTTTTCCCCAGGGGGCTCACGGTTCTTTTGTGAGTATGTGCATGGTGAGCACGGGGCCCCGAGCTATTGCAGCCTTCCTTCTTTCCGGGGCTGCATTTCCTTGCCCTTCCCCTCCTTTCATCTTCTTGCTCCTTCCCCTTCGCCCTCTCCTCTCCCTCTCTTGGTGTCCTTGCTTATGTTGGCCCTGCTATCCTCCTGGTTATGTTGGTTTTGCAATTTACTTTTGTTGCATAAACACCTCATCCTTTTAGCATTCCCTGGTCCCCCTCTGGGGTTTGACCTCCATTACTAAATTTTTATTCCGTACTGTGAGCCATTTAGGGAAGAGCACATTACCTAGTGTCTCCGACGTGTGCCCTCCTAGTTCATTCCACCTTTCCTTTCACGTCGTTGTCTGATGCTAGGGTGCATAGCCAACATGGTAGCCAGCCCGTGTGGTGGGGTCGCTATGTTCCCTTTTGGTTGAGCCCCCTGAACACACAGGGATGTCACTTCTGATGCCTGAGCTGTGACCACCTCATGTAAGCCTAGGAGTGATTGCTTGTCATCCTGGAGCATCGGAACTCCCGGCAATGGCTGCCTTGCCAGATGGCTCTTGCTGTGGCTGGGTGTGGCCTGTGAGGGCTCTCTCCTGATCAGAGTGGGTGGTATCAGGGCGGACGGTATGCAAATGAAACACATATGGGTCCAGAACTCTGGCCGTTCTTCTGCGGCTGTCTCTTTTCGTGGAACTGATTCAAGGTGTGATTTTTTGACAGGGACCTCGTCCTTCAAACTAATGAGGAACTTCGGAACAATCTCAGACAGTGGGGTGTTCAGAAGGGTCCGAAGGACAATCACATTGATACTGGTGCCTGTATCCTGGCCTTTGAAGGGGATACCCTCCCTGTGACATGAAACCACGCATTCCACCACCTGTGAGATGTTTTAAGTGCTTGCGTTTTGGACACTTCTTCCCACTGTTCGCAGGCCCCTCTGTGTGGTGACTGTGGACGTCCACTCCATGAGGGGAGTTCCTGTGTTCCCCCTCCTGTGTGTGTTAATTGTCATGGCAATCATTCTCCACTTTCACCAGATTTCCCAGTATATAAAAAGGAAAAGAAGATACAGGAGTATAAGTCCAATGATCATTTAACCTACACTGAGGCACATAAGAAGTATGCATGTCTTCACCCTGTGTCCATAACGTCTAATTCTGCTTTAGTTACATTTTCACCCCTTCCTTACCCCAGTCCCGGACCACTCTCTTCCCCCTCCCCTCAGCGTCTGCCGGTGAAGGGCGTCTCTCCCGATATCCCTTCCCGGCACCTTCTAGGCCAAAGGTCTGCTGCAACGCGACGACCGCGAGAACCAAAGTGTGTTGGCCCCCAGGTCGCCCGATCTCTTTCTGTTCCTGATCTTGCTGTAGCTGGCTCCTTTATGCCACACAGCCCTTCTCGATTTCAAACAGAAAAGAAGAAGAAACATTAAGTCCCAGGACAAGGAGCCTCTGGTGTCACCAGAGGTCCCATCCCCGACTTCACAACCAGATTCTGACCTTTTGTTCATGGATGTCGCCCCCTCCTTGTCGGTGATGGATGGTGACCTGGTGGCATGACTGGCGATAGCCTGTTCAACCCCCATTTGAATCATCATTCTGTGGTTATCCAATGCTATTTTAATGGTTATTATTGTCTCGTTCTGGAGTTTAAATCCCTTAGTTCGTCTTACTCTGCAGCTAGTGTGGTTCTACAGGAATCTCATTTTACTGATGATCACTCACCGACCCTCTGTGGGTTCCGTGTTTACTGTCGAAATCGGGTCGGTCACCTGCGGGCCTCTTTTGGCGTTTGTACGTTGGTCCGTACAGACGTTGCTAGAATGTGGATTCCTCTTCAAACTAATTTGGAAGCGGTTGCTGTTAGGGTCCACCTAGACTCTGGGGTTACGGTTTGCAGTCTTTATCTCCCTCCTGCCAGGACTCTTACCCCTGCTGCCCTAACTGCCCTCCTTCAACAACTTCCTCCTCCCTTCCTCCTTCTCCGAGATTTTAATAATCATCATCCCTTGTGGGGGAGTGCATTTCCATCTAGACAAGGTCTTCTCGTAGACCAGTTTATTGCAGACAACTTGTGCCTTCTTAATGATGGCTCCCCTACTCATTTCAGTGCCAGTCATGGTACCTTTTGTGCAATTGATCTCTCCCTCCCTCCTCTCTTCATTACACTGGTCACCACATGACAACCTTTGTGATAGTGACCATTTCCCGTTGATTCTTTCGCTCCCTTCGCACTCCCCGATGGACAGGTTACCTTGTTGGTCTTTCCAGTGTGCCGATTGGCCTCTATACACTGCACAGGTCTTGTTTTCTCCATCCTTGTAAGGTTGTATTGATGACATCCTACGTGACATGTCTGACGCGATTGTTCACACTGCTACCCTTGCTGTACCACGGGCATCTGGACCATTTCGCCACTGGCAAGTCCCGTGGTGGAGTATGGCCATTGCTATCCATGATCGCCGTCGAGCTTTGCAATACCTTAAGAGGCACCCATCCATTGCCAACCTTATTACATTTAAATGTCTTCATGCTGAAGCCTGTTATTTAATCAAACAGAGCAAAGGGATAAGTTGGGAACGCTTTGTTTCTTCCCTCAGTTATACTGTTACTATGTCATGGGTATGAGCTACACTTTGCTCTCACCTTTTACCCCTTGTCAGTCAGAATCTTACAACAAACCTTTCACTGAATGGGAATTTCTTTCCGCACTTTCCTCTTCTCATAATATGGCCACTGGCCTAGACTCCATTCATAACCAACTGCTTCAATATCTCACTGCTCCACAACGGCAACATCTTCTCCAGGTGTTTAAAAATATTTGGCTCCAGGTGACTTCCCTTCTCAGTGGAGGGATAGCATCATGGTTCCTGTACTTAAGCCTGGTAAGAATCCCCTATTTGTTGAAAGCTATCGGCCAATTAATCTGACAAATGTTGTTTGCAAGTTACTTGCATGGATGGTAGCCCGTCGGTTCAATTGGGTCCTCAAATCTTGGGATCTATTTTCCCCTTACCAGTGTGGCTTCCGAGAGGGAGAGTCTCCTATAGATCATTTACTTCACTTGGAATCCGCAGTACAGCAGGCTTTTTCCCAGCACTGCCATTTTGTTGCAGTATCCCCCCCTGTGGGTTCGGGGGTAAGAATAGGCCCACGGTATTCCTGCCTGTCGTAAGAGGCGACTAAAAAGAGTCTCAAACGTTTTGGCCTTGTGAGATGGTCCCCTAATGGGTTTGACCTCCATCCGTCTAAATTTTCCGAAGAGCGAGCCGATTGGGGAAGGGCGCCTTACAAGGAGCGATGTGTCCATCATGCATTACCATCTCTAGCGAGGTTTGTCGTCATCGCTTAGCAGTCCCGCTCACCTACCATCTCTTGAGCGTGGATTTGTTCTTGGGTGCAGTTTATTGCAGTCTGCTATGCTGTGTCGCTTTATGCGCCAATGACGATATTGGACTACATCACCTGAAATCCAGCACGGTAGCCAGTCCGTTGTGGTGGGGCCGCCATGTACCCTGTTGGTTGTAGCCCCCTGACTACACAGGGATCGCTCTGCTGATGCCAGCGCCATTAACTCCCCACGTATGCCAAGGAGTAGATGCCTATCTCCTTGGGGCATTGGGACTCCCGGCAATGGCCATCCTGCCAGGTGGTCGTTGCTGAGGCTGGGTGGCGCCCGTGGGGAGGGCCCTTGGTCGGAGTAGGTGGCATCAGGGCGGATGACCCGCAATGAAGCGTGGTACATCATCTCTTGCTGGCGGCCAGCCGCCAGCAGTCTCTAAGCGTTCCAGGGCTCAATACAACGCAACTACATATGACCCCAAATCGTTCCCCTCCCTGGCTACACCATGGGAGGAACGAAAGACTAAGGATGCCAACGAACCATACTCGCCCCGCTACCTGGTGTGTACGAGAGCTGATGGTGAATCCTTTACATCCATGAAGCGTCAGTTCTTCGTCGAGCACTTAGAGGACAAGTTCGGGGAGGTGGAGGGCTTGTCCAAAATGCGCTCGGGCTTGGTTTTGATCAAATCGGCGTCCTCCGCCCAGTCCCGCCGGTTACTCGATTGTAACAAGCTGGGGGATGTTCCGGTTACAATCACGCCCCATAAGAGTCTTAATATGGTCCAGGGCATAATATTCCATCGGGACCTTCTATTGCAGTCCGATGACGAGCTTCGTGCCAATTTAGAGCGGCGAGGTGTTCACTTCGTCCGGCGCGTACATCGTGGTCCAAGGGATAAGCAGGTTGCCACCGGTGCCTTCATCTTGGCCTTCGAGGGTGATACTTTACCTGAGAAGGTCAAGGTGATGGTCTATCGTTGTGACGTCAAGCCATATATCCCTCCCCCGATGCGGTGCTTTAAGTGCTGGAAGTTCGGGCATATGTCTTCCCGCTGTACTTCCAGCCTCACATGTCGAGATTGTGGACGCCCATCACATCCCAATACTCCATGTGCTCCGCCTCCTATCTGTGTAAACTGCGGAGAGCACCACTCGCCTTGCTCGCCGGACTGCAGGATCTTCCAGAAAGAGCGCAAAATCATGGAGTATAAGACCCTGGACCGCCTGACATACACTGAGGCCAGGCAGAAGTTTGAACGCCTCCATCCTGTTCGAATGACTGCCTCTTACGCCGCGGCTACTACTGTTATGGCCCCATTAGCTCTCCCTCAGACTGCCACCTCTCAGAGCCGGAATGCTACACCTGCCCCCTTGATGGTGGGGGGCACTTCACTCCCTGCTGCTCCTGCACTACCTGCCTCAAGAGCAGCAACCCCCCAACCATCGGGGACATCAGTCCCCACTTCTAAGCTGGGGAAGCCTCAAACTTCCCTGGCTCGAATAGCACGGAAAGGGTCCGTTGGGTCCCTTCCTTCCCAGGTTTCCGCCTCTGGGAAGGGTGACGTCAGTCAGTGGAAGAAAAGCAGACCAGCGGCTGGTCGCAGGGCTTCCCGCTCCTCCTCCGTCCCGGAGACTGACTCGCTGGAGCCCTCCCAGCCAAGGAAACCCAAGGACCAGAGAGACAAGACGAAGAAGAAGACCTCTAAGGCCAAGGACCACGCGGTGGCATCCACCACACTGCTCCCCACAGGCTCTGTGTCCGAGGATAAGGTGGAGATCCGGGCGTCCGCTGAGGACCTGGATCTCGCCGGACCCTCAGACACCATGGAAGCAGATTGTACTGGTCCTCCATCGGTGGCAGCAGGTGACCCAGTGGCGTGATCTGCCTCCTCGGCCCCTTCACGCCTTTTTCGGACATGGACACAGCGATACTCCAGTGGAACTGCAGCGCTTTTTTCCACCACCTTGCTGAGCTTCGCCAACTCATCAGCAGTCACCCTTTCCTCTGCATTGCCCTACAGGAAACTTGGTTTCCGGCAATGCGGACCCCTGCCCTACGTGGGTATCGGGGTTATTACAAGAACCGGGCAGCTTATGAGAGGGTATCTGGTGGAGTCTGCGTCTACGTCCTCAACTCTTACAGCGAATGTGTACCTCTTCACACACCTTTAGAGGCTGTCGCTGTAAGGATGTGGACGCCTCAGCCTATTACTGTCTGCAGTTTGTATCTTCCGCCAGATGGTGATGTCTCGCGTCATGTGTTGGCTGCATTGATAGCACAACTGCCTCCTCCTTTTGTGTTACTGGGCGACTTTAATGCCCATAACCCCCTGTGGGGTAGCGCCGCAATTACTGGCCGGGGTAGAGATGTCGAGACTCTTCTCTCGCAGCTTGACCTCTGCCTCTTAAACACGGGAGAGCCGACACATTTCAGCGTAGTCCATGGCACATTTTCGGCCATCGACCTTTCTATCTGCAGCCCCGGACTTTCACCATCCATCCACTGGAGTGTCCATGACGACTTATGTGGTAGTGACCATTTCCCCATCTTTCTGTCACTACCACAGCGTCACTCTTCTGAACGCCCCTCCAGATGGGCTCTGAATAGGGCTGATTGGGGCTTGTTCTCCTCTCTCGCCACTATCGCACCTCCTTCCCCTGACACCATTGATGCGGTGGTTCAGTCGGTCACCACCGGCATCGTTTCTGCGGCGGCATCTGCGATTCCCTGTTCATCCGGGTCCCCTCGGCGGAGGACTGTGCCTTGGTGGGCGCCCGAGATCGCAGAGGCGATTAGAGATCGCCGGCGGGCTCTTCAACGCCATAAGCGGCACCCGTCCTTGGAGAACCTCATCGTTTTTAAACAGCTCCGTGCCCATACCCGACGCCTTATTCGCCAACGGAAGCAGGAGTGCTGGGAACGGTATGTTTCCACCATTGGCGTCCGTACCTCTGCATCGCAGGTTTGGGCTAAGATTAGGCGACTCCATGGCTATCGGCCGCATGTCTCTGTCCCTGGGCTTTCGCTGAATGGAGTGGTGTGTACTGACTCCGACACGATTGCGGACCGGTTAGCAGCGCATTTTGCTCAGTGTTCCGCATCTACGAATTACCCACTGGCCTTCCGCTCCCGGAAAGAGCGGTTGGAAAGTTGGAGGCTTTCCTTTCACACGCGCCACGCGGAGTCGTACAATGCTCCTTTCAGCGACTGGGAATTCCAGAGTGCACTATCTGCTTGCCCTGATACGGCTCCTGGGCCAGACCGCATCCACAGCCAGATGCTGAAACACCTCTCTGTGAATTGCCGGCGACGCCTCCTAGATGTTTTCAACCGCATCTGGGTTGAGGGTGTGTTCCCGTCTCAATGGCGAGAAAGCATCGTCCTCCCCGTGTTGAAACCTGGCAAGAACCCGCTGGAGGTGGACAGCTACCGCCCCATAAGCCTCACCAACGTTCTTTGCAAGTTGCTAGAACGTATGGTGAGCCGGAGGTTGAGTTGGCTCCTCGAGTCTCGAGGCCTTCTGGCTCCGTCTCAGGGTGGGTTCCGTAAAGGCCGCTCTGCCGTCGATAATCTGGTCTCCCTAGAGTCTGCCGTCCGTACAGCCTTTGCACGCCGCCAACATCTGGTTGCCATCTTCTTCGACATGCGGAAGGTGTATGATACGACTTGGCGATATGACATCCTGGCCACAATTCATGGGTGGGGTCTTAGGGGCCCGCTCCCGATTTTTATTCAGAATTTTCTGTCGTCTCGTTCCTTCCACGTGCAAGTTGCTGCGTCCCATAGTTCCTCTCGGGTCCAGGAGAACGGGGTCCCACAGGGGTCTGTCCTCAGTGTCTCCCTGTTTTTAATTGCGATCAATGGGCTCGCTGAGGCGGTGGGATCGTCCGTCGCAGCTTCGTTGTATGCAAACGACTTCTGCCTCTACTACAGCTCCGCTGGCATTGCAGTTGCTGAGCGCCAGCTGCAGGGCGCTATCCGCAAGGCGCAGTCGTGGGCTGTAGCGCACGGCTTCCAGTTTTCGGCCGCTAAGACCTGCGTTATGCATTTCTGCCGGCGTCGCACGGTTCACCCTGAGCCACGCCTTTACCTTGACGGTGAGCCTCTTGCTGTGGTAGAGACGCATCGGTTCTTGGGACTGGTATTTGATGCCCGGTTGACTTGGATGCCTCATATTAGGCAGCTTAAACAAACATGCTGGCGGCATTTAAACGCTCTCCGTTGCCTTAGCCACACCGGATGGGGTGCTGATCGGTCCACCCTTCTCCGGCTGTATCAAGCGCTGATCCAGTCCCGCCTTGATTACGGGTGTGTGGCTTATGGTTCGGCATCGCCATCAGCGTTGCAATTGCTGGATCCCATCCATCACTGCGGGATCCGACTCGCCACAGGAGCATTTCGGACAAGCCCTGTTGACAGCTTACTTGTGGAGGCTGGTGTTCCTCCATTGCGGATCCGGTGCGACCGACTTCTGGCCGCTTATGCTGCCCACCTTTGTAGCTTGCCAGGGCATCCCAACTACCATCTCCTGTTCCCGCACTCGATCGTCCATCTTCCAGACAGGCGGCCCCGGTCAGGGTGTACGGTCGCGGTTCGCATCCGGGCTCTACTGTGTGGGATTGAGTTTTTTCCTCTCCCGCCTGTTTTCCGGGCCAATCTCCGTCTGCCCCCTTGGTGTGTGCGCCGACCATGCATTCGGCTGGATTTGGCACAGGGTCCGAAAGACTCGGTCCCTCCTCCGGCGCTCCGCCGCCGCTTTGTTTCTCTCCTTGCTGAGTTTCCTGGATCTGCTGTAGCCTATACCGACGGTTCGATGGTCTCTGGTCGCACTGGTTACGCTCTTACTCTAGAGGATCATTGTGAGCAACGGTCGCTGGCACCCGGGAACAGTGTATACACTGCCGAGTTGGTTGCCATCTATCGCGCCCTAGAGTATATCCGCTCCCGCTCAGGTGAGTCCTTTGTCATCTTAGTGAGTCCCTGAGTGGTTTACGAGCTCTTGACCAGTGCTTTCCTCGTTCCCGTCTGGTGATGGCCATCCACGAGTCGCTCCATGCTCTTGCCCGTTGCGGCCGCTCCGTGGTCTTTGTTTGGACCCCAGGTCATGTCGGCATCCCGGGCAATGAGCGGGTTGACACGCTGGCTAAACAGGCAGTGAGTTCACCGGCTCTGGAACTCGGCCTTATGGAGTGTGATCTCCTGTCGCTTTTGCGCCAGAAAGTGCTTGGTGCCTGGGGTGACGAGTGGCGCACCCTGCCCACGCCCAACAAACTTCGGGCGGTGAAGGAGACGACCGGTGTGTGGCGCTCCTCCATGCGGGCCTCTCGGAAGGACTCTGTCGTCCTCTGCCGGCTGCGCGTTGGCCACACGTGGCTGACGCACGGCCATTTGTTGTGCCGGGAGGACCCACCGCTATGTCGCTGCGGGGCAGCTCTGACGGTGGTCCACATTTTGGTGGACTGCCCGCTTTTAACAGGACTCAGGCAGACGTTTGCGCTGCCTGATACCCTCCCTGCCCTTTTATGTGATGACGTTGCTATGGCGGACCTCGTGTTGAGTTTTATTCGGGCAGGGGGTTTTTATCGTATGATTTGAGTGTTTGTCCTTTTATTTCCTGTATTGACTTGGGCCTTTGGCCTGTGGTTTTAAACTGTGGGTTTTAATGTCATTTGGTGGTTGGCTTTTCCTTATTTTCATGGTCGGCCAACCACCTTCACATTCGGTGTGATTTTAGTTCCGTTTGTCTGGTCTTTGTCTGTCTTTCTTGTATTGTGTTGTCCCTTGTCTCAGTTCTCCGTTTTTAATGACTGACAGTTTTTATTTCGTGTGATTTTATCGTGGAACAAGGGACCGATGACCTTAGCAGTCTGGTCCCTTCAATCCCACACCCAACCAACCGTTGCAGTATTTTTCAACCCTTGCAAGGCCTATGACACGGCTTGGTGCCATCGCATCTTACACTTCATCAGTGGGGTCTTTGGGGCCCAATCCCGATTCTTATATGCCAGTTCCTGTTTCACCGGTCGTTCAGGGTTCGGGTTGGTACTGTTTTTAGTTCTCCATGATTCCAGGAGACTGGCATCCCACAGGGTTCTGTATTGATTGTACTTCTTTTCCTAATTGCAATCGATGGACTTGTGGTCTCTGTCGGTCCTTTGGTCGCCCCTGCTCTGTATGTGGATGATTTCTGCATTTGGGTTAGTTCGTCTTTGATGGCCTCTGCAGAGCGGCAACTCCAGGGAGCTATATGGCGTGCCTCTGTATTGACCCCCTCACATGGGTTTCAATTCTCTCCTTTAAAATCGCGGTTGGGTGGTCGACTTTTGTCGCCGTACTATGATCCACCCCGATCCGGAGCTCTATCTCGATGCACAACGATTGCCTGCGGTCCCACAGTTTAGTTTCTTGGGTCTTCTTTTCGACAACAAGCTCACTTGGCTGCCTCATATCAGACTTCTGCAGGTAGGATGTTTCTGTAAACTCAATGTTCTTCGCTTCCTTGCCCACACCTCTTGGGGTGTGGACCACTCCATCCTTCTCCGCCTTGTTCGTGGTTTAGTTCTGTCTCGCTTGGACCATGGTTGTGAAGTTTATGGTTAGGCTGCTCCTTCCACACTGCACGTGCTGGATGCATGATCCGTGGTATCTGTTTGGCCACTGGTGCCTTCCCTACTAGTCCTGTTGATAGTCTCCTGGTTGAAACTGGGATCCCCCTCTCTCCCCCCCCCCCCCCCTTTCTGTTCGGCGGTCCTAGCTTCTGGTGTCTTATGCAATCGCTGTCCGTTCCTCTCCCACTCATCCTTCCTATTCTATCCTGTTCCCAGACCATGGACGTCGCCCACCTGATTCCCGCTCTTGGGCGGGTTTACCGGGTGGGCTCTGCCTTGCGTCTCTTCGCCGTGATTTTCAGTTTCCTTCTTTGTCCTGTCTTCCAACCTCCCTCTGCCCCCCCCCCCCCCTCTCCCCCCCTCGGCGCCGAATTCAGATGAATCTCTGCTGAGGTCCGAAAGATTCCATCCCCCCAATGATGTTCTGTTCCTTTTTCCGTCGAATTTTATGGGAGTTTCATGATGCTGTTGTTTTTTACACCGATGGCTCTAAATCTGCTGATCGTGTGGGATATGCCTTCACGTCCTCTGTTGGCACGGAAAATCATCTGCTGCCACCTACCTGTGGGGTGTTTACTGCGGAATTGAAGGCAATTTCCCAGTCCCTTACCTTTATTAAACAGTCCCAACACAACCACGTTTTGTTATGAACGGACTCATTGAGTGGCCTTCTGGCTATTGACTGGTGTTTTTCGCGCCATCCCTTGGTCTCGGCCCTCCATGACCATCTCGCTGATCTTCACCGTGCTGCTTGTTCTGTTGACTTCGTTTGGGTCCCTGGCCATATGGGTATCCCAGGTAATGAGCTTGCTGGTCATTTGGCTGGGGGAGCAGTCACTTACCCCCATTCTCTGTAACCCCTCCTGCAGCGGATTTATGGCTCCACATCAAATCCCACTTCGCACAATCATGGGCCAACTCTTGAGAGGCTACCTCCCTGTCTAATAAACTTCGTGTGATTAAGGTGAGACCAGACCCGTGGCATTCTTCCTTTCACCTCTCCCGAAAGGACTCGTCCACACTGTGTCCTCTCCACATCAACCATACCAGGCTGACCCATGGTTTTCTTTTGCGTAAAAAGCCACCCCCACTTTGTGGTTGTGGAGTCTACCAGTCAGTAGCCCACATTTTGGTGGAATGCCCCCTTCTTTGGGCTCTGCGTACTAAGTACAGACTTCCCTGCACTTTACCTTTAACGTTGGCTGATGATTCCCGGATGGTCGAACTGGTTCTCTGTTTCCTCCAGGAAAATGGTTTTTATTCTCAATTTTAAAGTTTTTAATCTCACTCTGGTGGTGGGGCAGGGTTGTGTGTGTTGGGGTATCTCCCACTGTGAGCTGTGTTTGGAGATTCCCGACTCCCCTCCCTGGCCAAGATCCTCTTTTCTTCCCCATTTACTCTGTTTTTATTGCTTTTTAGAATTGGTTAGTCTCCTTTTCCCATATGCACTTCTACGTTGTAGCGGTTGAAGACTTTTAAGTCTCAGTTGGTCTTGCCTCTACTGCTTCAGAAGTGGGATATTTCCTGCCTCTAACATAGCCTTGGGTTCGCTCTCTTGCTCTCTTACCTCATTTTGTTTTTACCATTGACAACACGACTGCACTTTTACATTTTTTTAGTCTTTCCCCTTTTATCATTCTGACTTTTCTGAGATGTCAAATTATCTGAATGGACCACATTTGAAACAAGGGGCTGATGACCTTGGTGTTTGGTCCCTTCACCTCCAATCAACCAACCATCTAACCAATTTGTCCAGCTGGTCTCGGACATCGACTCATCCCAGCACTGGTGTCGCATTGCTCTGGCTGACAGTTCCCTCACGGAGCCGCACTGATGCAGTTGCGTGGTGTCTTACGATAATGGCTCAAAACTGTATTCTGACTTGGTTTAGCTGACGTCCTCCCTTCTGTGAGATGCAATAATGATTTTTAGACATACGAACTTGCCTGCAAAATGGGCAGACAATACCGGATGATTTGGTGGGAACATCTGAAGGCAGATGAAAATGATTTATGCGTGTGCTGATGGTACAAATTTTCAGTCAACTTTGAGGGTGTTTAACACTTCTTGTTGGGAGAATGCAAACTGCTGGGAGACATTTGTTTAGATGGAGGTGCAATTGGCACAAAGCCACCCATGTGACACAAAGTCTCCTCCATTTATAGTAACTGGAAAGGACATTCCTGATTATACCAGGGGTAGGCAGAGAAACCAAGTGACCACCTGTCTTTGAAATGCCGCTGGTGACCTGTCAGGAAGGATTATTGACAAGCATGAGATGTGATGCGTTTTCGGGCCATCTGACAAAATTATAGTTCCCAGAATGAGTTTCAAAATTTCCTTGGCAACATAAAAGACCATTTTTACCTCTTAAAATTAGGAGCTTAACAGATTGTTATCCAAGATTAAGGAAAGGCAAACCTACGTTTCTAGCATTTGTAGACTTAGAGAAAGCTTTTGACAATGTTGATTGGAATACTCTCCTTCAAATTCTGAAGGTGGCAGGGGTAAAATACAGGGAGCGAAAGGCTATTTACAATTTGTACAGAAACCAGATGGCAGTTACAAGAGTCAAAGGGCATGAAAGGGAAGCAGTGGTTGGGAAGGGAGTGAGACAGGGTTGTAGTCTCTCCCCAATGTTATTCAATCTGTATATTGAGCAAGCAGTAAAGGAAACAAAAGAAAAATTTGGAGTAGGTATTAAAATCCATGGAGAAGAAATATGAGGTTCGCCGATGACATCGTAATTCTGTCAGAGACAGCAAAGGACTTGGAAGAGCAGTTGAACGAAATGGATAGTGTCTTGAAAGGAGGATATAAAATGAACATCAACAAAAGCAAAACGAGGATAATGGAATGTAGTCAAATTAAGTCGGGTGATGTTGAGAGTATTAGATTAGGAAATGAGACACTTAAAGTAGTAGAGGAGTTTTGCTATTTGGGGAGCAAAATAACTGATGATGGTCGAAGTAGAGAGGATATAAAATGTACGCTGGCAATGGCAAGGAAAGCGTTTCTGAAGAAGAGAAATTTGTTAACATCGAGTATAGATTTAAGTGTCAGGAAGTCATTATGAAAGTATTTGTCTGGAGTGTAGCCATGTATGGAGTGAAACATGCACGATAACTAGTTTGGAGAAGAAGAGAATAGAAGCTTTCGAAATGTGGTGCTACAGAAGAATGTTGAAGATTAAATGGGTAGATCACATAACTAATGAGGAAGTATTGAATAGGATTGGGGAGAAGAGAAGTTTGTGGCACAACTTGACCAGAAGAAGGGATCGGTTGGTAGGACATGTTTTGAGGCATCAAGGGATCACCAATTTAGTATTGGAGGGCAGTGTGGAGGGTAAAAATCATAGAGGGAGACCAAGAGATGAATACAGTAAGCAGATTCAGAAGGACGTTGGTTGCAGTAGGTACTGGGAGATGAAGAAGCTTGCACAGGATAGAGTAGCATGGAGAGCTGCATCAAACCAGTCTCAGGACTGAAAACCACAACAACAACAACATCCAATGCAGTCGGTCACACACAGGCCAAACATTTAGACTCACAGAAGAGTGCTGCTCTGAACACTAGAGGTACACACATTTTGAATAACCATGTTGGTCAATGTTTGCAGAGCACTGCTTGGCATCAATACACTCCATGGATTTCAAGCACATGAATAGGCTGATGTATACATTTATCTTCTGAAATTTCACTCCGAAAGAATCCCTTGAAATATGGAGAGCTTGCCCTTACCTTTACCTATTAAAAATAGTTGAAACAGAGACCAAAATCAGAGACTGAAAAAGCAAAGGTCAAACAACAAGATGGATAAAGGAAAGGTGAGGTCGTTGGAAACTAGTTTTGTCTTCAGTTTTTTTTTTTTTTTTTGCTTATATTATTTCCCATTTGTAGGAATTCATAATTCTGAAAGAGTATTTTATGAGAACAGATGTAAACAGCCAATGTCAAACTGCTCAGATTTTTGTTTTTGTTTAATAACACATTTTGCACCAGATATATTCCTTGTCGAACACATGGGTAGTTGCTGCTTGGAATAGAGTACTTTTTGGTTTAATATAACATGCAGCATAAAAATGACTATTTAATGGGGTTCATTGATTCAGAAGTAGAATTTACTTGAGAAAACTGTAAACTTAGGAGGAGACCGAATGACTGGCCACTACCTACTTTCAGGTACCTACTCTCTATTACTGCTATTAAGTATATATATAAAAAAAACTGCCATTATATCTTATGTAACTGTTAGTTCTTTCATCAGGAAGATTGGGAAGGAGGGCAGGTCACTGAGATCCCAGATTGAGAAGAACTTGCCCATAATGTAACAGGTTCATCTTGTTTATGTCATAGATCATCTTGTTACTGTTAAACACTGTAAATAATGGGAAAAAATTACTTATGGTTAATATGAGTGTGCTGCACATTTGGTACTCTGCAGTATGCAGAATTTTAAATCATCATCATTTACTTTGGGCCTTTGTTCCACTTCAATGCGGGGTCGGCTTAGTTACTATGGATTTGGTGATGTTGATGTCAGAGGGTGGCCAGATGCCCTTCCTGTCACCACCCGTATCCCCAAGATGGAATTATTGTACCCCAGCTGTCTGTGTCTAGTGTAAGCAATGAAATAGTTGTGAACATTTTTCAAATGTCTGTGAGTCGCGTAACTGAGGTGGGATGTGTAGAACAGCCCGTTATTCACCTAGTGGGATGTGTAAAACAGCCGAAAAACCACATCCAGGCTGGCCGGCACACCGGCCCTAGTCGCTAATCCACTGGGCGGATTCGATCTGGGGCCGGCGCGCCTACCCGAGTCGAGGAAGCAGTGCATTAGCACTCTCGGCTAACCTGGTGGGTTAAGCAGAATTTTAAATACTTCATGTTAATAATAATTGGTTGACATGAACTGTGTGTTGATAGTAATTTTTCAACCTGAATAGTTTTAGGCACTCGTCCGTTGTCAACAGTACCTTATGTGTAGTGCTTTTTAGCGTGTGCCAGGGATGATTTTATGTAATAATACAATTATATGATTTATATATGTAATCAGCATAGTGGTAGAAGTGAAGCTGTGAGGACTGGTTGTGAATCATGGTTGAGTAGCTCAGTTGGTAATAGCACTTGCCTGTGAAAGATGAAGGTCCTGAGTTTGAGTCTTGGTCCGACACACAGTTTTAATCTGCCAGGAAGTTTCAGCAAACACCTGAAACTAGTCCGGCAAGATAAATTGCCATCAATAAGCAGCTTGTGCCAAACAGTTAATTAGTAATGTGACATATTTACAATATTGTTAATATGTTTGTGCATTTTGTATGATAACTTAAAATGATTTTACAGTGTTGTGCAGATTGAAGTTTATTTATCAGTAATACGTTGAAATTTGGCAATGGCAGTCTGGACAGTGGAGATCTGTGTTTATAAGATTTTTATGGAAAAATCATCACTTGCATTTATGGCTATATTTGGGACAGAATTGTTGCATGCACAGTTTCACATATTTATATCGCCACATAATTTTCATTTATTAAAAACTAGAAATACATCATAATAACCACATTGTTCTGCAGCATATCTGGCTGTATTGTTAATTTAAGTAGAAATACGTTATCAATTCATAACATTCTATGTTAATTATTTTCAGAGTGATGGTCTTTCTGCTGTTGAAGGTTGGTTGTCATTCCTTAAGGAGTTTGAGCCTGAAGTTCAAATATTGCTATGTGATCGATGTGAGGAGGAACCCCCTGAAGGACTGGCCAGAGTCACAGGTACGGCGTGTTTTCCAGAGAAAACTGTGTATTGATGTGTGTAGTTGTTCTAGAGCTTGCTGTATCTAAAGACACTTAAACTGGAAAATAAGCTTGAAAAGCTATGTAATTGTGAAGAGAAAAGCAGTGGATAAGTCCCTTAAATAAGTATTGAAGTATGCTCTCCTGCTATACCCAGTGTGAATGCTATCTCAACTGGGAAATAATTTTTGGTATACTCACAAAAAGTTACGACCTTAAGTACTTAACAATTTTATGTGCTGGCAGTGGTGTCACTATAACAGAACAGATAGAAATTTTGAGTTAAGGCTTACCATTTCAGCTTTAAATTTATTTCTCTATAAATTCTGCAGTGTCGGTCATTTTATCAGTCAGTATCAGCAAAATTATGAAGAGTTTCCACTTTCCCTGAAGCCCTTCATGATTATCACAAAAGATATTAAACATAGGTAGTTATTTGTACAAAGGGTATGTCACATAGCATTAAGACTAGTATGTGGGTCCGTAAAACTTACAATGTTGATGCTACTAAAAATATTTCTTCCTTCTGGTTGTTTCACTAGATACCATGAGCATAAGAACACTGAGGAACATACAGGGACATTAGTTGGTGCAAGTAATTGAAATTAAGGTATCCTTTTTCACGGTTCCGCACCTCAGTCGGTATAAACAGAACCCTTATAGGATCACTTTGTCTGCCTGCCTGCCTGCCTGCCTGTCCATCGGACTTTTCAGAACCCCTTTAATGAAGAACCAGTAGATATATCAAGTTGAAATTTATGTCACATATTAAGTGCTATGATCCCTTGGCGATGTAAAAAATTAAATGTTTTAAATCAATGCAATTGAAAGATATGGCCTCGAAAGACGTGGCCATTTATGTCGTATTTTGATATTCACAAATGTACCCATCAAAACCTATGTGATACTTCCTGTTAATCTGGAATCATGAAATTCATCAAGAAGCTCTTGTTTTTGCATCCGGCGACTGCCGCCTGCAGGCTCAGTGATCCAATACAGAACCTTGCATACACAGCCATTTCGAACTGATTCTTAGGCTGTATTGTATTGAAAATTAATGCTTATCTTGATGAGTGGCAAAGGGGTTCCTGACCGATCACAGACAGCGTCAGATGCTCTTTCCAGTCCTTGGAGAATGATATGTGGTAGTACTGTAAGGAGTGAACACTGTGTCAACCAGAATCCGATTTTGGACAGACTCTCACACACCTTAAGTACTTTGCAATTTTATGTCCTGGCAGTGGTGCTGCTAGAACAGAACAGACAGAAATTTTGAGTCAAAGATTACCATTTCAGTTTTATATTTATTTCACCATAAATTTTACAGTATCGGTAATTTTATCAGTCTGTATCAGTAAAATGGCGAAAGGAGCTCGCCACTCTTTTGTGGGTTTATGCTTGGCTACCATGGGGCCCCAGCCATTGCAGCATTTTTTCCCTTCCATGCTGCATGTCTATGCTCTTGCTATTCTTTTTCCCCTCCCTTGGGGAACATATCTGGGGTGTTATTGGGAATGCTTTGGGCGTTTGGGGTTCCTCTTTTTCTTCTTCCTCCCTGAATGCCAGCCCATGTGTCTGACGTGTAACAGATGACTGGGTAAAGCATAATTCCCAGCCCCGGTTCAACAGGTTCGTAAGTAACCCCTGGTACAGGCCAGGCCCAGGGAGGGGTGATTGCCTGAGCTGCAACCTTCCCAAATCACTGATTGGTTCCTCAGTCAGGTGTTCGGGAGGTGTGACCTGAGGTATGAACAATCACCTAAGGCGAGTGTGCCCCCTTGAGACCCTGCAATCATGGGGGATTTTCTCTCAATGAGTCACTCATCTTCACAATTGATGTCTGCAAAACATAAAAATAAAGAGCCTAATGATTCAAAGAATCTTCCTGCTGCACCATGGTTCCTCGTGGTCTCATGTACTGAAGCCAGTCAGTCCCTCACCACGGAATATCCGTGTGTTATTCAGAAAGGTGTTGATGCAATTGTCAGCCTTGTGAAATCCTGCTCTCATTTATGGAATGGCACTTTGCTTTTGGAGACCTTCTGATTCTCAGGCACAACAACTATTTGCTGCCTCGCTTCTCCATGGCTACCATGTTCGTGTCGAGGCCCATAGAACTTTTAATTCTTTCCTTGATGTAATTTACACCAGGCTGCTCGGCGGTCTAACTGAGGCCGAAATCCAGTCTTACCTCTCTGATCAGGTTGTTATTGCCACCCATCATGTAATGAAGAAGGTAGTTTTGTCCTTACTGCCCACCTGCACTCTTTCTCACCTTTGATAGAGTGGTGCTTTTGTCCAAGATCAAAGCAAGCTATGAAATTATCACAGTTCGGCCATACATTCTGAACCCGTTTCATCTGCACTAGAACGTCTTATCGACACTCAGCCAAGTGTGTAACCTGTGATACGGATCCGCACGAGGACAATTGTCCGCCTCCTTGTCCCCGTTGTATCAACTGGAATGGCGGTCATGCCGCCTCCTCTCAGGATTGTCCTTGTATCTTTGGGCTGCCCAAGAGATCTGGGTAAACGAAAAAGCTCACAAGTTACTGGCTAGTCACAAACCCTGCATTCTCCTGTCTGGCACCTATAGTTCTGTTCTTGTTACCTGTGCTCCATGAAGGACATGGCCAAGCAGACATGTGATCTCCAATTCAGCTTTGAGGTTATGAAATTTCCCAGTGTCAAGGTAGCGTCGCCATCCTCCCATCCAGCTGTGCAACAAGCCATCAAACCCTCGCCTCGACGGGCGAAGTCACTGTTACACAACTGGTAGGTCGGAAAGGACAGAAGGTGTACTCCCATGAATACTTCAGCCAGACAACACCAGAGTCTTCCTCTAACCGGAAAGGCTCGTAGAAGTCCACCAAAGGCAAACAAACGGTCTTCTCCTTCGCTGACTCAAAGATCCTCTTTAACAGTGTTGCCACAGGATACCTTAGCCCGGCAGGCCTCCATGTGGCCAGTGCGCACCACCAACCATTTTTCAGCATTGGACTCCACAGACTGACCACACAAGCAAGCCGATGCTTCTATGGACCCCATGGAGTAGGATCCTCCTACTTCTGAGCCTTACAGTAGTAACCCTTCACAGGCTGTCACTCGGCAGCTGCTATGGTGGCACCTCTACATCTGTGCCTCATCATGACTCTCCTCCAATGGAATATTTGCAGCCTTCGGTCCCATAAAGAGGATTTACTGCTGTTTTTTGCATTGCAGCATCCCCTTGTACTCTGCCTTCAGGAAACGATATTGACACCCCCCCGCCCCCTCCCTCTCCTCCCGATTGCTTTGAGCTTTCACATTTCTTACTGGTTCATTTTGGCATTCCCCCTGAGGTTGGCATTCCATCTCTTGGGGGCGTCATGCTGCTCATACGGGATGACATTCATAGTCAGCCCATCTCGCTGATACCCATCTTCAAGCTGTTGCAGTTCGCCTTTTCCTTCCCCACCTGACTTTTTCCCCCTGTACCATTTGTGTCCCTCCATCATTCATTGTCACTGGAGCAAACTCCCTTCAGCTTATTGGGCAGCTACTTCCCCCATTTTTGCTACTCGGTGACTTTAATGCCCATCATCCCCTTTGGGTTTCTCCCAGGACCTGTCACGGAGGTTCCCTCTTGGCTGACCTCCTTAACCAACTTAACCTCTCCTGCCTTAACGATGAAGCACCCACTTTCCTTTCTGACTCCTCGCACACTTATTTGCATTTGGACCTGTCCTTCTGCACTGCCCAGCTTGCCCATCATCTTGAGTGGTCCATTCTTTCTGACACCTACTCGAGCAACCATTTCCCGTGTACTATCCGTTTGCTGACTCCTACCCCATCTTCGTGCACACCCAAATGGCAGCTTACTAAGGCTGACTGGCAGCTTCCTGATGACCTTCGAAGAACAAGATTTCCCCAGTTGGGATGACCAGGTGGAATATTTCACAAACGTTATCCTTACTGCTGCGGAAAGTTCCATTCCTCACACTTGATTTTTACCACATCGTTTCCCAGTCCCTTGGTGGACTGAGGCATACCATGACACGATTCGTGGACGGAGACTTTCTCACTGCATTTTTAATGGTCATCCTACTATGGCAAACTGCATTCATTATAAACAGATGCATGCAAATTGTCGTCAGGTTCTTCGGGATAGCAAAAGAGCTAGCTGGATTTCATTCACTAGTTCTTTTAACAGTTCCACTCCTTCCTCTGTTGTGTAGGCCATTTCTGACGGCTCACTGGGACAGAGATCCATGCCCCTATTCCAGCCTGACAGTAGCAGACGATGTCATTGTGGACCCTTATTGCTATCTCCAACTTACTCCATCAGAAACAAGCATAGAAGTCTCAGGTGATACCCTTCCCTTCTCCGACTCGTGAGCGCTACAATGTCACCTTTACTATGAGGGAGCTAGCTCATGCTCTCAGTTCATCCCGATCCTCCATCCGAGGGCCAGACACCATCCACATTTAGATGTTGCACCACCTTCCTCTTGCGGGCAAGCACTTTCTGCTTAACATGTACAACCACATCTGGGCAGAGGGCACATTTCCTGGACGTTGGTATGAAGCCACCGTCATACCCATACCTAAGCCCAGTAAGGACAAAAACCTCCCTTCTAGCTACTGTCCCATCTCTCTTACCAGCTGTGTTTGCTAGGTGATGGAACGTATGGTTCATGCCCGTCTGGTATGATGGCTTGAGTCTTGCAATTTACTGACAAATGCACAGTGTGGATTGCGAGCATGGCTTTCCTCAGTTGACCATCTCGTTATTTTGTCCACCCACGTCACATATGTTTTTTTTACAGAAATCCCAGACAGTGACCATGTTTTTCAATTTGGAGAAGGCCTACGACACCTGATGGAGAACTGATATCCTCTGTACTCATTACAATGGGGCTTCCGTGGCCACGTGCCATGTTTCCTTTAGGAACTTTTAAAATATAGAGGTGTGTGTGGGTTCTGTCTTGTCAGAAAACGGTGTGCCCCTGGGTTCCATCCTGAGCATTATCCTCTTTGCTATTGCAATTAACCCTATAATGGCCTATCTCCCGCCAGGCATCTCCAGCTCCCATTTTGTTGGCTATTTTGCCATCTATTGAATTCTCCACTGACATGTCTCATTGACCGGCGTCATCAGTGCCGTCTTGATCAAATTTACTCATGAAGCATCGACAGTGGCTTTCACTTTTAAACTGACAAAATCGTCTGTATGAATTTCTGGTGACGACATTGGTTTCTCCCACCGTCTTGAAATCTGGGGCTATTGCCTTTTCGTTCGTTGAATCTGCGAAATTCCTGGGGCTCATGCTCGATAGGAAACTCCTTTGGTCCTCCCATGTGTCTTACCTGGCAGCCCTGTGCCCGCCGTTCCTCAATGTCCTATGTGTCCTGAATGGTACTTCCTGGGACTGTTGACAGTTGACAAAGTCTTTGACACATCTGTGCATAAGGACAAGACCAGCTTTGCTGAGCTCATGTCCCAAAAAATGAACCTTTGAGGAAAAAAAAAACTCCAATTTTCCAGCTTGCATGTGTCATAAAGGTACTTTGTGTGACAGAAACGAATCAACTGATCCAAATATGGTTGATAAATTCTTGACACAGGTGAGATTCCAAAAGGCATGCAATCAAGCTGGTAAAGCCCAAAGTGTGTGTTGAGGGCTAAAGGAAGTCCAAGAAGTTTAATCCAGCGGGAACTGCATGTATGCATCGTGCAAGGCGATGTGTGGAAAATACCGGCCCGTCGACAACTCCACCAGCTGCAGTATCATATAAAAATCCATGACATATTGCACATTGACCATCTTTTCAAATTCGACGCAAAGATGCATCATGCAGTTGGGCTCTGAAACGCTACCAACGGGATGACCCACTGTATCAACAAAATACCAACATTGCATCTCAGCCTTTACCTTGTTGCAAATGGAGAGGGGAATGGCCTACCTGACAGCACACCCAACACACGGCCTCCATGTGTGAGCAAACTCATTGAACATGTCTAAAAGACAATCGGAAAGGAGCAGAAGGAGAACACCACCGGTGACCTGAAGAATGTTGGGGGCATGAATAATGACACAGCAACCAACGCGAACACGTTGAGCTCAAAGCAACACCGCAGACCCACTGCGCAAGAATTACCAACAGTGCCAATACATGGCAACTTGGCAGGAAGGAAGGCCACCGGTGAACCCCACAGGGCACCATGCACACCTAATTGTGCCACCTCCCAACTGTCAGAAATGACATTCCCGCTGCTGCCATTAAGCTCATACAATTTCGCAATGTGGGCAATGTCATGTTAAGAAGGATAGGACATAGTCAACACCTTAATTTGAACTTCAGGATCTGGTGCTAACCTGACCATCACATCCAGAATTAGCGAGTCTGCATATGAAGTAACACATTTTGAACACTGAAAACGACATTTGCATGAAGAACCCTACAAACTAGCAATCCAGGCCACATACGAGTCTCCAACACACTTGTTGTGCAGGTTAAACTGCAACCACGCATGGGTTTGATGTACAAAATTCTGTGTAAGCAATTGGCGAAGTTTGCCAAAGGCAAATTTCTCATGCTCAGTGAAGGGCTTCAAAATTTGACAACTTCATATAGCCCCATACTGCTGGACACTAACAAGGCAGCTTTATCAATTGGATCAACGATATGCCTTACCTGGCAGTGCAGCAACAAGTGGTGCACGTAATTTTCACGCTTTTCCATAAATTCATTGAAACCAGCAAACAGCATTGGGAGCAGAGAAGAAAACGGCACAGTAGGCACTATGCCCGCAACCTGCATGGCGTGGATGCGAAGTAACTCTGTATTCTGCTTTGGAAGTGCCCCCATCTGCTTATGCTGCTGCTCTTTCTGTAGGCACAACTGTTCCTCCCACCACTGCAGAAATGTTGGGCCCACGGTGGCCCACAATTAACACTATGAAATGGGGAGAAAGAAATAGAAAGAAATAGAAGCATCACATGTAAAAGAACATCCTTCCTTGCCACTTTAGTATCTGTGCAGGCTTGAGAATGCCGCTGAACAACACTGTTGGCAAAAGGTACAGTACTGGCCAACAGTGGCTCAACAAGAATCTGGGGTACAAAGCCCCTCCCCCAAGAGGAAATGGAAAACTTGCTGTGCAATTCAATCTATGGGGAAGTAAAAAGTCCAAAACCATGTTGGTAGTTGCATGGAGATATGCAAGTTGAGGTCCATGGGGGCTGAACTCAGCATTACAACTGCCTTGCCTGGCCCACTGCCACTGACAAGAAAACACTTCCATCAGCAGGCTTACCCACACCACACACCGTGTTTGGCGTCAACAGTAGTTGTTCACATTATTCCACCTTAATAACCACACCAGCTCATCCGTCTCCATTGCAATGTCTGTTGGCATGGTTGGTAAACTTAATGCATAGCATTTGTATATTCTAGTACATTCTGTGTTCAAATAAATACCAGCATTCTGGAATATTCAATGTTCGCATGAATAGTTGCACTCTCCATGAAGAAGTTCAGTTCTGTTTTGGCTGCATGTTGTTGTCAGTTGTAAGTGTTGTACTTCACTGACGACCCCGCCTTCGGATTTGGACTTGATTGTGGTTTCAATGCGACATTAATTGATGAACACCCACATCACTGTGACTCCAATGAAGCAATATAAAAGTTATTATCTATTAAAAACAAAGATTCCAAGACTTACCAAGCGGGAAAGCGCCGGCAGACAGGCACATGAACAAAACACACACACAGAATTACGAGCTTTCGCAACTGGCAGTTGCTTCGTCAGGAAAGAGGGAAGGAGAGGGGAAAAATGAAAGGATGTGGGTTTTAAGGGAGAGGGTAAGGAGTCATTCCAATCCCGGGAGCGGAAAGACTTCCCTTAGGGGAAAAAAGGACAGGTGTACACTCGCGCGCGCGCGCGCACACACACACACACACACACACACACACACACACACACACATATATCCATCCGCACATACACAGACACAAGCAGACACATGGGCTCTGGAATGCTGAAAGAAAGTCATTTAGTTGGATGAGTTTTGTTACACGATGCTCACAACTTCTGGTCAAGTTTATGACCCAAGAGTGAACTGTGGCAGGGTATTGGTGATGATTTGGACAGCCTAATTCAGTACTCTGCAAGGTCGCACTACTGCCAAAGATTATGTGACCATTTTGCTGGTCAGGTTGATTCCAAGGTACAATGATTTCCAATAACGATGCTGTGGTCCGAGATGGCAAGGGCCCTATTCACACAGCTCACATGCCCAGGACTGCTTTTGTGAGCAAAAGGATGAATTGTCACATGTCCTCTGGCCACCACAGTCATCAGATCTCAATATTATTGAGCCTTTGTGGTCTTCTTTGTGGAGAAGGATGCACGATTGCTATCCACCTTCATCATCTTTACCTGAACTTGGCACAGTTATGCAGGAAGAATTGTATAAGATTTCCTTGAAAACCATATAGGACCTGCACTAATTGATTCAAAGGAACTGCTTTGAACGTCAACAGTTTTCCTACACAGTAATATGCATTGCAGGCCTAATGTGTTGTTTGCCTGTTGTTTTCACATTTTTGTTTACCCACTGCAGGTGCGAATGTACAGGTGAACCTGTCCAGGAAGGGCAGCTTAATGTTACTGACAAATAGTAGTGCTCTGCTACCATTACACACAATGCTATTGAACTGCCACCTGTATCTAGCCTCACAAAGGAGTAACTCTGGTGAGTGCTAGCTACTCAGCATCAATCGTCAGATGCTTTCAAACCCATAGTTTAGAAAAGTCAGACCAAGCAACCCATGATAGACCACCATATAAACTCTGGGAATCACCCACTAATTAGCCATCACTCATTTGGAGTGCTGCCAACTGGATGATGGATTATCTGAGAGGAAATGGAAAGATGTTGCATGATGACATCATTGAACCTTTAGAGTGTCATTGATCCTCTCCGATGATCCTTGTGAAAGACGACAATGGCATTTCTGCGTCACCTACTGACAACTGAACAAAATCACGTAAAAAGATGTCTATCCATTATTGAGCATTGACACCCTGGATTGCTTGAAAGTAGTGAGGTATTTCTCGACTGAGGACATGGAGACTGGCTACTGGCAAACAGAGGTTACAAGACTGACCAGGAAAAGACACTCTGTATAAATCCTGACAGCCTCTATGAGTAAGTTGATGATGTGTCTTTGCTACCTGAATGACACGGTCAATTTTTGAAGACATCTGAAGAATGTGTATGCCATCTGACAACTATGCTGATGTGTGTTCTGACCACGGATCGCTTCCTCAATCCAAAGAAGTGTCTTTTCATCATGCAAAAAATAAAAACTTGAGGCATCTAGTGAATGGGGATGGAGTCCATCCCAATCCAGAGAAAATTAGAAAAGTCACACATTTCCAGCTCTTTGGCACATCCATGATGTGAGAAGTTTTCACGGAATGTGCTCATACCATCGGTGATTGTTAAAGGACCTCTGTACTACGGTACATCCCTTGCAAGAACTGCTGCAAGGAGATGCCAAATTTGCCTGGGATGATGTGCAAGAAGGATCTTTCCTTGTCCTTAAGGATGTACAAACATATTGTACAGTTCCTGCTTTTTATGTCGAGACTCCTGAGACAGAACTGCACACTGATGCCAGCAGTTTTGGGATATGTGCAATTAGAGTACAAATTCAGGAAGGTGCTGAAAAAGTGATGCTTCCAGAGTTTTCTCCAAGTGCAAGAAGAATTATTCTACAAAGAGAAATCATGCCTAGCAGATGTTTGGGTTATCAACACCTTCCAGCCATATTTATTGGCAAACCATTCACTGTTGTGATGGATCACCATTCTCCATGCTGGCAGAAAGCCTGGAGGATCTGTTGGGTTGAATGGCAAGATGGGCACTAGGCTTCAGGAGTTTGACATCACAACAGTACAGTATAGAAAAACAGACATAAATACAAGGACGCTGATTCCCTTTCAAGCAATACTTTGGTACAACAGAGCAATGTGCAAAAAATCTGTGTGTTTCAGAGTCCCACAGACAGGAAACTGTTCTCAGTACTAAGTGGTGTACTCTCTGTTCTAGGAACTGCTTTTGTTTTTTATTGTCCTCAATATGTTTTAAACATTCCAGGGAAAGTTGGCTTTGTTTTGCTTTAGGGCATAAAAAACAACTGGGGTCAAAACTATAGAACACGAAGACAGAGAGGAGTTAAAAAACAACTATACGTCAGCCCCAATTGACATAAGAGAAGACAGCTAAAAACAGGCACGAGGAGAAATGGCTGAATAAGACACCATACAGAAATGGAGGTCCAAAACTAAAAATTAAATGGCCTTCATCATATTGCTTTTGCGGATAAAAAGTAAAATGCGGTTGACAGCCCATGAGTCATTTGCTAAAACGGCCGATAACTCAGATGGAAAACCCAAACAGAAACGTAAATGGTTAAAACATGGGCATTCCATCAGGATGTGGCGGACAGTTAAAACTTGAGTGCAATGGTTACAAACAGATGGGGTAGCGCCACTTATCAAATGATGATGGCTAAAACTCAGTGCCCAATATATGGCCTAGTTAAAATGGCCTCATGGTGGGAGGGCCGAGAGGAGGTCGTCCAAGCCGCTGGGAGAGGCTAAATAAGCTGGAGCTTATTCCCGCAAAGGGAAGACCATTGACAATGCCAGAGAGAAACCACCTCCTGACAGACAAGCAACACAGAGATCATCGGAGGAAATAGGGACTAGCAGGCTGAGGTACGAGGATGGCAGCCTTGACAGCAGCGTCAGCAGCCTCGTTTCCTGGCAGACCAACATGACCAGGAACCCACAGAAATTTCACAGTGGCTCCACCAAGAGCAAGCAAGTGACAGTTTTCTTGGACCCACTGCACTAAGGGATGGGCAGCATACAGCGCATATAGACTTTGAAGGGTGCTGAGCGAGTCTGACCAGAGGGCACAATTGAAAAGGCTGTGTTGTCGGATGTACTCCATGACTACGCGTGGACACGTTCAAGAGTACCAGGTAGAAGGACTGGTGGCGCGTGTAAACTTGTTGAGAGCACACAGACACAGGTACAAAGGCACGCTTGTTAACACGTCCAGAGAAGTTAAAGGTGGTAGATTAGTTTTGCTATTTGATCAGTAAAATAACTGATAATGGTGGAAATTGAAAGGATGTAAAAGGCATAGATGTGATGGTGAGAAAAGCATTTCTGGGAAAGAGCAGTCTGTTAATATATAATTGAAATTTAAGTGTTAGGAAGGTTTTTCTGAAAGTATTTGTCTGGAGTGTAGCCTTTCACAGAAGTGAAATGTGGATGATAAGCATTTCAGACAAGAAGAGAGTAGCAGCTTTTGCAATGTGGTCCTACAGAACAATTTTGAATATTAGATGGATAGTTTGAGTAAATAATGAGGAGGTGCTGAATCAAATTTGGGGGGGGGGGGGGGATGGCTCCACTTGACAAAAAGAAGGGATCAGAGGAGATGAAACATCCTGAAGCATCAAGAAGTCATCAGTTTAGTTATAGAGGAATGTGTAGATAGTAAAGTTACAGAGGTAGACAAAGGTGTGAATACAGTAAGCAGGTTCAAATGCATGGTTATAGAAATGAGGACATTCATACCTTCTGATGAGACAAGTAACATTTGTATTAGACAAGATTATAAAAAGAATTCCATTCCATCTTATAAATGTTGATATCTTGATCACATAACATGTTACTAAAATTTATTACCAGTTTTGGCTTTGCAACCATCATAAATCTAAAAATGAAAAAAAAATGTAAACAAAAACATCAATATATTTACCAAACAAACCTTGGATGGGTGACCATCCAGTCTGCCGAGCGCTTTTAGTCAGCGGAGGGCACTCAGCGCTTGTTAAGCAAACTGAGGAGCTACTTGACTGAGAAGTAGTGGCTCCGGTCACGAAAACTGACGACGGCTGGGAGAGTGGTGTGCTGACCATGTGCCCCTCCATATCCGCATCCAGTGAGGCCTTCGGGCTGAGGATGACATTGTGGCCGGTCAGTACCATTGGCCTTCGTGGTCTGTTTGGGTGGAGTTTAGTTTTTATGCTTTTGTTCATGATGATGAACTCTGTACAAACATTTCATTTGTTGAAACTATAGGTATTTAAAAATAATTTTTTATGCCACAAAAAAGTGACCACAGGTGAAGCACTGGAAATCTGTTACTCTTAGAAAGTCTTGATGTACAAGAGTTTCTGGAAATGGGAAACAGCCTTGCAGGCGTTTTATCTGAAGTTTTCATCAATAATGTCAGAGTCGAATTTTTTAGGAGGTACCTAAGTTTAATGAACTTTTATGTGACAGAGGCATTGACTTTCATTACTTAGAAACAGCGAAGCTGGTCACCTGTTCACAGGCTATTATCATGAGTATCTATGCAAAGTAATTGATTGGCAGCAAAACCATGAGTAGGCAATGTGGTCTTGGACATCTGTACTTGTCCTTCATTATGGAACATGGTGGTTGAAGTTTTCCAATTCTTTGAAACAGGAGAGACAGCAATCTGTATCAGATCTGATGACAGTGTACGGGAAGTTATGATTGCTTTGGGCACAGGATATTTGAGATTGAACCAGGGATCAGTGGAAATGTGTTGCCTGGTTATATGAATCAGCATTGTTTGCTATGCCAAGTTGGTAATCACATCCAGCTACACCATTGACCAGGCAAACAGCCATTGGAAACAATCACTTCACCACTGCCAAAGCTGGTGGAGGCAGTATTATGCTGTTTGGGGAGGGGGGGTTAAATGGGCTTCCATAGGCCCTGGGTACTAATTGAAGGCACCATGACAGCTGTGGACGATGTGAACATTATTGTGGACCACATGCATCCCTTCATGCTTGATTACTTCCCCAACAGTGATGGCATCTTCCAGTAGGATAACGTTTCATTTTGTTGGAATCATGCTGCAGTTATTTGAGGAACATGATTGTGACCCTGTGTTGATGTTATGGCCACCAAATTCACCTCATCATAACCCAATGGAACACGTCTGTGACACTGTTGGGTGCCAGCTCCATGTCTGCAAACCACTGGCCTATAGTTTTAAGGAAATTACATGATGTACACATAAACATCTGGTGCCACATACTTCTGGTAACCAAACAAGGACTTGTGAATCCGTGCCATGCAGAATAGTTGCTGTATTGTGTTTGAGAGGCAGACCGTCACAGTTTTAAGCAGATGATCTACATCCTCATCTACATCTACATGATCATAATGTTTTGGCTTGTCACTGCATCTCTTTACATGTGTATGAATGCAATTCTCTCTCTCTCTCTCTCTCTCTCTCTCTCTCTCTCTCTCTCTCGCTCTCTGTCTCTCTCTCAATTAAATGTTACCAATTTCATAATAAACATTAATACCTGCATAATATCCCAGGTCTGATAAACTGTTACATGGCTCTCTTGCAGTATTTTCCACCAGTTACACCTTTTCTATCTGGTGTTATTTGTCTTTAGATGTTGTGTTGATTTTACAGTGCAAGAATGGTGTGTTGAACAAGGCTTTGAATTGGTGGAACTCAATCCAGATCTTGACCCGGAGTGGGAAGCAGAACAAGATTTCCTGGAGACTACTGGTGTGAAACGTGTTATCCAAGCTCTACATGCTCACCTTTGGCCAAATTTGCACATGAAAGGTAAATGCAGTAATACTGTGATATACACAAACATGACTAAACATTGCTTTTAGTTGATATTCAAACAATGGAAAATCCAGGATGGAATGTAACAATATTATGAGAAGGAAAGTTGCTAGTCACCTTATAGCAGAGATCCTGAGTTGCGATAGACACAACAAAAAGACTCTCACAATTAAAGCTTTTGGCCATTAAGGCCTTCAACAACAGCAACACCACACACACACACACACACACACACACACACACACACACACACACACACACACACGTGCGCAAATCACAAACACTACTGCAGTCTCAGGCAACTGAAACCACACTGTGAGCAGCAGCACCAGTGCTTGATGGGAGTGGTGACTGGGTAGGGGTAGGGAGGAGGTTGGGGTGGGGAGGGGGGAGGGATAATATGGCGGGGGTGGATGACAGTGAAGTGCTGAACGTTAGACAGAGAGCGGGGGATGGCTATGGATGGGGAGGGGGGGGGGGGAGAGTGGGGGAAAAGGAGAGAAATAAAAAGACTGGGTGTGATGGTGGAATGTTGGCTGTGTAGCACTGGAATGGTAACAGGGAAGGGGCTGGATGGGAGAGGACAGTGACTAATGAAGTTTGAGGACAAGAGGCTTGCAGGAACATTGTATGTATTGCAGGGTGTTCAGCAACAGCATGGCCCACTTGTCTCTTGGACACAGTTTATCGGTGGCCATTCATGCGGGCAGACAACTTGTTGGGTGTCATGCCTACATAGAATGCTGCCCAGTGAGGAGGAGGAGGGGGAGGGGGGGGGGGGCAAATCGGGATGCTTGTCCTGGGCAGCAATTTTGGGTGGGGGGTCACGAAATAATGCACACTTTGGTCTATCATTGCATGGAATGAGTTGGCACGCAAATGGTTTCATATAGGACTGTAGACATTGCGACAACAGTATACACTTCAGTTTTGTCATTTTGTGGGTTCCTGAGTCATGTCTGAAATAAAAGTTTTGGCAGCTGCACATCGTGCGAGCTGTGATTGAGTTAAAGCTTGTTGCGTGAAATCGCTGTATAAGAAAATAATCAGGAACTTGTTTCGTTTTGTGACTGGGTGCAGAAAAGGTGTCAGCTCGGTTGTTCATCAACTTTGCTGAAATAATTTGTTATGAAAGACCCAAGAAGTTTTTTCAAGAATCTTAGAATGTCACCAGAACTGTTCGTGTTTCTTCTAAATAGAGTTAATTATGCAATAAGGAAAAGATACTGCAGTGCATGAAACACTGTTACCAAAACTGAAATTACATATCACATTGTGTGCATTACAATCGAGAACACTTGTCATGCTAGAAGAGTAGTTTTAGTTGGTGATGACACTTTTTCGTTAACACCAATAGTTACTAACATTAACAGTAATAACTATTAACATTAACAGCAATAATTATTTGAAGCAGGCTGCATTAAGAAAAAATGGTCTTGAAGGTAGATCTGTACAGTGGCAATATTTCTAAATTCAAACATATATGAGTGGGAAGCACTGCTGCGATGTTTTAAATAAATAATTATTGAATAAAGAATGCAGCTTCTTGATTTGTGTACCCTTCCCTCCTGTCAACAATATTCCTTAGAAAAGAGTCGACCAACTCGAACAACAGGATTTTGGTCTTGTAGACAAGAGCTTTTCCACAGCCAGACTTGCACTTGCTTGTATTTTTCTTAATTCAGTTGTATATTTGCTCCTAATTCAATAAATTTTGCCCTGCAGCTCAGATATTGTCAAATCATCTATGTTCTGATCGTGCATGACAGTCTGAGGAGCAGCAATATGTTGCTTATTTTTGTAATCAGCATCAGTGAAATCCAACAAACACCTATGCAAAGCATAGATATCCAAAAGGTGGACATTGTTATCTGTTCTCCACTTCATATTTCAGTTTGTCCATGCACTATGAACACATGTAACCTCAAAATTCATACAACTAGTGTCGCCAAAGTTGGAACACGCAGAAAGTGTTGAGTTTCACCGAGTTGGGCAATTGTGCGGTGTGCACGCACAATGGCTTGTAGCGCAGTTGCCTGCAATCTAGTGTCGTTTTGTAAACTAATGGTTTACTTTTATAAGGGGGTTAGTCTGTGTTGTTGCCCTGAATGATGATTACACGAATATTTTGTCAGGTTTTGTAAGCGGTGGGTCCTGGAGGTACGGCAATATGCGAACACGAGAAGTAAGTTTAAACAGTTTTATTAACAAAGGAAGATTATAAAACACACACGCTATGCGTGCCCATCATCACTGTGTCTGACATCCTAACACTGGCTAATTACGGTCATATTGAAAGGCTCCTTGTGGAGTTAAGAAAAAGAGACATATTCGCACCCGAGGCCACATTAGTTAATACTGCCTGCTGCGGATGGTGGCCAATTGCGTACTCCCTGTTGCAGTGTGGCCGGACGCGCCTCTACTGACCAAGTGAATCGTCAGCATTCCAGATAGGCCAGCTGGCGAGCGCATGTTTACGTGCTGTACTGCTGCGCGCAATCCGCAGACTCTTACACTTCTGAAGTAAATTTCCTTTTACGCAAGATGAACTTTGTGCGAGAATGTACGATGAATTTCTTAAATCACAGAGCTTTTGACTCTCATTTAAAAATTAACTCTTTGAGGATGAGCCCTTCAGTAGAATTTCAAGCCCAGAAGATCAGACATTTATGTTGATATTAAACATTTTACTGGCACATATGTGTGATGTATCTTAAAGTGTAACATGCACAAAAAAGATAACATTATATGTGAAAGCTTAGCTTCTCTTGCAGCTAATTAATATATAGGCAGTGGAGAGTGTGGTAATTACAATGATAAATAATCACTCACACGCCCAAAACTTACTATGAATAGGCTACTTTTATTCTCACAGAATGCGCATAGCATAGAGCACGTACTACAGAGAACTGATCTGGTAAAGATACAGTTGTTCTTCCTGCTGTAGGGTAGCAATAATATTGGGGCATGAGCCAGTGGTTCCATGTCCACAGATCTTGGAGACCAATGTTGTATATGAAAGCCTTGCTTTTCTTGTAGCAGCACTATGTATATTAATTTAAATCATTAACTTTTCTTATTTGTGTGTTTGCGCTACTGAACAGTGATATTGCTATTGGCTGACTACATCACATGTCCAATACTCTGGAGTCTGGCAAGATCACGTGACGTGAGCTGAGCTGCCACTGGCTTACAAAAGCGCATCGCAGCCTCGATTTCAATGCTTTGGGAAGTAACATGTGGTGTTCGGTGGAATTTGCATTTATACTTTCGTAATACAAAAATATGCAGTGTACATGTTGTTGCACATGAAACATCTTTCCAAAATTCGTTTTATTTCCCGTGAGTTGCATTTTCTAAAGTGCTGAGAAATTCTGTGCTGGTGTATAAAACAATAGACATTAAAAGGATTGATAACTTTTACAGTTCCAAGGGAAAGAATATTGTCATTTAAGTGTATTTTCACCAGGGAGAAAATATATTTTTAACCATGACATCTGGGAAATTTTTTTTCCTGCTACGCGTATACACTCTGTAATCGGAATACTGGTGGAGGATGTAATACAGTTTTTCCAGTCATGGGTGGTAATGAGTCACAAGGAGAATGGTCCTCTGTGGCTGGATGGTGGGACTTTGGGAGGTGGTGGGAGATTGGAAAGATAAGGAAAGGGAGATTTGTTTCTGAACAAGGTTGGGACTATAACTACAGTCAGTGAAGGTTTCAGTGAGACCCTCTGTATATTTTGAAAGGGACTGCTAATCACTGCAGATGCGACGGCCACATGTAGCTAGGCTGTATGGAAGGGACCTCTTGGTATGGAATGGGTGGCAGCTGTCGAAGTGGAGGTATTGCTGGTGGTTAGTAGGTTTGATATGGACGGAGGTACTGATGTAGTCATCTTTGAGGTGGGGGTCAATATCTAGAAATGTGGCTTGTTCAGTTGAGTAGGACCAGGTGAAGCAAATGGGGGAGTTGTTGAGGTTCTGGAGGAATGTGGACAGGGTAACCTCACCTTTGATCCAGATAGCAAAGATGTCATCAATGAATCTGAATCAAGTGAGGGGTTTAGAATTCTGTGATTTTAGGATGGATTCCTCTACATGACAGATGAATAGGTTGGCATAGGATGATGCCATGCGGGTGCCCATAGTCATACCCCAGAGTTGTTTGTAGGTAATGCCTTCAAAGGGGAAGTAATTGGTTTGGAATCCATTGGGTGTTGGGAAAGGCAGTGTTCAGCAGCAGTGAGGCCATTGGCCTTAGGAATGTTAGTGTACAGGGAGGTGACATCAGTAGTGATGAGAAGGGCACCATGCCTTATCTTTCCAGTCTCCCACCACCTCCCAGAGTCCCACCATCCAGCCACAGAGGAGCATTCCCTTCATAACTCAGTACCACCCAGGACTGGAGCAACTGAATTATATTCTCTGCCTGGGTTTCAATTACTTCTCATTGTGCCATGAAATGAGATATGTCCTGCCCACTATCCTTCGCACCCTTCCCATAGTGGTATTCCACTGTCCACTGAACCTACACAACATACTCGTGCATATTTACACAGCTCCTGCTCCTAATCTGTTGCCTCATGGCTCATACCCCTGTAATAGACCTTGATGAAAGATCTGTCCCATACATCCTGCCACCACCACCACCACCACCATCTTCACCAGTCCAGTCACTAACATTACCTATCCCATCAAAGGCAGGGCTATCTTTGAAACCAGTCATGTGGTCTACAACCTAAGCAGCAACCACTGTGCTGCATTCTATGTAGGCATGACAACCAACAAGCTGTCTGTCCACATGAATGGCCACCGACGAAGTGTGCCCAAGAGTCAAGTGGTCTACCCTGTCTATGAACACACTCTCAAACGTGGTATCTTTCATTTCAATGATTGCTTCACAGCTTGTGCCATGTAGATCCTTCCCACCAACACCAGCTTTTCTGAACTGTGCAGGTGGGAACTTACCCTACAATACTTCCTTGTTCCCGTAACCCTCCTGGCTCAACCTTCATTGGTCACTGTCCTCACCCATCCAGCCCCCTTTCCTGTTCCCAATCCAGCACTACACAGCCATCATTCCTCCATTACATCCATTCTCTTTATTTCTCTCCTTTCCCGCTACTTCACTCCTCCCCCTCCCCAATCTCCCCTGCCCTCTGTCCAACGTGCAGCACTTCACTGTCTGCTATTGCCACCATACTATCCCTCCCCCTCCCCACCCCAGCCTCCTCCTTGCCCCCACCCATTTGCTACTCCAATCACGCACTGGTGGTGCTGCTTACAATGTGGTTTCAGGTGCCTGAGACTGCAGTTACTTAACCATTTGTTGATGTGCCATATAATTGCTTTCCTCTCAGTTTTCTATGTGAAGTAAATTCCTTTCAGTTGTAATACTTTGGATGAAAAACTGGTCAACTAGAAACATATCCTGTGTGTAGATTTCATATGTTTCATGTCTTCCATTTGCCAAACTATTGTTTTGTTCTAGCATAATTTTGAAAAGTATTAAGTCACTCAAGTACTCCAATGGTACTGGGGTAAAGAGTTCTTTGCAGCGAACTTCTTATAGAAGAAATGGGCATCTGTAATCTTAATATTATGTATGTGTGTGTGTATTAGAGAAAACTAAAGTGGCATAGAAAGGTGTAGCAGTGGCTATGATGGTGCCTGAGGCTACCGCGAATGGAACAGCTGAGTTGGCTGTGAGTAGAACTGATGTGACTGCAGGTGCCTCATATGTATAAGATGTATGAATGGATATAGAAGGAATTAACGCAATGATAATAAATATTGGCTTTATAACAATGATCTCCTTATAACTTTTCAACTGAGTTTCAGCATTAAAGTAGTTCATGAACCATAATGAGTACTCAATGTGGTAAATACACACATCCAGTGGCAGTTTGGGCCTGCCTTCCAGTTTAAATCTGAGAGTGAATGTGAAATGGACAAGCAAATAAGAGAGTGTGCTCAACTTTTTCGAGGACTGATCTTTGATAGCATTATATCGTATATTCTTTGCTTTAGTTTTTATTTATTTATTTATTTGTTGTACATGTGTCGCGCAGATCCATGCAGTCATGATATGCGCTGTGTATGAAAAGTGCTTAGTTATGCTGTACATGCCAGTTAAATGCTAACATATTCACTCTGCAAACCACCTTCAAGTGCATGACAGTGTGTACATTCTATTGTCCATTTAGGAGGGTTTCTTCCAATTCCATTCATGTACAGAGCACCAGATGAGTGATTGTTTGAATGCCTATGTGTGTGCTGTAATTATTCTAATCTTATCTTCACTGTTCCTTTTTGAGTGATACATTGGGGGTAGTAGTATATTCCTAGAGACCTCATTTAAAGCTGGCTCTTGAAACTTCGTTAGTGGACTTTATTGGAATAGTTTGTCTATCTTGAAGAGTCTTCCACTTCAGTATCTCTGTGACACTTTCCCTCAGATCAAACAAATCTGTGATCATTTGTTCTGCCCTTCTCTGTATACGTCCAATATCTCCTGTTATCCCAATTTGGTATGGGTCCCTTGCATTTGAGCAATATTATAGAATGGCTCATGACTGATTTGTAAGCAATCTCCTTTGTTGACTGATTGCACTTCTCCGGTATTCTACCAATAAACTGGTCTACCACTTGCTTTACCCATAGCTGAGCCTATGTTATCATTCCATTTCATATCCCTATAAACTGTTACCCAAGAATTTGTGTGAACTGGCTGATTCCAATAGTGAAGTGTTGATATTATAGTCATAGGATACTATGTTTTTTTTGTTTTGTGAACTGCAAAATTTTACATTTTTCAACATTTAAAGCAAGTTGCCAATCTTTGCACCACTTGAAAATCTTTCAGGATCTGGCTGAATATTTATGCAGCTTGTTTCGGACAGTAATTCATTACAGATACCTGCATCATCTGCAAGAAGTCTGAGGCTACTGTTAATATTGTATGTGAGGTCATTAATGTACAACATGAACAGTAAGAGTTTCAACACACATCCCTGTGGCACACCCGCAGTCACTTCTACATCTGATGATGACCCTCCATTCAAGATAGCCTGCTGCATCCTCCCTACCAAAAAGTCCTGATTCCAGCCACAAATTTTACTTGGTACTCCATATGATTGCACTTTTGATAAGAAACGTAGGTATGGTACTGAGTCAAATGCTGTTTGGAAATCAAGAAATACTACACCTACCTGCCTGCTTTCATCCAAAACTTTCAGTATGTCATGTGGGAAATGTGTGAGTTGGGTTACACATGATTGATGTTTTTGGAATCCACATCTCTTTATGTTCAAGATGCTTCAACAAACTGATCAAGGATATTGGACGGTAGTTTTGTGGATCTTGGACCATAGTTTTGTGGATCACTTCTACTTCCTTCTTGTAGAAGGTAGTGACTTTTGCTTTCCCCAAGAACTGGGCATGCTCTTTTGTTCAAGGGAGCTACAATACATTATAGTTAGAAGAGAGGCTAACTCAGCTGCAAATTTTGTATAGAATCTGATAGGAATTCCATCGTGCCCTAGAGCTTTGTTCAGTTTTAACAATTTCAGCTGTTTCTCAACGCCATGGACACTAATACTTATTTCAGTCATATTTACAATGATATGAAAATTGAATTGGGGCAGTTCTCTTGGTTTTTCCTTTGTAAAGGAACATTTGAAAATGGAGTTAAGTACATCAGCTTTTGAAAGATAGCACATGATAAACACTTTGACAGGTGCGTTTGTTTTCATACAGTAGTGCTGATATCTGCCAGTAACATGTTTAGAAACTCTTCAGTGTCTAAATGATAACAACTTACATGAACATTTGAGAAACTAGAAACTAACCAAGATTGATGATGTAGCTGTCAGGCTAGTCCTGAATGGTCTCTCTGACCATGATGGACAAAGACTCACCATTAACAATTCAAGTATTTGTGATATTAATAGTGGTCCCAAATGGAAAATTACAAGGAAATCTACTGATGAAACTATTGAGATCTTAAATCACCTCTCCAAAATGTAGACTGGGGTCCAGTATACAATGTAGAAAATGCCAATTCCAAGTACAACCTTTTTAGTAATGAAGTGGCTCTAATATCTGAAAGTACCTTCCCAAAAAGAATATATGAAACCCATACTAAAAAATCCACCAACAAGCCTCGGATTACCACTGGAATTGGATCTCATGCAAAAGAGAGAGAGAGAGAGAGAGAGAGAGAGAGAGAGAGAGTTGTACATTGCCTCCAAAAAATCAGATGACCCTAACCTTTTAAATAACTATAAAAAAAAATACTATAAAATATTGAACAAAGTCATTCAGAAATCAAAACTATGTGGGAAGTGATACAAAATGAGACTGGTGCAAATTATCCCAACAAGACCCAAAATATAGCTCTTAACAATGAAGGTAAGCTAGTTCAAAATCAAGATATTGTAGCTAAAATCTTTAATAAGCACTTTTTAACTGTTGCTGAGAAAACAGCATGCAAAGGCTCTTCAGAAAAGGCAATAAAAACTCTGAAAAAACTTTACCCTAGGTCTATAGATATGACAGGTACAGCCCCCATAACTGTGCAAGAAGTTAAAACAGTTTCTCTAAAAAGTAAAAATTCATCAGGTGTAGAAAATATTTCCAGCAAAGTGCTAAAAGCCAGCTTTAATCAACTCTCTAAAATTCTAACACATATATTCAATGCCTCTTTAAATCAAGGTATCTTCCTTGACAGAATGAAGTATGTTACTGTGAAACCCCTCTACAAAAAAGGTGATCCCAAGGATGTTTCCAACTATCATCCTATCTCTCTTGTAACAATTTTTTTAAAAGTTTTGAAAAATTAATATATGTCAGGATTGTCAATCACCTTGAAAAATTTGTGCTAATTAGTAAACAACAGTTTGGTTTCAGATCAGGTACATCTACAACCGAAGCAATTTATGTGCTTACAAATAACGTTTTAGAATGCCTTGACAAGAAAAAATTACCTGTTTATATATTCTGTGACCTGAATAAGGCTTTTGACTGTGCTGATCACAGAATACTTTTAGGAAAAGCAGCCCAATGTGGAATCCGTGGGCAAATGGGTAACTGGATCATATCATATCTAGAAGACAGACAAAAAAATAGTATTAGGTGTTAACAATCTACAAGTAGGAGAGGTAGAGTCTGACAAGAGAACAGTAAGTACATCATGGAGTTCCACAAGGGTCAGTCCTTGGTTGCCCTCCTATTTACTATATATATTAATGATGTGGTTTGCTTACTGTAAGACCTTCGGTACACACACCATCAGATTATTTGACTTGTTGCTCTAACGAAGTAGGCGAGTGTCAGCAATATGTCTCGTGGTCTTATCGTGGCGTGTTTATCTTCTGCCATTAGGTCAGACGATAGAAATGCCACTTGCATGCTTAGAGTAGCAGATTGATGGTGACCAACTTTAAACAGAACTTGAGTAATTTTCACACAGATTTATTAAAATAATAACAAACACAAACATTACGTAACTTGATTCTGGATGCTATTTACAATTGACAATCTGAAGTTCCTTTGGTCTTGGTATGTTAATCTTATTCTCACATATCTCTGATACTTGACAAAGTGTCTATACATTTATCTTCATGGATATGTACAGGAATATGGTAATCTTATTAGGTGCAGACTCAAACTTGACTGTAGACTGGTGCAGACAAATGCAGACTGACTAATCGGAGGTCTGTACACTTGTTATAATACCTCGCTCGTTCAGGTATCACTGCGCGAGTGTGATCCGCGAGGAGAAAAGGTTCTATGTTAGCAGCAATCTCATTGTCTGCGTTACATGTTAATATGCTGATTGGTGGAAGCAGAATTTGGTCTGTCTCTAAGGCAGCGCCGTGTCGTAGTGCGGAGATGGATGAGCGCTGCGCCTGCGCTGTTGTGCTTAGCGGGGTGCGCTCTAGTGGGAATGTTCTGTACGCGCTGACTACGCGGAACTATGTACACAAAAAATGACCTACCCGTGTCCTCAAACAGTGCTAGCAATATCACAATGTTTGCAGATGACACAAGTATAGTGACAGCCAGCAAAACCTCCACTGACATAGAGTTAAATGCCAACCAAGCACTTGCAAATGCTCTGAACTGGTTCACAGAAAATTCTATAGCAGTAAATTTCAATAAAACAAATTACATGCAGTTCCAATCCAGTTACATAAGCCCAGAAGAGATTAACGTTGCACACAAGAGTCAACAGTTACAGAGCGTTCAGTGCACAAAGTTCCTAGGCGTTCACATACATAACTGGCTCAACTGGGAGTTCCACATATAGCAAACATTAAAAAAGCTTAGCTCAGCAACATTTGCCATCCGAATAATCTCCAAAATTGGAGGCAGCAATGTATCAAAGTCTGCATATTTTGGCTACCTTCATTCAGTGATGTGTGCTATAGAATAATCTTTTGGGGCAACTCACCATATTAAAAATTGTAATCTAGAAAAAAGTTGTCCGAATTATATCTAGTGCTCCTCCAAGAACCTCATATCACAATCTTTTTAAACAGTTAGGTATATTAACCACTACCTCACAATAGCTCCTCTCAATCATGGTTTTCACACTTCTCAATTCCTCTAAATATGAAACAAATGAGGCATACCATAATTATAACACAAGACAGAAAGGTGATATGCACTGTGAATGGAAACATCTGTCTCTGGTACAAAAAGGGGTAAAGTACACAAGTACAAAAATCTTTTAACGCACTCCCGAGTGATATAAAGTGTCTAAAAGAAAATAAAACACTATTAAAAAAAAAGTTAAAGGAATACCTGCTGCAAAAATGTTTCTACTCTTTAGATGGATTCTTCAGCAGAGATAAATTATTTGAGTAGTAACTCAGATTATTTCTTTTTTCATTGTATCTATATTATTTTTTATGACTATTGTATTTTTGTATTGTATTGTTTATTATCTCTATTATATTATTGTATTGTACCAGTTTTGAATCATTCATCTACCATGTGTAATTTAACAGTTTGTATTGTATTGTATTGTATTGTATGATATCTGTATTGTATCTGCTTTGATTCGTCCCACATCCATGCGTAATCACGCCATACTGGATCTATGGAATATGTATCTCAAATAAATAAATCAGTCAGTCCAGGCTAGTGATCCCAGAGGTCAGAGTTTGTCTTTCATTAGGACAATATTGATTTTCTTCCTCCTCTTCTTTTCGCTAATTCCTTGTTTCTCCTCTGGTGTTGCTAATGAGAAAAATACCAAGTTGCACGTTAAACTGTGTGTGTGTGTGTGGGGGGGGGGGGGGGGGGGTGTATCTATAACTGGTTTGCTAAGTCAACTCAAAGCTTGGAAGAAGGCAAGGGCATACTGCCTCCAGTAGGACCATGGCCTAGGAAAGCACTGCAGTTATCAAATCAGCCTCTAGTTTTGTTTTGTCAGGGTGTCAGTCTTCTGTCTAGTGTTCATCACATGAATTTTTTGCATAATGTTAATCACATAAGAGGGGAAAATATGTGATGAACATTAAAAACATTATGTGAGAAAGAAATTTTCCCATAGAAAACAATAGCATAATACGTAGCAACAAAGATGGTGCAGGGGATGAAATCAAAAGAAAAGAAAATCTTGGATGGAGCAAGGAAGCTATTAAAGAGAAGATGAGAGTTTTAGGAAAACCAGACATAAAGGACTTGCTAGATTTTGTTGAATTAAACAGTATTATTCAGAAATATATTAAATTTCAGCCTCCAGTTGCATAAGCAAAGAAACTTTACCTAGGTTTCAACTATAATAATGTAGCCTTCTTCAGAAATGTCACAATATAAAATAAATTAAAACATGCCAGATATTGGCCTTTTCAAACTTAAAATGTAAGTACTACAGTAGATAGTCATAAGACTGCGTCACTTCTACTAGTGTTTGTCGATAGGGCACACCAACAGGCCAGACAGGTGGGCTGCGGGCACTTAGTTGTAACTGGGTGCCGTGGGCAGCAATGCAGCGAGCTCAGATGGTGGTCGCTCGCATGACCGTGCGGAGTAATACAGACTTAAACCCAGTAAAACACTAGTAGAAGTGACGCAGTCTTATGACTATGTGTTGTAGTACTAACATTTTATGTTTGACAAGCCCAATATCTGGCATGTTTTAATTTATTTTATATTGTGACGTTTCTGAAGAAGGCTACATTATTATAGTCGAAACCTAGGTAAAATTCCTTTGCTTATGCAACTGGAGGCTGAGATTTAATATAATTACATTTTACAGTTGCTGACTCTGCTGCACCATGCTAAAAATATTCAGAAGTATGTCCAAGAGGATATGAGAAGATACAATTTAAAACAGTAAGAGTATGAAGAAAACAAAACATACTCTCATTGGATAGATGCCACATTTTAGCAATTAAGATAGCAGATGGCAAACTAACTAACAACAGAGATAAAATTATACAGACATTCTAAGATTTTTTGAATTTTATCCAGGGTGATTCAAAATTCCTGCTACAGGCTTCTAGGGATTCTAGAGGGGACTTAGATGAAGATCAGAAACCCTTGTCCGGAAATACAGGGTGATTCAAAAAGAATACCACACCTTTAAAAATGAGTATTTAATGAAAGAAACATAATATAACCTTCTGTTATACATCATTACAAAGAGTATTTAAAAAGTTTTTTTTTTCACTCAAAAACAAGTTCAGAGATGTTCAATATGGCCCCCTCCAGACACTCGAGCAATATCAACCCGATACTCCAACTCGTTCCACACTCTCTGTAGCATATCAGGTGTAACAGTTTGGATAGCTGCTGTTATTTCTCGTTTCAAAACATCAATAGTGGCTGGGAGAGGTGGCCAAAACACCATATCCTTAACATACCCCCATAAAAAAAAATCGCAGGGGGTAAGATCAGGGCTTCTTGGAGGCCAGTCATGAAGTGCTCTGTCACGGGATGCTTATCAGCTGCAGACAGTGCTTGAACCAATTTGAGACGATAAAGTTTCATAACTAACCTTTTTCGTAGGACTCTCCATACAGTTGATTGTGGAATTTGCAGCTCTCTGCTAGCTCTGCGAGTCGATTTTACTGGGCTGCGAACAAATGCTTGCTGGATGCGTGCTACATTTTCATCACTCGTTCCCGGCTGTACAGAACTTTTCCCTTTGCACAAACACCCATTCTCTGTAAACTGTTTATACCAACCTATCAGGCGGTTTAACACCATACTTCGTTCGAAATGCACGCTGAACAACTGTCGTTGATTCACTTCTGCCGTACTCAAGAACACAAAAAGCTTTCTGTTGAGCGGTCGCCATCTTAGCATCAACTGACGCTGAAGCCTAGTCAACAGCGCCTCAAGTGAACAAATGTATAACTAAATGAAACTTTATAGCTCCCTTAATTCGCCGACAGATAGTGTTTAACTCTGCCTTTTGTCGTTGCAGAGTTTTAAATTCCTAAAGTTGTGGTATTCTTTTTGAATCACCCTGTATACCGTTTGGATGTAAAATCAATTTGAGGATTGGATGACTTTGAAATCTCCCATTTCACAGTACACAACAGAGACAGTGAGCTCTGACCTGCGTGCTCAAGAAGCACATGACCTGAGCGATATTTTGTGTAATTGTCCTTTTGTTCTCTTCTACATGACGAAGGACATCTTCTTTGAAGTTAAAGAGTGCAGCGTGTCTGAGCCAGCCGTTCTAGTTTCGTACCTATCAATTTCTTCCATCCATTGTTGTAGCCAGATGAAGGCTTTATGTGATTCATAATTATAGCAGGGACCGGCAATGGTGTCCTTTTATTAGCTCGTGCACACTATCGAGTGGGAGATTTGAATGTGATCCAGTCTTCAAATTGATTTTAATCCAAATGATACATTTCCAGACAAGTGTTCCTTTTCAAAACTTCATCTACTAAGCCGCCCTACGACCCCTAGAAGCCTGTAATAGGAATTTTGAATGACCTGTGTAGTTCAAAGGATCAATCAGAAATACAGGTAGTTAATAATAAGAAGAATGACACTAAATAACCGTCTGGGATACCAGATGAGGTGTATAAAGGCATTTGAGATGTGAATAAAGGTATGGTGGTAGAAGCTGTGTTCCATTAGAAATGCTTAAGGCTGAAGGGAAAATGATACATAGTTACCCAAAGTGTAAGTCCTTTGACATGAAGCAGTGCTCTTGGGTTGATCCTATGTGGTGTAGTGCAATGTTTACATGTTTTGTGCCTTGTAATGCAATACTTATGTACATGGAAGAGCATGGTCGAGCAGTCTGAAACTAATCATCAGTGAATAAATAAAGTTGCCATGCAACTTAACACAGTTCCTTTAAAGCTTATTGTAATCATGGTGTGCTTAGGTTGTGGTTGTACTGTTTGGTTTGCATCTCTTCCAGTAGTATTGACTATGGCCTGTAGAGGCGGCAGTCTACAGTACATGTCTGCACAATGGTGGATACCAGGGGATACCACAGCCTTGCACACAACTGAATGAAGCGAGAGTAACGACAACACTGTGAGAAGTATTCAATAAATTCTTGAGTAAAATTTTGCAGATCAATCGAGTAAAAAATTGTAAGAAATTTTGATCTTGTATAAAGCCAGTAAATGGATAAAATCACCTGTTCCGATGCTTAGTTACCATACTGGGACCTGCACAGAAGGTAATTGACAGAAGGCTTAAATACTGAATTTGGTCTTCCAAAAGTGTTTTGCTGCAGGAGATCATTGTATAGTTCTTCATTTGAATTATATTAAAAACCAAGATTCCAAGACTTACCAAGCGGGAAAGTGCCGGCAGACAGGCACAATGAACAAAACACACAAACACACACACAGAATTACTAGCTTCCGCAACCGATGGTTGCTTCTTCAGGAAGGAGAGGGAAAGACGAAAGGATGTGGGTTTTAAGGGAGAGGGTAAGGAGTCATTCCAATCCCGGGAGCGGAAAGACTTCCCTTAGGGGAAAAAAAGACAGGTGTACACTCTCTCGCTCGCGCGCGCGCGCGCGCGCGAGTGCAAGTGGATGTGTGTGTGTGTGTGTGTGTGTGTGTGTGTGTGTGTGTGTGTGTGTGTGTGTGTGTGTGTGTGTGTGTGTGTGTGCGCGCGAGTGTACACCTGTCTTTTTTTCCCCTAAGGTAAGTCTTTCCGCTCCCGGGATTGGAATGACTCCTTACCCTCTCCCTTAAAACCCACATCCTTTCGTCTTTCCCTCTCCTTCCTGAAGAAGCAACCATCGGTTGTGAAAGCTAGTAATTCTGTGTGTGTGTTTTGTTCATTGTGCCTGTCTGCCGGCGCTTTCCCGCTTGGTAAGTCTTGGAATCTTTGTTTTTAATATATTTTTCCCATGTGGAAGTTTCTTTCTATTTTATTTACTTCTTCATTTGAATTGTTACACGAGTGCTAAAACAACAGATATTGAAATAAGTGATTGGAGTATAGGAAATTGGCTACAGTCATTCAGCACAGGAAAGACACCTGGACTATGCGAATACCAGTACTGTTATATTCAGATTATGTGAAAGAACAGGCTCCTCTTCTAGCAGCAGTTAACAATAGGTCACTTGAACAAAAAAATGTACCAAGGAATGAGACAGATGTGCATATAATCATATGCCTACATCACTGATGTCGTCGTAGAATTGTGGAACATTGTTAGGCTTGTATATCATGATCTTCTTGAACAAAAACCTCTGTGAAATTAGGTGACAGTCACTGTCCAGATTGCTAATGTGTTCCCAGACTTCTGCTGGTCTTCCAAACTGATCGCATGGTGAACAAAATACAAGTTTACCGACTGATGGACCAGATTTATGACTGAGTCATCATTTCATAGCAGATAGAACGACAGACATTCTGATGGTAAATTAACTATGGAAGTGTTCCAAGAGAGCATTATAGTGCCATTAAGAATCACTGGATAATGTCGGAAGTTTTGTTGTTGTTCTTGTTGTTGTTGTTGTTGTTGTCTTTAGTTCGAAGACTGGTTTGATGCAGAACTCCAAGCTACTCTTCCCTTTGCATACCTCTTCATCTCCGAGTAACTACCGCAGCCCACATATCTCTGAATCTGTTTACTGTATTCATCTTTTGGTTTCGCTCTACGATTTTTATGCCAAACGCTTCCCTCCAATACTAAATTGGTGATCCCTTGATGCCTCAGAACATGTCCTACCTACCGATCCCTTCTTTTATTCAGGTTGTACTACAAAATTATTTTCTCCCCAATTCTATTCACTACCTCCTCATTTGTTGTGTGATCTATCCCTCTAATCTTCAGCATTCTTCTGTAGCACCACATTTCAAAAGCTTCTGTTCTCTTCTTGTCTTAACAGTTTATTGCCCATGTTTGACTTCCATATATGGCTACTTTCCATACAAATACTTTCAGGAAGGCGTTCCTGACAAACCTGTACTTAATGTTAACTAATTTCTCTTCTTCAGAAACATTTTTCTTGCCAGTCTACCTTTTATATCCTCTCTACTTCGACCATCATCAGTTACGAGGGTTGGAACGTCTCATACAAAATAGATAGGAGCTTCAAAGTTTTACTGACCTTCAGGGCAGTCTCCAGCATTGTGTATACCCCTTGCCAGTGATGTGGAAGTCGTAGCAGTGCCAGTTGTGTTGACAGTTCGAGCGACACGGTCTATTGCCTCACGAATTTCTAGCAGTTCTGAAGTGAATGCCATGAAGTGTTTCCTTCAGTTTAGAAATCGAGCTGAACTCACGAAGGCTTAAGTCAGGGGAGTGCAGTAGGTGGTATAGCACTTAGCAGCCCCAACAGTCAAACAAATCAGTAACAGCTTGCACTGTACATGCTTCAGCATTGCCCTACAAAATGATGGTCAGGTCCTGCAAAAAGTGTCATCACTTCTGTCTCTAATCTGGTCGTAGGTTGTGTTCCAAAAATGAACAGCATATAGAAAGTGGTGACACTTTTTGCAGGATCTGAACTTCATTTTGCAGGACAGTGTGTGGATGCAAGCTGTTACTGATTTGTTTGACTGATGGGGCCGCTAAGTGCTATACCAGCTACTGCACTACCCTGACTTAAGTCCTCATTCAGTTCAACTCGATTTCTAAACTGAAGGAAACACTTCACGGTATTCACTTCAGAACTACTACAAGTTTGTCGGGTATTAGTCTACACCACTCGAGCTGTTAACACTACTGGCTCTGCTAAGAGTATCGTACGACTTCCACATCGCTGCCAACGAGTTATGCACAATGCTGGTGACTACTTTGAAGGTCAGTAAAACTTTGAAACATGTATCTATTTTGTACAAGTTATAAATAAATAGTTACCACTATTAAAGTTCCAACCCTCGTATTTTGCTCCTCAAACACAAAAAAACTCATTACTACTTTAAGTGTCTCATTTCATAATATAATTCCCTCAGCATCACTCGTTTTAATTTGACTACATTCCATTATCATCATTTTACTGTTATTGATGTTCATCTTTACTGCTCTTCCAAGTCCTTTGCTGCCCGTGAGAGGATTACAATGCCATCAGCGATCTTCAAAGTTTTTGTTTCTTCTCTCTGGACTTTAATTCATAATCCAAATTTGTCTTTTGTTTCCTTTACTGCTTGCTCAATATACAGGTGAATAACATCAGTGATAGGCTACAACCCTGTCTCACTTCCTTCTTAACCATTGCTGTTCTTTTATATCCCTTGACTCTTAAAACTGTCATCTGGTTTCTGTGTGATTGTGAATAGCCTTTTGCTCTCTGTATTTTACAGCTGCCACCTTCCAGAATATAAAAGAGAGGGTTCTGGTCAACATTGTCAAAAGCTTTCTTTAAGGCCATACATGCTGTAAATGTAGGTTTGCCTTTCCTTAACCTATCTTCTATGAGAAGTTGTAGGGCCAGTATTGCCTTGCGTGTTCCTATATTTCTTCAGAATCCAAACTGATCTTCCCTGAGGTCAGCTTCTGCGAGTTTTTCCATTCTTGTGTAATGGATTCCTGTTAGTATTTTGCAGCTGCGACTTATAAAACTGATAGTTCTGTAATTTTCACACCTGTCAGTGCCTGCTTTCTTTGGGATTGGTATTATTACATTATTTTTGAAGTCTGTGGATGTTTCGCCAGTCTCGTACATCTTGCTCACCAGATGAAAGAGTTTTGTCATGGCTCTCTCCCAAGGCTATAATAGTTCTGATTGAATGTTGTCTACACCCGGGGCCTTGTATCGACTTAGGTCTTTCAGTGATTTGTCAAATTCTTCATGCAGTATCATATCCTCCTCCTCCTCTTCTTCCTCGATGTCCTCTTCCATTTTCATAATATTGTCCTCAAGGGCATTTGCCTTGTATAGATCCTCTATATACTCCTTTCATCTTTCTGCTTTCCCTTCTTTTCTTAGGACTGGTTTTCCATCTGAGCTCTTGATGTTCATGCACGGTGGTTCTCTTTTCTCGGAAGGATTCTTTAATTTTCCTGTAGGCAGTATCTTATATTTCCCTTAGTAGTGATATAGCTTCTGCATCCTTTCATTTTTCGTCTAGCCATTCCTGCTTAGTCATTTTGCACTTCCTGTCAGTCTCATTTTCTAGACATTTATGTTCCCCTTCGTCCGCTCATTTCTCTCATTTTTATATTTTCTCCTTTCACCGATTAAATTCAATATATTTTGTGTTACCCAAGGATTTCTACTAGCTCTTGTCTTTTTACCTATTTGATCCTCTGCTGCCTTTACTATTTCATCTATTACAGCTACCAATTCTTCTTCTACCGTATTCCTTTCCCCTGTTCTTGCCAGTTGTTCCCTAATACTCCCTCTGAAACTCTCTACAACCCCTGATTCTTTCTGTTTATCCATATCTCAGCTCCTTAAATTCCCTCCTTTTGCAATTTCTTTAGTTTTAATCATAACCAATAAATAGTGGTCAGAATCCACATCTGCCTCTGGAAATATCTTACAATTTAAAATCTGGTGCCCAAATCTCTTCTAACCAGTGTATAATCATTCTGAAACCTTCTGGTGTCTCCAAGTCTCTTCCACATATAAAGCCTTCTTTCAAGATTCTTATATAAAGTGTTAGGTATGATTAAATTATGCTCTGTGCAGAATTTTACCAGATGACTTCCTCTTCCATTCCTTTCCCCCCCGTCCGTATTCACGTACTACTTTCCCTCTCTTCCAGTCTCTCGTGACAATTAAATTTTTGTCTCCGTTTATTATCTGGATACTTTCTTTTATCTCATCATACATTTCATCAATCTCCTCGTCATCTGGAAAGCCAGTTGGCATATAAAATTGTACTACTTTGATGGGTGTGGACTTTGTGTCTATCTTGGTTACAATATTGTGTTCACTATGCTGTTCATAGTAGTTTATCCACATTCCTATATTTTTTTATTAAACCTACTCCTTCATTACCCCTATTTTATTTTGTATTTATAACTCTAGTCCCTCCCCCCATGAACCACGGACCTTGCCGTTGGTGGGGAGGCTTGCATGCCTCAGTGATACAGATAGCCGTACCGTAGAAGCAACCACAACGGAGGAGTATCTGTTGAGAGGCCAGACAAATGTGTGGTTTCTGAAGAGGGGCAGCAGCCTTTTTAGTAGTTGCAGGGGCAACCGTCTGAATGATTGACTGATCTGACCTTGTAACACTAACCAAAACGGCCTTGCTGTGCTGGTACTGCGAACGGCTGAAAGCAAGGCGGAAACTACAGCCGTAATTTATCCCGAGGGCATGCAGCTTTACTGTATGGTTAAATGATGATGGCGTCCACTTGGGTAAAATATTCCGGAGGTAAAATAGTCCCCCATTCGGATCTCCGGGCGGAAAATAGGAATGCGGGTAAGCTACTACAAACAGCACAGTGAACGCATTATTGTGGCCAAGATAGATACGAAGCCCACACCTACCACAGTAGTACAAGTTTACATGCCAACAAGTTCTGCAGATGATGAAGAAATTGAAGAAATGTATGATGAAATAAAAAAATTATTCATATAGTGAAGGGAGACGAAAATTTAATAGTCATGGGTGACTGGAATTCGAGAGTAGGAAAAGGGAGAGAAGGAAACGTAGTAGGTGAATATGGATTGGGGGTAAGAAATGAAAGAGGAAGCCGTCTGGTAGAATTTTGCACAGAGCACAACTTAATCATAGCTAACACTTGGTTCAAGAATCATAAAAGAAGATTGTATACATGGAAGAAGTCTGGAGATACGGACAGGTTTCAGATAGATTATATAATGGTAAGACAGAGATTTAGGAACCAGGTTTTAAATTGTAAGACATTTCCAGGGGCAGATGTGGACTCTGACCACAATTTTTTGGTTATGACCTGTAGATTAAAACTGAAGAAACTACGAAAAGGTGGTAATTTAAGGTGATGGGACCTGGATAAACTGACTAAACCAGAGGTTGTACAGAGTTTCAGGGAGAGCATAAGGGAACAGTTGACAAGAATGGGGGAAAGAAATACAGTAGAGGAAGGATGGGTAGCTTTGAGGGATGAAGTAGTGAAGGCAGCAGAGGATCAAGTAGGTAAAAAGATGAGGGTCAGTAGAAACCCCTGGATAACAGAAGACATATTGAATTTAATTGATGAAAGGAGAAAATATAAAAATGCAGTAAATGAAGGAGGCAAAAAGGAATACAAAAGTCTCAAAAATGAGATCGACAGGAAGTGCAAAATGGCTAAGCAGGGATGGCTAGAGGACAAATATAAGGATGTAGAGGGTTATCTCACTAGGAGTAAGATAAATACTGCCTATAGGAAAATTAAAGAGACCTTTGGAAAAAAGAGAGCCACTTGTATGAATATCAAGAGCTCAGATGGAAACCCAGTTCTAAGCAAAGAAGGGAAAGCAGAAAGGTGGAAGGAGTATATAGAGGATCTATACAAGGGTGATGTACTTGAGGACAATATTATGGAAATGGAAGAGGGTGTAGTTGAAGATGAAATGGGAGATATGATACTGCGTGAAGAGTTTGACAGAGCAATGAAAGATCTGAGTCGAAACAAGGCCCCGGGAGTAGACAA